>NC_065879.2:58983458-61483458 GCF_932274485.2 Patella vulgata | reverse complement strand
CGGAAATCACTGGGCTTTTTCGTCTACGACCTTAAACACTGTATATAAATTTAAAGTCAATCAGTGATCAAGGGCCATAAGGAAATAGTTGAAAATCAATAGGCTCCTTCGT
Organism: Patella vulgata; assembly: GCF_932274485.2. Taxonomy (NCBI): domain Eukaryota; kingdom Metazoa; phylum Mollusca; class Gastropoda; family Patellidae; genus Patella; species Patella vulgata. The sequence continues at coordinate 61,483,346 of NC_065879.2, read as the reverse complement.
CCCATGACCTTAAATACTGTGTATAAATCTAAAGTCAATCAGATATTAACTTTAGCCTCTAGAGCGTCCACAAGGTATTTCAAAGTGATCAAGGGCCATAACTCTGGCAGTAATTATCGGATATCGTTGAAAATAAATAGGCTTCTTCGTCTCATGACCTTAAACAGTGTCTAACGGATATTAACTTTAGCATTTACATCGTCCACAAACATTTTTCAAAGTGATCAAGGACCATAACTCTGGCAGTAATTATCGGAAATCCATGAAAATCAATAGGCTTTTTCGTCTCATGACCTTAAACACTGTGTATAAATTTGAAGTCAATCGGATATTAACTTTAGCCTCTAATTGTGGACGTGGGATGGACGGCCGAATGGACGGATGAACAGGGGCAACGACAATATTGAAATGTGGTTGTATAAAAAGTGTCCCTTTCAAAAAGAATCAAGTGGATTCAAACATCAAACTGTGTTTGTGTGGTGCGCGAACAAATTAAACACTTGAGCATGAGAAAGCTTAGGAAAAAGGTAGTGACAAGCTTGTCGTGTGTCCAGATTCAGAACTTGTTGTCAACTCCAGATGTTGCCAAGTATCATGGTTTCCGCGTATACTACTGGATGCAGTTGTGGACACGGAGGGGTGGTGAATTAAGCCCAAAAAAGAATTTGAAAAAGATTAACAGATGAATACTATTTAGGACGTGATTGACTAATAAGAAGAAATGGGACAATTCAGGACTGCACAGTAAATTAATGCGCATGTGATTATTTACATTTTTTTTTTTTAAAAGTGTATGTGGACTTCATTTAACGTCAAATAAGAGAGAGAGAGAGAGAGAAATGGGGTTTAACGTCCACTCGACACAAACTAGGTCATTTCGGGACTAACATATGGTTTTTAATTTTATTTACATAATTCGCTTGCGCGTAGGGGTCTTTAGCAGTGGGAGGCAACCGGAGGACCCGGAGAAAACCCACAAGGTTGGAACGTCAAATAAGACATGATAACATCATGAGGTTTATTTAAAAATTTCTGACTAGATATTCTGACTCGCAAGGGTCATGTTTCCATCTGTAAAAATTTTTACAAGGTGAAAGCTCTATATTTCAGGAGTTACATGTATGAGACTCGAAAGGTACATTTGACGGCCATTTTGAATTTATGTAGATTAGGCCCTTTCCCCGCCCCGAAAATCAGAGAACTTTAGTATGTTGTAGAAGATGACCCACGAACACAACAATACCAAGAAACCTTCTGTTGTAATTTGTTCTGGGTCAACTCTTATTCTGACTGGACTAAATCATTTATACCATAAAATAATCAGAGATCAGTCTTATTTCTATTTCTTTACCTTACTTTAAAATATTTTAATATTCTATTGTTTATTTTTTATAGGTCAGAAAAAAATTAGTATCATACAAGCGGTACTCCAAGAAAAAGTTGTTTGGAACACTATATTACAAAGTCATCCAAATATTAAAAATATTTATTTTATTTTTGTTCATGTTTTGTTCTCTTTGTTATCCCTTTATAAAAGATTGGTCTGAAAGCTGAACTAAACAAGTAAACATACTGTGTGTTTATAATTCTTTATTTATTTTCTAGTAACAATAATCCTAGTCATCTATATACACCACATAGTATTAGATAAAATCTCTATTGTCACAGAATTATAATCACATATTGTACTGGATGACCTCTCCAACTGACAGTTTGTGACATTTTCATACCCCAACACAAACAGTATTACAAATTTTCATATTTAAACCATTGTTATAATTGATATAGATATATGAAGAAAATCCACTAAAACTATTAATAGTTGGGTCAGACATTACAGCGGGACAAATTTCATGTTATGGGATGGATTTTTTTTTCTTTTGGTTTTAAAAGGTCCTGTTTTGGTATGCACCTTAATTTGTTAACCTTACAGCTCAAGACTGCATCAACTGCAGTAAGATTTCATGCATAATTTGTGTATCAATTTACCCATGTAGCTCGTTCAGACACTTATATTCAAACTAGTTTTAAATAGCTACATTTTTTAAGACAGGATAATGTTGTGAGCAATTTAACTATTTTGACTTAGTTGGTTGAAGGTTATAATTAATTAGGCATGGGTACATGTCGTCATTTTGCAAGGAAGATAACTGTTCAGACAACCAAGATAAGACAGTTTTTATTAAGAAAACAATTCTCGAAGATGGTTAGATAGCTGGGCTTTTGCCCCACCTGTAAGGATCCCCTATTTAAACCAGTTTACTAGTAACTTGCACATCTGAACAGGCTATGAGTTAGTGCAATTTTAATAATATGTATATAAATTTACCTGTGATATTTGTTGTAGTTGTGGTGATTTTCGTCAAGTCTTTATTAATGATTAAAATCACATTCTTATTATTATTCGTCTCCTCCTGACAACATTTAGACACCGGCCAACACGGACACAAATATTCCATCATATTCATAATTGTTATATATTTCAAAAATATTTCTTTTCAAGCGTTTATATATCTTTTACACCAAGATCAACCAACAGATACATTGATATTTTTTGTTTCTGACAAAAATATTCAAAAAATTTTAAAATTCACTCATCTTTTCACAATTTTCATATTAAAATTGTTATTTTATGGGTATGTATGAATGAAAAAAATTATCCATGCAGAACATCTGATACCACAAAGCTATGAACTGATACCGTACATATTTGATTTCCAAAATCAAAGTTAATTTTGTACATCTAATCATATTCTAATCACTTTAAGTGATGACGTTGTAAGCTAATGCACAGATTTAAAGTTTTGATGATAAAAATCATCACAATTTAATTAGTCAACATTAATCTCACAGTTTCTTTCATTGGATAAGGAAATCACATGTGAGCGTCCATGATTTTTAATTACTGTTGTGTGATAAAATGGAAATAAAATGTGAATTCTTGCTGAGGGGAAAACAAATTCCTGGTACCGTATAAATGTTGACTTTTAAGAAAGTTTAATCACTTTTAAGATTTTCTTGATCTGTTGAAATATAAGATCCACAAATAATCTAAAATGAAGAATCAAATCATTTAAATAAATAGTTTCCTTGCACATATCAATGTCTAGATAATAGATACCCCTTGGTTAAATTCACAGAACAGCTTTAAATTCAACAACATTATGTTCCTTGTCTCATCATTAATATTTATTTCATCTTTTCGACATACCAAGTACACATTTTTTTTTCTTCACAATTTTCTTTGTTCACCATATCGAAAACAATATTGAGGTAAGGCTAGAATTTTGGAATTTCTTAGTGTGTTGTCCAGTTCATTCAATATTTCATCAAGCCAAAAGTGTCTCTGGTAATAATTACAATCGGGTTACTTCTAAACTGGGAAGTTATCAAAAATAAATTTTTAAGACTTACATCAACTAATTAAATTAACAGGTATACAGATAAACAGACATTCGTCTTGGTTTTTATAAAATATATTAATTGCAATCCACTGATTATAAAAAATCCACTGATTAATTAGTGTAAATATTACTGACAAGTCAAATGGAAACGTATCAATCATTAGTCATTTTAATCCCTATTTCCTTTAGCTCATAATTACATCAACGAACATTGATATGACTGGCCCATTTTTTCATCACCACACAATCAGTCACTGTATTGTCTGGTTATGTCTTAATAAGCAGTTAAATTCTATAATCATAATCCCTCATTCTAGAATATTTATGAACAGTAAACATAGATTGGCTAATCCTCGAAGTATGGGGCAAAATCTACACAAAACACGATATCCTAGTGTTCAAAGGTAAATTCTAAAACATGATTTATGATTAGTTAGACAGAGTGTATCGCAAAATATTAAAATCGCAAAAATATTAAGCAATATGTAAAATGAAGACATTCTTGTACCTGTAGTTTATAAAATGGGGTAATGTGATCACCTGTATATTTCACAACTAATTACCAGGTGATATTTGATTAATTACTAATTAGATAATTTACTCCACATGTCTCTCAGTGATCGACATTAGATCTATCATATTTTACATTAAGAAAATAAAAGTATTTTGAAAATTTTATGAGACAATTTTTTTTTCTCAAAGCTCGGTCACAACGCACATCCAATAATCTGGAACTTTTCTAGATTTAAAAGTGTTAAAGACACAAACTTTCTTTGATACAGGATCTATTTTTATGCAAGTTTAACACAATTATTCTTATTCTCAATTTACAGAGCCATCCATTTTGATTATTTTGGGATACATTTCTGGATATATAATTCTTCAACTTTTCTCAGATCTCATCACAATCTTTATTTCTTTAGCAACTGATCCTATATTGTGTTCAATGATCCATTAAATTCAACATGTTTTTCCTGACATCCAATAGAATAAAAATCCACACCGTCATTTATATTCATGATCAAACTGTGATGTTAATCGATATTCCCATTTGACATCCACAATGACAAATAATTGACAACATATTTTAAAACTTTTTATATTATTCAATAACAATTAAATTCATGTCATTTTAATCTCAAACATGTCACACAGGGTTAGAAATGAAACCAAATGAAATGGGGTTTAACATCCTATTTTTCCAAAACAACCCACTAATGAACTTGACAAAATATAAAGCCATCATTTATTCACTAAAGCAAACACTAAAATACATAGAGGATATTTGTCGTTTTAGAGTGAATAACATATTTTATTTCATCGAGAAGCAAGAAAACTTATATTTTCACGAATGCGTAGCATGAGTGAAAATATAAACGTTTTCTTGCTTAGAGATGAAATAAAATATGTTATTCACTCTAAAACGACAAATGTTCTATTTATTTTATGATTTTACAATCATTTTAGGTAAAAACAACATGGACTACTTTGTCCGCTTCTAGCCAGTGGAATAACACTTTTATTTCACTGATAAAACGCGGTATTCCACTACTGATCATAAAATAAAAAGTGTTATAGCCAAATTAAGTTGTGAGATACCTAAATCCACCATGACACAGCATCAATCTGACAAGAGCTTTCACAAATTATAGCTATGAGCCCTAATTTACAAATTTAATGCCTGTCTTAATTAGCCCAGTTGGAGTAGAACAGTAGGGCATTAAACCCCATTTCATTTCATTTCACAAACTTAATGAAAGAACCATTATATGCCTAAACAAAATTTTATCTAAAACTTTGTAACGCAGGTGATTAGAAAGAATATCAACGGACACATTTAGAGAAATATATTTTAAACTCCTTAAAGATGCCTTCCCGCATACACACTGTGTGATTTGATGATTTATTTGGACTAAAATCATATTCAAACTAATTTATCTATCAAATGTTTGCTTCAAATCCCTCTCAAAACCATTTAATTGCAAGAAAAATACCCCATGCCACAAGAATCTATTTTGTCATGTGACTTGATTGAAGGATAATCCATTCCAGCTTGTATTTGTCATTAGTCGCTAGTCACTGTCCATTTACCAAAAATACTGAAGCCTAAGCAAATTCTTGGATCATCCTCTTTAACTTCTTTTTCTGCTGTTTTAATCGCAGAGTATAATGGACATTTAATTCTTGCAATGCTCTCACAAATGTTAGCAATTAGATCAACGCATAAGAAGCATTCCTTGCATCACTCGAGCAGACAGGCTGCCAGTTAGTGACACGCTTACATTATTGTCCTGTGGGTACCCCATGGGTGTTTTTTTTTTTAATGAATCCTGTATTTTTCTAGTAAGGTTGATTGTCTCATCTTTCCACATATACCAGATATGCCATCATTGAAAATAACTACCCTGTGAATACTTTCGTGGGTATGTATCTTTAACATCATACTGCTGCAGCATAAATTCACACAAAGTCAACAGTATATATTTAAATTATTTCACCTCTGACTGACCTAACTTTGAATATAAATGTTTTATGTTTTCAATGTCTAAACATGATTTAATAAGTAAATATTTTTAGTATAAACAGCAAGCTACAAAAAATAAATTGATTATTCTATTTTATCAAGTCATTCGATATCAAAAATGTCATCTTTCTTTTAAAGCCAAAATAAATTCATCAATTCATGTCCACTGCTTCATCAAAGCAAACAAAATATTCTTTCAAACTGCTTCTTTAGTCATTCAAGACCACTTACACTATTCCTCCATATAAATATTCAAAAAAGCAATATGTGACATTATTCAAAAAATTGAAAGTGCATTCAATCATCTTCAATCATTTTCAATCATTTTTAAATCTTACAAGAAAACATTATTACCACCTGTCAGTTGATTAGTTCACAAGGTTAAATTAATTGCTGTTGTTTTGTTGTACTTTTTTGAATCCAACATCTTATTCTCTTCAATCTTTGAAAGTCCCTATAAATTTGTGGCAAATATGATCAACTAATTTTCATTATCTAAACTTATTTGATTTATGTCAAAATAAACTATTTACATGGGTTGAAGTGAAAAAAAAAACAACTGAAATTGGGCTTAACATCCTACTGTTCTGCTCCGAACTGGGCTAATGAAGACAGGCATACGCCATACAGTGTGCTATGAGGGAAATTTTGCCCGGACAGCAGCACTAGGGCCTACTCTTATGTCGAATTCCAACTGTCAAGGGATCTTTTACTTGGGTTAAAGTGACTGATATTTTAATTAGTGGTCTATAAGATTACATTTTTGTTTACAATTTCCAGAATACATTTTGACTTACTGTGTTGAAAGTGAAACACGAAATTGGTTAATATCAACACTGGCCTTAAAGGGGAAGACCAACGATTTTCAACATAAATCTTAAATATATTTTAATAAATAATCCCCTCTGTAACACAAGCAAAAATGTTTTTGTAAGATTTGGCATAAGTTTACTGATGTATCGTGTTCACGTGTCGTCCTTTGGCCAAAAATCTGATCAAATGGGTTGTTTATTAGGATATTATAAACACGAATTTAGGTTTTTTAACGTTTAGTACACAAAGCCGTTGCGTAAATTCACTCATACTGAACTATACGCTGTGCCTCAAGTTATATGTTGTCTTTTTTATCACCCATTTTTGGCAGATAAAATATTCCAGTAGGCAAAAACAAAATATGAACGTTTTTTTTATATAAAAATTATTATCCATTTTGGCGGAAAAAATTGAAAGCCAGTGTGAACCCTGGTGTTACTAGATGTTCCACATCATGTATCATATTATAAGTCCTTTTATTGTGCATCAAATTCATTAGTAGAATTAATCAAGTTATTTCACTGATTATCAATCTAGTTTTTTCACAGATTATCAGTTAATCCACTTATTTCACTAATTGATCAGTTAATTCAGTTATTTCACTGACTGATCAGTTAATCCAGTTATTTCACTGATTATCAATCTGGTTAAGATTACCCGAAAATCAGATTGCCTTTTCACCACTTCTAGTTCACACCCACTTAAATCCAAAAATATTGACATAAAAATAATGTGACCATGAAAATAACTTTAATATCTCAAGATTAGATCTACAAACTTTTTAACACAAAAACATTTTCTTTCTTCAAAGTTCTTTTTTTCAAATAAATTAAATTCTTAAAAGCTATTTTCAATAAGCCACCACCACAGCTTAGTAAGTTTATATTCCGTAAATAATAATACTGTGAAAAAGCTCTACTATTTACATGTATATCCAAATATCTTTGTATTAAGTTTTATTTCAACCTATAAATGTTTTTAAAACTTTGAAGTCAATATCCTGACTAAAAATATATTTTTCTTACCTGTTTTGGAATTACAACAGAACATCTGTATCATTTTATTATCGTACATGGTTGTAAATGTATTTAATTCTTCAGATTCTAAAGATTCAAATGTTGTAAGAGTTATAAATTAATGTATACTTAAAATTGTAGATCCTTTTCTCTACCTATTTTCTAGAAATTACTAAAAATTTCTTAATCCTGTTGTAAATTTACAATCACCATAAAAATCTTTAGAAAATTTGTAATTGCTCAAGTTTATATGTTTATAAGCAAACAATCCTTTTTTTTTATCATATACAGATATAATATTACATAACCATTCAACACAATTCAAACACATTGACTACATCACACCTTAAATTGATATAATAACAATAGAAGTTGGTTCTGCCATGATAAATTTATAGTACATATACTTCACAAACTGAATTACCTGTTAACAATGTACTTAATAAACTGAATTACCCGTTCAAAATGTATTATCTTTTCTTATTTGAATTATCCAATCTATTTTAATTAAGGAATCTGGCTGGATAAATTTATTATTATACAATATAAATTTTAATTTTGGCAGCTTTTAAAAAGGAAATTGGTCAGATTACAAATTTTAATTTTGTCATTTACTTAAAATATTGAACACAGAATTGGATATCTTTCAAAATTAGGATTACAATACAATTTTATCATGGATATGGAAGCTTGAGTTGTTAGCTGTCATTGCCCCATTGAAACATGGTAATTGCTGATTTTTCATCCTTAAAGGATGAAGTCAGCATTTACCGTTATTCCATTGTATAAGAGAGAGTTGTCAATGTGCATCAGGCCCTGTTGTAAAGTGGGGCTTAAGTCGACCTTACAACTGAGAGCAACTGGTGTTTTGGCAATTAGGAGCAGCCAGCTTCACTAGACTTCAACTCAAAATGGTTGACCTGAGCCCTTCTTACAACTTAAAGCCACTAGTTCCAGTCAGTTGAAGCTAGTTGCCCTTGTCCAACATTCTGCAACTCACTTCAAGTAGAGGCAACTAGTTACCGTGGACATGAGCGCCCATACAACTGGTTTCAACCCATTTTCATGTAAACAAAATCATGATATGTGTCACAAGACCGTGTAAATAGGCAAAATGGAAGCTAATGAAGGCATCAAGTTTTCAAGTGTTGATGACATCGTAAACAAGGTACTAAAAATATTGTGGCAAGACAGACCATACATTTGGGATGCCTCTTCTAAGGCATTCGCCATTTTGTTGATCACATGATAAATAAATTAACAGTCACATCTTAAGTGTAATCGACTATCAGTTTCGAGTTAACATACAGGCTCTCCAAATTCAGTTGCTGATTTGATTAATATAAGCACACTTACAACTAGGCGATCCTACTCCTTGTCACGTACAACCAGGGAATTGAAACCAGGCCAGTTGACTCAGTGACAGACCTTATGATACAGCACACATGCGCTAACCATTCGGACATCCAACACCCCTACAACTAGTTGAAAGCAGTTGCTCCTAGTTGCAATGTCGACATAAGGACATATTGGATTAGAATCCAAGAAAGATTTTGATCTCACAAAACAAATCAAGTTCAATAAATTGACTCTTATGTAATTGCAAATCTTATTCCAATATTAATATGTGACTGCTTATTCTAAGATTTAATCTCTCTGTAGTTAAACGCAGCATAAAATATGTTTGACCTAAATTTTGGAATTCCTTACCCCTATTAAAAGAAAAACATTAAATCTATGAGGGCCATAACTCCTGAAGTAATTAACAGAAATTGTTAAAATTCAATATGCTTCTTCATCTCACTATTCTAAACAACAATGTATATAAATTTTAAAAAGATTGCATGATCAATTTTGTGTGTGAAACATTTACAAGAAATTGTGGATGACGGATGGATGGACGAGGGCAGCGACAATATACATGCACAACCACATTTCCAAATTCCATGTACTCATATAAAAACGGGCAAAATGTGAGACAAGCCACTGGCCTGATTTTTGACCTATTTCCAATAAAATTATTAGTAAGCTTTCATATTTCATATGAAACTGAAAGCAAATTGTTTTTGTTAAGATCTTTTGTGCTTGAAAAACAATAAGAGAACTCTGTTGATACATGTGCTAATGAGTACAAACCATTGATTATTCTCCACATGAATTTTGTTTATTAAGATCACCGGTATTATTATTTATTTTGTGTGTGTGATTTTTCCTGCAAATTCTATATATCAGAAGCTAACAATAGGATCTTTCTGAAACTGTGCCACCACCCCCTGCCCCAATAATGTAGTAATATGGTTGCTTCAAGTATAAATAATGACACTAGATAGTCCTTATAGGGCTGGATTTTGCCCAAATTTGGTTTGTGTGAAGGACTGTGTCAAATTCTTTGTATTTTTTTTTCAACAAATAACCTTATTGACAGAAAGAATGTTTGAATTTGTCCCGAAAGTTGTTTTATTTAAAGCCAACAATCAACTTCCTGTCCTATTTTTCAACTATATAAAATTCACATTCCCCAATATGATTCTAACTGGATATCTGGGGACTAAAAAAAATAAAACTGTTTATCATTGAAACTTTCACTGACCTTAAAGAAAGATAGTGAGTAAAGGTTTAATTTCCCTACTTTTGCATTCATACCATAATGTTCAGCATACTTAACAATGGCAGTGGTTTTTAACCCAACTTATAAAACTGACAAGAATAAAATACTATATCATGTTAAAGATGCATTATGTAAGATTTAGATAAAGAGCTGGTCATTCTTGCTATAATGGTTCAAAAATAGATTTTGAAAAACGAATATACATGTATTGCAAATTAAATTACTTTATTCTGAGCAAAGTTATGAGTATTTGAGTTTTGACAAGATGTAGCGCTGATTGACAATCGATTAACCATTTCTAAATTTTGCGGGTATTGATTATAGGCTTGTATTGCAAATAAATGTCCAAATAATAGTTTATATAACTTTTCATGCCAAAATAAAGACCTGCAATGGGCAAATTTAGTACTTACATAATGCATCTTTAATTATAAAAAATGTCCCCTGTTCAAAAATCAATTTATAGTACTCATATCCTATTAGTCTACACTCTACCCAGTCAGGAGTTCTTGACCTTTACATGCAACAGGACAAACAAAGGGAAACGTTTTGGGCTGAACTGGGAGTCACGCTATTTCATCAGTCAGATCAACACCGGATACAAATACAGGTTTACTGTAAGAAAAGGGAAATTTTGCCTTAACAGCAGTACTATGGCCTTCTCTTACTTCAAATTCCAACTGTTAAGGGTTCTTTTTTTACGTAAAAGTATATGGTACCTCATTTGTTTTTGTCCTATCCAAACAACTAAACACTGTTCCTTGTGAGGCCCTCCATCTGTACCACTGACAAGGGGAGAACCAATGCTGGAAAACCCCAGATCTACTTGCTAGTGAGCCAGTTCCTTAATTGTCCAATGAACAAGCATGCCAAATTTCATGTTGCCTACTTTAATTGGGCGTGACTTCGGCCTTTTTCGCATAGTGGCGCTCCCAAGAATAACGACAAAAAGAACAAGAAGGTGAGTAGTTCCTGATTTAACCCTTTCAATGCTAGACGTAAATCCACTGCCTGTGCTGGACCCTTTTTTGAGGAAAAAAGGGAGGTTGGAACTGAATGCCAAGCAGTACTTATGGAAGCTTTTATGAAAAATCTTTTTGTCTGTTGGGATGGGCATGAGGTTGGGCTAAGAGGAAAAAATAGAATTTTGGAAATTTGCATAATAATGTAGTCACGTGACGTCATGGCGGCCATTTTGGATTTCTCATTTCTCACTAAAGCTAACACGAAAACGAATTTTTTCTCCATGAAATACTTAAAAGATATTGTTTTTTTCACTGGATTTTGATAAAGATATATAAAATGAACAAAAATATCAATAGCAGCCATGAGCAATGCCACCACGAACACGCGCATCACGTCTCCCGCTGCCATGACCACATGCGGATTACAATACCTTGTTTTTACTTTCACTTTCATCCCCAAGTCCCATATCATTATCAATATAGCCAGTCAATAGATCTACACGTTCGGGACTCAGGAATTGCCTACGTCTTTTACGATCCAGCAGGCCAGCATTATTATCAACATCAGAATTATTGTCAGAATCTACTGCAGACACAGGGCTATCGTGTTCACATTGGGATTGTTCATCATGCACGGGAGACATAGCTAGCCATGGGCGGAACAAATCACACACTTCATAATACCAATCACTGTCCTGACTACTATCATTATCAAGTAATTGGAAACGAATTATGTGTATCACCCGCCTCGAAATTGTCCACGTGTTGGTCAGCAAGACGTCATTCACGACTTCGTCGAGAGTGCATCGTCTACGTTGTCACTATGCACTCCGTCATTTTACGGTTTGCCGCTTTGAAACACGTGGAAATATGTTCTAGTGTATAGAAAATACAATAGATGGCACTTGCAGTTACGGTACTAATTTTAGCGAGGGCTTTACTGAGTACACGGTAATACCGGGTACGCGCATTTTACCGACATTTTATAATACCCGGTACTACCGGGTATACGCAGTGAAAGCGTTAAAAATTAAAGCATGAGTCAATTACACTCTCCCCATAACATATTGACCAACAAAAACAATACATGCATCAGCAATCTCTGTTGCTGTTGAATTATGTTCACAAGAGATCATTTCATGATATAATTACATACATTAATGATTAAATTAAACATTCAGGTAATGATTTTGACCACTCCGTGACTTTCTGTTCCTAACCCAGTTAATGCGATAAACGTTACAGTTTTTAAAGGTTTTGTTTCAATTTGGTGACCCCTATTGAATTAATGCAATAGAGGCTACAGTTTTTATACGCCCACATGGAAATGTGGTCGTATATTGCCGTCGCCCCCATCTGTCTGTCGGTCCATCCGTCCATCGTCCAAAATTTCTTGTGAACACTTTACAGACTACATTTATCATCTGATTGTTTTGAAATTCATATATGTTGTTTGCATTAGTGAGATGAAGAAGCCTATTTAATTTCAATAACTTCCGTTCATTTCTTCTGGAGTTATGGTCCTTGTTTCACTTTGTTGCACCTTGTGAACGCTCTAATGACAAAAGTTATCAACCGATCTGTATGAAATTTATATGCATCATTTAAATTAGTAAAACAAATTTCAGCAATTTCCGTTAATTACATCTAGAGTTATGGCCCTTGTTTCACTTTGTTGAATCTTGAGAACTCTCTAATGACAACAGTTATCATCCGATCTGTATGAAATTTATATGCATCATTTAAATTAGTAAAACAAATTTCAGCAATTTCCGTTAATTACATCTAGAGTTATGGCCCTTGTTTCACTTTGTTGAATCTTGAGAACTCTCTAATGACAACAGTTATCATCCGATCTGTATGAAATTTATATGCATTATTTGAGTTAGTAAAACGAAAAAGCCTGTTGAATTTCAACAATTTCTGTAGATTACTTCCAGAGTAACGGCCCTTGGTTTAGTTTTTAGAACCTTGTGAACCCCCAAACGACGAAAATTATGATGTCATCTGTATGAAATTGTCTGTTAAATTCCCCTAATTACCTACAAAAGAATAAATATGCGACAACCCTTGTCGACTGCTCGGACGATTTAGCTGCTGTGGGCGTATGTTTTGTTGCCTGGCAACCTATCTTTAATTGATTTAGTGAGAACCATTGGGGTCATGAGAGAACGACTCCTACCAGCCTTTCGTAGTTATCCCCTATTTTTTCCAAAAACCTTGTCAACACAATAGAGACAACCAGAGTTATCCCCCTTTTCCGAGGGTACAGTTTTTAACGGATTGTCTTCCAATGTGGTGTGAAGCATTGGGGTCATCACTCCTATCGACCTTTCGTTCCAGTGTTATCCGCACTTTTCCAAAAACCTTGTTAAAACGATCAAGTCTACAATTTTGAACAGAGTCTTTTCAAATGAGGTGTAAAGCATTGTTAGCGTAATAAAGTTTTAAAAGATTATTTTCAAATTTAGTTTGAAGAGTTTGCGTCATGCAAGGATGAACCCATCGATTTCCAGCGCTCTGCAACCTTTCATTCCAGAGTTATCCCCTTCCCCTGTCAAAAAACCTTGTTAATGCGACAGAGAATACAGTTTTTAACAGATTTTTATTTTCAAATTTAAAGAGTTGGGTTGAACAAGAGGATAAATCCCCATCAATATCTAAGTATTCTGCAACCTTTTGCTCCGGAGTTACCCCAAACCCACTTTTCAGAAAACCTAGTTAACACATAGTATTTCTTTCAAATTTCATGTGAGAGATGGATGCTACTGATATTCAGTGCTACACGAGCTTCGGTTCTGGAGTTACTCTCCCTTATATGAAAAAATCGTTAAAGTGATATGGATTAACATATTTTTTTATAAATTTGGTTTGAAGAGTTGGGGTCATGGGAGGATAAACAGTATCGATATCATTGAAAATCATTTGTGTTGGGAGTTGGACAAAGACTTAATTTGTGCCTGACATGATTAAACAATTTCTAGACCTGACTTGGGGTCAGACAAGTCTTAATTTAGAGGAGTATTTTTAAGCCAACATATTGCTTGTGGACAAAAGAATATAAGTGATCTTACCTTGGTCAGCAATAAAATACTTCAATATAATTATTGGTACTTTCTGGATTGTAAAAAATCTTTAAAAACCTCTAAACATATTCAGCTCTTTATAGTTGCACATTGGTAAGAACAGTAAAAAGAAGGTCTATACCTGGGTAGTCAAATCAGGCAAACAAAATATGCAAATGACTTAAGGTTCTTGGCTTTTATGAAACGGTGAAACTTACTCTTTCTTGAATAACTACTTAAATCTCCTTTCAAAAAATATCAAATATCGACCAAATCACTTCAATTACAGTTCAACAGATTTAATTAATTCCTGTATGCTGACAATATTCCACTTAAAATACCAAGAAAATTAATCCGTCAATGATTTAATATCCCTTATGTTCTGCTGTAACTGTAATCCAATTGTTTTTGTATATCCGATTTAATTGAGACTTTAATACATACTTTAAGTATATGATGTCATACTTCAAACATAACAGTCTAAAAGGCTTTAAAATGATTTTTGCTATGTAATGATAATGATATAAATGTTTCTTGCAATCTTTGGTTGACAAGCGTACTGCACAGTGATGATATTTTTGACACTACATGATTGTACATACATATATGCACATATAAAATGTATAAATAATTCATAAAAGTGTGGTTTACGAATAAATATACAGTTCGATGCAGTCCTTTAAATCACCATAATGTTTACAGTTACCGGTAATCATTTTTATGAATTCAAAGAATCCCACATCTTAATCATTCAAATTCTGTCAAAATACAGATATTGACACAGTTATATATATAGATAATACATTAACAATCACCATGATAATTGTTTTCTTGCCATATTAAAACTGATGATCTGAACAGACTTCAAGAAATCCTCAATGAAATCAATCTCTCTCTGAGAAAACATATCTAATTTGACTTGTCTCTATTCTTACGGGTCAATCACAGTCCATCTAAATGTAAAGATGTTTCAAATACCAGTTGTCTTTCATCTGTTTCCAATCATCTCTAACAATATACCTTCGTACTACACACTGTCAATATTCTTTGTAAACTTAATTACTATCAATATAGTCCCATCCCTCAAAATTAGAAATTATGTTATCATTGACTTTTACAAAATGAAATCCAACTTCAAAGACCATCATCAATTATAAAAATATGACCAATAACTTGCTTGAATGAAATTGAATAAAATAATTTTTTTTTTTTTATCTGTTCCTTCAGGAGTTGTTTGCTTTCATATCTTGAATCAATATATATATATATATATAATGGAATTATATTAGATCTCTCCAAACAACAGATAGAATATGTCTGTTTATTTGGATTGCTTTATTGTAAATATGTGGTCACCTGTTTTATCTGCTCTTATACGGTTCATGTATTTTCCATTCATAAATTTACACCACACAACATGGACAGCATCCTTGGTATTCGCAGTGGAGTAAAACAGAATACCGAGGATGCATTGACAGATTGTTTTAGCCATACTCATATTTAGTGATTTCAATGATTGCTGATATCACTATTTGAATTATTATTGGAATTTTATTTTTAAAATTATTTAATACAAAAAAGTTTTGGGTCATTTTTCGTGCATTTTCGTATTTCTAGAAACTGTGAATCATTGAAATCAATATATTATCATGTGTTTAATTATGTATTTATATTATTCAATTTCTTCTATACCTCTTATGTTAATATGTATAAACAAGACCTCAGTATTTAATGTATCAATTTGGTAAAAGTAAAATATTCAGGTATTGCAAAACATATACAGTTCAATTTATATGTATAAAACCAAAAACAGAATAAAGTTGATACTTGATAGCCTTCACTGCACATACAAAGGATATATTCTGATAATTTGGTTGCCTTCATTATGAAAATTCATGCAAAAAAATAATGCTATAATCAATAGACATTTAACCATACTGTATAACTTTCTTGCAAAATCATGACATCAAAAGATAGTTGACATCACATTTATTATCTATATTTAGTAACTAGTTTAATTTGATGCCTATAAAGACACAATTTCCTCCTAACTGTCCCTCACACAGACATCATGTCATACAGTTTACAAATGAGCAGACATCCTTCTAGGTTTTTATGAGGTGGGTTCACTTTTTGAATGAATAATAATTGTGGGATAAAACTCATGATCCTAGTCATGACAATTTAAACCATCGTTTCACCCACTCTTCAAACCATGATTACCCCCAACAACAGAAAATATACATCTTTTACTGAATATTGTAAGTTTTAGATATCAAATTGAGTCTTACCATCCTCTCTATAAACAAGTCTCAATTTCACTATAAACGTGTTCTAAAAATATGATGATCAAACAACAGTTCAAACTCTGGCTTGTACGAAGACTTCTGGTCAAAAACGTGTATATCTTGCTCTGTTCAAACAATAGTAAAATTCTTGTCTTGTTTATTGTCTGTTTAGTTACAACATGTGTATTGCCAAAATTTTCCCTGTGTCAACAAACTTGGGGTAGTTAGTATTGTGGTAGATAACAAACAATAAACAGGTGAATGCAGGAAAATCCCATTATGGAAAGTGATACCAAGTGTTCACAAAGTGTAAACTTACCCTGGCTCCTGCAAAATACCCACCACTGCTTGCATTATTTGATTTTAAAGATGCATTAGCTAAATCAGCCTATTGCAGGTCTTTTTTCGTTGCAGAAATTATCATTTAGACATTCATTCACAAGACTATCGGTTGGCTTAGATATTGAGTGGATTAGACAATGCCTGTCATATCTTCGTTAAACGATAATATGGACGCCACTCATAGAGACGCCCAATTGAAGGACTGATAATTAAGACTATGTTTATAATCGTGGCAATGTTTCTTGAGAATCAAAGACTTTTTAGACAATTTCTTGTCAAAACTTTAAACAATCATAACATTGCTCAGAATAAAGTATTTTGACTGAAATTTTCAATATTTTCATTTTTCACTATCTATTTCACAAAAACGACCAGCTCTTTAAATCTTACATAATGTATTTTGAAATACACTTCTATACATGAAGAATATTTGATTCCAATTACCACAATGACAGATAGCTGGCTATCTCCCAGTTTAAGCTTTTGCCTTGTTTTTATCTTATCTGGTACATTTTATGTATTTCTATAATTGTAATGTCAAATAAACTTTCAGTTTAAGGTATGTGTCACAAAATACTTGAAAGTGGTCTAATATAGCCTTATTTATATACGAGCATATCACTCAATACCTATCTGAACTCAAATCAACCAATCAATCAGACTGTTGTCTTGCATTCAAAGAAATTTCATTGATAAAACAAGTTATGAAAAGGACCGAAAAAATGTCATGCATAAAGCATAGTGACCACCTGAGTGGTGCTAGACACTGTTTATCACACTAATCAGCAATGAATATTCGCTAGGCCGCTATAATCACTGATAAGGATGACATCGATGCGACTTAATGAGCCACAAATATTAACTTTTTTCCTTCGAAAAATTAAATTCTAAAACATTTTTTTTATGTATTAAAAAAATAAAGACGTTTTACGTATTTGTAGGTAAAAATTATTTCCTATTTAGTGTAAATGGGTATTAAAATGAGTAAAAGACACCATTTTGCCCGAACCAGTAACGTCTTATGTAAACAATTCACTCGCCATTGAGCGAATGATTGACGCAGCGTGATGAGACGTCACGTGTTGAAGGCAGTCATCTTTTACAGAGATATTAGAAGCCTTTCTTAATCCTCTGTGAAACAGATTGACTGTTTATTACACTGATTTTAAATGATTTAAATTTGTACCCATTATTACAGTCAATTTAAAGAAATTTTGATTCCCCCAGGTAAGTACGCCTATGACTACACTGGTTAACAAAGCCATCTTAATAATATTAAATATACATCCAGCCCTTGGACAAAATGAACTGCGTAAAATTTAACTCACCCCGCCATTTCTGCCTGGAGGATAAAACACGGGTCACCATTTCATGTTATTGTAATATTCACATCATATCAAAATCAATCACCAGTAAAAATTGGGAATATTGTGAGATATTAATTCTTAGCATAGACAATCTTTCCACATTTAGAATTTCATAACAATTAGTTCCACTAATTACTGGTACACACTGAGATTTTACTACAGGAACACTAAGGGTTGACTTCTCATATCCATCTATGGACTATTCTTCATTTAGTTATTTTTATTGAAGGGTTTCTAGAACATCTGATACCACTTCTCATTTATTTGGAGGAATTTCCCACAGCCAATTATTGTCTTCTTATTTTGTATGAAGTTGAGAAAAACATGTACCATTTATTGATCTTCTCTTATAGACAATAAATTAAATTCCAGGTACTAGATATCCTTACATCTGTGTCCCAGTAGAATACCATCATAATCCAAGAATGATTTTCTTCTATTTAAAAAATTCACAACACAGTTCAATAATATCATAGGATTAATACATTATCATTTTTCTACCCATTTCTACTTAGTTTCAGTTTAATTTGAAAAGAAACAGACTGAGAAAACAAATAAACCAATCATAATATCTAACCGCTTATCAAATATTGACAAATTGCCATGAAATTTGTACTTCACACATAGCCAATGTAAAAATACCGTGGATGTCACCATAAACTTTACTAGGGTGACCACCAACTAAACATTGGAAATTTTAATGCAAAATGACAAAAATATGTGAAATGCTGATTAGAAAATCATAAAAATGCTGTTAAAAAATAAACTTTAAGATCAAAGCTAAAGTAATATTTTTGTTAATATACACACTGATATTAAAAAAAAATTCCTGTCACTAACTACTCAAATCCTTTTGATGTTTCGATTCAAAGATTAATCCCAATAAACCTTACAATCCATCTTTGCTCAAAGAAAGAAGAGTATGCTTTAAGAGACCTTGAATCATACAATCTATCAAAATTTGAGCATAGTTTTAAATAACTCAAATCCTACTGGTTTATAAAAATTCTGTTAAAGTCATGTTATATTCATCTTGTTAGATCTTGTCTACCTGTAGGCTACTTCAACAAATGTCATAAAATCACAAGATCTTGTCAACATAATAACCTAGTTTCTCTGTCCCTTACTTCAAATTTACAGACTGCAAAATTGTGTCAACCACATAACACTATTTTGCAGTCCCTGATTTCAAAATTACACATTACAGGTATTCATTTTTGTTTCCTAAATTTAAAACATGATAGAAATTCTTCCTTAATCTAAGTTTGAAGGTCTTTAATAAACCAAATTAGCTGATACATCACCCTTATAAATTGTAGTCAAGTACAAAAACAAAGTACAGATTATTCCTTAACCAAGGTTAAAACATAGGTTTAAAGGTCTTCATTTAAACAAATAAGTAATTAATAATTTACTTCAATTATATCTTGAAGATTAAAGGTGTCTCATATATTAATCTCAGTTATGATAAATATCTTGAGGTAGAATAATCTTATATTATACTACATATTATAAACTGTTGTTATGATCCCCTTTATAGGTATTCCTCATTTAAATACCTTCAACAATAACACTCTAATTGTCATTTCTTTTAATATAATAGATGCCTTCATAAAATTATGTTGAAAAAAGAAGCAAGCACACATTTTCAGTTCTCTTGAACCTCTTCAGGCCATACAGATATAAGATAATGATGTTAATCATAACACTATTTTTGCATATCAAACGCATGCGGAATGAGCTTGATGAATTGGCGCTGCATAACAGTTGAATGGTATATAAATGCTAATGTTGTGTAATCTTTACATCGTCATTAGAATATAATCGCTTGGTTTCCTCGACACTAGGATTAGTGATCTTTATGGTCTTAGCAGAATATATTTTTTCCACTTAAGATAAGGCAAAACCCCCTGAGTTTACCCCCAAATCAGTAAAAGACTAATTTGCATGTTACCCATCATGCAACATATTTTCTCTTGTTGAATAGCTTCTTTGATTTCCTGGATACTGATAACATATGATTAGAAACCTTGGTCAACTTATTTGGACAAAACACATTGTTAACCTTAATTTGGCTATAATAGCATAAATTAACATATTAAACCCCCTTTCCCCTGATGAGATTCATTGGGACTTTTAGGGTGTTATTGACTGGTAATGGTAATTTGACTGGCCTATAAGTCGGTCTCATAAAGCGATCCTGTGAGTAGTTTCTAAGAAATAACCAAAATGGAATTTAATCCATACAAAAACAATAGTGTTTTAAACACACTTTACTTTGTAAAACCATAATTACAAAATATACTATTCAAAAAAAGTAGGGGATATTTGATTTTTAAGTGTTATTAAAGTCACCTAATGAAACTGACGAAGAAACAAATGACAAAATGAAATGAAGTTCACATTCATCGATTTATTCCAAATGATCGTTAGACTAAGTAAGGCACAGACTGACCATTATAAGGGTAAAATGATACCCGGGGTCAAACAGCAAAGTTACCACAGCATCACAACCAAGTGAGTAACGGGTAAATCCTCCTCTGTTTGCCAAACAAGCATTGGTCCGACGTGGCATACTCCTAATGAGACGTCTAAGGTCATTTTGGTCCAGATTGTCCCATTCCTGTTGCAACGCAGCAGCAAGTTCTTGGACATTGGCAGGACGTTGTTGACGTTGACGTAACCTCTGTCCAAGCATGTCCCAGACATGCTCGATGGGGGAGAGGTCGGGACTCAGTGCTGGCCAAGGTAATGTGGTGATGTTCTGTTGTTGGAGGTAACCTGTAACGATTCTGGCCCTGTGACATCTTGCGTTGTCATCCTGGAAGATGAAACAGCGGCCATGACGTCGTGCGAACGGCACAACATGGACTGCCAAGATGTTGTCCCGGTAGTACTGGCCTGTAACACGCCCTGCAACAACATGTAAAGCCGTTCTTCCAGCAACAGTGATGCCTCCCCACACCATAACAGAACCACCCCCAAATCGATCATGTCTGATGACGTTAACGTCTTGGAAGCGCTCGTTTCGACGACGCCACACCCTCCTACGTCTGTCCAAAAAATCAACAGTGAACCTTGACTCATCTGAAAACATCACATTGCTCCAGCGTCGATTATCCCAGTGTTGACGATCCCTACACCAACGAAGTCTTGCCTGAATGTGATGATCTCTCAAACAAGGGATCACGCGAGGACGTCGGGCGCGAAGGTGACCCCTATGCAGTCGATTCCGAATCGTCTGGCCACTCACTCTCACACCAGTGTCTGTTTGAAGACGAGCGCTGATCTGATTTGCTGTGATGACACGATTTCTCAAGGCCAAGGTACGGATAAATCGATCCTGGGCTTGAGTTGTCGCCCTTGGTCGACCTGAGCGTGGTCTGTCCTGTACAGATTGTGTATCACGGTATCTGGACCATAGCCTGCTTATGACAGACTGAGAAACATTCATCGTCCGCGCCACAACCGCCTGTGTTGTGCCGATCTGTAGCATGCCAAGGGCACGTAACCTTTCATTTTGGGTAAGCCGACGCATATCAAAATTTGTTTTCTGGTCACTAAAACAATTAAACTGATGTTTCCACCCTGGAATTCAATGCCACAATGACTGTAACATTCAAAGTCAGAGTCGTGCAAATCTTGGGTTGGACCCCCATGATGATCCCAAGCATCACCTGCATTCCATGCGGTAGCTATTGGTGCGTTTGGGCGTCACATGTAACTGGAAATGTTTCTTCTGTTAGGTTCTATAGTGACTTTTTTCGTAGTCATTTGCATATTTTAGTATTATGCACCCAAAATCAAATATCCCCTACTTTTTTTGAATAGTATAGTAATGGACATAAATTTACATTAAAAAATATATATATATATATATTTATTAGCTGTCTGATTATCTCAATTAAGAAGTAGTATCAGGTGTTCAAGTAAGATGGCATACCATGCATCGTAAAAACTGTGTAAAGTTTGTTTTAGATATCACTTAATTTTGTTTAACACTCGTCTGAAAACATAAATCAATATATACTACCATAATTACAATTAACACTCCCCAGATTACAATCTATGTAGGTTAATCCTTATCCTCTTAAATTAGACAGCCAATCAATAATCTTTGATCTTGGATGACAGATTTCAACCAAAATATGTTACAAAACTAAACTTATGTATATGTAAGTGACTTTGTAGTCAATATGAAAGTACCCCAAACTCTTATAAATTCAGATAGGCTGCCAGGCCAACAGACTGGGGGATAACCTTTGTCTTTTTCACTTCATTTGATATTTATTATTTATTTCTTGCAATGTCTACGTAGTTTGTCTTGTCCGCAGGTTTATCTTGTCAGTTTTGTCTTGTGTGTAGTGCAGAGAGCGTTCACAAATTTCTACAAAGTGATTAAAGGCAATAATTCACAACATATATAAATTTGAAAAGATTAACTGATAAATTGTAGTCTGCAGATTGTTCATAAGAAATTATGGATACCTGAGAGATGACAATATACAACCAAATTTCAATGTGAGCGTATAAAAGTTGTATCAGATGTTACCAATCAATGAAAAGACAGAAATTGTATTATTTTCCACTATACAAAGTAATTAAAAATGTTGTACCAGAGTGAAGCTGTTATAAATCTAAACCAATTATAATCAAATTACCTTATAGTGCAAAAGTAATATATTTAAACGTTTTTAAAAATTGGATAAAAATTGTGAACTGTAGGGGATCCACAAGCTAAAAATGTGATTTTTCGTACAATCAGGGGCCTTAATCCAGAATTCTACTAAACAGATTAACAATATACAAATTACAAGGTATGTGGTCAAACAGGTACATATAACAATCATACTTTAATCTTCTTACATACATTAACACATGTAAACAATAATATGGGGAAAACCCCTTATGTTCATGTTACTATTAATAGTAGCAGTTTTATATACATATTACTGTTAATGACATAATTTTCATAAAGTAAATCTGGAGACATGTTACTATTTATGACATAAATCACCTTGTTTATAATCCCTTTGCTGATATAATCAACACCAGTATATTAATATCACAATGTCATCATTATATAACTGATTTAACACTAAATACTGGTCTACAGATTTCATTCAATCATTTCATTCAGTTGATGTTAGGATCATTTACACGTAAGGTGTCAATTATTATACAATCCACCTGTATAAATTACCACCATCGCACTCCAGCAACCCCAAATAAAAACACACTGCTAAATCAAAATCTAACTTCCAGGGGGCAGATACAGGAATTTTAAAAAGGGAAGGGTTTTGGCGGTGCCAGGCAGAGTGAAGTCCATAACTTTTTTACCTTTTTCTTACAATTTTTCTGAAAATAAACCCACTGTAAGTGTGGACTTAAAAGTGAAATTTGTTACATGTTAGCAGACCCATTCAAATAAATTTATTCTAGCTTGATATAATACAAATATACTTTTTACGTTTTTACTGCTGTGAAGGTATATTTAAAAAAAAATAATAAAAGGGTGAGGGGGCGCACGCCCACATAAATATTAATGATTAATCTTTGTTTGTGGTTTTCCTGTGCTACCATTTAATCAATCCAGTACATACAACAAATATTGATTCTGTAATGAAATTTGTCTTTAGACTCTTCTGTGACAACATGAATATTTTCATATTTGGTAATACGTTCACATGACAGTGGTTTCTGTAAATAATAACTTTGTTTGAGTTCTCTCCCTTCAAACCAGGGATGCTGATTCAAAATTTTACTTGTTGAACATTTTCAGTTGGAACCTTTCATAGACTTCTACAACAAATATTTCTTAATTATGTTATATAAATATTGTATTCTGAATAATATTTACTATTATCCAAACCCCCTGAAAAATAGGTGCACCATGATATTTACCATATTTAATCAATGTATCGGCTAATTGTAAAGAGATGGGGGTGACTGAGCAGTCTTATGCATGTAGGCCTGGAAATATGGCACCAGTCACTGACAATGTCAGGCACAAATTCAAGCTTTATCAGGCACAAGCTTTGTCATTTTGTCAGACACAGATTTATGTTTTTAATCAGTATTGTTAATAATATTTATGATACATGTCATTGTTATCAAAAAGGATGTACAAAGTGTTAGTCCTCTCTCTCTCTCTCTCTCTCTCTCTCTCATAGAGCATCTGTGGCATATCTGTCTCAAATTTGTCAAATGAAGGTAGACAGTCATTCATTAGTCTTACAAATATTTTTTTCTAAATTTGAATATATATCGTTATGTACATTTGTGTAGCTATGCTTTTTTTTTTACCTTGTGTTTAAAATGTACTGTACATTCTAGTTAAAAATACACTTTTCAAACAGATTCTCGCCAAATTAACTTCCTGAAATGGTCGAGGCACCTGATTTAAACAAAAGTTTAGCACAATGTGTACATGATAACCAGAATAAATTTGCATTATAAAATAGCATACATAATAAAGGTCAGAGATATACCATGTACATGTATCATTAAATCTAATGACTAGGATACTTCAGTGTATTTTTGACCTTTAATGTGCTAATAAATGATGAATTCAATACTCTACAGTCGGCTATCATCATCATGATCATAGTCCTAGAGGGTGATAAAACCATAATGTTGTATTATATACCATTAATGCAGATTTTATATCCAACATTCTGCATCTCTTCAACATAAACTCTACATGAAAATTTCACATCAATCAGCTGATCAGTTTAGCCTCTAGATCCACAAGATTTTAAAAGTTAATCAAGGCTGATAACTCTGGCAATAATTATTGGAAATCATTGGACTTCTTCATCTCATGAACTTTACCACTGTTAATAAATTTCAAGTCAATTGGATGATAACTTCAACCGCATTTGTGGATGACGGATGAATGAAAGTGATGAAAACCTAATCCACTGCCTGACACAACCAGTGGTTGCCAGGATAAATATGCCCACATTTTGCCAGAGATGGATAGAGAACAAGGTAAAACAAGCCAACAGTGAGGCTGATCTGCCACGCCAAAATCCCAAAATAAATAGTTGACACATTAATTAATCGCACAGTTATTTTTTTCAAAAGTATCCATCAATCAAACTATACACTAAGTTTCATCACCCTCTATCAGATAGAATCAAGATTATCTTGTCCAAAAGCATCAACCAATGAAATTGATTAGCTCTGCTTAGCTTTAGCTCAAAATGTTAATCATTGAACTCATTCAAGACATTCACCAAATGAACATCTACATCAAGTTTAAACATTCTACCTCAATTAAAAGCAGAGTTGTTATGTTCCAATGTCTTGACCAATAGAATTGCTTATCGTTCCTTAGCCTAAGCAGAAAATTCTAACCATCGAACTTAAGTCAAGGTAATGATATAATGAATCTATATTAAGAGTTTCATCGCTCTCACTTCATTATAACCAAAGTTATCCTGCTCCAAAGCATCAACCAATCAGATTACTTAACTCAGCTTACCGTAAGCAGACAATGTTCATTATCGAACTCCATCAAGGCATTCACCTAATGAACGCCTACACCAAGTTTGAACATTCTACCTCAGTTAGAAGGAGAGTTTTGTGTTCCAAAGTCTCGACCAATCAAATTGCTTATCGTTCTGCTTACCCAAGTTTCATCACTCTCACTTAATTAGAACTAAAGTTATCGTGTCCCAAAGCATCAATCAATCCAGTTATCAAAATTGGTTGAAAATCAATATACTTGTTCGTTTCAAGACCTTAAACTCTGTGTATCAATCTGAAGTCAATCGGATGATAACATAAGCCTCTAGAGCATCATAAGATTTTTCAAAGTGATCAAGGGCCATAACTTTGGCAGTAAATATTGGAAATCGTTGAAAATCAATAGGATTCTTTGTCTCATGACCACAAACACTGCATATAAATTTAAAGTCTGGCAGTAATTATCCGAAATTGCTGAAAATCAATAGGCTTCTTCGTCTCATGACCTTAAACACTGTGTCAATATTTAAAGTCAATCAAATATTATCTTTCACCTCTAGGCCAATTTCGAAGGAACCAAGATCTTTGGGATATAAACCTACATTTAAAGTTTCGACAAAATCAGATAAAAATTGTGATTCTTTTACATCAAGTTACATACACATACATTCAATACAGCTACACTGTAATTAGTTAATTGACATTCCTAAATAAATTTGTGTGTTAAAATTTATCTTGTGAATCAAGTGGGCAGAGAAGTGTTAACCCATAAAGTGGCAGAGGTTATTTCCCCATTAATATTTACAATTGGATACTCCTTGCAATGCGATGCCTACTTCCAGGCAAATCACTAAACAATCAAAGACGGTGAAGGAGTCCAATGAAATTTTGCTCCTTTTTATTTAGTACTTTGAGAGTTTGCCTGAAATAAGTTAGATGTCATCATTCAATTCAAGGCACAAGATGGCTTTAATTGGAATGTTTAAAAATTTTCTTGGAAAGTGTTATATACATGCATCAGGAAATGTTCATAAATGCTATTAGAGCTTGTGTTATGTAGGTTGGTGTTCATGACTGTACATGTATGGTTACTTGACTTTTGTAAATGTATAGGTAAATGTATAAAAAAAGAAACTTACTGAAAATCTTGCGGAAGAAAGTCTGCCCTCTTCCTGTATCAAAATCCAAACTTTTACTCAAATCTGAAAATTGAACATTTCACTTTTATTGATAAGGATTTCTACCCAACTCAATTTTGGCAGATATAACTGGATTTGTGGGAGACAGAAATGGGGTGTTTAAAGCCCACTCGACACAAACCAGTTAATTTCGTGACTAACGTATGGTTCAATTTTATTTCAATAATTTGCTTTCGTATAGGAGTAGGAAACAAAGACTACCTGTGTTTCCCTCAAAGCACACTGCTGTATGACATACCCAGTCACCATTAGCCCATTTGGTGCAGAATAGTAGGACATTAAAATACATTTTATTTCATTTATTTAAACCATTTTGAGAATAATACATAATTTGTTGTGCTTTATTTTTTTCTGAATATAAAACTGAAATCTTACCTGGCAGGCTTTCATTTCTCAGCTCTAATGTTCTTGATCGGAAAAAACTTTCTGCCGAGGCTGAAAATAGAATAAAAAATTGTGAATAAATTAATTAGCTAACAATGGTATACATGTAGCTCTAAATTGAGAGATAGATAAATGAATGAGGAGATGGATGTGCGCATAGAAATGCAAACCATCATTTGCATTTTTCAGACAATATCTGAAATTTTGCCAGTAGCAGCTTTTTCGCTTACACATCTTTGATTTCTGATTTACAAGGGTTCTTTTACATGTACACAAATATATGACCCTTTTCAACTCATGGATATCCATGTCACTGCTATAGTAAGTGAAACTTGGTTATTACAGAACTAACATAATGGTATATCTAAATATTTCAATAGTTTGCTTGCGCACAGGACTCTTTAACAGTGGGAGGAAGGAAACAGGATCACCGAAAAAACACAATGTTAAGCAGGCCACCCTATGCCTTGTAACGTACAAGCCGGGGATCAAAACTACAAAATGGAAATCAACAACAAGCCTTATGATCTCAAGAACATGCCTTAGATTCCTTGGCCACCAACGCAACCAACCCCCATAACTAAAAGAAGTAAAGATCACACCAAAAAGCAATTTTTTTTACAGTTTTTCAATATCTTGTAATGTCCACGATTTTTCACAGGATCCTAATCTAATATCATTGACCTTGAAAGACAACCAAATTTTTTGAAATGTAAGGAAGAATTCCTCTTTCACTAAATTTATCTCGTTTACAACAAGAGGGCTACTCAAGTCAATATATTATTTGAGATCATTGGAAATGTAAGAACATAAGAGGACATATTTGAAGACAGATTGTGAAAGGTTAGATATTTTTAGCATGAAACATGCGATGCAAACAGGAATCAGAGATCTGCAGTCTGAAATATTTGTACATGTATTTATATACGTTACTGACATTTGCAAGGTAATGTGAAGAGTACAGGTATAACGTGTACATGTATGTATATGATCAAACAGACAATATGTACCATTTATGTTTCAAGATCTTGTTGTTTCAAGATCTTCTGTAAGTTCAAAATACCAATAAGTTTCTATATCAAAGATTCCAGATTAACTCTGAACGAATGAAAATCCATTAAAGATGCTTTATGTAAGAGCTAAATCTGCCCATTGCAGGTTTTTCTTTTGGCCTCAAATTTTATATAAATTATTATTTAAACATTTATTAATATGACAAGCCTATAATCAACTATCTGGGTAATTTAAGAGTTTAACAATAAAATAGATAATCAAGACTAAAGTCTCAACTGTGAAGTACCACTGATATGATAATAAACAATGTACAGTATCTTTGTCAAAACTTCAAATGCTCATAACTATGCAAAGATTACAGTAATTTGATTGATATTGTCAATATATTCGTCTTTCATTATCTTTCATTTTAAAACTACTATATCCAGAGCGGCCAGCTCTTTATCTTACATAATGCATCTTTAACTGCATAAAGAATATGTTTTAGTGTTATGTGCAGGGAGTTTTTAGATAATAGATACATTTTATATCTAATGTCGGTTATTATTGTCAATTGAGACATATTATACATGTACTTTATGTGTTTCGGTATAAAACCATATTTACACTAGGTATTTATAAAGCTAGGTGTGAATCAGGCCCTAATAAAATTATATAAGCTGTACTAGAAGCGATCTATGTGTGAGAGAGAGGCTAACAAGGTCATTTCAGGACTAACTTATGGTATTTTTTTTATTGTTACTTGTATACCACACAGACACACACCTAAACACCTGTATATCACAAGCCTTGTTTACACATGTATAAAGGTCTATTCACGAAAAATTAAACATACATTATGCAAGAGCTAAATCTGTCTATTGCAGGTCTTTCGTTAGGCCTGAAATGTTATCACATAATCAACTCTAGATGGTTATGCTAGCCTGCGATCTTTAGTTGATTATGAGCCGATTTACTGCATACATGTAACTTTCCTTCACGATTTAACGATTAAATGGATAATCGAGACTATGCTGTTTATCGTACTAAATTCAGTAATTCGATCGAGCTAGGCGGAAATTTCAATCGCTTAGTTCTCGGTTCATAGTGGATCAATTTGAAAGAAATTTTCAATAAATTGCCTTTACATTATCTATTTTTTAACTATTATAGTGAGAACTGCCAACTTGTTATCGAATCTCCCATAATGTATCTTTAAATATCTAAAAATCAATTTGATTTAGATGAAAATCTGGTCTGAATTAGAATTTGTTTTCAAAATCTTTATATACATTTTTACTTATATCTTATTCAGTGAAGGATTGTTTAATTTAAAGACATACAATCTATGTTTATCTACTTGATAATTAGATAAATCAACAAGTGATTTGTTAGAGCAATCTGTGTACTACCAGTATACTCACTGTAATAGTTTAATTTACATGTTAGGAACCAGTACAAGATTTGCAGGATATCATCAATCAGTCAAAGACTTTCAGGATTTTTACAACCAGTTAAAAATAAAACAGAGATAATCTAAAATTATCATCTGGATAAAATCACTCTATTGCACCCTGATATATGACACAAAAGGAAAATAAAATTCAACATTTTTTCCTTGGTCTACAGTTATCGTTAACCCTCCTCAGGCTAGAATTATTATCTCATAGTTTGAAAAGAACAAGAATTAAAAAAAAAAAAAGCACAGCAAAATTTTGACTGTCCGTTATATTTTATATTACACACAGAATCTCTGCAAACCAAATTCTTATTTTAAGTTTTTATTTATGGTACTTTTATTGGTATATTATCGTGAATTCATGTATCTATATGACTTTGACAGTATGAGGTACACAACAAATTTATATATTTTAGTATAATAATTATTTATTAATAAAATATTCTTATTCACTTTTCAAACAAATATTTTTTCTCGGCCGAAAAACAGAAAGACATACCCTCGAAATGGAAAGCTTTTTTAAAACACTGCAAGGAATGGGGCAGGCACGGTGGTTAAGTGAGTAAGATGCTGGCTCACTAGCCTGGAGGTCACGGGTTCGCTCACGGTGTTGGCCGAGAAAGTTCATCAGGATTTTCAGGTGTGGTTTTCCCTTGTCAGTGGTGCAGGACGGAGAGCCTGACAAGGACAGTTGTCTAATCGTGTGGATGGGATGAAAAACCGAGGTCCTGTGTACACACTGGCGTGCACATAAATGATCTCTTGGCAGATGGAATTCGATATAACAGTAATTTTCCTAATAGCACACTGCATGGCGTATGTCTGTCCTCATCAGCCCAGTCGGAGCAGAACAGTAGGATGTTAAACCCCATTTCATTTCATTTCCTGCAAGGAATGGTTACTTACCCACATCATATTTTCTAGTATAAAATCGCTGAAACATCTTGATGATTTATAACGATGACTTATTTCATAGTAAATAATAATCCATATAGATGTCTCAGAATAATCGAACACTTTTAACACACAATATAAATCTAATCCATGTTGATTACATCTGTACAGATGAAACCAACATCATCCAATAATAAACAAGAAACGAAGACTGAATTGGTATCTCTAGTGATCTTCAACACAATTATCCAGTCTTAAGTACATATTCTGATTTCACATTAGTTTAATTCAACTATAAATGTACCATAAAGTGTTATGGTATATATCCAAAGACCACAGACAGCCACACAAGTTAAAATCATCACAT
This sequence comes from Patella vulgata, assembly GCF_932274485.2. Classification (NCBI taxonomy): domain Eukaryota; kingdom Metazoa; phylum Mollusca; class Gastropoda; family Patellidae; genus Patella; species Patella vulgata. The sequence continues at coordinate 61,452,185 of NC_065879.2, read as the reverse complement.
CTACTTGTACAATAAATAAAGAATATGTTAACCTGGTTCATAAAATGGTAATACTTTCAACCAGAAAGGGTATTAGTAATACGAAGTCTAATTCATCTCATCAAGAAAGAGTATATGATGGCCTATTTCATCCCCGCAAGAGAGGGTATTAATTGAGTCAAACTAATTTTGAAGAGAACACAACATATACAGTTTCCAAAATATCAAATCAGTGTCACCACATTATTCCATATAAAAGATCTTGGTTAATGGAAAGAAAGCACCCCCAACCTTTGTCAGCATATTATTTAACTTCTATGATGAGAATCATTTTCTGGAAAAAATACAACATGAAATTTCGAATCACAAAATCCAGCCATTATAGAAGACTCCATATATAATCCATGTAAATGAGAGAAAGGTGTTAGGTTAGTATGCTATCTCAATAATATACATGGTATACAATCATTTAAACTTCAACTTTTTCTTTCATTTGTATAGAATCAATGTTCATTCAAATATATAAACAAAATTGATTTATAATTGAACAGATTTCTGAATAGAGGGACATACGATTCAATTCTACGCAGTAATCTTGCCAACTACTCACATATTACTATTTCAATTTCCGCTCTGTCAGTAAAAACAGTCCAGTTTTATACATAAATAAATATATTTATAAAGAATAAATAAAAGAAACCACATGGATTATAAGGACTTGGTTTTGTTGACTTGAATAAAACATTGAAAGAATGTAACTTTGGAATTGGATTCATAAGGCCATGTTTTCTTATATTAAAAATTTGAATAAAACATTAAAGATGTAAAATAAGGACACTATCTATCAAAAAGGACTGTAACAAAAAACCTTCTAAATCAAATTAAATGTATATTGAAAGAAACTCTCATGGCTATTTACTTCATCACATAACATATTATACTTCAATTTAAAACATAACTTTCTAGACCTTACTAAACCATAACCACAAAAACTTATATATATATTCTCTCAATTATGAAAATATCTATCTTAAACATATTTTATACAGTTTCACATTAACAATACCATACAACAAATCACTTTTTTAGGACTTCGAATTTTGTCTAATGGTTTGGATTGTTCGTACTTTGTTTTATTTTATTTTTACTTACACACACATATACTTTTTGCCCCAAAATTAGAAAATCTTAATATATTAGAGTGAATTTTTATACTGGAAAATATTCTTGTTGTTTGGCTTTGCTTACTGAACTTTAGTTTTTAATTTTTAGCGTTTTCCAAAATTATATCCAGATTATTGCCCTAATTATTGCTAATTTTTTTATGTTCAAACTCCTTCAGGAGACGACCACCGTCAAGATCGCTCTCATTGTCTTGTAAATCATTGTTTCGTTTTTGTTTCTGAGTGAAGCCTGTATCATTACATGCCGAGGACTGTCAAGTACATCGCAGTGGACACCTATGCCTGGCACCCGGATCCATTCACTTGATTTGATATTTGTTGTTTGTTGCTTGCAATGTCTGTGTAGTTTGTTTGTCTTTTCTGTTTTATTTGCAATCCCTTACAAACTACAATTTTGTGAAATGTTGAATCTCTAAAAGGAATATCAGCCCAAACATGGTTGTATTTACAAAGAAAATTTTGCAACTTTTGTTATCAAGTATCCATATTGATGAACTATGATTAGATACTTTATGTATAGTAAGATTTATATGATGATAAATAATGACATGGTCCAGTTGCTGTTAATAATAAGTAGTCTGTTCAGTTTTATTATATATGGTTACATATGCGATACAGACTAGTATAAAGCTAAATAAAAAAAACTAATACATTTTTTACCTCCAACTGATGGTAACATTAGATACTTTCACATGAGAATATATACATTACACCTACTTACATCTACAATGGAAATCTTTTGCTATATGCATATCCCATATAAATAAAATATTCAAATAGGGAAAGCATATCCTGTCTTGAGCATCGCATGTCACTACTTGCAACAAAATGAATGGACTGACAGTTATTTACGCTATATCATATCTTTTTACTAGGGAGAACCTAATAATATGGAAACAAGTTGGATAAAACATGACAATTTATTGTATACATGTACATTACCATTAATTTTAAATGGTTTTCGAAAATGGGGGTATACTCCAGATCGGAAGATCGCTAGGGTTCATCCTCGTATAACCCCAATGCTTCACACCAAGTTAAACAAAAATCTATTACATGCTGTAGCCTCTATTTTGTTAATAAGGTTTTCGGCAAAGGGAAGGTAACTCTGGAACTGAAGGTATCAGAGCACTGAATATCGACAGGGTTAACCCTCTCATGATCCTCATGATCACTCAAAGGGTTTGTCCTCTCATGACCACAATGCTTTACACCAGTAGCCTCTATCGAGTAAACAAGCAAAATTACATAAATACAAAGTTCTGATTCAAAATGGTATTTTATATCTCTAATAGTAAGTGCAGGGGGACTGCTACATTACATTATCTACTAGCTATAATTGACTCATCCAAATCCATGAGAAGTCATATCAGATGTTCTAAAAAGTTTATGGAACAGATTGAAATGAGGTTTAATGTTTTTCAATATTGAAATGGGGTTTAAAGGAGCTAAATCGCTAATATTTTGGACCTAGAAATTGACACAAATGGGTCGTAACGCATATAATAATGTAATAGCAAAAAATATAAACTGATTTACATTCAATCGTTTCCATTTTTACTCTAATTTCAAATCAGTTACGTTCGGCGAAATATGTCGTCAGAAGTCTCAATCGAATGAAAATTTCTAGGCCTAGCGTCTGGTTATTCTAGTCTACATAGTATTTATTGCGCATACTCTCCCGATATGAATATGCCGTCACCGTTTGACATGACTTTTTTAATGTCTAGCCTCGTTCTTCGAGTCCCTTGTTAGAATGGGCCTGAAACGCATTGTGGTACACGATTCGTGTACCAATGGTAAAATGTTCATTTTGTCTTAAATATTGGATATCAGAAGCCCATCTTTTCCCGGTAAGATCACAACATCAATGTTGATTTAAATTGACAAATAAATCGTGTTTTCAATGTCGAAGATTTTGGATGATACTGAGTTAAAGACTTAGCTACTTTAATGTTTTTCATCAACACAATACTTTGGTCATTTTGAGATAAACATATGGTATTTTTTAATATCTAAGGTTATGCATGCAATAACTGTCAATGGTTCTTTTACATGCATAACTACACATGGGGACCTTGATTTTACGTCTATTCCATACCATTTAATTCTAATTGCTAAATCACAAAACACACCATCTTTATTATACTCAAGTGTCTGGAATCCGTTTAGCTGACAGTAGTGAAACTTATCAAGTTGGTATACTATGTTTTCTATAATGTTTGATACCATTTATTAAGAAGTCCAAATAAGTGTCAATTTTTGTTATTGTACCTTTGTACATATCAAATAATATCACCGTGACAGATCAATTATTCTATTCTTATCCTTTCTCAAAGTATCACCTCCATATAATATCAATAAGAAAATTGGTAACACATACAAACTTTATGACTGAGCATCCACAATGAAAGAACACATTCAATAAAAAATTATATCACCCAAAACTTGAACACAAATTCAAGTCCGAAAAGTAACTAAATCTTTTGGCATCCAACCTTTCAAAATAAACCTTGGACAATTTATATCCAGGTTAATGTAATTTTGAAAGTAATCTATATATTACACCTGATGCAGGAAACCTGCAAAATATCTGACACTATAGAAACACATGGATATAACTACTGTATACTATAATAAATATCTTCCTGGGGTCTATTCAAATTACCTATTATAAGTAGTTTCATACAACATTACCTTCTCACAAGGTTTATAGTCTGTTTCTTATATCAGAAAATTTCATCATTTGATACATGCAACTCTGTATGGTTACAATGTTTAAAATATCAAATGAAACTACACCGGCAAGTATGATTGAAATTACTTTCAGCGAGAAGACAAATCAGATTTGGAAATCGAATCTTGGTCAAAATAGTCTGTCATCTGATCGACTAACGAAAGCTAAAGGTAGTTTTGTTTTTCAGATGTTCTTGAGTTTCTTGTTCAATTTGTTGCTTATTTCACGACTTAGGTCCATATTTGCACTTCCTGTAACTTGAACAAATTTGAATTGGTTTCAAACACTTGATAACATATCGTATACTACGTAAGGCAGCTAGAAAAAAAATGCTGAACGTCACAGGTAATTACAAAAGTAAAGACCAGTGGCTGCCAGGCAGGATACGGCCACCTTTTTCAAGAGATGGATAAAGAACAAGCTAAAAAAAAGCGATTTTTCGTACAATCAAGGGCCATAATTCAAGAAGTTACGATCCGATATGCTCGAATATCGACAGGAACCAAGATCTTTGAGTTATAAAGATATATTTCAAGTTTCATCAAAATCAGATCAAAATTGTAGTGTATAGTGGGTCCACAACCTTGATATACCATATATTTACACTATTTGCGTACGAGGGGTGGCCATTTTGTCCGGCAATTTTGTTCCGATTTTCACGAAATTCGAACTCGGTCATCATTAGGGGTGTAACGGTGATATATAAAAACATTTTTTTTAAATCAGATAAAAATTGTTACCTCTAGAGTGACCACAAGCTAAAAACGTGATTTTTTGTACAATCAAGGGCCATAATAATTCAGGAAGTTATGATCAGATATGCACAAATATTGACAGCAACCAAGATCTTTGGGTTATAAACATGTATTTCAAGTTTCATCAAAAATGTGATTTTTCGTACAATCAGGGACCATAATCCATGAAGTTATGGTCCGATATATGCCAATATCGAAAGCAACCAAGATCTTTGGGAGATAGCCCTATATTTTAAGTTTCGGCAAAATCAAATAAAAATTGTGACCTGTAGAGTTTCAACAAACAAATTGTGGACGGGCAGACGTCCGGACGGACGGACTAACAGGGGCGACGACAATATACGTCCACATGAAAATGTGGGCGTGTAAAAATAGAACAAGTAAATCATGTACAAAGTTAGGATAGAAACCTCTAACATGTCTGAACACTCAAGACACTAAACACAGCCTCTATACCACAATACCCGTCAGTATAGTTTATATAAAGTCAGTCAATATAGCTATGTAAAGTCATAGTATAATGTAATACTATTCTACTGACATTTAGAATCAAATATATCTAACCACGAATATTATACCAGGCCATTTACATTGGAAGATAAAGTTTGCTGAAAGATAAAAAAGATGTAAATCACGAAATGCAATTCCATCAGAGGGCACCAAAATATTTCTTTACAATATACATGTAGTATCAACTATAAAACCATGACAAAACAGCCTTTTACGATTGTGAGGATTGAAACTGACACAAAAATCAAAGAGTCTAAGCTACCAGCTGGTTTGCTTGCCCATTACAAAACATTGATAAAACAGAATTGGCTGCTGAAAGGTTATTTATCAGATGACCGAATGGTTAGTGTGTGCGTGCTGCATTATAAGGTCTGTCATTGAGTCAGCTGGCGTGGTTTCGATTCCTCGGTTGTATGTAACAAGGAGTAGGGCCGGCTGTCCAAGCTCATGGGTTTTCTTCGGTTCCTCTAGTTTCCTTCCAATGCTTAAGACCTGTACGCGCAAGCAATTTATTGAAATAAAATTGAACAATATATTAGTCCCGAAATGACCCAGTTTTTCTCGAGTGGACATTAAATCCCACTGATCTCTCTCTTTATTCAGAAACATCATATCAACAATATCATATATAAATATATCATTTTCCAAAATAACTTTTATACTGAATAAATGACAAAGCAGTAAGGGAAAGCAAAGATGGGGTAAAAGAAATGTACCCCAACCCCTGAAATGGAAACGAAATAAAAAGTGGGTTGTGGTGGGAGCAAATTTTAAACAAATTGGTCAATAATAATGTAGAAAATTGACCCTAAATAATTACTGTAAAAGATAACCACTCAAAGTATTGAAATACACCTACACAGCAGTCATGTCTCAACAAAAAACTAGCCATACACATATACAGCAGCATATTCCTGAGGATAAATTTTATATGGATCAAGAAATCTAATCTATATGATGTTCACAGTTAGCTTTTCCAGATCACTGGAGCAGAAAGTGCTAGAATGCTGGAAATAAACAAGGTTCGTTTCATTCTCTCTGATCCCAATGCTTCCCACCAAATTTGAAAAGTAATAGAATAAATCCTCTCAGTATTTTTGAAAAAATGGAAACTGGGGTAGGGTAATTCCTTGAACTGAAGGTTGTTGATTGCTGAATATCAATAGCCTTCACACAAAATTTTAAAAAAGATCTGTTAAAAAAATTGTAGCCTCTACAAAGTTTTCGGAAAACTAGGCGTAACTCTGGAATGGAGATGGTTCGTCCTCTCATGACCTCAATCTTAACACCAAATTTGATAAAAAAATCTGTTAAAAACTGTAGCCTCTATTGCGATAACAAGTTTCTTTTCAGGAAAGCTGCATATACGCGTTAACAAGGTTTTTCAGAAAATGGGGGTATAACATATCGTGGAGTGCTGAAAATTAATAGGGTTCATTGTCTCTTGTGACCCAATGCTTCAATTACATGTAATTTGTAAAAAATAAAAGGTTCAAAATAACAGCCCAATCGGGCCTGTAGCCACGGGGTAGCTATGGGTTGGCTAAGCTCCCCAAAAATTCGAATTAGCCCCCTCAAATATGTCGCCGACAATAATGATTTTTAAGGAGTGTTCAAATTGGTAGGCGACCCATAGGCTCGTAGTATGGTCCACTAAGGCCTGCCTGTCATGTAGGGATAATCAAGAAATCAGCGAATAAGGTAAGCTGCAGATATCTGGATGAGCCGCTCCAGCATGAGTCGCTTTGTTTTGTTTACGAGCGTTGCTACGATACCACGTGCCCGTCTGTGTCATTCATTCATTCATGCAAATTTCAAACTGCATGAGTTATTAGGAAGGGGTTGTCCACCTCATTACGCTATAGGGAGAAGAAATAGTTCAAAATTAGCTCAAGCTCTTGGTGGTACCAGAGGCTGCATAATTTATCGCCATTTTCCTGGGACCTGCCCTTTTAATGTTCTTTCATATCTAGCAGGGAATATGATAAAAGGTATTGCATCGCAGTTTGCTAAACAAAAATAATGTAAGTGCGAATCAAATATTAATTTGATTAGCAGAACGTTATCAAATTTAAGGGAATATGCAAAGCAAGTGTCTTGTCCAAAATTAAGAGTGAAAAAATGTTTAACAAATGTGATTTATCATTCCACTGCATACAGACATTCTAATCCCCTTGATTTCAATCGACGAGATTGAAAGTAGTCAAATATTAATCAATAAACTAATTGTAAGCTAACCTTTGAACACCCATTCAGTTCATGATCTAAGTAATTTAATAATCCCGTAAATATACAAGCTAGTTAATTATTCACAAAACAATTTTTATCTGTAACAATTTGCCTTCATAAGAACTGACCATGTGTTTCCACCTTGAACCCAATTTGCCATCAGACAAAATTTTAATCATTTTCCATTCACTGGACAACAAAATATTCTGTACGCTATAATCAAACGAAAAATGTATCCATTCGAAGCACACACCGTTATTAGCTAATACACACCAGTTTAATTTTTATTTGTTTAACGAACTACTTCGCAACTAAAATGGTACTTGGTTCATTTTGGCAGGAAAAATGAGTCACATAGGCAAATAACAACAACATGGTGACAATGCCTGCATTGCACACAAGTGTTTATTAGTGCTGGCACAATATATCGTTAAATCGATGAATCGTAATTTACCTTCTCTCAATTTGTGCATTGAATTGTGAGACTGAATCGATTATTGTGATTATTTTTTATGTTTTTTTGTCACTTAAAGATACATTATGTTAGATTTAGATAAAGAGCTAGCCAATCTTGCTATAATAGTTCGAAAATAGATAATGTAACATGAATAATGTGAAAATTTCATTCAAATTACTCTATTGCGAACGAAGATATTAGCCTTTGAAGGTTTAACAAAGACGTGTGTAATAATTTCAACGACCGTACTGGTTGTTCGAAGCTAAGTCTCGCTCCTCCATTTTTAGCTTAAATCAAAAGATGGCTGAACTGTTCTAATCTATTTAAAATCGGAGAAATCCGATGCCATCGAGAGATGATTATGGCCTGGATAAGTTAATTAATGTCTTATTAATAATTTAGAAAACATTTCAGGCCTTTTTAAAAGAAAGACCTGCAATAGGCAGATTTAGCTCTTGCATAATGTACATGTATGTTTAATTATCCATGTCACACATTATCCATATGTACACAAACACTCCTAAATTGTTTTTGTCCTTATTTTGATCCACATCAAAATTGTGATATAAAACAGTTTTATTTCTTCAACATCGGCAGGACTAAAAATATCAATTATTCATTTATCCTGTTGTTTTCTTGTTTAATATGAGTCGTGATATAAATCACATCGTAGCACCCGAATCGCTATACGTATCGTATCATGACTGCAGTGGCAATACCCAGTACTTGTGTTGATGCTACAATGTATATTTAAAATACCATTTTTGCTTTCATTCTTTTCTGTGTAAATGAAGACGAATGATATTGGAGGAATATTACTGGGGTGAACTTGAAGCAAGTACGGATCGGTACGTTTTCATTCTATTGTATTACAAAAACATGTAATTCTGTAGGAATATTACGGACATAAATTTGAATACTGTCAGTAGCGGATTTAGCAGAGGCTCCAGCCTTCGAGCCGAAAATATAACTGAAAATCTCCAAACATAAAACTGAAAAATGGACCCCCGCTGTGGCAGGGGACCCAAGCCCAATGGAGGGGCCCCCAGTCCAAGAAAAGAGCCCCTTTGACTTCAGTGCAAGGACCCCTGAGTTCAAGAAAATATAATTGAAAATTTCCAAAAATAAAACTGAAAGAAAATAATGAATTCGGGGAGAAAATTTGATATGGACCCCCTGTACATGGAGGGAACCCCAGTCCAAGAAAAGGGTCCTTGAATCCATGTAAGGGTCCCACTGAGTTCAGTGCAAGGGCACCAGAATCTGATAAACGGGTCCCAATGACATCAGTGCAAGAGCCCCTGTACATTTGTCCAATAGTAAGGCAGGTCCCACACCCCATCATTCATCAGTGCCATTATGCGTATGCCAAGTTCTCATTTTGTTTCATTAGCTTTGTTCAACAAACTACATTAGGTGCACCTGCATTGGCGTCTGCATCTGCGTTCGCGTTTGTTAAGATGGGAACCTGTGAATCAACATTCCCCAATAAAAAATCAGGATTTACCAGGCCCTGCGATCAATTTAGTTAATATTATATTGTTGTTTATTACTTTCTATGTCTGTGAATTTATTGTGTATCTTGTACACAGATTTGTCTTATGGGTGTTTGTTTAGGTGTGGTGCCATCCTCATGAACTTTTTGTTAGCTATCGAGGTGACCAAACTGTAGAGGAGAGCGTTCTGTTTCCGCTATCACCAGCATTCCACCAAGAGTCCACCAGTAAATATTTCAAAAATATTATTTTTTAAAAGGCAAAGAACAATTAAAATTCAAACCTTTGCTTTGCTTAAATCCTTACAAACAAATTTATCCAGCAATTGAAATAACTTTTCACTTAATGTCTAGATACCCTTGCTGCAGCGCCTAAAGCCCATACAATGTAGATGATGTTGATCTCGACGCAGTCAACATTTTCGCAAGTCAGAAAACTTGAAAGAAACTTATCAAGTGAAATATAGCCCATTGTCTCATAATTAGTGGTGCGGTATTTTACAGGTCATTTTGTTTCCAAGGAGTGGGTGATTGATTAATAATAGCTTTATGGCCTATGCATTAGTCTTCATTAGTACAGTTGGTCGTTAAACATAATGTCATTTGTTTTTGACAAATTTGGACAACAAAATCATTGGTTCCAGTTTGTAACTAATCCCACAGGAAAATGATCTAAATCTCATCTACAGGGATTTAATTTTCAAACTTTTCAGAGAACATAAATTGACATCAATCTACATGTAAGCTGATGCATGAATTACTAATATGATTATTAATAATAATCATTCGCATTTGGCGTCAATGGCGCTAATTGTATTATAATTTATTCTTTTATGGGCATAAAATCTTCAAAAGTGACCTATGCAAAATTGTCTATTTCTCGTAAATTGCCAAAATAATAGACAAATTATTGATTTGCTTTTGATCTTATATCATAGTTTCAGGAAGCCATATTATTATATGATGGCATCTGTGTATTTCTTACTCCTACCAAGTTACAACTGGATAGTGAAGGATATACGACACCTTGATTGTCGAAAAAATGCAGAAGAAAATTTGCGAAAACCTTTGAATCTAAAACTAAGCGGGTGAACTTTCGAATTTCGAAAAAACATCAGAGATAGCCGGTTTGGGATTTGTTCTAAGAATCCAATATTGAAAACTCCCGAAACGCCTAACTAGATGACTGTAACTAAACTGGTCTTTGTTGTATTAACGATAAGTCATAACGATCTTTTCTTCTCAATACTTTTTGTCTACTTGCCCAATCAGGTGTGTTGCAAAGAAATTGTTAATGTCAAGCCCTAAGACGGTGCGCGCATGTAGATCCATTGATTTGATTGGTTGATGAAACTCATGTCCCGCTCTCCTTCTTTTCATTATTGACAGGTCTCAATGATACAAGTCATTTATCGCCTGCCATGTACAAAATATATTATACATGTCCAACATAGCATGATAATGTCATTTTAACCTAGACTAAATAAATCATGTCTACAGATGAAATAAACCATAAACTATCAATATACAGTTTTATCACTGGTAACACTTGCTTGTGGGAGTTGGACAAAAATATCATTCCATACAACCTTTCATAAATGATACTTTTTCCATCAGAATGCTTGTTGGAGTTGCATAAAATGCTCATGGGAGTTGAATATCTGATAGTATGTCAACTTCTTCAAATGAAGTGAAGATTAAATCTAATGTATTTAAAACCCCTGTGAATAATTGTGTGTGCAACTTTTTTATATAGTTTTAGAGGAATAAAAGCTCTTGAAATGGGAGGTAATGGAAAGGATTATATTTCTTGTTGATTCAGACATTTGAAAGATTAAATTTGTGGTGAGTGATAGTCCCTAAAATTGATATTTCTAATTCTTTGAACTCATCATAAAACATTCAACAAACAAATTGTCAAATTGAACAGGAATTAGCACTCAAAACACAATTATTTTAAAGTCGGTATGGACTGTTGAAACCTATTAAATTATTGTTATAGAAAATTTTAAAGCAACCTACCAGAACGTTTTTGCATGACCAGGAATTGAGGTCGAAAAGCAGACGATCGTTTTCTTCCAGCCTGAACTTGTGAGTTTTCCTCCTTAACAGTTTCACTTAAAACAAGGTCAACGACATCCATGGATTCCTCCACATCGTTTGAATCCTTCTTTTCAGCCTTTAGTCCTTTTTCTTTTTTTGTCTCCTCTTCTTTCACTTTCTCTTTATTCACTTTATTTCCCATTGTGACAAATCATTTATTTTCATTCATACAGTATATAATCTAAATATCTAACAATCATTTTTTCTCCACAAAAACTACCACATCTTGTCTGTGCTCTAAAAATCACAAATGCTGTTTATCCATGTCTGTGCCATCTAGATTTGATCTTACATGTAAATCAAATGTTCTAATGTTTTCTCCAATATACATGTGTAATGTCAGTTCAAGTCCTTATTATGCATCGATGATCCAGATATCCTAAATCTCCAAAATTTATATAAATCTGACAATCCAATAGTAATATGATGAAAATCTAGACTGATAAAAATGGACCTGAAGATCAAATCTGTATTAAAAGATTTAAACTGTCTTTAACATCAAATATGTGTCCAAACATCCAATAATCAGTTTCTATCTGCCTAAAGAAGAGGTTCTATTTCCGAAGATGAAATATGTTTCTATTATGTCCTAGTCTCTGATGACAAATACAGGTTCAATTCACACTGTGTCCTGGGGTAAAACAATGTACATGTACCATATCATTATTCCGAGGACCACAATCCAGTAATTAATATCCCTCCTTAGACATTCCTGTCTTCTTTCTACAGTATTAATACATTTGATTTTGATTTCCGACAGGTTTATAGAAATGTCAGATCAATTTGACCAGGACTTGCGTCAAGTTAAGTCGTCTCCACGGTTTAGTCTATGAAAGAATACCCGGAATGCCAACAATCAGTAAATACAGAGGCAGCTGTAATAATTACATGTTACATCAATAGAAAATAATCTTAACCACTTTTATTATGGTAAAATGTCAACTTGTACAATTAGAACAACACATCACCATAAACAGCATAAAATACCAAAAATAAATACCATAAATCTCTAAAAACAATTTAAAAAAATAATAACATGAAGCCACCATTGAAGCTGATGTCCCCCGCCTTTATCTTCAATTAAATAGATGATATTCACACTTAACATTTAAAGACATAAAATGCTCATTATCAAGTAAACAAGGAGGGGGTATAATCTCCTGAACAGAATGTCGCAGAACACTAAATATCAATTATCAATAGGGTTCGACCTCTCTGTCCTGCATGATTCAATCCAAATCAGAAAAAAAAATCTGTAGCCTCTATCATATTATTATTAGCAAGGTTTTCAAAAGATAGAAATACGCCCACACAGCGGCTATGTCTCGACAGCAGCTTATATGAAATTGATGTAGACCAAGTTTTGAATAGGATGATCTTTCAAAAAATCTTATCTCTGTCAAGTTCACAAGCATGAAAAATTATATTAAAATTTGTTGCCTCTATTGTGTTAACAGTGTTTTCGGAAAAAGGGGTTGGGTGGGATGGGGGGGGGGGGGTAACTGAAGGCTGAATATTTAGAGGGTTCATCTTCATCCTCACTTGACCCCAATTAGGGTAGGCTAAATTCATGACCTGAACACAATCACATCTAATTTGACCAAAAAATCCATTACAAACTGTAGCCTCGGTCACATTAACAATGTTTTTGGAAAAGGTGAGGTAACTCTGTAATGCAAGGATGCGGAACACTGGATATTGATAGGATTCATTCGTTGAAACTGTAGCCTTTATGACATCAACAAGGTTTTCAAATAAAGGAGGGTCACTCCAGGATCGAGGGTCCTAGAGCGTATAGGGTTCAACCTCTAATAACTATGAACCCAGCTCTTCATACCATATATGAATAAAATCTGTTAAATTACTGTAGCCTTTACCTTGTTAACACGTTTTTTGCAAAAAAGAGTGGGAGGAGGGAATTAAATGCATGTAAATTGGACGCTGATCATCAAAATTGAACAGTCAGCTTTAAACCAGACAAACGTACAAATTAGATGGTTTGGATTGATTTTTACAAATTTTCAAACAAAGATTTGATATTGAATGAATTTGAAAGAAATGCAAAATATGCAAGATCAAATGATACCCGGGTTACAGTGAATATGCTTAAATCTAAACAATTAATTCAAAACAAAAATGATAGAACTACAATGTAGCACATTGTAGGTTTGCGATTTGACTGCCCCAATAAACCAGAATAAATTTGGACAAATATGTCAAATATAAAGGATTATGCAACAGAGTTTAGGAGTTAAGCCAAATTACTCAAGATATTGGGCACCATTTCAATCTCTGTATTATCACAATATTACAATGCCAGTCTAAAAATTGTTCTATATACCTACAAAATTATCGAGCGTCTGTCACATAGATAATTTCAAAGATCTTCAGCCTCGGTCACTTCGACTAACATATAATGGAAATATTCAATAGTCTGTCAATAATTCTTCCTGCATCAATACAAAATTATTGAATTATCTCCTACACACATGCTACACAATATCCCAGCACTTAATTCAGATCACTTTGACATGATTGTTTTATAATCAAAATATGTGTAGACTAAGTCCTGTCATCTCCATTCAACCTTGCATCAAGATAGAAATCTTGACGACGGTTATATAAAATTTATTCTGTACATACACAATCTCTGTATGAAAATAAAAAATAAAACAATGCAATCAATAATTCCTCTATAAACCAATATAAATCTTACAAGTAAGACGAATTTAAAAAGAATGTTAATTATTAGTCCCATAAATAAATCAAATCTCAACTGGAAGACAATAAATATTCAAATCAAGATGTCACAATCACATCAAAGCAACTAAAAGAATGTAGCTTCTGACAGAATATTCTTAAAAGCACAGAAATTTTAAAAGAACACTTTACAAAAGGATGAGTGGTGGAATTTAATAGATTTAACGACTTGCGACTCAATGTATCATAAAAATATTCCCACAAAATGTAATGAATCATAAAAATCCTTCTACAAAATTTAAAGAATAAAAATAAAGTAAGGTGACAGCTGTGGACTGTTAGTTAAAGGGCAAAAAACAAATATTTGGTTATATTAGAGGATATGATGGAATCTGATACTAAATAAAATCTTATGAGTCATTTTATAAATCAATGACAGACAATGCCAATGAGGCAATGACATGGAATTTGATGAATGAGAAGAAACTGCTTTCAGAAGTGGTTTTATTGTAGTTAATGATGATATATGTACCCACAATATGTCATGGAGATAGACCACATTCATGTTGCCTTCACTCAACACAAACGAGGTCAATTTGGGACTAACATAAGGTATTTCAATAATATGCTTGCACGCATAAAGTCTGAAGCAGTGGTAGGAGAAAATCCATGAGGCTAGGCAGATGACACTGCCACTCATTGTGTACAAGCATAAGATCAAGCTCCTAACATTTGAAGAGATAACAGCCGTGGAGATCTCTGGAGGTCCGTAAAAAAATAAATTTCAATTTCTCATAATTTGACACTACATTGGCTTAGATCAAATTAGATTGCATGCAAAATTCAGTGGCTGCTTGGACAAATTACTTTACTCTAAGTAGGGCTGCAAGGCATATGCCCACAGGAGTTAAGAGTGTATCCGCGAGAAGACCATGCAAAAATCGCAAAAAGTGCTAAGATGGGGGGTCGGAAGTTTTTGAACAAACTTATGGTATGACACCCCCTAGAGGCAAGAGGTAACATGCTGAAGTGGTTACAGGCTGATGTCGCTCTAAAAGACTGTACGGGAATTATTCATTTTATGGGTAAAATTGCGGTTTTCACATGTGTATTTATCACCCTTTTTAAGCACAGACTGCATTATATGGTGGAATAGCAACCTTCTAATTTTGACCCTGTCTGATAAAGCGGGTGGTCAACTTCTACCCCAGCACTAATTTGAAAAAAAAAATCAGTACATACTAATTTTGTGTGGACTTGTTTTAGGGTACCATATTCACATTGTCCTTATAGTGCAGAAAAAGATACACTGTAACTTTTTCTTTCATGGTCGCAAGTAGAATTTCTTTGGATGGTTTTGAAGTGCTACGCACATAGTATCCATAGGTGTAAAAAAAATGACCGGAATACAACATACTTAAAATATACAGCTTATTGAAAAGTGCTAAAAATAAGCTTTTGTGATACATTTTTTTGCAAATTTAATTAGAGAAATAAATTTTTTGACTTTTATACGTTTTCATCATATCCATAGCCATTATTTGTACCATGTTGTACTCTATATAAGTGTGTATTTGTATTTATTGTATATTTGGTATTGTCCCTTTCATTTTTGACGATTGCGAATCAACTCGCAGCCAGCGCTTGACGGTAGCGAATCAACTCGCGGACCCATCATACTTGGCAACGGCATTAGCGAAATAAAGCGCGAGATCAATCAACAGATTTCTATTGTTTTTATTTCTTAAATTAATGGTGATTGAGTAATAAAAATAAAATACCTAATGAAAAGGAATGTTATATTCGCTAATATGATAATGTCGAAGAAATCAACTATTTATTATTTTTTTAGACGTTATGAAGCGAAGAATACATGTACTCGAGCCGAAATCAAGCATGTCGCTGCCATCTTGAATACGTTTTCAAACAGACGATAACTTCGGCTAATAATTCTAGACTTTGGGAAGCTAAATTGAATCAAAACTTTTTGGATTTAATACAAGCTACATAGAGGAATATTACATTATCGAAGATTTCAACTATATATCTTTATTTTCGACGCAATGAAGCAAAGAATACGACAATTCCCGTCATATATCCAAAGAATGGCAGAAATGTTAAATGCCGATAGCAATGAAGTGACCGTCATTTGGGGTGATATTTCTTTTTAAAAGTTATAATTATATTTACTTTGAACACTGCTACCAACGCGAGGGACTATATTTGTGTTCTATTTAAAAAAAAAATTCTTAGGGGATACTTATTCACGTTATTTTACCGTTATATGACAGAAAGTCATAATTTTAGTGGAACTGACTTTTCAACATTTTTTATTATAGTAATATAATTGCTACTTTGTACAATTTAATTTTATATCATTGGAAAGAACACGACAATCTGTGCATTTTTGTAACAGAGTATTTCTGTGTATAGAAAATATTTTTTTTGTTATTTGCAATTTTGTAGAGGGTATTAGGATTAACAATAATCCACTTATTGGCTTAGGAATATGGGCCCTGCTGATTTAATGAGCTTAGGGGTAGGGTAGCTAATCTTTTAATTGGCTCTGTGTTAAATGGGTTAACATATTTGTTGTATTGTCTCTTTAAGATTTCATTTTCAAACAAGTTACCGAAAATGGCTACAAAATGTTTAATTTCAGAGCATGTTTCCACTATTCATTTTGGGACACATCCACTGATTTCTACAATACAGAAATGTGGAAGCTTAAATATTAACGGCAACGAAGCCTAATTGCGTCGAAGTGGGTGACATTGAACAGTGTAGTATGGTAGATACAGCTCTCGGGCACCGTCAGCTGCACCTTCAGGGCCGGATTTAGAATAAGAGAGGCCCTAGGCAAATCTCCTGAACAGGGCCCACGACATGGACCTTGGGGCCCTGGGACAAGAAACTCGGTGAGAGGGTGGGTCGGGGGAAGTCATGGGGTTGGTGGTTCGAATCTCACTTTTAGGTGAATTTTTCATTTTCGTTGGATTATTTTATTTAAAATAATGTCTATTTGAGAGTAATGGATATGTTTGTTAAGACTGAGCATGTCGAAACTCCAATGGAAGGTCGTGGACAACTGCGGAAGTCAATTCCAGTCGACGCCAGATGAGCCATGAACGATTACAGGCCTTTGAAAGTATTTTTTTTCAAGATATTTTTATAAAACAGATACTAATGTATTTTAGGGCTGGTAGTAAACACCATATGAATGAAAAGGAAAATAAATTGTTAGTTTTTTTTTATCTACTACGGTTAATTATCTCCAAAATAGGGAAATTACAGATTAATTTCATGGGTTATTGTTTCCTTTACCTAGTTTTTGTCAAGTCGATTCCAGTCATTTTTATTTTTTGTATCAAATGTTGGGAGGTTGCTTGTTCACGTGAGCATAAATTTTTTAAACCCACCCCATGAAAGAAGTAACTATAGGGCGTCAAACTCTGGGTGACGAAAAATGGGGAATTTAGATATCCAGTCCGTATACAAATCTCGTTCGCCAGAATCGTCTGAAGTTAATATTGTGGTAACAGCACTGAGTCATCGATAAACTGTGTGAGTTTGGTCTTTCTGCTACGTATAGTAAAGGTGTAAGGACTTGCCAAAGTTGGTATTTGAGAAAAGACAGATTTTGGCAATTTCACCATATGAAAAATGTTTTTTCAATTTTCTCATACAGGAATTGAAAGATTTATCTAATATTGCACATTTATGTGTTTTGGGACTATCCCAACTTATAAACCAAATTTGGTCAAAATCTGTGATTGAAGCCTTAGCACCTTCTGCATGGTTTTCTCGCGGACACGCGCTTAAGTCGTCCATGCAGTCCATAATGGTTGCCACATTTGGATAACTTACGCCTTCCTATATTCAAGAATTTTTTAGCTTGAACATGGACAATAACTTGGTATTTAAGTCAATATGCTTTGTCTTGTGAACATAAACATTAGATACAAATTTCAAGCTAAAGTGTCTACAAGGTTTTTCAAGGTGATCAAAGGCCACAAATCTCCAAGTAATTATTGGAAATTGTTGACAATCAATATTTTTTTTTTGTCTTATTAGAACTCTAGCTACTAGAGACTGTAAGCAAGATTTTTCAAAGTGACCAACAGCCATAACCTATCAAGTAATTATGCAGGATTCATTGAAAATCTTTTGGTTTCTTCAGCTCATGAACACTGTGTATAAATTTAAATTTATGGAACGATCAATTTCTGTTACTGTCTTGCTGAAAAGTGATAAATGTCTCTTTAAAATAAACAGATGAAATAAAATGAAATGGGATTTAATGTCCCATTTTTCTGATAAACAGAATCCAATATCAAACTGAAGAGACTTTCAATCACAAATGACAAAATACATTACATGTATGCAGTGAATTCATTCTGTTAAACTAAAAAAGATATTCTTGACACTGATAGTATTTTGTTCAAAGATTTGTACGCTGTTCCAGTTTATGGATCTTAATTTGTTTTCCTCACATTTTGTTCTAAGTTTTGGTCTATTCCTATTCTCTCTCAAACACATAAATTTGTAATATGATGAAATACTCTTTTCTATTATAAAAATATTCAAAGTTTGAAAACTTGTGTCCATGTAGAAATAAATGTAACTCTCTCCTTAGTTCTCAATATCCCACAGAAAACTGTATTACCACAATCCAAACTGAAGAGTCACACAATTAATTTATATCATTAAATTTCAAAACCACGTCAAAATTTCATAGTGAGTTCCTTCACATGGATATTTTTGTGACGTTTGGACAGCTGGAGAACTCTTGTTTTGTTTAAAGGTAGAAAAATCAATATTGCTATCATAACCAGCTGTTGTTTATAAATAACATAACACCTTCATATTCTTTACAATATTTCTTAATACATTAAAAACATACTAATAAAACTTGATTAATAAATATAGTAAGTAATATAATATAAACATAATAGTTTAGAACAGTACTTTTATTACTTACAGTGTTTGTGTTGTGTGTCATGTCCAGAGTGTCATTTGGGTTACTTTTGGTTATGTGCAGTTGCTACCGGTAATAGAAATGAAATGGGGTTTAACATCCTACTTTTCTGCACCAACTGGGCTTATGAAGATACTAGAAGAAAGTATCAACATATATTTGTATGATTATGGATTATTGGCAATCAAGTTCAACCCTGAGATGTATATCAAAACAAATCGTTTAAATGCTACCTTTATCATCCCCGTCTCTACTTACATGTACATGTACATGTATGGTACTTTCCCATTTAATGTAACAAATAACTGAATAAGGCTGCAGAAAAACATAGGTCTTAAGAATAATGAAGATGATGTCAGATCCTATACTGTGTAAAACATACGCCCACAGCAGCTAAATCGTCCGGGCATTCAACAAGAGTTGTCGCATGTTTTTACTCTTTTGGGTAATGAAACATTTACATGTATAATACACTAAAATCTGATTAAGAGTAACAACTCATTAAGTAATTATCAGAAAATCATTAGAATTTGTTTGGTTTTTATAAAGTTCTGCCCCTTGCTAACTTTTAGTATACGAAACATTTAATATCATGGATTTAGCTGTTCAAGTTATCAAAATTCATTGAAAATCAATATACTTGTTCGTCCCAAGACCTTAAACTCTGTATCAATCTGAAGTCAATCGGATGATAACTTGATTCTTCGTCTCATGACCTCAAACACTGCATATAAATTTAGAGACAATCAGATATTAGCTTTAGCCTCTAGAGCATCCACAAGATTTTTTGAAGTGATCAAGGGCCATAACTGACATTAATTATTTGAAATCGCTGAAAATCGATAGGATTCTTCGTCTTATGATCTTATCTTAAACACTATGTATAAATTTAAAGTCAATTGGATATTATCTTTAGCCTCTAGAGCATCCACAAGATATTATGAATGATCAAGGGCCATAACTCTGGCAGTAATTATTTGTAATCGCTGAAAATCGATAGGCTGTTTCGTCTCATGACCCTAAACACTGTGTATAAATTAACTTTAGCCTCTAGAACGTCCACAACAATTCCGGTCGATGCCAATATACGACCACATTTCAATGTGGGTGTATGAAAATGAGAACCATAAAGAAGAAGAACCTTAAAGTTATAATTTCATTAGATTGGGATCCATCCTTGGTATCCCCAGTTATATCATTTCATTCTACTCCACTAACCCCTCGGTCCATCCACGGGGATTCCATAATTCAAATAATCTGCCCTTGATGTTTTCATTGGCATGTACATGTAGCTAGATTCTACGAACCAATCAAAAAACAGTTTACATATACCAGTCTTAGCGTCATTTTTTACGTTCACCACAATACAGCAGCTTGTACACTTGATTATGAGAATGTTTGCAAGAAATTTAATATCAAAAAAGTGACATGCACACAAAACGATGTCCTAAAATATTTTGACAAAATATTTAGTTGCAATAAAATGCAAGTTACTTCCCTTCGTTGTGTATTCAATGAAGTTTTTGATTGGTCCATAACAATAGCAGAATTATCAAGGACGGGTGCACTAGTCCACCGCTATAAAAAGAAACCAGCAGGTACAGTACCCCCAGGGGGGTTGGGATGGCCTAGTGGTCTAGAGTGTCACGCTTCGACCTCTAGCTGGCCGGTCACCTCTGGCTTGCGGCTGTGGTTTCGATCCCTGGTGTGAGCGGATGTGGCATGGAGATAGGGGCGCCTTCTCAACCTCGTGGGTTTACTCCGGGTACTCCAGTTTCCTCCTACATGAAAGACCCCTGCGCGTGCGCTAAGATCATGAAAATAAAAAAAAAAGACAACTTGTCTGCGATATCACCTTCGGTGGAAGCGGACGTTAAACACTAACAACAACAACAACAATGTATGATGACTGATTGGTATCGTGTCGTGATGTCGCGGTGTTGCCCTCATAAGGTGGCAACCCGACATCATAACATTTTACCCTCACACATATCACGACAACACAACATTTTAACCCAACAATACAACATTTTTAATCGAGACCATGACATTAAAAATGTTGTTAAGTCGCGTAAAAATGTCATGAAACCAAGCTGCAAAATCCTGGGGAACTTTCTTGATCAGCACCAGGATCATTGTAAATAATCATACTATATATTGAGAGGAAGACGGCCGACATCACAACATTTTAACTCCACAATACAACATTTTAAATGTTGTGGTGTTGGGTGAAATGTCGTATTGTCGGATTAAAATGTTGTGATGTCGGGTTGTTAGGTTGTCACCTTATGAAGGGCGACATCACGACATGATACCAATCAGCCACCATACCGGCTTGGTTTTTTGATACCCATATTTTAGTATTTTTTATACCGGCGGAATAGTGCCCCCGCGGACTAGTAAACCTGCAGACTAGTGCACCCACGGACCAGTGAGCATTTTAAATGTTGTGGTGTTGGGTGAAATGTCGTATTGTCGGATTAAAATGTTGTGATGTCGGGTTGTTAGGTTGTCACCTTATGAAGGGCGACATCACGACATGATACCAATCAGCCACCATACCGGCTTGTTTTTTTGATACCCATATTTTAGTATTTTTTATACCGGCGGAATAGTGCCCCCGCGGACTAGTAAACCTGCAGACTAGTGCACCCACGGACCAGTGAGCATTCCCCGTGGAGTAGAACGGAACGATACCATTGGGATACTGAGGATGATTGGGATCTGGGGTACTGGCACAGATTATAATAATGTGATCAAGAAACTAGCTACTCCCAATATTTTTACATGTATTATAGAAATTATATCTGCAAGTAAGAAAGTTAATGTGACTATTACTAGGGGTACTTAAGATCCACTGTAAATTGATCCTTAACAAAAATAAAACCCTGATATATTTATCATCTCACACAAATATTTACCAATAACATATTGATGATCCAATTCCTTATTCTCATCAATTGTGGTGTCATTGTTAAACAATTAAATGGCACTTCATCTTTGAAATGTAATCACACGAAATGGCTGTAAAAATAAATCTAGAACAGGTATAGAATTGAATATTTGTCTTGACAGTTCCAACTTTTGTGGATGTTGATAAAAATGTTTGTGCACAATTAAAAATTTGAATTTAAATCCATCTGATCAATATATGTCACATCCAACACAAATCTAAATATCACTAAAACTTAATCCATTGTTCATTTTCAATATCTAGAATCTGTGACTGCTGCAATCTGTTCTACAGCAAGAATGTAGATAATACCCAAGGCAATATTTACGCCTCCATATTATGAAATTACAAACATTGTTGAGGTCAGGTCCGAGGGTATAGGAGTGAAGTTAGATCAATGATCGTGAGGAAATATTTTTGTCAGTTCTATAATTCATCAATGGTTGTGTTAGAAGTTGGTCAATATAAACGCAACCAGATCAATTACAAGAATAAATATTTATTCATCGGTTTATTCATCAATAACAACTACATCTATAACATAATTATTTAATTCAAACATCCACTTCTTTAATATTAAGTTGACTCATAAAAAAACAGAATGGATTGGAGACAAATATATGGAATTTTATTTCTATGGTCACATGTGCAATGTGAGGTGGGAGAATTTGGCCTGCACTATGTCGTTTAATTAGTTTACTCTTCTTCGATTTTCAACTGTCAAAGGTGCTTTTACATACATTCCACAGTTTCACCATCCCATCCAAAAAAGTACCCACCCCCAGTATGTGAAGGCTGGGGTTTTATCAGGTGACGGAAAGTTTTGAACCCAGAACATCTTGGGCTACTTCAGTTTTTCTTATAGGGTTTGAGAATATAAAAAAGATTGTCCCGCATGAAAAAGGAAAGTGGAATCAAAATACTTGACACTGTAGAGATGACATGTATGAAGCTATATTTAAACCCATGAAAAATATGTGCAATTCTAATTAATTAGAACCAGGAGAAAACCCATGAGGTTTGGCAGGCGACCCTACTCCTTGTCATGTACAAGCTTGGGATCAAAATCATGCCATTTGTCTTAATAATAGATCTTAGAATCTAAAATGCACGCATAAGACGACTCAACCACCTAACCCCACTAAATTAGAGACTTATTGTGTTCTGAACGTCTGAAGGAAACACAGAGAGCAGGCTGTCCGAACCCATTTTTAAAGATTTGTTCATTGTGGAAACTGAATGTGATAAAGGGACTGACTGGTATTGTTTAAAGGTAAAATGTGAGTAGAAGTGTAAAATGGTTGGAGTATATGACAATAGAGAATGTGAACAACTCAAAGATCAAGTCTAAACAAAGACAGAAGAGGATTGACTTGGCTGTGAGAAATTTAAAAACAAACAGACAACAGCACGATTTCAAATATTGTTTTACATTTACAATGTACATGCTTTAACTAGACCCTGTCCAGAGACTAACCTGTAAAAAAAAAAGTGTTCAATTGAGGAATTCTATTTATCACTAGGTTATATAGTTTCAAGTTAATTTTCCAAAGTCACTATAATTTCTTGTTTTTAAAATTCTTTTTATTTAAGAGTGATACATGTATTGGGTGATAAATAAAATCTCACACTTCTTTTTTGATATCAAATATATTAACACTTCAGCAGAACCTTACACAGTGAATAAAGGCGCTGGCTCGCTAACCTGGAGATCCAGTTTTGAATCCAAGTGCTGGCAGGGAAAGCTCTTTAGGATTTTCCCGCTTGGTTTCTGTCTTGTTCGGTCTCGGACCAGATCGACAAAAGATCTCTGATTCAGAAAATGCTGACATACATGTATACCGATCAAACTGAATATTACTAATTATTGATATGCCTAGTTTAAAGATTATCTGGTCCTTCCCCAACCCTTCCACATTTGCTAATATACCATTCCATTTCTCTTTCATGTGATATTTCTATCTTTGTTACAATACAATTAATTCAACTTTGTGCCTTTTTGCAAAACCAGCAGTTGCTTGGCAAGATACGCCCACATTTTGCAAGAGATGGATAAAGAACAAGCTAAAAAAAAAGTGATTTTTCACACAATCAGGGACCATAATCCAGGAAGTTATGGTCTGAAATACGCTTGCATCGAAATGGGCTGCAATATTTGGGATATAAAGATATATTTTATCAAAATCAGATAAAAATTGTGACTTCTAGAAGAGTCCACAACCTTATAGTATTACATACTTTTATACTATTTGCGTACAAGGAACGTCCTTTTTGTTAGGCAGTTTCGGTCGGATTTTTTAACTCAACTATCATTAGGGTATGTGTGTAATGGTGATACACTTAAAGGCTTTTTAAAATCGGATAAAAATTATGACCTCTAGATGGTCCACAAGCTAAAAACATGATTTTTCATACAATCAGGGGCCATAATCCAGGCAGTTATGGTCAGATATGCGCAAATATCGAAATTAGATAAAAAGTGTGACTTCTTGAGTATTAACAACCTTGATATACATGTATTACACTTTTTGCGTACGTGGGGCAGCCATTTTGTCCAGCAGTTTTGGTCTGACTTTCACAAAATTCTAACTCAACCATCATTCGGGTGTAACGGAAATATATTTGTACAATCAGGGGCCATAATTTAGGAAGTTATAGTCCGATATGTGCAAATATCGAAAGGAACCAAGATCTTTGGGTTATAAACTTACATTTCAAATTTCAACAAAATCAGATAAAAATTGTTACCTCTAGAGTGACCACAAGCTAAAAACACGTTTTTTTCCATACAATTCAGGAAGTTATGATCCGAATAGCGCGATTATTGAATGGAACCAAGATCTTTGGGTTATAAACATGTATTTCAAGTTTCATAAAAATCAAATGAAAATTGTCACGTCTAGAGGGTCTACAAGCCAAAGACGCGATTTTTCGTACAATCAGGGGCCACAATCCATGTAATTTCGATCTGTTACATGCCAATATCGAAATCAGATAAGAATTGTGATCTGTAGAGTGTCCACAAACAAATTGTGGACGGACAGACAGGGGCGACGACAGTATACATTCACATGTGGGTGTATAAAAAAGACCCCCCCCCCCCCAACTTCTCCCTTGCACGTGTTACATAAAGCTCAAGAGAAATGGTTATTACAGTAACAGCTCGTCAATAAGTTCCGAATTGGATTAATGTCATCACAAGGTCTTTATTCAGGATTTTGAACTGCATTATGGGAGATTCGATAACAAGTTGGCAGTTCACACTATAATAGTTAAAAACTAGATAATGTAAAGGCAATTTGCTGAAAATTTCATTCAAATTGATCCACTATGAACCGAGAACAAAGCGATTGAATTTCCGCCTAGCCTTGATCATCATTACTAAAGTCAGTACATAAACAGCATAGTCTCAATTATCCACTTAATCATTAAATCGTGAAGGAAAATTATGCAGTAAATCGGCTCACAATCCACTAAAGATCGCAGGCTAGCGATGCCATCTAGAGTTGATTATGGTCTGGATAGGTTAATTAATGTCTAATTAATAATTTAGATAACATTTCAGGCCTAAAGAAAGACCTGCAACAGACAGATTTAGCTCTTGCATAATGTATGTTTAAAAGTCATTTATCTTACTTTTAACATACATGTAAAAAAAATTGGTGGCCGAAATATGACAAGCTACCAGTATTTACCGAGCAGTTATTGATGCCAAATATGGCATTATAGGTCTTAAATTAGTCTTTCTGGTCGTCAAATAGTAATTGTTATGACTTGTGTACACTATGTACATAAAAGGTACTACTTTATGATAAGGTTCTTATTTCATAAAAGTATAACAAATGGATAGAACATCGCATTACGAAAAGATCTATTTCTGGGTCAAAAAGGATGACAATAACAATATCTCTGCAACATACTTTTCACATATGCAGTACTTTATTTGATTTTAGTTGAATTTTCAAGAAATTTTGGGTTCTAGGGTAACATATGATCACATAATTCATACACAAATCCTTCAAATTGTCTTGACTACCTCACAGAGACATCCTCTCTATGATGGTAACAAGTAACAAAAACATTTTCCACAATGTGAAAGGTTGCGGCAGTGTGCTTGCATGAAAATTAATAGGGATCCTACAATGTATTTGAAGAAATAGTCAAATAATAGTAGTTCAAAATTCAAGATTCCCACTTACAGATTTGAAAAATATGAACATACATGTACGTATGAGCTGATAATTCAATATTTATGATTTTTAACTTACCTCTAGGTGAATGTTGTATAGCATTTTCTTTGATACATTCCAATGTTTCGTAACCCCAACGTTTATCAAACTCCTCTTTACCTCCATCTAATCTTAACCTCGGATAGCTCTGGTATCGCATATGATTCGCAGACTGAAAAATAAAACCAGAAATCATTAATGTCAAGAATTAAGTGTCTTGTACATTTACATATCAAAGGTATGATTTACAGAAGTTTTTATTTTGCCATTTAAAAATGACCTTTCAATTTGGCAATAATACATTTACTTATCAGTGAACATGTAACTCCTATTTGTATAAACAAAATCAGAACGAAATGAAATGGGGTTTAACCCCAAGCTGAACCAAGGAAGATGGGCATCCACCATCCAGTGTGCTATGAGGGAAAATTTACACCAGCTCTTCATCAAATTCCAAATGCCAATATCAAGGATAGAAAGGATCTTGGTTTTCCATCCCATCAGAACAACTAGACACTATTCCTTGCCATACCATACTCAGTGAACCCCCGTGGCTTCATTTTAAACACAAGTAAATGTTAACATAATATCCGAAAACTAAAATTCTCTCTAAGATAAGAACTTTAAGTTCATAATAAATAATTAAGTTGATGGGGATACATGTACATAATCATGACCTATAAAAATTGTACACAAGAGAGAGAGAGAGAAATGGGGTTTAACGTCCACTCGACACAAACTAGGTCATTTCGGGACTAACATATGGTTTAATTTTATTTACATAATTCGCTTGCGCGTAGGGGTCTTTAGCAGTGGGAGGAAACCGGAGGACCCGGAGAAAACCCACGAGGTTGGACAGGCGACCCTACTCCTTGCCACGTACAACCAGGGATTCGAAACCAAAATTGTACACGAAGTAGACAGTACCTGTGTATATATTTGATTCTAAGATAGTCACGAAAAGCATGGAAATACACCCACACGTTAGGTCTTAACAGCAGCTTATCTGAAAATTGATATGAATCTAGGATCCTTCAATAAATCTAATCCCTATCGATTTTCTGGAATAGAAAGCCCTAAATTGCTAAAGATAGGTTGCTAGGCAATAAAACATACGCCCACAGCAGCTAAATCGTCCGTGCGGTCGACAAGGGTTGTCGCATATTTATTCTTTTGTTGGTAATTAGGGGGAATTTAATAGACAATTTCATACAGATGACATTATAATTTTCATTGTTTGAGGGTTCACAAGGTTCTAAAAACTAAAACAAGGGCCGTAACTTGGGAAGTAGTCTACAGAAATTGTTGAAATTCGACAGGCTTTTTCGTTTTACTAATTCAAATAATGCATATATAAATTTTATAAAGGTCAGATGATAACTTTTGTCGTTCGAACATTCACAAGGTTCAACAAAGTAAAACAAGGGCCATAACTCTAGATGTAATTAACGGAAATTGCTGAAATTCAACAGGCTTTTTTGTTTTACTAATTTAAATGATGCATAGAAATTTCATACAGATCTGATAATAACTTTTGTCACAAGGTACAACAAAGTGAAACAAGGGCCATAACTCACCGCGTAATAAACAGAAATTACTAAAATTCAATAGGCTTCTTCGTTTCACTAATTTAAATGATGCATATTAATTTCAAATAGATCGGATTTTAACTGTTGTCATTAGAGCTTTCACAAGATTTAACAAAGTGAAACAAGGGCCATAACTCTAGATGTAATTAACGGAAATTGCTGAAATTCAACAGGTTTCTTTGTTTTACTAATCGAAATGATGCCTATAAATTTCATACAGATCGGTTGATAACTTTTGTTGTTAGGGCGTTCACAAGGTGCAACAAAGTGAAACAAGGGCCATAACTCCAGAAGAAATTAACAGAAGTTCTTGAAATTAAAAAAGCTTCTTCATCTCACTAATGCAAACAACATACATATATATATCAATTTTAAAAAAAATCAGATGATAAATGTAGTCTGTGTGGTGTTCACAAGAAATTGTGGACGACGGAGGACGGGGGCGACGGCAATATACGACCACATTTCCATGTGGGCTTATAAAAATCAACATGGTTCAATCTTTTTAACCCATAAGGTTGGGCCTGGGACCCTACTTCCTGTTAGGTACATGTACAAGCTAGAGGAGGAAGGTGGGGCAACCCATTTGAAAGTCCGAACACTGCCAGGCCGTCCGGCCAGCATCATTGACGAGGGAGAAAGGATTTTCTACAAACCTAGATGTATTAAAATGATTTATAAGTCACGACTGACTGCTTATTGTAGTTTTACACTTAAGGGCATTAAGTTGTCCATGAAATTAATTTAAGAATGCCATTTCAAATAATCCATTTGATTACATGCCAGTTCAATATCCAACACTCTTAATCTTTTTATTGTAAAATTTCTCTCTTCATAGGCCATATCTATGTTTTTTAAATTAATCCTAATTCGTCGTCACGATTCATGTTTGTTTATATTAATGCAAGAATTATGGGATTTACTGTGGGAAGGGGTGCAACTCTTACTTGACTTGGCCAAAGATACTGGATAATCAACCACATTAAAAACCAAACGCATGGGCAATGGACTTTACGTCAAATGTTGACAACGGTCCCAGACCCTCCGTACGTTGAAGACTAGGAGGTTCTGGGTGACCGAGACTAGATGGTTGAAGACTACCATTTTTGAATGTATAAAATAATTTTGAGAACAGCAGAGTAGTGCACTGTATCAATTATTTACTTTTACATCAAAATTGTTGTATTTTAAAACTTGTTGTGGACGTATTCAGAGAATTAACCCAAAATTACAAAATCTTGTTTAAAGGTAAATCATAATGAACAAAGATTTTAAAATACTTTGAGTTGATATTTTATGACATTTTTGGTGTCGAAATGTTGTATTTTAAAACTTGTTGTGGACATATTCAGAGAATTAACCCAAAATCACAAAATCTTGTTTAAAGGTAAATCATAATGAACAAAGATTTTAAAATACTTTGAGTTGATATTTTATGTCGTTTTTGGTGTCAAAATGTTGCTTATAACCTCTACTTTTGATCCAAGGAGGGGAATATTGATATCTCTTTTTAGCATGTACTAACAGAATTTCCAAGAAAACTTATCGTTTTTGGCATATAACAAAAAATGTTATATCTTATGAACAAAACTTACAGTGCTTACTTTAAAATGTGCATTTTAGACTGCTCAACGCCCTTAATCCTGTGTACATGTATCCTTGTTTATTTTATTCTACTCTAGCTCTATCTTATAGTCTGTTAGGATAGTACATGTACAAATGTAGGAAAGCACATATGTTTATTTAAAGGATTTAGACAAGCATTTAATCAATGTATTTATTCCACAGAAGGTACATATACAATGATTAGCTAGATAAAAATATAAAGTCGATATACATGTAGACACATTTTGGAAGGAGAAATCATTTCCATCAAAAATTACATTGAGGTTAAAGGTATAAAATTATTGTTTTACTTGTTAGATATCTCTCATTTCAATGATCAAATAAATGTACAATGTGCTGGAGTATATTATCTATTAAATATCTGATGTAGCTGTACATGTGCTGGAAATGATAGCCCCATATTAATTAACTATTACTTTAATTTTCTAACCTCTTCTGTATTGTGACTAGTCAGTGAGCAGATGTCTGTCTGTAAAACAACAAACTTTGCTTCCCAAACAGGCGACGGCTGAATTCCATCATAAAATAATCGACATTCTTGATGATGGTCCACTTCTGAAATAATGTACATGTCATAAAATAATTGTCTCAATGAGTTGTAATCATAATGCTGTTTTAAACTAAAGACTGCATAAAAAGGATGGTCAAAAATTCAACATAATCATCAAAATTCAAAACAGGAGAGCACTTACTACGATGGAATTGAACAATCTAGAAATACATGTACTCAAATACATGTACATGTACATTGTACCTTACCGGTTTACTTTTTTTATGGCATGTGTAGAGCTTATTTTACACAGGTACGCAAAAAATGATGTTTCCTGCGTTCCAGTATAGAATTAGAATAGAAATAGAATAGAATTTTAATGCATCAAAACATATTTATTGGTACTTTAATAATACAGTCTGCAAGCAAGCCCTTCTTACCCATATTTAAAGATAGAAATAAATACACCAACACAGCAGTTTTGTCTCTTAAACAAATATAGCCATAGGCAGCAACTTATCCAAAAGAAAAGCTTGTACAGCTCATCTTAGCATTGTATTGAGATTTTTTCCCAAATGGTTTCATCCTTTTAGCTATACTACATACATTGTACTACATTAATCGAAATAAAACTAATCCCATCTATTTATCACGTGACTCTAAAAGCAGAGGTGGATCAAGGCTCTGATGGGCCCTAGGCAGTTCGACCAGCTGGGCCCTTTGCAGAACTGGTTTGCCGTAGTAAAATTAAGACCGCTGTAAGAGAAACGAAATTTCTGAAGATATACTGATGGAATAATGTCAAGCACTACAACTTAGTCAAACATTACCATGTAAGTCGGCCTGTGACAATCAATTGATGCTCAGAGGAGCACAGCAACAACCAATTGATGGATAAAATGAAAACAAACTTAATTTCCAAGCTGTCATCATCACTTTCAGAAATCACTCCCACCTGGTCGGTCGACCACTCATTATTCTTGATGATATCATTTGTGTTTTCATCGACTGAGCAGTGACCCTGTCCCTGGCCGCGGAAGAACATTGTGATTTTGGGCATAGTTTTGGCCGCTTTTTACAGCATTTCAGCTTCATAGTTTTTTTTCTCTTCTGCCATCCACACCTTTGGCTTTGGGTCATATCAACGGCGAACCGGCCTACGTTGAAATCATGCGGCATTCACGTAATGAAGGAAAGACAAATTTCAAGAGAAAATCGCAATAACTTTTTTAAAATGACAGCAAAACGGGATACCAGGCTAATGCAAGGCAATTGAGTGATCAGTCTCTCAGTTGGAGTGATCGATCACACTAAAGCTCATCTCGAGCGCTATGGTGTCAAAGACCGTGTGGGCCTTCTTGCCTCATAGTGAACTACCAACACAACTGAGTGAGGTTCGTCGGAAGTCTAGTCCAGTGAATTAAATAATGTAAAACATCAAATTTAAAAAGGTCGTCAAAAATTTTATGGGTCCTATTTTTTCTTGGGCCCTAGGCAGCTGCTTACACTGCCTTTGGGGTAATCCGCCTCTGATTGATTGATTGAGGGAGAATCCATTATCATCATCTTGTATTTTTCGTTAGCCAGTTTCCATCTACTACAAATATCGAAGTCTAATTTAATTCCTGGAATACCTTCTGTGAATTTCTTTTTCCATGGTTTAATCGCAGTCTACTGATCGTTTAATTCTCTTGATGTTACCCACTAGATCAACACACAGGAATCATTCCTTACGTCACTAAAGCAGACAGCTAAACTGACAGCCTGTCGTTTAGGGATACTCATACATTTTTGTCTTGTACAATGACCATGGGTGTTTTTCAGTGAACCTAGTATTTTTCTAGTAAGATTGGGTATTCCTACTTCCCATATATACCAAAATTGTCACACTCATTGAAAATAACTACTGGATAAATACTTTTGTGGGAATGTATCTATAAATCCTACATATTTATCGGTATATATACTACTATGGGCTAGTTTAAAAGAATTAACAAGTTGTTGACTGTAGACTTACTGTATACCAATGATAACATATACATGGAGTTGGAGGCATGGAAGATCGCCTACATATACATTATACATGTAATCCTTATACATGTATGTGTAGGTCTATTTCATTTCTTTAGATAAGACCCGATGCACTTTTTATAATAAGGCGTCGCTCCAAAAATAAACCAGCGGCTGCCAGGCAGGATATGCCCACATTTTCGAGAGATGGATAGAGAACAAGCTAAAATGAAAGTGATTTTTCCTTCAATCAAGGGCCATAATTCAGGAAATTACAATTCGATATGCGCAAATATCGAAAGGAACCAAGATCTTTGTGTTATAAACTTACATTTCAAGTTTCAACAAAATCGGATTAAAATTGTGACCTCTATAGGGTCCACAGCCTTGATATACCATATTTTTACGCTATTTGAGAACGAAGGGCGGCCATTTTGTCTGTCAGTTTTGGGCTGATTTTCACGAAATTCGAACTCAGCCGTCCTTAGGGTGTAACGGTGATATAATAATACGTATTTTTAAATCGGATAAAAATTTGACCTCTATAGGGTCCACAAACTAAAAACACGATTTTTCGTACAATCAGGGGCCATAATTCAGGAAGTTACAGTCCGATATGTGCAAATATCGAAAGGAACCAAGATCTTTGGGTTATAAACTTACATTTCAAATTTCAACAAAATCAGATAAATATTGTGACCTCTATAGGGTCCACAAGCTAAAAACGCAATTTTGCATACAATCAGGAGCCATAAGCAATCAAGTTACAGTCCGATACATGCCAATATCGAAAGGAACCGAGATCTTAGGGAGATAAACCTATATTGTAAGTTTCGTTGAAATCGGATAAAAATTGTGACCTGTAGAGTGTCCACAAACAATTGTGGACGGACAGACAGACCGATGGACGGACGGACAAGAGTGACGACAATACGTCCACATGAAAATGTGGGCATATAAAAAACATCTTTTTAACGACTGATTGGAAGTTTCACACTGAAATGTTGGTGTAGCAAAAATAAATCAAGGATTCCCTTTAAAAAAGGTTTAAATATTATTGAAGACATAATAAAGTTTCACGTAGAAAATTGTACTAATTTGATTACTAAAAATGACAAAGATTAGCGACAGAAGAATTTCCACTCAAACAACACTCAATGCGAGTATCTGTGTTTGTTTTCATTGTGTAGAATAAAAAAACAACCAGCGGCTGCCAGGCAGGATACGCCCACATTTTGCAAGAGATGGATAGAGAACAAGCTAAACAAAAAGCGATTTTTCGTACAATCAGGGGCCATAACTCAGGAAGTTACGATCTGATATGGCGATGCGCGAATATCGAAAGGAACCAAGATCCTTGGGTTATAAACTTACATTTCAAGTTTCATCAAAATCAGAAGAAAATTGTCACCTCTAGAGGGTCCACAACCTTGATATATCATATTTTTACGCTATTTGAGTACGAGGGGTGGCCATTTTGTCTGTCTGTTTTACGAAATTCGAACTCAACCATCCTTAGGCAGTCGTTGTTGTTTGTATTTCAGAGGAGAGCCCAAAAAGCTCTCCTCAATCATTAACAAATTGAAAAAATCGCCCCACTCAAAAAACTCTCCCAGTTTCGATAAGAAGAGTGATTTAGAAATTAAGGAGAGTGATCTGATATTAAGGAGAGTGATTAGTTATGTGCATGGGAAATGGTTCTAAGATCAATAACTGCATGTAATGGGGTCATTCCTCGTTTCATAAATGATAATAAACCCCAATGACTATGAAAAGGAGAGCGATTTTCAGTTTTAAGGGGAGGGAAAAAAACTCCCCTCGGTCGACATGCAGGTGAGCAGCAGGTGCTCAAGAGCGATCGCTCGCCTTAACCAGCGGCTGCCAGGCAGGATACGCCCACATTTTTGAGAGATGGATAGAGAACAAGCAAACAAAAAAGTGATTTTTCCTACAATCAAGGGCCATAATTAAGGAAATTACAATTCGATATGCGCATATATCGAAAGGAACTGAGATCTTTGTGTTATAAACTTACATTTCAAGTTTCAACAAAATCGGATAAAAATTGTGACCTCTATAGGGTCCACAACCTTGATATACATTTTGTCTGTCAATTTTGGGGCGATTTTCACAAAATTCAAACTCAACTGTCCTTAGGGTGTAACAGTGATATAATAATACGTTTTTTTAAATCGGATAAAAATTATGACCTCTATAGGGTCCACAAGCTAAAAACGCGATTTTTCGTACAATCAGGGGCCATAATTCAGGAAATTACGGTCCGATATGCGCGAATATCGAAAGGAACCGAGATCTTTGGGTTATAAACCTCATTTCAAGTTTCAACAAAATCGGATAAAAATTGTAACCTCTATAGGATCCACAACCTTGATATACGATATTTTCACGTAATTTGAGAACGAAGGGCGGCCTTTTTATCTGACAGTTTTTGGTCGATTTTCACGAAATACGAACTCAGTCGTCCTTAGGGTGTAACGGTGATACAATAATATGATTTTTTAAATCGGATAATAATTATGACCTCTATAGGGTCCACAAGCTAAAAACACGATTTTTCGTACAATCAGGGGCCATAATTCAGTAAGTTACAGTCCGATATGCGCGAATATCAAAAGGAACCGAGATCTTTGGGTTATAGACTTACATTTCAAGTTTCAACAAAATCGGATAAAAATTGTGACCTCTATAGGGTCCACAACCTTGATATACCATTTTCTTACGCTATATGAGAACGAACGGCGGCCATTTTGTGTGTCAATTTTGGGCCTATTTTCACGAAATTCGAATTCAGTCGTCCCTAGGGTGTAACGGTGATATAATAATACCTTTTTTAAGTCGGGTAAAAATTATGATTTCTACAGGGTCCACAAGCTAAAAACGTGATTTTTCGTACAATCAGGGGTCATAATTCAGGAAGTTACGGTCCGATATGCACGAATATCGAAAGGAACCGAGATCTTTGGGTTATAAACTTACATTTCAAGTTTCAACAAAATCGGATAAAAATTGTGACCCCTATAGGGTCCACAACCTTGATATACCATATTCTTACGCTATTTGGGAACGAATGGCGGCCATTTTGTCTGTCAATTTTGGGCCGATTTTCACGAAATTCGAACTCAGTCATTTTTAGGGTGTAACGGTGATATAATAGAACGTTTTTTTTAAATCAGAGAAAAATTATGACTTCTATAGGGTCCACAAGCTAAAAACGTGATTTTTCGTACAATCAGGGGCCATAATTCAGGAAGTTACAGTACAATATGCGCGAATATTGAAAGGAACCGAGATCTTTGGGTTATAAACTTACATTTCAAATTTCATCAAATTCAGAAGAAAATTGTGACCTCTATACCATATTTTTACGCTATTTGAGAACGAAGGACGGACATTTTGTCTGTCAGGTTTGGTCCGATTTTCATGAATTTGGATCTCAACCATCCTTAGGGTGTAACGGTGATATACTCAAACGATTTTTGAAATTGGATAAAAATTATGACCTCTATACGGTCCACAAGCTAAAAACGCGATTTTTCGTACAATCATGGGCCATAATTCAGGAAGTTACGATCCGATATGCGCAAATATCGAAAGAAACCAAGCTCTTTGGGTTATAAACTTACATTTCAAGTGTCAACAAAATCAGATAAGAATTGTAAACTCTATAGGGTCCACAAGCTAAAAACATGATTTTTTCGTACAATCATATGCCATAATCCATGAAGTTTTTGGCCCGCTACATGCCAATTGCAAAAGCAACCAAGATCTTTTGGAGATAAACCTATATTTCAAGTTTCGTCAAAATCGGATAAGAATTGTGACCTGTAGAGTGTCCACAAACAATTGTGGACGGACAGGGGCGACGGCAATATATGTCCACATGAAAATGTGGGCGTATAAAAATTGACAAAATGTCACAAAATTTTTAGAGTTCAGGAATTACTTCATGATGGTTAGCCAAAAACCTGCATCAATTTTTCTTTAGGCCTAAAATGAAGATCCACTTGAACCGTCAAACACAGAGAAAATTATCATTAAATTTTTTCCTCATCATTTAATATAATTGTGTTCATTAATTTATAAAATCTTTAACAAGAAAATGATTTTATATTTTGATCTTTATGCCTGTTAAAATCACTGAAGTGTGTTGAAAGAAGTCAGCGATGCATGGAAGATGTCTGATATAATGATGATAAAACTCAATATAATGTATCTAGTTCTGATTTTATTGATCTTTCAACATGATTATAATCCATGCTTAAATAATTTTCAATATTTAATTCCATCATTCCCCGTGTGAGACTTGGTTATATGCAATTCCATACATCTGTTTCTATGATCAAAATCAACTGTTAGTTTATCTATATCATCTGTAATCTGTATAAAATATTTGATTTACAGTTAAACATTACTTACATGTACATGTATACCAAGAAACTAGGAAATTATTTAGTACATGTACATGTATGCAAGTCTCACAGAGACTCACACGGGCCTGCATTACCCTGGTGTGACTCTGTGGAGATGCCACAGTCACACAGTGTAACACCTACCTATGCAACTTTATGTACTGTATGTCAGATTAAAAAATTGAACATTAATCTTTTTATAAAGCAGATATCAATTAAATGGCATATCACTCTATGCATGTACATGTATGTAATTATAACAGTGTCAAACTTAGTCAAGGTATTGTATTTGTAATGAAACTATACATGGAGTTTCAACACTTCCCCTCAATTAGAAGGTGATTAATATGTTTTATATCAAATACATGTAGCTTATTTCTGCTACGCGTAAGCAGAAAATTCTCATCATCACACTCAGTCAGGACATTCGCATAATGAACATCCACAACAAGATTGAACATTCTACGTATACCCAATGAAGAATAATTCTGAAGAAAATATTCAAAAATCTTTGATTCAAAAACTAAGCGAGCAAACTTCCAAATTTCGACAAACAGTTAGTATCAGAGCACCTTTGAGATTTGTTCAAAGAATGCAAAAATGAAAACCCAAATATCTATTGAAAAATAACAGAGGTATGGATAATCTCTGATCATTTTTTAATTACAGTATCTGCAGAACCATTATGGTTTGTTTAATAAATAATTCCGCAGAGGCCAAAGAAATCTAGATGGTAGAGTGTTTGCCCCCTGCAACTTTTGACTAAAAACACAATGTTGCCTTACTAAGTCTGTTAATTAGTTGGTGTATAATAACAAAGACTTGTTAGCTACAGTACATGTATGTAGTTTTAACCAGGTTATGTAAACTTGGCACAAAACTTAACTCAGTGTTAATTTATACTGAAACATACACGTACAGTACATGTAGACATAGCAATAGCTGTGTACACTATTGACATAGTTGACGTTTTAAATTCATGTACGTCTTCCTAAACCATCGTACTTAGGCCCCCTTACATGTATGTATTTTGTTTAAAGGAGAAGTACCTCATTGATTTGGTTAACAAGAGGTTGCCATGCAAGATACTCCCACATTTTGCAAGAGATGGACAGAAAACAAGCTAAAAATAGTAAAAAAGGCGATTTTTCATACAATCAAGGGACATAATCCAGAAAGATTGGGTCCGATATGCGCAAGTACATGTATTGAAAGGAAACAAGACCTTTGGCATATAAACATATGGTATACACTTTAAGCTTCAATAAAATCACATAAAACCTTGGTATTACATGTACATACTACATGTACATTATAAGGGGAGCAGCAATTTCGATCTGATTTTCACAAAATTCAATGTAACAGTGATAAATTTAAACAGTTTTTAAAATCAGATAAAAATTGTAACCTCTAGAGGGTCCACTTGCTAAAAAAACATGATTTCTCATACAACCAGGGGCCCATAATCCATGCAGTTATAGTCCGATATTGCAAGGAACTGAGATCTTTAGGTTGTAAACATACATTTTAAGTTTCATCAAAATTAGATAAAAATTGCGATCTCTCCAGTGTCCAAAGGCTAAAAACGTTTGAAAGGAACCAAGATCTTTGGGAGATACATCTAAACCTATATTTCAAGTTTCGTCAAAATTGGATAAACATTGTGACTTGTAGCTGTAGAGTGTCCACAAACAAAATGTGAACTGATGGACACACGGACGGACAGGGTGACAACAATATACGTCCACATGAAAATGTGGGTGTACATGTGTAAAAATTAAGCCTGGGATTATTAATGCCAATTTTTTCAGGGGTTTTTTACCACTTTTCCTTAGACTTGCTCATTGATGTGTCAAGTATCTTTTGTCTACTGCATTTCAACCTACAAATACATTGTACCAATCAAAATCTGCAATAAAGATAATTCTGAACAAGCCAACAGTGAGGCGGATCTCCCAAACCGAGAATTATTGTGTTCCAAAGTCTTGACCAATCAAATTGCTTATCACTCTGCTTACCCTTAGCAGAAAATGTTCATTATCGAACTTAGTCAAAGTATTGATGTGATGAAACTATACACCAAGTTTCATCACTCTCACTTTATTAGAACTATAAGTTATCGTGTCCCAAAGCATCAACTAATCAAATTGCTTATCTCTGCTTACCCTAAGCAGAAAATGCTCATCTTCAAACTCCATCAAGGCATTGACCTAATAAACACCTACATGTACAAGTTTGAACATTCTAGCTCAATTAGAAGGAGAATTACATGTATTGTGTCTCATAAAGTGTGACAGACAGACGGACAGACAGGCAGACGGACGAACCCATTTTAATAGTCCCCTGCTTTCTTCGAAAGGCGGTGGACAAATAGGTTGGGGCGGGGGCGGGGTAAATCACA
Source organism: Patella vulgata (assembly GCF_932274485.2). Taxonomy (NCBI): domain Eukaryota; kingdom Metazoa; phylum Mollusca; class Gastropoda; family Patellidae; genus Patella; species Patella vulgata. The sequence continues at coordinate 61,413,330 of NC_065879.2, read as the reverse complement.
ATTGCAATTTATTAAATCTTGGTTGGATTGTTCATGGAATGAAATTGGGTTTGGCTTCTGCTTTTCTGCATCAAACGAGCTAATGCCGAAGGATTGTATTTTTTGATGGTATATTTTGCAGTTATCCCTCAGAATTACTTTCTAATTCATGAAATCTTTTGACAATGATTTTAGATAAAGCATGAGTGAACACCTAAATCCACTTCTCATGTACAATTTCAGCAGTACTTGAACAGTGCAGTCAACACCCACTGCACTTCCAACAGTCTGACCCTAATCCTTGACCTTGTTGAATACTCAAGTCTTTAAAAATACTCTTCATAATTTGATATGAAGTGGATATATACATGTAACACTTGATAAATAATAAAAACCTCTTTTTCCGGTTGGTAAATAAATCTGCTAAAATCATTAGAAGAATTACTGTTATTTCATTTTATATACATAGTAATGGACAGAATGCTTTAATCCCAAAGCCATTGCTGTCATGTTATTATTACCATGTCGTTAACTTATTTTTATGATCCAATAAAAAAATTTGATAATATATAGTGACTGGTTGTCATTACACATTGAACATACTGCATGGAATGTGTATGTCTTGAAAAAAATGTAGCCATAGACAGCAACTTATCCTCAGACCTAAAAAAGCTTTTATACATCTTACAGTCATGTTATATAGACTTTAAATCAAAATATTAACATGACAGACTGATAATCTCAAAGTCAGCCATATTGTCTGTATATGTGAATATACAATTAAGAAATAAATTATGCATTTTTTAAGGTATTTGCCATTTTGTTGATCAAGTGATAAATAAATTAACAGTTACATGTTAATTGTAATCGCCATCAGTTCCAAGTCAATATGAGTGCTTTGAATTCAGTTGCTGATTTGATCGACAGTTGCAACTGGTTGAAAGCAGTTGTTCCGAGTTGCAAAGTCGACATACAATGTAAGCCTGCTTAAATCTACAAATATTAATCTAATAAAGCCGAAAAGAAATAGGCATGGGATCTTCAACAGATTTTGGCAAAAAAGAGGCCTAACCCTAAAAATGTCAATCTAATTTTGCCGTAAAGAATAGGGATCATCATCTTGTTATATTTCAGAAACATCTGATAAAAACTGTAACCTCTAATTTTCTGACAAGAAGTGTGGAAAGATGGACGTAAAGGGTGATTGTAATATGTGGATATTCTTTTTTTAAGGAATCCAGTCTCTACTTACATGTACATGTGACAATCCAATAAATTGAGGTGAATGTAGAATGTTTAAAGGACAATATTGGTGCCAGTTATTATCACATATGTGATAGAACTGGTTAAACATGTTCCAAAAATTATTTTATCACAGAGATCATTGCTACGATAGATGAGTAATCAATGTTCCAACAATAGGAATTGACGAACGCAAAAGGAAAACATGAGTTATCCCTCTATTATAACTGGCTGAAGTGACGGATGATAACAGATACATGGGTGAATTTCTGCTCACTAAAAATTCCTTCAAAGACCAAAAGTTGTTATATGAGACTGTAAGAGTATATCTGACAATTCAAAAAAGTAATTGAATGTCATTAGATAAGAGAACACGAGAAAAATAGAAACAAAAATAGAAACAGTCCATACATTACTGGTGTTTATTCATTCTATACTTATAAAAACATGGTAATGCACAGACTTTTTCTATTTTTCTTTCATGTTCTCTTATCTAGTGACAGTCAATTTTGTTTATGAATTGTCAGATATCCTTTCACAGTCCCATACAACAACTTTTGGTCTTCGAAGGAAATATTAGTGAGCAGAAATTCGCCATGTATCTGTTATCACCCGTCACTTCAGTCAGTTATAATAGAGGGATAACTCATGTTTTCCTTTTGCGTTCGTCACTTCCTATTGTTGAAACATTGATTACTCATCTATCATAGCAATGATCTCTGTGATAAAATAATATTTGGAATGTGTTTAACCAGTTCTATCACATGTGATAATGACTGGCACCAATATTGTCCTTTAAACTTTCTATTCTATTAGCTGTCCACCATCTTTCGGAGAAAGCAGGCTCAGGTAGAATGTTCAAACTTTGTGTATGTATACGTACATACATGTACAGTAGGTCTCCATAAAGTGAATGTCTTGACTGATCAAGTTCGATGATGATTTTTTTTTCACGTCTCACAGTAATGGCTGCCAAATAATGGCAAGAAAACAGTTAAAATATCAATAAAGAAAGGATACTCCTAAATGATATCATGCATAAAACACCATGGATGACTTCTGGCTCATCTTTTGATACTTTACATACATTTTGCGTAAAAGGCGAGGGTCATAACCAAAGAAGTTCAGGTCTGATGCGCACTCATTCAAAAGTCTTTCGATCTTTAATACACATACATGTAATGTTTATATAATATACATTTACATGTACATATATATGCATATGTGATGTTCATCTAAATAGGAAAAAAATTGTGGCCTCTAGAGGGTCCACAAATATCAATACATGTATGTATTACATGCTTTATCACTATCTGCGTAAAGGGGAGGGTCAAGGGGCCATTTTGACAGGAAGTTTTGGTGCGATTTTCATCAAATTCATTAATTATGGTGTGTACATTGTAACAGAGATATATTTGAATGTTTTCAAAATCGAAATAGAAATTGTGACCTCTAGAGGCCATAACCCATGAAGTTACAGTCCAATACATGTACTTGCCAAGATCTTTGGGTTATATACATATATTTTTAGTTTTTTCAAAATGGGATAAATTTTTTTGACCTCTCATACAATCAGGGGCAATAATCTATGAAATTGGTCTTACAGTTAGATTACTCAGATACATGCCAAAATTGAACCCATCCGATATCCTTGGGATACATGTATAAACATATATTTCAAGTTTCATCGTAATCCTATAAAAATTTTAACCTATAGAGTAGCCACAACCAAATGTGAATGTATGGGCAACATCATAATACATCTACATGAAAATGTGGGCATATAAAAATACATGCATGTTCAGCTCTGTTTTACTACATCTAGTACTATAAGGTCATCTATTCAACCCACGATCTCTGATGGTCTGATATTTGTAATGAACAGGATAAATGAAACTAGAGATTGACTTTCATCTGGATTATCGCTCTTATTGTTAAAAAAATTTGATGGTCTAACTCATGACGTCAATTGACAGGCTATCACCATTTAGGAGAAAACCACCGTCAAGACTGGTCGCATTATTTCTATTACATCATTCTTGTAAACCATTCATTGATTTTTTTCATTTTGAGTGAAGCCTGCATCATTACAGACCATGGACTGTACAGTACAATGGACGCTTAAGACTCATCCCCTTGATTTGAAATTTGTTGTTTATTTCTTGCAATGTCTGTGTTGTTTGTATTGTCCGCAGGTTTGTCTTATCGGTTTTGTTTTGCGTGTACATGTATGTTAATAGTAATAAAGACTATTAAAATAAAGGGGATCACGTGGCTAAGTGGGCAAGAAGCTGGCTCACTAGCCTGAAGGTCGGGTGTTCAATCCCTGCATTGGCCGAGAAAGTTCATCCAGATTTTCCGGCGTGGTTTCCCCTTGTCAGTGATGCAGGACGGAGGGCCGTCTTCATTAGCCCAGTTTAGGAGCAGAACAGTAGGACGTTAAACCCCATTTCATTTCAATTAAAATAACCTTTCTTCTGTTCTACCATTTGTACATGTATCTGATTATGTGCAGATTCATTAAAGCAGATTCATTCATCTTTTTTTTACAAGTACAATTTACATAATACACTGGGTCATTTCAAGTTTTTGTTTAATATCTAAAAAGGTTTTATGACAACTAAAATTACATAACATTTTTTTTAAATATTCAGCTACATGTATGTAAATGTATATGCTCATCTAGTGGCATCTACTGATGATCATTTAAACACCACAGATCAATAAAGAATAGGATTACATATAGTTTTTCCACACACCCAAGTTGATTCATTTTAACAGACTAGTAAGGACATTATTTATTCATGATTAACACTACATGTACACTGTACAACAACCCATACACCATCATTGATATGTGCCCCCCCCCACCCTCCACTGTATATTCTATCTTCACTTTATCTGTGTGATCAATCCTAAACTTGTATTTGAATAATAGACTTTATCTCAGTCTACCCAGCCGTAAATGTACATGTACTTAAACAATGTTTCAAAAAGAGGGGGTGGGGGGAGCACCGGAATATGGGGTTCGTGCTCTCGTAATGCTTCACATGAAATTTGAAAAAAAGCTACTATTTTAATCCAGATTAGCGAGCCAATGTCGTACCCACTGGGTCACCGTAGCTCCCTTCGGAAGGTTGATCATCTTTTCCATAATTCTTGCGAATTCTCTTTAAATTTGGTGGGAAGAACTGGGGTCATTTGGATATCTCAGTATTCTGCGATATTCTGTTCCTGAGTTATGTCCCCTTTTCTGCACACCTTGTGAACTCAACAGAAACTGTACAGCATTAAGCCTGTAAGAGGATTAGCCCTTTTGATTTTCAAATTTGGTGTGAAGCATTGGGATGCATTGATCTTATTAATCTTAAACATTCTCAGCCTTTTTCTTCAAGAGGTATGTGTATGTGACATGTAAAAAAAAACTTGTGAACTCAATAGAGATCTGACTTTTTAAAGTTTACATTACAATCAAGTTTTCAGATCAGATAATTGCTATCTATGGCCATCCTTTTTTTTTTAAGACACATAGCTAGCCAGTTGCTGTGTAGGCCTAGGGAAACATAGTCGAAATGTTGCACATAATCAAGTAGGCTACATTCTCTTTGAATTAGCTCCTTGTTATTAATGTAAATTAAAATTGCCAATTTGGCTTAAAAAACAGTAAATTATCAAATATAGATTATCATTATATGAGTTGAAATAATGGTGGATTTGGCTAAATCGTGTTAATTAACCCTTGGAATTCGCATTTTGCGGGGCATTTTGACACAATAAACGTCACGATTGTAATGTATATAAAATGACAATTTGGCATAAAGAACGGTATATTATCAAATATATAGTATGAAATATCGATATTAATTATTATCTGTAAGTTGAAATAATGGGGGTTTTGGCTAAATCGTGCTACCGTGTTGCGTTATGCCAATTGTTGTTGTTACTTAGGAAAGGACAACATTATTGAACAAATTGTTAGGCCCTAATACTAATACTAATAGAAACATTTTCTGAAGAAAAACAACAACATTCCTTTCGTCAGTGTACATGTATTAACTTTTTTTTTTTTTTACTTTATATAGTTTCGTTCGTTGAGTAAATCTTAATATAAAGACAGGTTTCTGTTTAAATGTCGTGCAAACAATTTGTCAGTCTGACATACGAGTAAATAGAGTTGAAGACGGTGAAAACATTCTGACACATTTATGCGATCCGATATATTTCTGGATTAGAAAATAATTTTAGACCTACCCCAAATATTAAGCCACCCTTCAATTCTGCCGGGTAAATGAAGCTTTAAACTATATTTTCCAACAGCCATTCTGTGCTCTGGTGATAATCCATTTAACTGTCCATCATATTTAATCGCATAAAATTATTCTTGAATGAATGAATCCATTACACACGTTTCCGTCGATGTTCAAACATGGTATATTAACCGCCTTACATCTCGTAGTGATATCTTAAAACGGATTATTTCAATAATTAAATTATTCATTGTTTCAAATAATTATTCTTTTTAGTCATATAATACATAAGTAAATTACTTTTAATGTATGAAATAGTCAATAATTGAATAATTCCAAAATGATTTACATTGTTCTAAGTGTTTTTAAACTAGAACTCTTTTGTATCTAATTTATGTCAACATAGTGACGAGGCTAACAAATGTTTTTACCTGAACTAAAAATAGTAACAACGTGACACCTGTAAGCTAGGCGGATCCAAAGAGTACGAATAAGACAGCAAAGACGTCCGGGACATCAATGCATATTTCAAAGTCTTTAGTACACTGCCGCCACAACACTAGCTAAAGAAGATTTAGTTTAAAATACTTAGTAGATAAATGGATTTATATCGAAATGAACGGAGGTTGTTAATTAGGGCAACCTCAGAAAGTTGGAATACTTTTTTTTTTTCACAACCACATAGGCCTACATGTAAAATATAAACGTCTGATTTACAAAGAAAAAAATTAATTTTAAACTAAATTTTTTTATTTTACAATTGTTATTGTTATTTTATTTAAATCATTTTGATTAGATTTAGAATATTAATTGTCAATGTTTGTACAAAAATTTGAAAATAAATCAATGAAATGAAATGGGGTTTAACGTCCTATTTCAGCTCCTACACTGGGCTAATGAAGATGGGAAGAATTAATTCAACTCTGCGTTATCAGGTTCCACCATCACACAGAAGGGGACGTTACTCAGGAATTGGACTCTTCAGATATCTGAAGGGATAAACAACAAATTTGATTGGAGTTTACTGAACAACAATTTGATATTTGACATTGCTAACTGTTGAGCATTTAGTGATTTGAGATATTACTTTTCTATTTAATCTACATCTGTTCAAATAAAAAATCAATGCTATTTTTATACCCTAATTCAATTTCAATATAACTGTAGCCTACAACCTTTTTTTGAGAGGGGAACTGGACTGCAGGGCCCCCCATTTATTTACTTATTAAGTGTGCTAGAGCCCGGATGTGTCAAAATAATCATAGCACATATATATTGCCGAGGTAGATATGTTGGACTTTTGTTGACTTGAAACATTACTGAAAATGATTAAAGGGACAATAACACTCTTGCTGGCTTGAAAGCTCCAGAAAATAAATAATATCTCCTATCTAAGTACTAGATGTTTAAGTGTCCTACCTGTTGTGTAAATTATCCATTACATCCTATTTTACTTGTCCAGAGGGTTCGAAAATATGTTTAAATCGAAGTTTCATTTGAAAAGGTTTACGTTAGACGTTTCAAACCATTATGTTGAATTTTTCAAAATTTTAAAATAAGGTGTGTTAAGATGAAATTTGTATCATCAATTAATTGAAATATTCTAAAATAGTACAATTTGTTGACCAGAATAAAGATTGGGACATATTATTCAGTTACAACAAGAGTGGTATTGAGCCTTTAAATGTCACAAACAGAATCCACATCAAATTCTTTTGTAATTAAAGCATATACGAGCCAGGAGCGGGGTGGCTGTCCCACTGACTTTCGGCCAATGAGACCTTTCAGGCAGATGGGTATAGTGAAAGAAAAAAATAATCCGATGATTTTTACATAATAAAACACCAAATTTACTTTCTTCTAATTGAATAGGGCTAATTTGTACTGAATGACTATGGATAAAAACTAAAAACATTTAGAGTTAGGAGATCCTCCAACCTGTGGAAAAAAATGAGAATTACTTTTTTGTGAGGCATGTACATAGTACTCAAAGAAAAAATCCAGCACAATCCACCTTAGGCAAGTTTTGGTAATCAACCTCAATAAAAATGATTGTAGCATAGTCGGTCGAACATGGAACAATGCTTACCAAATTAGACGTCTAACACCATCCTTGCTACACATACTTTGTTTTGGCCACTAATCGTCTACATTGTAGGTATGACTTCTAATGTTGCAGTTATGAAATCTTGGACTTCACGTTATTGACTTAAGAAGGTGAGTTTACCCCACCACTTTTGTGTATCACCTACAGATATATGATTGCCGCAGCCACTTATTTTCTTAAATATTTTGTGACCGTTCTTTTCTAACAGATGTCTTGAAACTTAGCACACTTATTGCCTCTACAAGGACATCAAATATTGATTTTGGTGCATACCCGATACGTACCAGGGGAAATGAAATGTTGTTTTATGGCACGTCAGCTCCAACCGGGCTATATTGCGCCAAGATACCCAGGGGAAGTGCTGCACTCACTTGTGTCTCGCCTACAGACTACGGTTACGAATGGATCATCTTGGAACTTGGCATTTATTCCTCCTTATAACCAAAGGACAGCGCCTATTGGTTTTGCTTTATTACAGTCAATGCAGCCATTTCATATTTCATTCTCTTCGTTTAAAAACTACCGTCATTCAAAGCAGAAATTTGGACGTTTCATGCAGCGTTAGCATTGCTCTTGTTTTTTCTTATTCTTTGTTCTCATGTTTCCACTAGAGGTAACATATATCAAGATGCAAGAAAATGCAGCACTTTCATAAACAGATGATGATAAATGAGAGATTCACTATGTGAGTCACTTATCGACGCCTAACTACAAGAACTGTAGGTAAAAACATACTGATGAGTTTGTTTTTAGCTACGATTGGGTGCTTTTAGTTCCAAGTGACAAACTCAATTTCTTTATTAATGCATGTAACATCTTAAAAATAAGATAATTTATACTATTATGACTAATTAAACTTACAAAGGCCAATGTAGTGGCACAACCAACGCCTAACTCCAGATATTCGCGCTTAAATTAATGAAGCGACATACACCGTCATACATCTCCCGTTTAAAAATGGCATTCCCAGTAACGGCTTAACGCCTCGATTTTAAACACAATGATTTATACTCGTTTCAGGTAGGATTATATGGTTAATTGTATTTGGATGTGGCAGAAATATTATAAATAACAATAATCAATCGTTGTTTTGATGAAAAATATTGTCAATTTTGCTTACTGAAGCCCGATGTGATTTGTGTTGGGCTTTGCTACGTGGAACTATATAGCACCATCTCTCATCTCGAAACAGGGAGGGTTGAGAGATGAGGTTTGTTATCTAAGTGATGGCCAGAGCTGAACGAAACACATAAATATTAGATTACACCACTTTATAAAATACAAAATAGGATGTTGTGATTTGCTTGGTATTAAATAAAAACAAGAAAACAATATTTTAATCGATAACATGGTTTATATTTGTCTATTCTCATCACATACACTTTTGGCTCTTGAAGATTAATTTTCCATGAGTTTCAATTATAATAAATTTTGCATAATTTACCCCAAACTTAAAACCATATTATTGTTTATTTATTTATAGTAAATGGAATAACAAGCTGGTCCATCAATTCATAATTTTCCAGCAAATAATTATGAGGCCCACATATAAAGACCTGTTTACTCAAATGTGATAGAACGCTGTTCTAAACTTTCCTTTTCAAAAACATTTTGTATATTCCTTACCCCAGTTATCATGGTTTTGGGCCAGATTCAAAAAAATTTCAATTCGAGATACAATATGGGTTATTTGTAAAATAAAGAAAACAATAGAGTTAAAATCATTTTATCTGTTGCATTTTATATTTCAAAGATTATCTAAAATCAGGCATGGCATTTAACATGGTTTTAAAATTGGCTTTCCACATACAAACTGTGATTTAATGATATATTTGAATGACAAACATATCCAAACTAATCTACCCAAAATTTGCGCCAAATCCTCTCTAAACATTATAATTTCATGTAAACTACGAGAATCTAGTTATATCAGCCTTGTTTATCAAATGACTTGATTAAGGCAGAATCAATTTACAGCTTGCATTTGTTGTTAGTCACTGTTCATTTACTATAAGTAACGAAGCCTAAGAAAATTCCTGGATTATCCTCTGCCAACTTGTTTTTCCGCCATTTAATCGCGGTGTCTACTGAAGATTTAATTCTCTCGAAGGTTTCACAACTGTTTGCCATTAGATCAACACATAAGAAGTGCTCCTTATATAACTAGAGAAGATCTGGCCATAATTTATAAAATAAGTTAAAACTAATACATGGACACCTAATAAATAATTCTACTCTCTGATAATAATACTGGTAGTAATAATGGATTTATAAAGTTGCTAACTAAAATAATGGTTGATCATCTCTCTCCAAGCAAGCTTGAAATAATTTTGTTGTCATATTGCAAGAACAATCTATTATTAGTTTTAAAAACCTATAAATTAACAATTATAGTACAATTATAGTATAGTGAAAATAATTTGAGACAGATATAAAAAGAATAAACTAATATAACATTAATCTTGTTCTATCACAGATGAATTATATTCAATAACAAATAACAACTACTTGTAATATCATACCATCAACACATTATTTAAGGATTGCCCACACAGCAGCTATTTCTCCAAAAATAATATGGTCATAGACAGTAGCTTATCTGAAAAGAAAACTTGGATGTTGAGCAAATTTAATAAGGATACCTTATTAAAGAAATCTAATCTCTATCGCTATATCATGTTCACAAGCTTTTATGGATACATAATGTTGAAAATTATCAGGGTTCATCCTCTCATAACACTGATGCTTCACATCACATTTGGAAAAAATCTATTAAAAACTGTAGCCTCTATCGCAATGACGAGCCAATTGTTGACAGACAGACCTGGGTGACGGCATAATGTAAATCTACATTAGAAATATGATCTGTCAAAAACATGTGTCTTATGGTTTTGATTGCTGACAATGCCCATTGATTCAGTAATATTTAATAGCCCTTTTCTGGTTACGACTACTGATAATTAAAGTTAAATTTTACAATACCAGTACATCACATAAAAATAGCTGGCCAGACAACAAAACATACGCCCTCAGCAGTTATCAGAAGTAATTTAAATCTGAATATATACAGTATATTCAAAGTCAATTGAATGATAACTTTAGATTAGAGCATCCAAAACAATTTTCAAATTGATCAACAGCTGTAACTCTGACGGTAATTATTGGAAAATGTTTGAAAATCGATAGGATTCTTCATGTCATGAAGATAGACATGGTGTATCAATTGGAGGTGACAACGATATTCAACTACATTTAAATGTGGGTGTATAAAAACAACAGATTAAATGATAAAGTTAATAATGTATAATATAATAAATTATAACAAATATAATTATAACAAATATAATTTTAACAAAGTATTGTAAAACAATCATAATAATACAAACAGGGGATACATGAGAAATTTAAAGATATAGTTCAACTATTTCTATATTCTAACAATAGACAGTAACTAAAATCTATATGATTTCCATATCTATAATAACATACTCAAGCTCTACCCATAACTAAATTTATAGGAACTCTTAACTCATGTTCCAACTCTACCATTACACATAGGAGCTCTTGTTCAAGCTCTACCCTTAACACATAGGAGTTCTACCCTATGTATATTGAATAGAATCATCCATTGGTCAACATATGCTAATATGTTGAATCAGTAAAATATGTTCATTTGTGTCTCAAAATAATACACAGAAGATATGTTGTCATGGTTTGTTATATGAGAACCACGATTGACCATTTAAAATGAAGTAAAGGATGCTATTGTACGCAGGTGTTGAACATAACCAGTTGATAACATGTCGGAACCTTTTATACACTGTGATAATGAGAAATCACATGGTAAAATCTTCTCTGAAAAACATAAAATAATATAATGAGCTGTTAAATCATTTGACTAAAATAAATATGTGTACAGTGCAGAAATATTCTACATAATGTTTGACAGATTGTCTCTAATCAAAAATGAAGTTAAAGGCAATAAAAGTGTGTAGATGTTAAGATATGTTTATATAATAAACTGTATCCTTGGTAGAAACTCTTTAACGATGTGAGGAAACCACTAATCAAGGAGCAGGAGATCCTTTTTGTCAGATCAAATCCACAACTTTCATAGATGACTGATGTGAATCATTCATGTTATTAAAGTAGTATCATGGGATAGTTAATAGTTCTATCTATAATAGTTAAAAAATAAATAACCTAAATAGAATATGCTGAAAATTTCAGTAAAATTGCTCCACTGTGAACCGAGATATTAGCTTTTGAATTTTAGGCTAGTCTTGATCATCATTATTAAAGTCGGTACGATAAAAAAACAAAGTCTCAATTATCCATTTTTACGTTTAATTACCTTTTAAAAAAGGTATTCCAATTCGCTAACTATCGCAAGCTAGCGATGGCAACAAGAGTTGATTATGGTCTGGATAAGCTAATTAATGTCTAATTAATAATTTAGATAACATTTCATGCCTAAAGAAAGACCTGCAATAGGCAGATTGGCTCTTGCTTAATATGTATGTTTAAGGAAGTTGTTGAAACTAAACTTACCATTTTCAATCCATTTATCTTGTGCTATAAAGGTTAGAGCAGGTACACAATATTGAGCTAAACAATCGTCAGGTTTATCACTGGTCATCCAGACTGGTACCACAATATGTTCATAATGCTATAATATACAACACAATATGTTCATAATGCTATAATATATAATACAAAATGTTCATAATGCTATAATTACACAATATGTTCATACAATTTTTCGTACAATCAGGGGCCATAATCTAAGAAGTTATGGTCTGAAATGCACGAATATCAAATATTTGCGTACAAGGAGTGGCCATTTTGTCTGGCAGTTTCGGTCAGATTTTTACGAAATTCGAAATCAACCTTCATTGATGTGTAACAGTTATATATTTAAACGGTTTTTAAAACTGAATACAAATTGTGACTTCTAACGGGGCCCACAAGGTAAAAATGCAATTTTTCGAACAATCAGGGGCCATAATCCAGGCAGTTACATTTGAATATGCACGATTGTTGAAAGGAACCAAGGTCTTTGTGATTTAAACATAAATTTAACGTTTCATCAAAATTGGATCAAAATTGTGGCCTCTAGATGGCTATATGATATAGCATATTTTTTACACTATTTGCGTACGAGGGGCGGCCAGTTTGTGCAGCAGTTTTACCTATTTTCATGTAATTCAAACTCAAACGTCATTAGGGTGTAACGGTGATATATTCAAACGTTTTTTTAAATTGGATAAAAATTGTGACCTCTAGAGGAACCACAATCTAAAAAACGTGATTTTTCGTACAATCAAGGGCCATAATTTAGGAAGTTAAAATCTGATATGCACAAAAATACAAAAGAACCAAGACCTTTGGGTTTATTAACATGAATGTCGATTTTCATCAAAATCAGATAAAAATTGTGACCTCTAGAATGTCCACAAGCTAAAAACGTGATTTTTCGCACAATCAGGGGCCATAATCCATGAAGTTTCGATTCAATACATGCCAATATCGAAAAGAATTGAGATAAACCTATATTTCAAGTTTCGTCAAAATCGGATAAGAATTGTGACCTGTAGAGTGTCCACAAACAAATGTGGGCGAATAAAAACTAATATCAACGATTCTATGTTGGGGGGTTGGCAGCGGGAGTTGATATCGGAAATGTTTCCATAACCTGAAACCCAAATTATTATTTCTGGTTGACAATGACAGGTAGCGTCCAATTGTTAATTGTTCAAATTTCCGTCAGGCTCCCGTTTCTCACTTGCTTAACAATAAGAATCACAAACTGGTGTCATCGGGCCCGGACTCGCCTGTGTTCCAATGTTCCAACGGCACATGGGTCCCCCTAGCAGTGGGCCCCCCTTTCCACTGGCCCTCTCTCTGCAATAGTTTTTCTGGGTGAAATAAACTTTGGCATCAGCTGGTGCCTGTTGAGGGTAAAAAAAATTGGGGGCCCTTTAGACCAGTTTGACTATGAATTTTTAGGAGCTATTTACAGACCACTATTCGGAAATATGATCTGCAACAACTTCATGCAGATAACTAATCTAGAAGGACACTAACTGCTTAGAACTAAGTATATGACTTCCCACCTGGGATATACTCCAAGAGTCCACAGGACACCATTTCTCGAGGGAGGACCCCCTCTCTTAAAAAGCCTGATTAAATTAAAGATCCTTTTTGAAAGGGTGGTAACACAACAGTTACTTTCAACACATAAATTTGAGCTTCACTCATATTGAAAGATCTGGTACTAGTATTGATGACGTCACTAACATATTGTTTTACCCTTTCATTACTGGTCACTATGGTCGCTATAATTCACTTTTGGTCATTGTGATCTCCTGTTGACTCTTGATAATATACATAAACAGATGGACGACTTTTAAATTAAGAATCATGGTGGCTGTGACGATTGAAAAAATACTGAATGCAATAAACCTACCTCTGGATACCCGACACAACTATCTAATAAATGTAGTTCATTATTGCTCAATTGATAAACACATCCCTCCACACAACCAAACGGGTTAAACTCTATATTAGGAAAACCAAAACCTTCTTCATCAGCACCTTAAATACATTAATGAATGAATGACTGAAATTGGGTTTAACATTCAACACCAACCGGGCTAATGAAGACGGCTAAGTACTTTGATAATTATTATATCTTAGAAATTCAACATTTACAATATCGTAGTTTGCAAGGAGTTCCTATATCTCTCATATCAAACTCAGGGTCTTTAATGAATAATGAAATAATTCAAATTACCCTTTTTATTGAATAACAGATTGAATCCAAATAATATTCCCCATCTTTTCTTCTCCACGTTTCTTCTGATATACATACCTAATCTGTACAAATATACATATATCAATCATAATATACTATTTTACATAAATTACCGATGGCAAATATGCTATAAAGTTAGCTAAGAAAATTGCTGCATAAAATGGCTGGAAATTTATGTTAACTTTAAATGGCTACAGCTTCCCTAAAGATTGATTGTTTTGAATAATTTCTGGAACAATACGCCTTTTTTAATAAGATACTTTTATTGTGTTTGGTCTAAAAGTCTGTTTTCTCTGTAATTCTGGTTCTAAATAGACAATACAGAACAAATATATAACAAACCATAAGCAGAAGGGAGATATAAAACTGAAATGGCAGTCATGGTGGAGTGGATGTTACTTCATAATGTTACCAAGGTGATTCAGAAACAAGATGACTTGGCGATATTTATAAAGTGCATAAACACAACACTTCTAAAATTTCTAATGCACTCATACTGGTTCCATAGCTATCACTAATTATTTTTCACATGGGATCCCGGAACAGAAATGTTTAGTGGGGATTTATAGATTTTGAAAGTCTTAATTCTAGGGGTAGTTGATTCCAAAAATATGGTGCACCATACAAAAAAGTTCTAGAACTCATCACCAGATGAACATTTGGTATTTTGAGGAATTTATTGAGTAAATTACCCAGGAAGTTACTGTCCATCTGCGATCTTTGGATATATAAAGAGATATTTTAAGTTTCATTAAAATTGGATAAAAATTGTGACATCGAAAGTGTCCACTAACAAATTTGTGCATGGATAATGCCTTGCAGTATGTACATCGACATTTTGCAAGAGATGGATGGAGAACAGGGAAAAGTGAGAGGTTGCAGAGCGCTGAAAATTGATAAGGTTTGCCCTCTCATGAACCTAATACTCCACATCAAATTTGAAATACAGTAAACTTTGCATAAAGTGGACTGAACAATTTTATTCCAGTTAAGCGAAGATCTGAGTTAGCCGAAGACTGAAATTCAGTCTTTTAGCTCATTTAGAAATAAACTGCAAGAGCCGGATAATAATTGATTCAAAGGCACATTTCAAGCTTTTTGTCGCCATCTTTGAAAAATGTCATAAATTTTCCCGGAAAGTGTCTCTACAGCAGGAAAATTCTATTATTATGTCGTGTCAAATAGGCTGATTTGAGTCAAAATGATAAGAGAAAAGTATTTTGGGGCTCTGTGCATGGAATACCTAACCAAGTTTTAGACCATTGGGATGAAACTGACAGTGAAATTCTGAACATACTGCCGATCCGACTTAGGTGAAAGAAAAATTCAGGAATTAGATCAAATTGACCAAACATTTTGATCCGAGTTGAGCAAAGATCCGACTTACGCGCAGAAATTTAATAAGAAAAAAGTGCAGGATCAAAGGGTCCGAACGCTTTTATACGAGTTGAGCGAAGATCTGACTGATGCGAGGTTTACTGTAAATTTTTTACAAATTGTTTGTCTGTATCCTGTTAACAAGCAAATTGTGGTCATAAATGAGGGACTGTTCCTTTAAATTTAAACTTACCTGTCTTTATTCATGTCGGTACCATATGTAAAATAATAAACATAACCAGGTGGTGGACGTGCATTTATACTAAAACATAAAGGTGGGAATGGAGCCTCGTCTTCATCTTCAATCAGACTGAAATTGAAATTATGATTTATTTTATAATCAATGTTTTGGCTGTGATATCAAACATTATTATAGGCGACAGTATAAATTTGTTTTGTCACACTGGGTTGTCAAATATAAACAACTGGCAAGCACAAAATCAAGCAAATATAAAGAAATTATTTTCAAAGTTTCTTTCGTAATCTGCAAATGTTATAATCCTATAGACAGTTTGTTTTTATTTCATGTGGCAGATTATTCTGTACTTGGTGTCAAAGTGCTATGAACCATGTGGAGCATTTCAAGCCCTTTCTAAATGAAATTTTTTTGACAGCATAATGATGTCATCTTGGATAGGTATGAGTTAATGAAGTCTTAGTAGTAACTTTTTATTTTCTGTTAATTAAAATCCTAAACAATTTTTAAAATTATTAACAAGAATAATAAAGGTGTTTGAAGTGGATCAGTTTGTTTTATGTCTGTATTCTTCTGAAAAGGTATTTTTACCACCTAATCTAAATGACCTGCTTGTACTTTTTCTAAAACAATTCAAACATACAACAGAAGTGATCTTGCATTGTATGTAACATTATTATTATTATTATTGCACACCACTTTCACGAGTAAATGATCATGTGTGCTTTACAAAATATGGAAGAAAGAGAATTAATTAAATAAACATTGAAATCAACTTAAAATCATATAAATTTCATTTGGATGTGACATCACCTTTAAAGTCATGTCAGCTTATATGGCGGTAAAAGAAGGCTTTCACATTATCCGCTTTGTAACAGTTTGGTTTAGCTCATTTAACTACTTTAACTAAATCAGTATAGAAAGAGACAGAGAAATGGCGTTTAACGTCCATTTGACAAAAACTAGGTAATTTCTGGACTAACATGATTCAATGTTCAATAATTCGCTTTGCGTATTCGGCTTTAGCAGTGGGAGGAAACAGGAGGACCCAGAGAAAACACATTAAATCATTTGGCCAACCAACCTGCCATTAAGTAGGGTGGCCCATGTACTCACAGAAATACAGTCCACCGCTGATAGTTCGAGACTACCACTGAAGCGTGCACATTCGCCGTGCCGAGACCAACTTTCTGACAGTATGATACTATAAATAGCCATGGCACGTGCAATTCTCTACAAATCTATCAACTATTACAGCCGTAAAAAATTTATTGTTGACGATTTTGGATAGCAGTTAAATTAAGCTTCTTGGTTATTACAGCAGATTTAGAAATTACGTTCGTTTCATTTTTTAAATCGCTTTATCATTAACTGTACCGTTAAGAGCGGCATCTTTTGGTTTAGTACAAATAATATATCTGAATCACTCGGGTTAGGCAGGAACATGATACTAGCAGTAGTTTCATTTTACTTTTACAAGCTTCTTAAAACGATTGTTGAGCTACCTAACGTGCTTATTTCTAAATTCAATTTCTTGTTCTAGCTTTCTGTTACGTTTCGTAAAAAAGTAGTCTTGATTATCCCGACCTGTCAATCAGACGTAGAATGATCGATAGACTGGTTAAGCGAGACTAATTTCAAAACAAGGGCACGTAACCTATCTTTTACTCAAAAGTGTCTGGATGTTATGGACGACTCTTGGAACCAGTTTTCAGTCTATTATTTATACATGATTAATGGTCATAGCTTATTAAGTACAACATGATCGTTTATTTAGTGACTATAATTGTGTGAAACTGATTTGAGGCTTGGCATATATATAAATATTGTGGCGTAATTGTCGAGATATATGGAGATATTTATTTATGGTGGGTCACCCTACATTAAGTCAGTACAGGGTGTGTATTTATTATTTCCAGTAAATAAAGTAGACAGACCTGCCTGTTGGTGGGAAAATAGTCTTCCTCGTAGCTATAACTTTCAAACCTCCATTTATACTTGTAGTCTCACTAAAATATATAAAAATACTGTCTGGTAATACTGACAAACAAGTTTCAAAACTACAAAAAAGTTAAAATCATTTTACACATATATTGACAATATAATTAAGACATGATCCCACATCTGTCCAGTCTTAAACAATTTATTTTTCTCCATGTTCAGGGAAAGGATTAATTTTAAAATCTCATCCAGGTTATCTTCAAAATGTGATTTTGTATCAGTTTTCTTAAATTAAAACTAAAGTAAAAAGTTGGTTATTTAGTCACTATCATTAACAATCCAAAGTAAGTACTTTTCTATTACCGATATATTTCATTTGAATTCATTGCAGGAAAAATTGGAAACAGTAAAACAATTTAAAAATAGTTGGTGTAACTGGCATTCTATACACCCTACAGATCTGAAATGTGATGTCTATGAGTCATTTAGCAACATGATCGTTTGACAAAATAAAACCCCAAAAATAAAAACGTCCCTGAATATTATATAGTAAAATGTTGGATTTACATGTACACTTGAAACTGGAGAATCACTAGCCAAGGAATGAGGGTTAAAGAGACATGGGGTTTAACAACCACTTGACAAAAACTAGGTCATTTCAGGACTAACACATGGTAGAACTTCATTTCAATGGGAGAAACCAGACAACCTAGAGAAAACACACAAGGTTGGGCATGCCCTCTCTCTCCTTGTCATGTACAAGCTTGGGTTCAAAGCATGACACTTGCAACAATGACAGACTTTATGATCTAAAGCACAAATGTAAGAAAACTTGACCACCCATTCAGGGTTATGGAGTAACAGATGGCATTAGCAGACATTTTACACCAAATGAATTAAATTATCTTTTCGTTTATGACTTACCTTAAAGCATCATCATTTTGTTTTGTTTTCTGTAATAAAAAACAAGATATATTAAAAAAGTTTTAGATATGTTAGTGATCTTGTACTCTAAATATAAAACTGTGCTCCTTGCTTTGACAGTCTGTCATATATAATTCAACCAATTTTCAATACCAAAATCAACTTTTAACTAATGCAATTGTGTCATGCAAGTTTATTTTTATTTCAGGAAGAGACAAAAAAGAGAACTGTAAATAATGCTTACTTACCATTCTTTCTTCTTTACCAACTTCTGGTAAAAAATCACAGACATATTGTAAAAAACATCCGGATGCCAAATTATTCAACTCTAGTTTTAGACCTGGATCGCAGACTGCTTCCAATGCATATTTTAGCTTCTTGTGGACATCAGAACGCGAGCTATAGATTCTGTTCAGACATTCGATTGGTGAAGCTACAACATCTGTCAATAACACACGATTTTTGCATGTGACAATACGTTTACTTAAAACCAGACCAGGATTACCAGAATCACAACATTTTTTCCGATAAAAATC
This sequence comes from Patella vulgata, assembly GCF_932274485.2. Classification (NCBI taxonomy): domain Eukaryota; kingdom Metazoa; phylum Mollusca; class Gastropoda; family Patellidae; genus Patella; species Patella vulgata. The sequence continues at coordinate 61,393,964 of NC_065879.2, read as the reverse complement.
CAAGAGGGACTGATAATCTGGCATTATCTGTTTATCCCCTTCGTCTTCTGTTTCCAAATTTGAGGAACTTTCACTTTCATTTGTGTCATCTTCTAAATCCTCTTCATCAATTTCTTTAACAAAAGCAACCTTCTTTTTTTTCTTCTCATCTATTTCGATCTGTTGGCGTATATCATGTTGAATGGCTCGTAATTGAAGATCAAGAGCATCAAAAGTGCTGCCTCCAACAAATGGAGAATTAGGAGCATCAATATCAACTGTTTCATATTCATCCTCCTCCTCAAAATTAAGTTTCAGAATGCCATCTGGGATTCTATTTGATCTAATTTCGTTTTTACTTTTAACCTTCATTTCAGTTTCCAATTTTTTAGCTTCCTCTTTCGTAGTATTTGTCCATTCGCCGTTTTTCAATAAATCTGTTTCACTTTTGGTTTTACATCGACAATACGATTTTTGGTGTTTACACATAGCACAATACTCTCCAAATAATTTCTTTCTGAAATCTGGACTGGCCGATGTTGGACGTTTTGGTAATGGACGAGTTGTTGATTTACGGACGGTACTTGCAGAGTATGGTCTGCGACCACGTTTGATGTTATGTTGATATTTGTCATAAATTCTGTGACAGGACGTTGCCTCAACTGGTGGGATATTTTTGTTGAAATGGGGGTCGACCATATAAACAGGAGAATCCGGACATGTTATATCGCAAATATCCTCGATAAACTCTGCTTCTTCAATCGGCAAATAAAATAAACTTTTGTTTTCGTAAAGATGTGCATTCAGATTTGAAACATCACTAATAGGATCAAAGAACGGGGCTGCTTCAAGTGAGTCAATCTGCATCCGATTTACTATGGCTTTATTAGGACTTTGATAACCATTATTTCTGGAATGTTTTTTTATTGTTTGGGTATTTGCTGATAATGAACGTAATTTATTTTGTAATTCAACTTTATTAGGAGAGGCAAGAGAAACTGTGACTGAATTTTTCTTTGATTCCGACATAGGGAGGTTGAGACAACTGCTGGAGCAGACATTTTTTCTATTCTCAATATCGGTTTTAGAACTGGAATTGTTTGTATCTTTAATAAATGGTTCAATTTCATCCTGTTTACCATGAGAATTCTTACTGTAACTGCTGGTAAAATCGCTAAACATTCCGCTAGAATTACTTGATGGAGTTCTTGGTAGATCAGCCTCATCAATGATGAAGGCTGAAATATCACCGTGGTAATGAAAGCTGCCTGAATCTGATATAAAACTCATATTCAAATCACTAGTTTCACTTTTTATGTCAGAAATGACTGACGCATTTTCTTTACCTAATGGATCATCTTCTTTACCTGATGGATTGTCTTCGATTGTAGCGACTGGACTTTCAATGTCATTATCATCTGTTTGACCTTGACCATTACTGGATGTTAACCGTCTTTTCTCTGCATTCTTGGTACTAGAACTTTTTGATGGCTGCTCAGCAGCTTGTCTAATTGCTTTGTTTTCTTTATCTTCATCACTGCATCCACCACCACCATCATCATCATCATCATTCTGGTATTTTCTTTCTGTCGTTGGTTTGCATGATGATTTTGACACAACCTTGTCATCTTCATTTTCTATATCAGGATATATATCATCTTGATCACTGTGTTTACTGATGCCAAATATGGATGAATGTGGTGATGGTGGTTCAAGATCCTTTTTTTCTGGTTCGACATGACAAATATTCAATGTTAAATGATTTCTAAAACTTGATGACTCTTCCTCCTGCCAAACGTCACTTTGGATTACAAAATTATCAATCAATTCGTCTGCAAATCGCACAGTTTTAGCTGGACTCACTTTCCCCATTTTTAACATACTGGCACTTTTAGGTCTTGATGGCACGGCTTCTTGGAAATTCTCTTGACGTATCACAGCACTAAATGGACGGCCCGATATTACTGGGGTTACACGCACAGGTTTGGTTGGTTTGCTTGCTGTATGTTTACAAGACGAAGATTTTGCATAGGGAAGTGGTTCATGATTTGATCTAATTTCACCAGATCGGCTTTTGTCTAATTTATGAAACTGATTTTGAGCAATTTTATCTTTTTTGAGATCTTGGGACTTTACATTGACTGAACTTTGAGTAGAATCAATCTGAATGTTTTGAGAGATCACATGGCTATATTTTTTATCCACTTTAGTGGCATTAAAGTCTGTTTTATTTACTTTACGGACAACGTCGATGGCATCAATATCGGCACTGCTCCATAACATGGCATCACTAGAATTTGTTGTAGCTAATATTTTACCAATATTGTTACCAATATTACTACTATTCTTATCACCAACGAATGTCTCTAACTCCTCAGACATTCGAAGATTTTCTGACAAACGACGTTCCAAGGATGGTGAGAAGGAAACATGGGCGGTTTTATTTATAGTTATATTATCTTCATCAGACAGCACTTGCTTTGCTGCTTTTGGTAACTGTTCAAATTCATTCTCATCTTCTGAAAATAAAATATTGGTACATACAAAAACATAAAACATAGCCAACATCTGAATTAAAAGATCAATGGGGTGGGGTTTAATGTCTCAACAACACATACTTTTGTCATTTTGTAACAAACATATGGTATTTGTTTTATATAAAATCTATTGATACATGGACAATGCTAGAAAGGAGAATTTTGCCGGGAAAACAACAGTTTGCCTCTTCTTATATATGTTACAGTCAACCTGTGTAATCGGTCATTTCACATAATGACTAAACAAATCAGTCATTTCGCAAAGAGCCTGTGAGCACCAGGCAATACGTGTAATGACTGGAAATTCCAGACATTACACAAAATGACTAAAATTCCTACCTTCTTTTTACACTTAATGCCTGATTGCAGATTTTGCAAATCAGGCAATATGTGTAGGCCTAACACATAAAAGGACAATGTTGTCATTGTCTGATGGACACATCTGTTCATTTTAAAGGTTATAGAGGTCACAATTATTATCCGATTAAAAAAACCGTTTGGATATATCACCGTTACACTGTAATTTTGTCTGAGTTTGAATTTCATGAAAATTGGACCAAAAATGGCCGCCCCTCGTTTTTAGCTTGTATATCCTCTAGAGGTCAGAATTTTGTGAGAATCGGGCCAAAACTGCGAGAGAGAGAGAGAGAGAGAGAGAGAGAGAATGGGGTTTAACGTCCACTCGACACAAACTAGGTCCTTTCGGGACTGACATATGGTTCAATTTTATTTTAATAATTCGCTAGCGCGTAGGGGTCTTTAGCAGTGGGAGGAAACCGGAGGACCTGAAGAAAACCCACGATGAAACATGTAATACATGTTTATAACCCAAAGATATTGGTTACTTTTGATATTCGCGCATATCGGATCGTAACTTCCTGAATTATGGCCCTTGATTGAACCAAAAATCACGTTTTTAGCTTGTGGCCCCTGTAGAGGTCACAATTTTTATCCGATTTAAAAAAAAACGTGTGAATATATCACCATTAGACACTAAGATCTTGATTCCTTTTAAAAATCGCGGATACCGAACTTCACTTTTTGGATTATGGCCCCTGATTACCGGTATTCGAAAAAAATCGCATTTTTAGCTTGCGGATTCTCTAGAGGTCACAATTTTTTCCGATTTTAAAAACCATTTAAATACATCACCATCCAACAATAAAGAAGGCTAAATTCGAATTTCGGGAAAAGTGAGATGAAACTGCCCGACAAAATGTCCGCTCTTTGTAGAAGTGTAGAAGTGTGTAATACATATTAAAACATATCTTTATATCCCAAAGATCTCGGTCCCTTTCGATATTTGCACATTTCAGGCCATAACTTTCTGGATTATTGCCCCCCGATTGTACAAAAAATCGCGTTTGTTTTTGGCTTGTTCTCTATCCATCCTTTGGAAAATGTGGGTGTATCCTGCCTGGCAGCCGCTGGTTATCCGATTTTGAAAGTTATGGTCTGAAATTTTTAAATATCAAAAGAACTGAGATCCGTGTGATTTAAAGATATGTTTTAAGTTTCATCAAAATCGGATAAAAAGTCAGGTGTTAATGAACAGGTGTTTTCACAACCCAGTGGCTCTGTTTCATCCACGAATAGTCATACTTGTTTTAATTGAGTTTCTAATCTGTGGCTTCCCTTAAATGACTGTCCCCAAGCGGTTTCACACAAGAGACTTCTTCTTAAGCCCCTTGCACATGACAATAAAGATTGTCTACGATATCACCCCCGGTGGAAGTGGACGTTAAACTCCAGAGACGAACACACGAACGACAATAAAGGTATCACTTCGATGGAAGCTGACCTCCACAAACAACCACACAAACTACCAGTCAGGATTTTGCACCTCCAGCTAGCCAAGTTGATCCGCCGGTTGCTCAAAACTAAGTTATTTTAATGGTCCGTTAAACTCTAACGGATCGTTATCTTGCTAACGTGTCATTTGTTAACGATCCGTTAAATTTCATTATCCGTTAGCTAACGAATTGATTTAAGTTAATCCAAGAGAAGACTGTTTGTTCATGGCTGAATTTTAATGATTCAAATTCAATGTACATGTATAACAACTTCATAGAAGTTAGTATTTACAAGAAACTGAAGACAGTGAGACAACTAACTGTGCAGTCTGTTCACAAAACTTGATTAAAGACAAACATACAACTATAGAATTTACTACAGAAAACACTATAGCTTAAATCTGTAGGAAAAATTATGAGATTTGCACTACAGAATATTTCTGGTCATTATTTCCTACAGACCCCCAAAATTAAGTAGAACACTATAGAATTTCATCCTATAGAAATTGGAATAGCTTCCCCAACACCCAACCCTCTAGAATAGAAACTTACACTGGTTATCTATGATGCAGTTTTCAAGGGACGAATAGATGCAAATGTTTCAAAAACAATATCAAAATCAGAATGCTTCAACCGCTGTCATAGCAGTATGTTATTGCAAAAACATGTGACTTTAGAGATGAACTAGTCAGAATTTTTGAAATAAAATGAGATTTGACAACTATATGCATATTTTTCTGCAATGTATGATTTAACGTTTGATTTGACGTCAAAAAATGGTTTACAGTGTATTTTTATAGGTTTAACAGCACTTCAGTCATTTCGCGTAATCCCCGACCATGATTTTTAGTCATTTCGTGTATTGACTGGAATTTTTAGTCATTGCACGTATTGCCTGATGCTCACAGGCATTTCACGTAATGACTGATTCGTTTAGTCATTACATGAAATGACTGATTACACAAATTGACTGTAACATATACACTGATGTAACACAATTTTTTATCTCATAAAAGATAATAATAAGTATAATGATTCTTAGTTGACTGGGAAAAAATTACCTCCCCTGGTAGGGAATTTTAAAAAATTTCTCAACTGACAATAGTGAATTATAGGATTAATTGGAGTATTCTTTAACAAGACATGATTGTGTATAGATTCTACGTGTTTCATGCTTTATTTTAACATATTTTAAACATATGAGTAAGAAAGTACAACTATCGCTTATAACCTTAGTCCAGTGACTTGACATCTCGACTATCACAGCTCCAACTGAATTCATCATTATTCTGAGCCTATATAACTTATCTTACCTGCTTGATGTAAAGGTTGCGATATAACAGATGTTGTTGAACTTTTTTCAGATGGAAAAGTTGTTAATTCACTGTAGACTAATAAACCTCTTTCATATCTACAAATATAAATATCATTTTAACGAGCGCATCTAATTTTTACTTCAGGTTTTTACATAGTCTACTAGTCTATAAAGATATAGGTGCCATATATAGTGGCTGAGTGAGTTAGGCGCTATAGGTCCTGGGTTTGATCCCAAGAAAGTTCCTTGGGGTTTTCCAGTGTAGTTCTCTATGCCAGATATACAGGATGGAAAGTCTAGCCAGGAACAGCGTCTCATTATTTGTATGGTATGAAAATATAAGGGCCAGTGTACACGTTGATAGTTGGAATTTGATAAGTAGGCGCAATTACTAATGGTATACTTTCGACCAGCTATGTGCAGTAAATCCAAACACTACACAAAAGATACAATATTTTCTGTGTTATGATAAAGTGAGAACTTAAAAAGAAATCAGAAATAAAAGGAAATGAATAATGGTTTGATGATCAAAAACAACAATCAGAATGAACTAATATCATAATATGACAAATTAGGTCGATGGGGAGTGCAGATCCTTTTATTTTTATCATATTCATAGCAGGTTAACATTTACAAATTCTGCCAAAAAAGGTGGTAGATTCTAATAATATAAACCAGCGGTTGCCAGGCAAGATATGCCCACATTTTGCAAGAGATAGATTGAGAACAAGCTAAAATACAAAAAAAACAAAAAAACAGCCATTTTTTGTACAATCAGGGACCATAATCCAGGAAGTTATGTCTGAAATGCGCGAATATGAAAGTGGACTCAGATACATTTTAGGTTTCATTGGAAATGCGTGATTATCGAAAGGAACCAAGATCTTTGTGATATAAACATAAATTTAAAGTTTCATCAAAATCAGATCAAAATTGTGGCTTCTAGAGAATCCACAACCTTGACATATTTGCGTACCATTTTGTCTGGCAGTTTTGGTCCGATTTTCACGAAAATCGAGAGAGAGAGAGAGAGAGAGAGAAATGGGGTTTAACGTCCACTCAACACAAACTAGGTAATTTCGGGACTAACATATGGTTTAATTTTATTTCAATAATTCGCTTGCGCGTAACGAAAATCGAATTCAACCTTCATTAGGGTGTAACGGTGACATATTCAAACCTTTTTTTTAAAAAATTGGTCTCAAATTGGGACCACAAGCTAAAAACGTGATATTTCGTAAAATTGGGGGCTATAATTCAGGAAGTTACGGTCCGATATGCGCAAATATCGTAAGGAACAAGATCTTTGGGTTATAAACATATATTTCAAGTTTCATGAAAATCAGATCAAAATTGTGATTTCTAGAGTGTCCACGAGCTAAAAACGTGATTTTTCATACAATCAGGGGCCATAATCTAAGAAATTAAGATCCAATACATGCCAATATCAAAAGGAACCGAGATCTTTGGGAGATAAACCTATATTTTAAGTTTTGTCAAAATCAGATAAAAATCGTAGCGTGTTCACAAACAAATTGTGGAGAGACGGATGGACGGACGGACAGGGGAGATGACAATATACCACATAAAAATGTGGGCGTATAAAAATTGATAATCTAGAATTCAGATAGTCTGGACAATTTTTATGGAAGCCTAAATGTAGATTGAAGTCAAATTGTGACATAAACTTGCTTACAAATCTTCCTCTTCCTCCTGGTCATCACTGTCTAAATCACTGATCATACGATCCACGTTTCCGTCCATACTCGAGGCTTCTGACGTCTGATGTACTGACTCCACTGTAACAGGACGATCAATAAGCATAGTAATATTACCCTGATTATAATTGGATAGTATCTGACGACGTCTTTGTAAAGTTCGACTTGGACTAGATGAATAGGTTGTGGCATCTGAAAGTACAAGGGTCTGGTTTTGATCATCCTTTACTGTCCTGGAGGATTGGCAGTGAAATTGGCTGATTGGAGAACTTAATTGTAGAAAGATAAATGGATGTCAACAGTTTATGATTTTGCAGTATGGGTAAATTCTTCTGAATTTTGCGTTACTTGTCATAATTTTAACATATTTATGAGCATATTTATAAGATGTGAAGACCATCCATTATCTACTACATGCTCTTTATATATGTAACTATATCAAATCGTAAAAATCTCTAATTTATTTGACCAAATCGGCACAACTTTTTGACAAAGTATGTCACAAAATATTTTGACGGTATATATTTAGTAACTAGTTTATCCACTATTTCCATGCACTAAAATTAGGAAACAATTCTATTGAATACAATTACTGTTTTTTCAAACATGATTCAATTGTAAATTAAAGCAGTGGCTGTCAGGTAAGATACGCCCACATTTTGCAAGAGATGGATAGAGAACAAGCTAAAAAACAAAAAAAACCAAAAACAGCAATTTTTTGTACAATCAGGGGCCATAATCCAGGAAGTTATTTCTGAAATGCGCGAATATCAAAATGGACTCAGATATATTTTAGGTTTCATTGGATATGCGTGATTATCGAAAGGAACCAAGATCTTTGTGATATAAACATAATCCATAATCCACGAAGTTCCAGTCTAAAATGCGCAAATATCAAAAGAGACTATGAGATCTTTGGGATATAAAGATATATTTTAAGTTTTATCAAAATCGGAATAAAATTGTGGCCTCACAAGGGTCCACAACATTGATATACCATATTTTTACACTATTTGCATACAAGGGGCTGCCATTTTGTCTGGCAGTTTTGGTCTGATTTTCACAAAATTCAAACTCAACCGTCATTAGGGTGTAACGGTGTTATATTCCAACGTTTTTTTAAATCTGATAATAATTGTGACCTCTAGAGGGACCACAAGTTAAAAACGTGATTTTTTGTACAATCAGGGGCCAGAAATCAGGAAGTTAAGATCCAATATGCACAAATATCGAAAGGAACCAAGATCTTTGGGTTATAAACATGAATTTCAAGTTTCATCAAAATTGGATCAAAATTGTGATCTCTAGAGGGTCCACAACCTTGATATACCATATTTTTACACTATCTGCGCATGAGGGGCGGCCATTTTGTCCAGTATTGGTCCGATTTTCACGAAATTCACATGTCACCGACCTTACGGTGTAATGGTGATATATTCGAACGTTTCTTAAAATCGGATAATAATTGTGCCCTCTAGAGAATCCACAAGCTAAAAAACGTGATTTTTCGTACAATCAAGGGCCATAATTTAGGAAGTTAAAATCTGATTGTACAATCAGGGGCCACAATTCAGGAAGCTACAATCCAATATGCGCGAATATGGTACACTCTATAATGTTTCAGTTTGGTGTAAAATTAATATCTACCCAGTACCTGAAATCACACCTCTACAATCTTTCATTGATGGTCCTCCTGTATTTACTGGATACATTGGCTTTAACCTATAAAAATATATAGAAATTTATTTATTGTCAGGTACAAAAACTGCACCACTTTCTAGGCCAACACTGGGATTGAACTCCAGACCTCCTGTTTAGTGATCAATCACCTTAAAGGGGAAGACCAACGATTTTCAACAAGGTTTTATATATATCCTAAATGTATATTCAGAAATAATTCCCTCTGTAACACAAGCAAACAATTTTAGTAAGCGAGAAATAAACTTTTATTAAAACTGGAAGTGATGTAATTGGTTTAACACACTCGCTGGTCTCTATAGTAAGCATACAGAATTAGCGTATTTTTATCGCTCTATTATGTTCACACATCGTCGTTTGGATGAAAATCTGATCAATACACAAGTCTGACGTGTAAATTCACTCATACTGAACAGTAGGCTGTGATCCAATTCACGCCACATGACTAATTGTTTACATCACATGGTTTATTTGACACCAGGCAGGTGACAGATATTTCCTCTGCTTGAATGTTTTTGTACATTCTGACAGTGTTTTTGTATATTTCAACTGACTTGTGGCACATATATATTCCACTAAATTAAATATATAAATTTCCAATTTATGTCAATGTTAGACACCAACGTATCGGAATTAAAGATATCTATTCTATGAGTCTACAGTAATGCCATATACAGATACAAGCCTAGCCATTTTCAAGAGGAAATGTCTTTCACGTCGCCATTTTGGGCCAAAATGAACTATATTAATATTAAATGTTTTACATGCCAATAATTTTGGTCTGTTTATTGTGTCACTAGCAAGCTATCAAAGAAGCCATGTGATCTAAACAATTAGCGTGAATATGTTTATAATATCCTAATGAACAGCCCCATTGATCAGATTTTAGGTCATACGACGACGCGTGAACAAAATATAGCAGTAACCTTATGCCAAATCTGTATGCTTACTATAGAGATCAGCGTGCATGTTGAACCAATTACATCACTTCTGGTTTTAATAAAAATTAATTTCTGAATATATATTTAACTTTTAAGATTTATGGAAACTGCTGGTCTTTCCCTTAATTAATCACTGAGCCATCATGACTACCCTGTATGTTAGTCTAAAAATGACCAAAGTTCTATATATTGTTTTAACAAGACGCTAAAATTCATTCTATTCCAGTCATATCCATAAAAGACAGATCCCCAAAAATTAGATGTTTTTTTCATTTCAGTTTTAATTTTGGTTTTTCTATAACCTGACTACTTGTTTATCTATTGTCTGTTTTCTTTAAAGCCTAATTTTAACCACTATGATTGGTTTGAATTATTCTTGCCCACGCTCAAACCATTGGTTCATTGGCTAATGGTTAGTTAGTATATAATATTGGATTATTTTGTATAAATGTAAACAATGTCAAAAACGACAAACAAAAATATGGTCTGATTTTAAAATACTGGAATATATTTATAGTACAAATTTTGTACATACTTTCCCTTTAGTAATTTTCCTTTAACTTTGATTGGTTCCTGATGTCTCTGTTTTAACAGAATAGAATTAATATGAGATGTTGCTATCTTTAAATTTGCTTTCATCAACTTTGATGGACTTGACATCTGATCCTAAAATATTGAAATTAAAATACATTTATAATTTCCAACCTAATATTCTTTACAATGAAAGTTTTGATTAAGACTAAAATCATTAATCATTATGTACTTTTCTTAATGGAGGCTGTCTTTCTTATGTGGTTAGAGTCGTCTTTTCTAACAGGATATGAATTGCGATGCAATTGCAATGTGAAGTCTGGAAAAATACTTTTATCAACCCAACAGATAAAAATCTTAAAGGCTTAAGGAGTTTAGTAACTATGGATCTACATTTAACTCCGTCAAGACCAAAGATTGAGTAAACTAAATTAGGTAAGAGATAGAGTAATAAGTGAGGTAAGAGATTGAGTAAACTAAGCGAGGTAAGAGATCGAGTACATGTAACTAAGTGAGGTAAGAGATTGAGTAAACTAAGCGAGGTTAGAGATCGAGTACATGTAACTAAGTGAGGTAAGAGATTGAGTAAACTAAGCGAGGTATGAGATCGAGTACATGTAACTAAGTGAGGTAAGAGATTGAGTAAACTAAGCGAGGTAGGAGATCGAGTACATGTAACTAAGTGAGGTAAGAGATTGAGTAACTAAGCGAGGTATGAGATCGAGTACATGTAACTAAGTGAGGTAAGAGATTGAGTAACTAAGCGAGGTATGAGATCGAGTACATGTAACTAAGTGAGGTAAGAGATTGGGTAACTAAGTGAGCTAAGAGAGTATGTAACAATCTAGTGGGGTTTAAAGGGGCATCAGAACTTTCTAATTTGCAGTTATTTATCTGTATATAGGCAGTAATCCACAAGAAACTGTATAATTGACATCCATTTATTGTACTTTTAGTAAGGAGTTAATTCGTCATAGTCTTGGGAGTTTATTTATCAATACAGTTACATTGGAGATGATTCATCACAGATACAGAAATTATAAAATTTCTTATGAGACATACACATTATAGTCTATTGTGGTTTTCAACAAGTTTAAGAAAGTAGATAAGCAAGTCTAGTACAACTATTTTGAAAATTAAGTCAATTTTTTTGTTCTAATATTCTAATACTTCTCTAAAAGGATGCAGTGTTGATTTGTTTTGTGAAGTTGGTATCTGTCAACATTTTAAAGATTGTACTTGTACATGTAGGTCCACTTCAACACTTTACTTATCTTAAGTTGCCTGAACACAACTACTGGTACCTTGTCTTTATTTCTTTAATATTCACCAATGTAGGATTTGTTGGGTTTTTTAGCGATGGACAGAAACAGGAGAAGCAGGTAAAAAGTTACATGGTCTATTTCTTGTGAGACTGAAATCACAGAGTATGCCTACTATGAATTTTTACGTGAATGCCATTATAAATACTTACTGTAGATGTGGCTGATGTAGGTTGGTTTACAGCATGTTTAAATGGTTTTTTGATGTGAGGATTAGCAGTACTTCTTTCTATTCCTACTTTATTTCCGGCTGATGGTGTTGATCTAAATTGGAGAGGAAAAACTTGTCAGTCATTTCACAAACAATTTTGAATCTGAAAATTGTCACCTAATTCTTACTTTCAAAATTTATCCGAACTGTGGCGTTTTATTCTACTCTGAAGCTTCATACATTCAAACCCCAGAACATTCTAGTCAAGAGTCCAGTACCCTGACTACTCAACTACCACGCCCCACCACAATGTTTTCTAACATTTTGTCCATCCAAAACAATATTTAAAAGTGAAAGGTAGCATCTTCCCGAGAAACGGGTTAAAGTTGCCAGACTAACTCTGAGCATGATCACTCCTAGTGTTGCAATTTTAACCCATTTATGAAAAGATTGCACTTTTAGTTCTTCGTTAAAACATTTAGGAGCTGCTCAGCCTCAGGGAACAAGAAGTTGTAAGACAAGGGGCTGACAAAGAACAGTAGCTAGTCATTCGGATGGGATGAAAACTAAGGTTCTGTGTACACATTGGTATGCACGTAAAAAGTACCCTTGACAGTTGGAATTCGAAATAAGAGTAGGCTGTAGTGCCGCTATCCAGGCAAAATTTCCCTCATAGCCCACTGTATAATCCCCATTTCATTTCATTAAAACATTCAATGAAGAAATTTGAAGTAATTACTGTAGTACGTAATTTCTATTGTAGACATTCAAATTACCCATGTGTAGTTAGGGTATGGTCCCCCTTGTCAGTGATGCAGGACGGAGGACTTGACAAGGACAGCTGTCTAGTCTGTCGGATGGGATGAAAAACCAAGCTCCCGTGTATACATTGGCGTGCACGTAAAAGATCCCTTGACAGTTGGAATTTGATATAAGAGTAGGTCGTAGTGCCGCTGTCGGGGAAAAATTTCCCTCATAGCACACTGTATGGCGTATGCCTGTCTTCATTAGATTAGCCCAGTTCGGAGCAGAACAGCAGTACGTTAAACCCCATTTCATTTCATTTCATTTCAGGGTATGAAAATGGTGACTTTCTAAAAGCTTCTCACTTTTGACCTGCTTATTTCATACATTTCATATTAATTTCTATTCTAACAAACCAGCGGTTGCCAGGCAAGATACGCCCACATTTTGCAAGAGATGGATTAAGAACAAGCTAAAAACAAAAGCGCTTTTTTGTACAATCAGGGGCCATAATCTAGGAAGTTATGGTCTGAAATGCGCAAATATCGAAAGGGACTGAGATCTTTGGAATATAAAGATACAGTTTCATCAAAATCGGATAAAAATTGTGACCTCTAGACGGTCCACACCCTTGTATTACATACTTTTACACACTTTGCGTACAAAGAGCAGCCATTTTGTTGGGCTGTTTCGTTCCGACATATATTTTAAGTTTCATCAAAATCTGATAACAATTGTGACTTCTAGAGGGTCCACAACCTTAATAGTAAGTGCAGGGGGACTGCACCACACAAAATTTACACAAAAACAAATACACGGACAAGACATCATACTCAGAAAAACACAAAGAGACAAACAATTCAAAAAAAGTAGCCGTAAGCTAAGGTATGACATACTTTTACACTATTTGCGTACAAAGAGGCGGCATTTTGTCAGGCAGTTTTGGTCTGATTTTCACGAAATTGGAACTCAACAGTCATTAGGGTGTAACGGTGATAAATTTTAAAAATTTTAAAATCAGATAATAATTGTGACTTCTAGAGTGTCCACAACCTCAGTATTAGTTACATACTTTTACACTATTTGCGTACAAGGAAGGAGCAGCCATTTTGTCTTGCAGTTTCGGTTCGATTATAACGAAATTCAAATTCAACCTTCAATGATGTGTAACGGTGATATATTAAAACAGTTTTTAAAATTGAACACAAATTGTGACTTCTATTGGGTCCACAAGCTAAAAATGCGATTTTACGAACAATCAGGAGCCATTATCAAATGGAACCAGGATCTTTGTGATATAAACATCAATTTAAAATTTCATCAAAAGCGGATAAAAATTGTGGTCTGTATGTCCACAAACAAATTTGTGTACAGGAGTATAAGGCGCGCCTGGCACGGCCATTTTTCCCAGCAGTTTTGGTTCGAATTTCGAGCGAAATTCCAACTCAACCAAATTAACGGTGTTATGTTCGACTGTTTTTTAAATCGGATAATTCGGATAATAATTGTGACCTCTGGAGGGACCACAAGCTAAAAATAATCTGGGGTCATAATTCAGGAAGTTTAATCTGGGGTCATAATTCAGGAAGTTATGATCCAATATGTGCGAATATCGAAAGGAACAAAGATCTTTGGGTTATAAACATGCATTTCAAGTTTCATCAAAATCATATGAAAATTGTGACCTCTACATGTAGAGTGTCCACAAGCTAAAAACATGATTTTTCTGCAATAATCGGATAAAAATTGTGACCTGTATGTCCAAAAACAAATTGTGGACGGACAGACGGACGAGGTCAATGGCATAATACGTCCACATAAAATTGTGGGTTGCGTATAAAAATAGATAATGAAGACAGTTATTTGATTCATCTTTTATATATATTCTATGTGTCAGCCCCAAATTCAAACACTAAAAAACAAAATGAAGTAGTAATCTCATAAATATGACCTAATCTTTCGATATGACGTCCAAAAGCTGAAAAATGGCACTGTCTTTAATAAAAAGACAAATTTATTTTGTGTGATGAAATTAACTTAAGTCATGTTTTTAACTTGTTTGGTGTGGTGTTTGAATGGAGGCGTCTAGAGGGTTTTGTAAAAGTTGATTCACGTAGCTTTCATTCTTATCTATCTATTGTTATAGAAATAGATGGAACATCTCCTTTAAATTTTAAGAATAAATCACCTGCGGCTGTGTGTTAAATTATTAGTGATGTTTGCTACTGTAAGTGGACTTTGAGTAGTGTGTGATCGAAGCATGCTCCGTGCTCTTGGTTTTTCTGAAGAAACTGTCAACAAACACAAACAGTGACATTATACATAGGTATCTACATTTATAGAACAATATAAAACTACTTCATATTGCAATAACACACTGATTTGGTGTCCAACAGTAGACCTTAAAGATGCATTATATAAGAGCTAAATCTCCCTTTATTTTGGATTCAAAAGTTATATAAACTATTATTTAGACATTCATTCACATAACAAGCCGATAATCAACTATTTAGATCATTGGATGGCAGAGTTTTAAAAGGATTCAATTAAGGTCACCATTTAACAATTAACAAGCACCGTTGTTACAATAATAAACAATCCAAACCACATCTTGACAAAACTTCAAACTGTGATAACTTTGCTCAGAATAAAGTGATTTGAAAAAAATGTTCAATATACATGTATTCATTTTGCATTAATTATCCATTTTTGAACTCTTAAAGCAGGAATGGCATGCTCTTTATCTAATTCTCACATATCACATCTTTAATCAAAGACTAAAGAGGCCCTGAGTAACTTATCTGTAAAAACGCAATAATAGAATATAGACAGGAGCCATCAGACACAATACCCCCCACTCAAAATCCAGCAGCCAAGTTGTACAAGTTAGTTCTAAAATCAATGTAAACAAATCCTGCCGAGCAAGTTTTAAAAAATAAATCAACAAAGTTTTAATCAATTCACATGTAAAAACTTACAGTTACAGAATGTTCTATCTAAAAGTCAAAATGTGAAGATAACCCTACAAAACACATTCAAAATTTACAATCTCCAATTTTAGAAATTCAATAGGGCCCTTCCTTTATGCCCTGAGTTTAGAAATATTCACTTTCCTGAATATGTTTCTCCTTAGGCCATAATCAACAATCTCACCAAGTTTTAAAAAATTCCACCTCAAACTTCATCCTGTATCGCATGCAATTTAAACACACATTATGCAAGAGCTAAATATGCCTATTGTAGGTCTTTCTTTAGGCATTAAATGTTATATAAACTATAAATTAGACATTAATTAACGTATTCACATCATAATCAACTCTCGATGTCAACGCTAGCCTGGGATAATTGTTGGATTGTGATTCGATTTGCTGCATAACTTTCCTTCTCGATTTAACGATCAAGTGGATAATCAAGACTATAATTTTGGTCGTACCGACTTTAGTAATGATGACTGAGGCTATGCGGAACTTTCGATCGCTTATTTCTCGGTTCATAGTGGATCAATTTGACTGAAATTTTCAGCAAATTGCCTTTACATTATCTAGTTTTTAACTATTATAGTGAGATTTGCCAATTCGTTATCGAATCTCCCATAATGTATCTTTAAAATAACTCCACAATATGCACTGAATATTTACGATTAAAATTTTTTTTAAATTGGATTGCCTTGTTCCTTAAACACTGATCAACAATCCCAGTGGTTTTTAATAAATTTTATCAATAACTCTGTTCTGTATGGCATTCACAAGTTTTCATAAATCTGAAAGTAAATGGGGAAAAATCTCTGCAATTTTTTTTATGGATACCAGTAGATAGTTTTCTCCAGCTTTTCCCTTAGTTACATGTTACAGTGAACATTTAGCGCAAATGTGAAAATGTAGGCATTTACAAGCATGTGCAATGATTAGAAAACTAAAAGTTTTAAAATGAAAGAAAGTAGAAAGACTCAGACAAAAAGCATCACACCAAACACCAGAAATTTGATTCAGATTACATTTTTTATTGTTTAATATTTGTGTTTCTCCATTACATTTACCATCTATTTCTCTAGACCAGTGATTCTCAACTAGTGTGCTGCAGCAAACAGGTGTGCTGCGGCACACAGGTGGCCGCGCGATCTTCCTACAGTGTGCTGCGAAATTTTGAACGGCACACTAAAAAAATGTGAAAAGCCAGTTGATCCCAATTGAGTATTCACAGGTGTCTACTGCCCATTAGTTGTGTTTTTCCTTATTTAGTTTGAGTAATTCTATGTCTCTATGACTAGTCTGTGTCTACAGTTATATGCTGTCTATGACTTGCCATGTTTTTATTTTTGCAAAATTCAAATATTTTTCATATATATATTTAGCCAGGTGTGCAACTATTTTTTCACGTGTTTCAAGGTGTGCCGTTGCCAAAAAAAGGTTGAGAACCACTGGTCCACTGCTCTAGACAATCAAACCCAAACTGATCAGCAGTGAATATTTACTAGGCTGCTACAATCACTGAGAGGGCGAGTTAATTAACTTTTTTCCTTCTGTAAATTAAATTCTAGAACATTTTTTTAAAGTATTAGAAAAATATAGGTGTTTGAAATATATCTGGATAAAAAATATTTCCTATTCAGTGTAAATGGGTATCTAAAATAGTATGCATGGGCGTAAAATGAATAAAAGGCACCATTCAGATTCTGCTCAACCCAGTTTATGTTACTATGTCTTATGTAAACAATGCATGCGCTATCGAGGCCATGTGATGTGACGTCACACGTAGTAGGCATTTGAACTTATAAAGGTCAGTCATCTTACACAGAGTTAGAAGGCGTTCGCATTACCTAGAGCTGTGAAACAGATTGAATCAAACCTCCTAATCAGCAATAACAAAAAATTCAGAAAAAAATTGAATTTATCATTTAGTTTATGAAATAAGATTTAACTTACGACTTGGTACTGGTGATACACAAATTTTATTGGATGGCAATAAATCCACGGATAAAAACGGTTCTGTCTGAAATTTTTATACAAATAGTTAAATAATTATTTGACTTGTACACAGGAGTAGGGCTAGGGAGGTAGGGGAAGGGGGAATATGGGCATGAGGGTAATATGGTATACAGCTTGTCATATAACATTTCTTTATTTGCCAAGACGTCTACATCCTTTAATCATGTGTTACACATCAAAACAAGTTCACAGCACATTACACAAAAAAGCTCAGTATTCTAAAAATTTCTGTGTTAAAGTTTTTTTGGGGGTTGAAGACTATCAGTCCATTTCATGAAACATTTACCTTGTAAAGAAAATCTCTTCTGAGCATTAAAATAGATTTGTACTGTTAGGCTCTAGCCTGTAGTTACAGGGGGAGAACTCCTGGTCTATTTCTATGAAATTTTGACTTACCTAATCCTTGTCACTTGGGGTACCGTAATATGGGACATGCAAATTGGGGCGATATGAGCCATGGTTCATATTCCGCCCTAACCATCAAAAATAAATTGTCCACAAAATCTTAACAAAAATACTTGTTAATGATTTGTAGAATAATTCATATGCATGTAAGCTAAAATTATTTTTAGCAAATTTATTATATTTGATTTAGAAGCATTATAATGATAATATGGGGGGGGGGGGGATTATGGGGCATAATTTTTTGCTGTGGAATATATTATAGGTATAATGATCCGATAAACTAAACTTATATCTTTCAATTGAAACTGCACTCCAAATTTTTCATTTTGTAAAATGCTGTCAGCTCCTATTACCCCATCCAAGTGGGGTAATATGGGCCATCACCCATTATTTTTCAAGCCCTATAGCAAACAATTAGCAACTCACATTGTCCTTATATTTTATAAATTGAAAGATGAGTTCAGTAGCTTTAATTAGAAAGTTGATTTGTTTATCACATTATACCTATGAAATATTCCACAGCAAAAAATTATGTCCTATAAGCTTATTACCACCCCACCCTTTCATATATCATTTTAAAGTTCTTTGTCAAATCATAGTCCCTATATGATGATGAAGTGGATGATTTTAGGTAAGTTTACAAAATGTTCTCTATTTCTGAATGATTAATAGTTATATGTCAATAGTTTTAATCATTTCATGTAATTAGTCCCATGATTAACTATTCTGGAACTGAGAATGTGTCAAAATATAAACAAGAATATCAGGCAACAAGGCAAGTTCTATCTGAATATACTCCCACAACCAATCATCATAGCTGAAATGCTTTTAAAATTATCTCAATTCTGTTCACACATTTGTTTTTTTGGATAGGGGCCTAAGCAGAACAATATGTGACATGTCACTTGATTCTTTCAATTCAGTAAGTTCTAGACTGATGAGCATCTCATTGTTAAATGCCAACTGGTTCTGGTACATCATTTCCAATACAAGCTTACTACTTATGAATTGTATGCGAACAGTCACGTCAGCTAGTCAGGTGAAAAACAACTGACATTTTTTGTCCAAACCAATATTTTTTGCAAACTCAAAGAGGAAACAATTTGATCTGGAATGATCAAGACTACTTACAACCTACCTCATACATCTTAATTGACCTTCCTCGTGATTTAAGAACCTGAATATTTCTCTGGTTACTATCCTCGTCAACACTTACAGACTCATTCACACTGTAAACGGGTTGAGATGAACATCTGCTATTCCTTGGATTCATTTTTGATGATGCTATGCCAAACATCTCCACATTTTTACCCTTTGTTGCCTGTTGTGTAGTTTTATTCCACGACTTGCTTGACACAGTTGACATATTTTCGGTGGGTTTTTATTAATGACCTAGCTACTAGGCCCTAAATACTATTATTTAATAATGCTGGGAACTTTAGAAAAAATATGTCAGAATGAGTTCCTTAGTTAGAATTCAACTGCATTTCGGACTACAGATAACTATGAATAAACTAGCATCGATGTCTTAATTATAAAGATAACTACCACATCTTCTAGCAGTAGCCTATTATCAAAAAATATTCCACTGCACAAAATAAAATCGTTTGCAAGTTCAAGTTATTATTATTATTATTAGCAAAAGCATATGATTTGTAAGCATTTCGGTTGTTTTACAACATTAACGAGCTTTAATATGCAAAGCTGAAATATGTAATCCACTTCACACACGAGTGCTTCATGGTAACTAAAATATCAGATTAAATATTCACTGATCAAAGGCAAGCTGCACGTATCCATTCTAATCTTGCAGATTCGAGTCAGCCATGTTGTTTACACCGCACTACTCCCAGTAACGGACTAATCCGCAGAACATAGTTTTATTAGTTTCCATACATTTATATAATGTTACTTATGAAATGTGCTAAAATATGTATTTATTTATCTTTGTGACTTTCGGTTTTCTTGAATAGAAATGTATACCCAGAATAATTCTGCAAACAATAAACACAACAAGAATTAGTACACCATCAAGGGAAATAACTCTAATTTTCAAGAAACCGATTCATTGTCAATCGGCTGATCCTAGCCTTATATATATATATAAGGCTCTGAGCTGATCCATACTTTTATGTATGAAAGTGCACTGGGAATACTTTTTTGATATAAAATAAAGAAGAATATTCAAAGCTATAACATAATTTATTTTATCTTTTTGGATCAAATACTGATATGTTGCATTGTTACAATTCAATAAATAATTTTAACAACAATTTTCTCTTATTTATTTTTTTACATTAACAATAAGAAAAAATCAACAAAATGAACAATAAGTTTTGACCACTTGATGATAGGTTATATTTTATATCTGGTTTTAGTTTCAAATTTATTAACAGGAAAATGTAAACCAAATTCCAGAAAAAAGATTCCATAAACATAATTGCTGTGAAATTGGCTAAATATTTCTTCAAACCAACAACAAATTTACAAAACCGTGATCTTAAATATAAATGGTTTTATCTAGTAATATATTTGAAACAAAAACCTGAAACATTATATCTTAATAATATTAAACTATAACAGAGAAATCCTTTGTTTGTTAGCTGCTATGTAATACTTTATAACTTTATAAAGAGTCAGTTGACATAGGAGTGAAGTGTAAATACTATAACACTTATTATTTTACTATAACACTTGATAGTTGTGATGATTATTGTGACTAGAAATCTCCCCTGTTGACATTAACCATAATAATAATCACTGGGATAAGTTTGTAATGATAATAATAATAATAATGACAATAATATCACATGTAATTTTAAATAATCTGTCATTGTGTATATTTTAATCATAGTTAAATAACAGAGTTTTTATATTGAATTATCTAATGTGCTTCATTTTCAATACAAAACCCTCATCCATGTAACAAATGGTTGGCAAAAAAAATGTAAAATTATATACGTGGAAAAAAGATTTAAAGATTCAAACTTATTTAATTTGCAAATTCAACCTCTAATGACAGTTTTCAGATGAATATCAATGAAGAAAAATTGATGGTGAAACTTTAAGAAGTTTGAATATGGCACTTCTCACATAAGTCTGAATACAGGTCAAAGATTATACAAGCAAAAATAGAAATATACACTTATGTAAAGAGTTAAATAAAAATAAAATTAAAGAAAACTTGGATTTGCAAGATCAAAAAAAACAACACAACAAACATAAAACATAAGATCCAGGTCTGGGGCCAAGAAAACCTTCATCTCCCAAACTGATTTTCGATTAAAATCACGATTTTAGTAATTGTCATCAATCAAAACACAGATCACTTTCAGGAAATTATGTTTCCTATACTGCTATAGCCTGGATTCTTTCACGCTGGGTAGTATTCATCCCACCAACCCTTTCATCAACATGGCCAATTTCATCTAACACCTTGAGTTAGGTAGTTACATCCTGTGGTACTGTTTTGTCTGCATATGTCCGAAATGTGTGCCTGGTTGTCAGTCAACGGCATATAATGACTTGTCAAAGATGCCACCTATGCTAACAGTATATAACACCCAAAGTCCAGTATTAAAGATGCATTATGCAAGAGCTAAATCTGCATACTAGGTATTGCAGGTCTTTTTCCTGGCTGCAAATGTTATATAAATTATTATTTAGACATTTATTCACATGCCAAGCCCATAGTCAACACTCTAGACCATCGGATGGTTAGAAATTTTGCGCCAAATAATAATTTAATGTTTAAAAAAATAATCATTATGACTTTATTTATTATCATAGCAATGGTACTTGGCATCAAGACTATTTATGCTATATCTTGTCAAAACTTCAAACACTCATAACTTTGCTAAGAATTTAGTAATTTGATTAAATTTTTTACAATATTCATTATAGTAAATGATGATGCATCTTTAATAATATTTTTATTTATCGATCTACCTATTACTATAGATGTCAAATTAAGAAGTCAAATTGTCAGCTGATACCTTTGGGAGAATATTCCAAGTGATGAATGTAGCCACTTTCAGTTAATGATTTAAGTAATAAGCATATTTACTGATAATTTTGATAATCCTGTTATTCTAGAAGCTTACTGATTATTCATATTATAGTCAAGACCCTGTTTTGAAATTCACGGCAATTTTGGCATTCTCCCACGACCTCACATGGAAATCAGTGTTTTGAAGTCTATTACTATATAAAGTTCCATACAATATAAGGCATTGCATAGTGGCATTCTCCCACGACCTCACATGGCAATCAGTGCTTTGAAGTCTATTACTATATACAGCTCTATACCATATAAGGCATTGCATACTACGAAAGCTATAGTAAAAAGGCTAAATTTGGTGTGAAAACTGCACACACTTCCTGGGTGGGAACAACAAACAAGACCTGATAATACTTGGAAGTCTTCTATGTCTTTTTACAAGTGATTAAAACAGTCTTTTTATAAAGAAGATATTACTTCAGTTTCTATTGAATAACTGAAGACCGGTATTTGTTAACATGAGCTTCATGCTGGTACTTTAATGGAAAATAATGTGCATGGCGTACCTGTTTTTGTGGTAATCATAAATATTATTCAGAATACGATATGCTACATAACAAATTACCAAGGGAATGGAAGCTTATTTACTCCATTTCTTAAAAGTGACCACTTTTTGTGATCCAATTCTGCAGTGTTTAGTTGAACCTAGGTTGAAGAATTAACAACCCAGGTAGAAGTGTTTTGCTGGTCAAGTCTTTTGTGGGACAAAATGACCTTGATGCCTGATAATAGTAGAGGACGATTATTAAATCCTATCATAATTAAATAAATGTACAGAAATCAGGCCTTCAGACAGCACAATACAAACACAGAGAAAATAAATAAATCTACATTAATACATTAAAGGTCTGACAACCAACTCCACCATCAGCTTATAGTGAAACCCTTATATATAACATATAAAGGTTTTGTTATAACGCAAGTGTCATCCGTGTGAAGTACTAGTGTAAAATATATATGTGCTTGCTATAACATGGGTTTAGTTTTATTGTGAACTCTTGAGTATATAATATACGATTCTGACTATAACCGTAATAAATAAAAGTCTCTTTATAAGGTGGTTTGCGGTTACCCAACCACTGCTTTCTTAAGAAGCCAAAATCACCGAGCCTACACCTCTTTCCGCCCATTTTTTTCGGGTCCTATAAATCAATCTTGGCGTGTTTTTTGCAGAACAATTCAAATCATGAGATTGGCAAATTTTTGGGATCCACGTAAATTGAGGCTACCTATGTGACATGATTGACCTGGATAATTAAGGGTGACAGTTACTGAAGTGACTTTTCCATTGATTACTTTATTAGTTCAGTTCTATCCCTTCTTACCCACCCCATAGGTATTATTTTTTGGGAGGCTTAACATGGGTATAATATAAAATGGTCTCGACAAGACCTATTCAGCAAAACATAACAGTATTATAGTATAGTGTATAATATATAATTGTCTCAGTATAGTTAGAGAATACCAACACCAATGTTATAGCAAAACCTTTCTGTATATACTAGTAACCAGTTTCTAAATCTGGGCCCTGTTTCTCGAAATCTTAACTAAAGACAAAATCCAAATTTTAGTAGATACTTCAATTTTGATTGGCTAAGCACTAAAATCAATGTAATATTATACAATCAAATTACTAAAATTTGGATTTTATCTTACTTAAAATTTCGTGAAACAGGCCCCTGGCCACAAGATCATAAAAGTTCTCAAACACTGAAAATTTTTATCATTTCAAAAAAACATATATATCTAAAAAGCACACACAATTGATTTCATGATATATATATACAAAATAAATTGTTCAATTAAATTCATGATATTGCAGCCAGGAAAAACAAAAGAAAGAAACATAAAATAAAATAAAATCAGTTCGTTGCTTAATTAATAATGCACTTTCATATTTTGATTATTTTGACTACAGACATAAAGCAAGCAATTAATTGAAAGACATATAGAAATAGAAGATATTAACTAATGATATATTGATATATTACACTTCTGTGTTAGCCAATATCAACATATATTATCATACAGTAAAATAACCATTCCTGGCGGCATGAAATTAATGCTATTGGGTCAATCCGTGTCAAATCACCCAATCAAGTAAACCATATGCGATTTGATTTTGCTGAAATTTGGTTTTAAATACATGTAATATAATATATATATATTATGCCTATTTTGGTTGAGAAGGCTGATATTACAAATTTTAGCATGATCAGACTACGGTTTCTTAGATAAAGGCTCATTCACTCGGTCAAAATTGCTAAAATGGGTATATCCGAAAAGGTAATTCTACAAGGATTCCAAATCTACCAGTATGTTTTAAAGACGGTTGACTGCTTGACCTTGTTTGACATTGTGTAGAAAACATATGTAGGGCTAATTTTTTAATGAAAAGTCATGTCCAGGTCATGTAGGCGACGAAGTTAAGCAGTCATCACTCCTAAGTCAAAATGTATGGCATATTTTGAATCCTTGTAGAATTACCCATTTTACCAATTTTGACCAACAGGGAATGTTGGACTGATCTAGTTAAAATTCAGATCATTAGTCTTTTCAGTCAAAATGCATTTTTTGGTGTGGTTTGTCATGGAATGACCCTATTGTCCGACTGCAAATTGTAGCTGTATGGCTCAAATAATGTTAACATATTACAAGGTTTAAAAAAGAATGTCAGTTATGTTTTGCCGGACCAAGAAGTCACCTCACACTCAGTTTACATAAACAAGTTGTCAGTATGTTCCTGGCTTGCACTAAGTGCCTTTTTTCACCTAGAATCAGATGTCAGAGCTTATTTCTGGCCATTTTGCTTAAACTTCATATAAATAAATATCAGTGGACGCCATACTACCACAGCAGTCTCTCAGAAAAGGTTCATGAAAGCAGAAGAAAATATTTACTGAAAATGAACTGACGGATACAATTCAGACAAAATGGGCAGTTTTTATGTAAACTGATGGGAGTGTGATGTGATTTCTCAGTCCAGCAAAAGATAATTTGACATTCTTTTTTAAAACTTGTACTATAAGTTAACACTATTTGAGTAGTCGGCCTGAAATTTGGAGGGCAGTTGTCACACATGTATGACATGTGAAATATGAATGATATAGGTACAATATTTTATGAATTATTTCATTTTGAATAGTGTAATCGTGTTTTCTGGGCCACCCGAAATAATAAGCAATAATTTCTTGTTTTACAGTAGATCATGTATGTGTTACCATAGTTACATAGTATATCAACAAATGACTAGTCATTTTAAATATAATTTGTTGGAAATTATTTATAGAGACAGTGTCAATACAACAATTGGAAGAGGAATATAATGCTTTTAAAAACCTCATCAAACTAATAACATTTGATTGTTTTGAGACTTACATATGGGTCTTTTTCTGCTTAGACTTCTAATGAAGGTGCCTATGGAAAAATACTGTTGTTTTGGACTCAACAATTATAACGTTCAACATCTAGCGTCATATGCAGGAGGTAAATTCACATCACATTGTAATTTCGTTAACAACGTAAATACAGTGAAGCTAAACTTTGATTCGAACTAATTCAAAAAAATATCCCTTCGCTGGGTCATCGTCTGCTTCAGGTATGTCTTATCATGTGACCATAAAATAAACATCTCTCTGTGACATATTTCACAGCTAGTAGATGGCGTTACAATCGGGATACACTTGCACTTCATAAAATAAACGAGGGACTTGAATTTCCAATATTCCCAAAGCTAATAAAATTTACACAGACAATTTAAAACAATACATCTAATTACATTTTCAGAATTTGTTATTTATTTCCATTTCACCAAACTGGGATTAAGATGAAACATTTTGTTTTGATTTTTCAAAGAAAGATTGTGGCTAAAATGACAATAATACAACATAAATATTAGGGGCACAAAAATTTACGAATGAAAATTCTCCAATTGAGATTACTCACTATTTGGTTTAGAAATGCAAACTTAGTAAACGGAATCTTAGATTCTCTGTGCTCAACATGGTCCAGTTATTAAAATGTTAAGTACAAAATGTCCCCAAAACGTAACACAACCAGTGAGTTATATCTGAAATGCGCAAATATCAAAAGAGACCGAGATCTTTGGGATATAAAGATATGTTTTAAGTTTCATGAAAATTGGATAAAAATTGTGACCTCCACAACTTTTGTATTACATATTTTTTACACGAAGAGCGGCCATTTTGTTGGGCAGTTTCATTTCAATTTTCCCGAAATTTTATTTTTTCTAACGTTCGGATATGTGCGATTATCAATAGGAACCAAGATCTTAGTGTGTAATGGTGATATATTCACACGTTCTTTTTAAATCCGATAAAAATTGTGACCTCTAAAGGGACCACAAGCTAAAAACGTGATGTTTTGTAAAAGAAGTTACGATCCGATATGCGCGAATATCGATAGGAACCAAGATCTTTGGGTTATAAACATGTATTTCAAGTTTCATCAAAATTGGGTGAAAATTGTGACCTCTAGAGAGTCCACAACCTTGATATACCATATTTTTAGACTGTTTGCGAACGAGGGGCGGCAATTTTGTCTAGCAGTTTTTGTCTGATTTTCACGAAATTCAAACTCAACCGTCATTAAGGATTAACGGTGATATATTCAAACGTTTTTTTAAATCGGAATAAAATTGTGACTTCCATAGGGTCAACAAGCTTAAAACACGATTTTCATACAATCACAAAGTTACGATCTGATATGAGCGAATATTGAAAAGAACCAAGATCTTTGTGATATAAGCATAAATTTAAAGTTGCATCAAAATTGGAAAAAAATTGTGGCCTCTAAGAGGGTTTACAACCTTGATATACCACATATTTACAGCATTTGTGTTATACAAGGGACGGCCATTTTGTCCGTCAGTTTTGGTGTAATAGTGATATATTCACACGTTTTTTTTAAATCGGATAATAATTGTACATATTACATGATCAATTACTTTTTTCAACAATTGGTGATCAGAAAATGGGTGTTTTTGTTGCTCTGAGCAATGATGTGTATGAATTGTCAATTGGACCCCTCATTAAAAGAATGACCCATATGGTTTTTTTATAGTTATGCCAGAGAGGTGGGTTATTTTCCCAGATTTTGTTTGAAATTCCATGTTAGTCATTTTTACAGGATTTTTTTTAACTTGTAACAATTTCCACAGCACTTGTTGTTCATGACCTAATTGAGTAAAACTAATTAATTCTTGTACTACAAAGATTAATTTCTCATAAAATAAACATTTGACACTGTCTCTAAAAATATTATATTTAAAAACAATTTGTGTATATAAAAGATATTGAACATTTAATATGTCATTTAAAAATACGATCAAAACAGCCAGGATACTCGAGATTTATGGCCGCGATTTTCTTTCAACGAATTCAGCTCGGACGGCAAACTCTGCTTTCTTTCCTCTTTTTGCTTTGTAAGAACAGGTTTTATAGTCTCTATTATAATATCAGATGTTCCATTACTTAATGGCCGATTGTGTTTTTTCTGTTTGCCACTAGTTCGGATACCAACAGAGGATTTGTTAGTGGAGTAATACTTTTGGGATTCAACTTGCTGAATGCTGTTTCCATTCTCTTTGCAGCTCTCAATGAAAGGATGGGGACTACATTGAGCTGGTAGACTGACTGTGCTAGAACTAGATGATACTGGTCCAGGATCTACTTCTTGTATTCCCAACCCAGTTAAAGTATTAACAGCATCTGCTCCAAACAATATTCCTGCCTCACGACTAATCTCCACAGGCGATGATTGATCCTTTTGTTTGCTCTTCTCGTGTAAAAAAGTTGTGGATTTTGATTCAACACTTTTGAATTTTTTCTTCTTTTTGCGACGGACTCCTTCCTTCAACTTAAATATAAAATTAAATAATTCAGATTCACCAAGAACAATAATTTCTTTTTTAAATATGTGAAGCGATGTTTCCTAAGAATAAACATACTCTGTCTTGTGCATGTAGATGGATCGGTGGTATGGACCATGATTTAAGAAGCCAAAGTTTTCATGTAGAAAATAACCCTGATGTCAAAAGCCAACAGTGGAGACAAAAGTACAACACAATCTTAACTAAAATTGCAGGAAGTCTGCACTCTTAACTGATATTGCAGGAAGTCTGCAAAGCTTATGCTAAATTTTCCCAAAAAATATTCTGCTCTTAATTAATTTTTTTTTCTTTTTTGATCTTGGAATAAGGAATTACATCACTCAAAACCCTTTCTCGTTAGGTATACAAACTCATACATTTATTACATAAAACATCTTTAAACACATACAAGCTTATTTTTTTACTTGATAATGTTGTCCTCCGTGTGTTTTGAAATGTAGTATGTATTTAATCAGAATGCAGTGGGTTAAAAGATAGCATTGATGTTTTAATTTATGTGGGAGATTCATATTATAAAGATAATTACCAAATGTGTCTCAGGATGTGATGTTATATTAGTGGAATTAACCAGGCACGGATCAACTGAAAACATACAAAGTATCACATTTAAGGAGCAATTAATGAATCAATAAAGTTACTGCAAATCAAAGGGAAGTACATGAATTTATACTACTACAGACATATATAAATGTGACCTTTGTATTCTAATTTTTTCTAAGAGGATGAATAAATCGCCAACATGTCAGTAAATGATGGACATACAAAGATAGAACAAGCTAACAGTGAGGCTGATGTACGCCACGCCACCGCAATCCCAAAATAAATAGATGACACATATTAATTAATTGCACATTTATCTTTTTGTAAAGTATCAAGAAATCAAACTGATTATCTATACTTAGTATAACAAAGCAGAAAATGTTCACAATCAAACTTGGTCAAAGTTCGGAGTACCTGGTAGTGAAATTATACACTAAGTTTCATCACTGTCTATCAGTTAGAATCAAAGCATTGACCAATGAAATTGCTTAGCTCTGCTGAGCTTTAGTGGAAAATGTTAATCATTGAACTCAGTCAAGACATTCACCTAATGAACATCTACATCAAGTTTAAACATCCTACCTCAATTAAAAGCAGAGTTGTTATGTTCCAAAGTCTTGACCAATCAACTTACTTATCCTAGATGTAGGAAGTCCGTCAGATTTAACTAGATAAATGGGTGTACTGATAGAATATTTTTTCAGTGATACGCCGATACTCCAGTCCGATGCCAATAGTTCTATGTATGTGATCCTCGTTTTTCAATTGTTGCACAAAGAAAGTAGTCTAGGGCATATAATACCATATTACCCTATGGCTAGGTAAACTTATTGAAATTAATAGTTTTTCTCAGATATATTTTCGCAGATGAAGCGTGAACATCAATAAATGAAGTGAAAAGTTATCGAGAATCCAATTCAAAGCACTGTTGGAGTGGTGATAAGACATTGTAGGCCTACGCTGTTTTTAGTGCCTATTTGTCATTCTTCGTGGCTAGAAATGGTAGAATGGTCCGAACCATTATCGTCACCGTTGTTGCTCGCCTTTCTAATTGGCTCATACTGATTAGGAAGAATAGTCGGGGTGAAATAAATGTCTGACAAGTTGTCACTTTCTGCCGATGCCATATTGAAATATACAGTGACTGCTACATGAGAGTCACCTCTTATGTCATGTCACATGATTTAGCTTCAGCTCATTAATTGTCCGGTGTTTCCGTAATTGCGGAAATCTGAAAGTGTTTTTTTAATGTTATTTATACTTTTACTATAGCATTCTCCTTTGATTTAAGAAATAAAACCAACAGAAATCGGTTGATTGATCTGGCACTTTTGTTCGCTAATGCCGTTACCAGGTATGATGGGTCTGCGAGTTGATTTGCTACCGCCTAATGACGGGTGCGAACTGATTCGTGCTCATCAAAAATGGGATTAAATGCATATTGTCAAGCAGTGCCTCCCTTTAGGACTAACAATAACATAGATGTTGATCTTATTCTGCTATGTGCTCTTCTTCAAGTCCAAGGTGTGTGAGGGTGTGGCCTATGGGTCTAGTGCTGTTTTTCAATAAACTGTTGATCCCAGGTTTGTATGTGACAAGTTGTGTTGCCTCCCTAATAGTATGCTATATTTCTGGTTTCCTGCATGCAAATGAATTATTAAATTATGTGCATGTCTACGTTTACATGGGTGGGCCTTGGCTTTACATCCCATCCAAATGAATAGGCACACTAAAGGTGAACCAGACATAAAAAATTGAGCCCTACCTAATGTTGTTTCACTAGCATTTTTACGTATAGTGGAAGCTGGTCGATTGTGACTCATAGCTCCCATGTCCACAGAGTTTCTTCTCTGCAACATGGTTGGATTAGGTTGTTTTGGCATCGTTTCAAGAAGTTGTTTTAATTCTGGACTAATAGTAACTGGTCGTCCCCTTAACAAACATACGACACATACGATCATCAATATAACAAACTCCACAGATGTCCAGACCATTTGACGATCAGAGATCTGTAACAAAGAAAATATTATATTACAGAACTAGTTTAAACAAGCCAACAGTGAGGCAGATGTCCCCTGCCGAAATTCCAAAATAAATAGATGACACATTAATCAATCACACATTTATTTTTTTTCAAACGTATCGAGCAATCAAACTATACACTAAGTTTCATCACTCTCTATCAGATAGAATCAAGGTTATCTTGTCCCAAAGCATCGGCCAATGAAATTGATTAGTTCTGCTTAGCTTTAGCGCGAAATGTTAATCATTGAACTCAGTCAAGACATTCACCTAATGAACATCTACATCAAGTTTAACCATTCTACCTTAATTAAAAGCAGAGTTGTTATCTCTGCTTACCCTAAGCAGAAAATGCTCATCTTCGAACTCCATCAAGGCATTGACCTAATAAACACATACACCAAGTTTGAAGATTCTAGCTCAATTAGAAAGAGAGTTCTTGTGTCCCAAAAAGTGTGACGGACTGACAGACAGAAAAACCCATTTTAATAGTCCCCTGCTTTCTTCGGAGGGGGGGGGGGGGGGGTGGGACAATAACATAATTCGTGAACATATAGGCTAACAATAGACACACATACAGAATACTTTAATATAAATATATATCATTACCTTATTAGTCAAGGCCTCCATGTTTTTCGCCAGGTTATCAACAATTGACGTTAAATTATCGATCCTAGATTCTAAAATATCCAACTGTCTTTGTTGTTGGATATCCTGTACAGTGGGGAAAAAAAGAATCAAAATCACTGCATAATATACATTTAGAATTTATATATTGTAGCCTACAATATAAATTTACATAATGAAGTATAGTAAGATGTAGCTTACAGTAAGAATTTACTGTAAGATGCTGGCTCGCTAGCCTGGAGGTCGGGTGATCGATCCCTGCATTGGCCGAGAAAGTTCATCCAGATTTACTGGTGTGGTTCTTCCTTGTCAGTGATGCAGGACGGAGAGCCTGACAAGGACAGCTGTCTAGTCTTTCGGATTGGACGAAAAAAACGAGGTCCCATGTACACGTAAAAGATCCCTTGACAGTTGGAATTCGATTTAAGAGTAGGTCGTAGTGCCGCTGTCTGGGCAAAATTTCCCTCCTAGCACATTGTATGGCATATGCCTGTCTTCATTAGCCCAGTTCGGAGCAGAACAGTAGAATGTTAAACCCCATTTCATTTCATTTCATATATATTGCAGCCTACAGTAAGATTTCATATATTGTAGAATACAGTTAGAATTTTCATTGTAGGGTACAGTCAGATTTTATATTGTAACATAAAGTAGTAATGTGGTGATGTATACCGTCGTCTAGAGTTAGAATTTACATATACTGGTGTGTAGTATATAGTAATAATAAAATCACAAGGGATTGTCACTATACTTTTGAGTTAAAATGTTGTATATCACAGTTAGAGAAAACATCATCAACATTAAATATCTTACATGTATTTCCGACTCTCTGGTAGAATTATTCAACCTGGCGATTGTTTTATTCATCAATTTCATGATTTCTTCATTCTGTTTCTTGAATCTCTGACTTAATTCTTCTAGAAACCTAAAATTATAATAAAAGACATTTAATGTCTTGCCAACACAATATTTCAATCATTTTGAGACTACATCTTAGTGTGTAACAGTGATATATTCACACGTTTTTTTTTTTAAATCGAATAAAAATTGTGACCTCTACAGGGACCACAAGCTAAATCAAGGGCCATAATTCAGGAAGTTACAATCCGATATGTGCGAATATCAAAAAGAACCAAGATCTTTGGATTATAAACATATATTTCAAGTTTCATCAAAATCAGATAAAAATTGTTACCTCTAGAGGGTCCACAACCTTGATATACCATATTTTTACACTATTTGTGTAAGAGGGGCGGCCATTTTATCCGGCAGCTTTGGTCCAATTTTCACGAAATTCGAACTCAAGCGTCAATACGGTGATATATTTGAACTTTATTTTGAATCGTACATGTATAATAATTGTGACCTCTAGAGGGACCACAAGCTAAAAACGCAATTTTTCGTACAATCAGGGGCCATATTTCAGGAAGTAACAATCTGATATGCGCGAATATCGAAAGGAACCAAGATATTTTGGTTATAAACATGCATTTCAAGTTTCATCAAAATCGGACCAAAATTGTGACCTCTAGGGGGTCCACAGCCTTGATATACCAGATGTTTACACTATTTGCGTACAAGGGGAGGCCATTTTATCTGGCAGTTTTGGTCCTATTTTCATGAAATTCGAACTCAACCAACATTATGGTGTAACTGTGATATATTCGAACCTTTTTCTTAAATTGGATAATAATTGTGACCTCTAGAGGGATCACATGCTAAAAATTGTTACCTCTACAGGGACCACCCTCTACAGGGACCACAAGCTAAAATCGTGATTTTTTTGTAAATCAAGGGCCATAATTCATGAAGTTACAATCCGATATGCGCAAAGATCGAAAGTAATCAAGATTTTTGGGTTATAAACATGCATTTCAAGTTTCATCAAAATCTTATGAAAATTCTGACCTCTACATGTAGAGTGTCCACAAGCTAAAAACGTGATTTTCGTACAATTAGGGGCCATAATCCATGAAGTTATGATCCGATAAATGCCAATATCGAAAGGAACCAACATCTTTGGGAGATAGACCTATATTTCAAGCTTTGTCAAAATAGGATAAAAATTGTGACCTGTATAGTGTCCACAAACAATTGTGGAGAGAGAGAGAGAGTTCAAACATCCACTCGACACTAACTAGGTCATTTCCGGACTAACATATGGTTCAAATTAATTTCAATAATTCGCTTGCGCGTCGGAGAATTTATATTTACCTAGATATATGAACATATGAACATAACCAAACCACGTGCCACATGATTTTCATTTCAACATACAACTTACCTGCTACTCAGTGACACATTCAACTCTAAAGCTTTAATTCGATTGGTTAATCTCATAATGGCTGTTTCTCTTTTCGCTATTGAGCCTAGCGGTACTTTCACCAAGTCTAGATCTTTGGGTTTTTTCAATTCTTTGTCTGTTACTTCCAGCACTTTTTCACCTACTCCTACCACTGGTTTAACAATCGGGGTTGCTGGCTCAACAACCTTGTGACTGGACATAACAGTCTCTGTTTTAGATACTTCTATTGTTGGTGATATTGCATCTGGAAAGAGCTGACTAGTTGTGGGCTCTAAAATATCACTGGTTGCTTTAGACTCCATTTTTGTTTGTTCCACAATGTCCAAACCTTCCAAGGTAGTTTTAGTGATATCCAAAACTTTTGTCTTTGTCTCAGTTTCTTCAACTTTCTGTGCTCCGATATCTGTGCTACTTGGTTCTAGAGTAATTGGAGTTGTTTCCCCTTGGTCAGATGTCTGAGATACAGATAGATCAAGACTTGTATGATCATTCACCACAGGACTTTCAGAATGTGTAGCAATATCCTCAGTTAGAATAGAGGAAGGTGTTTTATCTGATGGCCGACTTGATTCAATTGATGACATAGTTTGTGTAGAACCATCTTCCGCTGCAACAGTTTGCATGGATTCGAAAAGTTCTGATTGTGATTCTGGTGTTTCGACAAACCTATCCAAATTCGATTCGATTGACCCCTCTTTCAAACTAGTGACAATTCGTTCAAAAGGTTTATCTGTGGTAACCATGTCAACCTGTGTTGTCTGTTCATCTGATAGAGAACTTACGATATTATCATCTTTCAAACAGACTGGTGTAGCAGATGATCTCAGCATTAGCATTGTGTTGATATAAGAACAAAGCAGTTTATGCGATGAAGTAGTTGGTGTAACATTAAAGCATTGATGTATGTCTAACATGACATTATCTATATGACTACTTGGTATCTGTTCGTCATCATCCAACTTGGTTACAATTGGCACGTCAACAGTCTCCGAACCTGTGGCAACTAAACATAATAACACTAAATTACACATAACTGATAAAAAAATACTGACCAAGAAATTAAAATTCAGAAAATGGAATGATTCAAATCATTTTTCAGTATAATCTTAATTACTGAACGGCATTAAATTGAAAGTTTGTAATCACTCAATTAGCGATCATTAGTGTAAATACAGGAATATCACAGGACAAAGCAAGAACCAATGAATGGGAAAATATCTTCACCAATCACTATATCCATTACTAGGACTAAAGAAACAGAAATTTATACATTTGGTTTGTTCTTTAAATATCTGACTGGCAAAAGGTCTGAACCCTGTACATTTTGTTATGAGTGGAAATTATATTAGCTTACACAGATATGACAACATCCTTTGATGTTGGCATACCATTATTTCAAATAATGGTATGGGCAACATGCAACCGTACATTACATAATAATAGATAGAATATTGGACTCGCTTGACGATTTCATTGAAATGCACATGCAGGGTAATGTCTGTATTTTAAGTTGTTTAATAGTCTCAAGCAAAACATTGCATAATATATTTAAACAGTATTGTAACATGGATGGAAAATCTTCCTTTGTTCTTTTTGTTTAATAAGCAGATTGTTTTTCTTCTGGTAGAGTGGTTGGAACTCAACCGTGCAATAACTAGACATTTTCAATGTTATTGCACACTGCTTGTTTACGGCAGTTTTAGTAGAAATCATAGAGAGAAGTGAAGTGGGTTTTCTGAGCAATAACATCGAGCATGTTGAGTAGGTGTCAACGATACAAGTCATTTATATCCTACGGCCTCTTTGATGAAACCTGTTAACTCATGTGAACCATGCTATAAATATATTACTTAAAGCTACATTATGTAACATTTAGATAAGAGCTGACCATTCTTGCTATAATAGCTCAAACATAAATAATGTAGAATGAAAATATTGAAAATTTCATTCAAATCAATTCATTCTGAGCCAAGATATCACTGTTGTAGTATTGACAAGATGTGTGCATTGTGGTAACCAGGGCACTGGTATATTCGAGACTTGCTTTCCCATTTTTAAATTAAATTTTTAAATGGAGAACCGCTCTAATCTAGTTAAAATCTCGAGTATTCGATGCCATCAAGAGTTAATTATGGTCTTGTTTTGGTAATAAATGTCTAATTAATAGTTTATATAACATTTCAGGCTGAAAGATCTGCAATAGGTAGATTTAGCTCTTGCATAATGTATGTTTAATGTCTAGCTCACGTCAATTAAGCCACAGAGCATGTCGGCAAATTCTACAATAAACAAGACAACAGTGAAGCTGATATCACCGACCTCTACCCAAAAATATATCAATGACAACCATGACAATTCAAACTGCTTATCATCAAAGTATAAGATTTAAACAATAAAACAAAAGTAATGTCTTCAGAATACATTTTATATAATAACAACCTATTATATACTCTTCAAAAAAAGTAGGGGATATTCAGAAACAATTCCAAACTGCAGAAATGGATAAATAAACCAGCACGCTGCTGTTTTCATCAACCCTTCCTTGAAGTGTCAGATTTGACAATGAACCCTCCCACGTGTATGGCGCTATTGTGTGTCGCATGTGCAGCTCAGTGGTTCTGTTGGAGCGATAAGTTTTTCATCTGTGAACATACTCTCAAAGCATGTCAAATGTCCATGACTATTTATCATATCGCAACCTGCATAGATATTTGCATTTCAATATCCCCTACATTTTGTGAAGAGTATATAATAGATAAGCCTATCTGGTCTAATCAACAAATATGAAATGTCTATAAAGAGAAGACAGAATATGTCTTGTTGTTTTCTTTAAATGGCCTTTTAATACCTGTTGTTTCTTTTATAGTAGGTGTAGGAACTAAAACAGTTGGTAATTCATCTTCACTCCCCGACAAACTACAATAAAATTACTACAATAAATTACATACATCACATAGAAATAAAACTACCACTAATTTTAAACCATTTTAATACCAATTAAAACCGAATTTACTTCAATTTTGAACTATGACAATTATTTTCTTGGTAATTTAAATATATTCCTGAAAACAAAGCAATATCATTTTATCCACATTGCCTGAGGAATATCTTTTTTAATAAGACATCATCACTATCAATAAGAAAATAAATGTAATTAAAGACATTGACCCCTGGATCCATTTACTTGATTTGATATATACTTTTGTTATTTACTATTGTCGGGGGGTTGGATGGCTGAATGGTTAGCGTGCACGCGCTGTATCATAAAGTCTGTCATTGAGTCGACTGGCGTGGTTTCGAATCCCTGGTTGTACGTGACAAGGAGTAGGGTCGCCTGTCCAACCTCGTGGGTTTTCTCCGGTTCCCCGGTTTCCTCCCACTGCTAAAGACCCCTACGTGCAAGCGAATTATTGAAATAAAATTAAAAACCATATGTAAGTCCCGAAATGACCTAGTTTGTGTCGAGTGGACGTTAAACCCCATTTCTCTCTCTCTCTATTTACTATTGTCAATAAATATCTACAGGTTTATTGTGTTTCTTGTCCTTGGGTTTGTCTTATGGGTGTTTGTTTATGTGTGGTGCTGTCCTCCTGCACTTTCTATTAAAGTAAAGCATCTACTAATTTACTTGAAAACCTCTATAAGTAGTATAAGCTGTTTTGTTACCTACTCACATTAAATCTTACAACACTATCTGTTAATTAGGCTAGTCATCTTCTTGAGGGCGTTGACTAGTCTAAGATACGCACTAACTTTTCAACACCAATCTCATTTACACTTTCAACACTTTGTAAAATAAGCCAGAGGACACATAATTCAGTCCGACTATTTGTTGTGTAATAATGGAGACACAAGCGGAAAGAAAAAAACTATTTATAGCAAACAAGTAAGTTTCCTTGACCCAGATCAGTTCTTGAATAAATTATGTTGTACACACTGTTCACGTCATCCGCAGTAAACAATCATGGCCGCCTCCAGCAGCAGTTTCACTCTGGATCATTGACGTCTATCTATATATATGACGTTAGAAGGAATTTGCTCCAAGACGCGATTATCCAGGTCTACCATTTACCACCACTGGAATACGGCTGAATTTCATTTTTTGATGGTCGGAGACTACCATTTTTCAATGTATAAGATAGGTTGCCAGGCAACGAAACCTACGCCCACAGCAGCTAAATCGTCCGAGCAGTCGGTTGTTGTTGCATATTTATTCTTTTGCAGGTAATGGGGGCATTTACAAGACAATTTCATACAGATCAGATTACAATTTCCATCATTTGAGGGTTCACAAGGGTGTACATACTGAAACAAGAGCATTAATTCTAGAAGCAATTAACGAAAATTGCAGAAATTCAATAGGTTTCTTTGCTTCACTAATTTAAATGATGCATATAGAGTTCATACAGATCGGATGATAACTTTTGGTGTTAGAGCGTTTCCAATGTTAAATAAAGTGAAACAAGGGCTACAACTTGAGAAGTTATAAACGGAAATTGCTGAAATTCATACTGATCTGAGATAATTTATATCGTTAAAGCATTCACAAGGTTCAACAAAGGCTTCTTCGTTTCAGTAATTTAAATGATACATATAAATTTCACACATATCGGATGATAACTTTCATCAATCGAGCATTAACAAGGTTTAACAAAGTGAAACAAGGGCCATAACTCTAGACATAATTAATGGAAATTGCTGAAATTCAACAGGCTTCTTCATTCACTAATTTAAAGGAGCTAAATCGCTAATATTTGGGACCTAGAAATTGACACAAATGGGTCGCAACGCATACAATAATGTAATACGAATGTATATAATCTGATTTACATTCAATCGTTTCTGTTCCTAATCAGTTATGTTCGGCGAAATACGACAGAAGTCTCAATTGAATGACAACCTTTAGCGTACGGTTATTCCAGTCTACACCGATGGTATCTATTGCGCATGTTTCCTGATAAGAATATTACGTCACCGTTTGACATCACTTGTGGAATATGTCTTGCCTCGTTCTTTGAGCCCCTTGATCCAAATGGCACTGACGTGCATTATGGTACACGATTCGTAAAATGTTTATTTTGTCTTTAATATTGGACATCAGAAGCCCATCTTTTCCCTGTAAGATCACAAGACCAATGTTGATTTGAATTGACAAATAATTCGTGTTTTCAATGTCGAAGATTTTTGATGATAATGAGTTAGAGACTTAGCTACTTTTAGTGATGCATGTAAATTTCACACAGATAAGATGATAACTTTTGGAGTTAAGAGCATTCACAAGGTTGAAACAAGGGCTACAATTTGAGAAGTTATAAATGGAAATTGCTGAAATTCACTAATCTAAATGATACATATAAATTTCATACAGATCGGATGATAACTTTTGTGGTTAGGGTGTTCACAAGGTGCAACAAAGTGAAACAAGGGCCATAACTCCAGAAGAAATTAACGAAAAATATTCAAATTAAATTTGCTTTATCATCTCAATAAAGTAGACAACATAATATATCAATTTTAAAACAATCAGATTATAAATGTAGTCTGTAGAGTGTTCACAAGAAGTTATAGATGACGGACGGAATGGGCGACGGCAATAAACGACCACATTTCCATATAAAAATTATTTTGAGAGCGCAGGAGTAGTGCACTGACGTAAATATTTACTGCTTGCATCCAAATTGTTGTATTTTAAAACTTGTTGAGGATGTATTCAAAGAATTTACCGGAAATCACAAAAATCTTTTATGAAGGTAACTAATCAACAAAGATTTTAAAATACTTTGAGTTGATATTTTATGACATTTTTGGTGTCAAAATGTAGCTGATAACCTCTACTTTTGATCCGCAGGGCAGATTATCGATATCTCTTTTTAGCATATATACTAATAGAATTTCCAAGAAAACGCATCGTTTTTTGGTGTTTCCATGGATACCAGACCACCCACAGCATATAGCCAAAAGTTGTTCCGTAGCTTTTTTGGAATTGCAGTTAGCATTGTTCATGCCAAATCTGATGAAAATTCATGCAGGCATAACTGAGAAAATTTGACTTTTGTTGTCATCAGCAACCTTTATTATCATGCTTT
This sequence comes from Patella vulgata, assembly GCF_932274485.2. NCBI lineage: Eukaryota > Metazoa > Mollusca > Gastropoda > Patellidae > Patella > Patella vulgata. Next base: position 61,354,294 of record NC_065879.2, on the reverse strand, counting down.
TGGGCCAAGTTTGGAACATAGTATAAAATTGGTGATTAAAATGTAGTTTATCACCCCAAATAACAAAAAATTTCATGTCTTATGAACAAAACTTACAGTGCTAGCTTTAAAATGTGCATTTTAGACTGCTCAAAGTCCTTAAGTATATTTTATTTACAGTCAATAAAAACATCTCACATGATGTATTATGAATAGTGATGGGCCAATATGGCTACTATTGGTTTTACTGATATCAGATACTTGACAGCGAAATATATTGGCCGATACAATTACCAATAGTTGTGGATATAAAACTATTACACATTGTCTCTAATATCATGATAATCGATGTAGATACATGTCATTGTTAGTCAGGAAATGCCAGGTACTATTTTACCTCGGGAATCAAACAGGGATGCAATGTTTTTTTAAGGGGTTTAACGTCCTACTGCTCTGTTCCGACTGGGCTTATGAAGAAGGGCATACGCCATACAGTGATATGAGGGAAATTAATGTACCAAATCGTACCAAGTGTCAAGCAAATTAATGATTTAATTGTTCACAACTCCAATGATATTTTAGGGTCATTTACCGAGCCCTTTTGAACAGATAGCAGCGACTCCAGTATCGGTCAATACCCATTTCTTCTGATAGGCCACTTATTGATGTTGAAACAGATTATCGGATCATCACTAATTATGAAGACAAACGATGTGACACATACGAAGGTTAAAACTAAGAGTGACTGCAGCGTTAATACATTGATCTACATAATCAATAGGATTTCCCCCCCTTCCTGTTGGTTCCGCTGTATTGGTTTAGTTCTAAATGACCCCCTAATCAAAGGTGTTAAGTTTTAATTGTTATTTTTGCTGCATATTCTTTATATATACTCTTCAAAAAAAGAGTAGGGGATATTCATATACAATACAAAACTGCGGAAATGCACTGCTGTTTTTATTAGAGGTAACCAGTGTATGTTAATAACAGGCCAAGTGCCTACACATGAACATAAACAGTTCATATGGGCAGTTTATCTGACGGCCCCATTTCACTCGTAAAGAGATACACCTTCAAAAGTTTTTGATTTTTGTCCTGATAATGAGTAATTGCTCCACCATTCCTCAGACATTCAGCAATTTGTCGGGGTATGCTCCTAATCAACCGTTCAATCATGATTTGGGGAAATCTGACCCTCTCCTCTTGCAGTGCCACAGCCAATTCTTGCAGTGTTGTCTTCTGATCAAATTAAACATAACACACATAATAAATAAAATGCAAAGATATGCAAGAACCGATAGGAATGCTAACATGGATAGATAAACCAGAATGCAGCAGTTTTCATCAACCCTTTCTTGACGTGTCAAATTTAACAATGAACCCCTCCCAAATGCGTGTCGCATGTGCAGCTCAGTGGTTCTGTTGGGGCGATAAGTTCTTCATCTGTGAACATATTCTCAAAGCATGTCAAGTGTCCATGACTATTTATCATATCACAACCTGCATAGGTATTTGCATTTCAATATCCCCTACTTTTTTTTGAAGAGTATATTTGTCTACTATTCATATATCTGTATCATTTGCTTCATAAAGACGAGAGTATCCTCGTAGAAACATTGCTTAGTATTAAACTCAATAATCGTGTATCCATGAAATTGTACCTTATGTTAAGATGAATTTGGCCCTGGAAACTGACACCTTAAATATTGGCCCCCTAGGTTTGAGAAAAGGTGAATGTGGGTGCTATGTACGAGGGCTGGCTGAAAAGTTCTAAGCCTATCTGTGAAAGACCTGTACAAAGTCGATGGTTTCCATTTATTTTTCTACATAGTCCTCTTTGAGGTGTACACACTTTTGCCAATGATGTTGCAAGGTCTGGATGCCGGTCAGGAAGAAATTTTCTTCAGCCACCCTAAAAAGTCATCACCATTAATAGGAAAATGAAGACCGGCTAGTTCCATTTTGGAAACAGTTCTCATCCATGGTTACAAATCTGGCCAAAAATTATCAGGATCTGCTTCAAACTGGCGCAGATTGTCACAGGATGTCAGGAATCTGACACATTTCTGATCCACAGTCAAGAGCTTTTGCACCCCTCATGAGCGATGCCCACAACACTGGCAATATGTGGAGTTGTCAATCTTCAATCAGTCACCACCATGTCATGCACCCGGTTAATGTTTTCTTGAATGGCTGCTGTTGATGGCCTTCCAGGATACAGGTCATCGTCAAGGCTGTCTCTGCTGTGCTTAAATTTTGCAGCCCACTTCTTTATTGTGGAAAAGGAAGGGGCATCATCCCCTAAAGTTGCAGGTACTTGATGACTGCCCTATAGCCAGTTCTGTTGATTTCAATGGGTAGGTTCACAAGATGGTTTGGTACGAAGACAATAATAACACTACAGATGCAGTTATGTCTATGATTCATTTGTTTCGATGATTGTACTTTTTGGCGGCAAAAGTCTGATTCAATCTGGTCATAATACTGGAACGCTGTTTTATGTCTATCCCGTCTCTTATGAAACTGCAACAGGCTTATTAGCTTTAAAAAGGTTTGCAGTGTGCGGCGCTGTCCTCCAAGTTTCATTGCAAAACTTGAACATGATGCAATCAGTATATTAAAGATAGGTTGCCAGGCAACGAAACATACACTCACAGCAGCTAAATCGTCTGAGCGGTCGACAAGGGTTGTCGCATATTTATTCCTTTGTAGGTAATTCGGGGCCTTTACAAGACAGTTCCATACAGATCAGATTATAAATTTTTTCGTTTGAGGGTTACAAGGGTCTCAACTCTGGAAACCAGCGGCTGCCAGGCAGGATACGCCCACATTTTCGAGAGATGGATAGAAAACAAGCTAAAACGAAAGTGATTTTTCCTACAACCAAGAGCCATAATTCAGGAAATTACAAGTCGATAAGCACAAATATCGAAAGGAACCAAGATCTTTGAGTTATAAACTTACATTTCAAGTTTCAACAAAATCGGATAAAAATTGTAACCTCTATAGGATCCACAACCTTGATATACGATATTTTCACGTAATTTGAGAACGAAGGGCGGCCTTTTTATCTGACAGTTTTTGGCCGATTTTCACGAAATTCGAACTCAGTCGTCCTTAGGGTGTTACGGTGATACAATAATATGATTTTTTTAAATCGGATAATAATTATGACCTCTATAGGGTCCACAAGCTAAAAACACGATTTTTCGTACAATCAGGGGCCATAATTCAGGAAGTTACCGTTAGATATGCGCGAATATCAAAAGGAACCGAGATCTTTGGGTTATAAACTTACATTTCAAGTTTCAACAAAATCGGTTAAAAATTGTGACCTCTATAGGGTCCACAACCTTGATATACCATATTTTTACGCTATTTGAGAACGAACGGCGGCCATTTTGTCTGTCAGTTTTGCGCCGATTTTCACGAAATTCGAACTCAACTGTCCCTAGGGTTCAACGGTGATATTATAAAACGTTTTTTTAAATCGGATAAAAATTATGACCTCTATAGGGTCCACAAGCTAAAAACGCGATTTGTCATACAATAAGGGGCCATAATTCATGAAGTTACGGTCCGATATGCGCAAATATCGAAAGGAACTGAGATCTTTGTGTTATAAACTTACATTTCAACTTTCAACAAAATCGGATAAAAATTGTGACCTCTATAGGGTCCACAACCTTGATATACCATATTTTTACGCTATTTGAGAAGGAAGGGCGGCCAATTTGTCTGTCAGTTTTGGGCCGATTTTCACGAAATTCAAACTCAGCCATGCTTAGGGTGTAACGATGATATATTAACACGGTTTTTGAAATCAGATAAAAATTATGACCTCTATTGGGTCCACAAGCCCAAAAACGCATTTTTGCGTACAATCAGGGGCCATAATTCATGAAGTTACGGTCAGATATGCGCGAATATCGAAAGGAACCGAGATCTTTGTGTTATAAACTTACATTTCAAGTTTCAATAAAATCGGATTAAAATTGTGACCTCTATAGGGTCCACAACCTTGATGTACCATATTTTTACACTATTTGAGAACGAACGGCGTCCATTTTGTCTGTCAGTTTTCGGCCGATTTTCACGAAATTCGAACTCAACCGTCCTTAGGGTTTAACGTTGATATAATAATAGTTTTTTTTTAAATCGGATAAAAATTATGACCTCTATAGGGTCAACAAGCCAAAAAACGCGTTTTTACGTACAATCAGGGGCCATAATTCAGGAAGTTACGGTCCGATATGCGCGAATATCGAAAGGACCCGAGATCTTTGGGTTATAAACTTACATTTCAAGTTTCAACAAAATCGGATAAAAATTGTGACCTGTATGTCCACAAACAAATTTGTGTACAGGAGTATAAGGCGCGTCTGGCACGGCCATTTTTCCCAGCAGTTTTGGTTCGAATTTCGAGCGAAATTCCAACTCAACCAAATTAACGGTGTTATGTTCGACTGTTTTTTTAAATCGGATAATTCGGTTAATAATTGTGACCTCTGGAGGAACCACAAGCCAAAAACGTGATTTTTCGTACAATCAGGGGCCATAATCCATGAAGTTACGGTCCGATAGATGCCAATTTCGAAAGGAACCGAGATCTTAGGGTGATAAACCTATATTTCAAGTTTCATTAAAATCGGATAAAAATTGTGACCTGTAGACTGTTCATAAACAACTGTGGACGGACGGACGGACGGACGGACAGGGGCGACGACAATATACGTCCACATGAAAATGTGGGCGTATAAAAATCTACAGAAATTTGACAGTCTTTTTCGTTTTACTAATTTAAATAATGCATATAAATTTCATACAGATCACATCACTTTTGTCATTCAAATGTTCACAAGGTTCACAATCGCCATAACTCTAGAAATTATATACGGAAATTGCTGAAATTCAATAGACCTCTGTTTCACAAATTTAAATGATGCATATAAATTTCATACATATCGGATGATAACTTTCATCAATCGAGCATTAACAAGGTTTAACAAAGTGAAACAAGGGTCATAACTCGAAAAGTAATTATTGTAAATTGCTGAAATTAAATAGGCTTCTTCTTTTCACTAATTTAAATCATGCAAATAAATTCCACAAAGATTGGGTGATAACTTTTGGCGTTAACAGTGTTCACAAGGTTCAATAAAGTAAAAGATCAGGTGATAAATTTTGGCACTAAAGCATTCACAAGGTTCAATAAAGTGTAACAAGGGCCATAACTCTAGATGTAATAAACAGAAATTGCTGAAATTCAATAGGCTTCTTTGTTTCACTAACTTAATTATTGCATATAAATTTCACCAAGATCGGATGTTAACTTTTGTCATTAGAGCGTTCACAAGATTCAACAAAGTGAAACAATGTCATAACTCTCGATGTAATTAACAGAAATTGCTGAAATTCAATAGGCTTCTTTGTTTTACTAACTTAAATGATGCATATAAATTTCATACAGATCGATTGATAACTTTTGTCGTTAGAGCGTTCACAATGTGCAACAAAGTGAAACAAGGGCCATAACTACAGAAGAAATTAACGGAAGTTATTGAAATTAATCTCACTACTGCAAACAACATCAGATGATAAATGTAGTCTGTAGAGTGTTCACAAGAAATTGTGGACGGACGGGGGCGACAGCAATATACGACCACATTTCCACGTGGGCGTATAAAAATGGTCTTGTGAAGATCAATGTATTTAACACTATTAATGGGAAACCAATTAATCTGACCCATAGACAGACAATAATTTAAAGAGAAAGTGTGTAAGGGGGGTTATGATCTGTGGAGTGTACACTTTCATTTAAAATTAGTTTCAACTGGTACCTCGCATGCATGAATATAACCATTCAAGCCGCGGGGTGGCCATATTTAGGAAGTCAGTTTGGGTCATCCCAGGGCCACAATCATCTGTTATGGGCAATTTCGTACTCAGTGGTTTTGACTGGTACCTCGTATGTATGAGTATAACCCATATGGTCAAATCACAACAAATTGAAAATTATTTTTTACTGTTCGCAAAGATCTCCAACTTTCCAATGCTTCTTTAAAAACATATTTTACTTATTTTACTTCACTTTTAGTCTATACTCCTATCATAGTTAAGTTTTCAGGTTACATTGGATGACTTAATTAAACCCGGGGGAATATCACTCTTATTTCAGGATACATGTCCATTACCACAAATCTTTTGTGATAAACCTAAACTAACATTGCTACCAAAACTAACACTTAGTAGCTGACAAATTTCAGCCTTATATTCATGTTTTTATAAAGCAAGAGTCCCTAACTGTGTAGCACCCTGCTGTCCTTTTATACTAACACTGTCGGTTAAAGATCTCTATGTTAATTGTTACAGTAAAATAACTTACATGACAGGAACACATGGTAAAATAGTACCATCAGCGGATAGATTTTTATTCGAATCAACATGAAGACCAGTTATATTATTATCTTGATCCAAATCTTTTTTCGTACCATCGTCAACGTTTAAAACTTTCTTTACTAGATTAACTACTGTGTCTAGAAAATAATCATTAGTAGTTTTGAGTGGCCATTTCAGGTGTGAGCTAGGCTTTAAATATAATAATAATAATTTCTCTTTACATTTTCCTGTGCTTGAGTACCACCCAAGCAACATTTACCAAATTTGGTTCAACTCCTTTAAGTGATTTAGTTGTCAAAAATGTGTGTGAAAATGTCTAAATTTGTCCAGTGTTCTTGCCCACGCCCATCGTACAGATCAACTTCAAACCAGAGCAATATACTTACAAAATTTTTTGTAAATCTGTCTTACAAGTCTTTAAGGTATTCTCACCCCACCACATGTGGTTGAGCATTTTAACAAATTTGAATAAGCATCTCCCAGGAAACATACCAATCAAATGTGGTTTAAGATAAGAAGTTGTAAATGTCTAAATCTTGCGTTGGTGCAATAGGTAATTAAAACCATTCTGATTGACTCAATAATTGTGAAGCGTTTTCAGACTGTTCACTATTAAAGATTTCTGCTCAGTGAAATAATACCTAGGATCACATATAGTCCAAAACTTATCATCAAGGCTGCAATTTTGCACAATTAAGGAGAATAGCAACCTACCTGCTAGGCAAAAGATGCTAGAGGAAATCTCAATGATGAAACAACTTACCTTTAGCACTCATAAATAAATTTCTTGCCCCATCTTTATTTTCCTCTTCATCATTTTCTACTAATTTACCTAAAATAAACAGATTTTAAACTTAAAAATACCTGTAATTACCTAGTAGGACCAATTAACAGATCGCTCATAAATAGCTCCCAACATCAATCATTCTCAAAAAAATAAATAGAGCCCAACACAGACCTATCAACACTACCGCATTTTCAAACAAAGAGTTTTTTAATTTTCTCGTCAAAACTATGGAACTAAGGCAAGCAACTCTTTGCATGTAAAAAATAAAGACCGCGACTTTCAGTTATCAACATCGATTTGGGATATTGTAAGGTGTAATTTAGCTAAGAGATTTGTTCTCAAATTCTTTTCAATCTATTTAAGAGTTAATAAAGCGGATACAATTATTAGCAAGTGTTCCAAATACTCTTAAAATGCGTAGCGATAAACTAAACAAATAGCAACCAATTTTTGGGAGCAATGGCTGACATTTTCGTTTGCGCGTGTACGTACAGCATCTAATACAATACTTCGAATGCAACACAACCTGGAACTTTAATTTCAAGATGGGAATGCGTCTCGTAGATTCTGACTTACATGGAACACTCTCTCGATTAAATGTAAAAGCAGATTTAGGAATCACGGGAGAAAAAAATCCAGTGCATGGAGAAGATAATCGCCATGGGGGGCATGATTAAATCGATACCAATAATTTTTTACGCCCTCCCCCTTTCTATTCCAAATGTAGAAATACTATAGAATCTAATAAGCACACGAATTATGTTACATGAAACAATATTGACAAAAACTCTCGGAATGGGGAACACACTACACAAGGATATTTCTAAAATCAAAAGTGGTACTGCCAGTACTATTGGACTGGTAATTTTAATTTTTTTTACGTTACCATACTAATTATTTCTTTCTGTAGGCTACATATTCAATTTTGGTTTAATTACATAAATAATTTTAGATATGGTTACCATTGCTTGTGTATATTTTATCTATAACCCATTTAATGCAATTTTTGTATTGTTGGGCCAATGGGCCTGCACCCTGCAGTTCAGTGTATCATTTCTTAATTAATTACCATTGGAAGTGCAAATTTATGTGTTTTTGGAAATTTACTGCCAAATCATGGTTTCTACTGTATTTTTTTACACTACCCTACTGCCTTTAAGCTCTGAGGGGTTGACGGGTCTGGCTCAACATTAAATCAATCTTCAAACTGAGGCTAAAGTATGTTTTATTAGTAAGTGCAGGAGAACCACACTAATATTCCTATTAGAGATTCACTTATTACAAGATTGTAGTTCACTAGAAATTCCTAAATTGCTCTATTCAAGTTCAGAGACATTATGTAAAACACAGAAATTAAATTTTTGTTTGTTTTGTTTTTTATTGTTTAACGAACCTGATTCTATATCTGTTTCTGTTTGTAAATTCTGTTCATCATTATCATTCTCATCATCATCTGCTATAGGTAAACCATATAATCTACAATAAATAAAATAAAATCTCAGTCTAGAACAGTGTTGCTATTTCAAAATTTTTCCTATCAGACATTTTTACAGAAAAGAAAGGGGCATAACTTTTATCGTTATTTATGCAGACGGATTCAGGACACAATTAAAAATCATGTGTCAACAAAATATTCAAATTCATACGTAATAAAAAATGTGCCGTATTCAAATTTATGTCAGTAAATTATGTGTTGTTGTAATCTGATAGAATGAATGCATGCCGACTACTGCCGATCGACCCGTACCTGTTTCAAATTCACGCACCTAAAAAATAGGTGCACCTCATCATTTTTCATATTTCCCATGCGGTATTCAATTTATGTCAGTAATATTCCTACAAAAATTATGTGTTGTCGTAATACGATAGAATGAAAACGTGCCGACTACTGCTGACCCATACCTGTTTCAGATTATTTTGGCAGTAACTGTCGCTCTACAACGCCGAGCAAGTGACAAAATAGCACATGCTATCGTCTAAAACAATTATCTATTTACACCATTCCAATCCTATTTACACTATTCCAATCGAAATATTTGTCGATGTTTCTTTATTTAAAAACATCAACCTCATTCAAAATATTAACATAAATCTGTGAATATGTCACTGAAATAGAATCCTTTCTCCGACATCAGTCTTCTCGAAATTGTCAAGTTTCCATTGTCACGTTTCCAATAGCTTTATTTAACGTATGTTACAAGTCTATGACCAGTATATAAACTGTACAGATGTGTTACAAGTATTTTAAGTCTATGACCAGTATATAAACTGTACAGATGTGTTACAAGTCTATGACCAGTTTATAAACTGTACAGATGTGTTACAAGTCTATGACCAGTATATAAACTGTACAGATGTGTTACAAGTCTATGACCAGTTTATAAACTGTACAGATGTGTTACAAGTCTATGACCAGTATATAAACTGTACAGATGTGTTACAAGTCTATGACCAGTATATAAACTCAATTAAACTGTACAGATGTGTTACAAGTCTATGACCAGTATATAAACTGTACAGATGTGTTACAAGTATATAAACTGTACAGATGTGTTAAGTAGCTACATAAACTATAACTTTTGTAGGATGTAATGTTTACATTCTCAGCTTCAAATACAATTTTAGGGAAGTGATCATCTCTAAGTACATTTTATAAGAATAATGTTTGTACTTGAAATATAATATTTTGTACAAACCTGAATAAGGTGATAGGACAGAAATGTTCGTTTCCGTAATGTTCAATCATTTCAACTTTAATATATTTAACAAACTGATCGTTAGTTGTATGAAATGTCTGTATAACACGTTCATCTTTAGCTTCATATACACCTAATGACTGCCATTCTTTTGCCGGATATCTGAAACAATATCAAACAAATATAAAGAAAATATTACAAATAGGAGGAATAAATGTAAAATTACAAAGAATTATTAGACTGAGGTCAAAGAAATATAAAATAGTATCTTTTCTGCAAGTGTTCTAATCTATTTTTGAATAACATTAGAACAAACATAAATTATTACTCTAAAATGCAAATTTTAAAGCTAGCACTGTGAGTTTTGTTCATAGGATATGACATTTTTTTATTATTTGGGGTAATAAACTACATATCAATCACCAAAAAAATACCAATTCTATTTACTATGTTCTCAAAAGCATGATAATAAAAGGTGCTGATGACAATAATAGTCAAACTTTCACAGTTATGCCTGCATGGGTTTTCATCAAATTTGGCATGAACAATGCTAAATGTAAATTTGTAAGTTCAAGAAACGTAAGGGAGACTTCTAGGCTATAGACCGTGGGTTGTCTGGTATCCATGGAAACGGCAAAAAATTATGAGTTTTCTTGGAAATTCTAATAGAGATATTAATAAGTCTTCCCTTAGATCAGAAGCAGAGGTTATAAGCAATATTTCAACACCAAAAACGTTAAAAAAAATATCTACTCAAAGTATTTTAAAATCTTTGTTCGTTATAATTTCAAATGAGATTTTCGGTCAATTCTTTGAATACGTCCACAACAAGTTTTAAAACACAACAATTCAGTTGTAAAAAGTAAATATTTACTTCAGAGCAATACTCCACCGTTATCGAAATTTAAATATGGGTTGCCAGGCAACGAAACTTATACCCACAGCAGCTAAGACATCCGGGGAGTCAACAAGGGTTGTCACATATTTTTTTTCTTTTGTCAGAAATGAAAACATTTACAACACACGAAAATCTGATTATGAGTAACAACCCATTTGGCTTCAAGTTCTGCCCTATTCTAACATTTAATATCAATTGCTATAATCACCGGAAATCGTTGATAGGCTTCTTCGTCTCATGACCTTAAACACTGTATTAAATATAAGTCAATCGGATATTAACTTTAGCATCTAAAGTATAAACAAGATTTTTCAAAGTGATCAAGGGACATAACTATGGCAGTAATTATCACTGAAAATCAATAGGCTTCTTTGACTGATGATCTTGCTTAAACACTGTGTAAATTGTTGAAAATCAATAGGCTTCTTCATTGCATGACCTTAAACACTCTGTATAAATTTAAAGTCAATTGCATATTAATTTTAGCTTCTAAAGTGACCAAGGGCAATGACTCTGGCAGTAATTGTCAGATATTAACTTTAGCCTTTAGAGCATCAACAAGATATTTTAAATTGATTAAGGGCCATAACTCCTGCAGTAATTATCGGAAATTGTTGAAAATCAATAGGGTTCTTCATCTCATGATCTTAACTGTGTATAAATTTAAAGTCAATTGGTTATTAACTTTAGCCTCTTGAGCATCCACAAGCAATTCTGGACGACGGAAAAAAAGTTAAATTAAATGACGTATATTTAGCTCACTGAAACCAAATATCTTGAATTAATCACCTTCAATATCCATTAATATCTAAGAGAAGAGATATTTTATCTACATTTGACAGCATAAAAAAATATACAAAGATTACAAAAATGAGTCAATAAATTTCAATCGCTTATAATTTTATAATTCACAATCAAAAATGCTGTGTAGCTAAAACAATGAGAGGATTTTTTTTGATAATCTAATGATCTTTTCTTCAAGAAACCAGAGTTTTAATCTGGAAAAACTAAATATCTTTGGGAAGACTATCTAGTAACTACTCTAGTCTCAGATTATACATATGCTAACAGTCACTTCAGATTTTTTTTAGTGAAATGAACTGGAAATGATGACGTCAGGCACAAGTAACATGAAATCTGACATTTTTAACTTTGAGACATGTATAAAAAAAACCCTCACAAATAAGACAAATCTGTGGGAAACAATTCTTTCCAGGCTTGGAATCAAACCTGTAAGTTTTCCTCTTACTAGTCTTACTTGCTTGCTTTAATTTCAGCTTTCTAATTTCAATGACTAAAAGACCCAATATGCCAGAATAAAAGTTAACCAGCAGCTGCCAGGCAGGATACACCCACATTTTTCAAAAAGAGGATAGTGAACAAGCTAAACAAAAAGCGATTTTTCGTAACATCAAGGGCCATAATTCAGTAAGGTATGATCAGATATGTGCAAATATCGACAGGAACCAAGATCTTTGGGTTATAAACATGCATTTCAAGTTTCATTAAAATCGGATCAAAATTGTGACCTCTTGATATACCACAACCTTGATATACCAGATGTTTACACTATTTGCGTAGTGGGGCAGCCATTTTGTCTGGCAGTTTTGGTCTGATCTTCATGAAATTCGAACGCAGATAAAAATTGTGACCTGTAGAGCGTCCCCAAACAGTTGTGGACATCCGGATGGACAGGGGCGACGACAATATACGTCCACATGAAAATGTGGGCGTATAAAAATAGCACGTAAGAAGACCCTACTTTTATCCAAGGCCATAAAAAAAATATTTTGGTTCTCAGATAATCCCCCGCTTGACACATCTTTATTTTTAAAAAGAAAGTCAATAATTTCCGCTCATCCATATTTCCCGCGATCAAAGAAAATAACTCTATTGAAGGTTTCTTGACAACAGGAAAGGAACACTATACTACTAGTACTAATGGTTGCCAAAATATCCAGCGGCTGCCAGGCAGGATACACCCACATTTTGCAAGAGATGGATAGAGAACAAGCTACACAAAAAGCAATTTTTCGTACAATCAAGGGCCATAATTCTGAAAGTTACGATCTGATATGCGCAAATATCGACAGGAACCAAGATCTTTGGGTTATAAAGATATATTTCAAGTTTCATCAAAATTGGATCAAAATTGTAACTTTTAGAGGGTCCACAACCTTGATATACCATATACATACACAGGCCATGAAATTTCAAATTTTTGCATAACCAGAAAATCGGTAGTGGGTTTATGCTCTGTGTAACCATTTTTGTCGGTTACGTAAGCTGATCTTTGTGTAACCAATTGGTTACATAAAATGGTTATGCATGATCCATTTTGACAGTGAATGTATTTTGTAAAGAAATGACATAACTAGGCATAGCTTACATTTTTTATATGCAATATTATAAATACATTGAAATAACATGAATCCTCATATTTTCAGGTAATGTATTTATGATTTTAATCCATAGAAATAAGTGTTTAGGACTAATCCATATAGAAACACAAGCTAAAAAAACGGTGATTTTTCATATAATCAGGGGCCGTAATTCAGGTTGTTACAATTCGATATGCGCAAATATCATAAGGAACCAAGATCTTTGGGTTATAAACATGCATTTCAAGTTTCATCAAAATCGGATCAAAATTGTGACCTCTAGAGTGTCCACAATCTAAAAACGTGATTTTCCGTACAATCAGGGGCCATAATCCATGAAGTTATGGTCCGATACATGCCAATATCGAAAAGAACCGAGATCTTAGGAAGCTGAACCTATATTTCAAGTTTCGTTGAAATCGGATAAAAATTGTGACATCTAGAAGGCCCACAACATTTATATACCATATTTTTACGCTATTTGAGTACGAGGGGCGGCCATTTTGTCTGTCAGTTTTGGTCCGATTTTTACGAAATTCAAACTAGCGGTGTTATATTCCAACGTTCTTTTAAATCGCATAAAAATTATGACCGCTATCAGGGACAATCAGGGGCCATAATTCAGGAAGTTACAATCCGATATGCGAGAATATTGAAAGGAACCGAGATCTTTGGGTTATAAACTTACATTTCAAGTTTCATGAAAATCAGAAGAATATTGTAAATTCTAGACGGTCCACAACCATGATATACCATATTTTTACGCTATTTGAGAACGAGGGACGGTCAGTTTTGTGCCGATTTTCACGAAATTCGAACTCAACCATCCTTAGGGTGTAACGGTGATATACTAAAACGTTTTTTTTAAATCGGATAAAAATTATGACCTCTTTAGGGTCCATAAGCTAAAAACACGATTTTTCGTACAATCAGGGACCATAATTCAGGAAGTTACGTTCTGATATGCGCGAATATCAAAAGGAACTGAGATCTTTGGGTTATAAACTTACATTTCAAGTTTCAACAAAATCGAATAAAAATTGTAACCTTTATAGGGTCCACAAGCTAAAAACATGATTTTTCGTACAATCAGGGGCCATAATCCAGGCAATTCCGGTCGGATACATGCCAATATCATAAGGAACCAAGATCTTTTGGAGATAAACCTATCTTTCAAGTTTCGTCATAATCGGATAAGAATTGTGACCTGTAGAGTGGATGGACGGACAGACAGGGGCGACGACAATATACGTCCACATGAAAAATGGGCGTATAAAAATGAAAAACAAGATAGATTTTGGCAAAATAAAAAACGCCCTCCCGGATCAATTTTTGTAAAAGGATTGTCCGAGACCCAGAATATTTTTTTTTTTGTGTGGGCTAATAAAAACTTTGGTCCAAAAATTGTTTAAATCAATCATTTCTTACATAATAACAACAGATTTCACAATAAAAGAGTGCATATATTTAACTTTAGAAATGTTTGTGAATGACCTTGCTAACTCAACTGTGGCTTTACATGACAGAGAGAGAGAGAGAGAGAGAGAGAGAGTTTTACGTCCACGACACAAACAAGGTCATTTTGGGACTAACCCATGGTTCAATTTTATTTCAATAATTCGCTTGTGTCTAGGGGTCTTTACCAGTGGGAGGAAACCGGAGGACCTGGAGAAACCCACGAGGTTGGACAGACGACCCTACTCCTTGTCACGTACAACCGGTTAATCAAAACCATGCCAGTTGACTTAATGACAGACCTTATGACACTCTGTGCACGCTCTAACTATTCAGCCATCCAACCCCCCTGTCTTTACATGGAAATATACATCTATTTACTGGTTGCCGAATTTGAGGATGGTAATTTGTATTTGCTGTAACACCACCTGAGTTTCAGTTATACTCCTAGCTTAAAATGGATTGTATCCTAAGAAGAATATTTAGTTCCCGTCACCTACCATATTAAGCTGCTATAAGTTCTCACGATCAAGGAATGTTGTGGGGCAGGGTGTCTGGGTGGTACGACTGATGCACTTTAGATCATAAAAATCTGTAAAGTGAAGCAGTTTCGACCCTTTTGATCCGAGGCTTGTACATGACAAGAAGTAGAGCTGTCTGTCTAATCCTGTGAGTTCTTTAAGCTTCAGCCCTCTGCTATAGACACATGTTTATGCAACTGGATTAGGTATGTCCAAATGACCTAATAAGTGTTGAGTGGATGTTAAACTCATCACATTGCAAATATAATCATTAAATAAAAATATCCATATGATGATCTCATAATGGTAGTAATGGGTTGACGAGGTGTAAGCCCCCATTCTATTCATTCTAAATAGATAAAGTCTTATAAATATTTACCTATCACTTATAAAAACTCGAAAAGATTTGGGTTGAGAAGAGAAAAGTTCGAGGCTTGCCATTTCCACCATTTTAACTTGGACAGGTTCACACAGCTCTACTAAAAACCTACAATATGATATAAATAATATCTTTTAATCTCATACATCCACTGTTTTAATGTACCATTTTAATTTAAAAGAGATTTTTGGGAAAAGCAATCAAGCAGTTTTGGGATTTAAATTTATTCTTCATCAAACTGAATAAGGATATTCACATAATGAATTATTGGGTCCCAAAGTCTTGACCAATTAAATTGCTTAACTGCTTAGCATAAGCAAAAAATGATTATCATCGAAGTATCGAACTCAGTCAAGGAATTCATCTAATGAACAACTACACCAAATTTGAGCACTCTATCTCAATTAGAAGCATACAGCCAGGTGAGTGTGCGATCTATAATGAGGATGTAAAAAAAGGAGAGATAAGGAAGGGGAAGGAGTTATCTATATTATATATATGTTCATGTATGAATTATTGCTTGACATTATCTCCCTGTAATTTGTTTTAATGTGGCAAAATGAGTTGTAAGAAGCATAAATGAAATGAAACAAAACAGGATTTAACACCCCACTTTTCTATATAAACCAGGCTAATGAAGATGGGCAACCGATTACCAAATGTCAGGGAATCTTCTTACACAGCTGCGAATTGTATACGAGGGGTACTTTTCATTGACAGGCCCTCCTTCCTGCACCACTGACAAGGGGAAACCAGGCTACCACAGCTTGAGATACTTTCTCGGCAAACACAGGGATTGAACTCAGAACCTCCTAGTTAGTGAGCCAGCAAAACACTCACTGAGACACTGTGGTACCTCCAAGAAGATGGGATAAGTTTGTTGACCATTCATTTGACTACTACTAGTAAAGCTGTTTTGAAATGCTAAACATAGTATGTCCTATGCATGACACTTCCCTCCACAAATAAGATTTTATATCCCATTTCAAGCATACAATTACCATTTTTTGGCACTACATGGATTTTATATACAATTTCAAGCATACAATTACCATTTTTTGGCACTACATGGATTAATCATATATTCATCTTTATTTGATGTTAAAACATGTTTAACATTCTCAGCTTCCGGGTTTGTGGCAAGTATTTTTGCACCGCAGGAGTTTGAGGCGTAATTATTGCGTAGCTTCTTCTGACTGGTTGTTGCCGTGTTTGCCTGGCCGGATGATGATTGGCCTAATATAAAAAAAAAACTAATTTATTAATCATAATAACTCAAAAAAACTATTGATTATTTCCAAAATTTGCCTTTAAAAAGAACCAGCGGCTGCAATATATCCCCACATTTTGCAAGAGATGTATAGAGAACAAACTAAACAAGATGACTAGTCATCACCATCCCGCGCCCTTGAACTTGTTTGGAAGGCATAAGGAAAAACAACTTCTTGGAATATCAATGGGACTTGTCAGAAGATTCATACAGTAGCTTGGCAAGGCAAAGTCGCTACTCCCTGTAAGGTTTGCACAACAACCTTTGCCTACCTCATCAATCAACTGCTGTATGTTAAATATTAAGCTTATACATCAGAAAATAAAATACTTTAATAGTTTGATGTTTGTATAAAGTTTTAAAAAGATTTCTCTGAACAGATAATGAAATGTGCACTAGAAATGAAATCGGGACGAAAGGAAGGTTATCAAAATATAAATTAATAGGTTGATGAATGTAAAAGTGTTACAAAGGTATCTTGAACAGTTTCAGAGATATGCTCTAGAATAATAATAATATAGCAAAAAATAATTCAAATGTGTAGTAAAAATCATTCAACAGAGAATTTTTTTTTCCATGGCAACACAAAAATTATAAAATCCGAAAAATTTCTAATTAGCAAAAGGTACAACTACTGTAATAGGATGATGTGTGTTCAAAATTTCAAAAAGATATTTTGAACGATTTACGAGAAATGCTCCGGAAACAAAATTGTGCATAAAAACTAAGTCAAATTTGTTTCCATGGAAACACAAAACTGATTAAATCCCAGAAATTCTAAATTAGCAAAAGGCACAACTAATATACTCTTCAAAAAAAGTAGGGGATATTTAAATGCAAATACCTATGCAGGTTGTGATATGATAAATAATCATGGACACTTGACATGCTTTGAGAGTATGTTCACAGATGAAGAACTTATCACCCCAACAGAACCACTGAGCTGCACATGCGACACGCAATAGCACCATACACGTGGGAGGGGTTCATTGTCAAATTTGACACTCCAAGGAAGGGTTGATGAAAACTGCCGCATGCTGGTTTATCTATCCATGTTTGTTTTCCTATCGGTTCTTGCATAAGATGTACTGTTTAGCGTATCTTTGCTTTAGCGTGTTACGTTTTATTTGACTGGGAGACGTGTTCGTCGACATCAACCGACAACAGTGCAAGAATTGGCCGTGGCTCTGCAAGAGGAGTGGGTCAGATTGTCCCAAATCGAGATTGGACAGTTGATTAGAGGCATGCCATGACAAATTGCTGAATGTCTGAGGATTGGTGGAGCAATTACTCATTATTAAGACCAAAATCAAAAACGTCCATTTTCACTTTTGACGGTGTATCTCTTTGCGAGTGAAATGGGTCCGTCAGATAAGCCGCCAATATGAACTGTTTATGTTCATGTGTAGGCAATTGGCCTGTTATTAACATATACTAGTTACCTCTAATAAAAACAGCAGTGCATTTCCGCAGTTTTGTATTCTTTCAGAATATCCCCTACTTTTTTGGAAGAGTATATAATAGGTTAATGTTTGTAGAAAGTTTCATGAAGATTTCTTGAATGGTTTATGAGATATGCTCTGTAAACAAATTTGAACACCAAAAACTAAGTCAAATTTGTTTGCATGGAAACACAAAAAATATAAATCCCAGAAATTCCCAAATAGCAAAAGGCACAACTACTGTAATAAGTCAAATTTGTTTCCATGAAACACAAAAAATATAAATCCCAGAAATTCCTAAATAGCAAAAGGTACAACTACTGTAATAGGTTGATGTGCGTACAAAGTTTCAGCAAGATATCTTGAACGGTTTATGAGATAATAATAATAATAATCATTTTGTATAGCGCTGAGTGCTCTAGCTAACAGCTGCTCCGCGGCGCTTTTCACAATTAAAATATTACATATAATATAAAACAAATAGTTCTAAAACATTAAAATGTCAACATGTTCATAGTTTAAAAGCACGTTTAAAAAGTTCGGTTTTAAGATTTTTTTTTAGTAGTCTTTTACATGTCTAGGTAATTCATTCCACACGTTAGCAGAGGCGTAAACAAAAGCCCGTTCACCAGTTTTAGTTTTTACTGTAGGAACATGAAGTAAGTTTTTATCAGCAGAGCGTAAGGTATTGTGGGGAACAGTTATTATTTAGACAATTAAAAGTTAAAAGACCGATCTTAAAATTAATTCGTTGATAAACTGGTAGCCAACGAAGATTTTGGAGTACTGGAGTAATGTGTTCAGATTGTTTAGTTAGAGAAACGATACGTGCAGCTTTGTTCTGAATTTTCTGGAGTCTGTTTATATCTGATGCTGGTAATTGGTATAGAAGCGAATTGCAGTAATCTAGTTTGGAGAGAACGAAAGCGTTAACATTTAGCGATATTTGACGTTATAAATGGTCGAAGTTTACCAATGTTGTAAAGATGAAGATTTAATGATTTGCAGGTAGTAGAGATGTGACTTTTCATTTTAAGATCGTGATCAAAGTAAACTTAAGTCTGCAAATGCTTTGCGAATTTGGGGCCAGATATCTCCCACAATGCGAGTTATATTTATTTTCTGTTTTAATATTACACCACCAATATTTGATTATTTTTGTGTGTTTACTCCATTGATAATTGTTTATATATTTTATTTCATATATTTTGATATTAGACTTGAATAATTTATACTAATAACTACATTATTGGAGAAGGAGAGATATAAACTAGGTCATCTCTGGACTAACACATGGTTTAATTTTATTTCAATAATACGCTTGCGCATAGGGGTCGTTAGCAGTGGGAGGAAACCGGAAGATCTGGAGAAAACCTACGAGGAACGCGGTAAATCACTGCCCCCCCTACATTATTGGAATTCTATTTTTATATGCCCATATTTTCATGTGGACATATATTGTTGTCACCCCTGTCCGTCCGGACGTCCGTCTACAATTTGTCACAATTCTTATCTGATTTTGCCGAAACTAGAAATATAGGTTTATCTCCAAAAGATCTTGGTTCCTTTCGATATTGACATGTATCGGATCAAAACTTCATGGATTATGGCCACCGATTGTACGTAAAATCAGGTTTAGCTTGTGGACATCCCAGAGGTCACATATTTCATCTGCTTTTGATGAAACTTGAAATGTATGTTTATAACCCAAAGATCTTGGTTCCTTTCGATATTCGCGCTTATTGGATGGTAACTTCCGGAATTATGTCCCCAGATTGTACGAAAAATCATGTTTTTAGCTTGTATATCAAGTTTCATCAAAATCGGATCAAAATTGTGACCTCTAGAGGGTCCACAACGTTGATATACCATATATTTATTCTTTTTGTGTATGAGGGGCGACCATTTTGTCCCATTTTCAAGCACCATTACGGTGTTACAGTGATATATTCAAACAGTTTTTTAAATCCGATAATAATTGTGACCTCTAGAGGGACCACAAGCTAAAAACGCAATTTTTCGTACAGTCAAGGGCCATAATTCAGGAAGTTACGACCCAATATGCGCAAATATCGAAAGGAATCAAGATCTTTGTGTTATAAACATGTATTTCAAGTTTCATCAAAATCGGATCAAAATTGTGAGCTCCAGAGGGTCCACAACCTTGATATACAGTACGCTTCAGACGGAAGTATGAAAATAGTCCTTGTGGGCGTTTTTTCCACTCAAAAATCGCGGTGTTTTACCCATATACACTCCGCGGAATTAGAGACGTTCTGGGCGGAAAAAAGTCCGCGAAAATATAAAATTCGCGGTGGATTATCGCCCGCGAAAATATTAAATTCGCGGCAGACTATAGTCGGTGGAAATATCAAATTCGCGGCGGATTATAGTCCATAGTGATTTGAAATAGTCAGAGTAATTTAGTCCATATTGCCACAACGTTATTAGAAAGAAACAAATATTTAATGGAACGATATCACGAGTATATTAGTCGTTTTAGTTCACCGGTAATTCATATATTCATAATACTCTTTTCAAATTCCGTTTTGATTATTAACTAAAGTGTACCAATGTATTATTGTATTCATATCCTAAAATGTCCGTTATGTTCTATTCATTTATAATGTACATCTACATCGGTATTTAATTCGTGAATCACACCATAAAGCACAGACACATAGCAATTTTCTATGTCATTAGTTGATCCGACAAGCAGACAATGAAACCATGTTTCGTGAATTCTGATAACAATGTCTGAAAATGGACGACAATAAACATATATAGAAGGCAGCGATTTGCACGTGGGTGTTTTAAAATATGCTGTTTTTTTATATACTGATTTATTATCCGTTTTAATTATGAACAACAATTTAACGATATTCGTAGAAATAAACGAATTAGCATAAATTGCTAGGAAGGAATATTTTCTCCTTTAATGGTAATTCAATTAAAATGACGATTGGGCTCCCAACGTTCAATATATACATGTACTTTATCTCCCCAAAATTAAAAGTCATATTGGATAGAAGCTGAAGATTGTTTACTTATTTCAGTTTCGTATTTGACTTTACAGATTCCCCATTCCCCACATTGCAAAACAGATCAACACGTCAAATCGTTTCAGTTACAGGTATAAGGCTTAAAAATATCATGTCTTAAATAGCCCCTTCAAATATTTCTTTTTATACTTTAACTTATAAATGCAACACACAAACTGCTTACCGTATTTATACAGTTGACGATAAATATCCTAAATAATAATCCGGTTCGGTTTCTTTCCAATAATTATCAATGAACATATCGAAGAACCTTTAATAAAACACCTAACAACCAGATCTTATGAATGGGATCTTGTCCGGACAGAACTTAGATTAATAGTAACTGATCAAAGAGTGAACATAAAACAGAACAAAGGAAATTGCCTCACAAAAAAGCATGCGTTAGTTATAAGGGATGATTTGTGTGCCAAATTAAATATATTATCACCGACAGGGGTTCACTAGTCCGCCGCTATAAGAAACACTATAATGTGGGTATCAATAAACGTAACCCTAACTCAACCCTAATGATAGATATCGGTGGACTAATGAACCCTAACCCAACCCTAACCCTAAATAAAGATATTGGAACCCTAACCCTAACCTAACCCTAATTCATCGCAGCCTGTTAGTAATTTAGCCGTGACAACCGCACCTATTTAGTGTGAAAATCCAGTTTGTTCGCGTCCCAATTGTAATTATTCTTTATTAATGAAGTCAACTATTTTGGGTAATGATTACTTACTGACAATTCAGAATGAAAGTATTGTCTACAAGACTACGACATGGTAACAATTTGTTGTTAAAGGGGCTTCTATTATAGTCAATTATCAATTGCCTTTGATGACACGTGCGAATTCACATAATTTGGAAACTTGATTGACAGTATGCATTGACTCAGACTCTTTGGTGCCGAAATGAATAGGTCATCATGGTATTATGTACATGTTTGCGTCAAGGTTGACGTTGACTTCTGGCGAGGTGTGCATTTAATTCATTTGTGATTTAAATCCGAAGATATAATACTTCAGGTGTGATTTACTGATTTACAATGCATTGTGAAACTTATTTGTCAGAATGGGAATGGATATTTTAATGGACAAAACCTTTCGCCCACGGTAAGACCAACATCTATGTGTATAAATTTTGAAATTTTCGTAATTTGAACGAGTCTTAAAAATGTCGAACATATTGATGAAGTAATGAATCGTACAGCCATAACTCTGTTTATTATATTATATAAAAGCCTGCCAATTTTTGATATTTGTTATATTTTCAATGTAAGACAGCAAAATCTGCGTGTCTAACCGTGTTAAATTAACAATCTTTTTTTTGCATGCCGTATTAGCTGATATTCGACTACGATATGATGACTGCGGTGCAATTGCACTATAAATAAACCTAGCTATTTTAAAACATTTACATGTACGGATGTGCTGACTGTACATGCATGGAAAGTCCGACTTAAAGGGGCACGGTGCGATATAAGGGATGGTTTTTGTGCCAAATTAAAAAAAAATATCACCACCGGTTCAACGAATGATTTTAACAGAATATGTCACCTGCGAATATGATGATTAAGTATTCTTTTCACACGGCACATACGCTAACCTTTAAGTCTGTACCGATTCAAAAATTGAATTATCTTTTATATCCACATTTTTAAATCCCGAGTTTTATCGTAAATAAAATTAATAGAAAGTATTGTTTACAAGAATACGACATGGTAACAATTTGTTGTTAAAGGGGCTTCTATTTTAGTCAATTATCAATTCCTTTTGATGACACGTGTGAATTCACGTAATTAATTAGGAATCTTGACTGACAGTATGCATTGACCCAGACTCTTTGGTGCCGAAATCAAGGTATTATCCGACTGATACATGTGTTCAGCAAGGTTGACGGTGACTTCTGGCTATGTGTGCTTGAAAACAGGAGATGAAGGCATATATTACTTGTTCGGGTGTGATTTATCAATTTAAAATGCATTGTGTGACATATTTGTCCGAATGGAAATGGCTATTTCGATACACAAAACTTTCGCTAACGGTAATTTGAATGAGTTTGAAATAGAAGATCGATGCAAGTCTTAAAAATGTCGAACATATTGATGAAGTAATGTACGGCACAGCCATAATTCTGTTAATTTTATTATTTAAAAGCCTGTTTGATTTTTGTTATTTTTCAATATAAGCCAGTAAAATCTGCGTGTCTAACCGTGTTAAATTAACAATCTTTCTTTTGGCATGCCGATATTCGACTACGATATCACTGCCGTGGAATCGCACGATAAATAAACCCATTTCAAAACAGCTATGGATGTGCCGACTGTACATGCGTGGAAAGTCCGACTTTTTAAAATTTCGCGGTGGGCGGCGGTTTAAATTATTTAAATTCGCAGAGGAATTTTAGAGCGGAATTTTGAGCGTGGCCAGAGCAGATTGATTAACTGACGTCCGCGATTTTTCATTTCCGCCCAGGTCGGACCTCGGGGAAATTTAGTACTTCCGCTTGAAGTGTACTGTACCAGATGTTTACTTTTTTTGCGTATGAGGGGCGACCATTTTGTCCCATTTTCAAGCGCCATTACGGTGTGAGAGTGATATATTCAAACAGTTTTTTAAATCGGATAAAATTTGTTACCTCTAGAGGGACCACAAGCTAAAAACGCGATTTTCGTACAATCAAGGGCCATAATTCAGGAAGTTACGATCCAATATACATGAACATCGAAAGGAACCAAGATCTTTGGGTTATAAACAAGTGTTTCAAGTTATATCAAAATTAGATCAAAATTATGACCTGTAGAAGGTCCACAGCCTTGAAATACCATATTTTTACACTATTTGCATAAGAGGGCGGACATTTTGTCCGGCAGCTTTGGTCCAATTTTCACGAAATTTTAACTCCGGCATCAATACGGTGCAACGGTGATATATTCGAACATTTTTTTAAATTGGATAATAATTGTGTCGTCTAGAGGCTAAAATGCGATTTTACGTACAATCAGGGGCCATAACTCAGGAAGTTACGATCTGATATGCGCAAATATTGAGAGGAAGCATTTCAAAATCACATGAAAATTGTGACCTCCGGTGTGTCTACAAGCTAAAAATGTCATTTTTCAGGGCACATAATCAATGAGGTTTCGATCCGATACATGCCAATATGGAAAGGAACCGAGATCTTTTGGAGATAAACCTATATTTAAAGTTTCGTCAAATTTGGATAAGAATTGTGACCTGTAGAGTGTCCACAAGTAAATTGTTGACAGATGTCCGGACGTCCAGAGGCCACGACAATATACGTCCACATGAAAATGTTGGCATATAAAAATTTGCTAATATTGAACCTATCTTCATCCACATCATATCCTGTCTTAACTAATGCATTTAAATTTCAACTGTCTACAGAGCTATATCAAGGTCATTTTTTCATGAAAGATGGTTATTAAGTGTAGGATAAAGTCCTGGACTTCAATTATGCTGGGGAAGAAAGACTTCAGAAAAAAAAACCTCGACAGAAAAACCTTGGCCTGCTGGCCTCGGTTTTTCTTTTTCTTAGGTTTTTTTTATGAAGTCTTTCTTCCCCAGCATAATTGAAGTCCAGGTTTAACTCATTCGGTCCTACTTTCGCCAGGCGTCGACATAATTAGCTTTTTTTTAATATTTTATTTATACATTAATACCAATAATAATATGTCAATGCAGTTTTATCATGAATAGTGTTCAACCCCTTCTTTTGCATACGCTTTAGCTTATTTTCCAAATATTTTATTTATAAAATATGTCAATGCAATTTTAACATGAATAGTGTCTTACTTCTTCCTTTGCATACGCTTTAGCTTATTTTCCGAATTCACAACAATTCTCGACACCAATTTCACTAAAATTACATCGCTTACAATCGAGCGATGCTCATAGCAAAACATTCAACTTGTAATACACTATATAGTCATTTTCATGCATGTTGGTTTCACTATAACAGGATTGCCAGTAATTGAACATATCAAAGAATAAAATTGCACGTAGCCACTATTTCGACACGTGTTATCTTTAGATGTTCAGACTACCTGTTGCCTCAAATAACCCAACGTTAAAAGAAAGCATGCAGTGTCCACCTTACAACAGGTTCCATTGATTTACGATTTATTATATAATTTATCACACAGTTTAGACCATAATGTGTTATGATTCACATTTTAGTATTCTAAATTGATTCTTATTAGGGATTCTTATATTTGGAGTTGTTTAGTCGGGTAGACTAATCACAGGAATTCCGGTGATTGTAAATGAATTCCGGTGTATGGATTTGGTCAAATAATATTGTAAGTTAAAATCGTAACGGCAATTAACTGACAATACGAATATACTTTACTATAAAAAAATCGGTGAACTGGCCTAAAATCATAACGCCAATTAACAAACAATACGAATATACAGCGGTGAACTAATCTCGGTCGTGATCGGTAATCAACAAAAATCGACAAGTAAAAAACTTATTTATTCCATACATTATTGTTTTGTTTAACAATAAGTAAGTGTTTAACAGTTTATTTAACAATAAGTACAACTCAGTTAATTAACTGCTATTCTAATAACAAGGGGATGAAACAGCCCGGGATGAGAGAGAGAGAGAGAAATGGGGTTTAACGTCCACTCGACACAACTAGGTCATTTCGGGACTAACATATGGTTTAATTTTATTTCACTAATTCGCTTGCGCATAGGGGTCTTTAGCAGTGGGAGGAAACCGGAGGACCCAAAGAAAACCCACGAGGTTGGACAGGCGAGCCTACTCCTTGTCACGTACAACCGGGGATTCGAAACCACGCCAGTCGACTCAATGACAGACTTTATGATACAGCGCGCGCGCGCAAACCATTCAGCCATCCACCCCCCCCCCCCCCGGATGAGAGAGAGAGAAATGGGGTTTAACGTCCACTCGACACAAACTAGGTCATTTCGGGACTAACATATGGTTTAATTTTATTTACATAATTAGCTTGCGCGTAGGTGTCTTTAGCAGTCCCGGAGAAAACCCACGAGGTTTGACATGTGACCCTACTCCTTGCCACGTACAACCGGGGATTCGAAACCACGCCAGTCGACTCAATGACAGACTTTATGATACAGCGCGTGCACGCTAACCATTCAGCCATCCAACCCCCCAGCCCGGGATGAAACAGCCCGATAAAAAAATAGGTTGGGATGAAACAGCCCGGGGTGAAACGGTTGTGGGATGAACTGACCTGCATCCCCTGTCAACTACCTAATGTCTAGTCACTTTTCCTAACAACGACTGTTGTCGGCCTCTTTGATGTAATGTTTTATTGATCAAGAAAGTTATCAAAAAAGGCCAATAGGCTTCCCAAAAGTAGTTATCCAATAAATATATAGTTTGAACTAATTACTGGAATCCTACAATTTGTAGGTCACATCAAAGGTTTAGGGGTTATAAAGGTTGTAAACTCGCGAGACAATTTGCCCATCAATGACTGCTGACAGCCTTTTTGATGTACTGTTTTATTGATCAATAAAGTTATAAATAAAGTTATAAAAAAAGACGATCGGCTTTCCA
Organism: Patella vulgata; assembly: GCF_932274485.2. Classification (NCBI taxonomy): domain Eukaryota; kingdom Metazoa; phylum Mollusca; class Gastropoda; family Patellidae; genus Patella; species Patella vulgata. The sequence goes on along the minus strand of NC_065879.2, from coordinate 61,327,466 downwards.
AAAGTTGGTATCCAATAAGCCAATAGTTTGAAGTTGAACTAATGATTGAAATCCTAAAACCTATACGTCACATCAATGGTTTAGGGGTTATAAGATCATGAACTCTAGAGAAAATTTGTGTCATAGGGCGCCATTTTGTATGCAAGTTTAATATTTTCACGCTCGTTCATCTAATAATTTCTTCACCATGGAAAGTGATTCCGATTCAGAATTTGAAGGAATTTTATCAAAGGATATTTACATGTGAATATTAATCTCAGTATAAATGACAAATGATCCGGGGAAAGTGATTTTTCCCAGATATGAAACAGAGAAGAAGATATACATGTCATGATATACGGTGTACCAAAAAAGGCAGCCACTCTTCGTCGAATTGTAATATCCCAGCGCCCAGTCTTTTAATAATTTTCACTTTGGAAAGTGATTCCGAATCAGAATTTGTGGGATTTTTATCAAAGGGTATTTTAGATGTAAATATTAATCTCAATAGTGTTCGGGAAAGTGTTTCTTCCGGGATTTTTAACGGAGAAGAAGATGACCCAGATACGACTTACTACGAAAAAAATTCAAAATGTTGACCTGTGGTCGGCGAATACAATACCGACTTCGTTCAGCAAACTAAGTTAAATTCAGTGATTTTTTCAACATTTTTAGGACATTTAAATGAGGATAAAAATAGTTTGATTTTTTAATTTGCTCATTGTAGTAAATCTTGCACATTTTGATTGTCAATTAGACAAATGCCTACGGCAGCATGCTATGGCCTGTCGTACAATGTGTGTGTGCTAAACATTGTTGATTTTACATAAAGAATAACTTTTTTGTTACTTTGTATTACTTAGTGCTTAGAAGGTAGGCCATTTTGATGCCCAATTCCCCTGTATATATCCAAAGTCACCCCCGACATCCAGACCGCAAGTTATTCCAGGCATAGAATATACCCCAAAGATCAAAGGGATTTAACGTTATAGGTTTATAATGTACCATAAAGTGCACTATTTTTTTTTCTTGCTATTTCTTCAACTTACTCTCTTGTTTAGTTTTTTCCTGTTCAGCAAGAACTTTCTGTGTCCACTCCGTGAACGAGGGAAAGTCTTCCTCCTGTTTACCACCAGGTTCTGTCTCATCAGTGATGGGGAGGGTATCAGAAGCTGATTGAGGAGGTGCTGTTACAGGGGTAGGAGAGGGTGCATCACCTACAACTGTAGGTTGTGGGGAAGATTCTGTGACATCAGTAATACTGCTTATATCAATACCAGAAGATAGGTCATGTTCTAAAATGGGTGTTGCTGTTTCTGCAGACTCCAAACTGAAAAATATATAAAATCTAACAAATAAGGTATTTGAAAATCTAAGCCTGTTTTACTGGGGTTTTTTTTTTTTTAGATTTTTTTTACAATGCATTAAATTTGCTGTCTATTGATTTAAATCATGTGTCAATAAGGAAAATAAAGGTATCAAATAGATTGACATCTGATATTGGGGAGTACACAAGCTGTTGAAATAGCCTGTCAGCAAGTTTATTAATAATTTTCTAGACATGTTCATATATTATTCTCTTTTACATCAAGATCAAATTTACAATCTATAACGATTTATCATATTCATAAATTCCAGACATAAAAAGAAGTAAATGTCAAATTCTAAAAGACATTGAAGGAAATCTGCACAGTCATATGCAATTCAAATGACATTGGACTAGCTTTCACTGTTATTGTGAGTGCATTTGACTATTAACTCGGTGGTGATGATTAAGTTGAAATTTGCTCATTCTAAGGCCTTTTACTAAGTTTATTAACGCCAGAAAAATAATGTATATTTTAACATGCAAGCTATTTTTGAAATATTTTGACCAATAAACTCAACTACAGCATCGCTAACGCTGCAATATACGTTCACATTCCTGCTATCATTGATATATGGTACTTTTTAAAATGAAGAGAATGAAATATGAAATAGCTGCAATGATTGTAATATGACAAGAGGCAAAAAAGGCTAGGCGTTGGGTTTGTTTTGCCAAATTTAGAGAACGAGATTACATATTAACAATAAAACAAGCCAACAGTGATCCCAAATTAAATAGATGACACATATTAATTAATCGCACAACTATTTTTTTCCAAAAGTATCAAGCAATCAAACTGATTATCAACTTTACACTAAGTTTCATCACTCTCTATCAGATAGAATCAAAGTTATCTTGTCCCAAAGCATTGACCAATGAAACTGCTTTGCTCTGCTTAGCTTTAGCTCGAAATGTTAATCATTGAACTCATTAATGAACATCTACATCAAGTTTAAACATTCTACCCCAATTCAAAGCAGAGTTGTTATGTTCCAAAGTCTTGACCAATCAGATTGCTTATCTCTGCTTACCATAAGCATTGTACAATGTTTATCATCGATCGCCATCAAGGCATTGGCCTAATAAACACCTACATCAAGTTTGAACATTCTAGCTCAATTAGAAGGAGAGTTATTGTGTTCCGAAGTCTCAGCCAATCAAATAGCTTATAGTTCTGCTTACTCTGAGCAGAAAATGCTCATTATCGAACTTAGTCAAGGTATTGATGTAATGAAACTATACACCAAGTTTCATCACTCTCACTTAATTAGAACTAAAGTATCGTGTACCAAAGCATCAACCAATCAAATTGCTTATCTCTGCTTACCCTAAAAATGACATGTTCTTCCATATTTAGTGTTGGTAGTAGTAGTACATCTCAAAGCAACGCAACTGACCATTCAGTGCTTCATGTTTGAAAATCACTGAGGAGCCCTAAAAAGCCCATCTAAAATTACAACAGCAGAAAATCGCTCTCAACTCAAAAGCGAGGAGCAATCCATTATTCAGAAGAGCTGTTCATGTCTTTCATACTTTGAGCATAGATGAAGCCATTTATTGACCATTAATACTTAGAAAATATGTGTGTTTCAATATTTATTAGAATAAATAATACATAAATAAACCAAACTTCAGTATCAATCTATCACTCCCATACTGACTTGATGAAAATTATGGATAAAAGTCACAGAAAAGAAAAAATTAAATTTAACTTTGACTCCCTGATAATTTTGACAAGTTTGGCACAAAGCTTGCACCATAACAATTCGATGTTCCCCGTTTTGTCAGTTTGGGCTCGAATCGAGAGAGAGAGAGAAATGGGGTTTAACGTCCACTCGACACAAACCAGGTCATTTCGGGACTAACATATGGTTTAATTTTATTTCAACAAATCGCTTGCGCGTAGGGATCTTTAGCAGTGGGAGGAAACGGCTCGAATGGAAACATATCGAGACCTAAGTAAAAAATAATCTTTTTTTTTAACATTCAAAAAAACCACACACACACTTATTATACTATATAGAAAATCAAGTGAGAAGCTTGATGCCACTACGTAAGTACCGGTACGTATGTGATCAATCGAATGTTTGGAAAACTGTTCTTACTGGATATATTTTCTTTCTTTTTTTGAAATTTTTTTTTTCAGGTTTAATTATTATTCACTGATTCGACATAATCATCGAATTATTGTTTCAGTTATTCATCCTCAATCAAGAGGAAATTTCATAAAAATGCTGACTGTTCGGCATTCGCTATATAGCAAAAAAAACCTATTTTGTCATTTGTTAGAGCCATCTAAACGCAGGAAAATTTACAGTAACTATTGGCTTACAGCATGCTAGCACGAAGGCCAACGATATTATTTGCATATTGCATACTTTATAGTATTATTGGCTGGAATTACGTTTAGATCGATAACCTCAATGACCAACATGTAGTACCATATATAGTATGCAGTAGCTACATAATTTGACATTATATACAATAAAATAAGTATCTAATTGAATAATTTCATGTTAACATAAATATTTCAAGCACCTATTTACTTTACGCATCATGTTTCCAGCACCGAGTATCAAATTCAGCAACCGGAAACTAAATTCTCATACTCATTGGAAAATATTCAAGGATTCATTTACATGGGCTTTATTTGCAGTCTAGGGGTTCATTTTTTGACAAATTTGTAAAATATGACGAGAGCAATTTTATCCTTGAGGGCAGAGTGTTAAAAAGCTCTTCTAATTTGACAGCAAAAACAAAAACGAGGCCGCAGATATGCATAGATAATGTCAGTTAGGGTTTTTTTGTTACATTTTTTCCTTTGTAATAATATTCAGAATGGCTTTCAAAACTTCGCGGGGTCGGAAATATGCTAATATACTCTTAAAAAAAGTAGGGGATATTGAAACGCAAATACCTATGCAGGTTGTGATATGATAAATAGTCATGGATACTTGACATGCTTTGGAAGTATGTTCACAGATGAAGAACTTATTGCCCCAACAGAACCACTGAGCTGCATGTGCGACACGCAATAGCGCCATACACATGGGAGGGGTTCATTGTCAAATTTGACACTTCAAGAAAGGGTTGATGAAAACTGCCACTTGCTGGTTTATCATGTCCATGTTTGCTTTCCTATCAGTTCTTGCATAAGATTTAATGTTCAAGGTATCTTGGCTTATATAGTGTGTTATGTTTGATTTGATCAGGAGACGTGTTTGTCGACGTCAAATTCAACAGGCAACACTGCAAGAGGAGAGGGTCGGATTGTCCCAAATCGCAATTGGACGGTTGATTAGGAGCATGCCACGACGAATTGCTGAATGTATGAGGATTGGTGGAGCAATTACTCATTATTAAGACAATGTATCTCTTTGCGAGTGAAATGGGGCCATATGAACTGTTTACGTTCATGTTTAGGCAACTGGCCTGTTATTAACATACACTGGTTACCTCTAAAAACCAGCGGCTGCCAGGCAGGATACACCCACATTTTGCAAGAGATGGTTAGTGAACAAGCTAAAACAAACAGGATTTTTTGTACAATCAGGGGCAATAATCCAGAAAGTTATGGTCTGAAATGCCCAAATATCAAATAACCTTTGTAGCATACTTTTACACAATTTGTGAACAAAGTACGGCCATTTTGTCCGGCAGTTTCATTTCGATTTTCCCGAAAGTCAAATTCAAGCTTCATTATGGTGGAATGATGATATATTTAAACGTTTTTTAAAATCGGAAAAAGAAAATGTGACCTCTAGAGAATCTGCATGCTAAAAATGCGATTTTTCAAACAATCAGGAGCCATAATCCAGGAAGTTACGGTGTAACGGTGATATAGTTGAATGTTTTTTTAAATCGAATAATATTTGTGACCTCTAGAGGGACGACAAGCTAAAAACGTGATTTTTTGTACATTCAAGGGCCATAATTCAGGAAGATAGTATCATATACGCGTGAATTTTGAAAGGAACCAAGATCTTTGGGTTATAAACATGTATTTCAACTTTCATCAAAATCGGATCAAAATTGTGACCTCTAGAGGGTCCACAACCTTGATTTACCAGATGTTTACACTATTTGCATAGAAGGGGCAGCCATTTTTGATCGCCATTTTTGATCGGCAGTTTTGGCCCGATTTTCAAGAAATTCGAACTCAACAAACATTACGGTGTAACGGTGATAACATTTCGACGTCAACAAACATTATGGTGTAACGGTGATATATTCGAATGTTTTTTTAAATCAAATAATAATTGTGACCTCTAGAGGGACCACAAGCTAAAAACGCGATTTTTCGTACAACCAGAGGCCATAATTCAGTAAGTTACAATTCAATATGCGCGAATATTGAAAGGAACCAAGATCTTTGGGTTATAAACTTGCATTTCAAGTTTCATCAAAATCGGATCAAAATTGTGGCCTCTAGAGGGTCCACAACTTTGATATACCAGATGTTTACACTATTTGGGTACGAGGGGCGGCCTTTTTGTCTGGCAATTTTGGTCTGATTTTCATGAAACTCAACCTCAGACAAAATTACGGTGTAACGGTGATATATTCGAATGTTTTTCTAAATCGGATAATAATTGTGACCTCTAGAGGGACCATAAGCTAAAAAAGCGATTTTTCATACAATCAGGGGCCATAATTCAGGAAGTTACAATTCGATATGCACGAAATTAAAAAGAAACCAAGATATTTGGGTTATAAACGTGCATTTTAAATTTCATCACAATCAGATGAAAATTTAACCTCCACAACCCTGATACACAATATTTTGGCTCGATTTTTACGAAATTCATACTCAACCATCCTTAGGGTGTAACAGTGATATATTCAAATGGTTTTGTAAAACGGATAAAAATTGTGACCTCTATGGGGTCCACAAGCCAAAAACGCGATTTTTCGTACACTCAGGAGCCATTATTCAGGAAGTTATGGTCCAATATGCGCAGATATCGAAATGTACTGAGATCTGTGGGTTATAAACATGCATTTCAAGTTTCATCAAAATCAGATGAAAATTGTGACCTCCAGAGGGTCCACAACCCTAATACGCAATATTTTGACACTATTTGCAAATGAGGGGCAGCCATTTTGTCCGTCAGTTTCGGTCCGATTATTACGAAATTCGAACTCAACCATTCTTAGGGTGTAACGGTGATATATTCACATGTTTTTTTGAATCGGATAAAAATTGTGACCTCTATGGGGTCCACAAGCTAAAAACGCGATTTTTTGTACAAACAGGGGCCATAATTCAGGAAGTTATGATCCGATATGCGCGAATATTGAAAGGAACCGAGATCTGTGGGTTATAAACATACATTTCAAGTTTAAACCAAATCAGATAAAAATTGTGACCTCTACAGTGTTCACAAGCTAAACACAGGATTTTTCGTACAATCAGGGGCCATAATCCATGAAGTTACAGTCCGATACATGCCAATGTCGAAAGGAACCAAGATCTTAGGGTGATAAACCTATATTTCAAGTTTCATTGAAATCGGATAAAAATTGTGACCCTATAGAGTTCACAAAATATTGTGGACGGACGGGCGTATAAAAACAGCAGTGCATTTCCGCAGTTTTGTATTGTTTCTGAATATCCCCTACTTTTTTTGAAGAGTATATTAAACTTATTTTTCATAATAAAACAACCTTTTGTGGTAGCATTCTCCTTTAAGTCATATGACATTAAAAACATTTTCTGTTTGCTTCCTTATATACAGTAATGTTTTTTCCTCTGTTTTGTGGTAATAAGGACTATGCTTTAACTTTGTAATTAATACACCTCAATTCTTTTGAACGCTTATAATGTTTCTCACTATATAGTATAGTATAACATAGGCCATTTAGTTGTACTTGGCTTTTTAATACATTTCACCAATATGGTTACTTGCATAGGTAATTTTCCTTCAATGTGCTTACATTTATATTTCATTTGGCATTATAACAGATCATGACTCGTACTAGTATTATACAACATTTTGGGATATATTTCTCCTTATTGTTAGTTTTCATTTTTGAGTGAAGTCTGTATCACTACAGGCCCAGGACTGTACAGCGCAGTGGATGTTTACGGCTAGCCCCCGGATCCATTTACTAAATCTGATATGTATGTTTGTTTGTGATTTCTGTGTATTGTGCCTTGTCTGCAATCTGATTAAAACACAGATCCAATTTTGTTTCGTTTTTATAGTTCAAAATTTCGATTTTACTTGTCTTTACTACACTTGGATCTGGAAGCGTTGTTATTTAACTTGTGTTCTAATTGAAATGAGGGGTCAGCCAATCAAATGGTCTGTCGAATCGAGCGTTTGACCTTTTTTGCGCGGAACTGTGGGTAGTCATTAGCGGCAATAGAAATCAAAACAAAGCAAAAGTAGATAAAAAAAAATACATGGCGGTCGCTAATTGGTTAATCGAATGACCGACGTAATCGGGTCAGTTGTCGCTTGCTTGGTACCTGACGTCATAGAACGTGAACTCCCACTATAACTTGTTAGATCTACATGTAGTGTCGGCCATCGAAAGTATAAAAAATGAAACGAAATATAGATCTATATTTTAATTAGATTGCCTTGTCTGTAATTGTGTGTGTGTGGTACAGTATCCCTGCACTTACTATTAGCCCTATCTTTCATAATTACTTGTATATTTTCAACTTCTGGGTCCATTGTTATGATTAAACATTTGACATGTACAACTTAGTTTTTATGTAAATTTTAGTTGGTAGTTACTTCAGAATAGTATCAATATCTGACTACTGGAATATTAGCCTACATCATCACAGTCAGAAATTTTCGCTTAACAGGCTTATCAATCACTATCCAACCATTCTACTGTAGAAACTGTAATTGCATTGCAGAGCTATTTATACAGATCTTATTAAAAACAATCTAATATGTATCTGTATAATGCAGACAAATCACCGTTTAACAAGGCTTTACGCAAGGTCTCCTAAATGTCCCGATGCACCATTTTAAGCAGGAATCACTTGCAAATTACAATATCCTGAAAGATGAATCTCTAATACTTAGTAATAGGGATATTAGTCCAAAAATGGTTCAATTCGTTCAGTATTTACAAAAACATTTAGAATTGAAATTTCATCGATCTATGCGTCTCGCTATGCCATAAGCCTGCCACCATTTTGTTTTCACAAGAATTTAATTATAGGCCTGTTTAAATCTGATTGAATTCAAGCTGTGACATTATCTAGCGTTAGTATTTTGATTTTGATGTCTTAATTAAATGTTACATAATCAATCTGAGTACATATTATAGTTGATTAAGCCATGAAATTTATTTTTCGAACAAATGCAAATTGTGCATCAGGACTTCAAAGATGTTAATGGGGAAGACCAACGATTTTCAACAAGGTTTCCATAAACCTTAAATATATATTAATAAATAATCCCCTCTGTAGCACAAGTAAAAAAGTTTTTGTAAGCGAGAAATTAAATTTTATTAAAACCGGAAGTGACATAGTTGGTTCAACACACTCACTGGGCTCTATAGTAAGCATACAGATTTGGCTGCTGTATTGTGTTCACACGTCGTCCTTTGGCCAAAAATCTGATCAAATGGGCTGTTTATTATAAACACAAATTTATGGGGGTTTTTAACGTTTAGTACACAAAGCCATTGCGTAAATTCACTCATACTGAACCGTACACTGTGCCTCAATTCACGCCACATGGCTAATTGTTTACTAAACGTTAAAAATAACATCAATTCGTGTTTATAATATCCTAATAAACAACCCATTTGATCAGATTTTTGGCCAAAGGACGATGCGTAAACACAATACAGCAGTAAACTTGTGCCAAATCTGTATGCTTACTATAGAGCCCGGTGAGCATGTTGAACCAACTATGTCACTTTCGGTTTAAAATAAAAATTAATTTCTCGTTTATAAAAACTTTTTTGCTTGTGTTACAGAGGGGATTATTTATCAATAAATATTTAAGATTTGTTGAAAATCATTGGTCTTCCCCTTTAAAATTACATTAATTTTAGTTATATTTAAAAATAAATCCAAGATGAGAATAATAAAAGAATATCTAATAAATTACCTGACGCTCTCTGCAGAGGCTTGAATAATACTTGCTGATGATTCTGAATGATTAGGTGGAGTATCATATGACTTACTAATGGATTGTGATTCTGACATCTGAATGGAATCAACTAGAATAAAGCTTGCTGACTTCTCCAAGGAAAGGATTTCATTCACAACACTGCTATAAAAAAATTAAAAGGTGAGAGGTGAAAATTCTACCATCTTCATGTAAGAGTTATTATAAACCAGCAGTGGCCAGGCAGGATACACCCACATTTTGCAAGAGATGGATAGAGAACAAGCTAAAAACAAACACAATTTTTTTTACAATCAGGGGCAATAATCCAGAAAGTTATGGCCTGAAATGTGCAAATATCAAAAGGGATATAAAGATATGTTTTAAGTTTCATCAAAATCGGATAAAAATTGTGACCTCTAGAGGGTCCACAACCTTCGTATTACACACTTCTACACAATTTGCATACAAAAAGCGGCCATTTTGTCAGGCAGTTTTATTTCGATTTCCCCGAAATTCAAATTCAACCTTCATAATGGGTGAATGGTGATCTATTTAAACAGTTTTTAAAATCGGAAAAAAATTGTGACCTCTTAGAGAATACGCAAGCTAAAAATGCGATTTTTCGAACAATCAGGGGCCATAATTCAGGAAGTTAGGTTCAGGTATCTGCGATTATCAAAAGGAACCAATATCTTTGGGTTATAAACATGTATTTCAAGTTTCATCGACATCGGAACAAAATTGTGACCTCTAGAGCGAGTAGAGGGTCCACAACCTTGATTTACCAGATGTTTACACTATTTGTGTACGAGGGGATCCATTTTGTCAGGCAGTTGTGGCCTGACTTTCAAGAAATTCAAACTCAACAAACATAACGGTGGAACAGTGATAACGTGTTTTTTTTTAAATCGGATAATAATTGTGATCTCTAGAGGGATCACAAGCTAAAAACACGAAGTTTCGTACAATCAGAGGCCATAATTCAGGAAGTTACAATCCGATATGCGCTAGTGTTGAAAATCGGATCGAGATTTGTGATCCGAATACTTTTGTTGGCTATCCAAATACTATTCAGATAATTCGAAGACGTGAAATTCTTGAACAAAATTAAATCAAAAGTTCATATACCGGTACTCATAATTTCTTACTTGTTTCAATGTTTATGAGTGTCTGTGTATGAAGAGTATGAATCGTACTTTCGATTTGCAAATTGTTTGAGCCGTAAGAAAAAAACCTGCCTACCTTCAGCCGTAATTATTAAGACTATCTATGACATCCCAAAAAATCAATGAGGTGAAGGAATTTGTATAGTATAACTACTCCTGTAATCCGCACCCTCCCACTTATCATTTTGCTCAATCAACACGAATGAAAAAAGTAAAATAAAAACAGGTGCCATTTATTCCACCAGGGTCGTTCGCCTCATTCTGATAATCTACTACTATTGAACCAATCAGTGAGTGGGAATATACGTGACCTAGGTCGTTATGAATAAATTTCATTGTGGGAAGTCAAAACATGGTCTAAACTTGTATGCCGTAAACTAGTGCAGGGAATGAATATATTTTTTATTATTTAGACTACTGTTTGTGTTTTCGTTGCACTGCATTTACAATTTTATTAGTTACTATCACTAAATAATACGCATAATGTTGACATTTATGCTCAGAGCTGCGTACGTGATCAATTGCATTGGGGAAAATTTCAAATGTAATCAGATGTAAAACTGGCTAAATATAGAGCATAGGGAATGTCAGAATAGATTGGAACGAATAGTAAACGGATAGTAAAATGATTCGGATAACCCTTATTTTGTATCCGTTAATGAATATCCGAATAGTAGTTTCAACACTAATATGCACGAATATTGAAAGGAACCAAGATCTTTGGGTTATAAACTTACATTTCAAGTTTCATCAAAATCAGAAGAAAATTGTGACCTCTAGAGGGTCCACAACATTCATATACCATATTTTTATGCTATTTGAGTATGAGGGGCGGCCATTTTGTCTGTCAGTTTTGGTTCGATTTTTACGAAATTCAACAAACGGTTTTTGAAATTGGATATAATTTTAACCTCTATAGGGTCCACAAGCTAAAAATGTGATTTTCCGTAAAATCAGGAGCCATAATTCAGTAAGTTACGGTCCGATATGTGCGAGTATCGAAAGGATCCAAGATCTTTGGGTTATAAACTTACATTTCAAGTTTCATCCATATCAGAAGAAAATTGTGACCTCTAGAGAGTCCACAACCATGATATATCATATTTTTTACACTATTTGTGTACGAGGGGCGGCCATTTTTTCTGTCAGTTTTGTTCCGATTTTTACCTTAGGGTAATAGGGTGTAACAGTGATATATTCAAAAAGTTTTTCAAATCGAATAAAAATTATGACCTCTATTGGGTCCAAAAGCTAAAAACGCGATTTTTCGTACAATCAGGGGCCATAATTCAGAAATATCGAAAGGAAGTGAGATCTTTGGGTTATAAACTTATATTTCAAGTTTCAACAAAATCAGATATTAATTGTGACCTCTATAGGGTACACAAGCTAAAAACGCGATTTTTCATACAATCAGGGGTCATTATCCATGAAGTTACAGTCCGATACATGCCAATATCGAAAGAAACCGAGATAAACCTATATTTCAAGTTTCGTTGAAATCGGATAAGAATTGTGACCTGTAGAGAGTCCACAAACAATTGTGGACGGACGGACAGGGGCGACGACAACATACGTCAACATGAAAATGTGGGCGTATAAAAACACGATTTTTTGTACTATCAGGGGCCATAATTCAGGAAGTTATGGTCAGATATGCACGAATATCTAAAAGACCCGAGATCTGTGGGTTATAAACATACATATGAACATGAAAATGTGGGCGTATATAAACTATATTGATATCTGGAATTCGAAATAAAGAGTCTGCCGTAATGCCATGGTCTGAGCAAAATTTTCTTCATAGCCCACTGCAGGTTTAACATACAATTGAATAGGATTCTTTGTCTTATGAATATAAACACTGTGTATCAATTTCAAATCTATCTGAAAATAACTTCAAATAGCCATTCTGGGCTTCTTCAACTCATGAACATAAACACTGTGTAGTTATTTAAAGGCACACTAAAGATAACGATATCCTCTTGAGCATTATGAAGTTTTTTTCAAGTGGTCAATGGCAATAATTCTGGAAGTAATCATTGGAAATTGTTGAAAATCGATAGGTTTCTTCCAAGATCATCATCTCAAGAGCATGAACAGTGTGTATAAATGTGTCAACTGAATGATAACATTAGTGTTTTTGAAAGTGATCAATGGCCATACCTCTGGTAGTAGTTATCAGAAATAGCTTAAAATCAACAGGCTTCTTCATCTTGCCATATTTGATTCTCTCTATATTAGCTTTTAATTTACATATTTTATATGAAAGGTTGGGAATAAGTAATAACTAGTCTATAAGAGTCAAGTCACTGTGTTAATTGAATCGTGAGTTGACCAAAAATATGGCAGATGTTGATGTATTTCAATCAGATTCAAATTAGCAAAACTTAAAAACTTCACTTCTGAGGCAAGTAGTCGGGGTGTGAGAAGACAAATTTTAAGACAGTAACTAATATTATGTGGTTGAACCATTGACAAGCAAACTGCGGGAATGGAACTTGGGTAAAGTTATTTGATACCCTAACAAAACTTCCCAAAATGTCCGCTGCACATCACCACTGACGTCGATTGCCAATCAGATTGGTGTGAAACTAAGAACACACCACTTTTATACGGTCATTTTGTGTGCTCTTTAACAGTGATTACAAGAAAATAAACTGACAGACAGGTGTAATGACAATGGAAGACAATAACTGAGAGTGTAAACATGCTATGATGATATTTGCCAATAAGCAAAGGCAGACAGACTGTGGTAATAAAAATTTAAGATGATATTGACAACATGTAGGGTATAAAAAGTTGTATGATATTTGTCAATAGGCTTGTACATGATGTTTTGGTAATGATTTGACTTAGATTGTGTAGCCAGCTGTGACCACGACAACCAGATTAAAAACATATCATAATTGTTAATAATTTTTAGATTTATTTTTTGTTCGGTGCTAGTTTGAAAACTACTATTTTACAAGAGCATGGGATCACGGTGGCTAAGTAGGTAAGGCGCTGGCTTGCTAGCCTGGAGGTCGGGTGTTCGATCCCTGCATTGGCCGAGAAAGTTCATCCAGATTTTCCGGCGTGGTTTCCCCTTGTCAGTGATGCAGGACGGAGGGCCTGACAAGGACAGCTGTCTAGTCATTCGGATGAGACAAAAAAACGAGGTCCTGTGTACACATTGGCGTGCACGTAAAAGATCCCTTGACTGTTGGAATTCGATATAAGAGTAAGCCGTCCGGGCAAAATTTCCCTCATAGCACACTGTATGGCGTATGCCCGTCTTCATTAGCCCAGTTCGGAGCAAAACAGTAGGACGTTAAACCCCATTTCATTTCATTTCATTTCATTTGCTAACTCTGCAATATACGTCCACATTCCTGCTTTGATTGATAGGGTACTTTTTACCAGCGGCTGCCTGGTAGGTAACGCCCACATTTTGCAAGAGATGGATAGGGAATAAGCTAAAAACAACAAGCCAACAGTCAGGCTGATGTCCCCCGCCGAAATCCCCAAATAAATAGATGACACATAATTAATCGCACATCTATTTTTTTCAAAAGTATCGAGCAATCAAACTGATTATCAACTATACACTAAGTTTTATCACTCTGTATCAGATAGAATCAAAGTTATCTTGTCCCAAAGCATCGACCAAGGAAATTTCTGCTTAGCTTTAGCTCGATATGTTAATTATTGAACTCAGTCAAGACGAACATCTACATCAAGTTTAAACATTCTACCTCAATTAGAAGCAGAGTTGTTATGTTCCAAAGTCTTGACCAATCAAAATGCTTATTGCTTCTTAGCCTAAGCAGACGATTCTCATCATCGAACTTAGTCACGGTATTGATGTAATGAAACTATACACCAAGTTTCACCACTCTCACCAATCAAATGGCTTATCTCTACTTACCATAAGCAGAAAATGCTCATCAAGGCATTGACCTCATAAACACCTACAAAGGTTGAAATTCTAGCTCAATTAGAAGGAGAGCTACTGTGTTCCAAAGTCTTGGCCAATCAAATTGCTTAGCTCTGCTTACACTAAGTAGAAAATGCTCATCTTTTCACACTCAATCAAGGCATTGACCTAATAAACACCTACACCAAGTTTGAACATTTTAACTCAATTAGAAGGAGAGTTATTGTGTTCCAAAGTCCCGGCCAATCAAATTGCTTATCGCTCTGCTTACCCTGAGCAGAAAATGCTCATTATCGAACTTAGTCAAGGTATTGATGGAATGAAACTATACACCAAGATTCATCACTCTCACTTAATTAGAAGTAAAGTTATCGTGTCCCAAAGCATCAACCAATCAAATTGCTTATCTCTGCTTACCCTAAGCAGAAAATGCTCTTCTTCGAACTCCATCAAGGCATTGACCGAATAAACACCTACACCAAGTTTGAACATTCTAGGTCAATTAGACGGACAGACAGACAGACGGACGGATGGACAGACAGACAGACAGACGAACGAACCCATTTTAATAGTCCCCTGCTTTCTTCGAAAGGCGGGGGACAAAAACAATTTTTTGTACAATCAGGGGCCATAATCCAGAAAATTATGGTCGGAAATGCACAAATATCAAAAGGTACAGAGATTTTTGGAATATAAAGATATGTTTTAAGTTTCATCAAAATCGGATAAAAATTGTGACCTCTAGAGGGTCCACAACCTTCATATTGCATACTTTTACACAATTTGCGTACAAAGAGCGGCCATTTTTGTCAGTCAGTTGCATTTCGATTTTCCTTAAATTCGAATTCAACCTTCATTATGGTGGAATGGTGATATGTTTAAACGTGTTTTAAAATCGAAAAAAAAATTGAGCAAGCTAAAAATACAATATTTCAAATCAGGAGCCATAATCCAGGAAGTTACGTTCATAAGATCTTATTGTGTAATGGTGATATACTCACATGGTGTTTTTTTAAATCGGATCTACAGGGACCAGAAGCTAAAAACGGATGTAAATGGTCATTTGGTTAACCGGTCACAGTTCGGTTGCACTGTTGAACCGGTTCAAAAAATTACTAATCGCCGTAATCGGTATTCGTTTTCATATGATACCTGACTTTCAAACACAGGAATGAGAGCCACAACATTGTTTTCTTTCACTAAGACCACATAAATATTTCAAATAGCACTTGTCATTTGTAATAAGTCTCGAGAAGTTAATGACTCTAAATTCCCTACCCCCCCCCCCCCCCCCCGCTTCAAAGTTTTGACATTTGTATACGTTATTAGCACTGGCTGCCAAGCATTAAATAGCCTCAAATGATTGACAGATTAATTGTTTTACAGTATTAACCTCATCACTCCATAGATCTTTGGTCAACGCCCCACAGCATTGCGCATTCGAGTGATCATATAAACAATTTTACTATTCTATTTTAATATTATTTCATCACATCATACTTGTTTCCTTTTGAGATCTTTGGGTTATAAACTTACATTTCAAGTTTCATCAAAATCGGAAGAAGATTGTGACATCTAGAGGGTCCACAACCTTGAAATACCTTATTTTTACACTATTTGAGTACTACTACAAGGGGCGACCGTTTTGTCTGTCAGTTTTGGTCCGATTTCTACGAAATGTAAGTAAAGTAAGTTGGTGTAACGGTGATGTATTCAAACGTTTTCTTAAATCGGATAACAATTATGACCTACCTCTATACGGTCCACAAGCTAAAAGTGCGATTTGTCGTACAATCAGGGGCCATAATTCAGGAAGTTACGTTCGGATATGTGTGATTATCAAAAGGAACCAAGATGTTTGGGTTATAAACTTACATTTCAAGTTTCGGAAAAAAATTGTGACCTCTATGGGGACCACAAGCTAAAAACATGATTTTTCGTACAATCAGGGGCCATAATCCATCGAATGGAACCGAGATCTTAGGGAGATAAACCTATATTTTAAGTTTCATTGAAATCGGATAAAAATTGTGACGTGTAGAGTGTCCACGAACGGACGGACGGACACACAAACAGGAGTGACGGCATAATACGTAAACATGAAAATGTGGGCGTATAATAATTGGGACTTGTAGAATGTCCATAAACAATTGTGAAAAGCCGGACGGACTGCGGCGACGACAATATACGTCCACATGAAATGTGGGCGTATAAAAATGGGCGTGGCTCTTCCCCTGGGGGTTGGGCATTCACAACAAACAATAGGGATCTCCCTTATAAATAAGTATGCAAAGTTTCAAGGTGATACATTAAGAAATGCGGTCTGTAGATGACAAACAACTACAAGAAATGGGCGTGGCTCTGCCACCGGGGGTCGGGCATGCACCAAAAGCAAAATTGATCATCCTTAGGGTATAAGGAATTCATATGAAAATTTTTCAAGATGATCGATTAAGAATTGTGGCCTGTAGGCGACACACAGACACAAAAAGAAAATGGGTGTGGCTCTGCCCCTGGGGACTGGGTATGTACACCAAACAATAGGGATGTTCCTTGGGGTAAAAAGAATAAGAATGCTATGTTAAGAAATGCGGCCTGTAGACGACAAACAAACAAATACAAGAAATGGGCGTGGCTCTGCCCCTGGGGGTCGGGCATGCACCAAAAACAATAACGATCATCCGTAGGGTATAAGGAATAAGTATGCAAAGTTTCAAGATGATCACTTAAGAATTGTGGCCTGTAGGCGACACACAGACACAGATAGGAGTGGCGGCAATATACGTCCACATTCATAATGTGGAGGTATAAAAATTGTAGTTTTTATACACTAACTATGGTTAAATAACTCATTTATGGGATTCCACTGTTCAGTTGTATGGGTGATGTGGTAATCGAGATTATCAATTACCACTAAAACATAAGCCTAACCCAAGCAGTACAGAACTTCAAATACATAGGACTAGAATACAGGGCCCTGTTTCACGTAATTTTAGGCCTAACGCGACCGACTAACTAAAACCACCCCCGACTTAAATTATTTTATTGCACTTTTCCACGATCTTTTTATTTTATTTTGTGTGTCAACCTGAAATATATCACGAGAGTTATTTCCCTTAACTATGGCTATGGTTTGATTCATTATTGAAACTGGTTGATCAAGACGAAAGCGTCATAGGTGTCACTTCTCAACAAAATGGTTGCAGACGAATACACGTCCATTCCCACGAAATGATTCTGCCTCTATGTCTGTGGTGCGTAGTTTTAAACATGATGACGATATTTTCAATATCCGTTTTCGAGAAAAATGAAGGCACAACCCGCGCTATCGTTAAAAACGAATTGAAATAGTTTCACATTTCAAGTTCGTGGCAAATCGTGTGCGAGTCGGGCATCACGAAAAATCCCGATGTCATTGATTTGTTTGCCAATTGAATAAAGAAGATGAATGTTTCCACCCGGAAAATTATTAAGCTGTCAAATTAGCTCTTAAGTTTAATAAAAACTTTCAGTTCGTTACTTTTTACGTCAGACCCCAAATTCATTAAACAAAATTATTGAATCTGTAGTATACAGCTAATCAGATTTCTGTATTGATTTCTCTGGCTTTAAAAAAAAAATCTGAAAAAAAAAACGACCTACCGACCCTTCTCCTCGATTGTGGGTCGGGTTTGGTGAAACAAAGATATTTTTAAGGTCAGCCTTAACTAAAGATAAAATCTAAATTTTAGTAGATACTTCAATTTTGATTGGCTAAGCACTAAAATCAATCTAATATTATCCAATCAAATTATTAAAATTTGGATTTTATCTTAGTTACAATTTCGTGAAACAGGACCCAGGTTTATAACATTCTTCCACTCAGGGTTGGAGCCTTTTACTACTTTTAACCAATTTCAAATTTTCCAAATATGGGTTTAGGAAATGATTGATCTTGGACATCAATCTGCTCTCTTGTGTTCTCTGGGTTGATTGAAGAGAAATTGTTTGCCACCATATTATGTATGAAACTGTACTTACATTGTTTGTGACGACTGGATTTCATTTTCTACTGGTTTATTGCTGGTAGCCTGATCACCCATTTCAACATGACTACTAATAACATCCTCCTATAAAAAAACAAAATAATACAAATAATACAATTTTTGAATTAAGCTGAATGTAAAATCCAAATTAAGATATCAATCCTTGAAATTTACAAGAATCTAGTTCTAGGAATTTCTTGCCCGAAAACCACCTCACTCCAATTAAGAGCTTAAAGGAGCTAAGTCGCTAATATTTGGGACCTAGAAATTGACACAAATTGGTCGCAACACATACAATAATGTAATATGAATGTATATAAATTGATTTACATTCAAACGTTTCTGTTTTTACTGTAATTTTTAATCAGTTAGGTTTGCCAGTATTCTCAATTGAATTTCAATCTCTAGCATCTGGTTATTCCAGTCTACGCCGATATTATTTATTGGGCTTGCTCTCCAGATAAGAATATAGCGTCCTGTTTGACATGACTTGTGGAATATGCCTAGCCTCGTTTTTCGAGTCCCTTATTACAAATAGCGCTGAAACGCATTATGGTACACGATTCGTGTACCAATTGTAAAATGTTTATTTTGTCTTTAATATTGGATATCAGAAGGCCATCTTTTCCCAGTAAGATCCAAATATCAATGTTGATTTAAACCGACAAATAAATCGTGTTTTCAATGTCGAAGATTTTGGATGATATTGAGTTAGAGACTTAGCTACTTTAAATAATAGTTTTGTTTTGAAATCATCATGATCAGTTGTTTATTTCATTTCATTTCTATAGGCTTCCTCGTCTCATGACCTTAAACACTGTGTATAAATTAAAGTCAATCAGATATGAACTTTAGCCTTTAGACAGATGGGGATGACAACAATATACAACCACAATTCAATGCAGGGGTATAAAAATTGTTTAAAAAATATGGGCTTTATTGTGTTCACAAGGTTAATTTAGCCTAAGCAGAAAATGCTCATGATTAGACTTACTTAAAGGAGCTAAATCGCTAGTATTTAGGATCTAGAAATTGACACAAATGGGTAGCACGCATATAATAATGCAATTTCAAATCAGTTATCTTCGGCGAAATACGCCGGAAGTTTCAATCGAATGGCAATCTCTGGTTATCCCAGTTTACACTGATAGTATTTATTGTGCATGCTCTCCAGATAAGAATATGGCGTCACAATTTGACAGGACTAGTGGAATATGTCTAGATTCATTCTTCGAGTCCCTTGCTACAAATGGTGCTGAAACGCATGCATTTTACACGAATGGTAAAATGTTTATTTTGTCTTAAATATACTCTTATATTGAAATGCAAATACCTATATGCAGGTTGTGATATGATAAATAGTCATGGACACTTGACATGCTTTGAGAGAATGTTCACAGATGAAGAACTTATCGCCCCAACAGAACCACTAGGCTGCACCTCCGACACGCAATAGCGCCATACACGTGGGAGGGGTTCATTGTCAAATTTGACACTTCAAGGAAGGGTTGATGAAAACTACCACGTGCAGGTTTATCTATCCATGTTTGCTTTCCTATCGGTTCTTGCATAAGATTTACTGTTTAGCATATCTTTGGTTAAGCGTGTTACGTTTAATTTGATCAGGAGATGTGTTCGTAGACGTCAACGTCAAACGACAACACTGCAAGAATTGGCCGTGGCACTGGAAGAGGAGTGGGTCAGATTGCCCCAAATCGTGACGACAAATTGCTGAATGTCTGAGGATTGGTGGAGCAATTACTCATTATTAAGACAAAAATCAAAAACGTTGATTTTCACTTTTGAAGGTGTATCTCTTTGCGAGAGAAATGGGGCCATCAGATAAGTCGCCCATATGAACTGTTTATGTTCGTGTGTAGGCAATTGGCCTGAACATTATTAACATACACTGGTTACCTCTAATAAAAACAGCAGTGCATTTCCGCAGTTTTGTATTGTTTCTGAATATCCCCTACTTTTTTTGAAGAGTAAATTAGATATTAGAAGCCCATCTTTTCCCGGTAAGATCACAAAATCAATGTTGATTTAAATTGACAATTAATTTGTGTTTTCAATGTCGAAGACTCTGGATGATAGAGTTAAGAGACTTAGCTGTCAAGATTTTAATGTAGTGAACCAATATTTTTAAACTAAATTTCATCACTCTCACTCAATTAGAATCAAAAGTTATTGTTCTCCAAATCACTACTTAGGCTAAACATAAAATACTGATACACTATACACCGAGTTTAATCACTCTCACCCAAATTAGAATCAGTGTTGTCGTGTTCCAAAGTCTCCACTAATCAAACTGTAACGAAACTATACCCCAAGTTTCATCACTCTCACTCAATTAGACCCAGTAATTATGTCCACAGTATCGACCAATCAAATTGCTTATTTCTGCTTAGCCTAAACAGAAAATGCTTATCTTCAAACAACATCAAGACATTTACATAATAAAGACCTACACCTAGTTTAGAAGCAGAGATTAATAATTGTGTCCCAAATAGTGGACGGACACAAATCCATTTTACAATGTAATAGTTTTAAGAATATATTTATCTTTCTTTACTTCAAATTATATCAAGCTCAGAATTATGGCGGGGTATCGGGTTCAAAATGCAATCTAGAGTAAAAAGCAGAAAGTCAACAGTAAAAAGTAGAAAATCTAAAGTAAACGGGAAAATTCTTATCTAAAAGGGTATTTTTATTTTGAAAACCTATAAATTTATGTACTTAGTCTGCAGAAACATCAAGCTTTTCAACTTTCATTCTACTATCAACTTTTGACTTTCGACTTTCCGCTTTCTACTGTCAACTTTTAACTCTCGACTTTCTACTTCAGATTTTCTACTCACGATTTTCTAACGCAGATTTTCTCCAATACTATGGTGGCTGATAGTGGCCATGTAATTTTTCGCCATTTTCATAACCCGTCAACACGACATAACAACAGTATTAGTGAGAGCATACGTCAAAGTAGACTTGGATATTAGAGACTTTTGGCAAGCGTAAATTCCTGGTCCACATCGCGTATCCGTATAGATTTTGTGTGTGACGTCATCAATGTGTGTGTATTTCTCATACGTGATACGGTACACGGATGCGGCAGCACGTATCGAACAGCTTTCATACTTTTATACGCTAAATGTTGTTGCATAGCGTTTTTATGAATCTATGTGTATCCTAGAACACGAAGGTGTATATTTGAGGTGATTTTAACCATGATAAAGACGGAAATTTAATCATTATTTTTGATAAGTTTTTCTCGGTATTTTCATATTTTTCCTGTTTGTCTGCATGCTGAATGATCTACGTGCTAAATTTAGGGAGGTGGGACCATGCAAATCTGTAACTGATGTGATTCTACCGTAAAGGGGTATAAACTTTCTGAAATGAGTGAAACCAAAAATTGCTGTCAAGTCTAGGCATTTGTGGCTAGGCACTTGACTAGCACTGATGGTGATTTTGGTAGATAACCGTCGTCATGTTGTAAGAGAACTAAGCTAAGCTCAACTACTCATACGTACGCGGCACGAACGTCTGTCAAAACTCTAAAACTATACTGGCGCAACGTATCACGTATACAATCTGCATACGCGATACGGATGTGAAAGATTCCGCTTGCCAAAAGTCTATAATATCCAAGTCTACTTTGACGTATGCTCTCACTAATACTGTCGTTATGTCGTGTTGACGGGTTATGAAAATCGCGAAAAATTACATGGCCACTATCAGCCACCATAGTATTGGTGAAAATCTGCGTTAGAAAATCGTGAGTAGAAAATCTGAAGTGGAAAGTCGAGAGTTAAAAGTTGACAGTAGAAAGTAGAAAGCAGAAAGTCGAAAGTCAAAAGTTGATAGTAGAAAGTAGAAATTATGTCCATGAAAGTTGAAAAGCTTGATGTTTCTGCAGACTAAGTACATAAATTTATAGGTTTTCACCATAAAAATACCCTTTTAGATAAGAATTTTCCCGTTTACTTTAGATTTTCTACTTTTTACTGTTGACTTTCTGCTTTTTACTCTAGATTGCATTTTGAACCCGATACCCCGCCATACAGAATATTTCTCTTGAAAAGTGCAAAAACTTACCGAAAATTTAACAGAACAAGTTTCTAGGGTACAGGTGAAACAAACAACAGTTAATGAAAAAAACACTCGGACACAATTTCGAATGAACATTTCATCTCATTTCATTGAAAACAGTTTACGGTAAGTTTAAGATCCTGTGTATATGTCAATTGTTTGCCTTTGACGAAGTCACTAATGGACAGGAAACCCTAACAAAGTTAAATCTCTGAAACGATTCAGTATTCAGGAGAACTGCACACAAAAACACAGACAAAAGAAATGATACATGACTACAACAAGAACAGTACAATTAGATATTCACATTCTTTGTTCAGTATTTCCAAATTTATATAATATTCACATCAAAATATTGGAAACCCCCTGCTCAAGTTTTTAAGACGAATGATGACGTTAGAACAACATATTGGAGCAATGATATTCAGCTGTTGTCACAAGCTTTATGTCTGCAGTAAAGATAAAAATTCAACTATTAATGTATACAATTCTAAATGACATCAACGCACATGGTACGCTACTTAACTAGGGATGATAAGCTTTCAATACATCAAAACAATAAAATGATATTAATGTCCATATTAAAATTCATCTTGTTTTATCTCTGACAATAATACCATGAATGCCAATTTAAGGGAAACTTAAAACAGAAGCCTGAAGCTTTTTAATTTCTTTGTAAATGATCCATGAACTTAATAAGTTGAAACTAATTAATAAAATTTAAGTTACAGGTATGCTTACTCTTTCTACAATGTGAAACCCCTGATACCAATTCTAATTAATTATTCATTTATTTGGAAACATTTAACAAAACTAATACCAGCGGTTGTCAGGCAAGATACACCCACATTTTGCAAGATATGGACAGAGAACAAGCTAAAAAAGGCATTTTGTCTGGCAGTTTTGTTCTGATTTTCATGAAATTTAAACTCAACCAACAATACAGTGTAACGGTGATATATTTGAACATTTTTTTTAAATCAGATAAAAAGGAACCAAGATCTTTGGGTTATAAACATGCATTTCAGGTTTCATCAAAAATCGGGTGAAAATTGTTACCTCTAGAGAGTTCATCACAACCTTGATATACCATATTTTTACACTACATGTATTAGCATACGAGGGACGGCCATTTTGTCTGCCAGTTTTGGTCCAATTATCAAGAAATCCAAACTCAACCATCATTAGAGTATAACAGTGATATATTCATATGGTTTTTTAAATTGGATAAAAATTGTTACCTCTAGAGGGACCACGAGCTTAAAACATGATTTTTCATACAATCAAGGGCAATAATTCAGGAAGTTACGATCCGAAATGCCCGAATATCGAAAGGAACCAAGATCTTTGTGATATAAGCGTAAATTTAAGGTTGAATCAAAATCGGAAAAAAATTGTGGCCTCTAGAAGGTCTACAACATGGGTTCCATGTAGGCCATATATGCCAGTTGGGACCGAGGGCTTTTGAAAATGACCGAAACTGGATCAGACCCGTAGGTCATTTTGCATGCTGGAAAAGTAACATATTTTGTTCTAAATGATAAAAATCCCCAGGCACGACGAAACTCTGTGCATTTCGTGTTGTAAACTGTCAGGTATAGTAAAATTAACAGTGTTCAGTAGTCCAAGAATGGAAACCACTGACAATTAATTATCCTTGTGTATATTGCTCTATACACTTGAATCAATGGAGAATCAACATCAAACAGATTAAGAGCTTAACATTTAATCAATTTAATTATCCGTATTTCGTTTCATAATTAGGCCTAGTACTGTGTCATCATTCTTAAAATCGAGTTGTTGTTACAGCATATTTGCCGACTTTCATCGCTCGTGCAGCCATATTTACAGTAAAAGCTTTATTTTGATAAGCTTTACTTTGATATCTTCACTTGTAACTGGAGTTAATCATGCGAATGAATCCAATCTCCCTTCTTCAACATCGGCCCACAACGAAGGGAGTTCCACTCCGAAAACCAAAGTCTATCATAAAATCTCAACTAAATGGTCATAAACATTCCCGTGGTTAAGATATGATATTCCCACACAAAACATGTGTTGTCAGCTTGGTTTTTAATTCTTTTTTTCTGTTATTTAACAATCGATAGACGTTACTTTGCTTAACACAACAAAGTTTTACGCTCGCCATCATTTTGAAATATGTCCAAATATCTTTACATGTTATCTAGTAAAAATACTAGCACGATATTGTTTGAGCTCTCCAAATATCAATATGACTTTGAATTATTTAAATGCGTTAATCATTCGGAACTACTTTTTCCCCCGTGTATGGAGAAAGAGTCAACAGTCTACATGTAACTCGTCACGTACGCAGTACCCACTGGTTAATTAAAAGATTGTTTTGCAAGAAACACAAGATGACTAGTCATCACCATCCCGCACCCTTGAACTTGTTTGGAAGGCATAAGGAAAAACAACTTCTTGGAATATCAGTGGGACTAGTCAGAAGATTCATACTCTGATCATAGTAGCTCGGCAAGGCAAAGTCGCTACTCTCTGTAAGGATTGCACAACAACCATTGCCTACCTCAATCAGCTGCTGTATGTTAAACATTAAGCTTATACATCAGAAAATAAAATACTTTAATGTTTGTATAAAGTTTTAAAAAGATTTCTCTGAACAGATAATGAAATATGCTCTACAAATGAAATCGGGACAGAAGGAACGTCATCAAAAAATAAAATAATAGGTTGATGAATGTAAAAGTGTTATAAAGGTATCTTGAACAGTTTCTGGGATATGCTCTTGAATAATAATTATATACAAAAAAATAATTCAAATGTGTAGTAAAAATCATTCAACAGATAATTTTTTTCCATGGCAACGCAAAAATTATTAAATCCGACAAATTTCTAATTAGCAAAAGTCACAACTACTGTAATAGGATGATGTGTGTTCAAAGTTTCAACTAGTAAGAATATATATATTCTGAGCACAACAGTTCAGCATGTTGGGGTTGCACCTTCAGTTGGGTCCAGCGTCTAAGTCTTTAGACAAATCTCATTTGTTTCCATGAAAACACAAAAAAATATAAATCCCAGAAATTCCTAAATAGCAAAAGGCACAACTACTGTAATAGGTTGATGTGAGTGCAAAGTTTCAGAAAGATATCTTGAACGGTTTATGAGATATGCTCCGGAAACAAAATTGTACACCAAAAACTAAGTCAAATTTGTTTCCATGGAAACACAAAAAATATAAATCCCAGAAATGCCTAAATAGCAAAAGGCACAACTACTGTAATAGGTTGATATGTGTGCAAAGTTTCAGAAAGATATCTTGAACGGTTTATGAGATATGCTCCGGAAACGAAATCGGACGGACGGACGGACCGAGTTTCAATATCCCTCCCTAACTTCGTTTGGTGCAGGATAATAACGCCAAGAATAGTTTCGTGACTGGTTCCCATAATTTTAGAAAGTCGGCTCTTGTAGAGCACGATGCCTTCAGTGACCATAAAACGTCACTTGAACACGGAGATCGACTATTTAAAGATGTTATACCACAAATGTTCCATCAGAGTTCTGACGAGTATATAGTTTGGAACACAGTAACTCTCCTTCTATTCGAGGTAGAAGTACAAACTAGGTGTAGACGTTCATTTGGTGAATGCCTTGATGGAGTTCGATGATAAACATTGTCTGCTTATGGTAAGCAGAGACAAGCAATCTGATCGGTTGATGCTTTAGGGCCAATAACTTTGGTTTTAAAGGTTCAATACCACTCTTGTTGTAACTGAATAATATGTCCCAATCTTTATTCTGGTCAACAAATTGTACTATTTTACAATATTCCAATTAATTGGTGATACAAATTTCATCTTAACACACCTAATTTAAAAAATTGGAAAAATTCAACTAAATGATTTGAAAAGCCTACCGTAAATCTTTTCAAATGTGACTTGGATTTAAAAATATGGCCTAGAAAAACTTGGTCTCATAAATTCACAGCTTGGGTGGCGATTTCCCCCCTTCAGCCACCGGACTATTTGGGAAATACACTTATATTTCAAGTTTCGTTAAAATCGGATAAAAATTGTGACATGTAGAGTGTCCACAAACAAAATATGAACGGATAAAAATGTTGTATTTTAGTAACCATTAGTAAGCTGAAGTTGCTTTCCGACTTACAATTCAATCAACCCATTTTACATGAAAATTCGCACCCAGATGCTTGAATTTTTAAACATAGATATCGTCACAAATGAATTATAAATTACAGATACATATATATAATTCAGCTGACACCCGTTGCAGCTATTTAAACAGGCATTTATACAAATGTTGATAGCAATCAAATAGTTGGTATGCAATCGATGCCCAAAGCTCTTAAAGGAAACAGAACTTTATATACAGAATGATGAGAGGAATGGAGTTTGGTCATTTCAAGACTAACATGTGGTTATTATTTTATTAAAAATTGGTCAAATGTGGAAGAATCTACTGTTCATAGTATTCCAGTTGTCAAGCATTCTTTTACTTGCACGATCTAGTGTGTACTTTATGCACCTTGGTCATCTGTTCCATTCAAGTAACTACCCAGACAAGTGGCTTAAAAAAAACAGCGGCTGCCAGGCAGGATACACCCACATTTTTCAAAAGATTGATAGATAACAAGCTAAACAAAAAGCAATTTTTCATAACATCAAAGGCCATAATTCAGGAAGGTATGATTAGATATGTGCGAATACCGACAGGAACCAAGATCTTTGGGTTATAAACATACATTTCAAGTTAAAATCGAAAAAAAAATTTTTGACCTCTAGATTGTCCACAAGCTAAAAACATGCCAATACGGAAAGGAACCAAGCTCTTTGGGATAAACCTATATTTTAAGTTTTCGTCAAAATCGAATAAAACTTGTGACCTGTAGAGTGTTCACAAACAAATTCCCCATCTTCATTAGCCCAGTCGGAGCAGAACAGTAGGACGTTAAACCCCATTCAATTTCATTTTATCTACAAACAAATTCTGGACGGATGGACAGGTGCAACAGCAATATACGTCCACATAAAAATGTGGGCGTATAAAAACACTGACACAACAAAAGGTGGGATCCAAGTTCATCACCCTACATTCCGTCAACCAGATGCAATACTCATGAAATCTCACTATAGACAGTGATGTGTATTTAGACCGGTTTACAGAAAGTAAAGCACTTTCTCCTTCACTTTACTAGTGAGAATCAGTGAGTGTTGCAACCGGTTGACACAATCTAGGGTAGTTGACTTTGATGCGACCCATCATTGTGTCGGCATGTCTCTCATATTTGTATATTATATCAACTGACAGAGAATCGCTTACGAACATGAACGTAATTTACTTATTTTTTAGTCACAGCTTAAAGGAGCTAAATCGCTAATATTTGGGACCTAGAAATTGACCCAAATGGGTCGCAACGCATATAATAATGTAATCTGATTGTATATAAACTGATTTACACTCAATTGTTTCCCGTTTTGACTCTGATTTCAAATCAGTTATGTCCAGCGAAATATGGCATCGGCATGAGTCTCAACCAAGTGCCAATTTCTAGCGTCTGGTTATTCCAGTCTATTGCGCATGCGCTCCAGATAAGATATACGGTCACCGTTTGACATAAGTTGTTGAATATGTCTAGCCTCGTTCTTTCTGGTCACTTGTTGCAAGTGACGCTGAAACGCACTATGGTACACGATTCGTGTACCAATGGTAAAATGTTTATTTTGTCTTAAATATTGGATAGCAGAAGCCTACCTTTTCCCGGTAAGATTACAACATCAATGTTGATTTGAATTGACAAATAATTTGTGTTTTCAATGTGTAAGATTTTGGATGATACTGAGTTAGAGACTTAGCTACTTTAATGTTAAATTTGGAAGAGACTTTCCATGTTACACAGGTTCGTATGGTTTGGTGAACAATCTGAATAAGAAAATATTAAATGCTGAATATGTTAAAAGTTTAACTACCTGGTATTAATTCATATTTTATCATTAAAATTTAGAAACTATAAAAATTAGAAATTAACATCTAATAAAGCGTAAATATTCTACAAGCTCTACATAAATAAAATATTGTTAATGTTCAATTCTTTTTTGGTACATTATATGCTGAATTTGTAATTTAAAATAAATGATCATAATTTTACGGACAATCAGGGGACTTTCTACCATTAACTGATGACTTTTTCTTCAGACTTTTTTACTCACGAGATTTTAACGCAGATTTTCTCAAACAAAATTTCTTTTACCAACTGGTATACATTGTATTATGGAAAATAACTATCTAATTCTCCCAGGCATGCAATCCAGGGATGCTGTTTCAAAATTTTGACCTTCAGAATTTTTAGTTGGGGTTAAATTTAGGTTATCAGAAGTCGTCCGCTTCAGGAAATAGGATAAACACGATTCCATTTCATGTTTTGTAGCATATCGCATTCTGAATAATAATTATCATTACCACAAAAAATATGTGCACCTGCCTATTGTCCATATTTAATTCACGTTCATGTCAGTAATATTCCTTAATAATTATGTGTCTTTGTTTATACGATAGAAAATGATAACATATTTTCAATAATGGTATTTTAAAATTACATTGATACATGCAGCTTAATGCCTTATATGGTAGGTGATGATTTCCATGCGAGATCATGGGAAAGGACGACTTTCACAGTGGGTTTCAAAACTGAGTCAAAACAGAATTAGTTTGTTGTAGAAAATACGTTTTTTTTTAATAACTTATTTTCTACAACGAACTAATTCGAAAAATGTATCCATTCGAAGATTCTCTATTAAAACAGGGAATGGATACATTTTCCATATACCTGTGTGTAATATTTTGTTGCCTAGTGAATGGAAAATGATTCAAATAATGTGTGATAGGATGTCAGCAGGCTACTTATTTGATGTGTTATGAATAACTATCAATTCCATTTCGGTAAACTTTTCTAAGTTTGGAAATGCCTTAAACATAGCTCACAACCCATTATTCACGCTACTTAAATTTTAGTAAACCTGTGCATGAGACTTACATTTTACGCATCACTGGCCGTAAAGACTTTTGGTCTTGTACATACAGTACATACAAAAGTTTCTCCCGGTTTCTTGCGACTGGTCTGCGAGCTACCAAACCCCACGACCCGTGCGTGTCAAAGCACGTACGGCAGTGAGCTAGGCTTTAGATACAAAAACAGTTGAATACAGCATTCTCCAAATTTATTCCAGGTCATAGTGGGTCTCTCCTATAGATTAAAAGGCCTGTACATGTAATTAGTAAAACATACTTGTAGAGATAAATCCATGATATACATAATAGTAGCAATGCCAAAGAGTTTTGAAATACACAAAATGTCTCTAAAATGACTATTTCACTGCAAGTGTCAACTATTTTGATTTAATAATCTGTAAGAACTTTGAAAAAAATATTGAAAACAAGCCAACAGTGAGGGTGATGTCCCCCGCCGAAATCCCAAGTACAGCAACATATCACAGCCCTTCGTTTAATCTGGGGTCTAAGTCTTCCTAAAACTCTGTACAGTGATTTAAGGTATTAAAAACGGTGAAAGTACTGTTCGTCTCCAAACAGTATTGATTACATTGTATCTGTGTTGATAGCCTTGTTTGTCACGCAATTAGTTTTTCTGAAATATTCTGCTATACACTGGTTAATTGGGCATAATAAAATCGGGAGTCATGACGTAACGTTATGTAAACATATATTTTGGTCCAATTTGGAGCTTTGTTAAAAGCGTAATGATATTGTCACGCAGTTGAGGGGTGGCCATTTTGTCCAGCAGTTTTGGTCCAATTTTCATGAAATTCGAATTCAACTTTCATTGATATGTAGCAGTGATATATTTTAACATTTTTTACAATTGAAATTGAATACAGATTGTGACATCTAGCGGGTCCACAAGCTAACCAGCAGCTGCCAGACAGGATATGCCCACATTTTGCAAGAGATGGATAGAGAACAAGCGAAAAACAAACACGTTTTTTTGTACAATCAGGTGCAATAATCCAGAAAGTTATGGTCTGAAATGCGCAAATGTCAAAAGGGATTGAGATCTTTGTGATATAAAGATATGTTTTAAGTTTCATCAAAATCGGATAAAAATTGTGACCTCTAGAGGGTCCACAACCTTTGTATTACACATGTACATATTTTTACACAATTTTGCATACAAAGAGCGGCCATTATGTTGGGCAGTTTCATTTCAATTTTCCCAAAATTCGAATTCAACCTTCATTATGGTGGAATGGTGATCTATTTATACGGTTTTTAAAATCGGAAAAAAAATTGTGACCTCTAGAAAATCCGCAAGCTAAAAATACGATTTTTTGAACAATCAGGGGCCGTAATCCAGGAAGTTACGTTCGGATATGCGCAATTATCAAAAGGAACCAAGATCTTAGTGTGATACCGGTGATACTGTATATTCACAGGGTTTCTTTTTAAATCAAATAAAAATTGTGACCTCTAAATATGGAACAAGATAACCAGCGGCTGCCAGACAGGATACGCCCACATTTTGAGAGATGGATAGAGAACAAGCTAACAAGAAAGTGATTTTTCCTACAATCAAGGGCCATAATTCAGGAAATTACAATTCGATATGCGCATATATCGAAAGGAACTGAGATCTTTGTGTTATAAACTTACATTTCAAGTTTCAACAAAATCGGATAAAAATTGTGACCTCTATAGGGTCCACAACCTTGATATACCATATTTTTACGCTATTTGAGAACGAACGGCGGCCATTTTGTCTGTCAATTTTGGGGCGATTTTCACAAAATTCAAACTCAACTGTCCTTAGGGTGGAACGGTAATATAATAATTATAATACGTTTTTTTAAATCGGATAAAAATTATGACCTCTATAGGGTCCACAACCTTGATATACCATATTTTTAGGCTATTTGAGAATGAACGGCGGCCAATTTGTCTGTCAATTTTGGGCCGATTTTCATGAAATTCAAACTCAGTCGTCAATAGGGTGTAACGGTGATATAATAATACGTTTTTTTAAATCGGGTAAAAATTATGACTTCTATAGGGTCCACAAGCTAAAAACGTGATTTTTTGTACAATCAGGGGTCATCATTCAGGAAGTTATGGTCCGATATGCACGAATATCGAAAGGAACCGAGATCTTTGGGTTATAAACTTACATTTCAAGTTTCAACAAAATCGGATAAAAATTGTGACCCCTTTTGATCTGATATGCGTGAATATCGAAAAGAACAAAAAGTTTTCGGTTATAAACATGTATTTCATGTTTACTAGATGTTTACACTTTTTGCGTAAGAGGGGCGTCCATTTTGTTCGGCAGTTTTGGCCTGATTTTCACGAAATTCAAACTCAACCAACATTACGGTGCAACGGTGATATATTTAAACGTTTTTTTTTTTCAATCGGATAATAATTGTGACCTCTAGAGGGGCCATAATTCCGGAAGTTGCGATCCGATATGCGCGAATATCGAAAGGAAAGAGAGAGAGAAATGGGGTTTAATGTCCACTCGACACAAACTAGGTCATTTCAGGACTAACATATGGTTTAATTTTATTTTAATAATTCGCTTGCGTGTAGGGGTCTTTAGCAGTGGGAGGAAACCGGAGGACCCGGAGAAAAGCCACGAGGTTGGACAGGCGACCCTACTCCTTGTCACGTACAACCGGGGATTCGAAACCACCCCAGTTGAATCAATGACAGGCTTTATGATACAGCGTGCATATGCTAACCATTCGGCCATCCAACCCCCAATATCGAAAGGAACCAAGATCTTTGGGTTATAAACATGCATTTCAAGTTTCATCAAAATCAGGTGAAAATCATGACCTCTAGCGGGCCCACAAGCTAAAGATAGGTTGCCAGGCAACAAAACATACGCTCACAGCAGCTAAATCGTCCGAGCGGTCGACAAGGGTTTTTGCATATTTTTTTCTTCTGTAGGTAATTGGGGACATTTACAATAAAATTTCATATAGATCAGAATATAATTTTTGTCGTTTGAGGGTTCACAGTGTGCTACAAACTGAGACAAGGGCCTCAACTCGGGAAGTTATTTACAGAAAATTTTGAAATTTGATATAAATTTCATACAAATCGGATGATAACTTTTGTCATTTGAACGTTCACAAGGTTCACAAAGTAAAACAAGGGCCATAACTCTAGAAATAATTGACGGAAATTGCTGAAATTCACAAATTTAAATGATGCATATAAATTTCATACTGATGATAACTTTTATCAATCAAGCATTTAAAAAGGTTGAACAAAGTGAAACAAGGGCCATAACTCAAGAAGTAATTATTGTAAATCGCTGAAATTCAATAGGCTTCGTGGTTTCACTAATCTAAATGATGAATTACATGTATATACAAATCGGCTAATAACTTATCGGATGATAACTTTTGTCATTTGAACGTTCACAAGGTTCACAAAGTAAAACAAGGGCCATAACTCTAGAAATAATTGACGGAAATTGCTGAAATTCACAAATTTAAATGATGCATATAAATTTCATACTGATGATAACTTTTATCAATCAAGCATTTAAAAAGGTTGAACAAAGTGAAACAAGGGCCATAACTCAAGAAGTAATTATTGTAAATCGCTGAAATTCAATAGGCTTCGTGGTTTCACTAATCTAAATGATGAATTACATGTATATACAAATCGGCTAATAACTTATCGGATGATAACTTTTGTCATTTGAACGTTCACAAGGTTCACAAAGTAAAACAAGGGCCATAACTCTAGAAATAATTGACGGAAATTGCTGAAATTCACAAATTTAAATGATGCATATAAATTTCATACTGATGATAACTTTTATCAATCAAGCATTTAAAAAGGTTGAACAAAGTGAAACAAGGCCCATAACTCAAGAAGTAATTATTGTAAATTGCTGAAATTCAATAGGCTTCGTGGTTTCACTAATCTAAATGATGAATTACATGTATATACAAATCGGCTAATAACTTTTGGCGTTAGAGTTTCACAAGGTTCAACAAATTGAAACAAGAGCCATAACTCATCGTTTTAATAATTCAAATAATGCATATAAATTTCACAAAGATCGGATGATTACTTTTGGCGTTTGAACATTCACAAGGTACAAAAAGTACAACAAGTGAAACAAGGGTCATGACTCTAGTCCTAGATGTAATAAACGGAAATTGCTGAAATTCAATAGGATTCTTCTTTTTACTAATTTAAATGACGCATATAAATTTTATACAGATCGACATATAACTTTAGATGTTAGAGCGTTCACAAGGTGCAACAAAGTGAAACAAGGGACATAACTCTAGAAATAATAAATGGAAATTGCTGAAATTCAATAGGATTCTTCTTTTTACTAATTTAAATGACACATATCAATTTCATACAGATCAGCTGATAACTTTTGATGTTAGAGTGTTCACAAGGTGCCACAAAGTGAAACAAGGACCATAACTGTAGAAGTAATTAACGGAAATTACTGAAATACAACAGGCTTCTTCCTTTCACTAATTTAAATAATGCATATAAAATTCACAAAGATCGGATGATACCTTTTGGTGTTAAAGCATTCATAAGGTTCAATAAAGTGAAACGAGGGCGGAGGGCCATAACTCTAGACGTAATAAAACGGCAATTGCTAAAATTCAATATGATTCTTCCTTTCCCTAATTTAAATATTGCATATAAATTTCACAAAGATCGGATGTTAACTTTTGGCATATAGTTCTAGAAGTGATAAACAGAAATTGCTGAAATTCAATAGACTTCGTTTCCCTAATTGTAATAGTGAATATAAATTTCGCAAAGATCGGATGTTAACTTTTGGCATTAGAGCGTTCACAAGGTTCAACAAAGTGAAACAAGGGTCATAACTCTAGAAGTGATAAACGGAAATTGCTGAAATTCAATAGGCTTCTTTGTATCCCTAATTTAAATATTGCATATAAATTTCAAATATCGGATGTTAACTTTTGGCATTAGAGCGTTCACAAGGTTCAATCAAAGTGAAACAAGGGACATCACAAGTGTTCTTAATCGCTGTTTTTTGTCGGCTTTATGGCCCATAACTCTAAACGTAATAAACGGAAATTATTGAAATTAAATATGCTTCTTCGTCACACTAATGCAAACAACATATATCAATATTAAAACAATTGGATGATAACTTTTGGCATTAGAGCGTTCACAAGAAATTGTGGATGACGGACGGACCGACGGCAATATACATCCACATTTCCATGTGGGCGTATAAAAACGTGATTTTTCGTACAATCAGGGGCCATAATCCATAAAGTTATGGTACGATACATGTCAATATCGAAAGGAACCGAGATCTTTGGGAGATAGAACTATATTTTAAGTTTCAGCAAAAATCGTGACCTGTAGGGTGTCCACAAACAAATTGTGGACAGACGGGCCAACAGGGGCGACGGAATAATACGTCCACATGAAAATGTGGGCGTATAAAAATTGATCTTTTTTTACATAAAGATAGGTTGCCAGGCAATGAAACCTTCCGCCCACAGCAGCTAAATCATCCGAGCAGTCGACAAGGGTTGTCGCATATTTATTCCTTTGTAGGTAATTGGGGGCCTTTACAAGACAGTTCCATACAGGTTCTACAAACTGAAACAAGGGTCTGAACTCTGGAAGTAATCTACAGAAATTGTTGAAATTTGATAGGCTTTTTCGTTTTACTAATTTAAATAATGCATATAAATTTCATACAGATCACATGATCACCTTTGTCATTCAAATGTTCACAAGGTTCGCTAATCACCATAACTCTAGAAATTATTGACGGAAATTGCTGAAATTCAATAGACCTGTTTCACAAATTTAAATGATGCATATAAATTTCATACAGAGCGGATGATAACTTTCATCAATCGAGCATTAACAAGAATTAAAAAGTGAAACAAGGGCCATAACTCTAGAAGTAATTATTGTAAATTGCTGAAATTCAATAGGCTTCGTGGTTTCATTAATTTAAATAATGCATATAAATTTCACAAAGATCCAATGATAACTTTCGGCGTTGGAGCGTTCACAAGGTTCAATAAAGTGAAAAGAGCCATAATTCTAGACGTAATGAACGGAAATTGCTGAAATTCAATAGGATTGTTCTTTTTACAATCTGCTTAAAACACAGATCCTATTTTGTTTCGTTTTTATAGTTGTCTTTACTACACTTGGATCTGGAAGACTTGTTATTTAACTCGTGTTCTGCTGAAATGAGGGGTCAGCCAATCAAATGGTCTGTCGAATCGAGTGTTTGACCTTTTTTGCCCGGAACTGTGGGTAATCCACTAGTAACATCAATGCTGATTGGTTAATCAAATGTCTTACATCATAGGTCAAAAGTCCCATGGTGCAACAAAGTGAAACAAGGGCCATAACTCTAGAAGTAATAAACGGAAATTGCTGAAATTGCTGAAATTCAACAGGCTTCTTTGTTTCACTAATCTAAATCATGCATATAAATTTCACAAAGATCGGGTGATAACTTTTGGCGTTAGAGTGTTCACAAGGTTCAATAAAGTGAAACATGGGCCATAACTCTAGACATAATAAACAGAAATTGCTGAAATTCAATAGGCTTCTTCGTTTTACTAATCTAAATAATGCAAATAAATTTCAGAAAGATTGGATGATAACTTTTGGCGTTAGAGCGTTTACAAGGTTCAATAAAGTGAAACAAGGGCTATAACTCTAGACGTAATAAACGGAAATTGTTGAAATTCAATAGGCCTCCTCGTTTCACTAATTTAAATCATGAATATAAATTTCACAAAGATTGGGTGATAACTTTTGCCGTTAACAGTGTTCACAAGAATCAATAAAGTGAAACAAGGACCATAATTCTAGATGTAGTAAATGGAAATTGCTGCAATTCAATACGCTTCTTCGTTTCACTAATTTAAATAATGCATATAAATGTCACAAAGATTGGATGTTAACTTTTGGCATTAGAGCGTTCACAAGGTTCAACAAAGTGAAACAAGGGCCATAACTCTAGATGTAATAAATAGAAATTATTGAAATTAAATAGGCTTCTTCATCTCACTAATTTAAACAACATATATCAATTGGATGATAACTTGTGGACGATGGGCGGACGGACGCGATGGCAATATACGTCCACATTTCAATTTGGGCGTATAAAAATAATGAGGTTATTTCTGATAACAATGGAAAGGGTAAGACACATTTTATAATGAGGTCATATGTCATGTACAAAACACCTGTTTGATGCAATTGGTTATTTAAAATTTCTCTGTACTGCATGTTAAGTTTATTGCAAAAGTAATTTGTTCAACTTTAATTAACTTTCGAAGGTGACTGTATTTAACTGTAACTTACCCTTATTATGTGTTCAGTATCCACAGCTACATCTTGTTTGTCTGGTGGAATCACATTTTTATCATCCTAAACCAAATAATAAAGTAAGAAATTAGTATTTCATGAAATTTTTTGATTTACAAATCATACACTACATGTATTACCATATTTTTCTATTGTTGAATTCTGCAATTTACCAAGTGAATATCAGAGTTAACTAGAGCTGCAACGATTCACAACTACCTCGATTCGGTTCGATTATCGATTTTAACCATTCGATTCGATTATCAGCTACAATAACCAGTAATTTTTTCTATATATACTATTCAAAAAAAGTAGGGGATATTTGATTTTTAAGTGTTATTAAAGTTCACATTCATCGATTTATTCCAAATGATCGTTAGACTTAGTAAGGCACAGACTGACCATTATAAGGGTAAAATGATACCCGGGGTCAAACAGCAAAGTTACCACAGCATCACAACCAAGTCAGTAACGGGTAAATCCTCCTCTGTTTGCCAAACAAGCATTGATCCGACGTGGCATACTCCTAATGAGACGTCTAAGGTCATTTTGGTCCAGATTGTCCCATTCCTGTTGCAACGCAGCAGCAAGTTCTTGGACATTGGCAGGACGTTGTTGACGTTGACGTAACCTCTGTCCAAGCATGTCCCAGACATGCTCAATGGGGGAGAGGTCGGGACTCAGTGCTGGCCAAGGTAATGTGGTGATGTTCTGTTGTTGGAGGTAACCTGTAACGATCCTGGCCCTGTGACATCTTGCGTTGTCATCCTGGAAGATGAAACGGCGGCCATGACGTCGTGCGAACGGCACAACATGGACTGCCAAGATGTTGTCCCGGTAGTACTGGCCTGTAACACGCCCTGCAACAACATGTAAAGCCGTTCTTCCAGCAACAGTGATGCCTCCCCACACCATAACAGAACCACCCCCAAATCCATCATGTCTGATGACGTTAACGTCTTGGAAGCGCTCGTTTCGACGACGCCACACCCTCCTACGTCTGTCCAAAAAATCAACAGTGAACCTTGACTCATCTGAAAACATCACATTGCTCCAGCGTCGATTATCCCAGTGTTGACGATCCCTACACCAACGACGTCTTGCCTGAATGTGATGATCTCTCAAACAAGGGATCACGCGAGGATGTTGGGCGCGAAGGTGACCCCTATGCAGTCGATTCCGAATCGTCTGGCCACTCACTCTCACACCAGTGTCTGTTTGAAGACGAGCGCTGATCTGATTTGCTGTGATGACACGATTTCTCAAGGCCAAGGTACGGATAAAT
Organism: Patella vulgata; assembly: GCF_932274485.2. Taxonomy (NCBI): domain Eukaryota; kingdom Metazoa; phylum Mollusca; class Gastropoda; family Patellidae; genus Patella; species Patella vulgata. Next base: position 61,289,159 of record NC_065879.2, on the reverse strand, counting down.
CGATCCTGGGCTTGAGTTGTCGCCCTTGGTCGACCTGAGCGTGGTCTGTCCTGTACAGATTGTGTATCACGGTATCTGGACCATAGCCTGCTTATGACAGACTGAGAAACATTCATCGTCCGCGCCACAACCGCCTGTGTTGTGCCGATCTGTAGCATGCCAAGGGCACGTAACCTTTCATTTTGGGTAAGCCGACGCATATCAAAATTTGTTTTCTGGTCACTAAAACAATTAAACTGATGTTTCCACCCTGGAATTCAATGCCACAATGACTGTAACATTCAAAGTCAGAGTCGTGCAAATCTTGGGTTGGACCCCCATGATGATCCCAAGCATCACCTGCATTCCATGCGGTAGCTATTGGTGCGTTTGGGCGTCACATGTAACTGGAAATGTTTCTTCTGTTAGGTTCTATAGTGACTTTTTTCGTAGTCATTTGCATATTTTAGTATTATGCCCCCAAAATCAAATATCCCCTACTTTTTTTGAATAGTATATATGTCAGTGAAGCATACTCTACAAGTTGCCACATCTTTAGAGTTTTTTCTTACACCAAAATGATCCCAACCTTTAGATTTCAAATGACCAGTTGGTCGAGAAAGTACGTCGTCTGCCATAATTTTACCTTCCAGTGTTTGCTTGACTATGGGTAATAATCGCTAAACACGAAAATATCCGAAGATAATGACCGGAATTATCAGCTAATGAGATCGTTTAGAATTTATAGAACGATTACCGAAGCTATTGACCTAAATTAACATCCAATGAACATTCAGTACGTCACCAATTTTAAATAAATTAACTTTCGTCAGCATACGGAAATTGTTTTAAAGGGAGGTCACTCTGTTTTAGTTATGTTTTCGAGTGACATTCGTGTTTTGTTAAATAACGTAAATTAAAAGTTACGTAAAAACAAAGTTTTTTTTAAATTTTAAGTGGACTTAATTGCTACAGGTCTTTCATTTTTTTTCATATGGTAAGGTGTACGTTGTTTTTATTTGAAATTGAACCGAATCGAAATTTGAACGTTGTAGATCGTGGATCAAACCGAGACGGCTAAGGTCGGTTATCGGTGCACCGAACTGAATCGTTGCAGCTCTAGAGTTAACATGAAAATGTGGGTGTATAAAAATGAATACATTGAAAATTTCAGTCAAATTACTTATTCTGAGCAAAGTTATGAATTGAATGTTTATGTTTTTTATCAAGAAATAACCTAAACTGTCTCGATTGTATCAATAAACGAAGTCTCGATTTGCAGTCCTTCAATCAACAGTCTGATGTAGAAAAAGTAACTACATGACACACATTTTTTAATTGTATAAGCTCTTATTTATCTTTTTATAAAGCATCAATCTTCTTGCTTATCAGTGCTTAATGTGAGCAGAAAATGTTCATTATTCAAGCAGAAATATGTTCCGAAAGATGACAGATGAACATATGCATTTTATTAGTCCCCGTTTTTTAACCAATCAAATTGCTCATCATCAAACTTAGTCAGAGTATTGATCTACTGAAACTATACTCCGAGTTTGATGCACTGAAACTTTACTCCAAGTTAGATGATACAAAATAGTCTTATTTCATCGAGATCAGCAGGACTAAGTATATCAATTTTTCATTTATCCTTTTGTTTTCTTGGTAAATATTACCTGATTTTGAATCATCATACCAATTGTATCGTAGCACCTGAATCGCAATACGTATCGTATTGTGCCTGCAGTGGCAATATCCAGCACTAAGTGACTAATACACTGCACACTTTAATTACTTCAAATGTAACAGTCGTTTTCATAAATTCACTCTCAATGCTTGGAAACAATTATTATGGTACATCACCAAATCGTTGAATTCATCTGTGCACTTAGTAACAGAGTACATGTACAATGTAGGTCTTCAGTACAACAAATAGCACACATGACATATTATGGAAAACAAAATGCTAGTTTATTTTCCCAGAATTAAATTCACGACTTTACGGTAGTTGTGTTGTTTATAAATAATTTTACTTTTTGTACAAGTTTTCCTATTGGAACACAGATCAATACTGAATTGTTCACCATAAAATGTTTTGAATATTTTAAAAATAAAATAACAATTTATGTACCAGGGTATAAGAAACTTCATTAAAGATGCAAGAGCTAAATCTGCCTATAATTAGTATAATACATGTATTTATATGGTTAGCCATTAGAGACGGAGAGTAATCTGTCAGTTAATTTAACCTATGACAAGGCTGGAAAGTAAGTGATTGATCTGTTAAGTTCCTTTAATAAAGATACATTCCCGCGTACAAACTTTGTGATTTGATGATATATTTGGACTAAAAACATACTCAAAGTAACCAATCATTCAAAATTTTGCCCTCACATCTCTCTCAAAACTTTGTATTTGCCAGGGATACCTATAGCTATAAGTAAGCTATTCACCAATCTGACTCAAAAGCAAATTAAGCTCATCATATCAAAAAGCTCTACTAAAACATGTGATCTAGACCCTATACCTACACATCGATCTATTTGTATCCATCATATCCAAAATTATTAACTGATCTCTTTCATCTGGTCACTTTCCCACGGAACTAGCAAAAGCCATTGTTAAACTATTACTGAAGTAATCAAACATGGAAACTTTACTCAAAATCACCAAAGATATCTACCGAGCTATAGATCAACAGAAAGAAATGTGTTATCTTGGTACTCTTAGATCTATCAGCCGCATTTGATACGCTCGATACCGAGGACCTCCTTGATGCATTATGGTGTGAAATTGACTTGCGTGGTTCTGTCTTTAACAGGTTTAAGACATATCTAACCAATCGCACCCAAGCTGTCAGAATTAGAGATTCAACATCCGACGATAATACAATGCTTTGTGGGGTACCGCAAGGTTCTGTACTCAGACCTGTACTTTTTATTATCTTCACAAAGCCTATCACTAAGATTGCTGAAGGCTATGGGCTAAATATTCATTTGTTTGCAGACGACACCCAACTTTATATTGAATTTGACACAGACTCTCAACATTCTACGATACAAAATATAGAACTTTGTCTCACAGAAATTCTTGCGTGGATGACAGAACATTTCTTGAAATTAAATCCAAATAAAACAGAACTGCTAGTAATTGGAACCAAGCAACAACTCCGAAAAATTGATCAAGCGTTAGTTAATTTTGATAAAGAAATAATTTCAGGAATCCATAAAGCTCGAAATATTGGGGCTATATTAGACTTAATCCAGTACTTTTCTAGAAAGATTGGGTGTCTTATGTCTATACTTTCCATATATACCAAATTTGGCATACTTTTATTGGAAATAACCACCAAAAATATACTTTTCTGGGAAAGTATCTTTAACTATTGTTTTACTAAATGTCTTAAGATTTAATCTTTCAATAATAACAAGCCAACAGTGAAGCTGATGTCCCCCACCGAAATCCACAAATAAATAGATGACACATATTAATTAATCGCACATCTATTTTTTTTCAAAAGTATCAAGCAATCAAACTGATTATCAACTATACACTAAGTTTCATCACTCTATCAGATGGAATCAAAGTTATCTTGTCCCAAAGCATCGACCAAGGAAATTGCTTATCTCTGCTTAGCTTTAGCTCTATATGTTAATCATTGAACTAAGTCAAGACGAACATCTACATCAAGTTTAAACATTCTACCTCAATTAGAAGCAGAGTTGTTATGTTCCAAAGTCCTGACCAATCAAAATGCTTATTGCTCCTCAGCCTAAGCAGACAATTCTTATCATCGAACTTAGTCAAGGTATTGATGTAATGAAAGTATACACCAAGTTTCATCACTCTCACTTAATTAGAACTAAAGTTATTGTGTCCCAAAGCATCAACCAATCAAATTGCTTAGATCTACTTACCATAAGCAGAAAATGCTCATCTTCACACTCTATCAAGGCATTGACCCCATAAACACCTGCACCAAGTTTGAACATTCTAGCTCAATTAGAAGAGATGTTATTGTGTTCCAAAGTCTCGGCCAATCAAATTGCTTATCGCTCTGCTTACCCTGAGCAGAAAATGCCTAACATCAAACTTAGTCAAGGTATTGATGTAATGAAACTATACACCAAGTTTCATCACTCTCACTTAATTGGAACTAAAGTTATCGTGTCCCCAAAGCATCAACCAATCAAATTGCTTATCTCTACTAACCCTAAGCAGAAAATGCCCCTCTTCACACCCCATCAAGGCATTGACCTAATAAACACATACACCAAGGCTGAACATTTTAGCTCAATTAGAAGGAGAGTTATTGTGTTCCAAAGTCTCGGCCAATCAAATTGCTTATCGCTCTGCTTACCCTAAGCAGAAAATGCTCATCTTCGAACTCCATCAAGGCATTGACCTAATAAGCACCTACACCAAGTTTGAACATTCTAGGTCAATTAGAAGGAGAGTTATTGTGTCCCAAAGTGTGACGGATGAACCCATTTTAATAGTCCCCTGCTTTCTTTCACATACTCTCATAGCAAGTAAGTTGAAATAAAGTGTTGAAGATCCATTCCAGGAATATGTATTCCTTTCTGATACTTGAGGACACCTGTCGGCGAGCTACATTCCCTGAAAAGTCAGCATTCCACAACCTACCATTTTGTTGTTAACCCCCCCCTCCACCCTTTGCCAATGGATTTATCTTAAAATTGTGTGTTAGCCGGCGTCGACATGCTGTATTTTCAACTTTCTCTATTGGTTCGGTTCGTCAAGGACTAACCCTATAGATATTTTAAACTTCTGTGACCTTCTGTTCACAAGTTATCCCCCTTTTCCGAAAGAGTATGTGATACTATGATAGAGGCTACAGGGTTCTTTTAAAAAATTTGCTGTAAAGTATTGGAACAATGAAAGGATGAGCCTTTAGCCATTCATCTTTTGGAAAATGTGGGCATATCTTGGTAAACAAGCAAATTCACAGATATAAACACTAATTTTTTTTTATTTTATTGGATTTTGCCCAAATTACATTATGGTACACAACTTTGTGATATGATAATACAGACCTCTAAGAATAATTATTAATATTAATCCAAGCTTCTATTATTTTTAAAATATTACAATAACATTTATTATTTAGTAAAAAAATATAGAATGGAATATATACCTGTTGAGCATTATCCTCAGTATTTATTTGCTGTGGATTATTTATCTGGAAGCGATTGTCATTAATGGGTTCTCTTACAATATCACCATATAAATATCTGAACAATAAATAGATCATACATTGGTATCAGTACGATTTAACAGACAAGACAAGATTACTGTACATTACTGTACAACATGACTAGGACATAACAAATCATGCAGTAGAGATCGTACAATTAGATACACATTCCCATAGCAGATAGAACATAAGGCTGAAAAAACTGTCCAAAACATTTAATGAAAGATAGTGTGGTCCTAGAAGAATCTGTGCTTCATAATTCAATGTTTTTTGTCTGAAGAAGGTCTATTTTGGAATAACAGCAGAATTTTCCCAATAACAAATTTTGAAAGGGGTGGCCCATACGGACTTTGTCTCCCCAATAGCCTCATGTACATAACAGTTAAGTTAGAAGGATGAATAAGCTTTTTATAATTCATATTCATATTAATCAGTTGGGGGGTTGAAGGCCAAATAGTCAGCATGTGCCCGCTGTATCATACATGTATGTAAGGTCTGTCATTGAGTCAACTAGCGTCACGATTTCGATTCCCCGGTTGTATGTGACAAGGAGTAGAGTTGCCTGTCCAACCTCGTGGGTTTTCTCCAGGCCTCCGGTTTCCTCCCACTGCTAATTACTGAAATAAAATTGAAGGTCCATGTGTTAGTCCTGAACTTAAATGACCTAGTTTGTGCAAAGTGGTAAAACCTCATTTCTCTCTCTCTCTCTCATATTAATCATAATATTTCCAGACATTTTCTAATGACATGTCATTTTCTCAAGGAACTGTTTAAAGAGATACCGGTATTGAAAAGAAAAGTGTCTGTAAAAAAGGGTTATCCATCAAATCCCATATGCTGTTGTGCCTCAATTGGTAACCAGTGAATGTTCATATTCATACCTACAAATAGCTAATTTGAATAGGCCTAGTGCCAATAGTGGACAGATTCTAAAGCCTAGCCGGTAGCCCAACTTATGATTATATATCTCTCCTAAAAAGTCAAGTCTGCAGTGCCAAGTGGTACCAGGTGTTCTAGAATCGAATGGCATACATGGCTGTCCAAAGGGAATCTGTCATTTTTTCATTGATTAGGCCTATCTTGTTATTACTAATATTAGCCTACACTAATCTGACTAATCTTCCTGTCCTGTCTTTTTATTAAAAAATTTTGCATAGACACCTGCCCTGCTGCAGTTAAAAAAATGTCGATTTTCCTATAACGTTAGTGTTAGGTTATGACATTCTTTGAACTGAATACTAGATTGCTAGGAGAATCAAATATCAGTCTGGATTTATTTATTATTTCTTTCTTCAGATTGTTCAGTGGCGGTATTCAGGAAAAACCATTTGCCCATTTGGTGCCTCGTCTCGACGTCTGCCTTCTGAAAGTGAAAAGAATGAAATACCAAAGTTTAACTTTACTCACCCAAAATTTATAATAAATAGGATACCAATAACTATTCTTGACAATTTCCACCTCATTTTCAACTACATGTTCTCCATTTTACACAAACCTAGTCAAAACATACAATAGATCAATAAACATGTGCAAATATAAACTGAACTCGCTGTCTGTCATTTGGACTGACGTGTTAGAACTACTGCGCATGGTCAATGGGGATGTCGTTCCATTTTGAGAACGAGGCAAAGGAAATCCCCGTCATGTTTCCATCAGGAATTCCTGAATTCCTACAGTTCACCATTAATTAATTTCTATGTTAATTCTCGTCTGTTTCTCAAATTTTCGTGTGGCTGATCGCTGTCTACCACAGATGGAGCAGCATGTGGCAAACTTCTGCTCAATAGCATGTATGTATGAAGTTCATAAAAGGAAATTATCGACAGGATCACCGGAGTCTGACCTTATTCTTCTTTCTATCCAACCAGACAATACGCGTGTAAATAATTATATATATGGATAGAACTTAGAAGGTCAGACTCCTGTGACAGGATACAGATCACGAGTATTATATTATAATATTTTATAATAAGTCTCTAACTCAATATCATCCAAAATCTTCGACATTGAAAATGAAAACACGAATTTTTTGTCAATTTAAATCAACATATTGATCAATTGATGTTGTGATCTTACCGGGGAAAGATAGGCTTCTGATATCCAATATTTAAGATAAAATAAACATTTTACCATTCGTGTACCATGATGCGTTTCAGGCCCATTTTTAACAAGTCATGTCAAACGGTGACGGCATATTCATATCTGGTGAGTAAATACTATGTAGACTAGAATAACCAGATGCTAGAGATTGTCATTCGATTGAGACATAACTGATTTGTAAATAGAGTAAAAATGGAAACGATTGAATGTAAATCAGTTTATATACATTAATATTACGGCCACATTATGCGTTGCGAGCTTGCGACCCATTTGTGTCAATTTCTAGGTCCCAAATATTACAGATTTACCTCCTTTATTTATTCTCGTCTATATTATATATAACCAGCCATAACTTTTTTCCGACTTTTCATGGGGTGAAACGCTTCCTACAACGTCAAATTACCCAATACACCCACTTACAGGCATGGGTGTCACACATGGGGTGGCCCGGGGGGGGTCCGCCCCCCACAATTCAATTGTTTTTCTGAATATACTTGGACCCCCCCCCAAAAAAAATTTACATAGTAGGCCAAAACTCCTATTTATTTACAACAATTATTAGGATTAGTTAAGATTCTATCTGTATAAAACCTGTACATATCCCAATATGGTTTATACTGCTAAAATAAAACACAGAGATAATCATCCTGGAAACATGTGTGAAGTGAAAAGTACCTGTGTTCCATAAAATTGTGTCTAGTAAGCCTGTCAGTAATATTTTGTTAATTTTTTTCTGCCACTTATCAGAGTGAATCGCATGTATGTACCCATAAACATAACCGCCTAAACCAAAATTTATTGCCCGCTCAGCCAGCAACGTAACCATAATGCTTTTGCACGCGGTGTCTTGGTAGACAGCATGGCCACATGGTGTTTGTTTATATTTTTTAGGGTTTTTAAAAAATGGGTTAGGGTTAGGGTTGCGCCCCCCCCACCCAATATATATTTCACGGCTACTCCTCTGCTTACAGGGTCCTCACAAGCCTATGTGGCGTCCACGGCAAAAGTTTCAGTGACGCCCCCTCTCCCCTCTCCTCTTGCATACTGTAACTTCATTGTTCAGTGCCTGTGCTCAGTGGATTTTTAAAGATTAAAGAAATTTTAAAATACAATTTTTATACTTTTAATACTTTATCTAAATAACTATTTATTAAATCAGCTTATATGTAAAATGTTTATGTTTATTTCATCTTCAACTCTCCATTTGATCGAAAAAGCCCTATATCTTATAAAGATCATAATTTCACCCTATCTATTTGCTGAAATATGAACTAGTTTACATAGATTTAGGGGAAACGAAGGCTGGTGATTTGCTCTCTCAGCCTCCATAATTAAATTAAACTCATAATAAATGATCACTCATTGTGTGCGTGTGGTCTTTTATCAGAAGGAATTTGAATTCCTTACCTTACAGTGTGTGCCTTTATTTAATAAATAAATGTATTTTTATTGATCACAATAATTGTAGTTTTCAATTCCTGAAACAACTATTCTTTGACAAATGACTAGCTAAAGATAGGTTGCCAGGCAACGAAACATACGCCCACAGCAGCTAATTTTCGTCGTTTGAGAGTTTACAAGGTTTTACAAACTGAAACAAGGGCCTTAACTCTGGAAGTAATTTACAGAAATTTTTGAAATTTGACATATAAATTTCATACACATCGGATGATAACTTTTGTCGTTCGAATGTTCACAAGACAAGGTTCACAAATAAAACATGAGCCATAAATCTAGAAGTAATTGACGGAAATTGCTGAATTTCAAAAGACTTCTTCGTTTCACTAATTTCAATAATGCATAAAAAATTTCACAAAGATCTGATGATAACTTTTGGCGTTACAAGGTTCACAGGGTTCAACAAAGTTAAACACAGGCCATAACTCTAGACGCAATAAACGGAAATTCCTGAAATTCAATAAGATTCTTCTTTTTAATAATTCAAATGACGCATATAAATTTCATACAGATTGGCTGATAACTTTTGACGTTCAAGTGTTCACAAGATTCAACAAAGTGAAACAAGGGCCATAACTCTAGATGTAATTAACGGAAATTTGCTAAAACTCAATAGGCTTGTTCATTTAACTAATTTAAACGATACATATAAATGTCATACAGATCGGATAATAACTTTTGTCGTTCACAAGGTGCAACAAAGTGAAACAAGGGACATAACACTAGAAGTAATTGACGGAAAATATTGAAATTAAATAGGATTCTTTAGCTCACTAATGTAGTCGACAAATATTAATATTATAACAATCGGATGGTAACTTTTGGTGTTAGAGCGTTAACAAGAAATTGTGAACGACAAACCGACGGACGGATGGATGGGGGCGACGGCAATATACGTTCACATTTCCACATGGGCATATAAAAAATGAAGACTGTCTGTGTGTTTTTTTAGATATAGAGAGTGAGTGTGTTTAACTCCACTCTTCACAAATAGGTTATTTTGGGACTTACCTACCGTTCAATTTTATTTCAATAATTTGCTTGCTCGTAGGGGTCTTTAGCAGTGGGAGGACCCAGAGAAAACCCACGAGGTTGGACAGACGACCCTACTCCTTGTCACGTACAACTGGGCAATCGAAACCACGCCAGTTGACTCAATGACAGACCTTATGATGCAGCGCGCACGTGCTAACCATCCGGCCATCCAACTCCCCTTTTTTAGATGTAGGCCTATACATCCGGATCTGTAGTTGTCGCATGACCTCTCACTTTCTGTTTGACCATGACCTGGTATGGTCAAAAAATGTATTTTGAGTAACTGTAACCTAATAAATAAACAAGATAACAATATGAAAACATTCTTCGTGTATTGATCACACCAAGAAACATATTGGGTAAAGGTTTCAAAGCTCTGGGATTTCTCTGTGATGGTTATTAACCATTACGTCAATTTTTTGCTGTGACCTTGATAAATGGTCTCGGTCCCAATTTTAAGAGTCAGTACTACAAACACTATATAACTGAACAGTCCCGTGATAATTTTATTTGATCAAATATACTGAACGCCATGGAAAACGCATCACTTAGTTTTTCGTATAACAAAATGATCCTGTAAACATATCTTATTTATTTTGCTTCTTATTGTGAACAATATTCAAATGGGAACACATCAATAACAACACATTTGTACACTTATGGATGTTTAATCTGTAATCAAGGGTACAAAGTCAGAGGGGTCAAAACCAAAAGTACGACACAGATGTCAGTAGCGCGTGTGTCCTCCACGGACCATCATCACGGTAGGCTACAGCATTAACGTGCCCCCTGCAAATGTGTAAGGCGGTCTGGTGATGAAATGTGAAGCCTCCCCACACCATTACACTTCCCCCACCCCATCGATTCTTTTCGACGATGCAGCAGTCTGCAAGACGTTCCCCAAGACGTCTCCACACACGTTGACGGCCATCAGTGTGATAAAGATGAAAGCGACTCTCATCACTGAAGAGCACACTTTGCCAGTCTACTCTTCTCCATGTCTGGTGTCCTTGAGCCCATATCAAACGCCGCCGACGGTGATGATCCCTGAGGATAGCTCCAACATAAGGTCGTCGTGCACGGAGTCCTACTTCTCTTAAACGACGTCTTACGGTGTTGGCACTTACTGGTCCTTGTCCTCCGACGACTGCTGCACCTGTTCGAGTCGCTGGGCAGAATCTGTCACGCAGATGAGTGACCCGGATGTAGCGGTCTTGAGCCTGGGTTGTAATGCGTTGTGGACCAGGACGTTGACGGTCACGTGTTGATCCAGTAATTCGAACACGTTCCACGAACCTTACAATAGTGGACTGATGACAATTGAAGTGTCTGGCAATAGCACGTGTAGACATGCCAGCCCTGGACATTCCCATGGCTTCATTTTGTTGATTTTCAGTAAGTCTCGGCATCTCTAGCTCGATTCCTTCACACGTCCAACAAAAAATTACGACAGATTGACGTTTCACAGTTCATGTACTGCACATTAAGTTGAAAACAGGCTTTTAAAGGGCTCACACACAATGCTGCATGTGAATATTGGGTTTTTCATGTGCATCTCGTGCAATTTTTTTTTTTTGCACACGGGCCGATATTTTTTGCATTTGGGAGCATTGTGTGAAACAATAGTTCATAGTATTGCATAATATTATACATACAAAACCACCTAGTAATAAAATATTTGGGAAAAAAAAGTGATGCGTTTTCCATAGCACTCAGTATACATCGCAAACTTCAATTTCTGCAAGTTTCATAGATCTATCTTTCATAGTTTCTGAGATATTAGCTTCAGTCAAGTTTTTTGTGTTTTTAAAAAATGCTGAACATGTATTTTAGTGCCTCCAATTCTCGATCTTCAAAATGTGATAACTTTTTTAATTTTCAATATATTTTCAAAATTCTTTCAGATTATTGAATCTAAACAGTTGACGCTTGCAGTAAAATAGTCATTTTAGAGACATTTTGAGTCTTTAAAAACCCTTTGGCAACGCTAGTAGAATCAAGATCTTGCCCATGTCACCTATAATTACTATCTCAATGATTCACTTGCACACTGGTGTCTTTATCAAGAGAAAGAAACTGGAGAAAACTCAAAAGGTTTGGCAGGTGACCGTGAGCCTAATCATTGCCTGGGACCGAAAACCACAATACTTGAGCCAATGCCTAACCATGTCATGTAAAGCCCATGCATTTAGACCAATCAAGTTAGATTACTTATTTTGCTTTGTTTCTTTTTTCAAAATCAGTAACAAAATAAATGCAACTGACATGTGATTTCAGATTGCATGAAATAACAGAAAAATATCCTGTTTCGGCAAATAACAACACATACTTTTGTCAAGAAACTATGTATTCTGTTAACAGATTTCATAAAAAGTGAATGAAGAACAGTGATGATAACCTTTTTGTACAAGAGGAATGAATAAATTAACAATAAGATAGAAATTAAATATACAATATTAAATATAGAACATTAAATATTCCATAAGTATGTGTTATATTTTATTTATCTACCCAGTTACTAAATGTCACTAAAAGTTAAAAGAATAATTGAAAATTTCGCATGATTTGTCATCGTCTGTAAATGAATGAAACAACGGGTATGGTCAAAATCAGCGTAAACCAAAATGGCCAAATTTCACTTAGTCAAAACTAGAAAAATTTAGTCAAAATTTATTTAAACAGATGTATCGCTGGATTCCTATTAAACAAATATTTAACCATTTTGATGCCATGACCAATATATGGTCGGTTCAACTACAAGTTATGTCTGTTTTGACCATATTTTTGGTCCATTTTGGTTCAAAACAGTTTCGTTTATAAACTCTTATAAACAAGCAGGTGCCATTTTTAAGTTCCTCTGAATTCTTTTGATGGGTCTATTTTTAATCCGACTTAACCCAAGCCAGGTGATTTTTTTTAACTTTGCTATTAATCCTTTTGAGGCATTTAGTAACTGGATAGAGTAATAAACTATAATATATACTTAATACTTATGGAAGAACAATTACTAATTTATTTGGGCAATGTTTATGGGTCTTAATACGAAATGAAAGATATCATGTTACAAGTCAGTGAAAAAGCAGTTCATTTCTCTTTGTAAATATGTAAATAATTTTCTGGAACATTCGTATTTTTATAAGATCATTTGGATGGTACTAACCTCTATTAAGTGAGTGAGTGTGTGTGCCGGGGGGGGGGGGGGGGGGACTATTCAATGTTAAAATACCGGTCTTAATACAAAAGTCCAAATATCATGTTCCCCTATCAATGAAAAACAGATTCAATGCCCTTTTCAGTAATGTCACCTATCACTGAAAAGCACGTTTGTTGCTCTTATCAAATATGCATAATGTTGAAACATTCTGGCACATTCATATTTGCAGCCACGGTGGCTGGTAAGACGCTGGCTCTCTAGTCTTGAGGTCGCGGGTTCGCTCCCAGTGTTAGCCAAGAGTTTGTCCGGATTTTCCGGTGTGGTTTCTCCTTGTCAGTGGTGCAAGACGGAGGGCCTGACAAGGACAGCTATCTAGTCTTTTGGATGGCACGAAAGACTGAGGTCCTGTGTCCACATTGGCATGAATGTAAAAGATCCCCTGGCAGTTGGAATTCGATAAAAGAGTAGGCCTTAGCGCAGCTGTCAGGGCAAAATTTCCCTCTTAGCACACTGTATGGCATATGCCCATCTTCTTTAGCCCAGTCGGAGCATAACAGTGGAATGTTAAACCCCATTTCATTTCACATTTCCATAACTTGAAAATAAAAAGATTAAAGTATTTAAACTAAAGATGCGGAGCTTAATCCAAAATTCTGTATATCTACAAGTATATTCATTATTTGTTTGGCACAATGCATATACCTTTTTTTTTTTTTTTTTTTAAAAAGATAGGTTGCCAGGCAATGAAACATACACTCCCACAGCAGCTAAAACGTCCGAGCGGTCGACAAGGGTTGTCGAATATTTAATCTTTTGTAGATACTTGGGGGAATTTATTTACAAGACAATTTCATACAGATCAGATGATAATTTTCGTCGTTTGAGGGTTCACAAGGTTCTACAAACTGAAACAAGGGCCTTAACTCTTTACAGAAATTGTTGAAATTTGACCAGCTTTTTCATTTTACTAATTCAAATAATGCATATAAATTTCATACAGATTGGATTATAGCTTTTGCAATTTGAATGTTAAGGGCCATAAATTTAGAAGTAATCAACAGAAATTGCTGAAATTCAATAGGATTCTTGATTTCACTAATTGAAACAATCTGATTAAAATACAGATCTATATTTCGTTTCGTTTTTTTATACTTTCGATGGCCTACACTATATGAAGATCTGACCGCTTGTAGTGATAGGTCGCGTGAGAGGTCATACGAGCTGCTTTTGACCCTATGACATCAGACATTTCATTAACTAATCAGCATTGATGTTACTAGTGGATTACCCACAGTTCCGGGCAAAACACGTCTAAAACACGCCGTAACAGACCGTTTCATTGGCTAATCCCTCACACCATTATGAACATGTCTTCCAGATCCTAGTGTAGTAAAGACAAGTAAAAGAAGTTTTGAACTATAAAAACAAAACGAAATAGGATCTGTGTTTTAATCAGATTGTAATTTAAATAATGCATATATATTATAAATTTCATACAGATCCAATGATAACTTTGATCATTCGAGTGTTCACAAGGTGAAACAAGGGCCATAACTCTAGACATTATTAACGGAAATTGCTGAAATTCAATAGGCTTCTTTGTTTCACTAATTTAAATGAAGCATATACATTCCATACAGATGGGATGATAACTTTTGTCGTTAAAGCATTCACAAGGTTCAACAAAATGAAACAAAGGCCATTACACCAGAAGAAATTAACGAAAATTATTGAAATTAAATAGGCTTCTACATCTCACTAATGTAAACAACATATATCAATTTCAAAACAATCAGATGCTAAATGTAGTCTGTATAGTGTTCACAAAAAATTGTTGAACAATGGACAGATGCACGTATGCGACGGCAATATAAGACCACATTTCCATGTGAGCGTATAAAAAATGGATCAAAGTTAATTAGCCAGTACTAAACTCTATTTAGAGAGAGGGGAGGGGGCAGTGCCAAATGTTTCAAATTTCAAAACATGGACCTTATAATACAAAATATGGGTTTTAATACGAAATTCCAGTTATCGTGTTATACATCACTGGAAAAAATGTTTCTACGGTTCTTTGAATCTATTAGTTATGTCCTGACACATTCATGATTACATGTACATACTTTAAAAGAGAAAGAAAAATCCTTGTTTTGTTGAAAGAAATGTGCCGCTGTCAAACAGTAACCTAATTGCTAAAAATAGACTATACTTTCAATTTATCTTATTTGTTGAAGGTTCGGATTAGCCATACCAATCTCGAGATTTCGTTGCAGTCATGGTCGTCCAGCGAATTTTTTATAGTATGCCAGCTTGATTTCCTCTTACACTAATCAATGGAAATGACATTTTAGCAGAGCATTTAATATTGGCAGCGATACGCTTCCATAGAATCATCCCCTTGCAGGTCCTTCTTCTGGTTTCAAATGTTATATAATTATTTAGACAAGCCCATAATCAACTCTCTATACCATCAGATGGCTTGAATAGTGGATTACATTCGTGCCATTTAATCTGTTAACCTCCTTAAAATGGAAAATCAAGACTTTCTTTACAGAGAGAGAGAGACAGAGAAATGGGGTTTAAGGTGGACTAACCCACAAGGTTGGACAGGCGACCCTAATCCTTGTCATGTACAAGCAGGGAATCTAAACCAGGCCACTTGACTCAATGACAGACCTTGTGATTTTACTCACACACATTAAACCACTAGATCACCATTTGCAGACAGCACTGTGTTTGAAAAAATGATGGCTTTAGCTACACATGGAAAGTTTTGTCAAATATATTTTGTTCAAATTATTTGCTTGGTTGAACAATATAAGTTTCACACTCTATTCTGAAGCTTTACAATGTATTTTCATAGACAAAAGCAATTATATCATGACTATTGAATAGAAACTTTATATCTTGGAAATAGATTTCTGTAAATTCAAACTGGAAATGATCAGGACCTCGGTTTTCCGGACAATCCAAACAACTATATTTTGTTTCTTTCAAGGCCCTTGATTCTGAACCACTCACGAGGGGGAACCACTACGGAAAATCCAGATGAACTTTCTTGGTTAACATCGGGATCGAACACAGCACCTCCAGGCTAGGAACCCAATGTCCTACTCACTAAGCCACGGTGGCTTCCCAAACTGGAATGGGATTTAAATCATTGGATACCATTTCAGTTCCATTATCCAAATTATAAAGGAATCTTAATACATGTAAATTGTTGGTGTAGATTGGTAAATCTTACACAGTAGGCTATTATCTAAATTCATAAAATTTGATGATTTTAGTAAGTTTTTAACAGTTTGTTATTTTAGATAAGACATATTTTTTTCTTACATTAAATCCAGTGGTGTTTGACCCTAGTAACCTCATCTGTTGACTGTCATGGCTGTGGGCCAAGGCAATTCCTACATTAGTGACAGCATGACCATCAAGTCTTTTTAATCATCAAGACTTTAATAAATAGCCTCTAAAAATATAATCAGATAACTTATCTTTAAATAGAAACTAAGCATTGCAGACTGCTGTTTACAAGTTCCAATACCAAAAGGAACTATATAACCATTGCATACATATGTCTCTACAAGCTTTGAAAGAAGTAAAAGACAATTTACTTTGTTGCAAATGATTTATAACAGTGATGGATCTGATTGTTGATAAAACAAAGTTAGGCACACAAAGTTAATTCTGTTCACTATTGTGGGTTGAAACTCTTGGTCACATAGATGGCCAACGAAAGTGTTGCATTTGGAAGCCCTTGCTTATAAGGTCACAATATTTACTTGATTTAACCACTTTTGTGATCCAACTGTCAACAAAGTAAGCCAAAATTAAAATAAATGTACCATATTTTTCGGGGTATACATATAAGTCGATACTTTTCAGTTACTGTCGCTCCATATCGTCTAAAACAAAACTACTCACACTATGCCAATCAAAATATTTGTAGACGTTTCTTAGCTTGTTTATTTCATTATTTAAAAACATCCCCCCCCCCTTTTCAAATATTATCCTCAACCCGTGAAATATGCCATCAATATAGAATCTTTTCTATGACATTTGTCCAAATTGGCATGTTTCCATTTCACATGTCTTGCGAGATTTCTACTTTTAGTTTTCAGTTAAATTAACCAATCATACTATACTGCATTGTTTTATTCTATTTTTAGTAACATACTTAATAACCAAGTACAATTATAAACAGAGCCTGCATTGTCTTATATTTATCAGATATATTGAAATAAAATCTGGTTTAAATAAACCAAGAACACAACTTGGAATATTGTACAAGTTAGTCCAACATTTATAAACTGATTTTTTTACATTAATTAATATTATGGGCCAATTTTTCTTGGCGTAGACCGGCACAGTATTTGACTAGGATGACAGTCCCAAAATTCGATAATAGTTTGCTACCGTGAAGTTGAAAAATATTCGACTTATATACCGCTTCGACATAATATGGATGGAGGTCGGAAAAACAGTAAAATATGACAATTCGACTTATACTCCACATCGAGTTATACCCCGTAAAATACGGTAGTAAAAAAGCTGGCTTAATTGTATAGATCTTGCCCCATGATTAATTCAAATAACATATCAACCCAATTCAATACTTTAGCTTGGCCTAAATCAATGAGGTTTAGCGCTTATAAATAACATAATCTCAACAGTTTTAATTAGTCAGAATCAGAGAGAATAATAACATCGGGTTCAGGTTCACAGATACTTGATGTCACTTCATCATGTCCGGTTTCACATGTTGTCCTTTCACATAACACAGGTTCGTCGTCTGAGTAGTCTGTTTGAGAATTTGTTGTACTGTCTAATCGGTCAGCTTCATCAATCTCAATGATGTATGAATCAACTCGTGATTTACGTTTTATAAGATGTGTAGGAAGATGTTTTGCTATTTTATTAGTTTTAAACATAATTTCTTGAGAAAAATCTTCGCTTGATGTGGAAACCTGAGAAGATACCATATTATCTTCAGTTTTTGTAATACCAACAAGAGAATCGGGCAACACGTATTTTAGTGAAACATCCCTATTCTTCATAGCTTTCGTCACTAAGTCTTTTGCACGGTTTCTAAAGTCACTTAATGATGATTTTTTAGAAGAATTTAAAAATTTAGATAACTTTAAACCGACGGTTTTAATGTTTTGTTTGGATTTTTCAAATGGTTCAAGCGAATCAACAAATTCTACATTGTTTTGCTGACTATCGTCGGAAAGATCGCCAAAATCTTCAACAATATCTTTCTCGGCTACCCTTGAAACAAAATTGTTGCTTATGTTCTTCTTAGACGAATTAATCATATCAGTTGTAACATCAGTTATTTTGGTTTCGCCTGCTCTATCCACAGAAAAATTCAGCATATCTGCTGTAATCTTATTGATCTTGGTTCCCGCTTCTGTATCCTTAGACAAATTCACTTTATTCTCCATAACCATGGCAATTTCTGATTTATCTTGCCTATCTTTCTGCTCTGATGATTTATGAACAATGTCCTTCCATGATTCTGTACCTTGTGACTTGATTCCATTAACTGAATCAAATATACTATCAGAGTTCACAGCACAAACTGAAACATTTGAAACTGATGATATTATAGCAGTAGTCTCTTCTTCCTCAGTTTTATCACCATTCTTCAATTTTGCCGTTATTTTGTCAGTTTCTACATTCTTAACAGACACCACTCTGTCACTATCAGTTTCAGCATCTGGTATTTTCACACAATCAGATTTTACTTTAGTACCAGATTTAACAGGTGTCGGACAAGAAATTTCAAATTTACTGAGATCAGTTTTTAAATTTTTATTTAACTCATTAGAAGTTATATTAACCTTTTCACTGTAAACTCTTTTCGAAAATGCAAATTCATTCTCCAGATCAGAATCAAAATGTTCAACTTGTATTGATAGTCCGTCTGATTTATTGTTCTGTTCCAAAAATGGATCACTGGCAACATCTGTAATAATACAAATATCCTCATCACTTTTGTCTTCCAATTTTTCAGAAGTAATATCTTTATCTAAGTCATTTGAAACATCAGTTGTTTCAACTTTAGAATTGTTTTTATCATTAGCCTTATTTAGGGCTGGGTCTATCGTAAATAATGGTATAGCGACAGCACTGATATCCATGTCAACATCAAGATTGTCATTAGTCAGTTTATGCGTAGATAACAAGTCTGAAGATTGAGCATGAAATGCTGCCAATTTAGGATTTTTGCCGATAGCTGGCCGGGACGGTATATAGGCTGCCAGGATTTCTGTATCATCAACAAATTGATCAACATCTGAAATACATAGAAAAAAAAGTATTCAATAAGATATGGCCTGGATCAGTTAAGTAATGTCTAATTAATAATTTAAATAACATTTCAGGCCCAAAGAAAGACCTGCAATAGGCAGATTTAGCTCTTGCATAATGCATGTTTAGTCATCCATATCTCAATAGTTATCTCATAAATGATTCACCTGATTAATCATCCATGCCTCACTAGTTATCTCATATATGACTCACCAGATTAATCATCCATGTCTCACTAGTTATCTCAAAAACGACTCACCAGATTAATCATTCATGTCTCACTAGTCATCTCATAAATGCTTCACCTGATTAATCATCCATCTCACTAGTTATCTTATAAATGATTAACCTGATTAATCACCCATGTCTCACTAGTTATCTTATAAATGGCTTACCAGATTAATCATCCATGTCTCACTAGTTATCTTATAAATGGCTCACCAGATTAATCATCCATGTCTCACTAGTTATCTCATAAATGACTCACCAGATTAACCATTCATGTCTCACTAGTCATCTCATAAATGCTTCACCTGATTAATTATCCATGTCTCACTAGTTATCTCATAAATGCTTCACCTGACTAATCATCCATGTCTCACTAGTTATCTTTTAAATGATTAACCTGATTAATTACCCTTGTCTCACTAGTTATCTTATAAATGGCTTACCAGATTAATCATCCATGTCTCACTAGTTATCTTATAAATGGCTCACCAGATTAATCATCCATGTCTCACTAGTTATCTCATAAATGACTCACCAGATTAATCATCCATGTCTCAGTCTCACTAGTTATCTCATAAATGATTCACCTGATTAATCATCCATGTTTCACAAGTTATCTTATAAACGAGTCACCTACATATATGACTCTCTATAACAAATGTATCCATTTCGTGCATCATTCCGTCACTGCGTACAGCTACCTGGAGTGATAGTTTGGTTTTGATTATGATTTCCGAAGCCCATGGTCACCAGAAATCCATAAGCTGCACATAATTTATTTTTTCTTTACTATCTAGTTTTGAAATTCTTTAACCATGTTCAAACCCCATCTGATTAAAGTACAGATCTATCTTTATTACCAAATTCATCTCTTATAATTTCAGTGGCCATCTTACCGGTTGTAGTGTGAGGTTGTGTCAGGGGTCATACAAGCGACTTCTGACTCTGTGACATCAGTCATTTGATTAATGAATCATAATAATAGCATGACAGGACTAAATTCATCCAATCATCATGGCAAGTGTTAAGAGAGTAATTGATCAAGTCCACTACAGAACCTTAATAGTCATGCTCCTTAAATACACAAGCAGCGAAAACCATGTTTGGCTGTTTCTCTTTGAAATTACTGATACTTCACATTTAATTACGGGCTCCATTTAACCCTGAAATGTGGTTCTCCTGCAACAGCTAACTTATGAACAACCTAACTGCTGACATTGGTTTTTTTTTGCAAATTTTAAGCTCATTGTGTTAAGTTTGAGACAAACAAAACTAGGATCCATTGTTCCCATGGATTTCAAGACGTCTGATCAAAATCACAAACCTTCTATATTCTCCTCCTCTTCCTCTTCATCATCTTCTTCTTGAGATGAATCATCTTCAGATTTACCACCAACTACTTCTATATCATTTCCATCCCCCAACATTTCAAACTGTTTGTCTACATATTTATTAATCACCTAGAAATTGTGGGGGGAGAGAGAAAAAGAAATAGATTTAAAGTCCACTCAATCTATACTAGATTATTTCAGAAACAACTGTATAATCATTACTTCAACAAGCCAACAGTGAGGCTGATGTCCCCCGCCGAAATAGGAAAATAATTAGAGGACACATATAAATTTATCACAAATTATCTTTTACAAAGTATTGAACAATCAAACAGTATATCTTTACTTATAGTCTAAGCATACAATGTTTTTGATGGAATAATTATAGCATATTAAGGGGAAAACATGCTCTATGCCTACAGATCTAGAGTTTGGTTGTATCAACGGGTCTATTTTCCATCTTGCTGCAAGTTGTGCAAAGTTCACTGTTTTCTTTCTGTCATTAAATGTCAATTCATTATTGCATACTACATATTTAATTAATTTATAATAGTTTCTTTTTCAATTTGTTTTTTCCATTTATTTGTTTATTTACCTTGCCTATATTCATTGTATTGGATTGTATTGGAATTGCTCAATTGATGCTTTTATCAATACCTGTTTATAATATTATGACATGTAATGTGGCAAGTTGAGTCGGGACATGTAGGCTATAATGTAACCTAAATGTATACATAAGTGGATTTCGTTTCATTTTTTTCGAAAATATTGTACAGATAAAAGAGGAGGAATTACAGGGGTAATACATTGGAAAGCTTCTTCAAGAACTAAAGCATAAACTATATAAACGAGCTTCCAATCAAATTGTTTATCTCTGCTTACCCTAAGCGGAACGGACAGACAAACAGACAGACGGACGAACCCATTTTAATAGTTCCCTGCTTTCTTCGAAAGGCGGGGGACAATCAAAGTAGGATAGTTATTGTTTTCCAAAGTCTCGACCAATCAAATTGCGTATCGCTCTGCTTACCCTGAGCAGAAAATGCTCATTATCAAACTTAGTCAAGGTATTACTGTAATGAAACTATACACCAAGTTTCATCAATCTCACTTAATTAGAACTAAAGTTATCGTGTCCCAAAGCATCAACCAATCAAATTGCTTATCTCTGCTTACCCTAAGCGGAAAATGCTCATCTTCGAACTCCATCAAGGCATTGACCTAATCAACACATACACCAAGTTTGAACATTCTAGCTCAATTAGGAAGAGAGTTATCGTGCCCCAAAGTATCAACCAATCAAATTGCTTATCTCTGCTTACCCTAAGCGGAAAATGCTCATCTTCGAACTCCATCAAGGCATTGACCTAATAAACACATACACCAAGTTTGAACATTCTAGCTCAATTAAAAGTTATCGTGTCCCAAAGCATCAACCAATCAAATTGCTTATCTCTGTTTACCCTAAGCGGAAAATGCTCATCTTCGAACTCCATCAAGGCATTGACCTAATCAACACATACACCAAGTTTGAACATTCTAGCCCAATTAGGAAGAGAGTTATTGTGTCCCAAAGCATCAACCAATCAAATTGCTTATCTCTGCTTACCCTAAGCGGAAAATGCTCATCTTCGAACTCCATCAAGGCATTGACCTAATAAACACATACACCAAGTTTGAACATTCTAGCTCAATTAGGAAGAGAGTTATTGTGTCCCAAAAAGTGTGACGGACAGACAGACGGACGGACGGACGGACGGACGGACGGACGGACGGACGGACGGACGGACGGACGGACGGACGGACGGACGGACGGACGGACGGACGGACGGACGGACGGACGGACGGACGGACGGACGGACGGACGGACGGACGGACGGACGGACGGACGGACGGACGGACGGACGGACGGACGGACGGACGGACGGACGGACGGACGGACGGACGGACGGACGGACGGACGGACGGACGGACGGACGGACGGATGGCTGTCCGTCACACTTTTTGGGACAGACAGACAGACAGACAGACAGACAGACAGACAGACAGACAGACGGACGAACCCATTTTAATAGTCCCCTGCTTTCTTCGAAAGGCGGGGGACAATAATTCAATTGTATGTAGGGTTTTTATCTGTGGTAAGAAACCAGATGATCCGTAGAAAACCCATCTCCTTGTCAATTACATCCCTGGATTGAAACCATGCCACCCGACTCATTACAATGACAGAAATGAAATGAAATGGGGGTTTAACTTCCAACTGTTCTTTGCAATTACAGACATTATGATCTAAAGTGCACACATTAAGACCTGGATGGAAGGAAACAGTGTTTAACCTCTAATGATACAAAAAATCAAGTTATTTTGAGAGAAATATCGGGTGGTCCAGAAAAAAGGAGTACTCTATTTAAGGTGGAATAATTCAAAGTGTATTGTATCTATAATACAGATACAATATATCTATTGTAGAGGGTCCACAACTTTGATATACCACATGTTTTCACTATTTGCGTACGAGGGGCGGTCATTTTGTCCTGCAGTTTTTGTCTCATTTTCATGAAATTCGAACTCAACCATCCTTAGGGTGTAAGGGTGATATATTGTAACAGTTTTTTAAATCGGATAAAAATTGTGACCTCTATGGGGTCCACAAGCTTAAAACGTGATTTTTCCTACAATCAGGGGCCATAATTCAGGAAGTTATGGTCCGATATGCGCAAATATCGAAAGGAACCGAGATCTGTGGGTTATAAACATGCATTTCCAGTTTCATCAAAATCAGATGAAAACTGTGACCTCCAGAGGGTCCACAACCCTGTAACACAATATTTTGACACTATTTGCGAACGAGGGGTGGCCATTTTGTCTGTCAGTTTCGGTCCGATTTTTACGAAGTTCAAACTCAACAATCCTTAGGGTGTAACGGTGATATACTGTAACGTTTTTTTAAATCGGATAAAAATTGTGACCTCTATGGGGTCCACAAGCTAAAAACGCGATTTTTCCTACAATCAGGGGCCATAATTCAGGAAGTTATGGTCCGATATGCGCAAATATCGAAAGGAAACGAGATCTGTGGGTTATAAACATGCATTTCCAGTATCATCAAAATCAGATGAAAATTGTGTCCTCCAGAGGGTCCACAACCCTGTAACACAATATTTTGCCACTATTTGCGAACGCGGGGTGGCCATTTTGTCTGTCAGTTTCGGTCCGATTTTTACGAAGTTCAAACTCAACAATCCTTAGGGTGTAACGGTGATAGACTGTAACGGTTTTTTAAATCGGATAAAATTTGTGACCTCTATGGGGTTCACAAGCTAAAAACGCGATTTTTCCTACAATCAGGGGCCATAATTCAGGAAGTTATGGTCCGATATGCGCAAATATCGAAAGGAAACGAGATCTGTGGGTTATAAACATGCATTTCCAGTATCATCAAAATCAGATGAAAATTGTGTCCTCCAGAGGGTCCACAACCCTGTAACACAATATTTTGCCACTATTTGCGAACGCGGGGTGGCCATTTTGTCTGTCAGTTTCGGTCCGATTTTTACGAAGTTCAAACTCAACAATCCTTAGGGTGTAACGGTGATAGACTGTAACGGTTTTTTAAATCGGATAAAATTTGTGACCTCTATGGGGTTCACAAGCTAAAAACGCGATTTTTCATACAATCAGGGGCCATAATTCAGGAAGTTATGGTCCGATATGCGCGAATATTGAAAGGAACATAGATCTGTGGGTTATAAACATACATTTCAAGTTTAAACCAAATCGGATAAAAATTGTGACCTCTACAGTGTACACAAGCTAAAAACTTGATTTTTCGTACAATTAGGGGCCATAATCCATGAAGTTACAGTCCGGTACATGCCAATATCGAAAGAACTGAGATCTTAGGGCGATAAAAAAAATATTTCAAGTTTTGTTGAAATCGGATAACCAGCGGCTGCCAGGCAGGATACGCCCACATTTTCGAGAGATGGATAGAGAACAAACTAACAAGAAAGTGATTTTTCCTACAATCAAGGGCCATAATTCAGGAAATTACAATTCGATATGCGCAAATATCGAAAGGAACTGAACAAACGGCAGCCATTTTGTCTGTCAATTTTGGGCCGATTTTCACGAAATTCGAACTCAGTCCTCCTTAGGGTGTAACGGTGACATAATAGAACGTATAGAACGTTTTTTTAAATCGGATAAAAATTATGACTTCTATAGGGTCCACAAGCTAAAAACATGATTTTTCATACAATCAGGGGCCATAATTCAGGAAGTTACTGTCCGATATGAGCGAATATCGAAAGGAACTGAGATCTTTGGGTTATAAACTTACATTTCAAGTTTCAACAAAATCGGATCAAAATTGTGACCTCTATAGGGTCCACAAGCTAAAAATGTGATTTTTCGTACAAACAGGGGCCATATTCCATGAAGTTTCGATCCGATACATGCCAATATCGAAAGCAGCCGAGATCTTTTGGGGATACACCTATATTTCAAGTTTCGTCGAAATCGGATAAGAATTGTGACCTGTAGAGAGTCCACAAACAATTGTGGACGGACAGGGGCGACGGCATAATACGTCCACATGAAAATGTGGGCGTATAAAAATTGTGACATGTAGAGTGTTCACAAACAATTGTGGACGGACGGATGGACGTCCGGACGGACAGACCGACAACAGTATACGTCCACATGAAAATGTGGGCGTATAAAAATTCAGATTATGAACTAAAATTTACCTCTTCAAGATTGTTTCTACCATGTTGTTGGTTTGCTTCTAGTTTCCTCTGCAACTCTACATCAAATAATGCTGGATCACGTTCAAATCTGAAATGTTTTGAAAAATAAAAAGATCGTTTTAAAAGCTTGGTGCCAGATTTCACAAGACACCATAAATAAAGGTGGACTAATGATATAGCCTATTTAACTCACCGAAAAATTTCAAATCTTTTGGAAATGATTTATAGATATGCTTAAAGATGCATTATGCAAGAGCTAAATCTGCCTATTGCAGGTCTTTCTTTAAGCCTGAAATGTTATCTAAATTATTAATTAGACATTAATTGACTGATTCAGGCCATAATCAACTCTCGATGCCATTGTTAGTCTGCGATCTTAGTGGATTTGAATAAATTTTGTGATGGATAATTTAAGAACCAACGTTAGTAATGATGGTCGAGGCTAGTCGAAAAAATTGAATCGTTAATATCTTGGTTCAGAGTGAAGCAATTTGGGTGAGGTTTTCAGCATTTTTTGTTTTCGTTTTCTATTTTTTTAAAACTATTATAACGATCTGTCAGCTCTTTATCTAATCTTACCTAATGCCCCTTTAATATAATAGGGTAATTTAACTCAGTTAAGGTATTTCATTCATTAGTTAAACAAGTGACTTGATAACATAGTGATTGTTATCCAGGCAGTATAGTGTTTAATAAAGAGTCTTTCGTCTTATAACACAACACAGTTCTACCGATAAAAATCACTATATTATGTACACAACGTCAGGATTAACTACAGCTCTAATTATATTAACATAAAAATACATAATGACAATCGCTGTTACATTACGTCATAATACACAAAATTTATTATGCTCAATTAACCAGTGCGTAGCAGAAAATTGCGGAAGAACTAAGTGTATGACAAATGAGGATATCCAAAATAGCCACAAATGTAAACATTGGGTCATTCCATATCAACTGGACCAATGGTGGAAACAAGACGCCCTTCAGAAAAATTATAAAATATATGGCCTTAAACTAACAAATCCGAAATTTTACCTCTCTAGGTCAAAAACTTGCTGAGATATGGCCATTTAAAATTAGGACGCGAAACGAATAAAAAATTCAGTAATTTTTTTTCATGTTTTCAGGCGCTTTAAACTCACATTTCTAATATTAGTAGAACTCTCTAATTTTGTAATCTAAGACAACTTTTTGAGAGAGAGAGAGAGAATTGAGGTTTAACGTCCACTCAACACAAACTTGGTCATTTCGGGGCTAACACATACTTCAATTTTTTTCATTTCAATAATTCGCTTGCGCGTAGGGGTCTTTAGCACTGGAAGGAAACCCGAGGACCGGTAGAAAACCCACAAGGTCGAACAGGCGACGCTACTCAACCACGCCAGTTGACTCAATGACAGACTTTATGATACAGCGCGCACGTGCTAACCATTCAACCATGCAACCCCCGTGACAACTTTTGGTGTAGATTACGAATTTAGCATCACACTCAATGTCCAATACACACTTTTCGCACTTGTTTTTGAAAGCAAAATTAAATTGAAACGATAGCCTACTCCCTGTAGCCAAAATGAGTCCATGTTCTCTTATTCTACATTATAAGTTGCTCTAAAATGACAAATATGAGGGGCCTGCCGCCCATGTCTTTCAGAAGTAATTTTAATCTGAATGTCAAAGCCCAATATGTCCAATACATACCTTTAGCACTTGCTTTTGAAAGCAAAATTAAATTGAAACGATAGCCTACTCCCTGTAGCCAAAATGAGTCCATGTTCTTATTCTACATTATAAGTTGCTATAAAATGACAAATATGAGGGGCCTGCCACCTATGTCTTTCAGAAGTAATTTTAATCTGAATGTCAAAGCCCAATATTCCAAGTGGGTAAGACGCTGGCTCTCTAGCCTGGAGGTCGGGAGTTCTACTTGATATCAGTACTTTATTAAGAGGTCTCTCCTGTTAAGAAGTCAGTCATGAAAATTCCCTTGAGAGGCCGCTGCATACAGATTCTATTTACTCAGGAGAGATTTGATTGGATGATAAAAATAGACACACTCCGTCAAAAACCTGTTACCCTACCCGTCCATTAGACCACTCAACGACTAAGCGATGTAAAGAGCATTATTCTAGTATGACACACAAGGTTAGCCAGGCAAACTTACACCTAGTGGGATTGAACCCGTGACTTGCATGAATAACAAGTACCCACAAGGTTAGATAGGACACCCTATATCTGGTGTAATCGACACCATGCATTTCACAACTCGACAACACTAACAATCCCAGTCATTGTTTTTTAAGGCGAGCGATCGCTCTCGAGCACCTGCCGCTCACCTGCATGTTGACCGAGGGGAGTTTTTTTCCCTCCCCTTAAGACTGAAAATCGCTCTCCTTTACATAGTCTTTGGGATTTATTATCATATATGAAACGAGGAATGACCCCATTACATGCAGTTATTGATCTTAGAACCATTTCCCATGCGCATAACTAATCACTCTCCTTAATATCAGATCACTCTCCTTAATTTCTAAATCACTCTTCTTATCGAAACTGGGAGAGTTTTTTGAGGGGGGCGATTTTTTCAATTCGTTGATTGAGGGGAGCTTTTTTGGCTCTCCTCTGAAATACAAACAACAATGACTGCAATCCACATTCCTAACCACAATTGTTATACTTTTCTTATTAAAATTTACATATACTTTTGAGTAAATCAATTGTAAAGGCACTAATACTCTTAAAATAAAGTGATATGTGTTCAACTGGCTTGATCCAATGTGTTATTTCCAGAAGTAATAGATGTCAAATATGGAACAGCTCAAAAATATACACACAAAATGCAATCAAACCCACAAATCAGAATTACTAAAATCATGATGCATATTTTTTGCGAATTTATTGTGAATTATCATGCACTTAGCTACATTTATTTCTCTAAACTAAAATAGTGCAAAATAAGAAATAACTTACGAAAAGTTGTCATTTACTCGACATAGAAAAGTACACATAAAATCTTTACGTCGTCTTTCTTGTAGAATGTCTCCCACATTTACAAACTCTTCTCTAGCGATCATATCCACCTGACTGTTACTGTAATATTAATATAATCAGACTTAAATATTGCCACTGAAATCTGTATTGTCATATTGCAATATTTCTACTTGCGGTAGTGCTAGATCTCCATACTGAGATTTACGAAAATGGTGCAGTATTTTGTATTTTATCACTATCAAATAATATTCATAATAATAACATTATGTTTTTAATCCTTATGGACACATTGTTTGAGAGTTCGGGTCTCACAATGCAGTTTTTTTTTTGATTTTTAAGAATACCATTTCCGCACATGAGCAAACAGACATTAAGGTACAATAGTCCATCTGATAGAACATGTGACAGGAATATGGAATAAGCCCATTGCATGATGATAGAATTAGGGAATGCAGCAGTACATCAAGGAGGTCGCTCTTCGATCCCATTTCAATGCGTACTGATATCATTATGCAGTGAACTTATTCCAAAAATACCAGATCACAAACTCGAACTACAATACCTCACTGTAGGCTTTTGAATTTTTACTTAAAATTTATAAATTATGAAATAAACAATGGTCCTCCTTTGATCACTGTCGCTGACTTTGAGGCATTTGCTTCTTCATTTTATCTTATTCATTACGGTACTGGTATTTTCTCCACAATGTCATAATACACTGAAGTTTTAGAAAAGGTGGTAAAATATCACGTTGTTTACGTGTGTTTGTGATGAGGGATGAGGGGGGGATGGCGGGCGAATATCATGTGATTGCCACTGTTAACAGACGGGAAGCTAACGCTTAGATGTATCCTTACCGCACAAGCTGATTAAAACCACAGATCCTATTTTGTTTCGTTTTTTATAGTTCTAGTTCAAAATTCTGTTTTACTACACTAGGAGCATCTGGAAGAGTTGTTATATAACCTGCGTTCTGATTGATGTGAGAGATTAGCCAATGAAATGGTCTGTGCTGTGTACGGAACTGTGGGTAAACCACTAAAATCGTCAACACTAATTGATTAATCAATGTCTGATATCATAGGATCAAAAGCCGCTCGAATGACCCCTGACGCGACCTTCCCTTACAACCGGTCAGATCTTCATGTAGTATAAGCCATCGAAAGTATAAAAAAACAAAATGAAATATAAACTTGTATTTTAATCAGATTGCATTACCGCATAAACCATTCTGACATTTATTAAAGATATCGTAGTCAACATTTAATGACTGATAATCTCAACTTCATTTATTATTCAGACAGCAAATAATCTTAGTTCACAATAGATGGTGTGTATTTTTGACTGCGGAGGAAGTATGACCCAATTATTTTTTCCTTCAAAAAACATTGTGTTCCTGTTTTATTCCTGAGGTAAAATAGTACCAGGCGTTTACCGACAAACAATGACATGTAACCACTGTTTCTAATTGGCTGGTTTTTTTTGTCGGCTAAGCCTTTAGCTGATTAATGTTTAATCTAGTCAGTGGGTAAAACAATGAACCGGCTACTATGGTATCATAAATCAATTTACTTTTGGCTGAATTACAATGGGTTAATTATTACTTGTTAATTAAGAAGTCAGTCAACCTGCTTGTCGGCTACAAGTCATACCTTAGTGAAAATCAGCCATGTGGTTCATAATCCGAGTAGCCTATTAGCACATTTAATGGTAATTTTGATAATCAGCTGAAGGTAAAAAAAACAAAACAAGCTTGCTGATTATTCAAAATAGTTTCAGTAAGCTACCTTTGGCACAGGAAGTTACAAACGGTCTTTATTTTATCCAATACTGTAAATAAAGTGAAGAAGTTATA
The DNA here is from genome assembly GCF_932274485.2 of Patella vulgata. NCBI lineage: Eukaryota > Metazoa > Mollusca > Gastropoda > Patellidae > Patella > Patella vulgata. The sequence continues at coordinate 61,258,744 of NC_065879.2, read as the reverse complement.
GGGGTAATGTAACACAATGTATCTATATATTGTTGCATGCCTAAAGTGAGACATTATATGTTAAAATGAAAAAATTCTGTCTTCGATTTGATTTAACCATGTACATTATGATTATTGGGGTGGGGGGTGAGAAATTAGATTGTGAACATAATATGAGACAAATCTGCTAATCCATGATTTAGATGCTTTAAGATTTCGTAAAAGTCATACACATTATTGCCTGTAAAATTCCTTAATATAAGATTAAGAGATAAGAGTGGCTATGAAGACCTGGTTATCCCACATGTCAGAGAGAGAGAGAGAGAAATGGGGTTTAACGTCCACTCGACACAAAATAGGTCATTTCGGGACTAACATATGGTTTAATTTTATTTCAATAATACGCTTGCACGTAGGGGTCTTTAGCAGTGGGAGGAAACCAGAGGACTCAATGACAGGCCTTATGATACAGCACACACGTGCTAACCATTCGGCCATCCAACACCCCCCCCCCTCGGATGGCAGTGACTAGTTTTGTTTGTATTGAACTCTTTAGACTGATTTTACTCACATGGCGATTTTTTTTAATTTATACTATTCCGAAACCCCAGCAGATTTTCCATGGTGACATATTGGCAGGGTTACCGGGGTTAGCCTCTAACTGGGGTTTTACAGAGATTTGACAACTGACCGAAGTGCTAGTGTCCATATTTGTCCCTGGTGTTGGATTGTGACATTGTTACTTGTTATAAACAATAAAGGGATGGTATATAGACATGGGTGTTGAGGTAACACCTGTGAGAGGGTTATAAGGCTAAATGGAAATCCAAAGTTGGAAAACCCAGAGGTAGGGAGTTGTATAAAAGACATAGTCACATAACCAAAGGATGACAGGCCTACCCATCCGTCAATTCAACTGACAATCTCACCTCGGTCCACAAAAAGGAGGAACACATACCAGTCGCTTACCACTTCCAATTTCCAAGGCATTTTAGTCCAAACTTTGACTGCCATATAATTAAACTATTTGGTACTAACCCGTACCTAAATATATTAAACCCATTGGGCACCATGTTGAATTACACAGTATTAAACGTTCAAAAACCTTACTACATTATGAAATCAATGACAAATCTAAACTTGGGCACCCAAACCCTTTTTTGTTTTGTTGTAAAATTCCTTACCAGCCTTTGTCAATTTGCCTATTTATTTTATTCTCCACTTTTAATGCAATAAAAACTGAACTAAAAAATGCAACTGTAGTAAAAACTTGTAATAATAGAAACTAAAATATACTATAATTCACAGTAATTACCTTAAACCTAGGTTTGACCTTCTGTTGACTTTCTCAATAACATTTTTAACATCATGAAAATCTGGGAATTCTTTATGCTTGTTAATCATTTTTTCAATCTTTTTATTTATCTCATGATATCGAGAGCCTGGATTTAGAAAAAGAGAGAAATAGATATTAATACCAGTCCACAAGCAGATATTTTTGGGATAAACATACATGTATGATCTACAGTGCACTAGTCTGACCACCCTCTCCTCCCCACTTACACACATATCAAACAAGCAGTTGCCATGCATGATACACCCATATTTTGCAAGAGATGGGCAGAGAACAAGCTAAAAAAAAAAGATAGGTTGCCAGGCAACGAAACATACGCCCACAGCAGCTAAATCGTCCGGGCAGTCAACAAGGCTTGTCGCATATTTTTACTTTTTTCGGTAATGAAACATTTATAATACACTAAAATCTGATTAAGAGCAACAACTCACGAAGTAATTATCAGAAAACTATTAGAATTTGTTTGGTTTTATAAAGTTCTGTCCCATGCTAACGTTTTGTATGCAAAGCTTTTATCTTAAAACTCTGTGTATCAATCTGAAGTCAATCGGATGATAACTTTAGCCTTTAGAGCGTCACAAGATTTTGCAAAGTGATCAAGGGCCATAACTTTGGCAGTAATTATCGAAAATCGTTGAAAACCAATAGGCTTCTTCGTCTTATGACCTTAAACACTGTGTATAAATTGAAAGTCAATCGGATATTAACTTTGGCCTCTAGAGTGTCCATAAGATTTTTCAAAGTGATCAAGGGCCATAACTCTGGCAGTAAAATCAAACAAGCCAACAGTGAAGCTGGTGCCCCCTGCCGAAATCCCAAAATACACAGATGACACATATTGATTAATTGCACATTTATCTTTTCCAAACTGATTATCTAAGCATAAAAGCATAGTCTAAGCATAAAATATATGTTCACAATCAAACACAGGTTTTGAAGTACCCGGTAGTGAAACTATACACTAAGTTTCATCACTCTCCATCAGTTAGAATCAAAGCATCGACCAATGAAATTGCTTAGCTCTGCTTAGCTTTAGCTTGAAATGTTAACCATTGAACTAAGTCAAGACATTCACCTAATGAACATCTTTAATTTTATTTGACTACTCCGCCCCGCCGGTATCATCTTTTGATCCAGTCTCCACGCAGATGTATCAGCCTGTCCAGCTTTAATTACTCTCTAAGGGAGTGTTGCCGTACCCTTTTCCTGTTTCTAATGAACAACTACATAAAGTTTATACATTCTACCTCAATTAAAAGCAGAGTTGTTATGTTCCAAAGTCTTGACCAACCAAATTGCTTATCACTACTTAGCCTAAGCAGATATTAGTCAAGGTATTGATGTAATGAAACTATACACCAAGTTTCACCACTCTCACTCAGTTAGAACTTAGTGTGTAACAGTGATATAAACATACATTTCAAGTTTTAACCAAATTGGATAAAAATTGTGACCTCTACGTTGTTCACAGGCTAAAAATGTGATTTTTCGTACAATCGGGGGCCATAATCCATGAAGTTATGGTCCGATACATGCCAATATCGAAAGGAACCAAGATCTTTGGGAGATAGACCCATATTTTAAGTTTCGTCAAAATCGGATAAAAATTGTGACCTGTAGAGTGTGCATAAACAAATTGCAGACGGACCAACCAGTCTAGCGTGTTAAAGTTAATTCAAAGCTCTCACCGAAAGTGGGGCTAAGCTATTAACATATTTTTGTAAAAAAAAAATCCGTTTTCCAAGAACTTGTGTTGTCACAACCAGATAACGCACGTACTACAGGTAAACATAGGCTGACTATTTCTCCAAGGCTTGTTAAAATTTCATGAACAGTTGATTTTCCTTCATCGCCAGCCGCCAGGTATCAATGTTGATATAGTTGGTGGTAACAGCAGTAAGCCGACAGAACAATAACATCTGTATCATCGCTTCGAATTATTACACGAGAATGGTTATCCACAGTGTCAATTGTATGCAGTAAAATTCTTGTGTCCGCTTTCTCATAGTTTCTGAAATAATAGGCGTTTATGGGCATTCAAGCTGGTTTTCATATCTCTCCAAATCATGATACATATTAATTCCCTCTGGTTTGCTCAAACATCTTGGTATATTACTTTTAGAGGCGACCAGACCATTCTGTTGATAAAGAACGGCAGCCATGGAACACGAACATAATGTGCCAGGTATTCTATATTTAATTGTTTGCATGATAGTGGCAATAGGAAGTGTTTGACTTCGTCATATGAACAAGAGCATGCATTTTGAGATAGTTAGCTACGAGAACGTAGCTAAAAATGTTGAGATATACTGATGTGCTTGTTTTTAGCTACGATTGGGTGCCTTTAGTTCCAAGTGGCAAACTCAATTTCTTTATTAATGCATGTAACATTTTAAAAATAAGATAATTTTATACTATTATGACTAATTAAACAGACAGAGGCCAATGTAGTGGCACAACTATCACCAAACTCAAAATATTCGCTTTTAAATTAATGAAAAAAATGAAATGAAATGGGGTTTAACGTCCTACTGTTCTGCTCCTAACCTGGGCTAATGAAGATGGGCATACGCCATACAGTGTGCTATGAGGGAAATTTTGCCTGGGCAGTGGCGATACGGCCTACTCTTATATCGAATTCCAACTGGCAATGTGCACGCCAATGTGTACACGGGACCTTGGTTTTTCGTCCCATCCGAACGACTAGACAGCTGTCCTTGTCGGGCCCTCCATCCTGCATCACTGACAAGGGGAAACCACGCCAAAAAAATGGAATGAACTTTCTCGGCCAATGCAGGGATCGAACACCCAACCTCCAGGTTAGCGAGCCAGCATCTTACCCACTTAGCCACGTGATCCCCTTAAATTAATGAAGCGTTGTTTTTATCCGACATACACCGTCATACATATCCCGTTTCAAAGTGGCGTTCCTAGTAACGGCTTAACACCTCAATTTTAAATACGATAATTTCAGGTAGGATTATATGCTTAATTGTAGTTGGATGTGGCAGCTAGAAATATTATAAATAACAATAATCAATCGTTGTTTTGATGAAAAATATTGTCAATTTTGCTTACTGAGGCCTGATGTGATTTGCGTTGGGTTTTGCTACACGTAACATGGAACTATATAGCACCTTTTCTTATCTCGAAACACGGAGGGTTGAGAGATGAGGTTTGTTATCTAGGAGATAGTATGCAACTGGAACATATTAGCTGGTATCAAAAATTTCAGTACGACTTAACACCTTCCTATTGGATATTATGTTGGTTAATAAGCACAAAAACCTCCAAGACCAAGTGGAACAAAATCTTTGCATAGTGTTAATGTAACACTATTAGTGATAACGTAATACCAGTTTTGTAAATAAAAAATTCATATTTTGACCTATGACGTCAGACATTTGATTAACCAATCAGCATTGATGTTACTAGTGGATTACCCACAGTTCCGGGCAAAAAAGGTCAAACACTCGATTCGACAGACCATTTGATTGGCTGACCCTCATTTCAAGTAGAACACGAGTTAAATAACAAGTCTTCCAGATCCAAGTGTAGTAAAGACAAGTAAAACGAAATTTTGAACTATAAAAACGAAACGAAATAGGATCTGTGTTTTAACCAGATTGCCTTTGTTCTACCATAGATAGGGGTATCGGAAAAAATATAGACTTAAACCGCTAGCCTATATGTGCATCTTTCAATTAGGTAAAGATCTATGCGCATCTTTCAATAAATCTAAACATCTGATGTGACAATTTTAATGTCTCCGAACAGAGAACATATTGTAATTTTTTATCTCCCTTCAGAGATCATTTCTCCCCATGGTTAGTTGCAAAATATATCCCTCTCTAGCTATTGTTACACTTGGAGCTGAAAGTTGGGGTTTTGACGGAGTATGTCTATTTTCAACCTGCAATCAAATCTCTCTCCTCTTCCATTTTTGGAAGTCATCGTTGGATTCTGGTCAGTTTGTTGAAAGAACTGATACATACATCATTTGTTTGTCACAAAATTAGTTTTCTGGAATATTCTGCTATTCTCTTATTAATCAATCATAATGAATTTAGCAGATTGTGATGTAATATAGTCACGATTGTCATTATACACCGCAAAGTTCACATATTTAGAGCTCTGGTTAATTCAGATTGATTTGTTATACTATAATGGATTGGTTGTTAACCCAACTGTTAACCAGTCATAATGTGGGACAGGAATCATCAGTTAGTCCCAAAGTGTTTAGTGGGATTAGTTGTAATCAAATGACATTCCTGGACAGTGCTTTAACACTTTAACATTTGAACATTGGACCCTGTGGCGGGAGTGCAACTTTAACATGTTCAGATACAGACGAGTTGTTGGTCTCAGTATATTCTCTTTGGTGCTATTACTTTTTGTAATGGTTAAATCTGCTTCTGGTTGTTACATTAGTTGCATTTGATTTGGTAGGAGACTTTACTCTTGAATGCAAGGACAGTTAGGGGTTTGGGTTTTGCTAAGCAGGCACTAGTTGAAAGGTTATTGTAGGTGACGTTTTTGAAAAATTTGAGCTTATCAGGATCACATATTTATTTGTCACAACTGACAACCAAAATATTACTGTTATTCATGCTTGTTAACATCAAATTTGTAAAGGTCTTTATTATTTGATAAATGTAAGCTTATATGGAATATCATGTGCACTGGCTATTTACAGGCCAATATGAGCTTTTGCTGATAACTCACATGCTGTGTCTCGGTCGTGCAGTCATTTAATAAGGAATGTCATTTGAGGATGGCGTACAGTGTCAATACACCTGTCCAATTAAAGTTAGTCCACACTTTTGTTTCTCTTTTATTTTTCTGTTATTTAATTTTCCACTACCATAAGGCCTTGCAACATTTCTTACGACTTGAACCCTCATTCCGTCAATGAAAAATTGCTATTTAGAAGTAGTTAGATCTTATGTAGTGCAGATCAACAACGTAATCATGTCCAATTGAAATAAAAATCTACCGGTAATTTGAATTTGATTTTCTGTTCTGGAATGATCAAATTGTTTACATAATTTATAATTGTTGGTAACAAATTAGCTATGAATATCAAACTGAATATTGCCTGAAATCTGAAGTCTAAAAGACATAATTCAATTTACCTGCATAACTAAAAGCTCTTTCTGCTGGCCGACCGGTTGTACGATTTCTGCCTTTTATTTCACAGAGTTTATTCCACACAACAACATACTTTCGCTCTAATTTATCCTCATAAATATAAGATGATGTCTCATCATCCAGATCATCCAGCGTTAATTCCTGGTCTCTTAATTCTTCTATCTTAATCCTTAATCTCTGAAAATCAAAATTACAATAAATAAAAGACTATTTCTGCTGTAAAATGAAGTAAACAAGAATTGTGGCCTGTAGGCGACACACAGACACACAAAAATAAAATAGGCATGACTCTGCCCCTGGGGGTTGGGCATGCACTACAAAAATGAAATGAAATTGGGTTTAACTTCCTACTGTTCTGCTCCGAACTGGGCTAATGAAGCTGTCAGGCCCTCCATCCTGCATCACTGACAAGTGAGAAGACAAGAAAGGAAAAGAATAAATTTTAAACATCTTGACAACACAATAATATGCTTTTTTTCTGATTTAAGGCATCTGTTATTGTTGCAAGGAGAAATTTACACTGACAGAACTGCTTCTGCTTACCCTATATTGAATTCTAACTATCAGAAACACATCAGGCTACTGTTATTTGAATAAATTTCGATTTTGCAAACACGTATACTTCAGTTCAGACAATCAAATGAATGTTTTATATGCAATGAGAAAACCATAGAAAGCTATATTAGCAGTCTTAATATTTTGCAAGAGATGGACATAGAACAAGCCAAAATAAAAGGTAGGTTGCCAGGCAACGAAACATACGCCCACAGCAGCTAAGGCGACCTTCGAATGTAGACTATCGTTGCGACTACAGTCTGAACTATCCCGACCATCCTCTATCGTATGGTATGGCTGGTCACGACCACAGGTTGAACTACATGTATAGTACGAAAATCCGTGCAACCGAAGGTCGTCCTGGTCCTCTGGGCAGTCAAAAAGGGTTGTCGCATATTTTTTCTTTTGTCAGTAATGAGATATTAATCAGATATTAACTGTAGCCTCTAGAGCTTCTACAAGATTTTTCAAAGAGGTCAAGGGCAATAACTCTGGCAGAAATGATCCGAAATAGTTGAAAATCAATAGGATTCTTCATCTTATGAACTTAAACTGTGTGTATAAATTTAAAGTCAATCGCCTGCAGAAATTATCAGAAATAGTTGAAAATCAATAGGATTCTTCATCTGATGACCTTAAACAGTGTGTGTAAATTTAAAGTCAATTTGATATTAACTTTAGTGTCTAGAGTGTCCACAAGATATTTCAAAGAGATCAAAGGGCCATAACTCTGGCAGTAATTATCGGAAATTGTTGAAAATCAATAGGATTCTTCGTCTTATATGGCCTTAAACACTGTGTATAAATTTAAAGTCAATTGGATATCAACTTTAGCCTCTAGAGCGTCCACAAGATTTTTCAAAGTGATCAAGGGCCATAACTCTGGCAGTAATTATCGGAAATCTCTGAAAATCAATAGGATTCTTCGTCTCATGACCTTAAACACTATGTATAAATTTAAAGTCAATCGGATATTAACTTTAGCCTGTCGAGCCATAATCCAGGAAGTCATGATCCAATACACACAAGTATCAAAATGAACCCAGATCTTATATAAAACAAAGTTTCATTGAAATCGGATAAAAACATGTGACCTCTATAGTATCCACAACCTATTTGCGTACGGGGAGTGGCCATTTTGTCAGGCAGTTTGTTCAATTTTCATCAAATTCGAAGCCAACTGTGTAACAGTGATAAATTTAAACGTATTTTGTTAAATCAGATAAAAATTGTGACCTCTAGAGGAACAATAACCAAAAACACGATTTTTCATACATTCTGGGGCTATAATCCTGGAAATTACGGTCAATGTGCGCTAATATCGAAAGGAACCAAGATCTTTGGGATATAAACATATATTTTTATTAGAATAGAAATCTGATAAAAATTGTGACCTCTAGACGGTTCACAACCTTGGTAGAACATACTTTTTCGAATTCAACTATCATCAGGGTGTAATGATGAAATATTTAAACATTTTTTAAAATTGGATAAAAATAGTGACCTCTAGAGAAACCACAAGCTAAAAATGTGATTTTTCTACAATCAGGGGTTATAATCAATGAAGTTACATGTACAGTCACATACATGCCAATATCGAAAGGAACCGAGGTCTTTGGGATATAAACCAATATTTCAAGTTTCATCAAAATCTGATAACCAGCGGCTGCTAGGCAGGATACGCCCACATTTTTCAAGAGATGCATAGAGAACAACCTAAACAAAAAGCAATTTTTCTTAACATCAAGGGCCATAATTCAGGAAGGTACAATCAGATATGTGCTAATATTGACAGGAATCAAGATCTTTGGGTTATAAACATGCATTTCAAGTTTCATCAAAATCAGTTCAAAATTGTGACCTCTAGAGGGTCCACAACCTTGAAAAACCAGATGTTTACACTATTCGCGTAGACGGGCGGCCATTTTGTCTGGCAGTTTTTGTCCGATTTTCATGAAATTTGAACTCATCCAACATTACAGTGTAACAGTGATATATTTGAACATTTTTGTAAATCAGATAATAATTGTGACCTCTAGAGGGACATAATTCAGGAAGTTACGATCTAATTCAAACTCAAGCTTAAAACACAATTTTTCATACGATCAACGGCCATAATTCAGGAAGTTACGATCCGATATGTGCGAATATCGAAAGGAACCAAGAACTTTGTGATATAAGCATAAATTTAAGGTTGCATCAAAATCGGGAAAAAAATGTGGCCTCTAGAGGGTCTACAACCTTGATATACCGCATATTTACACCATTTGCTTTATAAGAGCAGCGGCAATTTTGTCCATCAGTTTTGGTCCGATTTTCCTGAAATTTGAACTCATCCAATATTACGGTGTAACGGTGATATATTTGAACACTTTTGTAAATCAGATAATAATTGTGACGTCTAGAGGGACCACAAGCTAAAAACACAAGCTAAGTTACGATCCGATATGCACAAATATCGAAAGGAACCAAGAACTTTGTGATATAAGCATAAATTTAAGATTGCATCAAAATCGGGAAAAAAATGTGGCCTCTAGAGGGTCTACAACCTTGATATACCGCGTATTTACACCACGTCTTTTTAAATCGGGTAATAATTGTGACCTTTAGAGGGACCACAAGCTAAAAACGGGATTTTCGCACAGTCAAGGGCCATAATTCAGGAAGTTACGATCCGATATGCGCAAGTATCGAAAAAAGCCAAGATCTTTGGGATATAAACATGTATTTCAAGTTTCATCAAAATTGTGAGCTCTAGAGGCTCCACAACCTTGATATACCATATTTTTACGCTATTTGTCAGTTTTAGGCCGATTTTCACGAAATTCGAACTCAACCATCCTTAGGGTGTAACGGTGATAAACTAAAACGTTTTTTAAATCTGATAAAAATTATGACCTCTATAGGGTCCACAAGCTAAAAACGTGATTTTTCTTACAATCAGGGGCCATAATTCAGGAAGATACAATCCGATCTGCGTCAAAATCGGATAAGAATTGTGACCTGTAGAGTGTCCACAAACAATTGTGGACGGACGGACAGGGGCGATGACAATATACGTCCACATGAAAATGTGGGCGTATAAATAAAATAAAAATCCTGAACCTCAAGTAAAGATTCTAATCTTTTTATATGTTTCTCAGATGGAGCTTTCTTCTTAACTTCTGCTTCATCTTTAACCTTCGACTGTGGTTTACTTGTTGAAGCACACGGTCTGTCCATTAGCGGTTGACCTGGTAATTTAAGATCTTTGTCTATTTGATACTGGTCTTCAGTGTCACAAATAATAATATCCTTATCAGTAGATCCTAACTTTCTGTCTTTAGACGGTGTCGGTTTTAAGTTTAAGAATGACAAGAATGATTTTTTCTTTTGCTGGGATTTTTCTGTTGGTGATGAAACATCAAGTATCACACAAGAATCATTTGCATCCCCTGATATTTCAATTTTTTCATCTTCTCGAATAATAAGATCTTCATCAGTTTTTTCTGTTTCTATTATAGAGGTAGAGGACAAAAGGTGAACATTTGAAGACAAGTTATAGAGAGAGGTAACTGATTTAACAGAACTTTCATTCTTGATTGTTTGAGGAATGGAATCATTTGTATTATCATTCTCACTTAAATTAATACAAGTGTTCTGATTGGATGACTTTTCATCACAAGTGATGATGTCACTACTACTGGTGGAATTATTTTTTATCATTGAATTAAGTTTTTGGTCCGGCCTATAATTATTGACATCTAGGCTTATTTCCATGTCAGACATTACACTCTCGGTGCTAGAAGCTTCAGACGTACATGCCATATCATCCATTTTACGTAACTTAGCAACCCGGTCCAACCCACTCTCTTTAGACTTGCGTTTTTTTGTGTATGCCTTCAATTCTTGTAAGAAGTCCTTGAGATGGATCATGTTCCGCTTGGGTTCTGATGTCATGTTGGTTTTCGTTGATTTTATGATTTTCAGCATTTCTGTGGAATATTTAAAATGTGGGGAGCATTCCTTGTATCTGATGTTGATTAACTGTATTATCTTCACCTCATCTGTGCCCAGGTTACTTTTACAAAAATCTATAAACTAAAAAAATACACAAAATAATATCATTACCATTCATCATGACTTTATACTACGTTTACATAAGTGCACATTTAAGATGCCATAACTTTTTCTAGTATGTGCATCTACAATAATATTTTTGAGCCACAGCAACCTGTTATAATAGTTTCTGCAATGCCACTGGCTATAAAGGTAACTTTTTCTTGCTGTCTTTGAGAAAAGTTTTATCATGGTGGATGGGGAATCAATATAGTTAAATCATTAGAACGATTTACCCAAATCCACCATTATTTCAACCAATAATGACACAAAAACGTCACGATTTTACCGGTAAATTAAAAATGACAATTTGGCTAAAGAACGGTATATTATCAAATATCGATATAAATCATTGTCATATGAAATAATGGTGGATTTGGGTAAATTGTGCTGCCCTAGTTAAATTTCCCACAAGATAAAGCAAATCGGTGAAATTACACAAACCGGGTGGTGTTGATAAACAGAAACACGCCACTATCTTTCAGAATTAAATTCTATATTAATATTATGCATTCAGGCATGTGTCATATGACTTCTTATTAGGAATGGAAAAGTTTCAATGTCACACCAACGTGGTATTTAGGTCATTTTGAGACTAACATGGTTATTTTCATTTGTATGCTTTAAGTGTGCAAAGTTTGGGGAGGAATGTTTCCCTGGTTTCTGCTTACTCTTCTGTAAATCGTCGTTTTCATTAGCCCAGTCAGAGCAGAACTATAGGGTGTTAAAACCCATTTAATTTCGTTTCTTTAACTTGCAACTGCCAATTTGCATAATTTGCATCCAGAACCGTTATCCGTCCAATATATACAACTGGAATGTGTCGGTCCCATAGGTACCACCTGTAAGAAGTGAGAACCATGCTTCAAAATCCAATGTCCTAACCCACTTTTCATTAAAACTGCAAATATAACTATAATGATTGAATGGTGAAAGAATGTAACAAAAATTAATCACCCTTCTAAATTTTTTCTCAACTTGATCCTGCACCGCCATCTTGAGAAGTATATCTTCCTAAAATAGAAAATGATAATTAAATTTGTGTCCCTGTGTTTTCGAAACTTGAGATGTAAGAGATCAGAAGGATTGTTCTAATACTTAGTTCCTCCATCAGTCTGAATATTATTAATATTTACATTCCAATATTAAGTTCTCACTTTATTCTACTATGGTAGGGCTGTACATATACATTTGACGTGTTTGACATGTCTGTCATTATTGAATGTTCTGTAACCAGATAGGGTTTCTACTCTCTCTGTTCAGTCTATGCAGAATAGACAAAAACAATCAAATTACTACTGTACCATGAGATACCTAGAAATTTCTCAAGTCCTTCATTATGTTCCATCATATAGAATAATAACAACATCATACATATAGGCTTAAAGGACTTGCAGGAATAGCTGTCTGATGGTACCCTACAGTTTATATTGGCCTTAGGCCTTCTGACAATGTCTGCTTACATGTATCTCCTATCCTATGGTGTCTCCTCTATAAATACCCATTTTCTTGATACCAAGGTTACAATTGCTACCACACTAACTCTTGTCATCTGCACGTGCAGCACCATTTTTAAGAAATGGCATGTCAGAACAAACAAACGCTAGCACAACTTTCAATTAGTCAAAGTTCACTTATTTGTTTAAAAAAGGACTATTTTATTCATAACCTTTTAAGGGAATTGACGGTCTTCTCTTTAACATCTTACCAGTCAATTATAAAATAAGTTTTTCAATCTTAATCACACTGGAATTGTTTCTTGTTTATTTACATTGTAACTGTGATATGTTCAGAAATTATTTTTGAAAATAATTGGCAGCCTCCAATGTATTTCACTTCCTTTGAATCTAGGGCTGGCAGAAAATATCAATACTGCTGATAATCATCGGTAAAGCATTTTGAAGATTGATAATCGATACAGATTTAAAATATTGATAATTGTGCAATTATAGGTAGCCACTTGTCAGAAGAAATCCATGAAAGATAATACGTATCACAGTATTCTTTGCAAGGCACGCTTGCGCCTACATGTAGCTAGGTAACTGTAATTAAACAGAAAGTCATTAAACACATATTACAGCATAAAATCACATATAATTCATATACAAATTATGAATGTTTACAAAGCAATTGTAAGTAAAAACAGTTCACCGATATTATCGATTATTGATAGGCAGTTAGTCAACGATTAAAGATACTTGAAACCAGTATCGATTGCCAGCCCTGTTTGAATCAGTTTCAAAAAAACTCATACAAATTTCAGAAAGATTATTTTTTGGTAGTACTGTGCCATTATTTTGCATATTCTTTTCATTTTTGGGGTCAATAGCTGTAATGACGAAACACTGACCGTTACATTTGCCATAGGCTACATTTTTTGCAAGTTTCTCTCAAATTAATTTAATTTTGTTTTTGCATGTATAACTGAATTATTTTGTTGGGGTTTTTTACAATAAAACTTGTCCATGTGTTTGAAATCACCGCCCATTAAATAAAATCCATTGCACAATTAAATATTCCAATGAAAAATTTTTCTCTTGAAAATTAAATAATTTTGCCTGTATATTCGACAGTGTACATCACAACATTGCACATGTCACGTGATGAGCTAAACCATCGTAAGATGTTGAAGGGGGTAAAGGTTGACAAATTTTGACAATCACATGTGTTGCAATCAAAACAACGTGTGACCTTTTTCGATCATTTGAGTTTGGGCAAAACAAATGATTGTCAGTCTATTAAATTTTATTCACAATATATCACCGATTACACAGATACTCATAAATATAATATTGCTTTTCACATCATCATCATCCCATAATTGTAAATACCCTGTATATTATATATAGGCCCTACATCCCTGCCAGTTATATGCAACTCTGTGGCTAACATTTATAAATAAACACACTTTATTTCATAATTTTAATTGATCATATTTCATAACAGGGTCTAATCTCAATGCTCTGTGGTTATTAGTCCATTTTAAAAGTTTTATGATTACCACAAAAATACGAAAAAAGCTCACTGCTTCTCAAGGACTGTAAAACGAATGTTGTTCTTTTTGTTCTGCACCTGTGTTCAAAAGAAATAATCCCAACCAACTCTCTAATCAAATAATTAATACAAAATAGAAACAAAAGAACAGACTACAGACGTATTTATGTTTGTAAAAATATGACCAGGTAGTATTTAAGATAGCCATTTACCCAATATTAGGGAGTAGACTTAGGGAAAATATGTATAAGGGTGTTAGTTGACTAAGGTGCCAGTGTGTCTATAATATCTAAAGATCAATACAACAATAGTGGACTGAAAGACATACATAAACAACAACAAACTGAAACGTCCCGGGACATGTTAGAGGTGTTGGAGGTTCACTAACAAAGGTACATGGTATTGTGTCATTACCAATACAAATAGGGTGACTAACACTGCACCAAGATTTCCTAATTTTAGATAGCAATGTTCACTCCTTAATATTAGGTGTCGATTTCTTACAAACACAAAAGGCATTGACAGATTTTGATTTAAAGACACTCAGTCTTCAGAATGGAATGACAGTTGTACCACTTGGAGAAAAATAATCATCAGTTACAAGGTATTTGATCAAATTAAAGGACAACTTAGAAATCCAAAAATAACGTAAGTCATTGATGCAAATAAAACACTTATAAATAAATGTCAATGTTATGTACTGGGTGCTAGATGTTTAGTAAATGTCACTAATGGTTTAGCTTCATACAGACTGCTAAACCCTACCAAGGATGATGTGAGCCTAAACAGTAAACAAGTGCTGGGTATGCTGTCATGGGCGTGTGAAGATGAAATCCTAGATGAGTTAACTGATGAACATCCACATGTCAATGTTATGCAAGCGTCATTGGAAGCTGCTGATAAAAATAAAAAATTCTTTGAAGAAGCTAAATCTCTGGGTGTGGATTTAAAGGACAATATTGATGCCAGTCATTATCACATATGTGTTAGAGCTGGTTAAAAACATTCAAATTATACCTTTAACACAGAGATCATTGCTACGATGGCTGAGTAATACAGGTTTCCCGAATCGGAAATGACGAACGTCAAAGGAAAACACGAGTCACCGCTCTATATAACTGACTGAAGCGACGATTGATAACAGATACACGGCCGAATTTCTGCTCACTAATAATTCCATCGAAGACCAAAAGTTGTTGTGTGAGGATATCTGACAATTCATAAAAAGAATTGACTGCCACTAGATAAGAGAACACGAAAGAAAAACAGAAAAAGTCTGTGCATTACCATGTTTTTATAAGGTATAGAATGAATATAACCAAGGGAATGTACGGACTATTTCTATTTTTCTAGTGTTCTCTTATCTAATGCCATTATTGAATTGTCAGATATCCTTTTACAGTCCCATATAACAACTTTTGGTCTTCGAAGGAATTATTAGTGAGCAGAAATTCGGCCGTGTATCTGTTATCAATCGTCGCTTCAGTCAGTTATATAAAGCGGTGACTCGTGTTTTCCTTTGGCGTTCGTCACTTCCGGTTCGGGAAACCTGTATTACTCAGCTATTGTAGCAATGATCTCTGTGTTAAAAGTATATTTGGAATGTGTTTAACCAGCTCTATCACATATGTGATAATGACTGGCACCAATATTGTCCTTTAAGTGATCCTAATTGGTCAGAATAGGGATGTCTTTGCAAAAGATATGTCAGAATTAGACTCATGCAATGTAAAAGATTCCTATCATATCATTGACACAGGAGATGTCAAACCAATAAAACAAAGGTTTTATCGAGCAACACCAAAGGTGAAAGACGAAATGTTGAAAATAATTTATGAAATATTAATAAATCAAGTTATTCAACCTTCTACATCTGAATGGTTGTTGCCAGTGGCCTTTATCAAAAAGAAATCAGGTGATCTCCAGTTTGTCGTTGATTACAGAGCCTTAAACACAGTTACCAAACCAACCCATTTCCCCTTGCCCAGAATGGAAGATGTGTTCGACGGCATTGGAGAGGCCCATGCTAACATTTTTTCAACTTTAGATATGTTTTCTGGGTATTGGCAAGTAAACTTGGACTCTGCCACAAAGCACAAAACAGCATCCACATGTCACAGAGGTGATTTTGAGTTCAATCAGCTACCCTTTGGCTTGTCAAATTCACCCAGGGCTTTTCAACGTACCTTAACAGAAGTCCTGAGAGATCTGACATGGAAGATAGCACTAGTTTACGTAGATGATATTATAGTTTGGTCCAGGTCATTCGAAGAACATTTGAACCATCTAACTATAATTTTTAGCAGAATTTGAGATGCAAACCTTAAGTTAAAACCTTCCAAGTGTCACTTTGCGGGCTCAAAAGGTTTTACATTTAGGTCACATCATCTCAAACACTGGTATTGCTGTGGACAAAACAAAGACCGAAGCAGTACAGAGATTTCCTTGACCAAAGAACGTCAGTGAAGTCAGAGCATTTATAGGACTGTGCAGCTACTATGATATATAGTCATGGACACTTGACATGCTTTGAGAGTATGTTCACAGATGAAGAACTTATCGCCCCAACAGATCCACTGAGCTGCACATGCGACATGCAATAACGCCATACACGTGGGAGGGGTTCATTGTCAAATTTGACACTTCAAGGAAGGATTGATGAAAACTGACGCATGCTGGTTTATCTATCCATGTTTGCTTTCCTATCGGTTCTTGCATAAGATCTACTGTTTAGCGTATCTTAGCTTTAGTGTGTTACGTTTAATTTGATCGGGAGACGTGTTCGTCGACGTCAACATCAACCGATAACACTGCAAGAATTGGCCGTGGCACTGCAAGAGGAGTGGGTCAGATTGCCCCAAATCGTGATTGGACGGTTAATTAGGAACATGCCGTGACGAATTGCTGAATGTCTGAGGCTTGGTGGAGCAATTACTCATTATTAAGACAAAAATCAAAAACGTCCGTTTTCACTTTTAACGGTGTATCTCTTTGCGAGTGAAATGGGGCCGTCAGATAAGTCGCCCATATGAACTGTTTATGTTCATGTGTAGGCAGTTGACCTGTTATTAACATACACTGGTTACCTTTAATAAAAACAGCAGTGCATTTCCGCAGTTTTGTATTGTTTCTGAATATCCCCTACTTTTTTTGAAGCGTATTTATGCATTCACAATATTAGTGTTCATACTTTACTATATGATAATAGCATGTATATATATATATAAGCATAAGGTGTCATTCTATATTGTCAAGGCAGATTCTAATAGGGCATAACAAGTGACAAATGATCGAATAGCAGCAGAATTTAGAAGAGTAATCCTTTATGTCTGGCATGCAAAACAATGAAAGAATGAATGAATGAATGAAATGGGGTTTAAGGTCCTACTGTTTTGCTCCGAACTAGGCTAATGAAGACGGGCATACGACATACAGTGTACTATGAGGGAAACTTTGGCCGAACAGCAGCACTACAGCATACTCTTATATCGAATTCCAACTGTCGAGGGATCTTTAACATGCATGCCAATGTGTACACGGGACCTCATTTTTCCGTCCCCTCAGAATGACTAGACAGCTGTCCTTGTCAGGCCCTCCATCCTGCATCACTGACAAGGGGGAACCACGCCGGAAAATCTGGATGAACTTTCTCGGCCAGTGCAGGGATCGAACACCCGACCTCCAGGCTAGCGAGCCAGCTTCTTACCCACTTGGCCACCATGACCCCGGCATGCAAAAAAAGATCAGAGTAGGGCTGCACCGAATAGAGATAGTAATTATATGCATTTGTGAATCACGGTACAGTTTTTTTTGCCTACAAGGCATATGGTTTTATTTCTTTGGAACCTTGAAATAAACAAAAATTGTCTAAAAGCACATACATGTATTACGGCAATATGAATGTATGTAAAGTAATTTACCTTCAAAATCAAAACAAACCCCCCAAAAAAATTGTAATCTCTAATCAATTATGTTTGGTGAAATATGTGGACAGTTCAAATGAACGGTAATCGTTTATGCCTGCTTAATGCATTCTAAGCGTTTGTGAATCAGCATTTACTAACTACTTCCACATTGTGTTGTAGGGTATGTTTTTATTTGTTCATTACAAAACGACATCTGAAACCATAGGGTACACAACTCGTGTACTGATTATAAAATGTTAATTGTGTCTTAAATATTGGATATTAGGATCCTATAGTTATGGCAAAATAACAACATCAATATCGATTTAAATTGATCAATATTGAATTCTAATTCGTGTAAATTCAAATATTATGGAAAATATTGAGTTAAGAGACTTAGCTCCTTTAACATAGGCCTTAGGCCTACCAGAATGAGGTTGGGAGAGAGAGAGAGAAATGGGGTTTAACGTCCACTCGACACAAACTAAATACATAATTTACAGTGTTGATAAAAAAGGTCTTTTTCACGATTTTGAAAGTCCCATCCATAAACCTTATCCCGGATTTAGCAAGCCAACTGTCTTGTGTTTGAAAACATCAAATTTCTTTCTCCTTCAACTTTTATATCGGCATGTAAAAAATCATCAGGTATTGCATCTTCATTTACCTATAAAATAAATTTGTAAATATAGCTTAACCTAAAATATAGTAATATTACAAATTTTGTAATATTGTAACAATTGTTAATTTGTAATTATAACTTTCAACACAATAAATAACTTAGAAATTTTCTAACACAGTACATGTTTTTTCTCTTATTCGGTTAGTTGCTCTGATTAGGTTCTCTGGATTTTCTCTAAATGGATTGGAGATGGCCATTTCTTTTACCTTTTTTAGTTGATAAAAAATAAATGATTAATGTTTACTCATATATCACCTAATCAGCTCAGAGGGTTTGAAGTACCTAATTAGGGATTATCAAGTCAGTTAATTAATTAGTACCGGTACTCACCTCTTTCCTTTGAATTACAATTACACTTTACAGCATGTACTTTTCCGGGTTGGCTTGGGTTGTTATGTCTCCAGGACACATGGTTTGTATAACTGTAGCACCACGTCGATGTTTTGTTTAAATATATTGTTTTTCATTAAATTAAAAATGTTTGGCCGTTACGACTTAATTTTTTGGCCATTATGACCAAACTATTTGGCCGTTATAACCAAACTGTTTGGCCGTTATGACTAAAGTAGGGCCGTTTTGACCAAACCTGTTTTTGGCCGTTATGGCATAGGGCCGTTATGACCACATTCCCAAATTATACCAAGTAGAAGTGAGTTGTTGAATTATTGTATGTTCAATCTTACACCCTCAACTAGGTTGAACATACAACCCATTGTCGAAGGTTGGACTATAAGCAGGTCCCTAAACCCCAGATGATACTCATTACTGGGTCAGAGAACAATAGCTTATTCATACACAAAATTTGAATTGTCGTAAAAGAGCCAGACACCATTATTATTAAGAAAGAGAAGCCTGGCTGCCACCCCTTGTACGAAATGATCTATCCCGATAAGTGACGTAATTAGCTTCCATTTTTGTATTTCTCCATGTCCATAGATGAAGTTTTTATTTCTTATTCTTGGAATATTTAGTTGTACAATGGATTTTATTTTTTACAGGAGTAGGGTGACCCACCATAAATAAATATCTCCATATATCTCGACAATTTCGCCACAATATTTATATATATGCCAAGCCTCAAATCAGTTTCACACAATTATAGTCACTAAATAAACGATCATGTTGTACTTAATAAGCTATGACCATTAATCATCTATAAATAATAGACTGAAAACTGGTTCCATGTGTCGTCCATAACATCCAGACACTTTTGCGTAAAAGATAGGTTACGTGCCCTTGTTTTGAAATTAGTCTCGCTTAACCAGTCTATCGACCATTCTAGGGCTGATTGACAGGTCGGAATAATCCAGACTACTTTTTTACGAAACATAACAGAAAGCTAGAACAAGAAATTGAATTTAGAAATGAGCACGTTAGCTAGCTCAACAATTGTTTTAAGAAGCTTGTAAAAGTAAAATGAAACTACTGCTAGTATCATGTTCCTGTCTAACCCGAGTGTTTCTGAGATATTATTTGTACTAAACCAAAAGATGCCGCTCTTAACGGTACAGTTAATGATAAAGCGATTTAAAAATTGAAACGAACGTAATTTCTAAATCTGCTGTAATAACCAAGAAGCTTAATTTTACTGCTATTCAAAATCGTCAACAATAATTTTTTTACGGTTGTAATAGTTGATAGATTTGTAGAGAATTGCACGTGCCATGGCTATTTATAGTATCATACTGTCAGAAAGTTGGCCTCGACACGGCGAATGTGCACGCTTCAGTGGTAGTCTCGAACTATCAGCGGTTGACTGTATTTCTGTAGGTGCGTGGGTCACCCTAACAGGAGGTGATTTCAAACACATAGGGAAGTAAATGAAGTTTGTTCATAATCGAAGAAATCTGTTTAAAATTTACGACGGTTCAGACAGTAGTACTAGTAGTAACAGTACTAGTGTATTACCACTAACCATTGGTAAATAAATTGTATGTTCTTTCCCCTTTTTTTAATTTAAAATTTTATAAAATATTTATTACCGGTATATTAAATTTAAACGTACACAAAACCTGGGTAGATCTAAGTAGACACCAGGAAAAAATCTGCCAAAAAAGCAAACATTATCATGTCGTTATTTTTCTCTCAATGATAATCTTAGAGCCACCGACTTCCGATTTCACAAAAGGGGAAAGCATAGATAGTCTTTATAGGATATCTATGGGGGAAAGACAAAAAAATAAATCACTTCCCGTACAATGACCTTCACCTCCGGTGCATATTATTTAGTCCTGGAGATCAGATGAAACGAATATTCTCGTTTTGTCACGTTACAGTAAAAATGCTATAGTGAAAGTTTAATTTCATCATTTATTAAGTTCACTGTGTAATCTATTTCAGAATTATTTTTTTTTAAAAAAAACACAATTACTTTTGGAATTATGGCGCAATTATATACATTTTTATAATGAATTACTATCACTTTGTGATTCAATTTCATTGACGCAAAGCACTAATTGAGATATCACATCCAGCGCCCGGATTCAAAATGAAGTTAGCACACATTTTCCTAGCGCCAATAGAAACCTACATAATTATCACGAAAATAATTGTTACCTTTTTATTAGAAAATAACATTTAAGTATGGAAGCCTATAACTACCATTCATAATTTCTACTTTTCGCCTCTTCAGAACACGAAAGTCGAAAAGTAGAAGTTACGACAAAATGTGAGGCGACAAGACGGTGTACAAGCCAAAATCAACTCGAAAATAGGAAATTAAGAAATAACACACCGCGATAATAGCGCCCCCCGTTTTTTCTTAATTTCTACTTTTCGACTTGCATTTTGGCTTGTATACCGTCTTGATTCTGTGAAACAAAAAGCATTTTGCCACCAAAGCTGGTTTGGATGCTTTTTGATGCAGCTTGAGCGTACCCCTTGTTTATTGAACCCTCCAACGCCGCCTCGAATCCGGGTGCTAGAAACTTTGCGGTGGTATAACTCGATACGCCAACAAAGAACGTTAATGCAATTTGGCATGTTCATACCTTATGCATCTGTCGATTTGGTGAAATAAAGATCTTGGAGCCACCAAAGCTAGTTTAGAAGTTATTGCGTGCGCAGTGAGCCTACCCTAACACGATTCCCCAATCGTTTTAGTGTGTTTTCGTTAATATATCTAAAAAATCCAGCATAGGAGGCTTCTGGATTTTTGTATTCTAGTAGTTTATTCATCCCTTGACTCTGTGAAATACAAAACATTTTGCCACCAAAGCTGGTTTCGGTGCGTTTTGATGCAGCGTGGACCTACCCCTTTTCTCCGTGCTAAGTTTGCCTAGTGTGCGATATTTTAGTATGTTTACGGTAATAGTAATAATTTTTTTTTTTTTTTTTTTTTTTTTGGGGGGGGGGGGCTATTTTACATATATACTTTGCATTAATATGTCTTAAATATGGAAGCCTATAACTACCATTCATAATTTCTACTTTTCGCCTCTTCAGAACACGAAAGTCGAAAAGTCGAAAAGTAGAAGTTACGACAAAATGTGAGGCGACAAGACGGTATATAAGCCAAAATCAACTCGAAAATAGGAAATTAAGAAATAACACACCGCGATAATAGCGCCCCCCGTTTTTTCTTAATTTCTACTTTTCGACTTGCATTTTGGCTTGTATACCGTCTTGTCGACTTTCGACTTAGTCATATTTTTGTATTTATTGATGTCAGTAAGAAGGCGCCAACACGCTATACAAGCCAAAATGCAACTCGAAAAGTAGAAATTAGGAAATTAACACACTGCGCTATTAGCGACCTATGATCTGTCGTACTGTCGACTTTTCGCCTAGGAAGTTATTGTAGTCTCTGTCTTCCAGGTCACATTTGAATACGCGCAATTCCCTTTAACAAAAATGTCTGTGTGATAGAGTCTATGAAAAAGCGTGCTGAGCGAGACCGCTGCTGAGCGAGGCCGTATGTCAGTCAATTTGATTGACAGTTCGATATACGGCCTTGATATTACTTTTAGTTGTGGTTAAAATGAGAGTTTGGATCTCCCTGCACCTGTTTCTTATGTTTATATCTTGTAAAAATTTTCTCCATTAATTTCCATACTTGAATGTTAATATAAATGATGAATATTATCTTATATCTAGTAGGCAAACCCATCGCCCTATCTCACAAAGAATCTAAACAGGCTCGCTGTATCGTAGTTGCAAAAATGAGATGTTTGATCTTCCACTAAATCGTTATATCCCCCCACCCACCCACTCTCTCTCTCACTTTTATTTTATATATCTCAGAAATAGTAAAACTGTACTACATATAGAACCCCCAATCGGCATCGCAATGCAGTCAGTCTTTTTCTTTTGTTTAAAAGATTTGGGGGATATTTTTTCAATTGATTTTGATAAAATAATCATATTTCCTTCGAACGTTAAATACGTATATTAAGGACATTATACTATATTATATCCCAGAAACACGGAAATTTATCATCCAATATCGCGTATAGAGCCTAATCGGCCTCGCTATGCATGAAGTATACAATCGGCCTCGCTTAGCAGTTGGACTTTTGGAAGATTATAAAGTATTTCTATCAATTAATTTTCATAGAAAGAAAACAATATTTAAGTGATAGCATTTTATAAATTAAGAATTGTATCTTATATATATATCACAGAAATAGCGAAATTCGTTGCACTATACCATATGAAGTATACAATCGGCCTCGCTTAGCAGTGGGACCTTTTCTTAATTTTGAGAGATTGTGAAGTATTTCTATGAATTAATTTTCATAGAAAAATTATATTTAAGTGATTGTATTATATAAATTAAGAATAATATCATGTATATCACAGAAATAGCGGAATTCATCGCATTATACAACATGAAGTATACAATCGGCCTCGCTTATCAGTGGGACTTTTTCTTAAGTTTTGAAAGATTATAAAGTATTTCCATGAATTAAATTTCATAGAAAAATTATATTTAAGTGATTGTATTATATAAATTAAGAATAATATCACAGAAATAGCGGAATTCATCGCACTATACCACATGAAGTAGACAACCGGCCTCGCTTAGCAGTCAGCCCTTTTCTTATACGATTAAAAGATTTGCGGATATTTTTTCAATTGATTTCCATAAAATAATGATATTTCTTTCTAATGTGTTACGTATATTAAGCACACTATCTTATATATCCCAGGAACACGGAAATGCATCATCCAATACCGCGTATAGAGCCTAATCGGCCTCGCTGGGACTTTTTCTTAATTTTGAAAGGTTATAAAATATTTCTGTGTATTATATAAATTAAACATGCATTATGTAAGAGCTAAATTTGCATATTCTATGTCTTTCTTTAGGCCTGAAATGTTATATAAACTATTAATTAGACATTGATTAACGTATCCAGACTATAATCAACGCTAGCCTGCGATATTTGTTGGATTATTATCCGATTTGCTGCATAACTTTCCTTCTCGATTTAACGAGTAAGTGGATAATCGAGACTATGATTTTTGTCGAACAGACTTTAGTAATAATCCTTATAAGACATATAGAAGTAGATTTCACAAATTAAAAACACTTATATGGATATACTACTTCTGAATTTATTAACATGCTACGTTTCGATACACATACAGATATCGTTATCAAGCAAATAATGATTTATAACAAAAATGTGGTGCAATATATAGTTAACAATTGGAAACCATGTAACAGATTAATCAATAATTAAGAATAAACAAGATGAGAAAAGTAATAATATGGATAAACAATTACAAAGGATTAACAAATTGAAAGCTTGTAATGTATTGATAACAATCAATAAATAGTCCTTTCTAAACTCGACCTTCAAATAAAATGGGAGCGACTTAAACAAGAAAGAGGCGGGGCTTACATCTGCCTCGCTCGTCAGAATCGTAAAAATCGGTCTCGCTCAGCACGCTTTTTCATTTACCAACTAGACTCTATCACACAGACATTTTTGTTAAAGGGAATTGCGCGTATTCAAATGTGACCTGGAAGACAGAGACTACAATAACTTCCTAGGCGAAAAGTCGAAAAGTCGACAGTACGACAGATCATAGGTCGCTAATAGCGCAGTGTGTTAATTTCCTAATTTCTACTTTTCGAGTTGCATTTTGGCTTGTATAGCGTGTTGGCGCCTTCTTACTGACATCAATAAATACAAAAATATGACTAAGTCGAAAGTCGACAAGACGGTATACAAGCCAAAATGCAAGTCGAAAAGTAGAAATTAAGAAAAAACGGGGGGCGCTATTATCGCGGTGTGTTATTTCTTAATTTCCTATTTTCGAGTTGATTTTGGCTTATATACCGTCTTGTCGCCTCACATTTTGTCGTAACTTCTACTTTTCGACTTTTCGACTTTTCGACTTTCGTGTTCTGAAGAGGCGAAAAGTAGAAATTATGAATGGTAGTTATAGGCTTCCATATTTAAGACATATTAATGCAAAGTATATATGTAAAATAGCCCCCCCCCCCCCAAAAAAAAAAAAAAAAAAAAAATTATTACTATTACCGTAAACATACTAAAATATCGCACACTAGGCAAACTTAGCACGGAGAAAAGGGGTAGGTCCACGCTGCATCAAAACGCACCGAAACCAGCTTTGGTGGCAAAATGTTTTGTATTTCACAGAGTCAAGGGATGAATAAACTACTAGAATACAAAAATCCAGAAGCCTCCTATGCTGGATTTTTTTAGATATATTAACGAAAACACACTAAAACGATTGGGGAATCGTGTTAGGGTAGGCTCACTGCGCACGCAATAACTTCTAAACTAGCTTTGGTGGCTCCAAGATCTTTATTTCACCAAATCGACAGATGCATAAGGTATGAACATGCCAAATTGCATTAACGTTCTTTGTTGGCGTATCGAGTTATACCACCGCAAAGTTTCTAGCACCCGGATTCGAGGCGGCGTTGGAGGGTTCAATAAACAAGGGGTACGCTCAAGCTGCATCAAAAAGCATCCAAACCAGCTTTGGTGGCAAAATGCTTTTTGTTTCACAGAATCAAGAGATGAATAATCTACTAGAATACAAAATTTCAGAAGCTTCCTCTGCTGGTTTTTCGAGATATATCACCGTAAACATACTAAAACTATGGGGGAATCGGGTAAGGGTAGGCTCATCGCGCACGCAATAACTTCTAAACTAACTTTGGTGGCTTCGAAATCTTTATTTCATCAAATCGACAGATGGATAAGGTATGAACATGCCAAATGTCATTAATTTTCAATGTTGGCGTATCGCGTTATACCACCGCAAAGTTCCTAGCACCCGGATTCGAGGCGGTGTTGTTTATTGAACTCTCCAATTAACGCAGCCTAGAATCCGAGTGCTGGGAAATTTTGTATTCTAGTAGTTGATTCCGTGAAACAAAACACGATTCGATAGGAACTTTGCGGTGGTATAATTCGATACGCTAACATAGAAAGTTAATGGAATTTGGCATGTTCATACCTTATGCATCTCTTGATTTGGTGAAATAAAGATCTTGGAGCCACCAAAGCTAGTTTAGAAGTTATTGCGTGCGCAGTGAGCCTACCCTAACACGATTCCCTCATAGTTTTAGTATGTTTACGGTAATATATCCCAAACAGCCAGCATAGGAGGCTTCTGGATTTGGGTATTCTAATAGTTTATTCATCCCTTGACTCTGTGAAATAAAAAACATTTTGTCACCAAAGCTGGTTTCGATGCGTTTTGATGCAGCGTGGACGTACCCCTTTTCTTCGTGCTAAGTTAGCCTAGTGTGCGATATTTTAGTATGTTTACAGTAATAATATTTTTATATGGGAGGGGGGGGGGCGTGGGTCTATTACATATATACTTTGCATTAATATGTCTTAAAATGTTATTTTCTAATAAAAAGGTAACAATTATTTTCGTGATAATTATATGTAGGTTTTTATTGGCGCTAGGAATATGTGTGCTAACTTCATTTCGAATCCGGGTGCTGGATTACGGGTGAGATTCCGTTCGGTGTCTGTCTAGGGCCGTCACGTCCTATATATACATTTTTCGCTTGTGGACCCTCTAGAGCTCACAGTTGTTATTTGATTTTATAAACCTATAACGGTAATTAAACCTCTTTGATCTTTAGGGTATATTCTATGCCTGGAATAACTCGCGGTCTGAACGTCGGGGGCGGCTTCGGATATAGGCTATAGGGGAATTTGGGGTTAGCCTATTCTTCTGAAGAATTTTCTTTAAACCTGTAATACGGGTTACTCATCCAAGGTAGGGTTTTTTCCCATAGGAAAACATGTTATAAGGTTTTTCTTACTGGAATTCTGGGATATTCTCATTTTACGTACATGTAAACGCATAGACGGTTTATAAGCAAGATAAAGTCCTCGACCTAAGAAAAAAAACCTCGACAGAAAAACCTCGGCTTCTTTTTCCCGGGTTATTTTCTTCAGTCTGTCTTTCCCCAGCAATCTAGCTTCGTGCTTTATCCTACACGTTGTCACCGTTACACAATTACGGTTGAGTGCAAATTTTATGAAAATCGGACCGAAACTGTCCGACAAAATGGCCGCTACCCTTAAAAGCATATATATAATACTCAGGGCCGCCCTCTCAGCTCGTCCAATAATTATTGTTCAACCATGATTCAACTAGGTCCCGACCATGCGCACCCGAACATGAAATGGTTAGACTATAGTCGCGACCGTGGTTAACCCACCTTTCCATGTTGGTTGAGGCTGGTCAAGTCAGATTAAAAATGGACGTTTTTGATTTTTGTCTTAATAATGAGTAATTGCTCCACCAATCTTCAGACATTCAGCAATTCGTCGTGGCATGCTCCTAATCAACCGTCCAATCACGATTTGGGGCAATTTGACCAACTCCTCTTGCAGTGCCACGGCCAATCCTTGCAGTTTTGTCGGTTGACGTTGACGAACACGTCTCCCGATCAAATTACACGTAACACACTAAAGCAAAGATACGCTAAACAGTAGATCTTATGCAAGAACCGATAGGAAAGCAAATATGGATAGATAAACCAGCACCCGGCAGTTTTCATCAACCCTTCCTTGAAGTGTCAAATTTGACAATGGACCCCTCCCACATGTATGGCGCTATTGCGTGTCACGTGCAGTTCAGTGGTTCTGTTGGGGCGATATGTTCTTCCAATCTGTTTTACAGACCTAATGCGACATCCGTCTTTTATCTCTGTCCAAGATGACTGACCTTTAAAAGGTCAGACCGCTGTAGTTCTAAGGGTGACGTCACATCACAATGTTTACCAATAAAGCAAGATGGCATCGATAACGCCAAAAAAGATTACTTCTGTGGCTTGTTTTTGTTGTTTTAAAACAAACACGAGCAGGTCAATCAGATTAGACGGTAAAAAATGTACTTCTGAAAGAATTCAGAGTAAAAAAACGTCAAATTGATGGTCACACGTGCGTTGTTTACATCGAACGTAGTAATATGAACTGGTACGGGCAAAATTATATCGTTTTACCCATTTTACGCCTCCGCGTACTATCTTCTGTACCTATTTACGCTAAATATGGAATATTTTTTATCAAGATATACTTCAAACACCTTTATTTATTTTTCTAATACTAAAAAAAATGTTTCAGAATTTAATTTGTCGAAAGAAAAAAGTTAATATTTTGTAGTCATTAAGTCGCATCGATGTCATCCTTATCAGTGATTGTAGCGGCCAAGCGAATATTCACTGCGGATCAGTGTAATGTTCTTCATCTGTGCACATACCCTCAAAGCATGTCAAATGTCCATGACTATTTATCATCTCGCAACCTGCATAGGTATTTGCACTTCAATATCCCCTACTTTTTTGAAGAGTATATCATGAAAACATGCTGAAATGATCGAAAGTAATCACTCTTTCAAAAAAAAATGTAAACTTACTAAATTCACTTTTGTTCTTTGTGACCCCGGAGGTCAAAAAGGACAAATTTTCCATTTTTACACTAGGAAGATTTAAAGCAATAAATGTCAGCGTAAAATATAAAAACTAAAGTGAAATTTGTTCTAATTAATAATATAAACATTTAAAAACTTATCTTTAGGTGGTCTTAGCACCGTACATTTACTTTGGAACGTCGAAAAAGATCTTGCATAACAGAACCAAAACACTTCGAAACTTGTTCCAAAAACACGTAAAAACTGTCAAATCAAAATCTCCGGCCCGATTTAGTTTAACAACGATTGTTATACATAATGAAACTAAGTAGTTATGGAGCCTGTTCAGGGACGCACATGCTGCGCATGCGCGCACGTGACCTTGACCTTGCACGTGCGTGACCTTGCACTGAATGACCCCGTGACCTAGTTCGTCATGACCTTGCACTGAATGACCCCGTGACCTAGTTCGTCATGACCTTGCACTGAATGACCCCGTGACCTAGTTCGTCATGACCTTGCACTGAGTGACCCGTTGCACGTGCAGTGACCTAGTTTGAGAAAGAGAGGGCGCGCGCGCGCGGGAAGAGAGAGAGAGAGAGAGAGAGAGAGAGAGAGCAGAAGAAGAAGAAGCAGAAGGGGAAGGAAGACCAAAAGAAGGGGAGAGAACTCTTTTACATTGATTAAGTTGGCCCTGAAAAGGGCCGTTGGCCTCACTAGAACGTGAGGGTTCCTTAACAGGAACACTTCGGCTTTTCCGCCAAATACCTTGGCCGCTTCTGGCATTTGAGATGATGTTTCGACCTCTTATGATAGGTGTTGGAAACATCTACGCCACACCAGTAGCAGACAAGGTAATCGACATCCGGCCGATTACCCCTAAACATGGGGTAATACCCCCCACAAGTCGTGCAAAAGCGATGATCGTTTGAAATTCGATCCATTTTGCTAATGACATCTCTGGCTTTGACACTCCTATTTATAGCTCGGGAGGGGACGAGTCTAAGGTGTTGGGACGATACCATTTTTCACCAATCAGAATAGCATGACGTCACAAAAAAACCATGACGTCACGAAAAAAAACCAGACACGTGATATGTTGTCGACATTTTATTGAACAAAACTTTTTATCATGACAAATCAAACTTACAAAAAACATATTTACAGAGCAAAAAAGCATCGACATCGTTGACCCTTCTTCTGTTCCTGTTGCAAGTTGGGAAAATGATCCCTAGCCCATTGTTCGACGAGTATATCGTTTACACGATACACGCGACCGAAAACGGAAAGGGGATATGGGGAAGGAACGTGAAATCGATGACACAGAAAATACAAGCAATAATGTCCGCACACGACACTATCGAGTCCTTGAATCCATCTGGGTTGGTAGTCGAGTCGTTGATCTTGAACGAAACGTCGAAAGGCGTCTCCATAGATATCAGGGGGGCAACCATAGGAATCAAAGAAGGTGACGTGATTTGGCCCTTCACACACAAACACGGTCCAATGTTTGCCCGGTTGGTCTTCGTCGTCCGTGTTGATGACGTAGGCTTTGGGGTACGAGGTCGGGTGCAGTATATCCAGGTGGTTACGAGCCCACACGCCTCCGAAAATGGGAGCGGGGAGATGTTTTTTTAAAGCTCGTGTCAGTTGTCGGTTGGAGAGAGCCTCACCAATCGGTGATGATTTTCCGTAAGTGGTCGATTTCCAAGACATTGTCGTATTCGGCAAACAGAACAAGACTGAGGTGATTTGTCGGGGCCGCACCGAACTTGAGTTCCAAATTCAGTGCACCTGTCTCTTTCACATGAAAGTAGTTACCGTCGGCTCCGTGGTCGTTGGTCAAATCAAAACAATACAGGTTGTACCCATTAATATAGTCGTGGAAAGGGAGGTCCAGGTCTTCTCTGGTGTTTAAGACGGCCACCCTTTTCATCAAATCCAGGTAGGGTGCGATGGCTTGTCGCTGGGGAAAGTTCACGTCGTATTCGCTCACGATTTCCCCGTGCTTGGTCAGCTTGATATTTTCCAATTGATTGTGTTCGAAATGGAACGGATTTCTGTTTTTTCTTCCGTCATAGGCCGTATTGCGCACCAACCCCACGATCAGTCTCTTCGGCAAGATTTCCTTGTCGAACAGATTACCTAGGATGTGATGAGTGCGGTTGTCGGGAATGACCATGTCTCGGACCACCACGCGATTCACCGGATACTTGGCATTGGACGATAGAAGTTGCTGTTCGATGCGTGTCCGGGTACTGGGATTCAGTGTGACGAACGGGATATTCAGGTAGGCTTTGGTGAATTCGACTTTGTAGTCTTCTGCATCGTTGCCTTCGCCGTACATCAGAAAAAATTTCGGGGATTGTTTTTCCAATTTCAATCGCACGTCCACACCGCTAAGCAGATACCGATCTTGTAGACACATGTCCAAGTGTAGACGTGACTGCAGTTCAAAGGTGCGACTGCCAACGATGACTTTCTGACGTTGTTCCAATCCTTTGTTACTCGGCGCCTGTCGTACACCGTCCACCGTGGTGGCGACGGATCTCGTGGAATCGAACTGACCGGCTGTGTCTTTTTCCCACATGACTTGTTTCGACAGGTGATCGTTCTTGGCTCCCTTACCGAAACTCAACAAATTCTCCAAGTAAGCCCGGTAGGCATAGTTTGGCAGAGAAGTGGTGACCAAGGTTTCGGCAGCTGTTCCCAAGCGTAATTTGACGTCTTTGAACAACGAATGAAACAGGTTGTTAACGGGTGCGACTTGACTGTCCGCATCCAGGTCACTCCCGTCGTTCTTGGTCACCTTCAGGGCCAGGTGCAGCGTCATGTTGGCCAAATCCATGTAATCTTTGGTGTGATTGGAAATATGAAATTCGATGGGTCCGTCGTGGTTCAAGTCGGGTGTCAACGGATACTTTCTGATATTGGTCACTTTGTGTATGGCCGTCTGCGTGTCGGGTACGCTGAACAAATTCTGCAATTCGTCTCGCGCACAGGGACAGGAATCATTGCGCATTACCTGCGTAGCCATGATCGAAGATATCTAATTTGCGTCGTTTGTGAGCAGTGACCTGTGTCTTCTTCTTCCTCTTTGGACGATGCGAAGTGGACGGGGATGGCTAGGGGTATTTTATAGGTTCCAGGTGGGCGACCACGTTCTTGAGTGTGTCGGACATCGTGTTGGACACCGCGGGCCGAAGCGTGTCCTGAGCGACTTTCTTCCAGTTCCATTTTTCCCGACTGCTGACGGCGTCGAGCACGCTCTGTCCCACTTTGGGTAACACTTGGGCCACATTCTTTTTCACGGCCGCTTTGCCGGCCGACCACAGAGTCTTTCCCACGGATTTGACGGCATTCAACAATCCCGACCATCGCCCGGCACCCCGTTGTCGCAGAATTCCCCCTCTGTACACTACCAGTCCGGCCCCTCGCTGTCTGAGCACTCCACTTTTGTACACTTGAATCATCGTCGGCGACGGAAATGAAGTTGGACCACCACCTTACCGTCGAGAAATGGCACGGCGTTTCCCGTTCCGTTCCTTATATAGAGACCAATGGAGTTTAGTCGACTGTACTTCAGTGGTAAGTATTGAATCCTGGCGGGACGATGATACAATCGTCGACTGGGAATCACGTCCAACAGGGGAGCCTGCATGTCGCCCACAATCTGAGGTGCAATAATGTCTGTGTACACGTAAAACAGATCGTAATGGATTTGAAGATTTGGGGTGTGGTGAGCGTAGTAAGGCAGGAGACTTTGGCCATCGTCGCCGGTCATTATTATGGACTGCAGGGGAATCACCATTTCGTTTCCCGACCATCCCAACATGGACACGATGGGTCCCCGCAGACGAACTTCGATTCTCGGCAATACGTCCAAGTAGAAAAGCGTCTGCACGTGATTGATTTTCAGATACACTTTATCGTTGGTGTGGTCTTTCTTGAAAGAAACGAAGGAACCTCTTTGCACGGCCCCTTGACGCATTATCTCTCGAGTTTCGTAATCGCTCTGCTGTTTCTTCTCGTGGTCGGTCATTTCCTTGTTGTTGGGATCCAAGCGGACGGGTTGATTGGCCAAATGATTGTAGATGGGAGCCAGATTCCACAAATCATCCAGTCTAGTGTTCAGGACATCCAGGATATGTTTGAGCGACTCGTAGTTGTCACTCTTGATGTGTGTTTCCATTTCGATCGATCCCTTGGCCTCGCCACCCTGGACACCCTTGAAACAATACGAGGGATCGATGCTGTGGTGTTCCCGGCATACCTTTACTTCGGGTTCTTCGCTCAAGGGCGACCAAGAATGAACGCGTAAGCCGATCGTATTGTGTCGGTGATCGATGTTGTTCCATTGGTCAGGTAACGTGATCATGGACAGTCCCACTTCCCATTCCCGATGATCGACGAGAAGGGGCGGATCCAGGTGTGTTTGATACGTGGACACGGTGTTGTCGGGATACCACGACATGGAACTGTCACTAGGGAGCGTGAGGTAAAAGGGTCGATCGTTGTTCATTGTGTTTGGTTTTCAAGGTCGGAGAAGGTAACAGGTAACCCAGGGTACTGGAGAGCAAGGCCGTCCACAACGTGGTCTGTGATCCGTCGGGTTTGAAAGCCAATTGGGACAAGGAAACACCTGCCACGACGTACACTAAAATCACTTGACAGAAAAAGACGATTTCCGCTTGGGGCACACGTTTTCCCAAGAGTGACCAATTGTGGGAGGTCGCGGATGTGGACGTGATTTCGTCTTGCATGTTGACTGAAGTGAGCGTCTCTCACTCCTATTTATACGTTTTGGAGACTGGTCCTGTCGATCCACGAATTAAAACTCGCCGGATAACCCAACCATTTCACCAACACTTTGTCTTTTTTTCTTTCGAGTACTCTTTCGATGGGAAAGATCTCGTCGTCGTTGACTTGAACCGCTTGCAATTCTTCGGGATAGAAGGTACCTTGTATGGGTTCGCCTCTTTCGTCCAACAGCTTGTAACCGGGACCAACGTTGGGTGCGACGTTAAACGTTTCCAGAGTCCAGTTCGGCCAGTAACCTTTGTCGAAGGCACCGTGTTTCGGTAAAGCCAAACGTACGGTCGTACCGACGTCCATGGCCCTCTTTTTCTTTTTGCGGGGGCGTGGAGGTGTTGTCAACATCCATTCGTGTTCGGGACGAACGTCTTGGGGTGCCATACCGATGGTCCGATGTCGTCTGGCGTTGTAAGCCCGAACCAATTCATCTAGCACGTCAATGTACCGTTGTGTTTGTCGATGAGTAAAGTATCGCCACATGCGCTCTTTCAGTGTCCGCTGAAATCGTTCCACCACACTGGCCTTGGTTTCGACGTTGTGTGTCACGAAAAAATGAATTTTTTTCTTTTTCAGGTAAGCTTGCATTTTTCGATTGAGGAATTCGGTGCCTTTGTCCGTCTGAAGTCGCTGGGGTTGTCGACTTTGAAAGATGCGACGAAAGGCGTCCACCAAACTATCTCCCGTCTTGTTTTTGAGGGGCAACACCCAAGCGTACTTGGAAAACACGTCGATGACACACAGCAAGTACCTGTATCCCTCATTCTGTTTGGCCAAGGCCGACATATCGCTCAAATCGGCTTGCCACTGATGATCTATGCCGGCCACCACGGTGGGAGTCCGAGAAAATTTCTTTTTCAGTGGTTTGTGCAAGGTGTACGGCCTTTGTTGTTTCAACCATGTTTTGACTTTGTCCAAGGGCACACCGGTAGCTTTGTGGAGACCCAGGGCTCCACCAAAAGCGGCCGGGTGTTTCGGGTCGTAATAGACTTTCTTCAGCTTTCGTTCCATGTTTCTGTCGGGTTCCATGTGATCAGGCTATTTATAGTTTTTGCAAGGGGAGCCATCGGGCTCGCTTGGTAGATGTAGATCTGACTCGCCCAGTAGGTGTACTCGTAGTCGGGGTATCGGTACTGGAGATTTTCTTCTTTCTCGGGCGTCGCGGCGGAACGGGAGTCCGTGTGGGTGGCGTGGACAACACGTTCCATCGTTCTTGATTGCCAATGGCTTCGCGCGGTACGTTCGTGACTTTCAAACTTTGCATCACGCCAAACCATCCCAGTGGAGCCTGAGTATTCTTTCGCCGACGAACCAAATCGTTCACGATGTCGATGGCATTGGTGCCGGGTACGGGTACGCCATTCCGAACCAATTCCAAGTTCTCGTTCCACGACCAAGGTGTTTTCTCCTTCAGGTGTTTCAACAAAAGGCGAGCTCGATGTTGAAAGACCCGGGGGACCGACTCCAGGATGGGGGCCTCCGAGACCACGGTTGCTTCTTCTTCTTCTTTTTGTTCGGGTATGTTCTCGTCCGACAAGGGAATGACCTGCTTTCTTTTCCTTTGCATCGTTTGAAAACGTTGTAACAATTGTCCGTATCGTTGCATTTTATTTTCGTCGGTTAGTGTGGGATCGTTTAGCACGTGTTGCATGTCTTGGTAAACATTTTCGACGACCTGTTCCAGTGGATCTCGATCGTATGCGGGTTCCACTTGTCTGACTTCGATGGGTTTGACGTCGGTGGGACCGTCGAAGGGCACCAGTTTCATTTTCTTTGCGAATTTCATCTTTCGGAAAGGACCGGGCCAACCGCTTGAAAAATCCCCCTTTTTGTTGCTTCAGAAGTCGCCGACGGGTCTTCCAAGGTGTTTTAGACGTGCCCAAACGTCGTAACAAGGGGGCGTCCTTTTTCAAACGTTTGACCACGTTCTTGGTCACAGGAACGTTGCCGCGAATCAGGTTTCCAATACACTCACACACACCGTCGACGATGGGTTGAGCCTCGAGCAGAAGTGGTCGGTCTTTGGGTGCAGTGTTCAACAGGTACCGCAGTGTGTCCATGACTGAGCTCGGGGCCGTTCACCGGTTCCCTTTTTATACCTTTTCCCTTATCCCCCAAATAATCTAGATAACTCGGCGGCCATAGCGTTCGCTCTTTCGCCCCTTCTTATGAAGGGATGTTTACCACCATGTTGTCATCCCAATAGTTTAGATACCAAAGGGGCTAAAGCTGGGAGGGCCATAGCGAGCAATGCACCGATGGCACCACCTTGTTGATTGAGAAGTCGCTGTTTGACGACGGGTGATGTTCGTGGATTAGTCAATTTGCGAAGCAATGCTTGATATTGTTTCAACTCCTCGGGACTCAGACCCCTTCCGCGCTGAACGTTCCGTCGAACGAATTTATTTCGTTTCTTGTTTCTTTCCTCTTGCAGTCTTTCCTTCCATCGCAGCAAGATACGAATCAACACACCCCCGAAGAACCCACGTCCTCCAGGTTTCATGATCAGGGAGAGTTTTTCGGCCGTCGGCATGTTTCTCTCGGTCAGTTGGCTCAACACTTGTCGATTTCGTTCCACCCATTTCTTGTGCTGGGCATGCAATGGTTGAATGTTACCATTCAACAAATGGTTGGCCACCAACTTGAACCACTGCAACAATCCAAGACGTGCCCTACCCGTATTCTTGACCAACTGTCCATAAGCCATATCGGGAGTCAGATGTTGTAACTTGCGAATAAAGGACTTCAATCCTTTCATAGAACTCTTCTTTTCTCTTCGGGGTCGACGAATGATCGGCGAGGGAGACCGAGAAGGGGATCTTGTGTGGCGTGGAGGTGTGACCGGTAAGGTGAGACGTGGTGGCGTGGCCGGTAAGGGAGACATGGGGCTCCCAGGTGGTGTCAACGAGGGCAGCCATTGTGTTGTGGGTGCCCTCATTCTCGGACGAGTCTGCCTTCGTACCGTGGGATCACGAAGGTCCGGTGCCAGGGTCGGGAACGTCGCTCTGGGAAGGATCGGAGGCGAATGTTTCCGCTGCGTATTCTTCGTACGAGCCATCGTGACTAACAGAATCAAGTCGAGTGACAGGTCCCCCTTTTATACTTTTTGAACGTAGGCGATGGGTGGTTCCTCTTGGGGTAAAATGTTGGATCTCAAACGCAAAGCTTCGGGCGTATCGGGTTTCAAATCAATGAGTAAGTAACTGCGAGGGGTACTCGTCGCATCGGCATAAGCTTCTTGCATATACTTGGAGTGGGAGGGGTACATCTGACGGGCCAACACGCCAATTTGTGAGGCGTCTCGGGGATTCTTGAACAAGACCAAGTAATGGGCATTCAGGCTGATGGTACGCTGTTGCTTGTCGAACAAGTTTTGCACAATGTAAATGACACTCGTGTCGTGGTGATGACTCTTTTTCGTGAACCACTTTTGCAATATCTCCGTGTCTTCTCCCATCAAATCGTCCACGACCAAGACTTGTGGACCCTTGACTTGTTCCATCACGTCGTCAATGTCTGTCAAACCTTTGACGTAAGTGTAAGGAAAGCGATCGTAACTCCCTTGCCATTCCCCATAGGCCCACACGATGCGCTGGGGAGGGATGTCGAACAGGGACGCTTGGAGAAATTTCTGTACAAAGACCGTCTTTCCAACACCCGTTGGACCGCTGACTAACATGGTAAAGGGGTGTTTGAACGCCACATCCATCTTGCACTGTTTCCCCCCTACCCTTTTCCCCAGCCTTTTATACCTTCGCGCCCACCACAGAACAACAGACATGGAGTGAAACAAGAACAGAATTTATTTTACAAAAAATACAAACATAGCATGGCATTCAATACAAATACAAAAAACATGGCCTATAGTACAAAGGAAAAGAAAAAATGTTAGTTATCACGTTGTCTCTTCAGGATCTCTTGTCGCAGCCAGGGTACGTTTCGCAGGACGCGAGGAATCCAATACACATGTCCCAAAAACTTCTGCATCGAATCGTGTGGGTGCCAGTCTTCCAATTCGGCAAACGTGACGACGACGGGTACCCATTCGCTCATATCGAAACAGGGGGGATAGGACAAGACTTCGGTCATATCTCTCGGACCCGCATATTGGATAAGTGCTCGGGAAAAACTGTCTGTTTCCTTCTCCGCCAACAAGAGAACGGTCGGCTTCGGGGTTTCACTGGTTTCACTGGTTTCACTGGTAGTCGGGGAAATAACTGGTGGACTGGAAAGCTTCGTCGGCTGTTTTCTTTTTCTCTTTGTAGCGTCTGTAGAGTTCGAACGCTTCTCCACACCAGTACCAGTATCGCTGACTGCGGGTGTTGTCTCTGGGCACATCGATGTTGTTGTCGAACATGCGACTGGTGACGGCTTCGAAGTTGTTTTCTGTTTGGATTTCTTCTTGGCACTCGAGCAGGCCGTGGCCGAGCTGTCCACAGTTGAGGCACTTGTGATTGTCGTCGGTGGGTCTCTTGACTCCGTAACACTTTCTTTTGACAGTGTCTTTTCTTTCTTCGTCACTCTTCGCTTTTTGGGCTTCGGCTCGTTTTCCACACTGGGGTGCCCAGTGTCCTGGTTCTCCACAGAGGTAACAACTTCCATAGGAGCCATAAGCTGGTCTGTCTTGTCTTGGTTTTCGTTGCTGTTGTTGGGAACGAGTAGGGCAGTCTCTATACCAGTGTCCGACATTGTTACAAGAGAAACAAGCTTGACTAGCCATCGAGAGCAGAATGAAATTTGATTCTGACACTTCGCTTCTTATAGTCTTGGCCGTGACGTCACTCTCTTTTGATTGGTTCTTTCTTTTCCTTCGTTTCTATTGGTTCGTGTCTAGTCTATGATTTCCAGGCTTTCCACGTACTTTTGCACTTCTTCCCAATCGATGACGGCTTCACTCACGTGACAGGCCTCCAACAACGTCACCAGGTCGGCTCGATTACCGTGTCTTTGTCGCCACTGATTAAAGACGGTGAAAATCTGCATGCGCGCGTTGTTAGGATGACTCATCTTGGCTTGACTGATCCGCGCTTCTCTGATTCCTAGATGTCTGCCAATACATTCCCAACCTTCTCCCAGTTTGCCGGACATGACGTTGATATCCATTTGATCCAGGGACCATCGTTTCTTTTTCTCCGGTAACTCGTCTATCCACCGTCGTATGGGATTCTCTTCGTCTTTGGGTTCGAGAAACTCGTCTTTGCGTTTGATCAACCCCGTCTTAAATCCCGGAACCACACGCCAAAACTTTTTCAAGGCTTCGTCGACGTCTTCTCGCCATCGTTGTTCATCCTCCCATTTCTTGACTCGGTCCCGTGGATCGTCCATCATACTGCCGAGCACGCTATCGATGTCTTCTGGTTTCGGCTCGTCCACCCAGAGGTAGTGATTGTAATCGTCGACGGGATGTGAGGGTACGCCCGTTATGGAACACACGCCCAATCCCAGACACGAATGGTATCTCTGACTGGGATGCTCGTACTTGCAGCCGATACACTCCTCGCGTTGCTTTTCCTCTATGATGGGTAAGTAACAGTTGCAGACCCGAAAGTTGAGCCATCGTCGTCTTAGTTTCTCGATCAAATCTGTATTTTCCGCCGGTTCGTCATCTTCCCTGTTTGGTCGCCATCGCCCTGACACACGAAAGTCAGTATCCATAGGGGTAAGTGTTGATCGGTTGGCCATCGTCGTTAAATTGAACAAAACGTTTGTCGTACACGATTTTATATCTTTTGTTCTCGGGGCGTGTCCAGAGACGTCGGTCACGTGATCTGAAAATCTTGAACGGATTGGCGATGACAAGCGGTTCGTTTTGATTGACGTGCCGTACATTCTCTTTCATGATGTTGTAATTGAGTTGTTGGGAGGCACGATAATTCAGGGTGAATCCCCGGACTTTGCAGACAGTTTTTCCATCACTTTGCCTGTACGCGTAATTCTTTGGCCCTCCGCTGACAAATTCCTTAATGGTAACATTCTCGGGCAACTCGTTCTTCCATTGACCCAAACTCGAACCTTCCGGGGGATTCCATGAGGTGGAGTGGTATTGGTAGATGACGCTGTCCGTGTCAAAATAACAAACACGTTCTCCCAACTTTTCCAAGACGGAATAGAGTTTCAAACGAGCCTGGGCGGTGACAAAGGCCGCGATCACTACGTTGGTGATGGGACAGGGTGCGACGTGTTCATCTTTTTTCAGTGTTTCCACCAATACCATATTGTCGTTGACCAACTGGACATCTCGCACGGTCTGGGTCACGTCCAACATTTTCTCGAAATAGTCGCTGGGCTCCGTGATGTATTCGGTCTTGGGAAAGTTGTCTCTCTGTCCGAATTTTCCCCACGCTGTGTTCAATTGGAGCTTACTAAACGCCCGCATACCTTTGTTGGGTTTTATGGAGGCGGGATCCAGGCGAATACCTTCGGTGTCGTACACGTCGTTCACGAAGCGGGTCTTATCTTCTTCGGTGTGACAAGTGTCGGGATAACCGCTACTTTCCATCTTCTTCTTTAGGTAGTGATTGATGTACCCAGTAAATAAACCTCCTGTCTTGGCCTCGGGATCGTAGGTGCTGAATTCATTCCAGTGCCAGACTTCGTACACTTTCAATACTTGGTATCCCAGGGCCACCGCTTTCTTCAGTTCTAGGGTGACAAACGTACCCACCCAGGCTCGCTGTTCCTCGGTGTGATCACAAGGTTGGTATTCGGCAATCTCTCCTTGTTGCATGTGTTCGTCGACGCAGCTTCGACACAGGGCAAACACCAATTTCTGTTTGCGTCGAAAAGGAAGCACCGGGTGGTACAGGCCACGAGGCGGCAAAACCGAACACTGGATCAACCCTTCGTACTGCTGCCACTGGTCTTGGTCGGGTTGTGTGACGATTGTAGGTTCCTTGATGGGAAACGTACCGTACTTGCAAATGTAGGGGTAGAGAGACACCACGTCGATGTAACGCATGTCTTCGGCCGACTCGTTGACCATCAGTTGAATGGCATTGGTTCTCCCGCCGAAGAAAGCGTTACGGGGCAACAAAGGTTCGGGGGCCGGCCATTGCTGATCTTCCAATCCGCTCAGAAATTCGTTCATCTCGGGATCTTGGCGTCGTTCTTCCTCCATCCCACACTCCCACATGACACGGATGGTCTGCATACCGTACTGTTCCTGGAGTCGGCGGTGACGTTCTTGGGTCTTCTGGTACAAATCTCTCATACTACGAGAGGGGTCGTAGGGATGTTTGTGTTGAACGTCTTGGACGGGGCCCGGAAAACATTTGGGACAACCGTGAAAGGCACACCCGTGAAATTCGTACACTGTACCGGTGGTCGTGTCCATACCATCCAAACTGTAAGGGCCGACTCGGCATTCACTACCGTTGCGGGCGTGTCGAATGTTGGGTAGTGGGGTCTGGTTTCGGAAAGCGGCCATGGTCTGTCGATGTTGTTCCCATTCCAACCATCGAAGGGCTTTGTTGGACTGTTGTCGAGGCTGGAAGCGATGCCAGTCTTGACCCGGTTTCGGTTCTTGCATCAGGGCTCGAGGAATGACGACGAGGGTGTCTTTCTTCAGGTAGTGTGTGCGTAGTACGCGACTGCAGGCAGAGGCCAGGGTCAGGCTTTTTTCGAAGGGATCGATGCCCGTGTCCATGAGGAATATCTCGCGAAATACACCACAACATCGGCGCAAGACATCTACATCGCTACGGCAGTAAGCCAAAATTTCCTGACGAAAATCAAAGACGTCGTGACTGTGTTGTTCGTACCACTCGTGAAACTTCTCTCGTTCCGATACACTCATACCATCTGGATCGTAATCGGTGTCGGGAGGATAGGCGCCCACGTAATCTTCATTCTCCGGTCTGTTAAAGTGGTGAGGGAAGTAACCTTTCTTGAGTTCTTGCAGGCCAAAAGTCTTGGGCATGTCCCGTAAAGCCATCGGTAAAAAGTTGAGGGAATCGATGAATTTTACCGTACCGACAGTGATCGTCATCGCTTTTCCCCCGTTCATAATTACTTCGGGTTGCGCCACGGAATGTTTGTGCAGCGTCTGTAAAATCAGCAGTCCGTCGTAACCTTTGAAATTGTGCGCCACGGCGATCACGGGACTCGATTCGTGACTGTCATGTTTCCGACCATCTACCACCGTACCGTGAGCAGCGAGTTGCAAAAACCATTTTCCCACATCGTCCAGCGTGTCTTGACCTTTAAACACAATTTCTCGTTGGTGATTCCAGTACATGTCGCAGTGCTCGCAGGGTTCTTGATTATCGAGGCAAAAGTGACAACAGGTTTGCAGGACACATAAGTTGGGTATGTGCTCACCGGAATCTTGCTGGCATTCAAAGTCAAAGAAGACAAAGCGGGTCAGCGTTGCTTTCTGCTGTTTGTCGATTTGGGTCTTTCTGTCTTCATTCATGTCGATGGGTGATTTCAGCGGTTGAATGTAGCAAAACTGTTTTGCGGCCGTGTGCCACTCTCGGCAGATGGAGCACTGGTATTCTCCGCATCGGTGTTCTTCCAAATTTCGCTTGGCTTTGATGACGTCCCACTCCTTTTGACATTTTTCGCATTTCTTCCACCGATGACATACACTACAGCTGGCTCTGGAACGGGTAGCGAGATGGTTGTCGAAACACTGCCGGCTCATAAACACACGATGACATCGGTAACACGTCTTTGTGTTGGGATCGGGTGGACAGGCTGGACCTACTTTCTTGCATCCTTGACACATGACGTGACACGAATGTTTCTCGGCACTATAGTATCCCACCTGACAGGTCTCACAAAAATACGACCTTTCCACAAAGGCGGGCATGGAGGTAATGACGTCATAATGTCTGCTGTGTAAATACAGGTTCAGATGTTTTGGTGTTCCGTTGACGTGTTTTGTTCCGCGATAGATCGCCTTACCAAAGATGACTTGAGAGAAAACATTGAGTTGGTATCCTTGTTGGCCCAAATACTTGGCATACAGTTCCCACGTTTCCATCCCCGTACAAGCTTCCCTGGTTCCACCCACGGCCTCGATGAGAGCTTCCGTTTTCTTCGTCTGCCACGATTGGGGTCCTGCCCTCCTCTGTAATCTGTTCCTTTCTCTTTCCCATTCAGGCGTGTCCTGTTTGTTGGCATAGTGACGAGCGACGACAATAGCTCGCTGAAAACATAATTCGTCGGCATTCTTGATGGTGACGAGGCATTTCTTTTTCTTCAAATACTCGTCGAAATTAGCACAGTGTCTCTTCTTCACGTTTGTTCCGCTACCTCTGCCATCCGGAAGGGTCACGTGACATATATTCATAGACATGCGCTGATCCAGTCGAAATTCTTCATTACTCTGTAATACGGCAGCCACTTTCTGTAAAAGGTCTTCGGCCTTTAACAAACGATGCTCACGAAACGGTAACCAAATAGGTGATTTGAGTCCTGGGTGACTGATGGCGATTCTAACATAGTCACTTTCTCTAGCGTCCAAGGTTCGACGAATTTCCTCAATGATGGCCTCAAAGGTGTCGTGTAATTGCTGTGGTACATCTATGGCCGGAACGTGGGACCAATCCTCCAAAAAGTCTATGTCCACACATAACGATTCGGTTCGGAACAATCTACTGTATCTTCTATCGACGGGTCGTAATGAAAAACTCATCTTGCGCGGCTCGATGATAGCGTGAAAGTGTTCAAACCTATCGCGTCTCTCCCTTTTATCCCCCATATGCCGTGACGTCATCAAACGTTCGATATCGTACACCCCACGTGACATAACGTTGCACATGCGTTGTATAACGTTACATCACGTCTATATTTAGCCTCCAACGTACAATCTACGATGTATAACGTTGCATCACGTTATGCTAAGCGCTGTGACGTCGCTCTATGCATGGACTCGTCTGTGACGTCATACTCTCAAATGGATTCGTCCTATGACGTCACTACACGAATGGACTCGTCCGTCAAATGGATTCGTCCTTACGGTAATAAAACGACGGACCATCCCTCTCTCAGTATCAGAATGGCTGACGGCGCTCCCATCATTCGCCTCGAGGAAAACCTCAACGTAGATACGCTCTTGTATCTCAGAGGGAATACTCTTGCCGTGATTACCCCTGACGATATCTTTGTCTTACCTGACGAGGTATTAAAAACACCTCCCAGGAAAAGACCCCCTCCCGAATTAGTGGAGACCATCAGACGCAACCGACATAAAGTGCGTCGCACCCTCACGTTCTAGTGAGGACAACGGCCCTTTTCAGGGCCAACTTAATCAATGTAAAAGAGTTCTCTCCCCTTCTTTTGGTCTTCCTTCCCCTTCTGCTTCTTCTTCTTCTGCTCTCTCTCTCTCTCTCTCTCTCTCTCTTCCCGCGCGCGCGCGCCCTCTCTTTCTCAAACTAGGTCACTGCACGTGCAACGGGTCACTCAGTGCAAGGTCATGACGAACTAGGTCACGGGGTCATTCAGTGCAAGGTCATGACGAACTAGGTCACGGGGTCATTCAGTGCAAGGTCATGACGAACTAGGTCACGGGGTCATTCAGTGCAAGGTCACGCACGTGCAAGGTCAAGGTCACGTGCGCGCATGCGCAGCATGTGCGTCCCTGAACAGGCTCCATAACTACTAACTAGTTGTCGGAAAAACAATTTTTATCATTTGCTTGATAAAGACGAGAGTATCCTCGTCGAAATGTCGCATAGTATCAAACTCAGTAATTGTGTATCCATAAAATTGTATCTTGTGTTTAATATGTTCAATTATTAAATGCCAATCTAATAATAATAATAATAATCTTTATTCAAAATCTCAGTGAGACACATGAATATAATATACACATAAAATATTTACAGTTAGTGATAGTATACGTACATAGTATTTTCAGATAATATAATATACACATCATTACAGATAACATTCAGTATTCATTTAATCTTATTTAAACTTATTTACAATAATAGAGATGAATTTACATAGATTCTCCAGTTCTGCACCGTGGCTATTAAATATATTGTACACGTTGATAGCTGAAGGACACTTCAGGTAATAACTTTTTATAAATTTACAACGTTCATTTTTAAGGATTTGGCATTTGAAAATGTAATGAAATTCGTCGCCTAATTCACCTGTATTGCAGAGAGAACAAATACGATTTTCTTCTGGGGTCTTTATGAAAACCCCGGCTTCAATTGGCAGTCTATGACTTCGACATCTAAATTTACTAAAGTAATGTCTATATTTCGGAGGTAGATCTATTAAGTACTGTTCAAAGATGAACGTGGATTTAAATAAACGATAATTTTTGCATTTGCTTGTATTATATACAGTGCTATTCCATTCTTGTTGATATTAATCCTTTAGCCTTAGCAGTAAACATTGCTTTAACCAATTAGCATTAATGTTACAGGCTTGGGAATCCCAAATATAAGACAACCCAGCACTGTTCAAAGCGTCTTTTATATAATTTAACCATGTATTAGGCCCATATGATTTA
This sequence comes from Patella vulgata, assembly GCF_932274485.2. Classification (NCBI taxonomy): domain Eukaryota; kingdom Metazoa; phylum Mollusca; class Gastropoda; family Patellidae; genus Patella; species Patella vulgata. The sequence continues at coordinate 61,213,877 of NC_065879.2, read as the reverse complement.
TACAAAGTGTTATACAGTACACAAGCGATTTTAGATCTGGGACCTGTTACAAGCTTATACCAGTAATTAATCATTCTATATTTTATATAAATTTGCAAAGGATATACACCAAGTTCACCATAGACCATAACATTTGGAGTAGACATTTTTACTTTTAATACATATTTACAAAATCTCAGTTGAAGTCTTTCTAACAGTATAATATCAGTAAAACCCCATATTTCACAACCATACAGAGCGATAGGTACTACAAGGCAATTAAACAAATGTATCTGGGTATCTACATCAAGATTTAGTTTACGAGCTTTTTGAATTAATGAAAACATTGCTGAAGATGCTTTGCTGTGAAGTTGTTTCTTGGCCTTGACAAAAGATCCATTAAAATTAAAAATTATACCAAGATAAGCATATTCGTGAACGTTTTCTATTTCAACATCTCCATAGGTAATTTTAGGTGTTTTTCTTATTTTACCTTTTGAAAAAACAATTGTTTTAGTTTTTGTTGAATTAATTTCAAGTTTCCAGACGGTGCAATATTCTAACATGGCATTGAATGCAGCTTGTAATTCTGATTCACTTTCTGCTAAAAGAACAGTGTCATCCGCATACAAAAGTGCAAATAGTTTCAGGTATACACCTACATTTTCAAGATCAGTTTCATGGACGCTTAAACCTTTATAGTGTTGTGACAAGAAAGATGACAAGTCTTGCAAATATATGGAAAACAGAAGCGGGGACAGATTTTCTCCCTGACGAACCCCAACTGAACAATTAAACATATCAGACCTGTTTCTGTTGAGACATACACATGATTTGGCATATTTATACAGATTATGAATAACACGGAATATCTTGCCTGTTATACCACAGTCTAACACTTTCTCCCACAGGGGTAATCTGGGAATCTTATCAAATGCGGAACGATAATCAACGAATCCAGCGTATAGCCGTTTTTTATTACCAATATACAGATCGATAAGACATTTCAGTGAAAATATATGGTCAAGTGTGGAATAGTTTTTTCGGAAACCTGCTTGTTCGGGACCAAGTTTATAATTCGATTCTACGAATTTCGTCAGCCTATTATTGATAACTGAAGTGAACAATTTACAGAAACAGCTTAGTATAGTTATACCGCGATAGTTACAAACATCATCTTTACTACCTTTATTTTTATAAATTGGAAAAATCATACCAGAGCACCATTCGGTAGGTACAAGTCCTGTATCCAAAATCACATTAAATAATATCACATATATCGGTATCATGGTCAGTTTCGTACATTTGATATATTCATTTAGAATTTCGTCCATTCCATGTGACTTGTTGTTTTTCAAATTATTAATACAATATTCTATTTCAATATCCGTAATTGGCTCGTTGATAACATCATTGTCACCCACAACACAGTCAATCAGTGAGAAGTCATCTGGAACAAAGTTACTTTCGTTGCTTTGGTTTAAGTTTCTGAAGTAGTCATATAGCGAATCTATGCTTACATCAAACGTATTAGACGATTTTTTGCTTTGTGTCAACAATTTCCAATATTCTTTCGAATTGTTCCTTTTAAGACACTTTAAGTCCTGATTGAATTTTCTATTATAAATGTTAAACTCACTTTTCAACTGTTTTCTATATTCACAACTAGCACCCTTTAGTTTTCGTCTGTTTTCATCATTTTGATTAGACTTAAATGTGTTTTTTGCAGTGAAGAATTCTTTTCGCTTGGCTTCACAAGCGCTGTTAAACCAGGGTTTTTTCTGGGATTGTCTCTGTGCGTTTTGAAACTGTTTGATTGTCACTTGTTTGCTGATATTTGTGGCTCTCGCGCTGTCCCGGAATATATCACCAATTGTAGAACATATGTTATCAATTGATTCTTGGTCTGTGGTTTCTTTGTTAATCCCCGATAACAGATCGATTACTTTAGATACATCGTTCAATGCAATTCCTTCAGTGAATGCTGGAACTAAATCTGGATCCCATGTGATTTTGGTGAACGTCTGTTTGTCAATTTGAGCTTTTTGCGCGTGTGTTCCATTGTTTACTCCTTTTAGAATCATAGAGATTGCATTGTGTTTATCTGAGAAGAGAGCGTTGTAGTCACATATTTCAAATTCTATTATATTACCCATCGCCTTAGGACTGCAGCACACATAATCAACCACTGATCTTCCATCACATGTGAATGATCCTATACATTTCTCAGATCCAAAGCGGCCATTAACAACGTATATTCCTAGATTTTTACATAGACCAATTAACCTTTCACCATATGGGTTTACTGTTTTATCTTGGTTATACCGTTGCAAAGGTACATCATAGCTCGAAAATGCTGACTCACTTTCGAGTTTGTCTCTCAAAAAGGTATCGTCCTCGTCAATTACAGAACAAGATTGTTCCAAAAAGAAGGTGTCGTTGAGTAATCCGGTTCTCGCGTTAAAGTCACCAACTAAGAAGAATTCGGAATGTTCAGAACAATGTTCTATGTATTGATCTTCGATCATGTCAAACATGTCCAGTTTACTGTAGTCTGAGTTCGTTGGTGGAATATAAGCGACACATACAACAAGTTTGTATCCAAGTATTTTTTTATCTATAGAAAACCACATTGTATAGTCGTTCATAGTTTTATGAAAGGTGATTTCGTTCTTCAAATGTTCTTTCACTAACACTGCTACTCCTCCAGAGGCGATTTTTGACGCTTTCCTGCTAATTAAGCACGATTTGAACCCGTTTATTTCGATTAAGTCCAAATCACAAGTTTTAGTTTCAACCAAGCACACAACATCAAAATCCGCAATATAGTCCTCAAAATCACTCGATAAGAGTTTTGGTTTCAATCCACATATGTTCAATGATAATACTTTCAGATCATTTAGCTATGAACTATTATCGCCATTATTTCTTCTTTGAGTTGTAGTTATAATTCTACCACTTTGAGCAACGCGTAGTGATGGATTATTTAAGTGTCGAATAATTGTCCTAGAGTTTGACTCAATCAGTATTTCAGTTTGTGATTTAGCTCTTGAAATGAACACATCCTTATATACAGTTTCAGCAAGCGTTCTTTTAAATTGCAGTACTCTATTTCTTTGCTCAATGTTCACAAAACTGATTTTTACTATGCCAGGTTTTGTATTGAGTCTTGATTTCATTCTAATCACTTCAGTTATATCAACATTCTTGAAAACGTGCTCACCAAGGGCTTGGATAATACTATGTGCCTTTTCTAAAATGTTCTCACTTTCTTCAAATTTGACACCAAATAGGACCACAGTTAAGTCATTATCTTCAGTCGGTCTACCGTGACTAAGTTGATTCCTGTCTTCTTCTAAATTTAACATTTTGTCCTCTAACTCTTGAACACTATTTATCACTTGGTCTATTTTGACCCTTTCTGCGCTTATGTCTATACTTAGTTCATCATATAACAATTGAATAGTTTCATGGTTGGACTCCAGCCTGCATGCCGCGTGGATTTCCGGGAATCCCAATCTGGCAAAACCGACTTTAATCTGTGACCGAAAAACACGTATCTGACGACGTGATTACAAGTTTGCAAATTTCTTATGAGTTTTATAGCTCACGGGATATAAATGCCGTATTGGTAAGTGTTACGTATTTTTGAAACAGGTTATGCAAGGTCTTTTTCGACGTTCCAAAGTAAAAGTTGGGTGCTAAGACCACCTAAAGATACGTTTTAAATGTTCCTATTATTAATTAGAACGGGTTTCGCTTTAGTTTTTATATTTTAGGCTGACATTTATTGCTTTAAAACTTCCGAGTGCAAAAACGGGAAATTGGAACTTTTGACCCCCGAATCTCACGTGATCTCATAATGTTAATATTGGGTGTTGAAAAATTATTCTCTATTGCCAAAATTTTAACTATGGTATAAGTTAATTCTGAAACGCAAATTAAAATTGTTTATGAAATATTGTGACAGTAACAAGACATGGGGTCTAAAGACAAAGAATGGAGAAATATGATGGCTGGTACAATAGCGTTATCTTTCATATTATTGATTCTAACTTCATAACCATACATATAGAAAGTATATGCTGGTTATTGTGATACGTTAACTGAGCTATAGATTAATGAACATGTTGGTCATATACATTTTTCTTTGTTATAAAACATATATCATATTTGGTGACCAAATTAGGTAACAAGCCCTGTCGATATTCAGATTGGGGTGCATGTCCATTCCATATTTAGAACTTGGCTGTTATCAGTCTTTAGATTAACACCTCAGACAAAGAAATAGGCACTTATAAAAGAAGGTGGGGAAATAGCATTCGAGAGGGCTCACTCCGCCAGTCATACCAGACATTTAGTTATTTGAGACTAGGAAGAATTGTGTGTAACCCTTCCAATTTGTAGAAATAAAATATTTAAGAAAAAAAACCTGAACTGTAGTTATATCTTCGTCACGGAAGAAAACACAGCGAGAATATTGAATATAGTAGATTGAAGATCTGATAGTACTACAGAGGTCACAAAGAACAAAGACGAATTTAGCAAGTTGAAATTTTTATTGAAAGAGTGATTACTTTCGATCATTTTCAGTATGTTTTCATGATATATAAGAACTCATTTGACCTTTGACCCCGAATATCTCGAAAACGCTCCAACGGCGGACTGATTACCACTCGGCATCGTATTCTACGCAAAATTTTACTCTAGAAAAGTTGGGTCTGGTTTTGTGCCCATTTGATGGATGAGCATTTTCTGCTTAGGGTAAGCAGAGAAAAGTAATTTGGTTGGTTGATGCTTTATGACACGATAACTTCAGTTCTAATTAAGTGAGAGTGATGAAACTTACTGTATAGTTTCATTACATCAATACCTTGACTAAGTTCGATAATGAGCATTCTCTGCTCAGGGTAAGCAGAGCGATTAAGTGAGAGTGAGGACACTTGGTGTATAGTTTTATCATATCAATACCTTGACTAAGTTCGATAATGAGCAATTTCTGTTCGGGGGGGGGGGGGTGGTTAGCATGTGCGCGCTGTATCATAAGGCCTGTCATTGAGTCAACTGGCGTGGTTTCGATTCCCCGGTCGTACGTGACAAGGGGTATAGTCGCCTGTCCAACCTCGTGGGTTTTCTCCGGGTCCTCCGGTTTCCTCCCACCGCTAAAGACTCCTATGCGCAAGCGAATTATTGAAATAAAATTGAAGTTAGTCCAGAAAGTACCTGGTTTGTGTCGAGTGGATGTTAAGCCCCATATCTCTCGCTCTGCCTCTCTCTCTCTCTCTCTCTGTTTAGGGTAAGCAGAGCGATAAGCAATTTGATTGGTCGAGACTTTGGAACACAATAACGCTCTTTCTAATTGAGAGAGAATGTTCAAACTTGGTGTAGGCATTCATTAGGCGAACGCCTTGACTTAGTTCGATGATAAACATTGTCTGTTTACTGTAAGCAGAGCTAAGCAATCTGATTGGTTGATTTTTTTGGGCACGATAACTTTAGTTATAATTAAGTGAGAGAGATGAAACTCCGAGTATAGATTCATTATATCATTGCCTTGACTAAGTTCGATGATGAGAATTTTCTGCTTAGGCAAAGGAGCGATAAGCAATTTGATTGGTCAAGACTTTGAAACGTAATGTTTATACTTGATGTAGATGTTCATTAGGTGAATGTCTTGATTGAGTTCAATGATTAACATTTCGAATTAAAGCTAAGCTGAGCTAAGCAATTTCATTGGTCGATGCTTTGGGACAAGATAACGTTGATTCTATCTAATAGAGAGTGATGAAACTACAATAATGTGCTACAATAATTGTTGTCCCATTCTGAGGGAACTTAACAAATATGTTAAGGATCAAAAGATCTTGAATGAGAGGATGAGTCCTATTGATTTAACCGCTTTCCCATACATTTCTTGCAAAATATGGGTCTATCTTGCATGACAACCGCTTTTTTCTACTGGTCATAACTGGTATACAGCGGTGAATTATTTGATGGATAAGGGACACAAGGAAAGAGTGTAAGAAAAACTATATCCCGTCGGGTTTTTTTAAATTACCTAATCTGTCATAGATACAACGGATGTGAGATGGGGTTGAAATAAAGATCGACTGTTCAGTTAACTAATCGTGACCCACGCAACTGGGGGCCTCTCAACCCATGCATCACTATAGGGCATAGCAGGGTTTTCTTCTCGAAGTCTCATTACAATACCGCATAATAGTCCAGGCAAGATAGCATAAGTGCGGGCAGTTGCTGCAGTAGAAATGCCAACCACGGTTTATGGTAGGTCTAGACGTATTTTATCACCAAAAAAAGTCCCAGTCCGAAATCCGTGCCCAAATGGGTCAAATTGGCCAAAATCCAAAATGGCCGCCAGTTTTGGAGGGAAAAGTCTAATTTTCACCAATTATCATAATATGATCGAGTTTGGTATCAAAATATATGTTTTCGGGGTTGCTGAATCCATTTCCATACCAATTTTGGTGATTAGTGATAGCCATGAGTCAATATGAGGAAAAATTCAAGATGGCGGCCAGTTTGAGTGAGAAAATTCGAATTTTACAAAATGATCAAGTTTGGTGTCAATATATACGTTTTCGGGGAAGCTGAATCCACTACATCACATATTCATGGATTGGGACGACTCACACTGTTATACGAGCAGAATAAACTATATAGCATTCATCAAAATGGTCACAAATACAGCATCACTTTAGATTTGAGTATTAAAGTATATTCCACAAGCACTCGTGCACTTCATACCATGGCGGCGACATGTGCACCGCCCCGTGCAGCCATGCTTACAATCACATTTAATCATTCTTAGTAAACTCTCTGGAGCCGGAGCATTTTCTGTCATGATTGCTATCATATCTCCACCTACTAATTTAAACCCCCACTCAAGTGGATTCAAAATCTGTCCCTTCCATGTTTGTACTTGCCAGTACACTCTCGTATAGTGCCATTTTGCAGCAGCCTCTGTTGGTGGTAGTGACTGTGGTTCGACAGCAGTCAAACTTCGGACTACTTTCGCGGTAAATTTCCGATATCGCAAATAATTTAAAGTTTCAGTCGTAACACCGCCATAGAATGAAACAAGAATGTTATTACCAGCTTCAATCAGCGCTTCCCTACTTTGATTGGGTTTATTAAACACGTCACAAAGTTTTCGAAATTTTGCATCCTTGATGCATTTAGTGACCGCTAATCCCTTACCAATACCATGTATGCGGGAACATGTGTCGCATCCAAGATACGCATGTAGAAATAATAGTCTATTATATACTTCATTACCCAGCTTCTTCTTTGTACTTTGAATTGACCAGATTCTTGAAGCTTTCTTTGCGTTTCTTTTTTCTTCTGATTTAAAATAGACTATGTGGGACTCTGGGGAATGACAACATAACAGGACCAATAAAACAGTATCTTCACCGATTAATACAGTTGGAGAAGTACTTGCAATGTCTATAGCTTTAGTGGCAATCATGAAATCTGCATCACCGTCAGCTTGAAATGTATCATAACCATGTTCTAAATGTAGCCGCAACAGTTTTATGAATGAGGATTTGTTTTTCAAATTTCGGAGAAATTCTTCTCTCTTCATATCCAGAATACCATGAGGCTACAGTTCCCTCCTGATCTGCGTTTATGTGCTGTATCTTTTGGACTTGGTCCTGTATCATAACCATCAAACACAATCGTAACATTTTTGTTATAATGTTTCTGAAGATATCGATAGTACCGGTTACATAGCGTGCTATACGATTCACCTTTATTCCATTCAACCTTGTACATAAAGTATCCCCCATCTATGACATAGTGGACGGATTCGCTATCTTCGTTTATTAGTGAAGAAGGCTGTTCAGATGCTGTTATCTTCCAGATGGAATCTGCTAGATTAGCTTTTGTAGCAACATTGGGTAAACCAAATCGATCAAATAGAGCAGGCGGATATGTACATAGTTCAAATTGAAACACAGTGGCCATGTTTTCAACATTAATTTGTGCCGAGGTGGTAGATCGTTGGAAAAGTAACATTGGGTCGATCTGAATAGTTTCTATTCCTACTCTGACATTTTTTAGCTGTGTAGCCATAGTGACAACCCGAGAAGATTTTTTGAAAGAAAATTCCTTAATCTTCTGATCTTTCATATTGTCTAAGATTTTACTACCAACCACCAATGCATTGTCAACATTCACTCTATCGTCAGCAACTACACCTGTATAAATGTTATGTAGCTGACCGTCGTTCTTCGAGAAGGGATCCCGTTGAGCAAAGTATATGATGACTTTGCGAATATCATCTGAATCGCGTTTTAATCTAGCTTCGGAAAAGTCCACGTGCTGATCACTCGTGCTGTAGAAGGTACCAGCGTAGTTTTCCATTGCTAAATTCACTTCTGCAGTCGCTGGTCTAGATAGAAGCCATATGGTCGCCTGCTTTTCGTCCATGCCTCGCCCACGCGTTAACCCCCCTGTACTTTTAAGCGCTCGCATTAAGCATTGCTCAATGACCAAATCAGTTGAGAGCCCTGCCCATAATCGATCGCTCCGGCGAATAACATGTAACCCTTGAAGAAACTGGGCGTGTACAACTGGGTGTGTTTCGGCAAGATTTGCCATTTTCTGTACGTATATATAAGCAGATTTAGCGTATAAGTTGTGCCCCGACGCAGCAAAATAGGGTAGCATCAATTTTAGGGCGTGAAGTCGTAAATTTCAATTACCAGATCTTTCTGCACGCAAGTACATTCGAAAGATATCAATTAGTTCTTGATACATGAACCATATGGTAGACGTCCTCTGGTCATTCATTGATGACTTAAATTCGGCCATTCTAGATTCGATTCTCGACAGTGCGTTGGAAGAGAAAACTTGTTCAACTGAACATTCACCAGACATCAGAGTATTGAACAATTTCTTGACCTCCTCAATGTCGCCCATGTCCGATGAATCAAGGTCTCTATATACAGATTGTGAAAATGCTGGCGTGTGTGATAAGACGGGAATATCATAATCATCCATCATGCCTTTATCTGGTAATAATTCTGGTAAAATGGAAGTGTCTGGCTCACTCGTAGCTGCGAAACTATCTTTGGATGTCACTGTAGTAGCTTCATTCTTTGGGGAAACACAATTTCCCCCACGAGGTGGTTCATCTGTAGATGTCCCATAGATTTTCGACATTATAATTGTATTTAGCGTCGTATCCAAAAGAAAATGGGCTCGGAGAGCTTTTGAAGTAGCTTTGCCGTTAAGCATCTTGGCTGTAGATCCTGCAGCATAGATACACTCAAACGCTTCTTCTAGGCCTGTTCCAGCCATCAGATGTCCAATGGTTCCCAGGAAACTCATAACAGTGTGTAAACCGCCGAGTGTTAATACCATATCCCCGAGCTCGGGCGAGTTCGTTACTATTTCTACAGCCTTCAAATACAATGGCTGATCAAAAGTCACGATTGGTGTGACGTTATACTTTCGGGCGTCACGATCAACGAAATCCAGCGTTGTGTAGATACATGACATATCTGATGGGTTCAAGTTTATAAATGGAAGAAATATCAATGAAGACTCGGGATTCCGTAATGGCCACATTATCTTCCACAGATTGTCAACTTTCGTTATTTCTCGCATTTCGTAAACAGGTCCACGAATGGTTTCATACACCACATTTGAGAACCGGTCTTCTTTAGGTTCATAGAATTTGATATCGATTTTACCAAGCTTAGAGATTTCATCGTAGGTTACTTTCGATTTGGCAACCGATCTTACAGCTTCAACTTTAGGTGTTACAGACTTTATCAGACCCATAACATGAATACTATTTTTTCCATCTAAGGTGTCAGGGTTGTGGTCAACATTATCCCCAATCCATTGTTTGAATCTTCCAGGAATCCACCCATGGATATCAATACTAGATGCAGCTGCGCACTTTTCACAATCCTTAACTTGTGTATACGATGAACAAAATCCGTGATTATGCAAAGAGTCCAGTAAAAACCGAGATGCAAAATGATGATGCATTTGTATTCCAAACCCCAACTGTAATGGTGCAATTAAAGATCTTGGTCTAGAAGCCTGGACCAGAGCTTGACCAATAGATGCCATTTTCCTGTTTGTGTCATCACCAACTAGAATATTGCTCAATAAACATTTTATGCTACTAGGTAAAAACCTCAATGCTGCTTCTAGCTTCATATCTTCTGTAGTTGGATAATTTCCGTTGTTAACTTTAATTTGTTTAAAGTCATTCTTCAGTAGTTTACCTACCAATGAAACTAGTCGCATTTTTTCTTCTTCGTCACTCTCATTCCTCGGTTTACTAAAGTATTGCTTTAGTATAGTTTTGACAGTCCAAATAAGAGTTACGTTATCTTTACCATCTGATCCTGGACTTATGACAATGTTGTCACCATAATAGTCTCGTAATTTCTTTTTCATCGTTTTTCTTTCATAGGGTGAATATTCTGGACCTAGTAGTTTGCCCATCTCGGTAATTAAACCATGAATCGTCAATTGCTCTTCATCATGATTTTCTAAATATGACAGGACTTGTTGGAAGGCCACATTTCTCACTGCATCATAAGGGCGTTCATGCATATTTTTCGGTTTACTTCCTTCAAAACTTGCCATGCAGACATAGCGAGGTTTGGCTTTTCCAGTTTGGAAATTAACGCTACATTGTTTGTGGTATATGGCATCAGCCGCATGCAGGTCTGATGATGTGGATAGAACCCTGGTTCTCACTTCAGTTCCCCAGTCGTCATTTTCCCTGGTTTGACATGCCAACAATATAGTTGTCCCAAGTTCTACTGTTCTAACAGCAGTCACCTATTTTTTGTGATCCAATCGACCCTCAGCTAGTCTCCCCTTCAGACCACATAAGAAACAATGATCCGCAAAAACAAACTTTGGCACCATGGACCTTCTAGACCTAGGTAAAGGCTCTTCAACTACCATGACTTTACAACTATTTGCTATATTAGTTGGATGACAGTAATCTTTGCGACACTTCACGTGACATTCTTCACCGAGCTCAAAAACACGACCATCATTCCTCAGCTTAGCGGCCTTATTAAGACCCCCAATACCAGTTATTTTACGGGCGACGGTGGGCAGTTCATTACCTAATGGTTCATTGCATATTTGACAAACAGGCGATACTTCAGTATCCATCGGTGTCTCATTATTTAAATCATTTTGTGCAATAAATTCGACGCGTTCTTCAAATGGCATTGCCATGTCTGTTCAGTTATTTAGGTTGGTTACCAAGCATAAACACGTCCGCTGCGCTGATTCCACAGTGACTTATTTGAGCAAGTTTTGTAATTATTTGATTGCTAAAATGTTACAGACATCGAACAACCTTAAATTTACAATTAATCTGACCGCGAAAAGGTACTACACAAAGTATTTCATACAATTAATTAACTAATCTACATTGAAATAAAAGTGAAGCTAATGGAGTATACTTCATTGCTTGTGGGAAAGGCATTTGTTTCAATACAAATTATGATACTGTGTGATATGATACGTTTGTTCTGGGCAATTGTACATGTGGACGCTACAGTATTTCAGCCAGGGGTGATGACAGTCGAAGAGCAGAGAGATACGAGTCCACATGAAATTTAATTAATATCGGATGAATGTTATGCTATTAGATTTAACGATACATTATTCAAGAGCTAAATATGCCTATTGCAGGTTGTTTTTTGGCTTCAAATGTTATATAAATTATTATTTAGACATTTAACTACCTATAATCAACTCTCTAGAAGAAGCGAGACTGGGTTTCTATTAACAAGTAACTTTGCTACGGTAATATACAATATTTGCCCAAACTTCAAACAGTGAAAGCTTGGCTCAGAATAAAGTAATTTGAATGAAATTTTCAATATATTATTTTTTTATTATCTATTTTGGAACTATTATAGAAATAATTGTCAGCTCTTTATCTAAACCTTATATAATGCATCTTTGAAGCAGGTGTACAGTATATTTACTATTTTGAAACTAAACTTGATCGAAATTTCCTACTCAAACGGGCCGCCATCTTGAATTTGTCCTCATATTCACTCATGGGTATCACTAATCACCAAAATTGGTATGGAAATGAATTCAGTAACCCCAAAAACATATATTTTGATACGAAACTCGGTCATATTATGATAATTGGTGAAAATCCGACTTTTCCCTCCAAATCTGGCGGCCATTTTGGATTTTGGCCAATTTGACCCATTTGAGCACGGATTTCGGACTGGGACTTTTTTTTGGTGGTAATATACTTCTTGACGAGCCATAAACCGTGGTCGGCATTTCTATTGCAGCAACTGCCCGATATGGTGCAAAATTGAGCTAAAATGCCTGGCCTATAATTATTTGCGTGCATTAACCTGGAGAAATGAGTACGCCTACTGATGGCTAAATTATTGGGAGGCTACCCCCCCCCCCATCCCATCTCACCAAATACTGATAGAGGATAAAGCTCACGACCGTTACACTTTACTTATAAAAAGTATTGTTTTGCATTTTTTATATGTAGCTGAGCAGCTACCGGGTTCATAGGTTTAAAGGGCGTATGGCTCTATTTATTTGGAACCTTGAAATAGACAAAAATGGTTCTAAAAGCACATATGAATATATAACAAGTGATTTATATTCAGTTTTTGAAAAAATACTGTAATTTCTAATCAATTATGTTCGGTGAAATGCGTCAACAGTTAAATTGAACGGCAGTCGTTTACGCCTGCTTATAGTGCATTCTACACGTTTTTTAAATTATTATTATATCCCTTTGCAGGGAATAATAGGTGTTTCCACATGACGGCAAGAAATCCAAAATTCGCTACATTCTGTATACGGAGAACTACCTACTCGGTAAGGTCTAAAAATAAAGGCCCACTGCAGATTTGGTCAAAGGTCACGAGATATAAACAGGGCTAGCGCTAACCCTCACCCTAGCCCTAACCCTAACCCACAATCTCGTGCCCTAATCCTATTTACATCTCGAGATCTATGACGAAATCTGCAGTGGGCCTTAACTTTCAGCCTTTGCCTGTCCAACCTACATGTACATTTCTATGTCCAACCACACAAATCAGCAATGAATATTCGCTAGGTCGCTACAATCACTGATAGGGATGACATCGATGCGACTTAATGAGCCCCAAATTAATATTAACATTTTTCCATGGACAAATTATTAAATTCTAAAACATTTTTTTTATGTATTAGAAAAATAAATACTTTGAAGTATTTGTAGGTAAAAAATATTTCCTATTTAGTGTAAATGGGTATTAAAATGAGTAAAAGGGGCCAATCTATCCGAACCAGTAACGTCATGTAAACAATGCACGCGCCATTGAGCCAATGATTGGCGCCAGGTGATGTGCAGTCATCTTTTACAGAGATATTAGAAGACTTTTGTAATCCTCTTACTCTTTTGCTCCCGCCTCAAAATCATGCATATTCATTAATTTAAATTTGATTCTTGAATCCGGTAGTTTTCTCGATCAATGCCGTGAATAATTGATAGTTCTAATACAAGTACAATAAAGGGGTGGGGTATAGAGGATGTTATTTTAATATCTATTATAAATAATCGTATATCTAAATATATTGAATAAAATATCATTTTTTACCAATTCCAGAGCAGAGAGGATTCCGCGCGGGTCTTAAAGCCGTGGATAATGTGTACATGACTCTAATTAATAAATACAAGAAACCTCTATTCGATTTGGCGAAAAGGTCTCCTTTTTATATATAACATTAATAAAAAAATATTTGAATTGATTAAGTCTACGTAGAAAAATAAATCTTATCTGGTGACAAGATACAACTCCATATCGAATAACATCGATTCTACCAAGGGAGTAAAGCAAGGTTGTGTTTTAAATCCTGCATTTTTAAATATTTATATCAATAATCTAAACCAATACTTGGATAATACTACAGACAGCAAAAATTATCCTATATTAAATACTACGATCGGTCTATATCATCTGCTCTTTGCTGGCGACCTTGTGCTAATGTCAGCTACCGAAATGATTACAGAGCAATCTTGATAATTTAAAAATTTCTGTGATGACTGTAAACTGAACCTCAATAAAGATAAAAGAAACATCAGGATCTTTAGATAAATAAGTAAGATATTCATAAATGATAACTGATCTGTTCTATTAGCTACTATGGACTTGGAAAAGAAGGCTAGAAGAGCTTGTCCCGGTATTGTTTGCTTAAAGTAGCTAAGTCTCTACTCAGTATCATCCAAAGTCTTCGACATCGAAAACACGAATTATTTGTCAATTTAAATCAACATTGGTGTTGTTATCGTATCTTGGGAAGATGGGCTTCTGATATCCAATATTTAAGACAAAATAAACATTTTACCATTGGTACACGAATTGTGTACCATAATGCGTTTCAGTGCCATTTGTAATAACGGACTCGAAGAACGAGGCTAGACATATTCCACAAGTCATGTCAAACGGTGAAGTCATATTCTTATCTGGAGAGCATGCGCAATAAATACTATCGGCGTAGACTGTAATAACCAGACGCTAGAGATAGCCATTCGATTGGCACTTCTGCCGTATTTCGCCGAACATTAACTGATTTGAAATTAGAGTAAAAACAGAAACGATTGAATGTAAATCAGTTTATATACATTCATGTTACATTATCATATGCGTTGCGACCCATTTGTGTCAATTTCTTGGTCCCAAATAATAGCGATTTAGCTCCTTTAAACATGCATTATGCAAGAGCAAAATCTGCTTATTACAAGTCTTTCTTTAGGCCTGAAATGTTATCTAAATTATCAATTAGACATTAATTAACTTATCCAGACCATAATAAACTCTCGATGTCAAGGCTAGCCTTCCATGTTGGCTGGGTTAGATTCCTATATGCCGCTAACGGCCGTTGATAATTAAATCAGAAAAAGTGGATAATCGAGACTATGCTGTTTATATTAATGATTTTAGTAATGATGACCGAGACTATGCAAAAATTTCACCCGCTTCTTTCTCGGCTCATAGTGGATCAATTTGACTGAAATTTTCAGCAAATTACCTTTACACTATCTAATTTTTAACTATTATAGCGAGAACTGCCATCTCTTTATCTTATCTCCCATAATGTATCTTTAAGGCATAAAATATGTACATCTAATACATGTTTTGTGGAAGCTGTAATATACGGCGCAGAGGTTTGGGGGATAATTTAGTATATAAAGCAAAAACTTTAAGATAGCGAATTGAGATAAAATAAGTACAAATTAAACTCACTGTTAAAATATGCAAGTCTATTCTTACACAAACGTTAAAAGCATCGAATATAGGCTATAATTCGAATATTAGCAATAACTCCAGTAATTCATTACTGAATTCTGCACACCATGGCAGGAAGATTTTTAAAATAAACTCGCAAACAAACCCAAAACTCCCTTGTATATGCGGCTATCCAAAATATCCTTGAAAAATATGACATTTCTCAAATAACAATTTCTAGACAGAATGTAAGTTGTTCAATAAAAGTAAATGTATCAATCTTCTTGCTGAATCCTGCGGACAGAACAATAAACTTAGAACCTTGGACTATTCAAGAAAACATTCAATGACATTCGAGAATATCTGTAGGTGTTTTCAAAAAAGGGTATATCCATCAGCTTGCTATATAGAAAGGGGTAGATCACTTATAAGATACCACCCCAAGATCGCCTCTGTAAACAAAAGAGTATAAATAAAACTGAATCAGAACAATATTTTGTTATGGGATGCCAAAAGAGAGGAGATTTGCGAAAAGAATATATTATTATATCCAACCCTTAACAATACTGATCAAACCTATTTTTTTAATAACCCTTTCAATCCACTAAGCATCATAGCCCCGAGTGTTGCATCATTTGGTACTTCTCTTTTTTGAAGAGACCTAACTGATTTATATGTCTACATAATAATTATTTTATTACCCGTATCTACTTTATGCGCATATGTTTTTTTTTTTTTTTTTTTTTTTTACTTTATTTCATATATTATGTATCTTGTACGTACATGTATGCTTTGTATTGTCTGACTGTGAATTTTATTACCCGTATCTACTTTTTGCGCATATATTGGGGTTTTTTGGGGGGTTTTTTTTGTTTTATTTTGTTTTACATATGTATCTTGTACGTACATGTATGATTTGTATTGTCTGGCTGTGAATTTGTGCCCGAGTATAATTTTGTACTTTTATTAGTCACCTTTACGTATTGTATGCTGCCCTCAAAGGGCGTTTCGACGCAATACACTTATATTCAATTCTATGTCTGCGCAATATTGTTCGTTGAGTTTTGATTTCTTACCGATATTTGGAATAAAAGAGATATAATAAAATCGTGATGAGATATAATAAAAGAGATATAATACAATCGTGATGAAATATAATAAAATCGTGATGAGATATCGCGTTGAGATATACGATATGAAAGAGATATAATAAAAGTGTGATGAGATATAAATAAAAGAGATATAGAAAATCGAAATGAGATATAATAAACGAGATATAATAAAAGACATATAGGATCGTGATGAATCAGTTGAAAGCCGTGAAATTAAGAAACGTGGTCATCGTGACACCTATGATACCAAACGAGATTTCACCAATCGTTAAAGCTGAACTCCGATTACAAAACTACAATACATCGTGGTTGGTCTATTTCGTCTAATTAGTAAAATAATATGTACCTGACCAGACATAATGTAACAAAGTACTCTATAACTTTCATCAAATTGACTATCATTTAGGTGCTAGAACTGTATGACCTCAGCTGGTTTTTGATAATATATGATATTGATGGTTCAACTCTGTATAAACTTCTGTTAAGGCACGGACTGGCTATGATCTAATTAAACATGTAATTAATCCCATATGGCATTTACTATGGCAGTATATTAGACTCAAAAATTATAACATGCTATCGTCTAATTTTTATAAATCTGATTAAAATACAGATCTATATTTCGTTTCGTTTTTTTATACTTTCGATGGCCTACACTACATGAAGATCTGACAAGTTATAGCGATAGGTCACGTTAGTGGTCAAAAGACCGACTTTTGACCTATGACGTCAGACATTTGATTAACCAATCAGCATTGATGTTACTAGTGGATTACCCACAGTTCCGTGAAAAACAAGCCTAAAGCTCGCCGTAACAGACCGTTTCATTGGCTTATCCCTGACACCATTCAGAACACGAGTTAAATAACAACTCTTCCAGATCCAAGTGTAGTAAAGACAAGTAAAACGAAATTTTGAACTATAAAAACGAAACGAAATAGGATCTGTGTTTTAACCAGATTGAATTTTTTATCTTCTATTCATGTAATTTCTAACTTCTATTCATGTAATTTCTATATTAAGACAATGCATAATCCAACTTCTTTTTTTATTGAGTGTAAATTTTAATTCTGTGTCATCTTATTTCTATCATTAAGACGAAAAATGTCTACTTTCTTGTCGCTTTACATGTTAAGCATGAAAGTCAAACAAATTTAGAATTTTGATACTTCTACTTAGCAACCATCATTAATGACGTCGTTTGGTGTCGCCACCGTGTGATCGGGACCATTATGTTGACACCAACGACCCGCTCTTCGTCAGTTTGAATGGTTTGGCGGAGTGTTGAAATTGAAAACAACATCGAACGTGACATGGTTTGCAAATTGAAATACTATTTCAAATATAAGCTAAACCGCAAATGTTGTTTAGCTTGTATTTGAAATAGTATTTGTCAACCATATCACGTTCGATGTTGTTTTCAATTTCAGCATCGGTTCGGCGGATGTGCGTGACCGGGAGTAGTGTGTAACAAAATGGCCTAGTTTGTGTCGAGTGGTCGTTGACCTCCCCCCCCCCCTCTCTCTCTCTTTTCCTTTCTCTCTCTCAATTTCAGCACGGAGGGCCTGACAAGTACAGCTGTCTAGTCGTAGTGCCGCTGTCCTGGCAAAATTTCCATTATAGCACACTGTATGGCGCATGCCCGTCTTCATTAATCCAGTTCGGAATCGAACAGTAGGACGTTAAACCCCATTTCATTTCCAGACGAAGAGAGAGACTATACGTTGTGCCTTGCCAGACCCTCCGCCCTACACCACTGACAAGGGGGAAGCCCGTCGGAACATCCTGACGAACTTTCTCGGCCAATGCAGGGATCGAACACGGGACCCCCAGGTTAGCGAGGCAACGTCTTACACACTGAACCACTGTGGTTCCGTTATAAAATTATAAATCTGTTAATTCTGTCAATTATTTGGCTATAAACGTTTAGGTTCAATGATAGTTTTTAAAGTTTTTATTCGAATTGTGCAGGGCATGGCCGTTTATTTTGGTCACGATTTCAGAAGGTACATTATGGCGTCGCAAGGCTGAATAAAAGTGATGCCCAGAGTGCGGGAAATTGTGTTTCCGATAGTTAAATTTTGGAAATATTTTCGGAACCCAAGGGGAGACACCCACCCTCTTCAAACGCACATCTCCCGTAACCGTGCTTCGTCAAAAAATCTTAAAATAGGCCCTGCCAGGATGTAGACTGATAATCCAGAGAAAAGTCACAGACCTTGTAAAATGGTATCACAGTGGTTACATGTTCAAAGTTCTAAGCAATGTGTAGATGTTCAAGGTCTAATAAATTGGAGCTGGTGTATCTTGTAAAAACCATATCATACACATTTCCGGCATTGTTATTCCAAGGTTGAGTCATACAAAATAGCGACAGTGAGTGCTTCGAAATATTACAGCATATAACTGTACTAGAACAGTGTGCGGTTTCTAACGTTTAGTTTATTTTAGTTTTTACAAAAACGGGTATATAAACATCCTTCGAAGAAACATTAATTGAATGCATCAAGTCGTACCACTTTTATTAAAGACTGGAACCATTCATGCAATGGGTTTACGAGAATAGTCCAGCGCTACTGTTCGCTAGAGTTTTACGACAATGGTCCAACGGTCATCCCGAATCACCAGAATTGCCAGAATGTTATCACAAGCCTAATCGGAGCTGATTGTTTTCGATCGAGCCTTTTATAATATGTTTTCTACCTGAAGTTGTAAAACTGTTATCGCATAGCAGTAAAGTTTGAAGGTTAGGAAGTGTATGTATAATAGAAACCATTACATCTACCGATACATCCGTCAGATTATTACCTGTTATATCTATATACGTCAGCCGCCTTGTGTTGAAAACGCCTTCTATTATAACTTTTGCACTTGCATCGTCTATACCGTTATAGCATAGTTGCAATTCGGCAAGATTCGGCAAACGGCCCAACAGATTACTAAGACCTAAACTAACCGATTCATTGAATGACGTTTTAAAATTCGGGTGTTTGACGTAAACTTTGGAGACGATACGATTGGTACAGAGATAACTTAATTTAAAGACTGTCAAATGCCGACAGTTGTCCACTCCAGAAAAAATCTGTAACAAAGTCTTTGGGGGGCAGGCACAAAATTCTATACAAAGTTCGTGGAACTCCTCAAAGTTTTCAGTAAGTCTTGCAATTGCCTTTCCCGCGGAATCGAGGCTACACTTCTTAACACGGATCGTATGGAAGATGGCCGGCCAACAGTTTAATACGTACATAGAACGATAATGATAGTTAAAGTTCTCTAATGCAAGTTTCCGTAAAACAAGTTTAGGATTAACGAAAACTTTTGAAATATTGTTTCGCCCATGTTGGCTGATGTTATGAACGGCGTTTAACGGACCACCGATGGTCAAACATTCAATTGACGAATTATTATCAAAAATGCCACATATAAACCGTGCAAACTGGTCTGTATTGTCTATACTAGTTGCTCGAACAACCAAGCCATTGACAGTTTGTAGGCTGTTTATTGCTGATGATAGAGCTTCGGTCACACTTCTTTCAATATTCAGCTTGTCCCAATAAACGCTGACTTCTTGGCATCTCGGTGACGTTACAGAGCAAAGGGAGATAAAGTTTTGTATCGTATCCAATGGACATTGGTTAAAAGATATTTCTAGGATTTCAGGAAACCCAGCGCATACTTTATACGTCAGCATTGCCTCAAATTCGCATTCTTTTAAACAATGTAAAATCTTTGATACATATTTTAGCCCGGCTCTCGTGCTTTCACCACCGTCAGTATTGGATTGTTTAATATACTGGTGAGATTGAACTTTGTTTAACAAACTTTCTATAATCCAACATAACAGAGAATAATTACTGTCTCTGTAGAAACTACGGGCACATAGACTCCATAATGACGAATATCTGGAGGACAGAATTTCTTGATGGAAGTTATCGTCTGACTGTAACGAAGCGCTCATTTGTTTACACACGTGACGCGACGCAAAATAATCCCTAAAACATCTACCCGTGAAGCTGATCGCGTGAGGAACTACGTCATCAAGATTGTGCACTTCGTACAGGAAATGTAAGTCGCAGATGTGCTGATCGTGGAAAATTTCTGGTAAAACATTTTTCGAAATATAATAGGAACCGGTCTGAATTCCTTTAAATGCTAGTTTTTCGAGGATTTCAATAAAGTGTTTGATGTCTTGCGTTGTGCACGTTTTAGTAGACGCACGGCATACCGTAATCAAGTTAGACGTGGAGACGTGGATCAAAGAATCCAGAAGGTCCAGTTTACAAGATGGCGCTGGTATATCCATGCCGTTATCCCATAAATAAAGTTCAAGATAACTACCCAATAAAGAACACGATAAAGGGTTACGGAAGAGTTCCATCGACGGATCGAATCTAAGGATAGGTGTAATAATATGGTCGATTTCTCCATATTGTTTTTCCAAATGTTTTGTAAAAACTCTATGACTGTATCCAATACTTAGACCGTAACTGTAGAACAAACAATCCACGTTAGTCTTATGTAGTAGCCCTGGTTTCGTAAATATTAATAATCTCGAGAAAGTGAGCTGATTGTCCCCGATTAAATCACAAATATATTCAAAAAGCTGTGACGTAATGCACATATTATCCACAATAAGCGCCATCTTGTGAGCATTAGCAAGAATCCATGATTGAATTTCTGTTTTACTGATATTTATTGCAGGTAAAATAGAGTTTATTTGTGTTAAAACACTTTGAGTAATCAAGGAAATGAATTCTTTACATGATGTGATTTCTGATTCGGCATCCACCGTGTCAAAATTTTGGGTACCGCTGATATACAAACAGTGCTCAGGCATATTAGGGTGTTTCCGCCACAAGTCGTACCATCCGTGAATCAGACGAAAACATATCATTGTTTTTCCGCTTCCATCGTCCCCTTCAACAAGCAACTTTCGACAAGAGACTGGTACCTTCCAGGTTAAATCATCTGTAGACGCGTCGTCCAGTCTGAAATAAGATATTAATTTTATATCAATAACTTTATTTGAAATGGGTTGATTTTGTCTTTTGACATAAAATAACAACTCGGCCAAACATCCAGTAGTTGAACAAGCTGTCGAAGCTAGGTGGGGTAAGGTCAATGAAAAAGATTGCATGGGGTCGGATGGCTGTTTAGCTGGGCTGGACGAGACGTGTCAAACAAGGACCGATTGATATTGTTGATATGTTTTTCTCTTTGTGTCGGTTAACCTATCTTTAATATAAATAATAAAATGAGATTTGGAAATACTAGGTTGAGCGAAACGAGGCGCAAAAAATCAACGACAAGGGCCCATTTGACGGGTATCATGGGGCCATCTTCACAATGTTATTATTATTCTGTGGAAATTTATTTTTATAGATCAAAAACAAATTCTCAATTATTTTTTTCAATAATCTAAAGACTGAATTGGTAAGTAAACATTACAAAAATAGCGACACAATAATTAAATGGCAAAATCTGGATTGCTCGGTGTTGTTCTGTTTTTTATTCTTTCTCCGATTCATTGCCCCACATTGAGTGGAATGGGTATTGTTAATATTTCTATACATGAATCACCCATTCCAAAAAAAGGGCGTGTCGCTGTTGCATTGTGGGAGATCGGTGAGCAAAGTCACTCGTAGGCCGCCATTACTTTGCATTGTAATTCTCTGACCAAATTTCGAAAAACGCCGATCTTACGTTAATTTTAGTGATGGGGGATATTTCATATGATGTGATAGAGACACAGATGGTTGATTGCACGTAAAGAATACCTCAGAAAGCACATTCTGAAGTATAGAGATCGCAAAAAGGTAAAATTAAAACTTCAAAACAAACAGCTGTCAGAACTATCACATCATATGAAATATCCCCCATCACTAAAATTAACGTAAAATCGGCGTTTTTCGAAATTTGGTCAGAGAAATTCAATGCAAAGTAATGGCGGCCTACGAGTGACTTTGCTCACCGATCTCCCACAATGCAACAGCGACATGCCCTTTTTTTGGAATGGGTGATTCATGTATACTATAATATACTAACCTGACTAACGGAGTATAAGCAGGTTCCGAAGAACTGTGTAAATCAGGTCGTACTAAAAATCTTGGCACCCTTCTTAAACAGTAAAACGGTTCTCTTATGGATAAGGATCTCTCTAAATCACATGATTTATCCTTAAGCTGTAAACTATGTAGACGATATATTTCCCGAATAGTCGCCGTTATCCGATCATCAATCACATTCTTCTCTGTAAGCAGAACATGGCTTCAATCAAATCAAAAGCAATGTATGTCAAATATCAAATCGTTGTTCGTGCAGTAGAATACAATCAAATTAGTGGTTTACGTGCATTTACGGCACTAAAAGAATCAATGATACCTTAAAAGTCCAATTCCCGAGTAAAGTCACCTTTATTGTTCAACAATGTCAAATTGTTCAATGACCTCTGCGTCATAGCGTAAAGCAAGAGTTGATTTAATATGTTGCAAATGATATAATACCATATAAATACAAATGCAAGAACAATATTCAAATCAAAATGTAACATTAAAAAAATAAATTTAGATGAATATATTTTAGTTAAATTTGTTCAGAAGTTAATATAATTTCTAAGGGACACGTAACTACCTCCAGAGAACCCACAAACTTTTTTACACAAATTTGCGTAAGACGCGGGGGTCATAATCCAGGTCATAATCCGGGTCGATGCGCACCAAATCCAAACTCACATGAGATCATTCGATCCTTAACATATATTTTATGTTCCACAAACATTGTACATAATTACAAGAAGTTGCACGGTCTAACACGCACCAACATCGAACTCATCCAAGTTTCATCAATTGTGGTCTCTAGAGGTTCCACACCATTTGTATATGCATTACATTTTGTGTCACTATTGGCGTAAAGGGGTGGGGCAAAATCTGATAAAAATTGTGAACTCTAGAGGCAATCTGTTTCACAGAGAATTACGAGTCTACTAATATCTCTTTCAAAGATGACTGCCTTAACACGTGCCGTCACAGCACGCGGCGTCAATCATTGGCTGAATGGCGCGTGCATTGTTTACATAAGACGTTACTGCTTCGGGCAGAATGCTGCCTTTTAGTCATTTCAATACCCATTTACACTAAATAGGAAATAATTTTTACCTACAAATACGTCAAACGCCTTTATTTATTTTTCCAATACATAAAAAAGAATGTTTTAGAATTTAATTTGTCGCAGGAAAAAAAGTTAATATTTCTGGCTCATTAAGTCGCATCGATGTCATCCTTATCAGTGATTGTAGTGGCCTAGCGAAAATTCACTTCTGATCAGTGTGCTCTAGAGGGTCCACATAAAATGTGAACGGACTGACGGACAGGGGCGAAGATATTATATACGCAGCTATAAAACTTCCACCGAATCAATAATTGACCAAAGCAATAACTGAAGTGACCAAATTAATAAAAAGTTTCGTGAAAATAATAATACATGAATAAACAGAAATTGTAAAAATTAGAATGTTTATAAACTGACGGGCCCCAAAAATACGACCACATTTCAATGTGGAGTGTACACTATCTACTTTAACTTTTAGTTTATGGTTTAACTGGAATGTAAGTATGCCAGACTAAAACAGGAATGTCTGATGGTTATCTATAAGGTATATGTTAAACAAGATAATTAATGTCAGAATGATTCCTTATATACATTAAAAGAGGCAATATGTCAGAATGAACCTCAAATACATATAGCTTTCAGAAATATAACGAAGTACGATGCCAATAATCTCAGTGGCTCCGTGAGGAAGACACTGGTTCACTATCACAATGAAAAAAAGCACTCTCTCTCACCAACCAGGGTGTCCGGGCTCGATTCTGGTATTGGCCTAGAAAGTTCTTGGCGATTTTTTCCAGTGAGGTTTACACTTGTGGTACAGAATGGGAGACCACCGTCTAGTCGTTCGGATGGAACGAAAAAAAACCTAAGTAGTTCGAATTTGACGAAATATATTCTTAGCACATTTTATGGAGTGTGTATCGTCTGGTTGGAGCAGAAAAATAAGACGTTAAAGGACAATATTGGTGTAAGGCATTATCACATATGTGATAGAACTGGTTTAACACGTTCCAAATATAATTTTAACACAGAGATCATTGCTACGATAGATGTGTAGTGAATTTTTCTACAAAAGGAAGTGACAAACATAAAAGGAAAACACGAGTTATCCTTCTATATACTGACTGAAGTGACGAGTGATAACAGATACACTCTGTTATCACTCGTCACTTCAGTCAGTATATAGAAGGATAACTCGTGTTTTCCTTTTATGTTTGTCACTTCCTTTTGTAGAAAAATTCACTACACATCTATCGTAGCAATGATCTCTGTGTTAAAATTATATCTGGGACGAGTTCTATCACATATGCGATAATGACTGACACCAATATTGTCCTTTAAACCCCATTTGATTTCCAATAATCCCGATTGACTTTCAAACTTGCACCGGAGCCCGATACGTCATCAGCCGTTATTTTGACACATCTGCATCGCGATTTGATTAAACCTGTCCCTCGTCTCAAATACTATGAAATACTATTAATAATCTCGATAACCAAGATAAATGAGTGTATTCAACTGAAACATTGCATGTAATAAACTAAGACGTAGTAAATCTATAAAGTTGTGTTTTTTTTAAATGCCTCTACTTCTAGAATATAACCTATTTTATGTTTCAGCGTCTACACAGTCTACGACAACAATTAAAGTTAGTTAACCAGCCAACTTGCGCTAAACTTAATCTTTCAAAATAACAATGCCATCACATACATGGATTTTGACAACGACTAATCAGATCAACCAAAGTCAACACATTGGCACATTTAATTTAAAATTAAAATACGGAATGTTATTTATCTAGATTATTCATCCAAATGTGACAATTGCCTTTCTTGAAAAGATCTAAAAAAAAAATTGAGGAATCGAAGAATAACAATACATACAATTAACCTAGATAGAAACCAGGTTTGTTAAAAAAATAATTTGGTGATAGCCCCGTCAAAGGTGCACACAGGACACAGTTCTATGGAATAAAATTACTGATTATTAATTATGAGCGATGTTTTGACTAGGATTTATTTTCGAGACTTTTTGTAGCAGATGCCATTGAAATACCCAATCAAATCTGCTTAAACATGGAGTTTTTTGGTTGAGAAATATAAATTACCCTTACCTGCCATCACTATCAAGTGCTTAGTCTGACCAACTTCCCTCCCGCTCTCTCTCTCTCTTTCTGTTGGATTCCAAAATAACTATTTTTGACAATCAGCCAAAATTCTGCATTCCTACGCTATCACTACCCCTCGATGTTTTCATTGATAGGTCTTCAGTGCACTCACTTACGTCACTGAGACGGCTATATTCGTTTTCTCGCATTAAAACTTATAAAAGAAAAAACGGGAGGAATGGTTTTCAATTTCACCGAAATACTTTTATTCTACGTCAGAAGCGTTTGAAAGGCGCCTGATGTAATATAACTTCTCTTTTCTCTTAAAGGGGTGTATAATGGTGTCCATTTCCATCTTTATTTATATATAACCTGGTTGCATTAAATTTCTACGGAATTATCAGAGGAGGTGGACCATGATTTAGTCTTGACTCTCTCGATTATCGGCGGTGTCCATTTTATCCACACGTTATAAATAAAATTAATTAAATAAATTTTATAATTAAAATAATTTTAAATGAGTTTTAATGATCGCTTAGAGGTGCCCTGCCTCTAGTGCAAAAATTCTGCGCCTGTATCCATGACTTATTTCTCCGAAAAACAATAAATCTACATTACATAGTTTGGGGATATACGGACGGTAAAAAAAAAATGAAAACAACATTAGTTGGCTACCTATCTTATCTTAGACAGGTTAATCGTTTTACCATAATAATGTTATTGAAACCAATAACAATATGTCTGTCAGAAATAGCACTGACATTACTGCGTATTTTTCAAAATACACTGGAAATACACTTCGCTCATTTGGAGATTAACATACGGTAATTTGTGTGGGAGGAAGATTTTGCCGCGCATGTATATTTCATTTTGAGCGTATAAAAACTGTCATTTATAATCGAAACTAACAATGAATTGTCTTTCTGATAATAGACAATCTGTACAAGTGGTCTAACAGGGGTTTGTGCTTCGTCCTGCTCTCTTTTAAATTTATATATTAACGACCTTCCGGACTATTTCAAATGTTCAACAAGTCTATATAAGCCTCTCCGATCCCAACTTTAGATAGTACATGTACTATGTACATGTATACTATATTGTATGGAAGCCTATAACTGCCATTCGTAATTTCTACTTTTCGCCTCTTCAGAACGCGAAAGTCGAAAAGTAGAAAGGTGGAAGTTTAAGGCATGTGATTGTTGGCGAGATTGTACGTTAGGTTTAAGAATTTGGGGGAGAGGTTAAGTCTGCACATAAGCATTGACCTAGGATGATGAAAATTTAGTTCGTGATATTGCCTAGTTTTATAAAAATAGATACAATACATATTTATATACAAAGGTGATTTCACTGTTTTTTGGTGTTGGTGGCGCTGATGATCTTCCTTTGATTGTGCATGTGATATTCTGGTATTTTTGTTTCTGAAGAAAACAGAATAAATTTGAGGCTCATTAGTGTGTTTCTTACTAAGAATTGGATTTTCTAAAAATGTGTTTGTTCCAGTATCACCGGGTTAGGGTTAGGGATTTTTATATCTAGTTGATTTATTTACTAACGGTTAGGGTTAGGGGGGGGGGGGGCTGTTGTTTTCAATTTGTCGATCCAGAATTTTTATCTCTAGATAGCCTAACCGTTTTAATTTCTTCTGGAGTTTCAAAGTCGCCCTTAGTCTTTTCTATTGGGGTGACAGTGAGATCAGAAATGTCATGATTTGGTTGGTTGAAGTGAATTGAGACCGGTTTGTCTTTTTTGGCTACTATGTCTGACCGACGACCGTTAATTCTTTCCCTAAATGCATTTTGGGTCTCCCCTACATATTGTTTGTCACATTGTCTACATGAAATAAGATGAATTATGTTTAACTGCTGCATGAAAGTTGGTCTAATATTGGGAATTGCGTGCCAGATATTTTGTTATGGAACTGGTCGGATATGTTTATGATTTTGACATCTGGGATGGCCACAAGTTGCATATTGTTTGTTTCTTTGGCGGCAAGTTCAACTAGAGTGTTGTTTTTTATACGTCGGAGATATAGCGTTTGGAATACCCCCTTTCTCTTAGTTTTCTAAATACTAGCGTATGTTATGGGTGAAAGAAGCTATTTAACAGTAATTGATGTGTATCGGTTTCTTTGAAAAATACTTTAGTTTCCAATTGGCCAGTGTTATTGGTGATCCTAAAAACGGTGGTGTCAAGAAAATCTATGCCGTTGTGACTTACATTTGCGGTAAATTTGACAGATGGGTGATGATTGTTCAGAATGTTGAAAAACGCCCAAAATTCGTCTAGTGTATACGTCCAGACTATGAAAACGTCATCTAAAAACGTCCATAGAAATCTGGTTTTAATGGGCATAATGAATGGGCAGAGTGGCAGGACTTCCCTCTCCCACTCCGCCATGAAGAGATTTGCATAACTCGGGGCAAATCATTTTCCCATCGCAGTTCCTGAAGACTGGAGGTATACTTGGTCGTTGAATGTGAAGTCATTCCTCCTCAGACAAATGTCGAGTAATTTAAGGATTTCTTCGTCTGGCCAGTATGCTTGTGGGTTCCTAAGAAATGCTTTCCTAACTGCTTCAATACCTGTGTTATTAACAATGTTCGTGTACATGTATTAAAATGGTGTGCTCAGTAACTCTTAACTGTTTGATTTTGTGAATAAAGTCGTTGGTGTCTTTAAGGTAGGTATCGTGTTGACATGCTAGGGGTAATAAGAAATGGTCTATATATTGTGATACGTTGTATGATTCGCTGCCACAGTCTGATATTATTGGGCGTCCCTTGGGTAATTCATTACGTATAAAACCAGGGGCGGATCCAGGAATTTTTGCAGGAGGGGGTTTGCCAGGTCCCTGAGACAATGTATCCCCCCCTCCCGCATGGTCTCTATCGTTATTTTGGCGTATATACATACACATTGAGCTTTTTAAACAGAGACATTCAACATCTCGTTTGACGTCATTTTTTATTATGAATTAATACAATGACATTGTGATTCAATTTCATGGATGCAAAGCATCTCGTGCTTTGAGTGCCCATCCTGTCCCACATCTGACGATAAGGGATAAAGCACACGGCCGAGAAACTTTTCTAATAAAAAGATTTGATTTACAAAAAAATTTGGATCCGCCCCTGAAACCATTCTGTTTCTAGATTTTTATGTATTTTTGGTAGCGTATAGGGATGTCGTTGTCGGCAGTCAGATTGTGACCTGGAATGTACAACTTCCGAGGCTAAACTCGAAAAGTCGAAGGCACACGACAGCATTCCAAAATAATAGGTCGCTAATAGCGCGGTGTGTTAATATCCTAATTTCTACTTTTCGAGTTTGGCTTGGTATGCGCGTTAGCGCCTTCTTACTGACATCAATATATATACAAAAATAAGACTAAGTCGAAAGTCGACAACACGCTATATACAAACCACAATCAAAGTCGAAAATTAGAAATTAGGAAAAACACGAGGGCGCTATTATCGCATAATCCCACTAAACACTGCTTTAATGGAAGCAAATTTCTGTTTCAAATTATGACTAGTCAATAGACCGATTAACAACCAATAGCTAACTACGTAACAATATGATTACGCCTTAAACAAAGCTCCAAATTGGACCAAATATATTTACATAACTTTACGATTTTATTCTGTCCAATTAGGGGGTCACGGTGGCTAAGTGGGTAAGACGCTGGCTCGCTATTGCCTGGAGGTCGGGTGTTCGATCCCTGCATTGGCCGAGAAAGTTCATCCTTGTCAGTGATGCAGGACGGAGGACCTGACAAGGACAACTGTCTAGTCGTTCGGATGGGACGAAAAATAGAAATTACGAATAGTAGTTAATAGGCTTCCATGGCATTTTAATGCTATCAAAAAAGGCAAATGATCTCGAAAATGGTATTAATTGTCGTTCTCCTGCGATTCAAAGTTATCAACGCCTTAAAATCAAAAGTCATAATTTTAAACCATAATAAATGAACAGCACAGAAATCAAAATGTACATCAAAACAGCTCACAATTTAAATTAAGTAGCCTAAACTGGTTTCAACAATTTGTCCCTCTACTGATAGTGGGAAGTGTTCACCAGTGACACTAATTAGAGTAGGAAGTTTAAACCAGTGACACTAATTAATTAGAAGAGACTCCTACACCCACAGTTCACACTCGGCAAACTTCGGCAGATTCCGTTACTCTAGGGCCATCATTCTAGAGGGTACTGGAATCTGCTGAGGTTTGCCGAGTGCCACAGTCCAGTAACCTCCTAATCCCTTATCAAAACAATCAGATGTGGGGATAGTGAGGTTAAGCCGTCCCTTTGTTTACATAGCGTTCATCCAGGCACTTCGGTCATTCTTTCCCGGTTGAAACACGGCGGCCAGTCTCCAGTGACGGCCCACGACCTCATCCAGAAAAATATTCTACGAATATTACAATCTGTTTCAGAGAGGATTACGAAAGTCTTCTATATCTCTGTAAAAGGTGACTGCATTCAACACGTGGCGTCACAGCACGCGGCGTTAATCATTGGCTCAATGGCGCGTGCATTGTTTACATAAGACTAATTAGGAAATATTTTTTACCTACAAATACGTCAAACGTCTTTATTTATTTTTCTAATACATAAAAAAATGTTTTAGAATTTAATTTGTCGGAGGAAAAAAGTTAATATTTAAGACGCATTAAGTCGCATTGATGTCATCCTTATCAGTGATTGTAGCGGCCTAGCGAATATTCAGTGTGCGAATATTAGTCTGGATGGGCTGTCAACATTTGAGAATAATAGGTCATTGGCTAGATTATCCAGTCTTTTATATTATCATGAACAAAGTCTAAGGGAGGTAACTAGTCCTAAAACAAGATGTCAACGCCCATGAAATTAATCTAAGAATTGCCATTTCAGAAAATCCATCTGCATCACCAGTTCAATATTCAACACTCTTAAAAAAAAATATTGTAATATTTCTCTCTTCATGGGCCATATCTATATTTTTTAATAAATACTAATTCGTCGTCACGTTTGATGTTTGTTTATAAATAATGCATGAATTATGTGATTTATTTCGGGAAGGGGCGCAACTCTTACTTGACTTTGCCAAATAATACTGGATAATCAACCACATAAAAGAACACAATCTGTTTCACAGAGAATTACGAGCCTTCTAATAGATCTGTAAAAGATGACTGCCTTTAACACGTGCCGCCACAGCACGCGGCGTCAATCATTGGATGAATGGTGCGTGCATTGTTTACATAAGATGTTACTGCTTCGGGAAGAATGCTGCCTTTTAGTCATTTTAATACCCATTTACACTGAATAGGAAATAATTTTTACCTATAAATACGTCAAACGTCTTTATTTATTTTTCTAATACATCAAAAAAATGTTTTAGATTTTAATTTGTCGGGGAAAAAAAGTTAATATTTGAGACTCATTAAGTCGCATTGATGTCATCCTAATCATTATCAGTGATTGTAGTGGCCTAGCGAAAAGTCACTTCTGATCAGTGTGAAAAGACCAAACTCCCGGTTATATGCGCATGGACAATGGAACTTTTTGTCAAACAACAGTCCCGACCAATGACGTCTATACTATACTAGTATAGACGTCATTGGTCCCGACCCTCCGTACGTTGATGACTATTATTATTATTATTATTACAGCATATTTACAGTGCGCCCTTTCATATAACATGTTCAGGGGCACTTTACAAAGTGACAATGTAATCATAAATAAACAACAAGATTATGGACATGTTAACGATTGTATACAGAGTCAGTTAAAAGCCTGATTAAATAAATGTGTTTTAAGTTGTTTTTTAAAAGAATATATAGAGATGTATAACATCTTAAACTAAATGGTAGATTATTCCATAAAAACAGGTGCTTGATAACTAAAAGAGCGCTGACCATAATAGACTAGTTGAACAGTTTTGAGCTTTAAAAGTAGTTTATGTGATCTGGCCTCTACAGTTACACATTTACGTATTTTACCTATATGTCTGATATTAAAATAGCACAATTTGCAAATATTATTTACTTGAGCTCCCATAAGCATAAAACTATCAAAGATTGTGCCAATATTACGAGCAGGATAAGATGAAAATATATCACAATTACCAATTACAACAGGGAGGGGGGTGGGGTGGGGTGGAGTTATCATGTGCAAATCTCTCTAATTGAAAAATTGAACTCCCACAAATTTTCGACACAGAAAAATACCAATATGAAAGCTGATTACATCATTCTTCGGGAGATATCATATCGTATAAGGGGTGTCAGCATAGCAAATCGAAACGATTTTCGGCACTTTTACGACAATTCAAGTTTAGAAAAAGATACAAATCTCGGCTCGGCATTGAGTTTGGGCGTTCACACACATAACTGTCCGTATTCTTTTATTTTGTTAACGTTTTTTACATTCTAGTAAAATCTCTGCAAATTTTATAACTTTACCTTTTGGAATATTTTGTTTTAATAATTATTTGATTAGCGACTCGGATGGGATAGTTTTCTTTTGAACACACATGCGGCACAAAAACAATTACATTCGTTTTACCGGCCTTAAATATTACCTATGATTATCTTTGATATTATGTGATGGATAATGGCCGAAGACTGTCCATTATGTAAATAGAATGAACAACTGAGGGGCGTTAGCCCCGAAGTTTTTCTTTGTATTTACATAATGGACAGTCTGAGGCTATTATCAAACTTAAAACATAGCACCATAGAGATACAAATATTGGATAGTTTTCTAAAACAACAAGCCATAAAATAATGGATATATTCTTAAAACAACATGCACATGCTCATGAATACATGTGACAAAACACTCCAGTCATACAAAGCAAGCATACATGCAGATAGTCTAAAATATTCTACATGGAGACGACATGTTTACGACACCGTCGAAAACAAATATTAATACATGTAATGAGAATATATTATGTGATAAGCCATGCATGGACAGACATGACCATGCTTTATGCATGTTTTAAAAATATGAATCATGTTTTATAAATTCCCGAAACACACACACAACTAACATATTATGATTGTATGTGATAATTCTCAGTAGTTTTGTTATCGAAAATATTATAAAACTACGAAATTAAAGAGATTTAGTTCATCGATATAGAAAAATTGATTTTGAAAATGGGTGTCTCTTTTCCTAAAAAAAATGTTAAGAGCAGTGGAACTGGAAAAATCAAGTACATCATCACTAAACGAGTTATTACAACCTCTACAAGGTAAAAGTTAATTTTGATACAATGTATTTAAAATCTTTATACATGTATTCCATAAATTGTTGTATTTACACAGACTTCCGACTGCCATCTTAATATATTGTAGTTTAATTTTCTAAATAAGACATTGTTCCTGACCATGTTTAATGGTTAATTACTTTATGTACATTATATGAATTGTAAAAATTTTAGTACAAACAGTACTTAATCTTACTTGCATTATTTTGGGAGATGTTTTATAATATATGTTTTAGACATAACTATGGTGGCCCATGGTCGCAATAGCGTTTTTGGGGTTATTTTTTGTATTTCATTTAAAATCATAAAAAATAAAAGTAAAAAAAAAGAAACATTTTTTTTTATTTTGTAAAACAAAAGAAAAAAAAATCTTTTTAAAATTTAAGAAAAAAAAAATCTTTTTAAATTAAAAAGAAAAAAAAATCTTTTTAAATTAAAAAGAAAAAAAAATCTTTTTAAATTAAAAAGAAAAAAAAAATCTTTTTAAAATTTAAGAAAAAAAAAATCTTTTTAAAATAAAAAATCTATATAAAAAAAATTAATAAAATATTTAAGATTAAAAAAAATCTATAAAAAAAATAACATTTTAATTAAAAAAAAAATAATAAGTGAAATAGAAAAAATCAAAAAAAGAATTCTGCACGTGGCCCATCGTCGTAATAGTGTCTTGATTATCCAGACTCAGTATAAAATCAGCCTACGACAGCTATCATTCGACTCGAGTGACCAGAAATACCTCGTGGCCCATTGTTGCTATAGTGTCTCGATTATCCTATGTGGCATAACTCGAGCGACAAGAAACGAGTTTGTAGTTATCTCCCCTTCCGAAAGGAAAAAGGTAAACAGACATCAACACGTGAAACACAATTTTTCCACCCATGACGTCTATGGACTTGGATATATATGTATTTATACATATGCAAGTCAATAGAAATGTATAATTAATAGACTATAGAAGCCTAGCGTCATTTAGACTAGTTTATCCAGTCTAACTAGAACTAGGCCTACATACATAATGACGTTTGAAGTCATTGACTTTCATGACACCATTCAGCCTACTAGTGCGCAAGGCTTATGTAATTTTTTTAAAACACTTGGTCTCCCTGGGGTCGAATTTCAAAAGTAGTTAACAACTTTGAAACTAATCCTCGAAGTATGGGCCTACTACTACTAAGTAGCCGGGGGGGGGGGGGCGAATGGTTAGCACGTGCGCTGTATCATAAAGCCTGTCATATCATAAAGCCCGTCATTGAGTCAACTGGCGTGATTTCGAATCCCCGGTTGTACGTGACAAGGAGTAGGGTGACCTGTCAAACATCGTGGGTCTGTCGTTCAGATTATCCTGTACGTGGGATCTATGAAGAACGTATGGTATAGACTCGAGCGACAAGAAACCAGTCTATAGTTACCTCACATCAAGCCACAAGTAATTTTAACTAAAATCTATTAAAATTAAATTTTAAGTTACAATCGATCTTCGTGAAACGCATAAATTTAAAATTTCACTTTGATTTTAAAATCTATGTTAGTGATTTTAGCTTCAGTTTTTGTGAAACCCCTGCTCTCCCTG
The DNA here is from genome assembly GCF_932274485.2 of Patella vulgata. NCBI lineage: Eukaryota > Metazoa > Mollusca > Gastropoda > Patellidae > Patella > Patella vulgata. The sequence continues at coordinate 61,179,469 of NC_065879.2, read as the reverse complement.
AGGTCATCGCTAGTCCCCCGCTACGACCACAGGAACGGGTAAGAGGTGCGAAAGTGCGATGGCGGACAACATCAATTTCAAAGACAAAATTTAAATAGAGCATGATAGCCTACGTGGACTTCGTCTGGGGCCTGTTTTACTAAGATAAAATTCAAATTTTGGTATTTGATTGGATAATAGATAATATTAGATTTATTTTAGAGCTTAGCTAATCAAAATTGAAGTATCTACAATTATGTTGACGTGAGATAACTACAGACTCGTTTCTTGTCGTTCGAGTTTATACGTTCTTCATAGATCCCACACATAATAATCGAGATACTACTGCAACAATGGGCCACAAAATGTTTCTGGTCGCTCTAGTCTAATGATAGCTGTATACTGGGTCTGGATACACAAGACACTATTGCGACGATGGGCCACGTCGGGAATTATTTTTTATCTTTTCTTTTTCAATTTTTTTTTTTTTCATTTAATTTTTTTTTTAATATTATTTCTTTTTTATTTTTTTAAAATATATTTTATTATTTTTTTATATATATAGAGATTTTTTTTTTCATTTTAAAAAGATTTTTTTTTTTTTCAATTTTTTAAAAAGATTTTTTTTTTTTCAATTTTTTTTTTAAATTTTAAAAGATTATTTTTTTTTATTTTGTAAAACAAAACAAAAAAAATGTTTCTTTTTTTTTTACTAATATTTTTATTATTTTAAATGAAATACAAAAAAATAACCAAAAAAACGCTATTGCGACCATGGGCCACCATACATAACTATAGAAACAGTTGATGCATGGATTGAACAAGAGAAAGCAGAATCCAACTTTATCATAGGGCAACATTTAACAAATTAAATATAGTAATTATCAAATTGTTAACATTAATTCTAACTCTCATCACTTTCACTTTATCATATATATAACAGCATAATATACTGTTTAAATATAATGGTCGTACACAACTCTTTGGATTATTTTATTTGCAAAATAAAGTCTGATTTCTGAAATAGATATTATAGGTAAAATTAATTATATTTATGATGTGTTCCTTAAAAAAGTATTAACATTAGTGTTACTTTGCTCTTATTTTTTTTTTAACAAATTTTCACAAGTTGATTTCCTTTATTTTGTTAATGTAGAATGGTAATGAACTGCTCTTTTCATTTTCTTTGTTTTATTTGTTTCGTTTGAATTTGATTTATCAGTTTAGTTTTTGATTGTTTAATTTTTGTTAATGAAGTTGATTCTTTTAAACTTCGTTTTTATTTTTGAACTCTACTTGGTGTAGGTGTTCATCAGGTAATACCTCGACTGAGTTCAATATAGAGATTAGCCGGTTGATTTGTTGGATATAAACCTTTGAATAATAGCGCCTAACAGGCAGCTGTGTTTAATTATGTTCTCCTGATTTTGATTGTTTTTGTGTGTTTGAAGTATATATTTGTGATATGCGCTTAGAAACACTTCACGTGTAATGAAGCGCTATATAAATCGAACAATAATAATAATAATAATAATAAGCATTTTGGATACTGTTTACATTGGTAATGTACTCGATATGGAAGATATAAGCCGTAAAAATTGTGATGTTCTTGATGTGGGGATAATAGCCGCCAAAGTTGTGATGGAAAGGCTGCTCACGAGAATGATTTAGATATTGATAATTTCTTAATACTGTGGTTAATATGGAGGGTACTAGCCGTCCCAATTTTGATTTAAAATTTAATATATACTCTGATATAAGTGGCAGGACACAGGATCAAAGGCACAAACCAATTCACGAAATTCAAACTAAACTGTCATTATGGTGTAACGATGATATATTTGAACGTTTTTTATAATCGGATAAAACTTGTGACCTGCACAGGTTCCACAGGCTCAAAACACGTTTTTTTGTTCAATCCGGGGCCATAATTCAGGAAGTTACGGCCCGATGCGCCAATGTCGCAAGGAATCGATATCTTTGGATTATAAACACACATGTTCAGTTTCACCAAAATGGGCTAATAATTGTGACCTCTAGTGTGTACAGCCAGGGGCCGTAATCCACGAAGTTACGGTCCCATACAAGCCAATATCGAAAGGAACCGAGATCTTTGGGATATGTACCTATATTTTAAGTTATGACCTGTAGAGTGTCCACACAGAAGATGTGAAAATGTGGGCGTATAAAAACGTATCATCGATCTAGTGCCGAACATACTATTAAACGGATAAGTGACATATAACGGACGGATTTAAGTGGAATTCTTTATGTAGACAAACACGTGAAATCAACATTCGGTCATGTGACATTTCGGTAACTATGAGGTTTTAAAGTAATTTCATGTTCTGTAATTTAATTTGTTCTGAGAATAAATTATCCCAAAATACATGTTCATTTTTCAGATACGTGTCTATTATTGGTATTTTCTTGTACATTCTCCTATATAATGGTTAAAAACATCAAAGAGTGACGTCATATCTATGTTTTAAATATCAATATTATCAGCAACACGCTTGTAAATGAATAGCCCCGGGGAAGAACGATCTAAGTCACGTTTTCAATGAACCCCAGTTAATGGCGCCGTCTGGTAGCAAATTGCTTGAAAGCCCCGGTCCTTGCGTCTATCAATTTTTCAAAATTTTCTAGGGGAAGACCCCTGACCCACTTACTATGGCCTTACCTATACGTGTGGTCAGTGGCAGTAGAGCGTGGGAGATTGGTCGATCAGCCGAAATCGCAATCGCGCGTCAATCATGCATTTGTATCATCGATCATGAATGATTAGCTTGGTATCCGATCTCAAAAACTTTCACTTTCACTTTGAAAAATTTCACAATTTGAGCGATTTCTCACGAATTTCTTTCCAACCATGGACAAATTCATTGTCAGAAAAAAACGAAAGCATCCTGATAAACAGAATGAAGAAGGTGAGGACAATACGACAAGGACGAGCGTGACAATTACTGCTGCTGCTGGCGCTGAGGATGATAAACGGAAAGATGAAGAAGCAGAAGGTGATGTCAATACGACGAGCGTGACGAGAAACAGCAATGGTGTACCAGGTACTGAGCTGCAGAAGCAAATATTCACAAAACCGCCCGATGATCTATCACATGGGAATGTTCGACGTCAACAAAAAGTTTCAAATTATAAAATAACTAAAGGTAGACATTTTAACAAAGAATGGTACAACAGATATGAATGGTTGGAATAAAGTGTTAGCAGAGATGCAGTTTTCTGTTTTCCGTGCCGAAAATTTGGAAACAATGCCCCTGGGTCTACGAAATTTACTATTGAGGGCTACAATCAATGGAAACACGCTGTCGGTGAAAAGAAAAAAAGGCTTTAGCTTCATAACAGTTCTAGAGGACACGATATTGCTATGAAATCATGGTTAGAAAAGAAAAGTAGACTCGAAAATGAGAAGAGTGTGAGTTTGATGGTGAGAGATGACGTATTAGAAAGACGTAGATACTATGTTTGCAGTATTGCTGAGGTTATACAGTTTCTTGCTATGAATGAATTGGCGATTAATACGACCTAGTAAAGCACGAGGAAAAGGGATTGTTCATGAACTTGTTCAATTACACTGTATCAAAAGATCCTAAATTATCCGCTGCATTGAAAGAAATCCCAGAAAACGCAAAACTGAAATCCCCAGAAATTCAGAATGACATTATTAACGAATTGGCGTCAATGGTTTCTGAAATGGTGGCTAATGATGTGAAAGACTCGGACATTAAGAAATTTACACTAATGGCCGATGGTACTAGAAATAAGTCAAATGTAGAAAATGTATCCGTAGCCGTTAGATACGTAAAAGAAGGAGTACGACACGAAACGTAGTGATGGGTTAGATGCAGAAACTTTGACAACTGTGATTATGGATACCCTGGAAGAATATGATTTAAAGGACTGTGTCCTAGCACAGTGTTATGACGGGGCCAGCTGCATGAGTGGGAAACATGGTGGAGTACAGCGACTCGTTCAAAACGAGCTGGGTAGAAATGTGCCGTATGTCCATTGCTATAACCATAGACTGCATCTTGTTGTAGTAGCTCTAGTTGGGCGCATTCCTTCGTTGGGAAACTGTTTTGATCAAGTCGGCATGCTATACAAGTTTTTCAAAAAATTCAATGTTAGCAAACTTTACGAAGGAACAAGTGTCAAAAAAGTTCTGGACACGCGCTGGTCTGGACACTATGTATTCGACATGTGCTGTAGCTGCCAACTATGAACAAATCGTCGCTACTTTACGACAAGTGGAGGAAAACAGTAGAGGTGAAATTGAGGCCGAAGATGTTGTAATCGCAACCGGACTTTTGAGAAGCATAAAAACTGATGATTTTTGCTTTAGTGCGATGATGATGGAGAAAATACTTGAATGTTAAAACCGCTTGACAGTGTTCTACAAAGCAGAGAAACTGATATAAATCAGGCTATGTTACTAGTTAATAGTACGGTTAAAATGTTGAAAGCAATACGTACCGATAAAGGCTATGAAGAACTACGTGATGCCGCAATAGATATGCAAGAATCTGCAGGATTCAATGCACGATTCGAACGAACTGTAGATGAAAGTGCACCGGCGAGGCCAAAAGGCCGGCGTCAACTGAACACACGCCTCAGCGTCGTTCAATGTTACAACCAAGACAACGAAACCTCGTGCTGATGGCCTTTGAAAGGGATCGCACGATGAAGATCAATCTAAAATCATTCTTGCGAAGATTCAGCGAAAAACACACAAGGTTGAGATTATTTTAAATAATCGCAAGATCAAACGGATATAAGGTAACATTACGTGTTATTTCAAATTATTATTCATGGTACATTGTTCTTGATTTGAATATATTTCTTGAAAAACACTCAGAATAGTTCGTTCTTAGAACATATAATTGTCGATTTCTATGCTTTGAAACTCGTTTACAGCTACTCAATTCTCAAAATTTTCCGTGGGGAGACCCCCGTACCTCCTGCTTGCCGGGGGGAGAGCACCCACTCTCCCGGACCCCCCTATCGCCGGGGCTGCCCCCCTGCGCCAGCAAGCTGGCTACGGGCCTGATCATCGGCATACAAATGAAAGCTGAGACAATATTTTCTGACAATATCACCTAATGGTGACGTATAGATGGTAAATAAAATCGGACTAAGAACAGAACCTTGGGGAACCCCATAAAACAGATTCAGACGACCACTGACAATTAACGAAAATACACTGTTTTCGATCCACAAGATAGCTTTCTAAAATATTTAATGCAGAGCCACAAATACCGAATTTATATTGAAGTCTACTTAGAAAAATGGAAGGGTCCACCGTGTCGAAAGCAGCAGATAAATCTAATAAAATTAAAAATGTACATTTTCTATTATCAATTTCCATTAAAATATCATTTGAAACCCGGGTTAAAGCTGTTTCGGTACTGTGAAATTGTTTATAAGCACTTTGAAATGGTTTATACAAACAGTTATCGTCTAGATGGGCCTTTATCTGAGAAACAATACATTTCTCCAATATTTTAGAAATAAAACTTAAGTTAGAGACAGTGTAGACTTTTTCATTAAAGGGGTAACAGAAGCTAATTTGAAAACGTTGGGAATAGTAGAAGGTGATATATAAGAATTAATAATATTGGTAAAAACTGGAATAACTTCGTCTAGACAGTCCTTAAGAACAGGAGTCGGAACAGGATCTAATGAACAAGATTTAGGAGCAGACGATTTAATTAGCTTTAAAACAAAAGATTCACTAACCAAGTTAAAATTTTCTAAAGAAACAGAATTTTCTAACTTATCAAAATCATGAGCGTTAAAGTCAATAGTTTTATTTAAATCATCAAGTTCAGTTCGTATTTTCTGTATTTTATTTGAAAGAAATCAGAGAATAAATTCGCACGCTGAGCATTATGATCCAAAAGGGAATCCACAACTTTATACAGGTCTTTTTGTCTGTTTTCGCCTTTTTCTATTTTATCAGAGTAAATTTAATTTTAGCGTCTTCAATTAATTTAATTACAATGTTTTTTTAAAGATTTATAAATCTGTTTATGGACATGTAGATTTGTTTTCCACCACAGCCTTATTACGGTTCCTTTTGGCTTCTAAAATGGAATCATTAAACCACTGCGTATTGGGACGAATAGCAAATGTTTTCGTTGTTTGCCGATCGTTGTCTCGCTGAAAGCAGTTTTATTTAAGTTGACATAAAGTTTATGTCATATATGATTGTGCCTATAATACTGAGCAACCTGAAAATTTTTTGAAAAATTGAGTCAATATCTTGGCATTTGAGGTCATTTGTGGACGAGAGGACCAGAAATGTGAGTCAATTAGACAAAATCTCGAGATCTGCCCCTTTCAATTCAGCCTGTTTTGCAAGAGTTGACAGAACTTTTGTATAGTCTGACGCCCCACGACCCACACACCAGTGCCATTGGTACTACTAACATAACTAGGCAGTTCAGTATAACCGTGAATATGATAGCGCTGAGGCAGTATAAGACAACAGAGGAGTAGAAGAATGATGTTATAATGGAATCGAGCGCCTCCGGCGCGAAAATATTTCAGATGTGTAACCGAGCTTTTCATTTTTGGGACTGGGCCTGACAATTTTAGTCAATGTCATGGCAAATGGATCCAAATTCTCGTTAACGAGAGGATAAGAAATGGGACAGAATCTTGAGGCCTATCTGTCAATGTCGCCTGTTTTGTGAGAGTAGAACTAACAATTCTACAGTATTTTGACCCACGACTCACTCACTAGTGGTACTACTAACTGGGCGATCACTGTAACTGTGAATATGATAGTGGTGAGATAGTAAAAGTCAGAGAAGGAGTTGAAGAATGATGGCATAATGGAATTGAGCGCCGATATGTAACTGAGCTTTTAATTTTTGAGGACTGAGCCTGAGGGCACTTTACCTCAATGGGGCGCTTACTTGGTCTCTGAAATGCCCTGGACTTTGGGGAGAGATTTTGCAGAATTCTGATGGTCAGAAAACACCCCATTAATTCATTTAGTCTAAGACCGACTGCGGTGAGCACTTTTTTTTGAGACCGACTATTTTTTTGCCATGGGGTGAAAAACATTTTTTTCAAACATGATAAGTTGACAAGGTTAATTTATACTAAAGTTTTGCGTGAGTAGAGTGACGTGTGCAGTGAGCACTTATTTTGATACCGACTGCTGATATCTTACGACCGACTGCACTGATTTTGCGACCGACTAGTATTTGGGATCTATTCTGGCATTATTTGTTTACCTCATTAATTCATTAAGACGGCGATGCATAATTTTGAGACCGACTGCAGTGACTGCACTTATTTTGAGACCGACTATTTTTCTCCCTGGGGGAAATTTTGTTCTTAAGACCTACATACTCACAACAGAATAAGAGTGAAACACATCATTTTTTCAAATATGATAAGTTGACAAGGTTATTTTATACTAAAGTTTTGCGTGAGTAGCGTGACGTGTGCAGTGAGCACTTATTTTGATACCGACTGCTCTTATTGTGCGACCGACTGCACTGATTTTGCAACCACCACCCCACACCCCCACACCCCCCCACATTTACGCCCCTGGGCTTACCCACTTAGCAACGTGATCACCTTGTAGTTAACAAGGTGACTGTCAAATTATGCATCCTCATAAACTAAAGTTATGTGATCAAGTTTTGTTTCATTTGGATCCTCCTCATAAAATTCCCCAACTAAACTCACTTTGTCGTGTTGTTCATAACTCAAGCGTAACATTCAATATGTAAAAGTCATGAAAAAAATATGAATACGGCACCCCCTGACTTAAACGTGATAAACATTGTGTTGGTGTCATGATTTAGTTTAACCCCGTAAAATATGCCAAAACAATGTTTACAGAAGACTGAAACTTCAACACAATTTTTTTTTAAGGGGTGGCCCCCCAACCCCCTAGTGGGAGAGTGACCCCCCCCCCCTCGCCGACACACACACACACACACACACACTCCCTATCTCGCTACAGTGTTTACAGAGGACTGAAACTTTAAAAACATGTTTATGGGGGTGGCTCCCCAACCCCCTAGTGGGAGGGTGACCCCCCCCCCCACACACACTCTCCCTATCGCGCTACATCGACTGCCGCGCAGCCTCGTGCCTCCGGCATCACAGATTATCAACATTTTATATAATTTCATTTGCGGACCCCCCCCCCCCCAATATATATTTCACGGCTACGCCTTTGTAAGTGAGTAATTCGCGTACCACGTTTCGTTTGTAAATTGTACAGAAAGAAGCAGTAAGGCGAGCGTGGTACTGTTATCTCAGCGGGCGCGTCGAATTACCCAATAACACCCAATAACTGCCCAATAACACTCATTAACGCCCAATAACTGCCCAATAACACCCAATAACGGCCCAATAACACCCAATAACTCCAAAATAACAACCAATAAATACAAAATATTCGACAGCGAATTTATAAGTGTGCTTTAAGAAACTTTTGGTATCCGAGGACCTTTTTATTTTGTGTTTTTAACAATTTTTAAGTGTAAATAATTTAATTAATAATATCATATTCATTGTACTGGACGTTAAATCTTTAATAAACAACAACAACAACAAAAGTGGATATCACCTTGGTGGAAACGGACGTTAAATAAAGCAGAAGCAGATGTTAAAGGACCTTTATTAGATATCTTCAATGTACTCTGGCAGTTGCAGTTTTATTTGGTAGCAGTTTTATCGTGAGATATTGTAGTGGGGACATGGGTGTACCAGGAGTCAGCATATTTCGTGGCAAGGGAGGTTTAAGAACTGACAGAATGGACAGTCAGTTGCTAGACAGTGCAATAAGAACAAATGCGGACACGGCATTTGTTCATTTAGGTGGTAATGACATCACCGCAACATCATCAGCAATGGATATATACCAGAGAATTTGTGCAATTGTGACATCTTTCGAAGAATCGGGAATAACGGTGTACATCGGTGAAATTTTGACAAGGGGGTGGGGGGGGGGTCAAAGACGCCAGGGTTAGAACCTGAATCGTATAACAGACAAAGGAAGCGCATTAACAAATTATTGAAAAACGGATACAGGGATAAATTTGTGTGCTTTCCGGATATTAAATACCCAGACGATTTTACAGGACCGCGTGCACTTGCAGACAGAGAGTTCTCACACAAAGAACACTAGCATGAAAAAATATAGTTGCAGGTTAAGAAGAATTTTGTGTCGGCCACGAAAACGTTAAATGAACATTTTTACACCAGCTGTATTCACTTATTTTTTTTATGTAATATGTAGGCTATTGATATAGACTAATATTTCTTTTAAAGTCTATTATGGTATAATTTGGCCTGATATAAAAATAACTATAGCGGGGATATCTGTAATAACTTTTTGTTATTGCCACCGCCTGACGATACCCATGGAGGGGTTGAAATAGATATTTATAGATTGATGGCCATCTTATATAATAATACAGTAGTTAGCGATTTTTGATTTAACGCTATGTAATGATAGGCCTATATAAGGATTAAAATGTAGGCCTACACAAATTACTTTGTCGTGAGTATTATTTATGTAGAGAGAGGGATGAGGTTTAACGTCCACTAGGTCATTTCAATAATTCGCTTGTGTGTGTGTGTGTGTGGGGGGGGGGGTCTTTAGCAGTGGGATGACCCGGAGAAAACCAACGATTATGGACAGGCGACCCTACTTCTTGTCACGTACTTGTATACACGAGTTATTTGTTATTTTGGAATTATTGGGTGTTATTGGGCAGTTATTGGGTGTTTTGGGGTAATTCGATGTGCCGATCTCAGCCTCGGATTCTATTGTGTACCACGTTTTTTTGTACTTTAACTACTTAACTTATATCAACTCATTGCACTTTCGTATCATCCTCATTATTTATATTATACCACGTTTTTAACTGCCACATTTGGTTTCATATCTACCCAACAGACCAATAATGGCAATACACCACGTAGGGCCTTTTTAAATGGCGATTAGTTTTCACCATCTATGGTTTAATTAATACCATCGACCGATAGATGACTTTCTGAAATTTATGGGTTATATTAAACATGAAGTGTAAATATATGATCGATAAATAGTATACAAACATCGGAATTAATTAAATAATTAATGAATGTAATTTGCAAATTAATTAGCTTTTAATAAGGTAAAGTCTTATACCACGTTACATTAAAATTGTATATTTGTGTAGAACTTGTGTAGAAGCGTGGTCCACTGGTATTTAGCCACTGGTCGCTGGGCTTCATGTTCATTGAGATAAAGAACGTCGAAAAACGTACAGGAATAACCCAATCTTTTTCACAGAGTACCGTATTACGAATTTTCACTGCGGATCAGTGCGGGAATAACCGCGAAGTCTAAATTGGGCTCTGTGGTCTGATTCCCGAAACAAAACAATATTAATTCCCCCTGTTACCTAGCAACGAAAGCGTCAAGATGGCGGACTCAGTGTTGTACTAAGTTGTAGAAATGTTAGAACAGGTGCTATAAACAGCGTTAATGAATTTACAGCAGGTATGAATAGTAATTAACTCCAGCACGTGGAAGTTTTTATACAAATACAGCCGGGTTTTTTTTTTATATTGGCTTTAGCCTAATGATAACATTATTAATTATTATAATTATCATCAACAGAGAAAGAGAGAAATGGTGTTAAACGTCCACTCGACACAAACTAAGTCATTTCGGGACTAACACATGGTTCAATTTTATTTCAATAATTCGCTTGCGCATAGGAGTCTTTAGCAGTGGGAGGAAACCGGAGGACCCGGAGAAAACCCACTAGGTTGGACAGGCGACCCTACTCCCTTGTCACGTACAACCACGGCACAGGACAGGGGATTCGAATTTGGTCTGAATAAATTGTGAAGCAATCCTATTGATATTCAAAGCTCTGTACAACTGTTTTCATAATCAATTGTAAAACAGGTAATATTGGCACCATGCTGGAGTTACCCCTCCCCCTTTTCCACAAACCAGCCTTAACTTACAGTGTGAATGCAATAGAGACAACAGTTTTAATTTTACCTTTTCTTTTTTAAAATCTACTATGTTGGGGTAATGAGTTGAAGAACACGATCATTATTCAGTGTTTTGTTCAGCAGTTATGCCCCGTTTCCTGAAAACCTTTTGATCTTGATATCTAGGCTTCATAATTAAAATTTAATTGATTTACCCACTCAATCACCTGCATCAGAGTAGGGTCTATAATTCACACAGTTCTAGTTTTAATTATTTATCTAGTAGAATAGTGAGATTGATACTATCATTATTTAGGAAGCCTAAAAATAAAGATGGATACCCTGCCTAGATTAAGCACTGCTATAGAGTTTGAAGACAAAGAGGAAGAAATTGAATTGAATTATAAAACTGGAGCAAGTTTTGTAGGAAAAGTTGTGGACCATAAGAAGATTGGATGTGGTAAATTTGTTTGGCCAAATGGAGCCCGATATGAAGGGTATTATGTTGATAATTTGCGACATGGAAAAGGTAGGTGATCTTTGTGTGGTAGGATTCAAATTAAATCCTAGATAAAGATTTTTGATAATATTATTTATAGATTTTACAGTAATATAGATGCCAGTGACCATCGTCAGCACCATGATTGGATGTATTTGCTATTTGTTTGTTTACCCCACAGCACCAGTCAACAATTTTCCCCATCATACTTTTTGGAACCTTAGGCCTAATTAGAGAACTACAATTAGTCTCTACTTTAATGGGAAACTGATTACTATGTATATCTATACTGTACTATAAGTGTTGTCGTGACACGACTGAAAGCCGAAATTCACCAGAATTCACTTGAAAACATGGGTTGGAATTCACTTAGAAAACCCCCAATTTCTCCCACAAAACTAACTTATTTTAATTTAAATGGGTTTTCCTGCTATTCCAGCCCATGAATACAGCAACTTCAGAGTGATCTAAAATAGCCTAATTAAGATGGCTAAATCGAATTCCAATCAACCAATCAATCATTTACACTATTTACAGTCCACAGAGACCGAAGGTCGTGAGAAAATTTGTCTGCCGCAAACGTGTTTTCCTGCTATTCCAGCCTGTGAATAGGCTACAGTAACTTCGATGTGGTCCAATATAGCCTACCTTAAAGGGGCATTATGGAGGATTAGATAAAGAACTGGCAATTCTCACTATAATAGTTAAAAACTAGATAATGTAAAGGGAATATGCTGAAAATTTCAGTCAAATTGCTCCACTCAGAACCAAGATATTAGCGATTGAATTTTAGGCCTAGCCTTAATGATCATTATTAAAGTCGGTATGGTAAAGAACATAGTCTCAATTATCCACTTTTTTCCATTTCTGCATTTAATTATCAATGAGCGTTGAGCAGCAGATTAGATTCAAACCCAGTGAAAATCCGACACATAAGATGATATCAAGAGTTGATAAAGGTCTTTTCATGTTAATGATGTCTAATTAATAGTTTATATAACATTTCAGGCCTAAAGAAATACCTGCAATAGGCAGATTTAGCTCTTGCATAATGGATATTTAAGTGGCTGACCTGAATCCTTATTAGTAAATAGGAAGGTCTTATTCTTAAGTGTGAATTCCGATATTTTGAAAGTCAGTCCCGGTGTATATGTGTTTTCAAAGTGATTTTAGGTGTTTTAAAGTAATTTATTATTAATGTAAATTATTAGTAAATTAGAAGGTTTTAAGCGCGAATTGGGGGATTGGATGGCTGAATGGTTAGCGTGCGCGCGCTGTATCATAAAGTCTGTCATTGAGTCGACTGGCGTGGTTTCGAATCCCCGGTTGTACGTGACAAGGAGTAGGGTCACCTGTCCAACCTCGTGGGTTTTCTCCGTGTCTTCTGGTTTCCTCCCACTGCTAAAGACCCCGACGTGCAAGTGAATTATTGAAATACAATTAAACCATATGTTAGTCCCGAAATGACCTGGTTTGTGTAGAGTGGAAGTTAAACCCCATTTTTCTTTCTCTTTAAGCGCGAATTACAATATTTTGAAAGTGAATTCCAGTGTTTATATGTTTTCAATGTGAATTTCAGTGATATTAGGCATTTTAAAGTAATTTATATATTACTGCAAAATATTAGTGAATAGGAATTAGTATAGCACTCTTGAGCAACTCGTTTGTTGGATATTCATTGCTTTATAAATAGATTACTATTATTAAGACCTTAAAGATATATTATGGGAGATTCGATAACGAGTTGGCAGTTCTCACTATAATAGTTAAAAACTAGATAATGTAAAGGCAATTTGCTGAAAATTTCATTCAAATTTCTCCACTATGAACCGAGAACTAAGTGGTTGAAATTTCCGGCTAGCCTTGATCATCATTACTAAAGTCAGTACGATAAACAGCATAGTCTCGATTATCCATTTAATCGTTAAATCGTGAAGGAAAGTTATGCAGTAAATCGGCTCATAATCCACTAAAGATAACAGGCTAGCGATGCCATCTAGAGTTGATTATGGTCTGGATAGGTTAAAGATACATTATGGGAGATTTTTATAGAGAGTTGGCCATTCCTGCTATAACAGTTCAAAAGTAGATGTTTAAATAAAGATCTAATTTATAATTTCTATAACATCTGAAGCCTAAATTAAGACTTGCAATAATCAGATTTAGCTCTTGCATAATGCATGTTTAATTAATGTCTAATTAATAGTTTAGATAACATTTCAGGCCTAAAGAAAGACCTGCAATAGGCAGATTTAGCTATTGCATAATGCATGTTTAAGTGCGAATTATGATATTTTGAAAGTGAATTCTGGTGTTTAAATGTTTTCAAAGTAAATTCTGGTGATTTTTGGTGTTTTTAAGTAATTCAATATTAATATTAATGCAAAATATAAGTAAAGAAGATCTTGCGTGTGAATTCTGATATCTTCAAGGTGAATTCCAGTGTTTATAAGTGAATTCTGGTGAATTCCGGTGATTAGTCTACCTGGCCTGGGGGGGGGGGGGGGATCTAAATTTTTCAAACACTTGATCAAGTAGTAGTTGTCATTGTTGAAATGGAGAAGCAGATGGACTACCATTTTTATTCACATATTTAGACCCATGCCACTTATATTTATCCCAGAAAATTTTTACATCAATAATTGTTATTATTATAGGTACCCAGTATTGGCCAGATGGAAGTTGTTATTCTGGAGAATTTCTCAATGACTTGAGACACGGGCAAGGGCGAATACAGTGGTCGAATGGAGAGGTAATTTCATGTTAATCAAATGACTTTGGATTCCTCTCTGTGCGGATGTACAGGTCACAATTTATCTGATTTTGAATAATTTGATGAAACTTAAAATATATGTATTACACAAAAATCATGAGTTTGAATATGGTGAAATCGGTGGAAATTGCATCTCACAGCAATTTCTTGTGTTATGGTTCTTGCCTATTAAAAGCAAAATGTGTAACCAAATTTGTGGGGTTTCTGCTGTAATGAATGAACAAAGGTACAAACCCTATCGATAATTAGCATTCAGCATCTGGCTCGCTAGCCAGGAGGTCGTGTGTTCGATCCCTGCATTGGCCGAGAAAGTTCATCCAGATTTTCCGGTGTGGTTCCCCCTTAGTCAGTGATGCAGGACGGGAGGGCCTGACAAGGACAGCTGTCTAGTCCTTCGGATGAGACGAAAAACTGAGGTCCCGTGTATAAATTGGAATGCATGTAAAAGATCCCTTGGCAGTTGGAAATCAATATAAGAGTAGGCGATAGTGCCGCTGCCCGGGCAAAATTCCCCCCATAGCACACTGTATGGCGTATGTCCGTCTTCATTAGCCCAGCATAGGAGCAGAACAGTAGGACATTAAACCCCATTTCCTTTCATTTCATTTCCATTCTAGAGTTGTGATAGAGGCTATATTATAATTTGTAACTTATTTTCAAATATGATATTCAGCATTCCACGATTCTGTTCCGGACTTACCCCTGCTTTAGGATCAGCTTCTGTTAAGACATAGCTGCTGTGTGGGCGTATTTTGATGGTTGGCTTGGTGATCTTTTACAATTGAATTCTATTATTATTAAAAGCACATTCAAACACTTTATTTGTTCTGATAGTAATAATGATGAATATTCTCTGTGATTTTTTAAAAATTATGTATCAAGTTGGACATTTTGAACCCCCTAGCGAAGTAAAGGGTTGACAATTATACAGCACTTTATACAAAATAGGGTAGGTTTGACATGGCAGATAAACACAAGATTATTATTTTATGTTTAATTTTCAGTCGTATGAAGGGTGCTTTTATAAAGATCGTCGTCATGGTAAAGGAACTTATACCTGGTCTGATGGATCGTTTTACACAGGGACATTTCATATTGACAGAAAGGAGGGATATGGCAAATTTACTTTTGCTAATGGAAACGTATTTGAGGTGAGATCATATTTAATTTTATTAACAAGGGGTTGCCATGCAAGATACACCCACATTTTGCAAGAGAGGGATAGAGAACAAGCTAAACCTATATTTCAGGTTTCGTCAAAATTGGATTAAAATCGTGACCTGTAGAGTGTCCACAAATGTACATGGGCGACGACAATATATGTCCACATGAAAATGTGGGCATATAAAAACATGAAGTTAGTTGTATATAAAATGAAACAGTGATTAAAACTGTGCCAAAAAGTATGAAATAATGCAGGAAAAGAATGTGTATAAACAAAGTGTTTTGGTCACATATCTGTCTTTGGTAATTAAGGAAGCAAATGTATTTGGTTTATATTTTAAGGGGCTATATAAAGAAGACGAGAGAGAGGGTCCTGGGGTCATGACCTATACAGATGAACGCCAGGATGTGGGACTATGGCAACAAGAGAAACTAATCAAACTTTGTTTTCCTGTGGAGGGGGCTTTTACTCTTCGAGAACATCCCGAATTTGACTTTAACGCTGACCAAGTGACGTATATCAACACTGACGATTCAAGTGATAAAAAAGACAAGAAATCAGAGACTACTGATTTAGAACTGGATGAAAATCTCCATGTTGAAAAAATCACACAGTTTTTTAATGAGACGCTAGATCCAAGAAGCCTTGCCATAAATAAACAGGACTTTGATCAAGAATTTTTCAAAGATACGGAAACTGTTGCCAGTGACAATAAACAACCAGCCTGGAACAAGACACCATCTTTAATTGCAATTCAGAAACATGTGCATAAACATTCTGGCTGCCAAAATCTTGTTAGTTTTGATGTAAATAAAATAATAAACGGAGACAGAAGTGGTTTTATCGCTAAAGGTCCTCTAGAAGAAGCAGCAGATCAGTTTCTATTGGCCGCTATTTCTGGTCGTGTTGACGAAGTTGAAGATTTATTGAATTGCGGATTTGTCCATGTAGATGTAGCAGACGTCAGCGGCCACACTGCTTTAATAGGAGCTACGGCAAGTTATTTTAAGTTTTTGTTTTTTTTAAAATTATGTCATCTTGATGGGAGAATCACTTATCCATTTTTTTCTGATATTGTTTCCTAGGTCGAGAAAAAATATATTATAAACATAGTTTTGCCAGGCAACAAAAATATGCCCACCAGCAGCATTGTGAAAGAAATAAAGAAGGTCACCGGATGTTGTCTATTTAAAACAAAAAACATTGGAATATAGGAGCACACACATTTAAAATCTATATGATATGTGCAACTTTGAATTTCAATTAGTGATGTTTCGATAATCAGTTTCGCCATCAGTAATTGGGCGATAAGTGGCTTATCAGTAGACATCAGTATTGGACGATATTCTGCTGTTTTGCCAATACTGGAGTCGCCAATAGTAGATTCCCATAAAATATCAGTGAGTTGTGAACAAATCATTCTCTCTGCTTGGCACTCGACCCTTTTCATAAGCTGCAGCCTTCCATTCCTGAGTTATCCCCTCTTTGCCGAAAACTTTGTGAATACGGTAGAACATCACTAAGTTCAAACCCAGCAATTTTGATGAAATAAGTCTTGATATAAGCTTATAACCAGGATTTACAAAGATTTGACGATGGGGCACAATAACACCTCTTAAGATCCATGTGCGACTAAGTTTCAATATATGTCAGTAGGTTTGAAAAAAATCTAAAAAACTATGACCTGTAGAATATTTACATTTTTATACGCCCACATTTTCATGTGAAACTTCCAATCAATAGAAACATGAAACACAAACCAAATACAAAAGGTTTGATGGGATCAATTTTGACTAAGTCAAAATGATGCATTTGATATTCAGATAAGTTGGATAACTGATGGTTTTTTGATATTGTATTCTATTATTTTATTTTATATCACATTTTCATGTGGACGTATATTGTCCTCGTCCCTGTCCGTCCGGACGTCCGTCAGTCCACAATTGTTTGTGGACACTCTACAGGTCACAATTCTTATCCGATTTTGATGAAACTTGACATGCATGTTTATAACCCAAAGATCTTAGTTCCTTTCAATATTTGCGCATATCAGATCGTAACTTCCTGAATTATGACCCTTGATTGTACGAAAAATCACATTTTTATCTTGTTGTCCCTCTAGAGGTCACAATTACTATCTGATTTAAAAGAATTTGAGTATATCACCGTCACAATGTAATGTTGGTTGAGTTTAAATTTCATGAAAATCCTACCAAAACTGTCCGACAAAATGGCCATCCCTCGTACGCAAATTGTGTAAACATCTGTTATATCAAGGTTGTGGACCCTCTAAAGGTTACAATTTTGATCCGATTTTGATGAAACTTGAAATGCATGTTTATAACCCACAGATCTTGGTTCCTTTTGATATTTGCGCATTTCAGATCGTCACTTCCTGAATTATGGTCCTTGATTGTACAAAAAATCACGTTTTTAGCTTGTGGTCCCTCTAGAGGTCAAAATTTTTATCCGATTTAAAAAAACGTTTTAGTATATCACCGTTCCACTCTAATGACGGTTGAGGTTGAAATGCGTGAAAATCAGACCAAAACTGGCGGACAAAATGGCCACCCTTCGTATGCAAATAGTGTAAATATATGGTGTATCAAGGTTGTGGACCCTCTAGAAGTCACAATTTTCATCCGATATTGATGAAACTTGAAATATATCTTCATAACCCAAAGATCTTGGTTCCTGTTGATATTCGTGCATATCTGATCGTAACTTCCTGAATTATGGCCCTTGATTTTTCGAAAAATCGCATTTTGTTTAGTTTGTTTTCTATCCATCTCTTGCAAAATGTGGGCGTATCCTGCCTGGCAGCCGCTGGTCTTTGTGGCTGAAGCAATAACTCTGTAAAATTGATGTGACTAGCTGAACAATCCCACTTCTAGCAATATATGTATACCTGATGACAATTACTTCCAATGTGACCAAATATAGGTGTAATAGTGATGGTCTGATAATTCAGTTCAACATTGGTAATTGGCCGATAAGTGGCCAATCGGACCCTGCCATTTTTCCGATAATGGAGTCACCGATTTCTGTTCAAAAGGATACCTTTGAAATATAATTGTAAACAAATCATTATTTGGCTTGGCACTCGGTACCTTTATTTTAGTTGCTGTCCGCGTGGCTATCTAGACATAGCCTAATACAAGAATCTCAGGAAAGAATAAATGGTCTAAGTTGTTTTTTAATCCTTATTCATACATTGTTTGAGAGTTCGGGTAGACATGCGTTTTTATATGCCACATTTTCATGTGGACGTATATTATCGTCGCCCCTGTCCGTCCGTCTGTCTGTCCAAACAAATATCTTTGAAAGATCTCGGCTGCTTTCGATATTGGCATGTATCAGATCGCAACATCATGAATTATGGCCCCTGTTTGTACGAAAAATCAGGTTCCTTTTGATATTCGCGCATATCGGACCGTAACCATAATGAAGGCTAAATTCGAATTTCGGGAAAATCGAAATGAATCTGCCCGACAAAATGGCCGCTCTTTGTACGCAAATTGTGTAGAAGTGTGTAATACGTAGGTTGTGGACTCTCTAGAGGTCACAATTTTTATCCAATTTTGATGTATCTTAAAATATATCTTTATATCCCAAAGATCTCAGTCCCTTTTGATATTTGCACATTTCAAGCCATAACTTTTTTTTGATTATTGCCCCTGATTGTACAAAAAATCGCGCTTGTTTTTAGCTTGTTCTCTAACCATCTATTGCAAAATGTGGGCGTATCCTGCCTGGCAGCCACTGTTTTTTTTTTTTAGCTCGTCCTCTATCCATCTCTTGAAAAATGTGGGCGTATCTTGGCTGGCAACTGCTGGTGACATGTATTATAGACATACATGTGCCGATCAATTTAGGTAATTAAATCGTTATAAGCTGATAATCTCGATTTTATTAATTAATCATACAGCAAATAATTTAAGTTCACATTGCGCAAGGTTTGATTCAGGAGGTAAAAAAGTATCAGGCGTTTCCGGACTAACATGTAGCTACATCGATTATCATGACATTCGGGGCATTTTGATGTGTAATACTTTTATATCCATCTGTATCAGCCGATATATCTGATATCGGTAAAACCGATAGTAGCCATGTCGGACCATCACTAAGGTGTTTAAAAACTTGTATGCTCTGTGACTGAAATGGTAACCTTTTTGTAATAGTGTAATTTTATGTTTTGACAGGTTGGTTGGCACATAGATGTCATCAATATTTTACTAAACTACGGAGCTGATATAAATAAACTTAGTGACGAAGGATGCTCGGCTTTATCTGCTGGGATTATTTTCTATTATCCAGTTGAGAGTTTTCTTTACAACATCGCAGAACGTTACTTGGAGAAGCCGCCGCCAGATCTGGCGCTAGATCTTGGCAAACCTGTTTCTCAACCGAAAAGTATTTTATCTAAACGGAAAAGGGCAGATAATTTCGAAAGACGAATGAGCCATATAAGTTTGTTGAGTTCAGGTCGAAGGTCGACATCACAGAAAAGTGAATCAGAGGATCTTTGTTTATCTGATGATAGAGATCGTCTAATCTTGCCTCCAATAGGTGGCGCTGTCAGTAATGATAGTGGTCTCCAACATTATAGCAGTATAGAGAATTATCTCCCTGTAGAGAAAGGTCATGTGACGATTATTGATCAGGAAACGAAAGGTGAAAATAAGATTGCCGTTTCACCAGGAAAGCATGGCAATAGGGAGATGAAAGATGAAGATCGGGATTCATTATTTGGAAGTGAAGAAGAGACTGTTTTTGAAAATGAAATGAATGAAGACTTTGCCGAAGATTTTGAGTCAAATATCAGTGTACATAATTATCATATTGAAGTAACGCCCAACTTAGTGGAACGTTGTGCTACAACGCTCAGTACAAATGAACGTGTTGTGAGCAGTCAAAGATCACGAGATAGTGGCGGGGAAGGAAAGGCTAGATTATTGGCCATTCAGATATCTCTGTAAGTAAACTCACAAAAATCGTGAATCAAGATAGTTTGCTGTATGAAACTCAATTTCACATGAAATATGCACCTACTCATGTTGCAATGTCATACCATACATTATCAAGTTGATGTCAGAAATGCATTTTAG
Source organism: Patella vulgata (assembly GCF_932274485.2). Taxonomy (NCBI): domain Eukaryota; kingdom Metazoa; phylum Mollusca; class Gastropoda; family Patellidae; genus Patella; species Patella vulgata. The sequence goes on along the minus strand of NC_065879.2, from coordinate 61,158,962 downwards.
TCATCTTCTAGACTTAAAAGTGTATGTCACCAGTTAATTACTAGTGGAAAACACATATCTTCCACTGCAACCAACAAAAAACTGTTCATCCATGCAACACTTTTTCATCATGTACTCTTTTACTATTTACACAGTAAGTGTAGAATGAATCGTATGCTTTTTTCTACTTTGTGTCCTGAAGATCATGGGTTTGATCCTGTGTTTTTTAAGTGACAAATAGTGTTGCCTAACCTCATTGTTTTTTTCCGTGCAATAAATAAAAATATTCGATATGTTCATCCCAAAATGACCTGGTTGTTGTCATTTATGTAAATGAAAAGAAACTGAAAGATTTTGGGCACGATATGTTTTTTTATTGTGAATATAAAATTTTATGTTTTTAGTCGAGGCAGTATGAAACATACATTAGATCTGTTGTTACGACGTGGAGCTGATCCCAATGCATCTGGAGTTCCCATGCCTGTTTTATTTTTTGCAATAAAGGCTGCTGATACGAACATGGTAAAGATATTGTTACAGAAAGGTGCTGCTACAAATAGTCGTCTACCACAGCAGGTATTGAAGAGATTTAATTGATAATAGATAATTTTAAAATTAAATATTTATTTCTCTATAAAATTTTATTTAGAATATTTATCTGTTTGCTGTTTAGAGAAACCTATCAATTCTTATTAATCTTATGGATGTCTTTAAATATAGAGGCCTACTAAAAATATTAATAATCTGTTTTGTAGAAGGGTGGATTAGCTCCCTTACATATAGCAGTTGCTATACCAGGCGATGAAGGTGTAGAAATAACAGAACTATTGTTGGAAGCGATGGCTGACCCAGATGTGCGAGCAGAGGAAGATGATTCATTTATTCAGAAAGATTTGGAAGAAGAATGGTCACGAGATCTTTTATCCAAAGAAAGTAAATCAATTCTAGGAGGGAGAACTTCGTTACAGATTGCGTGTGCTAGGGATGATAATTACAAGGTTAGTTGTCAACCCTCATACCTACGGCAAGAATACCAATCTGATTGGTTTATTTCTTTGGTTTACATACAGTCAAGAATGGAAACTGAATTTATGATACAGTTCCCTTTATGAACCTGGGTGGGACGTGGTGGATCACTATGAGTGTATGAAAGTTGTGAGTTTCGATACAATTGCAGGTGCCTAATTTTGAAAGTCTTCTCTAGGTTCTCATAGCGTAGTTTCTACCCCACACTTTTTTGTAACAAGGAGTAGGTTAGGAGCCTTGTCCAACCTCGTGGGTTTTCTCTGGATCCTTTACTTTCCTCACACTGCAAATGTCCCCCTACGATCAAGCGAATTAGTGAAATTAAATTGAACCATATTAGTTCCAAAATGACCTAGTTTGTGTTCAGTGGAAATTAAACCTCAATTTTTCTCTTCCTGTGTTTTAAATCCTAGTGCAGAATGAAAGTGAAATTAAAGAGCAGTGACACTTAAGTAGAAGTACTGGTAGTGTTAATGTTAGAATAGTTTTATATATATTTATGTATGTATATATTTCAGCATGCATGTAAAGTTGTACATCTATTATTAGAATATAAAGCAAATGCGAATCTCCTGTGTAATGGTGCTTCACCATTAGCCCTGGCTATAGCTAGCGGAAATGATATGGTAAGTTTAACTATGATTATATTTGGGACCTTGATTATTCACAAAAACATGAATTTCACAAAGGGATATTGAAAAATTGGGTGACCTTGAGATATTTCAGACTCATCAGTACCAAGTATATTGTTAATAAAACCATGTTTTTGTTCAATAGGCCATAGATGAACTGTTAACATATGGTGCTGATCCTAGTCTCCCATTAACGCATGGTGTTGGTAGCGCCCTCTGTGTGGCTACATCAACAGAATATGAACATCGTAGAGCTATACAAGCGAGGATACAACTGGTATGTATAGTTTACTTAGGACACAAATATTTAAAAACTGTGGTTAATGGAGATGCTATGTATACCATACCAAAGTGTGGTACTACCATACCAAATTGTGATACTACAATACCAAATTGTGATGCTGCCATATCAAATTGTGATACTACCATACCAAATTGTGATACTACCGTACCAAATTGTGATGCTGCCATATCAAATTGTGATGTTACTATATCAAATTGTGATATTTTATATTTGGTTTCAGGTTGATAAATTAGTCAAATCGGGAGCAAATATTTTATCACCTATTTTGATTGGTCCAAAGAGATTGTCAGGAACTGCTGTAGATTATGCTTACTATATGTTTAATCAGGTAATATAACAATCAGTTTTATTTCTACAATCAATTTAATCACTGGTATTCACAAGACAAGAACATTTTTCTATTGAATTCTGCATGTAATTCCAGCTGATTGCATGATTCTTTTATATTACTAAATTTTATTACAAATATACAGCCCAGCATGTATTGTTGAAATGCAATTGGCATGAATCTATAAATTCAGTTTTATATAAACACATTTATAACTTTTTATCAGTCACATATTCTACAAATATATTACACATAATTTATTTAGGTGTCGAAACCTAACATTACCTCCAAACAAATTTAAGACAAGGGATTATCGTCTCCTCAATAAATTTGCATAAGTTGTATGAAATTAGTGTGGAGGGTAGTATGATAGTCATCAATCTGCAAACCTTGTGTCAATGGTTGACCATTGTTCTGTTTTTGGATAATAGATTGCAGGATAAAACTGGTGTTAGAGGTATAACCAACTTTCTATTTCACTTTTCATACAGTAAACCTCAATTTAAACTAAAAAGGGATCTCTTTCAAAACAAAAGTTTTATATAAGGCTGACCTTAAAAATATCTTTGTTTCGCCTAACGCGACCGACTAACTAAAACCACCCCCGACTTAAATTATTTTATTGCACTTTTCCACAATCTTTTTATTTTATTTTGTGCGTCAACCTGAAATATATCACAAGAGTTATTTCCCTTTACTATGGCTACGGTTTGATTCATTATTGAAACTGGTTGATCAAGACGAAAGCGTCATAGGTGTCGCTTCTCAACAAAATGGTTGCAGACGAATACACGTCCATTCCCACGAAATGATTCTGCTTCTATGTCTGTGGTGCGTAGTTTTAAACATAACCACGATATTTTCAATATCCGTTTTCGAGAAAAATGAAGGCACAACCCACACTATCGTTAAAAACGTGTTGAAGGAGTTTCACACTTCAAGCTCGTGGCAAATCGTGTGCGAGTCGGGCATCACGAAAAATTCCCGATGTCATTGATTTTTTTGCCAATTGAATAAAGAAAACGAATGTTTCCACCCGGAAAATTATTAAGCTGTCAAATTAGCTCTTAAGTTTAATAAAAAAGACTTTCAGTTCGTTACTTTTTACGTCAGAACCCAAATTCATTAAACAAAATTAATGAATCTGTAGTATGCAGCTAATAAGTTTTCTGTATTGATTTCTCTAACTTTAAAAAAAAAATCTGAAAAAAAAACGACCTACCGACCCTTCTCCTCGATTGTGGGTCGGGTTTGGTGAAACAAAGATATTTTTAAGGTCAGCCTAAACCTTATCCCATCATTACAACATCAAGCAGCCCAATTCAATGCTTTATTTTGACCTAAATCAAAGAGGTTCAGTCTTCAGCTCTATTGCATTCATTTATCCACTTCTAATTTGGTGCTGATCTGTGATATTAAATCTGTCTTTCTCTTTTTTTCTATATTTCTTTCATTATTTGATTCCACAGGCACTCCTTACTACTGTTTGACTATATATTACAGTATTAACAAGGTTTATCACCCGCTATTTTGTTTTGACTTGTTGATGACATTTGGTCTGCTATTATCTCACAATACTCACTAGTTCTAGCACTTTCCATCATCTTTATTGTCAACTAGATTTCATTTGATCCTTATACAACTTCCAATTTGATTAAATTTATCATTTTACAGTGTTATTAATTACAAATCAACCCTGAAGCGTTATCCCTTGGCCACTATCAACTTCGTTGGACAAGAAGTTGCATAAAATGAGATCAGTGACGTTGCTCTGGGGAAGCCCTTATTTTTGATTGGTCGAGACGTGTTATTGAAACTAAAATTACCATTCATAGCTGACCGTGAATTAAGAATCTCAGAATGACAGCTGAATACTCTCATTAGTATATGTAACATACTTAGGAAAATTGAATTGGTCTCTCGGGCAGACAGGTAAAGTGGTAAAAAATTAATATAATATTTTTTGAGGGGAAAATATTTTGCCTTTTAGTCAGCAAAATGAAGTGCCCGAAATAAAGTCCCACTCCTCCTCCCCACCATTGCCCATATTATTTCTTAAAACATGAAAATCACCTTTTTATACGCCCACATTTGTTTGTGGACACTCTACAGGTCACAATTTTTATCAGATTTCAATGAAACTTGAAATATAGGTTTATCTTCCTAAGATCTCGGTCCCTTTTGATATTCACATGTATTGGACTGTAACTTCATGGATTATGGCCCCTGATTGTACGAAAAATCACGTTTTTAGTTTGTGGACACTCTAGAGGTCACAATTTTGATCCGATTTTGATGAAACTTGAAATGCATGTTTATAACCCAAAGATCTTGGTTCCTTTCGAAATTCGCGCATATCGGATCTTAACTTCCTGAATTATGGCCCTTGACTGTACGAAAAATCGTGTTATGATCTGATTACCGTTACATCGTAATGATGGTTGAGTTCAAAATTCGTGAAAATCGGACCAAAACTGACGGACAAAATGGCCGCCCCTCGTATAACGCAAATGGTGTAAATATGTGGTATATTAAGGTTGTAGACCCTTTTGATGCCACAATTCTTTTTTGATTTTGATGCAACCTTAAATTTATGCTTATATCACAAAGGTCTTGGTTCCTTTCGATATTCGTGCATATCAGATCGTAACTTCCTCAATTATGGCCCTTGATCGTATGAAAAATTGCATTTTAAGCTTGTGGTCCCTCTAGAGTTGACAATTTTTATCCAATTTAAAAAAAACGTTTGAATATATCAACATTACACCCTAATGATGGTTGAGTTTGAATTTCGTGAAAATTGGACCAAAATTGTCGTACAAAAGGGCCGCCCCTTGTACGTTAATCGTGTAAAAATATGCTGTTGTGGACTCTCTAGAGGTCAAAATTCTGACTTGATTTTGATGAAACTTTAAATGCATGTTTATAACACCCAAAGATCTTGGTTGCTTTCGATATTCCCGCATATCAGATCATAACTTCCTGAATTACATCCCCTGATTGTATGGAAAATCGTGTTTTTAGCTTGTGGTCCCTCAAGAGATCACAATTATTATCCGATTTAAAAAATCTTTCGAAAATGTCACCATTAGACCATATCGTTGATTTTGTTAGAATTTCATGAAAATTGGACCAAAACTGCCAAACAAAATGGCCGCACATCTACGCTAATAGTATAAACATCTGGTATATCAAGGTTGTGGACCCTCTAGAGCTTACAGTTTTGATCCGATTTTGATAAAACTTGAAATGCATGTTTATAACCCAAAGATGTTGGTTGCTGTCGATATTTGCGCATATTGGATCGGAACTTCCTGAATTATGGCCCCTGATTGTACGGAAAATCCGGTTGTTACTTTAGCTTGTGGTCCCTCTAGAGATCACAATTATAATCTGATTTACAAAAACGTTCAAATATATCACCGGTACACTGTAATGTTGGTTGAGTTAGAATTTCGTGAAAATCGGATAAACTGCCAGAAAAAATGGCCGCCCCTCTACGCAAATAGTGTAACCCAAAGATCTTGGTTCCTGTAGATATTCACACATATCTGATCGTACCTTCTTGGATTATGGCCCTTGATGTTACGAAAAATCGCTTTTTGTTTAGCTTGTTCTCTATCCATCTCTTGAAAAATGTGGGCGTATCCTGCCTGGCAGCTGCTGGTTGATTTCTGAATACTGATCCCATACTATCCATTCTTTTGTTTATGATGCAATGCCAGAAACCGGACGTCTCAGGTTTCACCCGATATCTGCTATAATAGATTTTTCGGGCATCGATCATTATTTGTGTCTTCAATTTTTCAGAAACTATTATTTTTCTTAATTGACTAATGAATTTAAAAATTTTAAAATAGTGCCACTCTAGTGTAGTCACTCTGCTTTATATAAAACAGACATAGCAACAACACAATGTCCTGTTAAAACAAAATTGTGGCCAGTTTTTTTTAACTTCAAAAGCTTTAATTAATACCAGGGCATTTTTCATTTTCACCCGACAAACACGTGTGGTTGTGTCTTGGTGCAGTCTAGATCATCAAGTCCCTAGGCAAATTTCGCATAACGGATAGGTTAATGAAGGGACTGGGTGAAACAGACTGTTACTTACAAAAACAAAAGGGAATTCCTTTGACCTCATTTTGCATTCCGGTCCAATGATGTTGATAATGGCCAAGTGATAATGCTTCAGGGTTGATTTGTAATTAATAGCGCTGTAAAATGATAAATTTAATAACATTGGAAGCTGTATAAGGATCAAATGAAATCTCGTTGGCAATAAAGATGATTGGAAGTGCTAGAACTAGTGAGTATTGTGAGAAGATAGCAGACAAAATGTCGTCAACAAGTCAAAGCAAAATGGTGGGTGATAAACCTTGTTAATACTGTAATAATATATAGTCAAACAGTAGTAAGAAATTTTATTGTTCCCGGCCTTTCAAAGAAAGCATGGGGCTATTAAAATGAGTCTGTCTGTCCGTCACACATACTTTTTGGGGACACAATAACTCTCCTTCTAATTGAGCTACTTGGTGTAGGTCAATGCCTTGATGGAGTTCGAAGATGAGCATTTTCTGCTTAGGGTAAGCAGGAGCAATTTGATTGGTTGATGCTTTGGGACATGATAATTTTAGTTCTAATTAAGTGTGAGTGATGAAACTTGGTGTATAGTTAGTTTCATTACATCAATACCTTGACTAACCCTCATTCTAATTGAGCTAGAATGTTCACACTTGGTGTAGGTGAATGTTTATTAGGTGAATGCCTTGATGGAGTTCGAAGATGAAAATTTTCTGCTTAGGGTAAGCAGAGATAAGCAATTGATTGGTTGATGCTTTGGGACACAATAGCTTTAGTTCTAATTAAGTGAGAGTGAGGACACATGGTGTATAGTTTTATCACATCAATACCTTGACTAAGATTGATCATGAGCATTTTCTGCTCAGGGTAAGCAGAGCGATAAGCATTTTGATTGGTTGAGACTTTGGAACACAATAACTCGCTTTCTAATTGAGGTAGAATGTTAAAGTTGGTGTAGGCGTTCATTAGGTGAATGCCTTGATCTAGTTCGATGATAAACATTGCCTGCTTACGGTAAGCAGAGATAAGCAATCTGATTGGTTGATGCTTTGGGGCATGATAACTTTGGTTTTAATTAAGTGAGAGTGATGAAACTCCGAGTATAGATTCATTATATCATTACCTTGACTAAGTTGGATGATGAGATTTTTCTGCTTATGTTAAGGGGTGATAAGCAATTTGCTTTTAATTGGGGTAGAATGTTTAAACTTGATGTAGATGTTCATTGGGTAATGTCTTGACTGAGTTCAATGATTAACATTTCGAGCTAAAGCTAAGCAATTTCATTGGTCGATGTTTTAGGACAAGATAACTATGATTCTATCTGATAGAGAGTGATGGAACTTAGTGTATAGTTGATAACCAGTTTGATTGCTTGATACTTTTAAAAAAAATAAATGTGCTATTAATTAATGTGTCATCTATTTATTTTGGGATTACGGCAGGGGATATCAGTCTCGCTGTTGGCTTGTTTTAATCCCTTTAAGTGTCTGTGTTTGATTCTACCTTTCACTTTGGTTCATTCTTGTTTTGGGGGTTGGGTGGCCAAATGGGGTTGTTTCGATTCCCTGCTTGTATGTGGTAAGGTGTAGGATCACCTTCCCTAACTCGTGGGTTTTCTCCGGGTCTTCTGGTTTCCTCCCATTGATAAAGACCCCTGCAATTTTATTATTTGATTATCTTTAATTCATTCTTTTATTTCATTCATTTATTATTTCATTCTTTTATTTCATTTTCTTTATTTCATTAATTCTTCCTTTCATTCTTTCTTCTTTCTTTCATTACTATCTTCATTCTTTAATTTCTTTATTCATTAAATTTCATTCATTTATTCATTCAATCATGCTTTGGTTCATTTCCAGTGGTAAAGAATGAAGACATTTAAATGCTAGTTTTCAATAAGAAAAGCAGGCCTATTGAGAATACTGCAAATTTAATTCATGATTATTTTTATATTTGGATAAAATAGCCAATTTCATTCAAAAATTATTTTTATCCCCCAATCCTGTAAATTTGGAGTCTTTTGATAAATTTTGAATATTTTTATTGTTGCATGTTTATTTTTTTGCACTTTCTATAGGATCGCAGGATTGCACACATGCCTTATCATGCACTAACACATGCGGAACGTGAAACATACAATGCACGACGTAAACTTTTAGGGCATGTTGGCGACATTATGCGTATTAAAGCTACTGAACGAGAAAAACAGAAAATGGAGGAGCAATTAAAAGGAGGGAGGAAAAGTAAGTCATTTTGAAATTTTGAAACATAATCAAAACTTAGTAAAATTAACAAAATCAAATCTTATTACAAAAAGGCAAGTTATATTAAAATCAACAAAATGAACTAAATCTAATATTATAAATTACAGAAAATTAAGTCTTGTTGTACATAAAATACATGTATTGTAGAATTAATAAATTTAAAGAAGCAATAACTAAATCCACCTCTTTGAGGTCTTTTTAGGGTCTTCAAATATTATATAAATTATTATTTAAACATCTATTCACATAGCAAGCCCCTAATTAACTCTAGAACATAGGACCGCTTAGATATTGAATGGATCAGAACACTAATGTCATTTAAACATACATTATGCAAGAGCTAAATCTGCCTATTGCAGGTATTTCTTTAGGCCTGAAATGTTATGTACTAAGCCGATGGATTGCGTTAGGTTTTTCTGACAGTGTGGTTCCAGGTGCCAATAGCGTTAATCAATCGTCAGGTCCACTATATGTACAGACGCTGTGCTGCTTTTATTGACACTCGCGGTGGACACACCTGATACTGATGTATAGACTGTGTACAGACTCTAAACCTTCTTGTAAAGTCTTGGAATTGTGATGAATTAATCACTAATGTGTCAGCATACTGTTCACAAAAAATTGCTTTGATCCATTTAATAAGTCGTTTTCTAGAATGATTTGATTTAAGTGCCTCTCTTATTTTGCAATCGTACTGACGCTTTTTTTGCTGTTTAGTATATAAACTATTAATTAGACATTAATTAACTTATCCAGACCATAATCATCTCTCAATGTCAACGCTAGCCTGCGATATTTACTGGATTAGGATCCCTTTTGCTGCTAAATTTCAATCATGATTTAATCATAAAATGGATAATCGAGACTGTTTTTTATCGTACCGACTTTAGTAATGATGATCGAGGCTAGGCCGAAAATTCAATCGCTAAAATCTTGATTCAGAGTGGATTAATTTGATTGAAATATTCAGCAAATACCCTTTACATTATCTATTTTTTAACTATTATAGTGAGAACTGCCAGCTCTTTATCTAATCTCCAATAATGTATCTTTAATAATTTAATGTTGAAATGCATAATCAAGACTTTGTTTATTACCATAGCAATCAATAGTACTTGACAATCAATATATATACTAATAATAGTAATAAAATTGTCAATTTTTATTCGCCCACATTTGCATGTGGATGTATATTGTCGTCGTCCCTGTCTGTTCACATTTTATTTGTTGACACTCCACAAGTCACAATTTTTGAAACTTGAAATATAGGTTTATATCCCAAATGTTCGTTCCTTTCGATATTGACATGTATTGGACGGTAACTTCCAGGATTATGGCCCCCGATTTTACAAAAAATCAGGTTTTTTTTTATCCTGTTCTCTGTATCTTGCTTGCAACCACTTGTTATCCAATTTTTGTGAAACTTAAAATCGCTTTTTTATAGCTTGTTCTCTGTCCATCTTTTCCAAAATGTGGGCATATCTTGCATGCCAGCTGCTGGTTAATAGTGGGAGCAGTTTTAAAAAATTTTTAATCATATGATTTAAATAATTATGCAGGTGCTGGCCCTAGTCCTGGATTTGTTTATACAGGGGCAGGGGCACCCTTACCTCCAGGGTCGAGAGGCAAAGGTAAAGGAGGTCAGGTGAAGTTTGATAATAGCACAGCAACAGATGGACCCACTGGGATAATATCTGATGGAGTACCACAAGTTATCAGGTACAATATATTTTGGGGTTCAGGATGTTCATTAATGTGGAAGGGGATCATGTGGCTAAGTGGGTAAGACGCTGGCTCGCTAGCCTGGAGGTCGGGTGTTCGATCCCTGCATTGGCCAAGAAAGTTCATCCAGATTTTCCGGCGTGGTCCCCCTTTGTCATTGGTGCAGGACGGAAGGCCTTACAAGGACAGCTGTTTAGTCCTTCGAATGGTACGAAAAACCGAGGCCCGTGTATACATTGGAATGCACGTAAAAGATCCCTTGGCAGTTGGAATTCAATATAAGAGTAGGCGGTAGTGCCGCTGCCCGGGCAAAATTTCCCTCATAGCACACTGTATGGGCGTATGCCCGTCTTCATTAGCCCAGTATAGGAGCAGAACAGTAGGACGATAAACCCCATTTCATTTCATTTCATTCATGTGGAAGGGACGATTGTACGTATACTTATTCTAACATAATTCACATGATCACTCTAATGGTGTCAGTCGATATAACACAAGAATTCTTAGTGACAAAGCATGTGCCAACTGAATGCGATACTATCTCGACCAGTCAATCTAAACTTTTAATTATGTCACAATCTCTGCTCACACCACATCCCATTCCCTTCAAATACAACCAGACTTCAACGAAAACAGTTTTTGATAATTTATTAGCATATCGTACACCTGCTCAATATTTTCCATATTTAATTAACATACCATACCAGAATTTAATGTTAGTAATATTCATGAATAAATGACTGTCTTTGTTTATTCGATAGATCTTGAAAGAGAAATGTGATAAGAATTGTTTGTGATGTTTAAACATCATTTATAAAAAGGTGTTTTACAATTGAATTACATTGTTGGCTTAATCACTTATCAAAAGGCATTGACTTTTCAAGTGTTGGTATTCTCGACAATAATGTAATAGGCCAATACTCACTTCTTTTGAAGAAGCCACGGTGGCTCAGTTAGTAAGATGCTGGCTCGCTAGCCTGGAGGTTTCGGGTTCGATCCCAATGTTGGCACACTGTATGGCGTTTGCCAGTCTTCATTAGCTCAGTCGAAGCAGATCAGTAGGACGTTAAACCATATTTCATTTCTGCTTCTTTTGAAAGGTAAAGCATTTTGTTGATCCCATGATAAATAAAATAACAGTCACAAGCGTAATCGCTATCAGCTGCAAATCAAGATAAGCACTCCAAATTCAGTTGCTCTCAGTTGCCGATTTGACCAACACAAGCACACTTACAACTAATTGTTAAAAGCAGTATTTGTTAATTTGCTCCCATGTGAAAAGTTGACATAAGTCCAGCTTTAAAGCCTGTTATCTTTGCAAGTCATGGGTTGAGATTGCACGAAAAAAAGAGGGTTCACTTGTGTATGCATTGGTGTGAACATAAAAGAACCCTTTGCGATTAGAAATCATATAAGAGTAGTGAAAATGGTGCTGTCCAAGTATAATTCTCCAACCTCACAATGCAGACGTAAGCATAGAAATAAAAATGACCATAATTTGTTTCAAAATGACTGAAGTATCGTGTTGAATAGACATTAAACCCCATTCATGTGTTACAATATGTTAGCTTGTCAATAATTGTTTTTAATATAAATTTGTAATTTCCTTTATGTGTCTAGAAAAAGAAGGAACAGATCACCAATAAGGTTTGAATGATAGTCTAGTACTTTATAGTGTAGCTATTAGTTTCTTATACACAGGCATACAGCTAAATAGAAGTTGTAAACATAATGATAGCTGTAGTTATATATAATGTTAAGTTGTAGTTCCACTTAAATTATACAGTAGTTTTAGTTCTATGTGACATAATTGTAGTTCTGTGTGATGTAATTGTAGTTCTATGTGACGTAATTGTAGTTATATTTATCACAAAGTTGTAGTTAAACATCATGTGGTTCGACATAATATTAAGGTGTGGTTCAACAATGTTAAATTGTAGTTTTACATAATGTTAAATTGTAGTAAACATAATGATAGCTGTAGTTATATATAATGTTAAGTTGTAGTTCCACTTAAATTATACAGTAGTTTTAGTTCTATGTGACATAATTGTAGTTCTGTGTGATGTAATTGTAGTTCTATGTGACGTAATTGTAGTTATATTTATCACGAAGTTGTAGTTAAACATCATGTGGTTCGACATAATATTAAGGTGTGGTTCAACAATGTTAAATTTTAGTTTTACATAATGTTAAATTGTAGTTTTACATAATGTTAAATTGTAGTTTTACATAATGTTAAATTTTAGTTTTACATAATGTTATTTTGTAATTATACATAACATTATGTTGTAGTTCTACATAGCATTAAGTTGTAGTTCTACATATCTTTGAGGTGTAATTCTACGTAATGTTAATTTATAAGTTACAATTTTTTTGTATTTAGGTTGAAGTTCTAAATAATATGAAGTTACAGTAATATTCACTCTCTTGGATATCGGTGTCTGACACACTAGTTGACACTGTAATGAATAAGTTGGTTAATTGTCGTTTTATTATGCCTTTTGAGACTTTAAATGGGGCTCTTAAATTTGCATTATTACATTAAGTTAGTATAACTCAGTAGGATGCTATATACATGTTTGATTTTATTTTATTTTGCAGAAAACCATTATTAAAATACTGTTATGAGTGTGGTAGATCTGTGGGTGTCAGACTGTCAGCATGTACACGATGTAAAGAGGTATTCTATTGTAGTAAGGCCTGTAAAATTAAGGCTTGGAATATTCGACATAAAGATGAATGTATAAGAATAGGAGGTGAGTTTCCTTTTCATTGAAATTTGAGATGCACTGAGGATGTATCGCAATTCTTTTTTGTTTTTTTTTTTTATCGCTTCAGTAAGTAACCTGTTACTTATGATTATCCATGTTACACATTATCCATAGGTACACAAACACTCTTAAATTGTTGAGGTCCTTATTTTGATCTGCATCAATATTGTTGTATAAAATACTTTTATTCAACATCAATTAAAAATATCAATTATTCACTTATCCTGTTGTTTTCTTGGTTGGTAAATATTGACCTAGTTTTAAATCGTGATACAAGTCATATAGTAACACACGAGTCGCAATATGTGTTGTAACGACTGCAGTGACAATATCCAGCACTAGTTAATATTTGTTAGACCTTTAGCCTCAAATCCTACCTGAAAAAAAGGTTGAACTTATATAGGCCCTTATCTGTAGTTAAATCCTGTTAATGTTATCAATAATTATTGATATTTTCCATAAAGGGAGATAACTCCTTTTACCATAAATGGATTTCCGAAATTCTGTATGTTTCCCTGTCCATTGTGTTTTCTGCATTTTGCTTTGAATGAAAATTTAACCAACAGCATATTCATTGCATAGAATGAAGGCATCGGGTGTTTTCGCCAATATTTAATTTTATGTCAACTTCACAATTATTAGTATAAATATAGCATTTACTTGACAATTATCACAATTTTCATCTGACCCTAAATCGAGTTAGTGCAGATTTTTTGCTTGGAATTCTCTGGATTTGTGTTCCTGGTGTTAAAAGTTTTCCAAAAATGTATAGTTTGTTTAATTGGGAGGACCATGTAGCGAAATTTTGTAAGCAAGCTAGAAATTTTGGCTGCAGGCCTACATGAAAAACGCTGATTTTTGTGTGACTGCAACCTCCGATCGGGACCTCTACTTTTTCTCCTAGACATTCTTCCAATTAGTCACATCATAAGAAGATATGAGGGTGATGGCACAAAACCACGGCTTTGCTGACAACACCTAAATATATGACTACTTTCAGTACTTATGGATGATCAGAAATAGGCTAAACCTTAACGATGACCAATCCGAATTTCTTGTCATATCATCAAAATCACAATCCAGTAAATTGTTTAAAGCAGATTCCATTCAGATCGGTGATTGCTCTATATCTCCCAAGAAGCAGGCTAAGAATCTTGACTATGTGACTAATGCACTGAATTTATGTCCCCAGTTCCCCAAATCAGTTGTATCATATGGAAAATGCTTCTTCAAATGAGAGCTATTCCGAGAATACTCTCTAATTTCAATACTGATGCCGTCCAAAGTGTTGTTAGAGCAGTGATGGGATTTTGCCCATATATTCCGGACTTGTCCGAATCTTTTTTCCAAACGCCCAAAATTTTCCGACCGGGAATATGCCCAATCGGAAATCAAGACATGGTGAATAATATTCAAAATTCTGAAATTAATATAGTTTACTGAGTGTATAACTACCACTCAACCAGATTATCGTCGATAATACGCTGGATTGATTAGGTAATTAAGTGATCAACGTATTTATCGTGTTATATGGTCTATAAACCTACCTTGATTAACTACTTAATCTGCCTTGATTGACTGACTTAATCCTTTGTCGGACAATTCATCAATCTAATCTTAAACAGAAGCCATTGTTTCCCCTTTGTCGGACTATTCATCAATCCATTATAATTTTAATCTTCGTGTTAACGTCGTGGTTTCTGCATTGTCAGACATTTTAATCGCATTGATGTGAGCCAACAATATGTATAAACTAGTCATAGAAGTCACATATTGTAAGAGTATATAACGCCCAGATCAATAGACAGTCATTATAATTTGTCTGTGATATCACTTCGGTGGAAGCGAGCGTTAAATAAAGCTATTTCACACACACATATATCCGAAAAATATTAGACATTTCTAGCACACAGTTACAGCACTCGTGACTCGGGAAACCTCAGCAGATTCCGCGTGAAATTATGAAATGAATACGTGACTAAATTCACGCTTCTAATGTCGAAGAAAAGATTATATTTTGATGGCATATTCTCGTATTTACGATCATATTTTGAATGGGGTTTATGTTTTTAAATAAAGAAAAAAGTAATCTAGGCAATGTTGACGAATATGTTGACGAATATGCTAGAGTAGAATGCGATTATTTAGCGGATGGTGTCATTCCTCGGGATATCATATTCTTACCCTCTGTACATAAGTCGTAACGGAGTATAAGACGTTTGCCGGACTTCTGCTGAAAAATGTAGCGACTTATGACCCGTAAATACGGTAATTTTGGAGGAATTTGAAACAGTACAGATCGGCAGCAGTCGGCACGCTTTCATTCTATCGTATTACGAATTTTGTAGGAATATTACTGACATAAATTTGAATACCGTACGGGAATTAAATATGAAAAATAACGAGGTGCACCTATTTTTATATTACGGACGAATTTGAATATTTTGTTTACACGTGACTTTTGTGTGTGGTCTAAAAACTGCCATCTTAATTAACGATAAGAGTTATGTCCCTTTATTTTTGATAAAAATGTCCGACAAGAAAAATTTTGAAATCCCATCACTGTGTTAGAGTATTGGTAACATAACATCCCATATGGACTATGCAAATTGCCTTCTACTAGGAGCACCAGAAATAGCTTTAAATACACTACAAATAGTGCAAAACAATGCGGCATGTCTCATAACTAGAACACGAAAAATTGATCAAATAATGTACAGAAAGAAACTCCATTGGCTTCCAGTTCAAGCAAGGGTTCAATTTAAAGTGCTTGTGAATGCGTTTAAATCAATTTATTCTGACACTGCACCCAAATATTTAAAAAAAAAACAAAAATAAAACTCTTCTGATTTCTATACTCCCCGGTGATCCAACCTTCATTCTTCAAGTGATGGTAGCATACTGAGGATTCAGAAATATAATAAGCATTCTGTTGAATATACTTGAAATGATCTTCCCAAAACCCTTCGTGAGTCCTCTTCCATCCAGAGCTTTAAGACTAACTTAAAAACATTTATTTCAAAAATGTTTTTTAGCTATATAAATCGAAAAATAATAATATCTGGTTGTATCAGAGATTATTTCACCTGATTGTACGAAAATCACTTACATAGCTTATGGACCCTTTTGATTTTGGTGCAACTTAATAAATATTTACTACACAAAAATGGTAGTAATATATGGCCCTTTTTCTGAAAATCTTGTTAATGCGATAGAGATTATTTAGAAACGTGAAGCTTAATCCTGAAATCTTTTAAAACTACAGACCTATTTCTAATTTAACCTTCTAATCAGAAGAAATTGAAAAACCTGTAGCTGTCCGTTTCTATAGCCATTTACAACAATTATGGCTCAAGCAACCTTTTCAGTCTGCCTACAAAATGGTTTGAGTCACATCTAAACATGCTGGTTTAAAATGTTGTGTTTTTATTCTAATTGTAGGTAAATCACGAAGTCCGAGTCCATCTAGAAAAGGTCGATTAGACAGTCCAACCCCAGCAACTACCCTGGATAAAGGACGTAAATGCACAGTTCATGAGTTAACCAAAGATAAACGATCATTACGAATTGTTGTAAGTATCATATTAATCATGGAACTAGCGTCATGGGTCTGATTCAGGACAATTTGGTTTCATGTTTGGCAGGGAGTATGTTAAAACTAAAAAGATGGGTTGCCAGGCAATGAAACATACCCCCACAGCAGCTAAGTTGTCTGTGCTGTCAACAAGGGTTGTCACATATTTTTTCTTTTGTCAGTAATGAAAACATATACAACACACTAAAATCTGATTACGAGGAACAACCCATTAAGTAATTATCAGAAATCAGAAAACACTGTGTATAAGTTTGTATTAACTTTAGCCTCTAACGCGTCCAAAAGATTTCTCAAGTGATAAAGGGCCATAACTCTGGCAGTAATTGTCGGAAATTGTGGAAAATCAATAGGATATAAAGTCATCGGATATTAACTTTGGCCTTTAGAGCATCCACAAGAGTTTTCAAAGTGATCAAGGGCTATAGCTCTGGCAGTAATTATCAAAATCAATAGACTTCTTCATCTCATGACTGTAGTGATCAAGGGTCATAACTCTGGCAGTAATTATCGGAAATTGACAATAATTAGGCTTCTTCGTCGCATTACCGTAAACATTGTGTATAAATGTAAAGTCAATCGGATATTAACTTTAGGCTCTAGAGCCACCACAAGATTTTTCAAAGTGATCAAGGGCCATAACTCTGTCATTAATTATTGGAAATTGTTGAAAATCAATAGGCTTCTTCGTCTTATGACCTTAAACACTGTGCATAAATTTAAGGCAATTGGATATTAAACATACATTTTGCAAGAGTTAAATCTGCCTATTTCAGGTCTTTCTTTAGCCCTGAAATGTTATCTAAATTATTAATTAGACATTAATTAACTTATCCAGACCATAATCAACTCTCGATAATCAACTGCGATATTTACTGGATTAGGATCCGATTTGCGGCTTAACTTTCATTCATGATTTAAACATGAAATGGATAATCAAGACTATGTTTTTTTATCGTACCGACTTTAGTAATGGTGATTGGGGCTAGGCCGAAAATTCAATCGCTAAATTCTTGGTTCAGAGTGGATCAATTCGACTGAAATTTTCAGCAAATTCCCTTTACATTATTTAGTTTTAAACTATTATAATGAGAACTATCAGCTCTTTATCCAATCTCCCATAATGTATCTTTAACTTTAACAATTGTGGATGCCGGACCGATGGACTGGGGTGACGGCAATATACGACCACATTTCAATATGGGTGTATAGAAAGAGAAAACAAAGGTATTAGGATAAGTTCTGGACGTCATCACTCAGTGTGAAGCTAAATTATTGAATCGTTAAAACTAAGTTTGTGGAAGTAGATTAACTAATGGATGGAATTTGGGTCTTGGGAGGTGGTTAAAAGGCAATGTTGGTGTCCATCAATATTAGACTATGTAATAGAACAGGTTAAACACATTACAAATATAATTTTAAGATAGACATTTTTGCTAAAAAAGATTTGCGGAATCCAGAAGAGGGAGCAAATTAAATAAAGGAAGGCAGTTATTGTGACTGACTGAAGTGAAGAATGATAATAGTTATATCTATAACACAGAAAATTTTCAGCTCCTGTGAAGACCAAGAATTATCATGGAAATATTTCATTTATGAACATGTTTGGATTAGAAATTGTCAATTTATCCAATAAAATTTTAAATAAACAACTGATTCAAATTAGATCATTGAAGAAAACTAGATTGTTATTAGTCAAAATTATAGCACTGTCTCTAATCAGATGATCGAGCTATTAGTTTGTTTGCCAATTGATAATACTGGTAGTCATTGGGTATGATGGTATTAGATATCATAGCTGTGGTGAAGTATTTATTGGCACCTGTTACCAGAGGATGATGATATCCTTTACTAAATCATCATTATCATCACCTTTCTTTTCTATATCTAATCATTTATTCCAGACTCCATTACTTAGTCCTCAATGTCAATAAGGTAGATACAATAATAATATTTGTTGTGTTTTAATCTAGTTAACAAAACAGTGAAAGTTAATCAATAAATCACAACTGCTACTAATAATATTTAATGATAAGTCTTTTTCACTAAAAAAACCTAATGAACTTATCAGTTTCCTATCGGTTTACTTACAAAACTTACAAGATTATAACTTTATTAGTGTCTTCACAATATTTAAAAAAGTGAGCAAGGGCAATAACTTGGGAAGTTATTATCAGAAATAGCAGAGTCCACCAGAACACACTGTGCCTGTTTGTCTATATAGTTGTCTATATTGTTATATCTAGGTGTTAAATTACATAAATAAATTCATATACGATATCCATTGATATCTTTAGCTGTGGTGTAACATGCATTTTGATAAGTGTGTCATTGAGTCCTATCCCAGACTTATAATTATATGATAAGAAGCAGACCTGTCTATCTGCTTTCCATCTGCTGGTGAAGATCTCCTGAAAGCAAGCACATTGTTGAAATAAAGATATACCATAGTCCATATGTCAGTCTCAAAACAACCTAGTTTGTGTTAAGTGGACATTAAACCCCATTGATCTCTCTCTGCCTCATTCAATTTGGAAAATTGCTGTACGGCAAGTTCATGTTGACTTCTAATTTAGATTATGATTGAGAAAAATTAGGCTGGCCGTCGGCATGAAAATATGTACTTTTGATTATATTTAATGTTGTCCTAGATCTGATAATCTTCTAACCATCTAACCTACAGTTCACACTAATACTCAAAGTGACATTACAAGTCAAGTGCCTTATTTTTTTAAACTGCAGTTTAAATTATACAGATATTTAATTTTATTCAATAACTATTATATAAGTGCATGTTTGTGATATAAAAAGAAATGAAATACTGTTTATTTTATTTCCAATCAGATTTGAAATCCAATTCCCTGTGCTACAGTCCTTATCGTATATTTATACTTGTGAAATACCATCCAGATCTGTTCAAAATTTGCTGTTGGCTGATTTTGTATTATTATTGACAGAAGGCATTGTTGCGAAGATTTGATTTCTGCTCGGCATTGTTGAGAAGATTTGATTTCTGCTCTCTCAATTCAGTCTATGAAACAAGCGGCTGCCAGGGAGGATACACCCAAATTTTGCAAGAGATGGATAGAGAACAAGCTAAAAATAAAAATTATTTTTTGTACAATCAGGGGTCATAATCCAGAAAGTTATGGTCTGAAATGCGCAAATATCAAAAGGGACTGCGATTTTTGGAATATAAAGATATATTTTAAGTTTAATCAAAATCGGTTAAAAATTGTGACCTCTAGAGGGTCCATGACCTTTGTATTACATACTACACAATTTGCGTACAAAGAGCGGCCATTTTGTCAGGCAGTTCCATTTTGATTTTCCCGAAATTCGAATTCGACCTTCATTATGGTGGAATGGTGATGTATCTAAACAGTTTTTAAAATCAGAAAAAAAATTGTGACCTCTAGAGAATCCACAAGCTAAAAATGCGATTTTTCGACTAATCAGAGCCATAATCCAGGAAGTTATGTTCGGATATGTGTGACTATCAAAAGGAACCAAGATCTTTATGATAAAAACATATATACTCTTCAAAAAAAAGTAAGAG
The DNA here is from genome assembly GCF_932274485.2 of Patella vulgata. NCBI lineage: Eukaryota > Metazoa > Mollusca > Gastropoda > Patellidae > Patella > Patella vulgata. The sequence continues at coordinate 61,138,699 of NC_065879.2, read as the reverse complement.
ATATTCAGAAACAATACAAAACTGCGGAAATGCACTACTGTTTGTATTAGAGGTAACCAGTGTATGTTAATAACAGACCAATTGCCTACACATGAAGATAAACAGTTCATATGGGCAACTTACCTGACGGCCCCATTTCACTTGCAAAGAGATACACTGTCAAAAGTGAAAATGGATGTTTTTGATTTTTGTCTTAATAATGAGTAATTGCTCCACCAATCCTCAGACATTCAGCAATTCGTTGTGGCATGCTCCTAATCAACCGTCCAATCACGATTTGGGGCAATCTGACCCACTCCTCTTGCAGTGCCACGGCCAATTCTTGCAGTGTTGTCGGTTGACATCGACGAACACGTCTCTCAATCAAATTAAACATAACACACTAAAGCAAAGATACGCTAAACAGTAAATCTTATGCAAGAACCGATAGGAATGCTAACATGGATAGATAAACCAGCACACGGCAGTTTTCATCGACCCTTCCTTGAAGTGTCAGATTTGACAATGAACCCCTCCCACATGTATGGCGCTATTGCGTGTCTGTTGGGGCGATAAGTTCTTCATCTGTGAACATACTCTCAAAGCATGTCAAGTGTCCATGACTATTTATCATATCACAACCTGCAAAGGTATTTGTGTTTTAATATCCCCTACCTTGATATACCATATTTTTTCACTATTTGCGTACAAGAGGCGGCCATTATGTCCGTCAGTTTTAGTTGATTCTCTTGAAATTCGAACTCAACCATCATTAGTGTATAACTGTGATATATTTACAGGTGTTTTTTTTTTAAATCAGATAAAAATTGTGACCTGTATAGGGACCACAAACAAAACGCGATTTTTCGTAACATCAAGGGCCATAATTCAGGAAGTTACGATTCGATATGCGCGAATTTCGAAAGGTACCAAGATCTTTGGGTTATAAACATGCATTTCAAGTTTCATCAAAATTGTGACCTAGGAGGTCCACAACCTTGATATACCAGATGTTTACACTATTTGCGTACAAGGGGCGGCCATTTTTTCCGAAATTCAACCATGGCATGCCAAGAAGTCGCTATACAGACCGTTTCATTGGCTTATCCATCACTTCAACCAAAACGCCAGTAATATAACAACTCTTCCAGATCCTAGTGTAGTAAAGACAAGTAAAATGAAATTTTGAAATATAAAAAAACAAAACGAAATAGGATCAGTGTTTTAATTAGATTGGCCCTATATCAGAAACTGGTGCTTTTTGTAACTAATACTCAGTACGATGTCTCAAATATAACTTCCTGCTCATACTCTAATACGCCAACTCAAGGTTGATGATTCATTTCTCTTAACATTTCATTTTCGCTAAAAAAAAAAACTAACACAAGGTTAAAAAATAAATAAGTTTATTTGGTATAAAAGATGGAAAGTGCAATATATTAAATGAAAAGCAACCATTTTAAGCTCCAGCAGCACAGGTTTACATATATTATAATCACATTTCCAATCTATCTCTTTGTCACCTCTTGTGCAAGGCTGTATTTAAGATTATTGATCCATAAAGGAATCAATGTTAAATAAAACAGTTTTATGAAATACTTCATTTTTGTTTTTACTTATTAATAGCCAGGCAATGAAATATACAACCACAGTTGCTAAGTCGTCTGCGCAGTCCACCAAGATTGTCACATCACATACATATTCTTTTGTAGGTATTGGGAGCATTCACAAAATACTAAAAACTTATCAAAATCAACAACCCATGAAGTAATTTGATTGGCTGTTACCGTACATGTAGCCCCTAGAGCATCCACAGGATTTGTTAAATTGATCGTGGGCAATAACTCTGACAGTAATTATCGCATGAACACAATAGGCTTCTTTGTCTCATGAACATAAACACTATAAATTTAAAATCAATCGAAGGATGATATTTGCCTCTAGATAATCAAAATTCAGCACTCTTCTTTCATAGAGTTATGCCCCTTTTTCAAAAAACTTTGGGGTTATGAAAGGACACACCCTAACAATATTCATTATTTCTAGTCCTTTTTATGAGTTATGCCCACTTTTCTGAAAGGCTTGTGAATGTGATAGAGGTGACAATTTTTTAAACGATTTTTTCCTAGTGTTTGAAAATGAAAGAGATTAGATTTCTTGAAGGCTGCTGTGTGGGCGTATTTCCAAGGTTTGCATGGCTATCTTTTATATTCGACTACATGTATATAATAATAATAAATGTGATAAAATTATTATTCCTGTATTTGGCACAAAATAATTTTATAAGATAATAGTGTAAATATAAAACACATTAATAAAAAAAATATATATCATACAACCAATTATAACCATTATTAAACATCTGGAATCTTGTTCCTCTGGTACCTGGCATTTGGTCTGGCACAATTGTTTACTATAGATATATTTAATATATGTCCAGAGCAAATACAAATGTGACAGCAATAACTTCAGTAGTGCCAGACATTTTGTCAGGTACATACATGTACAATTAAAATTATTATCTCCAGTTCTGCTAGTTAGTAGGCCTAAACTAAAAATGTCAGTACCCAGCAATGTCAAGTTGTGATATATTTTTGTTGCAGAGAATAAGATATATAGTACCTGTAATAAACTGATGTACATAAATAAGTTTTTTGAAAAGTAACTTCCTTGACTTGGGTAAAAATATAAATGTGTTGGTTTGATGTGTTTATTTGATTTGCAAAGTCATTACATGTACATTAATACATGTATCTATCTGTCTACATTATACATTTTGGGGTCTAAAATGGAAAGAGCCAGTGTTGAGATAAATATAATAATTGATTTTTGCCTTGAATTGTTAAACCCAAAAAGTAAACTAAAATTAGTAAACAAACCGACTTCCGCTTAATCTTACAAAACAAACATTTAATAGTAAGCTTACATTACTAATCAAAACAACATCAGATCTACCCAATTCAACAATTTATTTTAACCTAAACCAAAGAAATGTACATGTCTAGAAAATTCCAGTATACAGTGTACATTTACATTCCATTTATAAAAAAAATTATTAAAGATGTAAGCTTCCTAGTAATAGAAATAAATATTTTTTTTAGTGACTAGAATCCATGTGGGATGATTTGATTTCAGATAACAGTTACTACTGTGATAACAATACATATCCCAGCTAACATCTAGAGCAGTGATTATCAACTAATGTGCCACGGCACACGAGATCTTCGTACATGTAAGTGTGCCGCAAAATTTTTAACGGCACACTAAGAAAATGCAAAAAATTGTGTGATCCCAATTTAGAAATTACTGGTGTCTACTGACATTCATAGCTGTGTTTTACTTTATTTAGTTTGAGTCATTCTATATGTCTATTATTAGTCTGTGTCTACGGTGTATACTATGTATGACTTTATTTTTGCAAAATTCAAATATTTCATATATATTTAGCTAGGTCAGTAGGTGTTCCGCTATTTTTTCATGTTTTCCAAGTTGTGCCGTTTGCAAAAAAGGTTGAGAACCACTGATCTAGAGTCTAGATCATCCCAAAATATAGTTTTGTTGCATCAAACTGAGACATTGAACTTTTAAAGATGGGTGAATAAAGGTACCTTGAACATACAGGTAAGGTGGAAAAATCTGAGATACAATGTAACTTTTTATACATTGAATCAAAGGGACCATCAATGAAGAATCTAGAAGACCAGAAATGAAATGTTTATACTGATACATGTATGTGGACAATTCTGTTTGATCATTGGAGGATATTCTTTCGGTAATAAGATTGTGAATTGTGTCTAATTTTGTTTTTGGGTCAGTTTCTATTTAAGATAAAACACTCCCCCATTCATGGCTTTTCTTGTGGAATTACTGGGGTTCAGGTAGTCAATCATTGCGGAGGAGACGTGTATTTTTTGCTAATATTAAAAATAATCAAATCAATCAATCAGTAAAACATTCATATCAGTATGGTAATTATTTCAGATCTTTTTCCAACAATGCTTTCTAGTAATAACTAAAATAATATGTACACTTGTAACAATACATTATCCTGAAAACATTAATTGCAGCATACATGTACAGTATACAAACATAGTCTTTCAAGTTTCATTACATACATTTACAAATTACAACTGCAACCTAAGTTTCGTTATCCCGACAAATAATTGTCTACTCCAATTTTCTGTTCTGGTACTAATTTCACCCAGTGAATGTCTCTTGAGAAAATTAACACAAGTTAGTCCCTTTTAATACATTTGAATTGTGGCCTAGGCCTACATGTACCTGTTTTTTTTTATATAATGAAGTTACTTTATAAACTTCCAACATCATTAAATTTTTTGAGGATTCCTGGATAATTGTCTTTATAGAGTACAGGATCAGCACGAAATTCGATACTTTTTAACGGCATCGTGTCATAAATACTAGTAAATTTATTGATACACTCAGACCGTTCAACCATATGAGTTAAATCAGCTGATAGCATTTCGTTATTTACACACTGTGGGCACTTAAACTTCTTTCTCGGTGTAACTTTTATTGGTGCCTTGCCAGTCATGTTTGCCATTAAAAAATTCATAGCAATGTCTTCACAATTCATATGATCGTCCACCCACAGTTTCATATTTCCGGGCATCGAGTTCGTGTAAAGATAACTGAAATACTTGTGATAGAAGGCAGCACCGGTTAACACCATTGAAATCTCATTGGTCCATTCGGATTCATACTTCCATTTTTGGGTGCTGTTATCCCAGAGATGTAATCGTGACGGAAAGCCGACAAGACGATCTGGAAACTCGCGCCACACCTCATAACCAAATTCAACTTCGTCGTCTGTCAACATGATGATGTCATCATCCAACGCTAAAATACATTCAGTTTCGATTTCATCATACGGAACAAAACGATTACTAAGTTTGTTTTTCTTTGTTTGTATGACTTTGATCGGTTTACCGATGTACGGCCACGAAGACATAGGTGGTGCAGCTTTGTTCTGGTTATTCCATACAACAACAACTTTAGCCAAACTGGGAACTTTTGCTACTCGTTTAATAACTTGGAATAAAGATTCCAATCTGTCAAAAGTTAAAATAACGGCAGTAAAACCTTGAGATTTTGGAGGGGACAGTGGAAGGAATAATGGATTCTGGACCACATTTGATTTGGGAATATCATTCCAATATTCATAGGATTTTCCTGCATATGGAAAAACTCTGTCATTGATTATTTGTAATGTTGTTAGGGCGATAGCTTTCAATGAGCTGAAATATTTATCATAATAGTACTTGACTTGTTTCTGCATTTGTTGGATTCTTTCTGGACTATAAGTCTTGATAATTTTGATTATATCTGCTAAATCATCTTCTCGGACTTCCACTGCTGCTCTTGTCCAATCTAAAACTTCTGAGAACGGCATCACATATCCGTCAGCTACAACAACTGGAATACATCCAGCCTGCATTGCATCACTGAGAGCAGGCTGACCAAGCCTAGAGCCTCTCAATACCAGACAGAAAGTTGAGTTCTGTAACACATGAGGGTAATTGTAGATTTTAGAATTGTGGCACCTTTGTGTATAATTCCATGGTTTCTGATGATTAGGACAGGTATTTAATAAGAGAAATTGATCGTCTTCTTCATGAAGTTGCCTCAAAACTTGTAAATATTCTTGATGAAGGCCCAACTGTGAAGAGATCAACAGGTATTTTTTTGCATGATTGTTAGAGAAGACAGGCAGCTGAAGGCCGGATACAAGGGGGTTAAACATTGGTATAGAAACGTCAAAAATACGTCTATATGACAGCGAGGAGAAGCCAGAACCAGCAATGACTGCGCGACCAGTATCAACTTCTACAACACTGTGAAAATCAGGAGATGATCCAGCCACCATATTGAATAAAAGATGGTTTGATCCATCTTTCCACCACTCTAACGAGGCCAAAACTCGGCCAACATTTTTAAGGTTGAGATTATTTTGGTTCAACATATCGACAGAAGGTATAAAAAGACAAGCTGTGTTTGGATCAGATGTATAAAAATCACTGTCTGTTATCGCTTGTAATATTTCATCAAATTCTTTTGATCGTGAGAGTGTCAGTTCCTCTGAGTTTTCATCTTCAAAACTTTTGATTGGATAAACATAGACACTAATTTTCGTTTCATCGTTGTAACCACATTGATAAACTTCCAAACATGTGTGAAAAGTACAGGAAGTGTCCCTTGGTAGTGTTTTGATTTTCTGGGTTGTGTGAATTGTCACTATTTCATTTGTGTTGATCGACCTAGAAAATCGAAATTGGTCCTCTTCAAAATTACTTGGCGACCAAACAAACACCATTAACATCATCATACATATTATTATAACTGTTGTCAGCAGTAATAAGAAATAAATAGACTGAGATGAGGTCAAATGTCGTTTTCTTAATGCTTGCATCTTAATAAATTTACAATATTTCCGTCGTCAGCTCTAAGCAATTACTCCATTTTACTTAGAGGTTGTATCAAAATTGTGGAACGCGCATAATATGGCTGTTGCCCGAAACGAAATAACCATAAATAATTACTGTTTTATTTTTATATGAACTCCTTTGTCGAACTTGATTAACATTTATAACGGTCATTTTTTTCTTGTTCTCTCTGGTTGTTTCTAAAATGTCCAAAGAGATATTTCTATTGTCCAGCCCGTTTTTGTAATCTAGATTTTATATTATTATATGAAATTGCTTGACAACGGTAAACGGAGTGGACTGAATCATAATAATAAATGAAATGTTGTTGACGTTGATTTCTTTCATTGTAATTATAATGTAAATACCCAGTTAGCTGTAAACTGTCCTCCATGTTAGATAAATAAAACAGCTGGTATTGTAGTGGATTGCCAACAAATTGGGCAGCTAAATAACAGTTGTACATAAAGCGATCTAAAATAAATCTGACATACAATAGAATAGAACGGTATATTTTATTTTTAGTACTCAGTAACCATAATCAAGTTAATGGGAGATAATAAGGGTATAATGATTTGCCCAAACCACCAGGAGGCAGACCACCATTCAATTTCGCCATCTCGGTACCTATGACGTCTATACTAGTCCTAATAGTAACTTGTAAGTGCAGGGCGACTGCACCACAGAAAATTTACACAAAAACAAATACACGGACAGGACATCATACTCAGGAAAACACAAACATACAGACAATTAAAAAAAAAAGTGAATGGATCCGGGGGCTATAGCCGTAAGCGTCCACTGCGCTGTACAGTCCCGGTGTGATAGTTCGAGTTGACTCCTGGTGTGTGTTTTCTCCTGGGCACTTGCGCATGTCCGAAACTGATGTTTGCCTTAACAACGAAACTATATCTAGTTCCTGCGGTGCGAGTTGGTTCCTGGCCAGTACAAGGAAAAGTATATCATGTGCTTGATAGAGTTTTGTCATTAATAAACATACTTGTTATCGTGATTAGCTGTTGTTTTAGTGATGAGTAGTTACACGATCAACGGATCTAAGTTGATTGGCTTGAAATTGATACTTCTATCGTTCGTGATTTGTTGCCGTTGTTTTTTTGGTTTTTTTAGTGATTAGTCGTTCTTCACACGTATCATCAGTGGGAACCATACAAATTGATGATTGGCTTGAAATTATCAATTAATTCACCTCCAAAGGAAGATTAAGGCCTTTGATATTTCGTGGCTTCATTTATCACAAATATAAAAGTATGGAATTTCTTATTCCGATTTCTTTAACATAAATATATAAATTTATTATACCGTCCCATACATTCAAACATGCATGTAGACAGCCCAAATACAAGAGAGAATGTTCGCATTGTGGACGGGTATATACTAAATAATAATAATAAAGATCGTCAATTTGCATCCTCTCTTGGTGGTAATACTGTAAATATCGGTACATAATAGTCTATATATTGATTTGATCGTAAGAAAATCTTAGGGGAAATCCTATCACGAGGAGTCAATGCACACCGCGACTGTAACGGTGTGAGTTGACTCCTACAACTGCGCATGCGCCAAACGGTAATCACACACCGGGTCTTTACTGTAGTGACACATACTTCACTCAAATTTGACAACAATTAGGATGCAAACCCAAAGAACCCATGTAATGCCAGCATGAGTCATGATCTGCTACACGAAATACGAATGTAAGCATATGTAGTAAAATTCAACTATACAAGTAACACTCCTGTATTAATCAGCTATCGTAGCAATGATCTCTGTGTTAAAATTATATTTGGAATGTTTTTAACCAGCTCTATCACATATGTGATAATGACTGGCACCAATATTGTCCTTTAAGATGGTTGAGCTCATCACTGACATGTACACTTTGTGATGAACTTAGTCGAAAATACAAGCAAACACATTGACTTTTCAAGAGAACTAAAATTGTGCAATGGATTTTTTTTTATTGTAAATTAAAACTGTTAATGAACAAGATTAAAATCTGTTTGACTTGTCAATAAACGTGTGGACTTGATTAGAAATATTGTTGTTTACATCGGTACAGTGGGTTGTGGACCCGAACAAGAGATAGTTAATGTATTTATGATCGTATTGTAATTTGTCTATGGTTTCTTTTCGTGCATTTGAATGTAAGGAGAATTGCAAGAGGTAGTGATGAGGATCTTCAAAAATAAGACCATATAGAGGCATGCGGGGCTGTCAGCAACGTGTCTGAGGTATTTGTGGCTCTGTAGGTCAGAACATCGGAGTCTAAGTTTACTATGGATTATCTGGAGTTTCCGCTGACCGTTGTAGTAAAAAGATGGAATTTTTATATCTGATTTGGAGAGAATTTCGGAGAATATTTTAAGAGTTCTTGGGTTTCTTGCAGGGGGGCTGAGTTTATTCCACTCCCTTATACTGGTTGGAATAAATGATTTTATTCAACCGAGGTGATTTCAAACACATAGGCAAGTTATTAATAACAATTTTTCAGTAGTTTGTTCACAATCGACGAAATTCGTTTAAAATTTACCACAGTTAATAAGACAGTAACTCAATATCATCCAAAGTCTTCGACATTGAAAATAGCAATGCTAAAGCACCACTGATACTATTTTTATCAATGTCAAAAAAACTGACCGTAAAATGTGTCATTTTTGTTCCGCGACTTCGGGAAGTTGTATGAACACCAACATCGATGACTTTGCGCTTTTCGTTTTTAGACGAAAATAGAGTTTGTATCGACTCAGTGTCGAGCGTGGTTTGGACATTCAGAAACGTATTTAGACTTGCATTGCTATTGAAAACATGAATTATTTGTCAATTTAAATCAAGATTGATATTGTGACCTTACCCGGAAAAGACGGGCTTCTGATATCCAATATTTAAGACAAAATAAACATTTTACCATTACACGAATCGTGTACCATAATCGTTCAGTAGCATTTGTAACAAGGGAGTTGAAGAACCCGGCTAGACATATTCCACAAGTATGTCAAACAGTGATGCCATATATCTGGAGAGCATGTGCAATAAATACCCTTGGTGTAAACTGGAATAACCAAATGCTAGAGATTGTCATTCGATTGAGATTCCTCACGTATTTAGCCGAACATAACTGATTTGAAATTGGGAGTATAAACGGAAATGATTCAATGTAAATCACAAAAATGGTAACTTTTTCCAATGTGCTTGTATAAGTTGCATGTAGCACACGGCCGATCATGTCGACTCACACCAGTATTATACAACATATAATATGCCCTTTAATTAGTTTATTTTCCATTTTGAATGAAGTCTGTATCACTACAAGCCCAGGACTGTACAGCACAATGGACACTTATGGCTAGCGCCCCCCACCCCCGATCCATTCCGTTCACTTGATCTGATTAATATGTTTGTTTGTGGTGTCTGTATAGTGTGTCCTGTCAGTACGTTTGTCTTATGTAATCGTGTGTGGTGCGGTCCTCCTGCACATACTAATAATGCTTTTCTGGACAAAAATGTTATTCCTTTTATTAAAAATATTAATCATTATACTATAGTGTTAAAATTTATTTAGCATGTCAACATTGTCTAATAGAATGATTTTTATATCTTTCAGATTCCTGTTAAAGGATTAAGTCACAGTGCTGGTAAAGCCAGAAGTATTTACAGTAAATCTTCAACCATGACCCGAAAAACTATTTCTGATTGCAGTTTACATTCATGGGCCATTGGCTTACCTCCCAATGCATTAATAGATAACTATAGTTATGTCTGATTAACTGTTGTTATCTCTGAATAACATTGACAGTTTCTTGGTTAAAAAAGATAAGCTTGAATTTACATTTGGTCTGAGACTTACGTAGATTCTTGTCTTTTTTAGTAAATTTTATTACCATATTGTGTCAAAATTGTTTGCAATCGTGTAAGTAAAACTCTGTGTCCAGGTTTATACTGAGAATATAATCTTTTATTTGTTGCATTTAGATGACTGCACATATCCTAGTGACCAATTACATGACTAGACCTCTGATTTGGTCAAAAATAAAATCTTCGATCTTATTGGATTTTATATGTAGATTCGTGGGATGATAATCTGTAGATAATACTGGTGATGAGATACAATTATTGGTTCCACTTTCAGCCCAGTAAGCCAAAGAAATATAAGCTCCTTGGGAATCTTCTTATTATTGAATTGATTGAGAGGTTGAACAAACATTCAACGTTTACTTGAAAACTTCTAGGATCTGAACAAATCATAAACTCTAAATGTTGTATCTCAGCAAATGATTGACAGATTTGTTCACTTGATTGATCTGTAAGGTCTATGTAAATCACATCCATCCACGGTCTAGCTAGAGAGTTTATTATAGGCTTTTCATATGAATAAATGTTTAAATGATAGTTTATTTAAAGATACATTATGGGAGATTTGATAATGAGTTGGCAGTTCTCACAATAATAGTTAAAAACTAGATAATATAAAGGCAATTTGCTGAAAATTTCATTCAAATTGATCCACTATGAATCGAGAACTAAGCGTTTGAAATTTCGCCTAGTCTCAATCATCATTTCTAAAGTCAGTACGATAAACAGCATAGTCTCGATTATTATTTAATCGTTAAATCGTGAAGGAAAGTTATGCAGTAAATCAACTCATAATCCACTAAAGATCGCAGGCTAGCATAACCATCTAGAGTTGATTATGGTCTGGATAGGTTAAATAATGTCTAATTAATAATTTAGATAACATTTCAGGCCTAAAAAATGACCTGCAATAGACAGATTTAGCTCTTGCATAATGTATGTTTTAACATTTGAAGCCAAAATAAAGATCTGCTATAGGCAGATATAGCTTTTACATAATGCATCTTTAAGAAGATGGATGAATAACAATGATTGCCAAACCATATAAATAGTTATTTGAAAAAGTAAAAGAATTCTATTTGTAATAGAATTATTGTAGATTTTATTCTCTTGCCAAAAACAAACCAACTTTTTATTTTATGCAATTGTAATGTAATGGTACAAATGCCAAAATGTATTTTTATTTTATAATTTGTTTAATTCAGAATAAATATGTAATTTGATTTAGTCAAAGATGAAATAATTCAATATTGAAATCTAATCAAACGAAATCAACACTAAAACTTGTTGTAGAAATACATGTATATTAATCTTATGGCCTTATTGCAATAACTAGATTTAGTTTTTATCCATCAACCAAATGTAATATATTTGATCTGGGTGTTGAACAGTTTAAGCCAAATTGTTGAACATACCTTCACAACCAGTCAGGTTGGTCCAATTCAGTAGTTTATTTTGATGTAAATGAAAGATGGTTAGCTCTTAATTTATAGTACAATAGAAATTGCCATTAAGTAGGGCTACTACTTCAACCCTCTGCAAGTTGCACATTTTTTTTCTTTTTTAAGCCAAAGCTAGTTCATACATCAACTATTCTGTTTTCTTATTTTATAAAGTAAGACTTTTAATTTTTAAAAATATTCTCTGTAGGCCTATCCTCTATGATGGGATTCATAACTGACATAATATGACCAGAACATGAGTTATGATTTGTTTGACATAATGCACTTTCGATAGCAATAACTTAATATCTATAAATGTGATAGGCCTGGCCTATTTACTATCTTTGTATGGTACAGTTACAAATTGAAACTCTGTTTGTAAAAGTTGTCTCTAGAGAGAGGTCCACTCGACACAAACTAGGTCATTTCAGGACTAACATATGGTTCTGTTTTATTTCAATAATTGGCTTGCACTTAGGGGTCTTTAGCAGTGGGAGAAAACCAGAGGACCTACTCCTTGTCACATACAACCAACCAATCATCTATGACATGAAAACTGTAGCTGAAATAACTTTGTTACTTTATATTATGATTTGTTGTACTGTCTTTATTAATATGTTTGTGTTTACAGCTTTAACTGTGATATTATTTATATTATTCATAGAAAAATATAAAAAAAACTCTTAAATTGTGTGGTTACAGTTGTTTTATTTCTCAGCCTAACAATTGATGTATTTGGTTTTGCAAAGCATGTGGTTTGAAACGGTAGCTATACCTATATAGACCAACCTTAGAAATGAAAGAAGAAATAGAGTGAAATTGATTATCCAAATTAACTGAGGGCTTCGGCATGCACTGTAGATTATAAGGCCTTTGAGGTGATGTCATCTTTTCGGCAAGCAACTACTGTATGCAGACACGGATTATAGCAGAAGTGTTAGCCTCCGTCCCAATTTTTTTGGAAAATCTCCAAAAAAAGATGCCTAATCCTTGGAGAAAACAAATATGCTATCTTTATTTAAAAATATAAAGAAATTAGGGTTTCACTTTCCTTTACCAATCTGGCTAATGACAGTGGACCTATTTCAAATTCCGATCTGAATGACTGGGCACACAAAATTTTCCTCATAACACATGCCCATCTTAGTTGGTGCATTTGGATAAAAAAAAAGTATGCAGGACAATTGCATTTGTTTTTCGACATATTCGGGCAACAAAATCATTGGATTCAGTTTGTATCTAAACCCTTAGGAAAGTGTGCTAAATCTTATTTACCTCAATGTAATTTTCAAAATCTCATTGGGAGGGCCACCGATACACTTGTTAATGTTGATAGCACACTTTGCAAGGAGTCATTTAATCCACCCCTGAATATACGTCTATGTATTTATAACAAATAATATATAACAAATCACATAGTGGCAGTGTTTTAATAATAAATCATATAGTGGCAGTGTTTTTTACAAATCAAAATGAAAGGGTTTGGTGTACCATAGAGAACAACAGATAATTGTACGAAATCTGATAATGAATCAATCATTCTTCCCTAAGGAAGTTGTATGTCTTCAAACCAACAGCTAGAGTTATTATTGAAGAAGCCATCTCTGTTCCACACCTCAAGATGTAAGAGATTAGATGAGAAGGAATGTGTCATCCCTCCATTAAAATCAAGGCCCCATCAGAACGATTAACAATTCAATAAAATTATTCATATCTAAAGAAAGTTGACCAACATTTGTCTGAAATCTGAATGTCCTTCATTATTTACCTCAGATCTTCAGACTTCCAGTTATTTCACAATCAGCACATGATTTACAAAGAATGTCACATTGTTCTTGTGGTGAATTAGCCTACTCATTAACTTGAATAGTGTCCCTTGACTTTCATTATAGGTTTGGATCCATTGACCAACATTTTCAGCATTAGTATTCGCATTACTACAACTCACAAGTCTTGTTACTTTTTAGCTGGAAGAGGTTTCTTGACCCGATATTTTCTAAAGGCCCGTTCTCACGGTGCGACTTGTAGTAACTATTTGTAGTATGTACATGTAGATTACAAAATCGTATATAAATGTGTTGATACGACTTGGAATCTCGCGATAATCTCGTCTTGTCTTAGCATAATGGCGTCATCAAGCGACGAAGAGACGCTGGCTATTATTGCCCTACATTTGATAAATAAGAACAAAAAGAAAAAGAGAAAACCCAAATCCGTCTGGGTTAGACAGTGGATACTGCGTAGACCCACTGCCGGCGCGTACAGTTCCCTATTACGTGAATTTGAAGAAGAAGGCCCTTGATGGGTGCGCTTCGCGTCCATGTTTACCAACAACAAAGGGAGAGAACTTGTGTTTGTACTAATACTCGACGTCTCTGATTGGTTAATTTCATACGATCTGTTGACTAAAATAGGGAAGTTTCTATTTCGCTCAACTCGCTTTCAACTGGTTGGGAGCTTGTAAAAGTTGGTACGACTAGGGTGTTCTCACGCTGCATCTCGGGTCAATACTACAAGTAGTTACTACAAGTCGCACCGTGAGAATTGGCCTTAACAAATGCTGGAACATCAAATTTTCGTGTGCATCCTTTATAGTTCATATAGCGTATTTTACCAAATACAGGTCTCTCTTTCCAGCCCCTATCATGTATACCACAAATAGACCACATACAACCTGGCGGATAAAAGATTACAGTAAAATAATTTATCTCCTGCTCAAAATTAGCTGTATCTGTCAGAAAATCAGAAACATTCCACATGCAGTATAAGTAAAGATAGGTTACCAGACAATGAAACATACACCCACAACAGCCAAGTCATCCAAGCAGTTCACAATGTTTGTTGCATATTTATTATTTAGTAGATAATGAGGGCATTTAAATGATTTGATGGGCTTCTGTTGTTCTTCTTGGTGCAAAATTATACAAAACATATATCAGCAATCAGAATCAGGTGATAACTTTAGCTGTTTGAGTTATCGGAAATTGCTTACTGAAAGTCAATACACGGGTTCGTCTCATGAATATAAAACTGATCAAGAGTAACAACCCATTAAATAATTATCAGATATAGTTTAAAATTGATTGGCTTCTAGTCCTTCCTGATAGTTTAAAAGAGGTTGACAGACAACAAAACATGCACCTACAGCAGAAAGTCTTTGGATTCACAGACTTAATTCAGTTTGGTCAAATGGTTTAAATGAGTTAAATCCACCAGGTTTCAAAGTAATTTATAATCATGCATAGTTCTCATTTTTCAAGTCCATTTCATCATTTTTACTTTTATGATGTAAACTAACCTTTCATGTTTGTAAAGTATCCAAGTCCATGATGTCATAATTCCTGTGACCTCATAGCTGAACTAGTACTTTTACTAATGAAATGTTGAAGAAATTATGTTCTGTTAATTAAATGATACATCTTAACATCTGATTCTCAAACACATCATTTTGAATTAGTGAGAGAAATGGGATTAACGTCCACTCGACACAAACTAGGTCATTTCAGGACTAATAATTATTTCAATAATTCGCTTGCACGTAGGGGATTTTGAATTAGTCATGTGCCTTTATTCTTGCATTTGTAATACATACCAACATAACCATTTGGATCCCGACCATCCAGTTGATATTTATCATTTAAATAAATAGCTTCTTTTAAAGCTATTTCCGGATTAGGTGTCCATTCTAATATTTTCTTAGCCCAGTACATCCGTAAAAATCCATGCATTTTACCTTCTGTTACCATTTGATGCTTGAAATATAAAATACTGATAAACAATTTGGTGATAGTGAATTCCCACTGATATTATTTATGTCATAATCATGTTCCATAGTATATTGTTAATACAAACTGGGATGTGTAATAATTGATAATAAGATGTGGAGGGCCTGACAAGGACAGCTGTCTAGTCGTTCAGATGGGACAAAAAAACGAGGTCCCGTGTACACATTGGCGTGCACGTAAAAGATCCCTTGGCAGTTGGAATTCGATATAAGAGTAGGCAGTAGTTCTGCTGCCCGGGCGAAATTTCCTTCATAGCACACTGTATGGCATATGCCCGTCTTCATTAGCCAAGTTTAGGAGCAGAACAGTAGGACGTTAAACCCCATTTCATTTCATTTTGCTAATAAGATGCCACGTTTTCTGTCAAACGTTTTACACATACAATAAATGCTTTAATATGGTTTACAACCCTGGTCATGATCCATTTACTGATGTTGCCAATAACTGTTAACAAAAACTTGGTAAAGACTTTTAAAATATCATTTGAATTGGGAACAAATTATCTCTTGCTTGGCACTATATTTTAGTTGCTGTGCTTGTGACTATTTAGACATAGTACAAGAAATCCTTACCTTCCCACTTTATTTTTTTAATCCTATCCACAGATACTGATAAAAATTTGGTGATTTTTATCATTATCAACAACATTTAATAACTCAGAATCTAGATCCTACATAACACATGACACAATTATATGGAAAAAAAGTTACTTAGAAGATCATAAGACATGTACAACAAACAAATAAGTTCCTAATAAATGGTGTTATTTCAACTCTATTTATAGAAAAGGTGGGAGACTGTCGCTATTACCGCATGAACCATTCTGACATCTTTAGGCCTACAGGTGGCAATAAATTTAGGGATTTATATTGTAATTAAAATTTAATAACTCATAATTCAGTTCTCAATGAATGAGCTAAAAAAAAAAAAATTAAAAAAATGGGATTTTTTGTACAGTCAGGTGTTTTAATCCAGGAAATTACAGTCCGATATGCGCGAGCAAATATCGAAAGGTACAGAGATCTTTTGGTTCTAAACATACATTTCAAGTTTTATTAAAATCGGATAAAAGTTTTGACTTCTAGAGTGTCCAGAACCTTGGTATTACATTTGTTGGTCAGTCTCCGTCCACAAGCCAAAATTGCAACTTTTTCGTATATCAGGACAGGGGCCATAATCCAGGAAGTTTCAAACCAATATGTACAAATATCGAAAGGATCCTAGATCTTTGTGATTTAAACATAAATTTAAAGTTTCATCAAAATCAAATCAAAATTGTGACCTCTAGAGGGTCCACAACCTTGATATACCATACTTTTACACTATCTGCGTATGAGGAGCGGCCATTTGCTGTGCAGTTTAGGTCTGTTATCATGTAACGGTGATAAATTTAAACTGTTTTTTAAATCAGATAAAAACTGTGACCTCTAGGGGGACCAAAGGCTAAAAACATGATTTTTTTTCTTACCATCAGATAAAATTTTAAATCAGATAAAAATTGTAACCTCTACAGTGTCCACAAGCTAAAAGATTGGTTGCCATACAACGAAACATACGCCCACAGCAGCTAAATCGTCCAAGGGGTCGACAGGGTTGTCGCATATTTATTCTTTTGTAGAAAATTTGGGGCATTTACAAGACAATTTCATACAGATCATATTATAATTTTCGTCGTTTGAGGGCTCACAAGGTTCTACAAACTGAAACAAGAGCCTTAACTCTGGAAGTAATTGTTGAATTTTTTTCGTTTTACTAATTCAAATAATGTATATTTGTGTCATTCGAACATTCACAACAAGTTCAACAAAGTAAAACAAGAGCCATAAATTTACGGTAAAAGTAATTGACAGAAATTGCTGAAGTGAAGGTGAAACAAAGTGAAACAAGGGCTATAACTCTAGAACTAATCAACAGAAATTGCTGAAATTCAATGGGATACTTCTTTTACTAATTTAAATGACGCATATAAATTTCATACAGATCAGCAGATAACTTTTGATGTTAGAGCGTTCACAAGGTCCAACAAAGTGAAACAAGGGCCATAACTCTAGAAGTAATTAACGGAAATTGTTGAAATTCAATAGGCTTCTTCGTTTTACTAATTTAAATAATGCATATACGGAAATTAAATAGGTTTCTTCATCTCATTGATGTAAACAACATATATCAATTCCAGAACAACCAGATGATAAATATAGTCTGTAGAGTGTTAACACCGATTATACCCATATAGGCACATCACTAGGTGACAATAAAATGGGAGTATATGAATTGAGAGTAATACTTGACTAGAATGTATTGCAATCAAGTGATCGTTTACCCCTTTCCCATATGTACACATATCATATCACAATATGCTCTGATATGACTAAAACAGTGACATATTGATGGAACTTGGCGAGTTAAAATAGATGCCAATGTATAATTAAAGAAGAAAATAAATTGAATTTGAAGCATCATCCACAGCTTATTTGGTTATTTTTGCTACCTTAAAAAATATAGTGACAGATCCTAGCTCAGTGGCCAAATCAAACTATAATTGATGCATGAATTATTGACTACATCGATTCCATGTCATTGATTAGCAATAATAGATTCACATCTCTACTAATCCAAATAATACAATATAACAGATTAACACAATTCAATATTTTCAACCCCCAAAAAACATATATTACCTGAGCTGCGTTCCACAAATCATCATGTGTTTCATATAGTTCTAGTTGTGGTCGTGTATAAATGTATTCTCGTTTATCATCCCAGTGTAACTTTAAAGACTCTTTTGCCCAATCATACGCTCCTTAAATGTAAAGAATTAATCATTGTTGAACAGGACAGCAAACCCTCAAACCATTAGTCTCTATCATCCAGACTAATATTCGCAGAATATTAATCTGGATGCATTGTCAACATTTGAGAATAATATGTCATCGGCTAGATTATCCGGTCTTTTACATCATAATAGACAAAGGCTAAGGGAGGTAACTAGTCATAAAACAAGGGATTTATTGCGGGAAGGGTCGCAACTCTTACTTGACTTGGCTAAAGATACTGGATAATCAACCACATTAAAAACCAAACTCCCGGTTACCCATGGGCCATGGACTTTTCGTCAAAATATTGACTCGGTCCCAGACCCTCCATACGTTGACGACTAGGAAGTTCTCGGTGACCAAGACTATTAAACCATACACAAAATATTTACATTGACAGGAAAAATTAATATGGAAAGGTCCTTATATGGCATCATACAGTAAATAGGGTTACACAGGGTATAAGGCGATGCACGGTTTAGGTATCACATATGGGGTGATTGTCACATTGGGTATAGATATCACACAGGGCATGGCACAGGGCATCACAATTGGATACACCAGGATACGCCATTATAAGATATCAAACAAAGATCACAGAATAGGGCATCATGCACAGTATAGATAACACAGCATCTGGAGTATCATACAGATATGATTATCATTTAGGATATAGAGTATCATACAGTGTATGAGATATCATACAAGGAATGGTATATCATACAGGGTATAGAGGATCACAAAATATGTAGGGTAATTTAAAGGGACTCAACAGTGCTTAACTCTGAAATCTAAATGATGCAAATCAGGTCACTAGATGCATCATGTATCTGTCAGGCACACAACTATTTTATTCCCGACCATTACAAAGTTGGTCTTATGTAATGGTATCCTTATTAATATATGAGGGAAAACCCCATCATAATAGCACTTTAAAGACATTACAGTATTTTGTATGAAATTATGTATCTAGTCATATAACCTTCAATTAAAGATACATTCCCGCGTACAAACTTGGTGATTTGATGATATATTTGGCCTAAAAACATATTCAAACTAATTAATTTATCATAAATTTGCTTCAAATCCTTCTCAAAACATTGTAATTATCAAGGAATAGCCTTACTATAAAAAATCGATTAAAAGAGGTCACGTCTGTGTCACGTGACTTACCTGTGCGAAGTCGGAGGAGAATTCATTGCTTACTCAAGAAAATGTTGTCTTTAATCGCTAACCATTTATTAAAAATATCGAATCCTAATTAAATTCTCGGATTATCCACTGGCCAAGTCTTTTTCCATGATTTTTATCCAAGCGCTCAATCTCTGCGTGCAACCTTTGACATCACACGAGCAGATATTCCTAATCGTCGGGCTGTCGATTAGGGGAACCATGACATTTTTGTCCTGTATACACTCCATGAGTGTTTTTCAGGGAATCCAGTATTTTTCTAGTAAGATTGGATCTACTTTCCATATATACCAAAATTGCCATACTTTTATTGGAAATAACCACCCGATAAATACTTTTCTGGGAACCTATCTTTAAGGTTGCAACGATATAGAAGAAAAATATCACGATATCTCATGATACTCGACCGGAGTAAATGATCACGATAATTAGAATTATTGAGCTTCAAACATTCAATATCTAGTGTATCCATTTGGTATTTAGCGATGAAATGATGAAATGAGCCGTATATACATGTATATATGCTGGGGTAAGATTATTCTTGTAGATATCGTCACCTCAGAACATTCTATTCTGATCAGCTGGAATGCCCTGAATACCGAATAAGTATTCATTAACTCAATATCTGGTTAACAGACTTGTCGGATGTTCTTTTTAAACTAAAATATCCCCATACGAGTGACAGAAGAAATGCTCTTTTTCGTGTCAGCAGCAGTATGTTTCAAGCTCGGAAGCCATTTTATTCAAAGAATAAAAGAAATATTATCCAGACAATTTTTCGATGTAAAATATCAATGTAATTTTCAACGGACTGGGTAACCAACGATAAACCACCTCTTCGTTACTATGGCGACGTATATTGTTGCATGCATTTTAACTGTATCATTCGGAATAGGGGATCCTTACCGTTATAATATCAATCATAATTATAAATATTGTGGATGCTTTCTTCGTTGGGGGTATGGGACCAGACTATATCAAAGCATAACCAACACGTGTATGATAACGATTAATATTATTCAGTGAGATGTACTTGATACATGAGACTAATGTCGGTCAGTTGCAGAGATGGGATTTCGCCCTTATATTCCGGACATGTCCGACGCTATTTTTCAAACGTCCTAAATTGTCCGACCAGGAATATGCCCAATCAAACATCAAGACATGGTGAATAATATTCAAAATTCCAAAATTAATATAGTTTACTGAGTGTATAACTACCATTCAACCCGATTATCGTTGATAATAGGCTAGATTGATTAGGTAATTAAGTGATGAACGTATTTATCGTGTTATACCGTCTATACACCTACTTTGATTAACTACTTAATCTGCCTTGATTGACTGACTTAATCCTTTGTCGGACAATTCGTCAATCTAATCTTAAACAGAAGTCGTTGCTTCCCCTTTGTCGGGCTATTCATCAATCCAATAAAGGTGATTATGATTTTAATCTACATGTTTACCTCGTGGTTTCTCCACTGTCGGACATTTTAATCCCATTGATGTGAGCCGACAATATGTATAAACAAGTATAAACTTATCATCTAGATATCACATATTTTAAGAATATATAACACCCCAAATCAATATATCATCTGTTAACTTGTAAATCAATATATCTGTTAATTTGTCTGCGATATCACTTCGGTGAAAGCGAACGTTAAATAAAGCCATTTCACACACACACACACACACACACGTGGTTATTATACAATAATAGAAGATAGGTTGCCAGGCAACGAAACATACGCCCACAGCAGATATACCGTCCGGGCAGTCAACAAGAGTTGTCGCATATTTTTACTTTTTTCGGTAATGAAACATTTATAATACATTAAAATCTAATTACGAGTAACAACTCATTAAGTAATTATCAGAAAATCATTAGAATTTGTTTGGTTTTTATAAAGTTCTGCCCCATTCTAATGTTTAGTATACAAAACTTTTAACATCATGGATTTAGATGTTCAAGTCATAAAAATTCATAAAAAATCAATATACTTGTTTGTCTCAAGACCTTGAACACTGGGTATAAATTTAAAGTCAATCAGATATTAACTTTAGCCTCTAGAGCGTCCACAAGATTTTTCAAAGTGATCAAGGGCCATAACTCTGGAAGTAATTACCAGAAATCACTGAATATCAATAGGCTTCTTCGTCTCATGACCTTTTAAACACTGTGTATAAATTTAAAGTCAATCGGATATTAACTTTGGCCTCTAGAGCGTCCACAAGATTTTTTTAAACGATCAAGGGCCATAACTCTGGCAGTAATTATCAAAAATTGCTGAAAATGAATAGACTCTTTCGTCTCATGACCCTAAACACTGTGTATAAATTTAATGTCAATCGGATATTAACTTTAGCCTCTACAGCGTCCACAAGATTTTTCAAAGTGTTTTGGAAAAAAAGACTCTTTCCGGGGTGAAAATGACCGTTAGGTCAGATCTAGGAACGGTCATTTGCCATAGCCGCAGGTCTCGACCGGCATATACGGCCGACATGGAACCCATGGTTCAAAGGCCATAACTCTGGCAGTAATTATCGGAAATCGCTGAAAATCAATAGGCTTCTTTGCCTCATGACCTTAAACACTTTGTATAAATTTAAAGTCAATCGGATATTAACTTTGGCCTCTAGAGCGTCAACAAGCAATTGTGGACGCCGGACCGCCGGATGGACAGACAGCCGGGGACGACAACAATATACGACCACATTTCAATGTGGGCGTATAAAAACTAAAGTAGAAATCTCGCGAGACGCATGAAATTACAAGAGATGTAAACGTGACAATCAATATATTAATCAATATATCTGTTAATTTATCTGCGATATCACTTCGGTGGAAGTGGATGTTATTTAAAGCTATTTGACACAAACACCCACACGTGGTTATAATACAATAATCGAAAACTAAAGTAGAAATCTTGCGAGACGCGTGAAACTACAAGAGATGTAAACGTGACAATTATCACGTCGGAGAAAAGATTCTATTTTGGTGGCATATTCTCGGGTATATGGTAATATTTTGAATGGGATTTATGTTTTAAAAAAAAAGAAATAAACAAGCTGAGAAATGTGAACAAATATTTCGATTGGAATAGTGTACATGTAAAAAAAAGTAGTTAATTGTTTTACACGATAGCAAGTGCTATTATTTAGCAGATGATGTCGACTTATACCTCGAAAAATATGGTAATTTTGGAGGTGATTTTGAAAAAAGTACGGGTCGACAGCATTCGACACGCTTTCATTCTATCATATTACGACAACACATAATTTGGAAACTGGAATAGATCTAGTATCGGCACTTGTTACAATTTGATTTCGTCTTCATTTTTGGAGTATTTTGAACGGATCTAACGTGAATTGTGATCAAAAATGAAAATATCGCGATATTTTTAAGGATTATCGCGATATATTGTGATGAAGTGATATTTGAGATTTCAGACGATAATTTTATCGCCTGACCTAATTATCACGATATATCGCCATCCCTTGGGTATGGTGGCAACCTTACCTTCAATGCTATCATAGTTTTTATTATGATAACAGAAATTATCAGCTAATTCTCGTCTAATTACTGCTTCCTCTATATATCCTTCCACACTGTCTTTATATTTACTTCTGTATTCTTTCACCATTAAAACAGATCTCTGCACAGATATGTTACCTATAATATGCAAGACCGTTCCTCAAATTACAAACCCTTATGCAGATAGACCGGATTTATCTCGCAATGTCCGTGTTTAGTTCCTGTGTCTAAAAGTTTGTCTCATGTATTTCTACTTTATTAATTTATCCAAACAGTCCTACACTGAAGTGTACTTCATCAGGCCTCGAAACAGGTTTCATAGTTTTATAAGATTTATCAAACTGAAAGTAGATTTTAATAATTGTCAATGACCATGATTTATATAATAATGGCTACAGACGGAAGAAGAGATCTTCTGAAACTCAACTTGATTAATTTTCTTCTTGTAAGTAGGACTGTATAAAATATCTAGTGTATTCACAGACATCAAGTTTTTTTTAAGTGGACGCTAACATGAACACCGGACCACTGTTTTTCATATCATCCAAATTACTAGATGCTGTTACTTGCCAACTAAGCCCTCTGTCCTGACCACTGACAATGGGAAAGCAGGCTGGAAAACCCTGAGGTACATTCCCAGCAAACACGAACCCATGATCACCTGGTTAGTGAGACTACATCTTACTGAGCCACCTTGACTCAGGACTTACTTGATTGATCCCAATCATTAGATCTTTTATGGGGAAAATTAATAACTTTCTGTAATACTAAAGGATATATTTTAGTTCTATGAAAGGTGCTCTGTTTAATATATTGAGGTGGTTAAACAAAGGGTTGACAACGAGAAATGGGCTAAGTATGTATTTTGCAAGATTCAACTTTCTTAGACTAACTCACACACAGTTCCTGCCACAATCAATTGCTGGAAGTAAGGTACTATGGTCCAGTCATCATGTGCACAGATTAGTCCAATTAAATAGAATAATGTTGACGTAAAATGGTGCCCATACGAAACACTAACCCAAAACTGGGAAATGTCCCGCCCTAATAGCTGACAACACATCTATACTTTCTATATAAGAAAGAGTGAGGTTAAATTTCCCTTCAGACATCATTTGGATTTACTAAGGAAGACATCACGTGGGCTTCCTAGAGAGATATACTGTTAGCCACCTCGGCTTACAGGCTGGGATGCCAACATCATGCTGGGTTCTTAGGACATATTCTCAGTATCTGGGACAGAGACAATGTAGTGTTTCAGCTGTTAGGTCTGAGTTCTAGGCTTGTTAAAATCAGATATATATAAACATAGTTATAAAAACACAGTGTTCCAGAGTTCATTGTTCATTGAAGTTTTATACACAGCTTGAAAGTCCTGACAAGACAAGTGTCACTCTAGTGTCACTGGCCGTATACACAACTTGGAAGTTAGAGTTAATTCATCTATTTAAAAAGATAGGTTGCTAGGCAACGAAACATACGCCCACAGCAGCTAAGTCATTGTTGGTAATGAAACATTTATAATACATTAAAATCTGATTAAGAGTAACAACTCATTAAGTAATTATCAGAAGATCATTAGAATTTGTTTGGCTTTTAGTTCTGCCCCATACGAAACATTTAATATTATGAATTTAGCTGTTCAAGTTATCAAAATTCATTGAAAATCATTACACTTGTTCATCTCAAGACCTTAAACTCTGTTTATCAATCTAAAGTCAATCGGATGATAACTTTGATCTCTAGAGCATCCACAAGATTTTTCAAAGTGACATAACTCTGGTAGTAATTATCGGAAATCACTGAAAATTACTGAGCTTCTTCGTCACACGACCTTAAACACTCTGTATAAATCTAAAGTCAATCAGATATTAACTTTAGCCTCTACAGCGTCCACAAGAAATTGTGGATGCCGGACGGATGACAATATACGACCACTTTTCAATGTGGGCGTATAAAAACACTGTAGTGTCTTATTTCTACCTCTTCAGATCACCTGAAACTTTTTTTTTCTGTACTTACCAAAATGTATCCATGGAGACAGGTTGCTAAGAGCATTTTTATTAGGTATATTTCTTTCTGTTGCAAAATATTTCAATCTTTCTTTAAGGAATGATTCTAACATGTTAAGGCCTCCATTTGTTCCAGGTGTACACCATTCGGGTAATAATACTGATCTATCCACTTCTAGCCTATCTTCTGCTGCCTTCCAATCTACACGCTAAAATCAAATAATATTTTTCTTGTACTTCCGGACATAAATAATTATTATCACTGATACAATTTTATATCATGGAGGTGTGTATAAATTGATTAGAGAGTATTGTAGTCACAGCACATTTTACACCCGTGAAGATTTAACCTACGTTGCCATATTACAACAATATGCTGTAATGTTTTGGTTGTTTTTAATGTCAGACGACTGGATATTCATTTCATAATTTTAAAAGGAAGATAAACAAGCCAACAGTGAGGAGGATGTCCCCCGCCAAAATCCCAAAATAAATAGATGACACATATTAGCAGGAAATCTTAATCATTGAACTCAGTCAAGACATTAACCTAATGAACATCTAAATCAAGCTTAAACATTCTATCTCAATTAAAAGCAGAGTTGTTATGTTCCAAAGTCTTGACCAATCCAAATTGCTTATTGCTCCTTAGCCTAAGCAAAACATTCTTGTCATTGAACTTAGTCAAGGTAATGATATCGTGAATCTATACTCAGAGTTTCATCGCTCTCACTTAATTATAACCAAAGTTATCATGCCCAAAAGCTTCAACCAATCAAATTGCTTATCTCTGCTTACCACAAGCATTCACCGAATGAACACCTACACAAAGTTTGAACATTCTACCTCAATTGGAAGGAGAGTTATTGTGTTCTAAAGTCTCGACCAATCAAATTGCTTATCGCTCTGCTTACCCTGAGTAGAAAATGCTCATTATTGAAATTAGTCCAGGTATTGATGTAATGAAACTATACACTCTCTCACTTAATTAGAACTCAAGTTATTGTGTCCCAAAGCATCAACCAATCAAATTGCTTCTCTGCTTACCCTAAGCAGAAATTGCT
This sequence comes from Patella vulgata, assembly GCF_932274485.2. Lineage (NCBI taxonomy): Eukaryota > Metazoa > Mollusca > Gastropoda > Patellidae > Patella > Patella vulgata. Next base: position 61,112,562 of record NC_065879.2, on the reverse strand, counting down.
CATCTTCGAAAGGAGAGTTATTGTGTCCCAAAACGTTTGATGGACAGACAGACGGAGAAACCCATTTTAATAGTCCACTGCTTTCTTCGAAAGGCGGATGACAATAAGTTAGTGAAATACTGATCTATTAGATATAGTCTAACCATGATTATTATGTAAAATAATTTAATAAACAGGATGTGAAGAGGACTTAGCTTGCAGCTGGATTCCAGGCAGATTCATTTCTATTTACCTCTGGCATGTCTTTTACTCTATAGGTATGTTTTATAACTGGTGGAAATTCAGTTAAATATTGAGATAACTGATTGTGGATTTTATTCCGAATTGTTCGAGCTCCATATTCTAATTTTGGTGACGCTTCCCAACACGGTACAAGATTGTGAGCATCAACCTGAAATTATACATTCACAAAGTGTAAAACAGGCTAAAAACAAGCGGATGCCATGCAAAATATGCCCACATTTTGCAAAAGGTGGACAAACAACATGCTACAAACATGATTTTGTGGACAGAGAACAAGCAAACAAGATTTTTCGTACAATCAGGGGCCATAATCCAGGAATATATACATATCGAAAGGAACAGAGATCTTTGGGTTATAAACAAACATTTTTAAGTTTCATCCAAATCAGATAAAAAATTGTGATCTCTAGAGTATCCACAAGCTAAAAACTGATTGTATAATCAGGAGCCATAATCCATGAAGTTACAGTCTGATACATGTCAATATCGGAGGGAACCAAGATCATTGAGATATAAACCTATATTTCAAGTTTTGTCAAAATGAGATAAAAATTGTGACCTGCAAAGGATCCACAAACAAATATGAACGGACGTCAGGGGCGACAACATTATACGTCCAGTCGTCCACATTAAAATGTGGGTGTATAAAAATGTTTACTAAAAGTAAATGAAGCAAGCCCTCATTAATTACTTCCACATTTATAATATAAGCAATTGAAATCAAGACATTATTATACAAACATCTAAATACTTTACTTCAGAAGCAGAGTTATTCTGTCCCAAAGGGTCAGCTAATCTAACTACTCAGAGTAGGCGGCTAATATTTTGAGAGCCGAAGGCTTGAAAAGAGCGTCACAATATGATGCAATTTGGCTGATTTTACACCATTTTCAGAAGTCTACACTTAAAGACCAATATGGGCATCTCTGTATTTCAGTATTTCATTTCAATCAGAAAGTATATCGGGTAAATATTTTATGAAATGTAAAAGTTAGCACAAAGTAATTAACTAGCAAACAGGTGCAGTCACGGAAAATGGATTGATCTAACCGTCAACTCAACCTTCATCAACCTCTTTCTATCTAATGTAGCTATTTAAACCGGTCAATCAATAGGCTACATCATGGGCTATCAAACTTCATTTTTGGCTTGTTAAAAATGTGTAAAATGCAATCTCCGGTCGTTTAGAAAGATACTTTGGTGTCAGTCAGTTTCGTTATTTTCGCTGACAAAATAATAAACAAATCAGCCGAGAATCAATTCACTGTGATAAGAAATGATCATTCTTCGCAGGACAACAGCAAGAGCCACCACGAAGAGTTACGCCTCCTGAAAACTGCTTCCAAATTCAAAACTTGAATTGTCGTAAAAGTACCGAAAAACGTTTCGATTTGCTATGCTGTCACCCCTTATACGAAATGATATCTCCCGAAGAGTGACGTAATCAGCTTCCGTATTGGTATTTTTCTGTGTCGAAAGTTTGTGGGAATTCAATTTTTCAAGAGAGAACTTTTTTATTCGTTGGGATATTTAGTTGTGCAATGGATTTTATTAAACGGGAGTTGTTTACAAACACACAGGTAAGTTTATAATAACCAAAGTTAAGTAGTTTGTTTATAATCGAAGTAATCCGTTTAAAATTTACGATGGTTCAGACAGTAAGCAAAACAACCAACATTAAGACAAACACTTGTTACTGAACCTGACTAAATGGAACATCTTTAGGTAATTGGTTTTTAACATCTTCTACCCATGCCATGGGAACTCGTAACGGTGAGAAATCAGTCACGACTCCTCCTATCTTATTTTCACTAACAAATTGTGGTAATACATCTCTAGCATAACCCACTAGTAAATGAAATGGTATATTTAAATCTCTGCATTCCTGAAAAAAAAAAAAAAAATAAAAAACCAGTGAGGCTGAGTTACTTTTCCCAAGATAAATATTAAGTGCCACCCAAAATCCAAGACAGACCAAAAAGAAAAAGATAGGTTGCCAGGCAACGAAAATTACACCCACAGCAGCTAAATCGTCTGAGCAGTTGACAAGGGTTGTCGCATATTTATTCCTTTGTAGGTAATTGGGGGCCTTTACAAGACAGTTCCATACAGATCAGATTATAATTTTTATCGTTTGAGGGTTCACCAGGTTCTACAAACTGAAACAAGGGCTTCAACTCTGGAAGTAGTCTACAGAAATTGTTGAAATTTGACAGACTTTTTTGTTTTACTAATTCAAATAATGCATGTAAATTTCAGATAGATCGGATGATCAATTTGTCATTCAAACGTTCACAAGGTTCACAAAGTAAAACAAGGGCAATAACTCTAAAAATTAAAGACGGAAATTGCTGAAATTCAAAAGACCTCTGTTTCACAAATTTAAATGATGCAAATAAATTTCATACATATCGGATAACTTTCATCAATTGAGCATTAACAAGGTTGAACAAAGTGAAACAAGGGCCATAACTCTAGAAGTAATTATTATAAATTGCTTAAATTCATTAGGCTTTGTGGTTTCACTGATTTAAATAATGCATATAACTTTCACACTGTGTTAGTGTATAAATTTAAAGTCAATCGGATATTAATTTAAGTCTCTAGAGCGTGCACGAGATTTTCAAAGTGATCAAGGGCCATAACTCTGGAAGTAATTATCAGAAGTTGTTGATAATCAATAGGCTTTGTCGTCTGATGACCTTAAACATTGTGTATGAATTTAAAGTCAATCGGATATTAAACATACATTATGCAAGAGCTAAATCTGATTATTGCAAGTCTTTATTTAGGCTTCAGATGTCATAGAAATTATAAATTAGATCTTTATTTACACAACAAGCACAAAATCAACTCTGTAGACCCACGGATGGCTTGGATTCGACTTGGATTTAAACAGGATTTCATTGATTGATTAAATTTTTAAATGGCGTTGTAAGCGGAGATTAACCGTTACGTTGACGTCATACTCCCGGAAATTTTAGATCGAGGCTAAATGATAGAGTGTACGAAGCGAGGCCGCTGTTGAGCGAGGCCACATGTCAGTCAATTTGATTGAAAGTTCGATATATACAGCCTTGATATTATGTTTAGTTGTGGTTAAAATGAGAGTTTGGATGTCGGTATTATACGCTCTTTTGTCACTTGCGTTTACAGAAAAATTATGGAAATTGATAAACATCGCACCTAACATCACCCCAGTTAAATTGCAGCCCCATTGGATCACTGTTTCCTATTTGTCTGCTTCGGGAGTTACGAAGGCCTACCAGTTACAGTACAAGAGTACACACAGGCTAACAAGAAGCCGGCTATAATTACGCCTCATTGATTTGGTCCATTCCTTTCAAACTTTCGGTTCTAATCTATATATCAAAAGTCTTATTTTTAATTTGTAGTAAAAATAAATGTGATACACGAATTGAATTGCAACCACGTCTCAAACCGAATAGGCTAATGGTACCCATCCATTAAAAACGTTACTTGATAATCGAGATTATGTAGGTGGAGTTAACGTCTGTCAATCAAACGATCGGTCATTTTCGGAGACGGTGAAGAGAGAGTTGACTCCTATTTCTAGTCAAAAATTACAATGGTGATAACTTTGTTCAGAATAAAGGATTTCATTGATTGATTAAATTTTCAAATGGCGTCGTAAGCGGAGATTAACCGTTACGTTGACGTCATACTCCCGGAAATTTTAGATCGAGGCTAAATGATAGAGTGTACGAAGCGAGGCCGCTGTTGAGCGAGGCCACATGTCAGTCAATTTGATTGAAAGTTCGATATATACAGCCTTGATATTATGTTTAGTTGTGGTTAAAATGAGAGTTTGGATGTCGGTATTATACGCTCTTTTGTCACTTGCGTTTACAGAAAAATTATGGAAATTGATAAACATCGCACCTAACATCACCCCAGTTAAATTGCAGCCCCATTGGATCACTGTTTCCTGTTTGTCTGCTTCGGGAGTTACGAAGGTCTACCAGTTACAGTACAAGAGTACACACAGGCTAACAAGAAGCCGGCTATAATTACGCCTCATTGATTTGGTCCATTCCTTTCAAACTTTCGGTTCTAATCTATATATTAAAAGTCTTATTTTTAATTTGTAGTAAAAATAAATGTGATACACGAATTGAATTGCAACCACGTCTCAAACCGAATAGGCTAATGGTACCCATCCATTAAAACCGTTACTTGATAATCGAGATTATATAGGTGGAGTTAACGTCTGTCAATCAAACGATCGGTCATTTTCGGAGACGGTAAAGAGAGAGTTGACTCCTATTTCTAGTCAAAAATTACAATGGTGATAACTTTGTTCAGAATAAAGTAATTTGACTGAAATTTTCAATATATTCTTCTTTCATCATCTATTTTTGAACTGTTATAGCAAGAATGGCCAACTCTCTATTAAAATCTCCCATAATGTATCTTTAACTTTAGCCTCTAGAGCGTCCACAATGCGGGACTACGACATCACCCTTGGTGGAAGTGGAAGTTAAACTCCAGAAACAAACGAACGAGACAAAAGTCTGAAAGCCTAATAATAATAATTTTAGTAACAAATGGTTTCCATGCAAGAAACACCCACATTTTGCAAGAGATAGAAAGAAAACAAGCTAAAAAAACAAGCTAAAAAAAAAAGCCAACTGTGAGGTTGATGTCCCCCGCCGAAATCCCAAAATAAATAGATGACACATCTTAATTAAACGAACATTTATTTTTTTCAAAAGTACCAAGCAATCAAACCGATTTTCAACTATACACCAAGTTTCATCACTCTCTATCAGATAGAATCAAAGTTATCTGGTCCCAAAGCATCAACCAATAAAATTGTTTAGCTCTGTTTAGCTTTAGCTCGAAATGTTAATCATTGAATTCTGTCAAGACAATCACCTAATGAACATCAACATCAAGTTTAAACATTCTACCTCAATTAAAAGCAGAGTTGTAACATGTGTTCCAAAGTTTTGACCAATCAAATTGCTTATCGATCCTTAGCCTAAGCAGAAAATTTCATCATCAAACTTAGTCAAAGTAATGATATAATGAATCTATACTCGGAGTTTCATCACTCTCACTTAATTAAAACCAAAGTTTCTGGCCCCAAGGCATCAACCAATCAGATTGCTTATCTCTGCTTACCCTAAGCAGAAAATGCTCCATCAAGGCATTGACCTAATAAACACCTACACCAAGTTTGAACATTCTAGCTCAATTAGAAAGAGAATTATTGTGTCCCAAAAAGTGTGACAGACAGACAGATGGACAGACAGGGATTTTTTCGTACAATCAGGGGATAAAATTCAGGAAGTTATGGTTCGCTATGCGCGAATTTCAAAAGGAATCAAAAATCTCTGGGATATAAACATATACTTTAAGTTTCATCAAAATCAGATAAAAATTCTAACCTCTAGAAGGTTCCCAACCTTGGTATTACATACTTTTACACTATTTGCGTATAAGGAATGGCCATTTTGTCGGGCAGTTTCGGACTGATTTTCACAAAATTCAAACTCAACCTTCATTAGGTTGTAACACTGATAAGCGTTTTTTTTCTTTAAAATCAGGTAAAAATTGTGACCTCTGGAGGGTCGACAAGCTAAAAACTGGATTTTTTTGTACAATCAGGAGCCATAATCTATTTTAATAGTCCCCTGATTTCTTCGAAGGGCGGGGGACAATACATTTTTTCACAATTACAGAATGGTCTTGTCACCATTTATGCATTCCAGGGTTTATAATGTTCAAAAACAAAATGATACACATACATATTTCTTCAGGGAAATTTTTAACATTTCAATCAACTTTATTGGAAAAGAATGAAAAATTATCAAATTATTTAAACAGAAATGTAACAAACCTCTTCAACTTCTTGTAAACCTTTTAACATGAAACTGAATTGACGTATCGTAGCTTCTAAAAATTTGGGCACTAAACAAAAACACACATGTAGTGGGACTTCCATCTTTAATGCCAGTCTTTGTGTGTAGAGGAACGCCCAGTTATCTGTAAAAAATTTGAAATGGGGTTAATATCTTGTCAACATATGAGACTATCACTAAAACTAAAATATTCATTTCATGAATTCGTGTACATGTACAAAGCTACAGGGAGAATTTTGCATAGACAGCAGCATTTCTCCTATTATTCTTCAAAATCCAATTGCCAATGTTTCTTTTACACCAATGTACACGGGTCAACGCCACAGGTGCCACCCCGGACAAGTAAGAACTACTAGAGTTGACAAATCTTGAATGTTCTTTTCAGACCACACAATTGAAACCAGGAACATTTTAGTCAAGAGGTCTACCACTCAACCCCTTAAGTGCACGATTCCACTCTTACTTACATAAATTTTTCGGGCATGATTCTACTCCTATCTAATTTCAAATAAATATTTTGTTTAAACAAATTAATATTTCGTTATAGCGAATTACTATTTCGTTCATTATAACGAATTACTATTTCATTTAAACGAATTACTATTTCATTTAAACGAATTACTATTTCGTTTAAACGAAATAATTATATAAGAGTGGAATTATGCACGAAAAAATTATATAAGAGTGGAATCGTGCACTTAAGGGGCTTCGTACAATGGCCCCCTACCGGTTCATACAACAAAAAAATCAGACAGATTATTTTGGCCCAAATTCCGGGTGAGTTAACAAACTCACTTGCTTAAAAACAAAAGAGAATTACCAGTATTTAATTACTCATGTACATAACAGGAAACACATTTATTTAATTATTCAGGAACATATAACATCTTTTTTGAATTTTTTTTTATGCGTGATACTGTCCATCATAGGGAATTAATTAATCAACATGTACGTAGGTTTGCTCTCCTCCAAAGTAAAGGCCAGCAGATCTATTTCTAGTTCAATTTTATACGATATGTATAGTTTATATATCTATTTAATTTGTCTTCATGTTCATAAATTGAACTTATGAAATGTCTTTCAAGAATGTGTGAATGCTGTAGGAAAAGATGAACTCATTATTTTTCAAATTTCAATCAACTTTATTGGAAAAGAATGTAAAAATTATCAAATTATTTAAATAGAAAAGTAACAAACCTCTTCAAATTCTTGTAAACCTTTTAACATGAAACAGAAAAGACTACGGAATAGTTTCTAGTTTTGTTTATGGAATGGAAAAGACTATGGAATATTTTCTACATGTAGTTTTGTTTATGGAGTGAGGACAATGTCCCTGTTTGTACAGGGAATATGATCACTGTCAGTCCACCCCTTAATGATAATAATACTGTTATTTTTGAGGAATGTCAAAAGAGAATGACAAGAGGTTCATTACACACTCACAAAGAGAATGACTTAGCTTCACTGGACGAATGACAAAGACAGAGGTTCACCAGGTGAATAACAGAGGTTCACTAGATGAATAACAAGAAACGACAGAGGTTCACCCAAAAAATGACAAAAAGAATGACACAGGTTCACCAGATAAATGACAAAAAGCATTTATCTTTTTCAAAAGTATTGAGTACCGGTAATCAAACTGATTATCTATTTTTAGTCTAAGCATAAAATGTTCACAATCAAACACAGGTTTTGAAGTACCCGGTAGTGAAACTATACACTAAGTTTCATCCCTCTCCATCAGTTAGAATCAAAGTTTTCTTGTCCCAAAGCATTGACCAAATAAATTGCTTAGCTCTGCTTAGCTTTAATGGGAAATATTAATCATGGACTCTAGTCAAGACATTCGCCTAATGAACATCTATACCTCAAAAGCAGAATTTTTATGTTCCAAAGTCTTGACCAATCAAATTGCTTATCGCTACATGTAGCCTAGTTCCCTGCTTTCTTCGAAAGGCGGGTGACAAAAATTACCTGTGTCAAGGATGTTTAGCTTTGTTTTTAGAATTCAGTAAAGTTCAAGGACGTTTAGCTTTGTTTTTAGAATTTTTGTTTATCTCAGACCCACTTGATGTAAATTTTAGTTTATGTGGCCCCTGAACCGAAATGAGTTTGACACCCCTGCTCTAGACGAACAGTCAAACAGGTGATGTAAGAAAAATCTGATTAAAATACAGATCTATATTTCGCTTTATCTTTTTATACTTTTGATGGTCTCTACTACATGAAGATCTGACCAGTTGTAGTTGAACATTAAAAAAAAATTCTACTCGCAAACTACGAAAATAACCCCCACCAAAACTAGGTAATATTCAGTTTAATCCATCCCTAGTGCAGCTATAGGCATGCGTACTACTTGGGTGTCACTCTTGCATCCACATCTGATGAGCCACAGGAGCAAGTTGACTGGTTGTAATGTTCTCAATTTACTGTCCTTAACCCAGCAATACAGTTCCAGTGAATGCCACACGATAGGATGGTGACGACATCTTTTTAGGTTCCCTGCAAATGCATCATTCTTTGGAGCAAGATTATGTGGTTTAGGTGGGGATGATGACGATATATTTCTAGTTTTGGATACCTATAGCCTCCAGCGTGTTTCAGGCATCTTTAATATCCTTATATAACCGATACTATTGAGCTTAAACTGAAAACCAACAATCCAATCGCCAAATTCTATATTTTTACTAGCCAACAATATTACATGACATTCTAAACATTATGTGATCTAACCTTACTTACAATGTACACCATCCAATCTTGGATATAACATTCCTTCATTCCTTTTAAAGACATTTACTTTAAATGAAATTGAAATAAATGTAATCTATTATAAATTTACTGTCCTTCTGACTAATGTCTCTAAAAATAAAATAGTTTGCACTTTACATTTCTGAACACTTTCTTTTTAAAAATATAAAAGTTCATTAATCAGCAGACAAAGTCATTTAAATAATTTGGTCGCCTCCTGTTTCTTTGTGGTCGTTGATTATGTGCCTGGTCTGGTTGTTGTGGTGGTAGATTATTCTCCTGCTGGTCCTCATAATTATTTGCCTGTTGTCTCACTTCAGGGTCGGGTCTTAATCTACTCAATAAATTTTCTCTCCATTTATCAGTATCAAATATCTCTTTATTAACATTTTGGATAACACTGTTAACTAATTTAAAATGACTTGAATCTTGATACGCTTCTCATCCATCAGTAACTCTTCTTGCAGCTATTGAAAATTCATCAATTCTATAGATGACATAAAATGCTGGTTAATATGCAGTTGACCATTTGTTGATTTTTTTCTGCCAGAGTAATACAAAATCTCCTATTACATAATTATTTTATTTAGCATTTCTGTTTTCAGGATTTTTCCTAATTTACTCTTTATACTCATATTCATTTCTGGTAATTATTTCTTCTCTATCTTCTTGTTGATTTTCTAAATGTAATCCATCTTGATTTAATTTTGTTCTGATTTTCCTCTTCATTAAAGCTTTGTATGGACTAATCATTGTAGCTGGATGAGCTGATGATCTATAACCTAATATATTGTCTAATCCTTGTAGATGACTTATCTGTTCTGTCTTGTTTAACACCTTCATAAAAGATTCAACTTCTCCATTGGCTCTCGGATGTATCAGTGTTATTCTATGATGTGTAAACCCTTCTTTTGTAGCAAAATTCTCAAATTCTTTAGAGTTAAATGGTGGTCCATTATCACTTTGTAATATTCTTGGTGTACCATATGTTGCAAACATTTTCTTGGGTTTTGGTTTGATCGCTTTAAATGATGCAGATGTTGTTCTCTCAAATTCTGGATATCTTGTTCTCTTATCGATAGCAACATAATTGTAGTGTCCATCTGGACATGGTCCTCCAAAATCTATGGCCATAGATGGTTTCTCAGGAATCATAAACATTTTCACCGGTTCTTGTTTATGACTGTAGAATCTGTATCAGTGATTGGTAGTAGATGACGTGACAGAAAGTCAAGCAGATCTTGATCATCTTTACCAGGTTCATAAATTAACTCAAAATCTACATCTTGTAATTCCATAACCCATTTCTCTATTATAGGTGGTAGTTTCGCAGTTGGTTTGTTGAACATGGGTATTAGAGGTTTGTGAGACGTAATGATCTTGAATTTTGGTGCTCCTAATAAATACATTTTAAATCATTGTTTCATCCATCTAATAGCCAATGTATCTTTCTCTGTCCGACTATAACATTTCTCTGTTGGTGTCATAGTTCTCGATATAAAATGTACTGGTTGCAATCCTCTTTCTGTTTCTTGAAATAATCCTGCTGAAAGTCTGTCATGAAAACTTGCTTCTGTTCGAACTATGATAGGTCTAAATAGGGTTGAAATAGCTCATGACATCATCATTGGTAATGCTCTCTTTCAATTTCTCAAAAGCTTCTCTTTCTTCTCTTCCCCATTTAAATTTTATATCTTTTTGTATTAGTTTTCTTAAAGGTGTTGTCAATGATGAATACCTGGGTATATATTTGGAAAGATATCCTATCATTCCTAAAAAACTTCTTACAGCTTCATTACTTTTAGGTGGTTGACTCTCTTTAACAGCTTGTACTTTATCCGGTGTTGGCGTCAAACCTTCTTTAGTAAATTTATAACCATGAAATTCCAATTCTTCTACTCCAAATTGACATTTTTCTTTATATAATAAAGGTGATACCAAATGTTTCAGCTCTATTTAATAGTGTTTCTAATGTTTTGTTGTGTTATTCTAAATTTTTTCCTCCTATTAAGATATCATATCTCTGATTTAGACATTTAGGTACATCTCAAAATATTCTGAAGATAGTCTCATCAAATAGATCATGTGAAGACTTAGCTCAAAATATCAATCGTAGATTTCCCCATGGGGTGCTAAATGTTGCCACTGCTCTGGAATCAGGGTCTAATAATAACTGATGATATCCCTGATAACTTTGAGAATACCGTGCAGTCATTCAATTTGTGCGTAAAATCTTCTACAATGGTCTCTTGTGTGACTCGGTTTCTTTCAATGTATTTGTTTGGAACCCTCAAAGCAACACTGGCTCTAATAATATGTGGTTCAAGCTGATCTTTGCTAATATAACTGAATCTTGGCTTTGGTTGAACTACTAGTGGTGGAACTCTTTCAAATATTTCACCTTCTACACACTTATCTAGCCATTTCTTTAATGGTTTTGAAGATAATACCCCACAGGTCTTGGCTTTTGGGCAATAGGTGCAACTCCTGGCATCATGTTGAATTTTGTATAAATATCTTTATCATTCTTTATATCACTGATCATGCCTATCCCTTCAAATATTTTCTGATGGGATTCTACTATTTCTTCTGTTGTCTTTACTTCTGTGACTCTATTGATAGTTTCAGAAATTCTCATATCATTCTTCTCTAGTAATGAACCATCAGGTCTTATTTCTAGCATTCCCAGTTCTGTCCTAGTTTGTCTACAGAGAAGAGGTGGAGATTTCATGTGACCATATATAACAACTATTCTAGCAGGAACTCCTCTTGTTTGATTTCTTATGATTGTGTTGAATTCTCCTTTTACTGACAGTTTATGTTGCAGTGTTGTTAAGGTGATATTACTCTCTTCTAATACTGGCCTAGAATTGGTTCTGTGTTCCAAAGCTCTAAATTGATATTCATCCATGATATTTACATAATCACGTCACGGTCATCTACTCTAACATTGACTTTTTTAATTGTATCGTTGTTCTCTCTCTCTGTTCTAATTTTGGTGGCTTTGCCTGTTTGTTTGACTGTGGTTCCATCAACAAAATCATCATCTGATGAAGAGGTTTTATTTCCTCTCTCTTCTGCAGTTTTCTTGATTTGTCCTTTTAGTGTGTTGCTTGGTTTGTAGTAATTTTCTCTTGTTGATTGATTTCTTCTGTAATTTGAATATTTTCGCCTATCTCTGTTATCTCTTCTACATGCATAATTATCACCTCTATAATAATTTCTACCATCATATCTTCTATAATTGTCTGTATTATATTTCCTTCTGTAACCATCTGATTCTCTTCTATTTTGACTTCTACATCTTCCTTCAAAATAAGTAGGATTTGTGGCATTTCTTCTATCTTCATCTGTGCAGGCTGAGGCAAAATGATTCCATCTCTTACATTTGTTGCATTGATTTCCATAAGCTGGACAATTTTCTCCTGATCTATGTGTTCCAGTCTGTCCACAGTATTAACATCTAGTTCGGTTTTGTATTCTATTTTGCTGATATTTACTTCTATTTATCTTCTCGTTTTCATCTTAATATTTACAGCTTTAAGTTGCCTGTTGACATCTTCAAATTGACTGGCTTCTCATAAAAGTTGACAAATCCCATTTCTTATTGACTGCTTTCTGTATTAAACTCTGATTGTCTATTGTCTGTATGATGTGCTCTAATATTCTTTCATTTGTAAATTGGCATTCTTGTGATTTCTCTCGTAATCTAGCAGCATAAACATTGTCTCAGCTATTGGACCTACCAATGTTCTCTCTATTTTGAAGATCTCCTTTCCTCTATGAATAATAATGGCATCTTTCTTGCCAACGGGAGTTGTCATTCTAAAATACCGAAATTCTCTCTCTATACCTTCGAGCCACTCTTCCCAGCACTATCCTTTTTTTATTTGGTCGTCGTCAACAAAAAATTCAGGGGCCTTTAGGTGAAGTGTCTCTGTGACAAAATGATATGCTTGCGGGTTGATATTAAGGCCTTCGTGTTCTTGGGGGACTTGTGCGTTGCCATTTCCCGCGATCTGCTGTCTTTCTTCTCAAAAGTTCGCCACCGACTTACTCTTATTATCTGCTCTAATCTTTTCTCTATTTCTGTTAGTTTTCATCCTCGTCGCTAATTTAATATCCCTATATAACCGATAGAATTGAGCTTAAACTGAAAACCAACAATCCAATCGCGATGCTCTATATCTTTACTAGCCGACAATATTACATGACATTCTAAACATCATGTGATCTAACCTTACCTACAATGTACACCATCCAATCTTAGATATAACAACATCGATTTGCAAGAGCTCTGTCCATAACAAGCTAACAAGAGTAACAAGAATTGCCAATCAAAGAAGAACAACCATTGACATTGGTCAAACCATGGAGAAACACATGTTAATTATCATTGAAATCCTGCCAGCTCATGCTCTTACTGGATATGATACGGTTACATGCTGCTACCTCGTGGGGAAAGGGACAGCTTTGGAAGTGATGAGAGCTTGATTGTATTCTCTCTCACTGGTCGGAGTAGTAGAATCAGTGCTTACTTGGGCCACTGTATTTATGTCAGCTTGTTATGGACAGAGTTCTAGCAAACTGATGCCCGAAAAATGCTGGAGGGTATGGACATCCAAAACTGGAAATGTACCGTCATCATCCCCACCCAAACCACATAGTCTTGCTCAATGAATGATGCATTTGCAGGGAACCTAAAAAGAGCTCATCACCAAGCTATTGTGTGGTGTTCATTGGAAGATTGGAAGATGGTAATCTGTCGGAACTTGATCTGGAACTGTATTGCTTGGTGAAGAATACTAAATTGAGAACATTACAACCAGCCAACTTGCTCTGGGGTCCAGTCCATTATGTAGTTCATCAGATGCGAATAAGAGTGACACCTCAATGCAGTACGCTTGCTTGTAGATGCACTCAGGGATGGTTTAGAATGTACAGTATTTTGCACTTGTGCTGTCATAGTTTGCAGCCAGAAACACGACCAAAGGATTAAACTGAATATGGCCTAGTCTTGTGTGAGTTATTTTCGTGTTTTGTGGGTAGAATTTGTTTTTTTAAATATTCACAAAACAGCTTTTGGTCCCCTTTTCAAAGACCGGCCCATGTGGCTCTGGAACCCTGATAGGCATGTGGTTTTATCGTATCACTCATATGCTCCTTTATCCAGAAATATATAGTTTGTTTCTAGATATAGTTTGGTTTGGTGAAATAATGGCTCTCAACCACCGCTAACGTGTTAAAGGGTCATACTGTTTGGCATTTTAGATTTTACTATCATCTAATTTCCCCACAACATCATGAAATGATTACAGTTTATTCCTTGACCCTGGGAACATACATTTAGACACCAAAATTATCATCCTAGACAAAATACTATGGGAGTTACAGGGGATTATTTGAAGTGGAGGCCGTCTTGGATGCTAGGCCCTTATATTGAATTTCTCAAAACGCTCAAGGGTGACCGAGGTTCACCCGGCAGATTCTGAAAGAGGACACCATAGGCTACTAAAATCAATCATAAAAAAACTTTGTATTCAAATTCCAGGTTCACTCGAAATATTGGGTTTGGCGACCGGACTAGTAGTAAGGACAACTAAATCGAAATTCTGAACTATAAAAAACGAAACAAAATAGGATCTGTGTTTTAATCAGATTGGTGACAAGATTATACGTACATATAAAAATGTAACACAATTTATCAGATTACCTACCCTGAACACGTTGATCACGTGACATCCAATAAACAAGCCCATTACAATCATCTGGAGAATCTTTTGCCATTGATAAAACGCGTACACGTTTCTTATTGAATTTAAACTCCATGACTGATTTAAAAACACTGGTTCTCCTACTCACGATTTTACTTCGAAAATCATCATCAGCCTTGTCACTATCCTTTTTCTGTTTATTAGTCGGAGACAGTTCTTTTGATGGTGTTGGCTTTTTCGCTAGTGATGTTTTTTCATTTGGCGTTGTCTTTTGACTGCTTTTGATGGTTTCAGTAATTTTTTGTTTTTTAGGTTGCGATGTTTTATCTTTATCACCTTCATGCTTACGTTTTTTCGTAGACTTTTCCATCTTTCCACAAGAACTTGTGTATTTTATTTTACAACATTGACAAGTGAGATAATGTTTACCAAAGTTTGAAAATAGTCTATGATATCCCCCACATGTAGTATTAAATGGCCGTAATAGATTGGAATTAGTAATAATATTTGATACACAGTTGAATAACGTAGATCTCCAACGTTCTGTAAATATTGTATTACAGACACAAACTATAAATGCTGGGTTAGCAATGAAACAATGAATTAATTGCCTGTTTTTCTGGTACCGGTATGGTAAGTTATATCGTTTTGATACCAGAGGTTTTTGTAACCAATGATGCTGATTTTCGGAGGCTTGACCTCTTGTATTAACAGAAAGAAAACAGAGTGGTCTAACATGAACTGACTGTAATCTGAAATTTAAAAATATTTTAAAAGGACATTAAAAGATTCCTACAGATGGCCCTAGGACAAAAACATAATTTTTTTGATTCAATATTCAAATTCAACAGGATTTCCTGCCAAATTAGTTGGGTCTACTATGGTCTCTGGGGCACATCTATTACATTACGATGTTCCTCTGGCCGAATCCTTGGACCAGTTTTATTTTCTTTGTTCGGTACACTATTCCAATCGAGGATATCATCACACGCAACACTTAAAGTCTTAAGACTCCGTAATTTATGCAGATGACTCATAGGAGTCCGGAACCGACTATAAAATAGGCAATAGGCTACAGTAGTACAGTATATGTATCTCGAAATGAGAAGTGTGTAGACGAAATCCGTCATTGGATGCAAGAAAACTTACTTGCATTGAGGGAAGGATGTTACAAATGTTGAAATGATATCCGGATCAGTACCGTAGGTATTTTCAGTAGATATTTTAGAGCTATGGTCGGCAACTTTTTTTTCGGGGGGGTTGGGGGCCTGGGCCTGATCCAGATTGGTGATATTCATGTCTCTGTGCAAAATTGGGAGCGGATGATGGACGGGTGTACGACAATATACAATCTTCAGAAAAAGTTTTTAAGTCATCACATTAAAACTACTTGTTTGAATGATTCAATAATGCATATAATACGATGATAAATGTATACAAGATGTTGCAACATTCGTATATGAAATGTTTAAGAACAGACATTAAATACCATTTGCTATGTAAGGCCTAATATAATATACCTTACAAGCATTAGTAATATAATTTAATATACTTTTAGAAACCTCTATTGACATTGTTTTGTATTGTATGTTTTACCATACTCGTGTATATACCATGCAGTTGTGTAATAAAGCATTATTATAGGGTTTCACACTGCGTAGCCAGTGTGAAACACTATTGTTTTTGTTCGGATTATTATTCTTCTTATTATTATTATTATTATTATTTTTCCATTTGAGCATATCTCAGAAACTACTTGTCGGATCGATTCGATGTCTTTGGTTTTACTGGAAAAGTGGGTTTGACTTAAATTTTAAAGCTATTTCCAACGTTCTGCGACAATGTGAAATGTCCGAAATCACCCGAGTTGTCGTTTTTCGATATTTTGCCGTAATGTTATCAATAATTGTCGGATTGTAATATTTGATACATTTTGACATAGCCAGAGACAAGGCACATAGCTAAGGTTCTTTGGATTTTTTATTTTCGACGAATCTTCGGAGATATTAGGCGCCAAATTTTGAAAATTTAAATTTTTACGAAAACTTTTTTATTAATGAATATTTTTATGTGGTATTTTACCAAGGGTTAAAGGGTTATCTGATTTGACAAAAAATGTCAACATTTTTTGTCACCGTATTTTTCCTTGGCCCCCTTTGGCTAATTCAGTTTTTCAGTCCTGGATTAATTATTTATTGTTCGATTTGTATAAAACAAAGTTCATATGTTCCGCGGTCCAAAATGTCATTTTTTTTGTTACCGGTACATTTTCCTTTCGGCAACGGAAGTTACATAAATTTAGCAAAAACTGCAATTTTGAGAGTTCGGTACCACTTTTTGAAAGCAAATATTATTTTTTTCAAATCTAATATGACTGAAAGGGTTTGCCCTGTTAATGCGCGGAAATCATCGCGCTCAGTTTTTTAAATTTTCATTTCGTTTTCGGATCATTTCGATTTAAAGGTGAAAAAAGGTGAAAAAATGAGCTATTCACAACCCATTCAGGCTTTTCATATTTTAAAATATTTCTTCGCAACTTTCATAAACTAGTAGCAATAATCCATACGAAGAGAATGTATGTGAAAATTAATTTGTAATGTGAACAGTTGCCGAGAAATGGCCAATTTTGTATGAGTCACTTTTTACACTAGTTTGCCTGTATAAGAGTCAATTATTATTCGATTTTCAAAAAAGTGACACCATTTGATACGTAATGTCAATTTTAAGAAGGTCAAACCAATTTAACATTTTCAATGTCACCGGAAATGACGTAATTTGGGCAAAAATTGTATTTATAACCTTCAAAACCAGTAATTTATTCAAATGAGTCTTATTTGTTATTCATTTAAAATTTTGATATTTTATTCCAATCAACTAATAGAATGAACCCAAACGATCATATAGATATCACAAAATGGTTTCTAACTTGTTCAGTTGCAGAGAAATAGACGATTTTCAACAGGTAACTTTTCAAGGTTTTTGGTCCATAAAAGTGTCAATTATTTTTAGCCTTCAAAACAGATATTTTACTCAAATGAGTCTGATTTGTATTGTTTTTAAAATTATGATATTTGATTTCAATCAACAAATAGATTGAACCCACACGATCATACAAATACCAAAAAATGGTTTCTAACTTGTACGGTTGCAGAGAAATAGACAATTTTCTACAAGTCACTTTTCAAGGATTTTGGTCTATAAAAGTGGCAAATATTATTCGATTTACATAAAATTTTCACCAAGTGATGCCTTATGCTATTTCTGATTTCATGAAACTAATTTAACATTTTCATTATCACCGGAAGTAATTCAATGTTGTCAGGATCACTTACATGTAATGAATGTATACAATGAATTGATATTGCCGGATTTGGTTGATTCTGCGTACATTTTATGTGATGTGTGCAATGCTTAAATGGAAACCTGTTTCATCGGTACCGGAAGTGACATATGTTCAAGGGTAATGGGGCACCGGTGAAACCCGTCATTACTGCTTCGCAGTTCTAGTTATTATTATTATTACAACCACATTTCCATGGGGATTTATAATAAAATTGTTTGCCTCGATACACTCGTCAAAAATTCGTTTGCACTACCCCCCCCCCCCAAAAAAAATCCTGTACCCGCGCTTACGAAATATATTTCTATAAGTATAATAATAACTAACTTTAACTTTAATTTAAAGGAGCTAAATCGCTAATATTTGGGACCTAGAAATTGACCCAAATGGGTCGAAACGCATATAACTCTAATTTCAAATCAGTTATGTCCAGCGAAATACAGCATGTGTCTCAACCCTATAGCAATTTCTAGCGTCTGGTTATTCCAGTCTATTAAGCAGGCTCTCCAGTTGAATGTGTCTAGCCTCGTTCTTTCTGGTCACTTGTTGCAAATGACCCTAAAACGCACTATGGTACACGATTCGTGTACCAATGGTAAAATGTTTATTTTGTCTTGAATATTGGATATCAGAAGCCCGGCTCTATTTCAGTATCGCATCTCTACCAGCTCCCATGATCATAGAGACTTGAAATTTTGGCTCTATTTCAGTATCGCTTCTCTACCAGTTCCCATGATCATAGAGACTTGAAATTTTCAGGGGGTATTCATGGGGCCTAGCCATGATCTCACACCAAATTTCAGCCGAATCTGTCAATAACTTTTTATTTTACTGTAGTTTAGCTTATACGAGAGAAAGTTTATCCGATTTTGACGCCATTTTGTTTGTTGGCTATTTAGACTCGAATAACAAGACAGGGTTAGGGTTAGGGCTAGTCCTGTCTACATCTTGAGACTATGACGAAATCTACAGGTCCTAACCCTTACCCTAACCCTTATCCTAACCCACAATCCACATATGACGTCATTAAATAGTCAACAAACAAAATGGCGTCAAAATCGGATAAACTTATCTCTTAATATAGAAGCTAAACTAAGGTAAAATAAAAAGTTATTGACCGATTCGGCTGAAATTTGGTGTGAGGTCATTGCTAGCCCACCTGAACATCCCCTGAAAAGGTGCGATACTGAAATAGAGCCGAAGATTTTTGATGATATTGACATTGACGTTGAGTTAGAGACTTAGCTACTTTAAAGAGAAAACAGTAAGAAATGCTAATTTATCACTAGCCGTGACTTGGCTACCTGAAGAAGTCTAAGTGGACACGCAGATTAAATGAAACTTTTAACATGAGACTATGAGATGAAACGAGCTTCCCTAGTTATTCTACCACAAAACTGTTCGTTCATTGCGTCACCAAACCACTCCGCCATTTTCGCCTTTACTTTGACACTATTTAAACAACTCTGATTGGTTGAATCATGGACCTTATAATATAAGGTCCGTGGACATCCAGCATCAACTCAAATCATCCATGCTCAAATAGGCTACTGAATCGACCTCAATTCCTCTGTCTGGTTATTAAATATTTTATAAGGCCAAAATATCTTTATCATTAGTGGGTGAAGTTGCATGATACCGGTAATAAGTTGCATGATACCGGTAATAAAAAAAAAAAATTTAACGACGAGGATGGGATTCGAACCCACGCGGGGAGACCCCAATGGATTAGCAGTCCATCGCCTTAACCACTCGGCCACCTCGTCACAAACAACAATGTGAAAAATTAGTGTAATATTCCAAATACAATAAAAAGGGAACTTGTCACACAGTTGAAGTTATTTTGGACGATCACAAATTATAAGAAAATGATCATACAGTGAAGATTCGAAATGTGAGCTAGATTATTGAGTAAAATTTATTATTACACACCAGGGCAGCCTGCCAGCCTTATGCATATTGATGTAAATAATACCAAAAGCTGTACACTACAAGATTTCCAGGAGTTATTTCCTGTAAGGAAACCAAATTATAAGTATAAGTACTATAAGACACGATTCAAATTGCATTAAAAGTAAAACGTCCATTACTCAATTTGAATTACTGACAGCATGCATACAAATTATTAATTAGATAAGACCACAATCAACTCGCGATGCCATCGGATGCTCGAGATTTTAACCAGATGAGAACGTACAACGTTTTGGCCATTAATCATTTTAATGATTTAATTTAAAAATGTAAGTCTCGAATTTACTTGTACCGTAATTACAATAATAAACAGTCAATACACACACCACCTTGTCAAAACTACAAACTGTGATAACTTAGGTCAGAATAGAAATTGACAGAAATTTTGAACATATTCATTTTGCATTATCTATTTTTGAACTTTTATAGCAAAAACGAAGGACTCTATATCTAAATCTTGAATATGATTTACATTACATTTAAACATGCATTATGCAAGAGCTAAATCTGTCTACTGCAGGTCTTTCTCTTAGGCCTGAAATGTTTTCTAAAGTATTAATTAGACATTAATTAACTGATCCAGGCCTTCATCAACTCTCGATGGCATCAGATTTCTCCGATATTAAATAGATTAGAATGGCTCAGCGATACTTTGATTTAATCAAATATGGAGGACCGAGAATTAGCTTCGATCAACCAGTGCAGTGGTTAAAATTATTGCACACGTCTGTCAAACCTTCAAAGGCTAATATATCTTCGCTTGCAATAGAGTAATTTGAATGAAATTGTCAAATTATTCATTTTACATCATCTACTTTAGCAAGAATGGCTAGTTCTTTATCTAAATCTTACATAATGTATCTTTAAAGGAGCTAAATCGCTAATGTTTTGGACCAAGAAATTGGCACAAATGGGTCGCAACACAAATAATAATGTAATATGAATTTATATAAACTGTTTTACATTCAATCGTGTCCGTTTTACTGTGAATTGTCATCAGTTATGTTCGGCGAAATACACCAGAGAGAAGTCTCGATCAACCGCAAGCCAGTTTCTAGCGTCTGGTTATTCCAGTCAACACCGATATTATTTATTGCGCATGCTCTCCAAATAAGAATATGATATCACCATTTGACATGACTTATGGAATATGTCTAGCCTCATTCTTTGAGCACCTTGTTACAATTGGCGCTGGAATGGGTACACGATTCGTGTACCAATGGTAAAATGTTTATTTTGTCTTAAATATTGGATATCAGAAGCCCATCTTTTCCAGGTAAGATCACAACAACAACGCTGACTTAAATTGCAAAACAAATCGTGTTTTCAATGTCGGAGATTTTGGATGATATTGAGTTACGGACTTAGTTACTTTAAGACAGCGCCTTGAATAGAGGGGTTAATAATGACAGTGAAAGAGAATTTATGATTGCTGAATTGAATAAACTTGGAAGATTTTCTGGTGATTAAATATTTATTCTTTTTTCTCTTGTATTTTTTATGTTGTCATCCCAGCCTGTTCATGCTATAGTTATCATTTGTCAAATTCTGTTAGATTGAATGCACATACTTCCTCTACAGGGTGTACGACGTAATTCTAGAAAGGTATTACATTTGTCGGCCAAGCTATGTTTAAACCAGCGGTTGCCAGGCAAGATACTCTCACATTTTGCAAGAGATTGATAGAGAACAAGCTAAAAAAAAAATAAGCGATTTTTCGTACAACCAGGGGCCAAAATCCAGGAAGTTTTGGTCTGAAATGTGCGAATATCGAAATGGACTGAGATATTTGGGATATATAAAGATATATTTTAAATTTGAACTCAACCGTCATTAGGGTTTAACGGGGATACATTTAAACGCTTTTCGAAATTGGATAAAAATCGTGACCAGGGTCCACAAGCTAAAAACGTGATTTTTCGTACAGTCAGGGACCATAATCCAGGAAGTTACGGTCCGATATGCACAAATATCAAAATGAACCAAGATCTTTGGATTATAATCATACATTTAAAGTTTAATCAAAATCGGATAAAAATTGTGACTTCTAGAGTGTCCACAACGTTGGTATTACATACTTATACACTATTATTTTGCGTACAAGGAGCGGCCATTTTGTCTGGTAGCTTGGGTCAGATTTTAACGAAATTTGAACTCATCCTTAATTGATGTGCAACAATGATATTATATTTAACCGTTTTTTAAAAAATTGAAAACAAATTGTGAGGTCTAGCGGGTCCACAAGCTAAAAAAATGCGATTTTTCGAACAATCAGGGGCCATAACCCAGGAAGTTATGTTCGGATATGCATGATTATCGAAATGAACTAAGATCTTTGTGATATAAACATAAATTTAAAGTTTCATCAAAATCGGATCAAACTTGTGCGCTCGAGAGGCTCAATAACCATGATATACCATATATTTACATCATTTACGTACGAGTTCGGCCATTTTGTCCGGTAGTTTGGGTCCAATTTTCAGGAATGAATGAATATACATTTTTATACGCCCACATTTTCATGTGGACGTATATTGTCGTCGCCCCTGTCCGTCCACCCGCCCGACGGCCCACAATTTGTTTGTGGACACTCTAACAGGTCACAAGTTTTATCCGATTTCAACGAAACTTGAACTATAGGTTTATCTCCCTAAGATCTCGATTCCTTTCGATATTGGCATGTATTGGATCGAAACTTCATGGATTATGGCGCCTTATTGTACGAAAAATCCCTTTTTTTTTATCCTATTTAGATGAAACCCAAAGATCTCGATTACCTCCGATGTATGGGCATATCGCGTTTATAGCTTGTGGTACCTCTAGAGGTCACAATTTATATCCGATTTACAAAAACAAAACAAAAAAGTTCATATATATCACCGTTACACCATAATGATGATTGAGTTCGAATTCGTGAAAATCGGACCAAACCTGACCGGACAAAATGGACGCTCCTTGTACGCAAATAGTTTTAAAGTATGTAATATCAAAGTTGTGAACCCGCTAGATGTCACAATTTTGATCCGATTTTTGATGAAACTTAAAATATATGTTTATAGCCCAAAGATCTTGGTTCCTTTCGATATATCGGGCATAATTTCCTGAATTATGACCCCTGATTGTACGGAAAATCACGTTTTTATCAGATTTTAAAAAACGTTCCACATAATGATGGTTGAGGCCGAAATTCCTAAAAATCGGAACGAAAGTGCCCGACAAAATGACCGCTCCTTGTACGCAAATAGTGTTAAAAGTATGTAATTCCAAGGTTGTGGACCCTCTAGAAGTCACAATTTTAGTCGGATTTAAAAAAAACAACAACGTTGAAATATATCACCGTTACACCATAATGATGATTGGGTTCGAATTTCGTGAAAATCGGACCGAAACTGCCAGACAAAATGGCCGCTCCTTGTACGCAAATAGTGTAAAAGTATATGTAATACCAAGGTTGTGGACCCTCTGGAAGTCACAATTTTTATCAGATATTTATGAAACTTAAAAGTATTTGTTTATGTCCCAAACATTTCGGTTCCATTCGCTATTCGCCCATATCAGATCGTAACTTTCTGAATTATGGCCCCAGAATGTACAAAAAATCGAGTTTTTAGCTTGTGGTCCCTCTAGTGGTCACAATTTTTATCCGATTTTGATGAAACTTAAAATATATGTTTATATCCCGAAGATCCCGGGTAGATATTCACGTATATCGGATCGTAACTTCCTAGATTATGGCCCCTGATTGTACGAAAAAAATCGGGTCTTTTCTTACCTTTTATCTCTGTCCATCTCTTGCAAAATGTGGGCGTATTTTGTATGGCAACCGCTTGTTAGTATAGATACACGGAATTCTGGATTAAGCTCTGCATTCTTTAGTTCAGCTCCCTTCAACTTCAATTTTGATCTTTTTATGACAGTTTATATGAATGTGCTAGAACATTATTTGCATATTTGAAAAGAGCAATGAACGTGCTTGTCAGTGATACGTAACGTGGTATCTGGAATTTCGTATTAAGACCCGTATTTTAACATCGAATACCCCCCCCCCACACACACACACAGTCACTGACACTAAATAGAGGTTAATACCATCCAAATGATCTTTTCTCAAGTTATGATCGAAAATGTGCCAGACAATTCGTTCGTTCGTTTCTGGTGTTTTACGTCCACTTCCACCTAAGGTGATATCGTAGACAAGCCAGACAATTACTTACATACAGTATTTATATAAAAAATGAACGCGCTTTTAACTGTTATGTAACATGATATCTGGAATTTCGTATTAAGAATCATATTTTGATATTGATATTGCATACCCTTCACCCTCTTTTGTAGTCATGGTAATTTGATCGTTTGTTAAGGTTAGGTAAATTTCTTATAGTGTGCTGGCTCATAGTGTGCCAGGTTGATCTGAGGTGTCATTTCCGTTCATGACATAGGGCCTACATTAAATGCAAGAGCTAAATCTGATTGTTGCAAGTCTTTATTTAGGCTTCAGATGTCATAGAAATTATAAATTAGATCTTTATTTACACAACAAGCACAAAATCAACTCTGTAGACCCACGGATGGCTTGGATTCGGCTTGGATTTAACAGGATTTCATAGATTGATTAAATTTTTAAATGGCGTCGTAAGCGGGGGTTAACCGTTACGTTGACGTCATACTTCCGGAAATTTTAAATCGAGGCTAAATAATAGAGTGTAGGAAGCGAGGCCGCATGTATGGGGCGCCGTTTGTAAATTAATTATTTAGCTTTTTATATAGCAAAAAACACTAGCTTTAATTTAAAACTTTCGCTTCTTATCTATATATTAAAAGTCTTATTTTTAATTTGTGGTAAAAATAAATGTGATATGAATTGAAATTGAATTGCAACCCCGTCTCAAACCGAATAGGCTAACGATACCACAGCCATTGAAAACGTTACTTGATAATCGAGATTATGTAGGTGGAGTTAACGCCTGTCAATCAAACGATCGACCATTCTCGGAGACGGTGAAGAGAGAGTTGACCCCTATTTCTATTTCTATTCAAAAATTACAACGGTTATAACTTTCTTCAGAATAAAGTAACTTGACTGAAATTTTCAATATATTCTTCTTTCATCATCTATTTTTGAACTGTTATAGCAAGAATGGCCAACTCTCTATTAAAATCTCCCATAATGTATCTTTAATAAGTCACGTGATATCCTACATGATAGTATTGTGTGTAAGATTCTATGTAGAAAGCGCGAAGGAATAATGAGTTTCGGCAGAGCGCAAATATGTAAAATGTAATGAGAGAAATGTAAAATATTGATGCGTCAAAAAACAGCATTTTCCAATAAGACATTTGTCACGCATTACATTTAACCTTGGCCCAGAGGTATTTTGACTTTATCATCACCGGTATTATATTAATTATTATTAGGACTTTAATTGTACATTGTAATTTCATTTTTTTTTTATTTATTTATTTTTTTTTTTTAACATACAATCAATGGAAAAGACATTTTAGCAGAGCATTTAAAGGCTCAATACCACTCTTGTTGTCACAGAATAATATGTCCCAATCTTTATTCTGGTCAACAAATTGTACTATTTTCTATTTTACAGTATTCCAATTAATTGATGATATAAATTTCATCTTAACACACCTAATTTAAAAAATTGGAAAAATTCAACTAAATGATTTGAAAAGCCTAACGTAAACCTTTTCAAATGCGACTTGGATTTAAAAATATTTTCGAACCCCCTGGACAAGTAAAATAGGATGTAATGGATAATTTACACAACAGGTAGGACACTTAAACATCTAATTCTAATACTTAGAATGTCAAGCCAGCAAGAGTACTATTGTCCCTTTAATATTGGCAGCTAAAATTTATTTACTGGTGCTGTCAAGCCAGCAAGAGTGTTATTGTCCCTTTAATATTGGCAGCGATACTCTTTTACATTATAATCAATGGAAAAAAACAGTTTAGCAGAGCATTTAATATTGGCAGCGATACCCTTCCATAGTACTAGCAGGAGCAATGAGCTGAGGTGGATTTATTTCCCACACTCAGATTTGTAATAATAATAATAACAATATATTTCTCCAGGTATTGTCGGCCGAAATAGCTCAGTTGGGAGAGCGTTAGACTGAAGATCTAAAGGTCCCTGGTTCGATCCCGGGTTTCGGCAGGAGTGCAGAATTCCGGCGGCAGACAATTTTTGCATCTATTTTACATACCGTATTGAATATCAGTGACTGTCATTTTATACTGCTTATGCAGGGGCTAACCACGCTTCAAAATACCACGCTCGCCTAACTCAAGTCAAACTGCTTCTGTAGAAACGAAACGTGGTACGGTACGTTGCTTAAGGGTAGGCCTACCACTTACTATTTAATTATAGGGATTTTAATTTTGCAAATAATGTTGATCATTTAATCAATTTTGATGTTTTTATAGGCCATATTTACACTTTATCTTGAAATAAATTACATTACAGATAGCCGATCGGTATCGGTCGTTCAATGCATAGGCTAGAGCTATGCGTGCCTATAAATACGGTTAATAATAAGGTGTAACCGTTATTATACCCCATTTGAAAAAACCCTACGTGGTATATTGTAATTTTAGGTAAGCGTAGATATGAAACAAAACCTGGCAGGTAAAAATTATCGTGGTGTAAAAAAATATGTGGATGATACGAGAATACCATTAGTTGATAGTTTAAAAAAAGTGGTATAATAGAATCCGGGACTGAGATAACGGTACCACGCTCGCCTTACTGGTTCTACACAAACGGAACGTGGTACCCGACTTCGTTGCTACGTCCCTTTTATTTATAGGGATTTTACATTACTTGTAGCAAATTTTGCAAATTTTAATGTTTTTATAGGCCATATTTACACTTTATGTTAAAATTAATTACAATACAGATAACCGATCGGTCGGTTAATGATCATACCGTAAATAATACTGTGTAAAAGTTATTATACTATACCCTATTTTAAAAGACCCTACGTAAAGGGATGTGGCCAGGATTTGCTGCGTGTTGAAAAAAAATAGGTTCCGGGCGGAGCGCGGAAAAATTTTTTTGGGAGGGGGGCGTGGTCTTTTATGAAAATTCAACCCTTCTTGGGGTATTTTCAGAGCATCTGATTCCTTTTGTATTTGCTTCAGTGCAAATCAAATTTCCATTTTGCGGTCCTCGAAATTAGGAATTTTCTAATTTTCACTACGGCACAAACAAATAAAAAATGCCGTAGCAGAATTGAACTGCTATACGGCACCACAGCATTTTTTTGTACCGGTACATATTTCAAAATGTATTTATTGTACATATGCTAAACAAAACTAATGTAAGTGGTATTACATATACCATTATAGTTATTATTACTATAGTTTACAATATACTGCAAATTAATTTACTATAAAAAAAAAGAAAAAAAAAGAACACTTTCAAAGTCTAAAGTCTCTCGTACTTATTAGTGATTAGTGAACAAGTAAAACAGTACACTCGCCTTGCCGCCTAATTTATTATTTTTTTGTGGTAAGTGTAAATAAAATGGACTGTAGCCCAACTGTCTCTAGGAATTAGTTTACATTCGGTAGAATTAACGGTAGAATGAGTACATTAAAAATTGATCGTAAAACCGAAAGTACGACACCATTTACGACATCCAAACTTTTAACATTGGAGTGCCGTAAATTGGTCTGGGTGACCTATTTACGGCAAATATACAAATTTAAAGACCGTAGAATTGTAAAATGAATAGACCTACAATACCAATACTTCTTTCTTTAAACTAATTTGGGATGATAGGGTCTACTACGGCACACAAAAATAAATTATGCCGTGGCAGACATGGTTTGCGTCGGATTTTACCATGGCTTTGCCGTTTGCCGTGGTAAATTTCGAGCGCTGAGTTTGTGTACAGAGAAGGACAAGGGCCAAGGGGGTTTAAATACGACTGGGCGACTTTCTTCGATTTTTTCTTTGTGCTGGGCGGCAAAAAATAGTGGGCACATCCCCGGAGTTACGTAGTATATTCGAAACGGGCTAATGTGCTTCTTCGACTGGGCTATAAATGAAGACGGGCATGCCCCATGCAGTGTGCTATGAGGGAAATGTTGCCCGGGCAGCGGCACTATAGCCCACTCTTTTATCGAATTACATCTGCCAAGGGATCTGTTACGTGTACACAAGTTCGAACGACTAAATGACAGCTGTCCTTGTCAGACCCTCCGTCCTACACCACTGAAGCCTCGTGTAGCACCATGGGCCTTTCTTTCAGACGTGGAGAGCGGGCCGTCAAATCCGGTCGCCACATCCTGCGTATGACCCATGCATCTTTTCTTACCGTACTACATATCTTAGTAGCCTTGTGATCGTCTAGTATTTTCACTTGTTGTCCTGGCTTCTCCTTCACGTTGTGTATTTACTTCTTACTGTTTTCTTAATTAGTTAAGACGTTTGTCTTCGCATTAACAATGCAACAGTTCGTTTTTACATTTTATATATCATTGCTGGATACATAGATACAAGCATAGTAGATTACAATACTAAAGTCGTTCTCTCAAACCCTATCCAGCCAAACTCGCTGGGGCGAGTCTGCTGATATAAATTTCTATATCTTTTCCCTTCTGGAATCAAGCTGCTGTCTAGGAACTCAGATGGCAATCTCTCCGGAATCTAATGAAATCTGGCTTAAAAGTTTGCCTAGATTTCTTTTTATAGGACCTATGGACATCACGCACAGACTAGCGTATTCATGACCCTGAACCTGGGCAATTACTGATATGATTGGTCCTTTAAACCAAATGATGCAATAGGTAAATTTCCAATCACACGTAATACATAATATTCTTATTCCCACAGAACCAGCCAATGTTTACCAAATTATAACTCTTTTTAATGTAACCATCTGTCACTCATTCACTGACTTGATTTAAGTACAAATATGTGAATCTACTAATTTCCCATAGATATTAATTAATACAATATAATGCCATCATTAATTTAAAGAGCAAAAATTCTAGCAAAAGTCTTACATTCGTCAGAAAATCCCGATGAACTTTCTCAGCCAATGTAGGGATCGAGCTAGCGAGCCAGCATCTCACCCACTTAGATATGAAACAAAATGTGGCAGGTAAAAACGTGGTATAACAAAATATGAGGATAATGCGAAAGTGCAATGAGTTGATAATTAAAAAAAACCGTGGTACAATGGAATCCGAGGCTGAGATAACAGTACCACGCTCGCCTTATCCCATCTATATAAACTAAACGTGGTACGCGACTTTGGCTTATTTTGCAAATTATGTTGATAATTTAATCCATTTTGATGTTTGTATAGGCCAAATACTGTACCCCATTTAAAAAACCCAACGTGGTATATTGGGTAGATATAAAACAAAACGTGGCAGGTAAAAACGGGGTACTGTTATCTCAGTCTCGGATTCTATTATACAACGTTTTTTTGTACCACGTTCCGTTACGTTTTGTTTCATATCTTTAACATAAAGTGTAAATATGGCCTATAAAAACATCAAAATGGATTAAAAAAAATCAATACAATTTGCAAAATCTGCTTTAAATAATGTAAAATCCCAATAATTAAAAAGCACGCGGTACCAAAGCCGAGTACCACGTTTCAGTTGTACCAGGAGCAGTAAGGCGAGCATACCACGTTTCAGTTGTATAGAAGCAACAAGGCGGGGGTGGTACGGTTATCTCAGTCTCGGATTCTATTTTTGTACCGAAGTCGCGTACCACGTTCCGTTTGTATATAACCAGTAAGGCGAGCGTGGTACGGTTATCTCAGGCCCGGATTCTATTATACCCCATTTTTTTTTTTAACTATCAACTCATGGTACTCTCGTATCATCCACATATTTTATTATACCCCGTTTTTACCTGTCACGTTTTATTTCATATCTACCCAATATACCACTTAGTGTCTTTTTAAATGGAATATTGTATTTAGCAGGGGCGCCGGAACAGTGCGAGGGCCAGGGTACCAAAATATTGTCGTATTGATCCTCTCTCTACCGAAACAAGGGCCAAAGCTATTTTTAGTCTTCCTCTCCCTTTTCCTTTTTCCCCCTTTTGCATGGCGATTTTTGTTGACTTTTTGGTGTAGAATTGAGGAAAAGGGTTTGAAAATACATTTTCTGCCAGGTTTTGGTGAATATTCATAATTTTGATGCGGAAGGATACAAGAGTTGAGAGGTTGGTTACGTTGAAATGTAGGGCCTGAAATTGCATGTTTACTTGTCTCTACTTCCAGCTTGTGTATCTTAAGTTTTTCATGAAGAACCTCATACGTGCTTTTGGGCAAGTGGTTGCCACATGTTGCTCCATCTGTGGTAGAAAGCGTTCTACCCAACGAAAATTTGGGAAAAAGTTAGAGCCGGTCTAAGATACGAGAATTAACATTGGAGTCAATGGGGAAATCTTTAGTGATCTGTATCCATATAAGTCATGTGAGACGGGAGTTATCTGCCCCTGTCGACTCTTCACTGTAATATATAGATTGAAGTTAATAAAAACAGAGACACATACTCCGGAGTGTGCTTGCTTGGCACAAGTACGAACATGTCTTGTGTTAATATATAGGGGGGGTTGAGATATGAATATGACCGTCCATCCACGTGCTGATATATAGAAGGCATCTAGAAGGTAGTGATCCCAAC
Organism: Patella vulgata; assembly: GCF_932274485.2. Classification (NCBI taxonomy): domain Eukaryota; kingdom Metazoa; phylum Mollusca; class Gastropoda; family Patellidae; genus Patella; species Patella vulgata. The sequence goes on along the minus strand of NC_065879.2, from coordinate 61,081,983 downwards.
ACAACATGGTGGAGATGTCGAATTAATGCCGAATTAATGCCGAACTAATGCAGAATTAAGAAGAAAATTTTTTTCATTGAAACGGGGGATGTCATATAGATACTATTTAATTTGTCAATATGTTGTATATACTCCAGTTTCTTCTTTTTGGAAGAAAGGGGGATGTCGTATTGATCCTCTCTCTACTGGATGATCAATATGAATATGACCGTCCATCCACGTGCTGATATATAGAAGGCATCTAGAAGGTAGTGATCCCAACACAACAATATAGGGGGGGGGGGGCAGTGGGTTCTCTCCCCTCGGACTCTAGAAAATTTTGAAATTTGTCAATTACGAGAACGCTGTTTAGAGCGCCTCTAGCATTCAAAATTCCAACATAAAACCCTTTAAAATACAGTATAATGATAGAGACAAAAGCCTGATTATTCACAATGTTTGTATCATGAGCAAAAGGTTGAAAACTTTTTCATCATTAGGGCATGGGTATACATGTATACCCCAGAAAAGGGCAGGGTACCATTTGTATACCCTGGTATCCGGGTTCCGGCGCCCCTTTTATTTAGTCTATAAAAACATCAAAATGGGTTAAAAATCAACATAATTAGCAAAATAAGTCAATGTCGCGTACCACGCTTCGTTTGTATAGAAGCAGTAAGGCGAGCGTGGCACTGTTATCTCAACCTCGGATTCTATTATACCACGTTTTTTTACTTATCAACTCATTGCACTTTCGTATATCATCCTCATATTTTATTATACCACGTTTTTACCTGCCACGTTTTGTTTCATATCTGGCCAATAGCCCAATATACCACTTAAGGTCTTTTTAAGTAAAGCGTATAGTACAATAACTTTTACACGATCATTAACCGACCAATCGGCTATATGTATTGTAATGTATTTGAACATAAAGTGTAAATTTTGCCTATAAAACATCAAAATGGATTAAATAATCAACACAATTTGCAAAATCTGCTTCAAATAATGTAAAATCTCTATAATTAAAAAACACGTGGTACCAAAGGTGCGTACCACGTTTCATTTGTATTGGAGCAGTAAGGTGAACATACCATGCTTCAGTTGTATAGAAGCAGTAAGGCGAACGTGGTCCTGTTATCTCAGCCTCGGATTCCATTATACCCTTTTTTTAACTATCAACTCATGGTACTCTCGTATCATCCACACATTTTATTATACCACGTTTTTACCTATCGCGTTTTGTTTCATATCTACCCAATAGCCCAATATACCACTTAGGGTCTTTTTTCAGTAGGGTATAGTACAATAACTTTTACACAGTACATGTATATTATTAACGCTAAGATCAATAACCGACCTATCGACTATCTGTAATATAATTTATTTTAACATAAAGTGTAAATATGGTCTATAAAAATATCAAAAAGGATTAAAAAATCAACACAATTTGCAAAATCTGATTCAAATAATGTAAAATCCCTATAATTAAAAAGCACGTGGTCCCAAAGCCGCGTACCACGTTTCAGTTGTATAGGAGCAAGACGACCATACCACGTTTCTGTTGTATAGAAGCAGTAAGGCGGGCGTGGTACGGTTATCTCAGTCTCAGGGTTCTATTATACCACGATTTTTGTACTGAAGTCGCGTACCACGTTACATTTTAATAGAACCAGTAAGGCGGGCGTGGTACGGTTATCTCAGCCCCGGATTTTTTTATACCACTTTTCTTTTAACTATCAACTCATCGTATTCTCGTATCATCCACAAATTTTATTATACCCCGTTTCTACCTGCCACGCTTTGTTTCATGTTCAGCATATCCACAATGTTCACGAATCACCGATGCCAGACATTTTCAGTGGTGGGGTACCCCCGCCAGACGCCCTAATTGCCCCACCCCCCAAAGCTAAGCTAGACTAGCTCATTTGTTAACTGCGTGAAATTTGTTGCAAAATGCTCAGCACATCCACATGTATCAAGAATCACCAATGCCAGACATTTTCAGTGGTGGGGTACCCCCGCAAGACGTCACCAATTGCCCCACCCCAAAAACCTAAGCTAGACTAGCTCACTTACTACCCACTGGAAACTTGTTGCAAAATGTTCAGCATATCCACATGTATCAAGAATAACCGATGCCAGACATTTTCAGTGGTGGGGTAGCCCCGCCAGACGTCCCCAATTGCCCCATCCCCAACGCTAAGCTAGACTAATCCATTAACTAACTGCATGAAACTTGTTGCAAACTGTTCAGCATATCCACATGTATCGCGAATCACCGATGCCAGACATTTTCAGTGGTGGGGTACCCCCGCCAGACGCCCCTAATTGCCCCACCCCAAAAGCTAAGCTAGACTAGCTCATTTACTAACCGCGTAAAACTTGTTGCAAACTGTTCAGCATATTCACATGTATCAAGAATGACTACCGTCAGACATTTTCCGTTAAGGGATACACACGTCAGACATCCCTAATCGCCCCCCCCCCCCTAAAATATCTTCTAAGCTAGACTAGCTCATTGACTAAGCGCATAAAATTTGTTGCATAATGTTCAGCATATTCACATGTATTATGAATGACCACCGCCAGACGTCCGTAATTCCTCCCCCCCCCCCCCAACAAAAACGTAGCTAAATTAGCGCATTTACTGACCGCACGAAAATTGTTGCAAAATGCTCAGCATATGCTCATGTATCAGGAAGGAAGATTACCAGGCATGTTCATTGGTGGTGTACACCCACAAGATGTCCCTAATTGCCCCCCCCCCCCTCCATCCTCCGACAATAATGACAACCGAGAGTTTCTTTCTTATCGAAACTCTTATGGTTAAAGTTTTGACACTTTCACTTAGAAATGAGCCAGACATTTCAGTGGTGGGATATCCCTGTCATACGCTCTTAGTATCAGTGGATGACTAGTTTATGTCCTTTCCTTTGGATCAGAATCAAAGTTTTCAGTAGAGGGTTCATCATCAGAATCATCAAGAAATGCGGTGTCATATTCGTTCCCAACAATGATTGTCTCATCGCTATCACTGTCATGTCTGCATTTGTCTTTTCGAACATACTGTCTGGTATTGCAGCTCCACTAAACCAAATGGGCTGGCGAGGATCGCCAACCACCTTCCATCCACAATCGGTAGGTGCCAAACTATAACCAGTGCAAGACGCTGAAGCCCATTGCCACGACATGGTCACGTTGTTGAGTCTTTGCAGCTTCATTTCAAAACATCTTCTTGATGGAGATCGCCAACCATCTTCCATCCACAATCGGTAGTTGCCAAAGCATAACCAGGGCAAGACGCTGAAGCATGGTACGTTGTGGACTCTTTGGAGTTTCATTTCAAACCATCTTCTTGATGGAGGCAGAAAGGCACAGTCAATCTTTTTGACATTTTCAAGTGGGTTCTCCTGAAATAAAACTTTGGATCAATCACTCGGTGAATCAATGTAGACAAACGGACGATAATAGTATTGTCAAGCGACCATTCATATACTATACATCTGGTTTAATTTAAACAGTATTCATTCACACTACAACCTATTTAAGAAAGTTTTTTTTTGTGTTATGTTGAAAATACCACCGAAATAGTGTGGCGGTGGTCATTCATAATACATGTGAATATATTGAACATTATGCAAGAAATTTTATGCGGTTAGTAAATGAGCTAGTCTAGCTTAAATATTGGGGTGGGGCAATTAGGGACGTCTGGTGGGGGTACCCCACCACTGAAAATGTCTAACAGTGGTCATTCTTGATACATGTGAATGCGCTTAACATTTTGCAACAAATTTCATGCGGTTAGTAAATGAGCTAATCTAACTTAGCTTTTGGGGTGGGACAATTAGGGACGTCTGGCGGGGGTACCCCACCACTGAAAATGTCTGGTATCGGTGATTCGTGATACATGTGGATATGCTGAACATTTTGCAAAAAGTTTTATGCGGTTAGTAAACGAGCTAGTCTAGCTAAGCTTTTGGGTGGGTCAATCAGGGACGTCTGGCGAGGGTACCCCACCACTGAAAATGTCTGGCATCGATGATTCTCGATAAATGTGGATATGCTGAACATTTTGCAACAAGTTTCATGAGGTTAGTAAATGAGCTAGTGTAGCTTAGTTTTTGGCTACCTGTTCTTTTAGTCTAGCGGACACGTCCCTCCACCTAAAATGTCTGGTAGTGGGCATTCTCAATACATTTTGATATACTTAACAAGTTTTACGTGGTTAATAAACGAGCTAGTCTAGCTTAGTTTTTGGATCCTATTTTTTGCCCCTCTTGACCACACCCACCACAACGGGCGCGGCAGATGTTCATATCCTGTGACAGTGAAACATAGGGAACCTAGTGACGCATATAGAAATTGGTTAGCTTTTCAGCTAGGTTGAACCCCCCGGGATTTTATTATACTACGTTTTTAACTGGCATGTTTTGTTTCCGGTAATACGATATACCACGTAGGGCCATTTTTAATGGGTTACAATAACTTTTACACCGTATTTAACCGATCGATCGAGTGTCTGTGTAAATATGATTTATAAATAGTATAAAACATCGAAATTGATTAAATAATTAATGTAATTTGCAAAATTAGCTTTTATTAAGGTAAAATCACCATAATTAAAAAGTATGTGGTACCAAAATCTCATACTACTTACATTTCTTGTTAGAAGCAATAGGGACGAGCGTGGTATTTTGGAGCGTGGTATTACTGGTATTTAAATCGTCCTTATACTTATATAAAATTGATAGACCACATTTTATTATATTGAAGTCAAAAGTTTGCTCTTTTGAAAGAGTGGCCAAGAAAGTTCATCGGAATTTTGCGGCGTTGTTTCCCTTTGTCAGTGGTGCAGGCGACGGAGGGCCTGACAGTGACAGCTTTGCTGTCTAGGCGTTCGGATGGTACAGAAAACCGAGGTTACGTGTCAGCTTAGTGTAGCCTACACATTGGCGTAAAGATCCCTTCCCTTGGCAGTTCGAATTCGATATACTGATGATATAGGATTAGCGCCGCTGTCCGGGCAAAATTTCCCCTCATAACACTACAGTGTATGGCGTATGACCGCCTTCATTAGCCCAGTCGGAGCAGAACAGTAGTACGTTAAACCCCTTTATATTTTATTTCGAATCTTTTTTGAACCACTTAGTTTATAGTTATGCGGGATACTGTACTATAACAAATCCACAGAAAATGTCTAGCCTCCATAGCTCAGTGGCTAGAGCACTGGTCTTGTAAACCAGGGGTCGGGAGTTCGATCCTCCCTGGGGGCTAACAATTTTTAAAAAAATATTTGATTCTTCTATGAATCTTATCATAAACCATCCTCTCAAATGTCTGTACTTCGGTTTCCACGTCGATTAATAGTCACACCTATGTGTGTTTGTTATGTTACGTAATTATTTAGGTCACTCGGAATTCACTCACAATCACCGGAATTCACTTACTTTGCTTACATTCACCGGAATTCACTTCCGCGAGGGAGAGAGAGAGAGAGATGGGGTTTAACGTTCACTCGACACAAACTAGGTCATTTCGGGACTAACATAATATGGTTTAATTTTATTTACATAATTCGCTTGCGCGTAGGGGTCTTTAGCAGTGGGAGGAAACCGGAGGACCCGGAGAAAACCCACGAGGTTGGACAGGCGACCCTACTCCTTGCCACGTACAACCGGAGATTCGAAACCACGACTCAATGACACAATGACAGACTTTCTGATACAGCGCGCGCACGCTAACCATTCAGCCATCCAACCCCCCTTCCGCGAAAGAAGAGTTTCTGGGGCAGATAACTCACTTATCGGAAAGGGCAATAACTCCAAAACAACACCCAATAACTCCAAAAATAACAATAGTTGAATTTTTAGAGGCCTCACTGCTTTGTGCCCAAATCGGAGTTTACGACAAAATATTAATGACTCGTGTATGTGATTTTTGTTGACAAGAAACTAATGTATACTTTCGTTGCAATTCTTTGTAATGCATTGTTAATTAATGATTGATAACATATAATAATATGAATGATGAAACATGTTGTGACATATATAATAAGTCACACTGGATTGTTTATCAGTACCAATACAAATTTTACTTCAACAGTTTATTAAACTGAAATCATCAGTGTGAAAATATGATCAGGCGATACAAAATAATGTACAATGTGAATCCGGTGACGTGTTACTACTGATCACCAAAAACCTCAGCTAATCACGATAATAAGTACGTTTATTCATGACAAAACTCTAACCAAATACGTAATACTTTTTCCTGAACTGATCAGTGGTCAGAAACCATCTCACACCACCGGAAGTAGATATAGCTTCGTTGTTAACACTAACAACAGTTTCGGACATGCGCAATTAGTGCCCAGGAGCAAACACACACCGGGAGTCAATTCAAACTGTCACACCGGCAGACTATTTTGTCTGATCGAGTGATCAGAATAAACAAATGTCCCGGTCCAATGACGTCTAAACTATAATAGTAATACTATAATTGCCATTGTCCCGGTCTATCAATCATTATATTAAATAAATTTGAAAATTAAAATCTGGATAATCGAACAACATCTACTTTCGATTTAGAGCGGAAGTCGACGTGTACGCTGAAGTTTTTACATCAGAAAATTGACTTTTCTAGGTGCAAATCAGTGTGACATATTTGTGAATTTCTTTTCTTCGATTTAAAAACGATTTGGTAAGTAATTGTAATTTTGTGTTTTGCTTGGGTTGATTTTTGGTTGATAAAATCAATGGAATATTGAAATTGAATTACTTAAAACACCGAAATTCACTTTGAAAACATATAAACATCGGAATTCACTTTAAAAATACGAAGTCGATATTTAACCGTATACGGCAAAGTATCTACTTCCGCTATTTTAACGTACATCGTTTCGGCGCAGAAGCACGATTTTACGGGAAAAACATAAAATAAACCACTGACAGTCTTAGTACTTAAAGGAGCTAAATCGCTAACATTTGGGACCTATAGACAAAAGTGGGTCGCAACGCATATAATACTGTAATATGAATGTATATACTGATTTACATTCAATGGTTTCCGTTTTTACTCCAATTTCAAATCAGTTATGTTCGGCGAAATTAAGCCAGCAGTCTCAATCGAGTTACAGATTTATTTGTAAATCATATTTTAGGTGACGTAACCGTTCAACGACCTTAACCTTTGACATTGCCTCGCTTTAAACTTTAAGCTTCCGCCTTTTTAATTATGCTAACGCCATGCGCCTGTGTTTTTTAATTTGTGCTATGTAAAAATGGCATCTTCAAGAAACAGACGACCTAATGCCGGTGGAAAAGATGAAAGATGTCCTTAAGGCGATCACTGGTGAGTCGGAAGACGACTCGACTGACAATGAAATTAGACCGGGTATCGGTGATGTCTTTACTCAGCCGAGTGCTACTGCTAGTCCTGATCCAACCTCGACCGCCATTCCACATGAAAAGGGCGACCCCGAACACACTAGTTTAGCGAATGCTTCTGAGATCGATCCTGAGCTAGTTACCCTTCAGTTTGAAATTCACACAGTGAGAGTTCAAAACCAAAAAGCCATCCTTCATCAAATGAATTCATCAACAGAAAATCCTCCTGTCAATGGCGGAGAACAGACTCAGAGGCATGACCGCCTCTTCAACTTTCCTGGTAACAAATCTTCAACTAACGACATAAATCAAGATGAGGTGCGTACTAGTAATATCTCGTCGGCCACGCCCCTAAGTCTACAGGTTTTATCAGCGCCAGGCATCACAAAATCTGACAAGGCATTACAGATTTTAAACTTTCTTTGGTTGGATCCTGTAGCGCCATGTGATACTTTTTCCATTGGTACCGATGTAGAGTTTCGCATAGGCAAAAGAAAGTCTTTAGACAAAGTAACCATTAAGGAATGGGGATATGCAAATACACACATCCTGCAAGAACTTATGAAACAGAATCCATCATTTAGTGTGGCCGCCTACTTGAAATATACAGCCGACTTCTTCCGTCTCGCTTCTAAATATGTATGGTATAGTGTACTATTATATGACAAAGAATATCGCGATCGTCAAGCGGATGAAAACTTTGAATGGGGAAGCTATCTACAAGAGTTACGTGAATTTCAATTGGTATTAAAAAGAGATCATCCCTCGGCTAGAGCCCTGTCAGAACAGACTAGGTTTCCATTCGTGCCATAATTTTCAAAATCATATAATAAACCAATGCCGGTTTTCAACAAACCATGGTCATCATCTAATCGAGCAAAGGGACCATTTTTGCCTGACGATAAAGAAATATGTCGCAATTTTAACAGTAATGTGTGCCTTCGTACCGATTGTAAATTAATGCACAACTGTGCTATGTGCTTCTCTAATTCGCATTCTGCAATCGATGGTCATAAACAAGGTGTGATTACAGGTCAGCCGCCACAAATTTTTCACCCAAAGACTGCTTCGATCCACAGTACAAATTATGAGTTACCTCCCTTTCGTCTGCTGACGTTGATAGGCGTGGGGGCCTACGCTATGCCGCATGGACACGACTTTTACCTGCCATTTGTACAGACAGAGATTTTATTTTGAGTGGTGTAAAACATGGGTTCACCCTAACGACAAAATTTGGTCCCTACCTACCAATCGAACGTGATAATTACTCGTCCGCATTCATGTTTAGAGAAAAAGTTGAGAAACAGATTAAATATGAAATTGCAGCTGGAAACTATGTAATAACTTCAGTAAAACTGACAATAATAAGTGCGCTGGGTGCTATTCTTAAACCTAGTGGTGACATTCGCCTAATCTTTGAACTCTTTAACGTCCGAGACCAGCTGCTCCTACATGGATTTTAAAGATGCATTTGTTTTTATTACTCCTAACTGTTATCTGGCTAAAGTGGATTTGAAAAGCGCATACAGATCGGTTAGATGTCACAGCTCTGATTACCATTTAAATGGCCTTAAATGGCACTTTTCGGGCGATACTAGCCCTGTGTATTTTTACGATTCAAAATTACCTTTTGGTCATGCAAAGAGCCCAACAATTTTTCAAACTCTTAGAAAGGCAGTATGTAAGATAATGTCTGTTAGGTTTGGTGTCAACTGTATCGCTAACCTCGACAACTTTTTAGTCATCGAAGACACTTTTGCATTGTGTAACCGGGGATTATTATTGTTGCTCCAGACTCTGCGCGAATTGGGATTTGATATTTCTTGGAACAAGGTTGCAGGGCCGTCTCAAATGATGCTCTTTCTTGGCATACTGTTAAATACCAAAAACCTTACTCTCTCCATGCCGCAGGATAAACAGTCTGAATTTCTTGACCTTTTGCTAGTGTTTCAAAAGCGGAAACGGGCAAGTTTAAAACAATTACAGTCTCTTTGTGGAAAACTAAACTGGGCGTGCCAAATGATCAAGGGGGGGGGGGGGGCGCATATTCCTTAGACGTCTAATAGACATGGCCGTCACTGTCAAACGAAGAGGAAAAGTAAAATTATCTGCCGAATTTCACTTAGACATTACCTGGTGGATAAATTTTATGAGTGTTTTCTCTGGAACAGTAAAATTTCTCGATACCAAAACTACCACCTCATCACAAACTGATGCATCCTCTGGAGGGGGTGCTGGTGTTTACAACGGTGATTTTTTTAATGTGAATTGGGCAATTGATTTACCCTGTGTTGAACATGAGCATATAAATGTTAAAGAGACCGTTGCAATTCTTTTATCAGCCATGCGTGGTGTAATTTCTAGCGTCTGGTTATTCCAGTCTACAAACGCCGTTTGATTTGGTGCAATGTGTCTAGCCTCGTCCCTCGAGTCTCTTGTTACAACTGTGGCTGAAGGGCATTATGGTACACGATTCATGTACCAATGGTAAAATGTTTATTTTGTCTTACATATTGGATATCAAAAGCCCATCTTTTTCCGGTAAGATCACAACATCAATGTTGATTTAATTTGACAAATTAATCGTGTTTTCAATGTTGAAGATTTTGGATGATATTGATTGAGTTAGAGACTTAGCTACTTTAAATTAAAACCAAAATCCGCAGAAATGTGCCCTCAACCAAAATAGAATAATATTTTAAATGCTTTTCTACAATTTACATTTATTATCTTATTTTCTTTTAAAAATAATTCTCGAGTTTCTACCATAGAAAGTCAAGTATGGCTATTTCGTTCCTTTATAAGAAACGGAAAAAGAAGCAATGTTAGACAAAGAACGAATAGAACTGTAGGGTTAGGTTTTGGGTTAGGGTTTGGGTTATGGGTTAATGTCAGATGCCAAAGCGAAAACTGTTAAGTCCAGGTATCAAAGAACTGCGCATGTTAAACGGAAGCGCATGTTAAACGGAAGCGTACGGCAAAATAGTAAATAAAGTAAAGTGCCGTATACGGTTAAATATCCACTGCCTTAAAAATATCGGAATTCGCACTTAAGACCTTACTAAGTAATATTTTACATTAATAATAAATGACGGTACTTTCAAACACCGAAAATCACCAGAATTCACTTTGTATATACATTATATTATAAACACTGGAATTCACTTTCAAAATATCGGAATCCGCACTTATTTTAAGACTAATAGTTTGCATTAATAATAAATTACTTTAAAACACCGGAATTCACTGTCTAGCAACGCGGTAAAAAAAATATTTCCAGATGGTCCGATAATTGTCATAAAACTGTACGTTATACTTTCAAACTACCCGGTAATAGTGTTACTACAGATAAAATTTGCCTACACATTAGTTGTTTTCTTCAAATGAGCCACGATGTCTCAGTGTTCAAACCGGTGTTGACTGACAAGGGGCATCACGATTTTCCGGAATGGTTCCCCCTTGTCAATGGTGGGCGGGGGTCCCATGTACACATTGGAATTCGAATTAAGAGTAGACAGCAGGGCCGCTAGCTGTCTGGTCAAGTCTGGTCAAAATTTCAATCATATCACACTGCATGGTGTATGCCCGTCTTCCATTAGTCCAGTCGGTGCAGAAAACTAGGATGTTAAACCCCATTTCATTTTTTCAGATTGGCCCCAAGAACAGAATTGCCCCAAACTGCAGGCAACTTCTCAGATCATCCCATACAGCAGCTAACCTTACAGAATGCCTGTGGCCTTCAATTGTAAAAAAAAATGGATGCATAACATAAAGAGTGATTGATATATGTTTAACTTTATTATACACCCACATTTTCATGTGGAAATATTATGCCGTCGCCCCTGTCCGTCCACAATTTGTTTATGGACATTCTACAAGTCACAGTTTTTATCCGATTTTGATGAAACTTGAAATATAGGTTTATCTCCCAAAGATCCTTGTACGCAAATAGTGTAAAAAGTATGTAATACCAAGGTTGTGGACTAGAGGTCACAATTTTTATCTGATTTTTCTGAAACTTAAATGAGGGTGTATCTTGCATGGCAACCGCTTGTTTTTCATATTTGCTCAACATACAATTTATCTCTTCTCTTCATAGCCAATATTTATTTTGTTCATCACAATAAATACTGAGGCTTCTTTCAATAACATGTTGCATATAAATTGTTGGGGATTACCAACACAAAGTTACAATTCTGGAGATATGGTAACTGTAAACACTTCCTCTGGTATTGCAAATACAAAGTTTTTCTTGAATCTTCTTTTTAACAGTTTTGTACAAAGAAAGTCAACTAATTGGAATCCCGGGACCTGAAAGAATAATGGTAATATTCTTCTTTAAAGGGGCATTATGGGAGATTAGATAAAGAGTTTACAGTTCTTGCTATAATAGTAAATAGATATGCTGAAAATTTCAAATTGCTCCACTCTGAACCAAGATATTAGCTTTTGAATTTTAGGCTAGCCTCGATCATCATTACTAAAGTCAGTACGATAAAAAACAAAGTCTCGATTATCCATTTTTACATTTAATTATTTTTCAAAAAATGTATTCAAATCCGCTAAATATTGCAGGCTAGCGATGGCATCGAGAGTTGATTATGGTCTGGATAAGGTAATTAATGTCTAATTAATAATTTAGATAATATTTCAGGCCTAAAGAAAGACCTGCAACAGGCAGATTTAGCTCTTGCATAATGTATGTTTAATAAATGAAATATTATAGTCAATATGAATTTTGATACAGATATTGAGTTTTGGCACGAATGGCACGATTATCTATCTATTGAAAACATCACAGAAATTGTTTTATGCTACCAGGTGATCGTGGACATAAATTGACTAAAATTACAAACTACCACCACTACCATCAAAGTATCAACAAATTGAAAACAGTTCTAGATGCAAGTTTACGACACAGTGTCATGAAGTTTCATAAATATATCTTGAATGATTTCTGAGATGTGCCGTTGAATATTTAAAATTAAATGCGATTCACACACAAAATCTGAAAAAGTACAAAGTTTCATAATGATATCTTTAATAGTTTATGAGATGTGCCCCAGAATAATAATTGTAAACCAATAACTTAAAAAAAAAATGATTTCAATGGAAACACTTAAAGATACATTTGCGCATACAAACTGGGTGATTTAATGGTATATATGGACTAAAAACATATTCAAACTAATTAATTTGTCATAATTTTACTTCAAATCCTTCTCAATCATTGTAATTGCTAAGGAATGCCCTGCTATAAAAATTCGATCAAACCAGGTCATGTTTATGTCACGTGACTTACCTCTCTTGGAAGTCAGAGGAGAATTCATTGCATACATAAGACGATGTTGTCTTTAATCGCTTACTATTTATTACAAATATCGAATCCTAATTAAATTCTCGGATTATCCAATTCCGGCGTCTTTTTTCGTCATTTTTATCTCAGAAAGTGTTGTATGTCTAACTCTTTATAAAGTTTATCAACTTGTACATCAAGCGCTCAATGTTCGTGTATGACCTTTGACATCACGCGTGCAGAAATTCCTAATCGTCGGGCTGTCGATTAGGGGAACTCATACATTTTTGTCCTGTATACGCTCCATGAGTGTTTTTCGGGGAATCCAGTATTTTTCTAGTAAAATTGGATATCTCTACTTTCCATATATACCAAAATTTCCATACTTTTATTGGAAATAACCACCCGATAAATACTTTTCTGGGAAACCATCTTTAAATTATTAAAGAGAGAAATTAACAAAAGCCACAGCTATTATAATAGGTTATGTGCATAAAGTTTCATAAAGATACCTTAAACGGTTTATGAGATGTGCTTTGTAAACAAAATCTGGATGGACAGACCTCGTACTACATTTGGCACGAAATAATAAAAGTTTTACAAGAACAAGAAATTACCTTTATGCTAACAATGTTAAATCCAAAGCTCCTCTTCTGCTTTTCTTTTCCAGAAATATATTGCGAGATTCTTGTCATCTCAGGACTGTGCCTAAAATGTTAACAATTGTTATTATCAATATTATATACATGAAATCAACTTAAATGGGTTTCAATATCCAATTGGGCTAAAGAAAACAGGCATACACCATGAAGGGAGCTACGAGGGAAATTTTGCCTGGACAAAGGCATTATAGCCTACTCTTTTATCAAACTAGTTTTATGGAACTGAGCTAAAACAGTATGTTTCTTATCACTGGCGACCTGATTTGCCTAGATAATTGTTATATTCCTCTAATGAACCTATGCATTTTCTTTGGTCTGATGAATCTGTCATTCCTCCACATTCTTTTGATCATCCATGTTGTGAACCATTTCATGGAAGGACTAAGTTATATTTATAGCACGGCTTTCCCGAGTTAACAGGTTTAATTCGGCCTCTGGTTAAACCTGTTAACGAATGAAGCGTGCTATAAATGACTTGTAACATTGACAACTGCTCAACATGCTTACTGTTATTGCACAGAAAACCCACCCTACTTCTCTATATGATTTCTACTAAAAGTAGTGTAAACCCGCAAAAGTGTGCAATAACATTGAACATGTCTAGTTATTGCACAGTTAAGCTCCACCCAATCTACTAGAGGGAAAACACTCTGCTTATTCAAGGAAAAGAACAAAGGAAGATTTCCCGTCCATGTTACAAGACATGTTAATCCAGGTGGGCAATGTTTCAAGAACTTGTAGGATCATGTTGTTTGTATGAAAGTACATGGGGATTATATTGAGATTAATGAATTAGGAATTAAGAGTGATTATAATGGAGAGAAAATGAATAACAAGAGAATGACAGAGGCTCATTGGATGAATGACAAGGAATGACTGGTTCACCAAGCGAATGACATAGGGAATGACAGAAGTTTTTTTTTTAAATAGAATGACATACCTACATCAGAAGAATAACAAACAATGATAAAGGAGAATGAGTATATTCATAAGATGAATAATAAAGAGAACGACAAAGTTCATCAGGGGACTGGCAGATAGAACATAGTCCTAGTAGTAGAGGCATGACAGAGAGAATGACAAACTCATAAGAAAATGAAATGGGTTTAAGGTCTTACTGTTCTACAAACTCATAAGAGAGAGAGAGACGGAGAGAGAGAGAGGTTTAATGTCCACTCAACACTTTAATAGGAACTTTAGCAGTGGGATAGAAATCATACCATTGACTCAATGACAGACTTATGATCTATAATCTCATGTCATTCCCTTTGTGACTCATTTAGTGAACCTCTGTCATTACTTGAGTCTCAGCCTTTCTACCTGTCATTCCATTTCTCATTCATCTGATCATTCTTTTTGTCATTCATCTGGTGAATGTCAGTTATTCTCTTATTATTCTTCTGGTGAACCTGTGTCATTCATCTGTGTCATACATCTAGTTAACCTGTGTTATTCATCTGGTTAACCTGTTATTCTTTGTCATTCATCTGATGAACCTGTGTCATTCTGTTTGTCACTCGTCTGGTGATCCTCTGTCATTCTCTTTGTCATTCGTGAACTTTTCATTCTTTTTGTTATTCTTCTGGTGAACCTGTGTCATTGTCTGATAAAACCATGTCTTTTTCTTTGTTATTTGTCTGGTGAAACTGTCATCTCCTGCATCATTCATCTGGTGAACCTATCATTCTTCTGGCAAATCTCTGTCCTTATGGCCCCTTACTGTCTGAAAATCGCATATAAATATTGTTTTTTGGGGCGCGGACAGGATCTTGTTCCTCATGCAAAGTCATGGGTTACAATGCCCCTGCCTAAGGGGAGAATATATATATAGTTTATAAACTCATTGTCGTTCAGTTGTCATTTACGGCACCATATACCAAAAAATTAGGCAAATAGTTACCTGAAACCAGTTAGAACCTACTTCCACTTGTACTACCATTCCACAACTGTACAATAATAATTTCAGTTTCATACCAAGGAATGGTTACAATATTTTGAAATAATAGACAGTTGTAGTTATTATATTGACTAGAATTAGCAAGCAAGGTAGTAGATAATTCTACCTGACATAGTCAGTGACAGATGGCTTATTTCCAGGCTTGCAGTAGTCTGTATCATTCAGTCAAATATTCTAGAATAGAGTGGAATGGTTGTCAACATTTGAGAATAACTAGGTCATTGGCTAGATTAACCTGTCCTTTACATTGACAATCCTAATTTGTTGTCACATTTCATGTTTGTTTATAAAGGAAATGAAATGGGGTTTAACATCCTACTGTTCTGCTCCAAACATGCATGAATTATGGGATTTATTTCGGGAAGGGGTGACTTGAGCTAAAAGGTTTCCTTGGCCCATACTAACCAGGAGCTTGGTGTTTTATGTGGTTGATTATCCAGTAAAACTTCATCAAATCTGGACACCTGACCTAGACCCTCTGTATGTTGAAGACAAAGAGGTTGTGGGTTTCTGAGACTAGGCTTGCCTAATTTCTGTATTTTCAGAAATGAAATGAAATGGGGTTTAACTTTCTACTTTCAGATATTTCAAGCAATGATAACATTAAATGGTTTGCAGGAGTTTAATACTGAAGACTGAAAACTCTGTAGAATTTGAATTTGTGCCATTGTCTAATTTGTCTTCAAACATCAAGATTCATATGAAGAGAAAACAGAAAAATAAAAATGTCCGGAAGAAGGAATAGAGGAAACTTTGGACTTATTTTACTTGGATCACAACTTTTAAATGTTGGGGTAAACAGAATACCTCCAGTAACTCTAGCCCTTATTGCTGCACAGACAGCAATTTTTATGGATGTTTTCCCCAAATATTTCCCATCAGCGACTGCTGTTTGTATGAGTTCATATATTGTGTGGTACCATAAAAAATGGGAAAGACTTTTTCTCTCAGCTGTTTTTCACGCAGACGACATGCATCTTTATTTCAATATGTCTTCGTTAATCTGGAAAGGGATATTTCTAGAGAAAAAGTTTAAAAGTGTTTATTTTGCATATCTAGTCTCAGTTTTTACAGCTTTAACAAGTATTGTTTATATTGGCTTAAATATTTTATTAGAAAATGTTTTAGAAGATCATTCATATGGAATGCAGTGTGCTGTTGGATTCTCAGGTAAAATTATCATCTTATCATCTAATGACCTCTGACTTCCTTCAGTAAACTTGAGTTCCTTTCTAAAATGTAAATGCCCCAACATGCAGCTTTTAAAAAAATGTATTAACAGCAATTTTGATTTATTTTTTGTGACTGGATCATAGCTACAGGTGTGGAATTCTACACAATATTCACAATACTAGTCTATATTACACATTTATGTAGGCCTGTTTTCATTTTCCACTGTATTATCTTAAACAGGTGTACTATTTGCATTAAAAGTTTTAGTGACTCATTACACACCACCAGGACGCCACCTAGCTCTCGGTTTTATACCTGTACCATCCCGATGGATTTACTGGGTCGAGTTAATCCTAATCCAATTAGTTACACCTAATGCATCTTTTACAGGTAAGATAAAACATTGAAACTCAGGTTTAGCTTTAAAATAATTTATTACCAAATAACAGTTTATACAATTTATGAATCCTCTCCAATATAAATTGGCGATGCAACTCATTAATTATGCACAGGTCGTTAATTATGAACAGGTCATTAAACATACATTATGCAAGAGCAAAATCGGCCTATTGTAGGTCTTTCTTTAGGCCTGAAATGTTATAAAAACTATTAATTAGACAATAATTAACTTATCCAGACCATAATCAGCTCTCGATGTTAAGGCTTGCCTGCGATATTTGTTGGATTACAGTCCGATTTGCAGCAAAACTTTCCTTCGTGATTAACGATTAAATGGATAATCAAGACTATTAGTTTTGTCTTATCGTCTTCAGTAATGATGATTGAGGCTAAGCGGAACTTTCATCCGCTTGGTTCTTGGTTGATAGTGGATCAATTTGACTGAAATTTTCAGCAAGTTGCCTTTACATTATGTAGTTTTTAACTATTATAGTGAGAACTGCCAACTCGTTATCTAATCTCCCATAATGTATCTTTAATTAATTATAAAAATGTTTTATTATCTTGCAAGGTACCTTATATACACAAATGATTTTATCCAATGAATCTGTGAGTCGCAAACATGAAAAATATTTTGTTATTGCAATAATTTGTTAAAGTTGGGCATTGTTGAATTATTGTTTAATTTATAAAAAAAATTGTGTTTGCTTTTGGCAGGTCATTTAGCTGGTATTTTAGTTGGGTTGTTTTTTATCAAAGGTCCATTAAAACCTCTCATGGACAGCATCATATCTCCAGGTAAGATATTCATTCTCAGGGTTACATGTGGCTAACATTTGCTACCCATCATTTACTGTTTTGTTTTTAGGCATCAAAATTTAAATAGAAGTATATTTTTTGCATTATATGAGGCGTTTTTACGGGAAACCGATTAGGGCTAATCGATTTGCATTTCCTTTCCAAGCACATTTACGGCAAAAATTAGCCTAATCGGTTTCACCTAATTGTCGTATTTACCACGACGATTTGCCAAATTGATTATGCAAATCTTCCAACTTGCTCGCCTGCCGGATTGAGGATTCGATTTCCAAGATGGCGTCCCCAACAAGGGACACGCCGTGCCCGACGTTAGATCATTTTCTTTTGAATTTCACGTTAAAATATGAATAGGCCTATTATGGATATTCCTAATAAAAATACGGGGCATTTGGGGACAGTCAACTGGTACAATTTTTCGTTTTTATTTTTGGGCGGTGTCGGCAAGAACATAATAAAGAAAAGTGATTTTTTTTAACAGTTGCGAGGCAACTCATCGTGTTTACGAGAACCGATTCGAATACCAACTCGAGACCTATGTCTTTGTACAAAACGAGATAGGTAATCGAAACCGATTTGTTTTCTCGTAAAAACGCCTATGGATATTCTCTACATTATTTTACCTAATCAATACAACTTTTGTGGTAAATAATGACGTTACAATGTATAGTTTAGTTTTGTAATTATTTATCGCTTATTGGCAAGCCTACATTAATAATGGATGATGAGTGTAGTATTATTAATGAATATTATATGGTACTTTCTTCAGAAATGGGTAATAATTACAGATACCATGGTACTGGCTATAGTTCTGGCAATAGTCAGTCTAGTAACTATATTTACACTGACAGGGGAGGTTACTCTAGAACAACTCCTTCAGCTCCACCACCAGAATATGGATTTAGACAAGAATATACTGGTGGTTTATCAGAAGATGAACAATACAGACGTGCTCAGAGAGAAAGTTTGCAACAACAAACGAATCAGAGTAAGGCATTAAAGCAATTGTCATGATTCAAATCTATAGTCATCAAACATATGATTTGTCAGAGGGAGATTAAAAGATTCTGTTTTACTGTATTATAACACTTTGTGAATAAAAATTGTGTTTGAGGTATCTATTTAAAGATACATTATGGGAGATTTGATAATGAGTTGGCAGTTCTCACTATAATAGTTAAAAACTAGATAATGTAAAGCCTATTTGGTGAAAATTTCATTCAAATTAATCCACGATGAACCGAGAACTAAGCTACTGAAATTCCCATAAGCCTTGGTCATCATTACTAAAGTCCGTACGATAAACAGCATAGTCTCGATTATCCATTTAATCGTTTAATCGAGAAGGAAAGTTATGCAGTAAATCGGCTTACAATCCACTAAAGATCGCAGGCTAGCGCTGCCATCTAGAGTTGATTATGGCCTGGATAGGTTAATTAATGTCTAATTAATAATTTAGATAACATTTCAGGCCTAAAGAAAGACCTGCAATAGACAGATTTAGCTCTTGCATAATGTATGTTTAAAGGTTTGTAGTATACCGCTGTATAGAACAGAGTTAGATTTACGGGAAATCTATGAAAATTGTGTTATAATATATAACCAAATCAATACATACATATATCTTCTTGTTATTTTACAGGACTCTACCCAGATTTGGACGAATTAAGAAAACACAGAATGAGACATTATAATTAATTTGGTTAATGAAGTCATATTAAAAGTTTGAATTCCATTGGTTAATGAAGTCATATTAAAGTCTAGATTCTTTTAGTTGATGATGTCATACGGCAGTCTGGTTTCTATTGTCAATAATTTCTCACTTTCAAAATGTTACGGTAACATTCCAGCACAAATTGTGACAGATTTGGACAATATTTTCCTGAAAAAGGAATGCAGTGAAAAATTTAATGGTACATTTTATTGTGGGATAAGTCTGTCAACTGATGACTAGTCTGTCAACTGATGATGCCTGCCAGCTGATGGCTAATCTGTCAACTGATGGCTAATCTGTCAACTGATGATGTCTGCCAATGAATATAAAGTAAGAACGATATGTGTAGCGCCTTTCTGTCTGACATGGAGAGCGGAAACATACTAAAACCGGTCGCCACATCCTACGTACGACCAATGCATCTTTTCTTACTACATATTTCTGTAGCCTTGTGATCGTCTAGAATTTGTCTTTAGCAGTCTGTAGTTCTGCTTCACGTTGTGTATTTACTTCTTACTGGTTTCTTAAGACGTTTGTCTTACCAGGAATAACAATGCAACAATTCGCTTCTACATTTTATATAGCATAGCTGAATACATGTATACAAGCACAGATTACAATACAAGCTAAAACCGTTTCTCAACTCTAGCCAGCCTCGCGGCTGTCTAGGAACTCAGATGGAACCTCTCTGGAATCTATATTACGCACAGAAAGCCTGTTCATGGACCTGAACTTGTGTAATTTCTGATATGATTGGTAAAGTGAAGCCAAATGATGCAATTAGAATAATTCCACTCATGTGTAATCTGGTGGTATTTTATTGACACATGTTTTGGCTAAATAACTCTTTTTATGTGTCAACTGTCAATTACAGACTAAGTTGATTTAGTACACACTATATATAATATATATGTGAATATGTGTGAAACTATTAATTTGCCAAATATATTAATTAATGAAATATAAAGTCATCTTATTTCTCTATTCTTTGTCTATAAATTTAAAAACAATGCCGCAATGACTATATTGTTACATATGTGTGTAATGGTATGACTAATTTATCAAACAGAAGTTTCAGTTATAGGCTCTCTTTAAAAGAAAGCAATAGTCTTTCAGTGAGGCAAATGCTATAAACAGTTGCAAATCCAAAATTGTGTGACTATCCTGCTTGGTTCATGGCATATCATGATAGTGATGATACTAAGGTGCCCCTTTTTATATGCCCGATTGATACACAGTGTTGACGGTCATGAGGCGAAGAAGCCTATTGATTTTCAACAATTTCCGATAATTACTGCCAGAGTTATAGCTTTTGATCACTTTGAAAAATCTTGTGGATGCTTTAGAGGCTAAAGTTAATGAGGCGAAGAAGCCCAATAATTTCCGATAATTACTGCCAGAGTTATGGTCCTTGATTACTTGAAAAGTTAATATAAATTTATATTGCCAGTTAGTGATACCCTGATATTTTTGCCCAGTGCTTGCCCCATGGGTGTTTTCGGGGTAATCCAGTATTTTTCTGGTAAGATTGGTTGTCTGTACTTTCCATATATACCAAATTTGCCATACGTTTATTGGAAATAACCACCCGATCAATACTTTCGGGACAATGTATCTTTAACATTTTCTTCATCATAAACATAACAAATCCATAGAAATAGGTGCAAATAAATCATTAAATAAATTAAAACTAGTTACAACTCTTTATTATGTAAAGAGAGAGGGGGGTGGGGGTACCCGTAGTTTTTATGCATCCACATTTTCATGTGGACGTATTATGTCGTCATTCTACAGGTCACAAGTTTTATCCGATTTTGATGAAACTTTTGATATTGGCATATATCGGCCCATAACTTCATGGTGTACGAAAAATCACGTTTTTAGTTTGTAGACCTTCTAGAAGTCACAATTTGTATCCGATTTTGATGAAACTTGAATGTATGTTTATAACCCAAAGATCTCGGTTCCTTTCAATATTCGCGAATATCAGACTGTAACTTCCTGGATTATGGCCCCTGATTGTACGAAAAACCGTGTTTTTTTTTAGCTTGTGGATTCTCTAGATTCTCCCATTTTTAAAAACTGTTTAAATAAATCACCATTCCATCATACGGAAGGTTGATTTCGAATTTTGGGAAAATCAAAACCAAACTACCCGACAAAATGGCCGCTCTTTGTACGCAAATAGTGTAAAAGTACGTAATATGAAGGTTATGGACCCTCTAGAGTTCACAAATTTTACCCGATATTGATGAAATTTAGAATATATCTATATATCCCAAAGATTGCAGTCCCTTTCGATATTTGCACATTTCAGACCATAACTTTTTTGATAATGGCCCTGATTTGTACGAAAAATACTTTTGTTTTTAGCTTGTTCTCTATCCATCCCTTGCAAAATGTGGGTGTATCTTGCCTGGCAACCTCTGGTTCTCTTATGGAAGAAACCTTTTCCTAATAAGATCCTCCCTTTTTAGCCAACGATAAAAATTCCCAGAACGTTCCATATATTGGAGAAGCGCCCCGCTCTCTCCCCCCCCCCCCCCCCTTTGATCTCCAAGATCTGAAATATACAATTATCAGTGGATGCTAAAACAAAAGCATCGCTAACGCTGCAATATACGTCCACATTACAGCATTGATTGATATGGTACTTTTAAAAAAGAAGAGAATGAAATATAAAATGGCTGTAATATGATAAGAGGCAAAGAAGGCTAGGCATTGGGTTTGTTTTGCCAAATTTACAGAGAAAATACTAACAAAAAAGTGGGTGTGACACTGCCCTAGGAGGTCGGGGCAAGCACCAAAATAAATAGTTGCTCTCTTTACGGTATAAGGAATAAATATGCAAAGTTCCAAGATGAACCATTCAGAATTGCAGCCTCTAGACTAGAAATACAAAAAATGGGTGTGGCTCTGCCCCTGGGGGTTGGATATGGAACAATATAAATAGGTATCACCCAGTTATTGAAATGACAACATCAATAGTTGCGTCCTTAGGGTATAAGGAATAAGTATTCCAAGTTCCAAGATAATCCATTCAAAATTGTGGCCTTCGGGCGCTAAAGGCAAAATTTGGGTGTGGCTCTGCCCTTGGGGGTCGGGGCATTCACCAAAATCAATAGTTGACTCCCTTAGGCTACAAGGAATACATATGCCAAGTACAAAGTTGATCCATTCAGAACTCCGGCCTGTAAACGATAAACACAAAAAATGGGCGTGGCTCTGCCCCTGGGGATCGGGCATGCACCAAAAACAATAGGGATCATCCATAGGGTATAAGGAATTCATACGCCTGTAGGCTGCACACAAAAAGATAATAGGCGTGGCTCTGCCCCTGGGGTTGGGCATGCAACCCAAACGATAGGGGTGTTCCTTAGGGTACAAAGAATAAGTATGCAAAGTTTCAAGATGATACGTTAAGAAAGACGGCCTGTAGACGACAAATACAAGAAATGGGCATGGCTCTGCCCCTGGGGATCGGGCATGCATCAAATGAAATGAAATGAAATGAAATGGGGTTTAACGTCCTACTGTTCTGCTCCTAACCTGGGCTAATGAAGACGGGCATACGCCATACAGTGTGCTATGAGGGAAATTTTGCCCGGGCAGCGGCACTATCGCCTACTCTTATATCGAATTCCAACTGCCAAGGGATCTTTTACGTGCATTCCAATGTATACACGGGACCTCGGTTTTTCGTCCCATCTGAACGACTAGACAGCTTTCCTTGTCAGCCCCTCCGTCCTGCATCACTGACAAGGGAGAACCACGCTGGTAAATCTGGATGAACTTTCTCGGCCAGTGCAGGGATCGAACACCCGACCTCCAGGCTAGCGAGCCAGCGTCTTACCCACTTAGCCACGTGATCCCCCGGCATGCATCAAAAGAGAGAGAGAGAGAGAAATGGGGTTTAAATGTCCACTTGACACAAACTGGGTTATTTTGGGACTAACACATGGTTCAATTTTATTTCAATAATTTGCTTGCGCGTAGGGGTCTTTAGCAGTGGGAGGAAACCGGAGGACCCGGAGAAAACCCCCGAGGTTGGATGCACCAAAAACAATAGGGATCATCCATAGGATATAAGGAATAAGTGTGTAAAGTTTCAAGATGATTACTTAAGAATTGTGGCCTGTAGGCGACACACAGACACACAAAAAGAAAATGGGCGTGGCTCTGCCCCTTGGGGTTGGGCATGCACCCCAAACGATAGGGATGTTCCTTAGGGTATGCAAAGTTTCATTATGATTCGTTAAGAAATGCGGCCTGTAGATGACAAATACAAAAAATGAGCGTGACTCAGCCCCTGGGGGTCGGGCATGCACCAAAAACAATAGGGATCATCCTTAGGGTATAAGGAATAAGTATGTAAAGTTTCAAGATGATCACTTAAGAATTGTGGCCTGTAGGCGAGACACACACACACACAGGGGCGATGGCAATAGACGTCCACATTATCTTTGGAGCTCAACAATTTTGATTCTAATTGAGTGTGAATGCTCACATTTAGCACTGATAAGCAAAATTATCGATGCTTTATAAAAAGAAAAAACATGCAGATGTTGTCAGATAATGGCTGGTCTTATTGGGGCTTTGTATGCAATGCTGCCCAGTGTTATTGGTAGTGTGATAGCACCAAAGTTTTCAAGTCACAGATCTTGAATAAATGCAGTCTCGTGTTCAGGTGTAAGGTTGGCATATCCTATTGTCATTGTTCTGACCCGATCTTGTGTCTCATAAATATTGATTACAAGTACCGTGGTTTGATGTGCAATATTATAGGGTGCAGTAGTTCAGGGTGGTCCCCATGCCACTCAACAAACTACACTAGATCTCAAGATTATATATGGGTGATGTTTTTATTGGAAGCTTTTGTTTTTTTCACACAAAATAATTTACAACTTTCAAATAGACTATAAAATTATGCATGGAAAGTGGATTACAATAATTATATGTAACAAGTGTTGAGTTTTACTTGTATTGCATCATTAATATTTTTATATATTTAGCCAAAAAGCTGGAATAAATGAGACAATGTTTTGAATAAAAAGAATAAAACCAGCAATGATAGATAACACTATAAATGTGATAGGATTCATCACGCTGAATAACGGGGAGGTTTCTATGCAGAAGTACTGGATTTACATGTCAGCTGCAGCCAATGCAGGGCCTCATTATCTAGGGAGGCCTTGGCCTTCTGCCACAAAATTCATACACAATCTTTATATCAATGCTAAAATTTCAGCAATGCGTTCTTTGGGCAGCCCAAGGACTCCATTAAACTGACACTGTTTCTATGAAGATACCCAATGCAAAATAATTAAAATAATAATTGGATGAAGGAAGGTTTGTATTTCAGGAAATCGCTTAAAAACAACCATGATTCTAACATTTATAATATTTAGCAGAACTTGAATATTAAGAACTATAGTATACAAATTACATTAAAAAAACTTCAGCAAAAACTTATATAAGTATGGTTTCTTTGGTTTGAAATTAATAATGAAAAAGAGTAAACAATTATTGCTAGACGTTTCCTAGACGTTGAATGCAATGCCAATTAACTACAATTTGTATAAAAACTGGCTAAAAATTTAAAATGCATTGAAATTAATTAAAATGATCAATTACTGTAATAAAGGAAGACAACTGAATTGACTATTTAATCTTTTCAATAAACTTGTACCTTTACAAACAAACTAGATCAGAGTTCACAAAGCATTCTCAGACTTAAGTTAAGAATTTACTCAACTTTCAATCACTGTTTATGAGAAACATCTTTGATCCAGAAACACAAAACTTTTCACATACTGACATAGTATCTCATTGATACATTAAAACAACAAAAGTTCTATAATGGGCTATATTTTGGATAAAATAAGGGGAACAATTTTGAGTAAATTCTTAACTTAAGTCTGAGAATGCTTTGTGAACTCGGGGGGCCAGACAGTTAAATGGCTTGTAAATGTAATTCAACTACTGTAAAAAAAAAAATAAAAAATAAAAAAACCAATACAAAATATAAATCTTGGCAGATAAATCCACTTAATCAGCAGAAAACAATACCTATCACAGCACACATTGATAATAAATTAATCGTAATTACAACAATTTAAATGTACAGTGTATTTATTTACAGTGTATTTATTTACAGTATGTACAGATAAATTAGAGAATAAAATTTATTCTAAAACATTCAACCGGACTCTCAAACTGATAAAACAATCTGAGAGGGATATTAAATTCTTCCTCATGAAACATCAAAATAAAAAACTTGATTAAATTGAAAACTTGATCCAAATGAATAATCTTTGATTAGACTACTTTTTAATATGAAACTGATCTTTTTTCGAAGAAATACAAACTGAGGTTAGTTATTAATTTGCAAGATGCTATACCCAAGTACCTGGATAACCATAACTGTACATTTGGAAGTTATGGTGGCTAAGTTTTGAGCTGAAATTTTCATACAAGGCCATTGGACTATTTCTTTTGATTTTAAGAGTTGATTTTTATACTAAAAAGACACCTTTATCAACAAATATACCAAATTCCATAAACTGTTGCTTTAAATTAAATATACCTTATGTACAATAATAATGGTACAAACAATTGATAAAAATATGTGTGGGTGTAGATTATTAGTGAAACATGTTTAATATTATCCTAAATCTTATAAAGATGTTTTGCTCATGGTGTTGGATGAGAAAGTTCAATGGGATTTTCCGACGTACTTTCCCCGCGGTCCTGTGTACACATTGACGTGCACGTAAAAGATCCCATGGCAGTTGGACTTTGATATAACAGTAGGATATAACGCCGGTATGGGCAAAATTTCCCTCATTGCACACTGTATGGCGTTATTCCCGTCTTCAATAGCCCAGTCGGAGCAGAACAGAAGGACATTAAACAGCTTTTCATTTCGTTTATAAAGATTTCTAATTTAATTTATAAATATTATTAATGTTTTAAAAAAAATCTTTTAATGTTAAATACAATTAAGAACTGGTTTAAGAAATTTTTACATCACTGATATATATATATATATATAGTCAAAAACAAACACAACAAATCATCAAAATGCTACCAAACTAATCACAATGTCCAGTGTATAAATATTATAAAAAGACATTTCGAGCAAGTGGGCTTTAAGTCCACTTGACACAAACTAGGTTATTCAACATATATAAATCTCAATAATTCTCGTGTGCATTTGTAACTTTATCAGTCAAAGGAAAGCTGGGGACCTTGAGAAAAACCCATGAGGTTAGGCACACGACTCTACTCTTTGTCTTGTTCAAAATGATCTGAGAAATGATAGTAAGATCACTACTACCACTCACACAGATAAAACTGTTGCTCAGCAGACGGACAATTTGTGGTGTTAAGGGGAGATAATATTCCACTAAGGACTCGAGGCAGGAGCTACACCCCCACCCAACCCCATCATGTAAGGGACTTATTTCTTTAATTTTAGGGCTGTTTGTGTAAAGCCGGGAAAACCCTTACTATTAAATATTTAGATACATGAAATCCTAAACAACACATAAAAATAACTGATGTAATTTAACAAAACAAACTAGAAGCAAAATTTAGTACAAAATATAAATATTACATTTCATCATTAAAGATACATTATGGGAGATTAGATAAAGAGCTGGCAGTTTTCACTATAATGGTTAAAAACTAGGTAATGTAAAGAGAATTTGCTGAAAATTTCATTCAAATTGATCCACTTTGAACCGAGAATTTAGCGATTGAATTTTCGGCCTAGCCTGGATCATCATTACTAAAGTCGGTACGATAAAAAACAGTCTCGATTATCCATTTCATGATTTAATCATGAATGAAAGTTGAGCAGCAAATCGGATCCTAATCCAGTAAATATCACAGGCTAGCATTGACATCGTGAGTTGATTACGGTCTGCATAATTTAATTAATGCTAATTATTAATTTAGATAACATTTCAAGCCTAAAGACCTGCAATAGGTCGATTTAGCTGTTGCATAATATATGTTTAAGAAGGATTAAATATTGACCTTGAAATACAGACCCTTAAGATTCTGAAGTGGTCTGTTCTTAAAGGTTCAACCTTCAACATAAGGAAGCCAATTAAAAATGTCAATATCTATATTACATATTAATACTATTGGAAAACACAGTTAAATGCTGAAAATATAACTTTGAAATATAAAAAGGTAACAAAGTTTTGTTTGATTATTGGCGGTTTGAAAGAGAAGCTTTTGATTGAAAAACCTTGCATATTAAGTACAATTTCATTAAAATATTGTGATTTACCTGAATTATACTTGTATATGAAATTAGAATATTTTGATTGAATAATTCGACATATTGGAAGCCTTTATAATATATACAATCAATAGGCCAATATGAAATTGAGTTGATATTGGAATAATACTGATTTCAATAGGTTCAATGACAAAATGTTGAAGATTTTTAATCTTAAAACAAAACACAAACAATACTGATTGATCTTAAATAATTTATAACCAGCTCTGTTGATAAGGCATTTGAAGAGTGTGAACATCTCTATTGAAAGGGTGGAGAATGGGAGCACTTAAAATCAATATTTAAGATCAAATGACCGAAAATCTCAGTGCACTTGAAACAAATCAAAGTAGTTAATAAATTGTCTCCCTCTGAAAGCTTTAAGTTATGTACATGCACAACTAGCATTATCTGATAAATTAAATTAAGTGTGATTTAACGGTCGAGAGCAACACATTAAGTAGTCCCAAGCTGTTGTTTCAATATATTACGCAATGTCTTACTCTTAAGCTTGAGACCATTAAACAATTTAAAATACAGACACGTGTAGGTGCTTTGCAATGAAATACGTCGCACGCGTCTAAAATTTCAACTAGTACACTTGACACATTGCCATACCATTATTTGAAATAATGGTACGCCAACATCAAAGGGTGATGTCAGTATTTTAACACTGGTTAATCTCTTCAAACCCTTTCAAACAGTTGGTCATAAATAAATTTATTAATATAAATATTTTAACACTAAATACAAACTTAATTTGATAATACTGATGAACACTTCTTAACTGAAATAACTAAAAACAATATATTTTTTAAAATGCAGCTCCTAGAGACCAACGATGGTCAGATTTTCTTCGTCTCATCCTCATTATCTGACTATCGACATCTACCGACATACTTTTACTCTTCAAATCATCACGTAATTTGATATTCGCTAACTTCATTAACCCGATATTTCTACTAGTTGCCGTTAGTGAATGAAGCAGAGAATCGCCACCCTGAAAAATATTTAATTCAAAATTTGTTTAATAGCCCAAATTGATTTCAAATGTTAGTTTGATATTGGTATACACAGTGCAAGGTGGGAGCATTTTGTACACACAGTGGAATTCTAGCCTACTCTTCTTTGATTTCAAGGGCTTCTTTTATGTGCACAGCAATGAGTAAATAGAAGGACTCAAGGAGCTCAATTTTCCATCCCTTCTGAACAGCTAGACACTTTCCTTGTCAGCCTCCCCAGCACAACTGTTGACGAGTAAAGTCCAGACGTGAAAAATCTTTTTGACCCACTCAGGTATTCAAACTCGAGACATTGTAATTGAGAGACCACTCGACTACTTTGTCACAAATGATAAAACACTGCAAAAGAAAGTATATCAAAGTGATCACACGACAGAAAAGTTACTCCAGTTCCAGAAGTCTATGGCTGAACCTGGAAATTGTATACAAAGTTTTCTTTTATGATTGATTTTAGAAGATGGTAATCCGTCAAAACTTGATCCGTAACTGTATTGCTGGTAGAAGGATACTTAATTGAGAACACTACAACCAGCCAACTTGCTCCGGAGTTTGTAATATGTGGCTCATCAGATGAATATTGCCTAGTTTTGTTGGGGTTTTCGTATTTTGCAGGTAGAATTTGGTTTATTAAATGTTCAACCAGCAGCTGCCAGACAGGATACGCCTACATTTTGCAACAGATTGATAGAGAACAAGCTAAAAAAACAAACACGATTTTTTGTACAATCAGGGGCAAAAATCCAGAAAGTTATGGCCCGAAATGTGCAAATATCAAAAGGGACTCAGATCTTTGGGATATAAAGATATGTTTTAAGTTTCATCAAAATCGGATCAAAATTGTGACCTCTAGAGCAGGGCTTCCACTTCAAAATTTTACCTGCCGGTCATTTTTGATAACGCACGAAAACTTTTCAAAGTAAATTTATATTTCATGTTTTTTATTCATGGTAGGGTATTGTGAATTCACGTGTCTATACTACTTTGTCACCATGGGGTGCACAAAAAAAATATATTTGACTTAAAAATGAAATATTAGTAAGGCTCATGATAATTATTTAATAATTAAATATTCCGTTTTGGCTACTTAAATAACGAAATAGTTGAATTGGCCGGAGAAAAACCATTTCAGTAGCTCACACGTAATTAACACGTGCTCTATAGAAAACACACTGACCTGGATAATTTTGAGTTGTAATACAATAACTTTGAAATGGAGATAAATATATAATTATCCATGGCATACATCTCACATTTTTTTGGTTTTAGACTATCTCTTACGGAAGTACGGGCCGCAGAATTGTGACTTAAATCCTAATAATGTATAACTAAATGACTAACGGATAACTAACTTCACGGCTAGCGACACTAGCGCCCCCTAGAATATGGTCGTGTATAAGAGTAACCGTATATACACGACATTTCTTCGACACGTGGAATTATCAATATTGCTGCACAATAGAACTGGAATACGTATTTTTCTTAATTGTTCGGTAAGCAAGTTAACTAATCTCTAGATTTTATTTCAACAATTTCCACAAGGCCGGAATACCGCTATAAACATTTTATTTTTAAATGCATTTTTCTTCCAACACGTACGTTGTTGAGGATTTACGTAATTTCTATGCTGTTTTTATTTGATATGACAGTTGGTTGGATTCGAAGAGCAATACTTCATAGCAATTGCCCTTTTTCGAAGATCATAATAACCTCGTTTACATTGTGCCTGACCGTAATAGCGGTAAACGGCTTTGTTGTTGAAAATTCTTATGACACGTGGTCAATACGTGAATGATTAACAATGGGCCGCTTCACGCCGTTGATTAGATTCCCACTTATCAATTAACATTTATTGTTCTACTACCAGATACTCATCATTAATTATCAACACAACACTCAGTATAATCTGTTGACGACTATATATACAACTCTATAACACCAATCATGAGATTGGCTTCTAGACGACGTGCATTCTTGTATAGTTACACAGTCATGTTTGAAATTTTTTTTTTTTTTTAAAAAAAAGACCCTCTTTCCGGCGTGCAAAATGACCGTTAGGTCAGATTTAGGAACGGTCAATTTCAATAGCCGTAGGTCTCGACCGGCATATACGGCCGACGTGGAACCCGTGCTCTAGAGGGTCCACAACCTTTGTATTACACACTTCTACACAATTTGCATACAAAGAGCGGCCATTTTGTCGGGCAGTTTCATTTTGATTTTCCTGAAATAGGACTTAATCTTCATTATGGTGGAATGTATTTAAACGGTTTTTAAAATCGGAAAAAAATTCTAACCTCTAAAGAATCTGCAAGCTAAAAATGCGATTTTTCGAACAATCAGGGGCTATAATCTAGGAAGTTAAATTTGGGTATCCGCTGTTATCAAAAGGAACCAAGATCTTGGTGTGTAATTTTGTTATATTCACACGATTTTTTAAATCGGATAAAAATTGTGACCTCTACAGGGACCACAAGCTAAAAACGTGATTTTTTGTTCAATCAAGGGTTATAATTCAGGAAGTTACGATCCGATATGCGCGAATATCGACAGGAACCAACAACTTTGATATACCAGATATTGTTTACACTATTTGTGTACGAGGGGTGGCCATTTTGTCTGGCAATTTTCGTCCGATTTTCATGAGACTCAACCTCAGACAAAATTACGGTGTAATGGTGATATATTCGAACGTTTTTTTAAATCGGATAATAATTGTGACCTCTCTATGGACGACAAGCTAAAAACTCGATTTTTCGTAAAATCAGAGGCCATAATTCGGGAAGTTACGATTCGACATGCACGAAAATAGAAAGGAACCAAGATATTTGGGTTATAAACTTGCATTCTAAATTTCATCAAAATCAGATGACAATTGTGACCTCCAAAGGGTCCACAACCCTGATACACAATATTTTGACACTATTTGCGAACGAGGGGCAGCCATTTCGTCCGTTAGTTTCGGTCTGATATTTACGAAATTCAAACTCAACCATCCTTAGGGTGTAACGGTAATATATTCAAACGTTTTTTTAAATCTGATAAAAATTGTGACCTCTATTACACAAAAAAACAAATACACGGACAGGACATCATACTCAGGAAAACACAAACATACAGACAATTAAAAAAAAGTGAATGGATCCCGGGGCTAGCCGTAAGCGTCCACTGCGCTGTATGGGGTCCACAAGCTAAAAACGCGATTTTTCGTACAATCAGGGGCCATAATTCAGGAAGGTATGGTTCGAAATGCGTGAATATCAAAAGGAACCGAGATCTGTGGGTTATAAACATGCATTTCAAGTTTCATCAAAATCAGATGACAATTGTGACCTCCAGAGGGTCCACAACCCTGATATGCAATATTTTGACACTATTTGCGAACGAGTGGGCGGCCATTTTGTCTGTCAATATCGGTCCGATTTTTACGAAATTCGAACTCAACCATCCTTAGGGTGTAACAGTGATATATTCAGTGATATATTCACACGTTTTTTTAAATGGGATAAAAATTATGACCTCTATGGGGTCCACAAGCTAAAAACGTGATTTTTCGTACAATCAGGGGCCATAATTCAGGAAGTTATGGTCTGATATGCGCGAATATTGAAAGGAACCGAGATCTGTGGGTTATAAACATACATTTCAAGTTTAAACCAAATGGGATAAAAATTGTGACCTCTACAGTGTTCACAAGCCAAAAATGCAATTTTTCGTACAATTAGGGGCCATACATGCCAATATCGGAAGGAACTGAGATCTTGGGGTGATAAACCTATATTTCAAGTTTTGTTGAAATCGGATAAGAATTGTGAGCTGTAGAGTGTTCACAAACAATTGTGGACGGATGTCCAGACGGACGACAATATACTTCCACATGAAAATGTGTGCGTATAAAAAACAGCCTGTGTCCCCCTTTTCAGGGCTGGCCCATGTTGCCCCGGAATGCCTGATAGGCATGTGGTTTTATCGTATCACTCATATGCTCCTATATCCAGAAATATATAGTTTGTCTCTAGATATAGTTTCGTTTGGTGAAATAATGGCCCTCAACCGCCGCTAACAAGTTAAAGGGCCATTTTGTCTGGCATTTTGGATTTTACTATTATCTAATCACCTCACAACATAATGAATGATTTCAGTGTAATCCTTGACTCTAGAAACATACAATTAGACACCAAAATTATCATCCTAGACTAAATACTATGGGGGTTATAGGGGATCATTTGAAATGACCCCGTCTTGGACACCATCTTGAATTTCTCAAAACACTTAAGGGTGATCGAGGTTCACCCGGCAGATTCTGAAAGAGGACACCATAGGCTACTAAAATCAATCATAAAAATACTTTGTATACAATTACCCGGTTCCCTCGAAATATTGGGTTTGGCGATCAGACTATTCTGTCAACGTGATCAAATTCCTACCCTAGACATTATATAAGTATTATAACATATGGACCATTACCAAAATCAGACTTTCTTTGTGAACGTCACAAAGTTGAACTTCTTGCAAACAAAAGCGGGGGAATTGGTACTCAATTATGTAGTTAAATGTACTCCAGTCACCTTTTCTGGTTTCACTCAAAAGATGCCAGAGGAAATATTTGTAACTTACCCGAATGATTTCTTGTGCTTCAGGTAATTGAGTACCAGGATGTCTCTGGAAAACCCTGACTAAAGGTCGATCCAGTCTTTCTCTTGTAGTTAAATCAGCCGACATGACTGGACCCTGTGAAAATAAAAAATGATAACATTTTAAACTTTTCTTGTTTTAAAGAAATTGTCCATTCAAAGACCTCAGTTTTCATACAATATTTATTGATAAGCAAGCATGAATTCAGCAAAGGAATTAGGAATCGATCCTTCTCATACATAATTACTTTTTATTTTAGTACATGTAGATTCAATCTGATAATAAGTTGGACACTACTACTTCAGCGGCATTTACACGATACAACCAATTCATACAACCATCTGATGCAACATGTCAGGAGGCTGTTCACACAATACAATGGTTGTATGTTTCGTAAGGCAAAATGATGGATTGGTTATATCTTGTTTACGGCAAATAGACACAGGGGCATTTTTAATCATACAAACATCGATGAAAGGAGAAAAGTGCACAAGTTAGACCACTCGGTCACAGACATATGGAGCCAATTTGAATATAACTCAATATCTGTGTTTATTTGTTGGTGCTGTGTGATCCTTCTGCACTAAATATAATATTATACTTACCACCGAGTTTCCTCTGGCTTTATCTGTAGCATCGTACCATCTCTGGGCTCGATGAATACCATGACGATTCTCTCCTAAACCAACTCCTAGATGATGCTAAAAATAAAATTAATATTAGTTTACTTGCTGAAATAAAGAGTAATTTATCTCAGTGGTCACTTTTACAATTTAATGGAGTCAACCTCCCTACTGTCACTGACAACAGCATAATAATAGGAATGGAGATTAACAGCTCGTCAACACAATACTTCAGTCATTTTGAGACTAACAAATGGTTATTTTCTTCTATGGTCACATGTGTAAAGCTAGAGAAGAGATTTTTACCTCGACAGAGAGCATTTCCAACTACTCTTTTCACTAATATTATGAAAAATGTATTTGCCCACTTTTTTATATGGAAAGGTAATATGGGTCCCATATGGAAACCTCATGCTACCATCTGGGCCAACATCCTACCATCTGGGCCAACATCCTACCTTTCCCCCATATGGTTCCCATATTTCAATGTTTAATATAGGGTGGCATGTTGTTCGAGTTATCACTCTTATATAGCAATTATTCTATCAAAAGAATTTTAATTCATGAATATTATATATGAAGAGCGAAAATACAAAGCACTGTCTATCCATTTTAGTTATTTCGAGTAAAAGGAATTATGTTTTCTTGTTTCCGGTTACATTGTAATAATCTAGACTTACCTTAAGAGTAACAGTTTCAGCAATTTTCTGTGTCATACCATCATTAACAGATTTATGGGCGGCTTTCTGTAGTTTCTCAGATCGGTCTATGGCGTCTTTCAATTCTCTACGAAGATAAAGTGATCTAGATCGAGCCTCACTAGCATCAGCAAGAGCAGAATCTGCTTCAGGCGTATATGGACCAAGGGGATCAGCTTGACACGCTCCAAGATGACTTCCGTCAAATCGAGACATGCGTCCTTCAATCATACTTCTGCTTCGTTTTAGTTTAAGTTGTTCCTGATTGGCTGTGTTAGTTATTGATGAGTTAGCGAGACATAGTAGATCTAGTACACGTGATCTTTCCTGTAATGTAGCAAACAACCGTTTCCTCGCTTGATCTAAAGTCTGCAATTCAAAAGCAACAAATTCAAAGTAAGGTGAATTTCAGGGCCAGATTAACAAATGGGCTTCAGAGGCTGCAGCCCACATGGTGGAATGGGTTTAATGTATCATCAACACCATACTTCAGTTTTTTTCTGTGCAATATGAGAATTTTACCCGGACATCTGACTTTTGTTGATTTCCAACTGTTAAGGGTTCTTTTACGAGCAAACGGTTTTGTACACAGCCGGTGGATGTCGGTTCTTGTATTATCCAAACTTCTAGGCACACATTCCTAGTCAGCATTGCAGGTGCCACCCCTGACAAGTGAAGTTCGGACTTTGAATATCATGCAGATTATTCTCGGCCCATGGCTGATAAGAATAGTTTTAATACAACTGACAATGGAGTTTGGGTTTGTAATGATGTATTCTTTGAACTTCTCCAGGAAAACAATGATTATTGAACCATTATTATGTTCATTTCTCTTGTTGTGAAGTATCGTATCTCGGGTCACATGTGAAAGACTCACATTCCGAGCGCCACCATGCTGTCCTTGTCATATTGTGAACATTTATTTGGTGTATTCAATTAGTATAATGTGATCGCACAAGGTAATAAAATTCTGATGCATATGTTGCTAAAAATAGATAGAGCCTATGCACCATTGGTTAATTTAACTGAAATGAAAAGTAGAACTCTCGCGAGACGTGAGAAATTACGAGAGATGGCATGTGAAAATTTCCAATGTGAATAATTCCGGAAGAAATAGATTATATTTTGACGGAATTTTCAAGCGTTTATGATTATAATATTTTGAAAAGGGGTTACTTTTTTAAACAAAATTTATACAAGCTATATATATTTAGAAATGTCGACAAGTATTTCCATTGGAATACTGTATGTACTGTAGTTATAGACGAAAGTAGAAGTTTGACTTGACCGTACGACTACGAAAGCTATTATTTAGCAGACGATGTTTATTATCATTTATGTAACCAAGAATGGCCCCTTACACACAGTTTTTGATCTTCAGAACCATTTCCAATACAAACAACTAATCACTCTCCTTAATATCAGATCATTCTCCTTAATTTCTAAATCGCTCTTCTTATCGAAACTGGGAGAGCTTTTTTAGGGGAGCAATTTTTTCAATTTGTTCATTAAAGGGAGCTTTTTTCGGCTCTCCTCTAAAATACAAAAAACAACGACTTTGTTTACTTCAAAATTTCCGAACTTATAGCTATGTTATCTACAGACAAGTGAGCAGTAGTGTCCAATCAGAGATTGTGACATCGCGACCTCCACCGAAACCTTGACATTGAATGAACCTTGAACTTTGCAACTCGATTATCACAGTTAGACATTTTAGCTTGAAAGCGCGAGCCTTGGTATTCGCCATGATCAAGAAATCTGATAGGCTCACAAGCTGGGCTTGTCTTGTACCCAATCGAAATTAGTGCCGAAATATGCAGGGTATTACGTGAAGGCCTTGATAAGATGTACGTAGTTAAAGCGAGATCAAGCCTTCTATTGAAGATGGAGGGTCCACAGCCTTGATATACCAGATGTTTACAGCATTTGCGTACATGGGACGGCCATTTTGTCCGGCAGTGATATATTTCAATATTTTTTTAAATTGGATAATAATTGTGACCTCTAGAGGGATCGCAAGCTAAAAACATAATTTTTCATGCAATCAGGGGCCATAATTCAGTAAGTTACGATCTGATATTACGTGAATATCGAAAGGAACCAAGATCTTTGGGTTATAAACATGCTTTTCAAGTTTCATCAAAATTGAATCAAAATTGTGATCTCTAGAGGGTCCACAACCTTGAACTTGATATATCAGATGTTTACACTATTTGCGTATGAGGGGCAGCCGTTTTGTCTGGCAGTTTTGGTCCGATTTTCACGAAATTCTAACTCCACCAACATTACGGTGTAACAGTGATATATTTGAACGTTTTTTTTATAAATCGGATAATAATTTTTTGTACAAACAGGGGCAACAATACAGGAAGTTGCGATCCGATATGCACAAATATCGAAAGGAACCAAGATCATTGGGTTATAAACAAACATTTCAAGTTTCATCAAAATTGGGTGAAAATTGTGACCTCTAGAGTGTCCACAAGCTAAATATGTGATTTTTGGTACAATCAAGGGCCATAATCCATGAAGTTATGGTCTGATACATGCCAATATCGAAAAGAACCGACCTATATTTCAAGCTTCGTCAAAATCGGATAAAAATTGTGACCTGTAGAGTGTCCACAAACAAATTGTGGACGGACGTTTTACGCACAGGAGCGACAGCATAATACGTCCACATGAAAATGTGGGCGTATAAAAGAGTCCATCTTCTTAAAAACTAATTAAAAATACTTGACTGGAGACGAGTTTATCTTGGGGATAAAAGGACTATTAAAAATAAAGGTTAATATGTGAGTGGGTGTCAGGAAGGTTATCTGTCTGAACAGTGTTTCTATTTTAGGGCTCATGTGACAAAAGGGGACAGTAAAACAATGGTGTACCTTTAATAATTATACTTATTTTCCACGTGTCATAAAATAATTTATACACAGATATAAATTAACAAAAAATTAAATAAAATATGTGACTGAAGAACCATGTGGAAATTATGAGTAAAGTATAATTTTCAAGACCCTTTATTATTAATTCTTTCTGTAATGGGAATCAAGCTATGAAAAACAAATGACGAAAAAAAAAATCTCTGATCTCGTGAGATCCATACACCTTAGCCAAATCACTTTGCATAAGTTTTAAATATTCTGGTAAACCAATAAGCATCAGTGGTCATATTAGAACAGTCCCATCATTCAAATCCTGATTTTTAACATTAAAATTATATACAGTAAATCATTAATAACAAGAGAACTCTAAATTATATAACGTCACTCATATGTGCAGGACCATCTCTGATCTAGCGTTCTCCATAATAACATTGGTAGTCACTATACCGTTCATCTTGTAAATTTTGTTTCACATACAATGATACATCTAGAATTATCATTTAATATTCAAATTTTGTCACAATGTGTAGGCCTTCAATTAACAATATAGCTACATTATTGCTCCCCGCTTCATTAGTCTAATTTGTGCAGAAAATAAGGATGTTATTGTTAGAACCCTTGTTTTCATTTCTACAATATTGCTATACTGTACCTGTAACTGCTGTTGTACCAGTTTTAGTTGAGCTTCCAGAGCTTTTTTACAGTTCAATAAATGAGCTCGTTCAGCATTTAACAAATCATCGGCTCCATCCCGCTCCTGAAAATACACAATTACATTTTACTATAGGTTGTTGACACCATAGACTAAAATGAAAAAAATTGATATGGCCAGAGTTTCTACCCTGTTTTATACTTATAAATAGATCAGAATAAGTACAACTTTATCAACCCAAATCAGGAAATCTCATTAAAAATAGGGGTCACATAGAATGTTGATTTTACTATTTGTAAAGTGTCATTATGCAGCTGTTAAAACTTGCCTACTGCCTATCAAAGGTCTGACAATCCAGACTTTATTATAATGGAAATAATACTTGACAATCGTGAATATAAACTGTGGGCAGGGTTTGTGACTTTGATCAGAATAAAGTAATTTGACTGAAATTTTTAATATATTCATTATTTATTTATATTTTTTTTTTAACTATTATCTAGCGAAAACAGACAGCTCTTTCTGTAATTCTTGATGTATCTTTAAATGCTATCTGAATATTTGATTCGATTTGATGCTTTTTCAAATTTCTAAATATTGTGCATGTTTCAAATAATGCATTTCCATGAGAAATTTTATATTAATAATTTATTACAATAAAATAATATATGGTTACAATAAAATAATAAATTATTTGTTGATAAGGCTTATATAGTTTACATATTAAAGATGCATTATGAAGAGCTAAATCTAACAATGTTTATCATCGAACTCCATCAAGGGCATTCAACTAATGAACGCCTGCACCACGTTTGATCATTCTACCTCAACTAGAAGGAGAGTTATTGTGTTCCAAAGTCTCGATCAATCAAATTGCTTATCGCTCTGCTTACCCTAAGCAGAAAATGCTTATTATGGAACTTAGTCAAGGTATTGATGTGATAAAAATATACATCAAGTGTCCTCACGCTCACTTAATTAGAACTGAAGTTATTGTCCCAAAGCATCAACCAATCAAATTGCTGATCTCTGCTTACCCTAAGCAGAAAATTCTCATCTTCTAACTCCAAACTCCATCAAGGCATTCACTTAATAAACACCTACATCAAAAGTGAACATTCTAGCTCAAAAAGAATGAGAGTTATTGTGTTCCAAAGTCTCGACCAATCAAATTGCTTGTCACTCTGCTTACCCTGAGCAGAAAATGCTCATTATTGAACTTTGTCAAGGTATTGATGTAATAAAACTATATACCAAATTTCATCACTATCACGTAATTAGAACTAAAGATATCGTGTCCCAAAGCATCAACCAATCAAATTGCTTATCTCAGCTTGCCCTAAGCAGATAATGCTCATCTCCGCATTCCATCAAGGCATTCATCTAATAGACATCTACACCAAGTTTGAACATTCTAGCTCAATTAGAAGGAGAGTTATTGTGTTCCAAAGTCTCGGCCAATCAAATTGTTTATTGCTGTGCTTACCCTGAGCAGAAAATGCTCATTATCAAACCTAGACAAGGTAATGATGTAATGAAACTATACACCAAGTTTCATCACTCTCAATTAATTAGAACTAAAGTTATCGTGTCCCAAAGCATCAACCAATCAAATTGCTTATCTCTGCTTACCCTAAGCAGAAAATGCTCATCTTCGAACTCCATCAAGGAATTGACCTAATAAATACCTACACCAAGTTTGAACATTCTAGCTCAATTAGAAAGAGTGCTATTGTGTCCCAAAAAGTGTGACAGACAGACGAACCTATTTTTATAGTCCCTTGCTTTCTTCCAAAGGCGGGGGACAATTATTAATAAAATAACATGACCCTGTGTAATAAGATGCATTTAGACATGAAACAAGACCGTGAATAATATAGTATCACGTCCTATCTGTACAGCCAATAAAATAAAACCTCCATAAATACAAAGTTACAAGTGCCATTGTTTTGTTTTTACATCAAAACAATATTTATATCAGGTCGTGATAA
Organism: Patella vulgata; assembly: GCF_932274485.2. Classification (NCBI taxonomy): domain Eukaryota; kingdom Metazoa; phylum Mollusca; class Gastropoda; family Patellidae; genus Patella; species Patella vulgata. The sequence continues at coordinate 61,041,803 of NC_065879.2, read as the reverse complement.
CCTTAATCCAACTGATTAATAAATAACCCATACATTGATTATTTAGAATTACATGTTGACATATCAGTTGTTCTAGAAGGTGTATCATACACTGCAATGTTGGGTAGAGTACCTGTTATTGCATGATGATATATGAAAGAAAATCTTTGTGACAAAGTTTATTTCAAATAAACTGAACAAAATCCTTCAATACAACTAGATCGGGTTGAAACTAACATATGGTAAACCTATGTCAATAACTTTTTTCCATGCTATGACTCCACTTCTTGTCAGGGTTGATTCTAGCCTTCATTCAAAGTCGTTAATAAGGGCAAGATTAATGAGCTTGAAGGATTACAGACCAATTAATCAATCAGATCAATTATTGATTGAATCACTAGTTTGTAACACTTTAACCCAACACTTTGATTGGATACAGGCAATTGTTTGGTAAACAAATTATATGAACACTACACTAACATACTTTTAATAAAAAAACTTGTTCCATGGCTTACTACTGAAAAAATAAAGCCATGAAAGATTTTTTAATTCCCCCATCACTGATTGTATGACATTACAACTTATTATTACAATGCGGAACTTTGTCTGGCTTTTCCACATAAAAGAGACAAATGGAAAAAATAGATAATTTTATTCATCTAAAAAAAAACCCAAATCATAAACATCAGAATGCAAATAAAAGGAAATTTTAATGAATGCCAATCTTAATTTCATAGTTTTTAAAATTCATTGGTAAATACAACCCTAGATTTAAAAAAAAAAAAAAAAAAAAAAAAAATTAAAATCTAACATTTTTTCCAATAATAATAATGTGTGATAGGATTCTTATAATTTCTGAAAACCTGTATTAACAGTGATCTTGTTACAGCAGTATTACTTTTCGCCCCTTCAAAACACGAAAGTCGAAAAGTCGAAGTTAAGACAAAATGTGAGGCAAAAGCAAGCTATAAAAAAGCTAAAATGGACTCAAAAATATGAAAATAAGAAATAATACACTGCGATAATACGCCCATTTTTTTCTAATTTCTAATTTCGGACTTGCATTTTGGCTTGTGTACCGGTACCGTCTTGTCGATTTTTCTACTTTTTATATTTTTATATTTATTCCAATTGGTGGAGAAAAACTATGAAAATATTTTTGTATAAAAATTATTATCCGTTTTGGCGGGAAAAAATGGAAGTCAGTGTGAGCCCTGATTGCGCATATTCAAATGTCACCTGGAAAATTGAGACTACAACAACTTCCGAGGTGAAACTCGAAAAGTCGACAGTACGATAGCAAGCCAAAATGATAGGTCGCTAATAGCATGGTGTGTTAATTTCCTAATTTCTACTTTTCGAGTTGCATTTTGGCTTCGTATGCGTGTTGACACCTTCTTACTGCCATCAATAAATACAAAAATATGGCTAATTTGGAAGTCGACAATACGGTATACACGGCAAGTCGAAAATTAGAAATTATAGTTTCCTATTTTCGAGTCGATTTTGGTTTGTATATTGTGCTATCGCCACACATTTTGTCGTAACTTCTGAAGTTATAGGCTTCTATCGAATAGAGTTTTCATATTTACATTTTTTTCACAATAGTTTGAATATATTTTTTCAGCCAATGGCATGGTTAAGTATTGACTCTCGACTGATGAAGAAATACATCCTAACAAAAAAACTCATATTGTTTAAGCTTATATCGTTAATTACGAAAAAAACAATGAAAAATGTTTCAGAAACGGCAAGCTAAACTAAGATGGTTTACTGCTCTACCAGTAAATAAACAAAAAATACTACCGGTATTATTAAAAGCTGATAAATTGAAACGAAAAAATTTAGTAAGGTGGTCATGTAAAAAAAAAAAAAGTTCATAAAAATAAATGGGTTTTCTATAATTAATTCTATTTAATACAGAGCAGAGTACTAAAAAATTTATCTTACCAATCTATAATATAAGCATACACTTATGGCAGACCATGGCTAAAATAATTAAATTTAGTAATATTTCTAAACATACTGTGGCTGTAGGCAAGATGGAAGACATCAGTAGGCCTAGTGGAACCATTTCTAGGGATTCCTTTCTCTAAATGATGCATCAAGCCAGCCTTGTGCATATTCTTCCTTTATTGTATGTTGGCCATAATTAACTCACTTTTTGTAATTAATTTTGAAAATCATATTTCTATGACCTTAACTTCAATTCACATATTTAATTATCGAAAATCCAAGCACTGAATTGCATAATGCAAGATATTTTAAGCGATCATTAAATTTGAAAACCCTTGCATAAAATGTGCATTTCAACAATGCTTGGCAGATTTGTCTATTAAGAGCTAATTCTGCCTACCGGATATTACTATTAATAATTACGGGTCTTTTATCTGGCAATACAAATTATTATTTAAGACCGGAAAAGCCCATAATCAACTCTCTAGGCCAGTTGATGGCTGAGATATTAAATGGATTACAACACCTGCAACATTTAATAATTTTAATGCTGCTAAAATAAATAATCAAGTTTTTGTTTATTATCGTAGCAATGGTAATTGAAATATTCAGTACTCGTTTTTAAAAAACTATCTATCTATAGCAAGAACGACCAGGACAACATAATGTAAGCTTATCTTTAATAAGAAATTGTGCCCAGGCCCACATATATAATTTAATTATGTGTATGTCCGATGTAAACCTATGTTCAAATCACAGGAAATCGAATATCATAATCATAATCATAATCTTACTTTATTTTTACCTAGATCTACCGGGGAAACACTTTCAAAGTGATAATAATATCTCGTATCCAAAAGATTTCCTCATTTTTATTCATTATATTTTACAAAGTGGCTATTTTTACGGGACCGTAATGAATATCATGTATGTAGGCTATTTTTATGGCCACAAGACCCTTAAAACTATTAAACAATTGGAAGCTAACCCTACAAACCCTAAAAAATAAGCCAAAGATTTTTGTCCACGTCACTGCCGTAAAAGTAGCCCAAAGATTTTTGTCTATGTACAGAACTAACATACGACTGCTGCACTATTATAATTGACATGAGCAAAATTCTCTACTGTCGGAACCGTGGTAAATTTTAAACAGATTTCTTCGATTGTGAACAAACTACTGAATAATTGACTTAATTGTTATTAAAATCTTGCTTATGTATTTGATATCACCTCCGATTGAATAAAATCCATTGCACAAAGTTCTCTCTTGAAAAGTCAATGTTTTTGCTTGTATTTTCGACTGTGTCCATCACAACTTTACACATGTCACGTGATAGCTAACTAAACCATCGTTATATGCTGAAGGGGGAAAAGGTTGACAAATTTTGACAATCACGAATGTTGTAAGCAAAACAGCGCACAACCTTTTCGATCGTTTGAGTTTGGGCAACAAAAATAGCAAATAAAGACAATAACATTAATTTGATTGTCAGTCTACTAAATTTTATTCACAATGATATATCACTGATTATACGAATAATTATAATATTGCTTTTCACATCATCATCACCCCATAATTGTAAATAGGCCTACCCTGTATATAATTATTTCTATAAATTATATTACATCCCTGTCAATTATAGGCAACTTTGTGGCTAACATTTATAAATAAACACGCTTTATTTCATAATTTTAATTGATCATATATATTATTATTATATATATTCCATTACGGGGTTTAATTAGTCCATTTTTCAAAGTTTTATGATTACCATGAAAAATATGAAAAAGGGTCACCGCTTTTTAATAATTTCCATATTTAATTCACATTCTGACTGTTCATGTCAATAGTATTCCTGATTAAATTACTTTTTTTTTTGTTTATTCGACAGATACTGAAATCGAAACATTCGTGTAAGAACAGTTTGGGATGTCTAAACATCGTTTTTATAAAAATGTATTTAAAACAAAAAAATCACTATTAATTTTGCTGAGGCAAATGTAAAATACATCAGCATTTATGGATTTACCTCGGCTACAGCAGATTGACAAAGTCAATTGACAGGACTGCTCAAGTTCATCAGGAAATATTAAAGATATTCAAGGGTGAGATTCAAGGCCAGTAAAACAAATGTCCTTCTTTTTGTTCTGCACTTGTGTTTAAAAGAAATAATCCTACCCAACTCTCTAACCAAATAATTAATACAAGACTGAAACAAAATAACGTACTACGGGTGTATTTATGTTTGTAAACGCCTAAACTCATTACTGGGTCCGAGAGCAATAGCTTATATATACAAAATTTTAACTGTTGTAAAAGAGCCAAACACTGTTATGATAGATAAGCCTTGCTTCGACCCCCTTATACGAAATGATCTAATTAGCTTCCATTTTTGTATTTCTCAATGTCAAGTTTGTTTGTGAGAAGTTCAATTTTACAAGACAGAACTTTTTTTTATTCGCTGGGATATTTAGTTGTACAATGGATTTTATTTATGGTAGGTAATTTCAAACACACAGGTAAGTTTATAATAACCAAAGTTTTAAGTAGTTTGTTCATAATCGAAGAAATCTGTTTAAGATTTACGACGGTTCAGACTGAGTAAGTCAAATATTTTCACTATGGCTATGCACATGAGTGATGGGAAGAGCTGTAAAAAGATATTAGTACCACTGTAAATCATTACAGGTCAACAAAAATAGCCACTTTGTATATTTTATGTAGATCTAGATCTATTATTTAAAGGAGCTAAATCGCTAACATTTGGGACCTAGAAATTCACAAAAGTGGGTCGCAACGCATATAATACTGTAATATGAATGTATATAAACTGATTTACATTTAATGGTTTCCGTTTTTACTCCAATTTCAAATCGGTTATGTTCGGCGAAATAAGTCAGCAATCTCAATCGAGTGCAAATTTCTAGCGTCTAGTTATTCTAGTCTACATAACTCCATTTGATTTGGTCATATGATTTGGTGCTATGTGTCTAGCCTCGTCCCTCGAGTCTCTCAATACCACTGGGGCTGAAGCGCATTATGGTTCACGATTCGTGTACCAATGTTAAAAAAATTATTTTATCTTAAATATCGGATATCAGAAGCTCATCTTTTCCCGGTAAGTTTACATCATCAATGTTGATTTAAATTGACCAATAATTCGTGTTTTCGATGTCGAAGATTTTGGAGGATTTTGAGTTACGGACTCAGCTCCTTTAATATTTGTCAAAAAATAAAAAAAAAGTTAGAATACCCTTTCTCTGCTTGGTCGTGATAATCGAATTTCTTGACTGTTTTTGTTGAGTTGAATATCTTTTCTTGTGTGTTCCAGAGCTTTTTCCAAGGCTTCCTTACCACGAGTGAGGGATTTTATTTCTTCATTTGCCTCCAACAAACTTTCCCGCAATTGAGAAACCACAACTCTGACATCTCGGGAATACCGACGGATTTCTTCGTTGCTCAACTGAGCGACTGTATCCCGCAAATGAGGTAGCGGGTCAAGAGCCCGTCCGATGTCATTACTTTTGTCGCTTTTTTGAACGATTGACTGGGACAATTTCAAACTTTTTAAAGTTGAATTTCTCCACGCTTCTGCACCGATAGAGGTTGCGGGTTTTGTTGTCAGCATCTTGAGAGTTATATACTTAAAATATTGAGGCAACTAACAGCACTGTGACATCTGACAAACAATCGGAGAACTTTAAATCACCGTGAATGCAATCACTGGATTTTATTGCTTTATCCCTGGCGTCGATATCGCTTTACGTTGTCCCTGACAACAAACTTCGCGGAGTATTTCCGGTAGTGCAGCGCTAATAGATATCGATTTTATAATTCAATAACTCTTGATCCGCTTAGTTGAACCAAAACATGTTTTAGTCAATTAAAGAATGTTATATATGACAACATAAGAATCTTCATAAGAATTTATTCCTGTTGAAATTTTATACAAAATGGGCGGGGCTGTTTTTATGATTCACTGCTAGTGCTATCCCGCATAAGCAGACGAGGTGAAAGATCACGGGATAAATTTGCTACCCGTCAGACGTGAGTTACGTTGTTTAAACACACCTTAAAAATTAATCAACGGAGATACAATTAAAATTCTTGTTGAACATATTATTTTAATGGATTAACTAAATGACATGTCACCAGATGGACGCTGGATCGAAAAAGGGGTTTGTTAACGACCTTCACCCTTTTATATTTGGTTCAACTTAAAATGACGTCATGAAGTTTTACTGTGGTCTAGTGACGAGAAGGAAGGTGGCGACAGATCCGGGAAAATCTCTACTTGTATTCTAATGACGGGATTTAATTTTAGTATAACCAAGTGCTTGCTTATATGACTGCCTCGATTGGCATGGCTTCAATTTCATCATGGGGTACACAATTGTCGGGAAATCAGTGTTACACCGTCACGGACGAACCGTCATCATGGAAGCGGCAAGTTGATAAACAGAAATTAAATAGTGATAGTTCATCAATGAATGGTGTCCATGATGATGGTAATCTTAATTCTAATACAAATATGCAAGATTTCAACCATTATCATACAATGAATACCAAGGGTGTGAACAGTAACGGTGAATTGGAGATAGCAGGTGGTGAACATTTAGTGGATAAACATAATATTGTTTCTGTCAGTGAAAACCCTTTCTTCAAATCTTATGGGAAAATACGATCAAATCATTCACGAAATGAGTACCGATCAGACCGTGTACATTCCGATAGTGCAGCCTTGTCTCCTAGACCCATGTTAGGAAAAGAAAACGACAGTATTTTTACAAATCCACAGCCAGAGGAAGATGAAGAAGAAGTGGAATATCACCCTGGATCAGGATTTGTTACTAAGTTATTAGGGAAGTTTAAAAAATTTGAAAGAGAAACATCTAAAGAAGACAAGCACCCTCCTATCAAAAGATCAGCAAGTTTGGAAAATATACTCAGTGATCGTCCAACATCAAATCTAAAAAATGTGAAAACTGTTAAAAATGAAAATGTTGCTGCTGTGATAAAACAGGGTAACTTAGGTTACCGAACAAAAAGCGTGGAACATATTAATCAAACAATAAAACCGGTAGCGATTAGAAAAGCTCCGGATGCTAAACTTGGTCGTAAAGATATTGTGATAATAGAATCTGAGAAAGGGGAGGTGACTTCAAATGAACAAAACGGAACTACTACAACAACCACCATGGTGACAACAAGTTCTGGCAGATCTTCACCTCATGGGTCTATAACTGTTCTAAAAGATGAAATCAATGAAGTTAATGAACTTCCAAAACCAAATACTGTCACAAATACCAGGAATATATTTGAATCCTCAAAATCAGTTCCAAAGAAGAAAGTTCCACAGAGACCAGCTAATGTGCCTAACTCTAAGATTTCTGCTGTGGCACCAACAAAATTAAATTCCACAAACCTTAAAAATTCCAGTTCAGTGTCAAGTTCCAGAGAAAAGGCGGCTATAGATGTTAATAAAAACAACAATGCTCAAAAGTCAAAAGATGTTCCGACAAAGATTGTTCATGAAGTCCCAGCTACTACCAGAAGTTTGCTACCACCAATAACTACAGCAAACAAACATAAAAAATCCAGCCCTATTGTTACTGTTGCTCCTTATAAACCCAGGTCTGAAGAGAATTACACCACACAGAGTTCTGTACCCTTACCTCAAAAACCAGTTGCAACACTGCGGCAAGTTGATAAAAAACCTGCACCACCTAAACCAAGACAGATGACATATAATTCTCGTAAAGAAGTCAAAGAAACGAAGATGTTGGAGGTGAATCATGTGAATGCCGTCAATACAGAGAATAAAGAAATAAATGACATTAATTTAAACAAAGACGAAGTCAAGTCTTTTAATGACATCAATTTAGTAACAAGTGGAGTTTCGATAATAGCAAATTCAAACAATAGCGAAACTAATAAATATAATTCTGACAAACTCTTTAAAAACTCAGATAAAGAACTTGATAAAAACTCTGATGAGCCAAATAAAAACTCTGGTGACATTGACGAGCCTATAAAGGGTATACCTACAATTATAGCCAACAGAATGAAAAAGGAAAATTCAGAGTCAAGTAACACCAACTCTAGTCATAGTTCATCATCTGCAGATTTGTTTAGCTCAGGTACTTTAAACAACATGCAAAACAATAACATTAATAATCCTACAAAAAAACGGCAAGCACCTCCTGTACCTGTAAATTCTAGCATAGTAGAGCAAGAGAGAGCAAGAGACCAATCGCCAGAACCTAATCAAGAGTTGTCTCCTCGTCAAAATCTTCATAACATGCGTAGTAAAAATACCGATATCGGTGGACCAGCTATGGTGTTTGATAGTAGTATGCTGGCCAAGAAAAAACGTAAACCTGATAACACAAACAATAATGGTGTTCCAAAATTGGATTTAACAAGTATTATTGATGGTGGTGCTGGGGTTTACCAGGAGGGATATAAACCTGTTGTGATCAAGCCATGTAATATTATATTCATTGGTGCTAATATAATTACTGGACGATCATTACTGAAGAAAGGAAAATCTACTCGGGTAGGTTTTATTTTAAAGTTTGTTGTAAAAATAGAGTAGATGCTACACTCGTACAATGTACATTGTACATGCATGTGACAGTTGACTAGACAAACAATTTGTTAAATAGTACTTAGAAGGTCCACGCTCATCACCTTTCATGATCATTGTAATGTACAAATCCCTTTGGATGTATAACCTAACCCTAACCCCTAAACGTATATTGTTTAGGGTTTTTTTTTCATTTTCATTTTTACATGTAGGTAATGTTCCCCTAGTTCAGCTCTGAACTTTAAATATCATCACTTTAATAATCCTGGATGATAGCAGGATTTTGACAGTGAAAAATGACACACCTTGTTAGTATTGATTCATTTTTTTGAACAAATGAACTTAAGTTTATTGACAATTCTGTCAAAAAAAATTGGGTGTCGAGGCACACATGAGTCAGGGAAGTCAGAACTTTAGTTCAGCTCTAAACGTACATGTAGGTCTCAGTATACTCACCCTGTACGTTCACGAACCGCCCTACTGTATCCTTGTCGAAAAACTCTTGAACCCCGGTCAATTTTACTGGGCTACTTTTTATTGCTAAACGGTCAAGTGTCAGACCCTGTGAACACATGTACAATGTAAAGGAATATTTGAGTGAGAAAATAAGACCTTGCTTACCTCGCTAGAGTCAGTACATGTATGTGTGACACAACATGCTGTTAAAAATACCTCCCCTTCTGCTAAATATTGTACAGGCATTATGGAATTTATGCATTATTTGAATTAGTGAAACGATAAAGCCAGTCAAATTTCAACAATTTCTGTGGATTACTTCCAGTGTTATGGCCCTTATTTTAGTTTTTAGAACATGCTGTTAAAAATACCTCCCCTTCTGCTAAACAACTTGGCAGATGCCATTAAAATCTAAATATTGTACAGGCGTTATGGAATTTATGCATTATTTGAATTAGTGAAACGAAAAAGCCTGTCAAATTTCAACAATTTCTGCAGATTACTTCCAGTGTTATGGCCCTTATTTTAGTTTTTAGAACATGCTGTTAAAAATACCTCCCCTTCTGCTAAACAACTTGGCATATGCCATTAAAATCTAAATATTGTACAGGCGTTATGGAATTTATGCATTATTTGAATTAGTGAAACGAAAAAGCCTGTCAAATTTCAACAATTTCTGCAGATTACTTCCAGTGTTATGGCCCTTATTTTAGTTTTTAGAACATGCTGTTAAAAATACCTCCCCTTCTGCTAAACAACTTGGCAGATGCCATTAAAATCTATATATTGTACAGGCGTTATGGAATTTATGCATTATTTGAATTAGTGAAACGAAAAAGCCTGTCAAATTTCAACAATTTCTGCAGATTACTTCCAGTGTTATGGCCCTTATTTTAGTTTTTAGAACCCTGTGAACCCTCAAATGACGAAAATTATAATGTCATCTGTATGAAATTGTCTATTAAATGCCCCTAATTACAAACAAAAGAAATGCGACAACCCATGTCGACAGATCAGACGATTTAGCTGCTGTGGGCATTTGATTTGTTGCCTGGCAACCTATCTTTTTTGACAGAATTGTCAATAAATTTTAAGTTCATTTGTCATGGTACGGTAACCAAAAGAATGAATCAACACTAACAAGGTGTGTCATTTTTCACTGTCAAAATCGTGCTATCATCACTTATTTTTAAGTGATGACATTTAAATTTAAAGGAAATAAACTACTTTCTCGATTGGTAGGTGACTTAATCAAAGAAAATAATAATCCAGTCGCTAACCCTAACCGTTGATAATCCTCTTCCTAACACTAGTCTAACTAAACCTGGTATTCATTGGTTCACACAGAGAGTAAAGGGCATGGATGGACAACTTTTTCTCTTTGTTAGGGTGACCCGTGCACCCAAAACTTTCTGTTCAGAAAGTTAGATTCGATACGGCAAATGTGCACGCTTTAGTGGCTTGTCTCGAAGTGATTTCTCACTAACTACGCAGTATGATAATACTCAGCGGTAGAGTCTATGAGACCATAAATAGCCATCACACGTGTGATTCTCTACACATCTAGCAACTATTACAGCCGTAAAAAATCTATTGTTGACGATTCTGAATAGCAGTAATATTTAGCTTTTTGGTTATTACAGCAGCTTTAGAAATTACGTTAGTTTTATTTTTTAAATTGATTTATCATTACTGTACCGTTAGGAGCGGCATCTTTTGGTTTAGTACAAATAATATCTCTAAAATACTTGCGTTAGGCAAGAACATGATACTAGCAGTTAGTTTCATTTTACTTTTACAAGGTTCTTTTAAAACAATTGTTGAGTTGCCTAACATGCATGTTTCTAATTTCAATTTCTTGTTCCAGTTTTCTGTTATGTTTCGTAAAAAAGTAGTCTTGATCATCCCAGCCTGTCAATCAGATGTAGAATGGTCGGTACTCGGTAGACTGGTTAAGTGTGTTTTCCCTGGGTACCACACTCTTAGATTTCTGCCACACCAAAAGACCCCAAAATAACCTCTCTCTTTTCTCTCACATTTTCTTATTTTGTCTCTCTCTCAACCATGTAAAATAAATACGTACATACACTGTACATGTAACATGTAATGAAGTGAAATATGAATAACTTACTGAATATACAGTAGGCTACATTATAAATGATATGATTGAATTGATTACCAAGTAATATAACCACCTGGTTGTATCTAGATATAACTACACCACAAAGTGTTTACGGTCATGAGATGAAGAACTCTGTTGATTTTCAGTGATTTCTGATATAATTACTGCTAGAGTTATGCCCTTTGATCCAATGCTCTATTGATTACCTTGTGCCTATGATTGCCCTTAGTCATAGTGTTAATAATACATGATCTGTGAAATTTGTCAACATCTATCTTAAAAGTCTACATTTGTAAAATCTTAATTGCAAAATGTTCAAAAACTTTAGGTCTCTGTCATTCCTATCATTTATTTCTAAGCTTTTTGAAAATGTTGTTGGTGCAGGGGTGTTTCTTAGTCCAAATTGCCTGAAAAAAACGAAAATTGGAGAATTTCTGGTATCCGACCATTTTTTCGGTCAGAATGGGAATGGGGCACATTTTCAAAATGGCCACCAAAATATGTAAAAATCGTATTTTTAAGCTCTTAAAAACGATAACATGTCATATAACATGTATCATTTTATAGGTTTTTACTGTTGATCTTTCGATACAAGTCACTATTTTTTACTTTCCAGTAGACCCCACCCTTTGAAATCCAATATGACGGCCAAAATCCAAGATGGTGGCCATACATGTATATACATGTACTATGTATATAGCCGGGATTACCGGATGTTCACAGTGTAAAATAAACATGTCATGTAATATATCGTCATTTTATAGGTTTTTGCTGATGATTTTTCGATATAACTTATAAGTCACTGTTTTAACGACGCTTAGCAAGTGCTAATTTTAACAAGGTTTCAATGTCACAGACTTGCTTATTTTCTGGATGAACAATCGATTTTATTATTGAGTTTCTGAGTTCTTGAATAGTGAAATTTTGTCAGACTTGATACATTATTTTTGACGGATGTCAGGTGCTGTACATTTTGTTATCCTCAAATAGCCAATTGCAGATAGTAGCTGCCGTTCATTCAGGTTCTTCAACGAGCTTATTGAAGAGACAGTGTCTGGACCTCCATGTAATTTACACCTATCCAAAAGTTTTTGCATTTTAGCAAATTTTAGTTGTTTCAATTTTTCTTTCTGCTTTCTAACTGTTTGCTTAGTTTGACATTGGCCAAGAAGTCAGCTTCTAATTTTTTCACACATTTGACATTTAACCTCGTCACTACTCCTTCCCCATTTCCATTTATTTCTGCGCTCTTTATCACTGAGTTCAGTAAATTTCTCACCAGCTAATAGTCCATTAGTAGCAATAATGCATTTTTTTTTAATGCGTTTTCAGTTTAGTTATCCCTCCTGCAATTTTCATCTGGTTAATCGAGTCTTGAGAAACTAGACTCGCATCCCATATTAGTAATGGGAGCATACCTTAGTTTTTCTTCATCAATCGTACTCATAGTTTTGTCATCGAAATAGTCCATCTGCGATATCTATCTATTTAAAACATCAATGTTTGTCCGAATTGCTTTCGCAGTGTCACTAATTTTTCAAACATATCACTGAAGAAAGCTCGTACATTTGTCCAACTGTGCTCTGACTCGCATTTACGGCCATCTACTGTATTCCGAATAATTCCATCATAGGAAATATTACCATATCAATCAGTTCTTTCTCACATAGAACTGCGAAATTCCATATTGTGAATAACAATTATAAGTTTAGTTAAACAAAATTGGCACTACATGTATGTTTTCGAAAATCCCGTATGATTTTTGTCATTATTTGTCAAATGTGACCGATCAGAACAGGCGATGTCTGTTCTTTTTTAAGAAATATTGGACGTCGCCATTTATGACATCAGAATTAGTGCAAAAAAAAATCAAAATTAATCCACTTAAAAGTATATTCACATTACACGACATGGTTATTGTTACTCTGTAAATATCCGGTAATCCCTGCTATATATGGCCGCCATATTGTATTCTAGGAGCTACTTGCTAGAGAAATGCTTTGCATTACGTCTTATACATGTACATGTGTAAGATTTATATTGTTGAAAATCTTGTTAATGGTCTATATTTAGGGAAATAAAACGTACTAATTTGAAGTAATAGCTTAAAAATACGAATTTTGGCTATTTTAGACCCATTTTGGCAGCCATTTTGAAAGTGTGCCCCATTCCGGCCGAAATAATGGTCGGATACCAAAAATTCTTCAATTTTTGTATCTTTCAGTCAATTTGGCCTCAGAAACACCCCTGCAAAAGAGAAATATTGTCCCAACCCTATATATACATAAAGCCTTCCACAGCACTGAGGCACCACGACTACGCGTGCACGACATTCTCACCAATACAGACAATAAGCATTCCACAGTTTTGGATTAAGGGTTTGAGAAAGAGCTAACTTTACATACATGTACATGTACCGCAAGGCTGCCGACAACCAGTATCGCAGCGCAATTTGCGATACATATTTTGTCCGTTGCTAATCAAAAATTAAAATCTAACGTTTTTGATTCGCAGTAACTGCGAATCATTAACATGCCTGTCATTTTGGATATAGACACAAAGATTTATCCACTTTTCTCAACGCTTTCAAGGTATATAAAATATCAAATAAATTTTATAAACAAAACGGAATTCTCCGTGTGACATTTTCTTCTCGAACTACCCAGGCTCAATTCATTATACTATATAACAATGCTATATAATATAGGGACATAACTCTATGAATCGGGACTATTAAACCGGAAATAGGGAATCAAGTAGTACCACTGACGTTGCGAGACATGTCAGTTTCGAGTAATTATATCAGTATTCAATTTGAAAAAAATTAAATTCAGTGTATCCTCCTCGTATTGTAAATAAAATATAAAAAATAAATATGTGTAAACGTATTGTAAAATGAGAAATCAAAGTAAGAATTCCCGTAAACTATTATTCTTTATATTGCGTGCGTCTAGTTAATCGAGATTATTCGTAAAATACCGCGTGCTTACGATTGAACAAAAATAATAACACACGATAAAAAGCAGACGAAATTGTTTTTTAACGAAGAAATAAGAAGTCACTGCCCAGACATAAGGCCTAACCAAAAGTCTACATTCATCGGAAATGTTCACAGCTACCTGTAGAAGTGCTAAAATTCTAAAAAAATCTTAAGAATGAAATCTAATCATTTGTTATCAATTAAAATTAAAATAATCTTGTTATTTAGGTGTTTTATGTTGAAACTGAAAAACTGCTAATCAATTTTTAAGTTTGCTAATCAAATTTGGCAAAATTGGACTTTTTGATTAGCAAGTGCTGCTAATCATCTGTCAAAAATTACCGACAGCCCTGATGTACCGGTACCCAAATACTTTGTCTATTGAAGATACAGGTACATGAAACATGTACATATGTACAGTACAGCTACATGTACATATGTACATGTAACATGTACATATGTACAGTACAGCTACATGTACATGTACAATGTAGGCCTACATGTATGTATATACATGCTCAAGATGTGATGTCATATTGTACACGTGTTCTAGAAAGAACAAGAATATCCTGTGTCATGCATGACATCCATCACTACATAACTACATGTACTTTAGTGTACAATAAGGTAAATAAAATTGCAATCATTACAAAGTGAATGTGATTGTGAACGAAATTTGAACGATTATAATACAAGTGGTGATAAAAGTGAACTGTATGTATTGATTTAGGTTGTTTATAAAAGAATGTGGGATATTGAACTGGTATCAGATATTTACATTACAATACAACACTCAACTAGTGACAATACTGATATACATGTATGTAGGATTGGTATATTAATAATTATTGTACTTGCGTACAGAGTTCTGTGGTGAGGTCAGTAATTAAAGTTCACAAGAAAGCGGTCACCATGTCACAAATTCTTGATCACAATTGAACACCTCTTCATCTAAAACTATATCTTCCTGAAAAAAAACATGTGCATTCGTAAACATGTGGACGTATATTTTTCGTCACATTTGTTTATGGACCCTCTACAGGTCACAATTTTTGTCCAATTTTGACGAAACTTGCAATATACATGTAGGTTTATCTCCAAAAGATCTCGGTTTCTCTCGATATTGGCATGTACATGTATTTGACCATAACTTCATGGATTATGGCCCCTGATTGTACGAAAAAGCACTTTTTAAGCTTGGGGACATTCTAGAGGTCATAATTTTCATCCGATTCAAATGAAACTTGAAACGTATGTTTATAACCCAAAGATCCTGGTTCCTCACGATATTCGCGCATATCGGATCATAACTTCCTGGATTATGGCCCCTGATTGTATGTAAAATCATGTTTTTTAGCTTGTGGAACCTCTAGAGGTCACAATTTTTATCCGATTTTAATGATGTTTGAGTTCGAATTTCATGAAAATTGGACCGAAACTGCCCGACAAAATGTAGTGTAAAAATAATTAATACCAAATCAGAATTTTTATCCAATCTTGATGGAACTTATACATACATGTATATGGTTATATCCCAAAGATCCTGGTTCCTTTCGATAGTGACATTTGACTATGGACTGTGGACCCTCCTGAGGGTCACAATTTTTTCCGATTATGATGAAACTTAAAACATATGTTTATATTTATATCCCAAAGATCTCAGATCTGTTCAATATTGGCATATCGGATCGTAGATTTCTGGTTTATGTCTCCTGATTGTACGAAAAATTGTGTATTTGGCTTGAACATTCTCTGTCCAACTCTTGCAAAATCTGGGCGTATCTTGCATGTCAACCACTTCAGTCCACTTCTTCTCATTACATGTACATGTACCTCAATGCATGTTTGTTGGTCTGACTTACAATCCTGTATTTTATTTTAAATTTTTAATAATTGAAATATATATATATAAGCTTATGAATAAATACATGTAGGTCAGTGGGTCATTAATCTGTGTACAGTTTAATATTAACTACATGTACATGTGTAGTATATATTGTGCTATAGGCATAAGAACTGAATTTACAAGATATGATCAGTATTGACTGTTGATATTGTGTATTATATGATAGCCAGGCGTGATATACATGTACAATAGAAATATGACCATGAATATAATACTATAATTCATAAATGTAGAATTACATTTATCATAGGAAATATATTCGTTTATTAATACATGTACATGTACTATGTGGACTATAAAACATAAGTAGCATTATAGTGTGTGTATACATACATACAGGCCCGTAGCCAGCTTGCTAGCTTCGGAGGGGCCAGTGAAGTTTTTAGGGGGGGGGCACACCCGGCACAGTCAACAGTAGGTATTTTAGAGCTATGGTCGGCAAATTTTTTTTCGGGGGGGGGGGGGGGACAAAATATAGTGCTTTCTAGGTATACATGTACATTTAGATGTTGAGTTCCACGTCAACCAAACAGTGGTTCAATGCATGTATTTAATAATTACCGTAATAATTTAGTATTTTGTACATGTAAATGTAAATGCTTACTAAGACACAGTTTTTAAAATAGAATCTTGTATATAGCTCTTGCATAAAGCCTCGTTAATTGTAAAACCTCTTGTTTGCATTTTGCCTTCATTTGTTATGCATGCCCAGTTAGGGTCAGAAATAAAGGTTCTGTATTTATGGGTTTGTTATATGGTATGCTATGGTTAAAAGGTTTAGAGAGTTGAGTTAGTTCACACATGTAGAATATAAATGAAGACAATTAGTCTAGGCCCCTGCGGTCAGCTATAAACTTAAAGACATTGAATAACCGATTATGTTCCATGTACATGTCATGTATGCCTTTGATCTTGATTTCACATACACTGTACTGGAGATCACAACATTAGACATCTATGCCATTTATACATAAACTGGTACCTTGATAATAATACAGAAAGTGTGTTCACTGTCTAGACATTTGGGTAAACCAGTGTACACATTGGCATGCATGTGTAGAAATATCCCTTGAATAGGAGAAAACACTGCTGTTCTGGGAAAATTCTCCAACCACCTGTAGCACATGTAACCAGGATGTGTACATATAAACATTGACATAGCTACATGTTACGTATATGTTAGTCTCTAAATCACCAGTGGGGGGGGGGGGATTTGGGTAATCACATGCAAACATTCATAAATATTATTTATTATCTGTGCACAAAAGCAGAGAAATGGGGTTTAACATCCATTCTTTAGGAGTGGGTGGAAACAGAGGAAAACCTACAAAGTTTGACAGGTGACCCTACACCTTGCCATGCAGAGAATCAAAACCACACCACTTGACTCAATGATAGACCTTATGATCCAAAGTAGCAAGCAGATATGTTAAACCATTCAGCAACCCAACCACATGTAACCACGAATTTGATCGCAATCTGTATAATCTTACGGGGTTTCTCTGGTTTCCAACACACTGCTAAGTGTTGCTGAAATAAAAATATCATAATATGTAAGGTACATGGTCAAGGTACATTTCTCTGTGTTATAAAAATGTAAGAAAATGTTTAAAAAAAAAACCCACCCCAATAGCCAATGTTCTCTTAGATTTATATTGACACTTCAACAGTAAATCTTCTCAATAATAGATCAAAGACCATCACTTTTTAACTGACTGAATTTTACCAATATACATGTAGAGAGGATGATATCATGTGATTATCCATGCATGACGACAGATTGATTGATGGTTGTTTTTTTTTTTTTGTATCTGGCTAGTGTGAAACATACATGTACAGGACACCATGAACTTAAATCACATTTCATGCACATTAATGTGATATCTTTAATCAAAAGTAAAAGGGAAAACTCTTATCTAAAAGGGTATTTTAATGGTGGAAATCTATAACAAAATCATCAAGCTTATTATTAACTTTAAACCGTCACAATTCTACTTTCTATTGTCAACTTTTGGCTTTCGACTTTCTGCTGTCTACTCTAATCTACTGTCAACTTTTGTTTTTCGACTTTCCACTTCAGATTTTCTATTCACAATTTTCTAACTGGGATCTTCTCAAATACTATGATAGCTGATAGTGGCCATGTAATTTTCGCCCTTTTCATAACACAACATCACGACAGTATTAGTGAGTTTAGTGGCATCCAAAACCCCAGCAGCGACCAACAGTGTAGCCTTAAATTAGGGCAAAATCGTTTGCAGATCACTCCCATATTGGTCGGGCGGCATGCTCTTATCGACATTTGCTGTCATAACTAATGGGATTGATGCCTAGATGTTTGAAAATTGGCAGATAACTTTTGAGTCAATACATTGGTATCAATGATGTTTGATACGATTGTGTTTAAATTAACAAGTCGAAAAAACTCTGATCACCTACCACTTTTTATTTGAAGAATTAAGCCAGATAACTAGCTTTTGTTCTCTGCTGTTCTACTGAGATATCAAAAATAATTTACTTTTGTAAGCAAAATGTTCCAGTACTTCGAAAAAAAAACCCAAATAGTTAATCAACATATATCTCTTTTGTATAGGCTTTATTTATATTTATGTATTTAGCGTTCTGTGTGATCAAGTCTTCATAAGCCTGGCTGGTGTAGAAAAGTAGAACGTTAAACCAGTGTTCATGAGGCTGACCTTAAAAATATCTTTGTTTCGCCTAACGCGACCGACTAACTAAAACCACCTCCGACTTAAATTATTTTATTGCACTTTTCCGCGATCTTTTTATTTTATTTTGTGTGTCAACCTGAAATATATCACGAGAGTTATTTCCCTTTACTATGGCTATGGTTTGATTCATTATTGAAACTGGTTGATCAAGACGAAAGCATCATAGGTGTCGCTTCTCAACAAAATGGTTGTAGACGAAAGCACGTCCATTCCCACGAAATGATTCTGCCTCTATTTTTCTCGAAAACGGATATTGAATATCCGTTTTCGAGAAAAATGAAGGCACAACCCGCACGATCGTTAAAAAACGTGTTGAGGGAGTTTCAAACGTCAGTTTCTGGCAATTCGTGTGCGAGTCGTGCATCACGAAAAATCCCGATGTCATTGATTTGTTTGACAATAGGCTAAAAGAAGACGAATGTTTGCACCCGGAAAATTATCAAGCTGTCAAATTAGCTCTTAAAAAAAAATCTGAAAAAAAACCCTGACCTACCGACCCTTCTCCTCGATTGTGGGTCGGGTTTGGTGAAACAAAGATATTTTTAAGGTCAGCCTAATTGGTTGTTCTTTTTGTCGGCTTTAGACAATTGATGTTCAATCTAGCTGATTGGTAAAGCCACTATGGTATCATAAATAAATCTACTTTCGGCTAAACTACAACGGGTTAATTATTACTTGTTAATAAAGAAGTCAATCAACTTGCTTGTCGGCTACAACAACAGTCATGGCCTAAGTGCGAATCGGCCATGTGGTTCATATCTGAGTAGCCTAATTAGCACATTTAACGGTAATTTAGATAAAACAAGCTTGTTGATTATTCATATCCGACGTGGTGAAAGAAGACAATGTCTACATGGTTTGCCAATCGAGCGTCTTCATTTTGATATTGGCATGTATCAGACCGAAACTTCATGGATTATGGCTCCGATTGTACGAAAAATCCCGTTTTTAGCTTGAGGACACTATAGAGGTCACAATTTTTATCGGATTTATATGAAACTTAAAATGTATGTTTCTAACTCAAAGATCTCGGTTCCTTTTGCTATTCGCGCATATCAGACCGTAACTTCCTGGATTATGGCCCCTGATTGTACAAAAAGAATCGCATTTTTAGCTTGTGGATCCTAAAAGGTCACAATTTTTATCCAATTTTAAAAACCGTTTCAATATACAATTAATGTTGTATGCAGAAGTTGAATTAACTCATCTCTCGGGGTAAAGGGGGTGTTCTTAAGGGAGATGGGGGTTGGATTGCGTAATGGTTAGCATGTGCATGCTTTATCATAAGGTCTGTCATTGTGTCAACTGGCAGGTTTCGATTCCCTGGTTGTACATGACAAGGAATAGGGTTGCCTTTCCAGCCTCATGGGTTTTCTCCAGGTTCTCCAGTTTCCTCCCACTGCTAAAGAACCCTACGCACAAGCAAATTATTGAAACAAAAGTGAGCCATGCGTTAGTCCCGAAATGACCTACATGTGTCGAGTGGACGTTAAACCCCATTTCTCTCTCTCTAGTCCCGAAATGACCTACATGTGTCGAGTGGATGTTAAACCCCATTTCTCTCTCTCTATTTTCTCTCGGGTGTTCGATCCCTACATTGGCCGAGAAAGTTCATCCAGATTTTCTGGCGTGGTTCTCCCTTGTCAGTGATGCAGGACGGAGGGGCTGACAAGGAAAGCTGTCTAGTCGTTCGGATGGGACGAAAAAACGAAGTCCCGTGTACACATTGGCGTGCACGTAAAAGATCCCTTGGCAGTTGGAATTCGATATAAGAGTAGGCTGTAGTGCCGCTGTCCGGGCAAAATTTCCCTCATCATAGCACACTGTATGGCGTATGCCCGTCTTCATTAGCCCAGGTTAGAAGCAGAACAGTAGGACGTTAAACTCCATTTCATTTCATTTCATTTCTATTTTTTCTCTCTCTCTCTCTCTCTCTCTCTCTCTCTCTCTCTCAAGGGAGAAAGGAAGGGTCCAGAGTCTTCTTAAGCAGTGTTTTTGATGACATCTGAAGTTGGTCGACTTATGCACAAAAGTTGATTGTTGTACTCAACAGTCGAATTAAACTCTAAATTTCGACAATTTGTCGAACCCCCCGACCCGCATGGGTAGGGGACCCCAACTTAAGAATCAAGGTTCAGAGTACATGTATCAGGCACCAGTGTAGAAATTTTGTACTCGATTTTCGAAACAACCTGAACCTAGCTGCCTTACTACAAGTTTGTGGACCCTCTAGAAGTCACAATTTTTATCCGATTTTGATAAACAATAACTCTCATTCTAATTAAGCTATAATGTTCACACTTGGCGAAGGTGTTTATTGAGCTAGAATGTTCAAACTTGGTTTAGGTGTTTATTAGGTCAATACATGTACCTTGATGGAGTTAGAAAATGAGAATTTTCTGCTTAGGGTAAGCAGAGATAAGCAATTTGATTGCTTCGTGCTTTGGGACATTATAACTTTAGTTCAAATTAATAATTAAGTGAGAGTGATGAAACTTGGTGTATAGTTTCATCACATCAGTACCTTGACTAAGTTCGATAATGAACATTTTCTGCTGATGGTAAGAAGAGCGATTAGCAATTTGATTGATCGAGACTTTGAAACACAATAACTTTCCTTCTATCTAATTGAGGTAGAATGTTCAAACTTGGTGTAGGCGTTCATTAGGTGAATGCCTTGATGGAGTTTAATCATTAACATTGTCTGCTTATGGCTATGGTAAGCAGAGATAAGCAATTTCATTGGTTAATGCTGTTGGGCACGATAACTTTGTTTATAATTAAATGAGAGCTAGGAAACTCTTACAATGTAGAATGTTTAAACTTGATGTTGATGTTCATTAGGTAAATGTCTTAACTGAGTTCAATGATTAACATTTCCCGCTAAAGCTAAGCAGAGCAAAGCAATTTCTTTGACTTTGATTATATCTGATAGAGAGTGATGAAACTTAGTGTATAGTCAATAATCGGTTTGATTGCTCGATACTTTTGAAAGTATATTAATTAATATATCTATTTCGGAATTTCGGCGGTGCACATCAACGTCAGTGTCACTATCTTGCATGTCAACTGCTTGTTTCATCATTCAAGAGAGTCTATTGATTTTCAATGCTTTTTAAAAATTACTTCAAGGGTTATTGGCCTTGGCCACCTTGAAAAGACTAGTGTTTAAATTTGTTGACCCTCTTGTCGCAAAAATTATTATCCAATTGATTTGTAATTCATATATGCAGATGATTTTTTTTTAATGAACAGCTAAAGTTATCTGATTACTGTACATGTTTTTTTTTATTATAAATGTCAGCACTAGGAAGAATAAAGTTTTGATTATTTCTGATAATTACTCCATGGGTTGTTACTCTTGATCAGTTTTTGCAGGAATCTGGAGAACCAGGAAAATGTTTTCTTATGATTGCCCACAACATTTAAAGTTCTTTGTGGACTCAGTGAGGTTTAACAATAGGTAACGTAGCGACCTGTCATTGATAGATAATTATATCAAAATCGTTAAAATTGCACACTATTTAAGATCATAGAATCTGTTGCTGTCCCCTGCCTTTCGAAGAAAGCAGGGAACTATAAAAATGAGTTCGTCCGTCTGTCTGTCTGTCTGTCCGTCACACTTTTTGGGACACAATAACTCTCCTTCTAATTGACCTAGAATGTTCAAACTTGGTGTAGGTGTTTATTAGGTCAATGCCTTGATGGAGTTCGAAGATGAGCATTTTCTGCTTAGGGTAAGCAAAGATAAGCAGTTTGATTAGTTGATGCTTTGGGGTACGATAATTTTAGTTCTAATTAAGTGAGAGTGATGAAACTTGGTGTATAGTTTCATTACATCAATACCTTGACAAAGTTCGATATTGAGCATTTTCTGCTCAGTGTAGGCAGAGCGATAAGCAATTTGATTGGCCGAGACTTTGGAACACAATAACTCTCCTTCTAATTGAGCTACATGTAGAATGTTCAAACTTGGTGTAGGTGTTTATTAGGTCAATGCCTTGATGGAGTTCGAAGATGAGCATTTTCTGCTTAGGGTAAGCAAAGATAAGCAGTTCGATTAGTTGATGCTTTGGGACACGATAATTTTAGTTCTAATTAAGTGAGAGTGATGAAACTTGGTGTATAGTTTCATTACATCAATACCTTGACTAAGTTCGATATTGAGCATTTTCTGCTCAGGGTAGGCAGAGCGATAAGCAATTTGATTGGCCGAGACTTTGGAACACAATAACTCTCCTTCTAATTGAGCTACATGTAGAATGTTTAAACTTGGTGTAGGTTTTTATAAGGTCAATACCTTGATAGAGTGCGAAGATGAGCATTTTCTGCTTAGGGTAAGTAGAGATAAGCAATTTGATTGGTTGATGCTTTGATACACGATAACTTTAGTTCTAATTAAGTGAGAGTGATGAAACTTGGTGTATAGTTTCATTACATCAATACCTTGACTAAGTTCGATGATGAGAATTGTCTGCTTAGGCTAAGGAGCAATAAGCATTTTGATTGGTCAAGACTTTGCAACATAACAACTCTGCTTCTTATTGAGGTAGAATGTTTAAACTTGATGTAGATGTTCGTCTTGACTGAGTTAATGATTAATATATCGAGCTAAAGCTAAGCAGAGATAAGCAATTTCCTTGGTCGATGCTTTGGGACAAGATAACTTTGATTCTATCTGATAGACAGTGATGAAACTTAGTGTATAGTTGATAATCAATTTGATTGCTTGATACTTTTGAAAAAAATAGATTAATTAATATGTGTCCCATAATTATTTGGGGATTTCGATGGGGGACATCAGCCTCACTGTTGGCTTGTTAACAACTACATGTACTTGTAACTATCATCACATCAAGATCGTTACCTTGATAAAGATGATGTAAATTTTTGTCCAGTTTGTGATGTTTGGTATGTTATAGTAGTACATGTCCATGTGCATGGACAAATATGTCTAGGTGAGAGAGACAGGAAAATTATCATGTAATAATATGTTGACGATATAACATGTATGTACTAATCACTACTTTACATACTAAATGGTGACCTAAGGGGATAAAACATTGTCGGGTGTTAAAAGCTACTTGCGTTAGATGGTTATAACAAAGGTAAACATTAATCCTCTGTGATACACACACTGTAAGTCTGTAATTAGTTATTTCTTGTGAACAATCTAGAAATTGACATACATGTATACTATTAACATTAGTGAGATAAAGAAGCCTATTAAATTTGAGCAATTTCCATTAATTTCTTCTGGACCTTTCTTGAACCATGTGAATGACAAAAGATATAATCCGATCTATATGATATTTATATGCATCATTTAAATTAGTGAGGCTGACCTTAAAAATATCTTTGTTTCGCCTAACGCGACCGACTAACTAAAACCACCCCCGACTTAAATTATTTTATTGCACTTTTCCACGATCTTTTTATTTTATTTTGTGTGTCAACCTGAAATATATCATGAGAGTTATTTCCCTATACTATGGCTATGGTTTGATTCATTATTGAAACTGGTTGATCAAGACGAAAGCGTCATAGGTGTCGCTTCTCAACAAAATGGTTGCAGACGAATACACGTCCATTCCCACGAAATAATTCTGCCTCTATGTCTGTGGTGCGTAGTTTTAAACATGACGACGATATTTTCAATATCCGTTTTCGAGAAAAATGAAAGCACAACGCGCACTATCGTTAAAAACGTGTTGAAGGAGATTCACACTTCAAGTTCGTGGCTAATCGTATGCGAGTCGGGCATCACGAAAAATCCCGATGTCATTGATTTGTTTGCCAATAAAGAAGACGAATGTTTCCACCCGGAAAATTATTAAGCTGTCAAATTAGCTCTTAAGTTTAATAAAAACTTTCAGTTCGTTACTTTTTACGTCAGACCCCAAATTCATTAAACAAAATTAATGAATCTGTAGTATACAGCTAATAAGTTTTCTGTATTGATTTCTCTGACTTTAAAAAAAAATCTGAAAAAAAACCGACCTACCGACCCTTCTCCTCGATTGTGGGTCGGGTTTGGTGAAACAAAGATATTTTTAAGGTCAGCCTGAAATGAAGATGCATATTAAATTTCAGCAATTTCCTTTAATTACGTCTAGAGTTATGGTCTTATGGTCTTGTGAACCCTCTAACAACAACAAAAGTTATAATCGGATCTGTATGAAATTTATATGCATTCTTTAGATTAGTGAAACGAAGACGACTATTAAATTTCAGCAATTTGTGTTTATTACGTCTGGCCCTTGTTTCACTTTGTTGAACATTGTGAACCCTCTAATGACAAAAGTTATAAACCGATCTGTATGAAATTCATATACATCATTTAAATTAGTGAAACGAAGACGCCTATTTAAATTAGTAAAACCGAAAAAATCTGTCGAATTTCAACAATTTCTGTTAATTACTTCTAGAGTTAAGGACCTTGTTTCAGTTTGTAGAACCTTGTAAACCCTCAAACGACGAAAATTATAATCTGATCTGTATGAAATTGTATAAATTTAAGAATCCCCACACAACAGCAGCCCAACAGATTTGGTTCAGAGTAGATACCCTTTTTTTTAGATAATAATTTAGAAGATTTTGACTGTCTTTCATAGTCTATCTCCAGACTGCAGTCGGAGAATTTGACTGAATGGTCCTTTCATCTTGACATTGGTGGGGTTGGCATGATGTGTAGAGTAGGGCTGGCTTAAAATATCGATATAGCCGATAATCGTCGGCGACTACGGGAAAATATTGATATCAATATTCAGTTCATGATATCGATACTCGTAATGTATAAAAAATAAAGGAGCTTCAATAAAATGAAATTAACGGAATGTTTTGTGTCAAATAATCACAGTCATATCATTCAAAACATGCTAAAATTAAAAACACACACACTAAGTAGTATTTTAAATACTAGTAGTTGTAAGTAAGGTAAACCACCCCAATATACATTGGGTTAAGATGAGAAAGAAAATGAATCAGCTGACATGGTGGTTGAACAGGGAAGTGAAATAATATCTACATGTAGATCATTATGTGTAAATATATTATACAACAGCAACATGAATCATCCATCTATAATTTAATACACACGGTATCTAGGATGTAGGCTTGGTTTATTTTTAACCATATGAATTGTTTAAAGCTTTATGTGATCTAATAATTGCTCATGTATAAAATGAAATTACATATCCATGCATGTACAATATGCACAGGACATAATTCTATGGAATATATAATAATCACTATTTATTATTGAGCCAAGTTTCAGCAAGGATCTATCAAGCAAAAGAAGTAGAGGTTCCTAGTTTAAATGTTGCTCAGTTACAATCAGTAATTGTGTCTTGTGTACATACATTAACATGTACATGTAGGTACATGTATCTGGTTCAATTACTAGATAAATGAATAGATAAAACAATAAGAAATTTATATATCCCCTGACAGTTAAACTATACATATATCCCCTGACAGTTAAGACAATACTTATCGAAACGTCGTGCTTGTGTATAATAAACCAGTGATTGTTGTCCCATATAACTGTATAGTTTTGTTATACATATATCCCCTGACAGTTAAGCTACGCGATTCTCTGGAGCTTCTACATAAATAGAATTTTAAAATAACGATATTAAGCAAGTGAAGACGAGTGATCTACGTGTATCCTTTTATGACAAAGGTGTTTATTACATGTATATTAAAAATACAAATTTATTTCACCATTATATTTATATGTACTAAAAATCCCAAGTAGATGTAGGTAAAAGCTATGTTATAAACAAACACATGTTTCTACAAAGGTTGCATACAGATTTTATATTTTTGTGCCACACAAATACTAAAAACATCCTGACTTATCTTTCCAATAACCAGATGTTCTTGGACATGATTGTTTGTGTTTGTTCAGTGTTATGAAGAATCTGAGGTATATCTGCTTTGTCTTTGATGTCTGTTAGTACAGGTAAATTCTACAGGTGAAAATATGTCTTCTATTATTTTAACTGATGTTGAGACTTAGCTTCGAATAACCAGTATAGTGGTTGAAATTATTGCACATGTCTTGCCAAACCTTCAAAGGCTAATATCTTCGCTCGCAATAGAGTAATTTGAATGGAATTTTCAAATTATTCATTTTACATTATCTATTTTCGAACTATTATAGCAAGAATGGCTAGCTCTTTATCTAAATCTTACATAATGTACATGTATCTTTAAGGAATGACATTTGTGCACAATATATACTCTTCAAAAAAAGTAGGGGATATTCCGAAACAATACAAAACTGTAGAAATGCACTGCAGTTTTTATTAGAGGTAACCAGTGTGTGTTAATAACGGGCCAATTGCCTACACATGAACATAAACAGTTTGTATGGGCGGCTTATCTGACGGCCCCATTTCACTTGCAAAGAGATACACTGTCAAAAGTGAAAATGGACATTTTTGATTTTTGTCTTAATGAGAAATTGCTCCACCAATCCTCAGACATTCAGCAATTCATCGTGGCATGCTCCTAATCAACCGTCACGTCCAATCACGATTTGGGGCAATCTGACCCACTCCTCTTGAAGTGCCACGTCTCGCGATCATGTCCCAGACATGCTTTATAGGGGAAAGGTCAGGACTCATGGCTGGCCAAGGCAGATGGACAATATGGTGACACTGGAGGTAGTCATTCACGACACGAGTGCAGTGGGCACGGTCATTATCATCTTCAAAGATTAAGTGTCGACCTGCACGTTGAGCAAAGGGCAGAACTATCGGTGCCAGGATGTGGTCACGGTAGTACACACCAGTGACCTTTCCTTCAACAATATGCAAGTCCATTCTGCTAGTCATGGTGATTCCTCCCCACACCATAACAGACCCATGCCCGAATCTGTCATGCTGTCTGACATTAAAGTTAGCATGACGCTCATTTACACGCCTCCAAACGCGAGCACGCCTATCGGTGAAATCCAGAGTAAATCTGGACTCAACTGAGAACATTACACGCACCCATCGACGAATCGTTTGGGGCTTACTCGAATTCCTGTAACTTGGTACAAGTTTACAGAAAGCTGATGGGCCGTTCCCTGTTTGTCCTCAATTTCGTAGGACCTGTGTTCGAATGTATCGATCCTGGGCTTGTTTAGTGGCTCTAGGACGACCTGAATGAGGTCTATCATCAACATTGTGTGTTTGTTGGTACCGGTTCCACAGTCTGCTGACCACAGACTGTGACACATTAAGCATGTTGGCTACTGCTTGCTGTGTAGAACCCATTTGAAGCATGCCAATAGCTTGTAGACATTCATCTTGTTGAAGACGTCTCATTGCAAATTAAATGTAACATACTAAAGCAAAGATACGCTAAACAGTAAATCTTATGCAAGAACCGATAGGAAAGCAAACATGGATAGGATTTAAACCAGCACACGGAAGTTTTCATCAACCCTTCCTTGAAGTGTCAAATATGACAATGAACTCTTCCCACGTGTATGGCACTATTGCATGTTGCACGTACAGCTCGGTGGTTCTGTTGGGGCGATAAATTCTTCATCTGTGAACATACTCCCTAAGCATGTCAAGTGTCCATGACTATTTATCATATCACAACCTGCATAGGTATTTCCATTTCAATATCCCCTACTTTTTTTAAAGAGTATTACTGAATGCATATCAGTTTTTACTAATTTGAGCTTTGAAAAACTGGTGCGTATTGTGATATCTAATCAAAGCAATCATATTTATACATATATATGTATAAAGTATTAGGGATTTTCCCCTTCAATTTTGGCATTGTTTGTTTACCTCATTAATTCATTCAGTCGCAGATAAATAATTTTGAGACCGACTGCACTTATTGGCACGTATTGGGATATCCAATCAAAGCAATCATATCCATACATATGATTGCTTTGGAATTTTTGTCCCCCGCCTTTCGAAGAAAGCAGGGGACTATTAAAATGGGTTTGTCCGCCTGTCTGTCTGTCTGTCTGTCTATCTGTCCGTTTTTCCATCTGTCCGTCACACTTTTTGGGAAACAATAACTCTCCTTCTAATTGACCTAGAATGTTCAAACTTGGTGTAGGTGTTTATTAGGTCAATGCCTTGATGGAGTTCGAAGATGAGCATTTTCTGCTAAGGGTAAGCAGAGATAAGCAATTTGATTGGTTGATGCTTTGGGACACGATAACTTGAGTTCTAATTAAGTGAGAGTGATGAAACTTGGTGTATAGTTTCATTAAATCAATACCTTAACTAAGTTCGATATGGAGCATTTTCTGCTCAGGGTAAGCAGAGCGATAAGCAATTTGAGACTTTGGAACACAATAACTCTCCTTCTAATTGAGCTAAAATGTTCAAACTTGGTGTAGGTGTTTATTAGATCAATGCCTTGATGGAGTGTGAAGATGAGCATTTTCTGCTTAGGGTAAGTAGAGATAAGCAATTTGATTGGTTGATGCTTTGGGACAAGATAACTTTGATTCTATCTGATAGAGAGTGATGAAACTTAGTGTATAGTTGATAATCAGTTTGATTGCTTGATACTTTTGAAAAGAATAGATGTGCAATTAATTAATATGTGTCATCTATTTATTTTGGGATTTCGGCGGGGGACATCAGCCTCACTGTTGGCTTGTTCCCTTTTATTTTGGCATTGTTTGTTTATCTCATTAATTCATTTAGTTGCCGATGCATCAATCTATAGTAACATACCAGATACGACTCCATATAGTGTTTTCTATTCACAGGCATTACGGTTTTTGACAATATGTAATGATAAAGATCTATTTCTCTCCCGAATAAAATCTCTGTACTTTAAATGCACTGCCAAAGGCGCTACACAATTACGCATTTTAAAAGAAATTTCAAAACTTCCATTACTTCAACATACCAAGTTTGACATTTCTTGTAAGTATATAACCGACTACTTACTGGATAATAATGATCCAATTTAAATTTTATTTTAGATTTTCTGTTGTTACCTAACCCTGTCTGAATTACCTCCCTTAATGTTATGCCTTTATAAATACACTTAGATAGTACGATTTCTTCAACATACCTGTTTTGCATTTCTTGTGTGGGGTATTATATTAATATATTATTATATATTGTACAATTACATAACTTAATAATTCTGATTAGTCGCTAGAACTTATGGTTTTTAAGCTTTTAACGTTATTTTATCTGGATTATCTCCCTTATTGTGATTTTTTTTATCACCTTCTAAGATATGACGTCATTCTCAGTCAGCAGACGGCTGTCCCTCAAGACAGTCTACATTTCCTACTTGCTTCTCTGTATTCAGTTTTGTTTTTGTTTTTTGTGACTATGGAACATGTACCCTATATGTATTAAATACTGAAGCGTTTCTTTATTGAATTTAAGAGTTAAGACTACTTTTTTATACATTTCACCGATGTGGTTACTTGTATAGTTGAATTTTACTACATATGCTTACATTCGTATTTCGTGTAGCATACATGTATAGCAGATCATGACTCATGCTGGCATTACAAAATGGGTTCTTTGGGTTGTATTCCTAATTGTTTTCAAATTTGAGTGAAGTCTGTGTCACTACAGACCCGAGACTGTACAGCGCAGTGGACGCTTACGGCTAGCCCCCGGATCCATTCACTTTTTTTGAATTGTCTGTATGTTTGTGTTTTCCTGAGTATGATGTCTTGTCCGTGTATTTGTTTTTGTGTAAATTTTGTGTGGTGCAGTCCCCCTGCACTTACTAATAGTGTTGAGACCGACTGCACTTATTTTTATATGCCCACATTTTCATGTGGACGTATATTGCTGTCGCCCCTGTCCGTCCACAATTGTTTGTGGACACTCTACAGGTCACAATTCTTATCCGATTTTGACGAAACTTGAAATATAGGTTTATCTCCAAAAGATGTCGGTTGCTTTCGATATTCGCCTTTTGTTTAGCTTGTTCTCTATCCATGTCTTTCAAAATGTGGGCGTATCCTGCATGGCAGCCTCTGGTTAGACTGACTATTAGACCCCGCTACATTTATACCCCTGTTTGTACATATAGCTTACAATCAACCGGATAAAGGTAATTGAAAAATGTTTCCGTGTGTCTGATACTTAAACAGTAATATGTCAAATTATTTTAATCAGATGTGAACTTGCTGTAAAGTGCATATAAAGTAACCATTGGCTACAAATACAGAAATTTTGCCAGGTTACTTGATCCTTGATGTGCTCTTTAAGTTAAATTACATTAGGGTAGATGATTATACCAAGGGATATGCAATACTAGTAGGATTAGAGATATTTAGGTAAAATATTCAGGTATGAGTAGAAAGGTATGTCAATTAGATATAAAGCTATTGTAGGCCAGGTATAGTATATACAGGTATGAAGAGGAAGGTGTTAATTTGTAGTGTTTTGTTTAAACAATGATATACTGTATCAGTAGAAGTAATAGATATTAAACATATCACACCTGACCCCGTCCCCTTATCTAATCTTCATTCATAACATTCTTCTCATATCTAACATAACATTAAACCTTTATTTAAAATCTCTAAATGGATGTGCAACTCATACATGTAGTCTCGGTCACCCAGAACCTCCTAGTCTCCAACGTACGAAAAGTCCATTGACCATGCCTAACCAACCGGGAGTTTGGTTTTTAATGTGGTTGATTATCCAGTATTTTTGGCCAGTAAGAGTTGCACCCCTTTCGCAATATATCCCATAATTCTTACATTAATTCATAAACAAACATTTGCTGGAGTTTGGGACTATAATCGCCGAACACCGCGGAAAAACACTCTATTTCACGGTGGAATCTTGAAGAATCACTAGCGAAACGGCAGCTAGCCAAATCACCGCGAACTAGGGTGTTTTGCGGTGAAACACAGTGAATCGCTTGAGTGCCGATATCATCCCGATGTAAGCATGTTGACGAAAAATGTAATTTATTTAAGTTGAATACAAGATATGTTAACCGTTGGCGAGGCAGCTACGGTCGTATTTCTAACACACTGTACATGTATAACGTGGTGCCACAATGTACGTGTATGCAAACAATGAATAACTTACAATTTTTTAAATGTGTCATTTTATCTTATTGGCTACTATCAAATCCAAACTTTAAATTATATTCGATGAGATTTTACACATAATTTCATTACTCGCAGCTTCAGTTAATCTAAATCAACCATTCATAAATCACAGTGCCATACATGTAAATCACTCCGCAATGCGGTTAACCGTACATCACGTGGTCAGAAACGCGCGAAAACATGAGATGTTGGGGACTATATATTCTTATGCTGTGTTACTTGGCGAAAAGTATTTAGCAAATCTTGACTGTCACCGGTATATGATAATAATTTATTATGACGTATTAAAATAATATGGGTGGCAGGGGGTACACTGCGAAAGTCACAAAAGTGACAAATAGAACTTGCAACGGGAGTCGAAAGCGCTTTCAAATCAGACATAAGAAGCTCGTACTTACCGCAAAAATGAAATGAATGCGACACAAGTCTCCGATGTCAGCGAATATTAGTAAAGTATAACCGCTATCAAATCCACACAAAAATCCAAGGCACTCATTTTATTTTAGAAAAGAATAACTGTAGGCTCGATAGAAAAGCCTATTCTTCATGAACCCCAAACCAATGGTAACTGTCAACTTGTATGTTGTCATTCTCGTGCAGATTTGTTTGAATAACAGAAATGTCCCGTGTATCAAAGAATAAAATCGCACGTAGCCACTCTTTGTTGTTTTTATGCTAATTCAATTAATCTAAAAGGGGCTCCGGCGCAATTTAAGGAATTATTTTTGAGCCAATATTAACCATCGCCAATTTTTTAAATCATGGGATAAAGTCAATTAACAAACAATACGGGTCTACTTTATTACAAAAACATTGGTGAACTTACCATTTTGTCTAAAATCACAACGCTAATCAACAAACAATACTGTTGTTCTTTATTACAAAAACATCGGTGAACTATATTGTTTTTGTACATATTGTATTTATTTATTTGTTTGTACTATATGTTATACCTGATGAGTCTTTGGCTTAAAGGAATAAAGAATTTGAACTCGAACTAATCGCTGTCGGGATGGCGAGCCAAGCTAGTTGATTATTAGGTAAATAAAACAATATAAACAACCAATGAGTAAAAGTGATCTATTCTAATCAATTAAATAATATACAAGTCAAGTACCGGTATTACCTTAACCGTGGACGGGTTTGCTTGTGGACGGGTTAACGGACACTCAACTTACAAATATTAAAATTAGGAAAAAATCCTAACCGATACAGAATGCCGGTAAATGTCTTCCCGAGATTACCTAACTCATTTGTTATTCAAACCTGCCTGTACATTATACATGTACACGTTTCCCGGGAGCATTACTATATTACAACTCCTTTAATTTATTATAGACAATATTAGTTCGACCCTAGCTTAAGGTAGGCTCTCGAATTCCTTGCGGGAAGCACGGCAAAACACGATGTATTCTTATCGAAACACGGTGAATTCCTAGAGAAACACGGCGAATTCCTAGAGAAACACGGTGAATTCCTAGCGAATCTTAGAGAAAAATCGCTGCGGAATCAAGCGAAATTTCACCGTGAAATCTAAGAGAATTCTGAGAGTTTTTTTCACCGCGTCGCGGCGATTTCGGTCCAAAAAATTTGGGAGGAACTGTATATGGCCCATGAAGTGAGAAATTTTACGATAAAAAAAATTAAGAGCGATAGATATTGAACTGGCAATGCTATCAAATTGATTGTTTGAAATGGAATTCTTAAACATACATTGCAGGTCTTTCTTTAGGCCTGAAATGTTTTCTAAATTATTAATTAGACATTAATTATTAATTAACTGATCCAGGCCATAATCAACTCTCGATGACATCAGATTTCTCCGATATTAAATAGATAAGAATGGTTCAGTTGAAATTACTGCAACGTCTTGTCAAACCATATCTTCGCTCGCAATAGAGTAATTTGAATGAAATTTTCAAATTATTCATTTTACATTATCTATTTTTAAACTTTTATAGCAAGAATGGCAAGCGCTTAATCTAAGTCTTACATAATGTATCTTTAAATTAATTTCATGGACGTCAACATCTTGTTTTAGAACTAGTTACCTCCCTTAGACTTTGTCTATGATAATGCAAAAGACCGGATTATCTAGCCGATGACCTATTATTCTCAAATGTTGACAATGCATCTAGACTAATATTCGTAGAATATTTGTCTGGATGATAAAGACTTACTGTATTGTGATTTGATTCGGTACTGTAATAAATTTAGTTATGAAATAAATGGATCTCAACCTTTTCACATATACATGTATCTAAGTAAAATGGAAGACCTGCACAAAATACAAGACAATAGGACTGAAACAAGCAAACAATACATCAAAAAATATTGCTTTGTTCATGTTAAGGAGGTACCAGGTGTTCACAATTTTTATCCAGTTTTGATGAAACTTAAAACATATCTTTATATTTCAAAAATCTGTCCCTTTTGATATTTGCGCATTTAAGACCATAACTTTCTGGATTATGGCCCCTGATTGTACAAAAAATCGTTTTTGTTTTTAGCTTGTTCTCTATCCATCTCTTGCAAAATGTGGACGTATCCTGTCTGGCAGCCGCTGGTGTATTTTTAGGATCAAGACTGTTGAGGAAATTTATCTTTCATAAAATCACACAAACTGATATAAATGTGACTGATTGATTTGAATGATCTCACTGTCTGACTTTCTTTAGTCATTATGACATTGGCTGTTATATGAGGTTTAAAGGCACAAGTGTCACACAACCAACCAGATCGAAAGTCAAATATTTGTACTATTTTAATGTCAAGACATGTTATTATCTTACATGAGATGTCTTCTGCGGAAAAAATAGAATTGTTATTGTTACTGTGTTTCTAGACAGGTATAGATTATGGGATGAAATTAAAAGAAACCAATGTGTATTTTAAATGACTATAGCTTAAGTTACAATTGATTGATATGAATAATTATTGTTTTAAATAAAGTACATTTGATTGTTGAATGTACATGTATGGTCTTAGTTTTAAAACTCTATCTTGGTTGGTCTAGTGGTTTAACGTGTGCTTATGAAATCACAAGTTCGTCATTGAGTCAAGTGGTGAGGTTTTGATTCCCTGCTTGTACGTGACAACGAGTAGGGAACACCTGTTCAACCTTGTGGCTTTTTTCTAAAGACCCCTCATGCATTCTAATTATTGAA
The DNA here is from genome assembly GCF_932274485.2 of Patella vulgata. Taxonomy (NCBI): domain Eukaryota; kingdom Metazoa; phylum Mollusca; class Gastropoda; family Patellidae; genus Patella; species Patella vulgata. The sequence continues at coordinate 61,006,837 of NC_065879.2, read as the reverse complement.
ATAAAATTAAACCATATGTTAATCCCAAAATGACCTAGTTTGTGTTGAGTGGACTTTAAACTCTCGCTCTCTCTCAGTTTGGACAAGGTGAGGGATTTGGTGAATAGAGTTACCATCTAAGCTTCAACAACAGGTACATGTAGTAGACAGAGCATGGGGCTAATACTACTTGTCTGTTTCTTATGATATAATAGAGACTACACATTAAAACTTGTCTAAGTAATTATATTGTCTTGTTCTACTGTATATAGATAATCTATGACCTTATGACCTATTAAGAGAGTTTAAAATCTGACAGAAGGATTTATTGATTGATTGGTTAGTGTTCAAGTTTATCGTCTGTGTTACCACATTTAACAGATGAAAACCTTGCATTATTGTTAATGTTATATATTTTCTTTATTTACCCCAGAATTTTTATTTTTTATACGCCCACATTGAAATGTGGTCGTATATTGTCGTCACCCCCGTCCGTCCGTCTTCCAACCGGCGTCCACAATTGCTTGTGGACGTTCTAGAGGCTAAAGTTAATATCCGATTGACTTTAAATTTATACAAAGTGTTTAAGGTCATGAGACAAAGAAGCCTATTGATTTTCAGCGATTTTCGATAATTACTGCCAGAGTTATGGCCCTTGATCGCTGCAAAAAATCTTGTGGACGCTCTAGAGGTCCGAGTTAATATCCGATTGACTCTAAATTTATACACAGTGTTTAATGTCATGAGACGAAGAAGTCTATTGATTTTCAGCGATTTCCGATAATTACCTCCAGAGTTATGGTCCTTGATCACTTCAAAAAATCTTATGCACGCTCTAGAGGTCAAAGTTAATATCCGATTGACTTTAAATTTATACACAGTGTTTAAGGTCATGAGACGAAGAAGCCTATGGATTTTCAGCGATTTCCGATAATTACTGCCAGAGTTATGGCCCTTGATCACTTTGAAAAATCTTGTGGACGCTCTAGAGGCTAAAGTTAATATCCGATTGAGTTTAAATTTATACACAGTGTTTAAGGTCATGAGACGAAGAAGTTCATTCATTTTCAGTGATTTTCGATAATTACTGCCAGAGTTATGGCCCTTGATCACTTCAAAAAATCTTGTAAATGCTCTAGAGGCTAAAGTTAATATCTGATTGACTTTAAATTTATACATAGTGTTTAAGGTCATTAGACGAAGAAGCCTATTGATTTTCAGCGATTTCCAATAATTACTGGCAGAGTTATGGCCCTTGATCACTTTGAAAAATCTTGTGGACGCTCTAAAGGCTAAAGTTAATATCCGATTGAGTTTAAATTTATACACAGTGTTTAAGATCATGAGACGAAGAAGTTTATTCATTTTCAGCGATTTTTGATAATTACTGCCAGAGTTATGGCCCTTGATCACTTAAAAAAATCTTGTAAATGCTCTAGAGGCTAAAGGTTAAATTGATACAGAGTGTTTGAGGTTATGAGACGAAGAATCATATTGATTTACAACAATTTCCAATAATTACTGCCAAAGTTATGGCCCTTGATCACTTTTAAAAACCTTGTGACCCTCTAGAAGCTAAAGTTATCATTCGATTGACTTCAGATTCATACACAGAGTGTAAGGTCTTGAGACAAACAAGTATATTGATTTTCAATGAATTTTTATGACTTGAACAGCTAAATCCATGATGTTAAAAGTTTCCTATACTAAACGTTAGCATGGGGCAAAACTTTATAAAAACCAAACAAATTCTAATGGTTTTCTGATAATTACTTAATGAGTTGTTACTCCTAATCAGATTTTAATGTATTATAAATGTTTCATTACCGAAAAAAGTAAAAATATGTGACAACTCTTGTTGACTGCCCGGAGGAGTTAGCTGCTGTGGGCGTATGTTTCGTTGCCTGGCAACCTATCTTTGATATTACAGTACCCTTTTGAGAAATCTTGGTGGTAGACTGCAGTATTTATCGGTTGAAATTGTATGTATTGTAATGAGAAACAAACCCCCCAAAAAATACCCTGTTAGTCTCAGAAAAATCGAATGATTTCATTGCTTTCACTTAAAATCTTCTTTCTGTTAATTTACTCTAGTATATTTACCCCTGTATTTACTAAACAGTTTAGGTTAAATGAATATTAATGAGAGTCAACATTTCTACGTTATTTGACTAGTAAATTTTTTTTGGTGTGAATCACTCGTCATGGAACATGATTATGTCACTTGACATGCTTATACATGTAGTATAATAGAGGAACAGTCATCCATCAACTATACAAGTATTTCAAGAACAGTTAACCACCTCTCCACATGGTTGTAAATATACAGTCGACAGAATGATTATCTCTCAAGTCATAAAAAATCCAGATTTGAGACAAGTACATGTAGAGTCCGGTACATTGTTAGATGTACTTTCATTCATAGTTTTTATACGCCCACATTGAAATGTCGTATATTGTTGTCGGTCTATCCGTCCATCCGGCGTCCACAATTGTTTTTGGACACTCTAGAGGCGAAAGTTAATATCCGATTGACTTTAAATTTATGCACAGTGTTTAATGTCATAAGACGAAGAAGCCTAATAATTTTCAGCGATTTCCGATAATTATTGCCAGAGTTATGGCCCTTGATCACTTCAAAAAATCTTGTGGACGCTCTAGAGGCTAAAGTTAATATCTGATTGACATTGAATTTATACACATTGTTTAAGGTCATGAGACAAAGAAGCATATTGATTTTCAGCGATTTCCAATAATTACTGCCAGAGTTCTGGCCCTTGATCACTTCAAAATATCTTGTGGATGATCTAGAGGCCAAAGTTAATATCCGATTGACTTTAAATTTATACACAGTGTTTGAGGCCATGAGATGAAGAATCCTATTGATTTTCAGCGATTTCCGATAATTACTGGACATGTTATGGCCCTTGATCAGTTCAAAAAATCTTGTGGACACTCTAGAGGCTAAAGTTAACATCCGATTGACTTCAGATTGATACACAGAGTTTAAGGTCTTGAGACAAACAAGTATATTGATTTTCAATGAATTTTGATAACTTCGCATGGGGCAGAACTTTATAACTGTATATTGTTTACAGGCCGCAATTCTGAATGGATCAACTTGGTATTTTGCATATGTATTCCTTATAGCCTAAGGGCGTCAACTATTGATTTGGGTGAATGCCTCGACCCCCAGGTGCAGAGCCACACCCAATTTTTGCCTTTAACGCCCGAAGGCCACAATTCTGAATGGATTATCTTGGAACTTAGTATACTTATTCCTTATAACCTAAGGACGGCAACTATTGATGTTGGTGCACCACCCCCTCCTCCACCCCACCCCCAGCCCCTGCCCTTTCGGTGATGCCACACCCACTTTTTGTTGATATTTTGTCTGTAAATGATATACAGGTTGCAATTATTAACAGATTTGAATCCTGCCCTGACCCCCTGGGCAGAGTCACACCCACTTTTTTGTTAATGTTTTGTCTGTAAATTTGCCAAAACAAACCCAACGCCTAGCTTTCTTTGCCTCTTGTCATGTTACAGCCATTTCATATTGCATTCTCTTCATTTTAAAAAGTAAACCCCCTTTGTCGAAAACCTTGTGATGAGCGCTATTAATTCCCTGTGATACATGTACCCATGACTTTGTTTTTTACCACATTGAAATATGGTTGTATATTTTTGTCACTTCACCCGTCTGTTCAAAGTACATCCAGAATTGCTTGTGGATGCTTTAGAGGCTAAAGTTATTATCTGATGGAGCCGAAGAATCCTATTGATTTCCAATTACTCAACCAGTTTGAATTATCATCTGATACCAGTTGTTGTTTTGTATAATAGATGTTAACACAAGGAAGAAGTAGACCTATTAGCCAATCAAATTTTGTTATCCTTCACCAGTTGTTCGTCCAAACGCAATTTTGGAACCAGGCGGACAGATGGAGCGAAAGACCAGGGTGACGACAATATATGACCATATTTCAATGTATGAGTATAAGAATATGCTTGGCTGCCAACATATATCATTTGAAGGGATAGTGATTCTACAGTCAAGATGGCTTACAACAGCTCAAACAGCATTTATTAAGATAAACCTTGGTGCATGATAGTAATAGAACTAAAGATACATGTAGCTACATACAATATATATAGTAAGTGCAGGGAGACTGCACCACAAACAATTACACAAGACAAATATACGGACAAGACATAATACGCAGAAATCACAACAAACGTACATATCGGATCAAATGAATAGACCTGTAAGTTAATATCCGATTGACTTTAAATTTATATACAGTGTTTAAGGTCATTGATTTTCACCGATTTCCGATAATTACTACCGGATTTATGGCCCTTGATCTCTTTGAATTACCGGCATACTAAAAACGACTATTATACATGAGATTTTATTCCATTAAATCTTTGTTTCTGTGACAATATGGACTAAATTACTCTTGACTGTTTTGAATCACTGTGGACCATAATCCGACGAGAATTTTATATTTTCGCCCACTATAATCCTCAGGAATTTTATATTTTTGCGCACAATAATTGACCGACTTTTTTATTTTTTCTCTGATTTTTTTCCTCTCAGAACGTCTCTTTTTCCGTGGAGTGGATATGGGAAAAACTCTGCGATTTTTTTAGCAGAAAAAACACCCACAAGGACTAATTTCATACTTCCACTTGATGCATAATGTTTCGCCGCATGAAATATGTAAGCACATTGAAGGAAAAATACCTATACAAGTAACCATATCGGTGAAATGTAGTAAAAAAACAAAACAAGTACAACTAATTAGCCTATGCAGTAGTGAGAAACATTATAAGCATTTGAAAGAATTCAGGTCTATTAATTACAAAGGTTGCATCCTCAAAATTTATATAAGCAAATGTGACCCAAATAAAAGTTAATTAATTTCAAACACATACATGTGCAACATATGCAACATCAGTTGTTATTGAGAATTATTGCTATGTTATCAATCAACATCAACTTATTTAGATAGACAATTAAATATGTTACTATAATACCTAACTTATTGATTTCTGCATCTGGCATATCATATAGCTACACAAAGGTAGAAAAAAAAATTACAATTATTTTTATGTTTACTGCGAAAACAAAGGGACAGATTGACTGGAATCAATAATAAAAAAAGGTGTCTTAAGTCAACATCATAACATTTCGTTTGTATGCAGAGGGCGGTCTGAGTAGATAATTACATCATATCAAGAGTAAATTTTTAGACCAGTGTTATGCAATGAAGGAATGTCAGTAATCTTTGTGACATTAACAAGCATGAACAAAAACTAAAACCCAGGAAATTTTGGATTAGGTTAGATTCGGCAGCTTGCAGTCTCGCAAAATATTTAAATATCTCAACCCGACTGATATGAACATTTGTAAATCTTGGAGACATTGACAGCCCATTGTGTTTACACGAAAAGCAAACATTATCTTAGAAACAAACATAAACACAAACATAATGTAAAAACTTCTGGCCACCCACTTGGTTCACCCGACCATCTTTTAAAAACCAGTCAATACTCTACGTAATAACTAGATGTCTTTAGAAAAAACACCACAAGTTACAAAAAAGGTAAAATATTTAAACAAAGAGTTAATGTTGGATATTTCAGTAATAATAGATTAAATTTTGCAGAGACAAATTCTTTTTATTATAAGTGAAACATTTCTCTCTCCCCCCCCACCCCTCAAAAAAAAAGGTAATTGGTTTAACAATGAATTTTTTTGGGAAATGTTTGAACAGGGTTAAGTAATTTTATTGTGGTGGGTTAATTTTTATACGGCCACATTAAAATGTGGTTGTATATTGTTGTCGCCCCCGTCCATCCGTCCGGCGGTGTATGTGTTGATTAGGTCAATGCCTTGATGGAGTTCGAAGATGAGCATTTTCCGCTTAGGGTAAGCAGAGATAAGCAATTTGATTGGTTGATGCTTTGGGACACGATAACTTTAGTTCTAATTAAGTGAGATTGATGAAACTTGGTGTATAGTTTCATTACAGTAATACCTTGACTAAGTTTGATAATGAGCATTTTCTGCTCAGGGTAAGCAGAGCGATACGCAATTTGATTGGTCGAGACTTTGGAAAACAATAACTCTCCTACTTTGATTGTTAGACTATAAGTAAAGATATACTGTTTGATTGTTCAATACTTTGTAAAAGATAATTTGTGATAAATTTATATGTGTCCTCTAATTATTTTCCTATTTCGGCGGGGAACATCAGCCTCACTGTTGGCTTGTATACACAGTGTTAAGGTCAGCGATTTCCGATAATTACTGCCAGAGTTATGGCCCTTGATCACTTTTAAAAATCTTGTGGACGCTCTAGATGCTAAAGTTAATATCCGATTGACTTTAAATTTATACACAGTGTTTGAGGCCATGAGATGAAGAATCATATTGATTTTCAACGATTTCGGATAATTACTGCAAAAGTTATGGCCCTTGATCACTTTGAAAAATCTTGTGACGCTCTAGAGGCTAAAGTTATCATCCGATTGCCTTCAGATTGATACACAGAGTTTAAGGTCTTGAGACAAACAAGTATATTGATTTTCAGTGAATCCTTGAACAGCTAAATCCATGATGTTAAAAGTTTTGTATACTAAACGTTAGCAATTAGCATGGGGCAGAACTTTATAAACAAATTCTAATGGTTTTCTGATAATTACTTAATGTGTTGTTACTCTTAATCAGATTTTAATGTATGTTTTATAACCGAAAAAAGTAAAAATATGCAACAACTCTTGTTGACTGCCCAGACGATATAGATGCTGTGGGCGTATGTTTCTCTGCCTGGCAACCTATCTTTAAACGAGATACTAACTCATTCAAACGGATTATTATTTTTTTTGTTTGGCGCTAATGGGCCTTCGTAGATTTAGCTCTTGCATAATTTATGTTTTTAAAATGGTTTGTTTTAAACTGATGTATGACTATATGAGCTTACTTGGAATAAGCCACCCGTTTCTCAGTGAATGCTAATCTCGAAGCCAATCTCGGACATAATTATTCCCATTCTCTTATGACACAGTTTGTCATTTTTTCTGCAGTTTATAATGTTCTGAAAGTTACTGTGCATGATTTACATTTTTTGGACAATATCAAATTTATGATGGTTTAATCCACACTAATATATACTCAGATTGATTATTCTACTTTTAATTGAGAAAAAAGATCAAAATATCAACGCTAGGTAATCTCCTGACTTGGATTCAATCGAATTAAAAACAGACCTACCTGTATCAATTAGATGCTGTGAAACATAAAGATGACGGTCAACGTGTTATGATATCCGAGATATCATGATATCATCCGATAATAAAAAGACTTGTAAACTGGCAATAGCTTACTGTCCATTGTACATGCAGGTTGCAAAATGATGTAAAGTTCAACCTCGAAGAAATGTATAAAGATAGAAAAATGAATGTGTACGCTCACCATTGATTTACATACATGTACATGTACATGTAGGAGGCAGCATAGATTGATGGAATTTCTGTTTATCATATCTTTGTAAATACTTAACAGAATTGAACCATTTTTGAACTGATATTTCTACTTTTACACTTGTAAAATAGCTTGCTCTTCAAAACCAACATCAGAGACTTTAATACATTTGGACTTTGTATGTTGTTAAAATGTCATGTACAACTTATTTTACAGTTCGTCAGGTACAACGAACATTTCCATCCTCATCTTGTGAAACTACCAATCCATAAATTTTCATTATTTTGCAAATTATTAAATATGAATTTGTTGACTATAAAGATTATAGGGATCGTAAAATGAAGAAAAGTACATGTGTAACTGTTTTGTTTAGGATTTGTTTTTGCTTCTGAACAGAACATTTCTACTGTACATGGTTAGAAGAGGCACTAGATATAGATGTATGTACCACAAGATCCATAAATTTGGGTTATAAATGTTTATCGGTTTCTGTTACACTTTGATCTAGAACTTTAAGAAAAGGTAAATCTTGACTATTTCTACATATTTTCTTCACCCTTGGCTTTGGATATTCACCGCTTGTAATCCCCAGTCGCTATTCCTCTCATGGATTAATGAATGTGTTTTTAGTTAGAAAGTTTTCAATAGAAATTTAATACATAACTAAAAAGGTAAAATAAATCTCAAGCAAGGTCTCAATATGGTATTTTTACTTGTTATAAGATGGTTTTCAATTGATTTATATTGTTTGGGTTTATTAGTAGTGAAATCATAGTTATTCATATTATTGAATATATGTTCTGCTATATAAATAGTAATCTAGGTCAGACCCAGTATATGTAGTTATATAATGGAAGAACTAGTTATATAAAGAAATATTAAATAAATCTTATAATCTTTTTTATTGGTATAAAAAATACCACACCTTTTAATTATTTATTTAACTTTTCACATAAACAATAATTTTATTCAACATAAAAGGATATTGAAATATGAATTTTCCCATTCATTAGTTTTCACCTATTGAACTGTTTTGTTTGGGTTTTTATACAAAGTTTACTTTCATCTATCTTTTATATCCATGTAAAGGCCTTATAGACTATTTTGTGTTATTGAATGGCAACTTTGAGTTAGTTGATTGATATCTTTCTCAGGACTGTCATTTTACTTTTAAGTAGACAGAATAGTCCAGTTAGTTTGAATCTTAGCATGGGTCGAGAAGGACCTTCAGAGATATTTCAATCTCGATATTGACATTGAATATGTTTCTTGTAATACAGATAATAATAATGACATTTATAATTACATGTAAATGCATTCCAAATCCGCACCACCATGGTTGATGCTCCTTCGCTTTCCACACATGATTATTATAGGAAGTGAAAATAACTGTATTGGTAGCCTTAAAAAGTTTAAAGGCGTTACAATAAAAGCACCCCATTCATTTCTTTTTTATACGCCCACATATCCATGTATATTGTCGACGCCCCTGTCCGTCCGGACGTCCACAATTTGTTTGTGGACACTCTACAGGACACAATTTTTATCCGATTTTGACGAAACTTGAAATATAGGTCTATCTCCCAAAGATCTTGATTCCTTTCGATATTGGCATGTACATGTATCGGACCATAACTTCATGGGCTATGGCCCCTGATTGTATGAAAATTCGCGTTTTTAGCTTGTGGTCCCTCTAGAGGTCACAATTTTTATCTGATTTAAAAAAACATTTTACTATATATCACTGTTGCACCCTAATGATGGTTGAGTTCGAATTTCAAGAAATTTGAACCAAAACTGCCGGACAAAATGGCCGCCCCTTGTACGCAAATAGTGTAAAATACATGTATGGTATATCAAGGTTGTGGACCCTCTAGAGGTCACAATTTTCATCCGAATTTGATGAAACTTTGAATGCATGTTTATATCCCAAAGATCTTGGTTCCTTTTGATATTCGTGCATATCAGATCGTAACTTCCTGAATTATGGCCCCTGATTGTACGAAAAATCACGCTTTTAACTTGTGGTCCCTCTAGAGGTAACAATTTTTATCCGATTTAAAAAATGTTTTACACCCTAATAATGGTTGAGTTCGAATTTCGTGAAAATCGGACAAAAACTGTCGGACAAAATGGCCACCCCTTGTACGCAAATAATGTGAACATCTGGTATATCAAGGTTGTGGACCTCCTAGAGGTCACAATTTTGATTCAATTTTGATGAAACTTGAAATGCATGTTTATAACCCAAAGATCTTGGTTCCTGTCGATATTCGCGCACATCGGATCGTAACTTCCTGAATTATGGCCCTTGATTTTACGAAAAATTGCGTTTTGAGCTTGTGGTCCCTTTAGAGGTCAAATTTTTTATCCGATTTAAAAAAAAAAAACGTGTGAATATTATATCACAGTTATACACTAATGATGGTTGAGTTCGAATTTCGTGAAAATCGGACAAAAATTGTACGCAAATAGTGTAAAAATATGGTGGTATATCAAGGTTGTGGACCCTCTAGATTCCACAGTTTTTATCCAATTTGGATTAAACTTTAAATATATGTTTTTATTATAAAGATCTTGGTTCCTTTTGATAATCACACATATCAGAGCTTAACTTTGTGGATTATGGCCCCTGATTGGTCGAAAAATTGCATTTTTAGCTTTTGAATTCTCTATAGGTCACAATTTTTTTTCACAATTTTTTTTCACAATTTTAAAAACCATTTAGATATAGCACCATTCCACCATAATGAAGATTGAATTGGAATTTCGGGAAAATCGAAATGTAAAGTAAACATTAGATCTGGGTTTAAGGGTCACTTGAAATTCTTGAAAGGTTTAATTGTCTCCCTTAGATTATACAGAAGATTGAGCTATTTATCTAATTTAACTAGATCTTTATAAATTACAATACAGTCAGGAAGGAAATTGTCGCTGCAGTTCCAGCAAAATTTTGAATTATTTAAATTATTTACATATGTCTAAAAATGCTTCTGATAATGCCTCAATTTTATACGCCCACATTGAAATGTGGTCGTATATTGTTGTTGCCCCCGTCCAGCGGTCTGGCGTCCACAATTGTTTGTGGGCGCTCTAGATTTATACACAGTGTTTAAGATCATGAGACAAAGAATCCTGTTGATTTTCAACGATTTCCGATAATTACTGCCAGAGTTATGGCCCTTGATCACCTTGAAAAATCTTGTGTAAAGTTTAGAGGCTAAAGTTAATATCCGATAATCCGAATGACTTTATATTTATACAGTTTTTAAGATCATGAGACGAAGAAGCCTATCAATTTTCAATGATTTCCAATGATTATGGCAATTGATATTAAATGTTTTGTATGCGAAATGTTAGAATAGGCAGAACTAGAAGCTAAATGTGTTGTAAATGTTTTCATTTCTGACAAAAGAAAAAATATGTGACAACACTTGTTGACTCACCAGATGATTTAGCTGCCATGGGTGTGTGTTTCGTTGCCTGGCAACCTATCTTTTTACAACTTAGACATACATATTTTGTCCTCCACCCTTTTGAAGAATATTAGTTGATTCCATGGAATTAATATTAGTTTGACATAGAATAATCAAATATTAAAAAATCTGTTTAAATTCAGTAGTTATAGGCCTTCACATCTAAAAAGCTGAAAAAAGCTCCCCTGGGATTGGAAAAAATTAAAAATTGCTCTCCTGGAATTACGGACAGGAGATGACACATGCAATCATTTGCAATAAAACACTGTATTGCCATTATTATTATTATGTTTCTTTTATATTTTAAAAACAGCAGAGATTATGTAGGTGGAGTTAACGCCTGTCAATCAAACGATCGGCCATACTCAGAATCAGTGAAGATGGAATTCAATCCCATTTCTAGTCAAAAATTACACTGGTGATAACTATGTTCAGAATAAAGTAATTTGACTGAAATTTTCAATATTTTCTTCTTTCATCATCTATTTTTTAACTGTTATAGCAAGAATGGCTAACTCCTTATAAAAATCTCCCATAATGTATCTTTAACTGGTGTTTATTAATAGCTAATAAGGGAGCACTTTCGGATTGGTATGTTTTTACCCAGTGAATGTTTCTTTGAGTTGGAAAATGATTAAAATAACGTTATGTCGACCACGTACGTGACCGATTCTTTCAGAGGAAAATGATAACAGTATTAACAAATTAAAATATTGTGTGATCAAGATTGACATTGGTATATGGGGCTAATTTATGGGAAGTAAACATGAATAACCCCCGCCGAAGTCAAGCAATGTATGATTGGATGTTTCTGACAATTTTGGGGGAAATAAAATAAGCAGTTGGGAGAGCGATTATGGAGGACTGAGGAGAGCAATAAAACACACACCTAGATAGGGATTTAGGTGAGCGATGGAGCACAAGAGCTACAGTGTGCCTCAAACGTGAAGGCCTGTAATTAGCTCACATCCATTCTTTGTGTATAGCTTACTGCATTTAAATACCAACTATGTTAAATTTGTAGACATTCAAGTAACTCTATCATAAATTATGTTTATGGTAACAATAATGAACATGTTTTCCAATCGATGATTATATATATACATTTAAGATGGTGACTGGTGTGTAAATACATCTTTTAGATTGTCCACTAGACACACCAAGATAAAAGATAGATTTTTTCTTAAATAAACAATATGTTGACTGTCTGCAAACCACTGACCATTGTTTACCGATTGTTCTAAGATCTGATCATTTGTACTGGAAGTTAACAAATCTGGCAGCTGTGTATGATGAGTTATTGTTAAATCAGGTCACTAAATGTTTTAAACAACACAGCTTGTCAGAGTTACAGTAGTTCATTATTATAAGCAGAGATCTAAATTGGAATATCATATTTATATTGTACACGTCTTGTCTTCAGATAACCCATTTTGTTAAGATGGTACAAATGCCAAAGTACATGTATACCAGAAATTGTTAGTTAAATGCAACAGAACCTCATCCCAACAAATTAAGTTAGAGTGTGGGTGGTGTTCGAGAGTGGTAAAAAGCGTGCACTTCTGATCATGAGGTCTCGTATGGAGGCAATTGTTGAAATGTATTCACCCCATGCTTGTTCGTGACAGGGAGTACAGTGAATCTGCTTAACCTTGTGGCCTTTCTTGAGGTTCACTGGTTTCCATTTAATTATAACACTAATACACTAATAGTGAAGAATGGAAATAAAGATTATTCATACATTAGTAAAAAAAAAATGCCTCTGTCTCCCTCTCCTTCCATCCCTTCTCTCTCTATCTGGGTGGGAATGAGCTGTGTATGGTAACTGCGTAGATGAGGTCAAAAGGACTGTGACTGATGATCGCAGACAGTCATGTGGACAACAGGATATATTGACTTATCACCAATTTAAAGATACTTTCCTGTGACAAACTGTGTGATTTGATGATATATTAGGACTAGAAACATAATCAAACTAATTAATCTATCAAATATTTGCTTAAAATCCCTCTCAAGATTTTGTACTCACAGTGAGATACCTCAAGCTATAAATTACTGTCTCCTAACTTCATTGAGGGAGGGTCCATTTTTCAGAATGTATTTTTCGTTACTTATCTTTAAGATGAGTTGTATTATTAATATTACATTTTAAATCTGTTTAGATACAATAATAATGTAGATTATTTTGTTTGTATTTTAGGGTAGAATCAAGTTTAATGATCAAGCCATAACACTTCATGAATATCCATCAGAACTGTACATGTTAGAGGAATATTTACTGAAACATCCTGATGAAGAGAATATAATACTACTGGAAACTTTTACTAACGATTTTTCTGAATCAACAGATGATGACAATCTACTTGATACACCCCGACAATCTTTAAATGATGATGTTTTGAAATCGAATACAGCTCTATCTCATTCTGGTAAAATAAAAAACTTATTTGAATTCCCCATCTAATTAAATAATGATCTTATTTTGTTCCCGATTTCAATTAGTTTGCCTATGCTGCACATAAAGATCTAATTGTCTGCTTACTAATTGTTTGTTCTCTTTGAAATCTTTGTGTAACCACTATGATTGGTTAAAATTATCTTTGCCAAAGGCAAAATATGTGCTTCTTTTCATTGGCTAGAAAGGTCAAGTCAGGTTAATTGAACACAAACGTCTTGTCGATATTGTTAGACCTTACTAGGGCTCACACTGTCGGTCGCCAAAGTCGCAATTTGCGATAAAGGTATGTAACTAAGTGGCAATAATGTTTTGCGGTACTGCCGATTCATTTTGAGTACTGACGGGAAAAAATCTTCAAATTCTAATCGTATTTATCCAGGATACTTTAAATTAATCAACTGGCTGATAATCTGGATTGTGTCAATGAGTAATACTAATCAGTTGTCTTGGATTGCGCTATTGATGATTAGTTGATTGATAATTGCGCATATCGGACCGTAACTTCCTGAATTATGGCCCCTGATTGTACGAAAAATAGCATTTTTTGGCTTGTGGACCCTATAGAGGTCATAATTTTTATCCGATTTAAAAAACGTTTTAGTATATCACCGTTACACCCTGATGGTGGCTAAGTTCGAATTTCGTGAAAAACGGACCAAATCTGCCAGACAAAATGGCCGCCCCTTGTACACAAATAGTGTGTAAAATATGGTATATCAAGGTTTGTGGACCCTCTAGAGGTCACAATTTTTATCCGATTTTGACGAAACTTGGAATGCATATTTATATCCCAAAGATCTTGGTTCCTTTCAATATTCGCACATATCGGATCGTAACTTCCTGAATTATGACCCCTGGTTGTACGGAAAATCACACTTTTAACTTGTGGTCCCTCTAGAAGTAGAGGTCACAATTTTTATCTGATTTAAAAAAAACATTTTAGTATACCACCGGTTGAGTTTGAATTTCGTGAAAATTGGACCTCCTAGAGGTTACAATTTTGATTTGATTTTAATGAAACTTGAAATGCATGTTTATAACCAAAAGATCTTGGTTCCTTTCGATATTTGCGCATATCGGAACGTAACTTCCTGATTTATGGCCCTTGACAGGTGCGAACTTAAGGATCTTTCAGGTATTTATTTATAATTGTAATATGTTTTTAACGTAGGAATGGGGGAATAATTTAACTGAAACCGTCAGTTTATAAATTATAGCTTGGTGGTCGAGAACGGGTGTCCGTTAGCGTGTTTCCAGGTCATGGTAACCGATGCGTATCCTGAACGACCGTTTGTACCCTGGTGTTCAAAAAGACAAAATTCACCAAAAATAAAATCTAATCTTATTAAATCCAAACTTTGCTAATCTATTATGTAAACTCTACATTCTAAAGTTATCGTATATTATCGGTAATTGTTTAGTTTTATAATAATTCTAGCTGAGACATTACATTGTTAGACGTTGTCTTTTTTATCACATATTTTTGGCATTTAAAATATTCCAGTTAGCGGAAAAAAATATGAACCTTTTTTTATATAAAAATTATCCATTTTGGCGGAAAAAAATTGAAAGCCAGTGTGAGCCCTGGACCTTACAGTAGAAATAGGTTTGTCACTATAAACGCAGTTAAGTACTCTTTTGTTCCTTCTTGCCTTCGCGTTACCTAAGCTGGGACGCTTCTTAATTTCACGTTATTCACTAAGCAGATGGCGAAGGCAAGAAGCTGCAAAGACAAGAAGCAGAGCAATGGTTTCACTTCATCTTCCTGTCTATGTCTGATTTTAATGAAACTTAAAACATATCTTTATATCCCAAAGATCTCATACCGAAGGTACTGAAACACGAATATCAGTGGCATACATATACATTGCATGTATTGCATTAGTTTGCATTTATTGAACCAAGTGAGAGCTTATTAAAACACAGAGAATGTTTATGCTTGGCCCTATATATAGGCCATGACCTAGTTGGCCTGTGCCATAATCTGGCCCTGAATATAGGGAGGTTAACAGTGCATTTCAAAATAACCCAACTGCTTTTATGTTAAAATGCCTATAGTTTTATGTGACTGTACTATAGCTATGTCAAATTCAATACTAGCAGTTTTAATATGTTTTAGTATGAGATCATTACTAGTTATGTTGTACATGTTTTTATTGGTTATTTCAGCTGGTCTTTCATCTTATCAATCGAAATATCAAGAAGAGTTTGACTGGAACAGTCAACGAGAACCTGACCCGATTGTAATACGAACGCAACCGGAACCAGAAAACATAGATACAGGTGATATAGTTTTACCTGCCGGAGAAGATGATACAAACACTTGGTCCGAGAGTACAAGTTCTGATCTACTGTTTTAACATGTCAAAGATCATGTTAGAAGTTGTTCTTACTTGGCATTCAACAGAATGACAAAATTGGTGCAGGACCCTTTTCCACATTCATTCCTATTTTGTACGCTCAGAATATTACCCACAATTCCTGTTCTGTTTAAAAGATCATGTGCAGTGGATAGGTGTATACACATAAGCTCAAACTACTACCCACAATTCAATATACATGTGGTATACCATCACATGTGGTGTGGCAAGTTGTAAACTCGAAAAATATTACTCTCAACTCAAATTATCACACATTTTGTGGATAGTACTCACCACATGTGGTGTAGCTAGTTGTAGACTCGGAATATTACTCACAATTCAAATTATCACACATTTTGTGGATAGATATGTTTTCACCACATGTGGTGTGGCAACTCACTAGCTCAGAATATTACACACAATTCAATATAAATTATTAGATGTGGTGTGATAACTCATAAGCTCAGAATATTACCCACAATTCAATTTAAATTATACTTAGTCAATTGGTGGAAAAATAACAGATTATAAAGAAGGCAGATTACTTTTGTAACAATGGAACATGTATGTTACATGTGTGGAAATGTAGTGATGAAATAATTCAGACATTAAAAGAATAGTGTTGTGTGTATAAATGATAATAAAAATCAAGCGCAATCGATCCAAACAGTTGATCCAGTGGGCGAATTTGGTAAAATTGTTTATAAAACAGATCTATACATCATGAAGTAGGATGTACGTATGTTGGAAGTAGGCAATTTAACCTGAAATGAGAAATGCTGTTGTTGCTTTGGAAATATCTGTGAATGATTTAAATTCAGTATAATTCTACATGTATTTATATCGGAATAAACTATTATTTTTTTTTTTTTTTCTTTTGATGAAAGGGAAGATAGATGCTGATGTGTCATTGCTATAAGAACAAAATTAAGTGTTGATACCGTGATCTTCCCCATTTAACTTGTAAGCCAAGAGCTTATGGATAGTCTTTTATATTTAAATGTGTATCTGTCATATAAATGTGTAATAATATTGTTGTAATTAGTGACAGTCTTGAAGTTCAGGTCTTCACGGTAAAACACAAAATTAGAAAAATCATCGAAAAATTAATGTGTTACCTAAATGCCTTGTATTGCCAGTCACATTAATTTTGATACATGTTTCTGTTCTGCAATATAAACTAACATCAAGGTTAAAAAAACAAATAGTTGTTTACACTGAAATCAAGTACTGTCAAATAATCAAAGATATGCCAAGTAAGTTGTAATTTTCATAGATTTGTCAAAATGTCTGATCTTGAAATACAAACTGTTATGTCAGCTTTAAAATTAGCTTCTGTTTAAATGGAACATAATATTTATATTTTTATAGAAATATCCTACATAGAGTTGATCGATTTGTCTTTTGTGGGTATGAACAATGTTTTTAATTTCTGTCATCAATTCAAACAAAACAAAACATTCAATTGAAGAAAATTGTAAATGGTAATATTTTGTTGTTTCATGGTGACAGAGGTAAGGATTATTTTTAGAAACTACGCAATTTGTGTTTAACACATCGCAGACCAATTCTGACCAACTATATCGATGTATTCCAACTTTCCACAAATTTTACACAAGCCTTTTGCTTCATCATTCATGTGATTTTTGTTCACACAATTTCTCTCATATACAATTTCTTTAAACAATTTTTATTTGTTTAGCATTACATTCCATACTTTTGTGTTCATCTTTTTTTTTCAACAAACAAAAGATGTCTAGGATTCTGTTTGTAGTTTTAAAAAAAAAACAAAGCTTAAATTTGATTATATACATGTGTTATTTTAGTCCTCATTTCCATATTATAATACTTTGAATAATTTTATGCACCAAGATTCCATTGAACACTTTCATAGTATTTAAATTAAACCTCTTTAATTTTGGCCAAAATAAAATAGTGTAAGTATTGGATTGGGTTGATCTGATTAGTGACAAGTTGTAGGGTCGCCTGCCCAATATTGTCTTAATGTGTCAACTAAATCATCTCACTCAACACAAACTTTATCTATAGATGTAAAATTTTCAACAAAGACATTTTTAAATCCCACAAAACAAGTCACTATATAAACAATTCAATATACAAATGAAATCCACAACAAAATTTTTGGATCAAAATCAAAGCAGTCTAGTCATTCTAAGAATTAAAAATAAAAAGTAGACTTGATAATTCAAGCTTAGTAACGTTAATCCAATAATACTGATTTGAAATAACACTTCATTTGATCAAATTTTTACTTTGTCTTTCCATAAATCGTTAAATATATAGTGATATTTTTTATGCTCATCATTCTATTTGTAGATATATACATGTAATCAATGTTAATAATATTCATCATTGTGTGTTCATCTGCCATTTGTTTTCATCAAAACAACATCTTTCCATGGAATTGTATCCTCAAATATAATTCATACATGGTATAATCATTGTGACCACTCTTTTATGAGTATGATTTCATGGAAACCAAATTATCTCATTAACAATTTTACGAAGCAGCAAAATAATGTTTTTAATTTTGAACATATTTAAAATAATTATTGAAAATCCAAAAACTGATCTATTTAAAGTAGACCTTTTCGAGAAAGGGGATCACTCACTTGAATATGTACAATATAAAAACACAATGGACAGTATATATAAACTTAAAATAAAATCTTTGGAGAGTGATTTGCTCTCCTCACATTTTTTATGACAAGGTCTGTAGAGTAAGGTATTTTAAACAAGTTAAAACTGCCAAAATTGGCTGTAAAACTATTTTGAACACTGCCAATGATGCTGTGGAGTCAAATTGAAAATTATTCTTTCACGAACCACAAAAAGACTTGTGCTTCTTTTTTAAGTCTGACCCCAAGAAGAATGTAGTGTGTACTACGTACAGTAGATAGCAAAAAGAGGACAAATAGTCTGCTATGTGAGGTAATTATTTTATTAACCCAAATCAAGGTTACATCATTAAAAAAAATCAGTTATCATATTTTAAAATATATTAGATCATAGCCTATTATAACATGTATAAAATTAAGTATTCAACACCAATAAGAATAGAGGTTATTTAGTCTTTATTCAGCTTATCTTATATACAAAAATATTGTCATTAATATTTTTGAAGATGTTTCTGAAAAAAGACCACCTACTGATATTGGTGAAAAATTTACAAGTAATGATGATTCTACATGTACATGTAGGTCTATTGTTTTGGAAACCACTTTGGATAGATAAACTGTAACAAACTATTGTGGTCTGACATTTCAGCCTAATATTATGCTATTTATCACTATTAAGAACTACATGTAGGTTAAGCCATCATTTCCATCTGTATTTAACTTTTTCTGCTTTATTTATCATACATAATATATTATTGGAATAGATATCATTGTTAGTATATCAAATTGTGATCAATAATCAAATAGAACACTTTATTGGGTAACTGATAGGCTATCTGATATTAAAAGAGTTATTTCCTTTAGGTGTTTAATTTATACTTGATATATACAGATTGATTTTATGCAGGAATAAATTCCATTGTAATTTAAAGACATTGATATACATGTAACAACCACTAATTTTCAAGATGCCGTCTTGGGTTCTTATTTGACCAGATGATGAAGTGAAATTGAGTAAAAGTACATATTATTCATGAATGTCTTTTAGTATTAAGGCACTGATAGTTAGTCTCTTTAGAACATATTAATAGTACATGTACATCTATAATCTCAATTGATATTCCTTGATAAATTTGAATTTTTCTGACCTATGCAGATGGAAGGGTCCAGAAAGTTGGTTATTTTCCATTAAGACTTAAGAACTGGATAATCGGTGTCAAATTTATAGCAAATCACTAAATACATGTGCTCTGCATGGGTGGAATGGTTAGATGAAATGTTTATATTATTCTTTACTACTTTAGGGTTTACTTAAAATAAATTAAATATAAACCATCTAATCTATTGAAAGTAAAACAAAATCTATATGCAATACATGTATTGGTTATATCTCTGTCAATATATGCCAGTAAAGTTGTCAATTTATGTATGGAGATATTTTTTATGGTTATTGAATTTTTTATGTACATTGTAGAGATCGAAACTTTATTTGGCAAATACAAAGGGAAGTAACTCTTGTTTATATTTTTGTTAATGATATTTGTCTATCAATATGTGATGTGTATAGAAAGAAAATACCATTTAAAATATAATCTAATATATTTAACTCATCTGTCCTACGTAAACATTTATTCTACACAGATTAATCTGTCTTAAGATTTATTCAACATATATATTAGATCTATTAATATTCAATTAAACATACATTATTATGCAAGAGCTAAATCTCACTATTGCAGGTCTTTATTTAGGCCTGAAATGTTATATAAACTATTAATTAGACATTTATTAACTAAACAAGACCATAATCAACTGTCAATGGCATCGGATACTCAAGATTTTAACTATATTGGAACTGTTTGCCATTGATAAATTTAATTTAAAAATGGGAAAGCAAGGCTAAGGCTCGAATATACCAGTGCCCTCGTTACCACTATGCACACATCTTGTCAAAACTACAAACAGTGATAACTTGGCTCAGAATGAAGTAATTTGAATGAAATTTTCAATATTTTCATTTTACATTATCTAATTTTGAGCTATTAATATTATAGCAAGAATGGTCAGTTCTTTATCTAAATCTTACATAATGTATCTGTCTTTTAACACAATTGTTCAATATATGATAAAATAATATATATATAATAATGTGTGTATTATATTTATCTATGTTTGTTTGAAATCCAATATTGTTGAACTCTGAATTTTATTGTTCTTGTAGGCAGGTTGATTATTGTGACATGTTGAAAATGTAATATTTATATAAATATTAGTCAGTGTTATGTATTATCCACACAAATTTCATATTTTAAATAACGGTTAAAAAGAATAGTGTATTTTGTCTGCTAACGTATATGAACTATAAACTTCTAATTAGAAAGTAGCCATCATGTTTCTAAAGTCTGTATCTAAAATGTAACTTTTTTTCTGTTTAAAATATAAATGTACAAGCGGTCATATTTATTAGTCTGTATGTTAAATGTATATTCGTATGTAAATTCTCACACGTATATATATTCTGTATATGATATATTAAAGATTAGAATATAACATATTTATCTGTTATTTAATGTAACCATGTCTGTCTGTACATGTGCTTTGTAAATCCCAAAGTCTGTTTGTAACTTGTGACTTTTAGTTTTTTTTCATGGTTAATTTTTTTTCATAGGTCTACCCCCTGTCTTCATTGGGCTGATCGGTGCAAGAAAGTAGGACGTTACAGCCCATTTCATTTCATAGGTCACCAAAGTCGGTTGCTAACTAATCAAAAACATAAGAAAAGAAAAGTCAGTGAAACATTTGATTGTCAAATGGTGGAATTGATTGGTCAGCAAGTAAACTTGGTAGAGCAATGAAAACAGTTGATCTTACTCTGTAAGAAAATGATAATGCTCATAACCATTGCTTCAGTCAGGAATATGACAACCATAATGGTCATTTAGTCAATTGTGGCTAGCCACGGCCAGCTCTCATTGGTTAAGGGTTAAACCTGTGTTGGGAATTTAAACTCTTGTGTTAGTGAATAGATGGAATTAATAGTCAATGCAGATTCTAACAAGAGTTATGGCCCTTGTTTCACATCCGATCTGTTTGAAATTGATATGCATCATTTAAATTAGTGAAAAGAAGAAGCCTATTGAATTTCAGCAATTTACGCCAGGAGTTATGGCCCTTGTTTCTCTTTATTGTACCTTGTGAATGCTCTAGCGACAAAAGCTATTATCCGATCTGTATGAAATTTATATGCTTCATTTAAATTAGTAAAACAAAGAAGCCTATTGAATTTCAGCCATAGAGTTATGGCCCTTGTTTCACTTTATTGAATCTTGTGAACACTCTAATGACAACAGTTATCATTCGATCTGTTGTGAAATTGATATGCATCATTTAAATTAGTGCATCGAAGAAGCCTATTGAATCTCAGCAATTTCCGTTAATTACGCCGTGAGTTATGGCTCTTGTTTCACTTTTTTGTACCTTGTGAATGCTCTAACGACAATAGTTATTTTCTGATCTGTATGAAATTTATATATATCATTTAAATTAGAAAAACGAACAAGCCTATTGAGTTTCAGCAAATTTCCGTTGATTACATCTAGAGTTATGGCCCTTGTTTAGCTTTGTTGAATCTTGTGAACGCTTGAACAACAAAAGTTATCACTTAATCTGTATGAAATTCATATGCATCATTTAAATTAGTGAAATGAAGAAGCCTATTGAATGTCAGCAATTTCCGTCAATTACTTCTCAAGTTATGGCCCTTGTTTTACTTTGTTGAACCTTGTGAATGATCGAAGGAATTAGAACGAAAAAGCCTGTCGAATTTCAACAAGTTCTGTAGATTGCTTCCAGAGTTATGGCCCTTGTTTTATTTTTTAGAACCTTGTGAACCCTCAAACAACGAAAATTATAATGTCATCTGTATGAAATTGTCTATTAAATTCCCCTAATTACCTACAAAAGAATGAATATGCGACAACCCTTGTCGACTACTCGGACAATTTAGCTGCTGTGGGCGTATGTTTTGTTGCCTGGCAACCTATCTTTTTTCTACTACATCCCAAAGGAAAGTGACATCAAGTGTTCAAAATAATCTTTCATTCCTCTACATTGTATTATGAAATTATTAATTTTGTCTTCTTGAACGTCAATGCAAATTCTATATGTCACCTTTTCCTACTAGAAACAGCTGAAACTCATGAATGAGGTGATTTCTGGATTTCAAATTTTCACAGAACTGAACAAAAGTCAGTCTATTCTACTTGAAGATCTTTTTATACTTTGATGTGCTTAAATACAGCAATCTTTACATTGACGTTTGAGATATATGTGAACGATCTGGATTGTTGTGTTTGTACCTGGAAGTGCCAAAAAAATAAGGTCAAATAAATTAGTTCTGATTACAATAAAAAATTTGTGTTTGGGCTTGTCCTCCATATTGTTTGGGAGGATTCCTCTCCATATTGTAGATCTCTTGTGTATAATTAGTTAGTATATGATTTACCAGATTATGTGCTGTATACTATATTAGAAGGTCTAGAAATATATAAATACCAGTATATAATCATGTAACATTTAAAATACTCTAGATAATTTGATGAACGGTCAAAGGAGAATTTAATTTAAATTATAGATCAAAGATAACAACATCTTGCGGAGATGAACATCTTAGCTATCTAAGCACAGTTCTACTTAATCTGCAGTTGAACACTCTGTTCTCAGTAGGGTTTACTTGTAGCTTCTTCCTTTTTGCAGTGGATTTTATTTGCAGATAACACCCTATGATCAGTCGTATTGCAGATGTTCGTGTCTGTAATAAAATAGAGCAACATATGTAAATGTTTGCTGTATATGTTAAAAAGTTTTGTATATTTGACAAAGGAACATATTTATTTTACAGTAGTTTTGTACCCTAAACATATAAGGTTTTGCCTTAGATACAGGGTAAAATAGGGATTCCTTTAACAAGTGGTAATATTGTTTAAAATCTGAGTAAATGAGTAGTCTATTTACGAAAAACAACACAGTTTCAATTGTGAATTAAAATTGCTTGAAATATAACTATCATTAGGCTAAATACCAGAATCTGTCACCACTGTAATACACATGCAGGAAATAAGGTTAACCTTGTAGCTGTTAAAAAAAAATTGATTCTGAAATAGCTTATAGATTAATGCCCTCATGTATAAGAAAAGCTGTTTCTACCTACATGATAAAGAAAGACACCATTAATATCTAGAAAAGACCTATATATGAGTTTTTAAATTATTTAATTAAAATAATGAAAAACTTGTCTTTTTTTTTACACATAACTGCCTATTTTTTTTTATTAAAAAAAACTGTGGTAGAAGCATGGAGACAACTAAGTTCAACTACATGTAGTTTGAAGGGAAACTGTGTTGATTTTTTGTCAATTTATTTAGTTATATAACATGACCGAACAGAAATATAACACATTGAATTTATTAAATGTTGACTTCATCATAGATGTTGGCGGCATATTGCTTGAACGAAAACAAAAATGGCATATTAGTGGTATGTCTACCTGTTGTAAATAATGCCATTTTTTTGTAATATATATATATATATATATATATGTATATACCCTGTAATTCATTCATTCTGTCATGTTGGCCATGTTTTCTCGGGGTATAAAAATTTCCTTGATTTTTTCCGAAAATATTTTCTTCTTTTGGTCTTTATTTATATGACTTAGTTAACAGACTGTATTCTTCTTTTTCCAGTCTAAAAACGTCTAATAAAAACTATAGAAATACATAAACTTTTGTCTTTTATTGGTGTTGGATTGAGGTCCTGTGTACATATTGGTGGAGCATTAGAAAGATCTCTTGCAGTTGAATTTGATGGCAATGCCACTCTCTAAGTAAAAGCATTCTCTCGCACCCCATACGCCAAAAGGATGCTTCATTGATAGGATAGTCCAAGATAGAATTGTAAACAATTTTTATAGCAAAATCACAAAACTTTTCGGTTGAATCGCTGAAACTGTCCTACCAAGTCACTGGGATATTTCCATGAGGGTCCTCTAGTAATACGCACTTGCGAGATTTACCAAAAAAACACCTAAATCCACCACTTTTTCAACTTGTATCACATTTACTACCATATTTTGTCTAAATTTATGGGCTGTCATGGCAGTTCCAAATCGGCACAATCTAACAAAAGCAGTGCCTATTCCAGTGTTGAATAAAACATCATTAATTCATTTTCCTTGTCAGTGATGCAGGATGGAGGGCCTGACAAGGACAGCATATAAAAGATCCCTTGACAGTTGGAATTCGATATAAGAGTAGCCCATAGTGCCGCTGTCCGGTCAAAATATCCCTCATACCACACTGTATGGTGTATGCCCGTTTTCATTAGCCCAGTTCCGAGCAGAACAGTAGGACGTTAAACTCCATTTCATTTATATTGCCGCTGCCCTTGTCCTTCCTTCGGTCCGTCCGTCGTCCACAATTTCTTGTGAACACTCTACAGACTACTAAAATTTATCATCTGATTGTTTTGAAATTGATATGTTATTTACATTAGTGAGATGAAGAAGCCTATTTAATTTCAATAATTTCTGTTAATTTCTTCTGGAGTTATAGCCCTTGTTTCACTTCATTGAACCTTGTGAATGTTCTAATGACAAAAGTTATCATCCTATATGTATGAAATTTATATACATCATTTAAATTAGTGAAATGAAGAATCCTATTGAATTTCAGCAATTTCTGTTAATTTTATCTAGAGTTATATGGCCCTTGTTTCACTTTGTTGAACCTTATGAACGCTCAAACAACTAAAGTTATCATCTGATCTGTATGAAATTTATATGCATCATTTAAATTACTTCCAAAGTTAAAGCCCTTGTTTTAATTTGTGTACCCTCAAACAATGAAAATTATAATCTGATCTGTATGAAATTGGCTTGTAAATGCTGCCCATTACCTACAAAAGAATAAATACTGTATATGGCAACCCTTGTCGACCGCTGGAATAATGTAGCTTCTGTGGGCGTATGTTTCGTTGCCTGGCAACCTGTCTTTGACTAAAATAACATATTTTTCACAAGAAACCTCAAATAGCAAAACATTTTATAATAGTTAGTGTGATATAAGTTGAAGTATATGGTTATGTAGGCCTACAGTTTTAATTGGTAAAATCGTGCCACGGGCCTTAAGTTCTTTCATGGGAGGCTTTCATAATCATAGGTGTCTACATGTATTATCTAACAGTGGCAGATCCATCCTTTCCAAGTTGGGGAGCCATGGTGGCTCAGTAAATAGGGTGTTGGCTCACTAACCAGGAGATCTGGGGCTAGATCCTGGTGATGGCCGAAAAAGTTCCAAGGAACAATAACAATGTCTAGTTGTTCGGATGGTACAGAAATTTGTGTTCATATACAGTATGTTAAAGTTAACCCTTGACAGAATACAGAAGGCTGCTGCTGTTGCGGCAATATTTCATAACCAAATTTCATTTCATTAGTTTTTGAATTGGGTTGGGTGTAGCCTAATAGATAGAACTCAATGACTTTACATTGAATACCGCTTGGGTTATTCAATGGTTCACTCAAGTGTATTCAATGATATTTGCTTGTATTTGCATGTACGATAGAATAATATAATATTATCATATATGGCCATATTAATAATTAATTAAATTTTAATTGAACCTCTGTACTACTACTAGTACTAACCTAGTTTATTACCTACTTAGTACTTTACCTAGTCCAGTTAAAACAAGAGGTTGAAGAGGCATTCCATCATTCATGATTCAGTTCAGTGTGTTTTATTATTTAGATCTAGGTCTATCTATAAAATTATATCAAAATAAAACTATTCGGAATTAGCTTTTTATTATACGGTAGGTAATTAAAAGAGTACCGTAGGCTGTGAGTGTGAGGAGGGGTTTTTTTTGTTTTGTTTTTTTAAATACCGGGTATTTCAATAAGATGTTTGCTTCTTTTCGTTTTTTTTTTATCGCCGACGGTGTTTTTAACGATTAGTCTTGATTGTCGTGCCATTTTAATTGGTGATTTTCTATTGGTTAAGAAAACACATACACAGGCACCATAATAATCGAGGGCAAAAGCGCATGGACTATTTCTTCTGATATACCGAAGCTTTAGAGTTCATACACAGCACATAAAACTCGATTACGTGATGAAAAAGATGCTTTGATAAAGAATTTTAATAGCAACCATGATATTTGTGTAAATAGTGGTTTTTATACGTCTTGGAATTACAAATTGTTGTTTTAATTTTGTAAACAGGAGGAAACTAATTGTACCGCGCAGTGAGAATTTAATTTTACACGCATGCGTATTGACGACAAATCTGCAGAAATGGCGACCCAAGCTAAAGTGCCGAAAGCAGAAGGAAAAAATAACCATGATAATGTCGATGAACAAGCAGGTATAAATCATTTACGTCTTAAACCGTCCTAATATAATTGTGCACCAAACTGTACACGGTGGGGGGGCAATATATTTCGAATCCTCGTACTCCGAGCAAAGTTTGTAATCAGTTCCTTTCGAATGGGGAAGCACATGGCTTGTTGACCGTGCTAGGAAGCTTTGTTCTTCATTGTCGATTTGCGAAGTTCTATCGGCAACACACCGTTGAGTAACAAAAATACATCTCTATGCCATACACAATGGCCTGACCCATATAATATTTCTTCTAAAATATGTTACTCCATGGCTAAATATCAATACAACTGAAAAAGAAACTGGAATAAATTTTGAGATGGTTTTGCAATGTTCAAATTTTGTGACTGGAAGTCAGGGAACCAATCCCATAATAGTCAAAAGAGCAGTGTGAAAGAAACCCATCTAACAACATATTTTTTGTGACTTACAATATTTTCTATTGTAAATCTGAATTATTGATCAAGCAACCCCAGTCTGCAATAAACAATGAAAATTTGGACATGATTTAGAGCCTATATTAAATTTATTGAAATACAAGAATTACCTCCCCTTGACCTTTGAGTTATCAGGATTCTTGCACATTTCTAGCTAATAACCTTTTGTTTTATCTACAGATAAAGAACAGCAGGAAGCAATTGAACAAATAGATGAAGTTCAGAATGAAATTGACAGATTAAATGAACAGGCGAGTGAAGAAATATTGAAAGTGGAACAGAAATTCAATAAAAGTCGGCAACCCTTTTTCCAGAAACGTTCGGATTTAATAGCCAAAATCCCTAACTTTTGGTTCACTGCTGTATCCTTTTTCTGCCAAAGCAAAAATTACTAAATATTTAATTCTGGTTCATTGAAAAACTTGCAATTTTCTGACCAAATTATTTGTATTCAATATAGGTATCCAGATTGCATTCTTATTCTCATCTCTGGTGGTTTATTTGTCTGACTGCCCAGAAATATTTCTATACACGCTTCAGGATTGATGGTTTTTGAGTTACCTTTTTTTTTTATTTAATTCATAAGCTTACTTACATATGACACAAGCCATCATAAGGTGTAGAACTAACATGGTTTTGGGTAAAAAAAAAAACAATTTCGAAACTGGGACAAAATTAATCAACCAAGTTAGATGTTACTCTTTGATATTCTGAAGATGTAACATCTAACATCCTAACAGTCAAAACCTCGTCACAAAAGTTGATAACTAGTTTACTTCTTTCAGCGTACGGCAAAACTCCCAATTTTCAGTTATCTGCACCACTGACACATTAAACTTACATATCATATCCATCTATTTTCCACAAAATCTTTTTTCTTCTCTATTTTAAGAGATTTCTTCGCAAAAATATTCCGCGATAACCAACAACAAACGGCGAAACCGGAAATCACCTATATTGGTGCGAGGTGAAGGCTGGCAAGATGCGTATTAGGAACAGGGTGCAACACGAAACGAAATCAAGAGTTTATTTGAAGGCAATCCTTTTAATGTCCAAGTCATTGATTAAATGGACATCAATAAACAAAAATCATAACATAAAGTCGATTGACTTTAAATTTATACACAGTGTTTAAGGTCATGAGATGAAGAAGCCGATTGATTTTCAGCGATTTCCAATATTTGCTGCCAGAGTTATGGCCCTTGATCACTTTGAATAATCTTGTGGACGCTCAAGAGGCCAAAGTTAATATCCGATTGACTTTCAATTTATACACAGTGTTTAAGGTCATGAGACGAAGAAACCTATTGATTTTCAGCGATTTCTGATAATTACTGCCAGAGTTATGGCCCTTGATCACTTCATAAAATCTTGTAGATGCTCTAGAGACTAAAGTTAATATCTGATTGAGTTTAAAGTTATACACAGTGTTTGAGGTCATGAGACAAAGATTTCTATTGATTTTCAACGATTTCCGATAATTACTGCCAAAGTTATGGCCCTTGATCACTTTGCAAAATCTTGTGACGCTCTCAAGGCTAAAGTTTGACTTCAGATTGATACACAGAGTTTAACATCTTGAGACGAACAAGTATATTGATTTTCAATGAATTTTTATGACTTGAACAGTTAAATCCATGATATTAAAAGCTTTGCATACAAAACGTTAGCATGGGGCAGAACTTTATAAAAACCAAACAAATTCTAATAGTTTTCTGATAATTACTCCGTGAGTTGTTGCTCTTAATCAGATTTTAGTGTATTATAAATGTTTCATTACCGAAAAAAGTAAAAATATGCGACAACCCTTGTTGACTGCCCGGACGATTTAGTTGCTGTGGGCGTATGTTTCGTTGCCTGGCAACCTATCTTTGGTAGTGTCGTGCTAGTGGATTTTTACAAGCCTGTTCTAGATGCTTAAGTTAATATCCGATTGACTTTAAATATATATACACTAGTGTTTAAGTTCTTGTGATGAACAAGTATATTGATTTTCAATGAATTTTGATAAAAGCTAAATCCATGATATGTTTCATATACTAAACGTTAGCATGGAGCAGAACTAAAAGCCAAACAATTTCTAACAGTTCTCTGATAATTACTTAATGAGTTGTTACTCAATCAGATTTTAGTGTAAATGTTTCATTACGGCCCAGACGACTTAGCTGCTGTGGTCGTATGTTTCGTTGCCTGGCAACTTATCTTAAAGTGATACTTTTGATCAGGTATATGTATAACTCATTATGTGATTCATTGATGGTTTGCTTAGTTTATTTCAAAAGTTAATTTCTTTAACAATGTAATCAAAGTTTGTCAACCACCCTCAAATATCTGCCCTACTAACGGAAGAAGATGAAGAAACATTACAGTATCTAACCAAGGTTGAAGTTCAAGAATTTGAAGATATAAAATCAGGATATAAAATTAATTTTGTAAGTCAACTAAATTCTTACAATGAGTTTCTTTTGAATGTACAACCTACACTGTAGTAAAAAAAAAAACAACATGTTAAAATGGGCAAGTCATGGCTCACAACCAATGAGAAATATTGAAATCATTTACCCATAGAGACAACAAATTGTTGGTTACGAACTGATATCCTTTCAGTCTCAGAAAACAATAAGTTTTAAAAAAAACACAGATCTCTGCTAAATTAATTTGAGATTGTGATAGACCACTGATTCCCAACCATTTGTTGGTTGCGACCCCATTCCAGAAACCAGTATGTGATCGCGACCCCTCGAAGAACAAGGTTACCTTTTTTAATATGAGACATCATCATTTACAGATCAAAGACGATTGGCACTGTACAAAGAGATGTATAGATCAGAGACTGGTATGCTTTTCATGAAAATCAGAACGTAACTTACTGAATTATGGCCCCTGATTGTACGAAAAATCACGTTTTTAGCTTGTGGACCCACTAGAAGTCACAATTTATACTCAATTTAAAAAAAAAAAAAAGTTTAAATCTATCACTGTTACACTTAAAGATACATTCCTGCGTACAAACTGGGTGATTTAATGGTATATATGGACTAAAAACATATTCAAACTAATTAATTTGTCATAATTTTGCTTCAAACATTGTAATTGCGAAGGAATGCCCTGCTATAAAAATTCGATCAAACCAGGTCATGTTTACTTCACATGACTTACCTCTCTTGGAAGTCAGAGGAGAATTGATTGCATACATAGGACGATGTTGTCTTTAATCGCTTACTATTTATTACAAATATTGAATCCTAATTAAATTCTCGGTTTATCCACTACCTGCATCTATTTCTGTCATTTGTATCTCAAAAAGTGTTGTACGTCTCTTTCATAAAGTTTATTAACTTGTACATTAAGCGCTCCATGAGTGTTTTTCGGGGAATCCAGTATTTTTCTAGTAAGATTGGATATTTCTACTTTACATATATACCAAAATTGACATACTTTTATTGGAAATAACCACACAATGATTATTTTTTTGGGAACCCATCTTTAAGTGAACGTTGAGTTCAAATTTTGTATAAAAAAAAATTCTAGCTCAAATTGCCTGACAGAATGGCCACTCCTTGTACGTAAATAGTGTAAAAGTAAGTAATACCAAGGTTGTGGACACTCTAGAAGTTACAATTTTAATCCGATTTTGATGACACTTGAAATGATTATAATCCAAACATCTTGGTTCCAATTTCTTAAAACGTTTAAATTTATCACCGTTACACCCTAATGAGGGTTGTGTTCCAATTTCTTGAAAATTGGACCAAAACTGCCTGACAAATGGCGGTTCCTTGTACACAAATAGAGTAAAAGTATGTCATACCAAGTTTGTGGACCCTCTAGAAGTCACAATTGTTATCTGATTTTGTTGAAACTTAAAATATATCTTTATATCCCAAATATCTCAGTCCTTTTATTTATTCGCGCATTTCAGACCATAACTTCTTGAATTATGGCCCCTGATTGTGCGCAAAATCGTTTTTTTTTTTTGTTAGCTTGTTCTCTATCCATCTCTTGCAAAATGTGGCCGTATCTTGCCTGGCAAGAGTAGTCCGACACAATCCCAGGAAAAGAGCTCCTTGACCCCAGTTGTTGTTGCGACCCAGAGGTTGGAACCCAGGTGATAGACACAACTCTGGGAGAACAAAAAACTGAGCCACGGTTTTAATATTCCTATTAATATTGGAAAAGTGCTCCTTGACCCCAGTTGTGGTTGCGACCCAGAGGTTGGAACCCAGGTGATAGACAACTCTGGGAGAACATAAAACTGTGCCCCGGTTTTAATATTCCTATCAATATTGGAAAGAATTAAAGACAGGTGTCTGTCTGTTTGATCACTACTTTGAGTATACTGCTTATTTTATAGAATTTTGATAGTAATCCATATTTTGAAAATGAAGTCATATCGAAGGAGTTTCATTTGAATGATACTGGTGAACCATCTTCCAAATCTACAACAATTAAATGGAAACCTGGAAAAGTAAGTGTGAAATTTTGAAATATATCCTATGTTAGTCCCAAAATGACCTGGTTAGTATTGAGTGGGCATTTATTATACATATGAATTTTCCTGATTAAAAAGGCTCTTAAACTGTTATCTCGTATGCTGAATTTTGAGTTGGAGCTACGGGCGTTCAGTGGGTTTTTAGTTACCTATAGATTTTCAATGATTTCCATAAATAACTGCAAGAGTAAAAAATCTGTAGGCTAAAAAAAATCTTGGCACTAAAGTTAAATTTATACAGTGTTTATGGTCATGAAACAAAAAAGTGTATTTATTAATTTGACTATAAATAAGCATTGTTTATGTGATATTTCCAACTTTCTGATAACTCAAACCGCCATATTTTCATGTGGACGTATATTGTCGTTGACCCTGTCTGTCCAGAGTTAGTTTGTGGGCACTTTACAGGTCACAATTCTTATCTGATTTTGACGGAACTTGAAATATAGGTTTATCTCAAATTCCAAAAGATCTTGGTTCCTTTCGATATTGGCATATATCGGATCGTAACTTCCTGAATTATGGCCCTTAATTGTACGAAAAATCACTTTTTTTCTTTAACTTGTTCTCAATAATCTCTTGCAAAATGTGGACGTATCTTGCCTGGCAACCGCTGGTTTGTATAAATTTACAATCTTGAACTAAAAGCCAATCAAATTTAAATTATTTCTGTTGATGAATGAGTTGTTACTCCTAATTAGTTTTTTTATGTCTCTTAAATTTTCCCATTACCTAGAAAAGAATATGCGACAATCCTTGTGGACTGGTGGTGTGTTTGTTGCCTGGCAAACAATCTTTTTTAAAACAGAAAGTGATTTGTTAACTGAGTAACAGTTGACATTCTTAGTAAAGATACATGTACAAGTTAAATTGGAATTTCTAATCCTTGTACAGGGCTAGAAATTCACGCGAATCTCTGAATCTGATATGTGCAAGGATTCTCACAATATCTTTTTAAAGGAAAAAAAAATTGTCGTGTCCATCCATATATAAGTCGAAGCAGTATATACGACGAATGTTTTTCAACTCCACAGTAGCAATCTATTATCAAGTTTCAGGACTGTTCTCCTAGTCTAATACAGTGCGGGTGTACACCATGAAAAATTGGCGCATATTAATTATGATAAAATAATCAGTTTATAAATGTAGGACTAACTTGATTAATATTCGAAGTTGTGGTCTTGGTTTATTTCAAGCAGTTTTTATTTCAATATATCTGATATTAATAAGACACTGAAGGCTTTGTTGCTAATCACACGTATTTTAAAAGTATGATACTAAAAATAGAATAAAACAACGCAGTAATGGAAACCTGCCAATTTTGACAAATGTCTGAAAAAAGATTGTTTTTTTTTTAAAAAGAAAAGAAATAAACAAGCTAAGAAACATCTACAAATATTTAGATTGGAATTGTGTAACTTAATTAAAGTAGTTTTGTTTTAGACAATAGTGTGTGCCCCATCATGGAGAGACATTGGGTTACTGAACAAATTCTTTTCAAGATGTTGATTTTTTTTTTTTTTTTTACCTTCATCCGCATATTTATAAGTCAGAAGCAGAGTATAAGACAAAGGCGGGCCTTCAGGGGAAAAAAATCGACTTATGTCCCGAAGAATACAGTACTTTATAGAATACTACATGTATAATAAAATAAAATATTTGTTGTGTTTTTGTTTTACTGTTTACTTCTAACTTATAATTTTGAAGAGTTTCTGGCTTGCCATTGTCTTTTGTTTTTGTGTTTATGTTAGTTAATGAATTGTGTGGAAAATTCCCCGATCACGACACAGCATTTTATTTTAATCCCTTTTAAATAATATTTAAAAGAGACTGCTCTAGCAGACCTTAAAACAAAATAATTTTGGGTTCCATTTTATCCTTTTGAGCGATTTGATTCCGCTAGTTCCACGTCAATATAATGGGGTTAAATTGGATCATTCCAATTCTATTCTATCACTGTCAATATCGGCCATATGTTTTTTTTTGGGGGGGGGGGTCACTTTTGTTTGCGCGGACATAAACTATATTCCTTTATTATAGTACTTTGTGCAGTTATCAATTTCGGACGGTGGCATTGTATTTTGGTGTTTTAGATTAACACAAAACACAATTTTGTTTTTCAGACAGTATTATTAAATAAGTAAGCCATTAGTGAGGTTTTTAAAACGGATAAGTTTAAATTTACAGTATTGTAATTTAAGGATTTGACGATTACATCAAGTACTCCCAGTAAAGGTGGAAGAAAGAGAAATCATGATGAAGGGGAACAAGAAACATTTTTTAACTGGTTTTGTGATCATGCAGATGCTGGAGCCGATGAATTAGGAGAAGTTATTAAAGACGATATTTGGCCAAATCCATTACAATATTACTTGGTAAGTCGAGGATGGAAGTTCATTTGAAAACACACAAGCAAGATTTTGCTTGTTGATATGAAATGTTAAAGCAAAAATTCAAGTGGCAATATATTTTTTCTGGAAGTGACATTAATAATCCCGTGCCGTGACTTTGTTTTACGTGTACAATTTTGTTTCCGAAGCATATCTCATAAACCATTCAAGATATCTTCATGAAACTTAGTACAAACATCAACCTGTGATAGTGGTTTCGCCTTTTGCTAATTAGAAATTTCTTGGATTTAATCATGTGGTCGTATATTGTCGTCGGTCCGGCATCTACAATTGCTTGTGGATACTCTAGAGGCTAAAGTTAATATCCAAATGAAAATGAATTTATACACAGTGTTTAAGATCACAAGAAGAAGAATCCTAATGATTTTCACCGATTTCCGATAATTAATACCAGAGTTATGTCCCTTGATGACTTTGAAAAATCTTGTGGATGCTCTAGATGCTAAAGTTAATATCCGATTGACTTTAAATTTATACACAGTGTTTAAGGTCATCAGACGTAGATTTCTGATAATTATGGCCAGTGTTATGGCCCTTGATCAATTTAAAATATTGTGGATGCTTTAGAGACCATAGTTATCATCTGATTAATTTTATAATTATACACTGTGGTTACCCCTATATATAATCGTTGCAGTTGACTTAAGATTGCTACACAGAGTTTAAGGTCTTGAGACGAACAAGTATATTGATTTTCAATGATTTTTGATAACTTGAATGGCGAAATCCATGATATTAAGTGTTTTGTATACTAACCGTTAGCATGGGCCAAACAAATTCTAATGATTTTCTGATAATTACTTAATAAGTTGTTACTCTTAATCAGATTTTAGTGTATTATAAATGTTTCATTACCAACAAAAGTAAAAATTTCCGACAACTCTTGTTGACTCCCCAGCTGATTTAGCTGTCTGGCAACCTATATTTCTCCAAGTCTAAAAAAAACCCACCATTTCTATATATCACCATTACACCCTAATTTCTTAAAAATTGAACAAAATGACCACCCCTGGTACGCCAATAGTGTAAATATATGGTATATCAAGGTTGTGTACCCTCTAGCGGCCACAATTTTGATCCGATTCGCGCATATCGGATCGTAACTTCCTGAATTATGGCCCTAGATTGTACGAAAAATCGTATTTTTAGCTTGTGGTCCTTTTAGAGATCACAAGTGAATATATCACTGTTACACCCTAATGATGGCCGAGTTGAATTTTGTGAAAAGCTGCCGAATACAATGGCAGTCCCTTGTACGCAAATAGTGTAAAAGTATGTAATCCCAAAGTTGTAACCCTCTAGAGGTCACAATTTTTATACAATTTTGATGAAATTTAAAATATATCTTTATATCCCAAATATCTCAGTCCATTTCGATATTCGCGCATTTCAGACCATAACCTCCTGGATTATCGCCACTGTTTGTACACAAAATCCCTTTTCTTTTTTTGCTTGTTCTCTATCCATCTCTTGCAAAATTTGGGCATATGTTGCCTGGCAACCACTGGTTCCTTCTGCCTTTCAAATAAGTGCAAGGTCGCAGGATGTTGATGACTAGTCATCTTGTTTAAATTGTCCCCCGCCTTTCGAAGAAAGCAGGGGATTATTAAAATGGGTTCGTCTGTCTTGTCTGTCCATCCGTCACACTTTTTGGGACACAATAACTCTTTCTAATTGAGCTAGAATGTTCAAACGTGGTGTAGGTATTTATTAGTTCAATGCCTTGATGGTGTTGAAAGATGAGCATTTTCTGCTTAGGGTAAGCGGAGATGAGCAATTTGATTGGACACAATAACTTGCGTCCGTTTCTTTCTAATTGAGCTAGAATGTTCAAACTTGGTGTAGGTATTTATTAGGTCAATACCTTGATGGAGATTGAAAATGAGCATTTTCTGCTAAGGGTAAACAGAGATAAGCAATTTGATTTGTTGATGCTTTGGAACACGATAACTTGAGTTCTAATTTAGTGAGAGTGATGAAACTTGGTGTATAATTTCATTACATCAATACCTTGACTAAGTTCAATAATGAGCAGTTTGATTGGCTAAGACTTTGGAACACATTAACTCTCCTAATTGAGCTAGAATGTTTAAACTTGGTGTAGGTGTTTATTAGGTTAATGCCTTGATAGAGTTCGAAGATGAGCATTGTCGGCTTGGGGTAAGCCAAGATAAGCAATTTGATTGGTTGATGCTTTGGGACACGATAACTTTGGTTCTTATTAAGTGAGAGTGATGAAATTTGGTGTATAGTTTTATTACAAAAATACCTTGGCTAAGTTCGATAATGAGCATTTTCTGCTCAGGGTAAGCAGAGATGAGCAATTTGATTGGTTGATGCTTTGGGACACGAAACTTTAGTTCTAATTAAGTGAGAGTGGGGACACTTCGTGTAGAGTTTTATCTCATCAATACCTTGACTAAGTTCCATAAATTAGCATTTTCTGCTTATGGGTAAAGCAGAGCGATAAGTAATTTGATTGGTTGAGACTTTGGAACACAACTCTCCTTCTAATTAAGGTAGAATGTTCATACTTGGTGTAGGCGTTCATTAGGTAAATGCCTTGATGGAGTTCGATGATAAACATTGTCTGCTTACGGTCAGCAGAGATAAGCAATCTGATTGGTTGATGCGTTGGGGCACGATAACTTTTGTTTTAATTTTAAGTGAGAGTGATGAAACTCATTACCTTGACTAAGTTTGTTGATGGGAATTTTCTGCTTAGGCTAAGGATCGATAAGCAGTTTGATTGGTCGATACTTTGGAACACATAACTCTCCTTCTAATTGAGGTAAAACTTTCATTCTATCTGATAGAGGGTGATGAAACTTTGTGTATAGTTGATAATCAGTTTGATTGGTCGATTAGTGAATATGTGTCATCTATTTATTTTGGGATTTCGGCGGGGGACATCAGCCTCACTGTTGGCTTGTTTATCTAACTTCTAGTACTTGACAATACTAGAAAACTTGCATCACAGGCACTTGAAGTAAAAAGAATTAAAATATAACTTCTTACCTTATCCTTGATACAAGGTACAACGTATATTCACTATATATAATAATATAAAAAATTGTGGGAATAATTGTTGATTGCACAGGAGCCACAATGGCTAAGTGAGTCTAGTCTGGAGAACGCGGGTTCGCTCCAGGTGTTGCTGACAAAGTGATCTTGCGGACACAAATAAACTTCATCACATTAAACCTCTCATAGGAGACTGGCCAAACTCCTATAGAACCAACAGGAGGGATGAAGTTGTTTTCTGTTGCTCTCATATTGGTCATACTTTTTTTAACTCACATTTTTATTTTGAAGCGCGAGCCTCAACCAGAATGTGTTCACTGTCATGTTTCTTTGACAGTTAAGCACATTTTGATTGAGTGCAATCCTCTCAAGAATTTAAGATCAAACTAATTACCATTGCCAGTCACTACATCAATTATTGGCTGAACCGGAGCTGTATGGCAGTGTCGCAAGACGGGGAGGGCCTGACAAGGACAGCTGTCAAGTTGTTGGGATGGATCGAAAAACCAAGGATCTGTGTTTGCCCATCTGCATTAGCCCAGTCGGATGTTAAAACAAACCCCATTTCATTTTGATTGCAACAGGCATATCTGTCAAAAAAATAAATTCTCCTGTTCTCCCACTGTAACTGATCAGATATTCCAGTCCTGAATGAGTTGATAGGTTTGGTAAACAATTTGTATATCGATTTAACTATGAGTTCGCTGATCATTGTCCACATTTCATAGGTATTTGATTCATTACTGTAATGTCATTTGTGTGCCAGTTTATGTTTTTCCTTCTGAAGCTTGTGACATTAAAGGTTTTCTTAAAAAAAACACTACAATTCAATTCTCATGTTCATATCAAAATTTGACCTACAGCTTAGCAAGAAGTCTCATATAAATGTATATTTTGTTTTACCAGGCATCAGAAATTGATGAAGACACCGGTGGTGATTTAGGAGAAGGTAATTTTATACGCCCATCACTCCCACTATGTAATAACTTCCTATGATGTCATTACTGACTTCCAGTCATTTTGAATTTAGTTCTTCATCCCTGAAGAAGTTAGTATTTTTACTGACGGTCCGTCCGTCCGTCCGTCCACAATTGTTTGTGGACTCTCTACAGGTCACAATCTTATCCGATTTTGACGAAACTTGAAATATAGGTTTATCCCCAAAAGATCTCAGCTGCTTTCGATATTGGCATGTATCGGACCGAAAATTCATGGATTATGCCCCCTGATTGTACGAAAAATCACGTTTTTAGCTTGTGGACACTATAGAGGTCACAATTTTTATCCGATTTTGTTGAAACTTGAAATATAAGTTTATAACCCAAAGATCTTGGTTCCTTTCGATATTTGAGCATATCGTCCCGTAACTTCCTGAATTATGGCCCCTGATTGTACGAAAAATCGCGTTTTTAGCTTGTGGACCCTATGGAGGTCATAATTTTTATCCGATTTAAAAAAACGTTTTATTATATCACCGTTACACCCTAAGGATGGCTGAGTTCGAATTTCGTGAAAATCGGCCCAAAATTGACACACAAAATGGCCGCCGTTTGTTCTCAAGTAGCGTAAAAATATTATATAACAAGGTTGTGGACCCTATAGAGGTCACAATTTTTATCCGATTTTGTTGAAACTTGAAATGTAAGTTTATAACCCAAAGATCTTGGTTCCTTTCGATATTTGCGCATATCGGACCATAACTTCCTGAATTATGGCCCCTGATTGTATGAAAAATCGCGTATTTAGCTTATGGACCCTATAGAGGTCATAATTTTTATCCGATTTAAAAAACCCTATTATTATATCACCGTTACACCCTAAGGAGGCTGAGTTCGAATTTCGTGAAAATCGACCCAAAACTGACAGACAAAATGGACGCCCTTCGTTCTCAAATAGCGTAAAAATATGGTTTATCAAGGTTGTGGACCCTATAGAGGTCACAATTTTTATCCGATTTTGTTGAAACTTGAAATGTAAGTTTATAACCCAAAGATCTTGGTTCCTTTCGATATTTGCGCATATCGGACCGTAACTTCCTGAATTATCGCTCTTGATTGTACGAAAAATCGCGTTTTTAGCTTGTGGACCCTATAGAGGTCATAACCCTATTATTATATCACCGTTACACCGTAAGGACGGCTGAGTTCGAATTTCGTGAAAATCTACCCAAAACTGACAGACAAAATGGCCGCCCTTTGTTCTCAAATTGCGTAAAAATATGGCATATCAAGGTTGTGGGCCCTATAGAGGTCACAATTTTAATCCGATTTTGTTGAAACTTGAAATGTAAGTTTATAACCCAAGGATCTCGGTTAAATATTGCTATACTACAGTTTTAGAGAGCTGACATCGTGTTTTTTATTTTCAGAAGACGATTTAGATGAAGAAGGAGTAGATGACGAGGAAGGAGATGAAGATATAGATGGGGAAGATGAGGTAAAGTATACCAAAGCATAATAGAAAAAGTACCAACAAAAGAAGAAAATCAAGACCCACACACACGCACACACACACAATTTGCCATAGCAGTTTTACTCTTACGGTGAAATGTAAGCACAATGGATAGAAATCAAGTCAGTAACTTGTATGTCTATCACTAGCAGCTACACACAAGACACAACGTAGCAGCATGGAGGAGATAGCGTCTGGTGGGATCCCCCTCTCTTATTACATTGCTAATTTAAGTGGTTCTGGTACTCGTGTGTAACACTATGATCAGGTTGATCCTGTGTCACAATCTCAAATAAGCAATGTACCAAAAGGAGCTGTGTAAAACTATTTTATTTTGGTCATCTTACAAACTATATATTTTGATTTTTCGACTTAACTTCGCATGTTCGTTTAATAATAAAACTGTGTTCTAGATACAGTAGAATCTGCATTATGCAGCCATTTAATAAAATCTCGTTGCTTTTTGTGCTGACATAATTAAATATTACGCTTGGATGCATTGGAAGCGGTAAATTTGGCCGTCGCTGAATCTTGCGCCGAACGAAAATTCTTTACTCAAATCTCGGACATAACTTAACGGGAGTGGCCTCTTAATAAAATCTTGCTGCTTTTTGTGCTGACAAATTAAATATTACGCTTGAATGCATTGGAAGCGGTAAATTTGACCTTTACTGAATCTTGCACCGAACGAAAATTCTTTACTCAAATCTTGGACATAACTTCTGTAAACTTGTCATTTTGTACCAACCTTCGATACTACTGTCTACCATTGTGATGCATTCGATAATATTTATCCATTTTTGTGAAGAAAATCGATGAATTAATTTTATTTTATCAAAAAAGCACATGAACAAAAAACATCGCTAATTTTATCACCTATTTACAGGGGGTGTAACTCTGTATGTAATATTATAGGAGGCGCTAAGAGAGATACTAGATGATCGTGACAAAACTCGGTACTTTTATTTTATTCAATCAATATCAAATAATGTGTGAAAACAATGATCAGGTTAGTCGTTTAATAAAACAAAAGATTAATTAACAGATAATCCCGGGTTGATTGTTATTTTTACATTTCTTTTTACCTGATCAGTGGGGGTCCAGTTAATTAACTACTACTCACGGGATTAGCGGGGGTGTTACAAAGAACGACAAGATGGTATCATTCAACAATGGCCGTTGAATGGGCGATGTTTTGTTGAATTTATTAGTAAAATAGTGACTGCTGGCCGCGTTAGAGGAGTGACCGTTGAATAAAGAGATGAAACAACAGAATTTCTACGGGGGGAATTTATCGTGACCGCTCACAAGGAGATGTCGCTGAATAGGAGTGGCTGCTCATAGAGATTCTACTGTACATGGTTATATAACAGTAACGCTAGATGGTACATGCTTTTAATTTAAAGGTCATGCATATTTGAATGCTTATGTCGAAACATCAGCAGCCTACATTGTTGGGACTAGAATCATAGAATAGAATTCAGGTTGTGTGCTGATAGTATTTAGCAGGCCTTGAGAATAGAGCGATGGTTTCTGATAAATATTTTTTTCTATATGTCTGGTTTTCTTTTTACCTTCATCAGGCCTCGAAATGTTTAAAAAAAACCCTACCTGTCGCTTCAGTAAATAACCTGTCACTCTCAATTATCAAACTCAAAGACTAATCACATCACACATATCCATACATGTAAGTACACACACACATGGATAGGTCTTTGACGTACATTGCTCTATATAAATATCGTAATATGAAACCTTTTTATTTCTTCGACATTGGAATGCCTAAAAGTTCTTGAAAGTCGGCGAATCTGCTTTGGCTCAGCGACTCGAAGATTTGTACAATTCTATCATCCGTATCCACGTGAATTCCGCAAAGTATCATTGTACCACACTTCCGTACTAAATCGAATACTTCAGCGTTGAGTTGTAGAATTCAGATTTTAAAATATCCGTAATAAATTGAATATCAAAACACAAATCATACCTGTGCATGGCATCGTATTTACATGTACCGCGTGCGAAGGACAGATAACGCCACCTGGAATTCCCTTCTCACATATCCGGACTATATTTACGCTACTAAATCGAATACTTCAGCGTTGAGTTGTAGAATTCAGATTTTAAAATATCCGTAATAAATTGAATATCAAAACACAAATCACACCTGTGCATGGCACCGTATTTACATGTACCGCGTGCGAAGGACAGATAACGCCACCTGGAATTCCCTTCTCACATATCCGGACTATATTTACGCTATAAATTATATTTATTTATGAAATATTTTTCCGACCTGATTTTTTGGTTTCGTCAAATTGTCTTATAAATTATTCATAGCCTTTATTTATGGAAATTGTTTAAACTTTTTAAATGATTAAATACACCAAGCAACGAACCATGTGCATTTCCATTCCAACCACTACTATATTTACTATGGTGTCGTTTTGGTAGAATTATTTCAGGTGACTTGGGGGTGCGTTTTAATTTATTTAGATATAATACTCCGTAATGCTATAAACTAGTGTCAAGCAGATGAAAACAAGCGTAGATGGTGTGAAATTCATTGATATAAAATTGTCTACTTCCAAACTGTGTGAGTAACTGTAGCCTACAACAGAGCGAGATGTAAACAGTGCAAATGGCGGCTTTTCGCGGTATTTCCGTGCTTAATTCTTGCATTTAGAAACAAATAATTAAATGTACGTGACGAGGACGTGAGTATTGTGTTCAATTGACTGAACATCAAATAAAATTTAGTTCAAGCGACAGGTAGACAGGCGAAAATTTCGAGCCATGCCTTCATCCATAGATAGACGTTTGGTGTGATTTCCACAGGAAAAAAAAATATATATGTTGATTTATACCCCGAAAAAGCTTCAGATAGGGTAAAAGGTCGCAAGTCTCTCGCCATGAATTCACCAGTTTTACTCACCGAGATATATCTGTAACCCTTTAGAACTTGGCACATGTAAATATTGACTACCTTAGTTCCTTGAAAGAAA
Source organism: Patella vulgata (assembly GCF_932274485.2). Classification (NCBI taxonomy): domain Eukaryota; kingdom Metazoa; phylum Mollusca; class Gastropoda; family Patellidae; genus Patella; species Patella vulgata. The sequence goes on along the minus strand of NC_065879.2, from coordinate 60,964,179 downwards.
ATTAGAGAAAAGTGATGTATAAATACCTGGACACACCGGAACCGTCCAAAACTGTGGTTCCTTAGATCACCTCAAACTGTGTCTAAGTAGCCCAAGTTTAAGTGGTTTGAATCAGTTTTAAGTGCTAAAGGGTTAATTTATTGATCTATTTTTCAGGATCTGGGTGAAGATGATGAAGGCGGTGATGAAGATGAAGGATAAATAATGAATAAATTATCATCCATTAATCATAACTATCAACCAATCACCTTTCATTTCATTTTAACTAGGATACGCCCACTTATTTCATACATGCCTCAGTATCATGACTTTAACAGTAGCAAGGAAGAATAGACATTCCCACATCTTGAATGTTTATATCCTCAAAATAAAATAAAGTACAGACCTATATGTACAGGGTTAAACAAAAGAACCAACTACATGTATTTAAAGATTCTGCATAGCAGAGTAAGGCAAGTCTGACAGTCTAGATCAAAGAAACAGCTATTATTGAGTGCTTATGGATGGCCCAACGATGGATAATGATAACCTTATTTTAAGTTAATAGGTCTATGGATTAGAGAAATGCAAGTTTGGGGGACTTAACAATGTATTGACACTTGTACATGTTCTATTTATTTCAACATATTAATTGCACAATTGACTTGGATTTTTTATGTTTGAAATAAGAATGAAAGATCTTTATTTTAAGACATTGAAAACCTTTATTGGTATTATAATATTACTGTTACTGATTTCTTTTTGTGCTCATAGCATTATATAAATTGTTTTAAGTAATACCAAACTACGCAAGTGAACCGTTAATAAATTATAATTAATGCTGTTTTTGAACAAAATGTGCGCTATACTGTTGTCAAATGTTAATGATCTACACAAACGGATTGTGACAAATATATAAATATTTCAGAGATTACTTAAATATTTAGAGAACATTGGTTCAATTTTGTCAGTAGGACGATAAACCCCATTTCACTTTCTTCAATCCTGTAAATTTTTATCCAATCAAACACTTTCATTTAGTTTGTATATGTGTTGTGTTTTTTGTAAGAATCTGTTGAAAATCAGGGTGTATGAAATAAAGCAGATCTCAGTTCCTGATAACCATTGCAACACTGGATTGTTTTAAAAGTCATAACTTATATTAGAAATAAAAAGGTGATGTCATTTGTTTTTATTAAAAAGTAATATCTTTTCTGTAGATTGTAATTTGTACAGGGATAAAAATTTATTTATAGTATGCTCAACTGATTTCATCCATAGGGTTGACAATTCTCGAGGAGCCACATTGGTCCATTGCGAGATATATATTATCTTGATGGTTATATCTCACAAAGTATGAATCAAGAAAGTTTTATAATGATGGATGCACAGATCTTTTCTTATATATATTGGGATAAAATTCAAGTGTTTTGATAATTTTAAACACCCACATTGATTATATATTGTCTTCGCCCATGTCCATCCGTCATCCACAATTGCTTGTGGAAACTCTTTATGTTATCACCCCTTGATGTGAAATTCATGCGGTGTTTATGGTTACCAGAAGAAACCTGATCATTTTCAAATAGCTAAATTTATTATTGATTACTGGTACATAAGCTAAACAATTACTGTTACTCTTATCAATGGTTGTGGCTTAGTCGTGGGGTTATTCATTCCTATAATGATAATTACCTCATAGGTTGTTACTCTTAATCAGTTTATAGTGTCGTGTAAAGGCTACCATTAATTACATCAGAATAAATATGCAACAACTTTTATGGAAGACTTGGCGACTGTGGACATGTTTCATTGCCTGGCAGGCTGTCTCTGAGATGCTGTAAGCGATCTATCAAAAATGAAACTGAACCTTAAATTAAAATTGTTCAGAACCAAGGAGTGAGATCAAGATGAGAATTCTATATTTATTGTGGGCGTAAAATTTGTACCAAAAACTATGAGGCAGGATTCATTAAAGTGTCATTTTGTTACAAATCATAAAAAAAAAATGCAATAAAAAAAATTGTGTAATATGTAAAGATTTTGTCTGTTAAATGGTTACAACTTGGTTAATAATAAGCCTTTTACGATGTCCTAGGCTACACTGTCTTGATAGCTGCAGTTTATTGGATGTTGGTCTGTACAAAATAGCAGAAACATTTTTATGAAAATGTCTACAGGTCACAACTTTTATTCGCCCACACACCCCCACATTTACGCCCTTGTGTAAACACATTGAAGTAAAAATTATCTGTAGGCCTACAAAGTAGTCTAAAACTAAATGTTCTATGTTAAGTGAGAAACCTTTTAAGTACTCAATAGAATTACGGTTTCTATGTTCCATTTACCACAAAAACAGAGAAAAAACAAAACTAAGAAAAATATAAACCGTCTCGAAAGATAGCAGTGTGCACAAAGCCGTATATAGGGCATATTCCTGAAGCAATGGTCCTCTGGCCATTGCTGTATGGGCTTCTGAGTGTCTATTCTTCCCGTTCAATCAAATTTATCCCAAGTACAGCAACATGACGGCCCTTCTTTTAAAGATACATTATGGGAGACTCGATAACGAGTTGGCATTTCTCACTATAATATACTGAGCGCCATGGAAAACGCATCACTTTTTTTCCCCCCAAATGTTTTATTACTAGGTGGTTTTGTATGTATAATATTATACAATACTATGAACTATTGTTTCACACAATGCTCCCAAACTCAAAAAATATCGGCCCGTGTGCAAAAAAAAAAAAAAGCACGAGATGCACATGAAAAACACAATATTCACGTGCAGCATTGTGTGTGAGCCCTTTAAAAGCATGATTTCAACTTAATCGGCAGTACATGAACTGTGAAACGTCAATCTGTCGTAATTTGTTGTTGGACGTGTGAAGGAATCGAGCTAGAGACAGAATGAAGCCATGGGAATGTCCAGAGCCGGCATGGCTACACTTGCTATTGCCAGACACTTCAATTGTCATCAGTCCACTAATGTAAGGTTGGTGGAACATGTTCGAGTTACTGGATCGACACGTGACCGTCAACGTCCTGGTCCACAACGCGTTACAACCCAGACTCAAGACCGCTACATCCGGGTCACTCATCTGTGTGGCAGATTCCGCCCAGCGACTCAAACAGGTGCAGCACTCGTCGGAAGACGTCGTCTAAGAGAAGTAGGACTCCGTGCACGACGAACTTGTGTTGGAGCTGTCCTCAGGAATCATCACCGTCAGCAGCGTTTGGTATGGGCTCAAGGACACCAGACATGGAGAAGAGTAGACTGGCAAAGTGTGCTCTTCAGTGATGAGAGTCGCTTTCATCTTTATCACGCTGATGGCACCGATAGAACATGTCTGGGATGAGATTGGACGCCGCCTGTATCGGAGACCACAGATGCACACCATTGCTGCTTTAGAAGCCGCTCTTGTCCAAGAATGGAACAATTTGCCCCAGGCCTTCTTTCAAACATTGGTTAATTCCATGCGACGTCGCTGCACAGCGTGCGTAAGAGCCCGTAGAGGACACACGCGCTACTGACATCTGTGTTGTACTTTTGGTTTCGACCCCTCTTGACTTTGTACCGTTGATTACAGATTAAACATCCATAAGTGTACAAATGTGTTGTTATTGCTGTGTTCCCATTTGAATATTGTTCACAGAAGAAGCAAAATAAATAAGATATGTTTACAGGATCATTTTGTTATACGAAAAACTAAGTGATGCGTTTTCCATGGCGCTCCGTATAGTTAAAAACTAGATAATGTAAAGGTAATTTACTGAAAATTTCATTCAAATTGATCCACTATGAACCGAGAACTAGGCCGTTGAAATTTCCGGCTAGCCTTGATCATCATTACAAAAGTCAGTACAATAAACAGCAAAGTCTCGATTATCCATTTAATCGTGAAGGAAATTTGTGCAGTAAATCGGCTCATAATCCAGTAAAGATCGCAGGCTAGCGATGCCATTTAGAGTTGATTATGGCCTGGATAGGTTTATTTATTTCTAATTAATAATTTATATAACATTTCAGGCCTAAAGAAAGGCCTGCAATAGACATATTTAGCTCTTGCATAATATGTTTAATCTGGGATCTTCCCTAAAACTTTGGACAGTAATTTAAGGTATTAAAGTAGCTAATTAAAGTCTCTTAAGTCAATATCATCCAAAATCTTCAACATTGAAAACACGATTTATTTGTCAAATTAAATCAACATTCATGTTGTGATCTTACCGGAAAAAGATGAGCTTTTGATATCCAATATTTAAGACAAAATAAACATTTTACCATTGGTACACGAATCGTGTACCATAATGCGCTTCAGCCCCAGTTGTATCAAGAGACTCGAGGGACGAGGCTAGACACATTGCACCAAATCAAACGGCGTATGTAGACTGGAATAACCAGACGCTAGAAATTTGCACTCGCTTGAAACTGCTGGCTTATTTCGCCGAACATAACTGATTAGAAATTGGAGTAAAAACGGAAACCATTGAATGTAAATCAGTTTATATACATTCATATTACAGTATTATATGCCTTGCGACTCCCTTTTGTCAATTTCTAAGTCCCAAATGTTAGCGATTTAGCACCTTTAATAGCGGTGAAAGTATCATTCGTCTCCAAACAGTATTGTTTACATTGTATCCGGTGTTGATAGCCTCGTTTGTCACACAATTAGTTTTTCTACATTATTCTGCTATGCACTGGTTAATTGGGAATAATAAAATCGTGAGTCGTCACGTAACATATTTGGTCCAATTTGGAGCTCTTTTTAAAGCGTAATGATATTGTTACGCAGTTAGCTATGTATTGTTTAATGGTCGAGAGCGAGATATTAAGTAATAGATTGTAACAACATGAGGGCCGTAGGCCCGAATGTTTTTACAATATATTACGCAATGTCGTAAGCTCGAGACCATTAAACATCTTAAAATACTGACACTCCGCACGAGCTTTTACGTCACACTAGTCCAATATCTCACTGGTATGAATAAAGTACTATTGGCAAGTTGCCCGTACGATTATTTGAAATAATGGTACGCCAACATCAAAGGGTGACGTCACATCTGTATTTTAATAGTTGTTAAAATACAGATGTGACGTCACCCTTTGATGTTGGCGTACCATTATTTCAAATAATCGTACGGGCAACTTGCCAATAGTACTTTATTCATACCAGTGAGATATTGGACTAGTGTGACGTAAAAGCTCGTGCGGAGTGTCAGTATTTTAAGATGTTTAATGGTCTCGAGCTTACGACATTGCGTAATATATTGTAAAAACATTCGGGCCTACGGCCCTCATGTTGTTACAATATATTACTTAATGTCTCGCTCTCGACCATTAAACAATACTTAATGGGACTATTGGCCAGTCATAATTTGGAACAGAAATTTGCAGTGTTAAGTGGGATTAGGTCTAATTAAACGAAACACTGCGAGGCAGGGCTCACACTGTCGGTCGCCAAAGTCGCAATTTGCGATAAAGATATGAAAGTGGCGATTAAAATTTGATTTTGGCGATAATTTTGCTGGTACTGGCGATTCTTTTTTAGAACTGGCGGAAATTCTAATCCGTATTTATCCTGGTTTAATCATTATTGAGTTCAATCACATGGCGGGATACATGGGCGTCTGGGGGGGGGGGGGGGCTGAATATATTTGGACCCCCCCAAATTTACATAGTAGGCCCTAACTCCTATTTATTTACAACAATTATTAGGATTAGTTAAGATTCTATCTGTATAAAACCTGTACATATCCCAATATGGTTTACATTGCTAAAATAAAACACAAAGAGAATCATCCTGGAAACATGAGTGTAGTGAAAAGTAACTGTGTTCCATAAAATTGTGTCTAGTTAGTCTGTCAGTAATATTTTGTTATTTTTTTTCTGCCACTTATCAGAGTGAATCGCATGTAGGTACCCCAAAACTTATATCGCCTAAACCAAATATTTATCGCCCGCTCAGCCAGCCACGTTGGCGGTGTCTGGGCCAATCAGCAAACGAGTTGTGTAGACAGCATGGCCACATGGTGTTTGTTTATATTTTTTAGGGGTTTTTAAAAAGGTTTAGGGGTTAGGCTTGCGGACCCCCCCCCCCCTCCAATATATATTTCACGGCTACGCCTGTCAAGTCACAATTTACTCCTAATGATTAATCCAAGCGGTGATTATTTGATGTTTCGTTTCGGTAAAAGAAAAAATGATAATACATGTAATCAAAATGGCCGAATGTTCCTTGCGAAGAGAATTAAATATTTTGATAGCTGAATTTGTTTAGAGTGGCTTCATAAACGTCATGTAAAAAATACAAGCATGCCTATCGGATAACAATATTTCAAATTATAATATCACCATAGATCGAAAACGTAAGAACGAGTTGAATAGTGACCATTCTTGAGCGAGAAAAACAGTTCGCCATTTGTATCATATTACCGTCGCCAAAATGCTCGAATAGTTAACGACGGGTACCGGTATATTGTAAGCATCTCTTCACAAATATAATTGAAATTTATACCATTCTACCAGGGATTCAAATGCTGATACCATTACGGTACGGTGTTCAAATAGACGAACGTCACCAAAAATAAAATCTGATCTTATTAAATCCAAACTTAGCTAATCTGTTATGTAAAGACAGATTTTTAAAGTTGTTGTATATTGTATTGTATATATCAGTAATTGTCTTATAATAAGCCTAACTTATTATATTCCAGTTGGCGGAAAAAAATATGAACATTTTTTTTTATATAAAAATTATCATCCATTTTGGCGGAAAAAAATCGAAAGCCAGTGTGAGCCCTGCTGCGAGGAGTATGCTGGCTGCGGAGGTACAGTGAACTTTTTAGGAGGTGGGGGGTACCGGAGTCCTCCCCAGTGATGGATCATGAGGTCGCCGGGCCCTGAGGCAGCGTAACTGCCGGAACCTAGTGACAAAATGACACCCCAGGGGTCTCCTCTTTTTTTGAAATTTCGACCTGATATGGTGGTCTTGTCGAGCGAGCTGGTGCTAAGTGAGAAACGGGGGCCCGACGGAAATATTGGACAATGAACAAAACCGCTACCTGTCAACCAGAAATAATATTTCGGGTTATGGAAACATTTCTGATATCAACTACCTAATAATTTCAAAACTCATCGAAAAAAAGGCTACTATGTCTCACGATTTTTGTCACCAAATCGCCGGGCCCCTTCGGAGCCCGGGTCAAGGCATAAATTGCCTCTGTTGCCCTCATCATGATCCGTCACTGCTCCTCCCCCCGGAAAATTGTGAAAATTGGACGGCCGCAAACGCGCTTTCCAGCCCAGAAAATCGTTCTCTAGCAAACTCTGAACAATGAACTTAGTGACAAGAAAGGGACCCCACGACAGTGGGCCATTGGGCAAGTCAGTACAAAATATGTGGCAGATAAATGTCAGAACATAACCAATAGGCACACTAATCCAGACAGAATTAGGAAACTGTAGAAAATTTTAAATAAATATTAAATTAGATCATTATCCAATATGTTGTCGGTTATATACTTATAAGAAATGTCAAATTTGGTATGTTGAAGAAATGGAAGTTTCGAAATTTCTTTTAAAATGTGTAATTGTGTACCGCCTTTGGCAGTGCACTTCAAATAAAGAGATTTTATTCTAGAGAGAAATAGTTCTTTATCGTTACGTATTGTCAAAATCGTAATGCCTGTGAATAGAAAACACTATGTGGCATCCTGTAGGCTATGTTACTATAAATTGACGTGTAATTTACTACTTCAAAGCCAAATTTGTCCGTTTTGTCGAAAATACCGACATTAAATTTATTGTTAGTTATACATACATTAATATCCAGGTCAAGAACAGATACATTTATATTGCCAGGATTTTCTTTATTTAATATTAGTTCCGGGGGATATATTTCACTTCCATATTTGTTGAAAGTTATCATTAATAGTTGTTATGTCAGCCATGTATCGGAAGGTATAGTTTAGCTACTTTGTAATCAGTTTTTTGCGTATGATCCGAAAACAGAATTCATGGGGGCGGGGTCAGTTCCCATTGGAAAACTAATAGTTTGCTGTATTATCTGATCCCCAATCTCAAATATGGCATTGTCAATGACAAAATGTCTATGTTTTGAAACTTTTCTTTATCAAAAACGACAGTGTCGGCATTGCGACGTTTTATAATCCATTTATTTAGCATCTTCTGAGTAAATGGCCATCAAGTTTCTGCCTTTCCCGAAAGCTCTAGTAAAAGCTTTATCCACAAACCAATCCAAATAATCTTTTATCCGATTTAAAAGATAGGTTGCCAGGCAACGAAACATACGCCCACAGCAGGTAAATCGTCCGGGCAGTCAACAAGAGTTGTCCCATACTTGTACTTTTGTCGGTAATGAAACATTTATAATACATTAAAATCTGATTAAACATACATTATGTAAGAACTAAATCTGCCTATTGCAGGTATTTCTTTAGGCCTGAAATGCTTTCTAAATTATTAAAGATACATTATGGGAGATAAGATAAAGAGATGGCAGTTCTCGCTATAATAGTTAAAAACTAGATAGTGTAAAGGTAATTTGCTGAAAATTTCAGTCAAATTGATCCACTATGAGCCGAGAAAGAAGCGGGTGAAATTTTTGCATAGTCTCGGTCATCATTACTTAAATCATTAATATAAACAGCATAGTCTCGATTATCCACTTTTATTGATTTAATTATCAATAGCCGTTAGCGGAATATAGGAATCTAATCCAGCCAACATCGAAGGCTAGCCTTGACATCGAGAGTTTATTATGGTCTGGATAAGTTAAATAATGTCTAATTGATAATTTAGATAACATTTCAGGCCTAAAGAAAGACTTGTAATAAGCAGATTTTGCTCTTGCATAATGCATGTTTAATTAGACATTAATTAACTTGATGGCATCGGATTACTCCGATATTAAATAGATTAGAACAGTTCAGCCATATTTTGATTTAAGATAAAATTGGAGGAGCGAGACTTGGCTTCGAATAACCAGTACGGTGGTTGAAATTACTGCACACGTCTTGTCAAACCTTCAAAGGCTAATATCCTCATTCGCAATAGAGTAATTTGAATGAAATTTTCAAATTATTCATTTTACATTATCTATTTTCGAACTATTATAGCAAGAATGGCTAGCTCTTTATCTAAATCTTACATAATGTATCTTTAAGAGTAACAACTCCGGGCAGTCAACAAGAGTTGTCACATATTTGTACTTTTGTCGGTAATAAAACATTTATAATACATTAAAATCTGATTAAGAGTAACAACTCATTAAGTAATTATCAGAAAATCATTGAAATTTTTTTTTTGGCCCATGCTAACGGTTAAGTATACAAAACATTTAATATAATGGATTTAAGCTGTTCAATTTATCAAAAATCATTGAAAATCAATATACTTGTTCGTCTCAAGACGTTAAACTCAGTGTATCAACCTAAAGTCAATCGAAACGATTATATATAGGCGTAAACACAGTGTATAAATATACTCTTCAAAAAAAGTAGGGGGTATTGAAATGCAAATACCTATGCAGGTTGTGATGATAAATAGTCATGGACACTTGACATGCTTTGAGAGTATGTTCACAAATGAAGAACTTGTCGCCCCAACATAACCACTGAGCTGCACCTGCGACACGCAATAGCGCCATACACGTGGGAGGGGTTCATTGTCAAATTTGACACTTCAAGGAAGGGTTGATGAAAACTGCCGCGTGCTGGTTTATCCTATCCATGTTTGCTTTCCTATCGATTCTTGCATAAGATTTACTGTTTAACGTATCTTTGCTTTAGTGTGTTACGTTTAATTTGCAATGAGACGCCTTCAACATGCTTCAAATGGGTTCTACACAGCGAGCAGTAGCCAACATGCTTTATGTGTCACAGTCTGTGATCAGCAGACTGTGGAACTGGTACCAACAAACACACAATGCTGATGATAGACCTCGTTCAGGTCGTCCTAGAGCCACTACACAAGCCCAGGATCGATACATTCGTACACAGGTCCTGCGAAATCGAGGACAATCGGTCAATCAGCTTTCTGTAAACTTGTACCAAGATACAGGAATTCGAGTTACACCCCAAACGATTAGAAATCAGCTACATGCAGCCCATTTGCATGCGCGACGACCGCGTGTTGTGCCTCCATTAACTCGCCAGCACATGGCAAACAGATACGGGGGTGGGTCTGTTATGGTGTGGGGAGGAATCACCATGTGTGGCAGAACGGACTTGCATATTGTTCAAGGAAGGGTCACTGGTGTGTACTACCATGGCGACATCCTGGCACCGATAGTTCTGCCCTTTGCCCAACGTGCAGGTCGACGTTTCATCTTTCAAGATGATAATGCCCGTGCCCACCGCGCTCGTGTCGTGAAAGACTACCTCCAGCGTCACCATATTGTCCATATGCCTTGGCAAGTCGTGAGTCCTGACCTTTCCCCTATAGTAGAGCATGTCTGGGACATGATCGGGAGACGTGTTCGTCGACGTAAACGTCACCCAACAACGCTGCAGTTGATTAGGAGCATGCCACGACGAAATGCTGAATGTCTGAGGATTGGTGGATTACTCATTATTAAGACAAAAATAAAAAACGTCCATTTTCACTTTTGACAGTGCATCTCTTTGCGAGTGAAATGGGGCCGTCAGATAAGCCGCCCATATGAACTGTTTATGTTCATGTGTATACACTGGTTACCTCTAATAAAAACAGCAGTGCATTTCCGCAGTTTTGTATTGTTTCTGAAAACCCCCTACTTTTTTTTAAAGAGTATATAAAATCAATCAGATGATAACTATAGTCTCTAAAGCATCCACAACATTTTAAATTGATCAAGGGCCATACCTCTGGCAGTAATTATCAGAAATCTTCGTCTGATGACCTTAGAGCGTCCACAAGATTTTTCAAAGTCACCAAGGGCCATAACTCTGGCAGTAATTATCTGATATCGTTGAAAATCACTGGGCTTCTTCGCCTTAAAGTAGCTAAGTCTCTAACTCAATATCATTCAAAGTCATACACGTTGAAAATACGAATTATTTCTCAATTCAAATCAACATTGATGTGATCTTACCAGGAAAAGAGAGAGAGAGAAATGGGGTTTAACGTCCACTCGACACAAACTAGGTCATTTCGGGACTAACATATGGTTTAATTTTATTTCAATAATTCGCTTGCGCGTAGGGGTCTTTAGCAGTGGGAGGAAACCGGAGGACCCGGAGAAAACCCACGAGGTTGGACAGGCGACCCTACTCCTTGTCACGTACAACCGGGGATTCGAAACCACACCAGTCGACTCAATGACAGACTTTATGATACAGCGCGCGCACGCTAACCATTCAGCCATCCAACCCCCCACCTTACCAGGAAAAGGCAGGCTTCTGATATCCAATATTTAAGACAAAATAAACATTTTACCATTGAGTTTTAATGTCATTTGCAACAAGTGACCAGAAAGAACGAGGCTAGACATTCAACTGGAGAGCCTGTTCAATAGACTGGAATAACCAGATGCTAGAAATTGCTATAGGGTTGAGACACAGCTCTAGGCCGTATTTCGCTGGACATAACTGATTTGAAATTAAGAGTCAAAACGGAAACAATTGAATGTAAATCAGTTTATATACAATCAGATTACATTATTATATGCGTTGCGACCCATTTGGGTCAATTTCTATAGGTCCCAAATATTAGCGATTTGGCCCCTTTAAACACTGTGTATAACTTTAAAGTCAATGGGATATTAATGTTAGCCTCTAGAGCGTCCACATGCAATTGTGGACACCGGACCGACGGACGGAGCGTCCATAAGGCTTTCAAAGTGATCAAGGCCCAAAACTCTGGCAGTAATTATCGGAAATCGGTGATAATCAATAGGCTTCTTCGTCGCATGACCTTAAACACTGTGTATAAATTTAAAGCGAAATGAAATGGGGTTTAACGCCCTGCTGTTCTGCTCCGAACTGGACTAATGAAGACGGGCATACGCCATACAGTGTGCTATGAGGGAAATTTTGCCCGAACAGCGACACTATGGCCTACTCTTATATCGAATTCCAACTGTCAAGGGAGCTTTTACGTGCACGCCAATGTGTACATGGGACCTCAGGTTTCCGTCCCATCTGAATGACTAACTAGACAGCTGTCCTTGTCAGGCGCTCCGTCCTGCATCACTGATAAGGAGGGAACCACGCCGGAAAATCTGGATGAACTTTCTCAGCCAGTGCAGGGATCAAACACCCGACCTCCAGGCTAGCGAGCCAGCGTTTTACCCACTTAGCCACTGTGACCTCCTAAATTTAAACTTTGGCCTAGAAAACGTCCACAAGAATTTTTCAAAGTGACCAAGGGCCATAACTCTGGCAGTAATTATGGGAAATCGGTGAAAATCAAGAGACTTCTTCGTCTCATGACCTTAAACACTGTGTATAAATTTCAAGTCAATCGGAGGGACGGGGGCGATCACATGGCGTTTCAGTGCCATTTAGAACAAGGGACTCAAAGAACGAGGCTAGACATATTCCACAAGTCATGTCAAATGGTGACGCTATATTCTTATCTGGAAAGCATGCGCAATAAATACCATCGGTTTAGACTGGAATAACAAGACGCTAAAGATTGTCTTCAATTGAGACTTCTGGCGTATTTCGCCGAACATAACTGATTAGAAATTACAGTAAGAACAGAAACGATTGAATGTAAATCAGTTTATATACATTCATATTACATTATTATATGCGTTGCGACCCCTTTGTGTCAATTTCTAGATCCCAAATATTAGCGATTTAGCTCCTTTAAATATATTATTATATTATGACAGTTGAGTTCGAATTTCGTTAAAATCAGACCGAAACTATCCGACAAAATGACCACTCCCCTTACGCAAATAGTGTTAAAGTATGTAATACCAAGGTTGTAGACACTCTAAGAGGTCACAAGTTTTGTCCCCCGCCCTTCGAAGAAAACAGGGGACTATTAAAATCTGTATGCCCGTCACACTTTTTGGGACACATTAACTCTCCTAAATGAGCTAGTACATGTATGTTCAAACTTGGTGTATAGGTATTAGGTGAATACCTTGCATGATAGACACGATAACTTCGGTTCCAAGTAAGAGAGAGTGGTGAAACTGGGTGCATGGTTTCATCACATCAACACCTTGACTAAGTTCGATAATGATCATTTTCTGCTCAAGGTAAGCAGTGCGATAAGCAATTTGATTTGTCGAGACTTTGGTACACAGTTCTCCTTTTAATTGAGGTAGAATGTTCAAACTTTGTGTAGGCGTTTATTAGGCAAATGAATGCCTTGATGGAGTTCGATGATGAGCATTTTCTGCTTAGGGTAAGCAGAGATAAGCAATTTGATTGGGTGATGCTTTGGTGTATAGAAATAGTTTTATCACATCAATGCATTGACTAAGTTCGATAATGAACATTTTCGCCCAGGGTAAGCAATTTGATTGGTCGAGACTTTGATTGAATGATAGTGGTGGTAGTGGTGAAACTTCCGTGTATAGAATGTTACTTGGTGAGCGGAACCAGGATAGGGGTTGCCAGGTTCCTGAGACAAATGAAATGAAATGGGGTTTAATGTCCTATTGTTCTGCTCCTAAAGTGGGCTAATGAAGACGGGCATAGGCCATACAGTGTGCTATGAGGGAAATTTTGCCCGGGCAGCGGCGCTACGGCCTACTCTACAATGTATCTTTGAAATTTGTTGTGAAATACATGGTCTCTATCGTCATTTTGGCGTAAATACATACACTGTGAGGTTTTTAAAGAGAAATCCAACACCCCGGTTGACGTCATTTTTTTATTTATTATGAATTAATACGATGACATTGTGAATGTGATTCAATTTCATTGATGTAAAACATTAATTGCGATATCACATATTATGTCTATATCATTATCTCCATCACACCATCTGACGGTAAGGGATAAAACACACGACCGTGCCACTTTTCTCATAAAAAGTATTGTTTTACAAATTCCCTATACCTACAAACATTAGATGTTTCCAAGGCAGTCGGTCTTGATTCAATAAATCCACTATTTCTCCACTTAGGTGTTGTTCAACTTTCTGCTACAATCTCGATCCCAGAGATAACTTTACTCCTTGTTTATCTCTGGTAAAACTCGCCGGCCATTAATCAGTGTGAATTCGGTTATTTAGCTCCGACGCCCCCCCCTGTGCCGTGGCTACTGATTGGCAGGATTTGTTAGAATGAAAAGCTGCCGATGTCTCGACAATTAGGCATTGGTTCGTTGCATGAGTTACATATTAATGAATCTTGCAACATTCTCCACATCTTCACATCAAAAGTTAATTCGAAAATAGCCGATTTGATGATTTACCGGGAATTACTTTTAGCGCACAATGTGAGTGATTCGGCTAATACGTGAAATTTCTGAAGAATACGGAAAGATACATCAAGTGACATTCAAAATGGTCAGCGAGTTTTACCAATGATAAATAATAATAATTTTTATTTAAAATCTTCATCAGAAGAATGAGAAGATACATGAATATATATACATGTAATACATAATAATATAAATACCGTCGAACATGACAATCAATATTTTTAAACATTTACCTACAGCTATTTACATTTAACTTATCGTGAATAAAAGCTTATTTACTTAAGTGATTTTATAGCCTATAATGGGGTTTAACGTCCACTCGACACAAACTAGGTCATTTTGGGACTAACATATGGTTCAATTTTATTTCCATAATTCGCTTGCGCGTAGGGGTCTTTAGCAGTGGGAGGAAACCGGAGGACCCGGGGTAAACCAACGAGGTTGGACAGGCGACTCTACTCCTTGTCACGTACAACCGGCGAATCGAAACCACAGCAAAAGAAACATCAGGTTGGTATGTTACTCTGAATAGACGCATTGCATAAAACTTGCCAAATGCTTTTATTGTTTATTTGTGACAACATCTCCAAATTTACCTGAGCAATAAGGCTCCTTCCCAAACACAGAATTGAACCCAGGAAATGTTCTCAAACACGCAACCTGACTTCTGAGATGGTAATGTGTTCTCCATGATTTTCATGTAACTCATGCTGCACGTGCTGTTCACCGGGACCAGCCCTAGAAAATGCACCCCCATACCTGGTTGAATCATTCACACTAGAAAGTCAGCAGCATGCCACGACCCAGGATAGCTCAGAGGAACCAGGTGCTTGGAAGACTTGACGCTGGCCACACTACCTAAGCTGTTGCCAATCAATTCCAGGTCAGTGTTCAGACCATCTACATGCTTCAGCAACGCTTTCTGGCCACCAACACCACGGATGATCGCCCCCGAACTGGTAGACCAAGGGTTACCACAAGACCGCCATGTTGTGCAACAGCACGTGCAGAATCCCTTCACACATCAGACGGTGGAAACACACGGAAGACCCATCAGTACCGATAGTGCGCCAAAGTCTCACCAGAGAGAACATCCATTGCCGTAGACCTTACCGTTGACTGATCCTTACCCCTCGTCATCGACGTGAACTTCTACAGTTTGCCCAATAACACCAGAACTGGTGACATAGGCAATGGAGAACTGTTCTGTTCACAGATTATATTCGGTATTGCATATCAACTGCAGAAGGCGGGACCAGAATATGGCGTCGACGTGGCCAGCGTTATTATGAGGGTTCAAAATGATCTACAAACTGAAACAAGGGTCTTAACTCTGGAAGTAAATTACAGACATTTTTGAAATTTGACAGGCTTTTTCGTCTTACTAATTTAAATAATACATATAAACTTTATACAGATCAGACGCTAAATTTTGTCGTTCAACAAAGTAAAACAAGGGCCATAACTCTAGTAATAAACAGAAATTGCTGAAATTCAACAAAGTGAAACGATGGCCATAACTCTAGACGTAATTAACTGAAATTCAATAGGCGTCTTCATTTCACTAATTTAAATGATGCAAATAAATTTCATACAGTTTTTTCGTTAGAGCATTCACAAGGTGCAACAAAGTGAAACAAGGGCCATAACTCCAGAAGAGATTAACGGAAATTATTTAATTAAATAGGATTCTTCATGATAAATATAGTCTGTAGTGCATTCACAAGAAATTGTGGACGATGGACGGACCGACCGACCGACGGATGTACGAATAGGGCGACGGCAATATACGACCACATTTCCATTTGGGCGTATAAAAATGGTTGATCTTCACACAAACTGCAATTGATAGTATCCAGTCTGTACGACAAAGAGGACACATGCATGGGCCGTAACGTGATCAACATTCTAGAGCTAAAATGGTAAAAGACTGTCAGATAAAAACGGCCACAAGCGAATTAGATGAAAGAAAAACTATGGAAATTTATTATAAGGTCTTTCTCTGTGAGTTAACACTTGGTTCATAGTAACCAGCGGCTGCCAGACAGGATACGTCCACATTTTGCAAGGGAAGGATAGAGAACAAGCTAAAAACAGACACGATTTTTTGTACAATCAGGGACAATAATCCAGATAGTTATGGTCTGAAATGCGCAAATATCAAAAGAGACTGATATCTTTGTGATATAAAGATATGTTTTAAGTTTCATCAAAATCGGATGAAAATTGGGACCTCTAGAGGGTCCACAACCTTCGTATTACATACTTTGACACAATTTGCGTACAAAGAGCAGCCATTTTGTTGGGCAGTTTCATTTCAATTTTCCCGTAATTCAAATTCAACCTTCATTATTGTAGAATGGTACGTGATAAATTTAAACGGTTTTTAAAATCGGAAAAAAAAATGTGACCTCTAGAGAATCCGCAAGCTAATAATGCGATTTTTAGAACAATCAGGGGCCATAATCCAGGAAGTTACTTCAGATATGCGCGATTATCAAAAGGAACCAAGATCTTAGTGTGTAACAGTGATATATTCACACGTTTTTTTTAAATCGGATAAAAATTGTGACATCATAAGGGACCAAAAGCTAAAAACATGATTTTTTCTACAATCAAGGGCCATAATTCAGGAAGTTACAATCCGATATGCGCGAATATCGAATAACCTCTTGAATTATGGCCCTTCATTTTACTAAAAATCGCATTTTTAGCATGTGGTCCATCTAGAGGTTACAATTTTTATCCAATATAAAAAAACGTGTGAATATATCACCGTAGCACCCTAATGATGCAGGACAAAATGGCTGCCCCTCGTAAGCAAAATATATGGTATATTTTAAGGTTGTGGACCCTCTAGAGCCATGCCAAATTTTTCTGTTTATCGTATACAGGCCCCAATTCTGAAAGGATCATCTTGGCATATGTATTTCTTATAGCCTAAGGACCGTAACTATTGATTTTGGTGCATGATCCGACCCCACATTTTTTGTTAATATTTTGTCTGTAAATACTCTAAAGTCTAAAGGTTGCAATTGTTAATATAATTTGTACCATTTTGGTTGTACCTATTCAAATTTGTCCACGTCCAACCCCCAAGGGCAGAGCCAGGCCAATTTTTCTGCTTTTTGTCTCTGACTGGAATTCTGAATGGATCATGTTGGAACGTGGCATAGTGGCATATATATTCCTTATACCGTAAGGACAGAAATTATTCATTTTATGCCCCAACTCCCTGGGGCAGTGTTAATATTAAGTCTATAAACTTGGCAAAACAAACCCAATGCCTAGCCTTCTTTGTCTCTTGACATATCACAGTAGTTGCAGCCATTTCATATTTCATTCTCTTCATTTTAAAAAGTATCATATCAAAGCAGGAATGTGGACGTATATTGCAGCGGTAGCGATGCTCTTGTTCGACTATTATAGCGAGAACTGTCAGCTCTTCAACCAATCTTAATTTATCTTAAATTGATATTTTCTAAAAGAAAAAATCACATCACCTTCACCTGAAGCACTTATTTTGCTGATGTCGATGTATGTGCGTTGAACTGGGCAACCATCCAGTTGACGAAGTTCGCGTTACTTAAAAGTTTACCGACCTAATTTAAAGATAAAAGAAATTCTAGTTTTACAGTAAAAGTTAACAGCAAGACCCCTAACCCATCCTTTATTAATTATCAGATAATAATAAATATTTCTTTAATGATGTTGGCAATGGAAGATCTTCTGTTGCGAATAAAACTCTTTCTTTGAGGTTAGATCGTATCGTATATCGGCAACTTGACTTGAGACTTCGTGGCATATCACGATAACGTGCAACTATGTCCGCTATTTGATTGTCACAGCTGGGTAATGAGGTGTACAGTTTGTGTAATTGTCGTATAAACTTCTGACCCAATATCGGTCGTATAACTTGAAATAGTTTTAGCAGAAATATATTTGAGTAGAGAGGTAGAGTATAAGTCAACCAGACTGTAAAAACTTTGTTGGTGAAATTGATATTACGTCCAGCACATATTAAAGTTTTTAAAACAACCAATTCTTCTTTGTTTATGACACTGTTTCCATTGTTTATAAATTTATCTAATTCATGACATAATCCCATTTTACCTGGAATAAATAATCAAGGTGGATAAATAATGTAAACAGAGAAACACAAGATTAAAGTCCACTGTGATCTAGAGTGTAGTTAAATATCCCAGATAACACGAAAAACATTTGGAATTAAACTTAGTCTGGATTTGAAATTAAGAACATCCAAATCATATTCCAGATACACAACCATGGCTTGGAATTTCAAAATATCAATCCATTTTGATATGGTCACCCTGTCCGTTCATCCATATACCGTTCACATTTCTTGTTAGCACAATAGAGGCTACAGAAATATGTGAGTGATCTATCTCATTAAGCCTATTGATTTTCCACAGTTATTTCCCTTTATTATGAAATTTTGTCAGCACCTCCAACTAGACTTTAATCAGGATCTGACCTTTTTGAAATTTTGGAATTGTTTAGCTCATGTCTGTTTGGTGTATGTTTCAATGCCTGCCAACCTATGTTTACTTTTATTTAAATTAATTCAAGATTTCTTTGTCAGATTTGTGAATTTTATCCTATAATGCTGAAAATCAACAGGGTTCTTCCACTCCGGAATGCTAAATATTGACCTTTCGAGTTCCTTGTTAATGTTATAGAGGTTGCAGCTTTTAAAGCGATTATTTGTAATTTAGTGTGAAGCTTTGGTGTCAAAATTGGATGAACCCTATCAATATTCAGAATTCAGCGACCTTTCATTCAGAATCCCCTTCCCCCTTTTCCAAAAACAATTCCATTTCATTTCAGAAAACCCTTAACAGATAGAGGCTACACTTTTTACTGTATTTATTTTTACCCGTTGGTGTTAATCATTTGATTCATGAGCAAATGAAACACTATTGATATTCAATACTTCGCAAAATTTGGTTGAAGAGTTATCTCCCTCTTTTTCCGAAAACCTTGTCAACGTGTTAAGAGCCTACACTTTTTAACAGATGTTCTTCAAACTTGGTGTGGAGCATTGGCTTCATGACAGGAAGCCTGTTAATATTCAGATATATAGGAGGCAGACCACCATTAAATTTCACCATCTCAGTACCCACAAATTGTAGTTCGTCTATTTATAGCAATTCTGTCTCTGTCCCTTTTCTCCCCTTTTGCATGCCCATTTTTGTTGATTTTTTGGTCTAGAATGGATGAAGAGGGTTTGAATTAACATTTTCTGCCAGGTTTTGGTAAATATTCATGATTTTGAGGCAGAAAGAAAAAAAGGGTTATCAGGTTGGCTACAGTGATATGTACGGCAACTAGTTACATGTTTTTAATATGCTTCATCAAGTTTGTGTATCTCAAAATTTTGGTGGTCAACCTCATACAAATTTTAGTGCCAAGACATGACCATTTGTTCCTCTGTCTGTAGTGAAAAGCATTCAGCCCAACGAAAAGTTGGGGAAAAGTTGGAGGTGGGCAAAGAGGCAATAATTAACATTAAAGTCAATGGGGAAATTAATGGTGGTCTGCCTCCATCTGTGATCTTATGGTCTGGAGTTACCCACCCTTATCCAAAAAACTTAACAGATATTTTTTTTCAAATTTCGCATTAGGACTATTGATTTTCAAATTTGGTGTTGAGCACTGGCATCAGATTTTCAGCATTCTAGGACTTTTTGTTTTAGAGATTTAATATGTGCCCAGAAAAGCTTCTGAACACAATTGAGTATGGATATCTTAAAGGCTTACGGATCCTTATAAGAGTTGACATAAGATGCTGGCTATGGCTATATTTTTGTTTGAGACAAAGCAGCTGTGTGGGTGTATCTAAGCTTTGGGTGACAATTGTTTTTTGTTAAACCATTTCTTTAATAACACCCAGTTATAATTATGTTGTTATAATGAAATACATACCACTATTATCTTGTAAAATAGGTGATAGACCACTGTATAATAATTTATATACTATTTCATTCCGTAAATTGACATCTTGTTGACTGTTTTTACATATGTAATGTAAAGCTAAAAATATTTATTAAAGGCACATAAAACTGTCAATTATTTTTATCTAAATGCAGTCTTAGCAAATGATACCCAGTCCTGTAAAGTTATACAAAAATTAATGTAATTAGTATTGAAGTTTGGTTTACTCGTTAATTTTCAGACCTATATATATATGAATTATATTGAGACACTTGTATCGTATCATGATTTTAGTTCTGATATTAAACCGAATATTCATGTTTTACTTATCGGAATATATGTATCATGATTTGAATCGTATGGAGTATAGCATTTATAGTTGTAATTATTTACCTGTGAAGCCTTCATCATCTTTAAGGTGAATGTTACACTGTGTGTCTATTAACAACTGTATTATAGCCAAACTTTCTGATGATCTATTACTACATGCCCTCATTAACGGTGTGCAACCTGTAACAAAAGATATAAATATTTATAATACAGAGATTTTGTCATCTACATCGCATGCAATCAGCCACTCTGTTTACCCTAAGCAGAAAAGCTATTCAAATAGCTTTTATTGTCCCAAGAAAGCAGGGGACTGTCCATCTGTCTGTCTGTCCGTCACACTTTTTTGGGACACAATAACTTTCCTTCTAATTGAGCTAGAATGTTTAAATTTGGTGTATATGAGGCAAATGCCTTGATGGAATTCATAGATGAGCATTTTTCTGCTTAGGTTAAGCAGAGATAAGCAATTTGATTGGTTGATGTTTTTGAAGGTTGATGCTTTGGGACACGATAAATGTGATTCTAATTAAGTAAGAGTGATGAAACTTGGTGTATAGTTTCATTTTATCAATACTTTGATTAAGTTCCATAATGAGCCAATCTAATTAAAATATAGATCTATATTTCGTTTCGTTTTTTATATTTTCGATGGCCTACACTACATTTAGATCTAACAAGTTATAGTGGGAGTTCACGTTCTATGACGTCAGGTACCAAGCAAGCGACATTTGACCCGATTAACCAATTAGTGACCGCCATGTATTTTTTATCTACTTTTGCTTTGTTTTGATTTCTATTGCCGCTAATGTCTACCCACAGTTCCGCGCAAAAAAGGTCAAACGCTAGATTCGACAGACCATTTGATTGGCTGACCCCTCACTTCAAGCAGAACACGAGTTAAATAACAACGCTTCCAGATCCAAGTGTAGTAAAGACAAGTAAAATCAAAATTTTGAACTATAAAAACGAAACGAAATTGGATCTGTGTTTTATTCAGATTGATAATGAGCATTTTTGGCTGAGGGTAAGCATAGCGGAAAGCAATTTGATTGGTCGAGACTTTGGAGCTTGATAACTTCTAATTGAGCTACATGTACAGTGGTGAAACTTCGTTTATTGTTTCATTACATCAATACCTTGACTAAGTTCTACTTTGGCTAAGTAGATACTTCAATTTGATTGGTCGAGACTTTGGAACACAATTGAGGAAGAATATTCAAACTTGGTGTAGATGGTTAATAGTTGAAAGCCTTGACAGTGTTCCATCATGCGCATTTTCCACTTGATTGGTTAAGACTTAGAAACATAACAACTCTGATTTTAATTGCGGTAGAATGTTTAATCTTGGTATAGATGTTCATAAGGTGAATGGCTTGACTGAGTTCAATGATTAACATTTTCCACTAAAACTAAGCAGAGCTAAGCAATTTCATTGGTTGATGCTTTGGGACATGATAGAGAGAGAGAGAGAGAGAAATGGGGTCTAACCTCCACTCGACACAAACTAGGTCATTTCGGGACTAACATATGGTTAAATTTTATTTCAATAATACGCTTGCGCATAGGGGTCTTTAGCAGTGGGAGGAAACCGGAGGACCCAGAGAAAACCCACGAGGTTGGACAGGCGACCCTATTTCTTGTGACGTACAACCGGGGATTCGAAACCACGCCAGTTGACTCAATGACAGGCTTTATGATACAGCACGCACGTGCAAACCATTCGGCCACCCAACCCCCCTGGGACATGATAACTTTGATTCTAACTGATCAAGAGTGATGAACCTTGAGTGAGTTCGATTGTGAACATTTTCTGCATAGACTAAGATTAGATAATCAGTTTGATTGCTCAACATTTTTCAAAAAAATAAATGTGCAATTAATTAGTATATGTCATCTATTTATTTGGGCATATTGACGCCTTTTGGCAGGGGACATCAGCCTAACTGTTGGCTTGTTGTGCAAGGTTAGACCTGGATCTAAGATCTTTACAGAACAATAAGAAATAGTTGATTTATATAAATTATCTAATTTTTAAACCTGCATGATCCTGTGCATCGATGAAGCAACCGTTGTCAAGTAGAGTGACAGTGGTTTCTAGGGAAACACCAACAGCTATATGTAAAGGTGTACAGCCAAAGCGATCAGCAACATCTAAATCAACATCAGAATATATTAATGTAGTTAAAATCTCTCTAGAATCTGAAATGAAAGATAGGATGCCAGGCAACGAAACATACATGTACGCCCACATCAGCTAAATCATCCAAGCAGTCGACAAGGGTTGTCGCATATTTATTCCTTTGTAGGTAATTGGGGGCCTTTACAAGACACTTCCATACAGGTCAGATTATAATTTTTGCCGTTCGTGGATTCACAAGGTTCTACAAACTGAAACAAGGGTCTCAACTCTGGAAGTAATCTACAGAAATTGTTGAAATTTGACAGGCTTTTTCGTTTTACTAATTTAAATAATGCATATAAATTTCATACAGATCAGAAGATCACTTTTGTCATTCAAGGGTCCACAAGGTTCACAACCACCATAACTCTAGAAATTATTGACGGAAATTGCTGAAATTCAATAGACCTCTGTTTCACAAATTTAAATGATGCATATAAATTTCATACATATCGAATGATAACTTTCATCAATCCAGCATTAACAAGGTTGAACAAACTGAAACAAGGGCCATAACTCTAGAAGTAATAAACGGAAATTGCTGAAATTCAATAGGATTCTTCTCTTTACTAATTTAAATGACGCATGTAAATTTCATACAGATCGGCACATAACTTTTGATGTTAGAGCATTCACAAGGTTCAATAAGGCGAAACAAGGGCCATAACTCTAGACGTAATAAATGGAAATTGCTGAAATTCAATAGGCTTCTTCGTTTCACTAATATAAATAATGCATAGAAATTTCAGAAAGATAGGATGATAACTTTTGGGGTAAGAGCGTTCGAAAGGTTAAACAAAGTGAAACAAGGGCCATAACTCTAGAAGTAATAAACGGAAATTGCTGAAATTCAATAGGCTTCTTTGTTTCACTAATTTAAATATTGCATATAAATTTCACAAAGATCGGATGTTAACTTTTGGCATAGAGCATTCACAAGGTTCAATAAAGTGAAACAAGGGCCATAACTCTAGATGTAATAAACGGAAATTATTGAAATTAAATAGGTTTCTTCATTTCACTAATCTTAATAATGCATATAAATTTCAGAAAGATAGGATGATAACTTTTGGGGTTAGAGAGTTCACAAGGTTAAACAAAGTGAAACAAGGGCCATAACTCTGCTTCCCGTAAGCAGACAATGTTCATCAACGAACTTCATCAAAGCATTCACCTAATGAATGCCTACATCAAGTTTGAACATTCTACCTCAATTAGAAGGAGAGATCATGTTCCAAAGTCTCAACCAATCAAATTGCTTATCGCTCTTCTTACCCTCAGCAAAAAATGTTCATTATCGAACTTAGTCAAGGTATTGATGTAATAAAGCTATACACCAAGTGTCCTCACTCTCACTTAATTAGAACTAAAGTTATCGTGTCCCAAAGCTTCAACTAATCAAATTGCTTATCTCTGCTTACCCTAGGCAGAAAATTCGAACTCCATCAAGGAATTCACCTAATAGACACCTACGCCAAATGTGAACATTCTAGCTCAATTAGAATTAGAGTTATTGTGTCCCAAAAAGTGTGACGGACAGACAGACGGACGAACGGACAGACAGACAGACGAACCCATTTTAATAGTCCTCTCCTTTCTTCGAAAGGCGGGGGATAAAAACAGATGCGGTGTTTAATTACATTTAGTAGTGGTTAATAGTATAATGTTTCAAAACTTTCTTAAACAACACCGGAAAAAAATCAGAGACCTCCTGGATAGCGAGCCAGTGCTCTACTAACCAAGGTTCCTCTGCAGCCTCTATTGCGTTCACAAAGATTTCCGCAAAGGGGGGTTACTCCAGACTGAAAGGTCTACAATTTTTAATTATCAAATGGGTTCGTTCTCTCATTGCCCCAATGATTCACACAAAACAGTGGGGGAGTAACTCAACAATAGGTAACAGAATTCTGATTAATGATAGGGTTCTTCCCGTTAGTATGGACCAACAGAAAACAATATAAAGCGATAGTTTTCATGTACCCAATTAATAGGGAGCCTACAAATTTGGTTACTCAGTAAGCCATACCTAGGAAGTTATGTTCCGATGCTCATCAAACGACATGATGCAAGATCTAAACTTGCCTATTGCCAGGCTTTTTTTTTTGGCTTAAAATTATGATTTAGAAACATTTTCACATGGTAAGTCCATAATGAACTCTGATAAGCGGATGGATTAGACAAAGCCTGCCATATCCACATTAAACGCAATGATCTTTCTGGGAACATTATAGGAGAAGTGGTAATAAATTATTGTGATGCTGATGCATTGATTTATTGAAATTATTGTCCACCCCGTAATACATTATTGTAAATTGTTGGGTTTTTTTTACCCTTATCTGGAACCAGAGCAGAAGCATGATGAATAGGATAATTAGAAGTATAGTCACTAAAGTTCACATCTAAACCACTTGCTAAAACACTTTTAAATGCATTCACATGCTTCTTCTTTATAGACTCCACTAACTTTCTTTTATATTGATTTATGACATTTTTTCCTTTATCATATTCCTAAAATAAATAAAACATCATGTGTTAAAGATAGGTTGCCAGGCAACGAAACATACACCCACAGCAGCTAAATCGTCCGGGTAGTCAACAAGAGTTGTCGCATATTTTTACTTTTTCAGTAATGAAACATTTATAATACACTAAAATATGTTTAAGAGTAATTATCAGAAAATCATTAGAATTTGTTTGGTTTTTATAAATTTCTGCCCCATGCTGAGGTTAATTATACGAAATATTAATATCGTGGATTTAGCTGATTGATTAAATCAAATATGGCGCCCAAGTCGGAGATTTTTAACCGTTACGTTGATGTCATCAGTTAGATCGAGGCTAAATGATAGAGTGTACGAAGCGAGGCCGCTGTTGAGCGATGCCGCATGTCAGTCAATTTGATTCAAAGTTCGATACATGTATATACGGCCTTGATATTATGTTCAGTTGTGGTTAAAATGAGAGTTTGGATGTTGGTATTATACGCTCTTTTGTCACTTGCGTTTACAGAAAAATTGATAAAAATCGCAGCTAACATCACCCCAGTTGAATTGCAGCCCCATTAGATCACTGTAGTGTTTCCTATTTGTCTGCTTCGGGAGTCACGTAGTCACCTTACAGTACAAGAGTACACACAGGCTAACAAGAAGTCGGCTATAATTATGCCTCATTGATTTGGTCCATTCCTTTCAAACTTTCGCTTCTTATCTATATAATAAAAGTCTTATTTTTAATTTGTAGTAAAAATAAAAGCCTTTGAAAACGTTACTTGATAATCAAGATTATGTCAATCAAACGATCGGCCAAGGTGAAGACATATTTGACTACCATTTCTAGTCAAATATTACAACGATGATAACTTTGTTCAGAATAAAGTAATTTGACTGAAATTTTCAATATATTCTTCTTTCATCGTCTACTTTTGAACTGTTATAGCAAGAATGGCCAACTCTTTATAAAAGTCTCCCATAATGTATCTTTAAACTCTGTGTATCAATCTGAAGTCAATCGGATGATAACATAAGCCTCTAGAGCACCACAAGATTTTTCAAAGTGATCCAGGGCCATAACTTTGGCAGTAATTATCGGAAATCGTTGAAAATCTATAGGATTCTTCGTCTCATGACCTCAAACACTGCGTATAAATTTAAAGTCTGGCAGTAATTATCCGAAATCGCTGAAAATCAATAGGCTTTTTCGTCTCATGACCTTAAACACTGTGTATAAATTTAAAGTCAATCGGATATTATCTTTCGCTTCTAGAGCGTCCACAAGATATTTTGAAGTGATCAAGGGCCATAACTCTGGCAGTAATTATCGGAAATTGAATAAAATCAATAGGCTTCTTCGTTTTATGACCTTAAACACTGTGTATAAATCTAAAGTCAATCGGATATTAACTTTGGCCTCTACAGTGGCCACAAGATATTTTGAAGTGGTCAAGGGCCATAACTCTGGCAGTAATTATCGAAAATTGCTGAAAATCCATGGGCTTCTTTGTCTCATGACCTTAAACACTGTGTATAAATTTAAAGTTAATTGGATATTAACTTTAGCCTCTTGAGCCTCAACAAGATTTTTCAAAGTGATCAAGGGCCATAACTCTGGCAGTAATTATTGGAAATTGCTGAAAATCAATAGGCTTCTTCGTCTCATGACCTTTAACACTGTGTATAAATTTAAAGTCAATCGGATATTAACTTTAGCCTCTAGAGCGTGGACGCCGGACGGACGTGACAACAATGTCAATATATGACCACATTTCAATGTGGGCGTATAAAAAGTAGACACTGAAACTGAAGAGACTGCCAGCCTATTAATTTCTTCAAACAATATATAGGAATATATTTTCCTGAAAGGGCATATGGCTCTATTTTTTGGAACCTTGAAATAGACAAAGATAGGTTGCCAGGCAACGAAAAATACGCCCATAGCAGCTAAATTGTCTGAGCAGTCAACCAGGGTTGTCGCATATTTAATCTTTTGTAGGTACAGTAATTGGAGGAATTTATAAGACATTTTCATAAAAATGGTTCTAAAAGCACATATTAATGTAATATGAATGTATGAGAGTGATTTATATTCAATTTTTGAAAAAAATATTGTAATTTCTAATTTTAGTCTGAGAATGCTTTGTAAAACCGGTGTGTTTTGGAGCGCTCACAAGGTTCAACAAAGTGAAACAAGTTAGGGCCATAACTCTAGACTTAATTAACGGAAATTGCTGAAATTCAATATATTTCTTCGTTTCACTAATTCAAATGATGCATATAAATTCCGCACAGATCGGATGATAACTTTTGTCGTTAGAGCATTCACACGGTTCAACAAAGTGAAACCAGGGCAATAACTCTAGACGTAATTGAAGGAAATTGCTGAAATTCAATAGACTTTTTCCTTTCACTAATCGAATAATGCATATAAAATCCATACTGATCAGATGATAACTTTTGTCGTTAGAGCATTCAACAAAGTGAAACAAGGGCCATAACTCCAGAAGAAACTAACAAATATTATTGAAATTAAAGAGGCTTCTTCATCTCACTAATTAACGACATATATCAATTTCAAAACAATCAGATGATAAATGTAGGCTGTAGTGTGTTCACAAGAAATTTACAGAAAATTTTGAAATTTGACAGGGCTTTTTCGTTTTACTTATTTAAATAATGCATATAAATTTCATACAAATCAGATGATAACTTTTGTCATTCGAGAGAAAGAGAGACAAATGGGGTTTAACGTCAACTCGACACAAACTAGGTCATTTCAGGACTAACACATGGTTCAATTTTATTTCAATAATTCGCTTTCGTGTAAAGGTCTTTAGCAGTCGGAGGAAACTGTAGGACCCGGAGAAAACCCACGAGGTTGGACAGGCGACCCTACTCCTTGTCACGTACAACCGGGGAATCGAAACCCCGCCAGTTGACTCAATGACAGACCGTATGATACAGCGCAGCGCGCACGTGCTAACGATTCGGCCATCCAACCCCCCTTTTGTCATTCGAACCTTCACAAAGTAAAACAAGGGCCATAACTCTAGAAGTAATTATTGTAAATTGCTGAAATTCAAAAGGCTTTGTGGTTTCACTAATCTAAATGATGCATATAAATTTCATACAGATCAGATGACAACTTTTTGCGTTGAGCGTTCACAAGGTTCAACAAAGTGAAACAAGGGACATAACAGATAGATATAATAAACAGAAATTGCTGAAATTCAATAGGATTCTTCTTTTTGCTAATTTAAATGAAGCATATAAATTTCATACAGATCGGAGGATAACTTTTGATGTTAGAGCGTTCACAAGGTGCAACAAAGTGAAACAAGGGCCATAACTCTAGACCTAATAAATGGAAATTATTGAAATTAAATAGGCTTCTTTATCTCACTAATGTCAACAAGATACATGTATATCAATTTTAAAATAATCGGATCAAAACTTTTTGCGTTAAGACTCTTAACGCCAAAAGTTATGATCCGATTATTTTAAGAGCATTCACAAAGAACTTGTTGACGACGGACGCACGGGGGCGACGGCAATATACGTCCACATTTCCATGTGGGCGTATAAAAATGAAAGAAGCTGATTGGGCAAACTTCCATGAAGGTTGCCTTGATTGGAGAGAAGACATCATCGACATGTACTCAGAGACTCCATTCCAAAGACATCTGGCAGGAAGTCAAGGAATACAAAACCTTGGTGGTCGCCAGAATGTCAGAAGGCAGTTTACGATGATAACTTTAGGCTCTAGAGCGTCACAAGATTTTTCAAAGTGATCAAGGGCCATAACTTGGGCAGTAATTATCGGAAATCGTTGAAAATCAATATGATTCTTCGTCTCATGACCTCAAACACTGTGTATAAATTTAAAGTCAATCAAATATTAACTGTAGCCTCTAGAGCATTTACAAGATTTTTTGAAGTGATCAAGGGCCATAACTCTGGCAGTAATTATCGAAAATTGTTGAAAATCAATATGATTCTTCGTCTCATGACCTCAAACACTGTGTAAAAATTTATTAACTGTAGCCTCTACAGCATTTACAAGATTTTTTGAAGTGATCAAGGGCCATAACACTGGCAGTAATTATCGAAAATCGGATATTAACTGTAGCTTCTACAGCATTTACAAGATTTTTCAAAGTGATCAAGGGCCATAACTCTGGCAGTACTTATCAGAAATCGCCGAAAATTAATGGGCTTCTTCGTCTCATGACATTAAACACTGTGTATAAATTTAAAGTCAATCGGATATTAACTTTAGCCTCCAGAGCGTCCACAAGATTTTTCAAAGGGATCAAGGGCCATAACTCTGGCAGTAATTATCGGAAATCGCTGAAAATCACTAGGCTTCTTCGTCTCATGACCTTAAACACTGTGTATAAATTTAAAGTAAATCGGATATTAACTTTAGCCTCTAAAATGTCCACAAGATAATTTGAAGTGATCAAGGGCCATAACTCTGGCAGTAATTATCGGAAATCGCTGAAAATCAATCGGCTTCTTCGTCTCATGACCTTAAACACTGTGTATAAATTTAAAGTCAATCGGATATTAACTTTAGCCTCTAGAGCGTCCACAAGCAATTGTGGACGCCGGACGGACAGGGCTGACGACAATATACGACCACATTTCAATGTGGGCGTATAAAAACTAGATAATGTTAAGGCAATTTGGTGAAAATTTCATTCAAATTGATCCACTATGAACCGAGAACTAAGCGACTGAAATTCCCATAAGCCTCGGTCATCATTACTAAAGTCAGTACGATAAACAGCATAGTCTTGATTATCCATTTAATCGTTTAATCGAGAAGGAAAGTTATGCAGTAAATCGGCTTACAATCCACTAAAGATCGCAGGCTAGTGCTGCCATCTAGAGTTGATTATGGCCTGGATAGGTTAATTAATGTCTAATTAATAATTTAGATAACATTTCAGGCCTAAAGAAAGACCTGAAATAGGCAGATTTAGCTCTTGCATAATGTATGTTTAAATAAAGGGAAGAACTTCCCACTAAGCCCACTCCATGGCCTAAGGCCGCAAATGGGAAGATTGCAAGATCATTCTAAAAACACAGTGGCTATTGTTACGACGAGTCGTAAAAATAGTCCTCAGGCTATTGTTATTACGATGCTTTCAGAGCCCTCCATCGGCGAAGTTAAAAATAGGTTGCCAGGCAACAAAACATCGCCCACAGCAGCTGAATCGTCCGAGCAGTCGACAAGGGTTGTCACATATTTATTCTTTTGTAGGTAATTAGGGGAATTTAACAGACATTATAATTTCCGTTCACAAGGTTCTAAAATCTAAAACAAGGGCCGTAACTCTGGAAGCAATCTACAGAAATTGTTCAAATTCGACAGGCTTTTTTCGTTTTAATAATTCAAATAATGCATATGAATTTCATACAGATCAGATGATAACTTTTGTTGTTCAAAAGTTCACAAAGTTCAACAAAGTAAATCAAGGGCCATAACTCTAGACGTAATTGATGGAAATTGCTGACATTCAATAGGCTTGTTTGTCTTCATTTCACTAATTTAGGTGATAACTAAAACTCAATAGGCTTGTTCGTTTTACTAATTTAAATGATACATATAAATTTCATACAGATCGGATAATAACTTTTGTCGTTAGAGCACTACAAGGTACAACAAAGTGAAACAAGGGCCATAACTCACGGCGTAATTAACGGAAATTGCTGAAATTCAATAGGCTACTTCATTTCACTAATTTAAGTGATGCATATCAATTTCAAACAGATCGGATGATAACTGTTTTCATTAGAGCGTTCACAATATTCAACAAAGTGAAATACGGGCCATAACTCTAGATGTAATTAACGGAAATTGCTGAAATTCAATAGGCTTCTTTGTTTTACTAATTTAAATGATGCATATAAATGTTATACAGATCGGTTGATAATTTTTGTCGTTAGAGCGTTCACAAGGTGCAACAAAGTGAAACAAGGGCCATAACTCCAGAAGAAATTAACAGAAGTTATTGAAATTAAATAGGCTTCTTCATCTAACTAATGCAAACAACATATATCAATTTCAAAACAATCGGTTGATAAATGTAGTCTGTAGAAGTTCACAAGAAATTGTAGACAATGGACGGACCGACGGCAATAAAAACTGAATAGTCGTAAAAATAGTCCTGACATTATTACTCCAAGAAGACTGTAAATTTTATAATTATGACAGTACCACAAAACACAATTAGAACCAGATTAATTGACACAGAAAGTAATTGCACGAGCCGTTTGTCTACAAATATAAAAACTGCACGTTCCGTGACGGAAAATGACAACAGTATGTGTTAAATATGATGAAAGGCAGTGGTGCCTTGTCAGATAGTTTTAGCTATACAGCATTTATATATTTTTGGTGCCGTTGTAGAAGAACCCTAATTTCAAGCACTGGTCATGATCTAGGCCTACTAATTAATCATGCAATAAATAATTATTAAGTTCTCAATGGACTTTGTGTTGTGTATTTTCAACTACGTGTGAAGAGGGACCTAGTTATTCCTTCAATAAAAATCGTCTTCTATCCCGATATAAAATCCATACAAAAACAGTACATACGCAATCCACAGAAATGTTATACAAAAATGCAAATTTTTTTTGCGTAAAACAGCGGTAATACTATAACGGAAGACACTGGAAAACAACCTGAAAACTACTGGAAAACACCATGTTATACTGAATACCGGAAAACACCGGAAATACGCTAAATACCGGAAAACACCCTAAATAGGTAACCCAGAGCCTGGTCCTCTGTTTGCGGGGAGTTAGGGTTAGGTTTTTCCGGTGTTTTCCAGAGGACCAGCGGTGGATTAGGATTAGGGTTAGGTTTTTCCGGTGTTTTCCAGAGGACCAGGCTCCGAGTTAGCTATTTAGGATTTTTTCCGGTATTTAGTGTGCAGGGATGTGCCCAGAAAAATATTCATGCCGGGCGGTAATCTTCGGCAGAAAATCATCGGGTTTTTTTCGATCGAAAATGGGCCGTAGTATTTAGTGAAATTATCATAGAAAATAAATAAGAACTACGGACGGCATCTTTAGCTGTGGTAATTTATTTAAGAATATGACGACAGCAATTTGCCAATGTTGACACTGAAACCACCGTTGTATACCTGCGTAATCCACGGCATAATCGAAAATAGGAATTTATTAATTATTGTTTTGTTTTTTCCTGAGTTCTCGTGACTGTATTTTTCTATCGAAAACACAAGTCAGCATTCATTCAGTCATACCATGGAACGTACACGTATACGGTCCATTGTCGTACGCCTACTCAGATGGTTGGAAGTCAGGTAGCACTAGCAGCCAATTTTATAACAATTATGAATTTCACACTGACCATCTACGCATGTTTTCATCTGTTTGTCACTAGTTTATAGCATTATAAGGTATTTATATCTAAATAAACCAGCGGCTGCCAGGCAGGATACACCCACATTTTCGAGAGATGGATAGAGAACAAGCTAAAAATAAAGTGATTTTTCGTACAATCAGGGGCCATAATTCAGGAAGTTACAGTCCGATATGCGTGAATGTAGACAGGAACCAAGTTTCAACAAAATCGGATAAAAATTGTGACCTCTATTGGGTCCACAACCTTTATATATCATATTTCTACGCTATTTGAGAACGAGGGGCGACCATTTTGTCTGTCAGTTTTGGGCCGATTTTCACGAAATTCGAACTCAGTCGTCCTTCGGGTCTAACGGTGATATAATAATACGTTTTTTTAAATCGGATAAAAATAATGACCTCTATGGGCTTCACAAGCTAAAATCGCGATTTTTAGTACAATCAGGGCCCATAATTCAGCAAGCTACGTTCCGATATGCGTGAATATCGAAAGAAACCGAGATCTTTGGGTTATAAACTTACATTTCAAGTTTCATCAAAATAGGATTAAAATTGTGACCTCTATAGGGGTCCACAACCTTGATATACCATATTTTTATGCTATTTGAGAACGAAGGGCGGCCATTTTGTTGGTCAGTTTTGGGTCGATTTTCAAGAAATTCGAACTCAGCCGTCCTTAGGGTGTAACACTAACAGTGTTATAATAATACATTTTTTTAAATCGGATAAAAATTATGACCTCTATATGGTCCACAAGCTAAAAATGCAATTTTTCGTACAATCAGGGGCCATAATTCAGGAAGTTTCTATCTTTTGGAGATAAACCTATATTCCAAGTTCCGTCAAAATCGGTTAAAATGGTGACCTGTAGAGTGTCCACAAACAAATTGTAGACGGACGGGGCAGAGCCTCGTTTAACATGGTGACTAGGCGGCGGCGCCGCGCACTGGCCAAATTTCACCTTTGAAAAGAAAGATATTATTTAATATTATTATTAAACTGTGCCACCTACTGAGCCCAAAAGTTGAAGACTGGACGGCATCATACATACGTTTTGAAACGAAATTTAGGTAAGTCTGGGGCTGGAAAAAATTGGATTTGATGAAAGAATTCGATTGTAAATTACTGTAATTTGGCTAGGCAAAGCAATAAATGACTGAAGATTCTCAACTTTTCAAAGATTTCAATTTTTTTTCTCCGAGGCTTACCTAAATTTCGTTTCATCTTACATGGCTGAGTTCATAAATTTGTATGTTACCCTTTCAATGAAGTCCGCCAAGTCAGTTAGAAGACGGAGACGTATTTTTTAACAGCGTGTTGTGTCGCTCATACTGGTTCTAACGAGGTAAGCAAGGTCTTATATTCTCACTAAGGTGTTCATTTATATTGTTCAGGCGTTCATGGGGACTGACACACGACCGTTCAGCAGCAAAAAGTTGCCCAGTAAGATTTACTGGGGCGGATCTCAGTTTCGACAAGGATTCAATAAAAGAGTTTCTGAACGTACAGGGCTAGTGTAATGAGACCTATGTTCAGAGCTGAACTAGTGTCATTGTAGATAACAAACCTTAATCTCTCAACCCTCCGTGTTTCGAGATAAGACATGAGGCCATTACCTATAACGTTGCACCTGCGGGAGCGATTCACACCAGGCATTTTTAAACAAAATTGACAATAGTTTTAATCAAAACACCGATTGCTTATTGTTATTTATAATATTTCTACAACACCCAACTACAATTAAGCATATAATCCTACCTGAAACGGGTATAAATCATAGTTTTTAAAATCGAGGCGTTAAGCCGTTACTAAGACCGCCATCTTTTTAAACGATACGCTGTCATCATAAAGGTGGGGCTAAATATAAGGCTTTAATAACAGCCAATCAAAAGGACAATCGAAAGCACAGTTACTATGAATGGATTTCGATGGCGGTGAAATGTCAGACAAAAACAACGCTTCATTAATTTAAATGCGAATATTTGGAGTTAGGCGACAGTTATGCCACTACATTGGCCTCTGTAAGTTTAATTAATCATAATATCATAAACTTATCTATTTTAAAGATGTTACATGCATTAATAAAGAAATTGAGTTTGCCACTTGGAACTAAAGGCATCCAATCGTAGCTAAAAACAAACACATCAGTATATCTCAACGTTTTTAGCTACGTTCTCGTAGCTAGTGTCATTGTTGTTCAGACTCAGAGATGGATCACACAATAAGGTAGGACGGGCATTTCGAATTTATCGACTGACGCCTTTCAGCTCGTGGCTATTTGATGCACCAACAATTCAGTCGCAGTTAGCTTCAAATAAGTACAGCTTCAGGAATCTTGTGGTTACGTGTGAACGAAACCTCAAGACACTCTGGAGTACTAGCCCCCCCCCCCCTTGACAAAATCCGGGATCCGGGCCTGATTAGGGTTAGGCTTAACCCTAACCCTAAACTTTGACGATGGAGGGCTCTGAAAGCATCGTCGTAACAATAGCCTGAGGACTATTTTTACGACTCGTCGTAACAATTAAAGGAGCTAAATAGCTAATATTTGGGACCTACTAATTGATCCAAATGGGTCGCAACGCATATAATAATGTAATCTGATTGTATATAAACTGATTTACATTCAATTGTTTCCGTTTTGATTCTTAATTTCAAATCAGTTATGTCCAGCGAAATACGGCCTGTGTCTCAACCCTATAGCAATTTCTGGCGTCTGGTTATTCCAGTCTATTGAGCAGGTTCTCCAGTTGAATATGTCTAGCCTCGTTCTTTCTGGTCACTTGTTGCAAATGACGCTACAACGCCCTATGGGCCTATGGTACACGATTCGTGTACCAATGTAAAATGTTTATTTTGTTTTAAATATTGGATATCAGAAGCCTGTCTTTTCCTGGTAAGATCACAACATCAACGTTGATTTGAATTAACAAATAATTCGTATTTTCAACGTGTATGACTTTGGATGATATTGAGTTAGAGACTTAGCTACTTTAATAGCCAATGCAATGCCTTCTAAAAACACTGGTCAGGAAGAAGCTTCGGCTCTCCTGTCTTGTCTGCGATATCACTTCTGTGGAAGCAGACGTTAAAGCACCAGGTAGTAGTAGTAGTAGAGAATCGATATTGGAGGACCAGCTTTCACTCATTATTACCACACAAAACATACAAATCATGGTTCAAATCTCACCTCAATTTCATCTCGAATGTCTCTATAGTCAGCCATTTTACTCAGACACACTAACCGATAAAATAAAAATGTTTAAAGTACTATTCATGACTAATTTGTAATAAACAAAATTTAACATCCATCAGTTTCAAACTGTTATTGCGATACTATATGAGACAGTATTCTAATTTAGTGAAAAATTTATTTTCACAAAAATATGCAATTAAAAATATGGTTATCGCTTGGTTTTGTCTACAGACTGTCATTGGCAAGTGCTTTTTGCTGGAGGTGTTGCCGAATGCTGACGTCTATTAGTATTTAGTGAGTTTTTCTTTTTGCTCTTTTCTAAAATTTTATAAATCGTTTTTATGCGTCGATAGAAAGGTCTGTTGTCATTTATATTCAAATATCAGAGAGCTTTTCGTTTGTTTTGTGGAAGAAATCATATTCGAATAATCTGTCTGTCTGACATTTCTACAAAAGGCCCGTGGCCCGTAGCTCATGAAAGCTGTTCTCAGAAGAAAAAAAATAATAACAAGAATTGCAATTGAATTTTAACGTCAGAATAAATCATATTCATGAAGCAATGACCCGAGAAATCCCTCTCTAGCCATCGCTGTACTAAGAGCGAAATCTTGGGTTTTTGACCATCCAATCAAATCTTTCTTCAAGGGAATTTTCACAACTGACCAGCCGCCGGTGGTTAGAGGGTCAAAGCTTGGGCAATGTTCAAGGTTAAGAGGGCAAAGTCACGAACTTAAACCTGGTGTGACAGTGTAAGATGGTTCCTGGTGCGTGATTACTGTTTAGCGCATGCGCAGTAGGAGTCAGCTCACACCGCATTGACTCCCCGTGATAGGATTTCCCCTAAGATTTTCTTACGGTCAAATAGGTTTTTACACTATTATTTACCAATATTAAATATTAAATTTTGAGTCTGAATCTTTGCAGATATTGAGATTGATAAACTATTACAACACAATTGCTAGTAATTAGGCCCTACATTTAAATAAAATAGTAATTCAGAATCGTAGATTGAAGCAGGCTATATTTCAGCCGCTGGCTGTCAGATTTCACGCTAAAGTCACGTGACCTGAAACCCCTAATATGAGTAATAAAACAGATAGGCTACATTGTGAAGTTGTTAAAATTTTATTAAGAAGTACAAATTAAAATAACAATGATACAGAGAAATCCCAATCATATAAAGGACAATATTCAATGTACAAAATAGTTAATCGTATAACTACTGATCACTAAAACAACAGCTAATCACGATAACAAGTATATTTATTATTACAAAACTCTAATCAAATACGTAATACTTTTTCCTGAACTGATCAGTGATCAGGAACGAGAATAAATTAGTATATCATCAATATATGCTATTGCAAAATCTTCGAGTCCTTTAAGAACGTGTGCCATTAAATGCGAGAAAATACTTGGACAATTATTAATTCCAAATGACATTACATTAAATTCAAACAAACCTCTATGGCATACAAATGCTGTCTTTTCCTTATCTTTTTCATCTACCAAAACTTGCCAATACCCTGATTTCATATCCAGAGTAGTGAAGTATTCTGACTTATCTAATCTCCCTAACATGTCCTCAATCAATGGAAGGGGCCAACTAACAGTTTTAGTAATTTTATTAAGCTTCCGAAAGTCATCGCAAAATCTTTTTGTTCCATCTTTCTTGTCCACTAAGACAATAGGAAACGACCAAGGACTGTTACTCTCTTATATTATATTATTACGTAACATCTCGTCAATTGTCGTATGAACAATAGGTCTAGAAGTTAAGGGAGTACGATATGCCCGTTGTTTGATGAGGAAATGGTTACCCGTGTCAATAGTCATTTTTACAGTATCTGTATTTCCTAACTCATGATTTTTCTTCAAAAGATTAAATAACTTAACACGTTCCGTATCTGGCACATTAATCTTAGCAAATTTTTCATTTAAATTAGCATCAGTACACTGCAAGGTTCCCTGTAAAATCTGATCCACCGACGCTATCGTCTTGATGCTATCGCCTTGACAGTGCGACCAATAACACACACGCTTTTTAGTCGAAATGTTTTGTTCGTACCGTTAACAATAAAAACTAGGATTCTTTTGCCTAAACTTTTAGCACGTTTCATGCTGAACAATGAATTGTTGCTTGTTCAACCATGAATAAATCTCGCCCACTGTCATAACTATGTTTCTTCAATTTCACATAATGAATGACATACCTTGTCAGAGGTTTTAAAATTACCTCGTTTGCTACTCGCAAAACAGAAGATATTACTGCATCATTATCCAAGGAAACATACATTTTACCAATTTTCATAAATCAAAAAAGCCCACAGCCATGAGAAACAAGAAAATCTCGACCTAAAATTACGTTTCTGTTCCTATTGTTAACAACATGAAACACTTGTCTTAAATTTTTACCCTTAATTTGAAATTCCAAGTTTGCAGAACCTACCAATTTAAGTTCAATACCATATACTGACTGTAATATAATTTTACTTTTGTCCAGTTTTGGTTTATATTTTAAAGAATCATACACCTGCTAACTAATTAAAGACACTTGAGCCCCTGTGTCAACTAATGATCTAAAATTATGTTTTTCTATTTTAATCAAACACGAGCTAGAGCAGCCAGAAACATTTATACCAGATAAAGGCCTTTGATATCTACTCTTTCCGTCAGCCCCCTGGAAAGAGCATCTTAGTTTTCCCGTTTCCGTAGTGTTTTAGGCTTAACTGATGTATCTCATCGTTTAAATTTTGGATTTGATTTAAGATAGTCAGCAAATTTCCTACAGTCACGTTTAAAATGTCCTTCTATGCCACAAAACCCACAAGTTGTATTTCCCTGAAAACTCGCCTTAACCTCGTTTACCCCTCGCCTTTGTTGACATTCAAGACTTGCGTGACCATGATGAAAACACATTCCACACGTGCGGTTTCTTACATAATCGATATCCATAGGTTCATGTTCGCTATTTGTATATATTTGTTCATGTTGCCCTCCTAATCTTAAAGCGAATCTTTTGTTTTGATATATTCGTGCTGAAGTCCATCTACAAAGAAATTAATTAATTCTCTGTCAAATTCCGGCTGTCAGGTATAACCTGGAAATGCTTCAGCGGCAAATGATAACAAATTTTCTGCAAAAACTTGCACATTTTCTATGGGTTTCTGTTTGATTTTTGTTAATATTGCCAATGCCTGTTGTGTATCCGTAATTTCCGAAAAAGTACCAATTAGATCTTGTTTTAATGCATCCCATGTAACATTCGCGTCTGCTATCATTTTTCTTTGAATAAAATGACTTACAACCCCTCAACTTGATTGAAATGGCCAGAACACAATATTTTTCAATATTTTTAATCCATTCCTTAAATTCGGATTCCCTTCATATATATTCCATACCGAATTTGTGGAAATAGAGGAAGACAAGCCTATCAACTGGGCACCTAAATTTCTATAAAATTCCTCAGCCATTATTACAGATAGAAATTAGTGAAAATTGAAAAAAATATACTCACAAAAAAAATTGGCTAATTCTATCTGCTTCCGGATTCACGGCCCCAAATAAATACTGTAGTACTATAGGACTTCTTACTTGTTGTGCTTGTTTCTTGTTGATCGTAACAAGACTACAGCATAAAATAGTTTCACAACTTTATTGCTAAGCTATACAATGTAATGGCTTTGCAGGTTCCTCGTTCTCAATATAATGGCAGCTAGGAATTTCTTAATGAGTTCTCATCCAACTCGCTTCTACACCCTAATTTATACCCCCTAATTTCTGCAGGTTTTCGATAACCTTGACATTAAACCTCTTTATTCCCCACAACTAAGATAGGAGAAGTTACCTTATTTTGGTCTACCAACCATAGGTCAATAAACAGCCAGAATTTGATGGATATTTTGACTATGATTATGATTTAACCAAAATATCACTGTTTTTTTATGTTCATGTATAACTATATATTCACATTCATTAAGTACATGTGATTTAACTCTATAGACAGAGTAAAGTAACAATTTTGCAAAGAACCAAAATTGTCTCAAGGACCAAAGTGTTACACTATCTGCAAATGTTTTGTGTATCAATAACATGTTTTGTGATGACGATCTTGTCTTGTATGATGAAATTTGGGACTAGTAATTCAGAAAGATAGGCAGGGGCAAGGTTATTGAGACACTTACATGTATAAACCTTTACCAGTAGCTTAAATTGGCGTCAGATTTCAAATGGCAATATATGGAGTTCTTTCAGAGCAGCAGTAGAGCTATGGTTTGTAACTAACACCAAGAATTAGTTTTGCAGTAAAATTTTAAATTCGTTGGAGAGGTTGAAGAGTAGCTGCTGGCAGATCATAGAACAGACTATTTCCATAATCCATATGGGAGAAAACTAAAGAGCTGGCAATTTGAAGAGATAGTTCTCGCAAAAGAAAGGGTCTCAATTTCCGCATGTTGAACATTGTCGAAGCAGCAGAACTCGTCTTCTAGGCAATGTGATGTTTAAAGTTTAAGTTTTCGTCCAAATGCATCTTGAATTTAACAAGGGATGAAACTCAACTACAGAATCCACAACTCTTAGTTCATGGATGGTAGACTTGTGGAGCTGACGGCTGTTACCGAATATAATAACCTTGGTTTTGTCGTCGTTCATCTTTAGTTGATTGTGTAGCATCCAGATTTTAACGTCGTCTAAGGAATTTGATAGGCGGAAACTAGGAAGCAATACGAGATTTTGCATCAAGATCTTCGCCTTTAAAACTGTCATACAAGCTGTGATCATTGATGTAACCAACTAATTTTTATTGTGGCGGATGCAGGATGCTAGTAGTATAGCAGATAAAGTAGATCGGACCATTGATGCTACCTTGGGTTTTTCATGTGAATAATTGTTTAATTAATAATTAACATCTGCTTCCACCCAAGTGATATCTTGGAGAATAAAAGTAATAATTATTTAGAAAGCTATTTAGCTGATATTAATAATAATGGCATTTGTATACGTGTAGGTTATGTACAGAAAAAAAAGAAGATAAACAAACACAAAAATGCACATGCAGGTAAAAAAAAGAATCTTATTGTTTTGTCTGGTCGTTTAGTACGGTTGAATGACAAGGCTTAGTCTCTATCATTCAGACAAATATGTTGAAGACTAGGAGGTTCTGTGTGACCGAGACTAGGCAGGATGGTGCAACTCTTCCTTGGGGTTTTCAGTGTGTGGCCCGGTACAGTCTTCCTTCTGTTTGTCTGGTCATGTCAATTCTTTATTAGTGGTCGTGGCTTCATCTGGCATTTCGTTCATTTATTCATTCCGATAATTCTTGTAAATTCTCCCATTATGCGACAACCTTTGTGGACTGAAAGGATGGCTTGGCGACTGTAGGCGTTGTTTCCTTGCCTGGCAATCTATCTTTGTATTATTTTCTTCCAATGCTCAGGATAGGTCTTATCACTTCCTTGCCTGTGATAGACCTTATTACTTTTGTGCAAAAGGTAGACTTCATCATTTCCATTCCAATGATAGGCCTATTACTTCCATGCGCATGATAGGCCTTATTACAATCATGCTAAATATAGGCCTTATCACTTCTATTTTTTTGTCACATTTATAGTAAGTTATCTCAGCAACATAACAACCACAAGATGCACTCGAGTTGTAGACAAAATGTCTGCTGTGATAAATGAATTGATTTATCTATAAATGGTATGGGGTTTTACTAAAACCACCAATCTCAGGTTATTTTAGTCGAAAATCAATTCCATTAAAATATCAGCAATTATTGTAGATCAAACTTTATCACGCCATCAGACAGAAATATGCTAGATGTAGTTAAACACAGACAGAAATAAAACACATCTTTCTACATGTACAACAAAATTCATTTTTATCTGCATGCTTTGAAATGTGGTTGTATATTGTCATAACCACCATCCGTTGTCCACAATTGTTTGAGGACACTCTACGGGCTAAAGTTTGAATGTTTTGCGATAATTACTGCTAGAGTTACATATATGGTCCTTGGTTACTTTCAAAATGTCGTGGATGCTCTAGAGGCTAAATTTACCATCCGATTGATATGACATACACACTATTTGAAGATGCATTATGTAAGAGCCAAATCTGCCTGTTGCAGGTCTTTATTTTGGCTTCAAATGTTATATAAACTATTATTTAGACATTTATTAACATGACAAGCTCTCTAGACCATAATCATGGTTGTTTTCAATTTCTTGAAAATTGGACCAAAACTGCCAAATTGTGTTAATGTATGTGTGACCTCTAGAGGTCACAATTTTGATCCGATTTTGATGAAATTTAAAATAGGTTTTTATATCTCAACGAACTTGGTTCTTTCGATATTAGCCCATATTGGACCGTAACTTCCTGGATTATGGCCCCTGATTATTAAACGAAAAATCATGTTTTTAGCTTGTTGACCCTCTAGAGGTCACAAATTTTATCCGATTTTAGAAAATGTTTAAATATGTCACCGTTACACCATATGAAGATTCAGTTCGAATTTCTGGAAATTGGAAACAAAACTACACGACAAAATGGTCATCTGTGTACGCAAATTGTGTACAAGTATGTAATACGAAGGTTGTGGACCCACTAGAGGTCACAATATTTTCTGATTTTGACGAAACTTAAAATATATCTTTATATCCCAAAGATCTCAGTCCCTCGTGATATTCGCACATTTGAGCAAATAACTGCTTGGATTATGGCCCCTGATTGATATTTGATTGACATGGTCTTCCGTACAATGGTTGATTTTAGACAAAGTTTAACCTCTTCAGATCTGATCATCTTTGATTTATCATATTTTGTTTCCATGAGTTACAAATTTAGTTGAAACTTCATGTCTCAGGCTTTCAGAGGGAGAAGATATCGATGGCTGAGTATGCAAATGTTACATGTCCAGTTTTGGTCAAAATGATGTTTTGACCTTTTTGAATAGCATAAACATGCGCCCTTCTACTGTGTAAATGCTGTTAGTTCAGATTAATTAGAGTATCATGTTATTGCCATGAAAACATATAGCACATGTCCCTATTCAGCAACAGTTTAGTATGCAAAAGTGATATTTGTGGACATGTAACTTTTGTCTACTGAAAGCTCATAACACTAAACAGGAATCAGTGGACATATCGCCTACAAAACAGGCTGTCAGGGGTCTAAACATTAAAGTTTGTGTCAATGTATTTTTATACGCCCACATAGAAATGTGGACGTATATTGCTGGTCGCCCCCATCCGTCGGTCCGTCCATCGTAAACAATTTATTGTGAACGCTCTAACGCCAAAAGTTATAATCCAATTGATATGCATTATTTAAATTAGTGAAACGAAGAAGCTTATTGAATTTCAGCTATTTCTGTGTGTTACATCTAGAGTTATGGCCCTTGTTTCACTTTATTGAACCTTGTGAACGCTCTAATGCCAAAAGTTAACATCCAATCTTTGTGAAATTTATATGCAATATTTAAATTAGGGAAACTGAGACGCCTATTGAATTTCAGCAATTTCTGTTTATCACTTCTAGAGTTCTGACCCTTGTTTAACTTTGTTTAACCTTGTGAACGCTCTAACCCCAAAAATTATCATCCTATCTTTCTGAAATTTATATGCATTATTTGAATTAGTGAAACGACGAAGCCTATTGAATTTCAGCAATTTCTGTGTATTACGTCTAGAGTTATGGCCCTTGTTTCACTTTATTGAACCTTGTGAACGCTCTAAGGCCAAAAGTTATCATCCGATCTTTCTGAAATTTATATGCATTATTTAAAGTAGTGAAACAAAGAAGCTTATTAAATTTCAGCAATTTCTGTTTATTACGTCTAGAGTTATGGCCCTTGTTTCACTTTATTGAATTTTGTGAATGCTCTAACATCAAAAGTTATCTGCCGATCTGTATGAAATTTACATCCGTCATTTAAATTAGTAAAGAGAAGAATCCTATTGAATTTCAGCAATTTCCGTTTATTACTTCTAGAGTTATTGCCCTAGTTTCACTTTGTTCAACCTTGTTAATGCTTGATTGATGAAAGTTATCATCCGATATGTATGAAATTTATATGCATCATTTAAATTTGTGAAACGAAAAAGCCTGTCAAATTTTAACAATTTCTGTAGATTACTTCCAGAGTTGAGACCCTTAGTTTCAATTTGTAGAACCTTGTGAACCCTCAAACGGCAAAAATTATAATCTGATCTGTATGGAACTGTCTTGTAAAGGCCC
Source organism: Patella vulgata (assembly GCF_932274485.2). Taxonomy (NCBI): domain Eukaryota; kingdom Metazoa; phylum Mollusca; class Gastropoda; family Patellidae; genus Patella; species Patella vulgata. The sequence continues at coordinate 60,920,012 of NC_065879.2, read as the reverse complement.
CCAATTACCTACAAAGGAATAAATATGCGACAACCCTTGTCGACTGGTCAGACGATTTAGCCACTGTGGGTGTATGTTTCGTTGCCTGGCAACCTATCTTTAAAATGGGTCATTACATGACAGAGTACACAATGGCTCAATATTTCTTAAAATTGAACTCATTCCTGTGCATATTATATAACTAACATGGCATTATGTCCATCAAAATGTGGGCCTGTTTTAAAAGTCCAATTTGTATAAACGATATGTCCATATGGAACCAATTTGCCAGAAGTCAGGAACCAATTTCATTCAAATGATCATCTCGATTTGTGTAGTACCAACCAATATATAACATATATATTATAGTACATCATGTTCAGATAATTCCCTGATTTGAAATAGGAATTCAAAAGTTTAAAATGCGATTTTCTCGAAACAAGAAAAATGGACATGTAACATATGCATACTCAGCCATCGATATGTTGAAATGGAAACTTCAAAGCTTCAGCTTCCTGTAGTTTACACTACATGAGCATACACAGAAACTGCTTATCTTCATTTTTTTCAGATTTGATAAGTTGTCTGTATACATACAGACTGTGTTTTGATTTATTGAGGTATAGTTGAGTTTAGTGTATTATTGTTCTGCAGTAATGTAAGTTACAAGTGTTTGTCTGTCTGTTTTAACTCCATTGTTTGTTTATTTATATATATTATATATATTCCTGCTTCCTGTGCCATACTGCTATTAATCTGGCTAGTAGCCAATGTTGATGAAATATTCCAGACAAAGTTCAACATTCTCTTTGCCATATATCAACAATACTTCATACATACTTACAGAGAGAGAGAGAGAGAAATTGGGTTTAACATCCACTCAACACAAACTAGGTCAATTCAGGACTAACACATGGTTCAGTTTTATTTCAATAATTCGCTTGTGCGTAGGCATTTTTAGCAGTGGGGGGAAACTGGAGGACCTGGAGAAAACCCACTAGGATGGATAAGCTACCCTACTCCTTGTCCCGTACATCCGGGGAATCGAAACCACGTCAGTTGACTCAATGACAGACCTTATGACACAGCGCGCACATGCTACATACTTACAGGCTATAGTCTGTCTTCAATAAATTTTAATGTAAGATATCAAGCTGATAATTAATGATGTTTACATGGGTGGGTAGGGGAAGGAGGCAGGGTTAACTGGAATGGACCAGTGGCCTTCAAAAAAATGTTTACTGATCATTGGCTACTCTGCTCAGAGGTCTGTTTATCTGTGTGGTGTCGATCTTGATTGTATGTAGCAAGATGCCTAACCTTGTGGTTTTTATTCAATTACAAAAAAAGTCAGTCATATTAAGTGGCAACTACTTGCAACTGGATTAAAGTCAACTGTAATTGTATGTAAGTGACCAGGCTTTGTCGTCTACAGGCTGTAAAATTATTAGTGGCCTTCTGGTGCACCAAGGCTTTAAAGACCACATAAGGTGAAAAATCTAAGTTGCATGTACGTATAGCTAATGGTTACCATATCCACTTTACGGCAAGTTCAATCCAATCTGATTAAAATTAATTTGGCTATTAACGTTTAAGTATGCGACACGCCAAAATGGTTCTCAATTTTTCAATTACGACCTTAATCCGGTTGATTGGCTGGTGGCGTCATAGGGACTACACATAACATTATCTATACAATATATATCACTGTCTATACACACCACCAGTTGACAAGTGTGTATTGATGGTCCAATTAACATGTGACTGGCCTAATCATAATCACTGAATTATCATCTTGCGTTGTTATAGATTAGACATTTGTGATTGGAATATTTTAGAGTGTATTTAAAATGCTGTATCATGCCGTAGATCTATTTAAGGTGCCATTGTTTAATGAAGACGACCCAGGCAATTAGCGCATTTACCTGTAATTTGGATAACACCGTAATACTTGATATCCCAAACTATTCTCTATAAGTACAGAAATACAAATGGTGCCAGTCATTTGTCGATATATTCATTATTAGCTATATATAATAATAATAACCATTTCTATACACAAAGAACAACTTTTCCAATGACTATGCATAACAATAGATCGCCCTCATTTCTCAGCCAATCAATGCCGGGAATCTTATTACCAGGTACGGTTCCATGCATACTACGGGCGTAGTAACTGAGGTTAAATTTTGGCGTGAAAATTGCATGGGATTCATGGACATGAATATTATCATATACATGTGATCATATTTTTTTTATGTGCAGTTCCTGATGCCGTTTGGTGAGTGATTAAACTGTCAATGTAATTGTAAAATACCTTTATTATAAAGAAGTTGAACGATGTTACTCAATCTTAGACATTAAAAGATAATCTAATCACAACCGTTTATCCATCGAATTATTCAGGGAAATTAAAACCACAATACTCTTCTGACAGAAATGTATCTCGAATCGTTTGGACTGTACACAATGGTAGAGGGACTCTTATCAAAAAGTCACTTTAAAACACAGTTTTAAAATTGCTGTCGTGGGAAGAGAGGGCAGGAAATTGTGAAGCAAATGTTAAATTGGATCTTAAATTAAAATAAATTACAAAACAAATTATTCCGTAGTCAATTGTTTTATTTAATTAGGGGATTAAGGAATCAGTCAGGCATTAATGAATACACACGCCGTTTGGATATAGGTAATTAAGGAATAAACATTCCGATTATATGCATTCGGTCACTGTGACGTGACATCACTGGCGTCTTAGAGGTTTAAGGGTGTTTTCGATAATTGGCAAAGTCGTTTTTACGGGAGATCTCATTTTGCGACTTTGAGTGAAGAATAGCCGAATTAATTTTAATCAGATTGGCGTAAACTTGCCGTAAAGTGGATATAGTAACCATTGGCTATATGTACTGAAAAGTAATGTTGTCCTTCTTATGTGCCCTTTAAGTTCTTTAATTTGACTAATTGGTTACCTTGAGAATTTATTGTTAATCTTTAAACCCTGTTTCACAAAGTTTGTGAGCTGTTTGGAACCATGTTGCCATTAAAGAATATTCTTTGATCACACCCTTGTCTTTGAGTAGTTTAGTTCACCATGGTTGGCAATTGATTTCAAATTGAATAGATGAAGAATTTTCATCATGAACTGAGGATGATATCAGGTTTGACAGCATGTGTATAAATATAGAAAGTGATGTTACTATATTTAAGTAGATCAATATTTGATGTGGATTTTAATTGCTGTCTAGTTCAGAGTTTTGGTAGACATTTAATAAAGATATTACACTATTACACTCTCTCTCTCACTTTGAGTTTTAAGACATGAGTATGTTAACTGAGGTGTTTCACAATACATTTATTGTTGGCAAGGTAAACAGTACAAAAACATTAAAAGAGTTAGCATAATAAATATTGTTTTGGTTATACCATAGTATGATGGGGATCTCTTATGAAGTAAGATAAATATCAAATATCCTGTGACATCATTATATCTAACAAGTTGTATAGATTTGATAAAATAATAATAATACAGAGAATTTCCATGTATTGTAAGCTGTTTAATTTAGATGTGTAAAAACAAAACCAATTACTAAATAATCAAAACTGAATTGTACAACGTTCATGTAAAATGATGTCACAAGATATAGTTGTGGTCAAAAAGTAGTTAAGATTTAAGATTCTTTCTGTTTAGTCATGTTCAGTATGAAATAAAACAGAATTCACCTAGTATCCCAAATATAATTTGCTATTTTTATTGAAACGGGTCATATAATCACTCTGTCTTGTCTGTCGATCAATCTGTCTGTCTTAGAGGTTAAGCTTGATTGTCAACAATTACTGATAATTACTGTTGTAGTTATTGCTCTTGATTCATTAAAAAAACTTGTGATATCTAGAGACAAAAGTTATCCAGTTATCATGGAAGTTTTTCTTATACTTTGATGTGATAGTTACCTAATGAGATACGTGTGACTGATGATCTGGCTTGTTATATCTTGACTGGGATATGATTATACATGTAGCTTTATATTTAGATTATAGGATGTTATTTTTGTTATAAAGGGAATATAAATAATAAATCTGTGAATGACAAATGTTATATTTCAAGCTGTGTTTGAATAGCATGAAACCAGAAAAAACCCAAATAATAAAATGAGAAATGTAAGAAAAACTATTAATTAGTTGATGTGTTTATGGCAGCTAGAATAAAACCACAATAGGCTAATACAAAAAAATAGCTTCATGCAAATTGCAAATTCTCTGATTGGAAATGATATTATGGGGAAATAGTTCCTCACTAACCACTCTAAAACAAATCTGATTGAAATACAGACCTAAATTTCATTTTGTTACACTTCTCAAGTCCTTGATTTCATATCTGTTCTATATCTGACAGGTTTAGCTTGTAGGTGACGTGACGTCGGGTGTCGTACAGAGTATTGGGATTATGATAGGACAAACCTTTTCGATATTTAGTCGTCTGCGAGCTTTCATTCTGAAGTTATCCTCCCCACTCGGCGCCCCCTGACGAAAACCTTGTAACCACGTTAACGGCTATACAGCTTTTAACAGATTTTATTCAAATTCGGTATGAAGCACTGTGGTCATGAGAGGAAGAAACCTATTTTTTTTTTTTATAAAGCCTGTGAACATGATAGAGATCAGATTTCTTGAATGCAGAAAAGATCCTTGTCAAATTTGGACAGCATTCATGTTTTCCTTTCGGATAAGCTGTTTGGCTGCTGTGTGAACATATTTCTGCACTTTGTGTGGCTTACATTATAGCTATTAAATAATGGACAGGTGCCGACATTGAAACATATACTGTACATCCTTATACCCAAATGCATTAACATAATTACTCAAATAAACAATAACAGAATAAACAGATAAACCACTTAATTAAACATCTCCTGATTGACATTAGCCATGACACTTTGATACTACTGGTATCCACTGCTGTCTGAGAGCTGCTGTGGTTTAGTCAGAAAGGCGCTGGAGTTCAGTCCGGGATTTTCCACCATGGGGTCCCCTTTTAAGTGGTGCAAGATGGAGAGCCTGGCAAGGACAGTGTTTAGTTGTTCAGATGGGGAAAAAACGAGGTCCTGTGTACATGTTGCCGTGTACATAAAAGAACCTTTGACAGTTGTAATTCAATATAAGAGTAGGCCCTAGCACTGCTGTCCGAGCAAAACTACTGCACTGTATGGCATATGCTCTTCTTCATTCCAAGTTGGTGCTGAAAAGTAGCCTTGTAATGTTGCATTCAGTTTGCTCAGAATTCCCTGGTTTACATGTCATGGCTATATAAGTTATAACTACCAATGTTATCTGTTGCTCAAAATTACTTAGTTTACAGTAGCTCTTTGCTAACTTGTGATGTTATCAAAATTACACCCAGCCGCTGTTATAACTTCCAACATATTATGTGTTTCAAACAGAAAAAAAACAAAAGAAGCTGTGTTGCAACTCTTTTGCATTTATTTGATTGTCAATTTATATATTTATAGAATTCAGAAACTCGCTACAGGTGGTTGTTTTAGTCAAATAAGGAATTTTTTACAGGATGACAGTCTATCTATTAATTCAGAATTTTAAAAGCCAAATTGCAAATCTTACAGCTGCGAAGTTATATTAGCTACACAGTAACTCAAGAATTATACTAAAATTAGTAAATAAAATCGACTCCCACTTATTCTTTCAAAACAAAAATGTTAGTGTAGAGCTTGCCCATCTATAATCAAAGAGGTTTCGTCCCATTAAACATACATTATGCAAGAGTTAAATCTGCCTATTGTAGGTCTTTCTATTAATTAGACATTAATTAACATATCTAGACCATAATCAACTCTCGATGTCAACGCTAGCCTGTGATAATTGTTGGATTATGATCCGATTTGCTGCATAACTTTCCTTCTCGATTTAACGATTAAATGGATAATCGAGACTATGATTTTTGTCGTACAGACTTTAGTACTATGATGACCGAGGCTATGTGGAACTTTGGATTGCTTATTTCTAGGTTCATAGTGGATCAATTTGACTGAAATTTTCAGCAAATTGCCTTTACATTATCTAGTTTTTAACTATTAAAGTGCAAACTGCCAACTCGTTATCTAATTTCCCATAATGTATCTTTAAGATTTAAAATGTGCACATGTAGTAGGCTTAAGTTTGTTTCTGAATGTAAAACGGAACTTTATATTAACTTGTATGTTTGTTTATCTTAATCAAGGGACAAATTTAACTGTGCAATAATTCTAACCAAGGCCTTGTTTCTATTCTACCTTGTCTAAATCTAATTACTGAGCTCTTTCATTTATTAATTGAACTGGAAATGTACAGGACACAATGGAATAAATTTACTATTTATCAAATCTATTAAATCAGCATTATGCTAGAGCTAAATCTGCCTATTGCAGGTCTTTATCATATGATAAAAGTATGATAAAAGTATGATATATCAAGATTGTGACCCTCTACAGGTCAAAATTTTGATCTAATTTTGATGAAACTTTAAATTTATGTTTATATCACAAAGATCTTGGTTCCTTTTGATAATCCTGGATTGTGGCCCCTGATTGTTCGAAAAATCGCATTTTTAGGTTGTGGGCCCTCTGGAAGTCACAATTTGGGCAATTCCGTGAGTAATAGACTGACATTTGGAATAGGTTTTTATCAGTCTGTTGTTCGCTTCAAACTCAGAAATACACGATGGTGCTAAATATTTGGCATATTTATATAGTATGACATACTTTTAAACAAATTTCATTCACAGCTTTTCAAAGTCATGGTAACAGACTGACATTCTCGCAACCTAACGTTGATAGTCCACATGCTCAGTGTTGAATTCCTGTGAAGTTTGTAGATTTACAAAATCTTTGTATTTGAATTAAATTGCTTCAATTGTATAATAAACACTGGTTTTATTTAAGCATATACAAATTTTATATTCTCATTTGATGTGCTCTTTAAATGAAAAGTGATATTAGATGCTGTTAGCATATCCTGTCTCATGCATGGCACAGGTGACAAATTTTATCTATTTGTAGTAAGAATATTTTTTGTCTACTATTACAGCTTTAACAAACAACTTGCCTAGTCTTGTTCATTCACTGATGAGTTAGAGGTTAAACTGATGAGGATGGATGCTCTCTGGTTGTCATGGTGATAACAATCAATGATAATAACAAGAGTGAGAGTTAGTAGTGCATTATGGGCCAAGTGTTGCAAATAAGTCTATAGATTGTATACAGTGTGAATAGGTAGAATGTCTCGAGGTTTACTTGTTATAATAAGGTAGGTAGGTGATGGTGAATAATAGACACATTTGATTGATTGATTGATTGATTGGTGACATTCCTTGATCTAGTGCTTGCTGGCCAGGGTATTGTTCAGCTCATTATAAGGATATTAGTGAACATTCAAGGAGTTGATGCAATTATATTACAATAGAATGGTTAAACAGTCCTTATTCAGTGCTAAAATATTTTTGTATGTAAAACAATATAGTCAAGTTGTGGGCTTAATGAGGATTTTTGAAAATATACGATTAGACAACAAAATCCGGCATTCATGTTTACTTCTATTTTAACACTCTGGTATGTAGAACTATATTTTTTTTATTAGATTTATACTGTTTTTCACTTGAACGAAATTAATATAGTAACATGTGGCATATTTTGTGGGGTTTTTTGTATTGAAAGAGTTAAATTGTCGTAAAGATATCAGTAGAACATTCTATTATAGAATTTACTGGCACATACATGTACATGTATCAAACATTCTTCTAAATTAGATTTTTTTTATCAAGATTATTGAAGGAGTTAAAGGCTCTTTCATGATTTACCAGCCCTTATTTTTACTGATATATCTGATATATATTTTTTTATTATTAAAAATTATTCAATCAGTTAAAATGTACATGTAGGCTAATAATGATAATTGAGAATAGTTGACAAAAAAAACGACATTCGTACCGGTAAATCAAATTGTTGAAAGAATTATTTGAAACAATCAAATTATAATAAGGACATTAAAGATACATTATGTTAGATTTAGATAAAGAGTTAGCCATTCTTGCTATAATAGTTCGAAAATAGATAATGTAACATGAATAATGTGAAAATTTCATTCAAATTACTCTATTCCGAACGAAGATATTAGCCTTTGAAGGTTTGACAAGACGTGTGCAATAATTTCAACCACCGCCCTGGTTGTTCGCTCCTCCATTTTTAGCTTAAATCAAAATATGGCTGAACTGTTCTAATCTATTTAAAATCAAGGAAATCCGATGCCATCGAGAGTTGATCATGGCCTGGATAAGTTAATTAATGTCTAATTAATGATTTAGAAAATATTTCAGGCCTAAAGAAAGACCTGCAGAAAGCACAGATATACATATATCCGAAAGTATTAGCATAACTGCTAATGTTGCACGACTTTGTTCCACAGTAAAAGATTAAAGGTACCCCGATACAAGCTGGTTTCAACTCTGGTTTAATAACATTTTAAAATACCGGTACTAAAATACTTTTCGTTCGTCTAGGAGCTTGACACAAATAACGTTTGTGAAATTGTGCAGATGGACAAAATACAACAATTTATACATATTTACATAGTAACAGTGTGATTTAATTTCTCTATGGTTATATATATATATATAAGTAAAATTCAAGTATTAGAGAAAAAACACTAAAAATTAAAATTTTGGCTCGTACTTCCATCGTTATCAAACAAATCGTCAGGCCATTTTAATATATATATATATATATATATATATATATATATATATATATATAAACTGATATTTTAAGAATTGAATTTTATTTCTTAAATTACTGATAGTAATAACTGGAACTGCGAAGCTGTACTTGTTTCATTGAATTATTTCGATGTGAGCATTGGGTTAGAGTAATTGTTTCTACGATCTTCTATGAAGTGCCTCATTTATTTACAACATGGTAAAAATAATTATTTAAAGTAAATATCATCATAAAAATATCAAATTGTGTTACCACGTCACGTCATCACATAGTATCGTGTTACGTCATGTCACGTCAACAATCAAGATACACCATGCATATGAACAAAAATTTCAACCTAAGGAAGTATTAGGTATTAAAAGTAGTTATGATCTTGTGATCTAAGATTTCTACTGGGTTTATAGAGTTCAATAAATTCCCACTGGTAAACGACTGATTCAGAAAAGAAACAAAATGTGAGGACCACAGTCTTGACCTTAATGCGGCACTGAATTTTTGTAGGACAGGGATTATATTACAGGACGGTTTTGAATAAGTAACAATCTGGTCAGCTTTATTTTGTGCATTACTATTTGTGGAGAAATATTTTAAGAATTATTGAGACTGAACTTGACTTTGTAATATTTGTAACTTGTTTTACATTTCGCATTAATATATTAATTTCATCAGATTTCAACAAATATATGTACATGTCCATGTACATGTAGGTGTAGAAAGGATTTATAAATTGGAATAGATATCATGGTATGTGGGATAGATAAAATGTGTTACATATCATTATTAGATACACAGACAAATTAGTGTACATAATGTTTATCAGGGGAACCAAAGCTGACAGTCTTTGGATATTTTAACAGTAATTCCATTGAGGACAAAAACTAGAAGTCAGTCTGGATCCCAACATTTTATCTGGCAAGATTATGTAACAGTTAAACTGTTCTTGAACTGTAAATTCTGAACAAAATGGTTCAACAATTTTCTTTGGGTGACATTGTATCGGAATCCAATCTAACTTCAGAATTTTTGTGTTTGGTTTAATGCATTACCCATTTACTGGCCTAATTACTGCAATTAACGTTTTATTGTTGTGTTCTGTAGAAATGTAAGTCATTCGGCTGGCTTTTTTCTTCAATTTTCAGTGGAAATGTATGGCAGTATATTGGATTCAAAATTCTAGCGTGCTATCGTCTAATTTCTAACTTCTGTTCATGTAATTTTTAACTTCTATTCATGTAATTTCTAACTTCAGTTCACATACCTTTTAAATTAAGACAATGTATAATCCAACTTCTTTATTTGTTCAGTGTAAATTTAAATTCTATTTCATTTTATTTCTATTATTTAGACGAAAAACGTCTTCTTCATTGATGCTTTACACGTTTAGCATGAACATAACAAATTTAAAAATTTTACACTTCTGCCTAGCAACCATCATTATGAAGTCGTTTGGTGTCGCCACTTTGGTGATTGCGCACCAGGTCGGGGCCATTTTGCTGATATAAACGACTCACTCATCATCTGGCGGATGGTTGGCCGGAGTGCTGAAATTTAGAGAGAGAGGGAGAAATGTGGTTTAACGACCACTCTACACAAACTAGGTCATTTCGGGACAAACATATGGTTCAATTTTATTTCAATAATTCGCTTGCGCGTAGGGGTCTAGCTGTGGGAAAAAAAGGGAGGACCCGGAGAATACCCACGAGGTTGGACAAGCGACCCTACTCCTAGTCACGTACAACCGGGGAATAAATGCTGAAATTATAAACAACATCGAACGTGATATGGTTGGCAAATACTATTTCAAATATAAGCTAAAAAGCATTTGTTCATTCATTTTTTTTAAGACAAGTACATGATTTGGAAAATTTTATTTGATTTTTTGTTTTTTTGTTTTTACAGTTAAGTCAATTTTAACACTGCGCCAAACCATTCAACCTGACGAAGAGCAAGTCGTTTGTATCAACATAATGGTCCCGATCAGGTGCTCAATCGCCAAATTGAGCACACGGTGGCGACACCAAACAACGTCATAATGATGGTTGCTAGGTAGAAGTATCAAAATTCTAAAATTTGATCGATGTTCAGGATTAACATGTAAAACGACAACAAAGTAGACATTTTTTGTCTTAATAATAGAAATAAGATGAAACAGAATTAAAATTTACACTGAACAAATAAAGAAGTTGGATTATACATTGTCTTAATTTAAAAATCGATGTTCAGGATTAACATGTAACATGACAACAAAGTAGACATTTTTCGTCTTAATAATAGAAACAAGATGAAACAGAATTAAAATTTACACTGAACAAATAAAGAAGTTGGATTATACATTGTCTTAATTTAAAAATAACAAGAATAGAAGTTAGAAATTACATGAAGAGAAGTTAAATATTACATAATAGAAGTTAGAAATTAGACGATAGCATGTTAGAATTTTGAATCTAATATACCGCCATAGAAATGGGTTTACAGTGGTTTGTATGAATGAAAATGAACACTTTGTTAGTGACAATAGTACATGTTGTAGGTGTGGAATACAATCTACAATGATATTTATGCTTGTTAAATAACAACTTTATAGTACTAGTAATTATATACACACTGACTGTTTATCACAGCATCAGATGACCATTACCACATAACTAACTTGCCTTTAAGCCTCAAATCCCAGCATGGGTCAAGAAAAACCATTGGGATTTTTAGTCATGCCCCCACTTGTCCGGGGTGGAATATTCAAGGCTGATACAGAAAATGTGCCTAGTCATTCAGATGATATGAAGAACTGGGGTCCTCTTTTGTACACATTGGCGAGCACGTAAATGGACCCTTGACATTATAAATCAAAAAGAGTGTAGGTGGAAATTGCCACTGTTTGGGCAAAATTCTGTTACATTGCTTATGTAAACATAGAAATAAGAATTACCATGTTTGTTTCTAAATGACAGGAGTATGTGTTGAAGAGACATTAAACCTCATTCCATTCTTTTAATCATGTCAAAAACAACACTAAATAAGCATAATGTGACAATGATTCCAAACATAGAATTAAATTGTTGACGGAAATAGATTTAAGTTTGAAGTTAGAACTTTGTTGGTCTTTTGCCTAAAGCCTGTAAATTTGACAGAGTTCATTACCAAGTCTAATTTGTTTTGTGTCATTTATGTCTTTAGGAAGACGTAGTGGCTACATTGAGTAAGGTGCTGGCTCACTAACCATTTTGGCCAAGAAAGTTTCCCAAAATTTTCCTGTGTGGTTCCCTTCTCCAGTGGTTCAGGATAGCATCTAGTCATTCTGTTGGGACAAAAAAAAAACAACCAAGTTTCCGTGTACACTGTACACTAAATTGTTTCACAGGTATTTAGTCATTGAACCGGAATATACAGCTCACAATTCTATGGAATACAATTACTGCTTATTACTGAGCGACGTTTCGACTAAGCTTCTCTAGTCATCATCAAGCAATGATAAGATGTGAATATATAAGACACCTTGACTGACACATCTCCAAACTCATCGATCAGATACGAAGAACAGAAGGTAAATACGTACATGTATGTAACAATCTTACTTTCTTAATGCGAAGCAGGGATGCCGGTATAGTACATGTAATTAGAAGGGGTATCTCTGGTTGGTCAGCATTAACTAAGTATTTTGGTGTATATATATGTATATATTGTCTTGTTATATTTTCACATCTTATCATTGCTTGATAATGACTAGAGAAGCCTAGTCGAAACGTCGCTCAGTAAAAAGCAGTAATTGTATTCCATAGAATTGTGACCTGTGTATACACTGTACACGTTAGCATGCTTGTATAAGAACCCTTGACATTTTGAAATAAGATAAGCTGTAGCATCAATATCCAAGCAAAATTTCCCTCGTGGCACACGGTATGGCGTATGCCAGTCTTTCTTAGCCTAGATAGTGCAGGAAAGTAGGACATTAAACCCCAGTTCATATCTTCAGGAAATTTGTGTTTAATTAACTGACCTGACCCCAAATTTAGCCAATGAAAATCTTAGAAGTCGGAAAAAGTTTTTATGTCATCACATTAAAACTAGTTTGAAGGATTCAATAATGCATACATGTATAATGAACGATGATAAATGTATACAAGATGTTGCAACATTCGTATATATGAAATGTTTAAGAACAGACATTAAATACCATTTGCTATGTAAGGCCTAATATATACTTTACAAGCATTAGTAATATACCGGTAATTTAATATACTTTTAGAAACCTCTGTAAACCTGATTCTATGTTCTTGATGTTTATTATTGTATTGTACTTTGTATTGTATGCTTTACCATATACTCGTGTATATAGCATGCAGTTGTGTAATAAAGCATTATTATTATTATTAGCGGTAATGGTTTTAGCCAATCACTTTGGTTTAATTAGACGGTGAAGAAGTAGTTAGACCAACAATACATTAATACTTGTATGTCTAACTCGTAAGGAAATAAAGATCTAAACGTCCATGAGACACAATCCATCTATTCAATCAATGTCTTGCTTCATCTTCTCTCATGTAAACAGTTGTGTTGGTCTATAGATCTCTTTTACACTCTGTCAGACATTAAAGAAAAATTTTGATCTGTTTGATGCATACTATTTTCCATTTAAGTTTTTTAATAAAATGTGTATAATCTGTTTATAGTAGGCACATTATTATATCCATTTAAGAAATATGTTTAAATCTGTTTGATGGGAAGCATTATTACTCAGTGTCTCTGCCTTTTGACTATTTAAATGGGTTTGAGCGTCTGTCTGTCCGTCACACTTTTGGGGCACAATTGTTCAAACTTGAACAAGTGTCTTCTCTAAGTATCGGAAATAAATACAGATTCTTGGAATGAATTTTCAACACTTTCTTTTAGGAGCAAATAACCACAATAATTAAACAACTTATAATTTCCTATGAATCAGACTTCCAACTAGTATATAGGATCCCTAAGCTGATCTCTCCAGCTAATGAATCATACATACATTTGTCTTTTTATACGCCCACATTGAAATGTGGTCGTATATTGTCGTCCGTCTGTCGGTCCAGTGTCCACAATTGCTTGTGGACGCTCTAGAGGCTAAAGTTAATATCCGATTGACTTTAAATTTATACACAGTGTTTCAGGTCATGAGACGAAGAAGCCTATTGATTTTCAGCGATTTCCGATAATTACCGCCAGAGTTATGGCCCTTGATCACTTCAACATATCTTGTGGATGGTCTAGAGGCCAAAGTTAATATCCAGTTGACTTTAAATTTATACACAGTGTTTAAGGTCATGAGACGAAGAAGCCTTGTGATTTTCAGCGATTTCCGATAATTACTGCCAGAGTTGCGGCCCCTGATTGCTTCAAAATATCTTGTGGGTGCTCTAGAGGCCAAAGTTCATATCCGATTGACTTTAAATTTATACACAGTGTTTAAGGTCTTGAGACAAACAAGTATATTGATTTTCAATGAATTTTGATAACTTTAACAGCTAAATCCATGATATTTAATGTTTCGTATACTAAACTTTAGCATGGGGCAGAACTTTATAAAAACCAAACAAATTCTAATGATTTTCTGTAAATTACTTAATGAGTTGTTTCTCCTAATCAGATATTAGTGTATTATAAATATTTCATTACCGAAAGAAAGTAAAAATATGCGACAACTCTTGTTGACTTGACTGCCCGAACGATTTGGCTGCTGTGGGCGTGTGTTTCGTTGCCTGGCAACCTATCTTTATATAAATTAGATACTATAAAAGGTGTTGGCATAAACGAAGGATTAAGTCTTATGGCATTTAAAACAATAGTTAAATTTAACTTGGAAAGACCATATTCAATATATCTCTGAAAAAAATTAAATCAGAAACTTTTCCTTCTCCGTAAGATTAAATGATATCTCCCTCTCTCCTACCACATTCTTTTTTATAATGCTCATATTCAGACACATTTTGATTACTGTTCTCCAATCTGGGACTCCTCTGACTCCAAATGTCTTCAATGTCTTTCTAGACGACAAATCATGGCTTAATGACTGCTTAATGTCGATCATACCGCTTAACTGTCACCAACAATAAATACCTTAAAACTTTTAGCAAAAGTAAACCGTCATGCCTAAAATTTATGTAACTTTGTTTCCAAAATATTATCAAAACAATGTACCGTACCGATTATCTGTTCAATCTGTTGTCTTTCTATGAAACTCCCTAAACCAACATTAATAGTGAGCAAAGCTTGATATTGTAAAAAACAGCATCCGTTTTAAAGGCTCAAACCTATGGAATTCTTTACCATCTTACTTAAAACTGACCACTAACTTAAATTCTTTCAAGAATCAACTTTTTAAATATCTCACTGTCAAAGAATAATACAGGTACCCTCTATGATATAAAACTGATGTATCAGTAATTTTTCTTTGTTTCACATTTTTATGCCTTTTGCTATTGTAAGTTATATGTTTTATTATGTGATATTATATCTCTCTTTTTTGGTGCTGTCATCTTTTGAATTATAATTTCATCCTGATTATTTTATACTCCTGTTCATCCTTCTCTTTTATTGTCCCCCGCCTTTCGAAGAAAGCAGGGGACTATTAAAATGGGTTCATCCATCACTTTTTGGGACACAATAGCTCCCTTTCTAATTGAAGGGCAGGATGGTAGAAGGCTTCTGCAGCCTAATCATTTACTCTTCTTAAATAAAATTATTATTATTATTATTAACTCAATACCATCCACAGACTTCGACATTGAAAACACAAATTATTTGTCAATTTAAATCAATATTGATGTTGTTGTCTTCCCGGGAAAAGATGGGCTTTTGATATCCAATATTTAAGACAAATTAAACATTTTACCATTGGTACACGAATCATGTACCAGAATGCGTTTCAGGGCCATTTGTAACAAGAGACTCGAAGAACAGTCATGTCAAACGGTGATGCCATATTTTTATCTGGAGAGCATGCGCAATAAATACTACCGGTGTAGACTGTAATAACCAGACACTAGAGAATAACTGATTTGAAATTAAAGTAAAAACAGAAACGATTGAATGTAAATCAGGTTACATACATTCATGTTACATTATTATATGCGTTGCGACCCATTTGTGTCAATTTCTAGGTCCCAAATATTAGCGATTTAGCTCCTTTAACAGATGAACCACTTTAGTTGCCAGCCTATCATAATATTAATTGCTGTCTGTCTCTAATGACTAACCAAGCATTAATGAATATTAAAATATAGATCCAAAATTAAAAACAGAATTAAAAAATAATAAAATAACATATGACCTAGACATTGGTCATATACATCTCTCCACTGTCTAATAGTATATTAATCCCTGGCTCAGTGAATAAAGCAATGACTCACTAGTCACAAGGGTTGATCCTGGTGTTGACAAACCTCTAGCCTAGCCTAAGGATTTTTCAGCCTGATATCCCCTTAGTTGTCACATGGAAGTTGATGAAATGTTGGCGGAAACGCTGCTGACTGCTGTCCAGGCAAAATTTCCCTCATAGTACATCGTATGGCGTATGCACGTTTTCATTTAGTGTTGGAGCAGAAAAGTAGGTTGTTACACGCCATTACATTTCTTTTCATTTATGCTATTATTTAATCATTATTGCCAAAGACATTGCAATTTCTCATTGGGTAGATCCTGGATTTTGTTAGACTATTGTAGTATGTAGTTTACATAAGACTGTTTTAAAATCCCAAACTTTCACCGTTTGTCATTATATACACTCACATTTTGTGTGGGATCGCCTTTTCTGTCCGTTCACAATTCTTATAAACACTCTACATAGCCGCGGGTTTGTTTTTTTATACACCCATCATAAAATATGATCATACCCGTTCACCCACATTTGCTTTTGGTCATTCCAGAGGCTAAAGTCAATAAATAATGGATTGTCTTTAGATTTATTCACAGTGTTTAAGGTCATGGGATGAGGAAGCTGATTGATTTTCATTTGGACAAATTTTGTATCTACATATGTCAGAATTTTTATACACCCACATTTGAAATGCAGTTTTATAACCCAAAGATCTTGGTTCATTTTGATATACATGCATTTCAGACCATAAGTTTCTGGATTATGGCCCCTGATTGTACGAAAAATCTCTTTTATTTTTAGCTTGTTCTCTATCCATCTCTTGCAAAATGTGGGCATATCTTGCCTAACAACTGCTGGTTTAGATTTTTTGTTACAACTCTGTGGGATTGACTAGCCATATTCATAAACCCAGTTGAAATTCATACTTGAGCTGAGTTTATGGTTAGTTATTGCTTCTGTCATGAGAATAACAAATTTCTGTGTTTAGTATACATTATATACTAGGGGAATTATGAAATAGCTTTTGTTTTTTTTTTTCAGAACTGAAACAAATATTAAGTGATAATTGCAGCACAGTACAATAATAAAAAGAGATTTGACCTTATCCTAGTTACTGAGATAGAATGATGGATTATTGTGTGAAAATACAGATCAGTTACTACTAAAATAATAACTCCAACTCTGTAAACCAGCTTCTGTAAATGGTAAGCTTAATATACCATAATCAAATTGAGAGAAAGAGGGGTAGCCCATCAGGTTTGGCCTGTCATGTACAACTGTGGGTTTGAACCTCCAACACTGATTATATATAATGACATGATAATCAACTTGTGTGTAATAGTGAATATCGGTTAAAAATAGTGGTAATAATGACAGGATGTCGTGTCAGTCATCTTCATGATGGGTCTTTATCTGTAATTATAGTTCAGCGTGTTTATATCATTAACCCACTACAAAACACTAATAACATATATTTACTGGTATTCATGGATTCATGGTTTCCGACTTCAATTCAAACTAATCTATATTAAATCAAGCCTAACACTTAGTAGATTTGATGGCTTCCAAATGCAACATACATTATGCAAGAGCTAAAATCTGCCTATTGCAGGTCTTTCTTTAGGCCTGATGAAATGTTATCTAAATTATTAATTAGACATTAATTATATATAACTTTGCATACCATAATCAACTCTCGATGTCAACGCAGGCCTGCGATATTTACTGGATTAGGATCCAATTTGCTGCACAACTTTCGTTCATGATTAAATCATGAAATGGATAATCGAGACTATGTTTTTTATCGTACCGATTTTAGTAATGATGATCAAGGCTAGGTCGAAAATTCAATCGTTAAATTCTTGGTTCAGAGTGGATCAATTTGACTGAAATTTTCAGCAAATACCCTTTACATTATCTAGCTCTTTATCTAATCTCCCATAATGTATCTTTAATAATCGATGGACAATTTAAAGATTAATTTAATGTAAAAAGTTAAGATTTTATATTTAATGTAACAACATTTAGTGTATAATAAAAATGGCTATCACTACAACATGGATGTGGTCATTAGACAACAACATAATAGTGTCCAACACAGCCAGACTAAGATCTTTATCTTATTAAGTTCTAGTTAGCCAATGTTAACATCAAATGACAATTTTTAAAATGATGATGCACCTGGAAGGTCAGGGTTAGCCTGTATTGGTCTATAAATAGCCAAGCATGTACATGTAATATTATCTATACATCTATTAAATAATAAATAGATTGTCAGTGACCGCGACTTCAGAATATTGTTTGGTTTATTTTTCAATTCACTATTTTATTAACTATGCCATTCAGATAGGCAGTGGTATATAAACAGATAAACAGATAAGGGTCTTAAGCCTTAATTTCCTGACCAATATTCAAAAATTAATCATTATACATCAATAATCAAAGAAAATAATAATAAATTGAAAAATTAAAAATACAATTATAAAAATATAAAATACTGTATATTAATTCAATGAGCAGAAAATCATGGAAGACATTTAAAGCTTGTTATTAGACTGTAAAAAATGGACGGGGGAAGCTGTAATTATATTGATTCAATATACTGAAAATAAAGGATAGTGAAACATATCTCCAGGCTATAAAAAAACTGGTTAAGTACTGAAAACGAAAATATGTAGAATGTATAATTAGACTGTGAAAACTGGATAAGCACTTAAAAAGAGACAAAAGTATGGGAACCAATAAACTGGAAGTCCTGAAGGATAAAACCTATTATTGGAGTATAAACCTGGAAGAAAGAAACCGTAAATATATTATTTCTATGTATTAAAAGTCAATAATTGTGAACTGTATTTTTGACTGTAAAACTACAACCAAGATACGTAAAGTTTATAACTAGACTGTGAAACTGGACAAGCACTGGATTGTGTTAATTCTGAAAGCTAGAAAATTATGAGAGAAGAAGGTATTATTAGACTTAAATCTGGATGAGGGAAACAGTAAATATATTCCTTTAATAAACTGAACCCAATAATGGGAAATATATCCTCAGAGTGTAAAGTTGGGTAAGTGCTGAAAGTTAAGATATGTATGATGTGTAATTAGTCTGTGAAAACCTGATAAGCGCTGAAATAGAAATAAAGTAGTAGAATCAATGTATAAGTTGGTCATAAGCCCTTGGTATAAATAGTCCGACATCACGGTTTAACTTGGGCTTGATGCGTTTTATATTGATGGCCTCAAGACTCAAGAAGTTTCCTGGTTTTCTTCTGGTGATGATGTACTGCAAGGGATCTTGTTTGGTCCCACAAGATTGTATGATGTTTGTTGTTAATAATGTGCTCTGCTACGGCTTAGGGATTGGTGGAAGCTAGTGACTTGTGCTCTTTTATTCGTACATCAAGTGGGCACTTCGTTTCCCCTACATACTTTTCGGAGCAGGAGCATGTTATCTCGTAGATACATCCTTTGGGCTGTGGGGGGGTGGTTTGTGTGGATCTACCATTAGCTTGCAGTAAATTCTGTATGGTTCTGCCACTAGAGAAGGTAACGTCTATGCCCACTTCTTGTTTCATCAACCTTTTGATCTGGTAAGAGATTTTGCCATGAAACGGGATGGTTATTCTGATGCCGGAGTGGTCAGTATTTGGCGTTCTTGGCTTGTGTTGGTTCTCTATGGTGGTGGTGATGATGTCATTGACTAGTTGGGTGGGGTAATTGTTAAAATTTATGAAGACGTTCCTTAAATTTTTAATTCCTCGATTAAACTTTCTTCATCACATATCTTGGTGGCGCGTCTGGTTAGAGCTGTGATGATGGATTTCTTTATTTGATATGAATGATTTGAATTATAGTGAATGTATTGATCAGTGTGAGTTGGTTTCCTATAAACAGCAGTGGAGAATTTGTTGTCAGATTTAGTCACTAAGACATCAAGAAATGGGAGACTGTCATCCGTTTCTGTTTCCATTGTGAATTTTATCCTCGTTTGTCGACTGTTCAGATGTTGGAGTAGCGTATCTGGGTTGTCGTTTTGATTGAGGACCACAAATACATCATCGACTTTATGATACCAAGAAAGGGGTTTGATGGGGGAAGTCTGTAATGCATCAGCTTCAAACCTGGTCATGAATATTTCGGACGGTAGTGGCGAAAGTGGGTTACCCATAGGCAGGCCATGTGTTTGTTGATAATATTCATCACCCCATCTAAAGTAAGTGGCAGTTATACAGAGACGTAAAAGTTGAATGATATTATCAGTGGTTACATGTAGGTTGGTGGCCAGTGGGGTCTCTAATTCATTGATTTTCTTTTTAAGTATTTGGAGTGTCTGAGCTGTGGGGATATTAGTGAACAGGTCTACTACATCATAGGAAAGAATGGTGCCGGTTGATGGGACGGATGCCAGTTTATGGCAAAAGTCACTGGAGTCGGCAATGAAGGACTCTGCTGATTTTCCTAGTGGTGCCAAATGACGGGTTAAGAATTTTGCTGTATTGTAATATACTGAATCATGGGAACAAACCAATAAGCGATGTGAGAAATTTTCGCAGCTTGGTTTCATGGGTGGCTGTGGGATCTTTCCTGATTCTTTGGTAGGTTTTGGTGTCTTGAAGTAGGTTGTTCACAGTATCCACATAGTCATTGGTGTCCATAATCACAGTAGCTTTACCTTTTCAGCAGGGATGATGGTAATATTGGAGTCTGCTTTCAATTCTTTTAGTGCTAGCTGCTGGGATTTGGATAGGTTATTGGTTTGAGGTTTGGTTTTTAAAAGTATATTCGAGATCTGATGCCTGAGATAATCCACCTTGCCACCTGGTGCTAGTTGACGTAACCCTTTTTCTATATTCGTGATGTAATCGTCATGATTCTTCGGTCTAGAAACAGGAATGAATTTTAGGCCTTTGGATAATAGACAAGGCTCTACAATGCGACAATGGCGACCAGATATTTATAAATGCTAGGTTTCTGGTGAGTGAACATATATCTTGAAGTCCCCAATTAACACTATAGCTATCTGAACTTTTCTCTGTAACGATAAGGTAATCGGCAATGATCCCGGTCGACTGTCACTCTTGTTTACTTCCTGGTTTGAAATTGGGTCAATCACATTGTCCTCTGTGAGGAAATTCTCATTGCGCATGCGCTGTATTTATTGGAAGTTTACGAGACAGCTGACAGCATGGCTAGCAGACGAATCAAACCTATATCGTCTTACTTTACTAGTAAAGTAACTTCGTCTCGCAGCGAGTCTCAGTCGGGGAAAAATGATGATAGTCATGCTACTGACGCTACACCACGTTTTGAAAATTTACTTATGTTTGCACAAGTAAGTTCAAAATGCTGTGTAGAGCCTTGATAGAGTGATTTGGTCATCGGTGAGATTAGTTGAACTTAGGTTAACAACTGTCTTTGTGAGGTACAGATCTACAGATCTTAAGGTCATTGCAGGAATATATGATTGTAAGAGATCATTCAGGTATTTTGGGGCAATGCCATTTAAACATCGAAATGTATAACACAGAATTTTAAATTTGATTCTGTACATGTAACAAACAGGAAGAAAATGGAGTTCTTTGAGAATTGGTGTTATGTGACTGTAACAAGGAACCAGAGATATTATTCTAGCTGCTGTGTTCTGGATCTTTTGGAGTCACAAATCAAGAGAAGTAGGAGCACCAGCCAGTAAACTATTGCATTAATCTATTCTGGAAAGAATCAACGAGGACACCAGGACACCCAATGTTCCGTAGAATGAGATGGCACACTTTAGGTATATGGTTAATATGGGTTTCCATATTAAGGTTGATATCAAACATCACTCCAAGATTTCTTATGCTATTTGAAATTGAAATAGAGAGGTTGCCAACATGGACATAGGTTATACCGCAAAGATCATGTCTAGATTCAGGACCAAGAATTAAAGCTTCAGTTTTCTCATTAAGTTTTCGTTTATTTGCTGTCATCCACAATTTAATTTGTTCATAACACTTTGAAAGTTGGGATTTGGTTGAAGCAGCTGACATTGGTGTAGGCTTGAATATATTTGAGAGTCGTCAGCGTAAAAATGTTTAAGAGTGTGTGAAATAGCTTTATTTAACGTCAGCTTCCACCGAGGTGATATCGCAGACAGGATGTTTAAGAAGGTCATGGTCACTAATAAGTGAACCCAAGTTCCCTGGGGAACTCCACAGGTTAGATCAACAGGAGTAGAGACACAATCATGAACTACAACACTTTGATTTATGTCTGTTAAATATGACCAGAACCAATTCAATGTGTAACCAGCAAGTCCATAGTCATCTTTCAGCCTCGAAAGTAGATTATTGTGGTTGAGGGTATCAAATGCTGCACTCAAATCAAGTAGTACCAACAGAGCAGAATTGCCACTGTCAATACCAATACGTATATCATTGGACACACGAAGAAGAGCAGTTCGGCGCGAAAAGATTATGTAGTGACATGTTTTGAAAGACGAAGACAAACTGCACGTTCTATAACTTTGGAAATAAATGGAAGGTTTGATACTGGGCGGTAGTTCTTTAACTCCTCAGAATTAAGACCTGGTTTCTTCAGCAAAGGTTTAACGAGAGCTGTTTTGAATATTGTAGGCATTCTTGCATCAGTAATACTCAGGTTAACTAATTGTGTAATAACGGGCAAAAAGAGGTCAAGATGATAAAAAATCAGTGTTTTTGGGGCAGGATCGAGCTTACAGGTTGTTGGTTTTGACCTTTTTATCCGCCCACATTTTCATGTGGACGTATATTGTCGTCTCACCTGTAAGTTCGTCCACTCATCCACAATTTATTTGTCCGATTTTGACGAAACTTGAAATATAGGTCTATCTCCCAAAGATCTCGGATCCTTTCGATATTGGCATGTATCAGATCATAACTTCATGGATTATGGCCCCTGATTGTACGAAAATTCACGTTTTTAGCTTGTGGACCCTATAAAGTAACAATTTTGATCCTATTTTGATGAAACCTGAAATGAAATGCATGTTTATAACCCAAAGATCTTGGTTCCTTTTGAAATGGTATATCAATGTTGTGGACCTTCTAGAGGTCACAATTTTCTTCTGATTTTGATGAAACTTGAAATGTAAGTTCATAACCCAAAGATCTTGTTTCCTTTCGATATTCGCGCATATTGGATCGTAACTTCCTGAATTTTGGCCCCTGATTATAAGAAAAATCATGTTATTAGCTTGTGGTCCCTCTAGAGGTCACAATTTTTATCTGATTTAAAAAACGTTTTAGTATATCACTGTTACACCCTAATGATGGTTGAGTTTGAAATTTCGTGAAAATCGGACCAAAACTGTCAGACAAATGGCAAATAGTGTAGTGTCCAAGCTTGTGGACCCTCTAGAGGTCACAATTTTCATCCGATTTTGATGAAACTTGAAATGCATGTTTATAACCCAAAGATCTTGGTTCCTTTCCATATTCGCGCATATCGGATCGTAACTTCCTGAATTATGGCCCTTGATTGTACGAAAAATCGCATTTTGAGCTTGTGGTCCTTATAGAGGTCACAATTTTTATCCGATTTGAAAAAAAACACTAATGATGGTTGAGTTCAAATTTCATGAAAATCGGACAAAAACTAACGGACATAATGGCCACCCCTTGTACACAAATAATGTAAAAATTTGGTATATCAAGGTTGTGGACCCTCTAGAGGTCACAGTTTTTATCCGATTTGGATGAAACTTTAAATATATGTTTTTATCATAAAGATCTTGGTTCCTTTTGATAATCACACACATATGGCCCCCGATGGATTATGGACCCTGATTGGTCAAAAAATCACATTTGAGGTCAAAACTTTTTCCATTTTCAAAAACCGTTTAAATATATCACCATTCCATCATAATGAAGGTTGAAATGAAACTGCCCGACAAAATGGCCGCTCTTTGTAAGCAAATTTTGTATAAATATGTAATACAAAGGTTATGGACCCTCTAGAGGTCACAATTTTTATCCAATTTTGATGAAACTTAAAACATATCTTTATATTCCAATAACACAGTCCATTTTGACATTTGCGGATTTCAGACCCTAACTTTCTGGATTATGGCCCCTGATTTTACAAAAATTTGTTTTTGTTTTTAGCATATTTATCTGAATCTCTTGCAAAATATGGGCTGGTTAGAATAGGCAATACATCAGCCTCAGTAAGAGTTGCAAACTCAATTAAGGGGGGAGGTAGTACTTGATGATACAGGCCTCAATATAGTAGGCGATCGAACCGTCGATCGCCCACCGATCGCCTGGACGAGATTTCAGGAGAACGATAATTTGATCTCCCCGGTTATGTCGGGTGATCGGTAAAAAGTTTATGGGGAACACCAATTTAAATCCACGTTTTAGTTGGCTCAGCAAAATTGTGGCCAACTCACGGAGAATAATGTTGACTAGTTTGATGGTTTCTATAACCAAATAAAAGACGTCCTGATGTCTGAATCTGTGTATTCCAATAAATTCTGTTTAGCGTCTGTCGCAACGTCAAATTCCGGGGAACTTCTTACTGACGTTATGGGACACTCCACTCCTTTTACGGGAATTCCACTAATGTTTGATTTCATATGCTAGCTTTATTTTCGTATTAGAAGAAAGTTTAAATCAAGGCGAACAAAATGATATGACATAACACAGGTTTTAATTTCTTTGACGCAACGGAAAACTATTTTAAAGTTTTCTAAGAAGTATTTAGCGATGAAAATAGTAATTTTATTCAACCACAAGGCCATTATTAAAAAATACGAAACTACCGCTAAACATTGATATCAAAATATTTATTGTTAGTGTTTTGAAACATCCGCGGAAAAGACATCGATCTTGGATTACAACGATGAATAAGCCGTTAAAAGTATTAAAACCTATCCACCATTTTGTTTGCGGTTGTTACAAAAAATGTAACCTACGGATTTTCATAGGCCCATTGTATTTGTGACAGATCTTTTAATTAGTGGGGAAAACCGTATTTTTTCTTTTTCTTAGACAACAAAATGGCGGCATATGGCACACCTACACTAAAATAATAACAAGTTGGTTATAGCAGGAGTAAAACAGTTCTTCAAATTGTATCTTGGATATATTCCCTGAAAAAAATTGGTGCCGTGGACCGTCCAGTGTAGGTACATGGGCGCCAACAATTACTTATTAACGTGATAGAGGCTGCAGTTTTTAGCAGATTTTGTTCAAATTTGGTGGCAATCATTAGGACTGGGAGGTGATTAACCATATTGATTTTTAAATGTGGTGTGAAGCATTGGGATCAAAGACTGTGAACCTTGCTGATTAAGCCCAATCTAGATTTATTATGTGTCCGGAAAAGCTTGTGATGAACACGATAAAGATTAGATTTCTTGAATGCATCTTTATGCCTTATTAGGACACTCTGCTATCTAAGGCTATATTTTTTTAGAGTAGGTATTATGAAACATCTATTTTTACTGTACCCCCAACATATTACCATTTACATGAAAACCTTGTGACAGTGTGGTGAAACCCCTTTCTTCTCCTATTATCGATGGAATCTATTAGTTAAAACTGTTTAATCCTCAATCATTTAACAGTATAAACCATAAGCCTCTGAGAGATAAAAGCCCTTAAAAATATGTACACCTACTAATACATTTAAGCATAACTTTAACCTTGAACATCAACAATAAGCCAATGTAAGTTTATCAGTCACTGACATTTTACTGTAGTCTCATACATAAATCTTAAAGAGGCACAATGACTTGGACAATCACTGACAATTTGAATTGATTAAACTAACATTTTAATCAGGAAAGTTTGCCATATTTGTGACAAATATAAAATTAAGTATATTTATTTTCCTGTTGAAAGTGATAATGACTCTTTAATTTAAGTAATATAAGGGAGTCTTAACCTTACTACTAAGCCACTAGAGAACTTGAACTGCTTGTAACAACATATTTTGGTATACAAAGTACATAATGATTTACTAAATTGTTATTAGTCTGTCCAACAACATTCTGTCTGCTGGGAGAAAGAATAAGTCCTTTATATCATATTTGATACAACCATGATAAGCTTGACTGATTGATTGATGAAAGTATTTTGTGCAGCAACAAAACTATTTTATCTTGGCTCAGACTATATCATCATAATCACATTTAAAGAGACAGATCAATCCATGTTGGAAGCCTTACTGTTTACAGTCCTTGTGTATTTCATACTTCAAGTGTTTTTGGTGTTTCATTTAAAATTCTCACTAAGTAAGGATTATACCTTTTGCACAATGGTGACATTTGATGTCTAGATTGAAATCTTGCTCGTGTATTACTGAGAAAAGTTGAGCTTTCTTCAAATTTAGTATCATTGGGGTCACAGCAGGATGAACCCTGTCGATATTCAGATTTTGCTAGGACCGGGTTGGGTGACGAGTGTTTCCTAAGGCCATTTTACCTGCTGAAGATTTTTGATATGTAACGTTATTTTTAGGTTGGTTCAGTGGCCATTTCCAAATGGCCGCCAAAAATGGACTTTTTTAAAGGAAATATTGAAAGTAGTTGTCTAATATGTGCTAATGTGTGTTTTTATAGGTCGGGGATACCGAATAAGACAAACTTAGATACAAAGGAATAATGGTTATACTACAATGGTGCTTTTTTTGTCATTTGTTTTTAGAAAAATCTGCAGTTTTGCGGGATAATCGTCCATAATTTGTTCATATCTGTGATGTCGGGTTATTCTATCACAGATACCATAGCAACTTAGAACAGCTTGCCAACTTCCCAACTTCCCAACAGGGAAAGGCAACACCCTGGACATCACCCAACCTATTCCATCTTATGGCAACAGTGACCATGACATAGTCCTTCTAGACATGTACTCTACGGTTAAGCGACCAAAACCCATTGGCAGAAAGCTCTACCTCTGGAAACGAGCAGACATGCAAGGAATCAAAGAGGACCTCACTGGATAAATACAGATATTAACAGAGCCATCAGACGGTAATAGAGGGCTTACAAGAAGGCACGCCTTACTAAGAAGAAACAAGACAAGGACCTTTACAAGAAGCTACAGAATTACCTTGAAACTACAGTCAGCAGCGACTATAAGGAAGACTCCCAAGAAATTCTGGACTTACATCAAGAGTAAAGACCAAGAAGCCACTGGAGTAGCACCACTCAAAAACAAGAGTGACGCCCGGTCAAGAGCCAACATACTGACTTCACAGTTTGAATCAGTTTTCACTGCAGAGAATACAACAATCATCCCAGACATAGGACTAAGCAGTGTTCCCACCATGGCATCCATCAAACTTGATTGGAAAGGTGTACATACACTTGAAACTTCTGATGAATCTGAAGCCCTATTATGCAACCGGACTAAACACAGTCCCCTCCTTCATCGTCACAGCCGTAGTCACTGAATTAGCACCTGCCTTTACACAACTCTTCCAGATTTGACTCGACTCAGGCATAGTCCCTAACGATTGGAAGGAAGCTAATATTCAAGAAGGTAGACAGACATCAGCCAGCGAACTACACGCCAGTGTCACTTACCCACATCACATGCAAGATACTGGAGCATATATTGCATAACAGTATAATGCAGCACTTCGACAAGAACAGCATCTTGTGTAATAGTCAGTATCACTGAGACATGACTGATCTCTACCATACAGGAAATAGACTCATCCTTAGCCAATGGAAAACAATAGCACGTCATACTCCTTGTATTGGTCCATGCCCTTCATCAACGATCTTCAAGAATCCATAAAGTCGTCCCATTCCAAGCTTATTGTTGATGACAGTCTCTGCTAGTGGGAAACCAGACAGACTCCGACCTTCTCACTGCATTAGAGACATAGGAAAATACCTGGCAGATTTCCTTCAATCCATCCAAATGTACAGTCATCCGCATTGCTTCAAAGAACAAGAAGATACTATTCAGCACGGCTTAGTCGATATACCCAACACAGATTCTACCAGGAGAGAATATAAGATGACAACTACACCAACTCATTTTTCCCTAGAATAGACAGAGACTGGAACCAGCTCCCTGGAGGAGTCCAGAGCACTCCTTTGGTAGCGATCAACCTCACCAGACTAGAGTCACATTGTGAATAGTTTTAACCTCCACACCCAGTTTTAAACTGTATATTGTCCACTTCTCAACATAAGCTGCCTGTCATCACTATGCCTTGACTTTCATTGAACTATTTATGGTCTGGGAAGATCCTAGTTCAGTACAAAGAAATCTAAGTAGAATAACCAGACATCACAGATATGAACATATCATGGACAGTTATCTGAACAAAAATGCATATTATTCTAAAAACAAACGACAAAAAGCATCATTGCTGTATAACCATTATTCCTTTGTATCTAAGTTCGTCTAATTTGGTATCCCCGACTTATAAAAACATACATTTGAACATATTAGACAACTAGTTTCAATATTTCCTTACTTTTATGATGAAAAAGGTCCATTTTTGTGGGCCATTTTGAAAATGGCCACTGAACCAACCTAAAATGACGTCACATACCAAAAATATCATAGGATTCAGATTCAGCAGCCAAAATGGCCTTAGAAAACACTTGTCACGTGGGATATCAATATATGTTGATGTCATTTGCCTATCCCTATTTTTGTGACCTTCTGTTCCGGAGTTACTCCCCCTTTTCCAGATACCTTGTTTATGTGATAAAGGCTATAGATTTTAACAGATTTGGTGTGAACCTTTGGAGTCATGAGATGATGTACCATATTGATATTCAGCGTTCTGTGACTTCCTGTTCAGGAGTTAACTCCCCATTGTCGAACATCATGTTAAAACGCGATAGAGTTCTTTTCAAATTTGATGTTAGGCGACATTCCATTCTAGAGTTACCTCCACTTTTTCAAAAACCTTGAGAGAGTCTACAGTTTTAAATGTTTCTTTTTTATTTAAATTTGTTGCAAAGTGTTGGCTCTTCTACATGACAAAGCCTATCAAAAGATGACCCTATCGATTATTCTCGTTCCATTTCTAGAAATATATTTAAACCACTGGGCTGGTGGACTTTGAACCCAAGTTAATCAACCGAGTGCTAACAGGTGCCATGTATGAGGGAGCGTATTTGTTCAAGAACAATTGGTACCATTTATCATCTTGTAGCGATGGGTGTCATGAATTCTACAGTTTTGTTTTGTTTTTTTGGTATTTTTTTTAGATCATCGGACACCTGGCAGGATATGTCTTACTGTTTCTAGAATAACTGATACTATACTTCTCAGCAGGGGAATATATAAATGGGTTCGTCCGTCTGTCTGTCTGTCCGTCACACTTTTTGGGACACAATAACTCTCCTTCTAATTGACCTAGAATGTTCAAACTTGGTGTAGGTGTTTATTAGGTCAATGCCTTGATGGAGTTCGAAGATGAGCATTTTCGGCTTAGGGTAAGCAGAGATAAGCAATTTGATTGGTTGATGCTTTGGGACACGATAACTTTAGTTCTAATTAAGTGAGAGAGATGAAACTTGGTGTATAGTTTCATTACATCAATACCTTGACTAAGTTCGATAATGAGCATTTTCTGCTCAGGGCACGCAGAGCGATAAGCAATTTGATTGGCCGAGACTTTGGAACACAATAACCCTCCTTCTAATTGAGCTAGAATGTTCAAACTTGGTGTAGGTGTTTATTAGGTCAATGCCTTGATGGAGTGTGAAGATAAGCATTTTCTGCTAAGGATAAGCAAAGATAAGCAATTTGATTGGTTGATGCTTTGGGACACGATAACTTTAGTTCCAATTAAGTGAGAGTGATGAAACTTGGTGTATAGTTTCATTAAATCAATGCCTTGACTAAGTTCGATGATGAGCATTTTCTGCTCAGGGTAAGCAGAGCGATAAGCAATTTGATTGGCCGAGACTTTGGAACACAATAACTCTCCTTCTAATTGAGCTAGAATGTTCAAACTTGGTGTAGGGGTTTATGAGGTCAATGCCTTGATGGAGTGCGAAGATCAGCATTTTCTGCTTAGGGTAAGCAGAGATAAGCAATTTGATTGGTTGATGCTTTGGAACACGATAACTTTAGTTCTAATTAAGTGAGAGTGATGAAAATTGGTGTATAGTTTCATTACATCAATGAGAATTTTCTGCTAAGGCTAACAAGCAATAAGCATTTTGATTGGTCAAACTCTTCTTCTAATTGAGGTAGAATGTTTAAACTTGATGTAGATGTTCGTCTTGACTGAGTTCAATGATTAACATATCGAGCTACAGTTAAGCAGAGATAAGCAATTTCCTGCTTTGGGACAAGATAACTTTGATTCTATCTGATAGAGAGTGATGAAACTTAGTGTATAGTTGATAATCAGTTTGATTGCTTGATACTTTGGAAAAAAATAGATGTGCGATTAATTAATATGTGTCATCTATTTATTTGGGGATTTCGGCGGGGGACATCAGCCTCACAGTTGGCTTGTTTTTTTATATGACCACATTTTCATGTGAACATATATTGTTGTCGCCCCAGTTTGTGCGGATGTCCATCCGTCAGTCCACAATCTGTTTGTGGACACTCTACAGGTCACAATTTTTATCTGATTTTGATGTAACTTGAAATATAGTTCTATCTCCCAAAGATCTTGGTTCCGTTCGGTGACACTCTAGAGGTCACAATTTTCATCCGAATTTGATGAAACTTGAAATGTATGTTTATAACCCAAAGATCTCGGTTCCTTTCGATATACCCGCATATCAGATCGTAACTTCCTGGATTATGGCCCCTGATTGTGCATAAAATCGCTTGTGTAGTTTTTCTAGAGGTAACAATTTTTATCCAATTTAAAAAAAAAGGTTCAAATATATCTCTGTTACACTATAATAACAATTGAGTTCGAATTTCATGAAAATCAGACCAAAACTGCCAGACAAAATGGCTGGTCCTCGCACACAAATCGTGTAAAAGTATGGTTTATCAAGGTTGTGAACCATGGGTTCCACGTCGGCCATATATGCCAGTCAAGGCATAGGGCTATGGGAAATGGCCATAATTAGATCTGACTCATCTCTCATTTCGTATGCCGGGAGGGGGGGGGGGGTGTAATTAATGATGAGTGTCTGGTAGTAGAACAGTTAAAGTTAATTAATATGTGGGAATCTTATCAAAGGCGTGAAGCTTGTTGGTCATTTACTATTTGATCACCCAGGTGTCAAAAGAATTTTCTAGAACAAATCCGCTTTACCACGATAATGGTCACGCACAATGTAAACAAGTTTATTATGATCTTCGAAATAAGGTTAATCAGATATAAAGTACTGCTCTTCGAATCCAACCAGCTGTCATATTAGATAAAATCAGCATAGAAATTATGTAAATAATCTACAACATACTGTTGGAAGCAAAATGCATTACAATATTTTTACAGCGGTATTATGGCCTAGTGGGTATTGTAGAATTAAATGTAGAGATTGGTTAACTTGCTTACCGAAGAATGACAAAAAATACGTTTTCCAGTGCTATTGTGTAGCAATATTGACAATTCCATGTGTTGCAAAAATGTCATGTATATATGATTACTAGCTGTGAAGTTAGTTATTTGTTGGGGGGGTTGGATGGCTGAATGGTTAACATGTGCGCGCTGTATCAAAAAGTCTGTCATTGAGTCAACTGGCGTGGTTTCAATTCCCCGGTTGGCAGTTCTCACTATAAAAGTTAAAAACTAGATAATTTAAAGGCAATTTGCTGATCATGAAATTTCATTCAAATTGATCCACTATGAACCGAGAACAAATTGATTGAATATCCGCCTAGCCTTGATCATCATTACTAAAGTCAGTACGATAAATAGCATAGTCTTGATTATCCATTTAATCGTTAAATCGTGAAGGAAAGTTATGCAGTAAATTGGCTCACAATCCACTAAAGATCGCAGGCCAGCGATGCCATCTAGAGTTGATTATGGTCTGGATAGGTTAATTAATGTCTAATTAATAATTTAGATAACATTTCAGGCCTAAAGAAAGACCTGCAATAGACAGATTTAGCTCTTGCATAATGTATGTTTAATTAATATGTATCATCTATTTATTTTGGGATTTCAGAGGGTGACATCACCCTCACTGTAGGCTTGTTACACTTAAGAAACGTTAGATGCTATAAAAGATGATTTTGTGGTAGCCATGACTTTGTTTTTTAACCACTCCTACTTCTGGTTGTCACCGTATCAAGTTCATTATGACTTGGATTTCATCAAAGTTTATGTTTTTGTCCCCCGCCTTTTGAAGAAAGCAGGGGACTATTAAAATGAGTTCGTCCGTCTGTCTGTCCGTCCGTCTGTCTGTTCGTCCGTCCGTCCGTCCGTCTGTCTGACCGTCACACTTTTTGGGACACAATAACTCTCCTTCTCATTGACCTAGAATGTTCAAACTTGGTGTAGGTGTTTATTAGGTCAATGCCTTGATGGAGTTCGAAGATGAGCATTTTCTTCTTTGGGTAAGCAGAGATAAGCAATTTGATTGGTTGATGCTTTGGGACACGATAACTTCGAAGATGAGCATTTTCTGCTTAGGGTAAGGAGAGCGATAAGCAATTTGATTGGCCGAGAATTTGGAACACAATAACTCTCCTTCTAATTGAGGTAAAATGTTCAAACTTGGTGTAGGTGTTTATTAGGTCAATGCCTTGATTGAGTGTGAAGATGAGCATTTTCTGCTTAGGGTAAGTAGAGATAAGCAATTTGATTGGTTGATGCTTTGGGACACGATAACTTTAGTTCCAATTAAGTGAGAGTGATGAAACTTGGTTTATAGTTTCATTACCTCAATACCTTGCCTAAGTTCGATGATGAGAATTGTCTGCTAAGGCTAAGGAGCAATAAACATTTTGATTGGTAAGACTTTGGAACATAACAACTCTGCTTCTAATTGAGGTAGAATGTTTAAACTTGATGTAGATGTTCGTCTTGACTGAGTTCAATGATTAACATATCGAGCTTAAGCTAAGCAGAGATAAGCCATTTCCTTTGTCGATGCTTTGGGACAATATAACTTTGATTCTATCTGATAGAGAGTGATGAAACTTAGTGTATAGTTGATAATTAGTTTGATTGCTCGATACTTTTGAAAAAAATAGACGTGCGATTAATTAATATGTGTCATCTATTTATTTGGGGATTTCGGCGGGGGACATCAGCCTCACTGTTGGCTTGTTTAATTGGTTTTGGATTCCTCTCTATTTATTCTTCCACACCGAACAAAGTTAGGGAGGGATATTGAAATGGGTTCCGTTCGCATGTCGGTGCATCGCGATTTCGTTTCCAGAACATCTCTCATAAACCGTGCAAGATATCTTTTTGAAACTTTGTACACACATCAACCTATTACATTGGTTGTGCCTTTTGCTATTTAGGAATTTGTGGGATTTATATTTTTTGTGTTTCCATGGAAACAAATTTGACTTAGTTTTTCGGTGTACAATTTTTTTTCCGGAGCATCTCTCATAAACCATGCAAGATATCTTTTTGAAACTTTGTACACACATCAACCTATTACAGTAGTTGTGCCTTTTACTATGTAGGAATTTTTGGGATTATATTTTTGGTTTTCCCATAGAAAACAATTTGACTTAGTTTTTGGTTTACAATTTTGTTTCTGGAGCATATCTCAAAAATCATTCAAGATATCTTTATGGAACTTTGTACAAACATTAACCTGTTACAGTAGTTGTGCCTTTTGCTAATTTGGAATTTCTCGGATTTAATAATTTTTGTGTTTCCATGGAAACATATTGACTTAGTTTTTGGTGTACAATTTTGTTTCCGTGGCATATCTCATAAACCGTTCATGATATCTTTTTACATCAACCAATTACAGTAGTTATGCCTTTTGCTATTTAGAAATTTTTGGGATTTATATTTTTTGTGTTTCTATGGGAACAAATTTGACTTAGTTGTGTACAATTTTGTTTCTGAAGCATATCTCATAAACCGTTCAAGATATCTTTATGAA
This sequence comes from Patella vulgata, assembly GCF_932274485.2. NCBI lineage: Eukaryota > Metazoa > Mollusca > Gastropoda > Patellidae > Patella > Patella vulgata. Next base: position 60,885,937 of record NC_065879.2, on the reverse strand, counting down.
ACTTTGTATAAACATCAACCTATTATAGTTGTGCATTTTACTAATTTTCTTGTGTTTCCATGGAAACAAATTTCTCTATTGAATGATTTTTGAATTTTTACTACACATTTGATTACACACAGAAACAAATTTCTGTATTGAATGATTTTTGAATTTTTACTACACATTTTTGGTATATAATTATATTCTAAAGAATATCTCAGAAACTGTTCAAGTTAACTTTATAACACTTTTACATTCATCAATTTTACATTCTGATCACCGTCTTTCTGTCCCGATTTCGTTTCCAGAGCATATTAAATTATCCATTTGAGAATTTTTTTTCAAACTTTGTACAAACATCAGCCTATTATAGTATTTTATTTTCTGATGTATAAACTTATTGTTTAACATACAGTAGCTGATTGAGGTAGGCAAAGGTTGTTATGCAAACCTTACAGGGAGTAGCGACCCTGCCTTGCCGAGCTACTGTGATCAAAGTATAAATCTCCTGACCAGACCCATTGATATTCCAAGAAGTTGTTTTTATACGGCCACATTTTCATGTGGACGTATATTGTCATCGCCCCTGTCCGTCTGTCCACAATTTGTTTGTGGGCACTCTACAGGTCACAATTCTCTTACGATTTTGACAACTTGAAATATAGGTTTATCTCCAAAAGATCTCAGTTCCTTTCGATATTGGCATGTATTGGATCAAAACTTCATAGATTATGGCCCCTGATTGTACGAAAAATCACATTTTTAGCTTGTGAACACTCTAGAGGTCACAATTTTCATCTGATTTTCATGAAACTTGAAATGCATGTTTATAACCCAAAGATTTGGGTTCCTGTTGATATTTGCACATATCGAATCGTGACTTCCTGAATTATGGCCCCTGATTGTATGAAAAATCGCGTTTTTAGCTTGTGGGCCCTCTAGAGGTCACATTTATTATCTGATTTTAAAAAAAACGCTCAAATATATCTCTGTGACACCGTAATGATGGTTGAGTTCGAATTTTGTGAAAATCGGACCAAAACTGCCGGACAAAATGGCCGCCCCTCGTACGCTAATAGTGTAAAAATATGGTATATCATGGTTATGGACCCTCTAGAGGTCACAATTTTGATCCGATTCTTGGGAAACCTGAAATACATGATTAAAACCCAAAGATCTTGGTTGGATCGTAACTTCCTGAATCATGACCCTTGATTATACAAAAAAAATCGCATTTTTAGCTTGTGGTCCCTCTAGAAGTAACAATTTTTATTTGATTTCACAAACCGTTAAAATATATTACCGTTACACCCTAATGATGGTTGAGTTCGAATTTCGTGAAAATCGGACCAAAACTGCCAAGACAAAATAGTGTAAATATATGGTGTATATATCAAGGTTGTGGACCCTCCAGAGGCCACAATTTTGATCCGATTTGGATGAAACTTAAGTACGTGTTTATAACCCAAAGATCTTGGTTCTTTTCAATATTTGCGCATATCAAATCTAGTCTACCTGAATTATGGCCCCTGGTTGTTCGACAAACCATGTTTTTAGCTTGTAGTTCCTCTCGAGGTCACAATTTTTATCCGATTTAAAAAAAAACATTTGAATATATCTCTTTTACACCCTAATCTTGGTTCTTTTCGATATTCATGCATATCGAATTGTAATTATGACCCTTGATTGTACAGAAAGTTGCATTTTTTAGCGCGTGGTCCCTCTAGAGGTCACAATTTTTATACAATTTTGAAAAGCGTTTAAATTATAATTATACCCTAATGACAGTTGAGTTTGAATATATAACCGAAACTGCCTGACAAAATGGCCGCTCCTTGTACACAAATAGTATAAAAGTATGTAATACCAAGAAGCGAAGAAGCCGGTTGAATTTTAACGATTTCGACTAATTACTTCTAGAGGTATGGCCCTTGTTTCACTTTTTTGGACCTTGTGAATGCTTGAACGACAAAAGTAATCATCCATGTCAACTTTCAAACGATAAAAATTATAATCTGATCTGTATGAAATTGTCTTGTAAATGCCCCCAATTACCTACAAAAGAATAGATATTCGACAACCTTTGTCGACCACTTGGACGATTTAGCTGATGTGGGCATGTTTCTGTTGCCTGGCAACCTATCTTTTTTAAAATCAAAATATCGTCATCTACCACTCTCCCTACCCATTTTTAGTGACAGCTGGTTTATTTTAATTATAAATCAGTACAGAAACAGACATGAGCTGTAAATAGACCTATGGAGAAAAAACCCATTAATTAAATTTACATGATTAAAATTATATTTACAGGTTAAATACAAGAATTTGTGAAGGATAAAATATAAATTGATCATAGATGAACGTATTTATGATGGAAAGAAGAAGAAGAATATTTTCTTGATGATTCAACAGTCTAACTGGTAAGAAATATTTAATTAGCAGTAAATGATCGTGTCATTTTACTTAAAGAAAATAAATGTAACTTGTTGAAAACCATTATATTCCTTAACATGATTGACACTTATTTCTTGTATCATAAACTGTCTATTGTATATCTCAGATCTGTCTCAAATTTTGCCTACAATCTATAGTGTCAAAAGACCCAGTAGGGTTATTCGAGAGAATTGCAAAATAATAACCAGCTGTCTGTAATGGAAGAAAGTCATTAGGACAGACTGTACCCGGCACAAGATGTCATATTTGCTGTCTTATCATTTGATGTTTTGATTGATACCTCACTGGCAATTGATTGCTTTCGTCACACAATATAAATTCTGTTGTTACATGTACAGTATCCATTTTTGAATTGTCATCAATGCACATTCATTGTAAATTTGTTCTTTTAACTGTCTTAGGTAGGTCTAGTTTCAAATTCTGATTTTCTAACAGTAGTTTTATGGGTCTTAAACAGCTTTTAGAAGGAAATCAAAATCCATCATGGTAAAATATTGTTCAGCCAGATAAGATATTTTAAATGAAGTGAATGTCTTATTTGAAATAATTGTTGTTTGAGTTGAAACATGGATTATTTTGTGTACATTTTGTTAAACAGTTTTTAGTTTGTTGTTAAATCAAAATACATCATTACAAATATTGTTCAGCTGGTAAACAATTGTTTTTGAGAATTGAGTGATGTCAGTATTGTATTAATGAATACATGCCTTTTTCGAAAATTCTGTCGAGATTGACCTTAAATTTATATACTGAGTACTGTACTTTAATTCATGAGTGGCACAGTGTGTACGTAATCTTATAAATTATATGTTAGCCTACTCTTTGGTGTTCTGATGTAGTAACAGCAATGAACAATTATTTCTAAATTCATGCAAGTAAATAATATTAGGGCCGCAGAAAGCAACTCTTGATTGGTTGGGGGGGGGGGGCTACCGTCCTAGGACTTTAGCCGAGGGTCCAGAGACCACCAAGGCCCTAGAAACTCTTGGGGGTCTAGATCATCAGAAACGCTTTCTAAGCGATTTCTGGCTAGTAAAATTACCCAGCATTGAAGTTTTTATGTTTTTTAAATCGCTTACCATGAAAGCACTGCAGGCGATTGTGATTTCCTGAACTGGACAAATATACACAATAATACCAAGATTGTGGACACGCTAGAGGTCACTATTTTTATCTGTTTTGGACGAAACTTACAATTAGTCCTGCAGCCAAAATTTCTAGCTTGCTTAGAAACACATTTCCGCTACAAGGTCTTCCCTTAATAAACAAACTATACATTTTTGGAAAGCTTATAACTCCAGGAACACAAATCCAGAGAGTTCCAAGCAAAATGTTTGCACTAACTCAATTTAGGGCCAGATGAAAATTGTGATAATTTTTAAGTAAATGCTATATTTATACTAACAATTGAAGACTCCAGGGGAAAAACTGGTGATGTCACGTTTTCTGACTTTTGAGTAAATGGAAATTTCCAGTTTAAACACTCATTTCTTCAGTTTGGAAGAGTTTTTTTTTTAAATATTGCAAGTTTCTATGAAGAATCATGCATTTAGTGAGAACATTTAAGCTGGTGCACACTCCCATAGCATTCCTATGGTGTATTTTGGGCATTTGATTTGGCTGACCATGGTTTGGACATCACCAGTTTTTCCCTTTTATGCCTTTCAAAAAACCCTCTGTAGAGAGTGACATGTCCAGTTGTTCCATACAATATTTATGGAGAAGAAAGAAGGGACCATGGGGTAAAATCATGAGGAAGTAATCGAACAAAAGCATAAATGTGGACATCACCAGTTTTTATACGCCCACATGGAAATGTGGTCGTATATTGCCGTTGCCCTTGTCTGTCCGTCAAGTCCATCGTCCACAATTTCTTGTGAACACTCTACAGACTATATTTATCATCTGATTTTTTTAAAATTGATATATGTTGTTTGCATTAGTGAGATGAAGAAGCCTATTTAATTTCACTAATTTAATTTATAACTTCCGTTAATTTCTTCTGGAGTTATGGCCCTTGTTTCACTTCGTTGCACCTTGTGAACGCTCTTACGACAAAAGTTATTATCCGATCTTTATGAAATTTATATGCATCATTTAAATTAGTAAAACAAAGAAGCCTATTGAATTTCAGTTATTTCCCTTAATTACATCTAGAGTTATGGCCCTTGTTTCACTTTGTTGAATCTTTTGAACGCTCTAATGACAACAGTTACCATCCGATCTGTTTGAAATTGATATGCATCATTTAAATTAGTGAATGGAAGAATCCTATTGAATTCCAGCAATTTCCATTAATTACGCCATGAGTTATGGCCCTTGTTTCACTTTGTTGTACCTTGTGAATGCTGTAACGGCAAAAGTTATTATCCGATCTGTATGAAATTTATATGCATCATTTAATTTCAGCAATTTCCGTTAATTACATCTAGAGTTATGGCCCTTGTTTCACTTTGTTGAATCTTGTGAACGCTCTAATGACAACAGTTATCATCCGATCTGTTTGAAATTGATATCCGGCATTTAAATTAGTGCAACGAAGAAGCCTATTAAATTTCAGCAATTTCCGTTAATTACACTGTGAGTTATAGCCCTTGTTTCACTTTGTTGTACCTTGTGAATGCTCTAGCGACAAAAGTTATTATCCGATCTGTATGAAATTTATATGTATTGTTTAAATTAGTAAAAGGAACAAGCCTATTGAGTTTCAGCAAATTTCTGTTAATTACATCTGGAGTTATGGCCCTTGTTTAACTTTGTTGAATTTTGAGAACGCTTGAACAACAAAAGTTATCACCTAATCTGTATGAAATTCATATGCATCATTTGAATTAGTAAAATGAAGACGCCTATTGAATGTCAGCAATTTCCGTCAATTACTTTTAGAGTTATGGCCCTTGTTTGACTTTGTTGAACCTTGTGAACGTTCGAACGACAAAAGTTATCATCCGATCTGTATGAAATTTATATGCATTATTTGAATTAGTAAAACGAAAAAGCCTGTCAAATTTCAACAATTTCTGTAGATTACTTCCAGAGTTATGGCCCTTGTTTTAGTTTTTAGAACCTTGTGAACCCTCAAACGACGAAAATTATAATGTCATCTGTATGAAATTGTCTATTAAATTCCCCTAATCACCTACACACAAATAATAATTATGCGACAACCCTTGTCGACTGCTCGGACAATTTAGCTGCTGTGGGCGTATGTTTTGTTGCCTGGCAACCTATATTTTCCCTTGTGGTCTTAAATTGTGAAGTTGACATAAAATCGAATATTGGCGAAAACACACCAATGCCTTCATCCTCGGTAAAGAATATGCTATTAGTTAAATTTTGATATTAACTAAAATGCACAAAACATAATGGACAAGGAAACATACAGAATTTGGAAAATTCATTCATGGTAATAGAGAGTTATCTCCCTTTCTGTCAAATGTCTGCCATTGATAACAGTATTTCATGTGCCTGTTGACTGCTGATGTTGTATGACGCACAAGACAATGTGTGAGCACACAAGCCCAATATTTATATCGTTAATGGGGTCCCAGTGGACTGCAAGGGTTGCTGAGCGGGTGTTTACGCAGAAATTATGGGCGGAGTGCCTAGTCTGATGAACAAGGAGATATGTTTGACATTGGTTGAGCAATATGTCTATGAAGTAAAGGAGACCAGACTCTGTCCGTAGTTTTGTAAATCGCATTGAAAACACTTGATTTTTATACACCCACATTTTCATGTGGACGTATATTGTCGTTGTCCGTGTTTGTGGACACTCTAAAGGTCACAATTTTTATCCGATTTCAACGAAACTTCAAAAATATGGGTTTATCTCCCTAAGATCTCAGTTCCTTTTGATATTGGCATGTATCGGACAGTAACTTCATGGATTATGGCCCCTGATTGTACGTAAAATGACGTTTTTAGCTTGTGGACCCTATACAGGTCACAATATTTATCTGGTTTTGTTGAAACTTGAAATGTAAGTTTATAACCCAAAGATCTCAGTTCCTTTCGATATTCGCGCATATCGGACTGTAACATCCTGAATTATGGCCCCTGATTGTACAAAAAATCACGTTTTTAGCTTGTGGACCCTATAGAGGTCATAATTTTTATCTGATTTAAAGAAAACATTTTAGTATATCAGCGTTACACCCTAAGGATGGTTGAGTTCGAATTTCGTGAAAATCGGCCCAAAATGACAGACAAAATGGCCGCCCCTCGTTCTCAAATAGCATAAAAATATCGTATATCAAAGTTGTGGACCCTCTAGAGCTCACAATTTTCTTTTGATTTTGACGAAACTTGAAATATAAGTTTATAACCCAAATATCTTTTTTCCTGTCGATATTCGCGCATATCGGACTGTAACTTCCTGAATTATGGCCCCTGATTGTACGAAAAATCACGTTATTAGCTCGTGGACCCTATAACCGTCATAATTTTTATCCGATTTAAAAAAACGTTTGAATATATCACCGTTAAACCCTAAAGATGGTTGAGTATGAATTTCGTAATAATCGTACCAAAACTAACAGACAAAATTGCGGCCCCTTGTACACAAATAGCGTAAAAATATGGTATATCAATGTTGTGGACCCTCTAGAGTTCACAATTTTCTTCTGATTTTGATGAAACTTGAAATGTAAGTTTATAACCCAAAGATCTTGGTTCCTTTCGATATTCGCGCATATCGGATAGTAACTTCCTGAATTATGGCCCCTGATTGTATGAAAAATCGCGTTTTTAGCTTGAGGTCCCTCTAGATGTCACTATTATTATCCGATTTAAAAAAACGTTCAAATATATCACCTTTACACCGTAATTTTGGTTGAGTTCCAATTTCGTGAAAATCGGACCAATATTGCTGGACAAAATGGCGCCCCTCATACACAATTAGTGTAAACATCTGGTATATCAGAGTTGTGGACCCTCTAGATGAAACTTGAAATGCATGTTTATTACCCAAGGATCTTGGTTCCTTTCGATATTGGGGCATATCAGATAGTAACCTCCTGAATTATGGCCCCTGATTGTATGAAAAATCATGTTTTTAGCTTGCTGTCCCAGTTCCCAGTTTTTATCCGATTTAAAAAAACATGTGAATATATCACCATTACACACTAAGATCTTGGTTCCTTTTGATAATTGCATATATTCGAACCTAACTTCCTGGATTATGCCTCCTGATTGTTTGAAAAATCGCATTTTTAGCTTGCGGATTCGCTAGAGGTCACAATTTTTTTTCCCGATTTTAAAAACTGTTTAAATATTTCACCATTCCACCATAATGAAGGTTGAATTCAAATTTCGGGAAAATCGAAATGAAACTGCCCGACAAAATGGCCGCTCTTTGTATGCAAATTGTGTAAAAGTATGCAATACCGAGGTTGTGGACCCTCTAGTGGTCACAATTTTTATCCAATTCTGATGAAACTTAAAACATATATTTGTATCCCAAAGTTCCAGTCCCTTTTGATATTTGCGTATTTCAGACCATAACTTTCTGGATTATTGCCCCTGATTGTACAAAAAATTTTTTTTGTTTTTAGCTTGTTCTCTATCCATCTCTTGCAAAATGTGGGCGTATCCTGCCTGGCAGCCGCTGGTTTCCATTAAAAGTTTAAAAGGGTATGTGGTGGGGGCCACACCCACATACCCTTTCAATTAGACCCTACATTATTTTTACTACAGTTACATGTACATGTAGCTGTACAAACATTTAAACTGAAATCGTATCTATAATTGTGTAATTTGCTAACAAATATAGATATAAGACAAAAAACTAATTATTTATTGAAGTAAAACAATTATTGATTATCAAAATTACGCAGTTACTCTTCACTTTAAATGTCATCAAAGTTAGTCGTTATCATCATCACTGTCACTACGTGTATTATAAACATCAAATTCAGTTTCTTTAACTGTCTTTTTGTTTCATTTTCATATTTACTACACTTACACATTTACTACACTGGAAGGACAATGCACAGTCGTTTGGATGGGAGGGAAAACAATAGTTTAAACAATATTTGATTCAACAAACTGAATCGGATTGAACAACAGGTAAAGGGCTACATGGGTGTAGGGGGCCAATCTCAGTTGGGTGTTGGCAGGGGGCTGGGCCTATTTGCCCTAACAATTTCTTTGTCACCCAAATTTTCTGAATGAATCAATCATTAACTAAAATAAATTTTCCATAAAGCTGTGATGGTTGTTTATTTTGCATTAATTATACAATTATATTTCCATGAGATATGGTCTGATACTTGTGCCCGAAAAACGGATCTGGGAGGGCAGTGGGCATATAAGTTCTCCCAAAACAGTATTTCTTCTAATATATCTGTAAACTTTTAGTTCAGATTAGATTTGGGGCTAAATTCCTAACAAATATTTCAATTGAAACAAAGCATCTAAATGTAATTTTCTCACTAAAATAGATATATGGCAAAAAATAAATAATACTGTAAGGGAGTGGCAATTGTAATGAAGAGAAAAAAAAATCAAATGGAGTTGAATGCCTAACTGTTCACATTATCAACTGTGATTAATGAAGATGTACAGACACCCGCCATACATTATGTTATGGAGGAATTTGGTCCAAACAGCAACGTTACGGTCTACTCTTTATTACAAATTTAAAGTTCTTTTACGTGCACGCCAACGTGTACGTGGGACACCAGTTTTATATTCCATCCGAATAACTAGACGCTAACCATCACAGCCCCCCTGTTCACTTCCTGCACCACTGACAAGGGGAAACAACGCTGGAACGTTTGGGGAACTGTCTAGGTCAAAATGGGGATCAAACTCCGGACCTCCTGATTAGTGAGCCACGGACCAGGGCAAACCACCCCGGACTAGGATCAAACCCTGGGCTGCCCGGGTAAGTGAACCAGCCCTTTACTGAGTCACCGCACTTCACTTGCACACTGATGATAACACTTGCATACTAGCTGTACACGTACAATGCCCCCCCCCCCAACTATAATGTATGACGTATGCTCATCTTCATTATACAGTAAGACATTAAACTCCATTTGATTTTTTTCTCTTCATTACAATATTGTAACTTCCTGAATTATGGCCCTTGATTGTACAAAAAATCACGTTTTTAGCTTGTGGTCCCTCTAGAAATCACAACTTTTATCCAATTTAAAAAAAATGTTTAAGTATATCATCGTTACACCCTAATGATGGTTGAGTTTGAAATTCACGAAAATCGGACCAAAACTGCCACACAAAATGGCCACCCCTTGTATGCAAATAGTGTAAATATATGGTGTATAATACCCAGGGCAACCTTTGGATGTAAACTGTGGTTTTAACCAGCACCCAAATGCAAATGGCCCGGACCATTGGCTATTCAATATGACGGCACCCATTTCAGTTGTTTCGCCAGCTATATTTTCTGCCATTTCTTCATTTTTATATGCCCACATGGAAATGTGGACATATATTGCTGTCGTCCCCGTCCGTCCATTGTCCACAGTGTCAGTTGTTTCGCCAGCTATATTTTCTGCCATTTATTCCTTTTTATACTCCCATATAAAAATGTTGCTGATATTGCCGTCGCCCACGTCTGTCGGTCGGTCCGTCCGTCTGTCCAAAAGTTATCATTCAGTTGTTTTAAAATTGATATATGTTGTTTACATTAGCGAGACGAAGAAGCCTATTTAATTTCAATAATTTGCGTTTATTATGTCTAGAGTTATGGCTCTTGTTTTGCGTTTTTAGCTTGTGGTCCCTCTAGAGGTCACAACTTTTATCCAATTTAAAAAAAACGTTTTAGTATATCATCGTTACACCATAATGATGGTTGAGTTTGAAATTCACGAAAATCAGACCAAAACTGCCACACAAAATGGCCACCCCTCGTATGCAAATAGTGTAAATATATGATGTATAATACCCAGGGCGACCTTTGGATGTAAACTGTGGTTTTAACCAGCACCCAAATGCAAATGGCCCAGACCATTGGCTGTTCAATATGACGGCACCCATTTCAGTTGTTTCGCCAGCTATATTTTCTGCCATTTCTTCATTTTTATATGCCCACATGGAAATGTGGACATATATTGCTGTCGTCCCCGTCCGTCCATTGTCCACAGTTTCAGTTGTTTCGCCAGCTATATTTTCTGCCATTTATTCCTTTTTATACTCCCACATGAAAATGTGGACGTATATTGCCTTCGCCCACGTCTGTCCGTCTGTCCAAAAGTTATCATCCAGTTGTTTTAAAATTGATATATGTTGTTTACATTAGCGAGACGAAGAAGCCTATTTAATTTCAATAATTTCCATTTATTATGTCTAGAGTTATGGCCCTTGTTTTGCTTTGTTGAACCTTGTGAACGCTCTAATGCCAAAATTTAAGATCCGATCTTTGTGAAATTTATCTATACTAATATTTGTGACTGTCGTTTGTTTGTCTGTCTGTCTGTCTGTTCGGGGTTGGCGGCTACACTAGGTCTGCCCCGAGTCTGAAATTTGGGGGATAGGGGTAGCTCGGACCGGGGAGTAACATAGGCCAGGTGGCGTTAGTCTACCACTTCCGGTTTCGGGGTTATGACCTCCGGTCTGTTCGGGGTTGGCGGCTACACTAGGTCTGCCCCGAGTCTGAAATTTTGGGTATAGGGGTAGCTCGGACCGGGGAGTAACATAGGCCAGGTGGCGTTAGTCTACCACTTCCGGTTTCGGGGTTATGACCTCCGGTCTGTTCGGGGTTGGCGGCTACACTAGGTCTGCCCCGAGTCTGAAATTTTGGGTATAGGGGTAGCTCGGACCGGGGAGTAACATAGGCCAGGTGGCGTTAGTCTACCATTTCCGGTTTCGGAGTTATGACCCCCTGAGCGAAGCCGGGCATTCTTCTAGTATGCAATATTTAGGCCAGGTGGCGTTAGTCTACCACTTCCGGTTTCGGGGTTATGACCTCCAGTCTGTTTGGGGTTGGTGGCTACACTAGGTCTGCCCCGAGTCTGAAATTTGGGGTATAGGGGTAGCTGTTCAATATGACGGCACCCATTTCAGTTGTTTCGCCAGCTATATTTTCTGCCATTTCTTCATTTTTATATGCCCACATGGAAATGTGGACATATATTGCTGTCGTCCCCGTCCGTCCATTGTCCACAGTTTCAGTTGTTTCGCCAGCTATATTTTCTGCCATTTATTCCTTTTTATACTCCCACATGAAAATGTGGACGTATATTGCCGTCGCCCACGTCTGTCCGTCTGTCCAAAAGTTATCATCCAGTTGTTTTAAAATTGATATATGTTGTTTACATTAGCGAGACGAAGAAGCCTATTTAATTTCAATAATTTCCATTTATTATGTCTAGAGTTATGGCCCTTGTTTTGCTTTGTTGAACCTTGTGAACGCTCTAATGCCAAAATTTAAGATCCGATCTTTGTGAAATTTATCTATACTAATATTTGTGACTGTCGTTTGTTTGTCTGTCTGTCTGTCTGTTCGGGGTTGGCGGCTACACTAGGTCTGCCCCGAGTCTGAAATTTGGGGGATAGGGGTAGCTCGGACCGGGGAGTAACATAGGCCAGGTGGCGTTAGTCTACCACTTCCGGTTTCGGGGTTATGACCTCCGGTCTGTTCGGGGTTGGCGGCTACACTAGGTCTGCCCCGAGTCTGAAATTTTGGGTATAGGGGTAGCTCGGACCGGGGAGTAACATAGGCCAGGTGGCGTTAGTCTACCACTTCCGGTTTCGGGGTTATGACCTCCGGTCTGTTCGGGGTTGGCGGCTACACTAGGTCTGCCCCGAGTCTGAAATTTTGGGTATAGGGGTAGCTCGGACCGGGGAGTAACATAGGCCAGGTGGCGTTAGTCTACCATTTCCGGTTTCGGAGTTATGACCCCCTGAGCGAAGCCGGGCATTCTTCTAGTATGCAATATTTAGGCCAGGTGGCGTTAGTCTACCACTTCCGGTTTCGGGGTTATGACCTCCGGTCTGTTTGGGGTTGGTGGCTACACTAGGTCTGCCCCGAGTCTGAAATTTGGGGTATAGGGGTAGCTCGGACCGGGGAGTAACATAGGCCAGGTGGCGTTAGTCTACCATTTCCGGTTTCGGAGTTATGACCCCCGAGCGAAGCCGGGCATTCTTCTGGTATGCAATATGTAGATTAAGGAAACGAAGAAGCCGATTGAATTTCAGCAATTTTCGTTTATTACTTCTAGAGTTATGGCCCTTGTTTCACTTTGTTTAACCTTGTGAACACTCTAACACCAAAAGTTATCATCCTATCTTTCTGAAATTTATATGCATTATTTAAATTAGTGAAACGAAGAAGCCTATAGAATTTCAGCAATTTCAGTTTATTACATCTAGAGTTATGGCACTTGTTCCACTTTAGTGAACTTTGTGAATGCTCTAACATCAAAAGTTATCTGCCGATCTGTATGAAATTTACATGCATCATTTCAATTAGTAAAGAGAAGAATCCTATTGAATTTCAGCAATTTCCGTTTATTAATTCTAGCGTTATGGCCCTTGTTTCACTTTATTGAACTTTGTGAATGCTCTAACATCAAAAGTTATCTGCCGATCTGTATGAAATTTACATACGACATTTAAATTAGTAAAGAGAAGAATCCTTTGTCAACCTCGTTAATGCTCGATTGATGGAAGTTATCATCCGATATGTATGAAATTTATATGCATCATTTAAATTTGTGAATCAGAGGTCTATTGAATTTCAGCAATTTCCGTCAAGAATTTCTAGAGTTATGGCGGTTGTGAACCTTGTGAACATTTGAATGACAAAAGTGATCATCTGATCTGTATGAAATTTATATCCATTATTAAATTAGTAAAACGAAAAAGCCTGTCAAATTTCAACAATTTCGTAAATTACTTCCAGAGTTGAGACCCTTGTATCAGTTTGTAGAACCTTGTATATAACTATCTTGTAAAGGCCCCCAATTACCTACAGAGGAATAAATATGTGACAACCCTTGTCGACCGCTCGGGCGATTTAGCTGCTGTGGGCGTATGTTTCGTTGCCTGGCAACCTATCTTTAAAACTATATTTTGATGATGGGGATGAAGAAATGCTTTTAAAACATTTTCTTACAAAGCTGACTCCATCTGGATTAACTGGTAACATGGACCATTTCACAAAGTTTTTTGTCGTGGGCCTATATATACTCTTCAAAAAAAGTAGGGGATATTCAAAAACAATACAAAACTGCGGAAATGCACTGCTGTTTTTATTAGAGGTAATCAGTGTATGTTAATAATAGGCCAATTACCTACACATGAACATAAACAGTTCATATGAGCGGCTTATCTGACGACCCCATTTCACTCGCAAAGATATACACCATCAAAAGTGAAAATGGACGTTTTTGATTTTTATCTTAATAATGAGTAATTGATCCACCAATCCTCAGACATTCAGCCATTCATCGTGGCATGCTCCTAATCAACCGTCCAGTCATGATTTGGGGCAATCTGAACCACTCCTCTTTCAGTGCCACGGCCAATTCTTGCAGTGTTGTCGGTTGACATTGACGTCGACGAACACGTCTCCCGATCAAATTAAAGGTAACACACTAAAGCAAAGATACTCTAAACATTAAATCTTATGCAAGAACCGATAGGAAAGCAAACATGGATAGATAAACCAGCACACGGCAGTTTTCATCAACCCTTCCTTGAAGTGTCAAATTTGACAATGAACCCCTCCCACGTGTATGGCGCTATTGCCTGTCGCATTGACAGCTCAGTGGTTCTGTTGGGGCAATAAGTTCTTCATCTAAGATACTCTCAAAGCATGTCAAGTGTCCATTCATGACTATTTATCATATCACAACCTGCATAGGTATTTGCATTTCAATATCCCCTACTTTTTTTGAAGTCTATATTCTCTAACTTCCGTCCATGGTATAAATAACGCATTGGCAATTTTATGATGTTTTTCGGACAAATCTACACGTATCAGTCTTTTCAGCCATCTTTGAACTATCTTGACCGTGCTTTATCGCATGGTACAGCTGGTCACGGCCAGAGGTCGAACAACTATCATTCGCATGCAGATAGTTTGACTAGAGTACGGAAATCTGTGCAACCGAAAGTCTCCCTGTCGTAGACCATCTAGAAGTCACGATTTATTTCTGATTTGCACTTATCGGACTGTAACTGTCTGGATTATGGACCCTGATTGTACCCAAAATCACTTTTTTTAGCTTGTGGATCCTCGAGAGGTATCAATTTGTATCTTATTTTCAAAATCGTTCAGGTATATCACTGTGTCCATAATTATGGTTGAGTCTGAATTTCCTAGAAAATCGGACCAAAACTTCCCGTCAAATGGCCTCTCTCCTTTACGCAAATAGTGTAAAACTATGTAATACCAAGGTTGTAACAATTTTCATCCAATTTCGATGAAACTTAAAACAAGTGTTTAAGTATCACTAGTTCTTGGGTGAGTTCAAGTTTGGTCCGCATCGGATCTTCCCTTCTGGAGTTATGTCAAATGCCTTGTACGCAAAATGTTAAGTATGAATGAAGTTTGTGGACCTTCCTGAGGCTACAATTTTTGTCCGATTCATGAGATGAAAATTAAACTATGTGTTGGGGATCAAAAGTTCTTGGATGAGTTTCACTTTGGTACGCATGAAACCTTCCATTCTAGAACTTTAGCCTCTGCTCTAGAATGTTAGAAAAACTATATCCTGTCCTGTTTTAATTAGCCAATATGTCATAGATACAACGGAAATGAGATGGATTGTAATATTTGACTGCTCAGTAAAGTTAACTAATCGTGACCCTCGCAACTAGGGAGCTCTTAACCCAGGGAACAGTATAGTGAATAGCAGGGTTTTTGCTTATGAAAGTCTACGTTCTACTTCTAGAAGTCTCACTTCTACATTAAGATCAGGCCTCTTCCAGTTATGTCACTGTATCTAACTGAATAGTTACTTGCGTGCAATAACCTGGAAAAAAGAGTACTTCCGGCCAAATTATTGGGAGGGGGCCTAATCTGGAAATTCCTGGGGAACTTTCTTGGCCAACACTGGGATCGAACCACTGACATCCTGTGGCTCCTAATCTGAAACAGAGGGAGGGAGACACATTGGTTCAGTGAGTAAGATTTTGACTGGCGTTCGATCCTAGAGTTGGCTTAGAAAGTCCATCTGGATTTTCCGGTGGGGTTCCCCTTTGTCAGTGATGCAGGACGAAGAGCCTGACAATGTATAGTCGTTTGCATGATACAAAAAACAAGGTCCTGTGTACAGGACATAAAAGCACCCTTGGCAGTTGAAATAGGATTAGGCCGCAGTGCCGCTGTCCTGACAAAATTTGCCTCTAAGCACACGGTATGACGTGTGCCCATCTACATTAGCCCAGTAAGAGCATGACAGTAGGACATCAAACCTCGTCCCATTTCTATTTCATTTCCATTTCTGAAACAAATGTGATGTTTAAGTTAATTGGTCATTTCTGTTGATAACAAGATCTATGTGTGGGGTTTGTCACATGTTGATACAAAGATCTCTCAGAACCTTCTTGCTGACGGATCACATAAATTATCTAGATGCAAATTGAAATCTCCTAAGATTATAACATCACATTTTGATATCATTAGATGATGTAAAAGTAATTAAAATCATCTAGGTGATAACTCAAATATTTTTGAATGGAAACTGGGAGATGTTTGATGAAATAACCATTAGGAACCAGTTAAGCAACTGTTTTATTTCTCACATATCTAGCACAATTCAAAAGAAGATATTAATTTTAAATGAACCAAATTAGCATAATTGATCTCACTTAAAGTATATATAGGTGATCATATTTGGTGTAATGATACAATTTGTCCAATTTAGATGAAACTTAAAACATATATTAAGAGTCAACAAAACAAAGCTCAGATTTATAAGTTTGATTTTGGTGTGCATTGGACCGTAACTGTAACAAAGTTTGTGGGCTCTCTAATGTGATGAATTAAGCACATGAACCTAGGGATTTTCATCATTCTCTTGGTCCTTCCGTCCCTTGAAGTTAATTCAAATGTCTTTAACACTTTATCACTTCATAAAAACTTCAACATGTAATTCAATGAAATCAATGGTTTTATTTTTTACCCAATACTTCTTTAATCTGATGTAACGTCATCAAAATATGAAATTACTGAAATACAGATCTTATTATTTATTCCATCCTGTCACCTTTCTGGTTGAAGTCAAACTGGGGATGACATTAATTTAAGGCATTTGTCGTTATCGTAGGTTGGGTTGATTTAATGATAACTATAACTATAAAACAAGTTTGTCTGAAGATTAAAAAAAGGTGATCAATAAAGTACCAGTATTTATATCAAGCTAATTAAATTAATGAGTTATTGGAAGTAAATGTAATCTAAAAAAAAAAGGTGGATGCTGGTCCAGATGCATGAGGGAAAACAAAGATACGTCTGACTGAATTTAATGGTAGAAAAATGTCCTGGTAGATTCCTGATACCATGGGACGGGTGACAGAATCACCATTTGGAATGATCATGTGACAGTATAGTTATAAGCATGGATCATAAATGATTGGAGATTGTTCACAAGCTTTGCCTTGCTGTCTTTAGTCAGCCACAAATCTGCTGCAACATTTTAAACTTTATTTGTTTTATATTAGATTGTTTACAGAAAAATCTTATTAAATTGCAGATTTTATTGGGTAGATTTAGCTAGTGTTTTCGGTAGAATGTAATCTGGACTAAACTCCAACTGGTTCACGAACCGTTGTAAAATAAGCTATCACTGGCGAAATTTCCATAGATCTCATCATAAAATGTACCAAAACTGATTCATGATTTGAATCTAATGTACAAATAATGACTTGGAATATTCAGATAATAACATTAGTATTCAATGTGACCACTTCCCTCTACTGCAAATAATTCCAAATATCTAATTTAATAAGCAATCCGATTAAAACACAGATCCTATTTCGTTTCGTTTTTATAGTTCAAAATTTCGTTTTACTTGTCTTTACTACAGTAGGATCTGGAAGAGTTGTTATCATTGACGTGTTCTGAATTGAGGTATTAGCCAATGAAACAGTCTGTTACAGCGAGTTTTAGGAGTGTTTTGCACGGAACTGTGGGTAATCCACTAGTAATACTAATGCTGATTGGTTAATCAAATGTCTGATGTCATAGGCTCACTTGCCGCTTGTATGTGACAACCGATCAGATCTTCATGTAGTGTAGTCCATCGAATGAATAAAAAAACAAAACGAAATATAGATCTGTATTTTAATCAGATTGTTCAATAAAAGGATAAGAATACCTGTCCACCCGTAATAATGTCTTTACGAACAAACAAGTTGTATCATACACTGACAATTGTTATAATTACTGGAAAGAATCCATATAATCCTTGTTTTATAACAGCACGATGTTTTTTTTATCAATGGAGACGAGTTGGTTAATTGGTGCGTTTAAGGGGATAAAAGGATTAAATGAGGAATGTTAAATATAGCATGGTTGTAATTAACGGTTGTAATTATTTGTTACTTTCTTGGAGTATTTACATCATGATATGGATCTAGTCATATAGAAAGTGGGGAACATCGATTGTGTATCTCTATTTAGACTTAAATATGTATGGAACAATGATTATATGGCGTATTTGATGGTCTAAAATCATTTCTTCCGACACTGAAGATAAATACATGTAAGTTCATATGGTGTATAATATGTCTGATTTACATTATAGATTTGTGAAGTGTATGATCATCTTGAAAAAATTTCAGATGAATTCCTTATACCCTAAGAATGATCCCAATTGTTTTTGGTGCATGCCCAACCCCCAGGGGCAGAGCCACGCCCAATTTTTGTATTTATCATCTACAGGCTGCAATTCTGAACGGATCATCTTGGAACTTTGCATATTTATTCCTTATACCGAAAAGACAGCAACTATTTATTTTGGTGCATGCCCCAACCTCCTAGGGCAGTGTCATACCCACTTTTTTGTTAATATTTTGTCTGTAAATTTGGCAAAACAAACCCAACCCCATTTCATATTTCATTCTCTTCATTTTAAAAAGTACCATATCAATCAAAGCTGGAATGTGGACGTATATTGCAGTGTTATTGATGTAGTCCGGTAAAATAATAAATAACCTAGAACAAATTGCAACAGAATTTTTCTCGCCGGAATCTGGTAGAGGGGTCCCTGAAGGTCTCCCAAACAAAAATCGCCCAAAATAAAAAGATAGATTTTCGAGTAATTAGCATAAATCCAATATGGCTGCCATTGAAACTTAAAACTCCAATATCTCTGGAATGGTTGAGTTTGAAGGATGTAAATGTATTACGAGTAGATAGGAAAGTGCTACTAAAGAACTAGAAAAACAATGTCAGGTGACGTCATAAGTCATACGGCCAACAATTAGCATGAATCCAAAATAAAAAGATAGGTTTTCGAGTAATTATCATAAATCCAATATGGCCGC
This sequence comes from Patella vulgata, assembly GCF_932274485.2. NCBI lineage: Eukaryota > Metazoa > Mollusca > Gastropoda > Patellidae > Patella > Patella vulgata. The sequence continues at coordinate 60,867,034 of NC_065879.2, read as the reverse complement.
CATTGGCACATTAAAACTCCAATATCTCGGGGTTGATTGATTTTATAGGGTGTAAATGTATTAGGGGTAGATATAAAAGTGGTACCAAAGAATAAAACAAGCATAATCTATGATGTCATAACGTCATACGTCCAACAATTGGCATAAATCCAATATTGTTGCCATTGGAACCTTAAAACTGCAATATATCGGGAATGGTTGAGTTCAGGGGGGTGTAAATGTATTGCGGGTAGGTAGGAAAGTGCTACCAAAGAATCAGAAAAAAACATTGCCAAATTACATCCATGTGACATCATAACGTCATAGTCCAATCATTAGTATAAATCCAATATGGCCGTCTCTGGAAATCTTAAAACTCTAATATTATATGTATTATGGGCAGATAATGTGAAAAGACGTAATGATTAAAACGAAGAACCGGGACAATTCTTCAACAATGTTATGATAATTCACAAAAGGGGGATTTGGAATTCAACTAGAAGAGATTTATCAAAACAGCAGCCACGCAAATCTGCAGCAAGATTATTTAACAAAATTCATCACAAATCTAGAAATGTATTACCTGGATCAGAAACAATAAAGTTTGTGGGTGCATTGACAAATTTTGCATCAATTTTGCTGAAGAATACACAATCAATTTCAACTGTTTAATCGATCCTTTGGCACCATCCTATTTATCCGATTTGATTAAACAATATGTGCCTTCTCATTCCTTGCGTTCATCTCATAAAAACCAACTTGTATGTCCAGTACAGAAGTCAAAGTTTGGTGAGAGCTTTTGCATATGCAGCACCAAAAGAATGGATCAAATTGCCGCTGGAAGTCCAAAATAGTCCAAACTTGGCTATATTTAAACGACGTCTAAAAACCCATTTTTTACCCAAACTTTTGAACTATAAATAAAATGTTTCACTTTCCATTTGTATATTGTAACTTGACTATTTCTCTGTATTTTGTTTAGTGTATATACATGTATGTTTTTTATAATCATATCTATTTTGTAAAGCGCCACAGAGCAGTTAGACTGACCGAATGTTCAGCGCCATAGAAAACGATTATTATTATTATTGTTATGTTTGGTAAAAGCGGCGAGACCCCAAGCAATTTTAGACCTATTTCATTCAGCATTTGCGATACAGCTACATCCTATTTATGGGCCAGGATTTCTGATCGGTACTTTGAATGTATACAGCTTCTGTATCTCTTATTTGAAATTAAAGCAGCAACGATGTAGTGATACCGAACTTCCTTGTTGTGGTTCCTTTGTGATGTAAAATAAAACTACAGGTTATTTCGTTTCTACAGCTTTACTATTAAACTGGTTCCACGTTCTTAATAAGGCATTGATGATAGCTGCTAGGGTGAGTTCTGCTCAATTTCACTCAACAATCTCTTTTATAACCCTGTAATTTCTGCACGTCATAGACTGACCTAGGCGTTCATTTCCTTCCCAAATATGGAATAAGCACCCCCATTCTCCCAAAACCAGGGGGAGAACATCACCTTTTTTGATCTATCAACCACATGTCATAAACAGATAGGATATTTTGACAATAGTAAGGATTTTACCAAAATATTAATGTTTTTTTTTATAATGTGTATAAAAATATCATGCATCTTCATTAGTACGTGGGATTTGACTCTATAGAATGTAATATCCATTAATTAGTTAAAAGACCAAAGTATTACATTGACCGACCTTCTAGAGACACATGGATAGAAGCTCCAGAACTAGACCCGCCAAGTTTGTTAACTAATTCACCCGACGCCAACTTAAACCTGAACCAATTGCATACATGATACTACATCGTCATTAAAGAAGAATTGTTAGCAGAACAATTGTACAGTCCATAACTGAAATCCAGGTCTATCAGAAACCAAGTAAAATATTCCTGTTAAAACCTTTACAAACTGATGACATGTACAGTAGAATCTGCATTAAGCAGCCACCCAAGGGAATTTTCACAACTGACCGCTTAACGGGAGTGGCCTCTTAATAAAATCTCGTTGCTTTTTGTGCCGACATAAATTAAATATTACGCTTGGATGCATTGGAAGCGGTAAATTTGGCCGTCGCTGAATCTTGCGCCGAACGAAAATTCTTTACTCAAATCTCGGACATAACTTAACGGGAGTGGCCTCTTAATAAAATCTCGTTGCTTTTTGTGCCGACATAAATTAAATATTACGCATGGATGCATTGGAAGCGGTAAATTTGGCCGTCGCTGAATCTTGCGCCGAACGAAAATTCTTTACTCAAATCTCGGACATAACTTCTGTAAACTTGTCATTTTGTACCAACCTTCGATACTACTGTCTACCATTGTGATGCATTCGATAATATTTATCCATTTTTGTGAAGAAAATCGATGAATTCATTTTATTTTATCAAAAAAGCACATGAACAAAAAACATCGCTAATTTTATCACCTATTTACAGGGGGTGTAACTCTGTATGTAATATTATAGGAGGCGCTAAGAGAGATACTAGATGATCGTGACAAAACTCGGTACTTTTATTTTATTCAATCAGTATCAAATAATGTGTCGTTACGCGTGAAAACAATGATCAGGTTAGTCGTTTAATAAAACAAAAGATTAATTAACAGATAATCCCGGGTTGATTGTTATTTTTACATTTCTTTTTACCTGATCAGTGGGGGTCCAGTTAATTAACTACTACTCTCGGGATTAGCGGGAGTGTTACAAAGAACGACAAGATGGTATCATTCAACAATGGCCGTTGAATGGGCGATGTTTTGTTGAATTTATTAGTAAAATAGTGACCGCTGGCCGCGTTAGAGGAGTGACCGTTGAATAAAGAGATTAAACAACAGAATTTCTACGGGGGGAATTTATCGTGACCGCTTACAAGGAGATGTCGCTGAATAGGAGTGGCTGCTCATACAGATTCTACTGTATATATAGATATTCAAGAAATATATGAATTGTTTGACAAGATGATACAAGTAATAATTCTCACCGTCTAAACTCAACCATCCGCGAGAAACTGGATGTTTATGGTTGCAATGGCGGCCATATTGGATTTATACTAATTATTGGTCGTATGACGTTACGTCCCGGTGACGTAATATGGCAATGTTTTTCTGGTTCTTTGGTAGCACTTTCCTATCTACCCGTAATACATTTATAGTATACCCTCCAAACTCATCCATTCCCGATATATTGGAGTTTTAAGGTGCCAATGGTGGCCATATTGGATTTATGCTAATTTTTGGCTGTATGACATTATGACGTCACAAGGAAGTCACCTAGCATAGTTTTTTTCTAGTTCTTTGGTAGCACTTTCCTATCTACTTGTAATACATTTACATCCTCCAAACTTAACCATTCCCGAAATATCGGAGTTTTAAGTTTCAATGGCAGCCATATTAGATTTATGCAAATTGTTGGCCGTGTGACGTCACAGGGACGTCATTTCGCTTTGTTTTTCTGAGCCATCTGTGCCACTTTCCTATCTACCTGTAATACATTTCCACCCTAATTTTTGGCTGTATGACATTATGACGTCACAAGGAAGTCACCTAGCATAGTTTTTTTTCTAGTACTTTGGTAGCACTTTCCTATCTACTTGTAATACATTTACATCCTCCAAACTTAACCATTCCCGAAATATCGGAGTTTTAAGTTTCAATGGCAGCCATATTGGATTTATGCAAATTGTTGGCCGTGTGACGTCACAGGGACGTCATTTCGCTTTGTTTTTCTGAGCCATCTGTGCCACTTTCCTATCTACCTGTAATACATTTCCAACCCCCCAAACTCAACCTTTTCCGAGATATTGGAGTTTTAAGGTGCCAATGGCGGCCATATTGGATTTATGCTAATTACTCAAAAACCTATTTTTTTATTTTTGGCGAATTTTGTTTGGGAGACCTTCAGGGACCCCTCTACCACAGTACCAGATTCCATCGAAAAGAATTATGTTGCAATTTGTTCTAGGTATCCACTCCATATGGCTTACCTTTACTCGACTAATGCTCTTGTTTTAATAGTCAGACTGTTATATTGCGCCGTGCTTGTGTATTACCTTTTTCTTATCATCACTTTTCACTTCGTGGCCGACAAAGAAAGTGTGTGCCCAGTCGTTCGGATGGAACTAAAAACCAAGGACAACTGAGGTATACTAGTCAAAATTCTCTATTTCACATTGCACACGCAACCATAGAAATGAAAATATTTATTATGTAACGTAGTATAAATTTATAGATTTTTAAGCTGCCTAGATTATCACTATTAGATGTGATGTACCCACACATTAATAAAGGTTGTTTTAAGTAGTAGTTATTAGCACACTTTCCGAGGTGTATCGGTGAAGATAGGACAGTTTTGGTCGAGGAGCCCAGTCTGTTTTTCTGTCACACTTTTTGGAACACAATGACTCTACTTCTAATTTTCTAATTGAGGTAGAATGTTCAAACTTAGTATAGGTATTTAGTAGGTCAATGCTTTGACCGAGTTCGATAATAAGCATTTCCTGTTTAGACTACACAGCCGAGCATTTCCATTGGTTCAGACTTTGGGAATGTTTAAACTTTGAGATAGACATTAGCAGAGATAAGGAATTTGATTCTAATTAACTGAGAGTAATGAAACTTGGTGAATAGTTTTCATCATATCAACAATACCTTGACTAAGTTTGATTATGAGTATTTTCTGCTCAGGTCATGATAAGCAGAGATAAGCAATTTGATTTTGAAAAATGTTAAAATTTGATGTTAATTGAGTGAAATAAAGCAATGTTAAGATATAAAGAAAGATTTTGTGTTCCACTGGAAATGAAATTGTCATGATGTAGAGCTAGGATAAAGAGTTTATATCCTTTAAGGCAGTTGAAACATGTTAAGATGTAAGGAGAATGTTTAGTGCTACAACAAGTTTACTTGTATTTATTGAAGTATAATAAAATATATTTATTATACAGTATGTTTTATATCTACTATATAATAAAACTATAAATAGACTTTAAATTATATAAAACATAAGTTAGATCTCCATGGTATTTCCCTCTCCAGCTAGAAATTAGGACATTGTATTGTGTGGAGATATGTAGAATACTACACAGAAAAAGATCAGGTAATTACATTTAGTCCTTACATTAATATTTTTATCAGTTTTATTTCTGGTTTAACAATATGAGAGTATGGCTCTTAATTGTTACATGGTGGTCGGATTATTCAGATAAAAAAGGGTCATGGGGTCCGAAAGTCTGTTAAACGTTGTAATAAAATTACCAGTCTATTATACATTTTAATAGTCTATTTGTACTTTTTTAGAGTGGGGATTATACTCTCTTCACCTGCATCACCTTTTGATCCTGCAGCTACACAGATCTACTAATCTACTAGTGCAAGTCATTAATACTGTTAACGAAAATAACTCTTTGCACTGGCTTGAGTCAGTAGTTAATTTGGTGACCATTTTTGAAGGATCCTTAGGTATCATACATGTTCTACTGCTGTTTCATGCTTTAGTCAAGAAGTGAATGACTCTTATGGAAATCACTCTTTGGCTGCTTTACTATACTAAACAGCAAAAAATAACGTCAGTACGATTGCAAAATCAGAGGCACTTTAATCAAATCATTCTAGAAAACGACTTACTAAATGGATCAAAGCAATTTTTTTGTGAACAGTATGTTGACACATTAGTGATTAATTCATCACAATTCCAAGACATTACAAGAAGGTTTAGAGTCTGTACACAGTCTATACATCAGTATTTTGTGTGTCCACCACAAGTGTCAATAACAGCAGCGCAGCGTCTGACATGGAGTGGACCAGATGATTGATGAATGCCATTGGCACCTCAAACCACACCCAGAAAAGCCTGGGGCAATCCATCATCTGTGTTTGGTCTCGGTACAACGTTATTAAGTCTCCTCTGATGTTCATCCCAAAGATGTTCAATCGGGTTTAAGTCCGGACTAAGTGCTGGCCAGTGCATAACGTTGACACCGTTCTGCTGTAGAAAGTCACAAGTAACTCTGGCGGTGTGGGCACGGCCGTTGTCATGCTGGAAAACATTGTTTCGATGACGTGCGAAATGTGGTATGACCTGGGGTCTGAGAGTTTGATCGATGTAGCGCACTGCTGTGATGCCGCCTCCTCTCTCTGGACCAAGATTTTGGAACACCACAGGACCCACTCTCTGGTTCGGGCCGATTCCACCCCAAACCATTATGCTTGAACCTCCCCATGAGTCTCGTTCCATGACACATTATCAGAATAACGCTGGCCACGTCAACGCCATATTCTGGTCCTGCCATCTGCAGTAGATACGCAATACCAGAATAGTTCTCCATTGCATGTGTCGCCAGTTCTGGTGTTGTTAGGCAAACTGTAGACGTCCACGTCGATAGCGAGGGGTGTGAATCGGTCCACGGTAAGGTCTATGGCAATGGATGTTCTCTCTGGTGAGACGTCGGCGCACTGTATTGGTACTGATGGGTCTTCCGTGTGTTCCCACTGTCTGACGTGCTGTCTCAGATGCCTGTGTGGAGGGATTCTGCACATGCTGTCACACCTGTCGCCTTGTAGAAACCCTTGGTCTACCAGTTCGGGAGCGATCATGCAGGGTGTTGGTGGTCCGAACATTGACCTGGAAGTGATTGGCAATGGCTTGGGCAGTGTGGCCAGCGTCGAGTCTTTCGAGCACCTGGTTCCTCTGAGCCGTCGTGAGTCGTGGCATGCTGCTGACGTTGTAGTGTTAATGATTCAACCAGATATGGGGGGGGGGGATTTTATAGGGTTTTTCCCAGTGAACAGCACGTGCAGCATGAGTTACATGAAAATCATGGAGAACACATTCCCATCTCAGAAGTCAGGTTGCGTTTTTGAGAACATTTCATGGGTTCAATTCTGTGTTTGGGAAGGAGCCTTATTGCTCAGGTAAAGTTGGAGATGTGGTCACAAATATACAATAAAAACATTCGAAAAGTTTTATGCATTGCGTCTATTCAGAGTAACATACCAACATGACGTTTCTTTTGCTGCTTAGTATATTAGAAACAATAGTGGCTGTTCCTACAAATCAGCTAACAGAATGATTTTGAACAGATTCCAACGGTAAACAGCCCCTTGTGGCACAAACGGTACAGTGTTTAGTGTGGCAAGTTTTATTATGTCCGAACGAGACACAAATAAAATGAAACAAGGTACAAGTAGTATAGAATAGACAAGTATATTCTAATAATATTGTATAGGTATATACATGAACAAATTATGTGACTCTCTATACAGTATTCTTTACCAAGAGGTCCCCCTTTGCCCCTGCCTGGTGGAGTAGGCTTCCACAAAATCATTAGAGATTGTGTAATCATTATATTGAGCCAGTTGAATGTAAATTTCATATGAAAACATAATTAAGAGATCATAGTGAATATAGCCATGATAATTTCCTGCTAGTATCATCCATGTATATCAACTATGTTCAGACATTAGATAATTAGATTTGTTATTTACGTTACAATAATCAAAGCAATAAATGTCCTTGTCAGATATATTGCAAGTGTTCATGTTACGAGGTGAAAAAAGTCTAGAATTTATTGCCTTGGATGCTTTTGAAAATCTTGTGGACCCTCTAGTAGTTAAAGTTATTTTCCGATTGATTTGAAATTGATACACCAAAGTCCTGTGTACACATGGGTGAATGAACCCTTGGCAGTTGGAATTTGACAGCTGTCTGAGCACAATTTACCTCATAGAACACTGTATGGTGTATGTTCGTCTTCATTAGCTCAGTCTGTGCAGAACTGGGCTAATGTGTGTCATTAGGATAAGAATTATGTTAGCTCCACAGATTGTAAGCATAAGAATTATGTTAGCTCCACAGATTATAAGTGTGTCACTAGGATAAGAATTATGTTAGCTCCACAGATTGTAAGCATAAGAATTATGTTAGCTCCACAGATTATAAGTGTGTCACTAGGATAAGAATTATGTTAGCTCTATAAATGATAAGTGTGTCACTAGGATAAGAATTGTGTTAGCTCGATAGATTATAAGTGTGTAACTTGAATACGAATTATGTTAGCTCTAAAAATTATAAGTGTGTCACAATGATAAAAATTATGTTAGCTCCATAGATTATAAGTGTGTCACTAGGATAAGAATCATGTAAATTATAAGTGTGTGATGGCAATGGCTTATTGAATGTTCCAACTGGAGTGAAACTGAACTTGAAAGTCAAATTGAAAGTCTATAGCTAGATTTGTACCTATCTTCTTCATTCATAATAATACTACATGTACTCTTGTCTGCTTTACCACCACATATCAGATGTGAAACAAGAAAATCCATGTCCCATTCAAGTTTCCAGTTCATCAAATGAGTCAGCAATTCATGGCAAATAAGGCAAGTTAGAGTTATGTCCCTTCACCGCTAATCAAGTCCATGGCCCTTTCAAGTAGCAAGTTTTTACAACTTCGGAGTCTGGAATCACATTAAATATTTCAAGTATAGTTGCACGACGGGTCTTTGATGCGACTGAAGTTGGACTTGAGTTCGAGTCACCGGGCTCGGGTTCCTACCTCTATCACTATCAGTATCACATATACAACCAGTTATATTGTTATACGAATTACTGACAAGAGATAAACAAGCATTTAGGCTCTATGTTTTTATTTGTTTCGTATTTTATATTTTACTGCATTAAATTTTAGTTAATATCTGACAAGATTTATCAATATGTCTTGTTAGGAGTATACTGTAGACAGCCAATGACAATGCAGCTGTTCTAATCATACAAAGACATTGTCCAGTGGTGTATTTATAAACTCACCAAAGTATTCTGCATAATGCAGGAGACAGCTGTCCAAATAGGAGCTGCTCAAAATATATGTTAGCTCCTATCATGTAGAAAATCTGATTCATAAAGAGAAATAAAATTATGACTTTAATTAGTGTGGGTCGAGGGCAATAAGTAAGGTGTTGCTATAATCCTAGATGTTCGGATGGGAACTAAAATGAAGGTCCACCCATGTACGGATTGATGTGCACGTTAAAGAAACCATGACAGTTTCAATTTGATGAAGAGTAGGAGAAAAATTTACTGTCAGAGAAAAATTGACCACATAAGAAAATAAGTATTGTATTTACAAGACCTCAAACTCCCAAACAAATAGTGTTGATTGCATTTTAGGGAAAGGACTTCATAAAGTCCTCCTTTCTCATTTACTGCACTATGGTGTCCAATCAAACCCAGGTAATGAGCCCATTAAGCATGTCAGCAAACAATATTACTATTAAAATATATTTCAGATTGTATAATAGTGAGATCCTTGTGCCTAACTTTGTTAACTTTTATATTTCAGATGGTATATAGAAGTTATAAATATATATACCGGGATCAGACGAAAGTCTCCATGTTTGTTCAATGTTTACGGGACATGGGCTGTGGTAGGAGTAAATACAACTCGGGTTCTATTATTGACGATCAAGATATTAAAGACAGCACACGTAAAAAATCACATAAACAGTTAGGTGAGTTATTAAAACAGATTGGAACAAAATAAAAATTACCATAACTCTTGGTGTCGGTTTGAAGGATCGGTCCCAATGTATCTATTGATAAAAGTGGGTTTAAGTATGTAAATCAACACCTAAATGTGACGATCTAGCCTATTTGCCCTTTCTGAAAATTTCAAAACAAAATATTGAGCCGTTCGGAAATGGTCAATAGACATGTTTAAGGTGCTGTGTAACTCATTTTAGGAATTTTTTTCTTCAATTGTACAAGTGACTTGACGGGCACTTAACACTGTAACTGTGACAAGTATATAGACATGGTTATCCAGCCACCTAAACAGAATGGAAATCGGGAACTTATGGCCAACGTCACATTAAAAATGATGCTTGCACAGAATTAGGAGAGCTTTTTAAGAGTTTTCCATAAAGAAATGATTAGTTTTGTTATACGCCCACATGGAAATGTGATATATTGCCGTCACCCCTGTTCGTTGGTCTGTCGTCCACAATTTCTTGTGAATGCTCTTAACGCCAGAAGTTATCACCCAATTGTTTTAAAATTGATATATGTTGTTTACATTAGTGAGATGAAAAAGCCTATTTAATTTCTATGAATTAATTCTAGAGTTATGGCCCTTGTTTCACTTTGTTGCACCTTGTGAACGCAAACATCAATTGTTATCTGCCGATATGTATGAAATTTATATGCGTCAATTAAATTATTAAAAAGAAGAATCCTATTAGTCTGGAGGCTCAGTGCGGGGTGGGGGGTCCATCAAATAGGCGTGTATTGCTTTAAATCTTCCTAGTGCAAAAACAGAAAATTTGACCCTTTGACCCCAAATATCTCAAAAAACACCCCAACAGCTGACTGATTACCACTCAACAAAGTACTCTACGCTAAGCATGTGGACATATGTTTTGTTGCTTGGCAACCTATCTTTTTATTTTGGATGTTTTTAACAGAAAGAAAGGAAAACAAGGAACCTGTGAAACCAATAAATAGTAAAGGTGGTAGTGCTGCCAAAAAAGATAAATTAACCAGTAAAAAAACAGAAAAAATAGAAAACTCTCCAACCAAATCGCAGAATCCCTGGATAAACGGATCATCACAGTCACCTAAATTGGAAAGTTCAAATGGTTTTAAATCAGACAGGTTAACGACAGTAAGTAACATGGTATATTTTACTGTATTCATCCCTGCAAACACCACTCGAGATAAATGATACCTGGCTTTCAAAAATCAGTGATTTGATATAAAGCAGTATATTTATTAGGGTATATTTCAGATGACTTTTTATAGTCCACATTCATAATGTGGATATATGTTGCCGTCGCTCCTGTTTGTGTGTATGTATGTATGTGTGTCTGTGTGTCGCCGACAGGCCGCAATTCTTAACTGATCGTCTTGAAACTTTACATAATTATTCCTTACACCCTAAGAATGATCCCTATTGCTTTTGGTGCATGCCCGACCTCCAGGGTAAGAGCCATGCCCATTTCTTGAATTTGTTTGGTTATTGTCTACAGACGCATTTCTTAACATATCTTGAAACTTTGCATTCTTATTCCTTATACCCTAAGGAACATCCCTATTGTTTGTGGTGCATGCCAAACCCCCAGGGGCAGAGCCACGCCCATTTTCTGTTTGTGTGTCGCTTACTGGCCACAATTCTTAATCGATTGTCTTGAAAACTTTTCATACTTATTCCTTATGCCCTAAGGATGACCTCTATTATTTTTGTTGTATTTTTTGTGTGTTTGTGTTTCACCTACTGGCCGCAATTCATAACAGATCATTTTGAAACTTTGCATACCAATTCCTTATACACTAAGGATGATCCCTATTGATTTTTGGTGAACACCCGACCTCCAGGGACAGAGCCACACCACTTTGTCTTGAAACTTGGCATATTTATTCCTTATAGCCCAAGGATGGCAATTATTGATTTTGGTGCATGTCCCGACACAGAGGAGCGTAGTCACGCCCAATGTTTGTGTTTATCATATACATGCCGCATTTCTGAATGGATCAGCTTTGAACATGGCATATGTATTCCTTGTAGCCTAAGGGCGGCACTATTGATTTTGGTGCATGTCCCGACCCCCGGGGGCAGAGCCACACCCAATTTGTGTGTTAATCGCCCGAAGGTCACAATTCTGAATGGATTATCTTGGAATTATTGATTGATTTTGGTGCATGATTTCCCCCCCCCCCCCAATTGGGCGGTGCCACACCCACTTTTTGTTAATGTTTTGTGAGTCTGTAAATGATATGGGCTGCAATTATTAACAGATTTGGATCCAATTCGGAATGATCCACCATAGGGTTGTGCCTATTTATATTGGTCCATGTCCAACCCCTAGGATCTGAGCCACAAGACAAACCCAGCGCCTAGCCTTTTTTGCCTCTTGTCATATTACAGTCATTGCAGCTATTTCATATTTCATTCTCTTCATTTTAAAAAGTACCATATCAATGAAAGCAGATGTATATTGCAGTATTAGCAATGCTGTAGTTTTTATCGTCATGGGTTTGGCCACCAAAATAAGATTATAGACCTGCTATACTCATAATGGTCAGAGTAATGGAAGTTGGAAGTGTGCCCTTTTTCAATTGGTTCCCCACCCCACAGTCAAAGATACCTTCAGTTACATTTGTTCAAGTCTTGAAAGTACCATTCCATTGATGGTGGATTTGTGAGATATATCTACAGTCTGTCTTTTCCCTACTTTCAAGGTTTAGGCTACTTAACACCCTGGTCTGATATTCTAAGATTTAGCTTTATTAAAAATATATAGCCAAATATGTCATTGCATTCCATTTGACTTACTATTGTTTGTGTTTCTCTTCTATAAAATGTTTGTTCTATGTTTCAGGAATCTCGAAGTAAAACTGCTTTTAAAGATCGACAATTAACAGGAAATAAAACCAATGTACAGTAAGTCAATACTTTCTATTCACCCAAGTTAAAGATGCAGTATGTAAGATTTAGATAAAGAGCTTACATTTCCCTGTGATAGTCTTGATTTCCATTGTTATTGTTACGATAATAAACAAAGTCTTAATTATCCGTAATCGTCCCTGTCTGTCTGTGTGTGTGTGTTTGTATGTTTGTACATGTATGTGGGTGTGGGAGTGTGTATGCATTTGTATATATGGTGTATATTGAGGACACACATCTGAATACACACCTTAATAGTGGACCTGTGTCAACCGCAGATAGTGATAGTCTTGATTTCCATTGTTATCGTTATGATAATAAACAAAGTCTCGATTATCTGTAATCACCCCTGTTTGTGTGTGTATGTATGTTTATATGTATGTGTGAGTGTGTGTGTGCATTTGTACATATGGTGTATATTGAGGACACACATCTGAATACACACCTTAATAGTGGACCTGTGTCAACCGCAGACGTCCTCGGTTGAACCGAGGATAAAATAATAAGTAATCAACTATTGAAATAATAATAAGTCGCACAAGTTCAAGTAGAATATGTTAAGCCAGTTACCATTGTTTTATATAATGCCTAAGTGCAACTGGGCAATTTTTGCCTTGCGGAGTACTACCAATGGAAATTGGTGAGTCTCAAGAGGTGCCGGGAACATGTTCCCCAGTGACCCAGGGAAGCTCCTGGAGAATCATGAGCCATGTGGAACCATCGGAAGGCCTCGAGAGAACTGCAAAAAATTTCAGTGATTGCATTGTCAAGGAAAACAGGCCTGGGAGGAATCTCCGGAGCTTTCCAGATCCACAGGGAAACTCTGGGGATGCTTCCCAGGAGCTTCCGCGATATATATTTGAATCAGGGATGTCTTGGGGGGAATATTTCGTAAAAGCTCCAGGGAAGTTTTTCGCAGTTCTCCCAAGGACTCCAGATGATTCCACAATGCTCATGACGACCCCGAAGCTCCCTCAGGACACTGGGGAACCTTCTGGGGTACATATGATTTCCATCTGTAGTACATCACTGAGGCAAAAAAATCCCTAGTGGGACCTAAGCATAAGTTCCGCCGATATGCCACCACGCTACAGACTGAGATCTCCCAACATCAATATTCACCCGATGATGTTGATTATCGGCAAAGATACCCCAGAGCCTTTCTGATTATTGGGAATCATCCCCGATGATTCCAGGCAACTGCTTGGGGGACTTTCCTAGAATATTTATGACCATAGCCGAACCATCAGTGAACATTCACCAGACCATCCCCGATGCATAATAAGTTCCATTTTTCATAGGACTACTCCGATTTTTGGGGGGCAAAAACATCGGGGAAAAAATTTGTTTATTTCCATATCGCCAATGATTTTTCCCCAGTGGACCAAGGCATAGTTGTGAATAAAGTTAGTGATCTGCCATTTTCTAAAGTGTGCAAAAGAACTCATTATGAAAGACTAGGCTTTGTTATTATACTAGGTCCCCATGTATGAACTTTGCATACTACAGGAAATGGCTGCTGGTTATGGACAATCCTACATACATAATAGTTAAACTCTTCTTGTTATGAAAATCTTTTTAACATTCAGATTGGTGAATTGTTGTTAAGAGTTTCAATATCAATGTTTCATAAACAGATGTTCAATAAAGGAGAATTTTAGTTCAAATATTATTATCTATTTTTCACATGAAAGACCACGGAAGCCTTTCACTTCAAGTAAATAGCTTGAAAATGTAAGTTAGTATCTTGAAAATTCAAATTAGTGTCTTAGAAATTCAAGTTAGAATCTTGATAATTCAAGTTAGTATCTTGAAAATTCAGGTTAGTATCTTGAAAATTCATGTTAATATGTTATTAACTTAAAAGTTTAAGTTAATATCTTACAAATTTAAGTTAAAGATGCCTTCCCATGTACAAAAAGTGTGATTTGATGATATATTTGGACTAAAAACATATTCAAACTAATTTAGAAATATTAGGAATGATTATATTGGCCTAATTAGAAAATGCAAAAAAGAATATTATGAAAAATTAGACCAGAAAATAAATGATAATCAAAATTTTGGCAAAAATTATTGGTGGCATATAGTCAACTCGTTTGTGAAGAGTCAAAAATCTGAAAAGGGGGATATTCCGCCTCTTATGAATAATGGGGTTCCATATTTTAATCCGAAGGACAGCTAATTGTTTAAGGACAGCTAATTGTTTAAACGAATACTTTATTAACCAATTGGGGGGTTGGATGGCCGAATGGTTAGCACGTGCGCGCGCTGTATCATATGGTCTGTCATTGAGTCAACTGACAGGGTTTCGATTCCCCGGTTGTATGTGACAAGGAGTAGGGTCGCCTGTCCAATCTCGTGGGTTTTCTCCAGGTCCTCCGGTTTCCTCCCACTGCTAAAGACCCCTACGCACAAATTATGGAAATAAAATTGAACCATGTGTTAGTCCCGAAATGACCTAGTTTGTGTCGAGTGGACTTTATACCCCATTTCTCTCTCTCTCTCTTTTATTAACCAATTGCAGCTTTACTACACAAATGCACAACTTCCTGAACCCGAACAAAATCCTTTTTCACTTTGTCACCTAAAATTAACACCTAAAGAGGTTGAAGACATGATTTCCATTATTGATACTTCAAAAGCTACAGGCACAGATAATATCAGTGGAAAATTCCTAAAATCCACCGGCTTCGAAATTAGCAAAACTTCATGTAACATCTTTAATCTTTCTCTTGAGCTAAAAGCCGTTTCTAATATTTGGACATCAGCAAATGTGACGGTAATTCATAAAAAAAGGTGACCCATCACTATGTGGAAATTACAGACCAGTTTCTTTATTGAACATCATAATCAAAATTTTTTAAAATGCATCTACAAACATGTATTTAACTTCTTTAACCCTTTCACTGCGTATACCCGGTAGTACCGGGTATTATAAAATGTCGGTAAAATGCGCGTACCCGGTATTACCGTGTACTCAGTAAAGCCCTCGCTAAAATTAGTACCGTAACTGCAAGTGCCATCTATTGTATTTTCTATACACTAGAACATATTTCCACGTGTTTCAAAGCGGCAAACCATAAAATGGCGGAGTGCATAGTGACAACATAGATGATGCACTCTCGGCGAAGTCGTGAATGACGTCTTGCTGACCAACACGTGGACAATTTCGAGGCGGGTGATACACATAATTCGTTTCCAGTTACTTGATAATGATAGTAGTCAGGACAGTGATTGGTATTATGAAGTGCCCATGGCTAGCTATGTCTCCCGTGCATGATGAACAAGCCCAATGTGAACACGATAGCCCTGTGTCTGCAGTAGATTCTGACAATAATTCTGATGTTGATAATAATGCTGGCCTGCTGGATCGTAAAAGACGTAGGCAATTCCTGAGTCCCGAACGTGTAGATCTATTGACTGACTATATTGATAATGATATGGGACTTGGGGATGAAAGTGAAAGTAAAAACAAGGTATTGCAATCCGCACGTGGTCATGGCAGCGGGAGACGTGATGCGCGTGTTCGTGGCGGCATTGCTCATGGCTGCTATTGATATTTTTGTTCATTTTATATATCTTTATCAAAATCCAGTGAAAAAAACAATATCTTTTAAGTATTTCATGGAGAAAAATTCGTTTTCGTGTTAGCTTTAGTGAGAAATGAGAAATCCAAAATGGCCGCCATGACGTCACGTGACTACATTATTATGCAAATTTCCAAAATTCTATTTTTTCCTCTTAGCCCAACCTCATGCCCATCCCAACAGACAAAAAGATTTTTCATAAAAGCTTCCATAAGTACTGCTTGGCATTCAGTTCCAACCTCCCTTTTTTCCTCAAAAAAGGGTCTAGCACAGGCAGTGGATTTACGTCTAGCATTGAAAGGGTTAAGGATCACAATATTATTACTAATTTTGCATGGAGACTCAACTACTTATCAACTAATAGATCTTATGCACTTCTTCTGTCAAGATATTGACCACGGTCGATATACAAGAACGGTTTTCTGTGACATCAGTAAAGCTTTTGCCATAAGCTTGGGGCCGTTGGGATCAGAGGAGACTTGTTAGAATGGTTCAGAGACTGCTTGTCTTAACAGACCACAGGTTATTGTCAACTGAGCCTCCTCTGAGGCATTAACGGTCCCTGCTGGTGTTCCATTGGGCTCCGTTCTCGGTCCATTACTTTTCATTATATACAAAGTAACATCTACGATATAGAAAACATCATTAAATAAAACATTAGATTATTTGCTGATGACACTAGTTTATATATAAAAATAACTGACCCAACCGAATGTGTGGAAGTCTTAAATGGTGATCTAGAGAGAATAAATCTTTGGGCTAAGACTTGGCTTGTATCTTTAAACCCACTGCAAACTGAAACACTAGCACTAGCAAATAAAAAGAATCCATTTCTTCCGACACTACATCTAGACAATGTTGCAATTAAAGAAGTTTTTGAGCAGATAATTATAATGAGGTAATGATTAGGTCAGTCAGTATGTTAATTGAACCGTCAATACACACTAGTCTGGTGGTGTGTATGGATAGTGATAAGATCATAATAGTGTATATTGTATGTGTGGTCCCTGTGACATCACCGGCCAATCAACTGGCTTAAGACTGTTGTTGAAAAATTGAAAAGTGTTTTCGGGTGTTTAATACTGAAATGGTAATATGTCAAACTTGCAGTAAAGTGCATATCGTAACCATGCTACAAGTACAGAAAATTATGTTTGGTCACTTGATGTACTCTTTAAGTTAATTAAACTATTCAACATCATTTCATATTTTTCACACAACTCATTTCATGTTATAAGTGCAACAGTGTGATTATTTTATGTGGTATTTACGAGATTTAATACTTAAGCTGTATACAGTAAGAAACAGAAAATTTGTTTGGTTGCCAAACTTTGTATTTATCATGCTGATAAACAGTCCTCTGTCAAATTCTGTCTGATAATCACATTATTATAAGAAGTGAAATATAGTAAAGTTTAGTACCATTAAAATCACATTAAAATCCAACCAGACCAAAAAAATGCAATCCAACTTTTAGAGAAGATTTTTAAAGTTATACATTGTGCCCCATTAGGTGAATTAAAGAAAATCTTAGATAATTATTAATTTGGTTTGGATTTTTATAGTCTACATTATTTTGTTTAGACAATGTTTTTGCTGATTTTGATGAAACTAAAAATATATTATGATATCCCAAAGATCTTGGATGGTTTCAATTCTGGCATATATCTGACAATTTTTCAACGTATTTATTTCATATTTATGTGAATCTTAGGGGTCATGAGAAGAACTAATGAACAAGATAAATGCTACAGTTTTTAATGGAATTATTTCGCATTTGGTGTGAAGCATTGGGGTTATGAGAGGACAAACCCTATTGATATTGAGCATTCTATGATATTCAGTTCCGAAGTTAACCCCTTTTAGGAAAAAATTGTGAACATGATCAGTTTTATTTCAAATTCGATGTGAAGCATTGGGACAATTAGAGGATGAGCCCTCGCTTTGAAAATGCTGGTGTATCTTGTATCCCAACCCCTTGTTTATACTAATTTTAGTGTTTAAAATTTATATCTTTTTGTTATTTATACTGCTACACCGGATTCATAATGAGTTTTCGCGACCTCCACCATACCTTGAATTTAGAAGTTTTTCTGACCTCTACCTTACCCTCATAGCACACTGTATGGTGTATGCCCGTCTTCATTAGCCCAGGTTAGGAGCAGAACAGTAGGACGTTAAACTCCATTTCATTTCATTTCATTTCATTTTTCTGACCATCACCATACGATGGAAGTTTTTACATCTTCCACCTTACCTTAGAAGATTTATTGACCTCCACTCTACCTTGGGTGTCATATGTGAAAATACATACATAAAAGGATTTCATATTGTTTTCTATTAAAGTCTTCCAAACACTCTTTGTTACCCAACTATAGAAGCATTGGTTCGCCTCTTCAGCAGTATTTGTAAAATTTATTATTTTAAGAAGTAGAGTATTTATTATATTTTAGAATAACTGGCAGTCAGTTGGAGTTTTTTCGTATGCTAGATGAAAGAATTGAACAGGTATGCTATTTAATTCTAATTTTAAAACAAATGTCATAAATATAGATTTAGAGGCGATATTAGGACTTTGGAGGTCTTCGCCCGATATCAAATTTTTGATTTGACATGAATTGAATATATAATCACATTGTGGTGTTGAATTTATGATTGCGTATGAAATTAGATGTTTTGTTTGTCCATTTTTTACAAATTGTACAAATTTTTTACAAATTGAGGGGTAAGAAACTGTACCTTTTGATGAGAATCATGTCCTGCATTCAACTTTAGAATTTTCAAACCAAGTTCCAGGGGGTAGAGCCTGGGAGACTGACATGAGAGTAGTTGCCAAGTCATGCGGATAGTACAAAACACTATGGTCCACCCATGTACACATTGTTGTGTGGTTTATAGAACACTTGACCTTTGGAATTTGACCAACCTGAAGATTCCATCAAGGTCATGAGATGTAAACAAGGCTAGCGCTAACACTAACCCTAATCCACAATCCTCGGCAACAATCTCTTGCCCTAACCCTGCAGATTTCGTCAAGGTCACGAGATGTAAACAGGGCTAGCGCTAACAATAACCCTAACTCACAATCCTCTGCAACAATCACGTGACCTAACCCTGTTTATATCTCGTGACCTAGACGAAATCTGCAGGTGGCTTTAACATTTAGATCTGATCGTGGGGATATAGAATTATGGCAGTAAAAGAGGCAGGGGTGAATCGAGAAGGGGGCTTGGGGTGGGGGGTTCCCATTCCTCCTGCTCAGCTTTGCATCAATGAAATTGAATCACAATGTGATCCTATTAATTGTCCCCCGCCTTTCGAAGAAAGCAGGGGACTATTAAAATGGGTTCGTCCGTCTGTCTGTCCGTCTGTCTGTCCATCTGTCTGTCTGTCTGTCCGTCTGTCTGTCCGTCACACTTTTTGGGACACAATAACTCTCATCCTAATTGAGCTAGAATGTTCAAACTTGGTGTATGTGTTTATTAGGTAAATGCCTTGATGGAGTTCGAAGATGAGCATTTTCCGCTTAGGGTAAGCAGAGATAAGCAATTTGATTGGTTGATGCTTTGGGACACGATAACTCTCTTCCTAATTGGGCTAGAATGTTCAAACTTGGTGTATGTGTTGATTAGGTCAATGCCTTGATGGAGTTCGAAGATGAGCATTTTCCGCTTAGGGTAAGCAGAGATAAGCAATTTGATTGGTTGATGCTTTGGGACACGATAACTTTTAATTGAGCTAGAATGTTCAAACTTGGTGTATGTGTTTATTAGGTCAATGCCTTGATGGAGTTCGAAGATGAGCATTTTCCGCTTAGGGTAAGCAGAGATAAGCAATTTGATTGGTTGATACTTTGGGGCACGATAACTCTCTTCCTAATTGAGCTAGAATGTTCAAACTTGGTGTATGTGTTGATTAGGTCAATGCCTTGATGGAGTTCGAAGATGAGCATTTTCCGCTTAGGGTAAGCAGAGATAAGCAATTTGATTGGTTGATGCTTTGGGACACGATAACTTTTAATTGAGCTAGAATGTTCAAACTTGGTGTATGTGTTTATTAGGTCAATGCCTTGATGGAGTTCGAAGATGAGCATTTTCCGCTTAGGGTAAGCAGAGATAAGCAATTTGATTGGTTGATACTTTGGGGCACGATAACTCTCTTCCTAATTGAGCTAGAATGTTCAAACTTGGTGTATGTGTTGATTAGGTCAATGCCTTGATGGAGTTCGAAGATGAGCATTTTCCGCTTAGGGTAAGCAGAGATAAGCAATTTGATTGGTTGATGCTTTGGGACACGATAACTTTAGTTCTAATTAAGTGAGATTGATGAAACTTGGTGTATAGTTTCATTATAGTAATACCTTGACTAAGTTTGATAATGAGCATTTTCTGCTCAGGGTAAGCAGAGCGATACGCAATTTGATTGGTCGAGACTTTGGAAAACAATAACTCTCCTACTTTGATTGTTAGACTATAAGTATACTGTTTGATTGTTCAATACTTTGTAAAAGATAATTTGTGATAAATTTATATGTGTCCTCTAATTATTTTCCTATTTCGGCGGGGGACATCAGCCTCACTGTTGGCTTGTTCATTATAGAAATTGGATTTCTCTCTTTAAAAAGCTCGGTGTGTATGTATGCATTGTCAACAGTCAAATTTCCTTAGCAGGAACATGGCAACCCCCTCCTGCACAAATTCTGGATCCACCCCTGAGAGGAAGAAATAACAAGATTTCTGTTAAAATTAATGCAAGTGCAAGATACACCAGCTGTCTTCTTATGAAATATTCTTTGTGTCTATGAATAATTCTGTTTTTGTTTTTCAGGGAAAAGATTATTCAGATGAGTGACAAACAAAATATAGCGGACAGTTTTAAAAAATGAGTGTAACTATGTTTACATATAATAAAGAACTATTGCTTGGTGAGATAGTGACTCAATATTGTGACAATCGGACGCCATGTTTAAATAATGTGCTTATTGTGCAATACAAAATGAGTGACTCCACGGATTCCATGGATAATATAACTGAACTCTATGGGAGACGAAATATGGGTTCCTCAAGAAATAACTTGTGCTTTTTGCTTTTCCTAAGCTTCTCGTGATCGAGGTTTGGAGAATTCCCACCTACCCCCACCCTTTTTTTTTTTTTATTGAAAACAATCTTACAAAATTTTAGTATGATTAGTCAACCTAACAATTTTAATCTTGTGTACATATAATTCTCATGGTTTTACTTTCAACACAATTTTAGATCAGGTACGTTATATCCACACCTTCCATGGGTATTTTACATCACATCTTCCATATATTTTTGCATTTTTCAAGATTTCCTTAAGTTACAAGTCTTTCTATGTGATCTGTTTTTTTCTTGATAAGTACAATAGAAATTATTAGCTGTGTGAATTCCATTGATTTAGGTAAAGATAAAAATTTAATTTGGCGTGATCTATCGTATATTACGTTATATTACTATAATTCAATCTTGGTTTGTGAAGACAATACTGTTAATGTTAAACATGTGGTAGGTTATATGTATCTCAAATGTTGGTTTAATCTGTGGACGAAGACTTTTTGCACAAAAACTTCAAGTTTACACAAATCAAATCTTTTATTTTTGACCTAAATCAAAGTGGTTGTTTGATTTTCAAACAGTGTAAAATTTCCACTTAATTAATACTTAGAAACCATAATTTGTACCTTATCTATTTCTCTAGGTGTTTCATTTCTTACATAACTCACTTTTTTATTAGCTAATTTATTTAGAAAATTAGCTATAATATAACTTATAAGGGAAGATCACTTTTATCACTATAACTGCACTTCACCAAAGACTTGTGGCATGTTTTATTTCTCAAAATCGAAATCAAAGTTTTCTGATTGAACAGACATGATCAAAATAGGTTAATTTGTTTTGAAAACCAGGAGCTTTATTTTCTCATGAAGAATCAGATATAACATTACAATCAATAATTGCCAGTGGTCAAAAGTACAAGGCAGTATAATTGCCACATGAAGGTGTTCGTGAAAGAGTAAGCATACCCTGCTTAGTTGTTATTTTCCTGGTAGTGATCACCATAAAACAATAATAGATACTAGTAAAAAAAATTTATATATATTAACCAATAAAAACAAAGTGTTTTTGAATTTTCTTAAAATGGAGATCAAGACATGCCCCCAATATCACTGCTATTTATTATTATACATATTTATATTCATTAAATAATACTTTGATTGTCTCCCTTCAGTCAAATCTTCTTTTATTTACATCCAGCCAAACAACCATACACTTTTGTAAGAAGTAATCCTCATCAGTTTGGTTTATTGTATATTTTATAACGCTCTTATTTTATGTTAAATTCCACGTTTCCAAAAGTTCATGATACAGCCAATATATAATATTCTCATCTTCATTATATCATACTGTCGAGCCATCTGTCAGCATTTGACAAGATTTAAGATCAAATATTCAACAACTAAAATACATAGAAGTGTAGCCTTGGAGTGGAGACGCATATGAATAAAGTATTAAAATGCATTAACATTATGAAATGATATGATGTTGAGAAAGTTATCCAACCTTGATGATTATTTCTATGTCATTTCACTGGTCTGGTGTAGGCTGATATTTTATTCCTCGCTACATGTGACTTCATTTTATACTATTATCATTCATGGGTGACAGTGGACAAAAGTTACAAATATCTAGTCAAATATATAACCATAAGTATTTGTTATACTTTATCACTAAATTCAGTTTTAAAATATTATTATTATTTATCATGCCAAAGCTTTTTAGATACATACATTCGCATATTTCTACAAGTTTTTATACGCCCACATTGGAAATGTGGTCGTATATTGCTGTCGCCCCCGTCCGTACCTACGCCTGTCCATCGTCTACAATTTCTTATGAACACTCTACATTTATCATCTGATTGTTTTGAAATTGATATATGTTGTTTACATTAGTGAGATGAAGAAGTCTATTTAATTTCAATAATTTTCGTTAATTTCTTCTGGAGTTATGGCCCTTGTTTCACTTTGTTGATCCTTGTGAATGCTCACAAAAGGTATCATCTGATCTGTATGAAATTTATATGCAAGAGTTTAAATTAGTGACACAAAGAAGCCTATTGAATTTCAGCAATTTCTGTAAATTACTCTAGAGTTATGGCCCTTGTTTCACTTTGTTTAACCTTGTGAACGCTCCAACGACAAAAGTTATCATCCGATCAGTATGGAATTTATATGCATCATTTAAATTAGTGAAACGAAAAAGCCTATTGAATTTCAGCAATGTCCTTTAATTACGTCTAGAGTTATGGCCCTTGTTTCACTTTGTTGAACCTTGTGAATGCTCTAACAACAAAAGTTATCATCCAATCTGTATGGAATTTATGTGCATCATTTAAATTAGTGAAGCGAAGAAGCCTCTTGCTTACTGTTAATTAAGTCTAGAGTTATGGCCCTTGTTTCATTTTGTTATTGTCCTTGTTTCACTTTATTGAACCTTGTGAACGCTCCAACAACAAAAGTTATCCTATCTGTATGAAATTTATATGCATCATTTAGATTAGTAAAGCAAAGAATCACATTGAATTTCAGCAATTTCCGTTAATTTCTTGTGAAGTTATGGCCCTTGTTTCACTTTGTTGTGCCTGATGCTCTAATGACAATAGTTATCATCCGATCTGTATGAAATTTACACAGATCATTTAAATTAGTGACACAGAGACTCCTCAACAATTTCCAATAATTACGACAAGAGGACCTTGTTTAACTTTGCTGAACCTTGTGAACATTCGAAGGAAAGTTATCATCTGATCTGTACAAAATTTATATGCATCATTTAAATTAGTGAAATGAAGAATCGTATTGAATTTCAGCATTTTCAAATAATTACTTGTAAAATTATGGCCCTTTCGAACCTTGTGAATGCTCAAATGATGAAAGTTATCATCCGATCTGTATGAAATTTATATGCATTATTTAAATTAGTGAAATCAAGAATCCTATTGAATGTTAGCAATTACTTCCAGAGTTAAGGCCCTTATTTCAGTTTGTAGAACCTTGTGAACCCACAAACGACAAAAATTATAATCTGATCTGTATGAAATTGTCTTGTAAATAAATGTCCCCAATTATCTACAAAAGAATAAATGTGCGACAACCCTTGTCGGCCGCTTAGACAATTTAGCTGCTGTTGTTGCCTGGCAAACTATTCTTGTCAGATTGATCAACTTTCATCATGTTTCTTTTTTTTTTATGATTGAATATTTTATGGTAGACAGATTTATTTCATGACATTTTAATTTTATTTGATTCGATTGTGATGTTTTAATTTGATTTGTTGTGTTTTTATGAAATGTTTATTATATTTTACTTATGTTTGTGAGTGTGTTTTCTTTTCATTTTTGATTATTTGAAGACGCAATGCAACAGAAGGCCATTAATTATTTTCCTTATTAAAATTTGACAAAAATCTGAGTTGAAAAGTGTTCTTTACATAGTAGTTCAAAACAATAAAACAAAAACAAACAAAATCAGATATCATCTTGATCTTGAGGATCGTAGATATAAATGAATTATCCCAGACAGTTATGAGAAATAAAGATGGCAACAAAAAATCAAAAGAAAGTAATGTGACCTTTAGATTTGAATAATTATTTTATACCAATATGCTTTTTGGCAAGACTACTATTTATTATACTAGGGATGGGACAAAATTACAAAAAAAGTCTGCACCGGTGTTTCTTAGGCGAAATTGATTGAAAAAAACGATTTTGGCAAAATTTTTGTTCTTTCTCGATTTTTGCGCTCAGGTAATTGGCATTTTTCAAATTGGCAGCCAAAAATGTATTTTTTGAGAGTTTTGTCCGCGAATGAACCAGATATGTGTTCCAATATATCTTTTAATAGGTTTTGGAGTATGCCGAGTTCAAAAAATTATACTCCAACGTGTGTCGAGCAATGGCGGCCATCTTGGATCCAACATGGCCCCCATTTTGGTCAAAAATGGATTTTTTGGAAATTTTGTTGTCAGATGTGTGGTCAATATGTCTTTTCATGTTTTCGAGTATGCCGAGTTCAAACAATTATACTCCAACACTTTTCGAGCAATTGCGACCATCTTGGATCCAATATGGACGCCATGATGTTGGCCCAAAATGGACTTTTTTAATAAATTTGTTGTCACATGCTGTAGACATGTGTTCCAATATGTCTTTCAATAGGTTTTCGGGGATGTAGAGTACAATAAATTAATTTCCAGCGTTCTTCTTGCAAACCATGTCACGTTCAATGTTGTTTTCAAGTTCAACACTCCGCCAAACCATTCAACCTGAAGAAGAGCGAGTCGTTGGTATCAACATAATGGTCCCGATCACACGGCGGCGACACCAAACGACGTCATAATGATGGTTGCTAAGTAGAAGTATCAAATTCTAAATTTGTTTGACTTTCATGCTTAACATGTAAAGCGACAACAAAGTAGACATTTTTCGTCTTAATAATAGAAATAAGATGAAACAGAATTAAAATTTACACTGAACAAAAAAGGAAGTTGGATTATGCATTGTCTTAATTTAGAAATTAGCCTACACGAATAGAAGTTAGAAATTACATGAATAGAAGTTAGAAATTACATGAATAGAAGTTAGAAATTAGATGATAGCATGTTTGAAATTTGAGTCTAATATACTGCCATAGTGTCATGGTCTAGACGGTCGGTAGTACCAAAATTCATTTTTGCGGACCGATGTATCTTGCATGGTCTGTTGGAAAGACTAGCAGATGGTCCATTACAACAGATATAATCGGTGGCCGCTGTATGTTACAACACCTATTGCTTGAACATGCCAAGACAGGACAATTGACAACTGGACATTAATCTAGCTGTATTTTACAAATCATCATTGAGGCTGGTGTCCCTAAATAGATGACACTCATAAATTACTTGCACATCTAACATATTTATAATAATCTATTTATAAAGCGCTGAATATCCAACAAACTGGTTGTCCAAGAGCGCTCTAAGATATCTTTAAAAGATGAAAATAACCACAACACGATAAACATTTAAACACATTGAAGGAATGAACAGAATAAATGTCCGAACTTTTAAAATTACCATAAACAACAGATTTAAAGAGTTCAGTCTTAAGAGATTTCTTAAAAGCTATCATGTTTTTAGAGTCTTTAGTCTTTTTTGATAGCCTATTTCATAATGTTGGGCCACTATGGGCGAAAGTTCTCTCACCACTTTTATTTTTCACTGGAGGACATATACGAGAAGGTTCTCATTCTGTGAGCGAAGTGAACACGAGGGAGTGTAGGGTGTAATAATTTCTTGAAGATATTTAAGAGAGTCCATATTATTCAGTGTATTATATGCAATAACATTTATCTTAAATATTATCCTTTCTCTAACCGGGTGGCAGTTTAGCTGTTTAAGCACAGGAGAAATATGTTCACGTGGTCTTGTTTCAGTTACGATCCGAGCTGCTCGGTTTTGGAGCTTTTGTAGTTTGTTGATTTGCAAAGTAGGGAAATTGAACAGAAGAGAGTTACAGTAATCCAAGTTGGATAAAACAAAGGCATTAACCAACATTTTAGCAGTGTCGATGTCAATAAATGGAGGTGGTTTTCCAATATTATATAAATGGAAATTTTAAATTTATTTTCTTACATGTCAATTTAATATGAGTGTTGAATTGAAAGTTACTGTCAAATAAGACTCCTAAATTCTTTACAGATTCAGTTGGTTTTGTTTTAACATCACCAATAGAAATATGATCAAGCATCTAGCATTGAAATTGTTCATCACTCTGTGTAACCTAAGGAAAAAATCTCATTGCAGAGTCATGCAGGGCAAGTAGTCAAACATAACGCTCAAATCCGATGAAATTTCCTACCTTGGTATAGGGGAGGGAGCCTGGGTGGCTATGTGCCCTCCCTTCCAAATTGTGCCCTCGAATTTCGACAGAGTTACCTTAAATACTCAAGGAATGCCCACCCTAATGATAACACTGTGCCCCCTTTTTCTGCTGCCCTTCCCTTGTTCCAACAAAATCCAGAGATACTATAATTACATCGCACTCAATGTAGTACCAAATATGCCCGTTTTTCATGATGATGTAAGGGTCCCATACAAGCTCAATCAGACCCTAATATCCACGGATGACTTCAAAAAATAGATTTCACAGCCGGATTAATATTTCCATAATATTCAGAATCAATGAAATTTGTCATAGTTTTATTTATTTATCTAAATGAATTAAAAAAAAATTGCGACTGGAACATTTTTGCCAGTTAGCCCTCTCCTAACGTCCTACTGTTCTGCTCCGAACTAGGGTAATGAAGACGGGCATACGCTATACATTGTGCTATGAGAGAAATTTTGCCCGGACAGCGGCACTACGGCCTACTCTTATATCAAATTCCAACTGTCAAGGGATCTTTTACGTGCATGCCAATGTGTACACGGGACCTCGGTATTTCGTCCCATCTGAATGTTAGACAGCTGTCCTTGTCAGGCCCTCTGTCCTGCACCACTGACATGAAGAACCACGTCGGAAAATCTGGATGGACTTTCCCAGCCAATGCAGGGATTGAACACACGACCTCCAGGCTAGCGAGCCAGCGTCTTACCCACTGGACGGACTTTCCCAGCCAATGCAGGGATTGAACACCCGACCTCCAGGCTAGCGAGCCAGCGTCTTACCCACTAAGCCACTGTGATCCCCTGGAATGGTGTGAAATCGAGTTAAAATTGCCTTGACTATTATAGGACATGGTGTATATATATATCTTGATGGATTCTATAAGATAAATCTTACAAGAAGAAATAATGAATAAAATATAACTATGTTAACATTAATTATAAATTTATCTTATGTGAATATAAAACATAAAAAAAACCTTCAATGGTGTTTAAATATATGTGTGTGTATATTTAATTTACAAATTAAATTGGACTAGATAATCCAACAAAGACTAGAACGACAAGCCTTAATAATAATTCAATATTGGTGTGTGAGATTTATCTGAACAAACTTTTTACTTATTAAATTTAATTTGAAATAAAAAATAACTATGTCATACAATATAAAGCTCCAAATGAAAAGCAGTACTAGGACTGGTATTGGGCTAATTTTACTCATAATATACTTGTTGGGAATTGAATGATCTGTAAATGAATTCCCTAATCGAATAATAACAAGAATTGTGGGTGACTATAAATCATGGGTAAACATAGAATTGTTGTATAACAGAAACATCTTATAGACCCAATTTTTTTTTAGCAACTCTTCACAGCTGGATAAACCCATGATTACATCATGATTCTGCTTACACTACATCTGTGCAGTGTGCCTAATTCCCTCTTGAATAAATAAGTGCAAGCTTAATTATCAATGAAAATTTCGCTAACTCGGAAAAACCATCGGCTGCCAGGCAGTATACACCCACATTTTGCAAGACATGGATAGAAAACAAGCTAAAAACAAACAGGATTTTTTGTACAATCAGGGGCAATAATCGAGAAAGTTATGGTCTGAAATGCGTAAATATCAAAAGGGACTGAGATCTTTGGGATATAAAGATATGTTTTAGGTTTCATCTGAATCGGATAAAAATTGTGACCTCTAGAGGGTCCAAAACCTTCGTATTGCATACTTTTACACAATTTGTGTACAAAGAGCAGCCAATTTGTCGGGCAGTTTCATTTCCCCGAAATTCGAATTCAACCTTCATTATGGTGGAATGGTGAAATATTTTAACGGTTTTTAAAATTGGAAAAAAAAATTGTGACCTCTAGCGAATCCGCAATCTAAAAATGCGATTTTTCGAACAATCAGGCATAATCCAGGAAGTTATGTTCGGATATACGCGATTATCAAAAGGAACCAAGATCTTAGTGTGTAATGGTGTTATATTCACATGTTTTTTTTAAATTGGATAAAAATTGTGACCTCTACATGGACGGCAAGCTAAAAACGTGATTTTTGGTACATTCAAGGGCCATAATTCAGGACTTTACGATCCGATACGCGTAAATATCAAAAGGAACAAAGATCTTTGGGTTATAAACATGTATTGCAACTCTCATCAAAATCGGATCAAAATTGTGACCTCTAGTGGGTCCACAAGCTTGATATACCAGATGCTATACACTATTTGCGAACGAGGGGCGGCCATTTTGTCCGGCAGTTTTGGCCCGATTTTCACAAAATTCAAAGTCAATAAACATTATGGTATATCAGTGATATATTCGAACGTTTTTTTTAAATTGGATAATAATTGGATAAGAGGGGACCACAAGCTAAAAACATGATTCTTCATACAATCAGGGGCCATAATTCAGGAAGTTACTATCCAGTATGCCCGAATATCGAAAGGAACCAAGATCCTTGGGTTATAAACATGCATTTCGAGTTTCATCAAAATAAGATCAAAATTGTGACCTCTAGAGGGTCTACAACTTTGATATACCAGATGTTTACACTAATTTTTCCGTACAATCAGGGGCCACAATTCAGGAAGTTACAATCCAATATGTGCGAATATCGAAAGGAACCAAGATCTTTGTGTTATAAACTTACATTTTAAGTTTCATCAAAATCAGAAGAAAATTGTGACCTCTAGAGGTTCCACAACATTGATATACCATATTTTTACGCTATTTGAGTACGAGGGGTGGCCATTTTATCTGTCAGTTTTGGTCCATTTTTTACGAAATTCGAACTCAACCATCCTTTGAGTGTAACGGTGATATACTAAAACGTATTTTTTAAATCGGATAAAAATTATGACCTCTATAGGGTCCACAAGCTAAAAAAGTGATTTTTCGTACATTCAGGGGCAATAATTCAGGAAGTTACTATCCGATATGCACCAAATATCAAAAGGAACCGAGATATTTGGGTTATAAACTTACATTTCAAGTTTCATCAAAATCAGAAGAAAATTGTGACCTCTAGAGGGTCCACAACATTGATATACCATATTCTTAGCTATTTCAGTACGAGGGGCGGCCATTTTGTCTGTCAGTTTTGGTCCAATTTTTACGAAATTCGAACTCAACCATCCTTAGTCTGTAGCGGTGATATATTAAAACGTTTTTTAAATCGGGTAAAAATTATGACCTCTATAGGGTTCACAAGCTAAAAACGCGATTTTTCATACAATCAGGGGCCATAATCCATGAAGTTACGATCCTATACAAGCCAATATCGAAAGGAACCGAGATCTTAGGGTGATAAACCTATATTTCAAGTTGTGACCTGTAGAGTGTCCACAAACAATTGTGGACGGACGGACAGGGGCGACGACAATATACGTCCACATGAAAATGTGGGCGTATAAAAAGGGTGTGTGCTTGCTTGTCAGTCTAGAATGTACCGAATTGATGAAATCATAATCCTGATGTGGTATGAACAGAATAGTGATTGGACATTCCAAATTGTCTTGGGAAGCTTACCATAAACACATCCAATATCAAATACAACATAATTTACTAAGAGTTAAATTGAAATATCATCTACTTGCTTTCATTAATAGTAAAAGAAATCCCACCAGCCAGAATAATCACTATCTAATATAGCCAACAAGACGTTTTACACTCTAATTCTGACTTTAAACAAATTTGATGTACATAATATAATAACTGTATTCAAATATAAAACAAATGTACAAATAAACCAAAAGATGATGTAAGTACATATATATAACACTGATGTTGGTGTACACTGAATACACCCATGACCACACTGATGGAGGTGTCCACCGACTACACGCATATTATAGTGAGACCCTTATATATTACTATACAGTAGGACATCCCAACACTCATGTGGATGTCCAGTCCACTGATTACACCCATTGATAGACCCATGTATATTATACACTAAGACTTCACTATCACACCAATGTTGATATCAACTGACTATACCTATGCAAGGACTTCACTATATAACAACATCCTGATCACTATAACACTGATGTTGATGTCCACAGCCTACACACATGTTATAGGGAGACCCTTACATATACTGATGTTGATGTTCAATATGACTACACCCATGATATAGGTAAACCCTTATATACAAGGACATGACTACATGCACAACACCAACTATAGTTGGACATTTATATATTATACCTTAGGATTTCCCTATAACACCAGTGGGGGCCATGCTGTCACACACCTATAATGAATTCCTAGTGTATACATTAAATTATGTGAGATATCTTTTTTTTATAACCAAGACAAATCAACTCTTTTTTTCATTAAGCTGATGTATTTGTTAAATTACACTTCAAAACCAGCTCTTCTTATAAAAGGCTATATATAGTTGTAATGTCTAAAAATGATGTATAATATTTAAAGGAGCTAAATCTGATTTAGTTCCATATCAAGTGTCGAGTTGTGTTGATTGATGTATTGTTTCTATAAATGATGAGACAAAAATCTGCACAATTAAATTCCATTTCCACTGAGTAAACCTAAGCAGTAGTTGCTTTGTTTACAAATCTTAGTTTCATTTTTAGTAAAACTGTTGATATATAAAAATTGGCTGAATCTGTGGAAATAAAATAAAATCCATCTCACATATTAACAAATCAAAACTAATGAATTTGACACTATCATTTTTCACCCAAATATGGAAGAGGTCATGGGCTTTTTAATTTGAATGGTTTTTTTAGTAGGGATAGGCTGAAACAGATATATGTATAATGAAAGTTGTTTGGTATTGTATATGTCGCCGTCTGTTGTCATACGATTGAGCTTTCACCATAATTTTATAAATTTCATTATCTTCTAATGCCTTTAATGTATACACAACTCCTTTTCCATTCTCCAATCGAATTCTAAATTCCATTTTCGGATCATTTTCTAGAATTCTAAACAAAGTTTGTCGTAAATGTTCATCGTTTTGGTTATATGCAGTTAATCTGACCAGATCTTGTAAGGCCTTTATTCCACTCGGAAGAGCCAAGGTTTT
The DNA here is from genome assembly GCF_932274485.2 of Patella vulgata. Lineage (NCBI taxonomy): Eukaryota > Metazoa > Mollusca > Gastropoda > Patellidae > Patella > Patella vulgata. The sequence goes on along the minus strand of NC_065879.2, from coordinate 60,835,003 downwards.
AAACTGGATGATGTCAGCATATTTTGAACCAGGGGGACATGGGATGTTTGGATCAACACATTCCAAAACACAATAACTGATAAAAAAAAAAGAAAGATAAAAATTATATATAAAATAGTAATTACCAATAAAAAGAACAAAATCAAAATGTATGCCCTTTTTATGATAGTCTTTGTACAACTCAGAGGTAATTCTTCTTATCCTTTTGATACTGGTAACCATTGGTCACTAGCATATTCTATTATAGCCTCTTCTAATAATAAAATAGTAACCAGGTTCTCCAGACAAATTAAGTAGTGTGGAATGATCCAGTGATGACAATTTGCTATGGATCATTGTGTTCATTTTCTGTGCTTTGTGTTTTTCTATGCCTGGAATGGACCCTGACCCATGGAAAATTTATAATGTGTGTGATGGCCCAGTGACCATGCCTCCGGTAATGAAACGTTTAATAAAATCTTTTGTGATAGGCTTGAGCATAATCAGTTTTACAATCAATGATAGTGAGTGGGAATTAATTGTGAGAGTAAATTGTACAATTGTAAGGGTGAATTGTACAATCAATAATCTTCCAAAATCCAATCATGTTATGGTGACAAGATGTTTCATGCATGTCGGCTTTCATGAATGGAAATACAACTATAACTTACTCTGTTGTAGGATCTCTGACATAGTCTTTAGGACAAGGTATTGATATACATGTATGAGATCCACGTTGATTAAAACACATATTCTCTTCTCCACAATTTACTCTTCTTTCTAAACATTCATTGATATCTGTAAATACAATATGACATATATTTGAGATGAATTGTAATTCTAAAATGCACAAATTTTAAGTTTGCCAATTTAACCCATGTGCAGACACAAGGGGTATTTCGTGACCCCATGATGTTATCTTTAACATTTACAAAAATTGCTGAAATTTGACAGACTTTTCGTTTTACTAATCTACATAATGCATATAAATTTCATACGGATCGTATGATAACTTTTTTTGTTCACAAGGCTCAACAAAGTAAAACAATGGTCATAACTCTAAAAGTAATTGACAGAAATTGATGAAAATCAATAGGCTTCTTCGTTTTACCAAATCAAATGATGCATACAAATGTTATACAGATAGGGCGAAAACTTTTGTCGTTAGAATGTTCACATGGTTCAACAAAGTGAAACAAGGGCCATAACTCTAAAAGTTATTAATGACAATTATTGTTGAAATTCAATAGGATTTTTTGTTTTACCAAATCAAATGATGCATACAAATTTAATGCAGATTGGGTAATAACTTTTGTTGTTGGAGCATTCACAAAGTTAACAAAGTGAAACAAGGGCCATAACTCTAGAAGTTATTAACAAAAATTGTTGAAATTCAATAGGCTTCTTTGTTTTACCAAATCAAATGATGCATACGGCTATTTGCACAATAATAGGACATATTACTCCCAACCTGAAGATTAAAAGAAATGTAATAATAGGTCATTTATCTATTTTGATTCATACCAAGGGACCATTTTATAAATTTAAAATTCATATATTGGGATAGCTTAGCGTGTTTGCTCCTTCATATGAGTGTTTACGTACCCAGAGATAGCAAAACAGAACCACAGATATTGCATGATAAATAATGACCATTTGAGGTTTAGAAATGACTGTTCGACCTTTTTAAGTTAATAGTATGTTATTTCCACCTTATAATAACTTTGAATGGACTGTTTATTCCCATTACTTTTAAAATTATAGATGAATTATCAATTGGCATAACTCAGATGGAAAATAACAACTGTTATATCTCTACAACATTTAATTTCTTGATTTAATTATTTACAATAATTTTTATTCAATCAATGAATTATGTATTAAACAAACAAATAACAAAATAATCTGTTGCCAAGCTTTCATCAAAATAAATGGTGGATTTTGTTCGTTATATTCTCTAGAAGTTAATAACGAGGGGGGGGGGGGATAAATCAGGAGCAAGCAGTAATTCAGGAAGTTACGGTCCAATACGCATCATTATTGTAAGGAACCGTGATCTTTCGGATATAAATGTTGGGCACAGAGTTCACCTCGAGGCTAGATTACCACTGCGCATGCGCAAATCTTTGTCTGATTTCTGTTTACTAATCTGTGCACACAGATTTAAGTCTGCCCAGGGTTTTTAATGGATTACCGCGATGTCCGTTCTTGTTTTGTATATACATATAATTTTCACCAATCTTTTATATCCCACAATCAGACATGTAAAGAAATATCACAATAATGCAATGTCAGCGATATCACTTCGGTGGAAGTGGATGTTAAATAAAGCTATTTCACATATACTGATAATCCACTCGGTATTCACCATGAATCATTCGTGAGTTTTATTCGTTTGAAGGAATTTTGTGGTACAAATACGAGCAAGGCGATAGGGAAAGAGAAGTATGACCAAATTTTTGATGCATAACAGCCTGACAGCCCTTTGAAAAAATTGGGCCCACACTAGGGATGGGCGATGTTTCGATATTGTAGGTATAACCGGTATGAAAATTCTAGTAACGAAAATATCGCCTTGTAAAAAAATAGCTGCATTATCGTATCGTCACTAATATCGTCTTCGAAAAATATCGCGGTGTTGAAAATGAGAGTTAATTCCCTTTCTTCTTAAAATAAGTCTTGTTATTCGTAGCTACAGTCAGCTGATGCGGGGGAAATACCCGGTAAAGATTAAATTATTCTTCGCTAAAGTAAATGCAATGACTTCGTTAGAATTTGATGAGCAAATCGAAGTTCATGGAATTAGACAAGATGCCGGCGACAATTCGTCGTCAGTTTCAACTCAATCTGACGATAACCCGTTATTTAGAGGCGGACGACAACTTGTTCCAAAGAAAAATTGTACAAGCGATGTTTGGTTGTATTTCGGCTATGACGAATCTGACGAACAGCAGACAACTATTGTTTGTCGATTTTGTATGCGAACAATCGGCGCTAAAGGAGGGAATACAACGAACCTGTATCAACACCTCAAAATTCACCACCCCACGAAATATACCGCATGTAAACAGAAACTTGAAACCGTTAAAGGTTGTTTTAATGAACAAAGTATCAAAAATAGAAAACTGTCTTCCAATTCTTGTCATACCACCACCACCACCACCACTCAGATGTCGCTAAAGGACTCATTTCCTTATGATAAAAAATCTAAGAAGTGGATATCCATGACAAATTCAGTTACTCATTTTTTGGCTAAAGATATGATACCCATATTTACTGTTGAGAAAAGTGGTTTCCGAAATATGATGAAAACCTTTGATCCTAGATATTGTTTACCTGGTAGAAAATATTTTTCAGACATTGCCATCCCTGCTTTATATAACACTGTACATGATAAGGTTTTAGAGGAGATCAGACGTAGGCCTGTTTGTTATTTTGGGGCTACTACAGATATGTGGAGCAGCCGAAATATGGAGCCTTACTTGGGTTTCACTGTGCATTTTATAGACGAGGATTGGCGACTCAAGTCTAGACATCTGGAGACTTTATATTTTCCGTCTGACCATACTGCTGAAAATTTGGCATTGGGTTTGAGGGAGATCATTACAGCATGGGACTTTCGAGAAACTGACATGGTATGCATAACAACTGATAATGGAGCCAATATCACAAAAGCAGCATCGTTAAATAATTATCTTCGTCTCCAGTGCTTTGGACACAGATTGAATTTGGCCATAAACAATGCATTAAAAGACCAACGCATCGATAAGGCTGTAGCTTCCTGTAAAAAAGTAGTATCAGCATTTTCTTATTCCTGGAAGAAAAAACGTGAACTTTTGAAAATACAACAAAAATTACATATGCCAGAACACTGTTTAATATCAAACTGCGACACGCGTTGGGGATCTCTTCAATCAATGATAGGAAGATATTTAGAACAAGAGAAAGCAATCACGCAAGTTCTCTCTTCAGACCGCAAAAGTTTGTCATTAATACCAAAATGGCAGACTGTATGTGTCATGGAGTCTGTTAACAAAGCTTTGGCGCCTTTGGCCGATTTCACCGATGCCCTAAGTGGTGAAGATTACGTATCGATTTCATCAGTAGTACCAGTATTACATTTGCTAAATAATGAAATTTTAGTCAACGAACCAGAGGATACTGAGATGACCAAAGAAATAAAATCTAAGATTTTAAAATATCTAAATGAAAAATATTCCGCTGAGTCAGACCCAGAATCAAGAATTCTTCTAGAAATAGCAACAATGCTAGACCCAAGGTATAAAGTCAAATATCTCCCACCAAATACACAGCCGGAGATCAACGACATACTTATTAGATTCATCGCATCAACAAAAACAATACCACCTGCGCTGTCTATCACATCATCGCCATCTGATACAAATGAAAGTATGTCCCAAGATGATGGTAGCGTGGTGCTAAGAAAAAAAGTAAAGATGAATCTGGGAAAATTGTTTAAGAGGAGAGAGTCATCTGAAGCAGATATATCGTTATCACCGGAAGAACAGATCGTGAAAGAATTAGAGCGTTACCTTTTTCTCCCATCTATTGACTTCGAGCATAATCCGTTAAGTTGGTGGAAGGACAATTGCAATATTTATCCTCACCTAGCCCTATGCGCCCGAAAATACTTATGTGCTCCTGCAACATCCTGTCCATCAGAACGTTTATTCAGTACTTCCGGAAACGTAGTTACTTGTTCGAGAACACGCCTCAAACCAGCAAAAGTCAACATGTTGGTCTTTTTAGCTAAAAATTTAGATTGAACTGAGAGCTTAATTGTTGAACTGTATTACACCTTACATTGTCGCAAACTGACCATTGATATGTTTTAATTGTCTTCCTTATTTAACTAAGGTTATGTGGTTTTTACAAGTGGATACAATTAGTTTTTTAGTGTTTACTATCTGATCATATTTTGAACACTAAGTAGTGTTGTAAATTGTTTTTGAATTTTAGACAGCTATATGGTGTTTTAAAAAGGGAGTTATATAGTGACTTAAACAAATTCCCAAAGAATGGGAAATGAAAACTAATTTCATAATTCTGTCCCTTTTTTATCCGCATAAAGTGGGTTTGTTTTTACTTGTGTTTTCGTTTTGTTTTTACTTTTGTTTTATTTCTTAGATTAAAATATTATGACTCGCTAATATGGGTGTTACTTGTTTCTCATATATGTGCAGGCAAAATCTGCCCCCCCCCCCCGTAACCCTGTTTACATTGATATATCGATCTGTCATCCTGAAAAATCAAAACAAAATATTAAAAAATGCGATACGCTATAATTATGGTCTATATCATGATTATTTTACAAACAAACAGCATACTGGATATCGCCACAATATATAGCGATATCACAATATGAATACTGAAATATCGCAATGTTGAAAATAGCAGATATCGCCCACCCCTAGCCCACACATATGCACACATCTGAGGATTTTTATCCACTTAACCAGAATTCATAAACACTCATCAGAATAGGATAAAAAATTGTAACGTCTAGAGGGCCCATAAGCTAAAAACTCAATTTTTCGTACAATTGATGAAGTTATGGTCCAAAAGGTGCCAATATCAAAAGGAAACGATATTTTTGGAATATACACATATATTTTAAGTTTCATCTAAATCTGACAAAAATTATGTCCTGTAGAGTAGCCACAAACAAATGTGAACGAACACCTAGATGGAAAGGGTCGACATAATATGTCCACATGAAAATACCACAATTACGAATACATCCACCACTTGGCGACAGGCAAAGAGCAGCTCTAGAAATTTGTCATTTTTTGCGAGAATCTAAGAGAATTCTCATATATGGAATCCGCGCGAATCCTCCAAATCTTCATAATAATACTGTCTAAAAAACAAAATTGTGTTTATTGTGTTAATCTAACATTCGTCGATGATAGACAAACGGCACAATGATCATGTGACAACCATAACTGAAATTGCTAAAAAAATAAAATTCTGTATGACTATGATATAGCCATCAATAATATACTATTCAAAAAAAGTAGGGGATATTTGATTTTTAAGTGTTATTAAAGTCACCTAATGAAACTGACGAAGAAACAAATGACAAAATGAAATGAAGTTCACATTCATCGATTTATTCCAAATGATCGTTAGACTAAGTAAGGCACAGACTGACCATTATAAGGGTAAAATGATACCCGGGGTCAAACAGCAAAGTTACCACAGCATCACAACCAAGTCAGTAACGGGTAAATCCTCCTCTGTTTGCCAAACAAGCATTGATCCGACGTGGCATACTCCTAATGAGACGTCTAAGGTCATTTTGGTCCAGATTGTCCCATTCCTGTTGCAACGCAGCAGCAAGTTCTTGGACATTGGCAGGACGTTGTTTACGTTGACGTAACCTCTGTCTAAGCATGTCCCAGACATGCTCGATGGGGGAGAGGTTGGGACTCAGTGCTGGCCAAGGTAATGTGGTGATGTTCTGTTGTTGGAGGTAACCTGTAACGATCCTGGCCCTGTGACATCTTGCGTTGTCATCCTGGAAGATGAAACGGCGGCCATGACGTCGTGCGAACGGCACAACATGGACTGCCAAGATGTTGTCCCGGTAGTACTGGCCTGTAACACGCCCTGCAACAACATGTAAAGCCGTTCTTCCAGCAACAGTGATGCCTCCCCACACCATAACAGAACCACCCCCAAATCGATCATGTCTGATGACGTTAACGTCTTGGAAGCGCTCGTTTCGACGACGCCACACCCTCCTACGTCTGTCCAAAAAATCAACAGTGAACCTTGACTCATCTGAAAACATCACATTGCTCCAGCGTCGATTATCCCAGTGCTGACGATCCCTACACCAACGACGTCTTGCCTGAATGTGATGATCTCTCAAACAAGGGATCACGCGAGGACGTCGGGCGCGAAGGTGACCCCTATGCAGTCGATTCCGAATCGTCTGGCCACTCACTCTCACACCAGTGTCTGTTTGAAGACAAGCGCTGATCTGATTTGCTGTGATGACACGATTTCTCAAGGCCAAGGTACGGATAAATCGATCCTGGGCTTGAGTTATCGCCCTTGGTCGACCTGAGCGTGGTCTGTCCTGTACAGATTGTGTATCACGGTATCTGGACCATAGCCTGCTTATGACTGACTGAGAAACATTCATCGTCCGATCTGTAGCATGCCAAGGGCACGTAACCTTTCATTTTGGGTAAGCCGACGCATATCAAAATTTGTTTTCTGGTCACTAAAACAATTAAACTGATGTTTCCACCCTGGAATTCAATGCCACAATGACTGTAACATTCAAAGTCAGAGTCGTGCAAATCTTGGGTTAGACCCCCATGATGATCCCAAGCATCACCTGCATTCCATGTGGTAGCTATTGGTGCGTTTGGGCGTCACATGTAACTGGAAATGTTTCTTCTGTTAGGTTCTATAGTGACTTTTTTCGTAGTCATTTGCATATTTTAGTATTATGCCCCCAAAATCAAATATCCCCTACTTTTTTTGAATAGTATATTTTTAAAATTAAGCCTCTATCAGCATGTGTATAAAATAAAAAATCATATCGGTAAATGCTATTTAGAAATGGTTTATTGACCTAATTCCAACCGATATTTCACATGTCATTGGAATTCGGCATTGGAGAATCTGTTGGGAAAATATCCACTGTTTCTCTCTCCATGTATTCGGTGTTCTATCAGGGGATTATATTCAATGAAGATTTAAATTTACATAACAACTGGTCAGTGAATCCATCAATGTATGATGCAATTATTTTTTTAATATCTACCGGTACCTGAAATTCACACAGATGGAGCATATAAGATGCGCAATTCACAAACCATGCCGAGATCGTCTTCATTCGCCACATGGCGTATTTTACTGAATCTATTATGAATTATCAGCAAGCTTGTTTTGTTTTTTACCGGATTATCAAAATCACTGTTAAATATGCTAACACTACTCGGATTATGAACCACATAATATGGCCAATTCTCACTAATGCCTGTTGTTGTAGCCGACAAGCAAGTTGATTGTCTTTATTAACAAGTAATAATTAACCGTTTGTAATTTAGCCAAAAGTAGATTGATTTATGATACCCTAGTGGCGGATTCATTGTTTTACCAATCGGTTAGATTAAACATCAATCGGCTAAACCCAACAAAATACAACCATTTAAAAACACTGACCCTGACTGACATTCAATAGTTTGACTCGACAATTCTCCGAAATTATTTATAGAATATAAATCTATTTTTCTAGGCTGTAAGAAATTTCATATTTTTTGCTAAAATAAACTCTTGGATTGCACTAAATGAGCTAATTAACCTCAATGGAACATATCTTTAATACTACTTCACATTTTATTACAGATTGTCTTTTTCTTACTGAGTATATACCAAAATCATTTCTTCGCATCTAAAAGCTATAACAATTCAAAGTTTATTGATAAAACTAAGTTTGCCTTGTGTTTAGATTTTTGTATTTAAGATTTGTACCTGTACAACCGAAACCATCTTTAGTTGTTCTGTAGCCAGGAGGACAGTCACAAGTGTAACTTCCACGAGTATTTGTACAGTTATGTTGACATAAATTCTTTCCTGTTTCACATTCATCAATATCTGAAAATACAACAAATTATTTTGACAATATATGTCATTAAGTCTATCAGTGTCTTCAGAAGAATTACCAGTGGAAAATTCATCTGTGTAGCTTCTACTGTTCTCTCCTTCAGCCAGTAACAACCAGCGGCTGCCAGGCAGGATACGCCCACATTTTGCAAGAGATGGAAAGAGAACAAGCTAAAAACAAACAGGATTTTTTGTACACTCAGGGGCAATAATCCAGAAAGTTATGGCCTGAAATGTGCAAATATCAAAAGGGACACAGATCTTCGGGATATAAAGATATGTTTTAAGTTTCATCAAAATCGGATAAAAATTGTGACCTCTAGAGTGTCCACAACCTTCGTATTACACACTTCTACACAATTTGCGCACAAAGAGCGGGCATTTTGTCGGACAGTTATGGTCCGATATGCGCGAATATTGAAAGTAACCGAGATCTGTGGGTTATAAACATGGATTTCAAGTTTCATCAAAATCAGATGAGAATTGTGATTTTGACACAATATTTTGACACTTTTTGCGAACGAGGGGCGGCCATTTTATCAGTTTCGGTCCGACTTTTACGAAATTCGAAATCAACCATCGTTAGGGTGTAACAGTGATAAATTGTAACGTTTTTTTAAATTGGATAAAAATTGCGACCTCTATGGGGTCCACAAGCTAAAAATGCAATTTTTCGTACAATCAGGGGCCATAATTCAGGAACTCAACCATCCTTAAGGTGTAACGGTGATATATTGTAACGTTTTTTTAAATCGGATAAAAATTGTGACCTCTACGGGGTCCACAAGCTAAAAACACAATTTTTCATACAATCAGGGCCATAATTTAGGAAATTAGGGTCCGATATGCACAAATATATAAAGGAACCGAGATCTGTGAGTTATAAACATGCATTTCAAGTTTCATCAAAATCAAATGAAAATTGTGACCTCCAGAGGGTCCACCTCCCGGATACACAATATTTTGACACTATTTGCGAATGAGGGGCGGCCATTTTGTCCGTCAGTTTCGGTCCGATATTTACGAAATTCGAACTCAACTACTCTTAGCGAGTAACGGTGATATATTTTGACTGTTTTTTTAATCGGATAAAAATTGTGACCTCTACGGGGTCCACAAGCTAAAAAACACGATTTTTCGTTCAATCAGGGGCCATAATTCAGAAAGTTATGGTCCGATATGTGCGAATATCGGAAGGAACCGAGATCTGTGGGTTATAAACATACATGTCAAGTTTAAACCAAATCAGATAAAAATTGTGACCTCTACAGTGTTCACAAGCTAAAAATGTGATTTTTCTTACAATCAGGGGCCATAATTCATGAAGTTACAGTCCGATGCATGCCAATATCGAAAGGGACCGAGATCTTAGGGTGATAAACCTATATTTTAAGTTTCATTGAAATCGGATAAAAATTGTGACCTGTAGACTGTTCACAAACAATTGTGGACGGACAGGGGTGATGACAATAGACGTGCACATGAAAATGTGGGCGTATAAAAACTCATTTCTTTTCTTTCTGAATCTTCAAATTCTTGTTATGACTTAACAGTAAGTTAAAATTATGGAATGTGTTTAACCAACTCTTTATCACATGTAAAATCTGTGGATGTCCTTTAAAAGCTGTGCAACAACTGCTGTCAATATATGACATGTTTTAGAGTACTGCACAAAAACTGACATGCTTATTTTTAAAAGCAGTAAGTATTTTTGATACTGGGCTTTCTGATCAGTAAATTTATACATATACACATAATAAATCAAAACTGGTATTAATCATTTCCATATACAAACACTGCTTTATAGAAAATGGTTGTAATAAACTAGAAGTGGGAGGGGGTAGAAGGGGACTAAATCAACCATGCTACAAAGAGAAAACATTTAAGTAGGTTACTGCTTTACATATACTAAAATTCACATGTAATATATATTTAATTTCCATCTTTTTTTCTTTCTCTAAAGATTATAGAAATTATGAGGATTTAGATGACTAAACAATTCAGGAGATAAAAGTTAATTCTAATTTCTAAGAGTCTATATTGATATAAACAATGTTAAAATATTTGGATGCCCATGCCTAAATAGATATCATGGGCAAAAACCTATAGCTATAAGTTCCGGCTAATTTTATATGTCTCTAAAAAGATAATATTGATATAAATATGCTAAGGCTATTTGGGATGCCCATGCCTAGTAAGAAACCATGTGCCGAATCCTACCAATACATGTATCATTTCCATGATATGTTCCCGCAGGACAAGATGTTATCTCACGTTTGTAACGGCTCCCCCTATAAACAGGCTTACGATCTTTCCTCCGATTGTCTGTCGAAAAAACTCGCACAGGCTGCACAAATTCTAGCCCTGTAACAAATTAATAAAATATTGTAGAAAAGAGATTTGCTTTCATATCTTATCTTAGATACTTCTATTGTTTTTGCCCTAAAAGTTTTAGTTCGAGTACAATTACCATCTACTAGAATATCTAAATTTTTTGCAGAGAATTTATAATTTAGATTTTCATATTTTAATACATCTTTCCTAATTCAATTTTAAACTATTTTGAGAATAAAAAGTTCTGGTATTTTGAGAACAAACAGTTCTGGTATTTTAAGAACAAAAAGTTCTGATATGTTTATGGATAAAAGGCTTTGATATTTTGAGAATTCTAACCGGCACATGATTTCTTGTCTGCAAGTCGAAGTTGACCAGGGGGACAGATACATTCAAAACCACCATATTTATTAAGACACTGAAAATTACAGACAGGGGGCCTTTGTTGACATTCATTAATATCTGAAATAAAAGCCTTGTTGTTATAAAATTCTGTACAATCAAAATACATGCAACATTGTGCGGTCTCCTGACATATTATTTTTTGTCAATGATGCAATGTCTGTTTTTACAACCTGTATTATTTTTTCAAGAAGGTATGCATTTTACAACAGTGATTTTCAGTAAAAATGGTACGTGTGACATATCACATTGCAGAATATCTGGTAAGGAATGATTTTCTGGCAACTGAGGGTCACAGATGACACTATCAAAGTGCTTATCCAGCATAGGCGTAGGAGCCGGAGGGGGCCCCCCCAAAAATTTATTTTCGGGCAATGAAAAATTCGACAACCTTTTTTTTTCTATTAATGTTTAGAGAAAAAATATAACTAACTTATTTCTATGAGATCCACACTGCCCGAAAAGTATTTTCTCGTCTTTTTCTTGTCCACTGCATATGCCCGAAAATATGCCCGAAGCTCTCTTATGATAGGTATGCCCGAAAATAGGTACTGCCCGAAAAACGGGCATCGGGCCGGAAAGCGGCAGAGGAAACTAGCAGTAAAATGCGTGTGCGACCGTCAAATATTCCAAAATTTGCCCCCCAAAAAATTTATTTTCGGGCAATGAAAAATTCGACGACCTTTTTTTTTCTATTAATGTTTAGAGAAAAAATATAACTAACTTATTTCTATGAGATCCACACTGCCCGAAAAGTATTTTCTCTTCTTTTTCTTGTCCACTGCATATGCCCGAAAATATGCCCGAAGCTCTCTTATGATAGGTATGCCTGAAAATAGGTATTGCCCGAAAAACGGGCATCGGGCCGGAAAGCGGCAGAGGAAACTAGCAGTAAAATGCGTGTGCGACCGTCAAATATTCCAAAATTTTCTTGGTGGGTCATTCGCCTCTCAAAGAAAACCGGCGCCGCTGTCTATAAATCCGAAATTTTTCGGGCATTTCTAGTTTTGCTTCCCTAACTGTCATCGAGCCCTAATAAAACACTAATTTTACTTTTCTTGTAATTGAATATCACGAATTTGTACTGAGTTGACTATGGATTAAAACACTTTGTCTGGAGCCACTCTACTTTGTGTGACATTTTTCAGGCATCGATTATTATTTGTGAATGCAGATGCAACAGTCTGATTGGATGGTTAGAATTCAGAGTGGGATTTCAGTTACAAAACCATTGGATACTTTTGGAGTTGCTTACACGGGCTAGAATAGCAGAAAACGCATTTACGGTGATTAAATTTTCAAATTTTTCTCCGGGAGGGTGAGGCCTCCATATACCGCGCGACGATTGATTGGTTGTTTGGAATTCGGGTCAGCCACCTTAATTAGGCTATATTAGACCGCTTGAAGTTGCTTTGTTCACTGGCTGAAATATCGGGAAAACGCGTTTGCGGCAGTTAAATTTCAAAATTTTCTCCCAACGGTCCCGTCTTCGAGGACTGTAAACGATTGATTGGAATTTCGAGTCAGCCACCTTAATTAGGCTATATAAGACCATTTTGAAGTTGCTTTGTTCAACGGCTGCAATAGCAGGAAAAAGTGTTTGCAGCCGTCAAATATTCCAAAATTGTCTTGGGGGGGGGGGGGTTATACAAGGTCGCTGCTGTCTGTAAACCCGAAATTTTTTCAGGCATTTCGGGTTCTGCCCCCCTAACTGCCATCGAGCCCCTACGCCTATGTTATCCAGGGCTGTAACTAGCTAGCTCAGATAAACGAGGTGGGCGGGAAGTGTTCTCAGGCGTGCTGTAAAATTGACGGACAATGTATATCTATTGTTTTTATCGTCGACAATTTTTTCCCAGGGGGTGGGGGGGCGGGGGGCGAAACTTTTTGCAAGGGGGGGGGCATAGTTACAGGCCTTTACTTATCTACTATACTTAGTCTCAGCAGAAAATGCCCTTGATCGAACATAGTCAAATGTATTGATTTAGTGAAAATATACTACATGTTTCATGACCTTCATCATCAAACTTAGTCAAGATATTGGTAAAATGAAAGTATACACCAAATTTTACAACTCTCACATAATTAGAATCAAATTCTTTGTGTTCCAAAGTCTCGGCCAATGCTTTACACTCTGCTTAATCTGAGCAAATAAGTCTTATTATTGCACAAAGTTTAAGTATTTATGCAATGAAACTATACACTTGGTCTCATCCAATTAGAAGAAAAATCAAATTGCTTGTCTCTTTTTAGCCTAAACAGGAAATGCTCATCATCGAACATGGTCAAGGCATTTACCTAATAAACACCTTCACCAGATCTGAACATTCTACCTCAAATAGAAGCATAGTTATTGTGTCACAAACAATGTGACGGACGAACGAATCCAATAGGAAAAGTGAGGTATGTTTAGTACCACTGTACCCAGACCTGTATTATTGCTTAATGACCCACTGCATAGATTATTCATCATCGATTTACCTTAAAAAATATACTAATAACCAATTTATAAAAATATAAAAGGGATGATCTTCCATTTATACATCCTGTCTTTGTTTTATACATTTTCTGTATAATTTACTACAGATTAACAAGACATTTTTTATTTTATTACAGACTAACAAGATATTTTCTATTTCATCACAGATTTACTGGACATTTAATTCAAATTATGAACATTTCTAGCATTATAATATGAACATTTCTAGCATTATTTCCATTTATAAACTAATCTTTAAGAGTTTTTAGACATAAAAAGATAGGTTGCCAGGCAACAAAACATACGCCCACATCAGCTTAATCGTCCGAGCAGTCGACAAGGGTTGTCACATATTTATTCTTTTGTAGGTAATTAGGGGAATTTAATAGACAATTTCATACAGATGACATTATAATTTTCGTCGTTTGATGTTTCACAAGGTTCTAAAAACTAAAACAAGGGCCGTAACTCTGGAAGTAATCTACAGAAATTGTTCAAATTCGACAGGCTTTTTCGTTTTACTAATTCAAATAATGCATATAAATTTCATACAGATCGGTTGATAGCATAACTTTTGTCGTTAGAAAGTTCACAAAGTTCAACAAAGTAAATCAAGGGCAATAATTAAATGATTCATATCAATTTTATACAGATCGGTTGATAACTTTTGTCATTAGAGCATTCACAAGATTCAACAAAGTGAAACAAGGGCCATAACTCAAAATGTAATTAACGAAAATTGCTGAAATTCAATAGGCTTCTTTGTTTTACTAATTTAAATGATGCATATAAATTTCATACAGATCGGTCGATAACTTTTGTGGTTAGAGCGTTCACAAGGTGCAACAAAGTGAGACAAGGGCCATAACTCCAATAGAAATTAATGGAAGTTATTAAAATTAAATAGGCATCTTCATCTCACTAATGCAAACAACATATATCAATTTCAAAACAATCAGATGATAAATGTAGTCTGTAGAGTGTTCACAAGAAATTGTGGACGATGGACGGACGGACGGGGGCGACGGCAATATACGACCACATTTCCATGTTGGCGTATAAAAAGCATAAAAATTAACTGTAGTTATTGTTTACATTCTTTGAAATGGCTTATATAAACAAAAGCCTTTACACCCTCTGCATCATCAAAAAAATTTTCATTGTTACAACCTAAAATAGTAATAACCTCCACAAAATTAATTAACATTTACAAATTTGAAATGAAAGAGATTATCAGATGGCCTGTTATCATGTCTATAAAAGGATCACCTTACCTGTGCAAGCTTGTCCTGGGCCACGTGATTCTAAACCTGGTGGACAGGCACACCTGTAGCTACCAGGTGTATTAATACATCGTTGATTAGATAGACAGCGATGTCGTCTTAACAAACATTCATCTACATCTGAAAACATCAAAATCATTTAATCATGCCTATATTACAAAGGGTGGGGTCGATTGGTACTGCATGTGTTTTATGTGCTTTAGATCCTATAAATGTCTGTCAGTGAGTCAAGTGGTGTTATTTCGTTCCCACACTTGTACGGGACAAGGAGTCACCTGTCCAACCTTGGGGTGAGTTCTCTCAGTGTCCTCCGGTTTCCTCCCACTGCTAAAGACCCTTATGTGCAAGCAAATCATTGAAATACAATTACTAATTTGTATACGTCCACATTCCACTTTCATGTTCGAGTATAATGTTGTCAACCATGTGAGGATTGTTTGGCTATTTCTACAGAGGAATCCTATCGATTTTTTGCACCTACACCTTGTAAATACTCTACGGATTGAAGTTTCATTATTTGCTTGGATTGTGCAGTTAGTTTTAATTCGGAGTCCAACCCGTCGCTGAAAGCTTTTGAAACTTGCCAGGATTGTTCAGCTAGCACTGAGGAAGAATATTATCAGAATTCAAAGTCTGTCATTAATACCTTGGAAACTACAGGTCAGATTTTTTTTAGACTGGAAATGATATGGATTTTAATGTCCTACTTTTCAGCACCAACTGGCTAATTAAGAAAGGCATCCATGCAGGGTGCTACCTCCTCATCAAATTCCAACTGTCAAGGATTTTTAAACGTGCATGCCAAAATGTACGTGGGACCGTGTCTAGTGAGCCAGCACCTTCTCACTAAGCCATTCACTGTCACCACAAAAATCAAAGTGGTTGTGTCATTTTCAACGCACCAACAGTGAGGTTGATGTCCCTTACCCATATCCCAAAATAAATAGATGACACATATACATTAATTGCACATTTATTTTTTTGTAAAGTATCCAGTTATCTATACTAGCCTGTGCAGAAAAGGATTATGATTGAATTTACTCAAGGATTTGATGTAGTGAAACTGTACACCAAGTTCGATCACTCTTCCGCAATTCTAATCTTGTCTCAAAGTCTAGAGTCTAGACCCAATCCAATTGCTTATATCTGCTTAACCATAGCAGAAAATGCCAATCATAAAAATCAATCAAGACATTCACCTAACAAACATCTACACCAAGTCTGAACATTTTAGCTCAATTAGCAGAGTTCTTGTGTTCCAAACAAATAGTGTGACGGACATGCAGACGGACGAACCTATTTCAATAGATCCCTGCTTTCGAAAGGGTGGGGTCAATAAATCTTTAACGGTACAGACATTATCGGATCATTATATACCGGGTAGTTAAAATTTTAATATAGGCCTACATACATACCAGTACATCTGCCATTTTGTTGTCGTTGGTAACCAGAAGGACAAGTATTTCTACATATGTATCTACCATCTGTATTCTCACATTGTTGATCAGCTCTACATCGATGGCTGCCATCTTTACACTCATCTATATCTATTTTTATAGAAACATATCAATATCAAAACATTACCATACATTGTCAGAAAAATACTATCATATCTTTAACTATCACAGAAACTGTCTGTTGTCACAGTAACATAATATTATATCTACATATTTTCATAAAAAAACATCTTTGTAAAATGTAAGAAAAAAAGACAAATAAAAAGACAAATGATATGAACAGCTCTTGTCCAACTTTTCCTATTTGTATATTACTTATACTATCTGGAGTTTTGTTTACCAAAATCTGGCATGGGTTTGTTACCACTTTTCGTACAAGATAAGTTTATACTAAATAGACCATACCTTCACAAAGTGTTTGTGTTTTTTGTCTGTAACCTCTAGGACAGCTACATCTGTAACTACCTCTAGTATTTATACAACGATGTGTACATGGATTAACAGCTTGGCGGCACTCGTTTATATCTGTAATTAAAACACATAAATTTCTTTGAATAGTGTTTGAAAAGGCGTGGGATATAAACCTGTGTGCAAAATCCAGATACATTATTTGGATTAAACTTGTATGTTTTTAATTGCAACTGTAATATAATTTTTCACATTGAGTGATTTGAGCTCCAGCTAGAAGAATGCCTCATGAGAATTAGGGCATCAAATGAATTTTGCAAATTTTCAAAGTATAGAATTGGTTCAATAAATGAATCTTCATAGAACTGAGATGTATTTCTAACTTCTAACCTGTATATTTTGAGTTTTACCCAGATCACGCTAAAATTAAACTGTTTTTAAACACTGGAACAGGTGTAGATAATCTCAAACAGGCATTCAATTGGGTTTAACTGATTTATTCACATCTTAGACAATAGATTGAGTTATTTAAGAAAGAGAGAAATGGGATTTAACATCCTGTACTTTTCTGCACCAACCGAACCAATGAAGATGAGCATGCATCAGGCATTTTGTTATGAGGAAAACTGTAGCCTCTATATAGGGTTCACAACCAATTGTTGATGGACTGACAGATATAGTGACGACATAATATGCCCACACTGAAATGTGGGTGTATAATAGAGATTGTGACCTCTAGAGGGACCACAAGCTAAGTAGGTGATTTTCATACAATCACGGGCAATAATCCAGGCCAGTAAGCTATGGTCTGATACCGGTATGTGCCAAACTCAAACCCAACTGTGATCTTTGTAATATAAACATATATATTTTAAGTTTCTTCAGCACTGAGACGAGAAACTTGTTGTTTCAGTGGTAAAAAAACATTTGAACTTGGATTTCTGAAGGCACAGCTATTTAGTAGAAAGTAAACTCAGGGTAATAGTTACTGAGTAAGAAAAATCTATAAACAAATTCAAAATTTCAAAAGTTCCATTGTTGTTATCGCATGGTTGAAAATAAAGATTTGTGATTAAAATCAAACATTTACCAAAACATCTTCCTCTAAATGAGAGTCTATAGCCATCTTTACATGAACATTGATAACTACCAATAACATTTGTACATTGATGGGAACATAGACGGCTATTTTCTTCACATTCATTCACATCTGAAACAATTAATAATTAAATGAGTAACATCTGAAACATTTCATATTTAAATATAAAACATCTTAAATAATCCATAATCAAACATCTGAAATAATTCATGACTAAATGAGCAACATCTGAAATAATCCATAATTAAATGAGCAAAATATGATATAATCCATAATTAAATGAGTAACATCTGAATTAAAACATATATATGACGTCACCCTTTGATGTTTTTAACCAGTATATAGGAGAATGTACGCTTTTCTTAAATAATCGTCTATGTTTTATAAAACTGTTCATTATTGATTGAAAATAATGGAAAGGTTGACTAATAATAGACACTTATCTGAAAAATGAACATGTATTTTGGGATAATTTATTCTCTGAACAAATTAAATTACAGTACATGAAATTACTTTAAAACCTCATAGTTACCGAAATGTCACTTGACCGAATGTTGATTTCACGTGTTTGTCTACATAAAGAATTCCACTTAAATCCATCCGTTATATGTCACTTGTTCGTTTAATAGTACGTTCGGCACTAGATAGATGATACATTTTTATACGCCCACATTTTCAAACCTTCTTTGTGGACACTCTACAGGTCATAACATGAAATATAGGTATATATCCCAAAGATCTCGGTTCCTTTCGATATTGGCTTGTATTGGACCGTAACTTCATGGATTATGGCCCCTGATTGTATACACTAGATGTCACAATCTTTATCCTGTTTTGATCAAACTGAACATGTGTTTAAAGTTTCATCCAAATAGGATAAAAACTGTTGCCACTAGTGGGTCCACAACCTTGATATACCATATTTTTACACTACATGTATTTGCGTACAAGGGGAGGCAATTATGACCGCTATAGGGTCCACAAGCTAAAAACGCGATTTTTTCGTACTATCAGGGGCCATAATTCAGGAAGTTAAGGTCTGATATGCGCGAATATCGACAGAAACCGAGATCTTTGGGTTATAATCATACATTTCAAATTTCATCAAAATCAAATAAAAATTGTGATTTCTAGAGTGTCCACAACCTCAGGATTACATATTTTTACACTAATTGCGTACAAGGTGCAGCCATTTTGTCTGGCAGTTCGAGTCAGATTTTTATGAAATTTGAACCCAACCTTCATTGATGTATAACGCTGATACATTTAAACACCTTTTAAAATTGAATACAAATTGTGACTTCTAGCGGGTCCACAAGCTAAAGATAGGTTGACAGGCAACGAAACATACGCCCACAGCAGCTAAATCGTCTGGGCAGTCAACAAGAGTTGTCACATATTTTTACTTTTTTCGGTAATGAAACATTTATAATACATTAAAATCTGATTAAGAGTAACAACTCATTAAGTAATTATCAGAAAACCATTAGAATTTGTTTGGTTTTTATAAAGTTTTGCCCCATGCTAATGTTAGTATATCAAACTTTTAACATCATGGATTTAGCTGATCAAGTCATAAAAATTCATTGAAAATCAATATACTTGTTCGTCTCATGACCTTAAACTCTGTGTATGAATCTGAATTCAATCGGATGATAACTTTAGCTTCTAGAGGGTCACAAGATTTTTCAAAGTGATCAAGGGCCATAACTTTGGCAGTAATTATCGGAAATCGTTGGAAATCAATATGATTCTTCATCTCATGACCTCAAACACTCTGTATCAATTTAAAGTCAATCAGATATAAACTTTAGCCTCTAGAGCATTAACAAGATTTTTTGAAGTGATCAAGGGCCATAACTCTGGCAATTATCGAAAATCACTGAAAATAAATAAACTTCTTTGTCTCATGACCTTAAACACTGTGTATAAATCTAAACTCAATCGGATATTAACTTTAGCCTCTACAGCATTTACCCCATTTCTCTCTCTCTATATATTTTTATTTCTATATTTACATGATTATTTTACACGTTATAACTCTATCTACACCATTAAATATTACTGTTTTTTTTTATATGTTAATTTCTATTTTTCTATATTTACATGAACTACATATTTTTTAAACCATATCTACTATATTCTATATTGATATTGTGATTTTATCCATTGTGTTATGTTATTTTTATTGTAAAGCGCATCTGAACATGTTTATCATGAAAGGAGCGCTATATAAATATATGTAATAATAATAATAATACAGATTGGATGATAACTTTTGGCTATCGAGCGTTCACAAGGTTCAACAAAGTGAAACAACGGCCATAACTCTAAACGTAATTGCTGAAATTCAATAGGATTCCTCGTTTCAATAATTTAAGTGATGCATATGAATTTCATACAGATCAGATGATAACTTTTGGCGTTCACAAGGTTCAACAAAGTGAAACAAGGGCCATAACTCTAGAGGTTGTAAACAGAAATTGCGGAAATTCCATAGGATTCTTCATTTTACTAATATAAATAATGCATATAAATTTCATACAGATCGGATGATAACTTTTGTCGTTAGAGCGTTCACAAGGTGCAGCAAAGTGAAACAAGGGCCATAACTCCATAAGAAATTTTAACAGAAATTATTGAAATTAAACAGGTTTCTTCATCTCACTAAAGTAAACAACATATATAAATTATAAAACAATCAGATGATAAATATAGTCTGTAGAATGTTCACAAGAAATTGTGGACAGCGGCCGAATGGATAGGGCAACGGCAATATACGACCACATATCCATGTGGGCGTATAAAAAGTGCTAAGGCACTAGGTGATGGATTTGGATAAAACTCGGTGCATTTGACCTCTATGAGCCCCAGATCTGCTTGCTAAAGAACCCATTACTATGATTTTTACTATGATTTTTCAAAATTTCAGTCGATTTCAGCCGATACCTATTTTTAGCAGTGAGATACATTTAACCTAATTTCCACCATACCAAGTATTCCAGCTACCCCTGGTATCTGATGTGGCCTTTATCATCCGAACCCCTACATTGCTGCAAGCCAAACATAACTGACCTGCGGAGGGTTAAAGGGATTAGTGAAATATATGTTAATTTATGGTAAGACTACTAGTGTATATCATTGTGATCAGCTTATCCGAAATAAAAACTTGGGTGTTGAGAAAATAGGTTGAGACCTATAAGTTCCTTGAAGAAATTTAATCTCTAAAATGCATTCTCTTATGATTCCATAATTGTGATCAGCTTATCCAAAATAAAAACTTGGATGTTTGATAAAAATTTGATAAGGATCTATAGGATCCTTGAAGAAATTTTCATAAGGATCTATAGGATCCTTGAAGAAATCTAATCTCTAAAATGCATCCTCTTATGATTCCATTGCTCCAACCAAATTTGAAACAAAATCTGTAAAAACCTATAGCTTTTATTGCAAAGGGGGGATAAAGGATTATAAATATTGATAGCCTTTATTGCATTCATTAGGTTTTTTTGAAAAGAGGGCATAACTCTGGAACGGAAAGTCGCAGAAAGAATCCATTGAAAACTACAGCCTCTATTGCGTTCACAAGGTTTTTCGTCAACAGGATTATAACTCTGGAACAGAAAGTTGTGGAATGCTAAATATCAATAGGGTTCGTCCTCTCATGACCACAATGCTTCACACCAAATTTGAAAAGAATCCTCCAAAAACTGTAGCCTCTATTGCATTCACAAAGTTTTCGACAATGGTGGTATATCTCCGAAACGAAAAGCGATATGGTTCGTCTTCTCATGACCCCAATGCTTCAAACAAAATTTGAAAAAAAAAAACCTGGTTAAAAACTGTAACTTATATTAATATTGAAAAGCTTTTCAACAAAGGGAGGGACTATTCCTGAACAGAATGTTGTAGAAAGCTGAAAATCAAGACCCCATTGCGTCACCACAAATTTGAAAAGAATCTATCGAAAACTACCGCCTCTATCACAATCGCAACGTTTTTGGCAAAGGGGGGGAATAACTCTGGAACACAAATCGCAGAACAATGGCAATCAACTTGGTTCGTCCTCTCATGACCACAATGCTTTACACCAAATTTGAAAAGGATCTGTCCAAAACTATAGCCTCTATTGCATTCACAAGGTTTTTGGAAACAAAAGTCGTGGAACATTGAAAATCGTAGGGTTCGTCCTCTCGTGACCATGATACTTCACATTAAATTTTTTGGACTGGTCGGCGATTAAGAGATTCATACATGTGCAGACCACATGTTTTTTAATCGGAAAAATCTTCTCGCTTGTTATTAGGAATGGATAGGATCAGTCATTGCGAAACAACAGCCATGCCAGTGGATCTGAAACTTGATATGACTTCAGCTCTGCCCTTCACACTCAACTATTAATTTGGACTGTATAACATGCTTTG
Source organism: Patella vulgata (assembly GCF_932274485.2). NCBI lineage: Eukaryota > Metazoa > Mollusca > Gastropoda > Patellidae > Patella > Patella vulgata. The sequence goes on along the minus strand of NC_065879.2, from coordinate 60,812,492 downwards.
CCACTATCTGCCTAAAGAGGTGGGACAATTTTAATTGGAAGTTACAATTTAATTTCCACCAAAATCAAACTAATCTGTGTAATTTTGTGTAATAAAAATATATTTTAAGTTTCTTCAAAACATATTTTAGGTTTCATCAAAACATATTTCAATTTCAACAAAACATATTTTTTAAGTTTCATCAAAATCCAATATAAATTGTGACCTCTTAAAGTGTCCACAAGCTATATAGCTGATTTTGTACAGTATGGGGAAATAATCCAGTATGTGCTAAAATCAAACCCATCCAAGATCTTGGGATATCAACATATTTTTATGATTATGAGAGTGACCACAAAAAAATGTGAACAGATATATAGGGCTGACGACAAAATACATCTACATTTTAAATGTGGGTGTATTAAAACTGTAGCCTCTATATCGTGTTAAAGTTTTTGGAACAGGGGTAACTTTGGAATGATGGGTTGAGGAACTCTGAATATTGATAGGGTTCATGGTCTCATGAAGTCACTGCCTCTACAAAGTATCCATTAAGAACCGTAGCCTCAATAAAGTTTACAATGTTTTTAGCAAAGGGAAGAAGGTTGCAAAATGCTGAAATCAAAACAGTTGTCCTCTTATGACATTAGAACTTCAAATCAAATTTGAAAATAATCTGTTAAAAACTATCGTGTTAACATGGTTTTCAGAACAAGCGGTTGCCATGCAAGATATGCCCACATTTTGCAAGAGATGAACAGAAAACAAGCTTTAAAAAGCTTATGGTCCGATATTAGCGAATATCAAAAGAAATGGAATGTCTGGGATTTAACCATTTATTTTAATTGTCATTAAAATCAGATAAAAATTTTGACCTCTAGAGGGTCCACAACCTTGGTATTACATACTTTTACACCATTTGCATACAAGGAGCGGCCATTTTGTTGAGCAGGGGCCATAATCCAGGAAGTTAAGTTCCGATATGCATGATTATTGAAAGAAACCAAGATCTTTGAGATGTAAACATAAATTTAAAGTTTCATCCAAATCAGATCAAATTTGTGACCTGAAGAGGGTCCACAACCTTGATATGACATACTTTTACACTATTTGCCTTCAAGGAGCGACCATTTTGTCTGGCAGTTTTGGTCTGATTTTGACGAAATTTGAACTCAACCTCATTATGGTCTAACGGTAATATATTTAAACGTGTTTTTTTAGATCGTATAAAAATTGTGACCTCTAGAGGGACCACAAGCTAAAAACGCAATATTTCGTACAATCAGGGGCCATAATCCAGGAATTTACGGTCCGATATGCTATAACATTGAGAGGAACAAAGATCTTTGGGTTATAAACATACATTTCAAGTTTCATCAAAATCGGATCAAAATTATGACCTCTAGAGTTTCCACAAGCTAAAAATGTGATTTTTCATACAATCCGGGTCCATAATCCATTAAGTTATGGTCCGATACATGCCAATTTCATATGGAACTGAGATCTGTGGGAGATACATTTATATTTCAAGTTTCGTTAAAATCGGATAAAAATTGTGACCTGTAGAGTGTCCACAAACAAGATGTGAATGGACAGACACATTGACAATGGACGGACGGACAAGGGCGACGACAATATAAGTCCACATGAAAATGTGGGTGTATAAAAACAGAGCTTACTCAAGAATGAAAGTTTGTGAAGCACTGAGTAACAATGGGTTTGTCTTCCCATAAACCCCAATGCTTCACAACACATTCGAAAAAATTTCTTTAAAAACTGTAGCCTCTATCACGCTATCAAACCAATTGTTAAGAAATATGGACCAACGGACAGGGTCGACGATATAATACGCTTTCACCGAAATGTGGGTAAAAAAAATAGCACTTAAAATCTGTTTGACATATTAATAAAGTTTAATAGTTTGGATACTATACTAATATTATCATGTACGTGGCAGCTCCATTTGCCATTGTTTAAGTACACAGTGTTTATGTTGAGTTATTCTATGGAGTTCTTTAAAAAGGGCGGTTTTCCGAAAATTGCATTCAGTAGTGAGACTTAAAGTTTGTTTTTTTGCGGGGGTCAAAGATCACTAGCCAGGTTTCTGCTAATCACTTTATTATTTGAAGGTTGTGGTTAATCAAAACCACTAATGCCTCTGGGTCATTTATTTCAATGTACAGAAGTGTGATATTTGATTTTATATTATTCACAATGTCATTAATCTATCATAAACATAATAGAGGCCCTAGTGTGCTGACCGGTGGGATACCAACTCGTATGCCACTGAAATCTAACTATGACATATTGTTGTCGATTGTGATGGTATTTCTTGAACCACGATAATAAACGTCTATCAAAAAGCTAAGCCACAAAAGACAATCCTAGTATATTGATTATGATCGACATATTGAAAATTCTAAACATTTATTTGTAGTACCTTTACAAGAGAGACGATCTTCGGATCGCTTAAAGCCAGGTGTACAAATGGCAGCACAGGAATATGAACCAGGCGTATTAATACATTGTTGATTTAATGGACAAACATCACCATTGGTTGAACATTCATCCACATCTTAAAATACAAAATTTCAAAAGTAAACAGTCAAATCTATGACCAAGTGCTGTTTTTGTAAAATAAAATTCACCATTAAAACCTCACCAAATATAGAAATAAAGATGTTAATTACCTGTACATGTGCTGCCATCTGCCTTTAGAACGTAACCAGAGGGACAAGAACAGGCGTAACTTCCTGGTGAATTATGACAGAAATGACCACATGGTTGACTTCTTAAACATTCATCATCATCTGAAATTACAGTAGATGTTTTAATCAAATCAACTCTTGAAAGGTTCATCAAAAGATAAACTCTTTCTTCAAATTAGTACCCTTGCAAAAATAATTTGCAAGGCAACAAACATATACCAACAGTACGTAAAGCCACTTATCTGTCCCAGTAGTCCATAAATGTTGTCACCTTGTGATTCTTTTATAGGTACATGTACGTAACTGAGGCATTTAAAAGACATTATTAACCAGCGGTTGCCATGTAAGATATACGCACATTTTGCAAGAGATGGATAGAGAAAAAGCTAAAAAAAAAAATATGATTTTTCGTACAATCTGGAGCCATAATCTAATAAGTTATGGTCTGAAATGCACGAATATTGAAAGGAACTGAAATCTTTGGGATATAAACATATATTTTCAGTTTCATCAAAATCAGACAAAAATTGTGACGCCTAGAGGGTCCACAACCTTCGTATTACATACTTCTACAATATTTGCGTACAGGGATCGGCCATTTTGTTGGGCAGTTTAATTTTGATTTTCCCGAAATTTGAACTCACTCTTTCTTATGGTGTAAGGGTGATATATTTGAAAGATTTATAAAATTAAATACAAATTGTGACCTTTAGAGGGTCCACAAGCTAAAAATGTGATTTTCCGTATAATCAGGGGCCATAATCCATGAAGTTACGGTCCAATACACGCTAGTTTCAAAAGGAACTGAGATCTTTGGGAGATAAACCTGTAGAGTGTAAAAAAACAAATTGTGAACGGACGTCCGAGGCATATAAAAAGTGATCAAGAGCGACAAGTAAATAAACCACTAGATAGGGGATGAAATATATAATAATATTTAAATTTAGTCATATAAAAATCAAATCCGAATTACAGTATGGTACTTGTTTTGTTGCCACTCATCTCCAGATTTCAACTTGCAGTATCTCTGCCTGTGGCTCAGAGAGACTGAACTATATATAGCCTAACATTTACAGATCTGATACCAACTATTTGATATAGTCGATCACTGGAAAACACATATAGGGTACCAATGAAAACAATCACCTATAATCTATAATTGATATCACTTGTAGCAATGTCTGTTACCATTGCTTCAGCAATATGACCAAACATTAAAAACAAAATATTGGAAGCTGATTTATACATTGTGTAGAGTAACAAACCTTTACAATATGGACCTTCTGGATCTAAATCAAAACCACTGGGACAAGTATTACTTGGAGAACCTAAAAACAGAAAGATAAGATATCCATTGAGCAGCACACAATAAACATTTACATTCCAATAAATAGTTATAATGTTCCTATATATATAAATGCACAGTACCGCGAACAATATAACAATATAGTGCCATGATCATACTTAAAATGACCTATCTTCCTTTATCAAAATTGGATGATTATTTCAGTCTGTTAAAGGAGCTAACCCTCTAACTCAATATTTTCCATCAAATTAAAAATTAAAGATATGTTGCCAGACAACGAAACATACGCCCACAGCAACTACATCGTCCGGGCAGTCAACAAGGAAACATTTAAAATACACTCAAATCTGATTTTAGAGTAACAACTCATTAAAGATACATTATGGGAAATTATAAAGAGCTGGCAGTTCTCACTATAATAGTTAAAGATAGGTTGCCATGCAGGCAACGAAACATACGTCCACAGCAGCTAAATCGTCCGGGCAGTCAACAAAAGTTATCGCATATTTTTACTTTTTTCGGTAATGAAAAATTTATAATACACTAAAATCTGATTAAGAGTAACAACTCATTAAAAAATTATGCTAACGTTTAGTATACGAAACATTTAATATCATGGATTTAGCTGTTCAAGTTATCAAAACTGATTGAAAATCAATATACTTGTTCGTCTCAAGACCATAGACTCTGTGTATCAATCTAAAGTCAATCGTATAATAGCTTTAGCCTCTAGAGCGTCCACAAGATTTTTCGAAGTGATCAAGGGCCATAACTCTGACAGTAATTATCTGAAATCGCTGAAAATAAATAGACTTCTTCGTTTCATGACCTTAAACACTGTGTATAAATCTAAAGTCAATCGGATATTAACTTTAGCCTCTAGAGCATCCACAAGCAATTGTTGACTGACGGATGGACGGGGGCCACGACAATATATGACCACATTTCAATGTGAGCGTATAAAAACACGAATTTAAATTCAATATTGGTCCATTTCAATTAACATTAATGTTATCTTACTGTGAAAATATGGGATCCTATTATCTATTATTCAACACTTAATGCTTATTTTAAAATGGTTTCGGGTGCCAATTGTAATGAACAAAGAAAAACATATCCTACAAGACAATGCAGAAGTAATTAGTAATGACTGATTCACAAATCACTAAATAATAATAAAACAAGTCAACAGTGAGGCTGATGTCCCCCGCTGAAATCCCAAAATAATTAGATGAAACATATCAATTAATCGTACATTTATTTATTTTAAAAGTATCAAGCAATCAAACTGATTATCAACTATACAATAAGTTACATCACTCTCTATCAGATAGAATCAAAGTTATCTTGTCCCAAAGCATCGACCAATGAAATTGCTTAGCTCTGTTTAGCTTTAGCGCAAAATGTTAATCATTGAACTCAGTCAAGACATTCACCTAATGAACATCAACATCAACTTTAAACATTCTACCTCAATTAAAAGCAGAGTTGTTATGTTCCAAAGTCTTGACAAATCAGATATTCTTATCGCTGCGTATTGCTCATCGAACTTAGTCAAGGTATTGATGTGATAAAACTACACCCCAAGAAGTGTCCTCACTCTCACTTAATTAAAACCAAAGTTATCGTGCCCGAAAGCATTAACCAATCAGATTGCTTATTTCTGTTTACCGTAAGCAGACAATGTTTATCATCGAACTCCATCAAGGCATTTACCTAATGGACGCCTACACCAAGTTTGAACATTCTACCTCAATTAGAAGGAGAGTTAATGTGTTCCAAAGTCTTGACCAATCAAATTGCTTACCGCTAGGCTTACCCTGAGCAGAAAATGCTCATTATCGAACTTAGTCAAGGTATTGATGTGATAAAACTACACCCCAAGTGTCCTCACTCTCACATAATTAGAGAGAGAGAGAAATAGGGTTTAACGTCCACTCGACACAAATTAGGTCATTTCGGGACTAACACATGGTTCAGTTTTATATCAATCATTCGCTTGTGCGTAGGGGTCTTTAGCAGTAGCAGGAAACCGGAGGACCCAGAGAAAACCCACAAGGTTGGGCAAGCGACCCTACTCCTTATCACGTACAACCGGGGAATCGAAACCCCGCCAGTTGACTTATCTCTGCTTACCCTAAGCAGAAAATTCTCATCTTCGAACTCCGTCAAGACAGTCACCTAATAAACACCTACGCCAAGTGTGAACATTCTAGCTCATTTAGAATGAGAGTTATTGTGTTCCAAAGTCTCGACCAATCAAATTGCTTATCGTTCTGCTTACCCTATGCAGAAAATGCTCATTATCAAACTTAGTGAAGGTATTGATGTAATAAAACTATAAACCAAATTTCATCACTCTCACTTTATTACAACTAAAATTATTGTGTCCCAAAGCATCAACCAATTAAATTGCTTATCTCTGCTTACCCCAAGCAGAAAATGCTCATCTTCAAACTACATCAAGGCATTCACCTAATAAACACCTACACCAAGTTTGAATGTTCTAGCTGGATTAGAAGGAGAGTTATTCTGTTCTACCTCAATTAGAAGGAGAGTTAATGTGTCCCAAAGTCTTGGCCAGTCAAATTGCTTATTGCTCTGCTTACCCTGAGCAGAAAATGCTCATTATCGAACTTAGTCAAGGTATTGATGTAATAAAACTATACACCAAATTTCATCACTCTCACTTAATTAGAACTAAAGTTATCGTGTCCAAAAGCATCAACCAATCAAATTGCTTATCTCTGCTTACCCTAAGCAGAAAATGCTCATCTTTGACCTCCATCAAGGCATTGATCTAATAAACACCTACACCAAGTTTGAACATTCTAGCTCAATTTGCAGAAGAGTTATTGTGTCCCAAAAAGTGTGATGGACAGACAGACGGATGGACAGACAGACTGACGAACCCATTTTAAATGTCGCCTGCTTTCTTTGAAAGGCGGGGGACAAATAATGAATAAAATATAAACAAATGGCTTGAGCTCTATGTTAAGTACGAACATGTACAAACTTAAGTTATCTAACCTGGTGCGATGTTTGCATGGAGTTGATAATTAACAACGGCACCATTATCATCTAGATTAACCTCGATATCACTAGTCTGTAATCGTTCAACAAGGAACGGCATTGCACCATGTTTATCATTGTAAGTTATTGTATGATTCCACGCGTATGGCATGATGTGATCATCAACTTGAAACAGACGTGAAGAACTGGCATATATTGTACCTAGTAATAAACAGAAAAGTAATTATTACAAACGTTGAAGATAATAAAAATTTAGGCATTTTTATTTTTAAAACATACAGTGGCAGATTATAAAGCCCAATCTACATATACCTGGTCCAGTTTGTATATAATCTTCACTGTAAGGTTTAATAACCACGTTCTTCATCTCACCAAGATCAGGTACCCGACCTTGAACTACAACCTCATATTGTAATTCACCCTGTTTATTCATACCATTAACATAATGGTTCATCTTTAATATTTCACCTATTGAAGAAAAAAAAAAAATGAAGTACATCATATTGGAACCACAATGTCAACCACAGTACACTAAAACAAATAAATGAATGAATGAAATGACAGACTAACACAACAACACAATCATAAGATTAAAGAAGTAAAAAGTAAGTGGGAATAAATAAACTGGGGTGTTTTATAACAAATTTTATAAATAAAAAATCAATACTTGCGATTATCTGGAATAATATCCATTGCATTATCTCACAATAATTCAAAAATTATACAAATGTTTTTGAACAATATGAGAAGATTTGAAAGATTCAAGAACTTTGTTTGTGATTCAGCATCCCCTCAACACAACTAGTTTAGTATCTTTATTTCACGAATTTGTAAGCGATCAGGTTTTTAAGTGGTGGAAAGAATCTGGAATACCAGCAGAAAATCCACATGGTTTCTGTAGGTAGTGATAAGACCATTCCTAGTATTTACAGTAGCAGGACATTTGCGGACAGTACACTTCTAATGAACGCAGGGTCTAAATGAAGGTTATGCAATGACACATTTGCATCATAGGTTTGAGATTTTGTGCCCCCCAATGAAATGAAAAAAATCATGTAGTTTCACTTTCAATGTGTTTTCAATGCTATGATCATAATCATAATGCTCATGAACCAGTGTCAAACATATACCATGACTTAGATATGCTACAAATCGACTCCATGACTCACATACACAGCACAAAATTTCTCAGCACCTGGGGCAGAGAATCCCCCCTTATGATTTTTGCGCCCCCACTGGATCTGGTTTTTCATGCAAAATTAGCTGTCACCACGCCCCTGAATGAACGGTATCTCTTCTTCTGGCCTTAACTAAAAACTTATCATAAACTAGGCATTGGGTACCTCGAGAATTTCGAATGAATTGAACGTTAACTTGTAGCTATTATAAACCACGTATCATAAACAATGTTCATCATAGTAGAATGTTCACTACAAAATGACATGTGAACTAGATCTAACGTTAAAACTGTTCATACAATGACTAAAACAGACTATAACACTATAATCTCTCACTAATCTCCTAATCCCTTAAACAGGCATTATGTAAGAGCTAAATCTGCCTGTTGCAGGTTTTTCTTTGGCCCTTCAATGTTACAGTGTATATAAATTATTAATTAGACATTTATTAACATGACAAGCCCATAATCAACTCTTGATGCCATCGGATGCCTCTGATTTTAAGTAGATTAGAACAGTTTGGCCATTTAATGATTTAATTTTAAAATTGAGAAGCAAGGCTAAGACTCAATCACCAGTACAGTAGTTACGATCAATGCACACATCTTGTCAAAACTACTAACAGTGATAACTTTGCTTAGAATAAAGTAATTTGAATGCAATTTTTAATATATTCATTTTGCATTATCTGTTTTGGAAATAGTATAGCAAGAATGCCCAGCTCTTTATCCAAATCTTACATTTTGTATCTATAATTAGTATTGTTAATCTGCTGGCAAAGTTGGAACATCCCGAAGTAGAAACTGGACTAGTAATCTACAGTGTATATATAGGCCACTGATAATTAAGTAGATTAGTGTTATATTTTTAAATACAAAACCTAATTACTAGAAATAATATTACCTGTAGCAAATTCTACCTGTACTTCTCGTTGGAATTCTCCCTTAGTTAACGTAAAACCATTATATGCTCCCCCAACTTCTTTAGCAGTCGTCCAATAAATTGGTGATAATATAGATGTTAGATGTTGCAGGTGACGTACTGAAAATAAAACAATAAATATTATGATATTAAAATCATCAAAATATACAGTATATTGTTTCACTTATGATATATAGACCCACAAGGAAATTATTTTAAAAACATTTTAAAGCCTCAATACACAAGAAAACAACAATCATTTTCTTAAAGTAACTGTGCATGATTTGCATTTTGTCAGAAAATATTGAATTTCTCATGTACTTAGATTGATTATCTAACACTTAATTAAGAAAACAAAATCAAAATACCAACGCCAGATTATCTCCCAGCTTGGATTCAATTGGATTTAAAATAACCCCATCAATTAAATTCATGAACATATTAGGATGTCAGCAGGCGAGTTATCATCCGACAGTACAAATTTTGTACGACAAAGACTTGTTTACTGGCGATTAGCCTCGCGTAGAGAGCAAAATGGCAGAAAAAATGTTTTATCGACAGATTCTGTTAAGAAAAAAGCGAAAAAATAGATAGTAAAGTGCATCGCTTTACATAAAGCGAACCCTAGATCGATGGAATCATAAGGCAAAGCATAGATCAATGGAATTACCGTTTCATCATATCTTTGTAAATATCCATTTTTGAACTGATATTAGAAATTCAATTTTTACTATATTGTAGTTTGCAAATCACGCTTTGCTCCCTACCACCCCCACCCCACCCCACCCCAAGTTTGAACTCCATCAAGGCATTCACCTAATGAACACCTACAACAAGTTCGAACATTCTACCTCAACTAGAAGGAGAGTTATTGTGTTTCAAAGTCTTGACAAATTAAATTGCTTATCGCTCTGCTTACCCTAAGCAGAAAATGCTTATTATGGAACTTAGTCAAGGTATTGATGTGATAAAACCATACACCAAGTGTCATTACTCTCATTTAAATAGAACTAAATTTTTTGTTTCCCATAGCATCAACCAATCAAATTGCTTATCTTTGCTTAACCTAAGCAGAAAATTCTCATCTTCTAACTCCCAACTCCATCAAGGCATTCACCTAATAAACACCTACGCCAAGTGTGAACATTCTAGCTCAATTAGAATGAGAGTTATTGTGTTCCAAAGTCTCGACCAATCAAATTGCTTATCGCTCTGCTTCTGAGCAGAAATTGCTTATTATCGAACTTAGTCAAGGTAATGATGTAATGAAACTATACACCAAGTTTGAACATTCTAGCTCAATTAGACAGAGAGTTATTGTATCCCAAAAAGTGTGAAGGACAGACAGACAGACGGACGGACGGACGGACAGACAGTTGGACAAACACATTTTAAAAGTCCCCTGCTTTCTTCGAAAGGCGGGGGACAAAAAAAAAAACCATCTAGTTTTGAACATACATTATGCAACAGAAAAAATCTGTCTATTGCAGGTCTTTCTTTTGGCCTGAAATGTTATCTAAATTATTAATTAGATATTAATTAACCTATCCAGACCATAATCAACTCTAGATGGCATCGCTAGCCTGCGATCTCTAGTGGATTATGAGCTGATTTACTGCATAACTTTCCTTCACGATTTAACGATTAAATGGATAATCGAGATTATGCTGTTTATCGTACTGACTTTAGTAATGATGACCAAGGCTAGCCGGAAATTTCAACCGCTTAGTTTTCGGTTCATAGTGGATCAATTTGAATGAAATTTTCTGCAAATTGCCTTTACATTATCTAGTTTTGTAACTGTTATATTGGGAATTGCCATCTCGTTATCAGATCTCCCATAATGTATCTTTAAGAAGACTGAGAAAGAATGATTTTTCAAAAGTTTCTACTCACCAACATCTGATGGAATATTCAATACTGTTGCCTTGACTCTTGTTCCGGTTTCTGTTGGTAACATCTCGGATACAATCGTACCGGCCGCTATATCAATATTATTTATATTACCAATCAAATTTCCAGAAGCAATAATTGGAAATTCTGAAAATGTAAATGAAATGAAATGAAATGGGGTTTAACTTCCTACTGTTCTGCTTTCTGAAAATGTGCAAACAATATTTTTCTTAAAGAAATACAGCCAAATTTCTTATATTTGTAAATTTGTAAAACATTCTGATGTTTTAAAACAAAAGAAATTATATCTGAATATTTCCCTTCAAAGTCAAAAATGTAAAACAACTCAGGTCATAAAATACTACAGTGTAGCTTATAGAATTTTTAAAGTAATTTGAAACGTTCTAAAAGTACTGTCTCGGTGTAAACTTATTTGTATGTACAATTGCATGTGGAGTTTTTTTCAAATTAAGATCACTTAAGATCCATTGTCCACAATTTCTTATAAATACTCTACATTAATCATCTTATTTTATTGTCATAACTGTCGTCTGTGGCACAAATTATTTTTCAATGGTTTCGTGTTTTGGGTGTTTTTTTTTCAAGTGTTTATTGGGTTAAAAGGCAGATTTCGAAACTTCCCATCGTAAATCACTGAGTCCGCCCCTCATTTATGTCCAGATTTATCAAATCTTGTAAATGCGAACCAGGACAGGTTGTCAGGAAATGAAAAAATATTCCCACAGTTGCTAACCTGATTACTTCACAAAAAATGTTGCATATTTATTCTTTTGTAGGTAATTGGAATGATCATGGGTAACAACTACAGTCTATCTATGAAGTAGTAATAATAAATAGCAAAAATTTGATTACTCCTACTGACATTTATATATTACAAAATGTGTACCAGTAATCAGATGATAAATAAACATCTTTGTCTCAATAACATAAACATGTTCGAGTCAGTTGTCTAGGGCATGTGGATGGTCAACAAACAGATGTACCAACAACAACATACACCCACATTAAAATGTGGTCATATATATAGAATATTGGGATATGGCTATGTCACCAAACACCTACGATTGAGTTATACCATCTGCTGGTGGTTACAATACCTAACTCCATGTTAGGGAGCTAATGATACCAGCTTATCGTTTAGAATTCAGCAGATGAAATATTCTTATTCTGAGAATGAGTGAACTATAACAAATATTTATTGGAAAAAGGCAAGCCATAGTCATACGTATCATAAATGGGTGTAATTTTATGAAAGTCTCCCAAACTTCCACGTTGGTTCCGTATATACTAGATAACACTGACCGTCACATACAACTTTAACTTAGAAATTGATAAGTGTCTGGTACTGTAAACTCTTCATGTTATGTCGTCCTCTTTGTATTAATGTTTTGTTAATTAATACTGAAGTATATAATTATGACTATAGGTATATTGTAAAACATGTTGTTGAAACTTTTTAGAATGTACTGATATCTGAAAACGATTCCTTCATCCATTCTGTTATCTCAACACCTAGTCGTAATATCAAAATGATTCAAGCCGTGCAAACCAATCACAAGATAGAATATCTTTCACATTTAAGCAAATCACAAATGGTGTCAGGTGACCTTTAAAAGTATGTGGGATGTGATGTTCTGTGAAGAAAAGTGGTATCAAGGGAAAGGTAAGTGATATGACATGTTTTGTAAAGGCAAGGATATGAGATGTTCTGTAAAGGTAAGGATTTGAGATGTTCTGTAAAGTTATCAAGTGTTCTGTAAAGGTGAGAGGTATTGGGTCTTCTATAAATGTAGTGGGATGATGTGTGTTCTGTAAAGGTAAGTTCAATTCAAAATTAATAGTGAACAGAACACTGTAAACTTACTATAACATGGTTTGTTATTACATTCATCAACCTGTTCTATGTTACCAAGACAACCACGTCCACCATATTGAGGCTGTGTACATTCTCGTCTACGTTGACGTGTTCCACCATCACATGACTTGGAACATTCCGACCAATCAGACCATGCTGCCCATCTTCCGTTAACTTAACATAAATAAATAAACATAAAAACAGGTACACAATACTTGCTTACAGTTTTAAACCATGAAAGATTTCTAGGGCACATTTGCTTGGTGCTTTTTGACTAAACCATCAAGTGAATGGATATGGGGGCTAGATGTGAGCGTCCACTGTGCTGTACTGACCAGGGCTTCACTCAAACTGAAAACAAACTAATAATCAGGTATCAAGATTTATTTCTGTGGCATTTAAAGTTATATAATATATGAAAAGTTATCAGCGAAAATTTACCTGGACATGGATCTGGATTACAATTGGATGTCTCCTCGGCTTGACCTGGACACAGTCGACCCCCAATACCTGGTGGTGGGTTAGTACAATATCTAAACCTCTTTCTCTGTCCACCCCCACAACTATTACTACACTCACCCCATTCATCCCACGGTGACCAATTACCATGTACTATAACATATATTATTAGGTCATTTCAAGATTAACATAATGGTCATTTGTAGGCTGATTAATAGTTGTACAAAACAAGGGTGGAGATGGTGGCATATCTGTGTCCTACATATTCAAGCTTTTAATCATTTTAAAATATTTAACCTATTAATGCATCATAAGATACCATAACAGATCATAAGATATTTAAACTATTAAAGGATTGATGAGTAAGATGTTGGCTTGATAATCTGGAGGTCCTGTCGTCGATACTGTTGTTGGCCGAGAAAGTTCATCAGGCTTTTCCGGCATGATTCCCCCTTGTCAGTTGTGCAGGATGGAGGGCCCAGCAAGGGACAACATATAGTTGTTCTGATGGAACAAAAAAACTGAGGTCCTGTGTACACATTGGCGTGCACATAAATAAACCCTTGGAAGTTAGAATTTGATATAAGAGTAGGCTGTAGTGCCGCTGGCCAGGCAAAATTTCCCTCATAGCACCCTGTATGGCATATGCCCATCTTCATTGGCCCAGTCAGAGCAGAACAATAGGACTTTAAGCCCCATTTCATTTCATTAAAGGATCATAATATATTTAAACTGCCAAAGGATCATGAAACATTTAACAGATCATTTATATGCACTGCCAATCTATATGGTGGATCTTCATTTTGCCTTTTTACTAACCAAAGTTTTAAAATCAGGATAGAAACTAGGGATATTTTGATATGTCTAAGATGAACAGGATGTATGATCTTTTGCACTAATATAACTTGCATGAATTTTACTCACCAGGACATGGTTCCATATTACAGTAATCTTTTTGAGAATCGGAACCAACACAGAAAGCTCCCCCTAGTTGTGGTGGTGGATTATTACATTCTCGACTTCTAGCACGGGATCCTCCACCACATGATAACGTACATGAAGACCATGACGTCCAGTCATTCCAATCTCCATCAACTTCAAACAAAACATTTTAACAGTTTTAAACTGATGTAATCTTTCTCGCAAAAATGTCCACATAATACATAGATTTCAACTTTCTGGAATTTTGTCATTTTCGTACATTCTAAGATATATGGAATTGAAATTATAGCGGGTATAGTCATATACAAACATGGGATTGAACTCATAAATTGCACATGTTATACCACTCAGCCACTCTGAATTAAGTTAAGACAAAATCTACCTGCACATCTTTGTGTTAAACATATTTCTGTTTCTGTAGCTGATCCGAAACATTTTAAACCTCCAAACTGTGGTCGTGGACTGTCACACTTTCTTTCACGACTACGATATCCTTCACCACACGATCGACTACAGGGATTCCACAAACCCCATTCACCCCATCCTCCATTTACTAGAAATACAAATTTTATTAAGATTTTTAGATATATTTTTGGCCTTTAATGGAAAAAAAAAACCTATTTGGGGGTTGGTGTTAGATTAACACAGTAAATTTTTGACCAAATGTCAGTTGTGTCAGGAAATCATCTTTGAATAATATGTAAGATAGTGAAGATGACAATCACTGATAGTCGTTTTGTCAAATTGCCCATGAAAACACCATTCTTTAGTCTGAAATAGATAGATACTTGGTACTTACTAGGACAAATAGTCTCTTCGCAGCTGGTGATCTGTGTACTATTTCCTGGGCATGGTTGCCCTCCTAGTTGAGGTGTAGGGTTATTACATAATCTGATACGTTGTTTGGTTCCTGAACCACATGTAGTACTACATTGATCCCATGATTCCCAGTTTCCCCAACTACCATCAACTACAATAAAATTATTCACAATCATATTTTACCATCAACTACAATTCAAATATCAAGTTACCTTCAAATGCAATTGAAATATTGCATTCTATTTCTCTTGGCAAGTTGAAATGCAACAAGTTACAACCAACTATTATTAAAGTATTTACAATCTGCCAGCAATCAGATATACCATAAGTTCTAATCAACTATTTGCAATCATATTCTCCCATCAAAAGGTATATCTGTTCCGTTTTAAAGTGTCTGCTTGTGAACAGAGAATTCTACAAATTTCTGAAAGTTTTGCCTGTAATTTTTGGATATAATCCTACTAGTTGGAGGAGTTGATAAATACATCATTTGTGTTGGCTAATGGTTGGAAATATTATTAAATACTAATACATCAATAAAAATATGGTCCATGACATTCTCCTAAAAAATTTCACATTCAATATTCATATATTCCAAAAGTTTTGTAAATTTTTACCTGGACAAGCCTGAGCAGCACAAGATGATGACTCTCTTGTTTCACCATGACACACTTTACCTCCATTAGCTGGTAGCGGATTAGAACATGTACGTGATCTATAGCGTAATCCTACACCACAGGTAATACTACATGATTCCCACTCACCCCACGAAGACCACATACCATCAACTACAAAAATATAATCATAGTTAACCTTCTGTAATCATATAGTACATACACAGTCTGAAAACTCAAAAAAAGATAGGTTGCCAGGCAACGAAACATATGCCAAGAGCAGCTAAGTCGTCCGAGCAGTCAACAAGACAAGAGCATCCACAAGATATTTCAAAGTGATCAAGGGCCATAACTTTGACAGAAATCGCTCAAAATCAATAGGCTTCTTCGTCTCATGACCTTAAACACTGTGTATAAATTTAAAGTCAATCGGATATTAACTTTAGCCACTAGAGCGTCCACAATAGGACGGACGGACGGGGGCGACAACAATATACGACCACATTTCAATGTGGGCGTATAAAAACTAATCCCTTAAAGATGTATTACCGGTATGTAAGATTTAGATAAAGAGCTGAATGTTCTTGAAAATTTCAGTCAAATTACTTTATTCTGAGTGAAATTATGAATGTTTGAAGTTTTGACAAGAATAGTGTAGCTTGATCATTAACAAAGTTTTGATTTCCCATTTTAAAGTTAACCGATTAAATGATACGGATGGTCAAATCCACTAACTATCCAAGCCATCTGATGCTCTAGATAGTTGATTGTGGGCTTGTCATGTGAATAAATGTCTAAATAATAATTGGCAAGATGCTAGATATGTTTAACAACATCCTTGATGTCCAACTTCATTGAACATGCATCCACTGCTGTGTAAAGTGCCGTCCCTTCTGAATATATGTTGGGTTTTTTATTTTAGAAAGAATCCAGCTCTTTTTTGGTCAGTTTTTAGTTTCCTGATTGTCTGTCCATGAGTCCTTACATGTTAACAAAAATATCTTACTGACCTACAACTATAAGATGAGCCTCAACAGCTGTTTTACCGATATTGTTACTGGCGAAACATCGATACATCTCGGAATCTTTCAATTGGATGGCCACAATACTGAAATATAAAATAACACTCTTTGCTTAATAGTCTCGATCAATCCAGCCGACATTGTCTTTCAATGACTACGACTGACATTTATTTTAAGTTTTATCTGAATCGGACAAATACTGTGGCTTCTGGAGGGTCCACAAACTTTGCACATATTTCACGTTTTGCCTCAAAGATAAGGGCCATAACCCAAGAAGGTGCGGTCTGATATGAAACAAAACACCAAAATCGAACTTATCCAAGATCTTTTGATCCATAACACATATCTTATAAAATTGTGGCCTTTATGTGAATGTGAATGGAAGTCCTTTGGACAAGCAGGTTCACTGGCATAATATGTATAAAAACTGATCAAGAATAACAATCATTAATTATCAGAAATCATTAAAATTTGATTGGCTTCCAGTTCTTCCTGATGGTAATATTTATTACAGACCAGCGGCTGCCAGGCAGGATATGCCCACATTTTGCAAGAGATGGATAGAGAACAAGCTAAACAAAAAGCGAATTTTCGTACAATCGAGGGCCATAATTCAGGAAGTTACAATCTGATATGCTTGAATATCGACAGGAACCAAGATCTTTGAGTTATAAAGATATTTTTCAAGTTTCATCAAAATCTGATCAAAATTGTGACTCCTTGAGGGTTCACAACCTTGATATACCATATATCTACACTATTTGCATACGAGCGGCATCTACACTATTTGCATACGAGCGGCAGCCATTTTTGTCTGGCAGTTTTGGTCCGATTCTCACAAAATTCAAACTCAGTCGTCATTAGGGTGTAACGGTGATATATTCAAAGGTTTTTTTCAATCGGATAATAATTGTGACCTCTTGAGGGACCACAAACCAAAAACGTGATTTATCATACAATCAAGGGCCATAATTCAGGAAGTTACAGTCTGATATGCGCAAATATCGAAAGGAACCAAGTTCTTTGGGTTATAAACATGCATGTCAAGTTTCATCAAAATCAGATGAAAACTGTGACCGCTCGAGTGTCAACAAGCTAAAAATGTGATTTTTCGTACAATCAGGGGCCATAATCCATGAAGTTATGGTCCGATATATGCCAATCTCAAAAGGAACTGAGATCGAATAAAAATTGTGACCTGCAGAGTGTTCACAAACAAATTGTTGACGTCTGGACGGACAGGGGTGACGACAATATACGTCCAAATAAAAATAAAAATGTGGGTGTATAAAAACATGTATACTACAAAACTTGTAGGCCTTCTGGTAAACAGATGATAAATTTAGCTGTTTGTTTTTGTCATCGGAAATCATTGAAAATCAATTTGTATTGCAAATTGTTGAAAATCAATCCGCTTCTTCTTTGTCTTATGAACTAAAACATTGTGTGTAAATTTCATGTTAATCGGTTAATAACTTTATCCTCTAGACTGCCCACAAGATATTTTAATGTTATCAAGGGCCATATCTCTGGCAGTAATTATCAAAAAACTTTGAAAATCAATAGGATTCTTTGTCCTTGTATAACTCGATGATAAATCTAAAGTCAATTGGATGATAAGTTTTGGACGGACAGCAATAAACAACCACATTTCAATGTGGGCGTATAAAACAAGGTAGTACCGTAATGAGTTATTGGGCAATATTGTAATCCTTCCCTCAGATTCTAATTCTACAGTATTCTTCCACCAGTACATAGCCGGTTTGGGTTCACCTTCAGCTGAACAATCAAATATTACTGTATCACCAAGTTTCGCTGTGATATTTGACGGCTCGATCTTAAAAGTAGGAGGTTCTGAAACAAAAAAATAATATTTCAAAGAATTTTTTTTGATCAGGAGTTGATAACATGAACAAAATAAACAAAGACTCACAGACAACACCTTCAAATATGTTATTTCAAGGAAGCAAAACAGCTTAGATTTTGGTCAAAATAAATTTAGTGTTGAATTGTTTTGATCTTACTATGATTGAATTTTTGTTTAAGGATTAAATCCCAACAATGCCACAATAAACGTTAGATGGAATTTAAGACCACATGTAATAAAAAGTACTGTTATCAAAAACCATTTTGATCAAAAATATTATTCAAATTGATTAATTCAAGTTTAAGTCATTTAAAGTTTACACTGGTTTCTATTGATTTCTCACTGCCATATTCATCTCTCTCAGATAATAATAATAATTGTGGAATCTTTTTCATTCACAATCTAGTTTGTTTGCCAGTTTAAAATTGGAAATCTATAAGTGGCTGGTAGCTGTCACAGATTTCACTCATGAAGTTACTAGTTTCGATCTATGTTAACTCTTCAGGCTTAAGAAAAATTGTGGGCTGTTCTCTTTATATAGTTGTTGGGGACCGGAGCGCAGTAGAAGTCTTGGGTGGACCGAAGCAATTCTGTTCACCGGAGTCACTGCTTCAATAACTATGTGTGAACATGAAGTCAGTCACAGAATTGCCGTTATGAAAATGCTTATTTGCATTAAGCTCTCAGCTCCCAACAGCCCTAATGACTATGTTGTGTAAAATAAATAAAAATACAGGAACTATTTGGAAAACCAGTCTAGGTTATTGAAGTGTATATGCACTAATTTTTTCATATTAGAAAAACCAGAGCATTGC
Organism: Patella vulgata; assembly: GCF_932274485.2. NCBI lineage: Eukaryota > Metazoa > Mollusca > Gastropoda > Patellidae > Patella > Patella vulgata. Next base: position 60,793,060 of record NC_065879.2, on the reverse strand, counting down.
TACTTCTGCAAATATGTCCACATTCCTGCTTTGATTGATGTGATACTTTTTAAAATAAATAGAATGAAATAAGAAATGGCTGCAATGACTGTAATTTGACAAGAGGCAAAGAAGGGTAGGCGTTGGATTAGTTTTGCCAAATTTACAGACTAAATATTAACAAAAAAGTGGGTGTGACACCGCCCCCCCGGGGGTCGGGCAGGGCATTCACAAAAAGAAATAGTTGCTGTCTTTATGGTATAGGGAATAAATATGCAAAGTTCCAAGATGATCCATTCAGAATTGCAGTCTTTAGACGATAAACACAAAAATTGGACGTGGCTCCTCCCCTGGGGGTTGGATATGGAACAATATAAATAGGTACAACCTGGTTATTGAAATGACTCATATGCTAAATTTGAACAAAATCTGTTAATAATTGCAACCTGTGGAGTATTTACATGTACCAAAATAAATAGTTCCTACCTTACGGTATAAGGAATAAATATGCCAAGTTCCAAGATGACAAAAAGATAGGTTGCCAGGCAACGAAACATATGTCCACAGCAGTGTCAACAAGGGTTGTCACATATTTTTTATTTTCTTTGTCAGAAATGAAAACATTTACAACACACTAAAATCTGAATACCAGTAACACCCCATTTGGCTTCTCGTTCTGCCCTATTCTAACATTTAGCATACAAAACATTTAAATGAAATGAAATGAAATGGAGTTTAACGTCCTACTGTTCTGCTCCTAACCTGGGCTAATGAAGACGGGCATACGCCATACAGTGTGCTATGAGGGAAATTTTGCCCGGACAGCGGCACTACGGCCTACTCTTATATCCAATTCCAACTGCCAAGGGATCTTTTACGTGCATGCCAATGTGTACACGGGACCTCGGTTTTTCATCCCATCCGAACGACTAGACAACTTTCCTTGTCAGCCCCTCCGTCCTGCATCACTAACAAGGGAGAACCACGCCGGAAAATCTGGATGAATTTTCTCGGCCAATGCAGGGATCGAACACCCGACCTCCAGGCTAGCGAGCTAGCGTCTTACCCACTTAGCCACGTGATCCCTCACAAAACATTTAATATCAATTTCCATAATCATTGGAAATCGTTGAAAATTGACAGCCTTCTTCGTCTCATGACCTTAAACACTGTGTATAAATTTAAAGTCAATTGGATATTAACTTTAGCCTCTACAGTGTCAACAAGATATTTCAAAGTGATCAAGGGCCATAACACTGACAGTAATTAACAGAAATTGTTGAAAATCAATAGGACCTTAAACACTGTGTATAAATTTAAAGTCAATCTGGTATTAACTTTAGCCTCTAGAGCATCCACAAGCAATTGTTGAAAATGACTAGGATCCTTCATGGCCTTAAACATTGTGTATAAATTTAAAGTCAATCGGATATTAACTTTAGCCCGGAGAGCGTCCACAAGATTTTTTAATGTGATCATGGGCCATAACTCTGGCAGTAATTATCGGAAATCATTGAAAATCAATAGGCTTCTTCGTCTCATGACCTTAAACACTGTGTATAAATTTAAAGTCAATCGGATATTGACTTTAGCCTGGAGAGCGTCCACAAGATTTTTTAATGTGATCATGGGCCATAACTCCGGCAGTTTAGCCTCTAGAGCATCCACAAGCTTCTTCGTCTCATGACCTTAAACACTGTGTATAAATTTAAAGTCAATCGGATATTGACTTTAGCCTCTAGAGCATCCACAAGCAATTGTGAACGCCCGAATGCCGGTCCGCCGACTGGACAGACGAACGAACGAACGAACGACTGAACTGATGGATAGACGGACGAGCCGACAGGGGCAATGACAATATATGACCATATTTCAATGTGGGCGTATGAAAATCTTTGACTTTTCATGTTGATTTAAAATAACTTCTACGCTCGTAAGTGACCTATATTCCTCAAACATGTCTATTTAGAGGGACTTTTTGCGTAGATTACACATGTACATTGTATTGTTCTAATTTTATTTTGCCTCCAAAATGAGAACAAAGTGGTTAATACGTTCATGAATTGAAATATTGGGTTTTGACGATCAGATTAAAATTATTTCTAAAAAACTTTATACCCTTCATATTTGTCATATTATATCAACCCTCAATTACTATTATTATTATTATTACAGCATATTCAAAGTGTGTCCTTTCATATAACATGTTCAGGGGCACTTTAGAAAGTGACAATGTAATCATAAATAAACAACAAGATTATCAGTTAAAAGCCTGATTAAATAAATGTGCTTTAAGTTGTTTTTTAAAAGAATATAGAGATGTACAACATCATAAACTAAATGGTAAATTATTCCATAAAAACAGATGCTTGATAACTAAAAGCGCGCTGACCATAAGAGACTAGTTGAACAGTTTGGGGCTTTAAAAGTAGTTTATCTGATGTACGTAATGTTCGGCCAGGTGTATAAAGTTCTTAAAGATCTGAGAGGTAAACAGGAGCTAAATTATTTAAACATTTAAAAGTAAGTAATAAAATCTTAAAATCAATTTGATATTTAACAGGTAACCAGTGTAAATTTAGTGGTTGCATCTCTTAGTTAAAGTAACAAGTCTAGCTTTATCACGGTCCCTTTTGGCTTCTAAAATAGAATCAGTGAGTCCAAAACTTCAGCAAGCTTAGAGCGATATTGGGTTGCCTTCTCTTGTATATCTTGAATACGTTGAATGTCATTGAAATCTGAGTTGACTATTTCCACTTTAAATTTATTAGTGTCAAGTGATCTTTTGGGATCCAGCAAGTATCGTTTCAATTTATTTTTGCTTTAAAAACAGGTGAAAGCTTGTTTTGTCTGCTTAGAAAGTTTAAGTACAGTAGGCCTGTTGTAGTTTAACTATCACTAGACGCCTCAAAACTACAGGCCGCAATTCTTATCGCATCATCTTGAAAATTTGAATACTAATTATTCCTTATACCTTAAGGATGTTCCCTATTGTTTTTGGTGCGTGCCCGACCCCCAGGGGCAGAGAGCCACGCTCAATTTCTGTATGTGTCTTGACACATTATCTTGAAGTTGTGCATACGGATTGTCGTGAAGTTGTGCATACGGATTGTCTTGAAGTTGTGCATACTTATTCCTCATACCCTAAGAATGATCGTTATTGTCTTTGGTGCATGTCCAACCCCCAGTGTGCATTGAATTTCAAGACTGAATATTTGGAAAAGTATATATCCTATCTCCTCAGAAAAAAAAAGTGAATAGTTCATTTGTTCCACATTTTGCAACCTGGTGGCCCGAACTGTGTAAATCGCACATTGTGTGTGATGCTAAATTCGTAATCTACACTAAAAGTTGTCTTAGATTACAAAGTGAGAGTTTTCTACTCCTATTGGAAATGTGAGTTTAAAGCACCCGAAAACCTGAAAAAAATTACTGAATTTATGAACCGTTGCAGTACCCTAATTTCAAATGGCCATATCTCAGCAAGTTTTTGACCTAGAGAGGTATAATTTTGGATTTTGGATTTGTTAGCTTAAGGCCCTATACTATAATATATATTTGGTTAACTTGACATGGAATGACCCCACAGCCTATAACCAAAGACAAACATACGTCTAACTGTTAACATGGCAACACCCTCTGAAGTTCCAGCATCGTTACTAGCAATACATTTATATTCTCCTGCATCAGACGCCTACAAAACAAAAACAATTACATTTAGACAAATATAAACTTCATTAAAATTATTAAATATAAAGCTATTTTCCATTATTTAATACATATCAACACACAAAGGTCCAACCTAGGGATCTTTAGCTGTGGGAGGAAACCGGAGGACCCAGAGAAAACCTATGACGTTGGACAGGCAACCCTAATCCTTGTCATGTACAAGTGGGGAATTAAAACCACGCCACTTTGACTCAATGACAGACCCTTATTATCTAATGTGCACGAGTTAAACCAAGCGGCCATCCATTTTGTTCTTTCATTATTTTTCAGTTGGAGTAAAACCAGACACCAATTACGTTTTGTTTTATTTTTTATGTTGTACAACTTGGATATCGGACATATTTGCTTTTAATTGTTCTTAATCAATAGGATTCTCCGTTTCACCAATTTAAAGAGATATGTATTATTCCAAGTAGATGACTAGACTACAGCATTCACAAGATCTATCAAGTGATCAATGGCAATTGATTATCAGAAATTGTTGAAATTTAATAGGCTTCTTCATTTCACTAATGAGAACAACATGTTGTGTGTTCACAATGGTGCATGTATAAAAATAAATGAATGAATGAATGAAATGGAGTTTAACTGAATGGCATGGGGTTTAATGGAATCTCTCACTCTTATTAGTACAACAAGTGGGAGAGAGGGGTTGGGGCCATTAATAAATAATATCGGTCTTCATTGTGGCATCTTACCGTAGAGTCGTATATTATTAATGAACCATTACTCAGTTGCTGTATCCTGTTGTTAAGGGTGATTTGTCTGCCATTTTTAGTCCAGATTATATTTGTATTATCCCCAGTAACTGAACATGAAAGCATGACTCTTTCCCGAACACTGACAGATTTATCACCATGGGGGGTAACTCTTGGTGGTACTAAAAAATAAATATTGTGAAACATGATATTAATAGTTTTTCTGGGCTAATTCCTATGGAAGCCTTTAACTACCATTCATAATTTCTACTTTTCGCCTCTTAAGAAATCGGAAGTCGAAAAGTCGAAAAGTAGAAGTTACGACAAAATGTGGGGCGACAAGACGGTATACAAGCCAAAATCAACTCGAAAATAGGAAATTAAGAAATAACACACCGCGATAATAGCGCCCCCCGTTTTTTCTTAATTTCTACTCTTCGACTTGCATTTTGGCTTGTATACCGTCTTGTCGACTTTCGACTTAGTCATATTTTTGTATTTATTGATGTCAGTAAGAAGGCGCCAACACGCTATACAAGCCAAAATGTAACTATTAGCGACCTATGATCTGTCGTACTGTCGACTTTTCTACTTTTCGCCTAGGAAGTTGTTGTAGTCTCTGCCTTCCAGGTCACATTTGAATACGCGCAATTCCCGTTAACAAAAATGTCTGTATGCGCGTATTCAAATGTGACCTGGAAGGCAGAGACTACAACAACTTCCTAGGCGAAAAGTCGAAAAGTCGAAAAGTCGACAGTACGACAGATCATAGGTCGCTAATAGCGCAGTGTGTTAATAGTTAAGTTGTTGTAGTCTCTGCCTTCCAGGTTACATTTGAATACGCGCAATTCCCGTTAACAAAAATGTCTGTATGCGCGTATTCAAATGTGACCTGGACGGCAGAGACTACAACAACTTCCTAGGCGAAAAGTAGAAAAGTAGAAAAGTCGACAGTACGACAGATCATAGGTCGCTAATAGCGCAGTGTGTTAATTTCCTAATTTCTACTTTTCGAGTTACATTTTGGCTTGTATAGCGTGTTGGCGCCTTCTTACTGACATCAATAAATACAAAAATATGACTAAGTCGAAAGTCAACAAGACGGTATACAAGCCAAAATGCAAGTCGAAAAGTAGAAATTAAGAAAAAACGGGGGGCGCTATTATCGCGGTGTGTTATTTCTTAATTTCCTATTTTCGAGTTGATTTTGGCTTGTATACCGTCTTGTCGCCTCACATTTTGTCGTAACTTCTACTTTTCGACTTTTCGACTTTCGTGTTCTGAAGAGGCGAAAAGTAGAAATTATGAATGGTAGTTATAGGCTTCCATAAATTCCTGTGTGAAAGACTTTATCCTAGCCCAAATTCCACACTATTCATGGGTGTCTGGATAGCTATGTTAACATACTAACAGTGTTAAAACACTCATTTTGATCGCTGAAAAAAACAAACTAAAACAAAACAAGTGGCTGCCAGGCAAGATACACCCACTTTTTGCAAGAGAAGGATAGAGAACAAGCTAAAAAAAAAAAAGCGATTTTTCGCACAATCAGGGGCCATAATCCAGGAAGTTATGATCTGTAATGCGTAAATATCGAAATGGACTGAGATATTTGGGATATAAAGATATATTTTAAGATTCATCAAAATCAGATAAAAATTGTGACTTCTAGAGAGTCCACAACCTTAGTATTACATACTTTTAAAGTATTTGCGTACAAGGACACAAGGAGCGGCCATTTTGTCAGGCAGTTTCGGTCCAATTCTCAAACTCAACCGTCATTAGGGTGTAACGGTGATACATTTAAACGTGTTTTAAAATCATGGGCCATAATCCAGGAAGTTACTTCGAATATGCGCGATTATCGAAAGGAACCAAAATCTTTGAGGTATAAACATAAATTTAAAGTTTCATCAAAACCGGATCTAAATTGTGGCCTCTAGAGGGTCCCTTGATATACCATATATTTACACTATTTGCGTAAGAGGGGCGGCCATTTTGTCCGGAAGTTTTGGTCCCATTTTTACGACCACAAGCTAAAAACGCAATTTTCCGTACAATGTGGGGCCATAATTCAAGAAGTTATGATCCGATATGCACAAATATCAAAAGGAACCAAGATCTTTGGGTTATAAACATGCATTTCAAGTTTCATCAAAATCAGATCAAAAGTGTGACCTCTAGAGTGGCCACAAGCTAAAAACATCATTTTTTGTACAATCAGGGGCCATAATCCATGAAGTTTCGATCCGATACATGCCAATATCGAAAGGAACCAAGATCTTTTGGAGATAAACCTATACTTCAAGTTTTGTCAAAATTGAATAAGAATTGTGACCTGCAGAGTGTCCACAAACAAATTGTGTCCGTCCGGACAGACAGGGGCAACGACAATATACGTCCACATGAAAATTTGGGTGTATAAAAACACAGAGAAATATGTGGCCAAATAATGCCTGTCTTAGTCCTCACTCTAACCATGTGTTAGGAAGAAATAGGTTAAAAGTTCTCACAATTAAGAGATCCCTTTTTGCCCTTTATGAATCAAAACAACCTCAGCTTGGGTCAAAAGTAAATTGCAATTTTCACAGTGGGTCTACTACATGGGTTCCACGTCGGCCGTATATGCCGGTCGAGACCTACGGCTATGGAAAATAACCGTTCCTAGATCTGACCTAACGGTCATTTTGCACGCCGGAAAGAGGGTCTTTTTTTAAAAAAAAAAAAATTCAAACATGACTACGATCGACCTTCACTGTGTAACTATACAAGAATGCACGTCGTCTAGAAGCCAATCTCGTGATTGGTGTATATATAGTCGTCAACAGATTATACTGAGTGTTGTGTTGACAATTAATGATGAGTGTCTGGTAGTAGAGCAATAAATGTTAATTGATAAGTGGGAATCTAATCAACGGCGTGAAGCGGCCCATTGTTAATCATTCACGTATTGTCCACGTGTCATAAGAATTTTCAACAACAAAGCCGTTTACCGCTATTACGGTCAGGCACAATGTAAACGAGGTTATTATGATCTTCGAAAAAAGGGCAATTGATATGAAGTATTGCTCTTCGAATCCAATCAACTGTCATATAAAATAAAAACAGCATAGAAATTACGTAAATCCTCAACAACGTACGTCTTGGAAGAAAAATGCATTAAAAAAAAAAATGTTTATAGCGGTATTCCGGCCTTGTGGAAATTGTTGAAATAAAATCTAGAGATTAGTTAACTTGCTTACCGAACAATTAAGAAAAATATGTATTCCAGTTCTATTGTGCAGCAATATTGATAATTCCACGTGTAGAAAAAATATCGTGTATATACGGTTACTCTTATACACGACCATATTCTAGGGGGCGCTAGTGTCGCTAGCCGTGAAGTTAGTTATCCGTTAGTCATTTAGTTATACATTATTAGGATTTACGTCATAATTCTGTGGCCCGTAATTCCGTAAGAGATGGTCTAAAACCCAAAAAATGTGAGATATATGCCATGGAGAGAGAGAAATGGGGTTTAACGTCCACTCAACACAAACTATGTCATTTCGGGACTAACATATGGTTTTAATTTTATTTACATAATTCGCTTGCGCGTAGGGGTCTTTAGCCATCCAACCCCCCTATATACCATGGATAATTATATATTTATCTTCATTTCAAAGTTATTGTATTACAACTCAAAATTATCCAGGTCAGTGTGTTTTCTATAGAGCACATGTTAATTACGTGTGAGCTACTGAAATGGTTTTTCTCTGGCCAATTCAACTATTTTGTTATTTAAGTAGCCAAAACGGAATATTTAATTATTAAATAATTATCATGAGCCTTACTAATATTTCATTTTTAAGTCAAATATATTTTTTTTGTGCACCCCATGGTGACAAAGTAGTATAGACACGTGAATTCACAATACCCTACCATGAATAAAAACATGAAATATAAATTTACTTTGAAAAGTTTTTGTGCGTTATCAAAAATGACCGGCAGTGAAAATTTTGAAGTGGAAGCCCTGGTCTACTATCTAATCATTTGCTTGAAGAGGGTACAATTAAATATCTTCTGATATCAGCAGAATTACCTGTAACTATGACTCTGGCTTTCTCCATCACCTGTTCTCCGTTAGCCGGGTTGGTAGCAACGCAGGTATACTCCCCAGCATCCTCTTTCATCACATTTCTCACAAAATAATTACTTCTGCCATTCACACTATTAGCATCTGAAAAAATTTAGTTAATTTACGCATGGGCAGATGTTTTTATTTTGCCAGAAAAAACTTATTGTAGATGACAAAGTTAAACATTGGCATTTGTAGACCAAATTCTACGTACATAGGTTACAGCAAGATCAGCCAATACTTTGCAGATATCGGCTGATGATCTTTAATTGGTTATGTAGGTGAAAATTACATAATGAAGAAAGTAGACATGCAATGAGCTATTCAATCTAGATGTGTGTAGAAAGACTTTCCAGACTTAATACTCAGTTGACTTACATGGCACCAGACGGTCATTTAACATCCATGTTATTGATGGTGTAGGAACACCAATTGCTACACACTGTAGTTCCATTTGGGAATTCATGGTAACTTGAGTGTCTTGGGGAGAACGTATGATTCTTGGTGGAACTGAAACAAGTAATAGGAGTAAATGGGATATAAAATGCTAACAATTGGATTCATTAATATCAGTTTCCGCAATGGTACAATGCTGTCTTACTAAATGCATTGTATATGTGACCATACAAACAGAATTACCTTCTCTTAGGAGACTATAAATAATAGTACAATATAAAATATTACATGATTTTGATATATCTCAATATCTACTGTTTCTGTTCTGTTTTGCTTCAAATGAGGTACTGCTAGCCTATAAACTTTGAGGTATGTCATTTTGCGGCATCACAAAAAATGTACTTAGAATACATTTTGTTAAGAATTGAAGAAAATTTACCTTGTACACGTAGTAATCTACTCTGTGAATCTCTACCAGCAACGTTTGATGCAGAACAGACATATCTTCCTGTGTCATCTTCCTGTAAATTTTTGAAATGTTTACTTATTTAACACTTAATTTTTTAGTTTTATGACGGTATAAACTCCATCCAGTCCAATTACCAAACATTCATGGAATGTCAAGCTAACTAATCCTGAGCTATTGCCACAAAGATGATTTCCAAAATATTTTTGATATTCAATTGAGTTTAGTCATACTCAGTTGTGAGGTAAATTTGAGCTGTAGGTCCATGCACCAATTAAAGATGCCCATTTCGGAGCAATACCTTTAAAAAACTGTAAACCAGTTGGTGATCTAATCGTTCGAATATATATCTAAAAGTTACACCACTGTAATACATAATATACTTGCTTTTAATGGAACATAAATGTATTATAAAGACATTAGCAAAAAATAATTTAATCATACTACCTGTTACTCGCATAATGCCAGCCATTTGTTCTGTTGTTGGAATTTATTTACAAGGTGTAATTCATTTATTTACATTTAATACTAATTCACACATAATATTAAGGTCTTGGTTTTCTAGACTATGTGAATATGTCCAAATAAAGATTTGATAATAGAAGTATTTCACCAAAATAAGTAACCTATCTGAATTCATAAATATACTGGCACTATATTATAACTTACTTGTATATCTGATATAACTAGAGACCCATTATCTAGGATGTTAAATCTGGCTTCCCGCGTATCAATACGCCGACCATCTCGAGACCAATCTATCCATGGTTTGGGGTTTCCTTTAACATCACAAGGGAGTTCTACACGATCACCAACTGTTGTTTGATACTGTCGTGAAGCCGAGACAATCTGAGGTGGAACTGAAAATCACTCAATGTTATTAAATGGTATTTTTCATTTTAATAATTACATGTTTATTTTACTGTTAAGAGTTTTGCACGTACAGTGGTGTTTCTGCCTACTCTTCATGAAATTCTAAATAAAAATCTGTGTATGTATTTATAATGCACTATATTCACAGGGGTTGTGCTCAATGCCCGATATAATAATATCTGTGTATATTTATGATGCGCTTTAGTCACAAGTGGCAAGTGTTCTTTTCTTTTACATGCATGCTAATATGTACAGAGGTGGACCTTGGTTTTTTGTCACATCCACATGACTAAAATACAACAATAGTTATCACAATCATAAAATTCTAGGCCATCATTGTTCAGAAAGCTAAATAGAACAAATTTCTAGTCTACCATTGCCGCAAATTATAGCAATATTAAGCTTTATTTATACCTTGTACGATAAGTTCAAGTTCAATTGTATCATTGCCAGCATCATTAACTGCAATACATGTATACATTCCAGCATCTTCTGCTCTGATAAATAAAAATAACAAAACACACCTATTAATCAGAACGTCTAATAAATTGAAAAAAAAATCAGAAAATTCACTTTTGATGCTCTATGATTTGTTTTTCTAATATAAAAGATAGGTTACCAGGCAATTCATAAGCAGACCATAAAGGTTCACTTTATATTTTGTAAGTGACAGCAGCATTTACAACCCTCGCAGTAACTATCAAGACTAATTAGAACTTGACAGTCTTCTTCCTAGCACTAATATAAACAAAACAGTAATAGGCTTCTTTGTCTCATAAACATAATCACCATCAACAAATTTCTAAACTTTAGAAGCTTGTGGACAGGCAGTTGTGACGACAATATACAACTACATTTTAATGTGGACGTGTAAAATCGATGCCAGCAGGAAAGATGAACGGATTACCTTGTATGTGGTATCGCTAGACCTCCAGTCTGTAGGGTGATGAAGTGAACACGACTATACGATAAATCATAGTTCGTTGGAGTTATGTCTTGGCCATTTTTTTTCCAGATTATTTTTGGTGAGGGTACGCCGTCTGCCGAGCAGGGTATAACAACTGTGCGATTCTGCAAAACTGTAAACTGTTTCTGGAAACTGTCAATCTTTGGCGGAACTGAAAAACAGAGAAGTAATATGTCTTTACTAGTTGAACAAGATGCTCAATCGCCTTAATCATGCATTGGTTAACTGTATTTTTCCATTGAAGATTTAACTGAGTGAGAGTATAAATGCTTGTAAGATTTTTTTATCATTGTTATTTCCTTTGAATAAGTCAAAGAGACAACCTGATGTGTTATAAAAAAAAAATGCCATAAAAAGTCATATTATGATCTGAATGAAAGTTTGTTGAAACATTTACAGTTTCAAGCTACCCTTGTCCTGCATCCTAAGCAACATCATTTGAACAAACATAAATAAACACCACTCTGGAATCATATCAATTTTGATTTAATTGATTAATTTATCTTAATGGGGTATTATGTAAGATTTAGATAAAGCTGGCAGTTCTTGCTATAATATTTCAAACATAGATAATGCAAAATGAATATATTGAAAATTTCATTCAATTACTTTATTTTGAACGAAGTTATCAATAGTTGTAGCTTGGACAAGATGTGTGCATTGATCGTAACCACCGTACTGATCATTCGAGTCTTAGCCTCGCTTCTCCATTTTTAAATTAAATCATTAAATGGCTGAACTGTTCTAATCTACTTAAATAGAATCAAGATTATCTTGTCCCAAACCATCGACAAATGAAATCGATTAGCTCTGCTTAGCGTCAGCTCGAAATGTTAATCATTGAACTCAGCCAAGACATTCACCTAATGAACATCTACATCAAGTTTAAACATTCACCTAATAGACACCTACGCCAAGTTTGAACATTCTAACCCAATTAGAAGGAGAGTTATTGTGTTCCAAAGTCTCAACCAATCAAATTGCTTATCGAACTTAGTCAAGGTATTGATGTAATAACGCTATACACCAAGTGTTTTCACTCTCACTTAATTAGAACTAAAGTTATCGTGTCCCAAAGCGTCAACCAATCAAACTGATTATCTCTGATTACCCTAAGCAGAAAATTCTCATCTTCGAACTCCATCAAGGTATTCACCTAATAGACACCTACGCCAAGTTTCATCACTCTCACTTAATTAGAACTAAAGTTATCGTGTCCCAAAGCATCAACCAATCAAACTGATTATCTCTGATTACCCTAAGCAGAAAATTCTCATCTTCGAACTCCATCAAGGTATTCACCTAATAGACACCTACGGCAAGTGTGAACATTCTAACTCAACCAATCAAATTGGTTATCTCTGCTGATAGTTTTATGGGTATATTTCTGTCTGCGGGTCAGCCGCAGCAGTGTTTTGATCTTGATTTTACAGGGTATTAATCAATCCATGGTTTAACAAGATGCCAAAACTAATAGTGTATCAAATCTCCGAAATGCTCAGAAATCGAGTCTAAGGGAGTCAATTTTCAAAATTTTCTGGGGGAGGGCATCACAGACCCCCCGTGCGGGTGCCCGCGGGTCAGGATTTGCCCGACATTGCCACGCACGACCAAACCCTTAGACGAGGCTCTAGCGTGAATATCAAAGATAAAGATATATTTTTAGTTTCATTAAAATCGGAAAAAAGTTGTGACCTCTAGAGGGTCCATAACCTTTGTATTACATACTTGTAAACAATATGCATACAAGGAGCGGCCATTTTGTTGGGCAGTCTCAGTACGATTTCTAGAGGTCACAATTTTCATCCAACTTTGATGAGACTTGAAATGCATCTTTATAACCTAAAGATCTGGGTTCCTTTTGATATTCGCGTATATCGGATCGTAACTTCCTGAATTATAGCTCTTAATTGTAAGAAAAACTGGACCAAAACTGTCAGACGAATAGTGTGAACATCTGGTATAACAAGGTTGTGGACCTCCTAGAGGCCAGAATTTTGATCCGATTTTGATGAAACTTGAAAGATGTTTATATCACAAAATTCTTGGTTCCTTTCGATAATCGTGCATATCCGAACATAACTTCCTGGATTATGGCTGCTGATTGTTCGAAAAATTTGTATTCAATTTTATAAATTGTTTAAACATAAATTATGCAAGAGCTAAATCTGTCTATTGCAGGTCTTTCTTTAGGCCTGAAATATTATCTAAATTATTAATTAGACATTAATTAACCTATCCAGACCATAATCAATTCTAGATGGTTATGCTAGCCTGCGATCTTTAGTGGATTATGAGCTGATTTCCTGCATAGCTTTCCTTCACGATTTAACGATTAAATGGATAATCGAGACTATGCTGTTTATCGTACTGACTGTAGCAATGATGATCAAGGCTAGGCGGAACTTTCAACCGCTTAGTTCTCGGTTCATAGTGGATCAATTTGAATAAAATTTTCAGCAAATTGCCTTTACATTATCTAGTTTTTAACTGTTATAGTGAGAACTGCAAACACATTATCAAATCTCCCATAATGTATCTTTAAATATATCGCCGCTACACATCAATGAAGCTTGAGTTTGAATTTCGTAAAAATCTGACCCAAACTGACAGACAAAATGGCCTCTCCTTGTATGCAAATTGTGCACAAGTATTTAATACGAAGGTTGTGGACACTATAGAGGTCACAACTTTTTTCCGATTTTGATTAAACTTGAAATGTATGATTATAATCCAAAGATCCTGGTTCCTTTCGATAATTGCGTATATCAGACTGTAACTTCCTGAATTATGGCCCTTGATTGTACGAAAAATCACGTTTTTAGTTTGTGGTCCCTCTAGAAGTCACAATTTTTATCGGTTTTAAAAAAACATTTGAATATATCACTGTTACACCATAATGTGGGTTAATTTCGAATTTCGTGAAAATCAGACCAAAACTGCCGGACAAAATTGTCGCAAATAGTGTAAATATATGGTATATTGAGGTTGTGGGCCCTCTAGAGGCCACAATTTTGGTCCAATTTTGATGAAACTTTAAATTTAAGTTTATATAACAAAGATCTGGTTCCTTTCAATAATTGTGCATATCCGAACGTAACTTCCCGGATTATGGCCCCTGATTGTTCGAAAAATCGCTTATTGTCGTTGCCCCTGTCCACCCAAAAGTTGTTTGTGGATACTCTACAGGTCACAATTCTTATCCGATTTTGACGAAACTTTAGATATTGGCATGGATCGGATCAAAACTTCATAGATTATTTCCCCTGATTGTACGAAAAATCACGTTTTTCACTTGTGGACACTCCAAAAGTTACAATTTTTATCCAATTTAGATGAAACTTGAAATGTATGTTTATTACCCGAAGATCTCAGTTTCTTTTGATATTCGCACATATCAAACAGCAACTTCGTGTTTTTAGCTTGTGGTCCCCCTACAGGTCACAATTTTTCTCCAATTTTAATAACCGTTCAAATATATCACTGTTACTCCATAATGATGGATGGATTTAAATTTCGTGAAAATTGGACCTAAACTGCCCAACAAAATGGTTGCTCCTGATACATATAAATGCTGTAAAAGTGTGTAATACCAAAATCTATAAACCACAATTTGTATCAGATTTTGATGAAACTTAAAATATATGTTTATATCCCAAAGATATTCACGAATATTAGACAATAACTTCCTGGATTATGGCTCCTGATTTTACAAAAGGTCGTGTTTCTAGGTTGTGGACCTTCTAAAAACTGTACAAATATATCACCGTCACACCTTAATGATGGTTGAGTTCGAATTTCATGAAAATTGGACCGAAACTGCCCGACAAAATGGCCGCTCCCAATATGTAGATAGTGGAAAGGTATGGAATACCAAGGTTGGGGATCCTCTACAGATCACAGTTTTTATCTGATTTTGATGAAACTTAAAATATATGATTAATATTACAGAAAGATCTTGGTTCGTTTTGATATTCGCATATATCAGACCGTAACTTTCATGATTATGGCCCCTGATAGTACGAAAAATTGCATCATTAGCTTGTGGATACTCTTGGGTCATTATGTGTCATCCTCTTATGACTCTAATACTTTACACCAAATTTAAATAAATTCAGTTAAAGATAGGTTGCCAGGCAACAAACATATGCCCACAGCAGCTAGGTCATCAGAACAGTCAACAAGGGGCCTCGCATATTTTTCCTGCTGTCGGTAATGAAAATATTTACAACACACTAAAATCTGATTTAGAGTAACAACAACCAATTAAGTAATTATTAGAAATCATTAGAATTTGTTTGGCTTCTAGTTCTGCCACAGGCAGAATATCATGCATCTAGCTGTTCAAGTTATCGGAAATCGTTGAAAATCAATAGACTTTGTTGTCTCATGACCTTAAACACTGTGTATCAATTTAAAGTCAATCGGATAATAATTTGGGTCCTGGGAGTATCCACAACATTTCTCAAAGTCATCAAGGGCCATAACTTTAGCAACAATTATCAGAAACTGTTCTTCGTCTGATGACATGTTTAATGTGTATAAATTGTGTATAAATTGAAAGTCAATCGGATGATAACTTTGGTCTGTAGAGCATCCACAAGATTTCTCATTGAGGTCAAGGGCCGTTACTCAAGCAGTAATTATTGGAAATTGTTGAAAATCAATGGCCTTCTTCGTCTTATGATTATAATCATTGTGTATACATTTAAAGTCAATTGGATGTTTACTTTAGCCTCTAGAGCGTCTACAAGCAATATACATGTAGGCGTATAAAATTGACAGTTGCAATTAGCTGTTTATAAGCTCAACTCATCTAGGTCGAATCATTGATGCATTTCAGCCAAACTATCCAACCTATTCTTTTGTGATTTATCATTTGAAATACACCTGCAATTCTGTATTATAAACACAAATTAATATGCGTAAAAATAATTATTTACCTTGTACTTCTAGAGTTATCTCCCTGTTATCATTACCAGCTACATTTTGAGCAATACAAGTATAAACCCCAGTATCATATAATTCTACACGTTCAATATATAGGGAACCATTCTCCATCACAGTATAACCAGCTGTAAAATATCAAACATTTAATCAATCTTTTTCTTTTAAATTCTGTCATACATATCCTTCTGGAGGCTGAGTGGTCTTTTAATCATCAGGTCTGTCATTGAGTCAAGTGTCAAGGTTTTTATCCTGTGAAAAGGAGTAGTGTCTTTAGAGAGCATAATCAATGTATGAACGGTCTTTATATTCGAACTATAAACTACTAATATCAGTGTCGTGGATTGGATATACATATATACAAACTACTAATACCACTATCATGAATTGAACCTACAAACTACAAAAACACCGGTGTCATGGATTGGATCTACAAACTACTAATATCAGTGTAGGACTGGATCTACCAGGTTCATGACTGGGTCTACAAACTGCTAATATCACTGTCAGACTGGATCTACCAGTGTCATGATTGGACAAACTACTAATATCAGTGTAGGGCTGGATCAAATTCCTAAACAAAATGGCTAAAAGACAAATTATTACCACTGGCATCACTGTTGATAATGCCACGATTTCTCAACCATAGAATTTTGGGTTTTGGGGACCCCTCGACCTCGCACGATAACATGACCTCTTCCCCTATTGGTGACTTTACTACAGATGGACCAATTTCTTTAATCATGGCTGGTACTGAAAGAAAAACAACCAGTAAAGAATGATCAAAAGTTTTCCATTATCAGGCCACGCAACCCCACCAAAATATGGGTCTCCAACCTTATTTTTCAACGTTAATTGATAGAGTGATATAATGTTAAATAACAATATATGTAATTATCTTTAAACTGTACAGTGTAATATGTCCTTTTAATGAATAATGAACAAATTGATTTTATACTTCTGACTGTACATTTGATATAGTTGTATACTCTCAGAAGTTTTGATGGATATAATGTTGTATTAAACTGTTAAAACCAAAACCCTTGTACAGTTATTTTGTCCTCAATTTGACCCCCTTTAAAATTTATATAAAACCCTACTTTGCATCTGTCACACAAAAAAAGATAATTTTTAAAATCATAACTGATATAACGATAATCTGCTGGGATTAACTATAGCAAATAATGAGACATATTGGTGAATATCATTTCTTCATAAAATTGTTTTATCATTATTGTTAACTTACCGGAGACACTAAGTTGTATATTTCTGGTGATGTTACCAGCGTCGTTAGACGCGGTACATGTATACTCTCCCGTATCTTCAATACGTACCCCAACAAATTCTAATGAACCAGACGCCAACATACGATGACGTAATCCGGTTGAGGGGAAAGGTTTCCCATCTTTCTCCCATGTGATTTTAGGTCGAGGCTGTCCACTCGTCTTACATTCTAAAACAGCCTTAGCATCAATAACGGCTGCAACCTGACGCGGTCCACTTCTTATTTCTGGTGGAACTAAAATATAAAGTCAGTGAAAATACAAATTTAGTGCTTAAGGTAAAACACACCCTATCAGTGAAATGTAAAGTGCAAAATTTTTAAACTTCTGAAAGGTTATACTTTTTTAAAAACTTAAAATCCATCAATTTTAACTTTAAGAGCAGATTAGTCTAAAGTTGAACTCTACACAATCAAATTTTTCGTTGGTTTTGATGAAACAAAATAAAGGTAAAATTTACCTAATATAGAAAGAAGAAACTCTAGATTATCCACTCCAGCATCATTCTGTACTCGACAACTATAATCACCAAAATCTAAAAACTGGGCACTGACGACAATCAAAGCATGTCCGTTCTCCACAATTCTGATGTTTGGTAATCCGTAGAGAGGTATCTGTTTACCTTGACGATACCAGCGTATAACAGGTGGAGGAATGCCTGCAGCTGGACATTCGAGTCTAACAGATTGATCCATGATAACAGGGACTACCTGTAGTTCTCCTGATCCATTTATTTTTGGAGGGACTGAAAACAAATTGAGTAAAATGAAAAGCCTAGCAGGTTTTTTAATACAAAATCTCAGTTTTCAACAAATAAAAATCCAGTTTTGACTTAATTCTGATTTGAAGTGAAAATATTGATCATTAAATATACATATCACAACAAAGCTAATGATCGCTCACCAACAGCTAAGTTTATTGGAGCCACCTATCAGTACTGTTACAATTTAAATGAAATGAAATGAAATGGTGTTTTGTTGCACATCCAGCTGAGACTAACTAAATGATATCACAGTAATACATTTATACACATAAATAAAATATCACATATAAGTAAAAGATAGGTTGCTCACAGCAGATAAATCGCCGAGCGGTCAACAAGGGTTGTCGCATATTTATTCCTTTGTAGGTAATTGGGGGCCTTTACAAGACAGTTCCATACAGATCAGATTATAATTTTTGCTGTTTGAGGGTTCACAAGGTTCTACAAACTGAAACAAGGGTCTCAACTCTGGAAGTAATCTACAGAAATTGTTGAAATTTGACAGGATTTTTCGTTTTACTAATTTAAATAATGCATATAAATTTCATACCGATCAGATGATCACTTTTGTCATTCAAACGTTCACAGGTTCACAACCGCCATAACTCTAGAAATTATTGACGGAAATTGCTGAAATTCAATAGACCTCTGTTTCACAAATTTAAATGATGCATATAAATTTAATACATATCGGATGATAACTTTCATCAATCGAACATTAACAAGGTTGACAAAGGTTGAACAAAGTGAAACAAGGGTCATAACTCTAAAAGTAATAAACGGAAATAGCTGGAATTCAATAGGATTCTTCTCTTTACTAATTTAAATGACGCATGTAAATTTCATACAGATTGGCAGATAACTTTTGATGTTAGAGCGTTCACAAGGTTCAATAAAGTGAAACAAAGGCCGTAACTCGAGACATAATAAATAGAAATTCAATAAGCTTATTTGTGTCACTAATTTAAATAATACATATAAATTTCAGAAAGATTGGATGATAATTTTTAGCGTTAGAGCGTTCACAAGGTTCAATTAAGTGAAACAAGGGCCATAACTCTAGATGCAATGAACAGAAATGGCTGAAATTCAATAGGCTTCTTCGTTTCACTAATTCAAATAATGCATATAAATTTCAGAAAGATAGGATGATAACTTTTGGGGTTAGAGCATTCACAAGAATAAACAAAGTGAAACAAGGGCCATAACTCTAGAAGTAATAAACGGAAATAGCTGAAATTCAATAGGATTCTTTGTTTCCCTAATTTAAATATTGCATATAAATTTCACAAAGATCGGATGTTAACTTTCGGCATTAGAGTGTTCACATGGTTCAACAAAGTGAAACAAGGGCCATAACTCTAGACATCATACACGGAAATTATTGAAATTAAAATAGGTCAAAACCCCCTAAATCAGAACCCCCTATGGTCACTAATGTAAACAACATATATCAATTTTAAAACAACTGGATGATAACTTTTGGCGTTCACAAGAAATTGTGAACGATGACGGCTGGACGAACGGGGGCAATATACGTCCACATTTCTATGTGGGCATATAATAAAATTTATATGCATAAATATTTCAAATATAAACAAGATGACTAGTCATCACGATCCTGTGCCCTTGCAAGTGATTGGATAATGAACCACCGGCTGCCAGGCAGGATACGCCCACATTTTTGAGAGATGGATAGAGAACAAGCTAAAAAGAAAGTAATTTTTCCTACAATCAAGGGCCATAATTCATGAAGTTACAATCCGATATGCTCAAATATTGAAAGGAACCAATATCTTTGGGTTATAAACATGCATTTCAAGTTTCATCAAAATCGGATTCAAATTCGAACTCAACCTTTCTTAGGGTGTAATGGTGATATAATAATACGGGTTTTTAAATCAGATAAAAATTATGACCTCTATAGGGTTCACAAGCTAAAAACGCGATTTTTCGTACAATCAGGGGCCATAATTCAGGAAGTTACGGTCCGATATGCACGAATATCGAAAGGAACTGAGATCTTCTGGTTATAAACTTACATGTCAAGTTTCAACAAAATCGGATAAAAATTGTGACCTCTATAGGGTCCACAAGTTAAAAACGTGATTTTTCCAACAAACCGGGTCCATAATCCATGAAGTTTCGATCCGATACATGCCAATATCGAAAGCAGCCGAGATCTTTTGGGGATAAACCTATATTTCAAGTTTCGTCAAAATCGGACAAGAATTGTGACCTGTAGTGAGTCCACAAACAAATTGTGGACGTCCGGACGGACGGACAGAAGGACGGACAGGGGCGACGACAATATACGTCCACATGAAAATGTGGGCGTATAAAAACAACTTCTTGGAACATCAATGGGACTAGTCAGAAGATTCATACTTTGATAACAGTAGTGCGGCAAGGCACTGTAAGGCACTGTAGTAAAAATTCAAACATCATTCAAGAGAATAATTTGTTTCAAAAAGATTTCTTGAACGGATAATGAAATATGCTACGGAAACGAAATCGTGAAGGCAGAACGGTCATTAGAAATTAAAATAATAGGTAGATGAATGTGAAAGTGTTATAAAGGTATCTTGAGATAATTTCTGAGATATTCTCTGGAATAATAATTATATACTCTGGAAACAAAATTGTACACCAAAAACTATGTCAAATCTGTTTCCATGGAAACACAAAAAATATAAATCCAAGAAACTCCAAATTAGCAAAAGGCACACCTATTATAATAGGTTGATGTTTATTAAAATGTTTCGTGAAGATATCTTAAATGGTTTATGAGATGTGCTCCAAAACAAAATTGTACATCCAAAAAAATAGGTTAAATTTGTTTCCATGGAAACACAAAAAATATAAATCCAAGAAATTGGTTATATTTTCATCTTAAACGAGAGCCCAACCTGGTTTATAAATTTTAATTGAACGTATATTTTTGTCTTAAAACGATAGCCCAACCTGGTTTATACAAAGAAGTTTTGAAAAGAAAAAAAAAGTTATTATAAATTTTAATATACACTCAAAGCCATTAAAAATGCAATGCCAAATTCAAAGTATATTTACTGCAAACAACTTTTAACAAATGTACATAACAATTGACAAAATCATGATAACAAGCATCTGTGGATAATTTCATGAAAGAATTCACTACAAATGCACAAAAGTTTTGTGACAAAACCGAAATGTCAGAGAACCATGAAACAAAGCAGGGTTCAGCTGAAGTCAATAAGGGTATGTCCACCCTGAGCTCTTACACAAGCCTGAAGTCGCCTTGGCATAGACTGGCACAGATGTCTCACTACACGCTGTGGGATTGTTTGCCTATGATTTTGGAGTACCTGTGCCAATTCTGAGACAGTTAGTGGTGGCACGGCTTGAGTTCGAACCCGTCGTCCTAGTTCATCCCAAAGGTGTTCGATCGGGTTACAAGCAAAGAAGCGTTCATGTCGACGTCGGTAGATACGGTGACATCCATCAGGAAAACTGAGGTTGAATCGGGATTCATCCGAGAAGATGACATTTCGCCATGGTGTGTTGTGCAGATACCCCTGATTTGTGGCCCAGTTCTGTCTGGCAAGTCGATGAGGATGCAAAAGGATTTGACCTTAGTAAGGTCGACGGCAGCGTAACCCAAGAGCAGCCAGGCGCCTTTGGACTGTTTGAGGGCTGATCTGACGTTGCCGTGTTCCAACAGTTCCCCTGGCAGTAGCAGTAGCTGACTGGAACCTGTTGCGCAGATGCTGTAGTCGGATGTGGCGCTCCAGAGCGGGGTTGATCTGAGGCGAGCAATGGTCGATGGGTGGACATTAAAGTGTCTGCCGATGGCTACCTGTGAAGCCCCCTGATCCAGCATGCCAATAGCTCTGTTCCTGTTTTCTTGTGAAAGGCATGGCATTTTGTCCGAAGTGATGAATGTTGAAATTTTGATCTGTATTTAAAGAGCCTGAGTGCAGGGAATGAACGTGGAAAACGTGTGACATCGGACTGCTTAAAATCGTGAAAAAAGACAAGTGTTACGTTTGCACGAACAAAAGTTCATTACCGAGAACTGATATTGGGTTCAATCAGACCCACCAGAACACCACAAAAAGAGACCCATCACAAGTTTCACCTATGTGCAATAAGATAGGAAAGCCCAAGAAAACATTTACCAGAAATATTTCACGGATTACGCATTGCGTTTTTAATGGCTTTCAGTGTATATATATTGTAAATTCTAATTGTTGGAAGATTTAAAATCTGTTAAAAATTTGTGATATAGGAAGAAATAAAACAAACTAGGCAGTTAAGTCTGCTTAATTGATCATTCCCTGTAATATACTAAACAGCAAAAAAAAAAACGTCATTCCTACTTCAAAATCAGAGAAGCACTTTAATCAAATCATTCTAGAAAACAACTTACTAAATGGATCAAAGCAATTTTTCGTGAACAGTATGTTGGCACATTAGTGATTAATTCATCACAATTCCAAGACATTACAAGAAGGTTTAGAGTCTGTACACAGTCTATACATCAGTATCTGGTGTGTCCATCGCGATTGTCAAAAACAGCAGTGCAGCGTCTGTACATGGAGTGGACCAGACGATTGATGAACGTCATTGGCACCTGGAACCACTCTCTCAGAAAAGCCTGGCGCAATCTATCGGCTGTGTTTAGTCTCCTCTGAATTTCATCCCAAAGATGTTCAATCAGGTTTAAGTCCGGACTAAGGGCTGGCCAGTGCATAACGTTGACATCGTTCTGCTGTAGAAAGTCCCGAGTAACTCTGGCGGTGTGGGCACGGGCCTTGTCATGCTGGAAAACGTTGTTTCGATGACGTGCGAAATGTGGTATGATGTGGGGTCTGAGAGCTTGATCAATGTAGCGCTCTGCTGTGATGCCGCCTTCTCTTCCTGGACCAAGATTTTAGAACACCACAATACCCACTCTCTGGTTCAGGTCGATTCCACACCAAACCATTATGCTTGGACCTCCCCATGAGTCACGTTCCATGACACATTGGTCAGAATAACGCCGGCCACGTCAACGCCATATTCTGGACCTGCCATCTGTAGTTGATACGCAATACCGACTTTCATCTGTGAACAGAACAGTTCTCCATTGCCTGTGGTGCCAGTTCTGGTGTTGTTTGGCAAACTGGAGACGTTCACGTTGATGGTGAGGGGTGAGGATCGGTCCACGGTAAAGTCTATCACAATGGATGTTGTCTCTGGTGAGACGTCGGCGCATTGTTTCAGTACTGATGGGTCTTCCGTGTGTTCCCACTGTCTGACATGCTGTCTCAGATGCCTGTGTGAAGGGATTCTGCCCATGCTGTCAAACAACATGGAGGTCTTGTCGTCTTGTTGTAATCCTTGGTCTTCCAGTTCGGGGGCGATCATCCGTGGTGTTGGTGGCCCGAAAGCGTTGCTGAAGCCTGTAGATAGTCCGAATATTGACCTAGAAGGGATTGGCAAAGGCTTTGGCATTTTCTTGACATTTCTTTTGCTGCTTAGTATACTGGGGAGACAGCAAAGGACAATGTTCTTGCCAATAAACTCAGTAGCAGATTATAGATGGCTGCTAATGTGTTGAAAAGCTGTTTTCAATTGTATTTAAAGAGGACAAAGAACCAATAAATAAGACAGGCTTTAAAATGGAAGAGGACTGAATGAACTCCAAAGCGGAAGAATGACCTAAAGCTCAGTAGTAAATATAGAAGCAGCAGGAGTAAGTTGAACAGAAATGATTCCAGAAACTACTGGATCACCATATCTGGAACCATCTGTATAAATTGGAAAATAATCACCATATTTTCATCTTAACTTTCAAAGAGAGATTGAAACATCACGGAGCTAGTATCTTTCTTATTGTTTTCTGTTAGATAAAAATCAATCTTCGGAGAAGATATAACTCCCAGTGGTGTCCGAAAAAAGGACTGTCACAATTTATACCAATGGTTTAAACACTGACCAACATAATGCTACAAATTATGTATGGTTTTCTTTTAGAGTTTCTGACAAAAAAAACTTTTTTCTGGATTTTGATTGGTTCTAGCAACTTAACACAATGTTAAAGTAGGAGAGTATCAAATATTTATTTTACCTAACGTTTCCAACTGATATAATTTTTCTGCCACTCCAGCATCATTTTTAGCTTGACATATATAACGTCCCGTATCTTCTGTCGATGCATCTAAAACTTTTAACAACTGGCCATCTAATAAAATACGTAGATTTGACTCTGGAGAATCAACAATGATTTCGTTAT
Organism: Patella vulgata; assembly: GCF_932274485.2. Taxonomy (NCBI): domain Eukaryota; kingdom Metazoa; phylum Mollusca; class Gastropoda; family Patellidae; genus Patella; species Patella vulgata. The sequence goes on along the minus strand of NC_065879.2, from coordinate 60,768,586 downwards.
CTTTCAGCCAAATAATGTTTGGTAGAGGAACACCAGTGATATTACAGTAAAGATTGACAGCTTCGTTCTCTTTCACCACAATATCAGTTACTCCTATTGGTCCTGCTATTATCGGTGGAACTAAAATATACATAAAATTGAGCAATAATTACAAGAGAAGCAGAGATTTAATGTCAACTCAAAACTAACCAGATGATTTTATCCACTGCATTGGAGTAGCTATAGGATAGGCATGAGATAAGCGTGGGATCAATTCCATGTGTTGCACAGATAACAGTGCATACTTGACCACCCACCACCCAGAGGTCGCAGACATTCCCAAATTTTGCATTTTTTTTCTCTACATCTGCGTGATTTAGAGTCTCTCAAAATATTCAACAAAAGCAAGTAAAATTGTTAAGTGAACAACCCTATTTTAAGCGTCCTTATTTCATTGATACTGTATTTAGTCTAATGACTTCATAAACATTGTACAGGTGTCAGGCTTAGGTTGCCTAGGAACATGACGAAGATATATGTACCATGAACAAGAACATTGGTATCAACTTTATCTCTTCCAGCCGCATTACTTGCTTTACATGTGTATATCCCAGCATCCTCTGTCTGGGCGTTACTAATTTCAAGACGTCGATCGTTATCCATCAATCGTAGGTTTTTATATGGAAAGTCAAGCAGAGGAACAGAGTTACGCAGCCAGATAATTGAAGGTTGAGGAACTCCCGAGACTGGACAATCCAGATACAGTGTTTTATTTTGTATGACAGATTTGTTGTCGCTAATTTTGGTTCTGTCGATTGTTGGTGGCACTGAAATATATAAATATAAATTTATTTACATCTTTACTCTAAAAGCAATGAATCTGAAATTGACAACTTCAGGTGTGTATCTTCAAAATTTGTTTATTTATGTTACATGGAGTGATTGAGTTGAATAATTCAGTTTTATTTTATTACATCTGACATGCATCTCCTGAACCCCTACCCACCCAAGCTAGCTGGTGCTATCTGAATTTGAATAACATACAGGAGATTTGCTTACCTAAGACTTCAAGTTGGAAATTTCTCCTTAGTTCTCCAGCCTCGTTAGTAGCAATACAGGAATACCTTGCTGAGTCCACCACCTGTGCTCGATTTATCTCCAGTAACAGATTATTTTTAACAACACGAATTCGATCTGTTTCAACCACAGGTTCACCGTTTAACAGCCAGTTTACCTCAGGTCTTGGGTTGCCAGATACTGGACATTCGAGGATAACGTGACGATCTTGGATAACTTTTGGATTGTAGACAACATTTGATTCATCAATCACAGGTGGAACTGAAAAGGACAATTTTTTTTTTTAATCTTAAAAGACGTTGATTCTTATAATTAAGCAAAAGTTCATGGTCTTAGATATATGCAACTCTTTACAATGAAAGAAACATGTGAAACTATACAATAAAGAGGGCTATTAAATTTTCCTATTGTAATTTCATAGCTCAATAACCAGTTAATGGAGTATACGCTATATGCTAGAGTGTCTACAGTTTAAGAAGACTTTCTAGCATATTACTGACAACCAAAATACTGAGACAAGGATATATGAATTGGATTGCACTTTATTGGTTATCATTCATTCCTTTACTACGATACATCATCATAACATACAGGGGATCCCTAATAAACCGACAAGCAGTAAACTCATCCCTACTAGTTCTGAAATAATTGTCAACAAATTCTGCAGGGCAAATTTGTTTTTAGAAAAGCCACTATAAACTGTCAAAAAGTGTGAAAATTGAGATTTGAATGTAAATGGGCAGATAATTCTGAGTATTGATATGTTTTATTGCAGTCTCAAATAAACAATTCCACTAAATTTGAACAAATTTCAATCAGAACTTTCTTGTGGCACTTTAACAGTCAAAATGCAAACGAAAGTTAAATTTACAAAAAGCATTTGAAATTAATTTACAAACCTAAGATTTAAAAGAATTCTATCAAGAAGTTTGTTTGTCCTGTATGATCAAATGTAATGAAAATTAAACAAAATAGGGTTCAACATCCTTCTTTCTTTTCTGCTTAACTAGGCTAATAAAGATGGGCATATGCCATGCAGTTTGCTAGGACGGAAATTTTGCCAGGACAACAGTGTTTCCATTTAATCTTCATCTATTTTCAACTGGTTCTTATATGAGCATTCTAACATATACATAGGACTTCCGAACGACTGACAAGGAGGAAACCAGTTTATAAAATGTTGAAAAACTTTCTCTGCCATGGCAAGATATCTCCAAAATTAATAACTGAAAAATATAGTTCTTCCTTATGCTCGAACGAAGTATACCTGTTTATGGACAGGCCGCACGCACCAAGATGACGACCATTTATGTCCACAATAAATGTGGGTGTATAACAAAAGCACATTAATTGAAAAACCTAGACTTACCAAGTACAATTAAATCAAATTCAGCTCGATCAGAACCAGCTGGGTTGGTAGCTCTACAACTATATTGTGCTGAATCAGTTTCTGTGGTATCTTGTATACGTAATTGCATTCCGCGATTTATAATATTATATCGTAAACCTTCATCAATTGGTTGTCCGTCCTTTAACCACATTATATCAGGAAATGGTATACCCGTAACAGGACAATGTATTGTGGCTGTATGACCTTTTATAACACGTGGATTATCATCTACAGATTCAGCATCTATTGATGGAGGCACTGCAAAATATCATACAAGTAATAAAATTGAGAGTAATGGACTATTTTTGGAAAATTTAATTTTTCAAGGATACATGATTTTATGAGGTTGTTTATTGGAGTTAAAGACGGGAAAGTATAATCTACGCAAATCACACTTACCTCGTACTTCTAAGTTATATTGTTTTTCTTGAGTTCCGGCTTCATTTGATGCGATACAGGTGTATGTTCCCGAATCAGAAACCTCAGTACCGTCAAAAACAAGTCGTCTACCATTCTCTACTATGGAAATGTGGGGATTCTCTTCAAAGTCAAGGGGTTGTCCATTCTGTAGCCAATTTACTTCAGGTATTGGTAAACCAAGAGCTGGACAGTCCAAGACTACCGAATCATTCTCAACAACTTTCGGATCCGTCACAATACCAAAATCAGGAATACTGGGCGGAACTGGAAAATATCAAATCATAACTTTGATTTAGGGGAGTACATTTGATGATATTACCCAATTTTCAAACAAGCGGTTGCCATGCAAGATATGCTCACATTCTGCAAGAGATGGACAGAGAACAGGGAAAATCAATAGGATTCATCCTTCATCCAATTATTGGTCAATGAGGATAATGAAAAATGATTAAAATATACATTGTTTAATATGTTGATTATATTCTCCATATTTCACATTTTTCGTAAAAAGCAGGGCTCATAAATCTAACAGGGTTGGCCTGATGTGCCCCAAACTTTTTAACACTCCAAATTTTAGGTTTTGGATACTCATCTCTACACAGACTAGACAGATATACACGAACCTTGTCAATAATAGGTAGTTCACCATTTGATCGTATTTTATTAATCAGATTTTAGCCACCTATCAGTTTGAAGCGTTTGTTAAACCAGGCAGATATTAGTTGTGGTTTTAAATGACCACACTTGACAATCAAGTCATTATTCTGAACTCAACAGAAATATCCAGAACATGGCGAAGATTATATCAACTCCTCAATGAATACGTTGAAGCATTGAAATTTTTTATATGTAGGTTTAGTAGCTATAGTCCATGTCAGTATACACTATTTAGATCTTTCAAAGAAGCACTTTCTCATTTACTGTTTAGGCGATAATCTTACAATTCTATGTACAATAAATAATAATAATGTGCTATTTCAACAGGGGTTGTGCTCAAAGTGATACAATTACTACCCCGGCCTGATCACCTCCCTTTACCACTGATCTCTTTAAAAATCTTAGAAAGAGTTCCAAATGCTGCTCAAAAAGCACAACAATTCTTTTTATGTAATTGCATACCAGTAAAAATTTACAGTTGGGTAGACTGGAATGCAGGGGTGTAGTGTCTTATGCAAGGTCACAAGGACTTGATGCACAATTCGGGTCTCTTTATAACCATTGCACCAAATTCCTCCCTTGTTAGAGATCCCGAAGAAACACTAGTGTCTAGATGTGAATTTAACCACTGTTACACTTACCTTGAACTTCCAGGTCAAAATTCTCTTCCTTTTCTCCTGCTTCGTTAGATGCTACACAGGTATATCGGCCGGCATCCTCAATATTGGCACTCTGAACAACAAGTTGTGTACCTTGATTGACCACTGATAGATGGCGACTACCAATGATGTTGATTACCTGAGAGTTCTTGTACCATGTGACTTTAGGAGGCGGGACTCCGGATGCAGGACAATCTATGGTAACAGAGCTGTTAGCAACAACTTTAGGTTTGCGATTTATTCCCTGGGAATCAATAGACGGAGGAACTAAAAAATAAAAATGAGAATTATATGGACACACAGCATTATTAATTCATAATTGAAGGAGCAACTCATCATTGATTTAGGTCAAAATATTTTCTAAAACCGGAGGGGAGAAACCATTTCACTAATTTGAAAAATGCATATAAATTGCAAACAGATCAGATGATAGTATTAATAGTTAGGGTGTTCACAAGATTCTACAAAGTTCCCAACATTTCAAGGGAAAAAATGACTAAAATTCAATAGAACAAGCCAACAGTGAAGCTGATGTCCCACGCCCAAATCCGAAAATAAATAGATGACACATATTAATTAATAGTAAATTTATTTTTTTCAAAAGTATCAAGCAATCAAACTGATTATCAACTATGCACTAAGTTTCATCACTCTCTATCAGATAGAATCAAAGTTATCTTGTCCCAAAGCATCGACCAATTAAATTGCTTAGCTTTGCTTAGCTTTAGCTTGAAGTGTTAATCACTGAACTCAGTCAAGACATTCTAAGGCCACGGTTAATTAATTGTTTGTTTCTCATGACCCACCCACTTGTATGTTTTCATCCGTAATAATTACAGACTTCCATAATTATTTGTGAGGTCACAAATTCGTCCTGTAAAACTATATTTGTTTGCCTTCAAATATGAACAATGAATAGGCGCATTAAAATCAACTGTTTATCGATAAAAATGACACTGTAGGTGATAAGTAAAGTAGGCTAGAATGTGAAAAAATACATAAGTCCATACGTGAAACTGGAAGTTAAAAAAGCCGTATCATATCTGTCATTCAAACCAAGGAATGGTTGCTGCAGCATTTTCTTTCACCAAAGACGACACACATACTTCATAAGGCACTTGTCATATGTAACAAAATGCACAGAAAGATATACTTATTTACGTAACTAGCACTCTGTGACGAACGTTCGGTTCCAATACTGCTGCTATGTTGTCAACTCACTATTATACGATCATAGCAATCATTCTCACACTCAAAAATGTTTCACACCGGAAATAATAACACAATTACCTCCTAATTACCTCCCTTGTTTTTCTATTCCCTACCATGGAATAGCTATCTTCAAATGTTTGAATTTGAAGTTGAAAATGATATTTTTGCCAATTTCTCAACTGGCAATAGTGAATTATAGGATTAATAGGATTATTCTTTATCAAGGTAGGACTGTTTATACATAGCATCGATTTTAAGGCTTTATTTTAATACATTTTAAAAATATAACTTAAAAATATTAAAATGTAGCTTTAACCTAAGCAGAAAATTGTCATCATCGAACTTAGTCGAGGTAATGATATAATGAATCTATGCTCGGAGTTTCATATCACTCTCACTAAATTAAAAACAAAGTTATCGTGCCCAAAGAATCAACCAATCAGATTGCAGACAATGTTTATCATCGAACTCCATCAAGGCATTCACCTAATGAATGGCTACACAAAGTTTGAACATTCTACTATGACCAGGCATAATGACAGACAGACCGACGGACAGACGGACGAACCCATTTTAATAGTCCCCTGCTTTCTTCAAAAGGCGGGGGACAATAAATATCACATACTAAATACACTGTGATTAAATTATATATACCAAATACATTGCGATTAAAACACCTATCACAAGCCAAATACACTGTGATTAAATTATATATACCGAATACACTGCGATTAAAACAGCTATCACATACCAAATACACTAAGAATAAATTATATATACCAAATACACTGAGACTAAAATCTACTGAATCTTCACCAGCACGATTCCTGGATAAACATGTGTAACGTCCACGATCTTGAACTTGGGATAAGTGAATTCTAAGTTGCCGTCCTTGACCGAGAATCTCAAAACGAGGCGTAACCGTGCTGTCTAGTAGAACTCCATTCCTATACCATAAAATTTCTGGTATAGGAATACCAGTAACAGGACAGTTGATGACTGCTGTTGTATTGACAACCACATTAGGATTTGGATCGCTGGTTTCACGGTTGATTTTTGGTGGAACTGAAAAAGATAAAGATAGGTTACCAGGCAACGAAACATACGTTCACAGCAGCTAAATCGTCCGGGCAGTCAACAAGAGTTATCACATATTTTTACTTTTTTCAGTAATGAAACATTTATAATACACTAAAATATGATTAAGAGTAACAACTAAATAAGTAATTATCAGAAAATCATTAGAATTTGTTTGGTTTTAATAAAGTTCTGCCCCATGCTAACGTTTAGCATACGAAACATTTAATATCATGGATTTAGCTGATTCATTGAAAATCAATATACTTGTTCGTCTCAAGACCTTAAACTCTGTGTAGCAGTCTGAAGTAAATCGGATGATAACATAAGCCTCTAGCGTCACAAGATATTTCAAAGTGATCAAGGGCTATAACTTTGGCCCTAATTATTGGATATCATTGAAAAACACTAGGCTTGTTCATTTCATGACCTTAAACACTGTGTATAAATTTAAAGTCAATCGGATGATAACATAAGCCTCTAGAGCGTCAAAAGATGTTTCAAAGTGATCAAGGGCCATAACTCTGGCCCTAATTATCCGATATCAATGAAAATCACTAGGCTTCTCCGTCTCATGACCTCAAACACCGTGTATAAATTTAAAGTCAATCGAATATTAACTTTAGCCTCTAGAGCGTCCACAAGATTTTTCAAAGTGATCAAGGGCCATAACTCTGGCAGTAATTATCGGAAATCGTTGAAAATCAATAGGCTTCTTCGTCTCATGACCTTAAACACTGTGTATAAATTTAAAGTCAATTGTGGAAGCCAGACGGATGGACGGGGGCGATGACAATATACGACCACATTTCAATGTGGGCGTATAAAAATTAACATAGCATCATCTCATCATTTGTAGTAGTGTAAATAACCATGGTCTTTCTATTAACATTTTTTAGGCAAATCAAAAACATGGTTCCACGTCCTGACAAAAGCTAGGTTGCCATGCAATGAAACATACGCCCAATAGGATTCTTTCTCTCATCAACATAAACACTATGTTTAAATTTAAACGTAATTAGATGATAAAAAGTATAGTCTGTATCATGTTTTTGGAAAAGGGGGCATAACTCTGGTATAAAAGGCCATGGAATGTTGAATATATCAATAGGGTTTGTCCTCTCATGACCCCAATGCTGGAAATGCTGATCACCAAATTTGAAAAAGATCTGTCAAACACTGTAACCTCTATCGCATTCACAAGCCAACTGCTGACATGATGCATTGATATTAATTAACAGAATACAATATCAAAAAAACATTGTTTTATCCAACTTTTAATCAGTAAAAAATACTAACTTCTTCAGGGTCAAATCAAAGGAGCTTCCCCAGATTATCTTAGTGAATCAAGTGGGTTTATTCTGTGTAGATGACTTCTAAAATCTTTAACCTAGTTCTGAAGCTTTGGGGTACTTTTAGCTTCCATATGTTTTTTTTTTCCAAGTCCCAAAATTCCATGCTATTTCTAAGTGCCTGGATAGCTGTATCCACATACATGCATAAGTTATAGGGGTATGTGATCGTTGCTATTACCAATTAGTCACTCATACAATTCAACAGTGGAATTCCTTAAATGAGGGTTACACAAGCCCATTAAGCGCATTTAGTACTCACTTCCTAACACTACCAATCATTACATTGAACCTTTGTTTTACACATCATCTGGGATCATCCTCTACAACATATCCAAAGTTCTCTGATTTTTGGGCGGGGCGAGGACGTAATTTACATAAATTCGAGTCTCATGACTCCTTTAATATGGAGTTTTCACTTTATAAATTTATTAGAGATAGAAACATGAATCCTGTGAGTCAGAATATCATGTTAGAAATTAGTATAAATGAATCTAAATGATGTTAAATGATGTCAGCATACACTTTTTAAAAAAAATGACTTAGCCCCTTGGAAGAAGTTAACTGATAGAAATTTAAAGGTAAATAATCACATTCACATTAAAAAACTGTGCAGTCCTGAATTGTCTCATTTCTTCTAAAGTCTTGGTAGTATATCACATGTCCCAAATATTATTTATCTGTATCTTTTCCAAATTCTTTTTGTGGCTTAATTCACCACCCTTCCCCATTCTCAACTGCATCGGGTAGTACACACGGAAACCATGATACTTTGCAACATCTGGAGTTGACGGTAAGTTCTGAATCTTGATATAGGACAAGGTTTTAACTACCTTTTCCCTATAAGCTTTCTCATGCTCAAGCGTTCTAGTGTTTAATTTGTTAGCGCACCACAAAAACACAGTTCAAAGTTCGAACCCTCTTGATTATTTTTGAAAGGGACACTTTTTCCAATTCTAAACAATCTGGATGTTGTATCACACCCAGCGATAGCATGCACAAACGGAAGGTATCAAACTCTGTCAATAAGCAGAACGTCATAGATATTTTGTGTGAACAACTTGAAGACGATAATGGGGATGGGGATGTCAATATGCTCATTGCCTAGACAGGAATCGAAGTACTCTGTAAGATAGTTCCTCTTGGTTCTACTGTTGCATCTTGCAAAGCCAAAGATGCACAGGCTGGTATTTTAGGTCTGACAAGGATACACAACTTGATAATAAGTCAAAAGATGGTTGTTTGAAAATCAACTTGAGATCGAGAACAATTGGGTGAGAAGATGATGCACAGGACCTTCCATATCATATGATGATTCCCCTGTGCATGCCATAGCATGACAACTTGACAACGGGAAACGCGTTTTGCAAGCACTTCTGGGAGAAATCTAGGTATCATATTTTCCAAATTTATGCTGCTATTTTGACTATAAGACATACCGGTACTACTGTACTACACAAGACACTCATGACAGGTCTGCTTAATATAATGCTAATACAATGTATTTCTTTCCAAATAATAAATTGCATCTTATACATATCGAGGCATGAATACATGTATCAAAGACCATTTCACCTTAAGGTGACAGACATTTGCACGTCAGTATAATATATTTTACTAATCGTTGTGTATGTATGATTTTTCGCGTGTGCACTCTCAATTTTTTGAGGGGATTCGGCGTGAAAATTAGAGCTCTCAGGGGGGCCCGCTTATACAGGTGGACTTATTGTTTAATGGGGGCCTGGGAAGACACCGTCCTCCTAAACTCCCTGCCAGCACGCCCCTGCATAGCAGGGTTAGACACAACAACGGGATTGTTTCGAATGGCAAAGGAGTCGCTTTCAAAAAGATTCAAGAGGATTGAGCTTTCTGCAAACACACTGATGTCTTTGTCCGCAAACAATCCCCCAATGATGGAATTAACGCTGCAGGAGGAGAGATCCTGTTGTGTTTATATGGTGGACAAACAATTCAAACACTAGAAAGCTTGAGCATGAGAAAGTTCAGTGAAACGGTTGTGAAAAGCTGTGTCCAGATTCAGAACTTGACGCTGAACCCGGATGTTGCAAGGTATAGTTTCTGTGTGTACTACCAGACCAGGTGCAGTTGTGAATGGGGAGGGGTGGTTAATCAAGCCCAGAAAAGTGGGGATGGAGACATGCGAAAGACAAGTTAGAGCCCAGAATAATTGACTCTGTACCAGCTCCAGAGACAATCCTCAAAAGCATCAATTGTGGCTGTAAAATAGAATGTGACACAGCACCAGTGAGTCACAGAGTTTAGAGTATACTGAATCCGGCAGCGAATGTAAAGGTGTTGTGCAGGAGCAAGAAAAGTTCGAACTTGAATAAGGTAAACCCTATTTGGGACATGTGATAGACTACTAAGACTTTACAAGAAATGGTACAATTCAGGACTGAACTGTACCGGTAATTTAATGCCCATATGATTATTTACATTTCAATTTCTATTGGTTAACTTCTTCCAAGGAGCTCAGTCACGTCTTTGAAAAGTGTATACTGATATCATCATGTAATGTCAAAATAAGACGTGATGACGTCATGAGGTTCATTTATGATAATTTCTAACATGATATTCTTACACGCAGGGGTAATGTCTCTATCTGTAATGAATTTTTAAAGTGAGAAATAAATATTAAAGGAGTTATGAGATTCCAAAGGTACATTTGGTGGCCATTTTGAATTTATTCAAATTAAGCCCTTTCCCCGGACCAAAAATCAGATATTTTGTAGAGGATGATCCCACGAACACAACAGTGCCAAGAAACTTTCTGTTTCAATTTGTTCTAGGTTGCCCTAAATTTAACGTAGATTGAATAGACTACAAGACATTAACTACATAGGTCACATTTTTCAACAACTTGTGAATCCATTCACGACTCTAACTTTTACAACCTGAAATCCCTTCCATAAATGTGACAGGTAGTTAATTAGACAATTACTGGAAAAACTGACCCAAATCAAAATTTGAATCATTTTCGTAATTTATTTACAACATATACTCGTCGGTTTTTACTAGACTTCCATTTCTGTAAAGCATGTGCTGGTTGAAATTCGGCAAGTGGCGGTTCCTCCATAGAAATCCTTATTAGTTTGTCAAGGGTTTTCATGCTCAAGGAACATCGTAACTTGGTTTTTATTACATTTTGGCATGAGAATCCGCGCTCACAATCAACACTGCTAACGGGCAAAACACGACCAATCTCCATTAGGCGAATCATATTAGGATACTGGTCGGCCAATCCTAATGTTGTCAATCGGTTGAGTAAGTCGCTATAACTCAGCGTGGAGTAATTTTCTTTGACCATCGTCTTGAAGACAGACCATTCTCCCTCCACTTCAAGGCGATTTATCGGCGGGCTAACACCAGTGGTTGATGACTGTCTGTCGTCGCAAAAATGTTCTAATAATATTGATAGCTCTTTTGTCCCAAATGTTGGTAGTTGGGCATTGTCCGGGTAATTTTTGGGTGAAAAAATCCGGAATGCAGCCATTTTAGTATTGTCGGGGAACCTGTCGGTTATATTATTGACAATTGTTTTTACGACAGAGATGACGTCATCTTGCAGGCGCTTGTCACCCTTTTCCTTCCTTAATTCTTCCCCCATATATGTGTTATTATCTCACGTATCTTCTAGGAATTGTAACATTTTTGGACCGTATATTGGAGTTTCTCCCAGGTGTGTAGATGTCAGGGAGGATAGGAAGCTATCAACGTTTATCTTTATGTTCTCGTAAGAGAGGTCTCGAACTTGCAGAGAACGGCTCAGGGCACCTATACTGCCAAACAGATCGCGTAAAAAGGCCGTATAAAACATGAAATTATATGAACAGATAGTATTATATATAGACCGGGCATTTATGTCTCTATGGGCTTCGGCCGTTACCACTTTCAACAGAGAAGGCATTGTATTTGCTATATTTTCCACTGTGTTTGTCATTGATAGCCAGCGGACACGATGTACTTCTGACTGCTTCACTTTCGGTTCATCTAAAATCTCCTGCCATATTCTTAACTGGGACAAGTTTTTGGGGGATCTTCTGAAGTATGTAGTTTCATAAAATTGACATTGGGACTGTGCTTGGCTACATCAACAATAGCAAGAGCGAGTCGGTGGGCAACACAGTGCATTTCTATCAAATATTGGTTTTGTTTTTTCAATAAAGCAGCAACACCAGCCCTTTTCCCCATCATAACTGCCGCCCCATCAGAGCCAATCCCAAATATTTTATTTACATCAATTTTGTTCACATTTAAAAAAGCAAGAATATTCTTTGTTAGAGAGTCGGCTGTGGCGCAGTGTACTTCAATAAGTTTTACAAAAGCTGTTTTACACGTACCATCTTTAGTATAGTTTATGTACACTATCCAATGTTTTTCACTAGACAAATCTGTACTTTCCTCTACCATAATGCCTAATGTTGGGCTCTGTTGAATATTTGCCAAAATATTTTCCTCTATATCAGATGATATTATGCTAATAAATTCTGAAGCTGTATTGGACGATCAGGGGCCATAATCCATGAAGTTACAGACCGATACATGCCAATATCTAAAGGAACCAAGATCTTAGGGTGATAAACCTATGTTTCAAGTTTCATTGAAATCGGATAAAAAGTGTGACCTGTAGAGTGTTCACAAACAATTGTGGACGGACGGAAAGGGGCGACGACAATATATTACTACATGAAAATGTGGGCGTGTAAAAATGTATAGTCATTCCTCTCTTTAAATGTATTATTTATTTGTTGGGCACAATGCTTAGATGTTGTTTTGTTTTTCAAATGGATCAAAGTTAATAAGGCTGTACTAAACTGTTTATAGAGAGACCGGAAAAAGTGGGATGGGGTTGTTTAAAATATCAAAATACGGGTATTAATAAATTCCAGTTATTATGTTATAAGTTACAGGAAAGTATGTTTCTTTAGCTCTTTGAATCTATCATTTATTTCCTGGCACATTCATGATTACGCATGGCCGTCTAAATAGTTTCTTATAGTGTGCCAGCTTGATTTACTGTTATCGCACGGTGAATATCCTTATAGTGTGCTGGTTTATAGTGTGCCGTGTTTTCCGTATTTCTACATTTGCATATGAAAGTTGATGCTGTGCGAAAGCTGCTATGTAGAAAGCATGAAGGACAAATGGGATGTGGCAGAGCGCAAATGTAAAATGTAATGAGAGAAATTTAAATTGTAGACATGTCAAAAAAAGCATTTTCCCACAAAACATTTGTCATTTAACGCTTATCATTTGACGTTTTACATTTAACTCTTGCCTTAGAGGTATCATTATCAGTATTAAGACTTTGTACATATAATCAATAGAAACGACATTGTCACAGAGCATTTAATATTGGCAGCGATACCCTTCCATACATTGGGGGTGTTAAATTAAGTTCTGCTCAGAGTGCAGGAAAAGGTGTTTCCGGATGTAAAATATTACAAATTTTCTCGGAACTCAAACGGTGCCCCCCCCACCCCCACCTCAAACAGATACTGTGCATCATCAATAAAGCCTTTAAAAAGGAGCTGAACTTAGGAACACGTAAAGATTTGAATAAATATTGTAAACAATTAAAGGCTGTAAGCGTGTTTCCGGATGCAAAGTTTAGCAATTTTATCGGAACTCAGAGGGTGGGCCCCACCCCAAATAGACACCATGCATTGTCAAACCTTTAAAAAGGAGTTGAACTTCTGGAATACTAATGATTTGAATATATATTGTAAAGATAGGTTGCCAGGCAACGAAACATAAGCCCATAGCAGCTAAGTCGTCCAGGCAGTCAACAAGAGTTGTCGCATATTTTTTCTGTTGTCGGTAATGAAACATTTATAATACACTAAAATCTGATGAAGAGTAACAACTCATTAAGTAATTATCAGAAAATCATTAGAATTTGTTTGGCTTTTAGTTCTGGCCCATGCCAACGTTTAGTATACAAAACATTTAATATCATGAATTTAGCTGTTCAAGATATCAAAATTCATTGACGACAATATATGACCCCTTTTCAATGTGGGCGTATAACAATTAAAGGCTGTGATCGACCTTAAATTGGACATTACTAATGCCAATGACTAGGCATTTTACGCACATAGTTGAGTATATTGATGTGTATCAATTACATGATAGAGAAAATAACTCTGCTTGATTCACAATTTTTAACAAAGACTACGAGGCTGAATCATCAAGACTATTAGCTCATTGAAGGCCTATTGAATAAAATATTTAAATCTCACCTAAAACTTCCACATCAAAAACCTTCTCATTTTCTCCAGCAATGTTCTCAGCTCTACAGATATATCTATTACTATCAGAAACATCAGCATTAGCAATCGTCAACAACCAACCAGCATTAAGTAGGGTATATTTACTGGTGTTGAATTTGATTGGCTGATTATCTATAAACCATGTGATCTCTGGTAGTGGGATGCCCGTAGCAGGACAGGTTAATTTGATCGTCTGATTGGTCATTACTTCTGTTTTATCAATAGTTCCTGGATTCTCAACTCGTGGCGGTACTGAAATAATTGTAAACATGAAATCAATACAATAGTTACTTTCAACCAGAAAGGTGCACACAATGAATTCTACCACATGCATCAGGGCTCACAAAAAGTGTGTGCCATCTTCTGGAAATGCTGAATTCAGGATGTAAGAGATCAAGTTTTTGAACTATAGCCCTTTCCTAAGTGAAATCTAACAGTTTACAAACAAACAAAACACTTTAGTTAATTTAGTAAACCATGTAAATTCTTGTAAATTCCACTACATGGCCCATAGTACAAACCCAATGCTCAAGTTGTGCTGTGAACAAGATAGGATATACTAAGTCTTTCTCAAACATCTGATACTCGACCTGTGAGAAATTCACTTGGTAAGCAAATTTCTGTTCTAAAACAATGATATCTTGCAAGTCATGCATGGGAAACCCTATTCAGTTTCAAATCTACCATTATGATCAGGGAAGTGGTGTATCCTGCTGATGATGAACAGCGGTCTATCAAGAGTTTCATATTTGACAATTTCTTTCTGGTTATAGTTATTGTGAATTTACTAATCACTTTCAATCTATAATTCTATTTGTGTGGGTCATACACTCAAAGCCATTAAAAACACAATGCCAAATTCAAAGTTCATTTACTGCAAAAACTTTTAACAAATGTACATAACAATTGAAAAAATCGAGATAAAGAGCATCTGTGGATAATTTCATGAAAGAATTCACTACAAATGCACAGAACCGAAACGTCAGAGAACCATGAAACAAAGCAGGGTTCAGCTGAAGTCAATATCGGGTATGTCCACCCTGAGCTCTTACACATGCCTGAAGTCGCCTTGGCATGGACTGGCACAGATGTCTCACTACACGCTGTGGGATTGTTTGCCAATGATTTTGGAATGCCTGTGCTAACTCTGGAACAGTTCGTGGTGGCATAGCTTGGGTTCGAACCCGTCGTCCAAGGTCATTCCAAAGGTGTTCGATCGGGTTCATGTCGTGAGACATAGCGGGCAAATCCATAACACGGCAGTGTGGGGTCGGGTGTTGTCATGCTGGAAAACCATCTGTCGACGGACGCCATGTTGAGCCAGCAATGGAAGCAACATGTCGTGAGACATAGCGGGCAAATCCATAACACGGCAGTGTGGGGTCGGGTGTTGTCATGCTGGAAAACCATCTGTCGACGGACGCCATGTTGAGCCAGCAATGGAAGCAACACCGGACGAAGGATGGCGTCAACATAATGTTGAGCGTTGAGATTGCCTTGGACCACCACCAACTGGGACCGGAAGTTGACGTTGATAGCGACCCAAACCATGACGACACCTCCTCTGAAACGATCCCTTTCCAGCACGCAGTTACGAGCAAAGCGTTCATGTCGATGTCGGTAGATACGGTTATGTCCATCACGAAAACTGAGGTTGAATCAGGATTCATCTGAGAAGATGACATTTTGCCATGGTGTGTTGTGCAGATACCCCTGATTTGAGGCACCTTGCTGCCTGGCAAGATGATGACGATGCAAAAGGATTTGACCTTGGTTAGGTCGACAGCAGCATAACCCAAGAGCAGCCAGGCGCCTTCAGACTGTTTGAGGGCTGATCTGACGTTCCCGTGTTCCAACAGTTCCCCTGGCAGTAGCAGTAGCTGACTGGAACCTGTTGAGCAGATGCTGTAGTCGGATGTAGCGATCTTGAGCAGCAGTTGTTACAGGTGGCGCTCCAGGTCGGGGTCGATCGGCAACTCTTCCAGGCATGGAAGTGATGGTATTGCAAAATTTTCTTTGTCAGACATTATACCGAAAATAAAGGGGCATAACTCTTATCGTTATTTAAGCAAAAGAATTCATACCACAATTATAAATCACATTTCCACAAAATATTCAAATCCCGTACATAATAAAATGTCATATTTATTTCCTGTACGGTATTCAATTCATATCACAATTAAAAATCACATGTCAACAAAATATTCAAATCCTGTACGTAATAAAAATAGGTGAACCTTGCTATTTTTCATATTCAATTCCTGTACGGCATTCAAATTTATGTCAGTAACATTCCTACAAAATTAAGCATTTTCGTAATACATTGAATGAAATCTTACTGATCCTGTTTTGGCATCAAATTCACAACCGTAATATACTCTTCAAAAAAAGTAGGGGATATTCAGAAACAATACAAAACTGCGGAAATGCACTGCTGTTTTTATTACAGGTAACCAGTGTATGTTAATAACAGGCCAATTGCCTACGCATGAACATAAACAGTTCATATGGGCGGCTTATCTGACGGCCCCTTTTCACTCGCAAAGAGATACACTGTCAAAAGTGAAAATGGACGTTTTTGATTTTTGTCTTAATAATGAGTAATTGCTCCACCAATCATCAGACATTCAGCAATTCATCTTGGTATGCTCCTAATCAACCGTCCAATCATGATTTGGGGCAATCTGACCCACTTCTCTTGCAGTGCCACGGGCAATTCTTGCAGTGTTGTCGGTTGATGTTGACGTCGACGAACACGTCTCCCAATCAGGACTCATGGCTTGCCAAGGCATATGGACAATATGGTGACGCTGGAGGTAGTCAATCATGACACGAGCGCGGTGGGCACAAGCATTATCATCTTGAAAGATGAAACGTCGACCTGCACGTTGAGCAAAGGGCAGAACTATCGGTGCCAGGATGTGGTCACGGTAGTTCACACCAGTGACCCTTCCTTGAACAATATGCAAGTCCGTTCTGCCAGTCATGGTGATTCCTCCCCACATTATAACAGAACCATGCACGAATCTGTCATGCTGTCTGACGTTAACGTTAGCATGACGCTCATTTACACGCCCCCAAACGCGAGCACGCCTATCGGTGAAATCCAGAGTAAATCTGGACTCATCTGAGAACATTACAAGCGCCCATCGACTATTACCCCAATTCCTACGCTGCCTACACCATTGACACCTGTTTGCCATGTGCTGGCAAGTTAATGGAGGCGCAACACACGGTCGTCGTGCATGCAACTGGTCTGCATGTAGCCGATTTCTAATTGTTTGGGTTTGTAACTCGAATTCCTGTAACTTGGTACAAGTTTACAGAAAGCTGCTTGGCCGTTTGTCCTCAATTTCGCAGGACCTGTGTACGAATGTATCGATCCTGGGCTTGTGTAGTGGCTCTAGGACGACCTGAACGAGGTCTATCATCAGCATTGTGTGTCTGTTGGTACCGGTTCCACAGTCTGCTGATCACAGACTGTGACACATTAAGCATGTTGGCTACTGCTCGCTGTATAGAACCCATTTGAAGAATGCCAATAGCACGTAGACGTTCATCATGTTGAAGACGTCTCATTGCAAATTAAACGTAGCACACTAAATCAAAGATACGCTAAACAGTAAATCTTATGCAAGAACTGATATGAAAGCAAACATGGATAGGATAAACCTGCACGCGGCAGTTTTCATCAAGCCTTCCTTGAAGTGTCAAATTTGACAATGAACCCCTCCCACGTGTATGGCACTATTGTGTATCGCAGATGCAGCTCAGTGGTTCTGTTGGGGCGATAAGTTCTTCATCTTTGAACATACTCTCAAAGCATGTCAAGTGTCCATGACTATTCATCATATCACAACCTGCATAGGTATTTGAATTGAAATATCCCCTACTTTTTTTGAAGAGTATATTCCTTCAAATTACGTGTCTTCATTTATATGGCAGCAAATGAATGCAGAACTTCCGAAATAAGAATAGTTTGTGATGCCAGAACATCGTTTTTTTCATTATAAAATGTCAACAAAATATTCAAATCCGTGCGAAACAGAAATAGGAACACCTCACTATTTTTCATGTTTAATATACAGGCGAAATCCCATCCCTCGTGGACATTAAAGTGTCTGGCAACGGCTACCTGTTTCTGTTTTCTTGTGTAAGGCGTGACATTTTTCCGAAGGGATGAATGTTGAAATTTTGATCTGTATTTGAAGGGGCAGAGTGCAGGGAATGCACATGCAAAACGTGTGACATGGGACTGCTTAAATTCGTGAAAACAGACAAGTGTTGCGTTCGCACAAACAAAGTTCATTACCAAGAACTGATATTGGGTTCAAACCCAGAACGGCCAAAACTCCACAAAAAGAGACCCATCACAAGTTTCACCTATCTGCCATAAGATAGGAAAGCCCAAGAAAACGTTTACCAGAAATATTTCATGAATTAGGCATTGCGTTTTTAATGGCTTTGAGTGTATATAAGCAATATCCTACTATAAGTTAAAATTAAGATGATAGAATACATCTTTATATAAAAAAATACTGATGATAAACTTACCATGAACATCTACTGTATAAACTTTGTTAGTTTTACCGGCGATATTCTCACCAACACACTGATACCGCCCTCTATCTCTCACCTTCGCACTGACAATTTCTAGACGTCTTCCATTGGCCTGGATACGCAGGTTTGGATCAAGTTCTGGGGAGACTACCATACCATCTTTATACCATGTTACTTGTGGTGGTGGAATACCAGATACGGGACAGTTAATGTAAAGAGGCTGACCAATCACAACCGACATATTATCTGGAGATGCCGTGGGGTCATCAATAACAGGAGGAACTAAAATTTTAAAAATACAAACAAGATTTAAACTTCAGGCTGTATTAAAGGATTCAACACCTAGTTTCATTAGAAGCTGATTAATGACAATATTGCCACGTAAATACTATTCAAAATAAATTTCTAAATTTTTATTTTAGTGAGTAATAATACCACTTTAACTTTGGTTTGATTTTAATGTTGTACTATACCGACATGAGACAGTTTTTTTGAAGCCAAATGAACTTAATGACCTATCTAATTCTCTGTATTGATATACAGGGGTTCATTCTGGTGGTGAATTATGGGAATTTTAAAACCCAAGCATATGTCACGGTTTGTGATAGATTATAGGTTCACTTCCCCATCTCGGTCAATTTACTAACCCAAATCTGTTCCCTGTTTTTACAAGTACAGCTACCTGGATTGGTCAGTTTACTAAATCTAACTTTTTCCCTGTTTTTACAGGTTCACTTCCCCAGATCAGTCTTTAGGACAGACAGTTGTCAGAAATGAACATTCTTGACAAAGGTCTTAAATTCATCCCAACCCCCACAATAACATCCATAGACCCCATCACCCAGGCAACCGATTGCTTCCAAAGAACACTTTCATTGACTTATTTTTTTAAGAACAAATCCAGCAAAGGTAAATAATTATTCACAGAAAAATCCTCATGGAAACCACCTAAAAAGTCATTATCACCAGCCATTCTAAAAACTTTCGACGAAATGAACACAGAAATATCATCCCTTCAACCACAATCACAAAAACCAAATCTCAACCAAGCAACTAAAACAGCATCAAACACCCTCAAAAAAGACAAAAACATAATAATTAAGAAAAGCGACAAAGGTTTGTGTTGTGTTATAATGAATCGCGCAGACTATATCTCTGAGGCAGAAAAACAATTATATAATCCTAAACCTTACACTAAATTAGACCAACCCATCTTTAAGAACACTGCAACCTTAATAAACAACATCTTACATGAATTGCAGGACAAGGAATACATAACAGCAAAACAATTCCCAATATTAGACCAACTTTCATGCAGTAGTTCAAACATAATTTATCTAATTTCATGTAGACAATGTGACAAACAATACATAGGAGAGACTCAGAATGCACTTAGGGAAAGAATTAACGGTCACCGGTCAGACATAGTCACCAAAAAAGACAAACCGGTCTCAATTCATTTCAATCAACCAAATCATGACATTTCTGATCTCATTTTCACGCCAATAGAAAAGACCAAGAGGGACGTTGAAACTACAGAAGAAATTAAAACGTTTAGGCTAACAAGAGAAATTCTGGATTGACAAATTGAAAACAACAGCCCCCATAGGTTTGAATATTCATACGGCTAGCGCAATAGCCCCTTTTGTAGTTCCATTTAGCGCAACAGCAGCAAGTGCATCCATAATCATTAGAAAACACTATACTGATCTCCAAGAAAATCACCCGAAAATCTTCACACAGAAACTTATAATTGCATATTCTAAAAATAAAAATCTGAACGACATCCTAGTGCACAGTAAATTAGATTAAATAAGGCCAGTCTAAATCCTAACCATTAGTAAATAAAATCAATTACATATAAGAATCCCTAGCCCTAACCCGGTTATGTGAAACAAACACATGTTTAGAAAATCCAATTCGTAGTAGGAAACACACTAATGTGGCTCTCCCCCGAGAGCCTCAAATTTATTCTTTTTTCTTCCGAAACAAAAATACCAGAATACCAGAAGCACCATCCAAGGAAGACCATCAGCGCCACCAACACCAAAAAACAGTGAAATCATCTTTGTATATAAATCTAATGTACTGTATGTATTTTTTAATAAAACTATCACGAACTAATCTTTCATCATCCTAGGTCAGTGCTTATGTGGAGACTTAACCTCTCCCCCAAATTCTTAAACCTAACCCATAATCTCTTTTTACAGGTTTAGATACCCAGATCATTTACTAAATCAAAATCTAATGGAATCACTCACCTTGTACTTCTAAATCAAAATCTTTTTCTATAGCACCTGCGATATTTGTAGCCACACATTTATATCTGGCAGTGTCATCAACAAGAGTTTGCGATAAAGATAACTCCATTCCATCCTTTAATATTTCAATTCTAGAATCTTCTTTATTAAGGATTAATGGGCGTTCGTTTTTGTACCAGAGTACAGAAGGTCTTGGATCTACATCATCTGCGACAGGACAACGAAGGGTTATTGTGTCATTAACTACAACTTTGACTTTCTCTGGTTCATCTATTCCATCAGGACCCAATAACTTTGGTGGAACTAGAGAGAAAAAACACAGAGAACAGTATTTATTTCTTTTACAAAAAATGCACACTAGAGATAGATAGAGAATGGGGTTTAAAGTTTATTCAACATAAACTAGGTCATTTCAGGACTAACACATCGTAAATCTTTATTTCTGTAATATGCAAAGATCTGTAGCAGTGGTAGGAAACTGGTAGGAGAAAATTTACTCCTCATCAAAACCTAACTTAAATAACAGATCTAAAGCCTACATGATAGACCCCCACACCCACCACACATACAGATACACTTAAAGCTAGGTCTGTAAGATCAAGACTATCCATCTTGCACTATTTAATTTAGTATCCTTACAATGGTTGCATGTTTCAAATACCAAGAAATTATTCACAAAAAATGAAATGAAAATATACTTACTAAGAATTTTAAGGTCAACAACTCTAGTTGCATTTCCTGCCACATTGATAGCCATACATCTATACTGTCCTGTATCTTCAGCATCCGCAGACTTGATCTCTAATGATCCATCCGATAAAATATTTATACCAAGTTCGTCTCCTGTAACCAGGACTTCATTCTTTAACCAGACTATTCTTGGTGTAGGAGTACCGGTAGCTGGACATGGCAGAATGACAGGGTTGTTTTCAATTATCTGGGTTGAATCTGGTATATCTAATGGCAGGCTTGGTGGGGCTGTAAAATCATAGATATAACATTTAAATAAGATATATTACAACATTATGTCTGTAAATTAATATTTATAGGTTGTAGTAATAAAACATGAAGAAATAGGAAGTGGGAAGATGGTGGGGGTGAAGACATATAATTCATCGCACAACAAGTTCATGATTGACAGTGATTTTGATTCCAGTAGGTGATAAACCTTAAATATTACACTATAGGCCTGATAAAGAATAAATAATTCAAACTTTTCTCAGCTGCTAAAGTCATAGAGTTATATCACAAGATTCTTTTCACATTGCTTTGCTCATATTGTTATGCTAATACTGACCGTTTTTGAAAGTGTCATGAGCAATTCCATAATTATCCTTTATAAATATTTACCATGAACTGTGAGAGAGAAATCCACTGATGCTGAACCAGCTGGATTAGTTGCCAGGCAAGTATATTTCCCAGCATCCCTCAATGTTGCAGCATCAATAGCTAATGATCCACTTCCGTAAACCAAATATCGACTGTTTTCTGACATAATATCCATGATGGTATCATTCTTCGTCCAAACCACAGAGGGTTTGGGATCACCGAAAGTCTCACATTCAAATAAAACAGGATCCCCTTCCATCATTGTTATTGATGTTTCTCCACTTTCTATTGATGGTGGAACTAGAAATAATCAAATAGATTACTTGGTTTTATAACTGTACTACAAGACATAGGTAAAACAAATGATATATCATGAACACAATTATATACATATTACCACAGAAGATATAAACTATTTGTGGTCTGAACATGAAAAATTTAGATGGATTATTAACAATCTCTGGCGTGTTCAAAAAATATAATATATCTGCTATCTTCAAAATAGATCTGTTGACAAAAAAGTCAAATTATGCAAATAAGTCAACTCAAAAAAATTGTTGAGAATAGAAACATTGATCTTTTTACATTAACCGTAACAGCTTATTTTTGCTAAAGATGGAAAGAGTAAGCCATATTTTATAAGGAAGTATCATTCATTGTGTGGTCGTGCGACACCTGTTTGGTGAAATTTGATTTGGTTCATGCTATGCAGATTCATCGTAAAGGAAATTTTTTCAGTGTTTAGTAGTTCTCAAAGGGACAACATTTACTCAATGAAGAGGTAAGCCTCTGTGGAACGTCCCACCAGAAATATGGATTCTTGCTGATTTTCAAATATCCTGAAATAAACATCATTAATAACTTACTGTAGACAACCAGCGTTATAACTTTTGTTGTATTTCCAGCTGTGTTTGATGCGATACATTCATAGATACCCTTATCTCGTACTTTTGTCTTACTGATATGAATACCACCTTTTTTTATAGAATATCTTGTTGACCGTGGACGGAACGGTGTGAAATTACGTCTCCAGCTGATTACAGGTCTAGGATTACCCTCTGCTTGACATGGTAAAACTATCGGTTTGCCTTCTAGTACCTCATAACGTTCCTCCGTTTTACCATTGATTGACGGTCCAACTAAAATATAAATAAAATAATCACTTCCCTATAAGCTAATGGTCAGGTTCACTGTAGGTACATGATTTGCATATTATTTTGTTTTATCTTAGGAACAATACAACAATCTCAATTTATAAATCATTTTTTAATTGATTACACACATGCAATTATTAGGTAATAAACAATTTACCCAAGAAATATGACGTCAACTATCACATAATAATTTGCACAATAGTTGTACAGTAAATTTGTTTCTATAAGGCAAGCATATTTTTAAAAATATAAACTTTCTATGCCTGGTGAAGCTAGTCATTTCTGTTTGATTCTGTTCGTATTGAAAATTCTCTATTATATTTCCAAATCGGTACAAATTTAAGTCTAACATTTGATAACATAGACAAACCTTGAACATAAAGTCTAACATTCTTTTCAACCTCTCCTGCTTTATTGGATGCTACGCATTTATATTGGGCTGTATCCTGGGGATCTGCGCTGAATATTTCTAAACTTCCATCATCACGCATATAATAATGGATGTCGGTTAATGAGATGGGGCTACCATCTTTAAACCAGGTAAATGAAGGTCGAGGATCAGCCTCTACATTACATGGAATTACGATTCCACGTCCCTGTATAACTGTAAATTTATTTTTCTTATC
Organism: Patella vulgata; assembly: GCF_932274485.2. NCBI lineage: Eukaryota > Metazoa > Mollusca > Gastropoda > Patellidae > Patella > Patella vulgata. The sequence goes on along the minus strand of NC_065879.2, from coordinate 60,744,540 downwards.
TTTCTCCAGTTCTTGAAGTAATTTTGGTGGGCCTGAATAATATGAAAACATAATATTTTTTTTTAAACAGTTTCACTTAAATCTTTAAAATACTCTAACCATATTACCCAATTCTTGCTATATGAGACTAAAACAAGCCAACAATCTGCGATATCACCCAAGGTGGAAGCGGCCGTAAAACCCCACGAACGAACGAACAACAGCTAGGCCACAATCCCCCAAAAAATAAATGACACATATTAATTAATTGCATATTTATCTTTTTGAAATGTATTGAGCAATCAAACTGATTAGCTATACTTAGTCTAAGCAGATAACGTTCACGATCGAACTCAGCCAAGGTTTTGAAGTAACTGGTAGTGAAACTCTACACCAAGTTTCATCATTCTCCATAAGTTAGAATGAAATTGCTTAGCTGTGCTTCTTAGCTTTAGTGGAAAATGTTAATCATTGAACTCAGTCAAGACATTCACCCAATGAACATCTACACCAAGTTTAAACATTCTACTTCAATTAAAAACAGAGTTGTTATATGTTCCAAAGTCTTGACCAATCAAATTGCTTATTGCTACTGAGACTAAGCAGATGATTCTCATCACCAAACTTAGTCAAGATATTGATATTATGAATCTATAGTCTGAGTTTCATCACTCTCACCCAATCAGAACCAATGTTATTGTGTTCCAAAGTCTCAACAAGTCAAATTGCTTATCTAGGCTTATCCTTATTGGAAAATGTGCATGATCGAACACTGTCAAGGCATTCACCTAACAGACACCTACACCAAGTTTCATCATTCTACCTCAGTAAGAAAGGGAGTTATTGTGTTCCAAAGTCTCAGATTGAAGTCTCTGCTTTTCCTATGCAGGAAATGCTGATCTCAAGATAAATTATTCCATATAATTAACCCTTCTGTTTACCTATGACATCAACAGTGACATGGTAAGTTGCGTTTCCACCAATATTCGACGCTACACAGACATATTCACCATCATCACCCTGAGTTACATTCATAATCTCTATTTTTCCATTTCCTTTTAGTTTTATTTTAGCGCTCTGTCGAAGATTACGTCCATCTTTCATCCATGCTACTTTAGGCTTAGGTTTGCCGAGTAAAATCGTGCAGTCTAAAGTAGCTGAATCACCTTCTAAAACTTTGATAAATGGGTAACTGTAGGCTATCAATGGTCGCACTAAAACCATAAAGTGAAAGCAATTAATACATATAAATGGAGTGGGATGAGGTTAAGTGTATCCTCAACAAAATACATTGATCATTTATACAGTCATACGATAATTTAGGAGAATTTTGCCCAGAAAGAGGCATTTCTGCCAACTCTTCTTTGATTTCCAACTGTAAAGGATTATTTTACATGCATTCTATGTCAGCATTGCAGGCACCATCTTGAAAGAACATGAAGGTTCTTCTTGGGCCAGAGGTTTGAAATCTGGAACATTCTAGTCTAGAGTACAATGACTGCTATGACTACTTTTTTGTGACACCCCAACCCCGCTTTCAAAAATCCTAGATATGTCACAATTATACTCTATTACTCTGATGTGTTGTTTTCAGACAAAGCATTAGATGCCCCCAAAATGCACTGTTATAGTATTTGGTTTTACATATTTAATACTCACCAATTCCAGTAACACTAACAAAAGTAGATTTATCAGCAACACCAAAATGATTCTGTGCTAGACAGGTATATATACCTTCATCACCCAGGCGGATGTCTGATAAAATACAATATAGTAATATTTCCTAATTCCAGTTGATCAATTCATTTGGTGTTGTGAGCTAATAATACATTTGAGGAAGATTTTACATACAGAATCCTCCACCAAAGAGTTAATTTGTGCAGTAATTCAAGACTAACAGATCAGATATTTTATATAAAATGGAAATGGAGGTTAACATTCATTCAACACAAATTACCCAGTAGGTAATTTCAAGACTAACACATGGTATATTCTATTTTCAATAAATTATCTTTACCAGTGGGAGGAAACCAGAAGACCCATTAAAAACCACAAGGCTTTAAGGAGCAACTTTATTCCTTGTCATATTTGACATTTTAATCGCTGACATGACAGATCTTAAGAACTAAAGCACACACTTTATACCAATTAGCTTTTAAACTCTCCAATATGTTATATAAATGTGCATTTATCAAACTTACTATTGATTTGCAGTCCACCATTTGGTAGTTGACGTAATCGATTGCTTTTGTTAAAAGGTTTACCATCCCCTCTCTGCCAAATAATTTTAGGTGGAGGAGAACCTTTGGCTCTACATGGTAGAACACCGTTCTTTTGTATTTCTATACCAACTGTTCGTGATGTCGCTACTATCGTAGGTGGAGCTGTGGATAAAAAAATATTAAATCATCAATCAATATCAAGACTGATCGAGTTATGTCAAATTAAAGGTAAAGGACCCAATTAATTTATGTCAAATTAAAGTATAAACAAATTAGACATTTGACCAAAATCAACTTTATTCCAAGGATAATTCCAATGAAGATATTTTCTGGGAAAGATGGTAAAAAGCTCAAATATCAACCTTCTTAATGTTGCCATAGCAAATAATTAAATATACTGACCTATTACAAAATTAAATGGATGATATAAACAAAGATAGATTGTTGCAATGTGAATTTTTATTGCAATAAAAAGCAAAATCATTATAATGTAAAGTATCATTGAATTGACACATTCACAAGATTATATCGTCGGTGGGCGATCAAAACCACGTATATCAATTTTGGCGCCAAAAAGGTTTTTTACATGGTTAGAATCGTAAATTAATGGCGCGTCGAATGCTCTATTCGCGGTAGTTGTAATCCAGTTAGAACTCAAGTTATAGGCATGTGACTAAACATCGTATTCTGATTCGTGAAATTTTCTACAAACCAAAATGTCATATCTTATATACGCCAGTTTGTCATAAAACATCTTTCAAAGTCACGTGGTTTTTAAGTACCAAAAAGTCGTATCTCCTAATTGACATCGACGCAGGCTACAGGCTAACAAGGTAAGAATTTAATTTTACATTACTAAGTCTTAAGTTTTGTCTAACACAGTCTGTCCATTTTGACATAATAGTAGTATTTTGAATCTAAATGATAGAGGAATTCACGTTAGAAAGAGTAGAAAGAGGTAAAACTGTGTCCCAAATCTAGATGAAAAAAAAAGAAAACAATAGTCTTGAACTTTTAGACAATCGAACGAACCAGCTTACTTAAGAATTTAATTTCTCATTACTAAGTCTTAAGTTTTGTCAAACTGTTTTATTATTATTCTTATTTGTTTCAGGTGCCCATTACAATGACGTATTCGAATTCGTCTTTCTCAAGGGGGAAACGTATGCTTCAGATCTCCTTCAATTCGAATAACCTATTTACACAGATTATTTTTAGGGTAATTTACCTAGTACAGTGGCGGACGCAGGATTTTTAATTTATCGGCCGTGGGGGGGGGGGGGGGGGGCGGAGCAAATCGGGAAAAATCAGGGTGTCAATGGTGGATTATGAAGCTTATCTGCACCCGAATATAACACTCAATTTCATCAGCTGTAGCTGACATAATTCAAGGTAAATAGCCCTGAGCCATAATAACCAAGACATAATTCAGGGTAAGTAATCCAAGGCTATAATATCCACGACATAATTCAAGGTAAGCTACCTAGGGTCATAGCATCTACTACACAATTCCAGGTAAGTTTTCTGGTAGGTAAATAGCCTTGGATCGGTTCTGGTAGGTAAATATACGCAACCTAAGATCAGATATCAAGTTTCGTGATATTTACTCCATAAACAGGAGTTATAAACAAAACCCAATGTACGTTTAGCCAGGAGCATGGAATCTATTAGAGAAAAGCTATCGAATTAGACTTTTCAAAAACTGTTGTGAAGACTTGTTCTAGGTACATCTTGTCTGACGATGATCGGCAGTAATGGGACGGCAATTTAGATAAAGGGTCTAGAAATCTTTTAGCGGTTAAATATGTAGACGATTCTCTATTCTTGGATTTTTTCTCTTTTCGGTCGAGCCAGGTGTTGTACCGTTTTTGGAACGGTCGAACCATCTGTACACCCTTTGTTCTCCGAGAGCAAACGTCGATAAAACATATTCTTGCAGACCTGTAGTCTGTCATTGCTTTTAATTAAGTGGTAATGGTAAGTAGTTTGCTTTCTGTATGCCTTTTCTTCCGTTTCGCATACGGTTCTATCCTTGACATTACATTTCTTTACAAGATTTACGTACCTTGCTCCAACACCACCTCATGCAACCAGTACTTACCTTGTTTCAACATCATTTCCAGGCCCAAGAACTTACCAGTCCTCAGTGCCACCTCGTGAAACCAGTACTTACCTGCCCCAGCACCACCTCCAATAACCAATAATTACTTCGCTCCAGAACCATCACCACTAATCAGTATTCATCCCGCTCCGGCAACACATCAAGTAAATGGTACTTACATACCTTTAGCCCCCCCACCCAGTAACCAGTACTTACATTCCTTTACCACCTCTAATCACATCCCTTCAGATTCACCTCTGGTAACCAGCACTTACCTCGCTCAAGCACCACCTATAGTAACCAATACTTACATCCCTTCGGCATCACCTCTGGTAACCAATACTTACCTCGCTCAAGCACCACCTCTAGTAACCGGTACTTACATCCCTTCAGCATCACCTTCGGTAACTAGTACTTGCCTCGCTCAGGCACAAGCTCTAGTAACCGGTACTTACAACCCTACAGCATCACCTTCGGTAACTAGTACATACCTTGCTCAAACACCACCTTTAGTAACCGGTACTTACAACCCCCCAGCATCACTTCCAGAAACTAGTACTTACCTCGCTCAAGCACCACCTCTAGTAACCGGCACTTACAATCCCCAGCATCACTTCCAGTAACTAGTTCTTACCTCGACCAAGCACAACCTCTAGTAACCAGTACTTATGTAAATTTAACACCATTTTCACTAACCAGTTCTTACCTCGCTCACGCATCACCTTCAGTAACCAACATTTACCTCGCTCCAACATCAACCAAAAGAACTTACCTTGATTTCGATTCGCAGACAAATTCTAGCTCCGCTTCGTCATCGTTGGGGAGTTGGTCCTTGCTTCCATAAATATTTACAATGCTTCAGCATCAACACAGTCTAATTATCTGTTGACAGTTACAGGATTGCCATCGTCAGACATTACAGCCACAGTCGAGTCGGTCGCAATTGCAATTGAAGAAAACAAAGCAATAGAATCAATATCAGCTGAGATACTAAAAAGAGCTAAAAAGGGTGCTCTGATCCAGCAGTTTGGCTTAAGAACAACAACCAACTATTACGCATGCATGGTAAACCATACATGGGTTTAGCTCATAATGTTGGACATTAAAAATATGCTGCTAAGAGATCAGGAAAAACACTTACACCATCGTCCTCTACATCAAAGTGTAAAGCTCCAAATCCTAGCAAATTATGTTCAAAATTTACAGAGGATGACAGGCGTAATCTATTTGAAGCATTCTGGAAGATGAGTTGGGACCAAAAAGAGGTATACATAGTAAATCTTGTAAAAAAATGTAATGTCAAGGATAGAACCGTATGCGAAACGGAAGAAAAGACATACAGAAAGCAAACTACTTACCATTACCACTTAATTAAAAACAATGACAGACTACAGGTCTGCAAGAATATGTTTTATCGACGTTTGCTCTCGGAGAAAAAATGGTGTACAGATGGTTCGACCGTTCCAAAAACGGCACAACACCTGGCTCGACCGAAAAGAGAAAAAAATCCAAGAACAGAGAATCGTCTACATATTTAACCGCTAAAAGATTTCTAGACCCTTTATCTAAATTGCCGTCCCATTACTGCCGATCATCGTCAGACAAGATGTACCTAGAACAAGTCGTCACAACATTTTTTGAAAAGTCTAATTCGATAGCTTTTCTCTAATAGATTCCATGCTCCTGGCTAAAGGTACATTGGGTTTTGTTTATAACTCCTGTTTATGGAGTAAATATCACGACACTTGATATCTTATCTTAGGTTGCGTATTCAGTATCATCCCTATCCAAGGCTATATTTACCTACCAGAACCGATCCAAGGCTATTTACCTACCAGACAACTTACCTGGAATTGTGTAGCAGAAGCTATGACCCTGGGTAACTTACCTTAAATTATGTCCTGAATATTATAGCCTTGGATTACTTACCTTGAATTATGTCTTGAATATTATGGCTCAGGGTTATTTGCCTTGAATTATGTCAGCTACAGCTGATGAAATTGAGTGTTGTATTCGGGTGCAGATAAGCTTCACAATCCACCACTGACACCCGATTTGCTCCGCACCCCCCCCCCCCTCCCGGCCGATAAAAAAATATCCTGCCTCCGTCACTGTACTAGGTAAATTACCCTAAAAAATAATCTGTGTAAATAGGTTATTAAGAACAAAACGTCGTATATACTCAGAACAGGCTTATAGTTTGTGAACAGAACGTCGTATATCACATACGCCGCCATTTCACAAGACAAAATGTCGTATATAGCCACAGCACATAAACCCCTAAAATTATCCCAAAAATAACCTTCCCATATTAAATTTTCCACAATTTAGTTCATGAATTAGAAATATAATCACATTCAATAAAAAATCCGGGACCGCAGACAGTTTTTTGTTTCCCCTGAAAACTTAATAAAATCCGATATACGAGGTTTTGATCGCCCACCGACGATATGTAATAATCAAGGACAATAACTCAGGAAATATCAGAAATTTATACAATTATTATTGATGGCATTGATCAAAAGAAAGAATATAAATTAAATGTAGATTAGGCGATGATTTTTTTTACTGTTAAAGCATTCGCATATTTCTACAAAGTGAGACTTGTTAAAGTTATTACAATATTCTACAAAGTGATCAAGGGTAATAAATCTGGAAATGATTATCAGAAATCAATGAAATTCAATAGGCTTATTCGTCTGGTGAATGTATGACACAAAATGGGGTTTAATGTTCTACTTTTCTGCACCAACTGGGCTAATAAGGATGGGCATACATCATTTATTGTGCTTTGAGGGAAAATGTAAACGGACAGCAATTGAATTTCAACTGTCAAGGGTTCTTTACGTGGATGCCAAGGTGTACACGGAACCACTAGATCCCTTACTCACAAAGCCATCATAGTTTGTAAAAAGATCGGATGATACATGTAATCTGTAGAGAGTTCATAAGAAATTTTTTGACGAATGGATGGATTGATGGGGGCCATGGCAATGTGCGAACAGATTTCCATGAGGGTATATAAAAATAGAATAATAGTAAGTTGAATTTCCAAATGGGGAAACAAATCCCACTTAGCAAATGGCACCAGGTATTTGGAAAAGGGTAAGCATACCATTTTTAAGCATGGCACCACTAATAACAATAATTTCTTGAGCACCAACTCCATCCACATGCATGCTCAAAGCCCTGTTTTTTTAAAGCAATAAACTATATAGGTTGTGTATCAAATTTAGTCTACATAATATTGTTTGAACAAATGAGTTTTTAATTAGGATTTTAATTTTGATGTTGAAAGCACAAAACGTTTTGATTCCTGGATCTCAATCTATACTTATAAGATAGGTTGCCAGGCAACGAAACATACGCCCACAGCAGCCAAATCATCCGAGTAGTCGACAAGAGTTGTCCCATATTTATTCCTTTGTAGGTAATTGGGGGCCTTTACAAGACAGTTCCATACAGATCCTATTATAATTTTTGTCATTTGAGGGTTCACAAGGTTCTACAAACTGAAACAAGGGCCAACTCTGGAAGTAGTTTACAGAAATTGTTGAAATTTGACAGGCTTGTTCGTTTTACTAATTTAAATTATGCATATAAATTTCATACAGATTGGATGATCACTTTTGTCATTCAAACGTTCACAAGGTTCACAAAGTAAAACAAGGGCCATAACTCTATTGACGGAAATTGCAGAAATTCAATAGACCGGTTTCACAAATTTAAATGATGCATATAAATTTCATACATATCGGATGATAACTTTCATTAATTGAGCATTAACAAGGTTGAACAAAGTGAAACCAGGGTCATAACTCTAGAAGTAATTATTGCAAATTGCTGAAATTCAATAGGCTTCGTGGTTTCACTAATTTAAATAATGCATATAAATTTCACAAAGATCGGATGATATCTTTTAGCATTAGAGCGTTCACACGGTTCAATAAAGTGAAACGAGCCATAATTCTAGACGTAATAAACGGAAATTTCTGAAATTTAATAGGATTGTTCTTTTTACTAACTTAAATGGCACATATAAATTTCATACAGATCGGCAGATAACTTTAGAGGTTAGAGCTTTCACAAAGTGCAACAAAGTGAAACAAGGGCCATAACTCTAGAAGTAATAAACGGAAATTGCTGAAATTCAATAGAATTCTTTTCTTTACTAATTTAAATGACGCATGCAAATTTCATACAGATCGGCAGATAACTTTTGATGTTAGAGCGTTCCGAATGTGCAACAGAGTGAAACAAGGGTCATAACTCTAGAAGTAATTAACGGATATTGTTGAAATTCAATAGGCTTCTTCGTTTCACTAATTTAAATCATGCATATAAGTGTCACAAAGATCGGGTGATAACTTTTGGCGTTAAAGCGGTCACAAGGTTCAATAAAGTGAAACAAGGGCCATAACTCTAGACGTAATATACAGAAATTGTCGAAATTCAATAGGCATCTTTGTTTCACTAATTTAAATGATGCATATAAATTTCAGAAAGATCGGATGATAACTTTTGGCATTAGAGCGTTCACAAGGTTCAATAAAGTGAAACAAGGGTCATAACTCTAGACCTAATAAACGGAAATTCATGCTGAAATTCAATAGGCTTCTTCGTTTCACTAATTTAAATGATGCATATAAATTTCACAAAGATCAGATGATAACTTTTGGCGTAATAGCGTTCACAAGGTTAAAAAAAGTGAAACAAGGGCCATAACTCTAGACATAATGAACAGAAATTATTGAAATTAAATAGGCATCTTCATCTCGCTAATATAAACAATTGGATAATAATTTTTGGAGTTAGAGCGTTCACAAGAAATTGTGGACGGACGGACGGACGGGGGCAACGGCAATATACGTCCACATTTCCATGTGGGCATATAAAAATTAATGCTAATTGTCAGGGGTATAGCTAGGGTATAAACATGGAAGGAATCCATGGACACGGTAAAGTGAGCCTGAGTAATGTTTAATAAACAATAAAAACTTACAACCAATCTCCAATAAAACTGTAGCGTTGTCCATTCCAGCTTCATTAGATGCAACACATTTATATTCACCAGAATCCAGTCGCTGAACATTATTCATCACCAGTTTACCATCTCGTGTTACCACAGAATCATAGGCTGTCTGTACCTAAAAATACACATGAGTAATCCTCAGATTATGGCTAAGTGTCCAAGAGGAAATCTGCTCCAATATCCTCCTGACTAATATCACTGTAAAAAGTTGTTACCATGAAGAATTAAAGAAACAGTTCTACAGACTACATGTGTATCTAATAGAAATTGGGTATGGAAAGAAATGGAGTTGAATGGCTTGTTTATACAACGGTCATGTGTGTAATGCTAGGGAGGAGAATTTTGTCCAGGCAGTACCATTTCTGCCTCTTCTTCATAGAGTTCTTCTACATGCTCACCACTATAGTTATCAACCCCACAGGCACCAGATGTGGAAGGGTGAGAACCTGGATTAAAATTCTGAGATAGTTTTTGGCAAATGCCAAGATTCCAACCCCGGACATTCTGTCCTAATGCTGAAATACTGCAGCACATACAATAGTAACAGGTTAGCCCTTATGGAAAACCTAGACTATCTATTTCATCCATTACACCTTGTGTCTCTTTTTCCTAACATTTTTAGTTTACTTGCCTTCAAAATCTACATTCAGTCGAGTCTATTTGCTGTCGTTTTTCGATTTTGACGAATTTATTTGCAAGACTTTATAGGATCAATTGTTTTTAAAATTCTATTAGAATCACATTTAGAAATAACTGATAATTAACATAAAGACCTGAATGAATAATAAAATTGTGAGTCAGATTACTTACAATGCGATCTCCTCTGTACCATGTAATATTTGGTGGAGGAATACCGTCAGCATCACAGAATAATGTTGCCTTATCACCCTTAGCAACCAATAATCTTTTCTTGTATTGTTCAATTCTTGGAGCCTCTGTAGAAATTGAAAAAATAAATAAAATGTTTCAAAAGTTGTAAGAATACATATAAATCAGAAAACTGTAAGTCTACAACTGTTCAAGTCAATTCTTTAAAATCGTTGAAATTGGTAGTATATTTTCAAATTGTTTCAAATTGCATTCTTCCAAAAAGAAATCCTAAATGATATCACAGTCTAAAAATCAGCATTTTATAAAAAAAATATCATTTTAATATTCAATCCATTGTCATTTTATTTCTAAACATAATATCAGTTTACCGATATAACTAAGTCTTGCAATGGCTGTATCATGTCCAGCCGAATTCCTTGCTAAACATTCAAAGTCTCCTTGATCTTCACGCTCTATATCCTTAATAAGCAAAAATCCCTTTTTAACAATATATCGATCGTTTGGTATTACAAGTTGATTTCTTCTCATCCATGTAAATGTTGGTTTAGGGTATCCTTCCGCTACACATGTCACATTAATCGTTTGGCCAACAACAAAATTCTGTTCTCGAGGAATGGTCCGCACCAATGGGGCCACTGAAATAAATCAAATACAACAAGCATTCTGAAAGTATTGCTGAAACCATGCATGGCCCCTACGATTCCCTACAAATTTTACAATGCATGCATTTATAAGAGGTTGATACCGCAATACATTACTGTACATAAATAAACCAAATATGTATAGATCATGAAATAAATACCACAAAGTTTAACCTAAAATAATTTTGGAAAATAGAATTTTAAAGGGAATCCACAAATGCAAATTCAATCTTTAACAACATGCTACACCAGAGTGTATTGATCTTTAGTTAAACACCTTGAACCATAACCTAAAATAATTCCAGAATTTTCAATGATTTTAAAAATTGAAGTCAACAAAGGGCCATAATTCAGTCAAACATTAAAGGAATTCAAGGGAATTTGATTTGCAGCTCTGCTACATGTACATGTATCTACAGAAGTGTACCAAACTTCCAGAACACAAAAATGACAGACGCCTATAGATATAGTTTCCTCCGATTTCTTGTGATTTTAATAATATTTTTGACATGAAATTAATTTTATTTTATATGGTATTCTATATAACCCTAGACTCATCGAATTATGGAAAATCCAAACAATGACAAAATTAGAGTACAGCATTTCTTTATATTGCATCCACAGAACTTTTCTATTGAATCTTAAGATATCCATCTCTTCAAATTGTGCGTACATTCTTAATCACTATGATTTTAACATTGGCAATGTTGTTAAATCATGCTAATATAATTGGAAACTATTGTTTTATCATGAAACGAATATATCCAAAGCATTAATGTTTCTTTAGATGGATATGTGTTTAATGCAATCTCTCCAACATCTCACCAAATTTTTGTGTGTTTGTGGATTAGCTCTGTCTAGTAAATAAAACCATGAAAACACGCTCACAGTATTTTATAATTTTAGCATATTAAAATATCTCTCACCTTGTAATTTAAGGTAAATACGAGCAGATGTTGATCCACCTTCATTTCTAGCAGTACAATTATACTGACCTTCATCTTGTTTACCCACATTACTATAATATCAAACATTAATCAGCAAATATACAATATAAAATATACAATATCAAATGTATAATATCAAATCAATAATAGCAAATATATAATAGTAAATACATAATGTCTATCAAATAATAACGATCAAATATATAAATAGCAAAAACATATATACTGAGCGCCATGGAAAATGCATCACTTAGTTTTTCGTATAACAAAATGATCCTGTAACCATGTCTTATTTATTTTGCTTCTTATTGTGAACAATATTCAAATGGGAACACATCAATAACAACACATTTGTACACTTATGGATGTTTAATCTGTAATCAATGGTACAAAGTCAGAGGAGTCAAAACCAAAAGTACGAAACAGATGTCAGTAGCGCGTGTGTCCTCTAAGGGCTCTTACCAATGTTTGAAAGAAGGCCTGGGGCAAATTGTTCCATTCTTGGACAAGAGCAGCTTCTAAAGCAGCAATGGTGTACATCTGTGGTCTCTGATACAGATGGCGTCCAATCTCATCCCAGACATGTTCTATCGGTGCCATGTTGGATTATCCTGTTGGAAGTACTGAAGTTGTGGGTGCGCTCGAAACATTGGAACAACAATTGGTTGCAAGACATCATCACGGTAGGCTACAGCATTAACGCGATCCCTGCAAATGTGTAGGGCGGTCCGGTGATGAAATGTGAAGCCTCCCCACACCATTACACTTCCCCGACCCCATCGATTCGTTTTGAAGACGCAGCAGTCTGAAAGACGTTTCCCAAGACGTCTCCACACACGTTGACGGTCATCAGCGTGATAAAGATAAAGAACACACTTTGCCAGTCTACTCTTCTCCATGTCTGGTGTCCTTGAGTCCATATCAAACGCCGCTGACGGTGATGATCCCTGAGGATAGCTCCAACATAAGGTTGTCGTGCACGGAGTCCTACTTCTCTTAGACGACGTCTAACGGTGTTGGCACTTACTGGTCCTTGTCTTCCGACGACTGCTGCACCTGTTCGAGTCGCTGGGTGGAATCTGTCACGCAGATGAGTTACCCGGATGTAGCAGTCTTGAGCCTGGGTTGTAATGCGTTGTGGACCAGGACGTTGCCGGTCACGTGTTGATCCAGTAACTCGAACACGTTCTACCAACCTTACAATAGTGGACTGATGACAATTGAAGTGTCTGGCAATAGCACGTGTAGACATGCCAGTCCTGGATATTCACATGGCTTCATTCTGTTGATTTTAAGTAAGTCTCGGCATCTCTAGCTCGATTCCTTTACACGTCCAACAACAAATTACGACAGATTGATGTTTCACACATTAAGATGTACTGCACATTAAGTTGAAAACATGCTTTTTAAGGGCTCACACACAATGCTGCACGTGAATATTGGGTTTTTCATGTGCATCTCGTGCAATTTTTTTTTTGCACACGGGCCGATATTTTTTTGCGTTTGGGAGCATTGTGTGAAACAATAGTTCATAGCATTGCATAATATTATACATACAAAACCACCTAGTAATAAAATATTTGGGAAAAAAAAGTGATGCGTTTTCCATGACGCTCAGTATATAACAAATATATAAATAGCAAATACATAATAGCAAATATAAATACCAAAGAGATCAATCAAAATCCAAAAATTTAGTATTAGTGAGCATCATTTTATATGATACAAACAGCAACAGCTAGACAACTGTAGAACCAAATCCACAGAACAATGTTGGTGTAAAAGGAAAGTTTAAAATTATATTTAAAGGACAACAGGTTTCCAATCCTTGTGTCATTCTAAAGAATTTCATATTAGAACAAGATCGTCAGAATGAAAATGAACCAAATAGCCTACTGTTGCTTTCAATGTTTAGACAGTATAAATGCAGAAACTTACGTGATTTCTAGAGTGCCATTTGGTAAAACTTTAATTCTATCATCGTAAGTTAGAAATCTACGTCCAGTTTTAGTCCAGGTCATGTTATAAGGTACAGTACTGTAGGCTTCACATGTTAAATATGCAGACTGCCTAGGCAAGACTGATACATTCTGTGGTGGTAAAATCACAGGTGGTGGATCTTAAATTGATAATATAAAACCAGTTTCTCCAATAAATGTTTAAAAAATCATTATCTCCCTTTGAAGCACTTGTTGGTTGAACATGTTTATTTAGTATGAATAGTAATAATTGCTGCCATAACTAATGTTTCAAGTATGAGAATTAGTGAGAAGATCAAATTTCTGACAATCATTATTTGTTTAATATCTAATATTGAAATTCATTTGTACGATTCTGATCAGATTCTAATATCTCAATGCCCTCCAAAAGGAATCATTCAATACCTATCATAGAGAACAAGCTAAAAACAAAAACGATTTTTTGAACAATCAGGGGCCATAATCCAGAAAGTTATGGTCTGAAATGTGCAACTATCAAAAGGGACAGATTTTTGGAATATAAAGATATGTTTTAAGTTTTATCAAAATCGGATAAAAATTGTGACCTCTAGAGGGTCCATAACCTTTGTATTACATACTTATACACTGTCGGTCAGTTTCATTTTGATTTTCCTAAAATTCCAATTCAACCTTCATTATGGTGGAATGGTAATATATCTAAACGGTTTTTAAAATCGGAAAATAAATTGTGACCTCTAGAGAATCCACAAGCTAAAAATGCGATTTTCTACCAATCAGGGGCCATAATCCAGGAAGTTACGTTCGGATATGTGTGATTATCAAAAGCAACCAATATCTTTATGATAAAAACATATATTTAAAGTTTCGTCCAAATCAGATAAAAACTGTGGCCTCTTAGAGGCAGTTTTGGTCCTATTTTCACGAAATTCGAAACTCAAACATCATTAGGGGGTAACGGGGATATATTCACACATTTTTTTTAAATCGGATAAAAATTATGACCTATAGAGGGACCACAAGCTAAAAACGCAATTTTTCGTACAATCAGGGGCCATAATTCAGGAAGTTACGATCCGATATGCGCGAATTTCGAAAGGAACCAAGATCTTTGGGTTATAAACATGCATTACAAGTTTCATCACAATCCGATCAAAATTGTGACCTCTAGAGTGTCCACAAGCTAAAAACGTGATTTTTTGTACAATCAGGGGCCATAATCCATGAAGTTATGGTCCGATACATGCCAATATCGAAAGGAACCGATATCTTTGGGAGAAAGACCTATATTTCAAGTGTCGTCAAAATCGGATAAAAATTGTGACCTGTAGAGTGTCCACAAACAAATGAGGACGGACAGACAGGGGCGACAACAATATACGTCCACATGAAAATATGGGCGTATAAATACGATGGCTCTTCTAAAAGCAATTTAATGTACAAAACTTACCGCTGATATCCAGGTATGTCGAGACATTTGTGAAACCAGCCAGACTTGAAGCGTTACACATGTAATCACCTTCTGAGAATTCTCCCGCTCTTGGTATTAAAAGTGTGGCATTGGCAGAATCACTGAAATAACAGGAAAACCATTAGGAATGGACTGGACTTTATGTCTCATGTTAATTTATTTCTGTTTTTACGTCTGCAATGAGAGGGAGGAGGTATATTTGGCTTAAAACCATTGTTATAACGTCAACCTTTGCCTTTATTATCCATTAAATAATGTTGGGTATCATAATCAGTTTTGGACAGTTTTTTTTCTGATGCATTAGTAAAGCATATATTTGTGTTCAGGTTGTAAATGGTAGGGGAGAGCGGGGCACAGTAAGCCATGAGGCACAATATGCCAGACTATGTAATTTTTAACTGTTTTTGGAAAATTCAATTGTAATATCACTGGGGAATTCCCCTTCATAGCCCCATTTGTCCTCCTAAATTCAATAAATTATTGTAAGCTGATTAATATTTATCAGCCATTAACTGTTTTTCTGATGCAGAAGTGAATTTTTGATGGACTGGTTAAACTGTTTGGCTACTCCACATTTTGTTAGAGCCCACAAACTGCCATTTTCGATTTTCTGTCGTGGTTAATGACGAGGCACAATGGGGTACATTTCAGAGGGGCACACTGAGCAGAAGCATAGTTTTAGCTAAATATCATCTGTCCATTTTAGACAGAATCTAGATATCTGAGCTGTTTTTAAGGAAATATTGGTCTTAGGTTACGATTCCTTACTGATTCCTTGCATAAAAGACTTTTTAAAATTTTCAGCTGCATATCTGTGTTCAAGTCTTAAAACAAATTCATATTTTGAACTAAGAGATTAGTTTTTACAGTTCTTATGAGTTTCAGTGTGTTTACTATACATAGTGTGACCCAGTGTACCCCACATACGCGGCAAATTGGGTCAAAAAAAATTCTGGTTTACAATGATCTACACAAAAATGGTTTCAATTTATTAACTTCTTAACAGCACTGTTAAATCGAACATATGACTGGCTTCAACTGAGTACATAGTTTGATTCTCTGTAGGATTTCACTTCTGGTCAATTTACTAAAAAAAGAAATCATGCCCACTGTGCCCCCCTCTCCCCTAGTGTATTAAGAATGCGTTTGCGTGAGAACCATGCAGGGACCGGCACATGGTGGGTGACCGATTTTCACCATTTTTTTTATGTATGATGGGTAACCCCTCCAAACCCCACTGCCACAATTTTAGATTAATCAAACCATTTCTAGAGCGTAGAAAAAAAATTGAAATTTTAAGACCGAAAAAACCCCAAAAATCATCATTTTCAGGCCAGTTTTCAATTATTTCGTACAACTAAACTACGGCGAGTAGATTAATTAAACTTTATAGCGTAGCAGATATGGTTAGTGAGTATACATTCTGAAAGTTTGATGGATTTTCATGGAGCGGTTTTTGGTATAGGAACTTGTTGCTGCAAGGTACCAAAATAGCTCAATTTAGGTATGTCATTTTATTCTATCTATATCTCACCCACTGCAGGTTTAAGTATTTTTTTGGAATGCTGACTGAAAAGGCAATGATCTATAGTATTAAGATCAAGAAAAAAATTGGGTGGCACTCGACCCGTTTAGAAGTATATAATTTCCATTTTTGTACAAAAATAATGATTTTCAACAAAATTGACGAAAAATAAACCGCTTTATTTACACACTCAAAAGTGTAACATGGCACTTGAAACCAAATTAACATGGTTTCCAGTTACGTTAAGAGCAAGCCATAATAAAAATAGAAATAAACAAATAAATATAAACGCAGATTATATACTTTCATCAAAAAATTCAAGTTTAAAAAATGTTCCATTATCAAAACTACAAATGTTAATACTTATTACTATCTATAAGTTAATACTTATTACTATCTCTCTGTCTATCTATCTATCTATCGAGCGCTATCTATCTATTTATCCAATAAGTATCTAATCATGAAAACTGAGCTCACAATTACACCGTTAAAATTTTCAAACGATGAAGTTTGAAAAGCTTAATTTACTGTAAATGCCAAATGAGCTGTTCTTGGTAAATACAACTAATCTCTCTAGACTATTTGTCAACATTTTATTAATTCGGCAATATAACCTCATGATCTAGTAGAAGGATGATGAATTTTTGAACAGCAAATCTTAAAAACTAAAACGTGTAGTAGTCATATATATATCTGTCTATACTTGACAAACGAATCAAGCGATATTTCAAAAAGACAAAAAACAAATTGTATATGACCGTAAGGCCACTATTTTAGCATACTCCCTACGGTGTTTCGTTTGATTAGACCTAATCCCACTTAACACTGCCGTAATGAAAGCAAATTTCTGTTCCAAATTATGATTGGTCAATAGTCTGATTAACAACCAATACCTAACTGTGTAACAATATAATTCTGGTTTAAACAGGGTTTCAAATATGTTAACATAACGTTACGTCATGATTCACGAAATTTATTACGCCCAATTAACCAGTGCATAGCAGAATATTGCAGAAAAACTAGTTGCGTGACAAACGAGGCTATCAACATAGCTACAATGTAAACAATACTGTTTGGAGACGAACAATACTTTCACCGTTTTTAATATCTTAAATCACTGTCCAAAGTTTTAGGGAAGACCCCAGATTAAACAAAAGTGCAAATCTAACTTCGGCCTGTCGAATAATAATAATATTATTAATATGTACATTTATATAGCGCACGTACTCCATGTACAGAAGAATGTCCACTGCGCATACAATTAAATTAATTTAATTAATCTTGATAATTCTTGATGTAAAACAAGAAAGGGTTTGAGATGATTTAATGATCTCTGGAAGATTGTTACGCAGTTTAAGCGCATTCACTGAGCACGATCCGTATCCAAATGATATTAATTTCCACCTGATGAATGTGATGAATGTGTGTTCGGCCGGAGGTTACTCGAGGGAACTTTTATGTGCATAAAGTTAGATAAGTATATTTGAGCTAAGCCATTCACACACTGATACGTCAAAGACAGACTTTTGAAGATGATTGGCAGCCAATAGATTGATTTCAGAACAGGAGTAATATGAGAGTGTTTTGGTTATCTGGTAAGAATTCGAGCTGCAGTATTTTCTACAAGTTGAATTTTTTAAAAAAATTGGCACTAGATGTTCCTACTAACAAGCTGTTATAGTAGTCAATCCTTGAGAATACCAAAGAACATATAAGTGTAGCAGTTGCTTCCTGGCTAATAAAGTGTTTATATGGCCAATGTTCCTGGACCAAAGATAACAATTTCGACAAATTTCACTAATGTAACTGTCCATGCTCAAATTGGACCCCAAGAGAGGACACCTAACCTCTTCACAGGGTCTCATGGTACAAATATTACATCTCGTACAACCACATCATTTGAACTTGTATTTTTCAGATGTGTATTTTGACCACTTAAAATACATTCTGATTTACTTAATTCAATTAAATTTAATTTCAACATATTTCTTGTCATTCTATCTTTCATGTCATGTGTACACAATTTGATGTCAGAATAATTAAAGAATAAAACAGTTTTTGAAAGGGAATAACTTGCGATCAGCTGTGTATCATCTGCATAAGAATGTCGTCCTAGAAACCACGCTTATCGATTAGTTGTCCCAAATTCTTAGTATACATTACATAAAGGACAGGTCCAAGGACTGATCCTCGTGGAACTCCCGAATCATCTGTACCGGCCCTACACATGGTGTTGGTAGGCGGTTGCATGGGGCATTATCAGGCCTAATAATCCAGGCAATGCATGATTTTATTGGAAAAATGATGTCAAAAATGAAGTCATCTTCTTCAAGTTGCGTGACAAACGAGGCTATCAACATAGCTACAATGTAAACAATACTGTTTGGAGACGAACAATACTTTCACCGTTTTTAATATCTTAAATCACTGTCCAAAGTTTTAGGGAAGACCCCAGATTAAACAAAAGTGCAAATCTAACTTCGGCCTGTCGAATAATAATAATATTATTAATATGTACATTTATATAGCGCACGTACTCCATGTACAGAAGAATGTCCACTGCGCATACAATTAAATTAATTTAATTAATCTTGATAATTCTTGATGTAAAACAAGAAAGGGTTTGAGATGATTTAATGATCTCTGGAAGATTGTTACGCAGTTTAAGCGCATTCACTGAGCACGATCCGTATCCAAATGATATTAATTTCCACCTGATGAATGTGATGAATGTGTGTTCGGCCGGAGGTTACTCGAGGGAACTTTTATGTGCATAAAGTTAGATAAGTATATTTGAGCTAAGCCATTCACACACTGATACGTCAAAGACAGACTTTTGAAGATGATTGGCAGCCAATAGATTGATTTCAGAACAGGAGTAATATGAGAGTGTTTTGGTTATCTGGTAAGAATTCGAGCTGCAGTATTTTCTACAAGTTGAATTTTTTTTAAAAATTGGCACTAGATGTTCCTACTAACAAGCTGTTATAGTAGTCAATCCTTGAGAATACCAAAGAACATATAAGTGTAGCAGTTGCTTCCTGGCTAATAAAGTGTTTATATGGCCAATGTTCCTGGACCAAAGATAACAATTTCGACAAATTTCACTAATGTAACTGTCCATGCTCAAATTGGACCCCAAGAGAGGACACCTAACCTCTTCACAGGGTCTCATGGTACAAATATTACATCTCGTACAACCACATCATTTGAACTTGTATTTTTCAGATGTGTATTTTGACCACTTAAAATACATTCTGATTTACTTAATTCAACAAGCCAACAGTGAGGCTGATGTCCCCCGCCGAAATCCCAAAATAAATAGATGACACTTATTAATTAATCGCACATTTATTTTTTTCAAAAGTATCAAGCAATCAAACTGTAAACTAAGTTTTATCACTCTCTATCAGATAGAATCAAGATTATCTTGTCCCAAAGCATCAACCAATAAAATTGATTAGCTCTGCTTAGCTTCAGTTTGAAATGTTAATCATTGAACTCGGTCAAGACATTCACCTAATGAACATCTACATTAAGTTTAACCATTCTACCTCAATTAAAAGCAGAGTTGTTATGTTCCAAAGTCTTGACTAATCAAACTGCTTAACGCTCCTTAGCCCAAGCAGGAAATTCTCACCATCGAACTTAGTCAAGGTAATGATATAATGAATATATATTCCGAGTTTCATCGCTCTCACTTCATTTTATCTAAAGTTATCGTGCCCAAAAGCATCAACCAATCAGATTGCTTATCTCTGCTACCGTAAGCAGACAAGGTTCATCATCGAAATCCATCAAGACATTCACCTAATGAACGCCTACACCAAGTTTGAACATTCTACCTCATTTAGAAGAAGAGTTATTGTGTTTCAAAGTCTCTACCAATCAAATTGCTTATCGCTCCGCTTACCCTCAGCAGAAAATTTTCATTATCCAACTTAGTCAAGATATTGATGTAATAAAGCTATACACCAAGTGTCCTCACTCACTTAAACATACATTATGCAAGAGCAAAATCTGATTATTGCAAGTCTTAATTTAGGCTTCAGATGTTATAGAAATTATAAATTAGATCTTTTTTTAAACAACAAGCCCAAAATCAACTTTGTAGACCCATGGATGGCTCGGCTACAGCTCGGATTTAAATAGGATTTTACTGATTGATAAATTCAAATATGGCGCACCCTGATGAGAATACGTCAGTTAGATCGAGGCTAAATGATAGAGTGTACTTAGCGAGGCCGCTATAGAGCGTTTCCGCATGCCATTGAAAACTTTACTTGATAATCGAGATATGTAGGTGGAATTAACGCCTGTCAATCAAACGTTCACTACCATTTCTAGTCAAATATTACAACGATGATAACTATGCTCAGAATAAAGTAATTTGACCGAAATTTTCAATATATTCTTCTTTTATCATCTACTTTTGAACTGTTATAGCAAGAATGGCCAACTCTCTATAAAAATCTCCCATAATGTATCTTTAATTAGAACTAAAGTTATCGTGTCCCAAAGCATCAACCAATAAAGTTATCGTGTCCCAAAGCATCAACCAATCAAATTGCTTATCTCTGCTTACCCTAAGCGGAAAATGCTCATCTTCGAACTCCATCAAGGCATTGACCTAATCAACACATACACCAAGTTTGAACATTCTAGCTCAATTAGGAAGAGAGTTATCGTGCCCCAAAGTATCAACCAATCAAATTGCTTATCTCTGCTTACCCTAAGCGGAAAATGCTCATCTTCGAACTCCATCAAGGCATTGACCTAATAAACACATACACCAAGTTTGAACATTCTAGCTCAATTAAAAGTTATCGTGTCCCAAAGCATCAACCAATCAAATTGCTTATCTCTGCTTACCCTAAGCGGAAAATGCTCATCTTCGAACTCCATCAAGGCATTGACCTAATCAACACATACACCAAGTTTGAACATTCTAGCCCAATTAGGAAGAGAGTTATCGTGTCCCAAAGCATCAACCAATCAAATTGCTTATCTCTGCTTACCCTAAGCGGAAAATGCTCATCTTCGAACTCCATCAAGGCATTGACCTAATAAACACATACACCAAGTTTGAACATTCTAGCTCAATTAGGAAGAGAGTTATTGTGTCCCAAAAAGTGTGACGGACAGACAGACGGACAGACAGACGGACAGACAGACAGACGGACGAACCCATTTTAATAGTCCCCTGCTTTCTTCAAAAGGCGGGGGACAATTAAATTTAATTTCAACATATTTCTTGTCATTCTATCTTTCATGTCATGTGTACACAATTTGATGTCAGAATAATTAAAGAATAAAACAGTTTTTGAAAGGGAATAACTTACGATCAGCTGTGTATCATCTGCATAAGAATGTCGTCCTAGAAACCACGCTTATCGATTAGTTGTCCCAAATTCTTAGTATACATTACATAAAGGACAGGTCCAAGGACTGATCCTCGTGGAACTCCCGAATCATCTGTACCGGCCCTACACATGGTGTTGGTAGGCGGTTGCATGGGGCATTATCAGGCCTAATAATCCAGGCAATGCATGATTTTATTGGAAAAATGATGTCAAAAATGAAGTCATCTTCTTCAAGTTCGACCATCAAATTTAATATGAAAGAAATCCGTGCCAGTGATTTTGTCAAAACCAAATATTAGTATTAGTAGTCATCAACTTCCATTATAAATATAATTGTCCTCAGCCCCGCAGTGGGTGAGATATAGCGTCATGAAATTTATATGTTTTAGCATATAGCAAAAACTACGTCTCAAAATAAATTCCTCATAGCCCGAAATGGTTGTCGGAAAAATTTAATAGTCATATATATCGAAGTAGTAGACATGATCATTCATAAAAAATAATTTAAAAAAATAAAAAATCAATAGACAATTTATGGGAAATATTTGAATTTAAGGATTTTTTTTATAAAAAATGACGGGTTTTTAACACTAAAATGGCCATAGCTGATTCTCCGTAACTACAATGTTGGTGACCCTCATATTTCATGTGGGGTATACGGGGTACCCAATGACCAAATCTGCAAAGTTTGGTCAAAATCGCCCGACTACGCTTGTGCCGTTTTTTTTAAATTTTGCACGATTCTCTCGCGAACTCATTCTTAATCTTGAAAACTATAACATACAGTAGATCTATATACATGTATAGACAGAGAAAACTAAAAGTTATACAAATTAAGGCAGAAATCTTTTGATCTGAAAATCAATTCTCTAGTCTTGACATCTTCGTTTGTTTTTGTTTTTTGTTTGTGACATTTCCTGAATGCTATTATAATATTGAACTAACTGCAGCCTGTTGGTGGTCATAATTTGTCTCTTTGTATGAACTGCTTCAACATTGCCTTAACAAAATAGAGTACTCAATGTTTCTGTTAAGCCAGAGAGTGATCGAACAGCGTATGGTTTAATAGAAACTTTTCGTAATCTATCCATTACAGACTATGGTGTTTAAATGGAATAGCCCTAAATATGTCAAACTATTGATACAAATTTTAATGCATTGAGTCAAGCTTGAGTTGAAGGGACAAAATATATGTCTGCACCTACTCTAGTCACTACTTCATATATTCAAGGACTCTGATACTTACCTAAAATATTGATCAGGCCCCATTTTAATTCCTTCTCGATACCACTTGACAGAAAATGGCACAAGACTGTCAACATGACAGGTGATGACAGCCGTCTGATCGTAAAAACCTCTCGTTACTGCAGGCATGAAAACATTGGGTTTGGTGGGAATTCTGGGACTGATTGCTGTTGGCGTAGTTCGACGGAGAGTGTAACCTTCAGAATCTATACCATCAACCTGCAAAATTATATGTAATTAAACCTTTATAATGATTGACACAGTGTAGTTATCGGTCAAGTTATCCTAACAATGAAATGAAATGGGGTTTAACGTCCTACTGTTCTGCTCCGAACTGGGCTAATGAAGATGGGCATACACCATACAGTGTGCTATGGGGGAAATTTTGCCAAGACAGTGGCACTACGGCCTACTCTTATATCAAATTCCAACTGTCAAGGGATCTTTTACATGCACGCCAATGTGTACATGGGACCTCTGTTTTTTCGTGCCGGGGATCACGTGGCTAAGTGGGAAGGCCGGGTGTTCGATCCCTGCATTGGCCGAGAAAGTTCATCCAGATTTTCCGGCGTGGTTCTCCCTTGTCAGTGATGCAGGTTGGAGGGGCTGATAAGGAAAGCTGTCTAGTCATTCGGATGGGACGAAAAACTGAGGTCCCATGTACACATTGGCGTGCACATAAAAGATCCCTTGGCAGTTGGAACTCGATACAAGAGTAGGCCGTAGTGCCGCTGTCCGGGCAAAATTTCCCTCATAGCACACTGTATGGCGTATGCCCGTCTTCATTAGCCCAGTTCGGAGAAAACCAGTAGGACGTTAAACCCCATTTCATTTCATTTTTTTCGTGCCATCCGTATGACTAGATAGCTGTCCTTGTCAGGCCCTCCATCTTGCATCACTGACAAGGGATAACCATGCCGGAAAATCTGGATGAACTTTCTCGGCCAATGCAAGGATCGAACATCCGACCTCTTACCCACTTAGTCACCGTGAGCCCCCCCCCCCCAATGACAGACAATTAAGTGATATATGAAATATACATTAAATATGTGCTTTATTTTAATAGCACATCTAATAACACTTATACAGAATGATCACATAGCTATAGCTATTTGTCATGTTTGTGTTTTTCATAATTTGTATTCCTTACACAAATCTTAAGCCGCGATTGTACATATGAAAAAAAAGGACATAGAACTGTATATTAATGCAGTACAGACATTCCAACGAGGAAACTAGTCAGAATCTTATGTCAAATAGACTACTTCAGCTTTTTGCTCTAAACTAATTCTCCAATTAGTTATAAATTCTGAATTTGTCCTAACCTTTATTACCTACCCTGGCCTGTAGCCACATATTCTTAAATGCTTTGATTACCATGACCTTTTATTGACTATCAAGGTCAAATAGGTACTATAATTCCGGCATCACTGACTCTGAATTCTATCTTTTTAAAACATACCACATTATATAATGTCAATGGAGAGATAGTCAGATTTAACGGAACAAAACAATATCTAGTTTCAATCCAACTACCTGAATCAAGGAGATTCTGATATTTTATATACATCCTTAGAAAAGCAGTGCTATTCTAGTTTAAATTAATATTCCTAATTAAATTAGCTTTAGTTGGAATGAAATGATGTTCAGTGTCAATATAAAACCTCAACTTGACTACCACAGCTCCAACAACTTTACGTACCTTTATATAAAAGAAATCATCTGGGGGTATAAACGAGGTGCTGACGTTATATAGATCTAGATTGATTGGATCACGATACACAGGATATTGAGCCAATGGTGTACCTTTTAAATCTAATAACTCAAGTTTAGTAAACACCGCTGGTTTCACCATATCAGTTGTATTTAACAATAGATTAGTTGGCTGACCTGTAAGCAAAAAGGATAGGTTATTATCATTAAAGACATGTCTACCAAGGTGTAACTGGCTACCAGCATGTAAGTGTTAGGCAAATTTAATGTACCTGCAGCAAGAAAAGTCTGCAGCAACAATATGGCTGTTGCACTGATAAAACCTCAGAGGATAGATAAACAGGATGTTTTGTGTTCCAAGACTGGTGTATTGAAATGTATGTCTAAGAGCAACTGTCAGATCTCTACACAAAACGCTAAAAGTACTATAATTTATTTGAGATACAGAAACTAAGCAACATTTGGAGACATCTTGTGAATTTGAAATAATCACACATTCAGTGCTATCATCACTAGTGATTGTGGCTTTGGAAACATGCCTACGATATTTATTCAGTATATAACCCTGTATTTTAGAATCACAAAAGATATACATTAAAATCCTGCTCTTGTACAATAACCAAGACATCTTACCTTGTATAGGACGTAAATCGGTATCATTCAGATTTCTAGAAGGATTTTTAGAGAAACCCGCCTGGAAATCAACTGTACTAAGGCCAGTAACTCTGATGGTATGTGGACCACGACTAGATATCTCCAGTTGCCATCCTCCAGGTATGGGATCTTTCACATTATAAATCAATGCGTTGGTTATGTTCAAAAATACATTCAAATTCCTTTCTTCTAACCGCTGTCCTGAAAATTTTGTGGAAACATTGTTCAAACAAAAAATAAATTTATTTGTGAAATCGAGGACAAACGGCCAGTCAGCTTTCTGTAAACATGTACCAAGTTACAGGAATTCGAGTTACACCCCAAACAATTAGAAATCAGCTACATGCAGCCCATTTGTATGCGGGGCAACCGACAACACTGCAAGAATTGGCCGTGGCACTGCAAGAGGAGTAGGTCAGATTGCCCCAAATCATGATTGGACGGTTGATTAGGAGCATGCCACGACGAATTGCTGAATGTCTGAGCATTGGTGGAGCAATTACTCATTATTAAGACAAAAATCAAAAACGTCCATTTTTCACTTTTGACAGTGTATCTCTTTGAGAGTGAAATGGGGCTGACAGATAAGCCGCCCATATGAACCGTTTATGTTCATGTGTAAGCAATTGGCCTGTTATTAACAAACAATGGTTACCTCTAATAAAAACAGCAGTGCATTTCCGCAGTTTTGTATTGTTTCTGAATATCCCCTACTTTTTTTGAAGAGTATATAAAGAATTTTTTGTCATTAAATCATACAAGTGATTATTATTCTAAACTAATGTTTAATATGTATAGAAAGTGGTTAGAAATTATACAGTTGTCATTAATTAGCAAGTCTGTAAAAAGCTGTAAAAGATGTGACTACTGGTGTGACAATCTGATAAAAATACAGATCTATATTTCGTTCGTTTTTTAATACTTTGATGGCCTACACTACATGAAGATCTGACAAGTTGTAGTGATAGGTCGCGTCAGTGGTCATACGAGCGACTTTTGACCCTATGACATCAGACATTTGATTAACCAATCAGCATTGATATAACATGTGGATTACCCACAGTTCTGTGCTAAACACGCCTAAATCTTGCCGTAACAGACTGTTTCATTGGCTAATCCCTCACATCGTGCAGGACATGTCAATGATAACAACTCTTTCAGATCCTAGTGTAGAGAAGACAAGTAAAACCAAATTTTGAACTATAAAAAACAAAACAAAATAGGATATGTGTTTTAATCAGATTGCTGGAGTAAAAGGGTGACTATTTATAACAGCTATCACTATTGAATACACAAATCTGGACAATAGTGATGTATATCATTCAATAGTCACAGTTTTAACACCTTAGTGACATAACACCTACTTAATGACCAAAACAGGGACTACCTTCAGGTTATAATAACAAACAGGGACTACCTTCAGCCTATTTGAAATAGGCGCTACTTCTAGATATAATCAGTATACAGGGACAATGATCTAAAGGGCTACCTTTCGGATCTATCAATGTTATTCTAGGTTGTGTTCCAGAGACAGAAAAGGTAACTTCCTGTAGCTGTGTGTCGATTGGTATATCGAATATTTGTGTTCTACCAGTATCTTGATCCACTGACATCAGATTAACTTTTCTAGCGTTCACTGCTTGACGTACAAACTCTAACACCTATAACACACAAACACATTTTAGCAACTGCGACCAATAATCAAATAAAGACCATGTAAGACGATTCATAAAGATAGGTTGCCAGTCAAAGAAACTTACGCCCACAGCAGCTAAATAACTTAAATGATGCATATAAATGTCATACAGATTGGATAACTTTTGTTGTTACAGCTTTCACAAGGTTCAAAAGAGTGATACAAGAGCCATAACTCAAGACGTGATTAACTGAAATTGCTGAAAATCAATAGGCTTCTTTGTTTCACTGATTTAAGTGACCCATATAACTTTTACTGAAATTAAATAGGCTTCTTCATCTGACTGACTTAAACAACATATATTAATTTCGAAACATTTACATGATAAATGTAGTTTTAGAGCATTCACAAGAAATCGTGGACGACGGACGGATGGACATATGGACGAGGGCGCCAGAAATATATACAATCACATTTCCATGTGGGTCTTTAAAAATCTAAACAGTCAATAAAATAAGGGATATACCTCGTTAACTTTTGATTTTTCTAATAAGAAGACTTGACCAGAGCTGGTAGATGCAATGTCTTTATACGCCTGAAAACCCTTATGTGTGTGATTACCACAATCACCTGTCAATACAAATACTACCTGAAATACAACAAATATCATACATTACTCAGATGAATGGATGAACAGATGGATAAATAATAGATGGAAGGATGGATAGATGGATAGATAAATGGACAGATTGGTGGATAAATGGAAGGATGGGATGAAAGGGTGGAATGTCAAAGAAGGACTGATATAATTATGTACAGATGGGTGGATTTATCATGGAAAAGGGAGAAAGAAATTGGGCTTAACATCTACTCAACATAAACTATGCCATTTTGAAGGTAACATGTTAGAATTGTATTTCAATAATTTGCTTGCACATAGGAATATTGAACAGTGGGAGGAAACCGGAGGACCCAGAGAAAACCCACAAGGTTGGACAGGTGACCCTACTCCTTGTCGCGTACAACCGGGGATTTGAGGAAATGATGGAACATATAAATCAACAAGGAATGAAGTTCTATATGGATGTACAGACTGATGAATTGATGATGAATCAAAAGATAAATGAATATATGAAGCAATGACTGAATGTACAAACCAATGGATGAAGTTGTAACTTGGATGAAGTAATAATGGAAGATTTGAAAACAGTAGACAATGTTATTACCTAGTATGTATTCTAAAATTTATAGAGTTTTAACACATGGCTTATACAAATATTGATTTTTTTTTCCTTTATTGTAAATGTTACACCCTCAGTTTCATAATTATGTTTATCAAAATAACAGAATAGATTTTTTTTTAAAAACATGAGGAATAGTGATCTATTTTCACTGTAAATGATATATTGTGCAACTGCTATATGATCCTTTGGGGGAAGTTTTGAAGAACCTGTAGAGTGGAGATGGTCCGATAATCGTTTTCAACAGCGGTAATTGGCCTATAAGTGGCCTATCTGTAAAAAGCGGTATCGGCCAATACTCTGTCATTTTGCTGATATTGGAGTTGCTGATATCTGTTCAAAAGGACTCGGTAAATAACTCTAAAATATCATTTGAGTTATGAACAATTAAATCATTATTTTGCTTGACCCTAGGCACTTTTATTTTATATTAGGCCGTAAAAGGAAATAATAAACAGTGCAAAATTTTTAGCAGTCTACATTATTTTTTTAATCCTTATTCACACATTTTTGAGAGGTCGAGTCTCTCAATGTTTTTTTTTTAAGAATCAATTTCTGTGCTGTGCAAACAGACATAAACGTACAACAGTTCATCTGATAAAACATATGCCTGGTATATGGAATAAGTCCATTACATGATGATCAAAATGATAGAATAAGAGAACGCAGCAGTATGTCGAGGCCTCTCTTCAACCCCATATCAATGCATGCTGATATCGTAGGTCATAATGCAGTGGTTGTGCAGTAAATGAAGACGATCCAAATAATTAGCACATTTAAAAAATTGTGACCTCTAGAGAATCCATCAACGAAAAAGCATGATTTTAGTAATTATTTCCCCTTATTTCATGATGGACGAATTTAGTGCGAGTTATAAATAGATTATTTTTTACTTATTTTTTTTCTCTCCTCTTCCTGCATTTTTTGGGTTGACTTTTTGGTCTAGAATTGGAGAAAAGGGATCAAATTTGCAATTTTGGGCTATAAACATGATAAAGTTTTATCAAAATCAGATAAAAATGGTGACCTCTAGGATGTCCACAAGCTAAAAACGTGATTTTTCGTATAATCAGTGGCCATAATCCATGAAGTTATGGTCCGATACATGCCATTATCGAAAGTAACTGAGATCTTTGGGAGATAGACCTATATTTCAAGCTTCATCATAATCAGATAAAATTTGTGACCAGTAGAGTGTCCACAAAAAAATTGTGGACGGACGGACAGACAGACAGAAGGACGGATGGACGGATAGGGGCGTATAAAAACACCTGATAATATCTAGAGTCTGTGATGTATTTTGGTGAGTGATTAAACTGTCAATGTAATTGTAAATTACCTTTTTATAAAGAAGATAAACGATGCTAGACATCATGAAGTAATCTTATAACAAATGTTTATCCATTGAATAATTTTTATTCAGATCATATCAAGTCAATTAAATGATGTCTAAACATTAAGATAGGTTGCTAGGCAACGAAACATACGCCCACAGCAGCTAAATCATCCGGGCAGTCAACAAGTGTTGTCACATATTTTTACTTCTTTCGGTAATGAAACATTTATAATACACTAAAATCTGATCAAGAGTAACAACTCATGAAGTCATTATCAGAAAACCATTAGAATTTGTTTGGTTTTTATAAAGTTCTGCCCCATGCTAACGTTTAGTATACAAAACTTTTAATATCATGGATTTAGCTGTTCAAGTCATAAAAATTCATTGAAAATCAATATACTTGTTCGTCTCAAGCTCTTAAACTCTGTGTATCAATCTGAAGTCAATTGGATGATAACTTTAGCCTCTAGAGCGTCACAAGATTTTTCAAAGTGATCAAGGACCATAACTGTGACAGTAATTATCGAAAATCACTGAAAATGAATAGACTTCTTTGTCTCATGAACTTAAACACTGTGTATGAATAGACTTCATCTCATGACCTTAAACACTGTGTATAAATTAAAAGTCAATCGGATATTGACTTTAGCCTGCCTCTAGCGCGTCCACAAGATTTTTCAAAGTGATCAAGGGCCATAACTCTGGCAGTAAATATCGAAAATCGCTAAAAATCAATAGGCTTCTTCGTCTCATGATCTTAAGCACTGTGTATAAATTTAAAGTCAATCGGATATTAACTTTTGCCTCTAGAGTGTCCACAAGATTTTTCAAAGTGATCAAGGGCCATAACTCTGGCAGTAATTATTGTAAATCGCTGAAAATCAATAGGCTTCTTCGTCTTATGACCTAAGCACTGTGTATAAATTGAA
This sequence comes from Patella vulgata, assembly GCF_932274485.2. Taxonomy (NCBI): domain Eukaryota; kingdom Metazoa; phylum Mollusca; class Gastropoda; family Patellidae; genus Patella; species Patella vulgata. Next base: position 60,713,713 of record NC_065879.2, on the reverse strand, counting down.
CGTCAATCGGATATTAACTTTGGCCTCTAGAGCGTCCACAAGATTTTTTGAAGTGATCAAGGGCCATAACTCTGGCAGTAATTATAAAAAATCACTGAAAATGAATAGACTTCTTCGTCTCATGACCTTAAACACTGTGTATAAATTTAAAGTCAATCGGATATTGACTTTAGCCTCTAGAGCGTCCACAAGATTTTTCAAAGTGATCAAGGGCCATAACTCTGGCAGTAATTATTTGAAATCGCTGAAAATCAATAAGCTTCTTCGTCTCATGACCTTAAACACTGTGTATAAATTTAAAGTCAATCGGATATTAACTTTGGCCTTTAGAGCGTCCACAAATTTTTTTGAATTGATCAAGGGCCATAACTCTGGCAGTAATTATCGGAAATCGCTGAAAATCAATAGGCTTCTTCGCTTTATGACCTTAAACACTGTGTATAAATTTAAAGTCAATCGGATATTAACTTTGGCCTTTAGAGCATCCACAAAATTTTTTGAAGTGATCAAGGGACAGACAGACAAACCCATGTTTCTTCAAAACATGGGTTTGACAACTAATCTAAAATATAAAATCATAATGCCAGTTGACATAAATATCGGTAAACTAATATCAAATCATAACGTCAATCAACAAAGAATACGAGTATACTTTATTACAAAAACATTGGTGAACTAATCTCGCCATGATCGGTCAACCAAGCTAGTTGATTATTGGGTTTCACGGGCCAGAGTTTACCCATCACTGCAATAGATGGTGTGTATTTCCAACTGTGGTGGAAGTGTGCCCCAATAATTTTTTCCTTAAAAAAAGACCATTGTGTTCCTGTTTGATTCCCGAGGTAAATAGTACCTGGCATTTCCTGACTAACAATGACATGTAATTACATTGATTATCATGACATTCGAGACATTTTAATGTGTAATAGTTTTATATCCACAACTATTGGTAATTGTATCGGACAATATATATTTTGCTGTCAATATCTGATATCAGTAAAACCGATAGTAGCCATATCAGACCATCACTAGAAGGAACCTATGGTTGCCATGCAAGATACGCCCATATTTTGATGGAGAGGGATAGAGAACAAGCTAAAAAAAAACATGTTTTTTTGTACAATCAGGGGCCATATAATCCAGGAAACTAACTGAGATCTTTAGGACATAAACATATATTTTAAGTTTCATCAAAATCTGACAAAGATTGTATTACATACATTTACACTATTTGAGTACAAGGAGCGGCCATTTTGTCGGGCACCCTCATCAGGGTGTAACAATGAAATATATAAACAATTTTTAAAATAGAATAAAAATTGTAACCACAACCTTGACGTAATATATATTTGCGTACAGGGAGTGGCCATTTCGTTGTACAGTTTCGGTCCGATTTTCATGAAATTTGACCATCATTATGGTGTAACGGTGATATATTTGAATGTTTTTTTTAAATCGGATGAAAATTAGGACCTCTAGAGGAACCAAAAGCTAAAAACGTGATTTTTCGTACAATTAGGAGCCATAATCCAGGATGTTACAGTCCGATATGCGCGAATATCGAAAGGATTCAAGATCTTTTGGATATAAACTTATATTTCAAGTTTCGGCAAAATAAGATTAAAAGTGTGACCTGTAGAGCATGGGTTCCACGTCGGCCGTATATGCCGGTCAAGACCTAGGGCTATGGAAAATGACTGTAACTAGATCTGACCCAACTAACATTTGGCACGCTGGAAAGAGAACCTTTTTTTTTCAAAACCCAATTTTCAAACATGGCTACGATCAACCTCCACTATGTAACTATACAATTGTACGGCCAGTACAGAATAATGCACAGATATAGAAGACACATAATCTCGTGATTGGTGTTATAGAGTTGAATACATAGTCCTCAACAGATTATACTGAGTGTTCTGTTGATAATTAATGATGAGTTCCTGGTAGTAGAACAATAAAAGTTAATTGATATGTGGGAATCTAATCAATGGCGTGAAGTGGTCCATTGTTAATCATTCACGTATTGTCCACGTGTCATAAAAATTTTCTACAACAAAGCGGTTTACCGCTATTACGGTCATGTAAACGAGGTTATTATGATCTTCGAAAAAGGGCAATTGATATGAAGTTCTGCCCTTCGAATCGAACCAACTGTCATCTTAAATAAAAACAGCATAGAAATTATGTAAAGAGAGAGAGAGAAATGGGTTTAACGTCCACTCGACACAAACTAGGTCATTTTGGGACTAACATATGGTTTAATTTTATTTCAATAATTCGCTTGTGCGTAGGGGTCTTTAGCAGTGGGAGGAAACCAGAGGACCAAGAGAAAACCCACGAGGTTGGACAGGCGACCCTACTCCTTGTCACGTACAACCGGGGATTCGAAACCACGCCAGTCGACTCAATGACAGACTTTATGATACAGCGCACGCACGCTAACCATTCAGCCATCCATCCCCCCAAATTATGTAAATCCTCAGCAGCGTAGGTGTTGGGAGAAAAATGCATTTATAATTTTTTATAGCGGTATTACGGCCTTGTGGGAATTGTAGAAATAAAATCTAGAGATTAGTTAACTTGCTTATCAAAAAATTAAGAAAATTACGTATTCCAGTTCTATTGTACAGCAATATTAATAATTTCACGTGTAGCAAAAACGTATATACAGTTAGTCTTATACATGACGATATTCTAGGGAGCGCTAGTTTCTCCAGCTGTGAATTTAGTTATCCGTTAGTCATTTAGTTATACATTATTAGCATTTATGTCACAATTCTGCGGCCGTTATTCCGTAAGAGATGGTCTAAAACCAATAAATGTAAGATATATGCCGTGGATAATTATATTATTTATCTTCATTTCAAAGTTATTGTATTACAACTAAAAATTATCCAGGTCAGTGTGTTTTCTATAGAGTATGTGGTAATTACGTGTGAGCTACTGAAATGGGTTGTCTACGGCCAATTCAACTATTTTGTTATTTCAGTAGCCAAAACGGAATATTTAATTAATAAATATTTATCATAAGCCTTACTAATATTTCATTTTTAAGTCCAATATATTTTTTTTTGTGTACACCATGCTGACAAAGTTTTATAGACACATGAATTCACAATACCCTACCATGAATAAAAACATTGAAATATGAATTTACTTTGAAAAGTTTTCGTGCATTATCAAAAATGACCAGCAGTGAAAATTTTGAAGTGGAAGCCCAGCTGTAGAGTGTCCACAAACAAATTGTGGATGGATGGGCGGACAGAGGCGATGACAATATACGTCCACATGAAAATGTGGGCGTATAAAAACTGAACAAACAAAAGCCAATAATTCAGGCATCAAGCGGGATGACAATTTAGCACCGACACATTCTTGTTGTGAACCAAGTCATGGAAATTTCAATAAGAAATAAGAAAGTCGTGACTATATCATATAATATGATGGTTAAGTAGTTTACCAGACCCTGGTGGTAGGTCGTTTATCATGGTTTATAATATACAGTAACAAAATATAAATCCTGTTTCAAACTATTTATAGAAATAAAATAAAATAAAATAAAGTGTCTAACATATTCAAAAAAATAAAAATGCACCAAAACAATAGTTAACTGTGTGAAGTTTCCAAATAAATGAGAAGTGGTTCATGCTTGGCATCCATTACACGTATTACCTATAGCTAGATTGAGAAGTGGTATTTGGTGTGCTTGACAGAGTAAGAATTTGCTGCTTCATACATGAGTCATATCATTACATGTAGCTAGATGAGGAGTGGTATTAGATATTCTAGAAGGAATAAGCTTACCCTGCATCATGCATGACACCCATCTGTATTTATAACTAGATGAAAAGTGATATTGGGTGTTTTAATAGAGTAAGAGTAGAACTAGAAAAGAGTGGTGATGTTAGGAAAGGTAACTGGTGATTTCACAAGAAAAAGGTGCTGTGACTAGAAAAAGGTGATATGACTAGAAAGGTGGGACTGCAAGGAAATGGTGGTGCTGCAAGGAAAAGGTGGCATGACTAAAATAACAAATGTGTGGTGTGACGCAACATAGGTGGTGCCACTAGAGTAAACCTGTGCCACTAGCAAAGCTTAGCAAAATGCGGTGTCACCAGAAATGTGGTTCTGCTAGAAAATGGTTGTTTCACAAGAAATGGGTTGCTCTAGGACAAGGTGGTGTGACTAGAAAAAGTTGTGCGATTAGAAAAGTGACAAAAGTCACTAGAAAATTTGAGTCACTTAAAAATGGTGCCACACAAAAAGGTAGTTTGTCTAGAAAAGTCTGTGTTTCAAGAAGGTGAAATAAAGAAGGGTGGTGTCAGTAAAAAAAGAGTGGCGTGAATATGAAAACAGGGGGCCACAAGAAAAGCCAGTATCATTAGAAAGGTGGGGCAGCTAGGAAAATGTAGTGTCATTAGACTATGCAAGGTGGTTTTACTAGAAAAAGTGGATGTCACTTGAGAAGGGTGGTGTCAATAGAAAGATGGTGCTGCAAGGAAAATGTAGTTTCATTAGACAGGAGTTGCTATTAGGAAAAAATGAAATGAAATGAAATATTGTTAGTAAAAAAGTAGTGTGACTAGAAAAAGATGGCACCACTAGAAAAAGATAGTGTGAAAAGTTTATTTCAGTAGAAAAAGGTGGTGTCACTATGAAAATAGTGGCATCTATACGAAAAGTGGTGTCATTATAAATGGTGTTGCAACTGGGAAACAGTGGTGTCACTAACAAAGTGGTGCTGCTTGGAAAAGGTAATGTCACTAGAGAAGGGTGGCGACACTAGGAACGTGGTGTTGCTAGGAAAAGATGATGTCACTAGAAAACAGTTGCATTGCTAAAGAAAAGTGCCTTGTATGGTAAGCAGATTTTATTATTATTATTATTTAAGTTCACAACAGCTACATGTTGATAACAAATTGTCTTGTACTTTTGTATTATATTTAACACATGTATGTGTGAGACAAGCACTGCATCTGCTTAAACAACAAAGAAATGAAGAAACTTAATTGTGTTTATAAAAAGAACTGTGTCTGAAAATGTCTGATTGTTATAAGAAATAATGACAGAAATGTCATGAATTGCAAGATGCATAAATTTCTTATCAACAAGACTCTAACTACCATATATATCTACATCTGTATCTTGTGTTTTTGTTGTAGCCATCTTAAGATGTAGATAAGTAAGTAGGTTTGGAGAAAATTTGGCAAAAAATCTTCTATTCTCATCAAGACACTAATCTTTAGATCTTAAACATACATTATGCAAGAGCTAAATCTGCCTATTGCAGGTCTTTCTTTAGGCCTGAAATGTTTTCTAAAGTATTAATTAGACATTAATTAACTGATCCAGGCCATAATCAACTCTCGATGGCATCGGATTTCTCCAATATTAAATAGATTAGAACAGTTCAGCCATATTTGGATTTAAGCTAAAAATGGAGGAGCGAGACTTAGCTTCCAACAACCAGTACGGTGGTTGAAATTATTGCACACGTCTTGTCAAACCTTCAAAGGCTAATATCTTCGCTCGCAAGAGTAATTTAAGAGAAATTTTCAAATTATTCATTTTACATTATCTATTTTTGAACTATTATAGCACGAATGGCTAGCTCTTTATCTAAATCTTACATAATGTATCTTTAATTGTTCTAGCACAGTAAAATAATAATCAACAAATATCACAGATATTCACAAATAGATTGATATGAGATGTGAGCAGACATGAGACAAATGAAATGAAATGAAATGGAGTTTAATGTCCTACTGTTCTGCTCCTAACCTGGGCTAATGAAGACGGGCATACGCCATACAGTGTGCTATGAGGGAATTTTTGCCCGGACAGCGGCACTATGGCCTACTCTTATATCGAATTCCAACTGTCAAGGGATCTTTTACGTGCACGCCAATGTGTACACAGGACCTCTGTTTTTCGTCCCATCCGAACGACTAGACAGCTTTCCTTGTCAGCCCCTCCGTCCTGCATCACTGACAAGGGAGAACCACGCCGGAAAATCTGGATGAACTTTCTCGGCCAATGCAGGGATCAAACACCCGACCTCCAGGCTAGCGAGCTAGCGTCTTACCCACTTAGCCACGTGATCCCCCCAGACATGAGACAGATTGATATGGGATGTGAGCAGACATGAGACAGATTGATATGGGATGTGAGCAGACATGAGACAGATTGATATGGGATGTAATTAGACATAAGATGGATTGATATGGGTTGCGAGTAGACATATGACAGATTGATATGTGTTGTGGCTAGACATATGTCAGATTGATATGTGTTGTGGCTAGACATATGTCAGATTGATATGTGTTGTGGCTAGACATATGTCAGATTGATATGTGTTGTGGCTAGACATATGTCAGATTGATATGTGTTGTCAGTAGAGATATGACAGGTTGATATGTGATGTGGGTAGACATGTAACACTATGCCTACTGCTATGCTATGCATCGTTGGTTAAATGTGGAAAGGCACTCCCCACATCCAACAGGCGACACATTCTCTCTTCACTGCCTTATGGTCATCTAGTATTGTCTCTGGTTATTTTTGTTATTTTTTACTCTGGGACTCCACTAACATTGTGTATATATCTTTATCACAGCCGCTAAAACATTAACTCTGGAACACTTTTTATGTTAACTATGTTTTTATATCTTTATAACATCCATAATATGCTCCTGGACATCGGGACATGCATCAAAATCGATAGTTGCCATCCTTATGTTATATAGATTAAATTACCAAGTTCTAAGATGATCCATTCAGAATTGTAGCCTGTATACGCTAAACACAAAAATTGGGTTTGGCTCTGCTCCTTAATTATTGCAACCTGTAGTAGATTATTTATTAACAATCCAGTGACTGCCAGGCAAGATACGCCCACATTTTGCAATAGATGGATAGAGAACAAGCTAAACAAAAAGCGATTTTTCGTACAATCAAGGGCCATAATTCAGGACGTTACGATCCCATATAAGCGAATATCGACAGGAACCAAGATCTTTGGGTTATAAAGATATATTTCAGGTTTCATCAAAATCGGATCAAAATTGTGATTTCTAGAGGGTCCACACTCCACAACCTTGATATTCCATATAGTTACACTATTTGCGTACGAGGGGCGGCCATTTTGTCCGGCAGTTATTGTTCGATTTTCATGAAATTCGAACTCAGCCGTCATTAGGGTGTGTGAAATATTTTTTTTAATCGGATAAAAATTGTGACCTCTAGAGCGACCACAAGCTAAAAATGTGATTTTTCGTACACTCAAGGGCCATAATTCAGGAAGTTACGATCTGATATGCACAAATATCAAAAGGAACCAATATCTTTGGGTTATAAACATGTATTTCAAGTTTCATCAAAATCGGATCAAAATTATGACCTCTATTATTATTATTATAATACATACATTTCTGTAGCGCTACTTCCACAATAGTGTTCAGAAGCACTTTACAATATGATACTATTGATACACACAAAGATGTGATAAAATTAAAAAAATAGAAATAATAAAAGTTAAGATCTGTTAAATATAAAATATAAAATAAATTTGATCTAAAATATAGAAATAAAAATGACAAAAGTTAAAATCTGTTAAATATAGAATATAAAATAGATTTGATCTAAAATATATATAACAACAGACATCATCAGGAGCTAGTTAAAAGCTTTCTTAAACAAAAAAGTTTTAAGTTGACTCTTAAAAACGGGTAAAGACACACTGCTGAGAATAATATAAGGAAGTTTATTCCACAGTTTAGGTGAAGCAACTGAAAAGGCTTTATCACCAAAAGATCTTAATTGACGACTAGGTGTATATCAGTATATAAGTTCTGATAAATAGGAAGAGATCAGATTGTTTAAACACTTAAAGGTTAAAAGTAAAATCTTATATTCTATTCTAACCAAAATGCAGCTCATAAAGTACAGGTGTAATATGATCTCGATAAGATGATCCTGAAATAAGACGGGCAGCAGACTTCTGTAGTGTTTGTAACTTATCAAGATGTTTAGCTGGAGTGCCGTATAAAGGTCCGTTCATACTACATCCGTATCCGTATCTGTAAATACGTGCGTGAATACGTACTGGTATACTTTAGCCATTTTTAAAGAAAGGGTTCAAATAGAATCCGGCACGTATTGCGCACAAAAACAACTGCGTCCGTTAAGTCGGATTGATTGCTCCCAGAGCGTATTTTTGTAAAGTGCGTCAGGCATTTCGGCTAGTGAGCCGAGCTTTAGCCAATCAGCGAGTACTTTCTCCTTATTACATCATCTCCCCAAATAGAAACTCAATCCATTCCAAGAAAAGCCTGGCCTTGTGTTCTGTGGATTTGTGTAGTCTTGTGAAGAACACAACATGGACAAGACAGAGGAAATAATCATCCTTGTGGAGAGAAATCCCATACTATATGACAAAACAGAAAACAATTTCTTCCTTCTCTGTAACAGTTCATGGACCCTACTCTCTTTTTTCTCTTTCGTCTTTGGGTCCACAAATACAAAAGAAAGACTTCCTCTGTGTCACTGTCAGACTCCATGATTGCAAATGACAATATGTTATCTCTGACAGACAATTCTATATTCAGCGTTTTCTATTTGAACGGCAAAACGTGGATACGGATGCGGGTGCGGATACGGATGTGGATACGTTTATGGATACGGATGTAGTATGAACAGAGCTTTAAAGTGAGTTAGAATTATCAATTCGAGAAGTAACAAGTTCATTGCATCAATTGAAATATATTTTTTAATTTTGCTGATGTTACGGAGATTAAAATAACCAGTTTTACAAATACTGTTAATGTGCGATTCCATAGACATCTGACAATCAAAAATTACACCAATATTGCTGGTTGATTTAGAAGGAGTTATATAATTATGACCAACTTGCACAGGACAGGGATGTAGCCAGGATTTGCTGAGTGGTGGAAAAAATAGCTTCCGAGCTGATCGAGGAAAAATAATTTTTGGGAGGGGAGCGTGGTGTTTTATGAAAATTCAACCCTTCTTGGTGTATTTTCAGAGTATCTGCTGCCTTTTGTATTTGCTTCAGTGCAAATCAAATTTCCATTTATATATTCAAATTTTTACCAAATTCATTTAATTTTCATCAATGATACAGAGACTCTGCCAGGGATCTAAAAACTTTTTGACACCAACCAACCGAGCATAAAATTGCCCCACCCCACTCTGTTTCTCAGTTTTTTGGTTTTTTTTCAAATATTACTTTATTACTTTGAGATTAAAAATTAAAACAATTCTTAAAACGGTTTTTGTGTTTTATATGAGTACAACGAATTATGACAACAGGTAGATATTGATAATTAAAACACTGTGGCAGACATGGTTTGCGTCGGCTTTTACCATGGCTTTGCCGTTTGCCGTGGTAAATTTCGAGCTCTGAGTTTGTGTACAGAGAAGGATGAAGCGGTTTAAATACAACTGGGCGGCTTTCTTCAATTTTTTCTTTGTGCTGGGCGGCAAAAAATAGTGCCGGGCGCAAGCGCTCGGCGGCATTTGGCGTCGCTACATCCCTGACAGGAGTATCACTTAATTTATTTAAATTTGTGTTAGATCCAATAATTAAATACTTGGTTTTATCATCACTGAGCTTTAAAAAGTTGTTGGACATCCACATTTTAATATCTGATATACAATTGTGCATATTGAGTTTAGAAAAGTCAAAATAACTTTGAGGCGGTTTAAAAGATATGTAAAGTTGGGTGTCATCAGCATATAAATGAAAAGATAAACCATGTTTTCTAAAAATATTCCCAAGCGGTTTAGTATATAGGCTGAAAAGAATGGGACCAAGGACGGAGCCTTGGGGTACCCCAGATGTCAAGGTCCGAGGAGCAGAAGACATACCATTCACAACAACACGTTGTGACCTTCCTTTGGTATATGATTCCAAGAGCTTTAGTGCGTTTCCTGAAATTCCAAATTCTGATTACAATCTGTGAAGCAGTATATCATGATCCACAGTGTCAAATGCAGCAGACAGATTTTGAAGTACTAATAAAACACAATCACGAGTGTCCAAACTAGAGCTGTTTCAGAACAGTGGAACCTACGATAGGCACTTTGTAGTTGCTCCATAAGATTATTATCACAGATATGATTTATAATTTGACTAGCGATTACCCATTCCAATGTTGTGACCTCTAGAAAAACCACAAGCTAAAAACGTGATTTTTCGTACAATCAGGGGCCATAATTCAGGAAGTTACGATCCGATATGCGCAAATATTGAAAGGAACCAAGATCTTTGGGTTATAAACATGTATTTCAAGTTTCATCATAATCAGATGAACATTGTGACCTCTAGAGGGTCCACAAGCTAAAAACATGATTTTTCGTACAATCAGGGGGCATAGTCCATGAAGTTATTTATTTTTTGGCTAATTTTTTACAGTTTTTTATATTATTGGGTTGGGATAGGGTGGGGGGATTTTTTACACAATTCTCTATGATAACTATGGGCCACCATAAATGTCTAAAGGATACAGCAATTTCAAAAGGAGAAGGGAGTACACCTGCGCCCACTAGAATTTAGTCTGACAACCCACTCAAAATATACTTCCTACTTCCTTCACCACTATCAGCATTGCATATGAACATCCCCAAGCGCTTTTGATAAGGTATAGTGATCTAAAAATCTCTGGGCAGATTTAAATATTGCTCCCAAAATTCTTTAACATTTTGAAACTAGACAATTCATTTCATCACTAATGCTCTTTTCAGATTTTACAAAGTCTATTTGTAAGTGAGTAAATCCAAAATAAATTCTTACCTGACTTTGTTTTTGTTGAACTAATGTCAGAACATCTTCTGTCAGGTAATAATCTTTAGATCTTGCGTCCGTAAAAACATAAACAAATGAATTAGGTAAGGAAACTTCCAGCGCCTTTTTAATAGCACCGACTGACATTTCTGGACAATCTCCACCACCCTGGACATATAAATCTCGTAGTTCATCTTGAAACTCTTCTGCATCTGTTGTTACTATGACTGGACCAATTTCTGAAAAATATAAACATATAACATGTAAGATTTTTGTACACTTAAATTGAACATTCTACTATATAACTCTATTGGAATCATGTGTCTACTTATAAACTTTACAAACATTTCATGAACAGGTTCAACTGGTTACTAGGCATTTAACAGAATGGTCAGGAATAACTGACTGGACACAAAGTGCAACATTTAACGTCGCTGAATGTCATTTTAGGGATTGAAGAATCCCTTGCAAACAACAAAATCCTCAAAGTTGAATCTCTATCTGACCAAAAATGGTTCAATTCCATTTAAGTATTTACAGTACAAAGATATGATGAATTGAAAAATGTAGACGATGTAAATGGGATATGGTCGAAAGCCAGCTGCACATGTAATTTTCGTTCAAATATTTTGATGGATATCTTTTAAATCCGATTGAATCCAATCTCTGCAAATATCAAAATATGCTTCTTTAACTTAAGATTGGTGTGAAGCCTATTGTGTCGTCGTGTAAATTATGTTCAGTGATTTAAAATATGTCCAACTCCTAAATTCTGTATCAGCATGTGGTAGTTCAACTATAATCAAGAAGAGAAGAGAATTGTTCTTGATGTCCGTCTGTGAAATATATCAAGGAAATGCATTTACCGGTGCCAGTGTTGATACCAGGAATGTACATCATACTTCTTCAAGATGGTTTGGCCCATTGCTATATGATATGTTATAAAATAAAGACTTCAATTTTGAACCCTTGGTAATTTTATAAAGAAGAAAACAAATATGCTCCAACAATATATTCGAAAGATTCCCACAGAAATTCCTCCAGTATAAATTAATTTTAAACCCAGTTGTAATTTATTATTTATTCACAATCAGAATGTGATGTTACTGTGTACAAGACATCGAATAAACGGGTTCTCCAACCCACACTTCCAACCAGGAGGCTCTTCTATACTTAATTTTTCCACTTAACCATTAACTTAAATCGGTATTCAAAGACTGTATTTTACATACACTTGGCTGTGTGAAAAACTTAACTACACACTTAACTTATGGATTGCTGGCAAATACCAAAAAGTATGAATTTCTAACTTATGGAATATGCTCCACCAAGGGCACGGTGATGAATGATTTTGCATGAGGAACAAGATCCCTTGAGGACCCATTAACTAGCGGGGAGGTCCTGGGCCGAGAAATCGTGAGCACTGTGGAACATGCTAGAGTCATGTTTTAGTATTTCCGAGCATGGTAAATGTTTGACACTGGTTCAGTAATATGATTATGATTGTAGCGTTTAAAACTGCATTGAAAGGGGGTGCAAAAAACTCAAAACTATGACGCAAAGGGCGTCAGTGCGTCCCTTTCACTTAGCCCTTGTCCTCCACTGACAAAGTTGTGAGTCAAGTTTCCCAACTCAAGGATCTGTTTTCAAAGGTTTTCTTAAAGTTAAGTGAAAATACTTAAATTTTCCACATAACCAAGTGTATTAACTTAAATCGGTAATCAAAGGTTATATTGTACATACCCTTGCCTGTGTGAAAAACTTAACTGCACACTTAACTTATGGAAAGCTGGCAAATGCAAAAAAAGCACAAATTTCTAACTTATGGAATATCCTCCACTGACAAAAATCACAGATTTCTAACTTCGAAGGAAAGTTATGTCCCCCACCATAACACTATTAAAATCTTAATTGTCACTGCAAGGAAATGTTTGTCGAAATATTATATTGTAACCCATGAAAATATCATGACTATAAATAATAGTACGCATAGTTTGCAGGAACTGTCAGTTTGGTAGTTTTAAGGTTTTTTTTAATTTCAATTTTAATAGATTGCAATCACAGTTATCGAATAGTGCCTATAATAGGTACAAAAACAAGGTAATGAAAAGGGAATATGTCGAAAATTTCAGTCAAATTACTTCATTCTGATTGGAGTTAATGTCAATTACAGAACAAAGTAGTCACATTGATAGATAATAAACAAGGTCTTGATTATCCATTTTCCAAATAAATCATATTTAAATCTGTTGAATATCTAGAGCATTTTTGATTATGGTCTTGGCAAGTTAATAAATGTCTAATCAATAACATTTAAGACCTAAAGAAAGATCTGCAATAAGCAGATTTAACTCTTGAATAATGCATCCTTAAGTGGAAATTTATCACTTAAACTTTGAACACCACTAAAACACTAAACACTTATAGTTAAGGCAACTTAATTTTAAGGGAACATTTGATACTTAACATTGTCTTTGAATACCATTTACCCTTAACTTACGGGAAGTTACATATATTTAAGTGAGATCCAGTAGTTAAGTGACTTAGTTAGACTTAAAGGAGCTGAATCGCTAATATTTTGGACCTAGAAATTGGCACAAATGAGTCACAAGACATATAATAATGTAGTATGAATTTATATAAACTGTTTTACATTCAATCGTGTCCGTTTTAATGTGAATTGTCATCAGTTATGTTAAGCGAAATACGCCAGAAGTCTCAACCGCAAGTCAGTTTCTAGCGTCTTGTTATTCTAGTCAACACCGATATTATTTATTGCGCATGCTCTCCAAATGAGAATATGATATCACTGTTTGACATGACTTGTGGAATATGTCTAGCCTCATTCTTTGAGCACCATGTTACAAATGGCACTGAAACGCATTATGTTTATTTTGTCTTAAATTTTGGATATCAGAAGCCCATCTTTTCCAGGTAAGATCACAACACCAATGCTGATTTAAATTGCAAAATAATTCGTGTTTTCAATGTCGAAGATTTTGGATGATAGAGTTACGGACTTATAGCTAGTTTAAGATTGAATTTGAATACGAACACAGTTTCTTAACTTCAGACTTTCTAGTCAAGAATCCAGTTCCCCAAAATCTTATAGTCGAGAATCTAACACCTCAAGTCCTAAACCCAAGAATTTCCAGTTGAGAGTCCAATCCCTTACCTAGTACTTTCTAGTCTAGGGTTCAGTTCCCGAACTGTTAAACTACCTCAGACCCAAATTGAATCTGTATTTTTAATTTCGAAGAAAACGAAATAATGGATGGGGAAGTTGGAGAAGGATACAGTGCTGGGGAACAAGCCTGTCCCCACCCCACTACTCCATCCAAATACACCCTGTATAGCTGTATCTGCAATAGATTTGGGTAAAAATAAATAATTTATACACAGCATGATTGATATACACCTACACACACATTAAATCATGATAAATGGAGATAATATTTCTTATTTCTATCTGATTTATTACAAATTAGGCTGATCGCTGAGAAATTGGTTAGGAATGTTAAGATTTGGGCGTATACATTCATATATCATATACCATAACAAACAAACACATGCACATATTTCTTAAAAATGTTTGAATTTTTGTATTTTGAGTTTTGTTTTCTGACAAAATATACAAAGTTAAGAATAGAAGTCCCAAAAGAATTTCGCAATGTTGCATGCTTATAATTTTAACAGCTTGGCTTAATCTCTGTTTAACTGTCATTTGCTTAGCTTTGATCATCCAGTCCAACTGTATCTCTGATATGGGCTAGACCCATTCTCAATTAGAGTGGTTCAATGGTCAATTAATTGTCCTTATATAAACATACACAGTTATCTGCCTGACTGCACCGTCCCTGATGTTTTCTGAAGTGATCAAAATGTAGTTCCGCGTACATGAATTTGGAGGTCGCAGCAAATATACGTCACAAATAGCATTCCACATGGTATTATACAAACATGTATTGTATATAAAGCCAAGTAAAAATACACTCATTACGCGCTTTTGTCAAATTTACAGACAAAATATTAACCAAAAAGTGGGTGTGACACCACCCCAGGGGGTTGGGGCATGCACCAAAATAAATAGTTGCTGTCTTTACGATATAAGGAATAAATATGCATAGTTCCAAGATGATCCATTCAGAATTGCAGCCCGTAGACGATAAATACAAAATTAGGCGTCGCTCTGCCCCTGGGGGTTGGATATGGAACAATATAAATAATGAAATGACTGATATGCAGAATTTGAACAAGATAAAAATGAACATAAACATTGGGTCAGGACATGCACCAAAATAAATAGTTGCTATCCTTACAGTATAAGGAATAAATATGCCATGGGGGTTAGACATGGACCAATATATATATATAGGTACAACCCTATGCTGGATCATTCCGAATTGGATCCAAATCTGTTAATAATTGCAACCTGTATATCATTTACAGACAAAATATCAACAAAAAGTGGGTGTGGCACCGCCAAAAGAGCCCGGGGGGGGGGGGGGGGGATTGTGCACCAACATCAATACTGTAGTTAACGTCCTAAGGAATAAGTATACCAAGTTCCAAGATAATCCATTCAGAATTGTGGCCTTCAGGCGCTAAAGGCAAAAATTGGGCATGGCTCTGCCCCTAACGATTGGGGCATTCACCAAAATCAATAGTTGACACCCTTAGCCTATAAGGAATACTTATGCCAAGTACCAAGCTGATCCATTCACAATTGCGACATGTAAACAATAAACACAAAAATTGGGGGTGACTCTGCCCCTGGGTGTTGGGGCATGCAGTTGTTGTCCTTAGGCTATAAGGAATACATATCCCAAATTCAAAGATGATCCATTAAGAATCGTGGCGTGTAGGCAACGCACAGAGACACAAAGAAAAGATGGGCGTGGATATAAGGAATAGATATGCAAAGTTTCAAAAGGATCTGTTAAGCATTGCGGCCTGTAGGCGAAACACAAGATAAACAAAAATTGAGTGTGGCTCTTCCCAGGGGGTCAGCTACATGCACCAAAAATAATCAAGGTCAGACTTAGGGTATAAGGAATAAGTATGAAAAGTTTTCAAGACGATCGATTAAGAATTGTGGCCTGTAAGTGACACACAAAAAGAAAATGGGTGTGGCTCTGCCCCTGGGGGTTGGGCATTCACCACAAACAATAGGGATGTTCCTTAGCGTAGAAGGAATAAGTGTGCAAAGTTTCAAGATGATACATTAAGAAATGCTGCCTGTAGATGTCAAACAAACAAATACAAGAAATGGGCATGGCTCTGCCACTGGGGGTCGGGCATCCACCAAAAACAATAGGGATCATCCTTAGGGTATAAGGAATAAATATGAACATTTTTCAAGACGATCGATTAAGAATTGTAGCCTGTAGCCGTAGGCGACACACAGACACACAAAAAGAAAATAGGCGTGGCTCTGCCCCTGGGGGTCATGCTCCCCAAACAATAGGGATGTTCTGTAGGGTAAAAATAATAAGTATGCAAAGTTTCATGATGATACGTTTAGAAATGCGGCTTGTAGAAGACAAACAAACACATACAAGAAATAGTAAGAGTCGGAAATCATTGGAAATCAATAGGAGTCTTCGTCTGGTGACCTTAAACACTGTGTATAAATTTAAAGTCAATCCAATATTAACTTTAGCCTCTAGATAGAGCGTCCACAAGATTTTTCAAAGTGATCAAGGGCCATAACTCTGGCAGAAATTATCAGAAATCGTTGTGTATATATTTAAAGACAATCGGATATTAACTTTAGCCTCTAGAGTATCCACAAGATTTTTCGAAGTGATCAAGGGCCATAACTCTGGCAGTATTTATCCGAAATCGTTAAAAATCAATAGGATTCTTCGTCTCATGACCTTAAAAACTTTGTATAAATTTAAAGCCAATCGGATATTAACTTTAGCCTCTAGAGCATCCACAAGATTTTTCAGAGTGATAAAGAACCATAACTCTGGCAGTAATTATCGGAAATCATTAAAAATCAATAGGATTCTTCGTCTCAGGACCTTAAAAACTTTGTATAAATTTAAAGTCAATTGGATATTAACTCTGGCAGTAAATAGGCCTCTTTCTCTCATGACCTTAAACACTGTGTTTATATTTAAAGTCAATTGGATATTAACTTTAGCCTCTAGAGCGTCCGCAAGCAATTGTGGACTCCAAACGGACGGATGGGTGGACGGGTGGACAGGCGGTGACGACAATATACAACCAAATTTCAATGTGGGTATATACAAAAAAGGCAATTTTCTGAGCACATGCATCATCGCGAGAGGCATTTTGATCCGCTAATTCTAATTCTGTCTTAATGCTCACAAATAATGAACGGGTATATTGACAAATTATATGCTGTTTCCAACAACTAGGGATTAAACGATTGTTTGTAAACAACCCATACTTTTTATGCATGAACAAAAGGTGCCACAGCAAAGCTAGGTGCAATGAGTGACAGTTGACAGCACACAACCCAACTCACATTCGGTCTACATTATATATAATTATGTGGACGCTGTAACAATAAGTGTCAGACCAATGTGCATCACACAAATAGGTATAGGACTATTGAGCATCAGCAGACATCGGACTAATGAGCAGACTCCATCATTGTTAGCCTCAAAGGTATTACTGAAATGAAATGGAATAACATGGGGTTTAACTTCTTACTGCTCTGCTCTGACTGGGCTAATGAAGACGGGCATACACCACACAGTGAGTTATGAGGGAAATGTGTACACTGGACCTCGGTTTTTCATCCCATCCAAACAACTAGACAGCTGTCCTTGTCAGGCCCTTTGTCCTGCACCACTGACAAAGGGAAACCACGCTGGAAAAAGGTATTGCTGAGATATTATGGTAAAAGAATGCAAATGTATATATAATCACAGTCAGTGATATATAATTAAATATCTTGGTAATATCCAAACATGTGTTATTAATAATATACCACACTAATATAAACTGTTTATATAATTCTAACTTTCTATTTAAATTAAATCTTCAGTGAGTGCATTTAAATCATCAAAATTCATTACCAGAACTCTGCGAAAATTATTATACATGCAGAGAATGAAATGAAATTTAGTTAAATGTCTTGACCATTATACTAATTGTCTTGGGTCATTTATAAACTAACATGTCACAAGACAATGATTTTTCTGTTTACTATTGGTTTTTTCACGTGTAGGCCTATGGTAGCCTGTATGAACAGATCGATTAATCCAACCCACCTCATTGACTATCCCTCCTACCCCAGCAAGTGTACATTGGCTATTTGTTTGATGATAAAATAAAACTTTATTATGGATGTCAGAGAGAGGTAGGAGGGATTGAGCGTGATTGAACCCCCCTACAGTCAAACCTGAGTTCTGCTCATGATCTCTCACACCCCCTAACAAATTCACGGACAAACCTGTCTATTCCTTTGAAAATTATTTGCAAACCTGCACTTTTAGTCATTCAAAACCAAGCTTTGCCCCCTGTTAACTCTAAAAAATTCTTCTATACTATACTATTTATTACATACTATACTATAAGTCATTTGGTCTGTAAGTAGCAGAACCATGTCTCAAGTCCTTCTTTATGTGATATTTAATACTAGTAAATTTAACCACATACATTAACTGAATGTATAAATACTTATTTATGACACCACGTATATATAGAACCCTAATTCTACCAGAAGATTAACTCCCAGGATGTTAAACAAGCTAATAGTAGTTCTTATTTCATTTATTAACCAATTGACTGTAATAATTGATAATAGATACCACTAAATATAAAAATGTTATGAATTATCTGTATAAATAAGTGATGTTAAGTATGTAAGATAAGCCAACCAGGCATGTAAGTATATCTTTATACACCATGTGTTTTATATCATAGATATCTACTACATGTACCTCTTTAACTCTGCTTCAAATAATAATTAAAAAAAATTATGGCCAAATTTACTCTTCAGCTAAAAATGTTTTGTATTCTACCTATCAGGCAATTTAAAAAACTCTACATCATAAAATTTATTATGGCTCAGTATAGGAATAATAATGATGATAAAGACAGCAGAATTATTATATTGCTTGATTTCTTTAAGACATATAAAGATGGTAGTGTGAAATCTGTAGAAACCTTTATATACTCGAAATGACAATAGAACTGATAAAATTGAATAATGTTAAAAGTACTTTATATTTTGGTATGTAATCTTAAACTTTATTTATAGCCTTGGGCAGGGCCAGATTAAGACCCATAGAGGCCCTAAGAACTCTATAAAATAATTTGGTGCCCCCAAGATTAATTCAAAATTAAAACGATAATAAGCCATAAAATAAATTTGTATTTTTCAAAATAAAACAATTTTAACAGTAAGATGGAAAATAATGTTTATTTTTTTATACACTTCCACTTTATTTATTTTTGAAAAGTTTTATCCTATTTTTTTTAATTGCAAAGTCTTTGATCAGATCTTTTTATACACACCATTATTAAATGAGACAAAACAGGTAACAGTAAGAAAAGACAAAAACAATGAAAATCTAATCAAAAGTTCTTAATTAATTTTTAAATCAAATATTTTAAATTTGTCATCTAACAAATCAGAGATTATGTTGTGCACCCCCTTCCCATGATGCCCTTAGCACATGCTCATTTTGCTTAATGGTTAATCCTGCCCTGGCCTTGGGGATTTAATGTGAAGTGGTATCAGTAATCAGAATTAACCAGTGGGCAATTACCATAGGTATTATTACTGATAATTCTACACACTAAACAACACCCTTGCAATATAGCTGCATTTGAGATTGACACACAGGCATTATGTACTAAACTATTAAGTCATTATCAGTGTGAGAAGTTATATATAAGTTTGATTTTTAGATGATGTGGCCTACAGTTCAAGAAACCAACAATGATTTTCAACCATAAAATTTGGGTGCTTTTCAATTATTTAAATATCTTTAGTAACTAACTTTAAGAGTGCAAAATCAAATCACTCTTTACTGGCATCTGGTCTTAATTCTAATGTTTATTTTTCTATGTACTCTGATGTAGGCTACTGGTGATTAGTTAAAATAAAGTCTACCCCTCCATTAAAAACAACATTATCTCTTGTCAGTTTATTTATCTCCACATGTTTCATGGCAGGGGAGAGCATGTTATAAAATCTTATAGAATATATCCTTTCAAATAACATACATTTATTATCCTTTCACACAAATAAATTCTAAGTTGGCTTACAGCAAACTTAATACTACTTTAATATCCTTTCAAAGTGTTTCATTTGGCAGTAAGTCTGCCTAGAGCATATGAACAGAAAACATATCACACTCTCCTTTAGCATATTATAAATATAAATTCTGGATGTTCTGAAATAGGTGTGCTGTATGCCTGCCCCTGCTTCAAGGCATAGCACAAGGAGAATTAAGGCCTGTGTAACAATTAAGGCCTGCTGTGTCCTGCAGGAGCATACAAATTAATTAATGGATATGTGCTTTGTAATTTTTGCATTGTGTGGTTCCAAATATTTTGCAGGTGTCATGATGTTTACAGAGTCAAGGGAATGATTTTCAAGTTGAAATACCTAATGGCAACGGTACTACACGGTAGGCTAGTGAGGCAACTGTAGGGGAAGTTATGGGGTGGCTAGGTATCGCTGATGGGATCATTGTCGTCTGTAATATTACAGACAAGTACCCACGGTACCTAATTGATTCAAGAACTCCATTTATAACAGTACCCGTCTTCCGATAAGGGTTTCGAATTTGTAAAATCTTGCATGCAACCAAGTTATATTGTTCTAAAATATATTGCAACCTCAGTATGACTGCAATTCAGTGAAAATATTTCCACAACAGAAGTAGACCACAATATGGCTGTCATAAAAAAAACAATCTTTGTGATTATTCATACAGTATTGAAACACTTAATCTTGTTGATTAATTCGTGATCGGGTTCCTATCAACATCTGGGTACCCGTCCGGGAAGTCAGGTACACTTACAGAGTTTTTCAGCCGATTGGGTACTCCTCTGCTGCCTGTTCTATTAAAGCTGACAACAACCCCTTAATTAGCCCATCATTTTATCAATTGTGGTGTATTCTGAATTTTCGATAAAGGGATATGCGATTTCAAATTCTTTACTGTAGGTGCAGCTGCTCCCTCTTTAAGATTCATGGCAATAAAAAGCTGACTCCCACTGCAGCCTTCAAACCAAAAATTTAATGATATATTGAGAGCTTGCTCCATCATTAATCAAAATAACACACGTGGTGTCAACCTATTCAAAACACCAACGGTTCTTTATTTGGGCTTAAAACAAAATAATTTAGCTCCTTTAAGGCATCAATTTATTGTTTTATTATCTACGCTATATTTCTTCATTTTGACAACAGTATATATTTATCTGTAAGAATTCTGTAATTTGGCCTATAAAGATGAAACTGGTTTTAAAATATTTGATAGTGTAGATAAATGATGATGTTGACTAAAACCTGAAAAATGGGTTGTTTTTCTATATTATGATGGATATCACTTCTTCTAGGATCTATTAAAAGCTGAATTTACTCTATAATATGAAAATGATATTTTATAAAATTTACAATCTCCTACAATAAATTACATATTTATATGCCTACTTTTAACACTGGTACTTAAGATTTGAAATCTTAAATCTAAAATACTAAATTTAAATTCATCTTCATGTATTTTCTGTTAATGTACATGTAGATACAGTCGAAATCCAAGTTGCTATATATTAAAATCTTAAAATAATATATAATCCAAAATCCCAACCCACTGATCAAAAATTCAAATTAGAGTAAGTGTAAAAATTGCCCCCCCCCCCAAAAAAAAAGAAAGGTAAAAAGGTCTAATTAGTAAAATAACAATAAAGGTTATTTGCAGGAATTTTCTTTGTAAATTAAATTGTAAGGACAAAAGGTCAGTTCATTTTGTAATTAAGGCTAAACTTTTTAATTTCAAAATAAAATAAAATACAGTTACCAGTATGTAGCTTTTTCAGTTTTATGTGCAGTTGAGGCAAATAATTACAAAACAGCATTATCCTTTGTAAAGATTAGTATGTTATACATGTATAACAAATTTGTTATTTGCTGCAGTAGTGTAAAAAAGTACGTAGGACTTAAACCCCATTTCATTTATTTGTAAATTGTAATAAAAAATATTACCTGGATCGTGGAATGGAACTAAAACAAAATTATACAGAGGTTGAAATCTCCGACTGTTTGCTGTTTCTAGGATTCTCCCTGCTCCTTCGATGACCTGTAACAAATCGTCATACATAGATCCTGTGATATCAAATACAAACGCCAGAGATGCAGCTCCGAGTGGCACGTCATCTTGTGAAAGGACAAAAACACTTGAAAACGTACACAATAACACAGACAACAGAAAAACAAAAAGTTTCCTTGAGGCCATTATTCATTAAATATGTATTTTAAAAATACAATGTTAACAATCAAAATAATTTAACATTACACTATAACAGAATTATTATCACATTTTCTACATTTCCGAACACATCAAACTTCACAGTTGTTACAAATCCACCAAAAATCTGCTGCCAGTTATCAAATAAACAGGTGATGTGACCATTTAAATTTCTCTTAAATGAAACCAACCAACATATGACTGACCATGAAAGACCTGTGATTCCAAAAACACAACTATCACATTTAAATAGTAAGCACAATAATCCTTTTGTTTAGAAAAGTTAAACTCTAATAATTCCACACAAATTAAAAACTTTGGTTGATCTAAAAGTAAAGTTAGTCTACATGTTGACTGTGTTTGTAGAAGGAGTCTGCTGACTGAGTGTATGATGAAGAATGATATACATGTGGCTGTAAGTTGGTATATTAAGATACTGTGCTGTATGTGTATCAAGCTAACCCACTGCCGTTGATGTTTAGTTAAAGATGTAATTCAATACTTATCTTATAAAACACTCTGATTCTTACATTACCACCCGCCTGGCGCTCCTCCATTACACTAGATTCCTTACAGTGTCCTGTTTATAGACTTAGCTACACCTAAGCATGGTTTATTCAAATGACAAAAATCTACTAATATATTTAATACCAATTAATCTTGTTAAATTTCATCAATGGTCTCTATTTGAACCTTCCTAATTAGGACTAAAACTGATAATGATGTGTAATTTTTGCACTAATTGTGAAAAGGGTATTTATCAAATTATTTTAAAGAATGGGACTAAAGCAAACCCTGAACACACGTTCACCAAAAGCCAAGCAAGTTTTGGGAATAGTGTAACCACTAGTCCCACAAGATTGGGAATAGGGTGAAACCCAGTCCCACGAACTTGGGAATAGAGTGACAAACAGTCCCAAAAACTTTGGAATAGGGTGACTATCAGTACCACCACATTGGCAATAGGGTGACAATCTGTTCCATTATTAAAGTTAGGGTTACTAAGGAACAAAGCTAAAGGCATAAAAGTCCTGAAAATTGTATATTGAGAAGAAGGCGGCAGTTGACCACAGGAGGGCAAGAGGACATACTGATAAGTTATTTCTTAGATACCTTTCCTTATTAAGTTACCTAGCTAGCCTATTGGTCCTTAGTGTGTGTGTGTTTATATATATTATTATTGTTGTGTGTTACTACAATATAGAAGTATATAAGGAGACGTGAGTTGTTCAGTTTCTGTTAAATCTTACACCCCAACTAGATTGAACATACAACCCATCGTCTAAGGTAGGACTTATAATAACAGGTACATAAACCCCGGATGATATATAAGTCGATCTGTGAGTATCTCTCGAGTCGTGTGAGTCTTTCTTTGAGTCTTACACCCCCATCAAGACAAAAGAAGATAATTGCAACTCAAATATTGAGCGCCAGATGCTTTTCAACATAATGTTTGAAGGCGTCGAATTGGAATTTTCCTGGAGATGAAGGACATGAAAATCCAACGAAATGGCTACAGAAGTTTGAATTTGCATGTGAAATATTAAATCTAACAAAGGACAGCAAGATTGAATTCTTTTCTTCATTCATGATAAACTGAGCATTAGCGTAGTTTCAATCCGTTCCTACAACGATAAAAATGGATTTTAAAGAATTGGAAACTGCCTTTAAAGACGAATATGGTCATGAAGTTATTGTTGATTACAGACGAGAACTATGTAGAAGGAAACAGCAATGCGAGAATATATTCATGAAATGAAGAAACTGGAAGGCTGCATGGATTCGCCATTACCTGATAAGGTTCTGATGAATGTAACCCGGGCAGGAATGTTTCCACGGCTACAATTTTAAGATCAAATGACACGCACAAAAAACATACAAGAATTAGAAAAACTGGCCCGTTTTGCTGAAAAACATTTAGTAATATCTGATTGGATGGATCAGATGCTCATGGACAAAATGGAACTACAAACCCTACTGATTTAGAGGCGTCAACTAGATTAACCAGTCGCCATACTGACGAAAACAATGAAATTGGTAACATGTTGTTGAAGCTGCTGCAGCAAGATGATGTCAATGTAGAACCAGATGAAGTGCCTAACTATGATATGAGTGTAATAAATGAAGAGAGAAATGAACGAACAGTGAAAGAAAAAATCAAAAACAGAGAAAAACAGTGTGACGAAATTTTGACTAATGAATTAACCAACACCATGCCAGCGATAGTACTGGCAGTTGAAGACAATAACAGTGGTGCATTACATAGGAAGAATAACCATATAGAAAAAGGCAATACAGGTAAAAGTATTGAAATCAGCAACAAAGGGTTTATAGATTTAAAATCAAGTGAAAACATTGAAAATAAAAAAAAAATCAAATGCAAAAAAACCTACAAGTTGTGTGTTGAAGATATCAACCAAAGAGATATGTGAACAAAACTCCAAAGATTTTCTGACAAGGCGTCAATCTACTTATGAATATTTGGAGAACAAAGTGTTACCGGTAATAGAATGAAACAAAAACTTAGATGAGAACCCGTGTGAAAAATCAGACTAAAAGCAAAATTTGCAAAGTGAAAAATCAAACAAAGGGAAAACATCTGATTTCTAACCCATGCACATGGTGAGCAAATTCACATAAGGTATTTCATCAATCTGTGATTGACATTTAAATGTCAGAATTAAGCAGAATAGATACATTGGATAAATTAAGATCAATTGCACTGTAGGTTAAATGTATAATTTAGATTCAACTTAAGAGAGTGTTTCATTGGCCTTGAAAGGCATTGAAATAAGAGCTACTCACCTTTAATTTGATGTCTGAAGACCATTTTAACTAGCCTGAGCAACTAGATCAAATGGATCTTAATAAAATTATTTAAAGGACAATATTGGCGTCAGTCATTATCGCATATGTGATAGAACTGGTTTAACAGGTTCCAAATATAATTTTAATACAAAGATTATTGCTACGATATAGATGCGTAATCAAGGTTTCAACAAACGGAAGTGACGAACGCAAAAGGAAAACAGTTGTTCTGTTTCTTTATCTAATTATCATGTTGAGAAAAAATTGTAATTCATATTAAATTGCTACGATAGATGCGTAATGCCGGTTTCTACAAAAGGAAGGGACGAACACAAAATAAAAACACGAGTTATCCTTCTATATAACTGACTGAAATGACAAGTGATAACAAATTTCTGCTCACTAATAATTACTTCGAATACCAAAAGTTGTTATACGAGACTGTGAGAGGATATCTGACAATTCAAAACAGAAATTGACTGTCACTAGAAAAGAGAAAACGAAAACATATAGAAAGATAGGTTGCCATACAACGAAACATACGCCCACAGCAGCTAAATCGTCCGACGGGTCGACAAGGGTTGTCGCATATTTATTCCTTTGTAGGTAATTGGGGGCCATTATACAAGACAGTTCCATACAAAACAGAAATTGACTGTCACTAGAAAAGAGAAAACGAAAACATATAGAAAGATAGGTTGCCATGCAACGAAACATACGCCCACAGCAGCTAAATCGTCCGTCGGGTCGACAAGGGTTGTCGCATATTTATTCCTTTGTAGGTAATTTGGGGCCTTTACAAGACAGTTCCATACAGATCAGATTATAATTTTTGCCATTTGAGGGTTCACAAGGTTCTACAAACTGAAACAAGGGTCTCAACTCTGGAAGTAATGTACAGAAATTGTTGAAATTTGACAGGCTTTTTAGTTTTACTAATTTAAATATTGCATCTAAATTTCACAAAGATCAGATGTTAACTTTTGGCATTAGAGCGTTCACAAGGTTCAACGAAGTGAAACAAGAGCCATAACTCTAGGCGTAATAAATGGAAATTATTGAAATTAAATAGGCTTCTTCATCTCACTAATGCAAACAACATATATCAATTTTAAAACAACTGGATGATAAATTTTGGCGTTAGAGCGTTCACAAGAATTTGTGAACGATGCATGGACGGACGGACGGAAGTACCGACGAAGCGACAGATGGACGGACGGGGGCGACAGCAATATACGTCCACATTTCTATGTGGGCGTATAAAAAGTCCGTGCATTACCATGTTTTTATTAAGTATAGAATGAATAAAAACAAGGGAATGTGCGGACTATTTCTATTTTTCTCGTGTTCTCTTATCTGGTGACTTTCAATTACTTTTTTGAATTGTTAGACATCCTCTCACAGTCTCACATAACAACTTTTGGTCTTCGAAGGAATTGTTAGTGAGCAGAATTTGCAGAAATTCGCCCATGTATCGGTTATCACTCGTCACTTCAGTCAGTTTATAGAAGGATAACTCGTATTTTCCTTTTGTGTTCGTCACTTCCTTTTGTAGAAACCTTCATTACGCATCTATCGTAGCAATTTAATATGAATTACAATTTTTTCTCAACATGATTAATTAGATAAAGAAACAGAATATTTTTTTCAGTATTATATAATAAGTATACTCTTCAAAAAAGTAGGGGATATTCAGAAACAATACAAAACTGCGAAATCACTGCTGTGTATGTTAATAACAGGCTAATTGCCTACACATGAACATAAAAAGTTCATACCCTTATGAAAAAGTCCAATAGAAAAAGTACAGGTTTCTATAGAAGTTTGTGGAATTCTATAGAATGCTATAGAATGCTGCAGGAAAACGAATTCATTCTGTATTTTTTTTTACATGACTATAGATTCAAAAACATGTACTATAGTTTTGTGTAGGATTGGTAGATGAATATTTTTCAAGTGTAATTTCCTATAGAATTCTATAGAATACTGTAAGAAGCTATTGGAAAAAAAATAAACCCACAGATTCATTGGTGCTGCTATAGTTTTCTATAGAACTAACTTGTATCCTCGAGTCGGTTGAGTAATTCTTCAGTTTTCTATAGCCTTTGTGCTAAAAACTATAGTTTGCTATAGAACTAACTTATATTCTCATGTCAGCTGTGATTCCTATATATTTGGTGGTAAAAACTATAGTTTTCTATAGAACTAACTTATTGTCTCAAGTCAGTAGTATATTCCTATAGTTGTCTATGACATTCTGTTGAAAACTAAGAATTTATATGTATACTGTACTTAAACCATTTTAACAAATAGCCTACTATAGTTCCCTGCATAATATTGTAGAAACAATGTTCTATACTACAGATTTCATAAATTGGCGATGTCTTTTATTCATACTATAGTTTACAATAGAATTTAGTGATGCACCTGTGTGAATTATGTAAACTTTTCCAACATAATCTTCCTGGATGCAGTTTTCCTTAATTTATTGTGATACCAAATGACAAACTAAAATAAGCTTACCACGAAAAATAAAATATAAAGTATAAAATAGTGTATATAATATGAATGAAATAGTGATACATGTTGACACTCAAAGGAATTGTCACCCTCCAAAAAATGCCAGTAAATGTAGATGTTCACAACAAAAATATCAGATAATAAATTATTCTTCAGATAAGTCAATGAAATAAAGACAAAGTTTATTTGAACACAGTCTGACTGTTACGTGATCCTGCTAGTTAGATTTTAATGACTATAGTAGATTTGTTAAAGCCACTAGGTCAACCATGCATACCTGTCGACAAACTATAATTAAGAGCCAATGTACTCTCTTTAAATCTGTTTGGCCATTGGCTGAATTTAAAATTCAAAAATTCACTTTCTTAACAATAATATACTTTAATTAGTAAGATTTATATGATTTTGTTATTTATTTAACTTTATTACCTATTCTTTTCCCTATATTTCAGTTTTACCAAGAAAAGAACTTTTCATGGTTCCGGCTGGTGAATCATCAACAGAATTCAGATTAATCCATGAGAGAAAAAATAAGCTTATCAATTTAGAAGAATCCATGAGAGAAAAATAAGCTTATCAATTTAGAAGAAATCATGGGCCAACTATAATTATTCCCAAAATAAGATTTAATAAAAAAAAAACGTCTATAGAATTCTATAGGACCCATTCCTACAGAAAACTATAGTGGCCAAATTTCCAAACTACAGAATACTTGCAACCACAATCAACGTCGATAAGTATATAGAAATGGTTATCCAGACACTTGCACAGTGTGGAATTTTGGGCACTTAAGGTCAAACTCTGAAAGTTTGTATTTCTTCGAAAAAGTATACATTAGCACAGTACTAAGATAAAGGTTTGCAAAGGTGGTTCATCTTGAATTAAATAGGTTTTTTTTTCACTAAACTTTAATCGAATATGTAGTTTCTGATCCATCAAGGGTGGGAAAGCTACATGTTGTAGCCATGTCATATGCTGATTTTACTAATCGAATATGATTTAATGGAGATGATCAATGTTTGGACTGTTTTCAGATTTCTAGGAACTCCAACTCTTTGAAAATCACTATATATTTTGTCACATATGTGTTTAATTTTCATTATTACTTAATTTTGTTGAATCTATAGCAGACAAAAACTGACGAATTCCATAAATTTTAATTGCCATTGAATGCGGATACGAAAACATTTTGTTCGAATATTTATGTGGGCATTAGCGAAGCCCTCTCTCCCCCAATTATCCATTAATTCATAGATGCAGACATTTCAGCCTAATAAATTATTGAACAGGCATCCATAGTACTGTACCATATGTTGGTGTAATTATTGGTAGCTACTTGACCTATAATCTGTTAGAACTAGGTGGAAAATACCTTTTTAAAAATCTGGTCAATGGAGTATAAATAAACACAACTTAGGCAATGTCTGGTGGTCAATGGTGATATTTTAACCATTGTATATTAGCGAAAGTACTTACATATACAAATGTAGTTCTGTAATCCATATTTTATTTATTTTTTGGGGGGGGGAAAATGCGATATTTTTTTTTAATACTCTCTAACGACAACAAAACCGAGCATTCAAACTTATTTTAGATATAGAACACACAAAAGATTTATCTCCTGGCATTGCGAATATAAACTTATTAAAAATTAACGAAAGGCATTTATTAAATATGTTCTCCTACCTTCACAAAATAATTTATCATCGTTGCCCGGATTATTGAACTAATGTTCTTCCCATTTATAATACACCCTATAGTAATATTAATAACAGACTAATTGGTCTCAGACCCCAGCTTTCTGTTGTTAAAAATAGTATAAAATTCAGAAGATCTCAGTTATGGAATTCATTGCCAAATAATATTAAAAATATAAGCTCAATCAAGATGTTTCGTAAGCATATTTATAGATATTTAAGTGCTTCATAATTTAATATTTCTTGTCCATACATATTTTTTTATAGATCTATGTCATCAGCTTCCATGTTGATCCATGTACATATATTTTGTATAAAACTATCCATACTTATCTTCGAGCAAATACTGTTCATGTATAATTCTATATACCTCTCATAGTGTAAATATTTTCACATTTATCAAACAGCATATCTAATATATTTATTATCATTATGTAAAACATTTGTTCCGGATTTTATGCATGTTTGGTGTTGTTAAAAGGGCAAAATGTATGAAAGGCCCCAGGCCTAATTTTCTACCCTTTTGAAATAAAGTGATTATTATTATTATTAAATCCACCATCAGTTCTCGGTTTTACTCATTCTTTCTAATTATACATGTATATGTAGATGTCTGGTGTATATACTACATGTAGGAGCAGGGCCGGCGGAAGCAATTCTTGATTTTTGTGAGTGTGTGTGTGTGTGGGGGGGGGGGGGGCTACCATCCTAGGACTTTAGGCGAGGGTCCAGAGGTCGCCTAGGCCCCGAAAGCCCCTGAGGATCTAGATCATTAGAGACAGACGCTTTCTGGCTTATGAAATTACTCAGCAATGAAGTGAAATTTTATTTCTTTTCTAAATCCTTTACCATGCAGACACCGTCGATGGTGGTTTCCTGCGATGCTGAACTTGACAAATATATGCTTAATAATATCAACGTTGTGGACACTCTAGGCTAGGGGTCACAATTTTAATACCGAAAGATCTCGACATGTTTAGCTTGTGGACCTAACAGTTTTTATTTGATTGTCAAAACCGTTCAAATATATCACCGTTACACCATAATTACGGCGGAGTTCAAATTTCTTGAAAATCGGGTCGAAACTGCGAGACAAAATGGCCGCTACCCCTAAAAGCATGTAATACCCCGTCTGTTGGACATCCAGAGGTTCGAATTTTCATCCAATTTTTGATATATCCCAAAGGTCTGGGTTCGTTTCGATATTAGCTCGTATTGGACCTTAACTTTCTGGATTATAACCCCCGGACTGTATTTTTATAACACCGTTACATCGTAGTTATGGTTGAGTCCGAATGTCCTGAAAATCGGACCGAAACTTTCAGTCAAATGGCCACTCACGTTTACGCAAATAGTATATTTGCATGTAATGCCAACGTTGTGGACCATCTAGAGGTTAGAATTTTTATCCGATTTAGATGAACTTAAAACGAGTATTACTAGCTCTTGGATGAGTTCAATTCTGGTGCGCATGCCATTGGCCTCTAGCTGCAATTTGTAGCCGTGATAATTCTTATCTACGGCTACAAGTGATACACTATTCGATGCTTTGAGCAAGTAAAATTAGGCCCAATTGCAAAATGTTCATCACATATCATCATAGTTTGCATGGAAATAAGTAATTATGTTACAATTAGTGAAGAGTGGACCACTGAAATCTTAATCTTATCTTACCGAACAGTTTTTTCTGTATTTTCGAGTGACATGACACCGCGTGATTCTGGTTCTGGTTTAATCAAACATATAATTATACTAGTCCGGTGGCTGAAGTACGAAAGCCCAGAAGGCTCATTCCAAATTCCAGATTCCAAATTTCAAATTCCAGATTCCAAATCCCAGATTCCAAATTCCAAATTTGCTGTAGCAAAAAAAAAATGCCAGTCCTAGGATATCGAGTAACAGAGTAGCTCACTGCCGAAGAACTTTGCCCCAAACTGCCGAAGCAAACCCGAACTGGATAATGTTATTATACTCTAACAGATTAGTCAAAAGCAAAAACCTGATCCGATTGGTCGAATCAGATTTGGAATTTGGAATTTGGAATTTCGCATTTCGCATTTGGAATCTGGAATTTGGAATCTGGAATCTGGAATTTGGAATCTAGTAATTTGGAACGGGTATTTATCCGGCCCAGATAGGTAAACTAGAAGTAATTAGTTGTGTAAAATTACAATTTATATAAATTCGAATTTGTTTAATTGAGGGGGGCTGCCATTTTGCTATTTTATCGGTAAGACATGAATTTGGAATTTGGAATTTCGCATTTGGAATTTCGCATTTGGAATTTCGAATTTCGCATTTGGAAGTTGGAATGAGCCTTCTGGGCTTTCGTACTGAAGGGAGGGACGCGCCACCCGAGCTGTGAATTTATGAGTTTTTCTAGACCAGTGTTTTGCGTAGATTCCGAATCTGGGTGTTGATCAGGCGTTTAAGGGGGCGTTTTCGAGATATGGGGGGGGGGGGTCCAATGTCTACAATTAGGAGAAAATGTGATTATGTTGACATAAATGATGTTACATAATTATTAATAAAACTTAAATTGCTAGGACTGTCCATCTCTAAATAAGTGTTTATGATACCCCTGGACAACTGTTTTGATTTGTGGCGAGGTGGGGTGGGTGGTTGCAGGTGTGCGTGTGTGGGGGTGGGTTGGGGGGGGGCGGTAAAATTGGCGATTTGAATGATGATTTTATTAGAGCTTGATAAACATCTCTTAATTGACCTTAAAAGTGGTTTCTCGTTAGTGTATGTTAATAACAGGTCAATTGCCTACACATGAACATAAACAGTTCATATGTGCGGCTTATCTGACGGCCCCATGCCACTCGCAAAGAGATACACTGTCAAAAGTGAAAAAGGACGTTTTTGATTTTTGTCTTAATAATGAGTAATTGCTCCACCAATCCTCCGACATTCAGCAATTCGTCGTGGCATGCTCCTAATCAATCGTCCAATCACGATTTGGGGCAATCTGACCAACCCCTCTTGCAGTGACACGGCCAATTCTTGCAGTGTTGTCGGTTGACGTTGACGTCGACGAACACGTCTCCCGATCATATCCCAGACATGCTCTTTAGCGGAAAGGTCAGGACTCATGGTTGTCCAAGGCATATGGACATATGGTGACGCCTTAGGTAGTCATTCACGACACGAGCGCGGTGGGCACTGGCATTATCATCTTGAAAGATGAAACCACGACCTGTACGTTGAGCAAAGGGCAGAACTATCGTTACCAGGATGTGGTCATGGTAGTACACACCAGTGACCCTTCCTTGAACAATATGCAAGTTCATTCTGCCAGTCATGGTGTTTCCTCCCCACACCATAAAAGACCCACTCCCGAATCTGTCATGCTGTCTGGCGTTAACGTTAGCATGACGCTCATTTACACGCCTCCTCCAAACGCGACCACGTCTATCGGTGAAATCCATTACATTACACGCGCCCATCGACGATTACCCCAATTTCTACGCTGCCTACACTATTTACGCCTCTTTGCCATGTGCTGGCGAGTTAATGGAGGCACACGTGGTACAAGTTTACAGAAAGCTGATTGGCCGTTTGCCCTCGATTTGGCAGGACCTGTGTACGAATGTATCGATCCTGGACTTGTGTAGTGGCTCTAGGACGACCTAAACGAGGTCTATCATCAACATTGTGTGTTTGTTGGTACCGGTTCTACAGTCTGCTGATCACAGACTTTGACACGTTAAGCATGTTGGCTACTGCTCGCTGTGTAGAACCCATTTGAAGCATGCCAATAGCACGTAGACGTTCATCATGTTGAAGACGTCCCATTGCAAATTAAACGTAACACACTAAAGCAAAGATACGCTAAACAGTAAATCTTATGCAAGAACCGATAAGAAAGCAAACATGGATAGGATAAACGAACACGCGGCAGTTTTCATCAACCCTTCCTTGAGGTGTCAAATGTCACAACGAACCCCTCCCACGTGTATGGCGCTATTGCGTGTCGCACGTGCAGCTCGGTGGTTCTGTTCGGGCGATAAGTTCTTCATCTGTGAACATACTCTCAAATCATGTCAAGTGTCCATGGTTATTTATCATATCACAACCTGCATAGGTATTTGCATTTCAATATCCCCTACTTTTTTTTGAAGAGTATATAATGAGTTAAATGTTTATATACGCCCACAGCAGCTAAATCGTCCGTCGGGTCGACAAGGGTTGTCGCATATTTATTCCTTTGTAGGTAATTTGGGGCCTTTACAAGACAGTTCCATACAGATCAGATTATAATTTTTGCCATTTGAGGGTTCACAAGGTTCTACAAACTGAAACAAGGGTCTCAACTCTGGAAGTAATGTACAGAAATTGTTGAAATTTGACAGGCTTTTTAGTTTTACTAATTTAAATATTGCATCTAAATTTCACAAAGATCAGATGTTAACTTTTGGCATTAGAGCGTTCACAAGGTTCAACGAAGTGAAACAAGAGCCATAACTCTAGGCGTAATAAATGGAAATTATTGAAATTAAATAGGCTTCTTCATCTCACTAATGCAAACAACATATATCAATTTTAAAACAACTGGATGATAAATTTTGGCGTTAGAGCGTTCACAAGAATTTGTGAACGATGCATGGACGGACGGACGGAAGTACCGACGAAGCGACAGATGGACGGACGGGGGCGACAGCAATATACGTCCACATTTCTATGTGGGCGTATAAAAAGTCCGTGCATTACCATGTTTTTATTAAGTATAGAATGAATAAAAACAATTTTCAGGACTTTTATGCCTTTAGCTTTGTTCCTTAGTAACCCTAACTTTAATAATGGAACAGATTGTCACCCTATTGCCAATGTGGTGGTACTGATAGTCACCCTATTCCAAAGTTTTTGGGACTGTTTGTCACTCTATTCCCAAGTTCGTGGGACTGGGTTTCACCCTATTCCCAATCTTGTGGGACTAGTGGTTACACTATTCCCAAAACTTGCTTGGCTTTTGGTGAAAGTGTGTTCAGGGTTTGCTTTAGTCCCATTCTTTAAAATAATTTGATAAATACCCTTTCACAATTAGTGCAAAAATTACACATCATTATCAGTTTTAGTCCTAATTAGGAAGGTTCAAATAGAGACAATTACACTTGAAAAATATTCATCTACCAATCCTACACAAAACTATAGTACATGTTTTTGAATCTATAGTCATGTAAAAAAAAATACAGAATGAATTCGTTTTCCTGCAGCATTCTATAGCATTCTATAGAATTCCACAAACTTCTATAGAAACCTGTACTTTTTCTATTGGACTTTTTCATAAGGGTATGAACTTTTTATGTTCATGTGTAGGCAATTAGCCTGTTATTAACATACACAGCAGTGATTTCGCAGTTTTGTATTGTTTCTGAATATCCCCTACTTTTTTTGAAGAGTATACTTATTATATAATACTGAAAAAAATATTCTGTTTCTTTATCTAATTATCATGTTGAGAAAAAATTGTAATTCATATTAAATTGCTACGATAGATGCGTAATGCCGGTTTCTACAAAAGGAAGGGACGAACACAAAATACAAAATAAAAAACACGAGTTATCCTTCTATATAACTGACTGAAATGACAAGTGATAACAAATTTCTGCTCACTAATAATTACTTCGAATACCAAAAGTTGTTATACGAGACTGTGAGAGGATATCTGACAATTCAAAACAGAAATTGACTGTCACTAGAAAAGAGAAAACGAAAACATATAGAAAGATAGGTTGCCATACAACGAAACATACGCCCACAGCAGCTAAATCGTCC
Source organism: Patella vulgata (assembly GCF_932274485.2). Taxonomy (NCBI): domain Eukaryota; kingdom Metazoa; phylum Mollusca; class Gastropoda; family Patellidae; genus Patella; species Patella vulgata. Next base: position 60,678,641 of record NC_065879.2, on the reverse strand, counting down.
GACGGGTCGACAATGGTTGTCGCATATTTATTCCTTTGTAGGTAATTGGGGGCCTTTACAAGACAGTTCCATACAAAACAGAAATTGACTGTCACTAGAAAAGAGAAAACGAAAACATATAGAAAGATAGGTTGCCATGCAACGAAACATACGCCCACAGCAGCTAAATCGTCCGTCGGGTCGACAAGGGTTGTCGCATATTTATTCCTTTGTAGGTAATTGGGGGCCTTTACAAGACAGTTCCATACAGATCAGATTATAATTTTTGCCATTTGAGGGTTCACAAGGTTCTACAAACTGAAACAAGGGTCTCAACTCTGGAAGTAATGTACAGAAATTGTTGAAATTTGACAGGCTTTTTAGTTTTACTAATTTAAATATTGCATCTAAATTTCACAAAGATCAGATGTTAACTTTTGGCATTAGAGCGTTCACAAGGTTCAACGAAGTGAAACAAGAGCCATAACTCTAGGCGTAATAAATGGAAATTATTGAAATTAAATAGGCTTCTTCATCTCACTAATGCAAACAACATATATCAATTTTAAAACAACTGGATGATAAATTTTGGCGTTAGAGCGTTCACAAGAAATTGTGGACGATGGACGGACGGACGGACGGAAGTACCGACGAAGCGACAGATGGACGGACGGGGGCGACAGCAATATACGTCCACATTTCTATGTGGGCGTATAAAAAGTCCGTGCATTACCATGTTTTTATTAAGTATAGAATGAATAAAAACAAGGGAATGTGCGGACTATTTCTATTTTTCTCGTGTTCTCTTATCTGGTGACTTTCAATTACTTTTTTGAATTGTTAGACATCCTCTCACAGTCTCACATAACAACTTTTGGTCTTCGAAGGAATTGTTAGTGAGCAGAATTTACAGAAATTCGCCCATGTATCGGTTATCACTCGTCACTTCAGTCAGTTTATAGAAGGATAACTCGTATTTTCCTTTTGTGTTCGTCACTTCCTTTTGTAGAAACCTTCATTACGCATCTATCGTAGCAATTTAATATGAATTACAATTTTTTCTCAACATGATTAATTAGATAAAGAAACAGAATATTTTTTTCAGTATTATATAATAAGTATACTCTTCAAAAAAAGTAGGGGATATTCAGAAACAATACAAAACTGCGAAATCACTGCTGTGTATGTTAATAACAGGCTAATTGCCTACACATGAACATAAAAAGTTCATACCCTTATGAAAAAGTCCAATAGAAAAAGTACAGGTTTCTATAGAAGTTTGTGGAATTCTATAGAATGCTATAGAATGCTGCAGGAAAACGAATTCATTCGGTATTTTTTTTTACATGACTATAGATTCAAAAACATGTACTATAGTTTTGTGTAGGATTGGTAGATGAATATTTTTCAAGTGTAATTTCCTATAGAATTCTATAGAATACTGTAAGAAGCTATTGGAAAAAAAATAAACCCACAGATTCATTGGTGCTGCTATAGTTTTCTATAGAACTAACTTGTATCCTCGAGTCGGTTGAGTAATTCTTCAGTTTTCTATAGCCTTTGTGCTAAAAACTATAGTTTGCTATAGAACTAACTTATATTCTCATGTCAGCTGTGATTCCTATATATTTGGTGGTAAAAACTATAGTTTTCTATAGAACTAATTTATTGTCTCAAGTCAGTAGTATATTCCTATAGTTGTCTATGACATTCTGTTGAAAACTAAGAATTTATATGTATACTGTACTTAAACCATTTTAACAAATAGCCTACTATAGTTCCCTGCATAATATTGTAGAAACAATGTTCTATACTACAGATTTCATAAATTGGCGATGTCTTTTATTCATACTATAGTTTACAATAGAATTTAGTGATGCACCTGTGTGAATTATGTAAACTTTTCCAACATAATCTTCCTGGATGCAGTTTTCCTTAATTTATTGTGATACCAAATGACAAACTAAAATAAGCTTACCACGAAAAATAAAATATAAAGTATAAAATAGTGTATATAATATGAATGAAATAGTGATACATGTTGACACTCAAAGGAATTGTCACCCTCCAAAAAATGCCAGTAAATGTAGATGTTCACAACAAAAATATCAGATAATAAATTATTCTTCAGATAAGTCAATGAAATAAAGACAAAGTTTATTTGAACACAGTCTGACTGTTACGTGATCCTGCTAGTTAGATTTTAATGACTATAGTAGATTTGTTAAAGCCACTAGGTCAACCATGCATACCTGTCGACAAACTATAATTAAGAGCCAATGTACTCTCTTTAAATCTGTTTGGCCATTGGCTGAATTTAAAATTCAAAAATTCACTTTCTTAACAATAATATACTTTAATTAGTAAGATTTATGTGATTTTGTTATTTATTTAACTTTATTACCTATTCTTTTCCCTATATTTCAGTTTTACCAAGAAAAGAACTTTTCATGGTTCCGGCTGGTGAATCATCAACAGAATTCAGATTAATCCATGAGAGAAAAAATAAGCTTATCAATTTAGAAGAATCCATGAGAGAAAAATAAGCTTATCAATTTAGAAGAAATCATGGGCCAACTATAATTATTCCCAAAATAAGATTTAATAAAAAAAAAACGTCTATAGAATTCTATAGGACCCATTCCTACAGAAAACTATAGTGGCCAAATTTCCAAACTACAGAATACTTGCAACCACAATCAACGTCGATAAGTATATAGAAATGGTTATCCAGACACTTGCACAGTGTGGAATTTTGGGCACTTAAGGTCAAACTCTGAAAGTTTGTATTTCTTCGAAAAAGTATACATTAGCACAGTACTAAGATAAAGGTTTGCAAAGGTGGTTCATCTTGAATTAAATAGGTTTTTTTTTCACTAAACTTTAATCGAATATGTAGTTTCTGATCCATCAAGGGTGGGAAAGCTACATGTTGTAGCCATGTCATATGCTGATTTTACTAATCGAATATGATTTAATGGAGATGATCAATGTTTGGACTGTTTTCAGATTTCTAGGAACTCCAACTCTTTGAAAATCACTATATATTTTGTCACATATGTGTTTAATTTTCATTATTACTTAATTTTGTTGAATCTATAGCAGACAAAAACTGACGAATTCCATAAATTTTAATTGCCATTGAATGCGGATACGAAAACATTTTGTTCGAATATTTATGTGGGCATTAGCGAAGCCCTCTCTCCCCCAATTATCCATTAATTCATAGATGCAGACATTTCAGCCTAATAAATTATTGAACAGGCATCCATAGTACTGTACCATATGTTGGTGTAATTATTGGTAGCTACTTGACCTATAATCTGTTAGAACTAGGTGGAAAATACCTTTTTAAAAATCTGGTCAATGGAGTATAAATAAACACAACTTAGGCAATGTCTGGTGGTCAATGGTGATATTTTAACCATTGTATATTAGCGAAAGTACTTACATATACAAATGTAGTTCTGTAATCCATATTTTATTTATTTTTTTGGGGGGGAAAATGCGATATTTTTTTTTAATACTCTCTAACGACAACAAAACCGAGCATTCAAACTTATTTTAGATATAGAACACACAAAAGATTTATCTCCTGGCATTGCGAATATAAACTTATTAAAAATTAACGAAAGGCATTTATTAAATATGTTCTCCTACCTTCACAAAATAATTTATCATCGTTGCCCGGATTATTGAACTAATGTTCTTCCCATTTATAATACACCCTATAGTAATATTAATAACAGACTAATTGGTCTCAGACCCCAGCTTTCTGTTGTTAAAAATAGTATAAAATTCAGAAGATCTCAGTTATGGAATTCATTGCCAAATAATATTAAAAATATAAGCTCAATCAAGATGTTTCGTAAGCATATTTATAGATATTTAAGTGCTTCATAATTTAATATTTCTTGTCCATACATATTTTTTATAGATCTATGTCATCAGCTTCCATGTTGATCCATGTACATATATTTTGTATAAAACTATCCATACTTATCTTCGAGCAAATACTGTTCATGTATAATTCTATATACCTCTCATAGTGTAAATATTTTCACATTTATCAAACAGCATATCTAATATATTTATTATCATTATGTAAAACATTTGTTCCGGATTTTATGCATGTTTGGTGTTGTTAAAAGGGCAAAATGTATGAAAGGCCCCAGGCCTAATTTTCTACCCTTTTGAAATAAAGTGATTATTATTATTATTAAATCCACCATCAGTTCTCGGTTTTACTCATTCTTTCTAATTATACATGTATATGTAGATGTCTGGTGTATATACTACATGTAGGAGCAGGGCCGGCGGAAGCAATTCTTGATTTTTGTGTGTGTGTGTGTGTGTGGGGGGGGGGGGCTACCATCCTAGGACTTTAGGCGAGGGTCCAGAGGTCGCCTAGGCCCCGAAAGCCCCTGAGGATCTAGATCATTAGAGACAGACGCTTTCTGGCTTATGAAATTACTCAGCAATGAAGTGAAATTTTATTTCTTTTCTAAATCCTTTACCATGCAGACACCGTCGATGGTGGTTTCCTGCGATGCTGAACTTGACAAATATATGCTTAATAATATCAACGTTGTGGACACTCTAGGCTAGGGGTCACAATTTTAATACCGAAAGATCTCGACATGTTTAGCTTGTGGACCTAACAGTTTTTATTTGATTGTCAAAACCGTTCAAATATATCACCGTTACACCATAATTACGGCGGAGTTCAAATTTCTTGAAAATCGGGTCGAAACTGCGAGACAAAATGGCCGCTACCCCTAAAAGCATGTAATACCCCGTCTGTTGGACATCCAGAGGTTCGAATTTTCATCCAATTTTTGATATATCCCAAAGGTCTGGGTTCGTTTCGATATTAGCTCGTATTGGACCTTAACTTTCTGGATTATAACCCCCGGACTGTATTTTTATAACACCGTTACATCGTAGTTATGGTTGAGTCCGAATGTCCTGAAAATCGGACCGAAACTTTCAGTCAAATGGCCACTCACGTTTACGCAAATAGTATATTTGCATGTAATGCCAACGTTGTGGACCATCTAGAGGTTAGAATTTTTATCCGATTTAGATGAACTTAAAACGAGTATTACTAGCTCTTGGATGAGTTCAATTCTGGTGCGCATGCCATTGGCCTCTAGCTGCAATTTGTAGCCGTGATAATTCTTATCTACGGCTACAAGTGATACACTATTCGATGCTTTGAGCAAGTAAAATTAGGCCCAATTGCAAAATGTTCATCACATATCATCATAGTTTGCATGGAAATAAGTAATTATGTTACAATTAGTGAAGAGTGGACCACTGAAATCTTAATCTTATCTTACCGAACAGTTTTTTCTGTATTTTCGAGTGACATGACACCGCGTGATTCTGGTTCTGGTTTAATCAAACATATAATTATACTAGTCCGGTGGCTGAAGTACGAAAGCCCAGAAGGCTCATTCCAAATTCCAGATTCCAAATTTCAAATTCCAGATTCCAAATCCCAGATTCCAAATTCCAAATTTGCTGTAGCAAAAAAAAAATGCCAGTCCTAGGATATCGAGTAACAGAGTAGCTCACTGCCGAAGAACTTTGCCCCAAACTGCCGAAGCAAACCCGAACTGGATAATGTTATTATACTCTAACAGATTAGTCAAAAGCAAAAACCTGATCCGATTGGTCGAATCAGATTTGGAATTTGGAATTTGGAATTTCGCATTTCGCATTTGGAATCTGGAATTTGGAATCTGGAATCTGGAATTTGGAATCTAGTAATTTGGAACGGGTATTTATCCGGCCCAGATAGGTAAACTAGAAGTAATTAGTTGTGTAAAATTACAATTTATATAAATTCGAATTTGTTTAATTGAGGGGGGCTGCCATTTTGCTATTTTATCGGTAAGACATGAATTTGGAATTTGGAATTTCGCATTTGGAATTTCGCATTTGGAATTTCGAATTTCGCATTTGGAAGTTGGAATGAGCCTTCTGGGCTTTCGTACTGAAGGGAGGGACGCGCCACCCGAGCTGTGAATTTATGAGTTTTTCTAGACCAGTGTTTTGCGTAGATTCCGAATCTGGGTGTTGATCAGGCGTTTAAGGGGGCGTTTTCGAGATATGGGGGGGGGGGGGGTCCAATGTCTACAATTAGGAGAAAATGTGATTATGTTGACATAAATGATGTTACATAATTATTAATAAAACTTAAATTGCTAGGACTGTCCATCTCTAAATAAGTGTTTATGATACCCCTGGACAACTGTTTTGATTTGTGGCGAGGTGGGGTGGGTGGTTGCAGGTGTGCGTGTGTGGGGGTGGGTTGGGGGGGGGGCGGTAAAATTGGCGATTTGAATGATGATTTTATTAGAGCTTGATAAACATCTCTTAATTGACCTTAAAAGTGGTTTCTCGTTAGTGTATGTTAATAACAGGTCAATTGCCTACACATGAACATAAACAGTTCATATATGCCACTCGCAAAGAGATACACTGTCAAAAGTGAAAAAGGACGTTTTTGATTTTTGTCTTAATAATGAGTAATTGCTCCACCAATCCTCAGACATTCAGCAATTCGTCGTGGCATGCTCCTAATCAATCGTCCAATCACGATTTGGGGCAATCTGACCAACCCCTCTTGCAGTGACACGGCCAATTCTTGCAGTGTTGTCGGTTGACGTTGACGTCGACGAACACGTCTCCCGATCATATCCCAGACATGCTCTTTAGCGGAAAGGTCAGGACTCATGGTTGTCCAAGGCATATGGACATATGGTGACGCCTTAGGTAGTCATTCACGACACGAGCGCGGTGGGCACTGGCATTATCATCTTGAAAGATGAAACCACGACCTGTACGTTGAGCAAAGGGCAGAACTATCGTTACCAGGATGTGGTCATGGTAGTACACACCAGTGACCCTTCCTTGAACAATATGCAAGTTCATTCTGCCAGTCATGGTGTTTCCTCCCCACACCATAAAAGACCCACTCCCGAATCTGTCATGCTGTCTGGCGTTAACGTTAGCATGACGCTCATTTACACGCCTCCTCCAAACGCGACCACGTCTATCGGTGAAATCCATTACATTACACGCGCCCATCGACGATTACCCCAATTTCTACGCTGCCTACACTATTTACGCCTCTTTGCCATGTGCTGGCGAGTTAATGGAGGCACACGTGGTACAAGTTTACAGAAAGCTGATTGGCCGTTTGCCCTCGATTTGGCAGGACCTGTGTACGAATGTATCGATCCTGGACTTGTGTAGTGGCTCTAGGACGACCTAAACGAGGTCTATCATCAACATTGTGTGTTTGTTGGTACCGGTTCTACAGTCTGCTGATCACAGACTTTGACACGTTAAGCATGTTGGCTACTGCTCGCTGTGTAGAACCCATTTGAAGCATGCCAATAGCACGTAGACGTTCATCATGTTGAAGACGTCCCATTGCAAATTAAACGTAACACACTAAAGCAAAGATACGCTAAACAGTAAATCTTATGCAAGAACCGATAAGAAAGCAAACATGGATAGGATAAACGAACACGCGGCAGTTTTCATCAACCCTTCCTTGAGGTGTCAAATGTCACAACGAACCCCTCCCACGTGTATGGCGCTATTGCGTGTCGCACGTGCAGCTCGGTGGTTCTGTTCGGGCGATAAGTTCTTCATCTGTGAACATACTCTCAAATCATGTCAAGTGTCCATGGTTATTTATCATATCACAACCTGCATAGGTATTTGCATTTCAATATCCCCTACTTTTTTTGAAGAGTATATAATGAGTTAAATGTTTATATATGAGTAGGTATGGTAGCAAGGGTCATACCAAAATTAAATGTAAATGTATTGCCAAGTAGATGTTATGTATTGTACAACTATTTACATTGTTCCTTGAGTGGGGGGAAATTAATTAATATGACAATGTATAAGCCTTAATGAGACTTAATATATATGAAATTTTATCTGTTATGGATGGTTAGCAACTTTTATGATCAGATTTATACTTTGATTAGAATGCACTTTGTTTAGGCTAGATATAGTCTTATATAGTCTTATAATTATGTGGATTTATTAGTTAATTCGGCATTTACTAGTATGTAGGTAGGGTACATTGCCATATATTTGATAATTAATTCAATGTAAAGCAAGCGTATATAGCTAAATCAGTAAGAAGTAACAGTTATTTTATGTACATGTATTAGTACATTGTCTTATTTAATAGTTATTTCAATGGACATTAGGCTTATCTAATTAGTTGAAGTTAAACTTTTTTTTATGTATTTGAATTATGGGTTTTATGTGTTGAGAATATTGATGTATTGAGGATTTACCTCTTATATCAAGTAGGCCTACATTACTGGTATTTAATAGGATTACACAAATAGCAGATGTCTTTTAATTTAGAGCTGAGATCAGCTCTAGTGGAAAGGTGACCATATATGACCAAGTATAGAATTAGAACATATAGGTTAAATTGCGGTTCCAGTCATTACAGATTAGCCTGAAGCCTAATTAAAGTAATTATATTAGAGAGACATTGTTTCATAAATTATTTTCTGTCTGGGCCCTTATTCACGAAAACTAAACTAAGATAAAATCCAAATTTTAGTAATTTGATTGGATAATATTGGATAATAATTTTGATTGGCTAAGCACTAAAATCAATCTAGTATTATCCAATCAAATTACTAAAATTTGGATTTTATCTTAGTTAAAATTTCGTGAAACAGGCCCCAGTTAATTCAGTAGACATTAAGGTATAAAGGATTATAAAGTTCGGATTACAAAGAAACAAAGCTAAAGGTATAAAAGTTCTGAAAATTGTATATTGAGAAGAGGGCGGTAGTTAACCACAGGAAAGCAAGAGGACATACTGAAGGGCATAAGTTATTTCTTAGATACTTATTAAGTTACCTAGCCTATTGGTCCTTAGTATGTGTGTGTGTGTATATATATGATTTGTGTGTTACTAGAATATAGAAGTATATTAGGAGAAGCGAGTTGTTCATTTTATGTTAAATCTTATACCCCAACAAGATTGAACATACAACCCATAATAACAGGTCCATAAACCCTAGATGATAAAACCCTGCATTCCACAAGATTGAAATAATATACTTAAATGCCCTGCAAGACAAATATTTTTATATGCTAATAATTGTTGATCTACACTGTTAAAACTATAAAAACTATAAGCAGTGTTAATTAAGTGTAAACTTTACACCACAGCTAGCGTTTTTTGAATGTAATACATTTCCAAGGGTAACCAAGTAAAAGAACTACACCTAACAAGTGTAACCGATATTCATGACTACCGAACACCTGAATAGGTATAATTGTGGGGTGTTTTGGATAAGCTACACCACTACCAGTGTTATACTGCATTCACACCAAAGCGTGTAACTATTATTGGGGATTAATCATAGAACAGCGTTAATTTTACAGCGTTTATTTTGTTGCAAAAGTGTAATCGATATTCACGAGTACTGAACACCAGGATAGGTGTAATTGTAGCCGTAAAAGGGTGTTTGGGATGAGCTACCCCTCTACAAGCGTTTTAATGCATTTACATCAACAGGTGTAATTATTTTAGGGAAACATTCCTTCAAATAAGGTGTCAATTTTACACCGTATCTTGCGTTACAAAAGTATGTGTGCACTCCAATTTGAGTGGGTTTTTTTGGTAAAATATGGCGTTAATTGCACTTAGTAACACAGCTATAACTTATTTTAGAGTGTTTACTCATAACGAGTAAAGTATAGATTATTTTAGCTTGTATACACTTAAAGACGTGTAAATGTTCCAAAATATTACCAAGTACATTATCTTAATTAATAATTCTTAATTCAGGTGAGCTGCATAAATGAATTAACCACATTATTCAACTAAGTTGTAAGGATATGTGTATTGATGTTTCCCCACGATTTAAATTCATTTTAAATTGATACAGATTGTCTAATTTCCCAACAACAGTTGAATTTGAATCAGTCTGGTGGGTATTTAATGTTGGTATAAAATGAAGCGAAGTCTATGTAATCTGGGTCGGGCTAAACACCCTATACATGTATACTAATTATCATAGAAACCGATAGCTAATTTCAAGTTTTCTGAACTTAGAAGTCGTTGGCTTGAAATAAATATCCAACAAAACAAATTATATCCGCGTTGGTGTAACAATTAAAATGGAAGTGTAATTTACAAAACATCCTAGTGGGGTAATGCCTAATCTACACCCACAGGTGTAAACTATTTAAGTGTATCATTATACTGTATGGGTGCATCAGGCAGGTTACACTACTGGAAGTTCCAACTAGTTTCAACCTGAATTGGTGTAATGTTCTACACTAGTTGGGTGTTTACACCACTAAAGGCTAGGAGTTACCCCTTTTTAGGTGGCAACTAGTTTCCACCCGAATTGGTGTATACTTCCCCATCACTTTTAACCGTGTATTTACACAAGCAGCACTCAACATGAACAAAAATTGCAAACAAAGCCTCAACACCCTATGGACAAGAGGCAGCAATCAGTTACCGATAATTAGAAGATTATAAAACTCATAAAACACAATACAAAAACCAATGATTGGATGTGATGATTTGAATAGTAATCAGCTGCGCCCCTTTTCCTTCAATCTGTTAACAGCATCTAGACTGGACACTTTTCCTTATGGTCACCTTACTTGGTAAATGTTCGTGAACTTATGCCAGACTCCTTCTAAAATTTTATTTAGCTTACCGAGAACGTATCTGTATTTTTTAGGCTAAAGATTTTCAAAAGTCTTGGAAGTCTGATGAAAAGCGCAAATATTAATTTATACATCATCAAGGAAGTGATAGTAATTGGTGATTAATAAAGTTGTTTGTTGTGGTGTAATTATGAGTGGGGGCATCTTTATGCAATAATTATAGGAGAAGTCCCAGATTTCACAGCAGACCATACAAGTATGTAAATCAATCTTAAATATATGACAATCTAGCTTACTCACTGATCCACTGCTGCTGCCAGGAATAACACAAATATTATGCATTCCCTCTCCCACAAATCACTGAAACTCACACCAAAAAGATTGCTTAAACTCAGGGATTAAAGGTTAAACAAACATTATGCAAGAGCTAAATCTGCCTATTGCCGGTCTTTCTTTAGGCCTGAAATGTTAACTAAATTATTAATCAGACATTAACTTATCCAGACCATAATCAACTAGCGATGTCAACGCTAGCCTGCGATATTTACTGGATTAGGCTCCGATTTACTGCTCAACTTTCATTCATGATTTAATCATGAAATGGATAACCGCGACTATGTTTTTTATCGTACCGACTATAGTAATGATGATCGAGGCTAGGCCGAAAATTCAATCGCTAAAATCTCGGTTCAGAGAGGATCAATTTGACTGAAATTTTCAGCAAATTCCCTTTACATTATCAAGTTTTTAACTATTATAGTGAGAACTGCCAGCTCTTTATTTAATCTCCCATGTATCCTTTATACACTACATGAGACTTATTTGAGTTCAGGACCAAAGTATTTATTAAAACTACAACAAGAAGTAATAGCTCCTGTTTTCATTATCTATTTTTTGTCCCCCGCCTTTCGAAGAAAGCTGGGGACTATTAAAATGGGTTTGTCCGTCTGTCTGTCCGTCACACTTTTTGGGACCTAGAATGTTCAAACTTGGTGTAGGTGTTTATTAGGCCAATGCCTTCATGGAGTTCGAAGATGAGCATTTTCTGCTTAGGGTAAGCAGAGATAAGCAATTTGATAGGTTGATGCTTTGGGACACGATAACTTTAGTTCTAATTAAGTGAGAGTGATGAAACTTGGTGTATAGTTTCATTACATCAATACCTTGACTAAGTTTCTGCTCAGGGTACGCAGAGCGATAAGCAATTTGATTGGCCGAGACTTTGGAACACAATAACTCTCCTTCTAATTGAGCTAAAATGTTCAAACTTGGTGTAGGGTGTAGGTGTTTATTAGGTCAATGCCTTGATGGAGTGTGAAGATGAGCATTTTCTGCTTAGGGTAAGCAGAGATAAGCAATTTGATTGGTTGATGCTTTGGGACACGATAACTTTAGTTCTAATTAAGTGAGAGTGGTGAAACTTGGTGTATAGTTTCATTACATCAATACCTTGACTAAGTTCGATAATGAGCATTTTCTGCTCAGGGTAAGCAGAGCGATAAGCAATTTGATTGGCCGAGACTTCGGAACACAATAAATCTCCTTCTAATTGATCTAAAATGTTCAAACTTGGTGTAGGTGTTTATTAGGTTAATGCCTTGATGGAGTGTGAAGATGAGCATTTTCTGCCTAGGGTAAATAGAGATAAGGAATTTGATTGGTCGATGCTTTGGGACACGACAACTTTAGTTCTAATTAAGTGAGAGTGATGAAACTTGGTGTATAGTTTCATTACATCAATACCTTGACTAAGTTCGATGATGAGAATTGTCTGCTTAGGCTAAGGAGCAATAAGCATTTTGATTGGTCAAGACTTTGGAACATAACAACTCTGCTTTTAATTGAGGTAAATTGTTTAAACTTGATGTAGATGTTCGTCTTGATTGAGTTCAATGATTAACATATCGAGCTAAAGCTAAGCAGAGATAGTCAATTTCCTTGGTCGATGCTTTGGGACAAGATAACTTTGATTCTGTCTGATAGAGAGTGATAAAACTTAGTGTATAGTTGATAATCAGTTTGATTGCTCGATACTTTTGAAAAAAATAGATGTGCGATTAATTAATAAGTGTCATCTATTTATTTGGGGATTTCGGCTCTTTATCTAATCTTCCATAATGCCCCTTTAATGAGTTGCTTTTATCCATTGTCAGAATTCGAGCTTCAATATTCCAGTGCAAATCTTGGTATGAAAGGACACATATGTCAATGTTCACATTGGAAATTTTTGCTTGTATTGATGTCTATATATATTCTAGGTGTTATGGGAAGATCAACCACTTCTCTACATTGTGATAAACATGAGACTAGTACAAGAGGTACAAGTTGTCTATCAAATCCCATCAAGTATATTAATGTACCAGATGAATGGTATAGTATGCCTGTTGATAAAAATACTTTATGTATTATGTTACCATGCCTGTAGTGCATGAGGAACAAGATTTTGTCACACATGAACTCAAGAGAAGACCAGACAGTTCCCATGTAAGTTTTTCTCTCTAATACAGAGTATGGAAAATACATCGTGTTCAAATTTGAATACTGTTGCACATATTGATAAGCAAACCCAAATTTGATCTTGGGGGGGGGGGGGGAACAAACAATTTTAACAAGGACAGTAACTCTAGTATAACTTGAAATGTGCCTTTTCCCACCACTTTTGTTACCGCCAAAATGTTGTTAAAATTGACACAAATATGTGAAGCTCAAGACATGAAGAAGGTTAATTGAGTATCTTGAAAAATTGATAAAATGGGCATTAAATTTTGCGGTTACGTCCAAACAACGAGAAGAGCTAAATTATGGAAGACCAAACAACTCTTTACTCAGTGTTCTTAATCCTTATTTCTTAATTCATAGTCCTTAATTCTTATTTCTTCATTTGTTGTCGTATTTCGACATTTCTATAAAAAAATTAACATTTATGTCTTAAAATCAATATTTGTTTTACAAATCAGACATTTGTAAAATGTATTTTAATTGTATTTCAATATAAAGATAAAATTTATTTTAGAAAATCAAAAATTAGCCTACATTTACATTTCATCAGAGAAATACAGCGAAAAAAACAAATCTAGAACAACAAATTTCTAAATACAAATCTCCGAATACAAATCTTGCAAAATATTTCTCCAAAAAGATTTCTTCAATAACATTTCTCCAAAAAGATTTCTCGAAATCCATCGAACTGGAATATTATGACGACATGAGCGGAAATCAACCTTGCATACAATAAGTCACCAATCATAAATACAATAAGAAAGATAGGTTGCCAGGCAACGAAACATACTCCCACAGCAGCTAAATCGTCCGGGCAGTCAACAAGAGTTGTCGCATATTTTTACTTTTTACGGTAATGAGACATTTATAATACACTAAAATCTGATTAAGAGCAACAACTCAGAAAACCATGCTAACGTTTTGTATACAAAACTTTTAATACTGTATCATGGATTTAGCTGTTCCAAGTCATAAAAATTCATTGAAAATCAATATACTTGTTCGTCTCAAGATCTTAAACTCTGTGTATCAATCTGAAGTCAATCGGATATTAACTTTGGCCTCTAGAGCGTCCACAAGATTTTTCAAAGTGATCAAGGGCCATAACTTTGGCAGTAATTATCAGAAATCTTTGAAAATCAATAGGATTCTTCGCCTCGTGACCTCAAACACTGTGTATAAATTTAAAGTCAATCAGATATTAACTTTAGCCTTTAGAGCATCCACAAGATTTTTTGAAGTGATCAAGGGCCATAACTCTGGCAGTAATTATCGAAAATCAATGAAAATGAATAGACTTCTTTGTCTCATGACCTTAAACACTGTGTATAAATTTAAAGTCAATCGGATATTAACTTTAGACTCTAAGAGCGTCCACAAGATTTTTCAAAGTGATCAAGGGCCATAACTCTGGCAGTAATTATCGTAAATTGCTGAAAATCAATAGGATTTTTCGTCACATGACCTTAAGCACTGTGTATAAATTTAAAGTCAATAGGATATTAACTTTGGCCTCTAGAGAGTCCACAAGATTTTTTTGAAGTGATCAAGAGCCAGAACTCTGGCAGTAATTATCGGAAATCGCTGAAAATCAATAGGCGTCTTTGTCTCATGACCTTAAACACTGTGTATAAATTTAAAATCAATCGGATATTAACTTTGGCCTCTAGAGCGTCCACAAGATTTTTTGAAGTGACCAAGGGCCATAACTCTGGCAGTAATTATCAGAAATCGCTGAAAATCAATAGGCTTCTTCGTCTCATGGCCTTAAACACTGTATATAAATTTAAAGTCAATCGGATATTAACTTTAGCCTCTAGAGCGTCCACAAGCAATTGTGGACGCCGGACCGACGGGCGGACGGGGGCGACGACAATATACGACCACATTTCAAAATGAAATGAAATGAAATGAAATGGAGTTTAACGTCCTACTGTTCTGCTCCTAACCTGGGCTAATGAAGACGGGCATACGCCATACAGTGTGCTATGAGGGAAATTTTGCCCGGACAGCGGCACTACGGCCTACTCTTATATCGAATTCCAACTGCCAAGGGATCTTTTACGTGCACGCCAATGTGTACACGGGACCTCGGTTTTTCGTCCCATCCGAACGACTAGACAGCTTTCCTTGTCAGCCCCTCCGTCCTGCATCACTGACAAGGGAGAACCACGCCGGAAAATCTGGATGAACTTTCTCGGCCAATGCAGGGATCGAACACCCGACCTCCAGGCTAGCGAGCTAGCGTCTTACCCACTTAGCCACGTGATTCCCGACCACATTTCAATGTGGGCGTATAAAAATCGCTCGATGAATGCAACTCTAGTGAAACCACGTGCGTAGAATGGGTAATCGGGCCGGGTCCTCCAGAAAGAAAATAATTAGAAAGTATTAATCATGAATGTTCCAAGGAATAAGTAATATATTGAAAGAGGGATAAAGAAATAAATACTTTCCGTCCATGCAATACACGATAACCCGTATTTTAACATTTAAATACCCCCCCCCCCACCACTAACTTAATAGTATTTAGCCACACTGATCAGCAGTGAATATTTGCTAAGCCTCTACAATCACAGATAAGGATGACATCCATATGCGACTTAGTGAGTCTCAAATATTAACTTTTTTCCACCGACAAATTAAATTCTAAATTTGATGTATTAGAAAAATAAATAAAGACGTTTGACGTATTTGTAGGTAAAAATTATTTCCTATTTAGTGTAAAAGGATATTAAAATGACTAAAAGGCATCATTCTGCCCGAAGCAGTAACGTCTTATGTAAACAATGCACGCGCCATTCAGCCAATGATTGACGCCGTGTGCTGTGACGGCACGTGTCAAAGGCAGTCATCTTTTACAGAGATATTAGAGAAGACTCGTAATTCTCTGTGAAACAGATTGGTATTTATAACGTCACCCAACTGCCCCCCCCCCCCACCTCCACTAACTTAATAGTATTTAGCGTCAACCAACTGTAATACCCTTTTTCAAGCTATGTAAATTTAAATGTGCCAGAATATAATTTACATTTCTTTTCGTTGGTATTCTGTGTGATATCTGGAATGTCGTAGTATGACCCGTAATTTGACCTTTGAGACCCCACCAACCCCCTCCCGATCAATTAATAGAGTTTTAATATGACATGTTTGTAATAAACATTTTATGGGATTTCTGTAGAAACACGAATCCCGACTTGATGTTGTTAATATTAAAGACAGTTGCCCTGTTAAGTGATTTTGTTTGTTCTTAAGGCTTAACGCCCGCTTCCATCGTGGGTGATATCCCAACAGGTCTGATTATATAATGCCCCAAGCCCTTTCCACCTATTTGTAATGGATTTATGCCCCTTGTTATAGACATAACCTGGAAATATGTTATTTATATAATTAATAAACACAATAACTAATTTAGTGGTGAATAATTTTATTATTATCATTTCATATTCCTCTCATTAAACAATTAAATAATTAACAAAATTTATATTTGTGTAAAAATTAACCACATGTACATATACTATATTCTTTAATACCATCAACTTTTACATTCACATCAAAATATTAAATAACAGAAACCACAAATGTTCCAAAAGTTATGATACAAAAAAGACATCACCCACAGAATTCCTATTGCTGAGGCAATGGTTACAAGTATTGACAGTCTATTAACCGTTGCTGCATCAGATAGCTGTTATCTTCATTAACCATTGCTGCATCAGATAGCTTTTATCTTCAACTGTTGTGATTGTTCGCCCTGCCACAAATCAAAACCATGAGACAATATTTGTGTTTCTGACAATAATTTTTTTTTAGCAGATTTTCTTACCTTATGGTGTCGATTAGTCGGCAGGCAACATTGGTAGACCAAAGAAAACATGCCACACTGATTAGATATAATGTGGCTTTTACCTGTATGAACAAGCCAACAGTTTGGCTGATGTCCCCCGCCGAAATCCCAAAATAAATAGATGACACATATTAATTAATCACACTTTTTTTTTTTTTTTTAAAGTATCGAGCGATCAAACTATACACTAAGTTTCATCACTCTCTATCAGATAGAATCAAGATTATCTTGCCCCAAAGCATCGACCGATGAAATTGATTAGCTCTGCTTAGCTTCAGCTTGAAATGTTAATTTTTTGAACGCGGTCAAGACATTCACCTAATGAACATCTACATCAAGTTTAAACATTCTACCTCAAAAGCAGAGTTATTATGTTCCAAAGTCTTGACCAATCAAATTGCTTATCGCTTCTTAGCCTAAGCAAAAAATTCTCACCATCGAACTTAGTCAAGGTAATGATATAATGAATCTACATGTATATTCAGCGTTTCATCACTCTCACTTCATTACAACCAAAGTTATCGTGCCCCAAAGCCCCAACCAATCAGATTGCTTATCTCTGCTTACCGTAACCAGACAATGTTCAACGTACTCCATCAAGGCATTCATCTAATGAACGCCTACACTAAGTTTGAACATTCTACCTCAAGTAGAAGGAGAGTTATTGTGTTCCAAAGTCTTGACCAATCAAATTGCTTATCGCTCTGCTTACCCTCAGCACAAAATGTTCATTATCGAACTTAGTCAAGGTATTGATGTAATAAAGCTATACACCAAGTGCCTTACTATCACTTAATTAGAACTAAAGTTATCCTGTCCCAAAGCATCAACCAATCAAATTGCTTATCTCTGCTTACCCTAAGCAGTAAATTCTCATCTTCAAACTCAATCAAGGCATTCACCTAATAAACACCTACGCCAAGTGTTAACATTCTAACTCAATTAGAATGAGAGTTATTCTGTTCCAAAGTCTCGACCAATCAAATTGCTTATCGCTCTGCTTACCCTCAGCAAAAAATGCTCATTATCGAACTTAGTCAAGGTATTGATGAAATGAAACTATACACCAAGTTTCATCACTCTTACTTAATTAGAACTAAAGTTATCGTGTCCCAAAGCATCAACCAATCAAATTGCTTATCTCTGCTTACCCTAAGCAGAAAATGCTCATCTTCAAACTCCATCAGGGCACTGACCTAATAAACACTTACACCAAGTTTGAACATTCTAGATCAATTAGAAAGAGAGTTATTGTGTCCCAAAAAGATGGACAGACAGAAAGACAAACTGACAGACAGATGGACGAACCCATTTTAATAGTCCCCTGCTTTCTTCGAAAGGCGGAGGACAACAAACTACTTAAAGGGGCATTATGTAAGATTAGATAAAGAACTGACAGTTCTCTCTATAATAGTTAACAAATAGATAATGAAAAGGGAATATGTTGAAAATTTCAGTCATATTACTTCTCTCTGAGCCGAGTTATAAGAATAGTGTACCCTTGATTTTCATTGGATAATAAACAAAGTATCGATCATCCATGTTTAAATTAATTATTTAAATTGTCGAATCATTATAATCTACTTAAAATCAGAGCCATCTGATGGCATCGTGAGATGATTATGGTCTTGTCTAGTTAATAATTTATATAACATTTAAGGCCTCAAGAAAGACCTACAATAAGCAGAGTTAGCTCTTGCATAATGCCTGTTTAATTGTGGTTACTGAAAACTTACCCAAATGTTTGAAATAATCGCAAGTAAAATAAATTCCACTGTACAATAAAATATTCAAACATTGGACTCATTACGAACTCATGCCTGAAAAAAGCAAAATGGAAGCACTTATCGGGGAAAAATCATTTCGTAACTACAACTGCGACGCAGTAATGACGGGTTTCACCGGTGCCACGTTACTCTTGAACTGACATCACTTCCCTAACAATGAAAACGTTAAACAGATTTCCACATTTGCATTGCACATGTCTTTTAAAAATGAAATGGGCACAGAATTAGCCAATAAATCCAACAATATCAGTTCCATTTATTCAACGAAAACTCGGCACGATGACATCACTTCCATTTTCAACAAAATATTTAAATTGGATTACAGAAAAAAACACTCTGATTGTCCTTTGCATGACAGAAACTTAAAATTTAAACAGTATTCAACCTTTATAAAAATGTGAATAATCTTAAAAAGTGATACTGATAAAAATGGTTATTTCTTGGCAGGAGAAGACATTAGAATCACTTTTTTGATATCTGTATGATCATATTGATTCATATTATTTGTCCATTGAAATCAATTATCATAATTTTATATGAATAATGAATATCACTTACTTAAAACAAATATTTGTTTTTGAGGCTAAAAATAAGTTTTTGCCAAAATGGCATCACTTCCGTTGATAATGAAAATGTTATATCAGTTTCAGGAAATCGCAAATGGCATTAGGCATGACGCCATTTCCGGTGAAAATGAAAATATAAAATTGATTCCGCCCAGTCAAAAATGTCATTAGGCATCACATGGTGAAAAAAAATAGAAAATTGGTTTATAATTGACTCGTTTACAGGTAAAATAACTTGAAAAGTGACTCATGCAAAATTGCTATTTCTCGACAACAGCTTATATTACAAACTAAATTTGACATATATTGTCATTGTATGGATTAATGCTACAGGTTCATGAAAGTTGTCAAGCCTGAATGCCTTGTAATTAGCTCATTTGTACACCCTTTTTCACTTTTAATATCAAAATGGCACAAATGCAAAACTGAAATAAAAAAAAACTAAGCAAGACATATTTTTTGTCTTTAGTAGGAGCATTCAGCTTGATGTATTAGATTTGTAAACATTAATACTTGCTTTTTAAAAGAACTTTAGACACATCAAAATTGAAGTTTGGGGCAAAATTAAGGCACTTCCGGTGCTGACAGAAACTGTTATTGGTAGAAGAAAGTTTAGAATTTGCACCACGGAGCATATGGGCTTTTCTTTTACACAAATCAGGCAATAAATAATTAACCCAGAACCCATAAACTGAAATTAAAATGCGTAAAATCTTAAAAAGTGATCCTGACAAAATTCGGTATTTCTCGGTAAGGGAAGATGTTAGAAACAATTTTGTGATATCAATATGATCGTATTGATTTATACTATTTGCCCATAGGTCTCAAATATCATAATTTTATACGAATAATGAATATTGCTTACTTCAAACAAGTATAGGCCAAAAATACAGTTTTTGGCCAAAATGACGTTACTTCCGGTGATAATGAAATCTTAAATTACTTGTATGAAATTGTAAATGCAATTAGGTTTCACACACTGAAAATTTTATAAAAATCGAATAATATTTGACACTTTTATGGACCAAAAACCTTGAAAAGTGACCTGTTGAAAATTGCCTATTTCTCCGCAACTGAACAAGTTAGAAACCATTTTGTGATATCTATATAATCGCATGGGTTCATTCTATTAGTTGATTGGAATCAAATGTCAAAATTTTAAACAAACAAAAATAAGACTCATTTGAATAAATTATTTGTTTCGAAGGCTAAAAATACTGTTTTTGCCCAAATTACGTCATTTCTGGTGACATTGAAAATGTTAAATTGGTTTGAACTAGTCACAATTGACATTACGCATCAAATGGTGCCACTGTTATGAAAATCCAATAATAATTGACTCTTTTACAGGCAAAATAGCGTAAAAAGTGACTAATGCAAAATTGACCATTTCTCGGCAACTGCTCATGTTACAAACTAATTTTGAGATAGATTCTCTTCATATGGATTAATGCTACAAGTTTATAGAAGTTACGAAGAAATATTTTAAAATATGAAAAGCCTGAATGGGTTGTAAATAACTCATTTTTACACCTTTAAATCGAAATGTCGCAAATACAAAACCGAAATTAAAAAAAACGAGTCCGAGATTTTTTGCGCCTTTGCAAAAAAAATCTATCAGATTTGCAAAAATTAACATTCACTAGCGAAAAGATGTTCCGACTTGTCAAAATCAGAGTTTTTAGCAAAATTGCGTCACATCCGGTGTCGGTGTCAATAGAAAACTTTACCGGTAATAAAAAAAATTGAGAATTTGCACCGTGGAGCATATGAACTTTGTTTTATAAAAATCGGGCAATAAAGAATTAAAACTAGAACCGACAAGCCAACAGTGAGGCTGATATCCCCTGCCGAAATCCCAAAATAAATAGATGACACATATTAATTAATTGCACATTAATTATTTTCAAAAGTATCAAGCAATCAAACCGATTATTAACTATACACCAAGTTTCATCACTCTCTATCAGATAGAATCAAAGTTAACTGGCCCCAAAGCATCGACCAATAAAATTGCTTAGCTCTGTTTAGCTTTAGCTCGAAATATTAATCATTGAACTCAGTCAAGACATTTACCTAATGAACATCAACATCAAGTTTAAACATTCTACCTCAATTAAAAGCAAAGTCTTGACCAATCAAATTGCTTATCAATCCTTAGCCTAAGCAGAAAATTCTCATCATCAAACTTAGTCAAGGTAATTATATAATGAATCTATACTCAGAGTTTCATCACTCTCACTTAATTAAAACCAAAGTTATTGACCCTAAAACATCAACCAATCAGATTGCTTATCTCTGCTTTCCGTAGGCAGACAATGTTTATCATCAAACTCCATCAAGGCATTCACCTAATGAACAACTACACCAAGTTTGAACACTCTAGCTCAATTAAAAGCAGAGTTGTGATGTTCCAAAGTCTTGACCAATCAAATTGCTTATCGCTCCTTAGTCTAAGCAGAAAATTCTCATCATCAAACTTAGTCAAGGTAATGATATTATGAATCTATATTCGGCGTTTCATCACTCTCACTTAATTAAAACTAAAGTTATCGTGCCCCAAAGCATCAACCAATCCGATTTCATATCTCTGCTTATCGTAAGCAGACAATGTTTATCATCGAACTCCATGAGGCATTCACCTAATGAATGCCTACACCAAGTTTGAACATTCTAGCTCAATCAAATTGCTTATCGCTCTGCTTACCCTGAGCAGAATATGCTCATTATCGAACTTTGTCAAGGTAATGATGCAATGAAACTATACACCAAGTTTCATCACTCTCACTTAATTAGAACTAAAGTTATCGTTTCCCAAAGCATCAACCAATCAAATTGCTTATCTCTGCTTACCCTAAGCAATTAGAAAGAGAGTTATTGTGTCCCAAAAAGTGTGACGGACGGATAGACAGACGGGGGACAAAAAACTGAATTAGCCAATAGCGACCAAGAAAAATTATCGAGACAAATTTTTTTCGCATTTTTGCTCAAATCAGACGACCCTTTAACCCTTGGTAAAAAATTTTCATTAATGAAAAAGCTTTTTGTCAAAATTTGGCGCCTAAAATCAAACATCTAAAGAACCGTAGCTATCTGCCTTGTCTCTGGCTATGTCAAAATGTATCAAATGATAAAATCCAACGATTATTGTTAATATTACGGCAATATTTAAAAAAAACAACAACTTTTGCATTGTAGCAGAACGTTCGAAACAGCTTTAATCTTCAAGTCACACCCACTTTCCCAGGAAAACCAAAGACATCGAATCGATCCAACAAGTAGTTTCTGAGATATGCTCAAGTGGAAAACCAGCGGCTGCCAGGCAGGATACGCCCACATTTTGCAAGAGATGGATAGAGAACAAGCTTAAAACAAACAGGATTTTTTGTACAATCAGGGGCAATAATCAAGAAAGTTATGGTCCGAAATGCGCAAATATCAAAAGGGACTGAGATCTATGCGATATAAAGATATGTTTTAAGTTTCATCAAAAACTGGATAAAAATTGTGACCTCTAGAGGATCCACAACCTTCGTAGCATACTTTTACACAATTTGCGTACAAAGAGCGGCCATTTTGTCTGGCAGTTTCATTTCGATTTTCCCGAAATTCGAATTCAACCTTCATTATGGTGGAATGGTGATATATTTAAATGATTTTTAAAATCGGAAATGCGATTTTTCGAACAATCAGGAGTCATAATCCAGGAAGTTACGTTTGGAAATATGCGATTATCAAAAGGAACCACGATCTTAGTCTGTAATGGTGATATATTCACAAGTTTTTTTTAAAAATCAGATAAAAATTGTGACCTCTACATGGACCGCAAGCTAAAAACAAGATTTTTTCTACATTCAAGGGCCATAATTCAGGAAGATACAATCCGATACACACGAATATCGAAAGGCACCAAGATCTTTAGGTTATAAACATGTATTTCAACTTTCATCAAAATCGGATCAAAATTGTGACCTCTAGAGGGTCCACAACCTTGATATACCCGATCCTATACACTATTTGCGTACGAGGGGCAGCAGTTTTGGCCCAATTTTCACGAAAGTCAGGCTCTACAAACATCACAGTTAAAAGGTGATATATTCGAACGTTTTTTTCAATCGGATAATAATTGTGACATCTAGAGGGACCACAAGCTAAAAACGCGATTTTTCGTACAACCAGGGGCCATAATTCAGGAAGTTACGATTCAGTATGCACAAATATCGACAGCAACCAAGATATTTGGGTTATAAACATGTATTTCAAGTTTCATCAAAATTGGATCAAAATTGTGACCTCTACAGGGTCCACAACCTTGATATACCAGATGTTAATACACTATTTGCGTACGAGGGGCGGCCATTTTGTCCGGCAGTTTTGGCCAGATTTTCACGAAATTTGAATTCCAGAAACATTACGCTGTAACAGTGATATATTCGAACGTTTTTTTAAATCGGATAATAATTGTGACATCTAGAGGGACCACAAGCTAAAAACGCGATTTTTCGTACAACCAGGGGCCATAATTCAGGAAGTTACGATTGAGTATGCACAAATATCGACAGCAACCAAGATATTTTGGTTATAAACATGTATTTCAAGTTTTATCAAAATCGGATCAAAATTGTGACCTCTACAGGGTCCACAACCTTGATATACCAGATGTTAATACACTATTTGCGTACGAGGGGCGGCCATTTTGTCCGGCAGTTTTGGCCAGATTTTCACGAAATTTGAATTCAATGAACATTACGCTGTAACAGTGATATATTTAAACGTTTTTTTTAAATCGGATAATAATTGTGACATCTAGAGGGTCCTCAAGCACAAAACGCGATTTTTCGTACAATCAGGGGTCATAATTCAGGAAGTTACAATCTGACATGCACGAATATCGAAAGGAATCAAGATCTTTGGGTTATAAACTTACATTTCAAGTTTCATCAAAATCAGAAGAAAATTGTGACCTCTAGGTCCACAACATTGATATACCATATTTTTACGCTATTTGACTACGAGGGGCGGCCATTTTGTCTGTCAGTTTGGGGCCGATTTTTACCAAATTTGAACTCAACCATCCTTAGGGTGTAACGGTGATATATTCAAATTTTTTTTTAAATCGGATAAAAATCATGACCATTATAGGGTCCACAAGCTAAAAACGCAATTTTTCGTACAATCAGGGGCCATAATTCAATAAGTTACGGTCCGATATGCGCGAATATCGAAAGGAACTGAGATCTTTGGGTTATAAACTTACATTTCAAGTTTCAACAAAATCAGATAAAAATTGTGACCTCTATAAGGTCCACAAGCTAAAAATGCGATTTTTTGTACAATCAGGGGACTTAATCCATGAAGTTACGGGGGCGTCGATACAGGGGCGACGGCATAATACGTCCATATGAAAATGTGGGCGTATAAAAAATTAATAATAATAATAAGAAGAATAATCCGAACAAAAACAATAGTGTTTCACAAAATAATAAACAAAAATATGCTGTATCCTATCAAATTAGTTAGCCACACTATGAAAACAAGTCAAGTTTAGTTTATGAGAAAGTTAGGTGTCTAATCTCTGTTTTGAATTGGGTGGTTGGATGGCCGAATAGTTACCACGTGCGCGTTGTATCATAAGATCTGTACGTGACAAGGAGTATGGTCACCTGTCCAACTTCGTGGGTTTTCTCCGGGTCCTCCAACTGCTAAAGACCCCTACGCAAAATATTGAATTAAAATTGAACCATATGTTACTCCCGGAATGACCTAGTTTATGTCGATTGGAGTTAAACCTCATCTCTCTCTCTCTGTTTTGAGTTTGAACATTCACACAAATAAATATGCTGGTTATCTTTTATTTTGTTTCCATTTTATACTTCGCCCAGTAAGATCGCTAGCAAATTTCTTGCTTTACCTTTTGAAATAATTTTATGGCTAAATTCAACCTATATGTCTTACTTTTAGAATATAATGATGCTTACAATTTTAACATATTTTTATTTAGTTTTCTTGCCAGTACTGCATAAACCCACTCATAAATGTTACAATACTGGCATCTTTGGCACAAAAGAACTTCAAATATACTCTGTAACTTCCTTCTGTCATGCACTTTATTTAGTAATATTAGTTTTAAAGATTAGCAGTTTTCTTTCAAGTGATATGTACATTTGGTGAATAAAATTTAGTGGTGATTAATTGATTCAATATAAGTCCCTTCACTGGTTTGTTTTTATTGTCATATGTGTTTATCAAAAAAATTTGTTAAACTTTCCCACGTCCCACTCCCCCCATTCTTATTTGGGCAATGGATTTTATTTTAAAGCAGGTGATTGTAAACATGGTGAAGTTTTTAATTACCACAATTAAGTAGTTTATATGTACATGGTGAAAACACTTTATTTTCAGCGTGGTTCAAACACTGATAAACGGGGTCTCACAATAACATCATTTATATTCAATAACACCCCAATTGCTAATATCACATACAAATCTCAAATATTCCCATTGAAATTTGATTTCATTATGATATTATATACCGATAAGCAGTATTATACACCCACAAGCATAATTAACCAACATGATAAACTGCGTTTATAACTACACATAATAATAAACATTGTTTACAAATATACACAATAACAAACATTGTATATAATAACAAACATAGTTCATAAATACACAAAAAAACAAACATTGTTTATATGGACATATACAAACATTGTTTATGTTTAGATATAATAGAAAAAAACATTGTTTATGCTTAAATATAATAAGGATTGTTTTACTCAAAATAAACATTTATAATAACAATATTCCTTTATTATTAAATCTAACAACATACACTGTTTGTTCATTCCTGTCATTAAACTCAATCATATTTTTATAATAAACAAAACAAGTCCCATTTCAACTATAGCTTATAACAACAGATTATATGGTCTGGTTGGTTTAGTATCCCTACTTATATACCCTCTCTATAGCTAAAATAGATTCTTCCATAAAACAATATTTGTTATAAAGGAATTCTAATAAGATAAAAAAAAAATTGACTGAATGATAGTGAACTTGAAGAATAAATGTACAAAATTTGTTTCGTTCGTTCTAGAGTTTTACGTCTAATTCCACCATAGGTGATATCGTAGACAATATCGTAAACAATTCATCTTATATAGATAAGCAAGTATTAAACTCTATGTAATCTCCAAATATTATAAATATTTATCAAAACAAAAATGTACTCTAAAGTTGATATTTTTTCTTTGATGTTAAAGAAAACAAGCTATAATATATAATGAATAAGCTATTTTAATAATAATCATTAGATTAATTACATCTCTTAATCAGTGGAACAGTTCAATGCTGATTAGTTGGGGGTCAGGATTTTGAGGGTAATAATATTTGTAGTCGAAATGTGGTGTAGTCGAAATGGGAGTGAACCTATACATGTACACATCAACTCATCAGCAAGCCGATATCACACATAATTAAATAAATAGGAAACTTAATTATCTCCCTTATATTATATTATTTATGAAACAAGCCAACAGTGAGCCTCAATCACAAAATAGATGACACTATGTAAGAGCTAAATTTGCCTATTACAGTGTTTTACTTTGGCCTAAAATGATATATAAATTATCATTTAGACATTTATTCACATGGCGCACCTATAATCAACTCTCTAGATCATCGGATGGCGCAGATGTAAACAGATTAAAAAACGACTGCCATTTAATAATCTTGAATAACAAGTAACATTGCTGCGATAATAAACAATCTAAGTCAAAACTTCACAAACAGCGATAACGTCGCTCAGAATAAAGTTTTAAGTTTAAAGGAGCTAAATCGCTAATATGTAGGACCTAGAAATTGACGCAAATGGGTTGCAACGCATATAATAATGTAATCTGATTGTATATGAACTGATTTGCATTCAATTGTTTCCGTTTTGACTCTAATATCAAATCAGTTAGGTCCAGCGAAATACGGCATGAGTCTCGACCGAATAGAAATTTCTAGCGTCTGGTTATTCCAGTCAATTGCGCATGCTCTCCAGATAAGTTATGGCGTCACCGTTTGACATGAGTTGTGGAATATGTTTAGCCTCACTCTTTCTGGTCACTTTTTACAAATGACGATGAAACGCACTATGGTACACGATTCGTGTACCAATGGTAAAATGTATATTTTGTCTTATTGGATATCAGAAGCCTACCTTTTCCCGGTAAGATAAAAACATCAATGTTGATTTGAATTGACAAATAATTGTTTTCAACGTGTAAGACTTGGATGATATTGAGTTAGAGACTTAGCTACTTTAAAAGTACAACTAAATTGTGAGTTACAAGAATTTCTTAAAAGCACTAAACTGTGAGTTATTATAATTTATCAGCTCCTATTCTACTGACCCCAAGAACTATTTTCTTCTTCCTTTATATCACAGAGATTGTTGGATTATTCAGAAATCTTCATTACCCCAATCGATATCTTCATTTCCCCAGCCATCTCCTCCATCACCCTAAAATACAAACAATATAACAGTAACTCAACAAATTAGTATCTTTATGGTATATATAACAGCCATATGGTATAACAGTCTTTGTCAGGTTCTCTTATATACAGAGGTTTGCCAGGTTCTTGAATATGTAGTTAATTTATATTTAGTAATGATATTATGTTTTATTTTAAGGACTTGTAACAAAGTACCACTATATCATGTACATCATGTACAACTACAAGATGGCAGCCAGTAAGACGCAGGGAAAACCGCTACTCAAAAATGTTTGTTAAACACCCTGTGTAGCTCAATTTAGCAACAAATTATCAATAGGACGTGTATACATGTAGGATAACAAAATGTGGTAAATATTCAACATATTTATATAGTTATAAACTTTTGTAATTTAAGGATGACAGTGAAATAAAAACAAAAACAACTAGATCTGCTAGGCAGATATGAAAGCTTTCATATTCACGGTCAGTTTCTGTCACATGTCATGGGTTATATAAAGAATCTCATTAAGGAAAATTTATTAAAATCAATCAAAACTCGAAGTTATATAGGTACAATGTATACATATTGAGTAACAGTGCACCTGAGCAAAAACATCTGGAGAATAAAGGGAAATAACTGATACTTGTATTGCTGTAATCGAATTGATTAAAATACAGATCTAGATGTTGAAAAACGGGACAGATGAGAAAATGAAATGAAAATATCGGGAAATAACTAAAAGATAGGTTGGCAGGCAACGAAACATACGCCCACAACAGCTAACAGCTAAATCGTCCGGGCAGTCAACAAGAGTTGTTGCATATCTTTACTTTTTTCGGTAATGAGACATTTATAATACACTAAAATCTGATTAAGAGCAACAACTCATGAAGTAATTATCAGAAAACCATTAGAATTTGTTTGTTTTTATAAAGTTCTGCCCCATGCTAACATTTTGTATACAAAACTTTTAATATCATGGATTTAGCTGTTCAAGACATAAAAATTCATTGAAAATCAATATACTTGTTTGTCTCAAGATCTTAAACTCTGTGTATCAATCTGAAGTCAATCCGATGATAACTTTAGCCTTTAGAGCGTCACAAAGTGATCAAGGGCCATAACTTTGGCAGTAATCATCGGAAATCATTGAAAATCAATAGGATTCTTTGTCTCATGACCTTAAACACTGTGTATAAATCTAAAGTCAATCGGATATTAACTTTGGCCTTTAGAGCGTCCACAAGATTTTTTGAAGTGATCAAGGGAAATAACTCTGGCAGTAATTATTGGAAATCGTTGAAAATCAATAGGATTTTTCGTCTCATGACCTAAAACACTGTGTATAAATTTAAAGTCAATCGGATATTAACTTTGGCCTTTAGAGCGTCCACAAGATTTTTTGAAGTGATCAAGGGAAATAACTCTGGCAGTAATTATTGGAAATTGTTGAAAATCAATAGGCTTCTTCGTCTCAAGACCTTAAACACTGTGTATAAATTTAAAGTCAATCAGATATTAACTTTGGCCTCTAGAGCGTCCACAAGCAATTGTGGACGCCGGACCGATGGACAGACGGACGGGGGTGACGACAATATACGACCACATTTCAATGTGGGCGTATAAAATGTAATGTAAATGAAAATGTAAATTGCTATGAGGGAAATTTTGCCCGGACAGCGGCACTACGGCCTACTCTTATATCCTTATATCGAATTCCAACTGTCAAGGATCTTTTACGTGCACACCAATGTATACACGGGACCTCGGTTTTTTGTCCCATCCGAACGACTAGACAGCTGTCCTTATCAGGCCCTCCTATGCAAATCATTCTAAATCATTTTCATCAGAAATATCGTCTTCAGAATCATTCATAAGCATTTCAACCACTTTGAGAGTCTTTAACCTTCCCGACATGGTTAAATTACGTTTTTTGTTAAAAAATGTTGAACAAAGACAACATGAATGCAAAAGAATTATATGATAACCCTCTACCCTGTTCTTGCTCTACGTCGTCTTTCATTTACCAACCAGCTGGACATGTAGTCACTGGTGATTTAAACATAGTCCAGAATAATAAGTTACGTGAGATTTTGTCTAAAGGACCCAAATACCGGGAACCGCAAAAAATTTCATGGGATCAAAATTTCAAACTTATTATGGATGTCGTAGAGGACAACGCCAGATCATGGGCCAAGAGGAAAGATGTTATTTCTGATACTCTCTCAGATTGGACTAAGTCTATCAGTCGTTTACTTAAACGAAGAATTTATATGCAACGTTTGTTAGTTGATACTAGGCCTAAATCTATTGTCTTCAGTCAGGCTTCAGAGCCCAAACATTCCACTGTGCATCAGTTACAATAAAGTAATTTATCAGGACATGCTATCTTCTGTAAGCAAAGGATAGGACCCATGTCACATCTATTGTGACATCTCCAAAGCATTCGACCGGGTTAATCATTTAGGATTACTCCACAAACTATCTAGCTATGGTGTAAGTGATAAAATGATAGGTTGGCTGAAAAATTATCTCACCGGTTTCTTTTCAGGTTATGCAACTTTGGCATCTGGGGTACCCCAGGGATCTGTACTAGACCCCTTCCTCTTTCTTGTTTACATAAATGAAATCCAGGATGTTTTAGATAATACTGCTAGACTATTTGCTGATGACACGGTAATTGTGTGCAACAAAATTAACTTACCGAACCTCAAAAATTCATTAAATTTAGACTTAAACTAACTCTCTGAGTGGTCAAAAGTTTGGTCAATTAAGGTCGTAATTTTCTCTAACAAACAAATTCCGATCTCTCCAGCAACACATTCACACTTTGTGCAGGTCAGCCTCTAAACAACTAAATATATTAAGAAAGCTAAAATATACTGGTACTACAACCAGGAGCTCGCTTGATAAAATGTATAAAATACAAATACGTTCTATTCTTGAATATGCTTGTGATGTCTGGGATAGCTGTTCGTCAACCAACGCAGAAAAACTCAAAAAAATTCAATTAGAGTCCGCGAGAATAGTCATCGGACTTCCAAAATTCTGTAGTCAAGTAGTGCATGAATCTGATTGGAACAAGCTTTCTAAACGCCGGTTATAAGACACCTTACCACCCTCCTGCACAAAATTGTAAACAATAACACACCTCAATACTTACTAGATATTATTCATGCCTTTGGAAGCAACACACATATATACAACTTAAGAAATAGTGATCATATTTCCCCAAACTACTGTAAAAATATTATTATATAAAATTTTGTTCTTTCCGTCAACAATTCGGGATTGGAACTTATTGGTTTCATCAACAAAGAAAATAGAAAATATCAAAAAGTTTAAAAACCAGCGGCTGCTAGGCAGCATATGCCCACATTTTGCAAGAGATGGATAGAGAACAAGCTAAACAAAAAGCAATTTTTCGTACAATTAAGGGTCATAATTCAGGAAGTTATGATCCGATATGGGCAAATATCAAAAGGAACCAAGATCTATGGGTAATAAACATGTATCTCAAGTTTCATCAAACTGGATCAAAATTGTGACCTCTAGAGGGTTCACAACCTTGATATACCAGATGTTTACACTATTTGCGTAGGAGGGTCAGCCATTTTGTCTGACAGTTTTGGTCTGATTTTCACGAAATTCAAACTCAACCAACATTATGGTTTAACGGTGATATATTCAAAAATTTTTGTAAATTAGATAATAATTGTGACCTCTAGAGGGACCACAAGGTAAACACGATTTTCGTACAATCAGGGGCCATAATTCAGGAAGTTACGATCCGATATGCGCAAATATCGAAAGCAACCAAGATCTTTGGGTTATAAACATGCATTTCAAGTTTCATCAAAATCGGATCAAAATTGTGACCTCTAGAGGATCAACAACCTTGATATACCAGATGTTTACACTATTTGCGTAGAGGGGCGGCAATTTTTTCTGGCAGTTTTCGTCCTATTTTCACAAAATTCGGACTCAAACAATATTACGGTGTAACGGTGACATATTCAAACAGTTTTTTAATCAGATAATAATTGTGACCTCTAGAGGGACCACAAGCTAAAACGCGGTTTTTCTTACAATCAGGGGACATAATTCAGGAAGTTATGATCCGATATGCACGAATATCGAAAGGAACCAAGATCTTTGGGTTATAAACATGCATTTCAAGTTTCATCAAAATTATGAGCTCTAGGTCAACAACCTTGATATACCATATTTTTACACTGTTTGCGTAGGAGGGGAGGCCATTTTGTCCAGCAGTTTTGGTCCGATTTTCACGAAATTCGATCTCAACCAAGATCGTAGTGAGATAAACCTATATTTCAAGTTTCGTTGAAATCGGATAAAAATTGTGACCTGTAGAGTGCCCACAAATAATTGTGGACGGACATGGGCGATGACAATATATGTCCACATGAAAATGGTCTGAGAGATTCAAGATAATAAAAGCTTTGAATTATTATGCGAGTGGTAATAGAAAATTGATTATTTTACACTTAAAACTTCGCCATGGTTGCAGTTTCCTCAACTCAGATCTGTTTCAGATAAACTTAATTGAAAATCCTAAATGTTCTTGTGACTCGTCATCCGAAAACACACAGACACAGCACTATTTTATGGAATGTAATTTGTTTAATATTGAAAGAAATTAACTTTTTTGATTCTTTACGGAGCATTAGCATAATAACCTTAAATATATTAAATCAACTAAAAGGTTCAATGGATAAGTATTTGTAGTGTAGTTCCTTTTTTCTTTTTGCACAACTGTAAAACGTTTTTTTTTTTTTGTTGTTCCTGTTTGTGTACATAATTGTATTACATTGTGAGATTTTCCCCTTGCAACTTTATTCATAAGGGTATACTCTTATTGAAATTCAAAGATTCTTTGGGAATGTAAAAAATTAAATCAAATATTTAAGAATTTCTCTATAATGTGATTTTTAATTATTTATTATAACATTTATATCGTTCTTTTTTTTTTTGTTCTTAAAATTGTACTACTATAACTGTAAATTACAATGTATGTGGAGTGGACATAGGTAAGTTTTTGTAACTTATGTCCCAATCCGTTTGTACTGTACATGTATTTATGTTCTAGTACAATAAACTATGTTTTAAACCACTATAAGTAGAATTAAATCGACCTTTTTTAAAACAAATAATAAAGTAAATTTTTGTTCATTAAAAGTCCTGATAGAAAGTTATGTTTCAACATTCTTCTTAAAAAGATTAAAAGTTGGGCTAGTGTACATTTTCGAGGTACAAGTTGGTGTTTTGACACACTTGAGGTAAAATACTGTTATGAGATTGGACCATCTGGATCATATAAACATAAATAGCTTTTACTTTAGGAATTAGCATATGCAACAGGCAACCAAAATAATTCTAATCAAATTACCTGATCAGCTGTATTATTAGCAGTAACCATGGTGAATTTATTATCTTTAACAGAAGGAGATGGTTCGTCTGCAGATTTCAGACTTTTTGGACAATGTTCAAGGGATTTGGTTGATATATTCAAAGCTGCTGTTGTTTTCTGTTCTTGACCATCTACTGATAGTGTCTGCAGTAACAGAAGGGGGTCTTTGTTTTTGGTTTGTATTTGTGGTACCATGTCGGCAAAAAAATCAAAACTATCACTGACTTTGATTTTCACCGGTTTAATTTCGAACTCTTCTCCTAAATTAAAAGACGTTTTTGGAAGATTGCGACTGTTAGAACTACTGTTGCTTGTTGAGCTGCGTCGACTATCTGTCAAAATCTGTGATTGGTCAGTTTTTGTCAAATGATTACCATTTTGTGCAGTTTCTACAAGGAATGAACCAACGCCCCAGTCTTTCTCGAGATATGAAATATCTGAATCTTTAGTTTTAACATCCGACTGTTTAAAACTCACATCACCTTTATTTTTCTTCAACTGAAGAGGAGACTTCTTTAATTTTGAATTTTTGGAATTAATTTTGTCAACTTTAGAATTGTTGGCTAAAATTTCAAGACTTTTCTGAGGCTTTGAGATTGTCGTTGGCATTTTCATTAGTTGATTTTCAATTTCATTACTTATTACACTTTCTGAAAAATTACTATCACTGTCAGAGTCGATACCATGGTTATCTTTCTCAAGATCATTGGTGTCTGGATTTTCCCAATCTGACCAATCAGCTGCTCTATCTTCCTCCACATACAATTGGATATCCTTAAACTGTAGCGATGAAGTGGAATTGTAGCCATTGAGCAATAAAGAATTAGAATTTATTTCCGTGATTTCATCAGAAGATTTCCTTATTTCTGATCTAGTCATTTCCCCATCTACAAAGAATAAACACAATTAGATTTAATGACAGACTTAATGACTTGAAACATACACACAAAGCATCTAATCATCTGAGCAGTCCACGAAGGGTATCACATTTTTCTTCTAAAAACTAATCATGAGCATCAACCCAAGAAATGATTTTAAGAAATAATTAAAATTTGATTGTTTTCTGGTTCTTTCTTGAGCTAACATAAATAAAACATTTACTGGTAATCAGATGATAACTTATGCTGTTTGAGCAGACAGCAGATTATTCATGTGTCAAGTATATGTGCAAGCTAATGTGTATACAGAAACCACGTTTTTTTACCCATCTAAATGATGTTACATTTTTCCTTGCCAGACCCTACCCGTCCTGTTCCACTGACAAAGGGAAACCACACTGGAAAATATCAACAAACTTTCCTTTACCAATATTGGGATCGAGTCTGACACCTCCTGGTTAATTATTTGGTGTCTTACAAGAAGAAATATCTATAAAGCATGTTTGTGCTTGTTTTCATATCCGAAATATTGCAAACAAATGTTGTTTACACCAAAAATATTTTAAAAAATCAAGGACAATAGCTCTGAAAAAAATTAATCATCTCATGAACATAAACATAGATTGGATGATAACTTTGGCTGACCAGTCAGTCGTAAAAGTGTGAAAAAATATACGACTGCTTGCTCACAGTCAGCAAGTCTTGGCAAAATGTCCCGAATAGCACATTACATAGTGTTTACCCATCTTCATTAGCATTATTGGTGCAGAAAAGGAAGACAATAAACTCCATTTCATTTCAAGCCATATTTAACTGATTATTTTTACGATGTAAATGAAATGAAATGAAATGGGGTTTAACGCCCTACTGTTCGGCTCTGACTGGGCTTATGAAGACGGATCTACGCCATACAGTTTGCTATGAATTAAAGTTTCCTCGGACACCTGCGCTATGTCCTACTCTTATATCGAATTCCAAGTGTCAAGAGATCTTTCACGTGCACATTAACGTGTACAAGGGACCTTGTTTTTTCGTCCCATCACAACGACTATGCTGTCCCTTGCCAGGCCTTCTGTCCTGCACAGCTGACAAAGAAGGACCATGCAGAAAATCCTGATGAACTTACTTTGCCAACGCAGGGATCGGACACAGGACCTCCAGGTTAGCGAATCAACGTCTTACTCACTGAGCCACTGTGGCTCCCATTTTTAAGATGTAGAACAAACTTTAATATTGATGGATGATAAAGTTAAACATAATATCTTACTTATTGTTTCCATTTCTTCTGCCAGTCGTTTTTTCTTTACTTCACGTTTTATTCGGGCAGCTTCTCGTCTTTTCTCTCTTTCCAACTGTTTTTGCCTTTTATCATCTTCTGCAGAATTTCTGGTTCTATAATTGTAAGACAGTACGGTCATTGAAACATAGGTTGGCAGGCAACAAAACATACGCCCACCAGTAGCTAAGTTATCCAAACAATTATGTGCTAAACAACTTATAAATATTTTGAAGAGATCAAATGCAGACTAATAGCCAGAGACTTCATATCAAAGGAGCATAAGTTCGTTCCATTTTGATAGAGCAAGAATACTAAAAGCTCTCCACCTTGGCACTAGGGACCGGGTATCATTCAGATTTGATGAAAAAAGGAAAGAAACTGAGCTTACCATCTATAATCTAATACACATATTCAGTTAATAGATTGCCATGTAGAAAGTGTTAAATACCATCAAGATTCATCAAAAACCGCCCAGTTATATTAGCGTGGATTAAGCAGTAACAAAATTGATACTTTCAGAAGAAAGTGCAAATCACGCATCATTAATTTAAAATAATACAACTAAGCTTTATTCTTACATCTTGGTACTTTAGTGATATTTAATATGCCCATATATTGCTATATTATGCATCTATACATATATATATCCAGAAATATTAGCACAACCGTAAAGCTGCACTACTTTGTTTCACGGTAAACAATGAAAAGATAAAAGGTATGCCGACACAAACTGATTTCAACACGGGTTTAATAACATTTTGAAGTACTTTTCGTCTGTCTTGGGACTATTCATAAATAATATGAAATAAAGGTGTTAGGGAGGTCTTCACATATGTGTAAAAATCCACTAGTTCGACGCCCTGGGTTACCGAAAATATCTTACGGGCTAGTGACCTATTTAGCCTTACTAGTATTATAGTTTGTGAATTAAACTACCGATATAGCTAAATAAACTGTAAAATATCCCACTTTTATTTTCTCCAATCCAAGCTAATACACATCAGTAATTTTTTGTCTGTTTAACAAACAGCTTTGCGGCTAAAATGGCACTTTCACGCGAGTTCTCATTGCTTTCTACATCACTAACGAGAATTTTTCTTTTTGACAGGGAAAAAACATGTCATGTGGGCAAATAACAATAACATGGATACCATATCTGTATTGCACACAGGGGTTGATGCTACACTGATGTAATTTTAAAATACCATTTTATAAAG
The DNA here is from genome assembly GCF_932274485.2 of Patella vulgata. NCBI lineage: Eukaryota > Metazoa > Mollusca > Gastropoda > Patellidae > Patella > Patella vulgata. The sequence continues at coordinate 60,641,978 of NC_065879.2, read as the reverse complement.
AAGACAAACAATGTTTCGACATCACGAACTATGCTTTCATTTTCTGCCGTATAAACGAAGACACAATTTTTTAGGAATATTACCGACATGGATTTGAAGCAGGTACAGGTAGGTCACTTTCATTCTACCGTGTTACAAAAACACATAATTTTGTAGGAATATTATTGACATAAATTTGAATTAAATATGAAAAATAGCGAGGTGCAAGTATTTTTTTTGTATTCAGAACACATGCTCGAAAACATAAAAATATTTGTAGTTGAAGTCGATTACAGGGAATGGAAGCTTATTGACGTTATATCCTGAAGCTGACAAACGACTTCTTGCGACCTAATTGTTGCCTCTATCAACCCCAACTAAAACTGTCCGACGGGCAAAAATTATAGCATCCCTGATGTTCATGTACTATGACTGTGTGTAAGAGAGGAGGATTTTGTAAAGACTTCAGCATTCCCACCAACTCTTCTTCAATTATTCAATTATCAAGTTTTATTTTACATGCAGACTAATATTAAAGCTTATACCTTGTCCAACTACGGACTAGTGGAAATTAATGCCGGGCTAGTGTCTGACAGTAGACTACTAGCCCTGGGCTAGTTGATTAAAATTTTGTTTTAGTTGATATCATGAGCTACTTGGGTATTCTTTGTTTTGGAATGTTGCCATTAAATATTTTATAAGATAAACTTACCCCATTCCTGCTAAATCTTTCAGTAATATTTTTTTCCCAATAACATCCTCTACATTCTTGGTTTTAATCTTTAATTCTTCAACATATGTCTTATTATTAAACTACAAATATAACACCGTTCTGTTATGAGAATATTATTTGATATTTAAAATTTAAGTCAATAGAGAATCTCAACAGAATCTCATCAAGTAAATTCAATGATATCAAAACAGTTCTATTAGGTAAAATTCCTTGATTTCAACATAAGTCGATTAGGTAAAATTTCTTGATTTCAACACAAGTTGGTTAGGTAAAATTATTGATATCAAAAAAGTAAAATCATGTGTTCTTGAAAGGAATTTTACATTGTTGATGAGTTGAAATATCTGTTATCAAAAAAAACAGATGATTATCACCCAACATTCTTAAAGGAGTTACAACACTTTGTTTGACTAAAATCAAATCTACAAATGAATTACAATGAAATCGACAATTGTATATTTTTATCAGAAATCAAAGTGGTCTTGCCATTTTATACAAATAGAAGAAAACAAATGGAAATCTTAGTGACCACAAGTTGAAGCAACATGTCCGAGAATATTCACAAATTAATGGTTAATGAGCTGTTAATTATACTTGATAGCTACTATGTGACTGTTTTCATTGGTGTAATTGGTTTGCTGACAGAATAATCAAAATAAACAATACTTAATTGGTGTTTACTTCTTACTCCTGTTATACATCATTCAGGTAGGTATCGATTAAATTTTCGCAAAAGGGAACAATTAATTCAATCCAAACAGGATTACAATACAAGAGATACAATCTAGCGGTGATGTATGAAGAGTAGATGAGTCAGATACCCAGAGAAAGTTTATTTCTATGTTTAGCCTACATAACAGTCGAAGTAGGGACCGTACGAAAGGGAAGATATCATGTTACAATATTATGCGTAGCTCAGGTTAATGAGCTGATAATGCTCACAACCTGTGCTTCAGGTATATGTATGTTCCAGGTGATATCACTGTAGATATTACATAATAGCAAACAGGTGATATCAACAGTGAAACGCTGATAGGGTGGGAAAATAATGATCTTAGAATGTTGGATTGTAACTGAAATATAAATGCAAATTTTAACTGAAATATAAATGCAAATTTTAACTGATAATATATGATGATCGTGAAATGCATTACTTGGAAATGGATATAAATCTTTAGATATAGTTGACAGATAGCCAATCAGAGAAAGACTTACATTAGGAAGTCCCTGAGATAAAAATTGTTTTCTACTTCCACCAATCACTTTATCTCCTCCCAGTATCGGTACAACATCGGCTAACGCTCGTAAACTAGCAGCCACAATCATATCATCACTATCACGTAACCCTAGTAACAACTAAAACAAATTACATTTTAATAGACATAAACCAGGAATTATAAAACATTTCTTAATCATACAGCATGGCAGCCCCTTTCTATAGCAACACATTCAAGTACCAGCGACTGCCAGGCAGGATACGCCCACATTTTTCAAGAGATGGATAGAGAACAAGCTAAACAAAAAGCGATTTTTCGTAACATTAAGGGCCATAATTCAGGAAGGTACGATCAGATATGTGCGAATATCGACAGGAACCAAGATCTTTGGGTTATAAACATGCATTTCAAGTTTCATTAAAATCGAATCAAAATTGTGACCTCTAGAGGGTCCACAACCTTGATATACCAGATGTTTACACTATTTGCGTAGACGGGCGGCCATTTTGTCTGGCAGTTTTGGTCTGATTTTCGCGAAAGTTGAACTCAACCATCATTAGGGTGTAGCGGTGATACCCTAATGCAATTTTTCATACGATTAAGGGCCATAATTCAGGAAGTTACGATTGATATGTGTGAATATCGAAAGGAACCAAGACCTTTGTGATATAAGCATAAATTTAAGGTTGCATCAAAATTGGAAAAAAATTGTGGTCTCTAGAGCGTCTACAACCTTGATATACCACATATTTACACCATTTGCGTTATACGAGGGGCGGTCATTTTGTCCGTCAGTTTTGGTCCGATTTTCACGAAATTCGAACTCAACCATCATTACGGTGTAACGGTGATATATTTACACAGTTTTTTTTAAATCGGATAATAATTGTGACCTCTAGAGGGACCACAAGCTAAAAAAGCTATTTTTGGTACAGTCAAGGGCCGTAATTCAGAAAATTATGATTTAATATGCGCAAATATCATAAGGAATCAAGATCGTTGGGTTATAAACATTATGATTGTTTACGATTTAATATGCGCAAATATCATAAGGAATCAAGATCGTTGGGTTATAAACATGTATTTCAAGTTTCATCAAAATCGGATCAAAATTGTGAGCTCTAGAGGGTCCACAACCTTGATATACCATATTTTTACACTGTTTGTGTTCGAGGTACGGCCATTTTGTTTGACAGCTTTGGTCCAATTTCAAACCGTCATTAAGGTGTAACGGTGATATATTCAAACGTTTTTTAAATAGAGATAAAATTTTGACTTCCATAGGGTCCACAAGCTAAAAAATGTCATTTTTCGTACAATCAGAGGCCATAATTCAGGAAGTTACAGTCGTTATGCACTAATATCGACAGGAACCAAGATCTTTGAGTTATAAACTTACATTTCAAATTTCAACAAAATCAGATAAAAATCAGGGGCCATAATCAATGAAGTTACGGTCCGATACATGCCAATATCGAAAAGAACCAAGGTCTTTAGGAGATAAACCAATATTTCAAGTTTCGTTGAAATTGGATAAAAATTGTGACCTGTAGAGTGTCCACAAACAATTGTGGACGGATGGATAGAGGCGACGACAATATACGTTCACATGTGGGCGTATAAAAATGCGAGTTATTCAGGATCAACCCATATTAACGTCTCTGAACATCATTTGAGGGATTTTTAATGCCTTGCAAACTACAATATTGTGAAGCCTTAATCTCTGAAAAGAATATCAGTCCAAAAATGGTTCAATTCTGTTCAGTATTAACAAAGATATTGGGTAAGGCGGATGGGGGAGCATGACACTGCCGTATAGTCTGATGTAATTTCAATTCCTCTGCAGATCCGAGCCCAAGAAAACATGGGAGATAACTCTAACAATTAATAAATTACATTTAGAAATATTTGATCACACCAGATTCATATATGTATATGCTAAATCTTACGGTGCTAAGTAACAACTATTCACAATTTGAAACATATACGAATTGAAATATGACTAACTTACATGAGGAAATATCTTATCGTGAATAACGTCAGGTTCAAATATATCGACATAGAAAGAGAAATTCCGGAGTAAAACCAAACGGATATGTTTTTCACGAATGTAGAATATTTTTGTTAATAATGGAATGACGTGCTGTTGAAATATTTTACGAGTAAATATGGGAGTAACTTTTCCTGCTTTTACTGATGTCGATCTTTCATTATCTGCAATAAAATAAAATAACAAGAAATGAACAACTTAAAGTCATTCTATTATTTAAGACACAATTTTACCAATCAGTAACTTTTTCATGTATATTGTCTACCACTGATGCAATACATTCTGAAAACACAGTTATTTCTAGCATTATTTCAATTTTTATATTCTAGCAGTAGATATATAACAATGATAGCTACTAGATTCAATTTTTAAAAACATTCTAGACATCACACTAAAGATATGTTATTGATAGAACCAGGGGCTAGGGCTAGTTGTCAATAGGAAAAGGTAGAAACACCACAGACAGTTTATTTCCACACACAAAATAAACAAATATGACCTATTTACTAAAACATTTTAAAACTTGGAGGCACTACATTGAAAAAACTGGAAGTAATGATATTGTCACCAGTCAAGACTGGTAAATATCACTTAAACAAGAGGATGGTTAGAGATATTTGATTGGTTTATGTGTTTTAATGAGAGTAAACTGCCTAAGTATTTGTCAATGTTGGAATTACTATTTTTAATGGATAATGGATGACAATACTACGAACACAGTAAGGTGAGCATCTATGGGTGTGCATTTTTTTTTATATTCACCTTTTTTATTTGTACTTCATATGTAAAGGAGAAATTAAAAGGTTAATCTAATATTTAAACACTGTAGATAAATTAACCTTGTGTTGATTTATACACATATCTCAGGAAATTAAAAGGCTCGTCTAATAAGTAAACGCGGTAGATAAGTGAATGGGTCATCCATTTATAAACGCCTCTCATAAAAACTGAACCGGTTACCATTAAACTAATCCATAGTACTAACTAAACCATTTTTGTAATTCTCAATTGATTTTTATCAATTATTGAACAATGTTTTGAAAGTAAGCTATATTAATACTTTCTAGCGCCAAAAATCCTGTTTTAAACAGGAATCAAAAAACAAAGTCCTGTGTACATATAAAAAAACCTTGATAGTTCGAAATAATAGTAGTGCCGCTGTCCGGGAAAAATTTCCCTCATAGTTCACTGTATGGCGTGTATGCTTGTCATGTTCTAGGCATAATAGGCCGAGGATCAGCTAGTTGTCTATTAAGAACTGTACAAATTTAAAAAGAAGATATAAATGTGTAGGAAAACTGATTGAAATGTGTTTAAATATACATGTATCTAAGGAACATGCGGTATGTAGAATGTTGTCATAATTCATTTTTGGAGTTTACTTACTTTTTGATGGCGTTAAAAGATTAGAAATAAGAAATTTATTAGCTTGATCATCCAGCAAAACAAATCTTGATAATAATAATTCTGTTAATCGTCTAGCAACCAGAGCTTCTGGTAATGCTAATAATTTAGACGTCAAGGAACTGAAATAGATTATTTATATATTTTTTCTAAAAATGTTAAAACTTAAATACCAATGCAGCAGCAATGAAACCAATACTCATGCTGGAGTTTTCAGCCATGTCAGTTACCCTATGTTGGATCTTGGGGTTTATGTCAATGTGTGAAAAAGGTAATTATAATTTCCCTATAGATTTCATGACTACTTCCAGACAGTCATGTGCTGAGCAATATAATCCATGTGAGCTATTCATATGTATTCATGTGAAACTTCCTTTAACAGGTACTTGAGCATGCTCATACATGAATATTGAACAATATAAAAAAATAAAATAAATAATGTACATTTGTAGGGCGCTAAATCCATCCAAAGGCATGCTCAAAGCGCAATGAGAAAATAGTTACATGTATATACACTGTGAGTGGAAAGTCTAATTCCAGAAATAAGTAGGTGATTATTGTTAACTCTATTGTTCATCCGAATAGTATTTAGTCTTGACAGTTCACAAATCTGATTACAGTTCAGATGGTTATACGGAAGATGCGATCAACAAATCTGTCTCGATTATTCCATATATTGCTCCTACTGGAGTGCATCATATCCCACACTTCCGCTACCAACTGACTAGGGGAGGTGGTAAGATCCCATTTTTGGAAATGTGGGAATGGGGCGCCCAGAGCTGTTTGGTAGCCCTGGCTGGTACTGGGTGTTACAGCATTTGGTGTGTCAATCTTGTGTGGAGAGGCCTCTGGAGCGTGCATGGTTTCCGCCGAGTAAGTCACAGCTGGACTTGGATTGTTGACTATTAATATTATTCAAGATACATTCCCACAAAAGTATTTTTTAAATAGTTATTTCCAATAAAAGCATTGCAAATTTGGTATATATGTAAAGTGGAGAGACACTCAATCTTACTAGAAATAGCCGTTGCCATGCAAGATACAGCCACTGGTAATATTTATCTGTGTTTATATAATGTGAATCATTCATGTCAGTTATGTCTATGATGTAATGTAAGTTATTCGGGTGACCATATGCGGTACACTGGAAGTGGGTGAACGGATGGTGCGAGTGAATGGGCGGTTGATGGCAGGGTTTTTGATGTAATGTCAGAAGGAATAAAATGGTTATAATCAACACTAATATTGTGGTCTTAACAGCTACATGCAAGAGATGGATGGAGAACACGGAAAATCGATTCGGCTCATCCTCTCATTGTCCAAATGCTTCACATAGAATATGAAAGAAAAAGACAGGTTGCCAGGCAAGGAAACATACACCCACAGCAGCTAAATCGTCCTAGCGGTCGACAAGTGATGTCCCATATTAATTCTTTTGTAGGTAATTGGGGGCATTTACAAGACAATTTCATATTAGATCAGATTATAATTTTCGTAGTTTGAGGGTTCACGAGGTTCTACAAACTGAAACAAGGGCCTTAACTCTGGAAGTAATTTACAGAAATTATTGAAATTTGAAAGGCTTTTTCGTTTCACCAATTTAAATGATGCATATAAATTTCAGACAAATCGGGTGATAACAAAGTGAAATAAAGGCCATAACAGAAATTGTTGAAATTCAATACGATTCTTCATTTCACTCATTTAAATGATGCATATAAATTTCATACAGATCGATCAGATAATAACTTTTGTCGTTCAAGCATTCACAAGTTCCAACAAAGGGTTACAAGCATCATACCGGATGTTTAAAAACAAATGCTAATCAATCTGCAAATTGATTAGCAGATCCTCTTGATTGAATAGCAAATAAGTACATTTTTATGGTATTGTCTTGAACGATCTCTAAATTTCAACTGATATTGTGCGGACCGGACTACAACTACAAATAGTTTTATGTTATGTAGCATATGTGTTCTGAATACAAAAAAATAGGTGAACCTCGTTAGTTTTCATATTTAATTCCCATACAGTATTCAAATTTACGTCCGTAATATTCCTACAAAATCAGGTGTTTTCATAATATGATAGAATGAAAGCGTACTGACCCGTAGGGTACCTGCTTCAAATTCACGCCAGTAATATTCTTCCAAAATTATGTGCCTTTATTTACACGGCAGAAAATGAAAGAAAAATATCTGTGATAAGAAAAGTTTATGATGTCGAAACATTGTTTGTCTTCGTTATAAAACAGTATTTTAAAATTACATCGTAGCATTGACACCCGTATGCAATGTCGCCATGTTGTTGTTATTTGCCCATATGACCTTTTTTCCCGCCAAAATGAACCAAGTGCCATTTTAGTCACAAAGTAGTTTAAACGAATAAAAATTAAACTGGTGTGTATAGATAACAGCAGTGCGCGCTTCGGATTGATACATTTTTCGTATGATTGTAGCCTACAGATAGTTTGTTGTTCAGTGAATGGAAAATGATTAAAATATTATGTGATGACAAATGGGATGCCAGATGGGAACACATGGTCAATTCTTATAATAGTCAATGTGACAGACAGATTTTCATTACCAATTTGACGAATAAATTTAACCATGATTTTCAGTTAGCCTTAGGTCTAAAGTGTCCAAAATTGGTTGATGGACATCCGGGTCACTTTGCCAAATGTGAGTTTGGCGGCCATCTTTAAAAATGGCCGCCATTTTTTTATTTGAAATAGTGCAAGTCAGGGAAACCTCCACAACTCCTCACCAGGTTCACCTATGGATATGTAAAATGGCTCAAAATGTTCATAATACAATTCTAAATCTGCTGGTATATGACTCATGTTGTTTAAGAAATGCTTTCGGTTTCAAAATAAAAGACTAATCTGAAAACAGCAATATTTTCGGGTTTTTTTTCATGATGTCTGTTCATAAGTTTACTAAAAAAAATCTTGTTCAGACCCATATAAGCCAAATTATCTATTTGGTCAACTAAAGTGATTTACTAGATATCAGAAACATTGATCATAAAAAAATAATCTCTAATATGAGTGTCCAAAATCCAAGATGGCATAAATTCAAAATGGCGGCCAAAAGTTGCTCAAATGGCCAATTTCACAGTTTGATATTACATGTAATATCCAATTGAAAGGGATTACTGACCTTAAAATTAACCAAGACACAGAGTGTTTAAAAAAATCCAAGATGGTGAATATTCATAATGGCGGCCAGAATTTCCGTAAAATGATCGATTTTCTGTTTAATGTAGCTTGTAATATGTCTTTTTAAGCAAATAACACACTATTTGTGGATAACAATTACTATAGTTTATTTCACTGTGACGTTTCAACAAGATTTTACATGTCGTTATCATGTTTTTACTGTTATGGCCTATTGCTCGTGGTTCATTATACCGCTTGAATAATTGTTTGATCTTTTGTTCTTGTGCTTATCTATACCAATTACAGTTTATACCTGTATATGTGCATTTGATTATCTAACGGCTTGGGACACTACAATGCCTTTGGGGGGTCAGCACCGCTCTTGTATATATATAGCCATATTCTTTTCATTTTATTGTCCCCCGCCTTTCGAAGAAAGCAGATGACTATTAAAATGGGTTCGTCTGTCCGTCCGTCACACTTTTTGGGACACAATAAGTCTCTTTCTAATTGAGCAAGAATGTTCAAACTTGGTGTAGGTGTTTATTAGGTCAATGCCTTGATGGAGTACGGAGATGAGAATTTTTTGCTTAGGGTAAGCAGAGATAAGCAATTTGATTGGTTGATGCTTTGGGACACGATAGTACTTTAGTTCTAATTAAGTGAGAGTGATGAAACTTGGTGTATAGTTTCATTACATCAATACCTTGACTAACTTCGATAATGAGAGTTTTCTGCTCAGGGTAAGCAGAACGATAAGCAATTTGATTGGCCGAGACTTTAGAACACAATAACTCTCATTCTAATTGAGGTAGAATGTTCAAACTGGGTGTAGGCGTTCATTAAATGAATGCCTTGATGGAGTTCGATGATGAACATTGTCTGTTTAGGGTAAGCAGAGATAAGCTATCTGATTGGTTGATGCTTTGGGGCATGATAACTTTGGTTATAATGAAGTGAGGGCGATATTAGCTTGACTAAGTTCGATCGTGAAAATTTTCTGCTTAGGCTAAAGAGCGATAAGCAATTTGATTGGTCAGGACTTTGGAACGCAATAACTCTGCTTTTAATTAAGGTAGAATGCTGAAACTTGATGTAAATGTTCATTAGCTGAATGTCTTGACTCAGTTCAGTAATTAACATTTCGGGCTAAAGCTAAGCAGAGCTAAGCAATTTCAATGATCGATGCTTTGGGACAAGATAACTTTGATTCTATCTGATAGAGAGTGATGAAACTTAGTGTATAGTTGATAATCAGTTTGATTGCTCGATACCTTTGAAAAAAATAAATGTGCGATTAATTAATATGGGTCATCTATTTATTTAGGGATTTCGACGGGGTCATCAGCCTCACTGTTGGCTTGTTTATTAATGTTATATGCTTGGTAAGGACTTGTGAAATCTTGTTGAAACGTCGCAGTGAATTAAACTATAGAATTTGTTATCCATAAATAGTGTGTTATTTGATTATGCTTCAATTACTAAATGCCTGACCCCATGACCCACCTACAATGCCCAACTAGTCTTATGCGGGACATATTGTGATCAATGGCCAACTGATAGCAAATAATTTTGTCCAATTCGTCTAAAAACCTTTTTCTGCTGAACATTATATGGTGGGGGGGGGGGGGGTATTGGACCGGCCATGGAACTACGATGATGTGGCCGGTGTCTTTAACGGGCCATCACTGGAGTCTGGAATGGGCTGGTATAATAGACTTTCTGGGCCGGGTGTGCTGGGTGTGGGCCGGAATTCGGAATCCTGCAATGGGGATTCCGAATTCCATCACAATAGGAATCAACTAGCGCTCCCGGCAACAAAAATGGGACATTTTACAATGAAAATATTCCTACTTATTCAATATTCCTAACTGGTTAATCAAATGGTCAAAATTTTCTCAACTAGTCCCATTTTTAAACCAGTTAAATTCTCTTGACTCTTGACGATACAATGATAATATGTTAATTAATAATATGACGATATGATAATTTCACAGGTTGATGGTTGTAAATTACTTGTAGGTCGGGGTTTTGGCCTAAATTAATCGATTTATGAGATATATTATTTCACATAGATTATAATCAGATATGCCACCCAATCGCATATTTGGGGTTCATTAAAAGGGGTAGCTCCGACAAGGGAGCCCGGACCGGTTCCCGGCCCCAATCCGCCCCTGACTGAAAGTGTACCACTATATTTATGCCTGATCTTGCTTGACCCATTACCCACCTAGCTAGAGTGTCAACAATTTTAATGCGTAACCTACAGTTCCCAACAATTTTTATGCATGGTCTAGTCTGACCCACCTAGCAATTTTTGTGTGTGGCTTAGGGTTTTTTCGGTAATTAGTGTCGTTTTTTTCGTTATTTATTGATTTTTCGATATTTGGGGTTTTTCGGATTTTTCGGTAATTAGTATCAAAAAAGTTTTTTCGGTATTTTGTCTGCATTTTTCGGTACTTTTCAGATTTTTATCTCGGTACTGTTCGCATTTTTTCGTTATATGGTACAACCGAACCGGTTTTTCATCAAAGACTCTATGCCTGGCAACTTTTGTGGTATAGTCTAGATAACGTATCCACAGATCCATTTCACAATAAGTTGAAAGTTTAAAAAGAATCGTTGCGAAGATAATTTGAAATGCACTAACGACTAGGCATCACAAAAGTAATGTCGACCAATTTCTTCTTTCGCTTTAGGCAGGCCTATGATATTAAAAGGATATCATCATTGTCGCTGCCGAGATCTCCTGTTTCTTATTGTACTTTGGCTAGTGTCCATTGCTGAAGAAAAACAGTAGTTGCGATTGTCACAGTAATTCCAATGAGGTGGATGGTTGTGACATTAACAAAGAGGAAATCGTGAGCCATGCTTTTGAGTAAATGTATTTCAAATTATCTCTGTAATTATCATTTTTAAACTTAGAACTTGTTGTGAAATACATTTTACACTTTACACTTTCACAATTGACAAATATGAATCCATGATACCATCTGGCTAGATTCTAGATGATACCACAAAAGGTTGCCAGACTCTTCAAAGTAAAAATCTATCATATTACCATTTGTGGACCAGAAATGAAAAGCAATGTGGGTTAACGTCCTACTGTTCTAACTTGGTCAATGAAGATGGCTATTCGTCATACAGTCTGAAATGAGGTAAAATTTGTCCAGACACAGGGATCGAATTCCGGACCTCGTTGAGCCTTACCCACTGAGCCACTATTTCGGCCAATTTCTGAACAAACAGAATAGATAAATTCTTAACAACTAGATATATTTGCAAAGATATATTAAAATTCCTTACAGTTTTGCTGGAATATTATTAAATCTTGTTTTCTGATTTACGAGATCTGGTATAATTAATTCCATTCTCCCCTAAAAAACTACTACACATTTTTATAATAAGCCAAGCCAAGAGAAAGACTGACAATTGTCCCGTTTTGTTCTTAAGCAATAATCTACGATATCCAAAATCTTTTTTTGAGGTAATATTTAAGTTTAGTGATCCTGAAAACCCCATAAATGGCATATTACAAGACGTACAAAACAGAAAAATGACGATTATCTGAAAAATCATTCATTTTAGGGAAAATCTTGCCGCACTCTTGGATTTGAGCCATCTTGGATTTTGGAAATCCTTTTTTTAGATGCTGTATTTAAGTTTTGTGACATCGAAAACCCCTTAAGCTGCATTACAGGGCATATCAAACTGTAAAATGACGATTATCCGAGGCATCGATCATTTTAGGCAAATTTTGACTGCCATTTTGAATTTTCGCCATCTTGGATTTTGGGAAACTAATTTTATAGATCAATTGTAAGTACAATGACTACGGAAACCCTATATATGATATGTCACAAGTTTTACCTTGCGTGATACTCATCCATCCTAACAAGAAATTCATTTTTTGTCAAATTTTGGCGACCATTTTGGAAATCAGACGGATTCAACCGAAAATGACGTCACAGAAGTGACACACTATCCAAATCGTCTTCAGTGACAAATTTTTCTTCAGAAACAACCGGTCCCCAAATATCGGTGTGATTGCGACAACCCTAAATAAACGTTCACATGGTTTGTACCCTACCTCGTCGAGGCTCAACATTTTAAAATTGACAGTCTACTCAAGACTTTTGTTGAGTTTGCGGCCACCGGAGCTGTACAGACTGGCTCACTGACCGTATTTATTTATGCCAAATGAATAACTTAAGAAGACCAGACACAAAATTTGGCTAAATTTACCCTGAACATGATTTGGTAGTAAACTTTTAAAATAAATCTTGAAAAAAAATGCCAAAACGTTGCTTTTTTCAGAATAATCTGTTGATTTGGAAAATATATGATTCATTCACCAACATGTGTCATATAACAGCAGCTGTAGAATGTTATTGCGAACATTTTGAGCCATATTCCATATCAATAGGTCAATCTGTGAAAGAGTTATAAAGGTTTCCTTGACGCGCTCAATTTCAATGAAAAAACGTCGGCCATTTTTAAAGATGGCCGCCAAAATGGCATTTAGCAAAGTGACCCGGAAGTCCATCAACCAAATTTGAACACTTCGGGCACCAGACTAACTGAAAATCATGGTTGAATTTATTCATCAAATTGGTAATGATACTCCGAAATCAGAGGTCTGCCACATGGACTATAAAAGGAAATGGTTACAGATCAAAATTATTGTTTTGTGAATAATTAACTACACTCAAAGCCATTAAAAACGCAATGCCAAATTCAAAGTTTATTTACTTCAACAACTTTTAACAAATGTACTTAACAATTGACAAAATCAAGATAACAAGCATCTGTGGATAATTTCATGAAAGAATTCACTACAAATGCACAAAACCAAAACGTCAGAGAACCATGAAACAAAACAGGGGTCAGCTGAAGTCAATATCGGGTATGTCCACCCTGAGTGCCTGTGCCAACTCTGGAACAGTTCGAAGTGGCATGGATTGAGTTCGAACCTGTCGTCCAAGTTCATCCCAAAGGTGATTGATCGGGTTCCGAGCAAAGTGTTCATGACGACGTCCATCAGGAAAACTGAGGTTGAATTGGGATTTATCCAAGAAGATGACATTTCGCCATGGTGTGTTGTGCAGATACCCCTGATTTGCAACCCATTGCTGTCTGGCAAGTCGATGACGATCCAAAAGGGTTTGACCTTAGTAAGGTCGACGGCAGTGTAACCCAAGAGCATTGCGCCTTCGGACTGTTTGAGGGCTGATCTGACGTTGCCGTGTTCCAACAGTTCCCCTGGCAGTAGCAATAGGTGACTGGAACCTGTTGCGCAGATGCTGTAGTCGGATGTGGCGAACTTGAGCAGTGGTTGTTACAGGTGGTGCTCCAGGTCAGGGTGGATCAGCAACTCTTCTTGGATCAGCAACTCTTCTAGTGGCGTGGAAGCTATGATTGAGGCGAGCAATGGTCCATGGGTGGACGGCTACCTGTGAAGCCCCCTGATCCAGCATGCCAATAGCTCTGTTCCTGTTTTCTTGTGTAAGGCGTGGCATTTTTCCAAAGTGATGAATGTTGAATTTTGATCTGTATTTAAAGGGCCAGAGTGTAGGGAATGCACGTGCAAAACATGTGACATGGGACTGCTTAAAATCATGAAAAAAGATAAATGTTGCGTTTGCAGGAACAAAGTTCATTACCGAGAACTGATATTGGGTTCAAACCCAGAACTCCACAAAAAGAGAACCATTACATGTTTCACCTATGTGCCATAAGATAGGAAAGTCCAAGAAAACGTTTATCAGAAATATTTCACAAATTAGGCATTGCGTTTTTAATAGCTTTGAGTCTAGCTTGTATATTTACGGGATTTTCAAATCTAACATTTGTACTAATTACTTAGTTAGATCCCATCCAGAATGTGCTGGCTTCTTTACATTGGTTACCTGCTGAGGCGCGAGTCAAATACAAAATACTAACATTAGTGTATAAATGTCGCAATAATGCAGCTCCTCAATACTTATCTGAACTCTTATATGACTACAACCCTATTAGATCACTTTGCTCTCAAAATAAACAGTCACTAGTTGTTCCAAGATATAATTTGAAGTCATATGGGTATAGGTCTTTCAGTTCAGCTGGTCCTAGATAATGGAACGAACTTCCACAACAGATCAAGAATCAACAAACTTTTAATCAATTTAAATCCGCACTAAAGACTTTCCTGTTTCAACAGTTTTACCAGTAGAGCCATTACAAAAAGCGTTTTGAGCATGTGTCAACATGGAGAAGACGCTATATAAAACTTCATTATTATTTATTATTATTTAGATCATGAACTGAATGCCTGTTAAAAGGTTTAGCATACAATTAGTTTAAACTAATCTTTGACTACTTTTAATCTTGTCGACTGACATCAAGGGGATTAAAATGTCTGTACGAAGTGGAACGATAAATCACATTTGTTAAACATTTTTTCATGCTTAATTTGGGACAAGAAACTTTATTCGCAGATTCCCTTAAATTTGATAACTTTCTGCTAATCAAATTAATATTAATTTGATTCGCACTTGTGTCGTTTTTGTTTAGCAAATTGCAATGCGATATCACTTATCATATTCCTTGGCGCCATAACTCTAGAAGTAATTAACAGAAATTGCTGAAATTCAATTGACTTCTTTGTTTCAATAATTTAATTGATGGATATAAATTTCATACAGATCAAATGATAACTTTTGCGTTTGAGCATTCACAAGCTTCAGCAAAGTGAAACAAGGGCCATAACGGAACTTGTTACAATTCAATAGGGTTCTTCGATTCACTAATTTAAATGAAGCATATAAATTTCATACAGATCGGATGATAACTTTTGTTGTTCGAGCATTCACAAGGTGCAACAAAGTGAAACAAGGGTCATAACTCCAGAAGAAATTAATGGAAATTATTAAAAACAAATATGATTCTTCATCTCACTAATGTAAACAACATATATCAATTTCAAAATAATCAGATGATAAGTGTACTCTATCGTGTTCACAAGAAATTGTGGAAGACGGACGGACGGGGGTATAAAAACAGTTAAAAACTGATTCAAAATTTACCATTATAATTTAGTCTGTCATACACAAGCCAAATAAATACTCAGTTTTAAAAATAAAAACAGTTAAAAACTGATTCAAAATTTACCATTATAATTTAGTCTGTCATACACAAGCCAAAAAAATACTCAGTTTTAAAAATAGTGTCCTTATTGGTCAAGGCTATTGCATAGTTTCAGGGAACTAGCCCAAATTGGGAATAATGAACAATGATCAAAATACATATTGTTTAATATCTTAATACTGTATTCTCCAGTCTATTAACAAGATAACTCACAGTGAATATACAGGATATAACCGTCATGATGTAAAGCGGAGCTTATGTTGACTTAGCAACTGGAAGCAACTGCAAGTCTGCTTATGTAGATCAAATCAGCAATTGAAAGCAACTGAATTCAGAGTGCTCATGTCGACTCAGAACTGATAGTGATTACATTTAAAACGTGACTGTTAATTATTGGTCTGACCGATGTTAGTTCGGATATTTGCAGATCTCACTAAACCCTCGTTTCCTGTATTGAGGCTTTCAACTACGACTCCAGGAAGTTCTCAGAGCTGGTGGGTCTTGATGAGCCAGGACAACGTCTCCGATTTTGGTCTTGTTTCCGTAGATACCAGATTTTGCATGGAATTGTCTTAGCGAATTCAGGTACATGTACTCTTCACTCCACAGACGCCGGAATGATTCAAGTAGCTGAGATTGTACCTTAGCACGCTTGGTCACCAGTTCATGAGTACATAATGGTTTGTCAAAGTTACTGTAGGTATCCGGTGGTAGTACGGATATTCTTCTTTCTGTCAACAGTTGTTATGGACATATTGGGTCTAAGTTTCTGGCATCTGCTGCAGCTCGAGTTAGGGGTCAGTTGTTGAGAACAGCTTCAATCTCGGTAAGGATGGTTATCAAGGTTATAAATGGTACTGTCGACTTTCCCAGTACGTTTACCAAACAAGATTTCATCAGTCCAACTAAACGTTCGTAGAACCCTCCAAATCATAGGCCTCTTTTTGGTATATAGATCCATTGTACAAGGTTATTTTTCATGTGCTCTTTTACTGTAGGACTGGATAATATGGCTTTGATTTCTTTAGATGATGCGGTGAACGTTGTCGCGTTATCTGAGACCATCACTACTGGTAAGGAACATCTGGCGGCGAAGATACGAAATATGTTGAGGAACTGCTCAGTGGTAAGGTTAGATGGGCTTGGAGTACCCATTAGATGTTTTCACCGATATTGGTCCGGCGAAATCTACTCCTGTGACAGTGACGGGTGCCGAATCATCTAAGCATATTTTTTCGGTAACGGAGGTAAAACCAGGAAACTATATGATTTACCCTTTGCTTTCTTGCAGATAACACACTTGTTGACGTGAGCTTTTGCTATCTGGCCACAATTTGGGATCCAGTATTTCTGGCGTAATTCTACAACGGTAGCGTTCAAACCAATGTGTAACAATTTGGCGTGAGTAGAACAGATGATGAGGCGTGTAAAATGGTGGTAAGTTGGAAGCAACATAGGGAATTTCGTATCCATCGGAACTTGCGCGTTATGGATTCTCCCACTCAAGCGAATGATACCTTCATCATTGAGATACAGATCTAACTGTTTGCAGAGATGAGTAGTGGTCTTCTTCTTTAAGACTTGAATTTCTTTTGAAGTTGATCTGGTAATGATTCGTCCCATTCGACTTTACTTTTCAACAAATCTTGCATGAATATTTACGCTGATACAGTGACTGGGGAAAATAGACCAAGTGGGTTGTACACTTTAGTTATATGTTGAAGTACGTAGTGTTTAATAATTTTGTCTTCCATTACAGACGATAGTTTCAATCTAAAGAATGTGAGTTTGTCACTCATTGGTAGCCACATCAACCCAAGGATTTTTACGATGATAGATGCATCCAGAACTTCATCTGGTGTCGACAAAGCTTTCACCTCGTCACAGTTTGAAGCCCACGTGTGTAGGTTAAAGTTGGCAGGTGACAAGATATTTCTGGACTCTGTGTAGAACTTTATTGCTTCCGATTCCGTGGCAAAACTAGATAGTATGTTGTCCACGTATAAGCTGTTCTGGATTGCCTTGCTGATGTCAGTAATAGCTTCACTCAGGTGTTTAAGTAATACTGCACTGAGTATGAAAGCAGAACTTGTGGCGCTAAATAATATAGATTTAAATCTATATACTTTCCAGGGACTATTACGATCTTCGATGTTTGTCAACCATAAGAATCGCTTTTTCTGTCTGATGTTATAGCGTAACAACCTTGGTGAAACTTGATCAACAGTGCAGGTCTGATTTACAGTAATGAGTGTCTAAAACTCTTCGCATTCAAATGAAAAACATCTGTGTTGTTATGTGAAGGTGATAAAATTTTAGATTTGTCGATGGCTCGAGCACTTCCACTTCTCTTTGTAAGGCCTGGCGTAACATAACAAGTGACCACAATGTCACACCTGTTGAATTGGAAAACTGTTGTTTTAGGTCAGTGGGTATCTTATTTAAGATGAAAGGCACCAGTAACCTCTCCAATTGTGTTTCTGCATGTCCCAGTACTTGTAAGCTTCTTATGTATGTTTTGATCATGTTGGTTGAGACAATTCAGATGCCCCCCCCCCCCCAAGGACCTGGGATCAACAATCTGTGTAGTTGCAGTCCGATACATGCAATTATCAAAGGAACCAATGTATTTGGGATATAAACATGATTTTGAGTTTCATCAAAATCGGATGAAAATTGTGATCAGTAGAGTGTCCACAAACAAAATGTGAACGTCCGGACAACGATATATTACGTCCACATGAATTTGTTTTCTTAATTAAATGTTTACTTTGAGTACATATTAGAATGGATTAAGCCAAGTAAGATTAGATATTCTATAAAAATGTAAATGACGACCAGTGGCTTTAAAGAGCACCTAAAGTAAACGTATAAAATGGTTATGTACTTAAAAGGTCTTGTGTTTTGATACAATAATTTTCAAGTATGAAAAATGTTACCTAAAAAATTCTTTTCTTTCATTTTGTGTTTTCAGTGTGATATTTTTCAAAAACTTTATAATCTTTATTAAATCATTGCTGAAATATATAAAAATGACAAGTCAACAGTGAGACTGATGTCCCCCGCCAAAATCCCAAAATAAAAAGATGACAAAAATTATCGCAAATTTTTTTTTTCAAAAGCATCGAGCAATCAAACAAATTATCAATTATACACTAAGTTTCATCACTCTCTATCAGATAGAATCAAAGTTATCTTGTCCCAAAGCATCGACCAATGAATTGTTTAGCTCTGCTTAGCTTTAGCTCGAAATGTTAATCATTGAACTCCGTCACGACATTCACCTAATGAACATCTACATCAAGTTTAAACATTCTACCTCAATTAAAAGCAGAGTTGTGATGTTCCAAAGTCTTGACCAATCAAATTGCTTATCGCTCCTTAGTCCAAGCAGAAAATTCACATCATCAAACTTAGTCAAGGTAATGATATTATGAATCTATATTCGGCGTTTCATCACTCTCACTTAATTAAAACTAAAGTTATCGTGCCCCAAAGCATGAACCAATCAGATTTCATATATCTGCTTATCGTAAGCAGACAATGTTTATCATCGAACTCCATGAGGCATTCACCTAATGAACGCCTACACCAAGTTTGAACATTCTAGCTCAATTAGAAGGAGAGTTATTGTGTTTCAAAGTCTCGACCAATCAAATTGCTTATCGCTCTGCTTACCCACAGCAGAAAATGTTCATCATCGAACTTAGTCAAGGTATTGCTTATCTCTGCTTACACTAAGCAGAAAATTCTCATCTTCGAACTCCATCAAGGCATTCACCTAATAAACACCTACGCCTAGTGTTAACATTCTAACTCAATTAGAATGAGAGTAGGTATGTTACAAATTCTCGACCAATCAAACTGCTTATAGTTCTGATTACCCTGATCAGAAAATGCTCATTATCGAACTTAATCAAGGTATTGATGTAATGAAATTATACACCAAGTTTCATCACTCTCACTTAATTAGAAATAAAGTTATCATGTCCCAAAGCATCAACCAATCAAATTTCTTATCTCCGCTTACTCTAAGCAGAAAATGCTCATCATGGAACTCCATCAAGGCATTGACCAAATAAACACCTACACCAATAATGAGAGTTATTGTGTCCCAAAAAGTGGGATGGATGGACAGACAGACAGACCCATTTTAATAGTCCCCTGCATTCTTCGAAAGGCGGGGGACAAAAAGTACACGTATTAGACATTCTTTAATTAACACAGATAATGGAATTAGGTTTAATGTCTTTTGGAAGCTTCAGGATCTTTAAAGCCTGGTCTTCCACTTATTAGAATTGGCCGCTGTGAGCTTGACAAGAAAAGTCTGGCTGGTAGTTTTGATTTTGATGGGATTAAAAACCTGAGGCCCACCCATGTACAACGCTCAAGTGCATGTAAACAAACCCTTGACAATTGAAAATTGAAGAAGAGTAGGCAGACACACCTCTGCGCAAAATTGTCAATCTTTGCATTGCACACGCTACCATACAACAAAAATTAGTATATTATATGTTAAGACTCAAAATGACAAAAAATATAGTGTTGACAAGATATTATTTACATCCCATTCTATTCCCATTTTCCGAACTATAGCTTCATTATTTAGTAATAAGTTGTGTATGGTGCCTAGCTTGAGGCATGGCATAGCTTACTCTTTCTAAAACACCTGATTTGTAGTAGTACTATTCTATTCAACATAAGTTGGGCAGTCAAGTTTTATTCTTATATCTTTAAAACAAAGATATCTTTATAACCAAAAGGGACGGTATCATTTCACTCGAATAATAAAAAGTAAACTCACTTGAACAATGGATCATTGAGGAATGTGTTTAGTTTGGGTCTTTCCTTGGCTTCTATATGTAAACATTCATGATGAATTCTTTGTTCAAAATCTTCTTCTACCTCACCTGAGAAAATATTACATAATATCAATAACATGCTGGGGGTTCAGCCACATGAATAAACACCATCAATTACAAATTGTTCACATATCCCTTTGCTACGAATCAGTATCCTGAAAGTTACATTTTTCCATTAATACAATTTTCCATTATGCCTGTGGCTCAACCAGTTTCATAAAGACATTAAAGATATGTATTTCTTGGAATAAACTCTCTGTTCATGTTGTGAATTTTGTTAATATCTGTATGGCGTGTACATGTATTTATTTGCTAAATATGGTAGTACATGTATATGTTATATAAAATGTAATAATGCAGAAGGACAACACACCATGTTGGATTTCAGGTCCTCAATAAATGACTTATTATTGCATCATTACATCATATGATTAGGCCATATAAAAATCTAATGCGGAAGGGAGGTATTTATTTTTGCATTTTTATCTTGTCAAAGGATCACTACTGGGCTAAATAACTTCTCATAAACATTGACTTTCAACTCAAGGCACTACATTTATCTCATCATATTGATTAACAGCAATGTGTGATTATCCAGTGTCATTTATGATTGTAGGTATCATTTATCACTCAGGGTTGTGTACTTGATAAATAAGCCTATGCCACATTTCTGGATTAATTCAAATATCTTATTTTTAGCTACTTGCTGCAACAGGGTAAAACATTTACGTGCGGTAATTAATGAGACCGTTTTCATTTTTTAAAATAAAACGGGTAAGCAGCCCTTTTAAGGTGATTATCACAGTAAAATCTGCAAAACAAGCATGCAGCATCAATTTAATTAAAAGTAATAAGGCACGGGGTTAACATTTCATCCTCAGGGCATAGTATACATTGTATGTAATCCCCCTACCATAATCCTCAAGCCAACATTATTCTGGTTGTTGACGTAAATATTGAATAAACTTACTTAAATTGTCTCCCTTTTCAAACAATTCTTCTATAAAAACACCAAATGAGAACACATCTCGTACATGTCCAAAATCTAGTGTATTATCTGTTTTACCAGCCTATTATATACAGAAACAGATACAGTTTAAAATTAAATAATGAAACCTTTTCAGAAAAAGTTTCAATTATTGATTGTATAACTTTATTTAATGTTAACTCTACTTCCAAAATATGGTTTGTGTAGTAAAAATTATACAATAACTTTTTATTGGGCACAAGACGTACAGTACGATATATTCACCCTCACCCCTAGCTAAGATTGGAGCTTTTCAGTTTCATACTCATTTTGTTTATTAATGCATTTAACGTCCTAAAAATACGATAATTTTATACTCTATGTACTTTGACGAATTAATGCCTTTTTAAGTCAAAATAAAAAATTGCTCCTTCTCAGAACAAATATACATTTTTTTAAAAATATACTGGTAAGTGGAATACGGTAACCCATATATCTTTGGGTGATAATCCCATATTTTGAATAATATATACTCTTCAAAAATAGTAGGGAATATTGAAATACCTATGCAGGTTGTGATATGATAAATAATCATGGACACTTGAGTATGTTCACAGATGAAGAACTTATCGTTCAAAGAGAACCACTGAGCTGCATGTGCAACACGCTATAGCGTCATACACGTGGGAGGGGTTCATTGTCAAATTTGACACTTCAAGGAAGGGTTGATGAAAACTGCCGCTTCCTGGTTTATCCTATTCATGATTGCTTTCCTATCGGTTCTTGCATAAGATTTACTGTTTAGCGTATCTTTGCTTTAGTGTGTTACGTTTAATTTGATCCGGACACGTGTTCGTCGACGTCAACGTCAACGGACAACACTGCAACAATTGGCCGTGGCACTGCATGAGGAGTGGGTCAGATTGCCCCAAATTGTGATTGGACGGTTGATTAGGAGCATGCCACAACGAATAGGTGGAGCAATTACTCATTATTAAGACAAAAATCAAAAACGTCCATTTTCACTTTTGACAGTGTATCTCTTTGCGAGTGAAATTGGCCAATCAGATAAGCCGCCCATATGAACTGTTTATGTTCATGTGTAGGCAATTGGTCTGTTATTAACATACACTGGTTACCTTTAATAAAAACAGCAGTGCATTTCCGCAGTTTTGTATTGTTTTTGAATATCCCCTACTTTTTTGGAAGAGTATATTTACCTTTTCTTCAGGCGAAATAGACTCTTCATTTCTAAACGCTCGACATCTCTCTAGAAACTGAACTGTTGCCTCTTCAAATTTACAACAATGTTCTAGTCCTCCTAATTTCCAACTTCCATCTTGTAGGACATAAATTGATGACATACATATATTATTATGGCATATACCAACCTGTTACAACAGACAATAAAATTCAGAATTCAAATATAATTACTAACTAACTAAAAACAAGATATTAAAACTGAACAGACTGTGTCTGTAGTCGAGTAAAGATAAGCCACATGGAGTGGATACTTAGAACAAATTGTAACAAACAAAACAAAAATCGCCCAAAATAAAAAGATAGGTTTTCAAGAAATCAGCATAAATCCAATATGGCTGCCATTAGCACCTTAAAACTCCAATTTAGCAATTTACAAAGTAAAGAATGCGAAGATCAGCGAGTTGTGGGACTTTTGACATCATACAGAACGTGTTACAATGATAGTTCTAGCCTTCCATCATAATGGTTGGACAGAAATGTGTAACCATGACGAGTTACATTCATCAGTAATGAATGTTAAGGTTGAGTAACATAGCTAAGCTTGGCTGGATCCATGTATTTTATTGTAAAAACTCGTATATAGGCTTTGTTTTTGGATATGGTCTCCAGTCGCAACAGCCTGCATAGTGCGTGACTGATCAGAGGGGTATATCTGGTTTGAACGGCTACGAATACAGCCAAGAAAGGCAGTTTGTAAACTTTTACTTAGTTTCTGATAGACCTAGATTTCAATTATAGACTGTACAATTCTTCTGCTAACAATTCTTCTTTATTGGCAATTTCCGGGACTGTAGTATCAAGTATGCAATTGGTTCAGGTTCATGCGAATCGTTGACTATGAATTTCAATCTTTAAGTTGGCGTCGGGTGAATTGGTTAACAAATTTGGCAGGTCTTGTTCTGGAGCTTCTATATCATGTCCGTGTGTCTCCAGAAGGTCTGTCGGTTGTTAGTTAGGCTTGCGTTGCTGCTTTAATTTCAAATAAGAGGTATGGAAACCGCATGCATTCAAAGTACCAACCAGAAATCCTGGCCCATAAATTTGATATAGCTGTATCGCGAACGTTAAATGAAATAGGTCTAAAATTGTTTGGGGTCTCGCCGCTTTTACCAAACATAGCCCGATAGATATATTCTTCAGCTCATCGCCCACGATCAGCCCTTGTAAAAAAAGTGTAAACAAATTTGAAAAACTTTATTGTTTCTGGCCCAGGTAATACTTTTCTGGGTGGGTGACGGATTTTGTTTAATAATCTTGCTGCAGATTATTGTGGCTGCAGTTCTTCGTTTAATAATTTTGTCCTTTCACATTGTCTGCCCATAATACATTTGCATGCTCTAAACTCAACCATTCCCAAAATATTAGAGTTTTAAGGTTTTCAAAGATGGCCATATTGGATTTATACTAATGATTGGACTATGGTGTTATGACGTCACATGGACATAATTTGGCAATGTTTCTCTGATTCTTTGGTAGCACTTTCCTATCTACCCGCAATACATTTACACCCTCTTAACTCAACCATTCTCGATATATTGCATTTTTGAGGTTCCAATGGCAGCCATATTGGATTTATGCCAATTGTTGGACGTATGACATTATGACGCCACAAGGACATCATGGGTTGTGCGTTTTTGATTCTTTGGTACCACTTTTATATCTACCCCTAATACATTTACACCCAATAAACTCAATCATTCCCGAGATATTGGAGTTTTAAGGTGCCAAAGGCGGCCATATTGGATTTATGCTAATTACTCAAAATCCTATTTCTTTATTTTGGATTTATTTTAATTGTTGGCCGTATGACTTCTGACATTATGATGCCACTGGGACATGATGGGTTGTGCTTTTTTGATTCTTTGGTACCACTTTTATATCTACCCCTAATATATTTACACCATATAAACTCATTCATTCCCGAGATATTAGAGTTTTAAGGTGCCAATGGTGGCCATATTGGATTTATGCAAATTACTCGAAATCCTATCTTTTTATTTTGAATATATGCTAATTGTTGGCCGTATGACTTATGACGTCACAAGGACGTCAACTGGCATTGTTTTTCTAGTTCTTTGGTAGCACTTTCCTATCTACTCGTAATACATTTACATCCTCCAAACTCAACCATTCCCGAGATATCAGAGTTTTAAGTTTCAATGACGGCCATATTGGATTTCTGCTAATTGTTGGCGGTAGGATGTCACAGAGACATCATTTAGTTGTTTTTCTAAGTCATCTGTACTACTTTCCTATCTACCCGTAATACATTTACACCCTCCAAACTCAACCATTCCCGAGATATTGGAGTTTTAAGGTGCCAATGGCGGCCATATTGGATTTATTGCTAATTACTCAAAAACGTATCTTTTTACTTGGAGCGATCTTTGTTTGGAAGAGCTTCAGGGACCCCTCTACCAGATTCCGTCGAGAAAACTTCTGTTACAATTTGTTCTAGGTCATTTATTATATTTACTGGATTACTGGTTGCAATAATACATTTGTGATTTTGAGACTAAAATGTAGAAACGTGCACATTGTCATTGCAAGAGAGGAGAACAGGGTTTCTATCTACTATTTATTAAATTATCAAGGCTTCCTTTATGTGCACACTAATGTGGACGTCAAATTCTATACAATACAGACAACTAAAAAACCCTTTCCTTGTTGGCAATACAACAAGGTAAATCCAATGTAAGTTTAACAAAATAAAAGATAGCAGGTTTAACCAGGGTTATAATTTCAAAATGATTATGATTCTGTTTTTAAATATATACTGGACATGTCCCCCTGGATTGGCACAAATATGCCATACCGGACATCACTTAGATCAGATGACGCCAGACTGTCAGATTTTCACAAAATCATTTGTCACAATATTGGTACATCTATTAATCAGGCTACATTATTATGTGAAATATTATAGTTTAGTCAAGATCAAGCATTTTTCCCAGTATAGTCTGTGTTCCTTCAAAATTGTTCAAACAATGTCCATTCCAGGCATCCTGACTGCTGCAGGTTTGAACACCAATAACGTAATCAGGACAAGTTTATCTCATGTGCCTATGCCCACAGCACTCATACTATTTAAAGAGATGCTTTTTTAAAATGATAGTGCATGACATTATTTCAGAATTAAGGCCTCAAAGCTGTATATATTTACTTTTGTATTACCTTATCATGTAAAAATACCAAAGCATCTAAAATTTCAGAAATTCCTGAAGATATCTCTATTGGTGTTAATTGTTTTAGTACACTTTCTAGAGGTAAAACTTCTTCTGTTACTAAATATGATCCTTCTGAACTTTCACCTGATGCTATAAATCTTAATATTGATGGATGTCGTAATGTTTTTAGATGCTGAAAGATGAAAACAACAAAATAATTAAGTTACATTTAAGGGTGTAGTGGTTCAAAAGATATTGAAGCGGTTATATGGTTGTTAAAAACTCAACCAGTTAACCGATTTCATTCACATAAAAATGGTGGATTCTATCAAGAGTAAGCTTACTTGTTCACCAGGTTGGGAATATTGGATTAAAAAATGCCTTGTATTCGATCTTTTTCTTGATAGCACCGTTAAAAGACAAAGCCAGATTTGTTGTTACAGTTTATAAACGAGTATATGTTCTGAGGGTTGGTGAAAGTCAATCACTATCAACTCATATATATCATATTAAACAGAAGATTTGTTATTCAAAGACTACAGATTATTCTGAAATCCGTTGCTCTTGTTCGTCATGAGATCCTTGGATGTTGGAATTATTACCAGGGTTCCTCAAAGACAACTGCTGAGAAATATTAGGAAAACCTAAAATTTTGAGTGCTCTAGTAAAAGGTACATGTAGATTCTACATGTACATGTCTATGGATAACTAGATATTTTCAAATCCTTGAAAAAGCTTTAAAAAAATAGTTAGACATATCTAAAACAGAAGAGGAATTTTGTAATTACATGTATTATTATTATAATATAATTATTTTGTAATAAAATGTACCGTAATGGAAAACCAGCAGCTGCCAGGCAAGATACACCCACATTTTGCAAGAGATGGATAGAAAACAAGCTAAACAAACAGTAATTTTTCGTACAATCAAGGGCCATAATTCAGGAAGTTAAGATCTAATATGTAAGAATATCGACAGGAACCAAGATGTTTGGGTTATAAAGATATATTTCAAGTTTCATCAAAATCAGATCAAAATTGTGACTTCTAGAGGGTCCACAACCTTGATATACCATATATTTACATGCCAATATCGAAAGGAACCAAGATCTGTTGGAGTTAACACTGTATATCAAATTTTGTCAAAATCGGATAAGAATTGTGACCTGTAGAGTTTCCACAAACAAATTGTTGTCGGAGGGACGGACTGGGTCGATGACAAAAACGATCAAAGTTGGATGGTACTAAACTCTATTACCGTGATTATGGGTACGGGTCTTAATACAAAATTACAGATATGATGCCATATATCACTGAAAATTACTTTCATTGCTCTTTTAAAATATTTAAATAATTTTCTGACACATTCGTATTTACTTTCCTTAACAAGCCAACAGTGAGCTCAAGGCTGATGTCCCCCGCCGAAATCCCAAAATAAATAGATGACACATATTAATTAATCGCACATTTATTTTTTTCAAAAGTATCGAGCAATCAAACTATACACTAACTAACTAAGTTACATCACTCTCTATCAGACAGAATCAAGATTATCTTGTCCCAAAGCATCGACCAATCAAATTGATTAGCTCTGCTTAGCTTCAGCTTGAAATGTTAATCATTGAACTCAGTCAAGACATTCACCTAATGAACATCTACATGTACATCAAGTTTAAACATTCTACCTCAGTTAAAAGCAGATTTGTTACGTTCCAAAGTCTAAGCAGAAAATTCTCACCATCAAACTTAGTCAAGGTAATGATATAATGAATCTATATTCAGAGTTTCATCAATTTCACTTCATTATAACCAAAGTTATTGTGCCCCAAAGGAACAACCAATCAGATTGCTTATCTCTGCTTACCATAAGCAGACAATGTTCATCATTGAACTCCATCAAGGCATTCACCTAATGAACGCCTACACCAAGTTTGAACATTCTACCTCAATTAGGACAGTTGTTGTGTTCCAAAGTTTCGACCAATCAAATTGTTTATCACTCTGCTTACCCTCAGCAAAAAATGTTCATTATCCAAGTTAGTCAAAGTATTGATGTAATAAAGCTATACAACAAGTGTCCTCACTCTCACTTAATTAGAATTAAAGTTTTGATGTCCTAAAGCATTAACCAATAAAATTGATTATCTCTGCTTACCCTAAGCAGAAAATGTTCATCTTCAAACTCCATCAAGGCATTGACCTAATAAACACCTACACCCAGTTTGAACATTCTAGCTCATTCATATTTACTTACCTTAAAAAAAAACAATCAAACTCTTTTAAATGACAGGGGAACGGGTATTCAATGTCAAATACGGGTCTTAATATGAAATTCCTGATATCTTGTTACATATCACTGAAAAGCATGTTCATTGCTCTTTTCAAATACGTAAAAAACTTTCTGGCATATTCATATGTACTTACCTTAAAAAACAATCAAAATTGGGTGGTACGAAACCCTATTAAATGACGGGGGTAGAGGTATTTAAATTAGAAATATGGGTCTCAATACGAAATTACAGATATCATGGTATGTATCACTGATATTTAAGTACGTTCCTTGCTCTTTTCAAATATATGTAAATAATTTTCTGGCACATTTATATTTATATAAAGTTGAAGTGAAGGGAGCTTAAATCCAAAATTCTATATCTATACTGAAAAGTATAGTCAATCCTCTCTTTATTCATTTTTTTTTGGCACAGTGCATATATCCTTTTTTTTTAAAATTTATCAAAGTTAGTTAGACTGCACTAGCTGAATTAAAGAGTGGTGGGGGTGGGGTGAGTGTTTAATGTCAAAATACAGGTCTTGATACGAAATTCCAGTTATCGTTTCGAACATCACGGCTCTTTGAATCTACTTGTTATTTCCTGGCACATTCATGATTACAATATTACATACTTTAAAGAAGAGATATAACCCTTTTTATTTTGCAGGCCCATAGTAGTGATGTGCGTTTTTTCGGTTTAACCGTACGGTATCGGTTTTTACATATAAACCAAAAACCGAACCGATAAAACAAAAAATAACCGTGCGTTTCGGTTTATTTTTTTCCAAATTCCTAATTTTTAATTTACCCGTTTTTCGTTTTGGAAATGTTTGAAAAATTCCTAATTTTTATGTAGCCGTACTTCGTTTACTTAATAGTTCCAAAATTTTAATGTAGCCACCACTTCCGTTTTTATTTTCAATCAACCAGACCCCCTATGTATAGAGTGTTTAATGAGTCTGGATGGCCTAGACTATTTATTTTCTCAATTAGGTTCGGTTTATAATTCAAACTTTTATGCAAGCCTAAGCCGGTTGTCAATAACGCACAATGGCTTCCTCTAAAAGTAAAATGTCTCCATGGCTTACAGTAACTTTATTGTTATTGGTATTATGTCGTTATGTTAATTTATTATTATGGTGTTGTGTATGGCAAAGTTTGTCAGATCCTTTTTTACAGTAACTTTATTGTTATTGGTAATACATGTATGTCGTTATATTAATTTATTATTATGGTGTTGTGTTTGACAAAGTTTGTCAGATCTTTTTTTACAGTAACTTTGTTTTTACTAGTCATAGTTAAAGTCATATAACAGTAAAAAAAACTTGTTGTTTACAATTTACATCAATATGTTTGATATCTTTTCTAGCTTCCAAGTATTCCTATAAAATAACCATAAATCAGTGCATTCATAATACAGTGTTTAAATGAATAAAAAAAAAAGAAAACCGAAACCGAAACCACGTTTTTTGCCACAGAAAAACAGAAAACCGAAAGAAAATTTAAAAACCGCACATCACTAGCCCGTAGCTAGCCCCCAATTTTTTTTTTGGGGGGGGGGGGGATTTGAAGGAAGGAATACAACTTTAACGTACCGGTACCTATAAAGTGTTTATCACCGATGTCCACTTCGGAATATGTCCTCAACACCTATAATAATTTATGATAAAAAAGAAAAGTTCGGAATCGGGTTAGAGTGCGACTTGTTTGAATTTTGAAGATAATCACACGATTTTGGGCACCACCAATCTCTAACTGTTATGAGTTATGGGGTGGGGTGGGGTGGGGTGGAGGGGTGCATTTCACAGCCTCCCCCCCCCCCCCCACACACACATTCACCGGACTCTACGTGAGATATCTTTTTACAAAGTTAGTTGCACATACATACTTACTTTTGCAGCTTTTTTGAGTATATCTATTTCCTTTCTGTCCTTCCGCGTATGTTGAAAGACAGAAACAGCTAAACCCGTCTGTGTTATTGCTTGCTGAAGTGTCCAGTCGCCGTGAGAATTTGTCAATGGAAATTTATCGCCCCAATCACAATCGCTCAATATACTGCTTTCTGCTCCCATTATTTTCACGTGGATTGACCAAATATGGATATTTTCATTTACAGATTAACCAAAGTACATAATTTTGAGAAGAAGTCAATTCCAAGCCATTCACAAAAAATAGTTTTAACGATTTTCTACACAGATTCGTGGCGAAAATGATTTCATCCTACCATTTTGAATTTAGAGTGATTTCCCTTTATAATGGACTTGATTGGTGTCTGTCATTATCACATGTGATAGACCTCGTTAAACACGTTCCAAATATAATTTTAACACAGAGATCACTGCTATGATAGATGCGTAGTGAAGGTTTCTACAAAAGGAAGTGACGAATACAGAAGGAAAACACAACTTATCCTTCTATATATAACAATATAACTGACTGAAGTGACGAGTGATAACAGCGATACACCGGCCAATTTCTGCTCACTTGCACTAACAATTCCTTCGAAGACCAAAAGTTGTTATGTGAAGACTGTGAGAGGATATCTGACAATTCAAAAAAGTAATTGAACACGAGAAAAATTGAAATAGTCCGTACATTCGCTTGTTTTTATTCATTCTATACTTAATAAAAACATGGTAATGCATGGAATTTTTCTATATTTTTTCGGTAGCACGATTTACCCAAATCCACCCAATTCTATTCCAAATCCACCCAAATTTACCCAAATCAGGCATTATTTCAACTGATATCACAATAATTTATATCGATATTTGTTAATGTAGTAGGGTGGTATATTCTCTTTAAGTATTTGGTGTGATATTCTCTTTAAGTATTTTATCCAGTTCTATTGTCCTGTATATCCAGTAAGTTTTGTTTTTCCAGTTGGTATAATTAGTTTAGTTTATAGTTTAAACATGTTATTTTAACATGGTGAGTAGTATTCTGTTACTTAGATACTGTCCTAACATCATGTTTCACCTTTAGTCACTTTTTCTTAGATCTCCATCTTGAAGGCAACAATTTCTTTCTACGTACAGCACTGCATTTACTAATTCGGGTAGGTTTATATTTGTTTAACTTGACTTGACAATATAATACAAGACAATTCCTTTCTAATTTAAATACTGTTTTATTCTCATATAAGTTTTAAATAAAATAATACATGTATAATCAATCTAAAGAAGTAAACACTTATATTTTAAAATGTATGTCTAATTTGGTGTTTGTTTTATCTTTTAGTGTTTCTCTCTTTTGTACCTGTATATGGTTTCCTAAGCTTATACATTATTAGTTCTAATTCTTCATTTCTTAAGAGCACCTTTATCAGGGTATGTTTCTAGTTTATAGTTTCTCATTTTGTTATGTTATTTATGTATAATAGTTCTAAATGCTCCATTATTATTACCTGTAATAGGCAATGTATCTCTATATATTATATGATTAGTTATTAGAAGCTATTTCTAAGCTACATCCTTTTTTTATATATATTTATTCTTATTTGCTAATTTAGTTATTTTGTCATTTCAGTGCTCTTCTTCTTGTCTTCTACTTGTTCTTCTTTCTGTAAATAATTGGCTGTTTTGTTCCTGTGTATTGTAAATAAACTGTATAGCTGTGTTCCTGTCTTTGTCTCTTTTCGTTCAACCCGCGACCTGGAAAGGGGATAGTCCGTTGTCCATCGATCCTGCTACATTAATATACCGTCCTTTCTGTCAAATTGTCATTTTTAATTTAAAATCGTAGCGTTTTTATGTCAGAATGTGATTTCCTCGTAACTTTGGAAGTCGTAACCAAGGGACATAACTCCTCTAAGACACAAATCTAACGAAAACAACCATTATTTCAACTCATATCATTATTATTATTATTATAGTGCGCCCTTTCAAGGCTTTCATATAACATGTTCAGGGGCACTTTCAAAGTGACAATGTAATCATAAATAAACAACAAGATTATGGGCATACAATAACTTATATCGATTTTTGATAATCTATCGTTCCCTTTGCCAAATTGACGTTGTGTCAAAATGTGACTTCTATGGAAATTTGGAAGTCGTAACAAAGGGACATAACTCGTGTTAAACACAAATCTACCCAAATTCACCATCATTTCGACAGTTTAAAATAGTTTAAAATCATAGCCTTTTTGTATCAAAATCCGTTCTTTTTTGGGCAGAGTACAGAAGGGAAATAACTCGGGGACCGCATAACTCTATCCATAATTCTGAATGATATATGCCTCAACAGGAAAGTCATTTTACAATACATATATATGCATAGACCTAGTGATGCTTGCTTTGTAGGGCAAAAGTTGGCTCGTGGAAGGAGGGTAAAGTAGAGGAGGAGGAGGAAAATATAAAATTTTAATAGCATATTAGCTGTGATAGATACGTTGACTGATTTAGGACACGCAAAAAAAAATAATATCTCGAGCGCTCGAGATACTAAGTCGAGCGCTCGAGATAAAACAATCGAACACGTCTCAACCGATGTTTTAAGCTGTATAATTTTGTACATTAATGATAAACTTGCAGAATAAAGATATTCATTTGTTCGTTGTTTTTACAGCCCACCCAAAACTGCAGTGACGGAGCCCCCCCCCCCCCCCTCGACACACACTCACACCATCCCATGCTCATCACCACCACTAAATATTTTCAGTCATATTTACCCCCTACCAAGTGGGGAGTATATCGCATGTTATTAACGAATCAATAATTATATATATCGAGGTTACAGAGTTTTGCTAGGAGAGACTGACTTCTTATCTAGAAGCTCAGGTCTGGTCCCAATGAAGGTTATATGTTTCATATGTGTAGGAAATGTTCATTGCCTAATTTACCCTGGCGCAAGTAGCGCGATCGTGCCGGTGTGGCAGTTTCAGATGGTTCCTGGTGTGTGATTACCGTTTGGCGCATGCGCAGTTGTAGGAGTCAACTCACATCGTTACAGTCGCGGTGTGCATTGACTCCTCGTGATAGGATTTCCCCTAAGATTTTCTTACGGTCAAATCAGATTATTATGTACCGATATTAACAGTATTACCACCACGAGAGGATGCAAATTGACGATCTTTATTATTATTATTTAGTATATATACCCGTCCACAATGCGAACATTCTCTCTTGCATTTGGTCTGTCTACATGCATGTTTGAATGTATGGGATGGTATAATAAATCTATATTTATGTTAAAGAAATCGGAATAAGAAATTCCATACTTTTATATTTGTGATAAATGAAGCCACGAAATATCAAAGACCTTAATCTTCCTTTGGAGGTGAATTAATTGATAATTTCAAGCCAATCATCAATTTGTATGGTTTCCACTGATAGTACATGTGTAGAACGACTAATCACTAAAAAAAAAAATAACGGCAACAAATCACGAACGATAGAAGTATCAATTTCAAGCCAATCAACTTAGATCCGTTGATCGTGTAACTACTCATCACTAAAACAACAGCTAATCACGATAACAAGTATGTTTATTAATGACAAAACTCTAATCAAGTACATGATATACTTTTTCCTGGACTGTCTGACCAGGAACCAACTCGCACTGCAGGAAGTAGATATAGTTTCGTTGTTAAGGCAAACATCAGTTTCGGACATGCGCAAGTGCCCAGGAGAAAACACACACCAGGAGTCAACTCAAACTATCACACCGGGCTTCTACATTCACCCCCCCCCCCCCCGCGCCCAAAATCAATAGTTGCCGCCTTTATGCCTTAAGGAATACATAATAATATGCTAAGTTCCTAGCTGATCCATTCAGAATTGCGACCTGTATACGGTAAACACAAATATTGTGCGTGGCTCTGCCCCTGGGTGTTGGGACATGCAGTTGTCGTCTTTGGGCTATAAGGAATACATATGCCAAGTTCCAAGACGATACATTAAGAATTCTGGCCTGTAGGCAATACTCAGAGACACAAAGAAAAATGGGTGTGGCGCTGATCCTGGGGGCCACGCAAACACCCCAAAAAAAACAATAGGGTCATCCTTAGGGTATAAGGAATAGGTATGCAAAGCTTCAAAAGGATCTGTTAAGAATTGCGCCCTGTAGGAGAACCACACACAAAAATTTGGTGTGGCTCTGTCCCAGGGGCCAGACATGCACCAAAAATAATTGAGGTCATCATTAGGGTATAATGATCGATTAAGAATTGCGGCCTGTAGGGCGCGGGGATTGAATGTAGAAGCCCGGCACGATCGCGCCACTTGCTCCAGGGTAAATTAGGCAATGATCAGTTCCTACATATGAAATAAATAACCTTGGATCAGACCTGAGCTTCTAGATAAGAGGAAATGTCAGTCTCTAGCAAAACTCTGTAACCTCGATATATACAATTATCGATTCGTATAATAACATGCGATATACTCCCTATTTGGAAGGGGGTAAATATAACGGGAAATATTTAGTGGTGGTGATGAGCAGGGGATGAAGTGTGCGTGTGTGTGTGTGGGGGGGGGGGGGCGCTCTGTCACTGCAGCTTTGGATGGATTTGTTCGTTTTTACAGCCCATCCAATGGATGGATCAGCTAGGAACTTGGCATATTATTGTGTATTCCTTATGGCATAAGGGCGGCAAGTATTGATTTTGGGCGCGGGAGGACCAGACATGAGCTTCTAGATAATAACATGCGATATATACTCCCAACTTGGTGGGGGATAAATATAACTAGAAATATTTAGTGGTGGTGATGAGCATAGGGGGGGGGGGGGCGCTCCGTC
The DNA here is from genome assembly GCF_932274485.2 of Patella vulgata. Taxonomy (NCBI): domain Eukaryota; kingdom Metazoa; phylum Mollusca; class Gastropoda; family Patellidae; genus Patella; species Patella vulgata. The sequence goes on along the minus strand of NC_065879.2, from coordinate 60,607,042 downwards.
ACTGCAGCTTTGGATGGGCTGTAAAAACGAACAAATGAATATTTTTATTCTGCAAGTTTATCATTAAATAATGCACACAATTATACACCTTAACCCATCGGTTGAGACGTGTTCGATTGTATTATTCCGAGCGCTCGACTTAGTATCTCGAGCGCTCGACTTAATTATCTCGAACGCTCGACTTAGTTATCTCGAGCGCTCGACTTAACTATCGCGAGCGCTCGAATTAGTATCTCGAGCGCTCGACTTAATATCTCGAGCGCTCGAGATATTATTTTTTTTTTTTGCGTGTCCTAAATCAGCCACCGTAGATAGAACACTTTTGTGAACAAAAATTATAATTCATATCAGCAAAAGATCAAACAACTATAAACAAATATATACATATCAAAATACACGATCAGTGCCGGATTTAGATGAAGAGAGGACCTAGGCTATTACAATAATTATGATGCCCATCCCAATCTCCCACCGCTAGAGGAAGATGGAAGAGTGTTTTAAACAAAATTGAGTAAAGCCGAGGATGGTAGCGGGTGTTTAAGACGAAAGAGCGTGTAAGCAAGGCCAATGACAGTGTCAAAAATATTATACACCTTGACCGGAAGCCCCGTAGATTTTGTGGCCCTAGACTTAAAGATACATTATGGGAGATAAGATAAAGAGATGGCAGTTCTCGCTATAATATACTATTAAAAAAAAGTAGGGGATATTTGATTTTTAAGTGTTATTAAAGTCACCTAATGAAACTGACGAAGAAACAAATGACAAAATGAAATGAAGTTCACATTAATCGATTTATTCCAAATGATCGTTAGACTAAGTAAGGCACAGACTGACCATTATAAGGGTAAAATGATACCCGGGGTCAAACAGCAAAGTTACCACAGCATCACAACCAAGTCAGTAACGGGTAAATCCTCCTCTGTTTGCCAAACAAGCATTGATCCGACGTGGCATACTCCTAATGAGACGTCTAAGGTCATTTTGGTCCAGATTGTCCCATTCCTGTTGCAACGCAGCAGCAAGTTCTTGGACATTGGCAGGACGTTGTTGACGTTGACGTAACCTCTGTCCAAGCATGTCCCAGACATGCTCGATGGGGGAGAGGTCGGGACTCAGTGCTGGCCAAGGTAATGTGGTGATGTTCTGTTGTTGGAGGTAACCTGTAACGATCCTGGCCCTGTGACATCTTGCGTTGTCATCCTGGAAGATGAAACGGCGGCCATGACGTCGTGCGAACGGCACAACATGGACTGCCAAGATGTTGTCCCGGTAGTACTGGCCTGTAACACGCCCTGCAACAACATGTAAAGCCGTTCTTCCAGCAACAGTGATGCCTCCCCACACCATAACAGAACCACCCCCAAATCGATCATGTCTGATGACGTTAACGTCTTGGAAGCGCTCGTTTCGACGACGCCACACCCTCCTACGTCTGTCCAAAAAATCAACAGTGAACCTTGACTCATCTGAAAAAATCACATTGCTCCAGCGTCGATTATCCCAGTGTTGACGATCCCTACACCAACGACGTCTTGCCTGAATGTGATGATCTCTCAAACAAGGGATCACGCGAGGACGTCGGGCGCGAAGGTGACCCCTATGCAGTCGATTCCGAATCGTCTGGCCACTCACTCTCACACCAGTGTCTGTTTGAAGACGAGCGCTGATCTGATTTGCTGTGATGACACGATTTCTCAAGGCCAAGGTACGGATAAATCGATCCTGGGCTTGAGTTGTCGCCCTTGGTCGACCTGAGCGTGGTCTGTCCTGTACAGATTGTGTATCACGGTATCTGGACCATAGCCTGCTTATGACAGACTGAGAAACATTCATCGTCCGCGCCACAACCGCCTGTGTTGTGCCGATCTGTAGCATGCCAAGGGCACGTAACCTTTCATTTTGGGTAAGCCGACGCATATCAAAATTTGTTTTCTGGTCACTAAAACAATTAAACTGATGTTTCCACCCTGGAATTCAATGCCACAATGACTGTAACATTCAAAGTCAGAGTCGTGCAAATCTTGGGTTGGACCCCCATGATGATCCCAAGCATCACCTGCATTCCATGCGGTAGCTATTGGTGCGTTTGGGCGTCACATGTAACTGGAAATGTTTCTTCTGTTAGGTTCTATAGTGACTTTTTTCGTAGTCATTTGCATATTTTAGTATTATGCCCCCAAAAACAAATACCCCCTACTTTTTTTGAATAGTATAGTTAAAAACTAGATAGTGTTAAGGTAATTTGCTGAAAATTTCAGTCAAATTGATCCACTATGAGCCGAGAACGAAGCGGGTGAAATTTTTTCATAGTCTCGATCATCATTACTAAAATCATTAATATAAACAGCATAGTCTCGATTATCCACTTTTTTGATTTAATTATCAATGGCCGTTAAGCGGCATATAGGAATCTAATCCAGCCAACATCGAAGGCTAGCCTTGACATCGAGAGTTTATTATGGTCTGGATAAGTTAATTAATGTCTAATTGATAATTTAGATAACATTTCAGGCCTAAAGAAAGACTTGTAATAAGCAGATTTTGCTCTTGCATAATGCATGTTTAAGTCTGCCAAGCCTATAGGGTAAATCCGGCACTGTACATCATAAAATGAACACAGAGAATATTGCCCCGACACAAGAAAGTGAACTATTTTTTATAACTGCACGTTCTGTCGACTCAAATCCGCTTCACCTGACCTGGCTTTTTACCGGATGAAGTCTTGGGACACATAACTTTAAACTTTTTGTTAGCGGAAAAAAGAATTTTTTAGTTGGATTTGCTAAAGTTTTTTTATCATTTAAAAATCTCCAAAATACGTGATTTTTTTCGCGTTTATTTTTGGAGTGCCAAACATCAAAATCAAATTTATAAAATTGTGAAGCTTTTTGATTAAGTCTGTAGCTACCGTATCCATATAATGCGCGTCGTAAATTTAGAATTTGTATTTCAGATGCCAAGGTTAGCTTTTCAATAGGATTATTGATAGTGTGTTGTTTCCAGTCTGTAAGCTGTTTTAGTCTGTGATTAATTGATTCTGAATTATTGTTAGTCCACAATTCACTTATTTTATTTTCGCGAAGTGGTAAATTTACATGTTTTCTGATGTTATTTTCTATATATATATTCCAATAGTTTTTAAATTTGTTGTCCATTTTAAACTACTGGCATAGTGCATCTTTTCTACTTAAAAATTCCGATTCGCTTTTCGAATACACTATGCCAGTTTTGCGGTTGAAAATTATATATAAAATCTTCGGACGTTCCCAATTTTTGTAAATAAAGTTTAATGTTGTCTTTAATATGTTTTGTGCATAAAAATATGGTATTACAAGGAAATTTTTCTTTCAATGAATTAAGTATAGCCTTTTCCTGGTCACACCCCAATTTCAACTCCCCAGGTTCAAGGGCATCCCTAACGTGGGCAAAAAATGATTGTATGTACCTTGTTCCCCGTCCCAATGTAAAAAAAGTGACCCTAGCATAATTGGTTCTCCGCCTGTTTTTCTATTTAAAACAGATATGTTTTTGTAAGAAAATGCGGTAACAAATCATTGTCTCAAATTAAAAGTCCTGTCTACCCCAAGCACACTTCCATTTTCACCAAAACAGTTCTTTTTAATATCTACTAATTGTTCTTTCGAATATAAAATAATAGATGGCTGTCTGTGACCACTGAGGCATACCTCTTTGATATTGGTTGAGTCATGCTGCTTTGCTAATATAGCCAATATATCGTCTGCTAAATTACAATTGATCGAAGGGTTCGACTTTTTTTTGATTCGCGATATTTTTTATCTTGAACTTGTCGTGCAGATTTCGGTGCCTCTAAACTGTCATCCAAGCACATTTACTGTTATTGCTTCTTGATTCATTGGGAGAGATGGGGTTAAAGTAAGGATTTTATAAAATCTAATATTGACCCTCCATCCCGTCGCGCATGGCGTCACTTGTGTAATTTACGAACCTCTTCGTGTCGCCATGTCAGCTGGTTATAATATTCACCTCCCACGCAGTAGTATTACTAAAGGTTACTATCTATGTTTATATTTGTTATGTGTCCTGGCGGAGGGTGGGGGCATGTTCCTGAAACAACGACTGCGAGTTTTACAACATGTGGACGTTGCTAGATTAATTCACAATTCCCGAAAATATAGCTACTTTATCTGCAGACACGTGAACAGTGGCATCCAATCAGAGATTGTGAGATAGCGACTGCCACGGAAGCCTTGACATTGGACGAACCTAGAACTTTGCAACTCGATTATCACAGGTAGACATTTTAGCTTGAAAGCGCGAGACTAGGTATTCGCGACGACCGAGGAATTTGTACCCAATCGAAATTAGTGCTGAAATATACAGGGTCTTACGTGAAGGCCTTGATAAGATGTACGTAGTTAAAGCGAGATCAAGCCTTTTATTTTATGATCAGTAGTGGAATACTGCGTTTTATCAGTGAAATAAAAGTGTTATTTCACTGGCTAGTTGTTTTTACCTAAAATGATTGTAAAATCATAAATTAAATAGAACATTTGTCGTTTTGTCGTGAATAACATATTTTATTTCATCTCTAAGCAAGAAAACGTTTATATTTTCACTCATGCTACGCATTCGTGAAAATATAAGTTTTCTTGCTTCTCGATGAAATAAAATATGTTATTCACTCTAAAACGACAAATATACTCTATCTATTGAAGATGGGGTGGGGGGGGGGTCATATCTCATCTCTGTGTACGTATGTTATGGTTAACAGTTAAAAATTTGTTTCTATCTTTTGATTATGTAATAAATATGTATATGCAGTGCCGGACTGGGTCCACCTGTCATTAAAAAACGTGGGCCTAAGCCTATAAAGAAAAAAGAAAAGAAAAAGAAAGGAGAGGGGGGGGGGAAGAAAGAAGGAAGGAGAGGACAGGACAGGACACAGGACAGGAGACAGAAAAGATAGGAAAAAAATGACTGACAAACAACACAAAAAAAAGAAGTGTACTACGAGGAAAGAACTTTATGAGTTTGACCTCATTATACCGAGAACCATGTAATTCATCTTTTAACCTCTACATAGTTCTTCATAAGACATTATCGCCGAAATAATCGCCAAAAACTGAGAATAAAAGGTTTTTGTGTTTGACACTGAAGAGAATTCTCAAATTCATCTAATGATAGTGCTCTTAGGTCATTCTGTTATCTAATTGTATTAGGAAATCAAAAATTTGACTTCTTCTGCTTTGGTCTGAAATGCTTGGAAAATGGGTTTGCGGTTGTCAATGACCTGTATATGCTAATTAAGTAATGGGATATTTTCCTTCTCGATTCAGTGGGGGGGGGGGGGTAGCGATAAATAATATTTAGACTCCTGCTACAAAAGAAAGACAATGTAAGAAACAGTATACTGTATAAATGTCACAAAGATATGAAATATTGTTGACAACTTAACGAGATCATATAATATAACATGCGTTTAAACTGATAAGATTTATCCGTTTCTATCTTATTTTTTTGTTGTTAGCATGTATTAATCATTTATGATAAGTTTGCTTAACAGATTGAACTATTCCCATGTGTAAATCAGTTTGCACTTCCTAGAATAGATTGAGTGGAAGAACAGGTAGGTCTATTGTAAGATCTCTCAGAGTGATCGATTTATTTCTGATCTGAAATTAAAAGAAGAAATAAATACGATCAAATTGCCGAATACCAGTCTGACATTGACAATACCAGTGATGCTGTCAAGTGAAAACCACGCACTTTTGGTAGACCGTAGAGAGGGCGAGTAGCATATTTAGGTAAAATTTTCATGAAAAATATATTGTAGATTTACAGTGTCCCTGAACTTTCTGCAGTATTTATCGTATTCGCGTATATACTCTTCAAAAAAGTAGGGGATATCCAGAAACAATACAAAACTGCAGAAATGCACTGCTGTTTTTATTAGAGAACAGGCCAATTGCCTGCAGATGAACATAAACAGTTCATATGGGCGGCTTATCTGACGGCCCCATTTCACTCGCAAAGAGATACACTGTCAAAAGTGAAACTGAACGTTTTTGATTTTTGTCTTAATAATGAGTAATTGCTCCACCAATCCTCAGAAATTCAGCAATTCGTTATGGCATGCTCCTAATCGACCGTCCAATCACGATTTGGGGGAATCTGACCCAATCCTCTTGCAGTGCCACGGTCAATTCTTGCAGTGTTGTCCGTTGACGTCGACGAACACGTCTCTCGATCAAATTAAACGTAACACACTAAAGCAAAGATACGCTAAACAGTAAATCTTATGCAAGAACCGATAGGAAAGCAAACATGGTTTGGATAAACCAGCAATCGGCAGTTTTCATCAACCCTTCCTTGAAGTTTCAAATTTGACAATGAACCCCTACCACCTCTATGGCCCTATGGCGCTGTTGCGTGTCGCACATGCAGCTCAGTGGTTCTGTTGGGGCGATAAGTTTTTCATCTGTGAACATACTCTCAAAGCATGTCAAGTGTCCATGACTATTTATCATACCACAACCTGCATAGGTATTTGCATTTCAATATCTCCGACTTTTTTTGAAGAGTATAGAAAGGACTGTTTACTTTGAGTTCTACTCTTGGTACGCCAGATCCACTCTATTTTAAAGTATGTCGACATTCAATATATTTCTTGCGCCCCGGGGCAGGCCCCCTCCCTGAACCCAGAACCTCCCACGTTCCAGTGCTTAAGATTGCTTAGAAAATGCCATGTTACTCTCAGTCGCAGTTAAAGAAGGCAGGCCTTTAACTCAATATCATCCACAGTCTTTGACCTTGCAAACAAGACATAATCAACATTGATGTTGTTATTTTACTGTGAAAAGATGGGTTCTGATATCCAAAATTTAAGACTAAATGAAAATTGGCACTCGAATCGCGTGCCAGAATGCTTTCGAGCGCCATTTGTAATGAAGCGACTCGATGAACGATGCTAAACATACCACAAGGGAGAATACTACAGACTGGAATAACCAGACGCCAAAAACTGTCATTCAAGCTTGACTCATCGCGTATTTCGCCGAACATAACTGAATAGAAAGTACACTAACCACCGGTTACCAGGCAAGATACGCCCACATTTTGCAAAAGATGGACAGAGAACAAGCTAAAAAAATATGCGATTTTTTTATTCAATCAAGACCCATAATCGAGGAAGATACGGTCCGATATTCACGAATATCGCAATAAACCAAGGTCGTTTGGATATCATCATACATTGTAAGTTTCTTCATGATTGGATAAAAATTGTGACTTCTAGAGGGTCAAAAGCTTTGGTATTACATATTTTTACACTATTTGCGTGCACTATTTGCCCATTTGTCGGGCAGTTTTGGTCCGATTTTCACGAAATGAAATGAAATGGGGTTTAACGTCCTACTGTTCTGCTCCTATACTGGGCTAATGAAGACGGGCATACGCCATACAGTGTGCTATGAGGGAAATTTTGCCCGGGCAGCGGCACTATCGCCTACTCTTATATCGAATTCCAACTGCCAAGGGATCTTTTACGTGCATTCCAATGTTTACACGGGACCTCGGTTTTTCGTCTCATCCGAAGGACTAGACAGCTGTCCTTGTCAGGCCCTCCGTCCTGCATCACTGACAAGGGGAAACCACGTCGGAAAATCGGGTCGATTTTCACGAAATTCGAACTCTACCACCATTAGGGTGTAACGGTAATATATTTAAATGTTGTTGTTTTTTTTTTAATCGGATAAAATTTGTGACCTCTAGAGGTTCCATAAGCTAAAAAACGTGATTTTACGTACAATCAGGGGTGATAATCCATGCATTTACAGTCCGAAATGCTCGAATATCGACAGGAATGTGGGTTAGGTTTAAGAATTTGGGGAGAGGTTGAGTCGCGACATAAGCACTGACCTAGGATGATGAAAATTTAGATCGTGATATTTCCTGGTTTTATATATATATATAAAAAAAATACATTAAAGGAGCTAAATCGCTAACATTTGGGACCTAGAAATTGACAAAAGTGGGTCGCAACGCATATAATACTGTAATTTGAATGTATATAAACTGATTTACATTCAATGGTTTCCGTTTTTACTCCAATTTTAAATCAGTTATGTTCGGCGAAATAAGCCAGCAGTCTCAAGCTAGTGCAAATTTCTAGCGTCTGGTTATTCCAGTCTACATACGCCGTTTGATTTGGTGCAATGTGTCTAGCCTCGTCCCTCGAGTCTCTTGATACAACTGGGGCTGAAGCGCATTATGGTACACGATTCGTGTACCAATGGTAAAATGTTTATTTTGTCTTAAATATTGGATATCAAAAGCCCATCTTTTTCCGGTAAGATCACAACATGAATGTTGATTTAATTTGGCAAATAAATCGTGTTTTCAATGTTGAAGATTTTGGATGATATTGAGTTAGAGACTTAGCTACTTTAAATTAGTATAAATTCTGTCTACTAAAACTAATTAAGCAGAGAAATGCAATTTGATTGGCCGAGACTTTGGAACACGATAGCTTTGGTTCTAATTGGGTGACAGTGATGAAACTCAAAGTATAGATTCATTATATCAATTCCTTGACTTAGTTCGATGGTGAGAATTTTCTGCTTAGGCTAAGTAGCGATAAGCAATTTGATTAGTCAAGTCTTATGTATTGGACAGCAACTACAAAGTAGTCCAGTATAGATTTATTTATGTGTTTTCCTGCTATTTCCGCCCATGAGTACAACAACTACAAAGTAGTTCAGTATAGATTTATCTATATGTTTTCCTGCAATTTGGCCGAGACTTTGGAACACGATAGCTTTGGTTCTAATTGGGTGACAGTGATGAAACTCAAAGTATAGATTCATTATATCAATTCCTTGACTTAGTTCGATGGTGAGAATTTTCTGCTTAGGCTAAGTAGCGATAAGCAATTTGATTGGTCAAGTCTTATGTATTGGACAGCAACTACAAAGTAGTCCAGTATAGATTTATTTATGTGTTTTCCTGCTATTTCCGCCCATGAGTACAACAACTACAAAGTAGTTCAGTATAGATTTATCTATATGTTTTCCTGCAATTTGGCCGAGACTTTGGAACACGATAGCTTTGGTTCTAATTGGGTGACAGTGATGAAACTCAAAGTATAGATTCATTATATCAATTCCTTGACTTAGTTCGATGGTGAGAATTTTCTGCTTAGGCTAAGTAGCGATAAGCAATTTGATTGGTCAAGTCTTATGTATTGGACAGCAACTACAAAGTAGTCCAGTATAGATTTATTTATGTGTTTTCCTGCTATTTCCGCCCATGAGTACAACAACTACAAAGTAGTTCAGTATAGATTTACTTATGTGGCTTTGGAACTGAAATCCCACTCTGAATTACCGATTTTGATGGAGAGGGAGCAGAAATGAAATGGCCAAAAATGCCCTTCTTAAAGCGAGCGGAAGTTGCGATGAGCGCTCGACGATCGCAAACACCTTTTTCCTGCTATTCCAACCCATGAATATAGCCAATTGTAAGTTATCCAATATAGCCTTGGTTTTGCAGCCGAAATCCCAATCAACCAATCAACCAATGAGACTGTTGCCTTTGCATTCACGTGACACCGGGAATTTCACTTTCCGAAAAACTGATAAAATTAATAATGATGATGCCCGAAAAGAAAAGTCGCACATACAGCAGAGTGACTACTGTAGAGCGGCGCTCGAATTCCAACTGGAAAAGGTTCTTTTACGTATACGCCCTCCAGGGGGATCCACGCCGGGAAAGCCCGGTGAACACAAGTCATCGTCAGGGGCGGATTAAAGGATCGTCCAACGGAGGTGAAATTTAAAGCAGTTTCCCGTGGGTTTAGATACAAACTGGAACCGATGATTTCTTTGTCCAAATATGTCGATTAGCAAATGGAATTGGGTTTAACGCCCTCCTTCTGCTCCAACTGGACTAATTAAGACGGGCATATGCTATGCAGGTTGCTATGAGGGAAATTTTTGCCCGATAAAGATGTGGGGCTCTAACTGGAGAGTGGTGTTGCACTGGTTAATAGCCAACTCCTTGGAAACAAAAAGGACCCACAAAAATACCGCACCACTAATTATGAGACAATGGACATGCAACATTTCACATTAAGTTTCTTTCAGACTTTCTAACTTGCAAAAATGTCTCTAGATCAATATCATCCACGGGCTTTAGGAGCTACAGGAGGGTCTTTCGTCAGCTGGATGGCCTCCAGAGATTAAGTGAAAAGTTATTTGAATTGATGGATAAATTTGTTTGAAAGAAATTAAGCAAAGTAAATGTTCGAATTATAATTGTTCTCAGCATTGTAAAAATTAATATTTTTGAAAAAGTTATTGGGGGAACTCATAGTACCAGTAGTCCAGATGGGTAGAGACAATCTTAATCGGACTCTTCGTGGAACGCAGGGGGTTCGCGATTCACACTATATAGAGCGGAAAAAGAACGACCTCCGCTACAGTTTGGTCACCTCGATAGCTAACAATGAATGCACGAGGGTGGACTACACATAAACAAACAATAAATACACAGATATTGCAAGTCATAAACAACAAACGTTTACGTACATATTGTTTACATTGTATCCGTTTTGACAGCATTGTTTCTCACGCAATAAGTTTTTCTGCAATATTCTGCTATGTACTGGTTAATTGGGCATAATAATATCGTGAGTCATGACGTAACGTTATGTAAACATATTTGGTCCGAGGATCACGTGGGTAAGACGCTGGCTCGCTAGCCTGGAGGTCGGGTGTTCGATCCCTGCATTGGCCGAGAAAGTTCATCCAGATTTTCCGGCGTGGTTCTCCCTTGTCAGTGATGCAGGACGGAGGAGCTGACAACGAAAGCTGTCTAGTCGTTCGGATGGGACAAAAAACCGAGGTCCCGTGTACACATTGGCGTGTACGTAAAAGATCCCTTGGCAGTTGGAATTCGATACGCAGTTAGATATTGGTTGTTAATCGGACTATTGACCTGTCATAATTTGGAACAGAAATTTGCTTCCATTACAGCAGTGTTAAGTGGGATTAGTTATAATCTAACGAAACACTGCGAGGAGTATGTATACATGTATATGGAGTAATGTTGATATCTACAGGTTCCCATCATAAGGAACGCTTACGAATATCCAGACGCCGAATTCAGCACACTGCACGTGCACCCAATGAGGTACGTTGATCAAACATAAGAAAACAAATGAGAACTTGGCCTGCATAACGACCTGATGAATGATGGGGTGTCGGACCTGTCTTACTATTGGACAAATGCACAGGGGCGCTTGCACTGATGTAAACGGGGCCCTGTTCTCCGACCCAGGAGCACTTTTCTTGGACCTAGAGACCCTTGCACTGAAGTCAAAGATGCCCTTTTTTCAGATCCAGGGCACAGTAACGCCCTTATATTTATATGGTGGGTGCACCTATGTGATTTTTTCAAAATATTTTGATGATTTTCTGGGGGGTTTTCTTAATATTTTTCAAATTTTTTAATCTGCTTTATTTTTCTTCCTATTTGGTGCTAAATCATATAATATTTACTATTAAACATGTTCGTATTAAAAATTATACTTTATTATATACTACGGAAGCGTATATGGGTCATGCAAAATTTTGTAGAAGGTCTCGAGATCCTGCGATCCTGTGGTACATTCTCGTAATCCCGTGATCACCTGGTAATTTTCTCGAGATCTCAATTTAATGTTCTCGATATCCCCTGTGGCACAAATGCTTCGGAGCAGATTTTAAATCAAAAATCTTGAAAAACTCTGGGCCCTAACCCGTTCACAAGGTTTACCGGAAAATAGGAATAACGCCATAACAAAACGCCAGGGAGCGCTGCAATAAGGGTCATTGTTCGGCCGAAAATAAATAGGGTTCCTCTGCTTATGACAGTAATGATTCAAAAGAAATTTGAACGATAGCCACGCAAAGTGTGGAGATACGCCCACGCAGCATCTATGCCTCAACAGCAGATTATTCGAAAGGAAAACTTGGTTGTGTAATAAATTGAATAAGGATCTAGCATTCATCAAGAAATCTAATCTCTATCGTGTTCATGTGCTTGTTATATCTCTGGGACAGAAAACCTTATAATGCTGAAAAATAAACAGGGTGTGGGGCGCTGAAAATACGTTAAAACTGCGCGCACGCATAAAAATTTATACAGGATGGCAAGATCCCGAGAACATTAACTCGAATTCTCGAGATCGTTAACACAGGAATGGAGATTCTCGAGAATATTATTAGGGGATTTCGAGATCATTAAATTGAGATCTCGAGAAGGTATCACAGGATCTCGAGGTCTTCTACAAACTTTTGCATGACCCCTATACGATTCCCTACTATACATCAAATTCAGAAGGTATATTATTTTTAATACGAACATGTTTGATAGTAAATAATATATGATTTAGCACCAAATAGGAAGAAAAATAAAAAAAATTCAAAAATTTGAAAGATATGAAGAAAAAAAAAAAAATCAAGATAGGAAGAAAAATAAAGATTAAAAATTTGAGAAATATGAAGAAAAAAAAACAAAATGTAAAATTTTGAAAAAAACACATACGGTGCACCGTAAGAAGGGCGTCCCTGTGACCCAGGGGGCCTTTTCTTAGATTTGGGGCCTCTCCTTTGGTCTCGCTGGCCCTGCCACATGAGTTCCATATCAAGTTTTCTCCCCAGATTCAGAGTTTTCTGTCATTTTAATTTTTTGAGATTTTCAAAAACATTTCGAGTAGGAAGCTCGCGCCTGTAGCGCCTCTGCTATAATCGCTGCTGGTCTTCGTGCCTTCCGATTTCCGAAAAATTGATGACACAAATAATGTAGAGAGGCTCCAGGCCAAATTATGGGATTTCGGGCATTTTATTTTGCCGATTAGAAGGCAAAATGGTTTTACCAGAAAAATAGTACCCGAAAAATAGTGATCGAAAAATTTATGAAAAAAACTTTCTCTCGAACTTTTTTTTAAATTATGGGACATAAACGCCTTATGCCGTGTGTTACAATTGTGATGTTTACGTAAATATGCTACTTTCAATCTCTCAAATAGTATCAAAAACACGTGATTTTCACTTGGTTTGATAAGTATTGCACTACTGCTTCTTTATATTGTTTTTTTTTTTTTATAATGCTGTGTGGCGCTATTTTTCAGCAGTGGGACGTTTGTCCCACAACTTGCTATACTAAAAAATGACCCGTGTCGGACTGCTTAAACATTTTCAGACACTTTCTTAGAATAGGGTGTCCGTGTTTAATTGACTGAAGCGGGTATCGATGATGCAAGTTTGCTATTGACAATTACGGATGTTACTGGGGCGATAATTTAAAACTATAGAAACATTCTAGACTGGATCTCTTTACCATCAGAAATACTCTTTATTGTTCTGGTAACTTCTTAACTCAGAATCAAAACTATATATTCACCCATGATAAGCTAGTTAACATATTTAACTTTCAGAATGCAACAATTTTTAATTCTGTTTGCTGTATTGGCCTTTGGGTGAGTTAATATCAATTTATAATCAAATTAATCACACCCCTAGAGGTTTCAACATACATAATTAAATATCTACTGTAAGATAAATGTGGTCAAACGAAACTATTTTCAATTGCCAATAATAATGATTTTCTTTTGTATTTTACAACAATGGTCAGGTTATGTTACCCAACTGGTCATATATCAGATAATGCCAACGCCAGAAAACTGTTTGCTCGTGTCGACATGGATAACGATTCTTCTCTAAGTATTCAGGATTTTGAAGGAATTTTTAAACGTTTTGACTTAAATGGTAAGTTGTTACAGAAGTCGCAACCTTTTGCGGCATGAAATAAATAGAAAAGGGTTTACAGTAAAATAAATACTGTAACCGTGCACCATCCAAGCAGTGACATACATATTTTCGGGTGTCATGCTATTGTGACACTATGGGAACAGGTGATCGGCTAAGACTTGCTTGGACTTCACGTTGTTGGATCAACTATCTCAATCATCAATTAATTAACTCTGGAACACCATTTATGTTGTTACTAAGTTTATCTAACGAATACAGCAAACTACAAAGGTTACATACACGAAACTACAATATCTATGATATTTACTTTTTGAGTTATTAAATTATCCACGGTCTGAGTTTAATATCCTTTCTAACTCAGACCTAACGGCTTAAACGTGGCAAGAGCCACATACTTCTTGATAGTTCTACATAACGTTCGCGCTAGGATGATGTGTTCACCCTAGCCTCTAAGACGAGGAGGCTATAGGTATGTTCCCCTTGAGCTCCGAATGATTGTCTGAAGTAAATCAAACCCGCTCTATAGGCTAATATATAGAAGTATAATGCAGCAGCTATTAGGGCGGGACAATTACCATTTTTGGTTAAATGTTTCGTATAGGCACCGTTTAACGTCAACATTATTCTAGTTAATTGTACTAATCTGTGCTAGACTCTAAGTTAGTAGTAGGGTAATGCAAGCTACTTCATTACCCTAGTTTTCGTCACACATCGTGTAGGTAAAGATTTCTATATTAAACAGAACACTTTTCTTAGACTTAAAATAACCCTATAGTGTTATACTATATTCCATCTCCCCTTTTGTACCGAACAATACCTTGGTATCTCAAAGTCACGCGTTTTGTTAATGGTGTAGTGGGTAGTAGCCTATCAGGAGATAACTCAGCGGCGAGTCAAACTGAATGACTGGGTTTGTATGATGTTGCAAAGGTGTTTGTATGATATTGTATTGTAAAAAAAGTCAGTGTGTTTGAATGATGTTGTAAAGTGACCAGAGTGCATATATTATATTAGCTGCAATTTTTAGCCGAGATAATTCTTATCTACGGCTGCAACTGATAGGCCTACACTATTCGACTCTTTAAGCAAGTAAAATTAGGTTCAGTTGCAATTTGTTCAACACATATCATCATAGTTTGCATGGAAATAAGTGATTATGTTACAAAAAGTGAAAAGTGGAACACAGAAATCTTAATTTTATCATACCGAACAGTTTTTCTGTATTTTCGAGTGATATAAACATCACGTGATTCTGGTACGGCCGCCATTTTAACTGAACAAAAATTTCGCATAGCAGTTGGGTCAAATCAAATAATATAATTATTCGGTAAGGTTTCACCATTATTTCAATGAGAATTGGTTTATTATATGTTAAGCTATGTACAGTACAGTTTTGGGGTCAGTGTAATTGGAAATTAAGGGAGTTATAGGCCAGTAACTTTTTTGTAGTCAAATGACTACAAAACTTGCGCAAAGGAAGGCCTTAGGACGGTCCACTACTGTGGCTGGAGTAAGACGTAAGACATCAGTAGTGGAACCATTTCTAGTATTATATATGTTGTAAAGTGATCACTATGTTTGTATACTCAGCCACATTAAAAACTTGACACTGATGAATTTCAACAATTTTGTTTTTCTGGTAAGTCAAATAAATTTTAAAGTGTTTCTAACGATAGTAAGTAGTAAGAAGCCTTTAATTTCATAAAATTGTAAAGTCACGTGGATCACGTGACTTTTGAGCATATAAAGATGAAAAGCACGTGCAAACACAAACTCGTGAGGTCAATTGATGCAAGTTTGCTTAAACTTAACACGCACACGTAACTTGAACTGGAAAAACAAATTAAAATTGTTTTTTTCATCTTTGTTAGAAAATGCCGCGCCTTTCAAATGTAGAACGTCTACGTGCTATAGGTAGGCTCTATGCTGGTCAGTCTGTGGTCACTGTTGCAAGAGCCTTTAATTGTTCACGCCAGACAATAATTAATCTTAGAATGAGAGTGCTTCAAACTGGAACTATTGCCGACCGCCCAAGGGCGGGAGCGCCGCGTGTGACGTCACTCCAGGAAGATCAAGCAGTACGATTACGTCATCTTAGAAACAGATTTGTCACTGCAACTTCCACAAGTAGAGAGAATGTTTGGTGGAAGGGTAACTGCACAAACTGTTCGAAATCGCTTGCAGGCTGCTGGTCTTCGAGCTCGG
Source organism: Patella vulgata (assembly GCF_932274485.2). Taxonomy (NCBI): domain Eukaryota; kingdom Metazoa; phylum Mollusca; class Gastropoda; family Patellidae; genus Patella; species Patella vulgata. The sequence continues at coordinate 60,591,041 of NC_065879.2, read as the reverse complement.
AGGCCCTATAATGGACCAATATTGACACCTCTTCATCGCCGTAACCGACTTGTGAAGTTGTGTGGGCCACAAGACACATAAGATTTACTCAAAGACAGTGGAATTCGGTTGTCTTTAGTGACGAATCTCGATTCACTTTGAGATTTGCCGATGACAGGGTCCGAGTGTACCGCAGACGAGGTGAACGTTACGCTCAAGTATGCGTCAGAGAAGTTGACCGATTTGGTGGCGGCAGCGTCATGGTTTGGGGTTCTTTTTGTGCACATGGACGTTCTCCTCTTGTTGTTGTCCAAGGGAACTTAAATGCTGTCCAGTACAGGGATCAGATTTTGCAACCTATTCTTATTCCGTTTATGCAGAGACATGGGCCTGGACTAACGTTTCAACAAGACAATGCTCGATCCCATACAGCAATTGCTACCCGGAATTTTTTAAGAAATGCCGGTGTCCAAGTCCTAGATTGGCCGTCGCTTAGCCCCGACCTTAATCCTGGGACGAACTGTTCGTCAGCAAGTGAATCCACCACTGACGTTGCAGGACCTTCAACATGCTCTTGCTGAGCAGTGGCGACGTCTAGTCCCAAAAATCCCGAGTGTCAAGTTTTTAATTTGGCTGAGTATATATGGTACTGTAAAGTGATCGCTGTGTTTGTGTGGTATTGTAAAGTGATCACTTTGTTTGATCACTGTGTTTATATGATGTGATCACTGTGCTTGTATGATTTAAAATGGTGTCACCATATTTGCATGATGTGTAAGTGGTTACTGTGTTTGTATGGTAGCATAAAGTGGTCACGGGGTTTGTAAGATCTTGTAAAGTATATAATGACTGTGTAAAGTGATCACTGTGTTTGTAAGGTGTAACAAAAAGTACGCACAGGACTATCGCACCACAAATAACAACCAAATACAAGAAGACAAACCCACGGACCAGACATATCACATGGAAAGTATAAATAATAAAACCAAATCAAATGAAAAAAAAAATAAACAAGAGAGTCAACCCAATAACGGAATGCACAACAAGGGTGCATTCCCCGAACATTGTAATATTTTAAAGTATAGAGGATATATTTACAATAAATGATGAACAAGCTGTTACCATAAGTGCTTACAATCTTTGTTTCGTGTACTTTTGTGTCGTAGGTGATGATAAAATAGAACGCGAGGAATTTGTAAAACACTGGGCTGTAGAAAAACTTGGTACTCCCCCAGAAGCTGTTAATCTGTTCAATAATCTAGATGTGAATAAAGATAGTGTCATCTCTCACTCCCCAGATCTACCATTTATCTTCATCTGGTTTGATTCAGATGGTAAGTTGTTTTTTATTTTAATATTTATAGTCACAAACACACAATACTCACACCATACGCCCCACAATCAACTCATCAAAGTACAAAACAGGGTCGGATTAACCTTGCATGTGGCTGAAAATGTCACGGATTCCTTGCATCAACATTGAAAAGGAGGCATATTCTGGTCATTGTCCGTGACACTCACGGACAATTTGTAGGTCAGTATTGTAGATAATCACGTTTAGCTTGTGTTCCCTCTAGATGTCACAATTTTTATCCGGTTTTAAAAACACGCTCGAATACATCACCGTTACACCATAATCGTGGTTGCGTCGAATTTCGTGAAAGTCAGACCGAAACTGCCAGAAGAAATGGCCGCTCCCTGTATGCAAATAGTGTTAAAGGCTCAATACCACTCTTGTTGTAACTGAATAATATGTCCCAATCTTTATTCTGGTCAACAAATTGTACTATTTTACAATATTCCAATTAATTGATGATACAAATTTCATCTTAACACACCTAATTTAAAAAATTGGAAAAATTCAACTAAATGATTTGAAAAGCCTAACGTAAACCTTTTCAAATGTGACATGGATTTAAAAATATTTTCGAACCCTATGTACAAGTAAAATAGGATGTAATGGATAATTTACACAACAGGTAGGACACTTAAACATCTAATACTTAGAATAAGGCTAATATTTATTTACTGGAGCTGTCAAGCCAGCAAGAGTGTTATTGTCCCTTTAAAGTATGTAATATCAAGGTTGGGGAACCTCTAGAGGTCACAATTTTGATCCAATTTTGATGAAACGTAAGATATGTGTTTATATTACAAAGGTCGCGGTTCTTGTCGATATTCGCGCATATCGAACGGTAACTTCCTGGATTATGGCCCCTGATTGTATGAAAAAAAAACGATTTTAGCTTTATGACCCCCAAAAGGTCACAATTGTTATCCGATTTTAAACCAGCGGCTGCCAGGCAGGATACGCCCACATTTTCGAGAGATGGATAGAGAACAAGCTAACAAGAAAGTGATTTTTCCTACAATCTAGGGCCATAATTCTGGAAATTACAATTCGATATGCGCAAATATCGAAAGGAACTGAGATCTTTGTGTTATAAACTTACATTTCAAGTTTCAACAAAATCGGATAAAAATTGTGACCTCTATAGGGTCCACAACCTTGATATACCATATTTTTACGCTATTTGAGAACGAACGGCAGCCATTTTGTCTGTCAATTTTAGGCCGATTTTCACGAAATTCGAACTCAGTCGTCCTTAGAGTGTAACGGTGATAAAATAATACGGTTTTTTAAATCGGATAAAAATTATGACCTCTTTAGGGTCCACAAGCTAAAAACGCGATTTTTCGTACAATCAGGGGCCATAATTCAGAAAGTTACGGTCCGATATGCAAAAATATCGAAAGGGACCGAGATCTTTAGGTTATAAACTTACATTTCAAGTTTCAACAAAATCGGATAAAAATTGTGACCTCTATTGGGTCCACAACCTTGATATACCATATTTTTTACGCTATTTGAGAACGAAGGGCGGCCATTTTGTCTGTCAGTTTTGGGCCGATTTCCACGAAATTCGAACTAAACCTTCCTTAGGCTGTAACGGTGATATAATAATACGTTTTTTTTTAAATCGGATAAAAATTATGACCTCTATAGGGTCCACAAGCTAAAAACGCGATTTTTCGTACAATCAGGGGCCATAATTCAGGAAGTTACGGTCCGATATGCGCGAATATCCAAAGGAACTGAGATCTTTGGGTTAAAAACTTACATTTCAAGTTTCAAAATATCGGATAAAAATTGTGACCTCTATAGGGTCCACAAGCTAAAAACGTGATTTTTCGTACAAACAAGGGCCATAATCCATGAAGTTTCGATCCGATACATGCCAATATCGAAAACAGCCGAGATCTTTTGGAGATACACCTATATTTCTAGTTTCGTTAAAATCGGATAAGAATTGTGACCTGTAGAGTGTCCACAAACAAATTGTGGACGGACGGACGGCCGGACGGACGTCCGGACGGACAGGGGCGACGGCATAATACGTACACATGAAAATGTGGGCGTATAAAAATCGTTTATATATATAATCGTTACACTCTGATGATGATAGTTTAGTTCAAATTTCGTAAAAATTGAACTGAAACTGTCTGACAAAATGACCGCTTCCTGTACGCAAATAGTGTAAAAGTATGTAATACCAAGGCTGTGGACCCTCTAAAAGTCACAATTTTGATCCTATTTTAATGAAACTTAAAATATTATGTTTATATCCAAAAGATCTCAGTTCCTGTCGAAATTCTCGCAATTCAGACCATAACTTAGTGGATTATGGCCCCTGGTTGTATGGAAAATCACGTTTTTTGTTTAGCTCGTTCTCTATCCATCCTTATATCTTGCATGGTAACCGCTGTTTCAAGTCAACATGAATGTGGCTGTGTTGGTTTAAATCTAGTCAATGCCGAGCCGAGGAAGTTTTTCCGGTCTGGTTTCCCCTTGTCATTGGTGCATGACGGAGGGCCTGACAAGGACAGATGTCTAGTCGTGGGAATGGGACGAAAAACCGAGGTCCCGTGTACACATTGGCGTGTACGTAAAAGATCTCTCGGCAGTTGGAATTTGATTCAAGAGTAGGTCGTAACGCTGCTGTCCGGGCAAAATTTCCCTCATGGCACACTCTATGGCGTATGCCCGTCTTCATTAGCCCAGCCGGAGCAGAACATTAGGACGTTAAACTCCATTTCATTTTCATACTTGCCGAGGGAGCCGTGGTAGCTCAGTTAGTAATGCCCTGGCTCACTAACTAGAGGTCTTAGGTTCGATCCCGGTTTTGGTGCAGAAATTCTCCCGGGAAGTGGGACTTTCAACCCCATTTCATACTTGCTATGATTATGATCAAAATTTGTGTAAAAGGATAGCAACAAATGGTAATATGCATTTTAAATTTTTAAGATGCATTATGTAAGAGCTAAACCTGCCTATTGCAGGTCTTTCTACATGGTCTATAAAGTATTATTTAGACAATGATTCACATGACAAGCCTATCTAAACTATCGGATGGGCGAGATTTGAATGCATTTGAACTCCCGCGAAATTTAAAAGTTTAACGATAAAATGGATAATCGATAATCATTCTCGGTTGACAAGTACCGTTGCTACGATAATAAACGATCTGCGCTACATCTTCAAACAGTCATACTACGCCCAAAATAAAGTAATTTGAACGAGATTTTCGATATAATCATTTTTCATGATCTATTTTTGAATTATTATAGCAAGAACGGCCAGCTCTGTATCTAAATCTTACTTGCCTCATCTTTAAGAGATCAGTAAAAACCACCAATATAATTGGTAGTCCCTCTGTTAAACAAGAATTCTTTGCTATTGAGCAACAATGTTTGGTCCTATTTAAATAGCCAAAATTTCAACATCTGGTTTTAATATCCATAAACCATAAATGATCTATACATATACTGGTTTACACCAAAAAATCACAGACTTAATGAACAATAATGTATCAAGACTATATTCAAAACTTTCAATTTGTGGGACGATTTGTATTATTATTCCGTTATACCACCTGATTCAGTCAGATTTGTAATATTTTTTTTTCAGTTAACGGACAAGTGAATGAAGCTGAGTTTGCGGTGACCTGGCAGAAATTAACCACCTGACAATAAAGTATGGAGCTTATAATGTGTTTATGCTTTTACAAATAAAAATAGGTTGCCATAATCTTTGGCGCATTGTTATTCTTTTATAGGCAGCTGGAGCATTTACAAGAGACTAAAACGTGATCAAGGGCAACAACGCGTGAAGTAATTATTGGAAATGATTAAACTGTGATAGGAGTATTATTTGTACTAACATAAACATTTGATGGTATGTTGAATTGTTCGAGATATCTGTAATTTGTCGTTTTTTCGTCCACAGTACATAAATACTGTGTATAAAATTCAATCGTATGACAACTTTAACCTCAAGAACTTCTACAAGATTTTAAAAGTAACCAAGGGCAATAACCCTGACATAAATATTTGGAAAGTTTTGTCTCGTCAACAATATTTATTTCAAAGCGATAAAGCGCCATAACACCAAATATTATTATCGGAAATAGTTGAAATGGGCTTCTTTGTGTTTTCAAGATAAACACGGTGTATAAACTTATTCTATAAAATGATGTGGATGATGGTCGGAAATTCGTGACGACGGTTTATAACCATATTTAAACGTAGATTAAAAATACACATTATGCAAGAGCTAAATCTGCCTATTGCAGGTCTTTCTTTAGGCCTGGAATGTTATACAAACTATTAATTAGACATTTATTAACAAAACAAGACCATAATCAACTCTCGATGGCATCAGATACTCGAGATTTGAACTAGATTAGAACGGTTCGCCATTTAAGAATTTAATTTAGAAATGGGAAAGCAAGGCAAAGGCTCGAATGTACCAGTGCCCTGGTTACCACAATGTGTACATCTTGTCAAAACTACAAACAGTGATAACTTGGCTCAGAATGATATAATTTGAATGAAATTTCAATATTTTCATTTTACATTATCTATTTTTGAGCTATTATAGCAAGAATGGCCAGTTCTTTATCTAATTTTTACATAATGTGTCTTTAACATTGCCTTACTCAAGTTAACTTACACTTAACACCTACATATTGATATTGTCTTTGCAGGGCCATCGGGCTTCAACCCCCCTCTCACCCACCCATCCTCGTAATTCATAATTTGCAAATATCTGTTTTTCAGTTTAAAATTTGTCCCGGGCTTTTGGCTTCGCTCTGTGGCAGCACACACACACACACACAGGTGTGTGGCAAGGTGAAATTTTGTCACGGGTTCTTTTGGCCTTCTTGCCTGCATTTAATGTTGTTACATAAATATGATATGCCATCCTTGTTCACACAACAGTCATTCTAAAGCGCTCTTGGTGTTTTGTTTTTCCTTTTACTAAAATTATAACACTATAAATGGTTTACGAGCGAACTTAAATATATATTTTTGAAAAAATCTTACAGAGAATTATGATTTCTGCTGTTAGCTTTTCCGAGCCATAATCTTGTGATAAAATGTTGTCAACAAACGTTTGACAGTTACTAAATTCACGGCAAATCCACGATTAGAGCAGGAGCCCAGGGTGGTCAACCTAGCTGAAAAGTGTACCTATTTTCACCTATATGGTATCAATTCATGCATATCTGGTATCTTCAGAATGTAAGTCTGCTGGATATCTGGTGGTAGGTGTGGCTGCTAGGGCTGAGATTCTGGGTATGAATTGTTGAGCTAGATTAGCTCAATAGTGTACCACATGAAAATGTACCGCGGTGTACTTTACATCTTCAAGTATTACAAAAACACTCTGACAGACACTTCTAGTGGTAGGGTACCCCTGACAGAGTTGGATTAGGCTAGATTAGCAGAAATTTGTACCACCGACAACTGCTTGGAAGTTGTTCAGCACCTCCACAGGAATCAAGAATGATCACTGCCAGACAGTTTGTGCGGTGGGTTACCCACCTATACTCTTTGGCGTCTGGATGTTCCAGTCTACTCCGGTAGTCTTCCCTGTAGGATATGTTTAGCCTGGTTCAACGAGTCGCTTCATTACAAATGCCACTCAAAAGCATTGTGGCACGCGATTCGTGTGCCAATTTAAAATTTTCATAGTCTTAAATATTAGATACCAGAAGCCTATATTTTCACGGTAAGTTAACAACATCAATGTTGATTTAAATTGACAAATAAGTCGTGTTTGCAATGTCGAAGATTTTGGATGATACGGGTTAGACTTGGCTACTTTAAAGAGTATAGGTACTCAAGTCCAAACACATTTAAGTTATCTTACAAAATCTGCTTCGTTTTCATAATGGCTGATTGGATTAATCAGAAATGTGGTAAGTATCACCCTAAGGCCCAAGATGATAAACATAAGAATTTGTCCGAAACTAATATATTGGTATGATTGTTACTTAGCTTGCGGTTGTTTGTTTTTATTTGAATGAAATTGATGGTAGTGTAAAAGCACGCTGGGTGACCACCAAAACCTATAAAATGACATAGAGGGACCACAAGCTAAAAACGCGATGTTTTGCACAATCAGGGGCCATAATCCAGGACGCGACGGTCCGATAGGCGCGAAGATCAAAGGAACCAAGATCTTTGGGATATAAAAATATATTTTAAGTTTCATAAAAATCGGATACAGAGAGTCCACAACCTTAACATACCATATATTTACATTATTTGCGTACGAGTGGTGGCCATAATTCAGGAAGTTACCATCCGATATGCGCGAATATCGACAGGCACCAAGATCGTTGGGTTATAAAGATGTATGTCAAGTTTCATCAAAATTGTGACTTCTAGTGGGTCCACAGCCTTGATATACCATATTACTATTTGCGTATGACGGATGGCCATGTTGTCGGGCAGTTTCGGTCCGATTTTCACGAAATTTGAACTCAACTGTCATTATGGTATAATTGTGATATCTCTAAACGTTTTTTTTAAATCGGACAAAAATTGTGACCTCTAGAGGGACCACAAGCTACACGCGTTTTTTCGTACAATCAAGAGCAGGAAGTTACAGTCCGATGTGTGTGAATATCGAAAGGAACTGACATCTGTGGATTATTAATATACACTTTAAGTTTCATCAAAATTGGATACAAATAGTGTCCACAAGCTAAAAACGTGATTTTTCGTACAACCAGGGTCCATAATCCATGAACTTACGAATATCAAAAGGAACCGATATATTATTGAGAGAAGTCAATATTTCAAGTTTCACCAAAATCAGATAACCAGCAGCTGGTAGGTAGTATACGCCCATATTTTGCAAGAGATGGATAGAGAACAAGCTACAAAATAAAAAACACGATTTTTCGTAAAATCAGGGGCCATAATCCAAGAAGTTATGGTCTGAAATGCACGAATATGGACAGGGACTGAGATCTTTGAGATACTAAGATATATTTTAAGTTTCATCAAAATCGGATAAAAATTGTGACCTCTAGAGAGTCCACAACCTTCATATTAAATACTTGTACACAAGTGGCCATTTTGTTGGGCAGTTCGGTTAGATTTTCACGAAATTCAAACTCAACTATCATTAGAGTGTAATGGTGATACATTTAAATGTTGGGGTTTTTTTTAAATTGGATAAAAATTGTGACATCTAGAGGGACCACAATCTAAAAAAGTGATTTTTCGTACAATCAGGGGCCATCGAAAGAACCAAGATCTTTGGGTGATAAACATGCATTTCAAGTTTCACCAAAATCAGGTGAAAATTGTGACCTCTAGAGTGTCTACAACCTTGATATACCATATTATTACACTATTTGCGTACGAGGGGCGGCCATTTTGTCCGGCAGTTTTGGTCCGATTTCACGAAATGCAAACTCAACCATCATTAAGGTGTAATGGTGATACATTTAAATGTTGTTTTGTTTTTTAAACCGGATAAAAATTTTGACCTCTAGAGGGACCACAATCTAAGAACGTGATTTTTCGTACAATCAGGGTCATAATTCAGGAAGTGGCAATCCGATATGCACGAAAATCGGAAGGAACCAAGATCTTGGTTTATAAACATGTAGTTTCATCAAAATTTGATAAAAATTGTGACTTCTATAGAGTGTCCACAACCTTGATATACCATATTATTACACTATTTGCGTACGAGGTGCGGCCATTTTGTCCGGCAGTTTTGGTCCGATTTTACGAAATGCAAACTCAACCATCATAACGGTGTAACGGTGATATATTCGAACGTTTTTTTTAAAACTGGACCACAATCTAAAAACGTGATTTTTCGTACAATCTTGGGCCATAATTCAGGAAGCTACAATTCGATATTAGCAAATATCGAAAGAACCAAGATCTTTGGGTGATAAACATGCATTTCAAGTTTCACCAAAATCAGGTGAAAATTGTGACCTCTAGAGTGTCCACAACCTTGATATACCATATTATTACACTATTTGCGTACGAGGGTGGCCATTTTGTCTGGCAGTTTTGGTCCGATTTCACGGAATGCAAACTCAACCATCATTAAGGTGTAATGGTGATACATATAAATGTTGTTTTGTTTTTTTAAATCGGATAAAAATTGTGATCTCTAGTAGGACCACAATCTAAGAACGTCATTTTTCGTACTATCAGGGTCATAATTCAGGAAGTGGCAATCCGATATGCACGAAAATCGCAAGGAACCAAGATCTTGGATTATAAACATGTATTTTAAGTTTCATCAAAATCGGATCAAAATTGTATTGTGACTTCTAGAGTGTCCACAACCTTGATATACCATATTATTACACTATTTGCGTACGATGGGCGGCCATTTTGTCTGGCAGTTTTGGTCCGATTTCACGAAATGCAAACTCAACCATCCTTACGGTGTAACGGTGATATATCCGAACGCTTTTTTTTTTAAATTGGATAATAATTGTGACCTCTAGAGGGGCGCGTCGAATTACCCAATAACACCCAATAACTGCCCAATAACACCCAATACATGTAACTCCAAAATAACACCCAATACATGTAACTCCAAAATAACACCCAATAACTCCAAAATGTTGACTTTGGAAACACAAAATAACAATTTCATCTTCTAGTCCGGTATGGTGGTGGGTTACATCTTTGCTTCTGTTTGGTTTGTTCTTTCCTTTTATTATTGGTTCTCTGAAGGAAGAATCCAGCACCTGAAAAGACAGAGGAGAGAGAAAGGAAGTAGATAGTAGTGTTTATGGCAGTAGTTTCGTACGAAAGATATGAATTTGTTAGTAGGTGTTAGTGTTACAATTTACATACATGAATATATGATTCGATCTACAATCAATGTTTATTTATTTTAGGGGATCTCGCTGGCTAAGTGGGTAAGACACTAGCTCGCTAGCCTGGAGGCCCGGTGTTTGATCCCTGCATTGGCCGAGAAAGTTCATTCAGATTTCCCGGCGTTGTTTCGACCTTGTCAGTGATGCAGGATGGAGGGCCTGACACGGACAGCTGTCTAGTCATTCGGGTGAGACGAAAAACCGAGGTCCCGTGTACACATTGGCGTGCACGTAAAAGATCCCTTGCCAGTTGGAATTCGATATAAGAGCAGGCCGTAGTGCCGCTGTCGGGCAAAATTTCCCCTCATAGCACACTGATAATATTTGGACAGGGTGTGTTACGTTTCCCTCTGTGTGGACATTCTTACGTTTTAACCCTGTCAAGTTGTTTTAGTAGTGCAAGGCGGTTGGCGTTTCTCTCTAGGAGACATTTTTGCGCCTCGTCTTGCGATGTGTTTTATTTTTAATTGATTAGTTCATTTGTTTAATTTGGTTTATTGGTACAAGGCGGTTGGCGTTACCCTCTAGGGGACATTTTTGTGCGCCGCCTTGCTGTTGGTTGTTACTTTACCCCGTAACTCGAAAGATCATTTATCATGTTAAAAAGTATTGGGCTTATAACGGATCCTTGCGGCGTTCCGTTTTTGATTTTGAATTTTTCGCTCAAGCAGTTCCCTACGTGTACTCTGATATGCCTATCGTTGAGAAAATCTTCTATCCACTTGTACATTCGGCCTTTGATTTAGGGGGCATTTATATCAGATTTTTATAATACTTTTACAGCTGAGATAATTCTTATGGAAGTCATTTATTAGCTTTACTAAGAGAAATTCCCTCAGGTGGGAATTTAAAAATAATTTCCCATTTTAATATAAGCTTAAGGTAATCAAGTAACCTGTCTGTTTAGCAATTAACTTCTTGTCTGTGTGTTGACGGGGACAGAAAATATGAATGGCAATATGCTTTATAAGTGAAAAAAAAACAACCTTTCTTATCTGTGTGTTGACGGGGACAATATGCTTTATTAATAGTGAAACTATTATAGCCTATTGTCATTCATCCATTTTTTTTATATTTTTTTTTTATGTATTTTTCATCCACTTGATAATGTATTTAGCATGCTGACTGTAATGTATAATTTACATGCTGCCCGAAAAGGGTGTTTTATGTAATAAATCTATCTTCTTAAGATAAACTGCATTAGACTATATATTGACAAATCACACCCAATCACACCCCCAACACATTCGGACAAACATAATAAACTATGATAACATGAGAATACTCTGAGCAGAGACAATTAATTGTCAGCGGTACTAATCTAAATTGGTTTCATTTATTTATTTCAAAATAAGTTATACGATGTCGATGACCGTAAATGACAATCGACACAATTTGTAGATATAAATAAATATACCTATAGCTAAAGACGAAATCAGCCACCATACCGGACAATAAAACCAAATGGAAGGAAGAATGGGCCAGGCCATAGACTCACCAACAAGCCCCAAGGAAGAGTTGCACCGCCCTGCCATTCAACCGGACAAATCGACCAGACCGATAAAAACGACCCAAAGAAATATATATATGTACATACAGTACTATGTTTAAATGTTCGTCCACATTCATGTCTGTTTTGTCAAAATGTCCGTATGTAAATGTCTATGTGCTTGTCTAAATGTTCGTCCATATTCATGTCTGTTTTGTCACAAATTCGTCTGCCAATGTCTTAGATCGTCTCTACTGGCACTTCTTTATTTTTGCACCTGTTATATCACGTCACGTCCTGTTATTTATTGTCTTCTGTATATATATATATATATATATAATATATATATATATATATATATATATATAAATAAACCTAAATATCCATTTTTTTCCCACTAATCACATTGTAAATATTTTCACCTAACATATATATAACATGTAATTGTCTGCGATATCACTTCGGTGGAAGCGGACGTTAAATAAAGCTATTTCACATCACACATATTAATTTGTTCATTGCATTGTATATACCATAATATTGTTTCATGCATTGCAACGAAAATATATTAATTTCTTGACAATATAAATCACATGTATACACGAGTTATCTACCTTCAGGCAAGTGAGAAAGAAACTCCGATTTGGGCACAAAGCGGCAAGGCTTCTTAAATTCAACTAAATTGTTATTCTGTGTTTCCAACCATGGGCGTCACATATGGGGGGGGGGTCAGACCCCCCAATTGTTTTTCAGGGGGGGGGGGCTGAATATACTTGGATCCCCCAAAAATTTACATAGTAGGCCCGAACTCCTATTTATTTACAACAATTATTAGGATTGCAGGGGCGGATCCAGGAATTTTGCAGGAGGGGGTTTTCCAGGTTCCTTATCATCTTTATCGTTATTTTGGCATATATACATACACATTGAGCTTTGTAAACAGAGAAATTCAACGCCTCGTTTGACGTCAATTTTTATTATGCATTAATACAAGTGTGACAGTTTTTGTTTCACAGCTTACCGTTTATACGGAAGATTTATCAGTATCCACCCACATTCCCTAGTCTTTCGTCACATTTTCCTTTTAATATATATTCATTTGTCCATCCATAATTTAAATACATGTACTTAATTTATCCGGTGATCTCGATGTTGATGTTATTCTACTTTCGATTTATTTATGAATATACGCGAGTCTCGCGGAAGAACGTGGCGTTCGCGAGTAGGCGTATTTGCAAGGTATTACGGGAGTTCTCGTTGCCCGTTATTTTACGAGATTGTATATTGTATATAAGCGGTCACACAGCGCACTTTCGATAGATCTTCGATTAAGAGCTCGAAATATAATTAGCAGTATTAGAACGTGAGTGGATGTCTGAAGGTTCCTTTTTGTGTTCTTTTGTGATTCAGTGATTCCCTCCAAGTGTTCGGTGCTAAGTTATTTTGTTTAATAGTGTTTTACTACCTCTAGTGTTATTATATTAGTGATCATATTATTGTTTCATTATTACGTGTGATCAGTTTCCCAGATTTCATATATCGTTACTGATCGTGTACATGTGCGGTTGTGTGTCGACCATAATTTGGGTTTTGCCTGAAAGTGGTTTGATATTTATATCATTATCATCATTATCATTATTGTGTTATATTTTGTAATTTGATCTTGACCAGAGGATAATATATATTTATTTTTATATGAATATCTATTTTGTGTTATTGAGTAAGGGGAGACATTGTGCAAGGCGACATTGCAGTCGTATTTCATTCAATTATTATTGGAGATCCCGGTCAAAATTGGGAAGGGATTCCTTATAGTCACTCTTTAGCTGACACTTACCCATTACTAACCGAAGAGAGTTGTGATCCCAGGCGAGCTTAGAAAAACCCCTCCCAGGATAACAGATCATTAGCCGAGGTTCCACTAGTGAGTCTTTGTGATAGAGGGACCCAGTTTATCGTGGATACAACCGTTGGACGCTACAGGGTTTTCTTGGTGGCAGAGGTGGGATTCGATTATCCCTCATTGTAGAATGTCTCACTTCTCAATACATGCAAGCAACATTTCCCGCCTGTGACCGTGTTGACCCATAACTGTGTGTCTTTGTGTTATATTTAGTTTGACAACATTATGACCACGTACAGTCTGGTAGACATTCGCCTGTGATCGTACCCCTGTGCTTCACCCTAGTGTGGTTCCTGTACAAAATCCTGTGTTTGACCCAAATGTGGTAGACATTCGCCTGTGATCTTACCCCTGTGCTTCACCCTAGTGTGGTTCCTGTACAAAATCCTGTGTTTGACCCAAATGTGGTTTCTGTACAAAATCCTGTGTTCGACCCTAATGTTGTTCGTGTACAGAATCCTGTGTTTGACCCAACTGTGGTTCCTGTACGAAATCCTGTGCATATAGAGCCTTATGTGACTCCAAAAACGAGGAGGCCAAAAACGGTTGAGTTTAATATGTTTAGTGATTTGTCTGGATCAAATGCTGATTTGTGTGATCATTTGAATGCGTCTATGGACAGTGATATTACAGGCAAATCTGATTTTCAGCACATGGTGTTAAATCAATTAACTAAACTTCCGCAGAAATAGACTCTAACCGGAGACAAATGGGTGAAATTTCAGTGTAATTATGAAAATGTGTGTCGCAATTTACAAATCCTACTTCATGTGTGCACCCCACAAACCCCCGGTATCAAACAAGGGAGATAATGATTTTCATAGCCTCGTGTTAGAACAATTTAAAGTTATATCTAAAGAATTAGATTCTTATCGGAACGAGCTCTGTGAAATAAAGAATAGTGTGCAACAAAATTTCACTAATCCTGCTGTTATTGTGTCTTCGAAATGTGACGATAAAAATGCGGATGCAGATAACAGTGCCTTTTCTCCACGTGTTACGTCTACGCCTTATAATCAAGGCATGGGTAGTGTATATTATCGTAAACCAGTTAAAAATCCACAAGAATACGATGGTGCAACATCGTTGATGGACTATAAGTGCCATTTTGAGATATGTGCTCATCTAAACAATTGGACAAGTGATGAAATGGCCCTGCATCTTGCTGGTAGTTTAAAAGGTAGGGCCCAGAAAGTGTTATCCTCCATGAAAGTGGAGGACCGGAAAGTGTATTCCATGTTAATAAGCGCTCTTGAAGACAGGTTTCTGCCACCTAACCAAAGTCAACTCTATCGAGCTCAGCTGAATTAGGGGAAGCACTGAAACGGCTAGTAGCTATGGCATACCCTTCTGCGGATTGTGACTTAATGAATATACTTTCTAAAGATTTGTTTTGTGATGCACTTTGTGATGATAGAGACATGGTGTGGCAGATTCAAAGGTCTAGACCAAGCAATTTGGAGGAAATGGTAAGACTAGCGGTAGAGCTGGATGCTCACCGTGTTGCCGGCGAGTCGGACAAAGGACAACTCCGTGGTGTTGATCTTCCATCTGAGAATCGTGAACTGCAGGATCTAAAGAAACTTGCGGAGGAAATGAACAAGTCCCTACATAATGTTCAAAAACAATTAATCACTACTCAAAAATCGGACACCTCGCTCTCTAGTATTAACCAAACTGGAAAAGGTTTAGAAATACGCAGACACGACAATATTAATCATAATACAAGACAACAGTACACTCCAAGAAATTATACCCAATCACGTGACAAAAACAATTGGCGACAAACCGCTCAACGCCCCGTTTCTGGAAGTCCCAATCAACGAAATCACGTAGAATCAAGTAATGGTCTGAAAAGTGGATCGGCATCTCACGGCCCACCGAGTGAAACCGGTCTGCATGTAAAATGTATTGTGAATTCTTTAAAACTAAATTGTTTGATAGACACTGGAGCAACAGTCAGTATGCTATCTCGCACTGCCTATAATTCGATTCCGAAAGACAAAAGGCCAACTTTAGAATATACGCACCAATCTCTGAAAGC
Organism: Patella vulgata; assembly: GCF_932274485.2. Lineage (NCBI taxonomy): Eukaryota > Metazoa > Mollusca > Gastropoda > Patellidae > Patella > Patella vulgata. Next base: position 60,575,412 of record NC_065879.2, on the reverse strand, counting down.
TGCAAATGGTGGATTGATGCAAGTACTTGGGAAGGCCATATTTTCAATTGAAATTTATGGACAAGTTTATTCGCATACTCTTATTGTGGCTGCTATTGGTTCTCAATCCATCCTAGGGTTATATTTTCTCCAGAAACATGATTGTCATCTCGACTTGAAAAATAAGACTATAATCATCAATGGTGATAAGTGTGCCACGTATTTGGAAGGTCCAATCGGGATCTGTCGTGTGTCTCTCGCAGAGAATACTGTTATACCTGCTGGTCATGAAGTCTTAGTGAACGGATATATTCCACAAAAGTGTGTTAGTAAATTTTCACACAAAGAAGTGATGCTAGAGTCCTTAGAACGATTATATGAGCGAAAACATGTGTTACCAGCCAAGGTTGTGTGTGAACTTTCTGATTCTGTTCCCTGGGTTCCAGTCCGTATCCTGAATGCCAACGACTATGATGTGTTTCTAAACAAACATACAGGAATCGGTGACATTGTCACAGTAAATGTGATTGATACCAGTGATGACCGTTCAAAGTTACCTCCCAAAGTGGGTTTACCTCCCCATGTATTGGAATTGTGTAAAAGAGCGGCCGAAGGTTTGGATAGAGAACAGACGGGCGCAGTCACAAACTTATTATCCAAACATCAAGACCTATTTGCAGCCAATTCTATGGAACTTGGTAGGACAGATATGGTGAAGCATACCATTAATGTGGGTCACTCTGAACCTATAAAACAACGACCAAGACGTGTAGCCCTTCATCAGAAACAACAGATGGATAAAATGGTGGATGAAATGTTGACAAGCGGTGTTATTGAACCCTCTTGTGCTCCCTGGGCCAGTCCAGTCGTACTTGTTAAGAAATCAGATGGAACTTTGAGATTTTGTGTCGACTACCGGAAGTTGAATTCATTGACAATTAAGGATGCATACCCATTATCGAGAATCGACGAAACTTTGGAAGCATTACCTGGTGTGAAATGGTTATCTAGAATGGATCTGGCTAGTGGCTACTGGCAGGTTGAAGTAGAACCAAAAGATCGTCCTAAGACTTCTTTCGCCACCTTTAAAGGACTGTACCAATTTAAGGTCATGTCCTTTGGGCTGGTAACGCGCCTGGCACGTTCGAGCGGCTGATAGAGTCGGTACTTAGTGGTTTACAGTGGGAAGTGTGTTTAGTTTACCTGGACGACATTATTATTTATTCCCAAACCTTTGTGGAACATTTGGATAGAATTGAGATGGTTTTAGATCGTCTACGCCAGGCTGGATTAAAATTGAAGGCCTCCAAATGTAATCTGTTTCGAGATGAGGTGAAATATTTGAGACATGTTGTGTCCTCCAATGGCATAGCCACTGATCCAGCAAAGATTGAATGTGTACGTGGGTGCAGAACGCCAGTGAATGTAACTGAAGTTAGGAGTTTCCTTGGTCTTTGTAGCTATTACCGACGGTTTATCAAAAAATTCTCAGATATCGCCAAACCTTTAAATAAGTTAACTGAAAAAGGACAGGAATTTAATTGGACCAATGAGTGCGAAAGTTCATTTCAGACATTAAAACTTCGTTAAACCGAAAGTCCTGTGTTAGCCTATCCGGACCCAACGAAACCTTTCATACTAGACACGGATGCTAGTGGTTATGGTATAGGGGCGGTTGTGTCTCAGGTGCATGATGGTGCCGAACGCGTGGTAGCCTATGGGAGCCGATCTCTGTCTAAGGCTGAAAGAAATTACTGTGTTACTCGAAAAGAGCTTTTGGCTGTTGTTTATTTTGTAAAGTATTACAAAGCTTACCAAATACCAAATAAATTTACAAAACGCTGGAAAGGCCCTTTTGACGTCCTTAGGAAAAGTTCTGATATTAATTACGAAATTGTGGATCCTGTTACTAAGCGACGCCAATTGGTTCATGTTGACCGCTTACGCAAATATGTTCAACGTGATTCTGATAGTGATGACGATAGTGTTGTGGACAATGACCCTGTGGACATAGTTGACCAGGACCACGACAATTTAAGTGTTAGTGACGTTACGGATGATTTAACTACATTGGGTTTTGCTCCTCGGGAAACTAGATGTGGAAGACGGACCAAACGCCCTACACATTTCGATGGATATGTTTTGAGTATTCCTTCTCTTTCAGATATGGCTACCTCAAGAAATTTATCCGAGTTTCGGTGCCCCTATTGCCCGGAGGCCAGTTTCACCACCCGCTCCAGATTGGAACGTCATTCGCAGGGATCCGGACACAGATTGTTGGTTTTGGAGATGGAGAAGTTAAGGAGAGAAGAACGGGAGAGCGAGAGAGATGGCAGTAAAGATGAAAAGAAGAGAGATGGTAGTAAGGATGAAAAGAAGAAGGGTGGAAGTAAGGATGAAAAGAAGAAAGATGATAGTAAGGATGAAAAGAAGAAGGGTGGAAGTAAAGATGAGAAAAAGAGAGATGACAAGAAAGATGAAAAGAAGAAAGGTGGAAGTAAAGATGAGAAAAAGAGAGATGACAGGAAAGATGAAAAGAAGAAAGTTGGAAGTAAAGATGAGAGGAAACCTGGTGATAAAAGAGATGAGAGGGAACGAGATGACAGAAGGAAAGATGATAAGAAAAGAGGAGAGAAAACAGCAGATCTTTTGAAGAAAGGTGGAAGAGATAAGGACACTGAGAAGAGGGAGAAAAGTAAAAGAGATGAGACGGAAGAGACAGTAGAGAAGAACAGTGTGGAAGAGAATGGTGCTGGAGGTGGATTGACTTGCGTGTTCAAACTACGGAGGATTGTGTCCGAGTTAGGAGAAGAACCGACGCTGGATTTCAGCTTGTATAGTGATATAAGTGAAGAAAGTGAAGATGGTGATGGACAGGAGAAGGTAGTGGAAAGAGAAGTCGGGGTTGATGGAGCTGATGATAGAATGATCGATGGTAGCACCAACACGGAGAAGATGATGACTAGGGATGTAGGAGTGCAGTGTTGCCATGTAAGGTACAAGAAGAGAACTGAGGTCGAATGGATGATGGAGAATAGAAGGAAGAAGACGGTGGTGTATGAGGCTGATTGGGAGGTTGATTTGGGGATGCAAGATGATGGTGATGATGAAGAAGATGAATGTTAATTTATGGCTGTTTAATTGAAACGATGGTATATGGTTATGGAATATGGTGTAGATAATTTATGGTATGGTTATGGAATGAATGGTGAAGAAGATGGTTCGATGGTTTATGGTACACGATGGAAAGGCCTAGATGTTGAAGAATATTTATATTTATGTTTAATTGATATTGTTATTATGATTTGTTAAAAGTTGTTTTGTATATCATTATCATTTCCTAGATTTTTCATCATTTTGTATTATTTTATATTTCTTAAATAATTCCATGAATGGCAATGCGGGACGCATTGGGCGGAGGCGTGAGTAGTGTGACGGTTTTAGTTTCATAGCTTACCGTTTATACGGAAGATTTATCAGTATCCACCCACATTCCCTAGTCTTTCGTCACATTTTCCTTTTAATATATATTCATTTGTCCATCCATAATTTAAATACATGTACTTAATTTATCCGGTGATCTCGATGTTGATGTTATTCTACTTTCGATTTATTTATAAATATACGTGAGTCTCGCGGAAGAACGTGGCGTTCGCGAGTAGGCGTATTTGCAAGGTATTACGGGAGTTCTCGTTGTCCGTTATTTTACGAGATTGTATATTGAATATAAGCTGTCACCATAGAGCTATATATAGAAACTAGAGTCCGCACTGATCACGTGACAGCGTGCTGACATGGGGCCTTGTCCGCCATGTTAGTTCCGGGGAGTTGACGCTGACGACCATTAGATCTTTTAAATCGTGTTTTATAATCAATATGCCAGAAAGTTGCTGCTGTTTTGGCTGCTCAAACACCCGAAAAGGGGTAGTGGAATAGCGTTTCACAGGTTAGATTGATTTATCAACTGTACCTATCAAAAATCGGTCCATTCTTCTACTTCTAGCACTGGGTTAGGGTCAAGCTCATTCCAATGTAAACGTCAATAGGCCTACTCAATAACAATCGAATTAATGTCATTAATTTGATGTGAAGACCTAATCTAAAAGTCATTTTAAAATAAAAGAAACGCTTTTTAACTACTAAATCTTTATAAGAAACTTAAAATATATAATAAATTTTCATGTCATAATATTTTTCTAAACACAAACAAGTTCGCCTAATGAAGAATGAAATGGGGTTTAACGTCCTAGCGGGATAATGAAGACGGTCATACACCATAATGGCAGTGTGCTCTAAGGGGAATTTTGCCCGGACAGCAATTGAATTCCAACTGGCAAGGGTTCTTTACGTGCACGCCAAGGTGTAGGCCTACACAGGACCTCGGTTTTTCGTCCCATCCGAACCAGACGCTGTCTCTGCAATGCTCCCCGAAAACAAACACACTCATTACTCAACCGCAACCTCACACAATGGGCGCCTACCCCCCCCCCCCCCCGCACACACACACACACAATTTGACACATTTAACACCTTTTTTTTTAAAAATATAATATTAAATTATAATATTAATTATATCGTCTAACTCGTAGGCCTATGTGTCATAGAGTCAACTGGCGGGGTTTCGATTCCCCGGTTGTACGTTACAAGGAGTAGGGTCGCCTGTCCAAACTCGTGGGTTTTCTCCAGGTCCTCCGGTTTACTCTCACTGCTAAAGACCCCTACGCGCAAGCGAACTATTGAAATAAAAAAATTAAACCAGGGTAATTCCACGGTAACGGACGTACATTTTGAACTCGCCATATTTTTATTACTTCCAATATTTTCTAACCATGAATAATTAACTGTTTGAGTTTTATATAGCATTAAAGACATATGATTTCAGTATCAATTGACATATAATTTAATTTGTTCATGAACACTGGAAATAAATATTGGCTCTTCAAAGTATAGGTACGGACATACAGAAATGAACAGTCACCATGATTTGCCTGCATGAACATAGTTTCAAAACTCTGTGAATTGTCTTGTGGAATTTAAAAGTTTTAATCCTTTTAAGAAAGGGCACTAATACTACATGTGTACTGCATAATCACTTCTCACATTTGGATTCTTGTAACCCAGTAAATTAGAAATTATTGTGGTAACGGAAGTACATATTTTCTGGTAACTGATGTAACCCATTACATTAGATATGTAAACTTACAAATAATCGGACTTATAGATAATAATAATAGTTAACTCATTTGAATTAATGGAGCAGTTACTTTCCTAAAAACGTTACTCCTTGAATGAAATATTGTGACCCTAAAATTTTGGCAACGGACGTACATTTTTACCCTAAAATTTTGGTAACGGACGTGCATACATCTATGAAATCCTAAGTAATTCAGAGAATTTTGGCAAATGATTTCTTTTTACGGTCATAGTAACAAGAATGAATTAGCTTTAAATATGAGTTTTTGAACAGTTCCATCTATAAATATGAATAAGAGAGATAAAATGGAAATATTTGGTAACATGAAATACTGTGAAAAGTAACGGACGTACATCTATAAAAACCCACGTTATTCTAAGAATTATTGCAAATCTTTTCTTTTTACAGTCATTATAGTAAGAATGGGTTATTATAGCTTTAGATATGAAGTTTTAAATAATTCCACATAAAAATATGAATGAGAGAAAAAAAATATAAATATTTGGTAACGGACGTACATTCTGATAGTGATATTTTTCAATGTGGGTTACCTTCACAAAAATATATTACTTTTATATTTTAATGTATAAATATCATGTTTATATACATTGTCAGATAACTAATGCCAAATCATTCATTATGAGCCAGAATAATCAAACAAACACAAAGTAAGAAAATACAATAGAATTATAAATTCGACATTTACAACGTAAACCTTGACACAAGACCAAATAAAAAAAAATTGGAAGAGTCTCCACCCAAATTGAGATTTTTCCTCAAAATATGGATTATTTCCCACCATATAAGACACTATTTTTGTCCACTTATCAATTAATTAAATTTTTCACCTAATTGTATTACTTTAGCGTGGAATTGCCCACCATATGCCATATGTTAGTCCCGAAATGACCTATTTGTGTCGAGTGGACGTTAAACCCCATTTCATTTCATAAATATTTTTTTCATTCTGCAAACATATTTCCTTTATTGTTGTTGTTGTTCTAAAACTATTCATTTCTCTACAGGCCATTAATTTCTCTTCACTTTTTAAGTTCCACAAATTTCTAAAAATAATTAACAAATAAATAAATACCGGTAAATAGAAATACAACTTTTACGCAGGCTATTAATTTTTCTTCACTTTTCATTCCCTAATTTCCTAAAATAAAATAATTAACAAATAAATAAAAATACCGGTAGGCTACATATAATTCTGCGGGCTATTGATTTCTGTTCACTTTTATTGTAAAAAAAACCCATTCATTTCTCTACACTCTTTATTAATTAGTTCCATAAATTTCTAAAACAATTTAACAAATTTACTGTATAGGAATAATTATTGTGTACATTGCACTAATTTAAAAGATCAATATTTTAATAAAAATTAAAAGAGAAAGCGAAGGTAAGTACAACTAATAAACCAACTACGGAGCCAATTCCATCGACATCGACGCCGGAAGAACCACCAAAGGCAACCCGCTCAGAACCACTACCAAATACAAAGACCCCAAATAAGAAGACCAACCCAAAGAAAAAAGAGGAACCAAAAACGAAAGCTGATAAAACTCACTTTATTCCGAAATTCAAAACGGAGAGTGGTTTCATGAGCTTCATGATTGAATTCCTGAAGGTGGCAGTGTCAAATGAAGACCAAACGACAAAAATGGCAAGCCTCCTAGGGAAACTTAGAGCGTACATGGTCAACGCAGACGCTCTAATCAACTCTATCAACACAGTCAAGAAAAGATCCAGAGATGAAGACGAGGAAGATGAAAAGAACGATCAAGAGGTAAATCTCGCTCTACGTAGAAGGATATCTCATGTTCGCCACTACAGCACTGGCGATATGCCCAGTTGCTTGCCGGTGTTAATACCAAAGGCGAACACAAATGAGGTACCTTCTATGGAAAGCGAGACACCAGTAGATCACTAGAACACAACCAATGAGAGGCATCAATCCGGACAGTAATCATGGCTGGCCAGGTAAAGGTTCTTCAACTTAACGTTAACGGACTGGCCCCCAGATGTGCTGAGCTGAGAAAATACATCACCCGCAACCCCAAAGATGTAATTTGCCTCCAGGAAACCAAGCTACTACCAACTAAGAAAGACATCTACCTACCCGGATACACTTGTCAGAGAAGGGACAGACCGGGCAGCACGACTCGTGGCGGCGGTCTTGCCATCTACGTCAGTGATAACTTAAATTATACTTCTGTTATGCTGGACGTAGCGGGCCCTCTAGAAGCAATGGGCATAGCCATCACATTGAGCAATAATAAAAAATTGACAATAGTGAATGTCTATGCACCCCCAATAGTCACGATAAAATCAGTAGACTTCCAGTCACTTCTCGACCAGCTTCCGCAGGGCGAATCTGTGTTTTGCGGGGATTTCAACGCAAAACACGCTCTGTGGGGGTCACCGAGGAATGACTGTCGGGGGACTAGCCTGTGCTCAATAATCGAAGGGAACGACCTATGCGTACTAAACGACGAGAGCCCTACTTTTGTTGGAGGAAATGTCCCACCTTCACACCTGGATCTCACGCTCTGTGCGCTTGGTATGGCAAACCGCTGCGACTGGCAAGTACACGAAGATGAAACACTTGGCAGCGACCATCTACTGATAGAACTCTACATCCAATGTGAAACAACCAGGGAAGTCTATAACGGAAAACCCAATTGGAAAATAAGAGGCTGATTGGGCTAACTTCCGTGTAGGCTGCCTTGGGTGGAAAGAAGAAGACATCATCGATGTCAACATCGACGTGTACGCAGCCAACATCACGAGTGCTATTATAGGTGCCGCAGACGACTCCATTCCCAAGACTTCTGGAGGGCAATCAAGGATTAGAAAATCTTGGTGGTCACCAGAATGTCAGAAGGCGCTACGCCTACGGAAACGCCACTACAATGAAGTCAACCACCAAAACTACCTGAAGTTGAAATACGCTGCAAGAAACACCATCCGGAAGGCACAAAGCGGGCACTGGATGACATTCTGTAATGCGTTGAATCAAAACACGCAAACAGGTGCCGTCTGGAAGAAGCTGAACGCCATGAACGGGAAGCGCAGATCATTCAACATACCAAACCTAAAGAATGGAGATGAGTACGTTACCAACGGCAATGAAAGGGCAGATCTACTTGCAAAAGCTTTCGCTGACGCAAGCAGGGACGAAAACCAATCACCAGAGTTCCTGAAGAGAAAGGAAATCTTTTACTCACAGCACCCTTCATTAGAAATTGAACCTAATGAAGGGACTAAACCAATCAATCTACCCTTCTCTGAGGAGGAGTTAAATAAGGCTCTTTCCCTCAAGAAGGATAGTGCGGCTGTGAGAACAAAGTAAAGTACTCAATGCTCAAATATCTGCCTAGAAATGCCAAAAGGATACTACTAAACTTCTTCAACACATCCTGGCTGGCAGGAGAGGTACCTAAAGAATGGCGGAAAGCCAACGTCATCCCTCTTCCAAAACCAGGTAAAGAGAAAACAAAGGCAGAGTCCTATCGACCAGTAAGTTTGACATCCACACTGTGCAAAACCTTGGAAACAATGGTTAACATACGACTACAGTTCTATCTGGAGAGCAACCGACTGATCGACGAAAATCAAAGCGGGTTCAGGAAAGGACGTTCAACAATGGACCACTTGGTAAGACTGCAGCAAGTCATGTCGCAGGCACTCCTCTCTGGGAACCTGTTATGTGTCGTGTTCGTAGATTTAACTAAGGCTTTCGATTTAGTCTGGCTAGACGGGCTGCTCTTCAAGTTAGGACGTATTGGTATAACGGGCATAATGTTTCGGTGGATCAAAAGCTTTCTGAGCGATAGAAGGATACAGGTGAATGTTGGCAGATTCCTGAGTGCCGTGCAAACATTAGAAAATGGCACGCCTCAGGGGTCGGTTATCAGTCCCACTCTCTTCAATATCATGATCAACGACATACAGAAATCTTCCTACCTCGACGCCAAAACTGAGTTAGCTAAATTTGCTGATGACAGTACCATATGGAGGAAGGGGAAGAACTTCTGTGAACTACAAAAGAACATGCAGAAGGCCTTAGACAAATTCATGAAATGGGCATACGATTGGGGATTCAAAGTCTCGGAGAAGAAAACAGTCGGCATGCTTGTAAGCAGGGATAGTGGGATAAGCAGAATGACTCTGTGTATGAACGGGAAAACCATCGAGTTTAAAGACCAAACCAAGTTCCTTGGCGTAATATTTGACCGAAGGCTGACCTGGAAACCGCACATCGACGAGACTGTAGATAGATGCGCCAAAATCCTAAACTTAATGAGGAAAATAACGGGCAGCACTTGGGAGGCCAACAGAGTTACACTAATGATGGTGTATCGTGCTCTAATACGATCTGTATTAGACTACGGCTCTCTGGCCTTCATGAACTGCGCGCCATTACTCTTAAGGAAGCTTGACACCATCCAATACAAAGCTCTGTGTATTGCGACTGGCGTAGGGCAAGGAACTGGGAGAGAGGCACTACTGCAGGAAGTCGGGGAGTTGCCCCTATCCCTAAGAAGAAAAGAACTAGCGACAAGGTACTGGGCTAAGATCTCGCAACTGGGCGAAAGATCCCCAACCTTTGTCAGTCTACAAAAAACAAGATATGTGAGAGATCCTAGAAAGAAAAGCTTCGGCCAGCGTATCAGAGAAACAATCAAGGAACTGCGACTGGGGGAGCTCGTGATAAATGAACACGACCCCCCAGCGATCGCCCCTTGGACGCTCCCTATACCGCCGGTTAATCTAGATCTACTACAGAAAACCGACAAGAAAAACAACCCCACCGCAGCACGCGCTCTCTCTCTAGAACACCTGGAAGACAACTGGCCGTCTGATGACTGGGACCATGTGTACGCGGATGTCTCACGCGATCCTGAAAGGGGCACCAGCTCGTTTGGAGTATACCTGCTAAACGGGGAACAGGGAATAAGCAGGAAACTGCCCAATAATTGTTCGGTGTACACTGCAGAGCTCGTGGCCATTCGTGACGCCATATCATGGATTTCCCATCAAAAGACTAGTAAGTTCGTCATTCCAAGCGACTCTCTGAGCAGTCTGATTTCAATCCAAAATGACAACTCGGACTCAAGACCAGAAGTCATTTTGGAAATCAGGCAGCTGTACCAGGGGGTGTTAGAGAAGGGAAGCAAAGTAGAACTCATGTGGATTCCATCACATGTTAACATTAGAGGAAACGAGGAGGCAGATCGACTAGCCAATGAAGGTCTCAAGGACACAACACCACTCCGCACCATAGACTACAGCACCACGGAAATCTATAGTATGGTCAAAAGACAGGTCAATTCAATCTGGGAATTAAATCTCGTTGAACTTGACACATACAGATTCCGACTGGATGACAAGATCTACACGAAGACAACACTCAATCACCCTAGAAGAGATATTTGTAGATTTATATCGAAGCTAAGGGTGAAAGAGCGGCTGCGAGACTACAAACACCAAGTCATCATCTGTGAGTGCGGAGAAGAATGTACCACCAACCATGTCCTGGTAGACTGCAAGGTATACAAGGAGGAGAGAATGGAACTAGTGAGAACAATGGAGACCAACAACATACCATTCAACACTAAGAATCTACTCTTCCCGAGACCAGATCTGAAACTGCAAATCTTCGAACAAATCCACGCCCTAATGGACACAGTTGGACTAAGTAGAATAGTGAAGTAAGAGGGGGTCACGATTAGACGGGCCCGGCATCTAAACACTAAACTACATAGGGGATTTATACCAAACTGGCAGGATAGTGGAGTAAGGGGGAGTCACGACCAGACGGACTCGGCATCTAAACACTATTACGCCACAAACAGACACCAAACCTACAGAGTGGGATAGTGGAGTAAGGGGAGGTCACGACAAGACGGGCCTGGCACCTAAACACAAATCCCACAAAGATGACATCTACCAAACTAGCAGGATAGTGGAGTAAGGGGGAGTTACGGTCAGACGAACTCGGCACCTAAACACTATTCCGCAAACAAACACTAAACACTATTACCAAACCCAGAGAGGGGGATAGTGGAGTAAGGGGAGGTCTCGATAAGACGGGCCTGGCACCTAAACACTAACCTCAAACGACGACATCTACCAATCCAGAAGCGGACGAGATCATCTACCAAACGATATGTTTTATATTAAATAAAGGGAAGAACTTCCCACTAAACCAAATCCATGGCCAAAGGCCAAATGGAAAGATTGCAAAATCATATTCTAAAAAACAGGAATCAGCTTCGGCTCTCCTATGTCTTGTCTGCGATATCACTTATGTGGAAGCAGACGTTAAACACCAAGTAGTAGTAGTACACAGCATACTTCCGATAGATCTTCAATTAAGAGCTCGAGATATAATTAGCAGTATTAGAACGTGAGTGGATGTCTGAAGGTTTCTTTTTGTGTTCTTTTGTGATTCAGTGATTCCCTCCAAGTGTTCGGTGCTAAGTTATTTTGTTTAATAGTGTTTTACTACCTCTAGTGTTATTATATTAGAGATCATATTATTGTTTCATTATTACGTGTGATCAGTTTCCCAGATTTCATATATCGTTACTGATCGTGTACACGTGCGGTTGTGTGTCGACCATAATTTTGGTTTCGCCTGAAAGTGGTTTGATATTTAGGCCCTATATCATTATCATCATTATCATTATTGTGTTATATTTTGTAATTTGATCTTGACCAGAGGATAATATATATTTATTTTTATATGAATATCTATTTTGTTGTTTGTGTTATTGAGTAAGGGGAGACATTGTCCAAGGCGACATTGCAGTCGTATTTCATTCAATTATTATTGGAGATCCCGGTCAAAATTGGGAAGGGATTCCTTATAGTCACTCTTTAGCTGACTTACCCATTACTAACCGAAGAGAGTTGTGATCCCAGGCGAGCTTAGAAAAACCCCTCCCTGGATAACAGATCAGTAGCCGAGGTTCCACTAGTGAGTCTTTGTGATAGAGGGACCCAGTTTATCGTGGATACAACCGTTGGACGCTACACAACGACACAAAGCATTAATTGTGATATCACATAATGTCTATATCATTATCTCGTGCTTTGAGTGCCCATCCTGTCCCACATCTGACGATAAAGGATAAAGCACACGGCCGAGAAACTTTTCTCTTAAAAAGTGTTGATTTAAAAAAAAAATTATGTAGCTGAGCAGGGTGGGGTTTCGCCCCCCCCCCCCACAACCCCCCTCTGGATCCGCCCCTGGATTGGTTAAGATTCTACCTGTATAAAACCTGTACATATCCCAATATGGTTTTACATTGCTAAAATATAACAGAGAGAGAATCATCCTGGAAACATGTGTGAAGTGAAAAGTAACTGTGTTCCATAAAATTGTGTCTAGTTAGCCTGTCAGTAATATTTTGTAAATATCCCAGAAGTATAATTTAACGCATCACCGCTGCCGCTGCTTATGGAAAAAAGGGCTGTTCTTTTGGTATACTTTATACACACAGTACAAGGTTATCAGTTTGTGACCATCAACCTTATGTTTACTTTTTGAAATCCATTTATAATACACAAAATGTACAAAATACTTTAAATATCCATACAACTTTTTTGTAAATGTCAATGTGTAGGCCTATATGTATATATTATTGTAGTTAACAAGGTGATTGTCAAATATGCATCCTCATAACTAAAGTTACATGATCAAGTCTTGTTTCATGTGGATCCTCCTCATAAAAATTCCCCTACTAAACTCTCTTTGTCGTGTTGTTCATAACTTAAAGTAGCTAAGTCTCTAACTCAATATCATCCAAAATCTTCAACATTGAAAACACAAATTATTTGTCAATTTAAATCAACATTGATGCTGTGATCTTACCGGAAAAAGATGGGCTTCTGATATCTAATATTTAAGACAAAATAAACATTTTACCATTGGTACACGAATCGTGTACTATAATGCGTTTCAGCCCCAGTTCTAGCAAGAGACTCGAGGAACGAGGCTAGACATATTGCACCAAATATTTCGCGGAACATAACTGATTTGAAATTAGAGTAAAAACGGAAACTATTGAATGTATATCAGTTTATATACATTCATATTACAGTATTATATGAGTTGCGACCCACTTGTGTCAATTTCTAGGTCCCAAATGTTAGCGATTTAGCTCCTTTAAGCGTAACATTCAATATGTAAAAGTCATGAAAAAAATATGAATACGGCACCCCCTGACTTAAACATGATAAACATTGTATTGGTGTGATGTTTTAGTTTAACTCCTTAAAATTAAAATATGCCAAAACAGTGTTTACAGAAGACTGAAACTTTAAAAAAAACAATTATGGGGGTGCCCCCCCTCTCATTGAGTGGGAGGGTGACCCTCCCCTCCAGCGTCACAGATTGTCAACATTTTATATAATTTCATTTGCGGACCCCCCCCCCCCCCCTAATATATATTTTTCACGGCTACGCCTCCGTTTCCAACGTCAACATTTTGGAGTTATTGGACAGTTATTGGGTGTTATTGGGTAATTTGACGTGCCGCTCTAGTGGGACCACAAGCTATAAACAGGATTTTTCGTACAATCAGGTGCCATAATTCAGGAAGTTACGATCCGATATGCGCAAATATCAAAAGAACCAAGATCTTTGGGTGATAAACATGCATTTCAAGTTTCATCAAAATCAGGTGAAAATTGTGACCTCTAGAGTGTCCACGAGTAAAAAAAAAGTGACTTTGCGTACAATCAGCGGCCATAATCCATGAAGTTTCGATCCGATACATGTCAATATCGAAAGAAACTGATCTTTTGGAGATAAACCTATATTTCAAGTTTTGTCAAAATCGGATAAGAATTGTGATCTGTAGAGTGTCCAAAAACAAATTGTGGATGGACAGGGGCGACGACTATATACGTCCACATGAAAATATGGGCGTATAAAAAGGGCAATTTGGCAACAGTAAACTATCAAATATCGATATACAATATTGTGATATGAGTTGAAATAATGGTGGATTTTGGTAGATTTGAGTAAATTCTCCTACCGACGACAAGGTACATTTTCTTTGTTACCCCGGGGATCACGTGGCTAAGTGGGTAGGACGCTAGCTCGCTAGCCTGGAGGTCGGGTGTTCGATCCCTGCATTGGCCGAGAAAGTGCATCCAGATTTTCCGGCGTGGTTCTCCCTTGTCAGTGATGCAGGACGGAGGGGCTGACAAGGAAAGCTGTCTAGTCGTTCGGATGGGACGAAAACCCGAGGTCCTGTGTACACATTGGCGTGCACGTAAAAGATCCCTTGGCAGTTGGATTTCGATATAAGAGTAGGCCGTAGTGCCGCTGTCCGGGCAAAATTTCCCTCATAGCACACTGTATGGCGTATGCCCGTCTTCATTAGCCCAGGTTAGGAGCAGAACAGTAGGACGTTAAACCCCATTTCGTTTCGTTTCGTTTCTTTGTTACCCCAGGCTGGCATCCTAGTTGACACCGACTGTTTCTTGCTTAATCATTGGTACCGTTGAATAAAAAAGACTGTGGTCTGTTTATACTATTTATTTCTATCTAATATATATATATATATAATAATAATAATAAATAAACTGAACATCTGTCAATCAATCATCCATATGTATAAGGCCACAGAGAAAGACAGTAGACGGGGAGGGGGAGGAGGGGGTATTTTACAATTTATAGCTTATTTCAATTATTCATTTGAAGATGATGTTACTTCAGGTAATTTACAGTGAATAGATTTTGTATCTTACTTTAAATGTTGACATTTCATATAACTTAAAGATAGGTTGCCAGGCAACAAAATAGACAATTTCATACAGATGACATTATAATTTTCGTCGGTTGAGGGTTCAGAAGGTTCTAAAAATTGCTGAAATTCAATAGGCTTCTTCGTTTCACTAATCTAAATAATACATATAAATTTCTGAAAGATCGGATGATAACTTTTGGCGTTAGAGGGTTCACAAGGTTCAATAAAGTGAGATTGGCCCCCTACGTCTATGGAAGAACCAAGTAAATAGAGCAAGAAAATAATCACAAGGTTCAATAAAGTGAAACAAGGGCCATAACTCTAGACGTAATAAACAGAAATTGCTGAATTTCAATAGGATTCTGCGTTTCACTAATTTAAATCATGCATATAAATTTCACAAAGATTGGGTGATAATTTTTTATCGTTAACAGAGTTAACAAGGTTCAATAAAGTGAAACATGGGCCATAACTCTAGATGTAGTCAACAGAAATTGCTGAAATTCAATAGACTTCTTCGTTTTACTAATTTAAATAATGCATATACATTTCAGAAAGATCAGATGATAACTTTTGGAGTTAGAGGGTTCACAAGGTTCAATAAAGTGAGATTGGCCCCCTATGTCTATGGAAGAACCAAGCAAATAGAGCAAGAAAATAATCATAAAATCACAAAATTTATGCATCACCTTTTCATTGGAATGCTGGAAAGTCTCCTGTTTTTAAATGTGAAATAATTATAAATTGAACATTGTAAATTTGAGATTTGCAGTTCACACTATAATAGTTCAAAAATAGATATTGCCGATAAAATACAAAGTCTTTATTGCATCGGGAGTTGATAATGGTCTTGGTAAGTTAATTAATGTCTAATTAATAATTTATGTAACATTTAAGGCCTAAAGTAAGACCTGCAATAGGCAGATTTAGCTCTTTCATAATGTACAGAATGTTTAATTAAGAAGAATTCATATTTGCAAATCAGCATCCACAATGATCAATTTTAGTGAATCTACAGAAACGGTAAATTTCTGTTTTATTAAACTAGACATTTCATACTTTTTCAAACATGAAATTGATATTGCAATAACAAAGCTTATCTTTTAAATGTATAAATACATGATCGCAGACATTCCCTACCTGGCTGTTGATTTCCTTTATTAACACCATTTTCTATTAGTTTAATGTATATCAGTCAAAACAACTGGATACTGGGGATTAAACAAAGTATTTTTATAAATCAATTAAATGGGCATTGACACTTCAAAAATAATCACTAAAATTTATTTCCAAAAATCAACAAATTTTTTTTTACAAAATTCTTTACTATTTTAAGTAGGCCCTATATGACAAGAAAACATGAATCCATTACATTTAGAATTTTGCATATTAACTAATGCGAACTTTCATTTCTGCATTTTTGACTTTTGATTTAATTTTCAATCTATCAGATAAAGCAGAATTTGGTTTCTTTTGTATCTCAATATTTACTCTATCTGTAGATTTAAAATTTTAATTGTACACAAACACCCACTTCACAAAGCAAATCAACAGATCAAACTTAGTGAAATTAACAATTTCATATTTCATATTTATGAATCAGTGTGCTGAACATTTCAATGTGTGGTTTGGGTCTAATGGCAATAAATTATGTGAAATAAACATTTTAAGTTGAACATGTGACTAGCCCTATTTAGCATAAGTATTTTATGTCTTGAATGAAGAAAATATATTTTTCTCTGGTTGCATATTTCAACGGTTTCAGTTTTATTCAAAGATAACATAAATGTTTAAACATATGAGAATAACATTGAGGCGCATTCCGTGAATATGGTGAAGGCACAATATATATTTCACAACAAATTAAAATACGTGAAGTGAAGACACGTTGTTGAAGGCAAATGAGTGAATGATACATGAGGAGGTAAGGGGAGGCAAGGTAACACTACTAACAAGGGAAATAACCTATCAAAAATGGTCCATAATGAGCTTCCAGAGCTTGGGAGCAGGGACACATTTCTATCCCGACATGGATATTCATATTTAAGTTTGTAAGTACAAATAAAATACTGAAATAAGTTGGTTAATATTAAATGGTAATATCTAATTAAGGGAATATAATCTGATGAGTCACATGCTGATTTTGGATATATGAATGAAATAGTTATGAATGTTTGCACTAGAAATCAATCATTATGTTCTACTTGACTCAGAATTTTAAATAAAATCTTTTGTTACATAAATTTTGACACAAAACTTTTATTATAAAATTCAAATGAGGAAACTAAGCACATCTGCGGCAATGTCTCACAAATGATTTATTCTAGGGCGCACTAATCATTAAAAATGATAATTCCTCTAACTCTCCATTCCATATCGTTAAAAGTTTCGAAATCTGAATATCTAAAATAGCTAGGGTAGGTCTAATATCAAATACACAGAAATTCCTTAAATTGAATTATCTCCCTTTAATAGTATTCCTGATATTTGATCTGCATTTAAGTCTCCATTTGTTCATCTTTAGGAAATGATATGAACATGATATTAAGGAACTGTGATTGGCTGACTATGTTATCATTCAAGTGTTTTACAAAAAGAAATGATGTTATTTAAAATGATCTTAATCCATCACATAAATTATAGTTATCAAAATAAATTCTTAAAAATACAATAAAATATGAAATAACATTTTATTTAGGTAGTAATTTGGTGGCATGTTGGTAGTGGTTTCAGGCTTATCTTAAAAAATAATCTTTTCAGTATAAAAATCTGTTAAGTTATTATAAATTACACAAATTTGATTATCAAGTAAATTTCTAAATACTGGTAAATAAATAAGTAATTAAGTAAATATTTAATGGATAAAAAATAAACTTGCAATATTTAAATGAATGAAGACAGTTTTAGAATATAAATGGTTGGAAAAAAGGGTGTTCTATTTGTCCTCAATTATAAACTGTGGGGTTTTTTTTTGTATCTCATAACTCTTGAAGACATTAAAACCAGCGGCTGCCAGGAAGGATACACCCACATTTTGCAAGAGATGGATAGAGAACAAGCTAAAAACAAACAGGATTTTTGGTACAATCAGGGTCATTTTGTCGGGCAGTTTCATTTCGATTTTCCATTATGGTGAAAAAATGGTTTTTAAAATCGGAAAAAAAATTGTGACCTCTAGAGAATCCGCAAGCTAAAAATGCGATTTTCAAACAATCAGGAGCCATAATCCAGGAAGTTACGTTTGGATATATGCGATTATCAAAGGAACCAAGATCTTAGTGTGTAATGGTGATATATTTGCATGTTTTTTTTAAATCAGATAAAAATTATGACCTCTACATGGATGGCAAGCTAAAAACATGATTTTTTGTACACTCAAGTGCCAAAATTCGAACTCAATAAACATTACGGTGTAACAGTGATATATTCGAACGTTTTTTTTAAATAGGATAATAATTGTGACCTCTAGAGGGACAACAATCTAAAAACGAGATTTTTCGTGCAATCAGGTGCCATAATTCAGAAAGTTACAGTCCGATATGCCAGAATATCAACAAGAACCAAGATCTTTGGGTTATAAACATGCATTTCAAGTTTCATCAAAATCTGATGAAAATTGTACCATATTTTTACCCTATTTGAGAACGGGGTGCGGCCATTTTGTCTGTCAGTTTTGGTCCGATTTTCACGAAATTCGAACTCAACCATCCTTAGGGTGTAACGCTGATTTACTAAAACTTTTTTTTTAAATCGGATAAAAATTATGACCTATAGGGTCCACAAGTTAAAAACGTGATTTTTCGTACAATCACGGGCCATAATTCAAGAAATTACGGTTCGAAGTGCACGAATATCGAAAGAAACCAAGATCTTTGGGTTATAAATTTATATTTCAAGTTTCAACAAAATCAGATAAAAATTGTGACCTTTATTGGGTCCACAAGCTAAAAATGTGATTTTTCATACAATCAGGGGCCATAGTCCATGAAGTTATGGTTCGATACATGTGAATATCGAAAGGAACCGAGATCTTAGGGAGATCAACCCATATTTCAAGTTTCGTTGAAATTGGATAAAAATTGTGACCTGTAGAGTGTCCACAAACAATTGTGGACATCTGGACGGACAGGGGTGACAACAATATGTGGGCGTATAAAAAGCTACACACATTTAAACCTAAAACTAGATATTATGAAAAAATCTACTGATTAACTACTGATTAACATAAATAAAGAGCTCTTTTTCTCGATTCTAAAAGATGTTTAACATCGAAACCATTTACATATCTCACATATTTTAAAGATAGGTTGCCAGGCAACGAAACATACGCCCACAGCAGCTAAATCGTCCGGGCAGTCAACAAGTGTTGTCGCATATTTTTACTTTTTGGGGTAATGAAAATTTATTATACACTAAAATCTGATCAAGGGTAACAACTCATGAAGTAATTATCAATCTGAAGTCAATTGAATGATAACTTTAGCCTCTAGAGCGTCACAAGATTTTTCAAAGTGATCAAGGGCCATAACTTTGGCAGTAATTATCGGAAATCGTTCAAAATCAATAGGATTCTTTGTCTCATGACCTCAAATACTGTGTATAAATTTAAAGTCAATCGGATATTAACTTTAGCCTCTAGACCATACACAAGATTTTTTGAAGTGATCAAGGGCTATAACTCTGGCAGTAATTATCAAAAATCGCTGAAAATGAATAGCCTTCTTCGTCTCATGACCTTAAACACTGTGTATAAATTTAAAGTCAATCGGATATTAATTTTGACCTCAAGGGCGTCCACAAGATTTTTTGAAGTGATCAAGGGCCATAACTCTGGCAGTAATTATCGGAAATCGCTGAAAATCAATAGGATTCTTCGTCTCATGACCTTAAACACTGTGTATAAATTTAAAGTCGGACGGACGGACAGGGGTGACGACAATATACGACCACATTTCAATGTGGGCGTATAAAAACAGCAAATGGAATGCTTTTTAAAAAAAATCATTAATATTTAATTTGCCATTTTGTCTTTGATATTTCCAAAGAAAAATCACTATTTTTGCCTTATAAATTTAATGTTTTATGAAATTAATGATATGCAAAGAGTGGTGACATATGCATGTACTTTCTTACTCAATTATTTTTGCATTTTCTCATTAACTCTAAACCATTCAATCACAATGTTTTATTAATTAAAGATATACATTTCCAAAATGACTTACTTAATTGATGAGTGATCATGAATGCCATATAAATTCAAATTTAACTAGAAATAAATTTCATGTGATTTCTTCGGTTACTTCATCAATTGTGATGCGATTTATTTTCGTTATTTAAAAATTATTGTTAACTTATTTTTAAAGTGATTTATCACTTGCCATTCATATAAATAATCTAATTTCAAAAACACATATAATGAATTATAAATGTAAAGATGAAAACCCCCTTAAAATAAACTAGATCTACAAAAGTGTTTTTTTAATAAATATACAGAAAAAAATTTAAGAGCACTCTTAGACTAACAACATGACTTGGATATATCAACACAGAATATTTACACAGTGTTTGTACAACAAAACCTAATTCTAATTCTAGGCCTATATTACACCCCAGTGCTATATAACATTTGTTTTTTAATCAACTTTAGAAATACTCAAATTTCAAACTCACTCACTCTCTCAACATGTATTTTTGGACTGGATTGATGCAATATATATAAAAAGTAAATTTACATAATTTACCTTCATCATAACCACTTGTAACAAGCAACTGAAATCTGAGTATAACTTAGTTGACTAGAAAAGAAATAATTTATGGCCTGGAGCCCAGGTTTAAATCTGTACGTTTAAGTAAATTTTTGTAGAAATGAATTTCCATGCAAAAATCATTTTATCTTTTAGAACCTGCATTTGAATCTTAAATCTAGTAATCTGTTAATGATAATTTATCCAATAAGGATACATATTTTAACTGATGTACATGTAACTAATTGTCATTCAAATAGTAACCAATTCTGTAAACAATCTGTATCTTCATTATTCATTGCATACTCCATGTTTGTTTAGCAATGCTAACAGTTATAAATTCATAATGTAACACTTTATAGTTCAATATATACACATATATAATCAAATACTTTACTGAATGATGACATCCATTGTTGTTTGATCACTTGACAAATTCACAAGTTCAAAGAATTTTGACAAAATGTAACTTGATCTCTTCCTTCTGTCAAAATTAGTAGCATGTAGATATTCTAGTTATATAATTGAATGTTTCAATTCACAAATAAGGAAATTCACTACAGCATTAAGCATATTTATGTATCATCCATTCATCCAAAAAATGAAGAAAATAAATGAATCCATTATGAAATCTATACCGTACAACATCACAAACCCAGATTTAACATAAACTATCTATTGCATATCAAACTTTTTAAAATGTTTTTTCACACTTTCGTTTTGTTCTGGGGTCGTGCCCTGTGGTAACGATACAGCACGCTGTTTTTTATTCCGTAACTTGCTGCCTTTTCGCTTTAGCATTGTTTTTATACTCTTAAACGGATTTGATTCACTCGGTGTTGGTGATGGAATGTTCCGACTAGGCTGAACGCTTGGTTTTTCTACTTTCAAGTTTTCAACACTAGTGTGTATATTCTGATCCTTTTGTTCATTCTGACTGTTTCCAATGGATACGCTATGATCACGGATGTCTGTGGAATTTGGGTCAATAATATGGCTATTGTCATCGGAACTGTTAGTAAACGATTCTTCATTACTTTCCGTATTAACACTCAAAGCTTCAGCACTGTCACATTTCTGAAAGTCATTCTCATCAGGCAATTCCAGTAACGGAGACTGCCCAAGACCTTGAGGGTATTCTGCGATACTGCGACATCTTTCTTTACGATCGACCATGCGCCTTTGCACGCTGGACAGATTTTCCTGACTTCCATATCGAAATGTTCCTTCCTCCAATGTTTCTAGGCGATCTGGAGTGTGAAGCTCAAAGCTGCTTTTATGACGGCGAAGTTTATCCCGCATTGTGCCCCAACGTAGTTTGATGTTTTTTGGTGATTCCTTTTCTTTAAAACTCTTGTGGGTGGTTGGGGAAAGATCATTGGTTGATTTGTTGATGGTTTGAATTAATCCATTATTTCCATTATTATGTAATTTTAGAGCGATGGAGAGTTTATCATTTCTTGCGGACAAGTCTTCTATTTTAGCACTTTGTCTATCAATGACTGTTTCTTTCAATTCTAATAATCCGAGAATTTGTTTCTGTTCACGACGAAGCTGCCCCTCAAGGAGAAACAGACGCGATATGATTGCGCTGATTTGATGATCGTGCCCCACCTGTTTACTCTTCATCTCCAGCTCTTTTTTACGTAGTTGAGCTTGAAGGGAGGTAACCGTTAGATTGGTGTGTATCTGATGTCGGTACAGATGGCTCTGTGATTGTTGAAGTATTTCCTTTGTAGATTTCACTTCTTGTTTCAACAACTCTATCTCTTCCTTCATCTTAAAATATACAAAAAAGTTACAATTAAAGACAATATTTAACAAATTGGGTTTGAAAGCAAATTCTTGACAGGTAAAAGACAAATACTAATTTACTAATTATTGTCAATTGATCAGGCAGGCTATTTGTTCTCAGTTTTTTTGAGAAATCAGCCAACTATTAAAATGGGTTTGTCACGCCTTTCGAACACAATAATTCTGCTCCTTAAGGGTAGAATGTTCAAACTTGAGTAGATGTTCATTAGGATGGTTGACGAACAATTTGATTGTTTGAGACATTGGAACATGATAACTTTCATTCTAATTGAGTGAAATTGATGAAACTTCTTGTAAAGTTTCATTACATTAATACCTTGAATAATGTTGATGATGCGTATTTATTGTAAAGGATAAACAGAGATATGTAATTTGATTGATTGAGACATTGGACATTGGAACACAATAACTGAAGGGAGATTGTTCAAACTTGGTGGAAGTGTTCATTAGGTGAATTTCTTGAGTGAGTTAAATGATGTATGGTACACTGCCTGCTTATACAACCATGTATGACAAACGATGGATTGTGGGACATTCAAGGGGCAACCACAATATGGGCCCATAAAAATGTTGTAAATCAAACCAATGACTCAATGGATGAATTTTTAAAATACACATATTTGCTGCATAGTTATAGTAATAATGCTTGAGGACAGTTTGTTAATGTTACATTTGTTTAAGTAAATCTGTTATGTTTTAATATTATGTATGCAATAAACCTTACCATGTCTCTGACATCATCACACCCACTGCTTAGCGTCAATTGATTTACAGCCATGAGGCAAACTAATTTAAATATACATACAGATTTTCGTTCCTGTCCTCACAATTATCTTAGAGAACACATTTCACAGATGAAAATTCCTCACAAAATTACTTTTTCCATTATATGTCTCGAGATACATTGATAAGTCCATGAACAGAAATTCAATATATCAAGAGGTGTGTTCTCGATTTAAAGGAAGTCTAATAGATAACATATAACATTACAATGATATCAAATAACCCAGAAATTAAAGCAACACTTGTAAAAACTTTGTGAATTTAACTGCTCAATATACTTTCCAGCAGAAAAATGGGTAAAAATATCTGAATCGATACTCTTTTTTTTACAGAGGCCAAATTGTCTAACGTAGAGGTTTCATCATAAGGTTTGATCCCCTGCTTGTACGTGATCTCATGGGGTTTCTGCAGACTCTGGCTTCCTCCCTATTTTTGTATAGTACATAAATGACCTAGTTTGAGTTGAGAAGTATATTTTCCCTTCCATCTTGTTATTCCTATAAAAAACACCTGACATCTGACGTATTTTCTTAAGGCTGATGTTCAGAACATGTGAACGTATTGACCAATCAGATTGGTATAAAGGGATGAGTTTTGAAGTGAACTATAAGAATTCTAATACTAAAGCGTACATGAATAATTGTCATGGTTTTAGGCTTGATTGTTGGTTAGGTTATATAAGATTAACTGATAAAAAATAATATTCTCACTGATAGTACAAAGTTGTGATACAAGGTTGGCCAGATTACAATGAAGTGTAAAATACACTGCTTTATCTTGTGAACATAAACAGGCTGTATGAATTTCAAGGCAATGTAATGATAACTTTAGCTTCAAGATTTTTCTAAGTGATCAATCGAATGATAAGTTTACCTTCTAGAGAATGGACAGGGGCTACAACTGTGGCAGTAATAATTTGAAATCGTTGAAAATCTATAGGCTTCTTCGTCCATGAACACTGTGTATAAATCTAATGGCAATCAGATTACAACTTTAGCTTTTGGAGCATCCACATGCTAATGGAGTCTCTTTATGATTTGTATACTAGGCTACTGTCTTGATCAGTGGTTAATAAAATCTTAAACATACATTATACAAGAGCTAAATCTGCCAATTGCAGGGCTTTATAATTCTTTAGGCCTGAAATGTTATCTAAATTATTAATTAGACATTAATTAACTTATCCAGACCATAATCAACTCTCGAGGCATCACTAGCCTGCGATATTTACTGGATTATGATCCCATTTGCTGCTCGACTTCAAATCATAATTTAATCATGAAATGGATGATCAAGACTATGTTTTTTATCGTACAGACTTTAGTAATGATGATCGAGACTAGGCCGAAATTTCAATCGCTTAATTCTCGATTCATAGAAAATCAATTTGACTGAAATTTTCAGCAAATTGCCTTTACGTTATCTAGTTTTTAACTATTACATTGACCACTGCCAGCTCTTTATCTTATCTCCCATAATGTATCTTTAATAGATAAATTATTCAAGTTAAAAATAGAATGTATACTGTGACATTTTAATATCAGTGTTTGTGCATTACAAAAAATTACATAACCTAAAGATAAAAATACACAAATCTGATCGTCAGATTTATCTCAAAATATTCACTTAACCCAGACTCATTTAAAATATACTCTTCAAAAAAAGTAGGGGATATTGAAATGCAAATACCTATGCAGGTTGTGATATGATAAATAGTCATGGACACTTGACATGCTTTGAGAGTACATGTTTGTTCACAGATGAAGAACTTATCGCCCCAACAGAACCACTGAGCTGCACATGTGACACGCAATAGTGCCATACACGTGGGAGGGGTTCATTGTTTTAATTTGACACTTCAAGGAAAGGTTGATGAAAACTGCCGCGCGCTGGTTTATCTATCCATGTTTGCTGTCTTATCGGTTCTTGCATAAGATTTACTGTTTAGTGTATCTTTGCTTTAGTGTGTTACGTTTAATTTGATCGGGAGATGTGTTCGTCGATGTCAACGTCAACTGACAACACTGCAAGAATTGGCCGTGGCACTGCAAGAGGATTGGGTCAGATTGCCCCAAATTGTGATTGGATGGTTGATTAGGAGCATGCCACGATGAATTGCTGAATGTCTGAGGATTGGTGGAGCAATTACTCATTATTAAGACAAAAATCAAAAACGTCCATTTTAATTTTGACAGTTTATCTCTTTGCGAGTGAAATGGGGCCGTCAGATAAGCTGCCCGTATGAACTGTTTAAGTTCATGTGTAGGCAATTGGCCTGTTATTAACATACACTGGTTACCTCTAATAAAAACAACAGTGCATTTCTGCAGTTTTGTATTGTTTCTGAATATCCCCTACTTTTTTTGAAGAGTATATAAAACAATCTTCTACTAATATACATATGTGAGGTTTAAACACACTCACTGTGGTATTTAGAATTGATTCACGTACAGCTCTGATCTATATTTACACCACTAAAGTTATTTTTTATTATACTATGATAATTTTTAGCATTATCTCAAACCTAATTAGTATTTTTATAACCTCAAACATGTACTATATGCCATCACTACATATGTCTGACTACATATATAGACCCCAATGTCAAATAAAACAAATTGATTTCTCTAAAGGTTTACTTTTGTTGCTTTTGCAGTTCATGCAATTGTGCGGGGATATGTGGGATACAACTGAATTCAACTGACAGTTCCATGAAAAAATGTGACATGTTGTATACTTTTCTGAGATCAGTTGCAACTAATTTAAGCAAGCATTTTTTCAACTGAATGCAACTACACATAGTTTTGAGGCAATGTTTAAGCATTCTGTGTATTTTGTAGTTTTCCCCCACTTTATTTGAAACTGATCTACATCAAACTTCAGAAATTTTCTCTTAAAACATATTTCAAAAATTATGATGTCAATAATTTTATGGGCCAAATGGAATTGAGAAATGTGATGGGATGAAGCATAAATGACTGGGCTGATTGCCAGACACTTCAACATTTAAAACAGAATATTTGATGTCAACCAAGATAACAAAGAAGGCCTAAGGAAAGTCATTTTAAATAGTGATCATAAAAAACATTTTTCTAAAAGATATCAAACATTTTGTATCAAATCCAGAAAAACAAACTTTGTGACTATAAAAATATATAGAGTAAAAATACATTTTGCATAAATAATTTTTCTCTCAAATACTGTGAATTTCATTATTTAAATTCGAGCCGAGTATGTTCAATGATACACTTTTGTTACCAAAGAGTTGTACATGCACACTTCAATCACATTGCCAGAAATATTCATCATAAACCTTGTGGACAGCATTATTCAGAATTTTCCAGATGATTGATAGACTATAGGCTGTGGACTGTAGGTTGCACTATTATAAAGGACATCATAATTATCCAGATGATTCATGGACTGTGGGTTGCACTCTTGCAAAATTCTTAATAAATAACATGAATTCCCATGTGTAAGACTCAATTTTACTCATGTTATAAGTGTTTTCTAACCACCAGATTCTGCAAAATCTAAAATCTTCCCCCAAAGTCCAGGAAATGGCATTTCAAGGACTCTAGTTTCAAAAACTTCTTTTGAAGGGGGGGGGGGGGCAATACCCCAGACCCTCCTAAAAAGCTTGAACGTGGCTGCATATATATTAGGGGCCTGTGCATCAGGAAATGGCATTTCAGAGACCCTAGATTCAAAAGCTTATGGGGGGCGGGCGGGGAATGCATGCTCCCCGACCCTCCTAAAAAGCTTGAACGTGGCTGCATATATTAGGGGCCTTTGCATCAGGAAATGTCATTTCAGGGACCCTAGATTCAAAAACTTCTTGGGGGGGGGGGGATGCATGCTCCCCGATCCTCCTAAAAAGCTTGAACGTGGCAGGATCTCAAGAAAGAGTAATCATACAATGCCTTGTGCATGACAACTAGTAAACTACCACTGCTTAAAGCTAATGGGATTAATTGTTTTGACCTGGATGTATAACCTTTCAACCAAACAAATAAAATAGCTTTTTTATGAGAAAAATAGAAAGAACTGTTCTTACCAATTCTATTATCATGTCTTTCATTGTTTGAATAACATCAGATACCATCCTGTTTACCCCTCTGTTAATATATATTCTCTCTTATGGATGGTTCAATGTTCAAGTCTACCTTCCATATTCCAAATGCATGTGAAAACTTGACACACTTATTTAAATCACAAGTAAAACAAGGTAATTTTGATCAAGCCTAACTTAAAATAAATCAACTGTTATTGATGCTGTCTGTTGAGTCACTTTGGGTACAATCAGGACGTCCTAACAAAATCTATAATTCCAACAAACACAAATACATACAAATATTCAGATTATTAGGTCCATTGTCACAGTATATTCTAAAACTACAGGTACTTAATGTGTACTTCAACTGCAACATGTCAATGAAAAATGGCTAAAATAATTATGGATCTGATAGAAAAAGTATCACAATCACCATCCAATCAGATGTTCCTACATATACAAGTGAGAACTGATATAAATGTTCTAAATTACTCCCAAAAAGTCAAAGGCAAATTAAAAGTATGGAAGTTAAATTGTGCATCTTTAAATATTTTTTTTAGCGCCAAAAGGTAACATTTAGAACTGCACCACATAAAATAAGATTGGCTGTTCTCTGTAGGCTATTTTACAAACTGACATGCCAATTGTCCATCTGTAAAAAAAAGTTAAATCAGATCCAGATCATTGGCTTCAACACATTGACCAACTGCACTACTAAACACAGAATGTTCCTGTTTTATGATAATGTGAATTTTACTCCCGAAAAGTCAATGTAACAAGGTGCACTGTATCAGTAACAAACTAAACCACATGATAAGAACTGTTAATAATCCTTGGTTGCCTCTACTTTAGGCCAAGCCAAAGCAATTCAGGGTCATGAATAAATAGCAATACCAGTCTGCAGTAGATATCACACCAGTTAACCTCCAGTAGAAAAGAGTGAACAAGTATTATTTTTTTTTTTTAAATTCCCATCCCTTCCCCCAACAAATAGAAATATAAAATTTGAGAGGTATTCCAGAAGAACTAAAACCAAAATTTGTGTGGCCTTACTCCCCGAAAGTCAATCAATGATCCCTTGAATTGTAAATCTTGTTGAAAATTTTTGCAGAAATGATGCTGTTTTTGTGTTTGATCTGACCGATGTTAAAACCAGACAAAATAAACAAAGAAATATTCAGATTAAACGAATCAGTAAACACCTTAATAAAACAAAGTATTTCATACAAATAAAGTTATTTGTCAGGTGAAGTTTTTGATAACACAAGATTGTCACACTACAATAAAGTTTACACATTTTACTGTATTCATAACTTTGTGTGAACATGACTTTTGGAAATTATCACATAAGGGTTATGTTTACACCACAGTGTTATCAAAAACTGGCATGATCTTCATTTTGATGAGGAATATGTAAATATAAATTTTTTCATTGAAGTCTAATTTGTCAAAAAGGAGAAAAAAGACATATCTACAGCAAACCCAGAAATAGCACACATTCATCTAACATCGTCTGATAAAGAGATAAATCAATTTAAATTTCCTGCAATTAATATTTACCAACTGACACTGACAGTGTTAAAATGACACTGGAACTATCAGATCTTAAAAACACTGTAGTATGGTAGCAAATCAACCCTTAATGCAGTCCTAACTAACAAACTGCACATTTTTACATCAAAAATTAACAGACCTCTTCCCTTGAAAATGTCAGATAATTACAAAGTTCAAATAGATCTTGCTTATGAACAGATATCTATCTGCAAATGAAGTTTTGCCATCATATAGTTAATTCTAAGTGCCAAGAATATATTCAAGAGTTACCTAACCGAAACAAACTATAAAAGTTCTTCAAATAAAAATGGTAGATACGCTTGAGTTGAAGGAAACAGGCCGAATGTGAGAGATAGAAATGAGAGTCCAAACCCACTTCGAAAGGTGGGAGATAATTACAATAATTTATCTTAAAACACATCAAACAAAGTCTGCTAATTGGATCAATAATGATCTTAAATACCGTATAACAATCCATATACACCACAGAATGTACATGTATTTAAGGGACACAGGATGAATGAATTAAATGTCACACAAGAGAAAATATCTGTCATTAATTCTATTAGGCACGGTCTTAAAAAGTGAAGTAACAAAGAATCAAATGTTACAAAATATACATGTATGTGTGTATAACAGATCTTTAAAATGACCAGATTACTTTGATTTTGGCATGAAAAATAAAATTGTTGATTTCATTATATTTTATATGTTAATTTTATGGTTAAAACTGGTGTTGAGATATAACCAATGTTGTGCTCCACTATTGACACAGGAAGCCTCAGATAGGTTGTCAGCCAAGTCATATACGCTCCCACAGCAGCTATGTCAGAGCAGTCCACAAATATTTATTCTGTTATATGTAATTGGAGCATTCACAAGACACTAAAAACTGATCAAGAGTAACAACTTACAAAGTCAACAAGATTTTTCGAAATTGAACAAAGGCCATAATTCTGACATTATTAAACCCAAAATTGTTGAAAATCAATAGGTTTCCTCATCTCATGCATGAACATTACTTTTAAGTTAATTAGTAACATTAACCTCTAGAGCAGTGGTTCTCAACCTTTTTGGCACTAAGGCACTCTTAATGGAGTTTTGAAATTAGGGCAGCACACCAATTGAGCTCAAATGTAATCGGTAATTAATAATGTAAGCATTGTAATACTTAATTTTGAGTACCTTTACTGTCGCTGTTTTTAAATGTTATTTTAAAAAGTTTTCCTATCTGAAAAAGAATCATAGCTAGTTATTAACTATCATTTTGCAATACAGAATACACTGAATAATTTCAATACAGTCAATAAGTTCCGGAAATTTTTGTAAAGTTTAACTTCTTCATGCTAAAAGTAAATATTTCAATTTAGGTAGTATTTTGTTACATATGATTAGACATAATTTCATTTTTTTTAACATGTAATTTTCAAAATTAACTATTTTAACTTTTAGATTGAAATAAAAATATCTAAACAAGAGTACAAGACAAGTTAGTAAACTCTACATTTTCATTGGTGTTAAGACGACTTGTATAAAGTTAGAATTTCAAGATTCGGTTGAATAAAAATATTATCTGATGATAATCACATTTAATGCAAAATCTGAGCTTGGACAAAGTTTGCTCTTTAAAGTCTCTATTCTACTGTGAGCTTGAGGACAAACCATGGCATCAAACAGTGTTTTAATTTTATGATTATTATCTTATTGATGTTTAATTTGATTTTTTATGAGCTTCTTGGTCACTGCACATCAAGAACCACTGTTCTAGACTGTCCACAAGATTGTTCAAATTGATTAACATTAATCACAGGTTTGAATTTTGCTGTAAGCAGCGAAGAATCCCTGGATTTGTCAAGTCCATTTTCTCTTTATTGGCTAGTAAAAGAGTTGGAATTCTATTTAGAGTAACATTTTTAGTGAGTTCTTGTTGCTTCCCACTCCATGCACACCCACTGTCACTATACCTTTAAAATGACATATTATGTGTAATGAAAGATATTAAGTAATCCAAGAAACAGTTAATAAGTTTTAATACCCTCAGAAATCTGAAACTATTCAATGTTATTTTATAACCCAAAGCCAACTGACAACATATTAATCTTTTATCATAATTACCTCCTGAAACCTTGTAACCCTAGTTACCAGAATATAATCCTACGACAATAATCGTTCAATCAAAATATTGTTTAATATGTACGATATCAATCTCCAAGAGAATATAAAATGTTAGTGTTCCTACATCTTCCCTGATTCTCCTAGAAATTAAAGATAGGTTGCCAGGCAACGAAACATATGCCCACAGCAGCTAAGTCATCCAAGCAGACAACAAGAGTTGTCACATATTTTTCTATTGTCGGTAATGAAACATTTATAATACACTAAAATCTGATTAAGAGTAACAACTCATTAAGTAATTATCTGAAAATCATTAGAAATTGTTTGGCTTTTAGTTCTGCCCCATGTTAACGTTTAGTATACAAAACATTTAAAATCATGGATTTAGATGTTCAAGTTATAAAAATTTATTGAAAATAAATATACTTGTTCGTCTCAAGACCTTAAACTCTGGTAGTAATTATCGTAAATCATTGGGCTTCTTCGTCTCACGACCTTAAAAACTGTGTATAAATTTAAAGTCAACAGGATATTAGCCTCTAGAGCGTCCACAAGATTTTTCAAATCAAAATCTTTATATTGTACATGTATATATAGTATCAACAAAATTCTATGGCATAATTTAAAGGACAAGAACTTTACAAGTTGTTGAAATTTGATAGGATTTTTCATTTCATTCATCAGAACACAGCATATAAATTAAATAGAGCAACTACAAGATTTTATGAGGTGAACTAATGCCATAATTAACTCTGTATGAAATTCAAGGTTACTGTGTTTCACTAATCTGAACAATGCATATTGAATGAGAACTATTGTCACTAGAGCATTCGCAAGACTTTACAAAGTGACACAAGGGCCATAACTCTATAAGTAGGGTTGGGGCAATCACATTTGTCGATGCAATAGTCGCATTAGCACAAGCAAAACTATGTCTAAAACGACTTTATTGATGAAAACCATGAATTTTATTTTTTTTAACTATGGGGCAGAGCCATTTTTCAAGATGGCGGCTGAATTAGCTGGAGTTTTGGGAAAACCCTGGATAACGCCTTTATGGTACATTTTAGACCCCATAAATGTATTATGTTCGTATAGGAAATCAACCTCAACGAATTCATTCATGACCTCAAATTCGTCCTATGACATCACGTGTGACTCATAAGGCCTAAAATGACCTAAACCTTGGTTATTTGTTGTTGTATGAATACTCGATTGACGAACTTAAAGTTGTGAACGGTATATGGCTCTGAATATTTTTCTGATTGACACGGTTGGGGTGCCAGACTCGATATGTGGGCTCATACAATGTCATTCATGACGACATTGTCTGCACACTTACTTGGAGTTCGCAACTTTCAAACAAGAAACAGCTACTGTACATATTGTTATATCAGCTGTCACGACGCTGTTAACTACCGACCGAATCCCATAACCCCAAGAAGACACTTTTATCAACACGTCATAGTATTGAGAATTATTTATTATTTACATTTATGATATTCATGTTTCATCTTCGAATAATCAGTTGGAAGCACATCTTTGTCTTACGTATAATTGCCCAGTGCGAGTTTCAAAAGATTGTCTATATCATCATGTACTTGGCTTTCTGGCTTGACAACGTCCTTAATTGATCGAATCAGTTCGTCTCTACTGAACGTAACGAATCGGTATCTCCCATTATCCACCATCACGTGACGCTTTTGCCGTATATCCGGTGCGACTGTTGCATGTAAGTACGTTATTTCAGATATAAGATCTTTATCTTTGAGTCGGTCAAGTAGTTGTACATTGGAAGCCGTCACTGGACCGCCGTGCTTCTTACAAGTTTCCAGGGCAGCCAACGTCTGTGATGTCTTTTTTTTCTTTAAATCTTCTTTCTTTCGCAGCGCTAACTCTTTCAGCAGGCGAACATTCTCAAGAAAGTCCTTTTCAATTTTTTTAACTTTTAAAACTTCGTCCGACTGCCGTGCCCACTTCCATTTTTTTCGTTTCTCTTCGTCTGTTGAGCTGATGAAATTTGCTTCAACTAGAAACACGTTCGTGGCAACAATACTTTTCTTTGAATAAGACCCACAGTGGTCATTCCGCCGGAGTAACGGACTTGATTGTCGAGTCTTGCAAATTGCGATTCACACCCTAAATTCGTGTTTTAGTTTGCTGAAATCTGCCGCGTCGTTGTCGAAGAAAGTTACCTCTGCCAACTGTCTTGTTATTGTCTCCAGTATCTCTTTCATCACCATTCCGATGAGATTTCCTTTACCGGTCTTCGTCTCTGAGAATCTGTTTGAGAGTACAGCGAGTCTGGCGATTTTCTCTCTGAAGAAATCTCTGACTCCAACCCAGTTTCTGTCATCTCGACATTATAGGAAAGATGATCGTATCTCCAATAAGGCTATATACTTCAGTGCAGCACGTAAACCATTGGCTCCTAATGAATGTTGAGACTGTCAGGACGAGTTTGTTGGCATTTGCGTCCACGTACTCATCGAAAAACTCAAGGATTTGCTCTCTCATCAGCAGGAATTGTTTGGCAAGCTCTGCTATCCTACCGAAACGATTAGCAGTGAATCCACGAAACCCTTGATTCTTGTACCATTTCATCCGCATCCAGTCCGTGAAGTCCCCATATAGGGACACAGAATGAGAAGCGTGAGATGGCGATAGAAGTTTTGATATTGCAATCAGTCCTACAGTATGCACGCTCGATGATGCAGATTTCAGAATTCGGTCGCACTCTATCAGTTGGGAAAGTCCGACTTTTTTGTTCCGCTTCCCGAAAAGTTTTGTCGACAGCGTTATCCACACCCAGGATTATGTGGGCACAACACTTGAGTGTTTGTTCAGCCTGCACGCCAAAATTACGGAAGAGGAGTTTACAGTCGGCTGCCCGATCCGTCATCCAGAAGTCAACCAGACTTTTCATTTCATCGGGTGTAGTATCGGCCAGGATTGCTAGACTATTTATCTTAAAATTGTAAGCGTCAGCACCTTCCTTCCCGCCATGACAGATGTTCTCTACCAGTCCAGTAGTGAAGGTCTTCCGTTTTATTCCTGGTCCCGATACAGTAATATGATCAGTCTTCACATCCATTATTCGGTGTCCCGCTGCTTTAGTTGTGTCGTCCAGCCCAACAGATACCACATTATCACCTTTATTCATCATATGATTGGCGACCATTTCTAGGTTCATATACGAGGCATCTTCCAGATATACCATGATAGTTTTTCTGCTTGGCATAACGTACGTGTAGTCTGCTGATTTATGCTTCCTTTTTGTGGGTGTTTGGATTTCTTCTGGTTCTTCCTCTTCATCGCTACTATATTCATCCTCTATTGTCTGACATTCCTTCCAATTTTGGCCGAACACCGTGTTGGCTAACTGAACTGTTATCCCGATCAAATCAGACGTCGTCATTTTGAACTTCGAAAGACTCTGTACAAGGAATCTCATCAAAGACTCATTGAGGTGCTTTCGACTAGATCGTATCTTCAACGTTGGAAATGTCTTGCTGTCAAATGTCGGAGAATCTTCTTCTGACGCTGTACTCAATGTCGATGACCTGGTGAAGTGCTTTTTATCATTTATCTCTCAGGCAAATTCCATCGTAGAGTCATTTTCAATTTGAATTGTCTCAAACGCATTCCTCATTTCTTCTTGCTGTAAAAAACGAGTGTCTTTTTTTCTGATTCTATCATTTCGCTTCGCTTTTTATCCATTGCTTTCTGGCGCGTTTCCGTTCTCTTCGTCTGCTTCACCCAGTTTATAGGTACGGTTGTGGAGGAGGTTGCCACGTAGCTACTATGACAATTGTCTTCGTAAAAGGCTATATCGTCTGGCGTCATTCGGATCCCAATTTGTCTTTCGAATTCCTTCTCGTACCTACTGTTTTCACAGCGAATATCTAATGCCCTCTTCGTCATGTCGTCGTTGAATTTCTTCACCATTTCCACCCAATCCTGAGTTTTATTTTTCGTGCGATTATTTTCGGTTTTCCTGAACTCTAGAAACTTTTGGTAAACGTCATTTATTCGCTTCGCCGCTCCACGTTCGTACATAGGATATACATTTTTATTAACCCAGTCATTTCTTACTTCCTTAGCAACAATAAGACTTGCCCCTTCCTTACTGGTATTCCGTTTACCCTTCTCTGATCTACCACACAAGTGTAGCATTCGACCGATGAGAAATTTACCAGTTGGTAGCTTCGGTCCGGAAACAAAAACGGGTTCATGACAATAAACTTCATCGAGGAGGCACTTCTGGTTGAGGCTCCTTGTCATCGCGGCACCAATCATTTCTGACTAGATCTACTTTCGACATTCACCGAAAAACTACAAATCGCAAAAACTTACTCTGGCATGGAAACTGAGCAAAAATTTGGTCGAAATTAGGAAAAAATCAGTCACGGACGATATAGACTTGCAGGAGCAAGATGGCGTCAATTGTTGCCATATGACGTCATAGAACAAATTTGACGTCAGAAATGAATACGTGAGGTCGATTTCCTATACAAACATAATACATTTATGGGGTCTAAAATGTACGCTAACTATGTTATCCATGATTTTCTGAAAAAACGAGGAATTATTGCCGCCATCTTGGAAAATGGCGCTGCCCCGTACTAAAAAGTCAAAAAGGTCAAAGCTCCGATCGAAAATGAAAACTACATATTATTTCGCCTCTCAAATAGTGACTATTGATAGGCAAAAACCAAAATGTGGCTGATAGCCCCAACCCTACTATAAGTAAATAATGGATATTGTTGAAATTTAATAGGCTTCTTTGCTTCACTAATTTTAATAATGCATATCAAACAGACCAGATGATAACTATCGTCACAACTCACGAGTGTTCACAAGATTCCACAAAGTTATTATCAGAAATTACGCAAACTACATGAAATAGGTTTCTTCATCTCATCCGTGAAAAGCTTATACTGTGTCCACATTTAGAACTTGCCACTGACTCCAGATTAGAGCTGGGCGATATTTCGTTTTTTCGATACAAAACCGCCACAAAAATAAAGATAGGTAGCCAGGCAAGAAAACATACGCCCACAGCAGCTAAATCGTCCGAGCGGTCAACAAGGGTTGTCACATATTTATTCATTTGTAGGTAATTGAGGGACTTTACAAGACAGTTCCATACAGTCAGATTATAACTTTTGTTGTTTGAGGGTTCACAAGGTTCTAAAACTGAAACAAGGACCTCAACTCTGTAAGTAGTTTACAGAAATTGTTGAAATTTGACAGGCTTCTTCGTTTCACTAATTTAAATCATACATATAAAATTTCATAAAGATCAAGATCGGGAGATAACTTTAATTGGCGTTAGGGCATTCGCAAGGTTCAATAAAGTGAAACAAGGGTCATAACTCTAGACGTAAAGACAGAAATTGCTGAATCATGCATATAAATTTCATAAAGATCGGGTGATAACTTTTGCGGTAGAGCGGTCACAATGTTCAACAAAGTGAAACAAGGGCCATAACTCTAGACATAATAAACGGAAATTGCTGAAATTCAATGGGATTCTTCTTGTCATTAATTTAAATCATGCATATAAATTTCATAAAGATCGGGTGATAACTTTTGGCGTTAAGAGTGTTCACAAGGTTCAATAAAATGAAACAAGGGCCATAACTCTAGACATAATAAACGGAAATTGATGAAATACAAGAGGCTTCTTCATTTCACTAATTTAAATAATGCATATAAATTTCACAAAGATTGCATGATAACTTTTGGCATAATAGCGTTCACAAGGTTCAACAAAGTGAAACATGGGCCATAACTCTAGACGTAATAAACAGAAATTATTTAAATTAAATAGGCTTCTTCATCTCACTAATGTAAACGACATGTATCAATTTTAAAACAATTGGATAATAACTTTTGGAGGTAGAGCGTTCACAAGAAATTGTGGACGGATGGACGGGCAGGGGCGACGGCAATATACGCCCACATTTCCATGTGGGCATACAAAAACTGTCTTCAGAAAAATATCGAAAAAATGAACAAACCGCGATATGTCACGGTTTTGATTTTTCTGGATGATATTTAACATAAATATTGAAAAAATGTCTTTTTTTATGTTATTTACGATATTTGCATATTTTCATATATACTATTCAAAAAAAGTAGGGGATATTTGATTTTGGGGGCATAATACTAAAATATGCAAATGACTACGAAAAAAGTCACTATAGAACCTAACAGAAGAAACATTTCCAGTTACATGTGACGCCCAAACGGACCAATAGCTACCGCATGGAATGCAGGTGATGCTTGGGATCATCATGGGGGTCCAACCCAAGATTTGCACGACTCTGACTTTGAATGTTACAGTTATTGTGGCATTGAATTCCAGGGTGGAAACATCAGTTTAATTGTTTTAGTGACCAGAAAACAAATTTTGATATGCGTCGGCTTACCCAAAATGAAAGGTTACGTGCCCTTGGCATGCTACAGATCGGCACAACACAGGCGGTTGTGGCGCGGACGATGAATGTTTCTCAGTCTGTCATAAGCAGGCTATGGTCCAGATACCGTGATACACAATCTGTACAGGACAGACCCCGCTCAGGTCGACCAAGGGCGACAACTCAAGCCCAGGATCGATTTATCCGTACCTTGGCCTTGAGAAATCGTGTCATCACAGCAAATCAGATCAGCGCTCGTCTTCAAACAGACACTGGTGTGAGAGTGAGTGGCCAGACGATTCGTTATCGACTGCATAGGGGTCACCTTCGCGCCCGACGTCCTCGCGTGATCCCTTGTTTGAGAGATCATCACATTCAGGCAAGACGTCGTTGGTGTAGGGATCGTCAACACTGGGATAATCGACGCTGGAGCAATGTGATGTTTTCAGATGAGTCAAGGTTCACTGTTGATTTTTTGGACAGACGTAGGAGGGTGTGGCGTCGTCGAAACGAGCGCTTCCAAGACGTTAACGTCATCAGACATGATCGATTTGGGGGTGGTTCTGTTATGGTGTGGGGAGGCATCACTGTTGCTGGAAGAACGGCTTTACATGTTGTTGCAGGGCGTGTTACAGGCCAGTACTACCGGGACAACATCTTGGCAGTCCATGTTGTGCCGTTCGCACGACGTCATGGCCGCCGTTTCATCTTCCAGGATGACAACGCAAGATGTCACAGGGCCAGAATCGTTACAGGTTACCTCCAACAACAGAACATCACCACATTACCTTGGCCAGCAGTGAGTCCCGACCTCTCCCCCATCGAGCATGTCTGGGACATGCTTGGACAGAGGTTACGTCAACAACGTCCTGCCAATGTCCAAGAACTTGCTGCTGCGTTGCAACAGGAATGGGACAATCTGGACCAAAATGGCCTTAGACGTCTCATTAGAAGTATGCCACGTCGGATCAATGCTTGTTTGGCAAACAGAGGAGGATTTACCCGTTACTGACTTGGTTGTGATGCTGTGGTAACTTTGCTGTTTGACCCCGGGTATCATTTTACCCTTATAATGGTCAGTCTGTGCCTTACTTAGTCTAACGATCATTTGGAATAAATCGATGAATGTGAACTTCATTTCATTTTGTCATTTGTTTCTTCGTCAGTTTCATTAGGTGACTTTAATAACACTTAAAAATCAAATATCCCCTACTTTTTTTGAATAGTATATAAGCATTATTGAAATTTTATTCATGTTTTCAACAAATTTTATTCATGTTTTCAACAAATTATAAGCATGTTTAGTGCAATTCCTAGTCTCCCATAATTTTTTTTTCCAAGTAAAATTAACAGAGTGCTGGTTGTTCTGGAAGTTACAAATGCTATGTTTGAGGTCACTAGTAAATATTTAAACATGGCTGTTCTGTAAATCACACACATTTAACAACGAGTAGAAACCATCTGAGAACAAAGAAACATGGTGGAATGTTATTAGTTAATTACTTAAGGTTTTGGTGTGAAGATATTTGCGGTAGCTGTCCACAACATATTGTTGTTTGTTTTCATCCGTTTTTCCCTCTTTATCAACAGTTCAATCCACTAATACATTACATTAAATTAGAACAAAACCGTCATGACATGTTCTGAATAACATACCTCTTTGTAACCTTAACATCGTTTAGTGTTCTATTGAAAGAGATACCGCTTTCATCTTCTACTAAACATTATTGCGTTTATTGTATATGGTGTATCAACTATTTTTCATTATTATCATGGATTGTATTGTAAATAGGGTTCGGGGTCTGACATACGTATGTTGCTTGTACCCTGCATGATCTGCCATTAATTTATGCCCCATTGATTTCATAATCTAACATTAAAATTTCAAATGATGATTTCAACCAATAGCCTAGCTCTACTTGTTCAATTCTTGATATGAGCCATGTTAAAACAGCTAAACCTATATGATCATGAGTACATATTTTATACAACCCACATTAAACAGGGAGTGTTTTATTTCTGTGTACATTACCCTCTGATGAAGAATAATAATATTAATAAATGGTTTCTGTTGATTTCCCCAGAAAACAAATGGAAGTAAATAAGCTTGATTGTTTGATTGTAAACAATCCCACAAATTTGTCGTCAAATTAATGTAAAACTCACTTAAGAACATCGGTGATTGAGTTAATAGCCCATTCAACTTATCATCCTATAAACTCTACATCTTTTGAACAATAGAAAGATAGAAATTGTGAAAAATAACCTGAGAACAAGTTACAGGGATTAAAAACTCTTTAGTTTGGTCAGCAAACATTATTTATACAGTCTGCTTTCTCATTACTGCCAACAATCATTTGTTATTTGTCCAAGTGTAGGATTGTATCACTCTTACTACACCTAAAGTTGGACTTCATTGATAAATTTAAGAATCCAATTGAAAACCAGCGGCTGCCAGGCAGGATACGCCCACATTTTCGAGAGATGGATAGAAAACAAGCTTAAAACGAAAGTGATTTTTCCTACAATCAAGGGCCATAATTCAGGAAATTACAATTTGATATGCGCAAATATCAAAAGGAACCAAGATCTTTGAGTTATAAACTTACATTTCAAGTTGCAACAAAATCGGATAAAATTGTGACCTCTAAAGGGTCCACCATCTTGATATACCGTCCTTAGGGTTTAATGGTGATATAATAATACAGTTTTTTAAATCGGATAAAAATTATGACCTCTATAGGGTCCACAAGCCAAAAAACGTGTTTTTACGTACAATCAGGGGCCATAATTCAGGAAGTTATTGTCCGATATGCGTGAATATCGAAAGGAACCGAGATCTTTGGGTTATAAACTTACATTTCAAGTTTCAACAAAATCGGATAAAAATTGTGACCTCTACAGTGTTCGTACAATCAGGGGCCATAATCCATGAAGTTACGGTCCGATAGATGCCAACATTGAAAGGAACCGAGATCTTAGGGTGATAAACCTATATTTCAAGTTTCATTGAAATTTGATAAAAATTGTAACCTATAGACTGTTCACAAACAATTGTGGACGGACGGACGGACAGGGGCGACGACAATATACGTCCATATGAAAATGTGGGCGTATAAAAATTGGTTGCCAGGCAATGAAACATATGCCCACAGCAGCTAAATCTTTTGTAGATAATTAGGGGGCACAATGTTCTACAAAATGAATCAAGAGCCTTAACGAATTTACAGAAATTGTTAAAATTTGACGGGCTTTTCGTTTTACTAATTTAAATAACGCATATAAATTTCATACAGATCGGATGATAACTTTCATCATTCGAGCATTCACAAGGTTCAAAAAAGGGAAACAAGGGCCATAAATCTTGAAGTAATCATTGGAAATTGCTAAAATTCAATAGAATTCTTTGTTTCTTTAATTTAAATGATGCATATAGACTTCGTACAGATCAGATGATAACTTTCATCATTTGAGTGTTCACAAAGTTCAACAAAGTTAAACAAGGGCGATAACTCTATAAGTAATTATTGGAAATTGCTGAAATTCAATAGGATTCTTTGTGTCACTAATTTAAATGATGTGTATAAATTTCATACAGATCGGAAATTGCTGAAATTCAATAGAATTCTTCATTTTATTTAAATTTCATACAGATCAGATGATAACTTTTGTCATTTGAGCATTCATAAGGTTCAACTAAGTGCAACAAGAGTCATAACTCTAGAAGAAATTAACAGAAATTGCTGAAATTCAATAGTCTTCTTCGTTGCACTAATCTAAATGATGCATATAAATTTCCTACAGATCAGATGATAACTTTTGTCGTTAGGATGTTCACAAGGGCCATAACTCTAGACATAATTAACGGAAATTGCTGAAATTCAATAGGTTTCTTCGTTTCATGCTAATTAACATGCTGCATATTAATTTCATACCGATCGGATTATAACTTTTGTCGCTAGAGCATTCACAAGGTTCAACAAAGTGTAACAAGGCCCATAACTCCATAGAAATTTACAGAAATAATTGAAATTAAATAGGATTCTTCATCTCACTGATGTAAACAACATATATCAATTTCAAAACAATCAGATGATAAATGTAGTCTGTAGAGTGTTCACAAGACGGTGTGGACGATGGACAGGGATGACAGAAATATACATACATGTATACAACCACATTTCCATGTGGGTGTGTAAAAAAAATCAAGAAAGAGGCTTTTGTCTACTAAATACAAACTAGATTGGTTTGGGACTGAGATATGGTATTTCAGTAATTCACTTGAAAACAGATATCTTTAGCAGTAGAAATGGAATGAGGTGTAATGTCTCATCAACAAAATCATTTAAAATCAATAGGCATTTTTTCACAAAGTCTTTCTTAAATGAAATAAATAACTGTATTTTTTATCTGTCTATTCACTACAAATCTATTTGTTCTATTCGCTACAAATCTATTTGTTTTATTCACTATAAATCTATTTCTTCTATTCAATTTATATTGACTTTAAAAATGTTTATTTAAATGTAATGA
Source organism: Patella vulgata (assembly GCF_932274485.2). Classification (NCBI taxonomy): domain Eukaryota; kingdom Metazoa; phylum Mollusca; class Gastropoda; family Patellidae; genus Patella; species Patella vulgata. Next base: position 60,533,446 of record NC_065879.2, on the reverse strand, counting down.
CTGTTTAACATTCTACTGTTCTACACTAACTGAGCTTTATGCATATGCTATGAGGGAAATTTTACCCAGACAGCGGTGTTACCATCTAATCTTCATAGGATTCCAGCTGCCAGGCGTTCTTTTTCGTGTACGCCAAACAATCTATCCATATGACTAGAGGATGTCCCTGCCAGCACTATATATTCACTGAGCCACTGTGGCTCCTAAATATGTCTATTCACTATAAATCTGTGTATTCTAGCTTCAAGTTTTAATATTTTTTAAATTCTTTTTAAAGTTTGGCTATTAACAGACCAATATTTTACATAAATAATGGAAATGTCAGTATATTCGCTAGGATTCAAAAATAGATTTTTTAGACTTATTGAGTTACATTAACATAAAAAAGGAATACAAAAGTTTTGGGGTCTTTTTTAGACACCCTTTTCTAATCCCGGTGTTGGCCAAGAAAGTTAATTGGGATTTTCCTGTGTGCTTCCCCATTGTCAGTTGTGCAAGATAGAGGGCCTTTCAATGGATAACATATAGTTGTTCGGATAGTATGAAGATAGGTTGACAGGCAACGAAACATACGCCCCCGGCAGCTAAATCGTTCGGGCAGTCAACAAGTGTTGTCGCATATTTTTACTTTTTTGGGTAATGAAACATTTATAATACACTAAAATCTGATTAAGAGTAACAACTCATGAAGTAATTATCAATCTGAAGTCAATCGGATGATAACTTTAGCCTCTAGAGCGTCACAAGATTCTTTGTCTCATGACCTCAAACACTGTGTATAAATTTAAAGTCAATCGGATATTAACTTTAGCCTCTAGAGCATCCACAAGATTTTTTGAAGTGATCGAGGGCAGTAATTATCGGAACTCGCTGAAAATCAATAGGCTTCTTCGTCTCATGACCTTAGATTTTTTGAAGGGATCAAGGGCCATAACTCTGGAAGTAATTATTGAAAATCGCTGAAGATGAATAGACTTCTTCATCTCATGTCCTTAAACACTGTGTATAAATTTAAATCGGATATTAACTTTAGCCTACAAGATTTTATTAAGTGATCAAGGGCCATAACTATGGCAGTAATCATAGGAAATCGCTGAAAATCAATAGGCTTCTTCGTCTCATGGCCATAACTCTGACAGTAATAATCGAAAATCGCTGAAAATCAATAGGCTTCAATGTGGGCGTAGAAAAAACCAAGGTCTTTTGTACACATTGGCATGCATGTAAAAGAGCCCTTGACATTTGAAATTCAATATAAGAGGAGGCTGTAGTGCCGTTGTCCATGAAAAGTTTCTCTCATTGCATACTGTATGGCATAAATTTGTCTTCATTAGCCCAGACGGTGCAGAACAGTAAGACATTAAACCTCATTTTAATTCTATATAAAATCTCATATGCGATCATGTACAAATATGATACTTATTTGAGTATAAAGTAAAACGCCCAAGGTCTGGTAAAGGTTTATGTGTGGGGCTGTGCTGTGGGGTGCTATATGGCGTACATGTATATAATGATATCTACTGTGTTGTATAAAGATGACATGGGCACTACATATTGACATCTTTTATGGTACGGTACAAACATGGGGGGAACAAGCCGTTGTATCGATTCAGGAAACACATATTTTGTTTACCTAAGGTTCAAGCTCTACAAGAAAGCAACCATGTCATGATGGCCATAAACCTTCCTATCTGCAGTGAACTAAAATAAAGTAGAGTGGGGTTAACAGTCTTGCCATAACAATAATTAGGTCATTTTAAGACTAACATGACTAATATTTATTTCACCACAATTTTGTCCCATCTGAATGACAAAAGACATTTTAATTGACAGCCCCACATGTGCCACCCACAAGAAGTAGGAACCAGGCTTCAAAAATCCCAAATGTTCTTCTATGTTTCAAACCCAGGGCATTCTAGTTGTGAGGCTTTTGTCTGCACCACACAATCACTGCAGTCACAAACCACAATACAAAACTTAAGGAAATACCTGTAGAAAAGGCCCCATGAAAGGTACAGTAGTCGAACGTTAAAACCCATTTCATTTCATTTCATGTAGCCATTTCATGACGACCTTAAAACTTGTTCTTGGTGAACCACAAGTCGTTGATAATTCATGAGATTATTATAATGATTATAATCTGTCCTTAGCTGGCTTAATGACTCTTATTGTTACCTTACAGTTTTTATTGTTTTGTATTCAATGTAAATTCTAGGTCACAGGTCAAATTTCATTACTGTATTATAAATGTCAAGAACTTTACAACATTTAGAAATATACAAATTCAATTCAATTTGGCTGCTCTTTCTAAATGCTGTCTTATTTTTTAAAACAGATATGGGTAGGGCCTTTGGCGATGATGAGGATAAGGATGATGTAATTGAACAGAAAAATAACATATCAAAGAGTCAACTTACCATTATCTTTTCTTCATCTTCACTGGTTTCTATACTAACATCAGATGTTTCTATGACAACCTCTGATGTCTCCACAGAAACATCTGCAGTTTCCATAGCAAACTCTGATGTTCCCATGCCTACATCAATACCCTCTTTGACAACTTCTGATGTTTCTGTACATGCATCAATACTCTCATTGAACACTTCCAATGTTTCAGTGCAAACATCACTACTCTCTTTGACAACTTCTGATGTTCCTATGCCAACATCTACAGTTTGTATCACAGCTTCTGAGGTTTCTGTGCCAACATCTACAGTTTCCATGCCAGCTTCTGATGTTCCTACACAAACGTCAACAGTTTCCTTTGTGGCAGCTTCAGAGGATTTTGGAGCATTTTTGACATTTTCTGTAATGATTGAATCAAAGCACTTACGTTCCAGATCAACAGAACTACCTTGATATTCTAATGGTTTAATTTCAAAGTTTACGATAGAATCTTCGGTATCACATTTCACTAACTGACTCCTAAATTCACTTTCAATAATGGGCATTAACATTTCAGTGTCTTTGCACAAATCATTTACCTCCTTAGACAAGACGTCACTTGATTTTGATTGTTTATCAATAGACAACAAGAGGACACTGGGATCAGAATGTGTTTTCGGAACATCAGAGGAATTCCTATCTACTGATGTTTCTTTTTCATATGCTGTTGTTATTTCCATCTGAGAAGATAAGTCAGAAAACATCTGTATCACCTCCAATAATTCATTTGATTTTGCTTCCTCTGATGTTTCTGTTACTGATAATGAAGATGATGGTTCTATTGTTGACAATTGTTTTGATGTTTCCAGAGGTTTAGATATTTCTAACTGCCCTTTATTAACTCCCTGAGATGCTTCTGTCTCTTTTCCTTTAGATAGATGAATCATTTCCTCATTGTCTGGAGTAATAATTTCCTCTAGAACTCCTGATAGGTCATGTGGATTATCTTTCACATCAAATATTTCAGCTGCTTCTTCCTTCATACAGTCTTCTGGTACAACTTTTGGTTTTTCGGATACTGCTTCCTCCTTTTCAGATTCTTCTATTGCCGATTCCTTAATAACAGATACTTCTTCATTAGTGACAAATACTTCTTCATTGGTAACAGATGCCGCTTCCTTGATAACAGATTGTTCTTCCTTGGTAACAGATTGTTCTTCCTTGGTCACAGATGATTTTTCCTTTGGAACAGATTGTTCTTCCTTTGTAACAGATTGTTCTTCCTTGGTAACAGATGGTTCTTCCTTGATAACAGATTGTTCTTCCTTGGAAGCATGTACTCCTTTCTTGATGGGAGACCTATGTTCCTTGGTGACAGACGCTTCCTCCTTGGTGACAGGTGATCCTTGCTTGATTGCAGTTGTTTCTTCCTTTGTGACAGAAAATCCTTCTTTACATACAGGTAGTTCTTTCATATCTTGGCTTGCAGATACAGATGCTACATCCTTTAAACCTGTAGAAGATCTTTTATTTCTGTTTTTAGATTTTCTATTTCTTTTTGAGGATTTTTTGGATGAACTTTCAGGACTTTCTAATAACTCTCGACAATCAATTTGAACATCCTTACCTTCAGTGTGAACATATTTACCTCCAGTTGGAATATCTGTACTTACAGTTGGAATATCTGTACTTTCAGTTAGAATATCTGTACTTTCAGTTAGAATATCTGTACTTTCAGTTGGAATATCCTTATTACCAGATTCAACATCTTTATTATCAATTGGAAAATCCTTATTTTCCGTTGGAATAGCCATTTTTTCTGTTAATGAGTTTTCTAATTTATTATCTATTTTTTTAACAATATCGTCTGCTACATCCTTTTTATTCACAGATTGCCCAGAATTTATTTCATAAACATCTTCAGTTCCTAAATTTGATGAGAAATTATCCTGAACATTTTCTGAATCACTTTTTAATATATCAGAATCACTAGAAATTTCCTGAGATTCAGTTTTAAATTCTGAGGAACTAGAAATAATTTGATCACTTGAGTCTATGTCACCTCCGTCACTACCATCTTTTAATTCCAAATCACAACCCTTTGAATTTACAATCACATCTGACGAAGGAGAATTCGCCTCCAAAGCAGTTGATGTTGTGTCTGATGTTTTTCTACGCTTGCTCTTTCCAGTTCCTTTCTCCTTAGATATCTCATCTTTTTCGCTGACATCTGTCTCAGAACTATCAAGTTTTCGTAAACTATTCTCCTTTTCGTCTCCATCTTCACTCAACTCGAGTGTGCGATCTTTTTTGTTCTTTTTTCGCTTCTTTCTGTCTCGTTTCCGTTTTTCTTTCTTTGCTAAGCTTTTATCTGTGTCTGTCCCCTTCGCTGTGGGTGTTGAGTTTATGGCCTCAGCGGCACCTGGCACCTTTCCATCTAGGTTTATTTTTTTATCTATATTTTTAGATTTTTTATCACTAAATTTAAAATCCATCGTTAATCTAGAATTTGAATTGTTTGAACTTGAGTTGGCACCATTATTAAGCAAGGCTCGTTTATCTTCAATGATTATTTCATCAGATTGTTCAGAGAATGAATTCTCACTTTTATCCTTCCGCCCCATGTCTATTTTATCACTGGATATATTTGCATTTGTGTCTATAGTCCTATTTATCAAGTCACTAGATATATGATCTACAGCATCATAGAATTCTTCACCAGGTATTTCTGTAACAATAGACAATTCTTCTGGTACCTGAAATTATACAAAAATAAAACTTAATCAAATACATGTAGCATAGAAGTGTTTTATCTCACAAAATTAACCAATTGAAAAGAATGAATTTATACCTCAAATGGATTAGTCAAGCTGAAAATATAAATGTGAATATTTAACTTGATTGTACAGGGCCTAGTACTGAGGAATGTGTGAAAGGAAAACATTTTAATTTTGTAAAAGCAATGAAATAAACTTGTGCAACAAAGTTCACAGTGATAATTTCGAAATCTTTGTTTGGAAGATCATTAGATCTCTTGAAATCGATTTCCAGGGCTATCGCCCACTCTGTCCACAGAAAATGACGTGGGCAGTGGATACTCTGAGAATTAATTAGGCTTCGAAATTTACGATAAATGGACAGTGATTAAAGACAACATCGTCTTGTATATGCAATCCATTCTCCTTGCTAGGTACCACGTCAGCAAGTCACGTGACACAAACATGGCTTCTTTTAATAGATATTTTATAGCAGGGGTATTCCCTCAGAAATACAATGTTTTGAGAAGGATTTGAAGCAAAATTTTGATAGATTAATTAGTTTGAATATGTTTTTAGTCCAAATATATCATCAAATCACCCAGTTTGTATGCAGGAAAGTATCTTTAACCCAGGTAAACAAAGCTACAAAATCTACCTGTATTAGAAACTTATCAAGATAATACCACTACAGAATATTAAAGCTCAAGGTCTTGACGATATTTGTTGTAAAATCTAGTTACTGTTATAACTCAATATATACATCCCATTAATAGAGAAGGTCTATTTCAACATCTAGGAAAACTGGAGACATTTTAAACTTTACATAACCGTTTTAGACAGTTAAAACACACACTAAGTCAGAACGATTAGAAAACTCCAGACCTATACACTCTTTACACTCCTTTATGTGGTCTCTTATATTTTTTCAAATATCCAAAACTTGAACAACTACCGGTATATTTATAATACTGTTCAGTACACAATTATACACTAGAAATACTTCAATACATGCTAAATGGTTAAAGTACATAATAAAACAAAGTGTATAATACCTGTGTTAACGAGAATACAGGTATACCTAGTCATGTTTATACATCTACTAAAACAATACAGGTCAGGTGAGTTTACCTGTATATGTGACTAGAAGTTAATTTGTGACTTTAGTTATTACTTCTGAATCATTTGCATTACACAAGCTATATATGTCTTACCAAATGAAATAAGTCTTAAAGACAGAGGTAGGTTGCCAGGCAATGAAACATATCCCCACAGATACGAGCAGTCCACAGAGGTTGTCACATATTCATTCATTTGTAGGTAAAGTGAGCATTCACAAGATACTAAAAACTAAAAGAATCCAGACATGACCCTAATAACATTTTTTAACTGTGCTATTGAATCCATTGCAAATGACATGGTATGCTTACTGTTCTATCAAACTTCTCATTTAATGGGGAAAATGAACAAATCTGTATAAGAGACAAAGAACAATATAACAATAAGTATATCAGGTCACTGTGTCTATGACTAGAAGTTAGTGCCACCCTACAGTTTGTTATTACCTGTCACCTGTATAAAGTGAATCATCAGCCAGTGGTTAGGACAGTCTGACTCATATAAACACCTATCTCTCCCCTTCTTTCACAAAAACATCTAATAAATAGTAACCAATGGCAACTAAAGATTTGTATCAAGTTCCATTTGATTTTGAGTTAGAACTGCTACTTGTATATTTAATATAGGTAAATGTTGTGTGGTAAAGGTGTGGTGTATACTATCTGTAACACCTATATGTACCGTATGTAAAATCATGTCTTCAAGCTACTCGTTACTTACAGTAGTTTATTCTTTATTTATAGAGGCCCTAAGGTTCACATCAATATACATAATATACCTTACAGTCCTTACAGATATCACTGATAATTATTTGTGACTTCCAGCCAAATAGTTCAACCTCCCCAATAATCCTTTTTTCCCACTGACTCACGAACCAAAGAACTTCAGTTTTTTCTTAAAGAGGTATTATGCAACAATTCTAGCTTCAAATGTTATATATCATCATTTAGACATTTATTCACATGACCAGCCAATAATCAAGTCTCTAGATCATTGGATGGCTTAGATACTGAGTAGATCAGCTGATGTCTGCAATATCTGCATCAAATGCTAAAAATGGCAAAATCCTAAAATGACTGGCCAAATCAAAATTTTTCGAATATCCAAAAAGTAACTTACAGAGACTGCCAAAATCTGTCAACAGAGTTATACATTCTTATATATTAAATATCTTATTTGAATTAAAAGTAATACAAATTTAATTGCATCCTCTGTCTGAAATATGATAAAAGTAGCCATTCATAACTTTGTCCAAAATAAAGTAATTTGATTGAAATGTTATACATATTAATTTTTTGAAAATATTATAGCAAGAATGGGCAGCTCTTTCTCTATAGCTCATATAATGCCTCTTTAATAAAGGCTTGGTCTTCTCACAGGTTAATCGTGATTCATTAATCAAATATCTTATTTATCAAAGGCTTACCATAAATTATAAGTAATGTTATTGAAAAATACCTATCAAGTAGACTAGTGTGTGACAGTTGTCCCTCTTTATCTAGTAATATCAATATATAGAGTATAATAAATTAGTGATAGAGAGACCATTATTTTAATCTTTCTGGGTTGGCCCATATACCTTGGTGGTTACTATATGCACTAAATTTAAAGTACACTGGAAATTGCTATAACATTAACATAATTACCAAATAAATGAGAAATGTTACCAGATGTTCTAGACTATTCAATTGAGCAATGTAAGTGTACCGGTAAGTGTCTGAGGTAGGAGCAAACCCACACAGTAAGGCAAGTAACCATCCACTTTGTCTTGTACAAGTCTGGGATTGAAACCATGCTCATGATGGACCTAAAAGTATGTTTTAGTGCACTCGGCCACCCAACCCCCATACATTTCGTTGTTTTTGTCTTTAAATCGTTTTTTTCCTGTGAGGCCCACCACGTAAAATCTGGAAGGAATTGATCCCAGTCCTGTATCTAGGTAGGTCAAAATTGGACAAATGTCCCAGCACCCTCTCATTTAGGGGGTCACCACATATTTTGGGCTTAGTACAAGATTAAAACTTCCATTGGATAACCTTAGATTTGAAAATGAGCTAAACTTATTCCAACAATTCTGACCTATCGGTTACTGGGTTATGGTCATTTGAATAATGACGGCCACGTCCATTTTGGCCGAAATCCCCCAAATTGGGTGGACCGTTTCTCAGGAACCATTAGTCCGTTCAAGCTAAAATTTGGAATATCAACTTTTTCAGCCCTAATAGGCATATAAAACAAATTTCAGCAAAATCGAAGGGGGTACGGTTCAGCTCATTGGGTGATAATATTGAGATGGTATGGGACAAGAATGGTTTTAACATATGTTAGAGACATTAGTAAAAACTATAACCCCACCAAGTTTCAGAATTTTAGGTGCTCATCTACCGGGTTCTATCGGCTCGAAAATACGAGGCAATTTTCAAACATTTGTGTCTGAAACCATACTCAGGGCCAATTTTCTGGGAATCTAGTGAAGACTGATATGTATTCATATGTTTCTTACTTAGTGCTAATTGCAATCTCTAGATTACTTTGTAGGTCCTGGAGCAATACAAAATCCAGAAAATTTACAATTACACCAAATTTTTTCGGGTTTTAATGGCCATGTAGCATGCGAACCCTACCACTCACCAGTAAGCTTTAAGACTACCAAATTTGAGCCCTATACCTTCACTAGAAAGGTAAGAACAAGATAACCAAAACTCAAGTAAATTATTGATACATATTTTGTTTCATTAATTTTCAAGCTACAGACCACAAATTTTGCACAATTTCCAGTTTTTACATGTATAATAACATGTATTTTTTCCAGATCTTTTCAAGGAGGGGGGAGGGGGGGCGATTTTCCAACTTTCTAAACTTGACCCACTTGACATGGAATAACCTAATTTCAACTTTGGCTTGAACTCTGCTGGTAGACATTTATATGTTTATAGTGCAATCAGTTTGTCAGGAAATGTGAGATCATTCATACATTAGGCTTTAAGGTTTGCTCTGAAATTCAGCCCATCCCCCTTAAATTGTCCAGGTCCCTTCAAAAGGTAAATCCGGCCATGTGTGATTTCCATGAAACCCAAAATTAATCCCTTACTCACCCATCATGCAGCTATTGCTCAACGACACCATTTAATACACCTACATGTATATACAGGTAGATCTTATAATCTAGTTATTGAAGTATTTAGGTCAGTGACAAAAGGAATATAAACTGTTATACACAGCTCATTAATTACCTCATCAATTCATATGTGATTATTATCTCCAATTACTTTCATCGTTTATTTTAATTAATTCATGATCACTAAAACAGATCACCTTTCTTCTACCACTACATGTAAGTACACACTTATTATCTAATTAGTTATTTTTAAGGATATACTAATCCTATACAGATAATTAGGTCATATATATTAAATCAACCACATGGACACTTTTATTTATTAGTCAATGTTGATGTAGTCTTCTGAACATATATAATTTGTCCATATAGCAGTAAACATACACTAATATATAACCACACAGACATTATTTGATTGAACAAAGATTTTCACTTTTAATTATACAGAATCTATCACTGTTTGAACATGACATATATTTCATAATCATTTTCAGTATTAAGTATCACCTTATGGTGATGTTATTTTATTGTTTACATAAAGTAGAACACCACACCCCAGCTGAACTTTAACAATATCAGATATTATCATATACACCTGGTTGTGTTTGAACGTGGAATTTTGCCAAGGTCATACACCCTTAATCATTTGGATACAATCATAGATTTGAGATATATCACACCTGCCTCACATAATGTAACATCCATGATCGTCAGGTGAAATTCAACATTTCTGGCAAACTTCTCGCAGCTTGATCCAGACAAAACTTTATTGTTTGGAATAAAGGGACATTCCTGATTTGCTAGGTTCAAGAGAGTATCTTAAAAGGGATAACTCAGTAGAAACTAGTCTCAGAACCTATTGTTCCATAGATAAACCATCAAAGCAGAATAAATTTAAATATCAAACTACTTCCGTAGACGCTTGTGTTATCGATAAAATTAACAAGCCAGCAGTGGGGCTGATGTCCCCCACCGAAATCCCAAAATAAATAGATGACACATTTTAATTTATCGCACATTTATTTTTTTCAAAAATATCAAGCAATCAAACTGATTATCAACTATACACTAAGTTTCATCACTCTCTATCAGATAAAATCAAAGTTATCTTTTCCTAAAGCATTGACCAATGAAATTGCTTAGCTCTGCTTAGCTTTAGCTCGAAATGTTAATCATTGAACTCATTAATGAACATCTACATCAAGTTTAAACATTCTACCTCAATTAAAAGCAGAGTCTTGACCAAGTCTTGACCAATCAAATTGCTTATCTCTCCTTAGCCTAAGCAGAAAATTCTTATCATCGAACTTAGTTGAGGTAATGATATAATGAATCTATACTCATTTCATCACTCTCACTTAATCATAAACAAAGTTATTGTGCCCCAAAGCATCAACCAATCAGATTGCTTATCTCTGCTTACCGTAAGCAGACAATGTTTATCATCAAACTATATCAAGGCAAGGCATTTACCTAATGAACGCCTACACCAAGTTTGAACATTCTACCTCAATTAGAAGGGGAGCTATATTGTGTTCCAAAGTCTCAGCCAATCAAATTGCTTTTCGCTCTGCTTACCCTGAGCAGAAAATGCTCATCATCACTCTCACTTAATTAGAACTCAAGTTATCGTGTTCCAAAGCATCAACCAATCAAATTGCTTACCCTCCATCAAGGCATTGACCTAATAAACACCTACACAAAGTTTGAACATTCTAGCTCAATTAGAAGGAGAGTTATTGTGTCCCCAATAGTGTGGCGGACGGACGGCGGGGGACAATTAACTGCATGACAAATTAATTCATATTTTGAAGTAAATATAGAATCCGGCCACCAGCCAAACATGCAATACAGAAAATGTGGGTGATGAACAGATTCTGGTATCTAGCACATATTTTTGTAGTTTCACGAAATTTATGACGTCTCTTGATTATTTGTTAAATTTGAAAATGAAATATATTGTAGCATATAGGTATACTTCTCATTTTACTTTATAAATTTCAACTCTCTACTAACCATCCTGATCTATATAGACCGCAGGTTTAACCTCGTATATGCCAACCTCGTACACTAACCCCATACAGGCCTACATTGTTCCATTGCTGGTCCTTTTCCAACTATACTAATGTGCTGCATCAACCAAAGTCGTTTTTCCATGGTATACGGTATTTGGGTAGAATGTCAATTTGTTTCACATTTTTATTTTGCTTAAAAATGTTGAGTTTGGATGCAAGAGATAAACTCAGTAAAGCTTTATCAAATGTTTTGAATCTAAACAAAACTTAGTCATACTTTTAGTGTGTATACTTTCTTTTGGACATCAGTATATATCAATCCATAGCTAATTTTATCATCCTTGGGATATGTAGACTATGTTAACCTGAAACTGACACCATTCTTAAGTTGAACTCATTTTTGTTGTCAGAAGCTTTGTGCCCTAACTTATCCTCAAACTATAGACACTCTTCTCAATTTTTATACATTTAAGTCAATCAATGCTTGTCTACAAGTCATCACTGTAATGACCTATGTAGGTACATCTGTCACCTGAAATAACCTTGTAGATCAACAAATATTGTATTAAACAGATGCAGTCTTGAAGCAGGATAAGATAAGGTAAGATAAGATAAGATTTTATTGTATCATAACACCCATTGCAGGCCGCAATGATATGGTCACATGTGCAATGTTAGGAATGAGAATATTGCCCAAACACTGGTGTTTTTGCCAACTCTCCATCGATTTCCAACTGTCAAGGATTACTTTACATGCATGCCAGTGTGTCCATAGGTGGACCTTGTTTTTATGTACTATCCAAACAACTAAGGAAAGATATTCCTGTTTTGTTACAAAGTATCCTGCTTACATTGTCTGTTTAATCACCACATACACCAGGGTCTATAACTAAAACTTAGAATCTGTTAGATGATCCCTTTAAATATATGATAATTGAACCCTTCGAATTCATTTTACAATTCATTGGCACAGATCCAGTTGGAAGTCTTTAAAAAGAAACTGATACAATTCTTAAGACAAATTACAATATTGTTTGTGGAGATCACTTGACTAACAAAACAAAATATCCCATGTATTATATTTCATCAATTTCCACCACATACCTCAAACATCTGGCTATCAACTTTAACCAGTGACTGCCAGGCAGGATACGCCCCCATTTAGCAAGAGATGGATAGAGAAAAAACTGAAAGATAGGTTGCCAGGCAACAAAACATATGCCTACAGTAGCTACATGTAAATCGTCCGGGCAGTCAACAAGTGTTGTCGCATATTTTTCCTACAGCAGCTACATGTAAATCGTCCGGGCAGTCAACAAGTGTTGTCGCATATTTTTCCTACAGCAGCTACATGTAAATCGTCCGGGCAGTCAACAAGTGTTGTCGCATATTTTTATTTTTTTCGGTAATGAAACATTTATAATACACTAAAATCTGATTAAGAGTAACAACTCATGAAGTAATTATCAGAAAACCATTAGAATTTATTTGGTTTTTATAACGTTCTGCCCCATGCTAACGTTTAGTATACAAAACTTTTAATATCATGGATTTAGCGGTTCAAGTCATAAAAATTTACTTGTTCGTATAAAGATCTTAAACTCTGTGTGCCAATTTGAAGTCAATCGGATGATAACTTTAGCCTCTAGAGAGTCACAAGATTTTTCAAAGTGATCAAGGACCATAACTTTGGCAGTAATTATCGGAAATCGTTGAAAATCAAAAGGATTCTTCGTCTCATGACCTCAAACACTGCGTATAAATTTAAAGTCAATCGGATATTCTTCGTCTCATGACCTTAAAGTCAATCGGATATTAACTTTAGCCTCTAGATCGCCCACAAGATTTTTTGAAGTTTTCAAGGGCCATAACTCTTGCAGTATTTATCAGAAATCGTTGAAAATCAATAGGCTACTTCGCCTCATGACCTTAAACACTGTGTATAAATTTAAAGTCAATCAGATATTAACTTTAGCCTCTACGTCTCATGGCCTTAAACACTGTATATAAATATGAAGTCAATCGGATATTAAGATATTAACTTTAGCCTCTGGGCGTATAACAAAAAGAGATTTTTCGTACAATCAAGGGAACCAAGATCTTTGGGTTATAAAGATATATTTCAAGTTTCATCAACATCTGATCAAAATTGTGACCTCTATAGGGTCCACAAGCTAAGAACATGATTTTTCATACAATCAGGGGCCATAATCCATGAAGTTATGGTCCAATATAGACCTATAATTTAAAGGAGCTGAATCGCTAATATTTGGGACCTAGAAATTGACCCAAATGGGTCGCAACGCATAATGTAATCTGATTGTATATAAACGCTATTTCTAGCGTCTGGTCATTCCAGTCTATTGCGCATGCTCTCATGGCGTGACCGTTTGAATGAGTTGTGGAATATGTCTAGCCTCGTTCTTTCTGGTCACTTGTTACACATGACGCTGAAACGCACTATGGTACACGATTCATGTACCAATGGTAAAATGTTTATTTTATCAGAAGCCTACCTTTTCCCGGTAAGATCACAACATCAATGTTGATTTGAATTGACAAATAATTCGTTAGAGACTTAGCTACTTTAAGTTTCGTCAAAATCAAATAAAAATTGTGATCTATAGAGTGTCCACAAACAAATTGTGGACGGACAGGGGCGATGACAATATACGTCGACATGAAAATGTGGGCGTATAAAAATGTGGGGTAGGTCAAAAAAAATTTTCAAATTAGATTGTATGCAATTATTGTAGAACAAATCTACCAACCCATTCCTGAGATATAAAATCTTTAATTTTCAATATATTATATTTTACAAGTTTGAAAACTTGTCATGATTTGAAAAAATGATGAAATGGGGTTTAACGTCCTACTGTTCTGCTCCTATACTGGGCTAATGAAGACGGGCATACGTCATACAGTGTGCTATGAGGGAAATTTTGCCCGGGCAGCGGCACTATCGAATGCTCTTATATCGAATTCCAACTGCCAAGGGATCTTTTACGTGCATTCCAATGTATACACGGGACCTCAGTTTTTCGTCTCATCCGAAGGACTAGACAGCTGTCCTTGTCAGGCCCTCCGTTCTGCACCACTGACAAGGGGAAACCACGTCGGAAAATCTGGATGAACTTTCTCGGCCAATGCAGGGATCGAACACCCGACCTCCAGGCTAGCGAGTCAGCGTCTTAACCACCTAGCCAAAGTGACATTGTCTCTTTAACACAGATATTATTCGGACTTGTTAAGCTAATAACACCACACTGATCCTTTCAGCACACACACCAGCTATATGCAGGCCCTGTGACAAGCAACTCAGCGAGGGAGGGTCATCCCTCCCCCCCTTAGGGCTCGGAGATCACTTTGCTAAAACACACTGTTCAGAAAAGGGTCTGTTATATCTTATTCAAATATTGCCGTCACTGTAAGAATATTAAAATAAACTGAGTAGACTACATTTTGATGTATTTATGTTTAAACCCTCAGCCTCAACATACCAGACTATAGGTTAAATACAGAGTTTAATACCATACTTTATTCATATCAATCAATTCTAACTAATTAAAGTAATTAGCATTTGAAGTTTACAATGATTTCTATTGATTTCACACTACCATCTTTATTATTTCTCTTTGATATACATGTGATGGGAAATAATATGATAATGATGACCCATAGTACTATGACCAGGCATAATGACCAGTCAGGTTTAGATAGTATTTAATGTGTCATGGTTAATATCAATCAGTGTAGAAGCCAATTAGTTAAAGATACATTATGGGAGATTTTTATAGAGAGTTGGCCATTCTTGCTATAACAGTTCAAAAGTAGATGATGAAAGAAGAATATATTGAAAAATTCAGTCAAATTACTTTATTCGGAACATAGTTATCATCGTTGTAATATTTGCCTAGAAATGGTAGCGAAATGTGTCTTCACCTTCGCCGATCGTTTGATTGACAGGCGTTAACTCCACCTACATATCTCGATTATCAAGTAAAGTTTTCAATGGCATACGGAAACGCTTTACAGCGGCCTCGCTAAGTACACTCTATCATTTAGCCTCGATCTAACTGAAGTATTTTCATCAGGTTACCCCTTATTTGATTTAATCAATTAGTGAAATCCTATTTAAATCCGAGCTGTAGCTGAGCCATCCGTGGGTCTACAGAGTTGATTTGGGTCTTGTTGTTTAAATAAAGATCTAATTTATAATTTCTATAACATTTGAAGCCTAAATTAAGACTTGCAATAATCAGATTTAGCGCTTGCATAATGCATGTTTAAGAATTTAATCCATTATTGTTTATTTATGTTAATGTTTCTAGTGATAATCCTGTATAGTATATGTTTTGATGTCAACACTTGAGATTATCCATTTATAGTTACAATATAAAAAGGCTGATGTACATCAATAAGTCATTATGTCACCCGACTTAGTAGCAGCATACGTGGGTCATCCACTGTGCTGGAAGTGTAAATTGTATGTATTGAGTTATAGTAGGCTACATTTAGCTAGAAATACATGTAGAATAAATAACCTTTGTTCAATAAAACAAACCTTCAATTCAATTCAATCAGATATTTTTTTTTTGGATGACCAATTTTGTGAGTTACTTTTCTCACAATATATCATAGCAAATGTCTTCTACATAGAATCTATAATTTTCTAGCTGAATATCAACTCTTTAAAAAGTGTTACCTCAATTTCTTAAACTGCAAAAATCCTCAGTGTCAGACTCCAAATATATTCCATTAAACAAAACCGAAGAGTTAACATTGATCAACAGACAGACACAACGTACAACTACACCTAGAGACAAACTATATAATATGTACACACCTCCTGTTAGTGAGAACTTTTAGTGTAAGATTCACAGCTTCCCAGTCTCAAGGTCACATGATCAGATTCAAATATCAAATGTTGTATGGACAATGATGTTACATGCAGCAGATGCAAGTTTTTGTAAATTAAAGACTTAAATGCAAATAAAATAACTTAAATAATCTGACTTAACTATATTAGCACAATAACTAAAACACATATATAGGTTAGTGTTACCCATGTTTCAAGGTCACGGTAAAGGTCTGAAACACAGTGTACATAAACCAGAGAAAGTGACTCACCATAGACTGAAGAGGAGGAGAGTGATGCACTGAAATTATGGTGTCAAAATAGTTTTACAAATGAAATTATTTTGAGTTTAATTTACAAATGAAATTATTTTGAGTTTAATTTACAAATGAAATTAT
The DNA here is from genome assembly GCF_932274485.2 of Patella vulgata. Taxonomy (NCBI): domain Eukaryota; kingdom Metazoa; phylum Mollusca; class Gastropoda; family Patellidae; genus Patella; species Patella vulgata. The sequence goes on along the minus strand of NC_065879.2, from coordinate 60,516,797 downwards.
TCTGAGGTAGTGAGTTGGAGATGAGGAAAGCTATCTCCTCCCAGCAATCAAAAATAGAATTTTGCAGCATTCATAAACTTAATGTGTATACATTATCTTTTAATTGCTAAAACTTGGTTGTGGTTGGAAACAAAGATAATTTCCCTGAAGGAAAACTAAAATTATTATTATCATTGATTTATATAGCGCCCTTTTCATAAAATGTTAAAAGGCGCTTTACAATAAAATGATTATTATTATAAAATATATAAATATATAATTTAAATTGAACTATACATCAAACATAAGATAAAACATTAAAATATAGATAAGCATAGGTCTAAAAGAAGTCTAAATAAATATGATATAGATATAAAAAATCAAAATATAAAGCTATTAGAAACAATTATTTAAAAGCAATATTAAATAAGCATGTTTTAAAATAGATAATGAAGAGCTGCTTTTGATGAAATAGGGGATCTTATTCCATAACTTGGGAGCAGCCACTGAGAAAGCCTTTTCTCCCAATGACACAATATTGGCTCCATTTTCTTCTAAAATATATATATCTGCTGCAGACCGTAAGTTTCCAGATGGGGTATAAAAGCATAAAAGACTACAGAGATATGCTGGCGTTAGATTATGTATACATTTAAAAGTTAAGAGTAAAATCTTATATTGAATACTTAAATGGACAGGCAACCAATGCAATTAAAACAAATAGGAGTATTATGATCATTAAAAGAAGCTCCTGTTATCATTCCACAGCACAATTTTGAAGTTTTTGAAGTTTACTAATGTGTTTTAAAGGCAATCCAAGATGAGAAATGACAAGGGAATAGATTAGTGTTCTAGTAGTATCTGTGGTTATATATTTCCTGATTTTACTGATATTATAAAGATTAAGATAACCTAATTTGCAAATATGATCGACATGACTTCCCATTGACATAGTAGAATCAAAAATAGCACCTATGTTCCTAACTGCATAAACAGAATTGATTGAACTGCTATCAACATTGACAGATAGATTATTACAAATCGGTAAATTCATTTTCGAACCAATAACTAGGAATTCAGTTTTTTTCGTCACTGAGTTTTAAAAAGTTATCTGTCATCCAGGATTTAATTCCTAAAATACACTCCTCTAGCTTCAACATTGTTGGATCAATATCATTATTTTCAATGAGATATAATTTTGGGTATCATACGTATATAAGTGGAATGATAGACCATATTTTCTGAGAATTACCCCCAGTGGTTTTGTGTATAAACTAAAATGAAAGGGACCAAGGATAGAACCTTGGGGAACACCATATGCCATGGATCTTTGTGGTTTTGTGTATAAACTAAAAAGAAAGGGACCAAGGACGGAACCTTTGGGAACACCATATGCCATGGATCTTTGTGATGATGATGTGTCATTCACAGAAACACTTTGTTTCCTATCAGTGATGTAAGATTCTAATTCTAATAGTTTCAATGCATCGCCGGTTATATGCCAGATTTAATCGTCTGAGTAAAATATTGTGGTCTACAGTATCAAATTCAGCTGACCGGTCGAAAAGGATCAGAAGAACACATTCTCGATTGTCTAGGCACAGATTGATATGTTGTGAACATGTACAAGCGCTGTTTCAATGCTATGAAACTGTCCTCTGTGGCTTGGTGTATATATAGTGTGTGTATATAGTGACCACCTTTTGAAGCCAGAAGTAATTTGATCAAAAAAAGTAGGAGATATTCAGAAACAATACAAAACTGCAGAAATGCACTGCTGTTTTTATTGCCTACACATGAACATAAACAGTTCATATGGGAGGCTTATCTGACGGCCCCATTTCACTCGCAAAGAGATACACCGTCAAAAGTGAAAATGGACGTTTTTGATTTTTGTCTTGATAATGAGTAATTGCTCCATCAATCCTCAGACATTCAGCAATTCGTCATGGCATGCTCCTAATCAACCATCCAATCACGATTTGGACCAATCTGACCCACTTCTCTTGCAGTGCCACAACCAATTCTTGCAGTGTTGTTGGTTGACGAACACGTCTCTTGATCAAATTAAACGTAACACACTAAATACGCTAAACAGTAAATCTTATGCAAGAACCGATAGGAAAGCAAACATGGATAGATAAACCATCACGCGGCAGTTTACATCAACCCTTCCTTGAAGTGTCAAATTTGACAATGAACCCCTCCCACGTGTATGGCGCTAATGCGTGTCACACTTGCAGCTCAGTGGTTCTGTTGGGGCGATAAGTTCTTCATCTGTGAACATACTCTCAAAGTATGTCAAGTGTCCATGACTATTTATCATATCACAACCTGCATAGGTATTTGCATTTCAATATCCCCTACTTTTTTTGAAGAGTATATTTACATGTATGTATATATATCAACTTCAATTTGACAGTGGTCAGAAAGGGGAGTTAGTGGATGTACACACCTATATTTAATCACTTTCAACATCTTAGAGCTGCATATTGCCAGGTCTATTGTGCTGGAACTGTTGTATTGGAAACAGGTTGGATTACCCTGCAGATCTCCTATAAACCTACCGTTTAGAATTCGCAATTTTGATGAAATACAAATATCTATTAATCCTTTACCATGATTATTGTCTGATTTAGATTCACTCTTTCGATTTATGGTCCGATCGCTAACATAGTTATCAGAAAGATATTTATCAATATGTCTGAAGTCATCAAAAGGAATATAATCTTTGAAATTCTCCACTTTTGCATTAAGGTCCCCCATTAACAGTATGTCCCCAGCATCATTTAATTCATTAACATTGGCTTACAGTGTCTGAAAATTGTCGTCTGTGTGTGGAGAACCTTCTGGTGGTACGTAAGCAGCACATAAGTACAAATCTCTTTCCATTTCGAAACCTTTGCTGTCTAGTTTTAACCAGCATATATTTTTCGAGACTTGTTTACAATTTATTTTCTTGATATATCTTATTAAGAAATTTTCTATAGTAAATTGTTGTACCACCACTATTTCTCCACGCTTTGACATGTTTATCTCTATGTATAGAAATATTATTAAAATCATTGATTTTAATCTTATCATTTGGTTCAGTCCAAGTTTCTAGAATTATATTTATATCGAACTTACTAATGTTCGAAATAAAATTGGGTTCTTCGATTTTGTGCCTCAAGCCATGAACATTGCATGACGATATACTTATGTTATTTTGATACATATAGATTATAACAATTATGGAAACTCAATATAGATAAAGGCAAGATATAAACCTATGTTAAATATAATTCAGCTCTATTACATGAGCCAGTTCCTCATAAGAGACAGGTGGATTTTTGTCCAACAATCACTATTTCCACTTCTCTTGTTTGAATTTCAACTTTCATGGGATCTTTTACATACACTACTACCAACATGAACATGGGACTTTTATGAATTCTATATACCAGACCAGACCTCACAGAAGAGATCATTTGAGCCACATTAGATTTTGAATCGGGAATTTTGGGGCCAAATTAAAAAGTTCAAGATTTAAAACAAACATAAAATTTGAAAATAAAAAGCTGTATGTCTAAGCCTAATCAGCCATTTTGACAAGTTCACTAATAAATATAACAACAGCTAATATACCTCTTATCAATACATTTATTTGAATATATCTCCAAATCTTTGTTGATAATCAAAATTTTGATCGAGTATACATATATTAAATTCTTATTCAAATATATGGTTCAAGAATGATATCTGAATATCAGATGATGCAACTGACTTTTGAGACACCTTCATCTAAATAATCTAGTTCCTAAAAAAGCACATCAACAAATTTAACTGACTTATATAACTACATGTACCACTATTTATTTACCAGTACATACTGTATATCTTTAGAACAAGTTAACATATACAGCAGTTAAATATCCATTTAGGTCATTGTTACCTATATTTCAATGTCCAAATTTTGCATGTGTGTGAATGAAGTGTCTTGCCTGTGGGTTTGTTTTCTGGGTTTCTGTTTATGTGTGGTGTTGCTCTCCTGCGCTTACTATTAGCATGACAATAGATAAATTCTGAGAAAGAAGAAACTAAATACCAGAAGTATGAATCCAATAACCACACATATTTCTAATGCACAAAGTGTCCAGAAAATCAAATCCAATGATTTACCAATCACTCTCACTAGTTCTGAAAAGCACAATCCAAATATCTGGATATTGATTATCTAAGACAGACAACTTTGTAATCCAACTTTTAGCAATAGACTGCTTTAACTCACTGTATATAATATACAGTATGTAACTGTGAACTTTATAATACTACCAGTATATATATAAAATGGTATAAATTGATACAATAATGGTCTAATGATGATAATTACAGTTAACAATACCGTACATATATGACTGAGCTCCCGTCATGATTATTTATCTGAATATATGTTCGTTTAGTTAATAAATATAACAGATTGATCTTATACCTTTATTCAAAGTGTTAATCTACATGTACTATAAATACATGTAGTTGCAATTGAAGTTACACATGAACCATCCCCTGGCTAGGTCACGTCCCTTCTTTTCAACCACTAAATTGACATCCCAGATTTTATTTGGTTACTTAAAATGTTTGTTAATGTATGGGTGGTTATTAGAGTATATACAGATAGTGGAAAAAGTTAATTAAATCAATGTCTATATGATTTATATGTCAGATAAAATTGTTAATAATCCTAATCAGAGCAATAATAATATAAACAACGCTTTAAAGTAGGTCAAAGCTGCTTGCGGCAACAATTTTTTGCAACCAAATGCACTCTGAAAAATGTGTTTAAAAACTATGAATATCTTAGTCTTAGTGTTTAGCAGTGCTCAGGCGTGGATTTAGGGGGTGGGGGGGCATGAGACCAAATAGGCGTCCCCGTGAAACAAAGTCCCAAATTACATATACATGTATTATATATAGGTGTCTGAACATGCATCTACGCCGCTCGATTCCATTATATCATCATTCTTCCACTCCTGATCTGTGGTCTTATACTCTCTAATCACTATTTTATCAATTTTGACAATGGAATTCCGACAGAGTGTGACGACGACCTGGACATATAACGACAGATTATCAATGAACACGTGATAGCAAAGACAAGTGTGCAATCAACTGAAGACACGATGAAGAAGATAAATTAACGATGGACATGACCTTTTAAAATGCCTATGCATGCTAAATGAAATAAAAACATTCGCCCAATAATACTTCCGGTTTTGAGAAAACTGAGTATTCCGACACTCGGCGTTATCTGACATATTGTAACAATCCGTACGATGTCAGATTTGACAGAGTCCACTGTATTATACATAGGTGTCTGAAATTTTTTTCTCCTGATCTGTGGTCTTATACTCTCTAATCACTATCATATTCACGGTTGTAGTGAATCGCCCAGTTAGTAGTAGCACTAGTGAGTGGGTCGTGGGGCAACAGACTGTACAAATGTTCTGTCAACTCTCACAAAGCAGGCAGAATTAACATGCAGGCCTCGAGATTCTGTCCCATTTCTTATCCTCTCGTTCACAAGAATTTGCTTCCATCCCAAAAAATTAAAAGCTTAATTACATATTATATGTTGCCATCCAAATTTTTTTCGTGTCAACGGCACTCAATTTCATTATAGCATCATTCTTCCTCCACTCCTCTGTGGTCTTATACTATCTCATCACTATCATATTCATGGTTATAGTGAGCCACCCAGTAAGTAGTACCACTAGTGCGTGGGGTGATAGACTGTACAAATTTTCTGTCAACTCTCACAAAACTGGCGGAATTGACAGGCAGATCTCAAGATTCTGTCCTATTGACTTCAATTTCTGATCCTCTCACCGATGACCTTACCCCCTCCCCCCCGACCTGCCCCACCCCTGCTCCCCCCTTCAGGTTGCTCAGTGTTATAGTCACTTCTCTAAGGTTGACAAAAATCAACAACAAAGTCAATAACAATCATATGACATGAACTTTATGTCAACTTGAATAAAACTGCTTTTTGGCGAGATAACGATCAGGGAGAAGTATATAGGCAATACGATCTATGTTCTACCGGGGTGCTTAGACAGTGTTATAGCCAGTATTTTGTTGACATTAATTGTGGGGTGGGATTATGGATGGTGCCCTAGCTTCCAAATCCGCTAATCTCCATGCTGCATGAGAGTCAAGAAATATTTCCAGATCAAGTATTTTTTGTGGGACAGAGACAGTTGCAATTTCAGACACAAATATTCCATGATAATAAAAAAACCCAAAAGAATGATTGAATGTTTTTTTAAAACCTTGCTAACAGCCATATGGTTACTGTCGAATATTCATGAGGTTACTGTTGAATATTCATGAGGTAATAATATGTAAATTAGGTTGGGAAATTATTATAATTGATAATGCATACGCTTAAAATGTAACACCAAACCATATGGTAGCAATAATAAAGCAACACTTTTGTGACAATTTTCATTTTAATCAACAACACTATAGACTCATCCAACCAGATTGGATTTTTTTAAACAATATAACAGACAATGTATGAGATGTGCTACAGTCATTTTGGGACTAACATATGGTAACAATGATAATGCTATGGAGGAGAATGTTGCTTAGACAGCAGTGCTTCTGCATACACTTCTTTAAATTTCAACTGTTAATTAGGCTTCTTTTGTTACATGCATGTCAATATGAAAATAGATTGAAAAATTATGCAGCACAGATTAGGAGATAATAGCAATTTCTTACTACATGTGTACGGCCAAACCTCCACATATTGTTTCTTGATTTTCTTGGAATGAAGTTAAAAACACTGGATCTAAATATAAATTCTTATCTCATTCTACAGTCACTCTTACACGTTGTCACTGAGTAATCTCCAATAATCACTTCACAACAGTTTCTGCAAAGAACAGAGCTTTTTCTCTAAAACAATAAATCCCTTAAAAAAATTCGACAAATGGCGCACATAATAAATAATTATAACAAACTTTTACCTAATTTAACCTTTAAAGAACGTGTAATACGAATAACATCACCCTGTATAACCTCTTGTAACCAATAGTAACACAGGTAAATAAGGACTTACAGGTAGGTGATATTACTGTGACTGTCTCCTACCAGAGAATATTGATTAGATCTGTAGCAGCTGACGTCAAGCTATATGACGTTATCACACTGTAAGGAGAAGATTTATTGACCAGTAATTCTATTAATAACCCAAAAGCGCTTTACCGGTATCACATTTATTACACAAAATCAGCAGATATTATAAATCACGTTAACACAACCTGACCAGACACTGCAACCTCGACAAACACAGAATAGCAATAAAAATTTCACAGTTTTCATGCAACAAAATAAAGCCTGTAAAGTGTAAACTTGAAATGGTGGTAACTTATGTTAGTATTGACCATATGAAATCTTTTTATAGTAAGAATAAATATTTAAGATAGGTTGCCAGGCAAAGAAACTTACAACCACAGCAGCTATGTCTTCCCGGAAGTACATAAAGTACACTTTTATTTTTTTGCTAGTACATGTAATGGGAGCATTTACATAAATGTTCTTAATAATAACAAGCCAACAGTGAGGCTGATGTACCAGGCCGAAATCCCAAAATAAATAGATGACCCATAATAATTAATCGCACATCTATTTTTTTCAAAAGTATTGAGCAATCAAACTGATTATCACGAAGTTTCATCATAGCTCGATATGTTAATCATTGAACTCAGTCAAGATGAACATCTACATCAAGTTTAAACATTCTACCTCAATTAGAAGCAGAGTTGTTATGTTCGAAAGTCTTGACCAATGAAAATGCTTATTGCTCCTTATCCCAAGCAGACAATTCTCATCATCGAACTTAGTCAAGGTATTGATGTAATGAAACTGTACACCAAGTTTCATCACTCTCACTTAATTAGAACTAAAGTTATCGTGTCCCAAAGCATCAACCAATCAAATTGCTTATCTCTACTTACCATAAGCAGAAAATGCTCATCTTCACACTCTATCAAGGCATTGACCTTATAAACACTTACACCAAGTTTGAACATTCTAGCTCAATTAGTTATTGTGTTCCAAAATCTTGGCCAATCAAATTGCTTATCGCTTTGCTTACCCTGAGCAGAAAATGCTCATTATCGAACTTAGTCAAGGTATTGATGTAATGAAACTATACACCAAGTTTCATCACTCTCACTTAATTAGAACTAAAGTTATCGTGTCCCAAAGCATCAACCAATCAAATTGCTTATCTCTGCTTACTCAAGCAGAAAATGCTCATCTTTGAACTCCATCAAGGTTTTGACCTAATAAACACCTACACCAAGTTTGAACATTCTAGGTCAATTAGAAGTAGAGTTATTGTGTCCCAAAAAGTGTGACGGACAGACGGACGGACAGACAAGTCAGACAGACAGACAGACGGACGAACCCATTTTAATAGTCCCCTGCTTTCTTCAAAAGGCAGGGGACAAGCGGGGGACAATAAGAATGTGCCATTGGCATTTGTCGCTAAAATATCAAATTTCTTACAGCTTAATTCACATTAATATTTGATTATTTAACATTTAATTAAGAAAACAAAAAATGAAATTGCCAACAGGCCTACCATTAAATTTTCGAGGACAACAAAATCGCAGCAGGCTTATTGCGTAGCAAGCAGCATACTTCTATGAAATATCTTTGTACATACGGAATGGAACTGAACCATTTTTGGACTGATATTCCTATTAGAAATTTATCTTACCCAATATCCTATATCTTAGAATGGCGCATCAGTAGATTTTTTTTTTTTTTTAGATAATTCGACCACCCAGCCTCCTACATGTATGTATAACATAATAGAGATGCATTTGAATAAAATAAATGTTGGAAGTTATTATTCAAGAATAAATTATTTCTGACATATTGTCTGACAAACTGACAAAATTTTGTTTTATTTATGTTTTATGACGCACAGCAGACATTTTTACATCAAAATACTACAGGAAAAATGTCGCCAAGGTTTTGATTTATAACAGAAAAAACTGCAAGAGTAAAGATACATCACATCTAATTCGTGACACAAAATTTTGTTTTTAAATTCTAAAACTAGTAACGCCCATATCATAAATTAGTATAGCTGAGTTTGATGTACTTGAGCGCTCAACATTATGCAAATTCTATAATATGATTTATATGCACATCTACATTCATTGTTGGTCAAATAAACATGCAGCTTAAAAAGGTTCGTAAAACATGGATGAACAAGCCAACAGTGAGGCTGAAATGCAAAAATAAATATACTATGCAGCAAAAGAAACATCAGGTTGGTATGTTACTCTGAATAGACGCATTGCATAAAATTTGCCAAATGTTTTTATTGTATATTTGTGACCACATATCTCCAACTTTACCTGAGCAATAAGGCACCTTCCCAAACACAGAATTGAACCAAGATATGTTCTCAAAAACGTAACCTGACATCTGAGATGGTAATGTGTTCTCCATGATTTTCATGTAACTCATGCTGCACGAGCTGTTCACCAGGACCAGCCCTATAAAATGCATCCCCATACTTTGTTAAATCATTCACACTACAACGTCAGAAGCATGACAGCTCAGAGGAACCAGGTGTTTGGAAGACTTGATGCTGGCCACACTGCCCAAGCCGTTGCCAATCACTTCCAGGTCAATGTTCGGACCATCTACAGGCTTCACCACGAATGATCGCCCCCGAACTGGTAGACCAAGGGTTACCACAAGGCGACCGCCATGTTATCGCCATGTTGTGCGACAGCACGTGCAGAATTCCTTCACACAGGCATCTGAGACAGCACGTCAGTGGGAACACATGGAAGACCAATCAGTACCGATACAGTGTGCCGATTTCTCACCAGAGAAGAAAACATCCATTGCCGTAGACCTTACCGTGGACCGATCCTCACCCCTCGCCATCGACGTGAACATCTACAGTTTGCCCAACAACATCAGAACTGGCTACACAGGCAATGGAGAACTGCATATCAACTGTAGATGGAGAGACCAGAATATGGCGTCGACATGGCCAGCATTATTCTGAACAATATGTCATGGAACGAGATTCATGGGGAGATCCAAGCATAATGGTTTGGGGAGGAATTGGCCTGAACCAGAGAGTGGGTCCTGTGGTGTTCCAAAATCTTGGTCCAGGGAGAGGAGGCGGCATCACAGCAGTGCGCTATATCGATCAAGCTCTCAGACCCCACGTCATACCACATTTTGCACATCATCGAAACAACGTTTTCCAGCATGACAAGCCCGTGCCCACACCGCCAGAGTTACTTAGGTCTTTTTACAGCAGAACACCTTTGGGATGAAATTCAGAGGAGACTTAATAACGTTGTTCCGAGACCAAACGCAGCCAATGGATTGTGCCAGGCTTTTCTGAGAATGTGGTTCCAGGTGCCAATGACGTTCATCAATCGTCTGGTTCATCAATCGTCTTGGAATTGTGATGAATTCATCACTAATGTGTCAACATACTGTTCACAAAAAATTGCTTTGATCCGTTTAGTACGTCGTTTTCTAGAATGATTTGATTAAAGTGACTCTCTGATTTTGAAATCGTACTGACAGGGTTTTTTTGCTGTTTAGTATAGATGACACATATTAAACATATATTATGCAAAAGCTAAATCTGCCTATTGCAGGTCTTTCTTTAGGCCTGAAATGTTTTCTGGCCGATTTTCACGAAATTTGAACTCAACCATCATTATGGTGTAACAGTGATATAGTCAAATCGGATAAAAATTGTGACCTCTAGAGTGTCCACAAGCTAAAAATGTGATTATTTGTACAATCAGGGGACATAATCCATGAAGTTACGGTCCGAAACATGCCAATTTCAAAAGGGATCAAGATCTTTGGGAGACCTATATTTCAAGTTTTGTCAAAATGAGATAAAAATTGTGACCTGTAGAGTGTCTACAAACAAATTGTGGACGGACGTCCAGATGCGACGACAAAATATGTCCACATGAAAATGTGGGCGTATAAAAACTACACGAATACCTTTTGTGAAACCGATCATCATGTTTCACAAAGCCCACAGTAGACTTATGTAAATCAAACATTTTACTATACAACTGTATTAAATGTGTTTTGGGAAACTGGGTCCTGTTTCACAAAAACTTAAATCTCCTTAAAATCGTCGTAAACTAAAATTCCATCCTAACTTAAGATAGATGCGTTTCACAAACGATTTTAAGCATTTTATATAAAATTCAATAAAATAATATTTTAAGTTTTATCTTAACTTAAAATAGTGGCGTTTCACGAAACTATTTTAGGGACAATTTTAACTAAAATCAATTTCAACTTAGGACAGTCATCACCCTCTCCTGACTTAAAATATTGACATTAACAAACATTGATTAGAGCTATGCTGTTAGATCTATTGCAACATATAGATATATTTGGAATAATGAAAGTATTGCCAATGGCCCCGGGTCACATAATTTTAACATACTATCGTTCACAAAAATAATTCTCATTCAATTTCTTTTCATTGCATGGGAAATATAGCTGCGGCCCACCCGTTTTTTTTATTGTTAGTCAATATAAGCAATTAGATGACACCCCAAATTAAAATCACAAGAACAAAAAAAACTCAAACCCTTACTATTTTATATATTACCATATGATTCAAGTTTAAATTATACCATTTTCAAATAATTAATAGACAAAAAAAAAACAAAAAAAAATCTGAACTCACTGTACAAAAATATCTTAAAATTGTTTAAAGATAGGTTGCCAGGCAACGAAACACGCCCACAGCAGCTAAGTCGTCAACTCATTAAGTAATTATCAGAAAATCATTAGAATTTGTTTGACTTTTAGTTCTGCACCATGCTAACGTTTAATATACGAAACATTTAATATCATGGATTTAGCTGTTCAAGTTATCAAAATTCATTGAAAATCAATATACTTCTTCGTCTCAAGACCCTTAAACTCTGTTTATCAATCTATTGTCAATCGGATGATAACTTTGGTCTCTAGAGCATCCACAAGATTTTTCAAAGTGATCAAGGGCCATCACTCTGGAAGTAATTATCTGAAATCACTGACAATCACTGGGCTTCTGCGTCTCACGACCTTAAACACCGTGTATAAATCTGAAGTCAATTGGATATTAACTTTAGCCTCTTAGAGCGTCCACAAGATATTTCAAAGTGATCAAGGGCCATAACTCTGGCAGTAATTACCGGATATCAGTAAAAATCAATAAGCTTCTACGTCTCATGACCATAAACACTGTGCCGGACGGACAGGGGGCAACGACAATATACAACCACATTTGAATGTGGGTGTATAAGATAGGTTGCCAGGCAACAAAACATACGCCCACAGCAGCTAAATCGAGGGTTGTCACATATTTATTCTTTTGTATGTAATTAGGGGCATTTAATAGACAATTCCATACAGATGACATTATAATTTTCGTCGTGTGAGAGTATACAAGGTTCTAAAAACTAAAATAAGGGCCATAACACTGGAAGTAATCTACAGAAATTGTTGAAATTCGACAGGCTTTTTCGTTTCACTAATTCAAATAATGCATATAAATTCCATATAGATCGGATGATAACATTTGTGGTTCCAATGTTCACTCACAAGGTTCAACAAAGTAAAACAAGGGCCATAACTCTAGAAGTAACAGACGGAAATTGCTTACATTCAATAGGCTTCTTCAATTCACAAATTTAAATGATGCATATGAATTTCATACAGACTGGGTGATAACTTTTGTCGTTCGAGCGTTCACAAGGTGAAACAAAGTGAAACAAGGGCCATAACTCACAGTGTAATAAACGGAAATTTGATGAAACTCAATAGGCTGGTTCATTTTACTAATTTAAACCATACATACAAATTTTAAACAGATCGGATGATAACTGTTGTCATAAAGCGCTTAGAGTAATGTTTTAGATAAGCGCTATATAAGCACTGTAAATAATAATAATAACTAGAACTGCGACGCAGTAATGAGGGGTTTCACGGGTGCCCCGTTACCCTTGAATATATGTCACTTCCGGTACCGATGAAACCATTAAAAAGGTTTCCATATAAGCATTGCACACACCAAGTAAAATGTACGCAGAATCAATCCAGCAATATCAATTCATTGTATACATTTGTTACATGTAAGTGATCCTGACAAAATTACATTACTTTCGGTGATAATGAAAATGCTAAATTAGTTTTATGAAATCAGAAATGGCATAAGGCATCACATGGTGAAAATTTTATGTGTAAATCGAATAATAATTTCCACTTTCATAGACCAAAAACCTTGATCAGTGACTTGTAGAAAATCGTCTATTTCTCTGCAACCGTACAAGTTAGAAACCATTTTTTGGTATCTGTATGATCGTATGGGTTCAATCTATTTGTTGATTGGAATGAAATATCATAATTTTAAAAACATTACAAATCAGACTCATTTGAATAAAATATCTGTTTTAAAGGCTAAAAATACAGTTTTTGCCAAAATGACGTTACTTCCGGTGATAATGAAAATCTTAAATTACTTGAATGAAATCGTAAATGGCATTAGGTATCACACGGTGACAATTTTATGAAAATCGAATAATAATTGACACTTTTCTGGACCAAAAACTTTGAAAAGTTACCTGTTGAAAATCGTCAATTTCTCTGCAACTGAACAAGTTAGAAACCAATTTGTGATATCTATATGATCGTATGGGTTCATTCTATTAGTTGATTTGAATCAAATATCAAAATTTTAAACAAATAACAAATACGACTCATTTGAATCAATTATTTGATTCGAAGGCTATAAATACAGTTTTTGCCCAAATTACGTCATTTCCGGTGACATTGAAAATGTTAAATTGGTTTGACCTAGTTAAAATTGACATTACGCATCAAATCGTGTCGCTTTTATGAAAATCCAATAATAATTGACTCTTTTACCGGCAAACTAGCGTAAATCGTGACTCATGCAAAATTGCCCATTTCTCGGCAACTGCTCATATTACAAACTAATTTTCACATACATTCTCTTCGTATCGATTATTGCTACAAGTTTATAAAAGTTGCGAAGAAATATCTTAAAATATGAAAAGCCTGAATTGGTTGTAAATAGCTCATTTTTTCACCTTTTTTCACATATAAATCAAAATGACCCGAAAACGAAATCGAAATTAAAAAAACTTAGCCCGATGTTTTCTGCGCCTTTACAGGGCACACACTTTCAGTCATACCAGATTTGAAAAAAATAATATTTGCTTTCAAAAAGTGGTACCGAACTGTCAAAATTGTAGTTTTTGCTAAATTTACGTCACTTCCGTTGCCGAAAGGTAACTTTACCGGTAACAAAAAAAATGACATTTTGGACCACGGAGCTAATGATCTTTGTTTGATACAAATCGAGTATTAAATAATTGATCCAGGACTGAAAAACTGAATTAGCCAATGGTGGCCAAGGAAAATTGAGGTGACAAAAAATGGTGCCATTTTTGGTCAAATCAGATGACTCTTTAACCCTGGGTAAAATACCACATAAAAATATTCATAAATAAAAAAGTTTTTTGTAAAAATTTAAATTTTCCAAATTTGGCGCCTAATATCTCCGACGATTTGTCGAAAATCAAAAATCTAAAGAACCGTAGCTATGTGGCTTGTCTCTGGCTATGTCAAAATGTATCCAATATTAAAATGCGACGATTATTGTTAATATTACGGCAATATTTCAAAAATCGACAACTTCGACGATTTCGGACATTTCGCATTATCGCAGAACGTTCGAAATAGCTTTAATCTCACCCACTTTCCCAGTAAAACCGAAGACATCAAATCAATCCGACAAGTAGTTTCTGAGATACAATCAAAATGGAATAAGAAAAATAATAATAAGAAGAATAATCTTAACAAAAACAATAGTGTTTCACACAAGCTACGCAGTGTGAAACCCTAATAATTAGAGCATTCAAAAGGTACAACAAAGTGAAACAAGGGTCATAACTCACGGCATAATTAATGGAAATTGCTGAAATTCAACAGGATTCTTTGTTTTACTAATTTAAATGACGCATATAAATTTCATACAGATCGGTTGATAACTTTTGTCGTTCACAAGGTTCACAAGGTGCAACAAAGTGAAACAAGGGCCATAACTCTAGATGTAATTAACGGAAATTGTTGAAATTCAATAGGATTCTTTGTTTTACTAATTTAAATGGTGCATATAAATTTCATACAGATCTGTTGATAACTTTTGTCGTTAAAAGGTTCACAAGGTGCAACAAAGTGGAACAAGGGCCATAACTCCAGAAAAATTATCGGAAGTTATTGAAATTAAATAGGCTTCTTCATCTCATTAAGGCAAACAACATATATCAATTTCAAAATAATCAGATGATAAATGTAGTCTGTAGTGTTCACAAGAAATTGTGGATGATGGACGGACGGACGTCCGAACGGACCAACAGATGGACGGACGGATGGACGGGGGCGACAGCAATATACGACCACATTTCCATGTGGGCGTATAAAAAACTAAATGGTAATTCTAATAAACTGCAGAGATAAAGGAAATTTATTGCTGCCGATTAGCGGCGATGGCCAAAGATTTTTTTATACATGTAAATCTATGCTGATGAAATACCAAAACATATTCCTCAGAGTTTGAATGTCTCTGATGAAATGTTTAATGACAAAGTAATTCAGATTTATGCCATGTTTGTACAATGACAGTTGATTGTGATAATAAACACAGATAGTACACCTTTTTCTTTGATAATATTATTAAAGAATTAATATTGAGGTCAAACTTTACCAAATATGAACATCTGGGTTGACAGATGATTGACACTTGACAGATTCAATTGTCATGTGACATACAATATATATATACCCTTGTCATAGTCAATATATCCTTGTTATTGTATGACATTCAATATATTCCAGTCTGTTTTACTTACTATAGGTATAGCAACAAGTCACTAAGTTAATTACTAATAGGAATGACTTGATACAATGGCTGCCTGAGCTTCTTGTTTACTATACTAATTTAATAATTGTCCACATTGAAATTAACATGTAGCTGGAATTAGTAGCAAAACAACATATTTCATTTGACAAGTTTTATAATATAACTGGGTATCTTGAGTTTTTTTGGGGAATCACATTTCATTTTCTTTTCATTCAGTTAACATTAAAATAAATTCATGACTGGTTTTGTTTGGTTTTAATCAAATCAAGATAAATAAGCATCATTATGGTACATATAACTGAAGTCTCTGATAACAAGCGGTTACCATGCAAGACACACACACATTTTGCAGGAGATGGACAGAGAACAAGTTAGAAAAAAAAAGAAGCGATTTTTCGTACAATCTAGGGCCATAATCAATAAAGTTACGTGCAAGTATCAAAAGGAACACAGATTTTGGGGATATAAAGATCTATTTTAAGTTTCATCAAAATCAGATAAAAATTGAGACCTCTAGCTAGCGGGTCCACAAGCTAAAAAAAAGTGATTTTTCGTACAATCTGCAGCCATAATTCAGGAAGATATGGTCCGATATGTGCAAATATCAAAAAGAACCAAGATCTTTGGGATATAAACATTTATTTTAGCAAAGTCATATAAAAATTGTGACCTCTAGAGGGTCTAAAATCTTGGTCATACAATTAAGGGCAATAATCCATAAAGTTACAGTCCAATAAGCACAAATATCGACAGGAACGGAGATCTTTGGGATATAAACATAACATATATTTTAGGTTTTATTAAAATTGGATAAATATTGTGACCTCTAGAGGGTCCACAACCTTGGTATTACATACTTTTACACTATTTGCATACAAGGAGCAGCCATTTTGTCAGACAGTTTTGGCCCAATTTTCATGAAATATGAACTCAACCATCTTTCAGTGTAATGTTTAAACGGTTTTTAAAATCAGATAAAAATTGTGACCTCTAGAGGGAGCCCAAGATAAAAACGTGATTTTTCATACAATCAGGGGCCATAATTCAGGAAGTTACCGTCTGATATGCGTGACTATCGAAAGGAACCAAGATTTTTAGGTTATAAACATACATATCCACAAGCTAAAAACGTGACTTTTCATACAATCAGGGGCCATAATCAATGAAGTTACAGTACGATACATGCCAATATAGATAGGAACCAAGATCTTTGGGATATAAACTTATATTTCAAGTTTCGTCGAAACTGGATAAAAATTGTGGCCTGTAGAGTGTCCACAAACAAAAAGTGAAAGGACGTCTGGACGTCTGGAGGGGTGATGACAATATAGGTCCACATGAAAATATAGGTCCACATGAAAATATGGGTGTAAAAACAATTGATATTTACATGCAGAGTTGGGAACTCAAGTTCCAAGTCTCAGTGTTGAGTCTGCATCAAAGACCTGACTTGTGACTCGACTTGAAAGAGCTAAGGTCTAGGTACAATCGTAACTTGCCTTATTAACCATGTATATGCGGACTCATTCGATGAACTGTCTCAAACTCTGGCTACATGTAAACTTTCAGAATTAAAACAGGCATAGTTTTTTTTTATTCATTTGATTTATCAAACCAAGAAAGCAATTGTATTTACATTTTTGTCTTGTATACAATTACACCAGGGAATCATCAAATCATAGCTACAGGTGGGGAAATTAATGCAGAGATAACAGGATACATAGAGCATATTTAGTAGTAGTGCAGGTATTAAAATCTGCTTTTATTATAACAATAAAATAAATTGATCAATAATATTTTCTAACTGCTACAAAATATCATTTTAATTGCTTCCAAAAATGTTTGATGTTTTTTATTTTTTATTTGTGAAAACATAAAACCTTTACATGATAGAGATGAAATTTACCTATAAGCTTGGCAGACTGAAGCCTAGGGCTTCAATACATGTATCTAGGGGGTCTCTAGCAAAGGTGTATAATATTTTTTGACACTTTCGTAAGCCTTTCTTACACGCACTGAAGTCTTAAACATCCTCAGCTTTGCTGAACTGTGTTTAAAACACCTCATCAGTGGAATAACCTAGGGCCACTCTTGATCCAACTACAATTCAAACCTAAAAATCTCAAAAGATAAAAATACATTACCGGTAAAACAATTTTCCAGGTCTTTAAAGATGCATTATGTAAGAGCTAAATTTGCCTATTGCAAGTTTTTATTTTAGCTTCAAATGTTATATAAAATTATTATTTAGACATTTATTCACATGACAAGGCTATATATCAACGCTCTTGAGCACAGTGCCTTATAGACGATGGAGGATAACTGGATAACAAAACAGAACAATAAATACAGTAGATACATTACAATTCCCACACAAGGTAGGCTACATGTACATGGTAGTAAATTACAGTATTATGTGGTAACTGATGGGATTCATTGAAAAAAATTTTCAGTCATTTAGGAAATCTGGCACTGTGAAAAGCGTATCTAGTTAACCTATGTGTACTATACACAATCACTTGGTTTACATTTGGGATATTACACTTTGTGGATCTTGGAATTAGCAAGCCTAGTCATTTAAACTTGGTTGTATACAAAAGCTACGTTTAGTAAATCCTCTATACAAACAAGCACTGTAACAGTTAGTAGGTACATAAAAAAACTACTGGTTATAAATGATGGAAGTAGACTATATAAATGACTCACATGTAGACATGTCTACGATATCACCTATGGTGGAAGTGGATGTAAAACTTTAGGAAGGAACAAACGATGGACAAAAAATTCTTGTTTATACTGAACTTATAGATTAATCTAACTTTAGCAAAAATACACAGAGTTCACCCAACTTAAATAATTCTTCACTTTAAACAAATGTTAACCTACATTTACTTTTTTTTTTTACACAAAATAATTCCCTAGTTATGGTTACCATGGTGACCTTCTATTATACAATTTGTCTAGTACTATATGCACGCTTTTAGTTCATAAATATTTTTGATTTACAGAAAACTACCTTTATACCAAAAATAATTAATGAAATAAAGGTATTTGACTACAATAACTTCATCTTTACTGTACTGGTTACCATAGTGACTGGGGTCACATTTCCTATTCAATTCAGCTCTTTAAATTGTTGAATATTGTATATTATTGACCAGAAAACATAAAATCTCCTATATTCTTAAACACAGCTGTACAGGGCCCGGTTTCTCGAAATCTTAACTAAAGATAAAATCCAAATTTTAATAGATACTTCAATTTTGATTGGCTAAGCACTAAAATCAATCTAATATTATCCAATCAAATTACTAAAATTTGGATTTTATCTTAGTTAAAATTTCGTGAAACAGGCCCCAGGACCTTTTATGCCCAAATACTTTTGATGCTATCATTGCAATGAATACATGATAAGGCCATTGAGAATCCTACAATCTCAGCTTATTTCGAAAAAAATCTCTTATTTTGCCTGAAATAAGTCATGTCTTAGGTAAAACTGTTTCAAATCCAATATCTGCATCATTTAAAACCCTCCTCTTCTTTTGCTTTTCCAATGAAATAAAAATTTCAGAGACAAGTAACAAGTGGTTGCCATGCAAGGTACACCCACATTTTGCAAGAGATGGACAGAAAAGCTAAAAACCTGATTTTTTGTACAATCAGGGGACATACCAGGATGTTATGGTCCGATATGCACGAACATCAAAAGGAATCGAAATCTCTGGGATATAAACATATAATATATGTTAAGTTTCATCAAAATCAGATAAAAACTGTGACCTCTAGAGGGTCCACAACCTTGATATTACATACTTTTACACTAACTGCATACAAGGAGAGGTCATTTTGTCGGGCAGTTTTGGTCTGATTTTCATGAAATTTGAACTTAACCGTCATAAGGTTGTAACACTGATATATTACATTTTTTAAAATCGGATAATAATTGTAACCTCTAAGCGGGTCCACAAGCTAAAAAAGTGGATTTTTTGTACAATCAGGGGCCATAATCCAAGAAGTTAGGATCCGATATGCGTAAATATCTAAAGGAAGTGAGATCTTTGGGATATTAACATATATTTTTAGTTTCATCAAAATCGGACAAAAATTGTGACCTCTAGTGGGTCCACAATCTTGGTACATATTACATACTTTTACACTATTTGCGTTGAAGGAGCGGCCATTTTGTCGGATTTTTACGAAATTCGAACTTTAACTGTAATTAGGTTTTAACACTGATATATTTAAAGATACGTTCCTAGAAAAGTATTTATCGGGTGGTTATTTCCAATAAAAGTATGGCAACTTTGGTATATATGGAAAGTAGAAATATCCAATCTTACTAGAAAAATACTGGATTCCCTGAAAAACGCTCATGAAGTGCATACAGGACCAACATATATGGGTTTACCTAATCAACAGCCCAGCGATTAGAATTGTCTGCTCGCGTGACATCAAAGGTTGCACGCGGAGATTAAGCTCTTTGTAGAAAAGTTCATAAACTTTATGAAGAGATAGACGTACAACATTTTCCGAGATAAAAATCATGGAAAAAGACGTGGGCAGTGGATAATCCGAGAATTTAATTAGGGATCGATATTTATGATAAATGGATAGCGATTAAAGACAACATCGTCTTGTGTATGCAATAAATACTCCTCCGACTTCACACCCGGTGCTAGGTAGTTTGTCAGTAAAGCTACGTGACACAAACATGACCTCTTTTAATCGATTTTTTTTATAGCAGGATATTTCCTCGCGTAAAAAATGTTTTGAGAAGAATTTGAAGCAAAATTTTGATAGATTTATTAGTTTGAATATGTTTTTGGTTCAAATACACCATCAAATCACCCAGTTTGTACACAGGAATGTATCTTTAAAAGATTTTTAAAATCGGATAAAAATTGTGACCTATGGGTCCACAAGCTAAAATCGTGATTTTTTCGTACAATCAGGAGTCATAATCTAGGAACTTAGGGTCAAATATGCACGAATATTGAAAGTAGCCGAGATCTTTGGGACATAAACACATGTTTTAAGTTGATCAAAATGGGATCAAAATTGTGATATTACATACTTTAACACTATTTGCGTATTTTGCCATTTTGTCCGTCAGTTTCGGTCCGATTTTTACGAAATTCAAACTCAATCATCATTATGGTGATATATTAGAATGTTTTGTTTTTTTTTAAATCAGACAAAAATTGTGACCTCTAGGGGGACCACAAGCTAAAAATGCGATTTTCCGTACAATTGGGGGCCATAAAATCCAGGAAGTTGTAGTCGAGATCTTTGGGTTATAAACATACATTTCAAGTTTCATCTAAATCGGATAAAAATTGTGTCCATAAGCTAAAAACGTGACTTTTCGTACAATCTGGGTCCATAATCCAGGAACTTAGGGTCAGATATGCGCGAATATCCAAAGGAGTTGAGATCTTTGGGATATAAACCTATATTTCAACCTACATGTATAGTCTTCACCAAGTTTCATCACTCTTACTCAATTAGAATCAAGGTTATCATGTCCCAAAACATTGATGCAAAAAATGTTCATTATTGAACTTAGTCAAGCTACTGATGTAATGAAACTATAATAAATGCGTATTATTGAACTTAGTCAAGGTATTGATGTAATGAGATACGGCAAGTTTCACCATTCTCATTTAATTAGAATCAATGTTGTCGAGCTCCAGAGTGTCAACCAATCAAATGGCTTATCACTCTGTTTAACCTGATCCGAAAATGCTTATTATCGAACTTAGTCATGGTATTGATGTAATGAAACTATACCCCAAGTTTCATTACTCTGACTTAATTTGAAGCAAAGTTATTGTGTCCCAAAGCATTGACCAATCAAACTGCGTATTTTTGCTTAGTCAAGGCATTCACCTAATAAACACAGCTGTACCAAGTTTGAACATTTTAGCTCAATTAGAAGCAGATTTATTGTGTCCCAAAAGGTGTGACGGACAGACAGACAGACGAACGAACCCATTTTAAAAGTCTCCCTGCTTTCTTTGAAAGGCTGGGGACAAGTAAATATGAGAGAGAGAAATGGGGTTTAATTCCACTTGACACAAACCAATTCATTTCGGGACTAACATATGGTTCAACTTTATTTCAATAATTCACTTGCATGTACGGATCTTCAGCAGTGGGAGAAAACCGGAGGACCCGGAGAAAACCCACAACGTTGGACAGGAGACCCTACTTCTTGCCATGTATAACCGTGGAATCGAAACCATGCCAGTTGACTCAATGACAGATCTTTATGATACAACACGCACATGCTAACCATTCGGCCATCCCCCCACCCCCAACTAAATATGAGCAAAAATACAAACCCTGTTGTACCAGTGTTCTTTTATACTAGTGTACTTTTAAAGATTGAAGTTTTGAGGTCAGGCCATTTAGTGCTGAACATATGAGTAACACATCTAGCACTAGAGAAATAACTGAAACCCAAGACCCAATTCCTGTAACAGAAAGCCACCAGTACTCTATCCATAGATAAACACTTGAATGATTTATTTCTTTGCCATTATTATGAAGTAATTTAAGACAAATATTTTGATTACTGGTACAAAATACTTTATAAAAATCTGTTAATAATCTTGTTTTAACTACACTTTTAACTGAAGAAGGAAATATTGCTGTGATTGAAACTTGGGAATACATATAACACTGCACATCCATAAATACATGACCATACTGGATGTTATTTTATAATTGTATGATTAACTTTTGTTTAAACTGTGTAAATTTGTATACTGCCATGATGGATATGATGACAATCAAATCTTTTTCTATCTGTCTATAATTTTTATTGAGACAAAGACAATAAAGGAGGAGAAATATAATTTAGTGAATAAATAATACTAAAGAGTAAATGAAGCCAGAATAAATAAATGGATAGGCAATTTGAAGGGGTATAATATAGTCATGGACAAAGGGATGGTAATTATTAAAGATGCTGCAAATATTTAGAGTATAAAACCCACTAAAGATACATGTATGTGTGGAAGGATTTTGGTATGTTTTATGACAAGAACATTGGGTATATCTACATGATCTATTATGGCAAACAATTTATGATTTGCTTTGGTTTTTACTAAGTTTTTGAGCTCTGAGTATAGTTTAATGTTATATTAAAACTTTAAAGCGCATGTGTGTAGGGTACAGACCACTTAAGATATCAAGCTGCAGTGTTTACTGTCGTATCATATTACGACTATATAAAGGTCAGCCCAAGGTCATCCAGTGGAGTTTTAATGATTACAGACTAAACTTGAAACATTTCATACTTTGGACAGCAGACCAGTCTATTGATAGACACACTGACCACAGCAGTGGCCAAAATAAACACATAATGTCGACAAAGAAGTCACACCAGGGGATGGATGTTTATGACTTTAGACATTAAAACTAGGAACATGCTGCACATTTGGAAACATTTTATACTAAACTACACCACAGGCCAATTACAGATAAAATTGGCATTTATAATAGAACTAAAATAATACCAAAAGAGAGTAGTACTGTAGAGACTTTGTAGCACATTTTACATAGATACTAGCATGGAACTGTGCATGGTATAAATGTACCTATCCATTGTTAGACCATACCCTTTTACACTTGTCTTTGAAATAGGTCAATAACTGAAGTTAGGTCAACAAATCACTAGCTACTGTACAATTATTAACAACTGTATTTCTTTCATCATGCAAATTAAACATATCTTTAATGAGTTATTTATAACACATGAGGAAACAGTTTATATTATGACAAACTGTTTGAAGTGGATCACAGCATACATGACCAGAGTCCTCATTAAAAAAAATCACCAGGAAACAGTCCTTTAATTAATCATATATTTTTTTATCTCATCAAACCACAGAAACTGTTGACACTTAAAGATATTACTTATTAATTCTTATTCCAAAGATAACTGTGTTCTGTTATAAATATGTTGCTGCCATGTTCTTTGCAAAAAAACAGAATGTGTGTTGCACTTAGCACTTTAGTTTCGTCATTTGAAACTAACAAGTAAATTATTCTTAAAAGATGAGGGAGGGCAAAGTGCACATAAATTTGAATGCAGCAGTAATGTTACCAAATCATAAGCTGATGACCATATTATCACATGACCATCTTGACCATAAAATAAACACCACACATGACCATCACATCATGACCATAACATCCCAATGCACATGGGCATACTTTTAAACCACTCAACTTATCTAAAAGTAGCGCTATGTAGTGCATGAGGCAGGAAACTTGTTCTTTGCAGAACAGCTGATGCTACTTCCCATGTATCTAGAAGTTCATTTAACTATTTCTCTTATATTTTTGTGTACATAAGTAAATTTTATTTAACTGATCATAATAGATAAAACTGTTTTCGATAGAAGTATAAATTCTATATCACATCAAATTATATATTCATGTACAATAGTGTAAATGTTGTCGTTAACTCTACCAAAAAATAGAAACAAATATAAAACCTATTTTGTATCTGTCTATTTTCTGTTAATCTGTTATAACCTTTGTCCTAGTTGATCCTTATTAAACATACATGTAGTCTACTATATCCAGACTTACAGTGTAAAAGTTATATCAAAAGGTGCCTGATATAAATTACTATATAGTTGAGATATGGTTAAGGGGTTTAATCGCAGTGTTGATTGATCGAGAGATCAAAGAGTATTTGTATTGATCTGTGATCAGATTAACACAAGTAACTGATCCAAGGTCACCTTAGCACATATTTTATAGTAGCTTTTATAACTCTCACAGCACTTTATTGTTAAATCTGATATTCTATCAATACATCCCAAACTAGTTATCAGCTTGTAATTCTTTTAAATTTTGGAACTAAACAAGTATCAGGGCTAATTGTCCACCAAGCATGAAAATCCACAACCACATGATGAAATCTAACAGTCGCTTTGGTCAAATAAACATGTTACATGTATCTTTTTATCTTGCCTGTCTGGATGAAAGAAAGTATCCTGGATGATAGAGCATAAAAATAATCTGTGGTGAAGTGTTCAGGCGTAATAACTGACCAGTTTACATTAAATAAAGATAGGTTGCCAGGCAACGAAACATACGTCCACAGCAGCTAAATCGGCTGAGTGGTCGACAAAGGTTGTTGCATAAACCTTAACTCTGGAAGTAATTTACAGAAAATATCAATTTCATACAGATTGGATGATAATTTTTGTCATTCGAACGTTCACATGGTTCACAAAGTGAAACAAGGGCCATAACTCTAAAAATAATTGACGGAAATTGCTGAAATTCAATAGACCTCCAATTTACAAATTTAAATGATGAATATAAATTTCATACATATCGGATGATAACTTTCATTAACTGAGCATTAACAAGGTTGAACAAAGTGAAACAAGGGCCATAACTCGAGAAGTAATTATTTTAAATTGCTGAAATTCAAGAGGCTTTTGGTTTCACTAATCTAAATGATGCATATAAATTTTATATACAGATCAGCTGATAACTTTTGGTATTAGAGCATTCACAAGGTACAAAAAAGTGAAACAAGGGCCATAACTCTAGAGGTAATTTACAGAAATTGCTACAACAATACCAACCAACCAGAAGCCTTCGCTCAGAGAAAGAAAACCTATTAAATAATACATATAAAATTGACAAAGATCGGATGATTGTTAGAGCGCTCATGTTCAATAAAGTGAAACAAGGGTCATAACTCTAGACGTAATAAATGGAAATTGTCGAAATTCAATAGGTTTCTTTGTTTCATTAATTTATTAATACATATAAATTTAACAAAGATTGAATGAAAACTTTTGGCGTTCACAAGGTTAAAAAAAGTGAAACAAGGGTCATAACTCTAGAAGTAATAAACGTAAATTGCTGAAATTCAATAGGCTTTTTTGTTTCCCTAATTTAAATATTGCATATAAATTTCACAAAGATCGGTTGTTAACTTTTGGCATTAGATCATTCACACTGTTCAACAACATGAAACAAGGGCCATAACACTAGACGTAATAAACGGAAATTATTGAAATTAAATAGGCTTCTTCATCTCACTAAAATAAACAACAGACGGACGGACAGGGGCGATCGCAATATACGTCCACATTTCCATGTGAGAGTATAAAAATGAGAGCAGAAAAAAAAATCAATGCAATTGTCTGAATGTTCAACATTATTTTCTCCCTGGTTAGGTAGTTAATCAGGCATGATAACACAACAAAACCTAGGCATATTATAAAACTAGAATTTTAACTGGGCAGTTTTCCCTGGTCAAATATATTATAATTCAAATTATTTATGCCATGGTATACATAATAAACATTTTCAGAAACCTGCAGAGAAAAAGAGATATAGTATGTTACAACTTGCTGTTTGTCAAACTTAGTACAAAACTATTAATAACTGTTGAAACAAATGTACAAATGAAAATTTTATACATTTTATGAATAAATTTTAACATTTTTATTTCTTAAAAATATTATATCATTATCACATAATTCTATATGTTTCACAAATTACAGACTTCAAATTTCTCTTATATAGAAATCTGACCAAAGTTGTGTAACATTAAACTTGAAAACAGTGCCCTACATGTTATTCAATAACTTCTTAAGAAAATTCTCTAGGCTGTATTCGAGGCCCTCATATTCAAAAATAAAAACAATATTGAACCCTAAAATAAACTTTTATCAGTTGAAAAGAAACTAAACTTTTATTCTAGATTTTCTGCTCGTAAAATGTCTACAATTTCATTCGACTGCAGATTTAATGGCAATGGAAAAAACTAAATGTTGACCCCTTTCCCTACATTATTTTCTTGCTTGATGGTTAATCCACGACTGGAATTTCTACAAAAACGTAAATCTCAAACAAATTAAATTATAATTAAAACTGCTAATGTTTTCTTCCTCATAAATGGTATCTTACAGGCTGCAAGTTTTTGTAATTAAATTTTTCTCATAATCAAAACTGTATAAAATATCATATAGATACCATAAAAAATGTGATTTAATCAACACAAAGAAATAATCACGATTCTTGTCTAAAAAAATCCAAACAAAGTCTTTTGTTGTCTCTAATCTCGGGATTCATTCACAGACTATCATGAGTTCTATTTTTAGACAAAGAACCTAAAATCATCAATCACATCGCCATGGTTAATTATATCACAAGAATTAACTTCATTATTTTAAAGCAGATATTTAACAACCTAAAACATCGCAGCCCAAGGCTAGACAAATAACAATCGACAATTTATTATGGTTATTCATTTTCTGCAAAAGTTTTTTTTTTGTTTGTTTAATTTGTTCAAAGTGAAGTCAATTTTTAAAAAAATTCATTGGTTTTTAATACATACAAAAAGAAGAATAAAATTTTATAGCTATGTGAACTCTTCAGATGAGACATGGTATCACATGGAATAGAAAGAGAAAGCATACCCTGCACATGTATGACACTGGACAAATGGTTCATATAGTCTGGTAGTCATGTTGACTTATGTATGCAGATCAAAATATAGGATTTGTGGTCATTGGAATATTTATAGAGTGAACAATTAGTTCAATACTTAAGGTTAAGATTATGAAGTCTCTTTTGGTCTTTAATAACAGAGGTCAGGATATATTCTGTAAAACAACAATATTCTACCATTTTCAACATTACATGCCATGCTGTGTATTTAACTAATGTCAGTTTGTTTAAGCAGGACAGTTGTTTAACAGATTTATCAACTCACACAAAATCCAAAATAGGTTAATGTCTACATAAGAAAGCCATACATGTACAATGTTAGTGATATAGAGTGTTCTTTAAAGGATAAAACTTCATTAACCTGAAAAATGTTTATGATAAAGACTTTTTCAAATAATAACCCCTCCCCAAAATACATCTGATATTCATGTTGTAACTCTTTTTTTTTTTTTTATAAAAGTACCTTTTTATAATTTGAAACAAATAAACAAAAAACTTACCCTATAACATATCCTTGAAATTAGAAAAAACAAAATCCAAGCAAATACATAAATCATTGAATATAAATATCCTTAAAACCTCAAACAAACAGTCTGTTAGTAATCCTGGACCTTATCAGACCCTTTATTCCACATAGAAATTCCCTTGTCTTTCTTTCAAACACGTGACATTGAGAAAAATCATTATCTTAAACTAAAAGTAATAAATTATGAGCTGAGTGGAACAATGACTGTGAATATGAAAAGTTTTTCAATTGAAGTCCTTTCAATAAAATTATCGGAGTACGAAGTGAAGGGAGGTGGAAGACTGTGTCGACAGCTGTAGGTCGACATTAATATTATTACGATCAATTAACTATCGGGAGCCTGACTGCCACGATTTGTATAAAAAGGCTGCAGCTCCTGTTGTCCTCTATTCTACTGTTTTTATCTGTCTATTGTGACGTGGAACTCAGTCATAATCAAGTTTCTTATTCCCTAGTTTATACATGTGTGCAAAATTCAATACTTTTGTCCTTAAAGTGAAGATAGTAATTAGATTAAAGTTTATATTCTAATTTTACACTTCTTTAAATGAGGTGTTTTTATTTTTTGTATGAAATGCTTAAATGTGAATAATCGCTAAGAGACAATGAAGGAATACTTGTTATCTAATCTATTGAATGCTTACTTGGGTAAACAATTACAGTGAAGGCTAAGTCTGACTTTAGAATCAGTCCACCACTTGCAGCAAATATAGTTAAAGTTCAGGAAAGTTTACAGTGGGCAGATTCAGAAATTAGAGCCTAAATCCAAATGTCTTTGTGAATCCAAGGCATGACAGTGTATCTCATATATCCATGATAACGCATTTTTAATAACATCCCGCCACGCCCTGCAGGCAATCAAGAAAAAAAAACCTTTGTAATTTTAAAAATCCAAGTTGGTTAAATTCACTATACTCTATACGAATTTAAATCATAATTTTATAGATCTATTCCCTTTTAAGTTTTGTTATTGTCAGAGAAGTGGGAGTAATGTTTTTGTTATAATGGTTATTCAATATCCATGACTACAGATTTGTGTCCTTTAAAATTAGTTCTTTGTTCATGGGATTCAGGCCAGCAGAGACTGTGTTGATTCTATTAGTAATCTTTGAATAGAACTGGATCCATTGTCTAAACAAGACCTGTAATTCACAAGTTATTTTTAGACACATTATGCACTTTTGTTCAAGTTTCTGAACATTTATTTTTTCAGTTTTTTATTCTATTTTTTTTTATTTATTTGTTTATTGTCTCTATGTAAGAATAGTTGTCTAGTTTCTGAATTTTTGTTTTTCTTGTGTTGAAGAGTATTTGACTTTTTAGTGAATATAAATACTCTTTCCTCTTTATATAATTTGGATGAAATTAGGTAAATACATGTATATACATGTGCTACAAGCTAAGGTTCTTGCTCAGTAATCGGAAAAGCTGCTGTCCAGGCAAAATTTCCTTCACAGAAAACTGCTCGGTTTTTGGAGAAAAGTAGGAAAAATTAAAAGTCTGTAGATTTTATCTTCTTAATAGCACAATAATCATTAATTGTGAATTTCATCATTAGCCTAAATACTGCACCAAAAACAAAATAAATAGAACAAGTAAATGTCTTGTTTAAAGTTAGGTTGCCATTCAACAAAACATACGCCCACAGCAGCTAAATCGTCCGATGGACGGCAAGGGTTGTTGTATATTTATTCTTTTGTAGGTA
Source organism: Patella vulgata (assembly GCF_932274485.2). Lineage (NCBI taxonomy): Eukaryota > Metazoa > Mollusca > Gastropoda > Patellidae > Patella > Patella vulgata. Next base: position 60,487,088 of record NC_065879.2, on the reverse strand, counting down.
ATTAGGGGCATTTAATAGACAATTTCATACAGATGACATTATAATTTTCGTTGTTTGAGGGTTCACAAGGTTCTAAAAAGTAATCTACAGAAATTGTTGAAATTCGACAGGCTTCTTTGTTTTACTAATTCAAATAATGCATATAAATTTCATACAGATCGAATGATAACTTTTGTCAGTCGAGCGTTCACAAGGTTCAACAAAGTAAAACAAGGGCCATAACTCTAGAAGTAATTGCCGGAAATTGCTGACATTCAATAGGCTTCTTCATTTCACTAATTTAAATGATGCATATGAATTTCATACAGATTGGGTGATAACTTTTGTCGTTCAAGCGTTCACAAGATTCAACAAAGTGAAACAAGGGCCATAACTCTAGATTTAATAAACAAAAATTTGCTGAAACTCAATAGGCTTGTTCGTTTTACTAATTTAAATGATACATATATAAATTTCATATAGATCGGATAATAACTTTTGTCGTTAGAGCATTCACAAGGTACAACAAAGTGAAACAAGGGCCATACCTCACAGCGTAATTAACGGGAAATTGCTGAAATTCAATAGGCATCTTCGTTGCACTAATTTAAAAGATGCATATCAATTTCAAACAGATCGAATGATAACTGTTGTCATTAGAGCGTTCACAAGATTCAACAAAGTGAAACAAGGGCCATAACTCTAGATGTGATTACCGGAAATTGCTGAAATTCAATAGGCTTCTTTCTTTCACTAATTTAAATGATGCATATAAATTTCATACAGATCAGATGATAACTTTTGGAGTTCACAAGGTTCAACAAAGTGAAACAAGGGCCATAACTCTAGACGTAATAAATGGAAATTATTGAAATTAAATAGGCTACTTCATCTCACTAATGTAAACAACACATATCAATTTTAAAGCAATCGGATGATAACTTTTGGCGTTATAGCGTTCACAAAAAAATTGTTGATGACGGACGGACGCGACGGCAATATACCTCCACATTTCCATGTGGGCATATAAGAAACTGTACAGTATATAAACAAACAATTATACTGGGCCTTGATCCTAACTCCTAAACCTGGTAAGTTCTTTTGCAGTGAATTTCAGTTTACTAATATCAATAAATATGGCCTATCAAGGGGTAGATCCATGAGAGGGGCGGTGGGGGCAAACCCTCCCCGGCTCAGCTACCTAAAAATATTGTAAAACAACACTTTTATGAGAAAAGTGTCACTGTCGTGTGCTTTATACTTTATTATCAGCTGGTGGGATGAGATCGGCATTCAAAGCTTGAGATAATGATATAGACATGTGATATCACAATTAATGCTTCGCATGAATAAAATTGAATCACATGATCCTATTAATTCATAATAGAAATTGACGTCAACAGGGTGTTGGATTTCTCTCGTTAAAAAACTCAGTGTGTATGTATGCCTACGTAATTTGGAGATGATGGCATCATGCATTGTCAACTAACAAATTTACTTAACAGTAACCTGGCAAACCCCCTCCTGCAAAAATTCCTGGATCCGTCCCTTGTTTATAATGACAAATATTTTTCAATGATATAAATTTGTGATCTTCAATATTTATATTCTTTCAATTAACAATTCTTCTCCCTCAATCTCTGTTTCCATCTGTTCTCCCTAACAATTTGATCAACTCCTCTACACTCCCACGATGGAAAAAAGATGTAAAAATCTAGTTGGAAATTTAGATAGAAAAGATAAAATGTTGGTAAATTTATCTATAAGTTCTTTTACTTGTATTACATGAGTATGAGTAGGTATGGCAACCATCACAATGGTTGTAGTGAAAAAAAAGTATCTCCATATAAGACTAAAAGAGACATTAAAGCCTTCACTGTTAATTTTAAAATTACTTTCTCTATTCTTTGTGATAGTGTTACATCTGTGGTATTCATATTTGTATATGTAAATTTTGAGACAAATCTGTCAATACATCGGTGAGAGATAAATGGTTCGATTCGATACCAGTGCTACACACTATGTTTAATGTGATAACGCCTCTTTAAATAATAAAATCAATTATGCATTGCTCTGTATGATTAACACAGAGGTCAAGGGATGCAAACATTTGCCCAAAACTTTGACACAAATGGTCAGATAATCATGCTACTGCTTGGTAAACTGCTGACTTTACTCAGAAAAAAACCCACCCCCAAATTATGTGGGGAAGTGTACACTACATTCAGATGTACATGTGATCTTATAATATCATTTAACATAACAGTAAGTTAGGAAGTAAGATAGTTTAAGATGACATTTTATATCAGTGACCATAATCAAACCCTGCACACCAATATCCTTTTTTACAAATGGGACTTTCAATGACACCAAACACAATCATATTTTCAAATAACACACTATTTATGGATAACAATTACTGTGGTTTATTTCACTGCGACGTTTCAACAAGATTCCACAAGTCGTTATCAAGCATATAACACAAATAAATAAAATGAAAACAAAATAGCTATATATATATATACACGAGCAGTGCGAACCCTCCAATGGGATGCAAAATCAGCAAGCATGAGCAACTGTCCCAAGCCGTTGAGGCCTTTGGGTATGAGGTCACTGTCCCTACATCTCATTAAAAAGGTAACACTGTTGCATGTACGTATATACTTATCTTCACACTTACATATTTGGTTAATAAGGTTGACAGCCACATCTCCATATTGATGTCTAATATATTCTTTAAATGGCATTTAGTAATTGGAACATAATCAAATAACACACTATTTATGGATAACAATTACTGTGGTTTATTTCACTGCGACGTTTCAACAAGATTTCACAAGTCGTTATCAAGCATATAACACAAATAAATAAAATGAAAACAAAATAGCTATATATATATATACACGAGCAGTGCGAACCCTCCAATGGGATGCAAAATCAGCATGCATGAGCAACTGGGCGGTTTTTGATGAATCTTGATGGTATTTAACACTTTCTGCATAGCAATCTATTAACTGAATATGTGTATTAGATTATAGATGGTAAGCTCAGTTTCTTTCCTTTTTTCATCAAATCTGAATGATACCCGGTCCCTAGTGCAAGATCTTTGGGGATATAAACGGACAAACAGGAGCGACACCAATATATACGTCCATATGAAAATGTGGGCATTTAAGAATGGAACAACACTGACTTCTTATCTGAACTGGGCCACAGAAGTGGGGTATTCTTCTTCATAGTATTCATGGATATTTCAATATGCGTATGCATTTAGTAAAGACGGATATCATATTTCAGACATGACCTTCATAAATTAACTTTTCTATGAAGAATTCCGAATAACATACATGTAACTGTGCCTGGACAAGTTCTGGCAAGTGTAAATGAGAATGGTGCAATTTTTAGAATTGCATTGAGGCCAGATCCGGACTCGATATGCTTTATCAGCACCTAGACAAGACTAAATACTCGACAATTCAGTAGTACAGTAAAACTGAGAAGTCATCCATATTGTGGTAGCAGTTGCCATTTGTATTTTTATAATGACTAATGGCTATGTTGAGACATGATCTGACCTAGTGCTCTACATGTGCACACACTTCATATCTCTTTCACATTTCACACCATGTTATTTTGATGAAGTTACAAATATGTACTCTCAAATGTCTCAATTTCTATATATATAAGTTCATATATGAATCAGTTAAACAAATTCTAATAACCCATTCTAATAATACACAATTTAGGCATTAAATCAGGTTACATTTGATAATCGATCTCCAGATTTGAGTACTGGCTGAATTCTTTAAATTTATTACAAATGACCTTACTTTATTTTGGGATGTATTTTCCCGATTTTCGACTGATAAACATAATGATTACTAAAGTTAATATTTCTGAATGATACTAATAGTAAGTGTAGGAGGACCGTAAGGCCTACTATATGCAAAACAAAACCGATAAGACAAACCTGCGAATAAGACAAACTATATAGACATGCAAAACATAAACAACAAATATCAAATCAAGGTAATAGATCCGGGGTCAGCAGTAAGCATCCACTGCCCTAAACAAAACTCAATTCAATGAAATGGTTTACAGCTAGATCAAGGGGCCTATTTTAACGTGCCTACAGGCACGGACGTGCCTCTGGATAAAAACTCTGTGCTTTGAAAATCTGAAATCCGTGCTTTGAAAAAATGTTATGTAACTTTGTGAATCAGAGAAAATTGTATGGGGAAACTGAGCTATCATTATGATCATCGACCACTCTCGTTTTCTGTTTCAAAAGTTTTTTTTATTGTTGACGTATTCTCACCACCACCTTGTGGCAGAACATCATCAGGTGCAGGTGACAGTGAAAGTTTTTTTTTCCTTTGTTTAGGCTTCGATGGTTTAGCTGCATGTATGTTCATACATACGCACCCAAAATGTATTATTACCCAGTGGATTACCCAAATTGCAACATACCTGATCTAGCCATTAAAAATCACTTTCATTAAAGCGAAAATCCCATATACATGTATATTTGAATGAATAAAACTGGTTAATTTGGGATGAAATAGTCTTGCAAATCATTAACCTAGTTTCTTGCCAATACAAATATATCTGTTATATTTTTTTGAAGAAACAGAGACAAAATCATATGTAGCAGGAGAATCGCATGATCTACTCCAGGTCGGGGTTGCACATAAACCAATTAACAACACAACAGTTTATTCCAGTATAAAATACACACTATACACAACACTGATACAAAACGATTATTTGCAAAAGTGAATTATTAAATGAGGTATATATTCTACTAATTACTAATAGATCATAAATCAAGTTATAATATAAGTACTATATTATGTTTTAAAATATAAAGACTGTCTATTTACATTTTATCCGTAAAAACAAAGATATAAATACAGATATCAAACATACCCTAAGACATGTGTTTTTCAGGCAAATAAAGATGACTATATAGTTGTAAACTTTATAGAAAACACAATTAGGAACACTATAAAACAATTAGACATAACATATTTAATCAATATTTACTTATGAAATATAAAGTTATCTAGTTTCTGTATATATTAACTTGCTAATAATTAATTTACTAGTTTAGAATTATTTTTATATAGTTTAAAATGTCTAGTCCAGTCAAACAAATATTAAACCTACCTTGAAATAAATGATTAATTGTGCTGTAATTAAAGATACATTATGGGAGATTCGATAAAAGAGTTAAGTTTTTAGTAACTAAGATCAACAAAGCAGGTTTCAAAGATACTAAAATCTACTCACTATCTTAAAATAGCATCTTTAAACTATAAACTAAAGTAATTATAACCACTGGAAATAAAAGACTAGCTGGATACACAGGACAATGGAAACTGACTAAAATATTTAAAGAGAATTAACACCCTACTAAAATATTTAAAGAGAATTAACACCCTACTACACATACATTATTGATTATGTAAGTATGTAACACCTTGACAGATGTGCTTTAAGCCAAAGATGAACAAAAGGTAAATCAATGTTGAGTCTCAGGCAGGACTCTCATATACATTTCACTTACATTTTGTGATTGAGTAGATGGATGTGACTTACATTTAAGTTTCCATAAATATGTAATCAACTAAAATAATCAATCTCTTCAATCCTTTTTAATTTTTAAAAACAATTTTCTCCAGGAAAGAAATGAATCTTTTGAAGTTTTAAGATATATCAGAAAACAGGCGCCAAAAAACATATTGCGTTTTTTAATCAAATCTTGAACAAACCCTACAGCATGTCAAAATTTAAAGTCAATATGATCAATATAATATTACATATGGGTGGGTAATATCTGCATAAGATATTTAAAAAAAAACCTGTCAAAATGGTTAACGAGAGCCCTGCAGGTCTGAGGGTAGTTGCTCAAATAGTATATCTTGAAGTAAACAGCCTTCAGGTATAAAAAAAAAATCACTGCAATGTATCCTTTAAAGGATATTTAACATCTGTTTCTGTATTCTAATAACAATAGATAGATAATGATGATCAACACAGCAAGATTTTGTGCATCAACATTATCTGTTAATCATATTCCTACTCTTTCCAAATTTTTTTTCTAGTTCTGGTTGTGCCAGTTACCTAACAAACTGCAATCTATAATTCAATGGGAAGGAGGGGTCTAGAAATCTTTGTAAGTAGATTCTAGTAACTGTCATTGTCTTCAATCTTTTGTTAGAATATTGAAATAGATTGGACTATCTACTTTAAGGTATATTTACACAACAGATCATGAGATAAATATTCATATAAAATGACTCATCTATTCAGAATATAGGCCTATATCAATACAGTGGTTACATTTTTTTTTGACTGTGTAATAACAGGATGGGCCGATAGAAATACAAAAGTGTATAATATATGGCTTGAACTATAAATTTCATATACCTGTATAGGGTGGGTTAATGCTTCTTTTTTCCCTTTTTCTTAAAACCTGATTCTAAAAATTACAATATATTTGTCAGAGGTGGCTTCTTGCAAATTCTATATCAATATTTGATTGTAAAAACCCTGCTGATTCCCAGTTCTAATTGTTATGATCTCGTTAACAAGAGGAAAATAAAAGCTATAGGTTAAAGTGCCTTGTACATATGTTTATGTAAACTTATAATAAATTTTGTTTGTTCAGAGATTTCAGTATCCAAATATAAATGAAAAATGATTTAATGTATGTACTTTCAATCCTAATGTCACATGAGTGTCTAAACAAGCTTCCTACATGTACTTCAGTCCATTCAATCTGATAGTAAATTCACCGTTATTGTGTATAGTGAGGCTCTCCTTCCACTAATATTTCCCAGTTTTGACTGACAGGCAGTGAAATTGCCCGACTGGAGAACTTTACTTTTTAGTCAATATGCCATAAAATGACAATCTCAAAGAATTTAACCTTAAAACACACGAAGTGCAGCTAAATTTAAAGTGTATGTGTGTAAAAACACTTAAAATTATATTCTAAAAAATGGGATAATGTTACAAATTGTCATATTCTTTGGGAAAAATAGCTTGCTAATCTGAAGTAAGTAAAAAAACACCAAAGACTGACAAAATTTTGAAGTGGATGCCTTGGTGTATAGTAAAATCATTTGGTGTTGATGATCACTGAAACCCTCCCTTTAATATTACCTGGCTTGTATACATGTATTTCACCTTAATTAGCTGTTTGTCATATATGATAAATCACTTCAATTATATCATACCAAGCTAATCACATAATTAATTGTCTCGTTATAAAACGGTTAAAATTTAAATACTTAAAGACCTGCATAAAACAACTCAGGCATTTTTGAAGGACTTACACAACATCTACCACTAATTGTAAGCGATAAGTTTATTTTTACCCACTCCATGAATAAGGTCCAAACACAAACAAACTCTTATTAATCTAATTGATAATCTTTGATTCCCTATGACAAATTTTTCTGTATGAATTGTTATTTCTATCAAATATCACATCAAGGCAAAAGTATTAATCATATTAATGGTACTGTAATCAAAGTTAGTAAATTTATAGATTGTTTCAGAAGGTTAAAGTATCGTTTTTAAAGCAGAATGTCACTATAGATACAAGATACAAAGCATTTATATCACCGTTATTCAACTACAGTGATGTAATCTGGAATAACTGTACTAAAAACGAAAGTACTGTACTTGAAAACTTACATCTTGATGCTCCTAGAACAATCACTGATTTGGTGAGAGGTACATCTCACAATCTATCGTATAAAGAATCTGGGTTCACTTTGCTTGAAATTAGACCATATCGCCATAAACTAACTCTATTTTACAAAATAGTGAACAAAACAACTCCAGGTTACTTGTCTATCCTAGTTCCTTCCAAATCCTTGGATATAAACCCTTGCGAAACGTGAAATTCAATACTGTAAAGGAATATTCCTGCTAATACTTCATTTTATAAAGATAGGTTGCCCTGCAACGAAACATATGCCCACAGCAGTTAAATCGTCCGGGCAGTCAACAAGTGTTGTTGCATATTTTTACTTTTTTCGGTAATGAAACATTTATAATGCACTAAAATCTGATTAAGAGTAATAACTCATGAAGTAATTATCAGAAAACCATTAGAATTTGTTTGGTTTTTATAAAGTTCTGCCCCATGCTAATGTTTAGTATACAAAACTTTTAGTATCATGGATTTAGCTGTTCAAGTCATAAAAATTCATTGAAAATCAATATACTTGTTCGTCTCAAAATCTTAAACTCTGTGTATCAAACTGAAGTTAATCGGATGATAACTTTAGCCTCCAGAGCATCACAAGATTTCTCAAAGTGATCAAGGGCCATAACTTTGGCAGTAATTATCAGAAATCGTTGAAAATCACTAGGATTCTTCGTCTCATGACCTCAAACACTGTGTATAAATTTAAAGTCAATCGGATATTAACTTTAGCCTCTAGAGCATCCACAAGATTTTTTGAAGTGATCAAGGGCCATAACTCTGGCAATAATTATCGTAAATCGCTGAAAAACAATAGGATTCTTCATTTCATGATCTTAAACACTGTGTATAAATTTAAAGTCAATTGAATATTAACTTTAGCCTCTAAAGCGTCCACAAGATATTTTGAAGTGATCAAGGGCCATAACTCTGGCAGAAATTATCGGAAATTGTGCACACCGGACGGATGGATGGACGGACAGGGGCGACGACAATATACGACCAAAGTCCGTAATAAAGGACTGGAATAATTTACCGGAACATATAAAAGCATGTCCTACTATAAAAATCTTTACAGGAAAGTTAACTTATGATGATATTTTATTACCTAAATATTTTTATACTGGAAAGCATTCTTCTCAAATAATCCATACTAAATTGCGTCACAGTAAAAGCAACTACCATAAATTTGCCATGCACTTCAAGATACATTATGGGAGATTCGTTAACGAGTTCGCAGTTCTCACTATAATAGTTAACAACTAGATAATGTAAAGGCAATTTACTGAAAATTTCATTCAAATTGATCCACTACGAACAAAGAACTAAGCAGGGGCGGATCCAGAGGTAGGGTTTGGGGGGGGTCGACCCCCCCCCCCCCCCCCCCCGCTCAGCTACATAAAATTTTTTGTAAATCAACACTTTTTATGAGAAAGGTTTCTCGGCCGTGTGCTTTATCCTTTATCGTCAGATTTGGGACAGGATGGGCACTCAAAGCACGAGATAATGATATAGACATTATGTGATATCACAATTAATGCTTTGCATCCATGAAATTGAATGACAATGTCATTGTATTAATTCATAATAAAAATTGACGTCAAACGAGGTTTTGAATTTCTCTGTTTAAAAAGGTCAATGTGTATGTATATACGCCAAAATGACGATAGAGACCATGCGGGAGGGGGGGGGCGGAGATACATTGTCTCAGGAACATGCCCCCCCCCTGCAAAAATTCCTGGATCCGCCCCTGCTAAGCGATTGAAATTTCTGTCTAGCCTCAATCATCATTACTAAAGCCAATACGATAAACAGCATAGTCTCGATTATCAATTTAATAGTTAAATCGTGAAGGAAAGTTATGCAGTAAATCGGCTCATAATTCACTAAAGATCACAGGCCAGAGATGCCATCTAGAGTTGATTATGGTCTGGATAGGTTAATTAATGTCTAATTAATAATTTAGATAACATTTCAGGCCTAAAGAAAGACCTGCAATAGACAGATTTAGCTCTTGCATAATGTGTGTTTAACGGACAATCCAACTTGTTCCTGTGGTCACTGTATAGAGGATATGGAACACTATTTGTTACACTGTCCAGATTTCAAACTATAAATACATTACCAAATATTTCTATTAATTTACAAACTCTAACCAACAGTGATAGTAATAATACATTGCAAATGAACACGCACATTATTAATACAGTCCACAAATTTATACATTTATCTAAAAGACTACAATAACCATTCCGATATACTAGTTGAATCATTTATTTTCTAGGTTCCTATGCATCTGACAACTTCAAACTATCATACGAAACAACCATATTATTATGGTAATGCATTGAAAGTGACACAAACTATTAAATTACTTACATGCACGATTAATAGCAAACGTAAAATATTGCACTACTGAATGTATTTTGTATATGAAGTGTACATATTGTAACTGTATTTTTGTAGTATATTTATTAATATACATGTAAGCCTTTGGCTTGTTTTTGAATCTTTTCCTTTTATAATGTATGTATCTTTAAAAATCAATCTTATTTGAATAAATATTCTTTAAATCAAGGTAAGAGTAAATTTTCAAGCAAAGGGCAGGGCATGACAAAAGCTGTTTTAACTGTATGACATTGAAAAATAAATTGAAAGTCAAGTAATTAGATAAAATTCATAAGCAATCCAAATAGTTTGTCTATCCATCTGGGAAATTATTCAGCATGCCTGTAGAGAGATGGGGTTTAATGTCCATTTGACACAAAATAGGTCATTTTGGGAATAACATATGGTTCAATTTTTTTTTCAATAATTCACTTCCGCGTACACATAGGGGTCTTTAGCAGTGGAAGGAAACCGTAGGACCCAGAGAAAACACAAGAGGTTGGACAAGCGACCCTATTCCTTGTCACGTACAACCGGGAAATGAAACCACGCCAATTGACTCAATGACAGACCTTACGATACGACACGAATGCACTAACCATTCGACCATCCGACCCCGCCCCCCCCCCCCCCAGCATGGCTGTAAAACAATATAATATTTTTCTATAAAGTAAACAAAACATGAAAAGATATTCTATATTATGTAATCATAACGTTCTATGACAATGTGTTTCGTTTTTTATAGCTCAAAATTTCATTTTACTTGTCTTCACTACACTAGGATCTGGAAGAGTTGTTATATTACCAGCGTTTTGGTTGAAGTGAGGGAATAGCCAATGAAACGGTCTGTTACGGCGACTTCTTGGCATGCCGCGCACGGAACTGTGGGTAAACCACTAGAAACATCAACGCTGATTGATTAATCAATGTTTGACGTCATAGGATCTGACACGACATTCCAGTACAACTTGTCAGATCTTCATGTAGTGTAGGCCATTGAAAGTATAAAAAAAAAAAAAAAACGAAATATACATGTAATCTGTATTTTAATCAGATTAGCAAATTTAAGGAATATAAACTAGAAGGAATATAATCAGAACACCACAGACCACAGTCATAATAGTAGTTTCAAAACCCTAATTAAGAAGGCCATCTGTTTTAATATTAAAATATTAATACTCTATAGAGTCATATAACTTTGCAGGTTTACATGTGTCTAAATCTTCTATCACAAAATATAAGTTTTAAGAGGGTCATCTGACAAATTTGTGAGAATTTGGTCAACTTGATACATGGAAACTAATGTAAATATATATTTTCTTGTTGGGCAGTTGGATGGCATTGTCTATTACATGTAACTGTAGCCAGGTCTATAATATCTCAACTTTCTAAAAGAGAGAAGTGAAATGTTTAGGGTGATACGCAATGTCTTAGGCTTAGTAGGGAGGAGAATTTTGCCCAGACATGGCTGTGGTTCATTTTTTCTTAAAGTCTGTATATTGGGCTGTATATAAATCTGTTTCAATGGCATAGAGCATTTGAACTGTATATATATATATACACAATTAGAATACAATTAAAGTAAAACAGTAATTGTATTCCATAGAATTGTGTTTTGAGTAGAAATTTGGGAACACCTGTGTATATATAAAAGTCGCACCCTTATAATCATTAACATACCAGGTTTTTATACAAATGGGATTTATCACCTACATGTACATGTACACTGAATATAGTGTTACATGTACATATAAGTTGTTTCAATAGTCTGCCATTATTGATTAGCACTGTGAAGCCAGAAGTAAATAAAGCATGAAAAATCTGTCTGTATTAAATTCTAACTCAGGTTTGGGGGGGGGGGGGGCGAATCAATGCTAGAATAGAAGGGAAAAGTTATTGGAAGCTGAGTCTGAAATGAAATGAAATGCGGTTTAACGTTCTACTGTTCTGCTCCGGACTGGGCTAATGAAGACGGGCATACACCATACAGTGTGCTATGAGGGAAATTTTGCCCGGACAGCAGCACTACGGCCTACACTTATATCGAATTCCAACTGTCAAGGGATCTTTTATGTACACCAGAGTCTGAAACGTTGAGACATACTTTTATGATGCATGAACGAAATGTCAAGTAGTAATTCTGTGTACATGTTGGCATGCTCATAATAAAACTCTTAAAAATAGAATGATGAAAATGAGTCGCAAACGCCACTGTCCAGGCAAAATTTCCCTGATGGTACACTGCATGGCATATGCCTGTCTTCATTAACAGGGTTGGTGCTAAACAGTATGAGGTTAAACCCCATTTTATAGATGATATTATGCATATTGTCTGACGACTACCACATATATACTGTATTTATAATATGATATACATGTAAGGGGGGGTGTTTGTACATGACATGGAGTCGGGTCGTCTGTTCAATCTCGTGGGTTTTTTCCGTTTTTTTCCCACTGCTAAAGACCCCTATGCGCAATCGAATTATTATATTTAATTGAACCGTATGTTACTCCAGAAATGACCAGTGTCCAGTGGACATTAATATCTCTCTCTTCTCTCTAGTAGATTATATTGTCTGAAGACTACCATGGTATATATAATGTATATTATAATCAGCAATATGATATATGATATATTATTTATATCATAAACAGTAGCATGAATAATATACATTTATCTTATATTCCAGTCTTTAAACCGGTATGTCCTTATTAGAGTCCATATATTGTATAGGTTATGTAACTGATATTATATTTCCCTGACTTTTTATTACATTGATTTCATGGACTGACAAACAATACAGAATTAAAGCCCCAACATATGTCCAGTGCCACACTATTTTGCACCTTGCAATTTTTTATTTAGTCCCCCCCCCCCCCTCGGAAATTGTTGCTTTATAGAAATACTGAAGATGTTAAAAAAGCTAAATCCCTATTCCCTGGCACCTAGAAATGGACACAAATGGATCGCAACACCCCGCTCCCCCAATTTTTCCTTTATAGAAATAATGATATAAAATTCATTAAAAATTGCAAGAATATGTAAAATATGAATATTTGATTATTTTTCTCTGATAGAAAAACTGTATAAAATTGTGACCCTCTGAGTCCTTGGCGGTAGCCTATAATCTATAATTGGCCTAATGATAGCCCCAGCTCTGTCCAAGATGCCAAAATAAAAGTTAACCCTTTAGTACCACTCGAAAGTGCCCTAAATTTTGGACTTTCGAAATATGTGAACAATCTATTTTTCATGATCATTTTAAGATGACTATATCAAATTACGATTATAATTTTAAAATGACAATTTAGCATAAAGAGCAGTATATTATCAATTAATATCCATATAAATTATTGTGATATGAATTAAATTATAGTGGATTTGGTTACAACTACCAAACTTGCTTGGAAATCATATTTTGATGGGCATTTTGCACCAATAAAGCATTACAATTGTAAATTAAAAATGACAGTTTGGAATAAAGAATGGCCTGTTATCGAATATCAATATAAATCATTGTCTTATAATTTGAAAATGACTAAACTAATATATAAAATATATATAACTGAACAATCAACCACTACAAAGGCAAAAAGAGTAACCAGTTCAATCTATTTGTGTTTTCAACAATTTTCATGCAAGAAGAAGCCATAAAAATTCAAATATTGAAATGATAAACTAAAATTTGAAATGAAACAAGAAAGGTTTGATATCAGAACTTACACTGATTATATGAGCTGCATTTCCATTTTCATCTGTTTTATCCACACTAGATCCTGCTGACGTATCCATGGTACTTATTGTAAATTCCACCCCGAACTAAATAATGATATATCCTTATCACAAACACGACACGTACACTAGTTACAAAAACATTAATCCACTGGCCGTTATCATCATCCTGACCATTTCGTAGTCGCTACCATTTAGAGAAAGGAATCCTTCTTCAAATTGTAATCTTGTAATCACAGAAAACAACAAACTCGACCCTACTGTTGATAAATTTACAACCAGGATGTCAATAACCGTCCTATGTCATTCCGTTATTTGTATTAGTGTCAAGCAGCCCACGTTAAACGAGCGCGTAGTGTCTTAAACACTGTCAGTATGAACTTACTGAGCCATTACATTACATTGCCGTAACCTTCAATTGGCCCAATCTCTCTTAGTCTGTATTCACAGACCCAACACCTCTTTCTCCATCCAACCATAACATTACAAATACCACGTGGTCAGCTTACGTCATATTACTTTTTTATAAATAAATAAATAAACCAGAAAAGGTTTGGTGTTTGATATCTCAACACAATACTACGGTCTTTTTCAGACTGGCATGTGGTAATATTTCAATGGTGTCTGTAATTTTTCCAAGACGATGGCCTTTCCGTCTTCTTTTCACCGAATATAGACTTAAAATTAGGGCCTGACAAGGGACAACCTATAGATGTTCGGATGGGCCGCAAAACCGAGGTCCCGTAGTGTATGTAACCGGGTCTAATTCAAGCAAAAGACGAGACTGTTTAAATCTTTATTAAAAACCCTGTAAAAATATACATACATAGAATTAACATCACCAACATTTAATTTATAATACATATTATACACTTTAAAACACATCAAACATTACACTGTATTATAATTATACTATATATTTAATTCTATACTCATATCTTTACAGTAATAATTTCTATAATATTAGATAATACCTATATAAAATAACATACCCTAGAAGGGGTTTTAAAGATCTTTGTGTTGAAACAACACAACCATGTAACACTCCAGCAGCTAGAAGGTATCCTTAATTTGATCAATGAAGACTTGACCAAAAGAATCTTCAGTAACTGGAACAACTTATAAAACTTTGAGCGCCAAATACAAGTTTAAGATTTGAAGATAATCTTATACATCTGACACATTCAAATTCCTAAGTTAGACTGATTTTAATTGTTAGCCCTGTAACCCAGGAAGTTGGGTTTGTTAGGAAAAGTATCCAAGGAGATGATGAGGTGATAGTCACTGATGTTGTTACAAAGACCAGTCCAGAAGCTGAACATCCAGTGACTATGAATATAAGGGTTCAAAGATCAGATGAAAGTGAAAGTTTGTTATTGTTTATTAAGCTGCTGTCAGTGAAGTGCAGTATAGACTAAAACCTATTATATAATTAAAACACCAAAATTCCACACTATCACATTCTCCCCTCCTAAAAGTAATGTCGTCCCGACAATTAAAACAACTAAAACCAAAATATCAAACTAGATTAAAACTCGCATATTCAAAACTAAAACCCACATATTGTCCTTATAACTTCGCACACGATTCTTCTTCGTTCAGGTGGTAAATTAACGAAATCATCCGAAGTCAGGTACACAAACAGGTTTTCTGGACTCATGACCACGGAAGGCGCAATGTTCATGATGTAGTCCCCACCTTGGTATTTCTGTGGTAGTTGCCTGTTCCTTGTTGATCTTCGTGGAGGTTCTGGGGAGTCATCTTCTGAACTAGGCGAATGATCGGACTGGAGTTCCACGTCACTTCCATGAGTTTCTTCCACATCCTCACTCACCCCATGTTGTCTCGTGGGGCTAGCTGGCGGCGAATGAAGTCTTCCCCGATCCACAATCACAACATCATCCTCATCTTCGCTCGACTCTACCTCCGGCTCCTGAATGACAGCCGTCTTCCTCCTTGGTTTAGGTACTGGTGCAGCACAGTCAGGTAAATTGAAAGCAATGGAACCAATTGGAAGAAGGTTATTCCGATGAAGCATCCGAATTCTTCCAACACCATCTTCTCGTTTCACCTCATAGACTGGTATATCGGGATTGGGTTGTTGTATCACCGTGTAAACCTGTTCTTCAAATTTATCCGCGATCTTGTGGCGTCCATCTTTAAAAACTAACTTCTTTACTAGTACTCTATCATTTTCTTCTAATACTGACTCTGTGGCTCTGCTATTATAGTTCTTCTTTTGTTGTTGCTGAGATCTTCCGATGGTTTCCGAAGCTAATTGATAGGAATATTCTAATCTCTTCTTCAGGTCTTGCATGTAGGTTCTGTACGATGTTATTTCAGATTCGTTGACGATGCCAAGTAAAACATCCACAGCAGGAAGTGGCTTCCTCCCAAACATAAGGCGAAATGGTGAAAAATGGGTGCTGTCATGCTCTGTGCAGTTGTAGGCATGTACCAGGGAAGGCAGATATTGTTTCCGGTTTAATTTCTGTTCTACTTCCAAAGTTCCCAGCATGTTTAATAACGTCCGGTTGAAACGTTCACACATTCCATTTCCACTTGGGTGATATGGCGTAGTTCTGGTCTTGCGCATACCTGTTAATTTGCAGAGTTCTTGAATGATGCGGCACTCAAAACTTCCACCTCGATCACTGTGTATCCTTTTTGGAAAACCATAATGGACGATGAAATTGTCGAAAAGGATCCTTGCTGTTGTTTTGGCATCTCGGCTTCTGGTTGCAATTGCCTGAGCATACCTGGTAAAATGATCGGTGATGACTAAAATGTTCGAATATTTCCCTTTACACTCCTCTAAACACAAATAATCCATACAAAGAATCTCCATAGGCTGTGATGATGTTATATTCACTAGAGGTACTCGAGAATTGGTGGAGGACTTGCGCATGCGGCATCTCTTGCAAGACTTCAAATATTCATCGACATCTGTAGACATCCGTGGCCTACACCATCATGGCAACCTTTATGTTGGTATGACTAGCTGGTGAATATCTCCATCATTGCCGGTAGATTTTCTATAGAGCACATCGTTCTTGAGAATAAGCTTGTTGAATTCCTTTAGGTAAACACTTTCATCCCTTGAAGATGGGGGTAAAGTTGGTTTACTCTGTCTGGTCACTGCTGTGTAGATGGGACCAATAACGGAATCACTCTTTTGTTTCCTAGACCAATCCACAAAACTGCCTGAAGATGACAAATCCTGTATAGATGAATCAGGAACTACTTGAGTTGCTAAACATTCAACAAAACCTCGGTCGTCCAATAATGATGATGGTAAAGCTTTGATAATCTCAGATGATATACTGTTAATTTCTTCTTGATGATCTAGTGTAAGCCTGGATAAGCAATCGGCGTCGATGTTCTGACGTCCAGGTCGATATTTGATGCTAAAGGTGTAGTTCTCCAAGGCAGCCAACCATCTGTGTCCAGTAGCGTCTAATTTCGCAGAGGTGAGAACATATGTTAGTGGGTTGTTGTCAGTAAAAACAGTACAGGTGTTTCCCAATAAATAATGATGAAACTTGTCAGCCATAGCCAAATTCAGTGCCAAAAATTCCAATTTATGAGCTGGATAGTTCTTCTCAGACCGTGCTAAACTCCTACTAGCGTAAGCTATAACCCGATCTTTACCGTCTTGATGTTGATACAGTATGGCTCCCAAGCCAACACCACTGGCGTCTACATGAAGAATGTATGGCTTGGTGCTATCTGGATAAGCAAGAACTCGAGTGGTTATCAAGGCCTGTTTCAGATGTTCAAATGCTTGCTCTTGTTCTGTCTTCCACTTCCAGACGTTTGGCTGTTCTGTTTTACCTTTTCTCCCCCTGGTTTTTGAAGTAGTGGTTCCTATCAATAGTTCGTTCAGTGGTTGTGCGATCTTTGAAAAGTTCTTAATAAATCGCCGATAGTAACCTGCAAATCCCAAAAAACTTCTCAACTCATCAATGTTGGTAGGTGTCTTCCAATCTTTAACTTTATTGATTTTGTCAGGATCAGTATGAACTCCATCAGATGAAACGACATGTCCCAAATATTTCACCTTGGTCTGAAAGAATTTGCATTTCTTGGGTGCCAGCTTTAATCCCCACTCTTCAAACCGTTGAAAAACTAACTGTAATCGTTCTAAATGTTGTTCATAGGAGTCAGAAAAAATGATGACATCGTCTAAGTAGATCATACATATCTTTAGGTGAAGATCACCAAGACACTCCTCCATAAGTCGTTGGTAAGTTGGAAGTGCGTTTGTCAATCCGAAGGGCATCCCGTTGAACTGGTAAAAGCCAAGAGGACCTACGGTGAACGCTGTCTTACATTTATCAGTTGACTTTAGTTCGACTTGATGGTAACCACTTTTCATGTCCAAAACTGAAAAATACTTCGCACCAACTAAGTTGTCTAAAATTTCATCAATGTGTGGTAAAGCGTAAGCATCTTTGATGGTTCTTCTGTTTAGTTGGCGGAAATCCACACACATACGAAGAGAATTATCTTTCTTGCGACACCAAACGATGTTAGAGGACCAAGGACTATGAGACTTCGTGATGATTCCACTTTTAAGTAAGTCTTGGAGGTGATTTCTTACTTCATCATACATAGCTGGTGGTATTCTACGGTGTTTCTGCTTGAAAGGTATGTTGTTATCTAAATTAATAGCATGTTTCACAAGACTGGTACACCCAACATCAATATCACTACTTGAAAATAAATGTAACCATTTCTTCATGAAATCTGTAGCTGCTTGATGTTCTGCTTGAGTCATGGTGTCATCAGCTAATACAATCTTATCCAAGATGGTCGATTCTTCGTGAACAGTGGATTGAATACTCGCTGAAGTTAAGTGACGCGGGTGGTCAACAATGGTAACTGGTGTCAGTTCACAAACAATAGCACTGGGTTGAATTAACACAGGATATGATGATAAATTCGATACTGTGACAGATAATAAATCCCTGTTACCAGGTAAAAAATTAACAAGAATTGGGGCTATTTCCAATGAAGCTGGTAAATTTGACTGTGATGAAAATTGACACAAAGCTTTACACGACTTAGATGAAATATTACTCTTCACAAAACACGTTAAAACTTTCGACTTGTTACTATGTAACAATACCAACACAGTTATCACATTTATCTTTACTAGCTTTGTGTTGAATCTGCATACACTTAAATATTAGTTTCCATGAATTTTGCTGAATCAAGTTGCAAAAATTAACTCCATGACGTTCCTTTGCTGTATCCATAAAAGGTTGTAGAATATTAGTACCTAAAATAACTGGTATTCTATGATGAAAATCGGTATCCGGAACAATTAAAAATATACAGGTTAATGGCGTATCCGAAATTGATGGTACACACACATCCGCTTGCGTCCATCCTAAATATGGTAACTCATGACCTCCTGCTCCTTCAAGTTTAATTATATCGTTTAACGATTCAAGCACACAAGTATCCTCAAGATGTTGTTTAAAAATGAAAATCCGATCACAGATACCTGCGAACCACTATCAAGTAACGATAAACAAGGTGTTGTATTAATAAAAATATCGGAGGTGTTGCTTTTTCCAATTAATTCACTAGGGCTTGAACCCACATCTAACGCCTGCCCTGTGACGCCGATGTCCTGGAGTTTAAAGGTTTCTTTAAGTTCACCCGACAACCATACTTCACATGACCCTTCTGTCCACACCGATAACATGTTGGTTCATACTCGTCAACAGGAGGGGGGTTGGATGCTGGATGAGTATTAGTTTTCAGACTCTTTATTTCCTCCTGCATACTCTTCATTGTTGTGGCCAAGGATGCAACCAATACTTTTAAATCGTTATCGCTATCGCTGGGTTTTTCTGTTGTTGTCATCTTCAACGAAGCGGTTTTTCGAGGTGTGGGAACAGGTAATTCCAGATCATGTTCAATTTGCCGTACTGCCACAAGAAGTTGGTCATAATCCTGTAAAGCGTCGAATTTATGAGCAGCGCGCAACTTTAAATCTGCTCTCAAACCGTGGTAAAATCTGGTTCTTAACATGGTGTTACAGTCAACGATGTTTATCTCTTTTCTATCACGAGCCTTCTGTAATAGATCTTGTAGACGGCATCCCCATTCAGCAACAGGTTCTTTCCCACCTTGGGAAGTAGAATAAAATTCTGCCAAAATCTCCTGGGTCTCACCAACTACACCAAAAACACTTTGTAGCTTAGCTTGTAACTTAGGAATAGTTACCCCATGGCCTAATCTCATAGCCACCTTAGCTGCTGGACCCTTTAACGATCTGAACACTGCCTGTCGAATTGCTTCAACACCATAATTAGAGTTAAGTAACTCTTCGACTTCAAAAGTCCAGACATCAAATGTCACTTCTGTCTTAGTACAAGTTGTTTCTCCCGAAAAGAACGACAACTTCGGTAGGTTGTGGTGGAGGATCTGATTGTTGTGTTCCACAAAATTCTTTCATCCAACGCATAAGCTCTTCCTTGCTCCTAGCTTTGGGTTTAACTTCCATCTCTTGAAACGCCTTAAGTAAATCGTCAGTTTCCTCCTCAGTAAAACCACCGGTAGCCATATTGATATGATGAATTTATAAGTTGAAAAGTTTCGCGCACAAACCAAAAATAACAAACGCAGGAGTTACAATAACAAGCACACTTCAAGTTGAAATCGCAAATCTATACTATTCACAAAAGGCCGAACAAAACAACTCTTCAACTCACAATTCAATTACAAATCACGGAAGATCCGAGAATATATCACTATGTAATAACACAATCCAATAATCACTATGTAATAACACAATCCAAAATTAAAAATAATCAATCGCAATACTTGAGCGCACGCAATATCTCTACGTAATATCACAAATCACAGTATCAAACAATGCAGTTACGACTCCAAACACCAACGCAACTCAAAACAAGTTGAAATATAACACCAGTATTCAAAATACCCACAATATTTCAAACTAACCACAAAATCTCAACCAAAATCCAAAATACGACAAAGTCAGTACACAATACAATCCAAATTAAAATCAATATAAAACTCAAAATCAAAACTACAAATCCGAAATGGACAATCAAATCAAAATATACAACACCAAACAAACTATGCACCAAAATGCACTAGTTGAAAAATACAAAATATAAACAAAATCCAAGTACAAACTCAAAGAGTCTCGACCAAGGAGTATCACAACACCTAAAACACTAAACTGTCAACGATATGTGCGTTCAACGTGTATGTTAATCTGAAATACGAAAAGCTGAAATATGAAATCTGGAAAGAAAACGGTATGCGTGTAACCTATGTAATAGTAAACAAATCCTAACCCTTAAACACAATTACTCACACAAACATACAAAAAAACAATAATATATGCGGTATGTAATATGTGTAGGGTATGTGTGGATGTAACTAACTATATATACTATGCTAAATAATTCTAAGGGTAATGCTTAAATAATCCTAAGTGTAATGCATAGAGAAGCTTCGAACTAAAGTTGGAATAAAATATAAATTTCCAAAATAAGAAACCTAAAATGGTAAAGTTTCAAATAAACAAGATCTAAGTTTCTCAAGGTAAATAAATTTCAGAATTAAATTGAGTTCCCCCCCCAAAAAAATAATAAAGTTTCTCAAAGTAAATAAATTACAAAATTAAATTGAATTCCAAAAACCTAATAAAGTTTCAAAGTCACAGTTAAAAAATAATAATTACAAAGTTTTGAAAAAAATTAAACTTGCAAAATCTTTTTCCAAAGTTTCCAAAATATCAACTAAGTTTGGAATTAATCAAAGTGAGAATGTAAAAAAATAAAGTTGCAAAATACTAAAGTTAATTTAGGAGACAATATAGAGTTATATTTTCTTTCAAAATCTAAACTGCTGACCCAGTCACAGTGACCTTTGTACATGCAGTGTAGAAACTAGGTCAGGTCAGGTCACACTCAGTAGGTCACTAAGCTATACTATGCACAAGAAAAATCGAAAGTTAAAGTGGCTTTATTCTATTTCGTAAATGTAAAATGTAGCTAATACTATATAGTATAAATGCTATTATTATTCCAAAAGAAATTAGGGATTATGAAATGACAAGGTAAATTACACTAAACTCTGCAATGAGTGAAAAACAATGGATGGGGTGGGGCTTCTGAGATTATATATCTCCGTCAACCTAACGATAACTAAACTGGTAGATTTATAACTTAATCTTAAATGAAAATATCATGTAACATTATAATACACTGTAAATGAAATTAATGTAAAAAATGAAATAGATGTATTCACCCAAAATCCAAGAATATCCCATTAACACTTTAAATCAAGATGAACACTGAATCTGTGTATGTCTCTAATTTCACATATAATTAAACACACTGCATCTGTGTGGATGTCTCTAAAGTTTATATGCACAAATGTGGATACAACTATCTGGATACAATCTGGTAGCTACCATACGCACGCGTAAACATTTACTGGATAGGTTGAGAATCGTTGTACCAAGAAAATACCATAGACCATAGATGAATTTTACTTGTTGTACCATAAAAAACCATTTACGTTGAAGTAATACCATGTATACATTGAAAAAAACTATTGATGTTGTGATGATCCTCAGTCCCTTATCGGGCTCCAAAAATGTAACCGGGTCTAATTCAAGCAAAAGACGAGGCTGTTTAAATCTTTATTAAAAACCCTGTAAAAATATACATACATAGAATTAACATCACCAACATTTAATTTATAATACATATAATACACTTTAAAACACATCAAACATTACACTGTATTATAATTATACTATATATTTAATTCTATACTCATATCTTTACAGTAATAATTTCTATAATATTAGATAATACCTATATAAAATAACATACCCTAGAAGGAGTTTTAAAGATCTTTGTGTTGAAACAACACAACCATGTAACACTCCAGCAGCTAGAAGGTATCCTTAATTTGATCAATGAAGACTTGACCAAAAGAATCTTCAGTAACTGGAACAACTTATAAAACTTTGAGCGCCAAATACAAGTTTAAGATTTGAAGATAATCTTATACATCTGACACATTCAAATTCCTAAGTTAGACTGATTTTAATTGTTAGCCCTGTAACCCAGGAAGTTGGGTTTGTTAGGAAAAGTATCCAAGGAGATGATGAGGTGATAGTCACTGATGTTGTTACAAAGACCAGTCCAGAAGCTGAACATCCAGTGACTATGAATATAAGGGTTCAAAGATCAGATGAAAGTGAAAGTTTGTTATTGTTTATTAAGCTGCTGTCAGTGAAGTGCAGTATAGACTAAAACCTATTATATAATTAAAACACCAAAATTCCACACTATCACATGTACACATTGGCGTGCCGTAGTGCCGCAGAATTTCCCCCATAGCACACTGCATGGCATATATGCCCGTCTTCATTAGGCCAGTAGGATCAGAAATGTAGGACGTTACACCATAATTCATTTCATTTCTCTTCACCGAATTCCAACTGTCAAGCGTTCTTTACGTTCACTCCTATGTGTACAGAGGTGGACCTCGACCTTTCGTGCCACACGAACAACCCTGACAAACACCCCCACCTGTGAACAAATTGTCGACCACAAAAAAAAAATATATATACATTGTCCGTCAATTTTACAACACTCCTGAGAACACTTTCCACCCTCCTCGTTGCTCTGGGCCCTTATATATTCACGAAAACTTAAACTAAGTTACAACCGAAATTTTAAGAAATACTGCAACTTCATTGGATATATGCAAATTGATTTTACTGGTCAGCCAATCGAATTGCAGTATTTCTTAAAATTTCGATTTTATCTTAGTTTAAATTTTCGTGAATAACGGTCCAGAGCTAGTTACGGTCCTGTCTGACAATTGTCTGCTGACGGGTGCGCCTCAGTTGAGGCGGGGGAGGGGGGGGGGTATCTCTTCCAGTGCGTGAGAATATTTTTGAAAAACTGACTGTATATATATCCTGATGTTTCTAACTTATGCGCAAATGCTTAAATTCAAAGGGCCCCAAACTCACAAACTCCTACCTTCCCAGTCCGTCCCTGGTACGCTTTAGATAATAAGGTCTGTCATTGTGTCACGTGGTGTGGTTTCGACGTGACAAGGAGTAGGGTCACCTGCCCAACTTCGTGGGATTTTTCCGGGTCAAGCCGTTTCCTGCCACTGCTAAAGACTCGCAAACCCCCACCTTCCCAGTCCGCCCCTGGTACGCTTTAGATAATAATAAGGTTTGTCATTGAGTCACGTGGCGTGGTTTCGACGTGAAAGGAGTAGGTCATCTGCACAACCTCGTGGGATTTTTCACCTTGTCTTAAATATTTGATATTAGGGTCCTAGAGTTTTACAGTAAGACAACGAACATAATATTGAATTCGGATTTTTAATTTTTAAATATCATGGATAATATTGAGTTAGAAGTTTAGCTTCTTTAACTTGAAAACCATTTAGCTGTATTGTAGATGCATGTTGAAACAAGTAAAACTTAAAAATTGTTTTCTTCAAAAGGATCGGACTAATTTGTTGAGGATACCATTAATTGTTAGTTTAGAGACATTAAGATAGGCCTACTTTCGTAAACCATACGAGACTATAAAACATAGAAAACTGGACACACCCACGTATTAGACTAAAACAGCTGGCTGGAGTCATTTTTATACGCCCAAATTGAAATGTGGTCGTATATTGTCGTCAACCTCGTCCGCCCGTCGGTCCGGTGTCAACAATTGCTTGTGGACGCTCTAGAGACTAACGTTAAACATGCATTATGCAAGAGCAAAATCTGCTTATTACAAGTCTTTCTTTAGGCCTGAAATGTTATCTAAATTATCAATTAGACATTAATTAACTTATCCAGACCATAATAAACTCTCGATGTCAAGGCTAGCCTTCGATGTTGGCTGGATTAGATTCCTATATGCCGCTAACGGCCATTGATAATTAAATAAAAAAAAGTGGATAATCGAGACTATGCTGTTTATATAAATAATTTTAGTAATGATGACCGAGACTATGCAAAAATTTCACCCGCTTCTTTCTCGGCTCATAGTGGCTCAATTTGACTAAAATTTTCGGCAAATTACCTTTACACTACCTAGTTTTAAACTATTATAGCGAAAACTGCAATCTCTTTATCTTATTTCCTTAATATCCGATTCACGTTTAAAAAAATCTCTTCAAAAAGTGTTTAAACACAGTGTTTAAGGTCATGAGATGAAGAAGCCTATTGATTTTTAGCGATTTCCGGTAATTACTGCCAGAGTTATGGTCCTTGATCACTTTGAAAAATCCTGTGGACGCTTTAGAGGGTAAAGTTAATATCTGATTGACTTTAAATTTATACGCAGTGTTTAAGGTCATGAGACAGAGAAGTTATGGCCCTTGATCACTTCAAAAAATCTTGTGGACGCTCTAGATTTATACACAGTGTTTATGGTCATGAGACGTAGAAATGAAATGATGTTTAACGTCCTACTGTTCTGCTCCTATACTGGGCTAATGAAGACGGGCATACGTCATACAGTGTGCTACGAGGGAAATTCTGCCCGGACAGCGGCACTATCGCCTACTCTTATATCGAATTCCAACTGCCAGGGGATCTTTTACGTGCATTCCAATATATACACGGGACCTCGGTTTTTCGTCTCATCCGAAAGGACTAGACAGCTGTCCTTGTCAGGCCCTCCGTTCTGCACCACTGACAAGGGGAAACCACGTCGGAAAATCTCGATGAACTTTCTCGGCCAATGCAGGGATCGAACACCCGACCTCCAGGCTAGCGAGCCAGCGTCTTAACCAACTAGCCACCGTGGCTCCCCATGAGACGTAGAAGCTTATTGATTTTTACTGATATCCGGTAATTACTGCCAGAGTTATGACCCTTGATCACTTTGAAATATCTTGTGGACGCTCTAGAGGCTAAAGTTAATATCCAATTGACTTCAGATTTATACACGGTGTTTAAGGTCGTGAGACGCAGAAGCCCAGTGATTGTCAGTGATTTCAGATAATCACTTCCAGAGTGATGGCCCTTGATCACTTTGAAAAATCTTGTGGTAGCTCTAGAGACCAAAGTTATCATCCGATTGACAATAGATTGTTAAACAGAGTTTAAGGTCTTGAGACGAACAAGTATATTGATTTTTAATGAATTTTTATGACTTGAACAGCTAAATCCATGATGTTAAAAGTTTCGTATACTAAATGTTAGCATGGGGCAGAACTTTATAAAAACCAAACAAATTCCAATGGTTTTCTGATAATTACTTAATGAGTTGTTACTCTTAATCATATTTTAATGTATTATAAATGTTTCATTACAGAAAAAGTACAAATATGCGACAACTCTTGTTGACTGCCCGGACGATTTAGCTGCTGTGGGCGTATGTTTCGTTGTCTGGCAACCTATCTTGAAGGTCATGAATTCAATTTCATAATGATTCAACAGCTCAGTGATATCGAAAGTGTTCCTTGTCCCCAAAAACCTGGGGATAGACATCAAGATCATCAAATTTGAGTCATTAGTTATGGACTTGCGGTCATGGATTGGAGGTGTTGGCGGCCATTTTTGACATAACAGGCCAACATCATTTTTATTGATCTTAATGTGTTCTTTGCCCCCCCCCCCCAAACCTAGGGAACGTCACCAAAATCATCAAATTTGAACTGATAGTTACATAGTTATGATCATTAAGACGTTTCGGTGGCCATCTTTGACGCCGTCTTGAAAAATACACTTTTCCGGGGGTCCTACTTTGGTAAACTTTTAGTATGTTATAAAGTACACTAAACCCTACCAGAATCAGTTGAGAAACCTTTTGTAGCAATTTTTTGGGGGTTGAGGGGGTATTTTCAATATATTGACCTGACTTTAATTTTGCGGCAATTTCATGTTCAA
Source organism: Patella vulgata (assembly GCF_932274485.2). Classification (NCBI taxonomy): domain Eukaryota; kingdom Metazoa; phylum Mollusca; class Gastropoda; family Patellidae; genus Patella; species Patella vulgata. The sequence continues at coordinate 60,460,340 of NC_065879.2, read as the reverse complement.
GTTAGATCTGCCATTTGTAAGTTTTCGAAATTATTGTACTATCTATTATGATTACAGCTTTTACATGTTCTTTCTGTATTTTTTCGATTTTCCATTCCTATAGCCCCCTACTGCAGGAAATATCATTTGCAGCGTCAAATTTTCAAGTCGAATTCTGCAGTAATTCGTGTTCAAATTAGAACTGTCATAATTGTGTGTTTTTTAAATAATTTTACAATCTATAAGACTAGTTTTTATATATTGTCTTTCGATTACTGCCCCTCTACAGTCACAAACTGCAGGAAACAGCATGGTCGCATAACCAAAATTAAAACATAAACAGTCGAGTTTTTATGTCGTCACCCCAGTCCGTCGGCCAGATTGTGGCTTGTTAACGCGATAGAGGTTACAGTTTTTATTGGATGTATTTTATGTGATGCATTGTGACGAACCCTATTGACCTCCCATTTGTGCAAACCAGCTGGTTGCTAGAGATTAACTGATTTGATGTGGAAAACCAAACAGCTCTTTATTCAGTGTTCTTAATTCTTAATTCATGTGATTTGCGCACTGAATTAAATGCAAAATAATTTCTTCACTAAAAATATTTATTCTGAGTATGGTTGAATATATTGAACAGTGGGTTTAAACAATTCGTCCTCACAATCTCTCGGTTTCCAAGTCTATGGCATTGAGAGGGTCACATTCTGACCCCGCCTGATAAGAGTATCAAGATTCTTATTTGGATGATTTTTAAATAAGGCACACAAAAATAAGATTACAATGATAAAAAAAAATTGATTAAACTAAACTTAATTGGTAGAATTAAACCCAATTAAAACACAAAATACTGTCCCTATATAATGTCCCATAAATCATAATCAATAGAATTAAGCACAAAAACACAATTATTGTCCAAATAGATATAATACTGTCTAAAAAAAACTAATTGATATAAAGGCTCCTTGATGGGGATGTGATTTCGGTCTTCTGGTTCACATTTAATAATCTACAACCGCTATTAAGATAACATTTTGTATGGCTCGTGTGTATTTAATTCGTCTCTTACATCCATGTTGCTGTCGGGTTGTCCGACATAGATCTTACTTATCTTATTGTCCTTACTTTGGTAGGCTTTTTCAATAATTTATAGATTAAACGAGACTTACCTGTAAGTTGAAGTTTGATCGCAGTTCTATGTTGCTAGCGACAAACTTAGAGGTAAGTCTCGTTTAATCTATAAATTCTATTGTTGCTAAGTAAGTATAAGTAAGTAAGTAAATTTATTGCATAAAAACGCCCACGAGGAGCAGCATACAATTACAAAAATTACATTAATATAATACAACAAATATAAGCGACTACAACTTAGCGATTACGTGAGATCTTCCAAGTGCTATCATGAACAAAAACAGTATTAATAACAACCCACGGTTAATATCTCATGAATAAAAATTTTAATTAACAATTCCAACAAAAAACCTAAGTTTAGTTTCCCTCAGTTGAACCCACATTGTCCAATATTTTCTCTCCATAAACACCTTCTTTACGTAATGGTTTATCGTAAAACCGTCGAAATGTTGAGTCTTTCGATGTGTATGAGACTTAACAAAACTCAAAAATAAGGCAGTAGAGCCTTTTCTTAAGTCTGCTATTCGCTCCATATATTCATTAAAAACAGTTAACACACACAGTCGCCTCTGGTGGATAACCTTTAATCACTATTTCACTTTGATGATATCCAAAACCCGCTTGTTTAATAATATCACCAATTCTAACCCTCAATGCACTTTTTGTCACTGTTATGTTTCTAATAATACATGAAGAGTTTGAATTCTTTGGCCTGACAAAATGGCTATTAAACCCAACAACTTTAATGTTAACATTTTTAGAGACAAAGTTCTCACTGGTGAGAGTTTCTTCAAATAATCCAAAACTAAATGTATATCCCAAGTCACTCCTGTCCTCGGAAGACTAGGCCTATGGTTGAACACACCTTTTAAAAAACGAACAACCACTGGTAGAGTTCCCACAGGTTTCCCGTTAATAAAGATAGGTTGCCAGGCAACGAAACATACGCCCACAGCAGCTAAATCGTCCGGGCAGTCAACAAGAATTATAACATATTTTTACTTTTTCGGTAATGAAACATTTATATAATACATTAAAAACTCATTAAGTAATTATCAGAAAACCATTAGAATTGGTTTGGTTTTTATAAAGTTTTGCCCCATGCTAACGTTTAGTATAGGAAACTTTTAACATCATGGATTTAGCTGTTCAAGTCATAAAAATTCATTGCAAATCAATATACTTGTTTGTCTCAAGACCTTAAACTCTGTGTATGAATCTGAAGTCAATCGGATGATAACTTTAGCTTCTAGAGGGTCACAATGTTTTTAAAAGTGATCAAGGGCCATAACTTTGGCAGTAATTATCGCAAATCGTTGAAAATCAATATGATTCTTCGTCTCATGACCTCAAACACTCTGTATCAATTTAAAGTCAATCGGATATTAACTTTAGCCTCTAGAGCATTTACAAGATTTTTTGAAGTGATCAAGGGCCATAACTCTGGCAGTAATTATCGAAAATCTTCGTCTCATGACCTTTAACACTGTGTATAAATTTAAACTCAATCAGATATTAACTTTAGCCTCTAGAGCGTCCAAAGGATTTTTCAAAAGGATCAAGGGCCATAACTCTGGCAATAATTATTGGAAATCGCTGGAAATCAATAGGCTTCTTCGTCTAATGATCTTAAACACTGTGTATAAATTTAAAGTCAATCGGATATTAACTTTAGCCTCTAGAGCCTTTACAAGATTTTTTCAAAGTGATCAAGGGCCATAACTCTGGCAGTAATTATCGAAAATCGCTGAAAATGAATAAACTTCTTCGTCTCATGACCGTAAACACTGTGCATATATTTGAAGTCAATCGGATATTAACTTTAGCCTCTAGAGCGTCCACAAGCAATTGTGGACGCCGGACCGACGGACCGACGGACGGACGGACGGGGGCGACGACAATATACGACCACATTTCAATGTGGGCGTAAAAAATAAAAGTTGAAAGGGCGCTCTGGCCCTATTTAAAGAACTATATTTCAAGCCTTTATGAAACAAGAATGTTAGAAACTGATAACCTCTATGACAGAGGGCGAAAATGGATCACTTTCCCTTTCAGCACAGTACTCAAACCAGATATGTGTTATACTGTCTAGTTGTGGACTGTTTCCATGAAGACATGATAATTTTCCTAGATTTTTCAGAAAATCCTTGGTCTTGCTTGTATCGCTCGAAACCAAGGTAGTTGTCAGCCTCAATTTTGGTAGATGATCTTTCACATTCTTGAATGGATGTGTCAGTAAATCTTCTGTTCTAGTCAAAATAAAAGGGCACACCAATTAACATTCTTAATAGTTTTGTATACCAATACTGAGTAACCCAACAGGGTAGAATTAGAAAACCTGTGGCTTTGTCATGCTCAATCTTGCCAAACAGAAAGGTGGAAGGGGAAAAGCATAAAAGAAATTATTTTGCCAAGAAACTTAAAATGCGTCTATAGGATCAGGCTCAAACGATTAATTAGTGGGAACTTTCTTGTTTAGTCTTGTGGCGAATAAATCTACTGATGGTTCACCCCAGTAATACTAATACTAATAATAATAATAATAATAATAACAGTTTATTCACAACTACATGTACAGGCATGAGTATGGAAGTTACAACAAACGTTTCACATTGTGAAGCATAACAATATCTATCTACATGTCTTACAAAATAACATTAATTTTCAAGATGGTGTATGGTAGAAAACCTCCCAACATAGTCTTGGTTACCAAGACGTCTAAAATGTACCAGGTTTAGTTGTCCGAGACTACAAATCATAACACTTTTAATTCTTTACTTTCAATGATAACTGATATATATTCATTGTTTTTTTTTTGGTTTTTTTTTTTTGGGGGGGGGGGGGGTGTACATAAATCATTGGGTAATATATTAGAAAATAATTATAGTTGCATTTAGGTACCAAAACGTGTAATATTTATGTAAATATATAGTTGATAAACATTGTCACTATGAAACACATGCTTTGTTTACCTTAAAGACTGGTGTTGAAAGAAGAATTGCCATGGTCCGTAAGAACACCCCTATTTTGGCTTAAGAAAATAACATTTTATAACTAATGGCAGTATTTGACAGCAATTAAAGAGTCCAACGAACATACGTTTTCAATCATTTTCCGTAACTTTTTAAGATGCTTTTTTTAAATCTGTTAATTTCATAACGAAAAACTATTTTGATCTCACCACAGGCCTGATGAAGGCGCTGTAGGTGTAACAAGTATTACACATTGTGATGCATAACAATATCTATCTACATATCTTACGAATTAACATTAGCTTTCAAGACGAGTGGTACATATGAATCTAATAATCGGCAATATTTAATGTTACAAATCAATTAACAAAGATATATTTATATTCCTCTTTTCATAAAGGCATTTAATACAAAACTTCCAACATTTTCTATACACTCTTCATTATTCATTAATATATTAAGTTGAATTGAATCAGTTATATGAGGTTTGATGAAGAGTGAGAAATATTGTTGTCTCAAATTATCATAAAATGGACAATACAATAAGAAATGTTTTTCATCTTCTACTAATTTAAGGTTGCAATTTTTACACAGTCTCTCATTACGAGGAGTAAAGGGTTTACTGTAACTTCCCTTTTTCAACTTCCAGTTTATGTGCACTAAGTCTAAATTTACTGAGTGCACCCCTTTCATCTTTTTTCAGTGCACATAAATAATTTTCCATGCTATACGAATTCTTAATATTATAATAAAAATCATGTTTTGAATTTGATCTCATATGTCCATTTAGATGCTGGATAGTCCTACTCTGGTCAGTGTATTTCCAGGACTGGATATATATATCATGTAATCGGGTTTTAAATAAGTGTAAAAAGAATTCTGTATTAAAATTTTCATTTTTTGCGGCAGTAAATATTTCACCCATTCCTGTTTCCTCTAATATAACTTGTATTTGACTAAGCCATTTACTATTAGAAGTCCTCATCTCTGTGATAGCTAGCGACATTAATGAGTTATAACATTTAACTTCAGATTCTATCCATGTCTTAACCATTCTATATTTCACATCTAGAAAGAGAGGAAATCTGCCTAGTTCAGCAAGAACAACTGAGTTAGTAGCCTTTTTGTGAATTTTCAAAATACTCTTGCACAAATTTAAATGTAGCTTTTCAATTTTTAAGGTGTTATTAAAGTTTGTGGTAATTTAATCACCCCAAGCATCACACGCATACAAGGTAATAGGTTTGACTAATGAGTCAAACAGTTTAAATAATATATGAGGTGAAACATTAATATGAGAAAAAGCTTTATAATCTTAAAGTATGCCTTCAATGATTTATCCATTAAATACTCAACGCCTTTACTAAGAGAACTGGATGACTGAACTGTGATACCTAGATATTTGTATTCACTAACATTTTCAAGTTCAGCATTGTTTATATAAAATTTCTGGAAACATGTCTTGCCACATTTATTAAAAAGCATAATTTGTGTTTTCTTAATATTAATCTTTAATCTCCATTGTTTACAATATGAGCCAACAATATCAAGGGATGATTGGAGTCCACTTGGTGTTAAAGAGAATATAATAATATCATCCGCATACAAAAGAGCTGGTATGGGTTTATCACCTAGACTTGGTAAGTCCGTAGATTGCATCAGAAGTTCAGGTAGTTTATCTATGAATATATTAAATAGTAGGGGACTTAAATTATTTCCTTGCATGACCCCAACATCATTTTTAAATTCATCACTGAGAAAGTTTCCAACTTTGACCTGAAGGTTACTATTAAAAAACATGCTTTTTAGGCAATTGTATAGCGGTCCAGTGACACCTAACGACTGTAGTTTGTAAAACAAACCATCTCTCCATACGCGATCAAATGCTTTATTAAAGTCTATAAAACATGCATACAAATATTTATTTTGTTTAAAACATTTATCAACAAGATACCTAAGAATAATTATGTTGTCTGATGTTTTGTAATTCTTACGGAAACCGCATTGAAAATCGGATGGCATTGCCTGCGATTGAAAATATTTAGTCAATCTACTTGTCAAAATACTTATAAGTAATTTACCTATACAACTAGTTATTGTTAGGCCTCTGAAATCATTTAACATATCTGGCTAAATACACGGGAGCTTAATTCCCACTCACTATGATCATGATTAACTCTACTCTGATAATCAGCTGTAACATTATTAATACCAGCTATGTGTGAAGCTGTTACAGTATTATTATTTGATACAGCAAATAAAATAATATCCCTTGCTATTTCGTTACATTTAGTTGGCAGTTGGAATTCGATATAAGAGTAGGCCGTAGTGCCGCTGTCCGGGCACAATTTCCCTTATAGCATACTGTATGGTGTATGCCCGTCTTCATTAGCCCAGGTTAGAAGCAGAACAGTAGGACGTTAAACTCCATTTCATTTCATTTCATTTATATGTTTATGTGACATATCTTTACTAAAGGTCATAAATACATACTTCGCAGCCAATAATTCTAAATCATTAATATGTAAAAAAATTTCATCGTCAGACCAGTGGCCCACTGTGACATGTCCATTAAAGCTGCCTCTCCACCCTATTATGGGATTATGATGAGTGAAGGATTTCTCTTGGGTCTCAACATTATTCACTCACCATTCTAAATCCAATTTAGGATTCCCATAGTCTTATCAAAATCCCCTTTAAAATGTATTTTATAATTTTTTTGTCTAATCGCCTATAGTACAAGGGAGCTAACTCTATTCCAGGAAAGGGATGCAGACCACCATTAGTTTCCCCATTGGCTTCAATGTTAATTCTGGCCTCTTTGCCCACCTCCAACTTTTCCCCAAATTTTCGTTGGGCTGAATGCTTTTCACTACAGACAGAGGTTGACCACCAAAATTTTGAGATACACAAACTTGAAGAAACATGTAGCCTAACTAGTTGCCGTACATATCGCCGTAGCCAACCTGATAACCCCATTATCCTTCCGCCTCAAAATCATGAATATTTACCAAAACCTGGCAGAAAATGTTAATTCAAGACCTCTTCGTCCATTCTAGACCAATAAAACAACAAAAATGGGCATGCAAAAGGGGGGAAAAGAGAGAGAGAGAGAGAGAGAGAGAGAGAGAGTTGCTATAAATAGACGAACTTTTCTGTGAAGAGTTCCACATTTAGCGTGCTTGGCAATTTCTTGAAATTTATTGCGGCCTGGTACCGTGCCTAGAACGGCAAGTTTATCGCGGCCAAGTGTAAACGTGGCCATCGTGCCGTTCTGGGTACGGTACCAGGCCGCGATAAATTTCAAGAAATTGACCCGTTTACATTACTCTAAAATAACCGGTCACAGAACCGTGCCAAGCACGCTAAATGTGGAACTCTTCACAGAAAAGTTAATTTCAGTCCCTATACAAATTATCCAGATGAAAACAATTATGATGGTTGATTTAGCTTGAGCAGCCATTTTGACAGAACTGATGACAGAGCTGTCAAAGTTTGCGGGGAAAAGGTCAAGGTTCATTTGGCGCATGCGCAGTAATCTGTGCTCAGGCCGGTTAGCGTTTACACTACGAAAATTTAAAGCGAGCCGGTCCTGGTACCGTTCCGAGACCAGCTAAAGTAACTTCAGTGGGCCAGATTGGCACCGTACCAGGCGCGACACGCTTACGTTTGACCCGTTTACACTACAAAAGAGCGAAGCGTGGCGTACCTGGTACGCTTAAAATTTGTAATGTAAACGGGGTTCATGAGACCAACCACTTCAGCCAAATTCCTGATGGTTACTTTCTTATGATTGAAAAGTAATTTAGAACACCAGGGCCCTTATTCACGAAAACTTAAACTAAGATACAATCGAAATTTTAAGAAATACTGCAATTCGATTGGTTGACCAGTAAAATCAATTTGCATATATCCAATGAAGTTGCAGTATTTCTTAAAATTTCGGTTGTAACTTAGTTTAAGTTTTCGTGAATAAGAGCCCTTGTCTTTATTTTAATAGCTTTTTCTGAAATAAGTTTTACTGTCATATTGACTGAATTTATAATAAATCCCAAATACACAATACTCCGAGTAGGCTCAAAAACAGATTTATCTTGATGCACTGTAAAGCCAGCTTTGAGAGAACATTTAACAGTATCAATGGCATTTTGTTTACATTCCTCAACATTATTACCTATTAAAATACAGATGTGACGTCATCCTTTGATGTTGGAGTACCATTATTTCAAATAATCGCACGGGCAATGTGCCAAGCGTAACTTGGTAAAATATTGAACTCGAGTGACGTATTTCATTGCAAAGCACGTGCAAGTGTCTGTATTTTAAGTTGTTTAATGGTCTCGAGCTTAAGACATTGCGTAATATATTGTAAAAACATTCGGGCCTCACGGCCCTCATGTTGTTACAATATATTACTTAATGTCTCGCTCTCGACCATTAAACAATAAATAAAAGCTGTATTCAAGTGTCCCATTTTCCTTAGATGAGAAAACAGTACCTTTGTTAATTTAGTGAACAATCTTGGCGCGGAGCCAAGACCATTCGGTAAACAGGTAAATTGAAAGAGACTATTATTCAAATTTCAAATATTTCCTATAAGATTTCTTAATATTAAAGGAGCTAAGTCGCTAATATTTGGGACCTAGAAATTGACACAAATCGGTCGCAACGCTTACAATAATGTAATATGAATGTATATAAATTGATTTACATTCAATCGTTTCTTTTTAACTGTAATTTCCAAACAGTTAGGTTCGGCGACATACGTCAGTATTCTCAATCGAATTTCAATATCTAGCTTCTGGTCATTCAAGTCTACGCCGATAGTATTTATTGGGCATGCTCTCAAGATAAGAATATAGCGTCACCGTTTGACATGACTTGTGGAATATGCCTAGCCTCGTTTTTCGAGTCCCTTGTTACCAATAGCGCTGAAACGATTTATGATACACGATTCGTGTACCAATTGTAAAATGTTTATTTTGTCTTAAATATTGGATATCAGAAGCCCATCTTTTGCCGGTAAGATCACAACATCAATGTTCATTTAAACCGACATATTAATCGTGTTTTCAATGTCGAAGATTTTGGATGATATTGAGTTAGCTCCTTTAACAGCATAATAAGCCTGTTTCCAATCAATAGATGCCATGTAGCAGTTAGGTTTGATCAAGTCTAAGGCATGTTGTATTGTATCCATTTTGAAATGGTAATAAGACAGGTCATCATATAATTTTTTCAAATCTAATATAACTCTTAGACTTCCATTTTTCTTATCTCTCGTAATTGACCAGTTTCGTGTCCGTTTCCTCTATGATATAATATCTTAACATCTCATGAATTTGAGCCGACACAGCATTATGTTTTCGTGTTGCAAACTTGTAAGGATATATTGTGCCTAACTGTACAGGCTCAGAGTCGAACTCAATCTTACTAGCACATATATTCCTTAGAATATTAATATCTGAAGTCAAAGTTTTCCAAAAAGCTAAATTTTCTTTCAATTTACCTGCCCTATATTGTGCTGAAAGTATAGGCAGGGAGATGTTTGAAATATTGAGAAATTCCTCCCATTGAAAAAATGAGGAAATATTTTCAAGGGCATTCACCATTTTCCTATTTATTTCTTCTGGTTCTGAGATTGGCTGTAGCTTTGTCTCCCTCTTTGGGGCCTCCTCCTGCCATAGCCTTAAACGGCCTACCACTATTCGTGTTAATACCAGATCTACCATAAGTTTTACCCACATTGTGTACATTTCTACCATACTGACTGTATTGTGTATAATGACCACTTGTGGAGGCTGGGCTTGTACCCAAGGCTAAATGAGTATCTGTTAATTCTTTAACCCACTTGTGGATATTTTCTCCAAATAATAGTTGAGATGTACCCACTTTAGAGTTATTACTGTAATTACAAATAGGTTTAATTTTAGGATTCAGATCAGGTTTTAGGGAGTCTCTACGAGTTTGATTTATCTCTTTCATAGCAGCTACCAGCATAGTAAGAACATCTAATGACTTCTTGATAGTGTCAGTTAAAACCTCAGTTTGATCTTTATCGGTAGATGTTTTCTTTAACTGCATTAATATGTCAGTAAAATTGGATATGGCATAGGCACCCTTAACAATTCCATCTCCTACTTTTTTAAGCTTAATGTCCTTTGATCTTGTGAAGGTTTAAGTGTTGCCCAGATTTCAGCATTTACTTTAGCCAGATGGATATCAATATTTCCAGGTCTATTATATTTCTGAAGCATCTCACTTATATGTTCATCCGGAATATTATCATTAAAGAGCTTATTTACTATGCCAGCTATTTTGTTGTTTATGTCATTGTCAACTTTATCAAAAGTGACATACTGAAGTTCTAATGTAGGCTAATTCTCAAAATCAACATCAGTGTGTCTTCTGTTTTCTATGCTATCAGCTTTTTTTAGCTAGCAAATCATTAATGTCATCTTCCACATTTATTTCCTTAGACGTCTTCACCAATTTATGTATTTTAAAGCCCTTCTGGGTGAGATTAGCTTTATCTAGACCATCAGAGTCTTCCGAATAGTCGGAATAAATAGGTTTAAACTCACTGTCACTACTTGTTGACGCTCGTCTTTTCTGCTTCCAGTTTTAAGACTATCACCGAAACTATCTTTCAAGGTCGTAGGCCTAACAATCAAGTATTTGACATCTGACCTCATTCTTTCTAATTCAGAATCTAAGTAATCTTTGGAAATTCCTGTAGGCAAATACGAAGATTTAAACGTGGCATCTTTGCTATCACCGTCAAGTTGATGAATAATGGCGACCGTCTCTCTACTTTCAATTTTGTTATGGTCCTCCTTTTTCTGGCGAGAAGGGGAGTCGGGTAATTTCTGTTCTATCTTGTCGGATTTACCTTTACAACCCGAACTAGGAACTTGAGAGGAACTTCGTTTACGTTTAGCAGCAGAATCAATCATCGACTTCTCCGCCATTTGCCGAGAGTCCATACCGAGAAATATTTATAATTTACATATCAAATAATTTAGGATTGAAATAAAAGGTTTGATAGAGTTTTCGTCAAAACTCTGTTTATGCTATAAAGAGCGGTAAAATAGACCAATTTTGGGCCTTAGAGAACTCAAATTTATTTGAGTGACCGCCGAAAATCCTAAAATTATTAGAACTGAAAAGCCGACGTGTTCACACCACTGAGGCAAGCGTCCTAAATGAGCTGTTGGCGGGCGCGCGTCATCTCAAGTTTCGGATGCTGCCATTTGCCGCTCCCAAGATCAATGAGTGTGTTGGGCATATGGAACACTATGGATGAAAGCGATGCCACAATCGAAATTCTTTTAATATTCGATCATTATCGATGCCTTCGTTTATTTCCGTTTTAGCTTTGTTTAGTTCGATTTCTGATCCAAGGATCTGACTGCCACAATCGGATCGAATTTGTTTCACATTTCCACGACGGCAAATGAACCGTCTTAGCCCACTAAACATACATTATGCAAGAGCTAATTCTGCCTATTGCTTGGATATAACTTGGATTTAAACAGTCGGCCATTTAAAATTAAATCAATAAATGGCGGACCAAGCTAACGTTTACCGCTAGTCACTGACGTCACTACCGAAGACTGGTGATAAGGCCTGCCAAGCGGGGGTACCATAGCCATTGAGAATGTTACTTGATAATCGAGAATATGTGGGTCGAGTTTATCGTCTGTCAATCAAACGATCGGCAATTCTCATAGACGGTGCGGACACAGTTGTTGCGTATTTCTAGTCTAAACTTGTAACAGTGACAACTCCGTTCAGAATAAATTAATTTGACTGAAATTTTCAATATTTTCTCTTTTTTATATCATCTATTTCTGAAATATTACAGCAAGAATGACCAACTCTTTATTAAACTCTTAACTAATATATCTTTAATAAAGTCGATTATCATTGAGTTTAAAACGTCTAGGTGGACTGCTCTTGATGCCTGACATGAGAAGATCAGATCGTACCGTTTCAATTCTGATCTCTTGAATTGCACAATAAGGGGTTCAAAGAGATCACAGGCTGCATAAGTAAGGGGTGCTCTTTTTGGAACACAATCCTCCGGCAAGTCGCTCATAATCTGCCCCGCGCTTCTTCCTCGTAACTTCTTACATTTTACACTCTTAGATGTGTTGTGTAGAACAATAGACAGATCATTTATCAGCCAAAAACGTTCACTGATTGCATTCAATGTCATATTTCGCCCAGAATGGAATAATTTGATGTGGTAGTGTCTAATAACAAGAATAGTCAGTTGTCCCCTTTTAGGTAAGATAATTGGGTGTTTCTCATTGAAGGACAGTATAGCATGTTTAATTCTTACACCCACTCGTAACAAACCCTTCTTATCAATGAAATGATTTAACCAGAACAGTCGGGATGATTTTTTAACTGCAGATTTGTTCTGTCTGAAAATGTTCTACTTGAAGTAACCGGATGATCTCATGCTCGGTTTCTTCAAGGCAACTGACAGTCTTCTTGTATTCTGGATTGATTTGTGCTCCATGCGACATGGATTTGAAAACTCGAAGTGAAGTGAATCCAAACAGCAACAATCTCCCTAGCCTATGTAGCGTACTAAAGTTCTCTAAAATGTCGAGGGTAGTTCTGTTTTTTGTGTCTACTTGTCTGGTCGCGAGAACTTTAGCAGTCTTAGTATTCAATTCCGGATCGTCTGTGTTGATTTCAAAAATGTCTTGATGGTCTTTATGGTGCCACAATTCATCATTTTCCCAAAGGAAATCAGGCCCGCTCAGCCAGATGGAACTCATAATTTTGTCAGTTTTGATTCCACGACTCGCTATATCACCAGGGTTGTTCTGGGTTGCAACATGTCACTGATTCGCATTGGTGTGGTCTTGTATCAACTGAACTCTTTGTAAGACAAAAGTTTTGAAGCGCCTTGTTGAACTTCGAAGATATCCCAGTACACAGGTGTTGTCGGTGCAAAAGAATTCTTGAAGATTTGGAATTCTCACCTCACGTTTAAGATGTTTGGCTACTATTTTTGTCATGGTGACAGCGCTGGTTAGTTCTAGACGTAGTACTGTGATGGGTTTAATCGGAACTACTCTACTTTTTCCCATAACCAATGATATTTTTATCTGACCAGGTAAGCACATCCACCATAGCCGTATGTGCTGGCATCGCTGAATAAATGTAATTCTGATGATACCATATTTTCAAAAATTGTAGGCGTATAACATCAAGGTATAGATAGATGCTTCAAATCTTCTACATTTGTTCTCCATTTCAGCCAATCTTTTGCATTTTGCCTGGTAGAGATTCGCCCCATGCAAGTTTGAGTTTACATACCTCCTGCAGGATCATTCATCCGGGTAACATAACCGGAGATATTAAAACCATAGGGTCAAAGACTGAACTTAGACTTGATAAACAGCCTCTTCTCGTGAGGATGCTATTAGGCATGTCTACATTGTATTGGAAGGCATCGCTCAAAATCGAAAGTGCCGTTGACTTCCGGGTTCCTTTCTTGGGCGGTACTCGTTGTAGAAAATCTTTAGAGTTTGAAGATAATTTACAAAGATCATATGTCTCTATAACCCCCAATGCTAATTCTGAAGCTTTGTCGAGATTGTATTACCGAAGTTGTCCCATCATCCATATAGAATCGTGTAGTATGAAGTTTTTCACCTCAGCAGGGAAGTCTTTCTCATTGTCGTACGCTGTATGTTGAGGCGCTCCAATGGAACAAGATGGACTGGAAACTGCACCGAAAAGATGATAGCAAATATGATAATCTGTTGGGGGGGTTTAGATGAGTCCCCATCTTCCCCTCAAAGTATTCGGACATGGTGTCTTTGCTCATAAGGAATCTTTACCATAATGAACACTGATGTCGCATGTTAGAGCTATTTTGCCTTTCCGCATACGGCATAAGGCTCCAGTCAGATTGGTCAGCATGTCGGGTCCTATGTACGGCTCATCATTTAGTTATTTTCTCATGTATTTAAAGCTAGCATTAAAAACCATCGCATTTTCTTCTTATGTCTCACTCCATGGTGCGTTAGATAATGGGTCTTCTTTATAGAATTGTTTCAAGAATCTTCTGTAAATATCCATTTTTAATCATATCTTCCATAAATTTAAGTCGGGTTCTCGTACAAACCTTTTCTCAAGTCGCCCTAAGGCCTTGAATGCTACTGGCCTGTTGTCCTATAGATCAGGAGAGTTACTGCGAAAGGGTAAATCAATAGAATAATGTCCATCAACCATATGAATGCTGTTATCAACAATGTCTTCCAACATCTTATCTTCTTTAGAAATTTTCAATAAAGTCTTGTTCTATCAATGTGAGGAATTCTTTTGTCGACAAGTCTTTAGATGACTCACTTTCGGCTATTATCAGTGACGATTCATCTTTATTATCTGTTGTCGGGCCTCTGACGGGAATGGAATTGCAAACTAGATTAGTAGGTTTCTGTGCATATAAGATAGACCATCCTAACCCACTTTTCTCAGCCCAAGGTGAAGTAGGACTGGCTGGAGGAATTACCTCCCGTCGAGAGACAGCTAATGGTACATTTCTTCCGATCATCAGTACAATCTTGGATTCTATTAGGGTGACCCACCATAAATAAATATCTCCATATATCTCGACAATTTCGCCACAATATTTATATATATGCCAAGCCTCAAATCAGTTTCACACAATTATAGTCACTAAATAAACGATCATGTTGTACTTAATAAGCTATGACCATTAATCATGTATAAATAATAGACTGAAAACTGGTTCCAAGAGTTGTCCATAACATCCAGACACTTTTGAGTAAAAGATAGGTTACGTGCCCTTGTTTTGAAATTAGTCTCGCTTAACCAGTCTATCGACCATTCTAGGGCTGATTGACAGGCCGGGATAATCAAGACTACTTTTTTACGAAACATACCAGAAAGCTAGAACAAGAAATTGAATTTAGAAATGAGCACGTTAGCTAGCTCAACAATTGTTTTAAGAAGCTTGTAAAAGTAAAATGAAACTACTGCTAGTATCATGTTCCTGTCTAACCCGAGTGTTTCAGAGATATTATTTGTACTAAACCAAAAGATGCCGCTCTTAACGGTACAGTTAATGATAAAGCGATTTAAAAAATGAAACGAACGTAATTTCTAAATCTGCTGTAATAACCAAGAAGCTTAATTTTACTGCTATTCAAAATCGTCAACAATAAATTTTTTACGGCTGTAATAGTTGATAGATTTGTAGAGAATTTCACGTGCCATGGCTATTTATAGTATCATACTGTCAGAAAGTTGGCCTCGACACGGCGAATGTGCACGCTTCAGTGGTAGTCTCGAACTATCAGCGGTTGACTGTATTTCTGTAGGTGCATGGGTCACCCTAATTCTGTCTTTTGGGGTATTTCATACGCTATGTGTCTATGGTGAGGGAACGATAAAGCAGTCGCCTTGTAGGGATTTGGCTCTGTTCAGTTGGTAGTGTCGTACGAGTATAACATGGAGGTAGCAGAAAGCTTTCTTTCATTTCATGGTCCAATATTTATAAATCACAGATTTTCTGTGATTCAATCTTGCATGTGCCATACATGGTGGAAAGATTCATTGTCGTTGGCCTATCCATCTTTTTTCAAAGGAAAATTCTTCTTTAAAAAAATCATCAGGTGTCGGCTTCAGCATCACTATACATGTAGATGTAAACTTCTGTCAAATCTGAAGGATTTGAAATATGTCTAAATGTGCTAGATCACTGAATTCTTCATTCGGTAAGTTATGAGGATTTATGGTCATGTGGATTCTCCCATGGGATTGTCGAAATGGCGGCGTTGGGAACATTATTGACGTATTGTTGATGTTGCGGATCCATTTGTCTCCGAACTTTCTCAATATTCAATGTTTTGTCTATCTTTAAGCTTTCTCTTAAAGGGCAGGATATGTTGTACAGGTTGGTCGTATAACATTTGGCAAGTTTCTGGCACTATTTCTTTAGCAAGAATTAATGATTCAATTTTGGAAAATGTATCTGAAACTTCAGTCATGTAAGCATTTAGTTCCTCTAATGTCTTAGCCTGTCATAAATTTGGTAATATTATGGATAGCTGAAGGAAACATAACTCTGACTTTTCCAAGTTGCGAATTCCTGCCTCTCTCTATCATGTCCGATGGATCTTTTCCTTTCAGTGCGGTTTCTGTTGTATCAGAGGTATCTCCCTTTGATGCTATAATTTTTATCCTGGTATTTGAATAGAAATCAGATTATGCCTTTGTCGTAAATTCCAGGTTGTAAATAAACTGTAACTTTTCTTCTAATTATGTCTTGTCTGTTTCTGTCAGAGACTGCAAGGAACTGTTTAAAACTGTGATTGACGCACTGAATTAAATCCAAAATAATTTCTTCACTAAAAACATTTATTCTCAGTATGGTTGAATAAAACGGCGGTTTTAAACAATTTGGCTTTATGGACACAGCTCACCAAATATTTCTACGCCGTCACCAAGGGCCAAAGTTATTTTTAGTCTCTCTCTCCCTTTCCCTTTTTCCCCCTTTTGCATGGCGATTTTTGTTTAATTTTTGGTGTAGAATGGAAAA
Source organism: Patella vulgata (assembly GCF_932274485.2). Classification (NCBI taxonomy): domain Eukaryota; kingdom Metazoa; phylum Mollusca; class Gastropoda; family Patellidae; genus Patella; species Patella vulgata. The sequence continues at coordinate 60,443,663 of NC_065879.2, read as the reverse complement.
AAAGGGTTTGAAAATACATTTTCTGCCAGGTTTTGGTGAATAATCATGATTTTGAGGCGGAAGGATACAAGAGTTGTGAGGTTGGTTACGTTGAAATGTAGGGCCGGAAATTGCATGTTTAATTGTCTCTATACTTCTAACTTGTGTATCTCAAGTTTTTCATGGTGAACCTCATACATACTTTTGGGCAAGAGTTTGCCACATGTTGCTCCATCTGTGGCAGAAAGCGTTCTACCCAACGAAAATTTGGGAAAAAGTTAGAGCCGGTCTAAGAGACGAGAATTAATTAGTGATCTGTGGCCTTATGGCCTGTCTGTCTAAGAGTTTATTGTCCTTTGTTCAGATTTTACCATATAAGGTCACATTCTGACCCCGCCTGTTAAGAGTACCCAGATTCTTACAATTAAAATAAATCAGTTATACCGCTGGTATACATATTATACTATGAAGGCAATAGCCAGGTACTCACTGACAGTCACAATTCATAGTCCTTAATTACTTCTTCATTAAATTTGTTGTCGTATTTCGACATTTGTATACTAAAATTAACATTTGTACCTTAAAATAACCAAGTCCCTAACTCAATATCGTCCAAAATCTTCGACATTGAAAACATGAATTATTTGTCAATTTAAATCAACATTGATGTTGTGATCTTACCGGGAAAAGGTGGGCTTTTGATATCCAATATTTAAGACAAAATAAACATTTTACCATTGGTACACGAATCGTGTACCCTAATGCGCTTCATCGCCATTTGTTAAAAGTGACTCGAAGAACGAGGCTATACATATATTTCACAAGTCATGTCAAACAGTGACGTCATATTCTTATCCGGAGAGCATGCACAATAAATACTATCGGTGTAGACTAGGATAACCAGACGCTAGAGATTGCCATTCGATTGAGACTTAATCTGGTGTATTTCGTCGAACATAACTTATTAGAAATTACAGTAAAAACAGAAACGATTGAATGTAAATCGGTTTGCATACATTCATATTACATTATTATATGCGTTGCGACCCATTTGTGTCAATTTTTAGGTACCAAATATTAACAATTTAGCTCCTTTAAAATCAATTTTTGTTTTACAAATCAGACATTTGTCATATAAGAATTGTAAATTCTATCTTTCTTTAATTTAATTGCATTTTGATATAATGATAAAATTTCTTTTAGAAAATCAAAAAACTACATTTAGTGACCCATGTACTCACAGAAATACAGTCCACCGCTGATAGTTCGAGACTACCACTGAAGGGTGCACTTTCGCCGTGCCGAGACCAACTTTCTGACAGTATGACACTATAAATAGCCATGGCACGTGCAATTCTCTACAAATCTATCAACTAATACAGCCGTAAAAAATTTATTGTTGACGATTTTGAATAGCAGTAAAATTAAGCTTCTTGGTTATTACAGCAGATTTAGAAATTACGTTCGTTTCATTTTTTAAATCGCTTGATCATTAACTGTACCGTTAAGAGCGGCATCGTTTGGTTTAGTACAAATAATATCTCTGAATCACTCGGGTTAGACAGGAACATGATACTAGCAGTAGTTTCATTTTACTTTTACAAGCTTCTTAAAACGATTGTTGAGCTACCTAACGTGCTTATTTCTAAATTCAATTTCTTGTTCTAGCTTTCTGTTATGTTTCGTAAAAAAGTAGTCTTGATTATCCCGACCTGTCAATCAGACGTAGAATGGTCGATAGACTGGTTAAGCGAGACTAATTTCAAAACAAGGGCACGTAACCTATCTTTTACTCAAAAGTGTCTGGATGTTATGGACGACTCTTGGAACCAGTTTTCAGTCTATTATTTATACATGATTAATGGTCATAGCTTATTAAGTACAACATGATCGTTTATTTAGTGACTATAATTGTGTGAAACTGATTTGAGGCTTGGCATATATATACATATTGTGGCGTAATTGTCGAGATATATGGAGATATTTATTTATGGTGGGTCACCCTTACATTTAATCAGAAACATACAAGGAAAACCAAATCTCCAAATTGATAATATACATTCGTCTTTGTAATTTAAAGCTTTATATAATAATTTATAAACTTATATGTAATTTCCTTGAATGGCATTTAGAAGTAGAGGTATAATATTCACAATAACACAACTTTATGGATTTACTACTTCTTAGTTTATTACATTGATAAAGATACCTGTAAGAGTATTGAAACGCTGCATGTAATAAACTAAGAAGTGGTAAATTCATAAAGTTGTGTTATTATGAATATTATAATATAATTCTAATTTAAAACAATGTACTTATGATTTTGTAAATAATTTCATAGGGGAGATGAATTATACAAAAATCGTTTCAGATTGATAGAACAACGTATATCAACACTATTTTAATAAACGTTGAATTGGTTATTTTAAAATCCGTACATGTCGTGTAAATGTTTTCTTGCGTTTTAGGTAGGTTATTTTCAAATAAATTCATCAGCCTGGCAAAGGAGAGCGTATCGTCGTTCGGATAAGACGAAAAACCAAGGTCCCGTGTATACATTGGCATGCACGTGAAAAATCCCATGGCAGTCGGAATTCGATATAAGATTAGACCGTAACGCCACTACCCGGACAAAATTTTCCTCATAGTAGAGACGCATTTATGTAAGGCCCGGCTTGTTTTCAGATCTTTGAAAATATACATCTTTCCTTGTAATTATGACTCTAAACCAGTGGTTCTCAAAGTGTGTCCAGATAAAAAAAAAATAAATGTATAATTACAATACCATAGGCTTTTACCATTTCATTACGCCAATGACTACGGATATACCGTAACAGGTTATTTACGTGTTGCATACGTGTAACTTAAGGTATGTTTCATTATATATTTTTTAGTCGCACCATTTTTATACGTCCAACATTATGAAGGTGGACGTATATTGCCGTCGCCCCTGTCTTTCTGTGTGTGTGTGGGGGGGGGGGGGGGCGTGTGTGTGTGAGTGTCGCCTACAGACCACAATTCTTACGTGATAATCTTGAAACTTATTCCCGTATACCCTAAGGACGATCCCTATTGTTTTTTGTACATGCCCGACCCCCAGGGACAGAGCCACGCCCATTTCTTGTATTTGTTTCGTTGTCGTCTAAAGGCCGCATTTCTTAACGTATCATCTTGAAACTTTGCATACTTATTCTTTGTACCCTAAGGAACACCCCTATCGTTTGGGGTGAATGCTCAACCCCCAGGGTCAGAGCCACGCTCATTTTCTCTTTGTGTGTCTGCATGTCGCCTACAGGCCACAATTCTTAATCGATCGTCTTGGAAATTTTTCATATGAATTCCTTACACCCTAAGGATGATCCCTATTGTTTTTGGTGCATGCCCGGCCCCCAGTGGCAGTGCCACACCACTTTTTCTTTGTGTCTCTGTGTATTGCCTACAGGTAATTGGCATATGTATATTTATAGCCTAAGAGCGGCAACTTTTGATTTTGGTGAATGCCCCGAGCCCTAGGGGCAGAGCCACGCCCAGTATTTGTCTCTAGCGCTCAAAGGCCACAATTCAGAATGGATTATCTTGGAATTTGGTATACTTATTCTATATACCCTAAGGACGGCAACTATTGATGTTGATGCTAGCCCCCCCCCCCCTCCCCACTTCCCTTTCGGCGATGCCACACCCACTATTTGTTGTTATTTTGTCTGTAAATGTACCTAGGATTGTACCTATATATATTGGTCTATGTCCAACCCCCAGGGGCAGAGTCACGCCCAATTTTTGTGTTTTTTGTCTACAGTCTGGAATTCTAAATGGATCATCTTGGAACTTGGCATATTAAATTTTATTCCTTATACTGTAAGGATAGCAACTATTTATTTTGGTGCATGTCCCGACCCCCAGGGGTTGGTACACACCCACTTTTTTGTTAGTTTTTATCTGTAAATACTCTACAGGTTGCAATAATTAACAGATTTTGTTCAAATTCAGCATATCATCATTTCAATAACCGGGTGGTACCTATTTACAATGTTCCATATCCAACCCCACGCCCAACGTTTGTATTTATCGTCTACAGACTGCAATTCTGAATGGATCATCTTGGAACTTTGCATATTTATTCCTTATGCCGTAAAGACAGCAACTATTTATTTTGGTGCATGCCCCGACGCCCTGGGGCAGTGTCACACCCACATTTTTGTTAATATTTTGTCAGTTAATTTGGTAAAACAAACCCAACGCCTAGCTAGACTTTTTTGCCTCTTCTCATATTACAGCCATTTCATATTTAGTTCTTTTCATTTTAAAAAGTACCATATCAATCAAAGCCGGATGTGGACTTATATTGCAGCATTAGCGATGCTCTCGTTTTTTATACGCCCACATTTTTATATGGTCGCATATTGCCGTCACCCCTGGCCGTCCGGACGTCTGGACTTCCGTCCGTCACAATTTTTATCCGATTTCAACGAAACTTGAAATATAGGTTTATCTCCCTAAGATCTCGGTTCCTTTCGATATTAGCTTGTATCGGACCGTAACTTCATGGATTCTGGTCCCTGATTGTACGGAAAATCGCGTTTGTAGCTTGTGGACCATCTATAGCTCACAATTTTGATCCGATTTTGATGAAACTTGCAATGTATGTTTATAACCCACAGATCTTGGTTCCTTGCGATATTCGCGCATATCGGATCGTAACTTCCTGAATGGCCCCTGATTGTACGAAAAATCGCGTTTTTAGCTTGTGATCCTTTTAGAAGTCACAATCATTATCTGATCTAAAAAACCGTTCGAATATACCACCGTTACACCGTATTGTTGGTTGAGTTCGAATTTCATGAAAATCGGACCAAAACTGCCAGACAAAATGTCTCCCCCCCCCCCCCCCCCCGCCGTACGCAAATAGTATAAACATCAGGGCCCGGTACCTAGAAAATTCTTAAAGTAAGCACAAAGTCATGCTTTACTTTTTCTTACGTAAGAAACTTATAAAAATACCGTCCCTAGAAGATTCTCAAGCCCATTCTTACGTAAGCACAAGTCAAGTATAAGTCCAAGCACATTGTGACTGGTAAAGTTGACCATAAACTGAAACTACGATGCTCTTTAACGTCATAAAAACAACTTTGGTATGCGAATTACGTCATAAATTTGTCGTCTGCTTCATTGGCGTCATATATGGTTGATTTAGATGCCCCTATATAATGTGCCACAAGATAAAAAACGCAGACACATACAAACTAACTGAATAATTGTGAAAGTGCCTGATCTTAAAGTAGACTGTGTGTTTGTAGCCGATTGTTTACTAATTGGCAAATAAATAAAATGGTTTAAGGGTAGGCCTAGAAGCGAAATTTTCTATAGCATTCTTAATTTGAAATTTATTCTGGGGAAGGATTTTCTCTGTCTTGTAATTGTCTCTTTGGTATCAAAAGGTGTCGGAAAAGCCGTCGAATAACTCTACGGTCAGCCATCCTTTTGATGCAGAAACAGACTTAATGTTGGTAAGCACGCCGTATACCTTGCTTGGGACTTGTGCTTAGATTAACTATGTTTAAGAACGAAGTTGTGCTAAAGTTTTTTCTTGGAACGCATAATAACGTTCTTGTGCTTACAATGAAGTCTACTTAAAATCTAAGCACAAGAACGTTCTTAAGAATTTTCTGGGAACACAAAATAAGGTAAGTTTACTTTTAAGTGCAAAGTCTACTTAAATCTAAGCACAAGAACGTGCTTAAGAATTTTCTAGGAATCGGGCCCTGGTATATCAAAGTTGTGGACCCTCTAGAGGTCACAATTTTGATCCGATTTTGATGAAACTTGAAATGCATATTTATAACCCAAAGATATTGGTTTCTATCGATATTCGCGCATATCAGATCCTGAATTATGTCCCCTGATTGTATGAAAAAACTTATTTTTAACTTGTGGTCCCTCTAGAGATCACAATTATTATCCGATTTGAAAAACTGTTCGAATATATCACCGATACACCGTGATGTTGTGAAAATCGGCCGAAAACTGCCAGATAAAATGGCCGCCCCTCTACCCAAATAGTGTAAACATCTGTTATATCAAGGTTGTGGGCCCTCTAGAGGTCACAATTTTGATCCGATTTTGATGAAACTTGAAATACATGTTTGTGACCAAAAGATCTTTGTTCCTTTCGATATTCGGACATATCGGATCGTAACTGCCTGAATTATAGCCCCTGATTGTACGAAAAATTGCGTGTTTAGCTTGTAGTCCCTCTAGAGGTCACCCTATTTAAAAAAAAACGTTTAAATATATCACCGTTACACCGTAATGTTGGTTGTGTTCGAATTTCGTGAAAATCGGGCCAAAACTGCCGGACAAAATGGTCGCCCCTCGTACGCAAATAGTGTAAATATCTGGTATATCAAGGTTGTGGACCCTCTATAGGTCACAATGTAGATCCGATTTTGATGAAACTTGAAATACATGTTTATAACCCAAAGATCTTGGTTTCTGTCGATATTCGTGCATATCGGATCGTAACTTCCTGAATTTTATTATAGCCCTTGATTTTACAAAATAAAAATCACGTTTTTAGCTTGTGGCCCCTTTAGAGGTCACAATTTTTATCCGATTAGAAAAAAAACCGTGTGAATATATCACCATTACACTCTTAAGATCTTGGTTCTTTTTTATAATCGCTCATATCCGAACGTAACTTCCTGGATTATGGCCCCTTATTGTTTGAAAAATCGCTTTTGTAGCTTGCGGATTCTCTAGAACTCACAATTTTTTTTCCGTTTTTTAAAACCGTTTAAATATATCACCATTCCACCATAATGAAGGTTAAATTAGAATTTCGGGAAAATTGAAATGAAACTTCCCAACTGCTCTTTGTACGCAAATTGTGTAAAAGTATGTAATACGAAGGTTGTGGACCCTCTAGAGATCACAATTTTTATCCGATTTTGATGGAACTTAAAAAATATCTTTATATCCCAAAGATCTCAGTCCCTTTTGATATTTGCGCATTTCAGGCCATACATTTTTGGATTATTGCCCCTAATTGTACAAAAAATCGCATTTGTTTTTAGCTGTTCTCAATCCATCTATAAACATTTGGTAGATCAAAGAGAAGTAAACACCTATAGGAATATTTCATCATGTGGATTTTATCCAATGCAACGGTTATTAAAATAATGTCCATACACGTATTTCTATCCGTCTGTAATATTTTAGTATATGCTGATGAATTTATTTGAAATAACCCACACAAAGACATGACATGCACGGTTATTAAAATAGAATTGTATGGGGCTGTTTGATCTTCAATATAAGAGGATATACCGTTCTATAGCTACCCCCCCCCCCCCACTCTCTCCGCTCGTCTTTTCTGTAAACCCTGTTAACCCGATACAGTTTCTAAGGGGGAGGGGGGGGGGAGGCGGGTGGTCAAAATATTTTTTGGAGACCTGAACCACGAGGTTCGAGATTGATCTTAAGGATCACCCTATAAATTATTAAAACATCATCCTATAAATTAGTAAAACATTAATTTCTAGCATTGTGAATCACTAGCATAGTATATAGGCTGCCCTTGGACAGCTGGTTTGCTTTGTGGGGTTGGTGTGCGTGAGAGGGAAGTTGGGGCGGTGGTCAATGCCTAAAATTTTGATATCAATGATGATCATCTTACAGATTAGTAAAACATTGCTTGCTATATAACACTATAAATATCATGCGGGTAAAGGGCAATTCCTAAAAAGGGATGGGAAATGTGATAATGTTGATTTACATGGATTTTTAAAGCAAAAAAATTATAGCACTGTACAGCTCTAAATAAGTGTATATGATGCCATCTTAGACAACTACTTGTATTTTTAGTGACAAAAACATCTTTCACAACCTTTCCTAAAACATGATTGTACTGAATCCTTTCTTATCAAGGGATTCATTTAAATTATCGAATTTCATAACCTCTTTTGAATTCAAACCTTCAAATTTTTCGTAATAAGGTAAAATGGAAGTTCTTTTTGCATGATTTCATTCGATAACAAATTGTATATACTTCAATATGAATATGTTAAACTGTGGATCTTTGTCAAAATGAATCTAACTGGCATGGGCGATAATTGGAAATGGTGTCAACTTGTATCCGGAAATTGTTTTAACAACTATATCGATGCCAACAGGAAGAGTCCAACATAAATGTTAGTTTCATAGGGAATAATTGAAGGGGTCAAAATTAAATTTGGCTAACCCACATTGACAACTTTTCGAGAAAATTGATTTTAGTTCTGGCCCCTTCAATTCATACATTGGGGTTTTTTTTCTTTTTTTTTTTTAAAAAGATTTTGCCGGATCATTAGAATTCAAAACAAGTTACAAAATTCTACAAGTTAAATGAATCCCTTGATAAGAAAGGGTTCTTTAAAAGAAATGAAGATAAGCACCCTTAACATATTTATTTTATTTCTTGTTAAGTATATTGGAACATAGAGCAGATTACCATTATGTAAAAACTGATTTCGTACACGACGTTTTTTGTTCCCGAAATTATATTTTGGACCTCAACATCCCCACCCTCATTTCCGGCAAAACAGTTGTCCAAGGACATCCAGAGTACACCACAGTGCTAGAATCTAATGGTTTACTAATACATCAACATGGTCACATTTTCCGCCAATTCTAGGCATCGTCACCCCTGCCCCTTAAGCATACCCACCTACACCTACACACAGTACCCCCACCTCCCTAGAAATACACTTATTTAGAGATGAACAGTGCTAGAAATTAATATTTTACTAATCTATCAAGACAATTTTCGAACCCCCAACACAGCCTCTCCTGCGCACATCGAAACAATTTTCCAAGAGGACCATATTTACTTATTTAGTGCTAGAAATTAATGTTTTACTAATCTTTAAGATGATCACATTTGAACACAATCAAATTGTCCAAAAATTTATGGAATTGCCCCCCCCCCCTTCACTGGGAAATGCAAACCGTTGTCCAAGTAACAACATAATATGCACTTATTTAGAGCTGTACTTACAGTGCTATCAATTTTATGCTTTACGAATCTATAAAATGACCATCATGTATATCAACATCATCACATTTCTCGTCCATTTTGGGAATTGTCCTTAACCCGCAAGACTACATAGTTGTCCAAAGGCAACCTGTACACTTCTTTGTACAGTGCTAGATGATTATCAATGATGTCAACATTATCACATTTCCCACCAATTTAGGCATTGATCCCATTTCCCGCCAATTTTAGGCATTGCCCTCCCCACCCCACGCACACTACCGCCACAAAGCAAACCAGTTGTCCAAGGGCATCCTATATAGCATGTCGCTAGACATTAATGTTTTACTAATCTACAAGGTGATCATCATGACCAATGTCGGACCACATGGTTATTTTGACCCCCCCCCCCCCCCACGCCCCTAAAACATTTCACGCCAGTTATCCAAGAGCGTCCTATATGTAAAGTGCTATATAATGATCATCAACACTATCACATTTCCACCCAATTTAAGACAATGGACCACCCCATCCCTACCCCCACAACCATCAAACATCTGATCACAACCCAAAATCGAAATCTACGCAAAAAACTGCTCAAGTAAAACTTTTTGTCATAAATTCTTTTCTTGGGTGGCGACCATTTGTTACTCTGTCTGCAGTGAAAAGCGTTCAGCGTAACGAAAATTTTGGGAAAAGTTGTGGCCGGGCAAAGAGCCCAGAATTAACATGGGGAAAATTAATGGTGGTCTGTATCCTATTACCCCTCTCGATTAAATGGCGTTGCCTCCCTTACATTAGAGTTGAAAACCGTGCATCAGGTAAAACGGGCCGAATTAATGTATGAGATTTGGGGGTTGTAGCCCAACGACCGTCGCCAGCTGGACATTTTAATCAAGTGAAAAGGCCTATAACTACTCTAATTTATCTATTTAAAAAGGTTTATTAAAGTTGTGTCACCATTGTGACGTAATTACGTTGTTTCCGGAATTCTTCTGTTCATAATGACACAGTGGACTATTAAACCAGCTAATCGATCTTAAACATTGGCTATTTCGCCATTGAAAAATTTACAGTAGTCTATTTAGATTAAAAATATCCTTAATATAAAAAATGCATATTAAAACACGACTTCGCAACTGTACAAGGCACCATTTTATTCATCCTCGGTATCCCCAGTGGCCTCATTCCTATCTACTCCACTATACCCTGGGTTCATCCATAGGGAAGACACGTATTCAAATTATTTGCCCTTGATGATTGTGATATTTTTATCGACCAATAACAAAAATCGTTAGATACATAAAAACTTATATAAAAACACCATTCCTATCAACAAGATGTTTTAGGACATCTTTTTGTGTATATGTCACTTCTTTTATATTAAATTTCTTGCAAACTTTCTCATAATCGAGCGAACAAGTCGCCATATTGTTGTGAACCTAAACAATTAGGATCAGAATGGTTTGTTAACTATTTTTTGATTTGTTTGTAGAATCAGGTTACGATCAAGGACAGATAATTTGCATACGTAAATACCACATGGATGAACCCAGGGTATAGTAGAGTGGAACGGAATGAGATCACTGGATACCGAGGATGCATTTTATTATTCGCACATTACAGCCTGTCGAAAACAGGTCACGTTCCCTGGAATTCTTTTCTCAAGCCCCGTCTATTTGAAATAAGACTAGTAATTCTCCCGCATTGACTTCGATGTTAAATCCATGACATTTGTTGGCTAATTATATTTTTTGAACATTCTGTTTAGTTGGCTAGGTTATTTCTCTAATTAACGCCTGTACTTCCTAATCAAAATCATGAAGTTTCACCAAAATCTGCAAAATAAATTTAATGTAAATGTAAATTCAAACACCCATCTTCGATTGTAGACAAAGAAGTCAACAAAAAAAACATTTAAAAGAGGGTAATGGCCGAAAGAGAGAATTACTATAAATGAGTTGAAGTAATTACTAGTTTAAGTCCATTTACCCTAAAAATTAAAAAAAAAAAAAAAAAAAAAAAAAAAAAAATTGTCGAATGTTCCAGAATATTATACATCAATTTTATTCTTGACACTGTTAAGAAATCTGCCTCGAAATCGTGCATTTTGACCCCACAAGTCGGGGAGTTAGCTGACCGTTGTTCCTAAACTTGCGGACAAAATTGCCACTATACCTGACGGAGGCACCATGATGGCCGATGGTCAGAATGTGAATTCAAACTGTTGCGGACAAAGTTAATTTTCACTGCATATGTTCACATTGCTAGGGCAAACTTGAAAAGTGCCCTTCAGAACAAAAAATCACCCGGCCTAGTGACCCGAGTACGTAGGTTTATTTGAAATATAACGGACAACTTTCATTTCTTTTTCAGCTGATAGGGGATGGTCCCAAAGTAAATAAAACACCACTTCCGAACAAAAAATCACCTTGTATATCACCCAGCCTAGTGACCCGGGCACGTGGGTTTATTTGAAATATGACGGACAATTTGATTTCTGTTTCAGCTGACAGGGTACACTGAAAAAACACTTGTGTTGGATCTCAACACAAGTACTTGTGTTAAAACTAATCTACACAAATTATGTGTTGTTTTGCATTGCATTAACACAAACTTGTGTCGATTTAGAAAATCTTGTGTGTTTTTTCATATCATTAACACAAGTAATGTGTACCTTCCACGATTTGTTTTCTTTTTAAAAAAAAAACTCCATACAAAGTCTGAATTCGGGAGTCGTCAAGTTTTAAGAAAAGTAATAAAGGGCTTAATTCACATCTCGAAAATCACATGCTGTTCTTCACTGGAAGGGAGTGAGAACCAATTAATCAGACAATTGCCAGACAGACTTGAATGTTAATTGGTGTTAAGTTGTCTGTATAGTTAAAATGTCTGTCTTTTTTTATTGACCCAATAAACTGATAGATCAAATGAATATATAGTGTACATGTGATTTTCAGTACCCTGGTGTTTTCGAAAATTGATTCAATGTGCAATGAACAAAAAAATGAGTAAAACTCTTAATAATGTAATTGGTTGATGTAGGCCTAATCGAAATTGGACAGTATTGGTTAACTGAAAAGTAACCAATCAAATTTAATTGATCATCCACGTGTATCTCATAATCGACTTATTGATATAATGGTTCTCCAAGTTATCTATACTTTTTGTCTGCGATATCACTTCGGTGGAAGCGGACGTAAAATACAACTAACTAAGAAGAAGTATCTATACTTTAGTCATTGCGACAAATTCTTTCTTTGATATTATATCAGCGACATTCAGTTAGAATGTTAGATGTAGTGAAGTTAGCATCAACAGAGTGCTTTAGCCGTGATATTTTTAAAAAAATTATAATGGTCACATAGAATACCAGACCGCAGGTTTGTAAATTTTTACAAAAAATAAAACCGTGTATTTAATTTAGCATGTATATATTGCTTCTATGTATATAATAATTGGTTGCGTTTAAAACAGTCAGATTTAGAACCATTGCCACTGACTGCACCGGAAGTCTATTTATATAATGGCGCCACAATGAAAATTTTTTTGATGTGTTCTAAAAGTGTTCCGCTAATTCAGCAATCTAATGAATCTGTCTTAATTTTTCTGAAATCGTGCTTAATTATTATTAGCTAATCGGCGCTACACCGTTGTTCAAATACTTATAATTGCAAGAAACCCCCGACTAGGACCAGCAGGTAAGAATCTGTTTTGATTTTATAGTAATACCCGGTTGCAATTATTGGCCGCCATCTTTGATTTTTATAGACGTTCGGGCAAAAGGAGAAATGTATATCCAGACATGGACTATAGCTAGATACTAACTTTTGTGTTAGTTGTTTAGTTGAAATGTAATCTTATTTCTGTAAAAGAAAAAAACAACAACAAACAAATCAGCCTTTTTTTATATCAATGTCATCAATGTGTAGGCCTAATATTAGACTTTCAATGATTCAGAAGTTTCTCTACAGTTTCGTTATTTTTTTTCCAGTCATTGATGTTAGCATGTACTACACAAAGAAAAACAGGTAACAGAATTTCATTTCCTTTTAATATATTTTTTTAATAATGGCCAATAATTGTTATTGTATGTAACATGAAAAGTATTTATCTCTGTAGAGAGAGGGCGAGTAAATGGGGTTTAAAGTTCACTAAATTCATTTGACACAAACTATGCCATTCATTTCCTTGTATTAAATTGGTCGAATCAAGTAGGTCCATGCCATATATATGTCCTAGAATCAAGTAGGACAGGTAGTCTTCTTCCGTTTCCGCCCTTTTCCTGAACACTGTCTCATTCTATTGCCATCTGTGTATGTTGTGTTATATTAATACTGCATAAACCTAGAGTTGTTGTTAGTGTTTGTCGGATAGATCCTTTATACTTACTGGCGCTAGGTAATTTCGAGGCTAATATTGTTCAATTTTATTTGAATGATTTGCTTGCGCGTACCGTAGGAGTGTATTAGAAACTGTGTTCGCGCAGGTTCGAGAACGGCTGAAGAACATGAAAACACTTTCATGAGTCTCGAACATGAGAGAACGGTATCCATAGTAACAAGATGAATTAAATTTATACAATCTGTTACGATAACTTGTTTGGTATTGACTTCGCTATTACTGTATGAACCATCGTAAATTTTAAACGGATTTCTTCGATTATGAACAAACTACTTAACTTTGGTTATTATAAACTTACCTGTGTGTTTGTAATGAACCCCCGTTCGATAAAATCCATTGCACAACTAATTATCACAATGAGGAGAACAAGTTCTCTCTTGAAAAATTTGAAAATTTACTTGTAATTTCGACAGAGTCGATGTCAACAATGTCTTCGTGACGTATTGGTCGAAATACCTGTTGGGGGGGGGGGTTGGTTAACATTGAAAGATAGTTTGACAGCGCGATCATTTTGATCGTATATGGGTTTGGGCGACGAAAAATATCAATTGAAGGCAATTACATAGGAGATTTATATGGAAACCATTGATCGCCAGTCTATCAAATTTTCTTTACAATTAAAATATCACATTGCACGGATACTCGTAAAAATAAAGTCATGTATAAACTATAAATATCCTATCTTCTTTATGTTATAAATAATTTAACAAGGATCATGAAGCTTACCTCCGAATTCTCTGAGTGTATTTTTAATTTTATACGCATTCTTTCGATCGAATAATAACCGCTTCAGTAACATATATAATGGTATATAATGCTACTAAGCCCATATGACCCCGTAAGAAGCAGAACATTAATTCTCGATTCGACAGTTTTGACCGAAGTGTGATAAAGCCCGTAAAACGAATGTATAGTTGTGTTTGTGCGGCATGCGTGTTCAAAAGTAAATAATCCCATCCGAGTCGCTAATCAAATAATTAGAACAAAATATTTCAAAAAGTAAAGCTATAAAATTTGCAGAGATTTTACTAGAATGTAAAAGACGGTAACTAAATACAGGAATGCGGGTAGTTATGTGTGCGAACGCTCAAACTCAATGCCAATTGTCGTAGGTATCCAGACCACTCGGACCAAAGACTACTCGGACTAAGACCAGTCGGACCAAAACAAGACCAGTCGGACCAATTAAATTATATTATAAGGCTAGACAATATGCTATTTATTTATTATTAAATCACAATACAAAAAGAAGCAAATAATTCGTATACGGAATTCTTATATTTAGAGTTGTTTAGTTCAATTTTGTGTACGGAAAATAAATCAGCGATTAGTTTTAAAATTAATTAATAATGGTGCCAAAAAAAATATCAATCTAATTTTTCTTATTTACTCTTGCAATGAGACTCGGTATGTCCAGACTTTTGACAGTTTCTACATATACATGTATACTGTTCTTGTCTGATAGCCTAATTTTACTTTTTCCACATTCGCGGTATCCCCAGTGGTTTCATTCCGTTCTACCCCACTAACCCCTGGGTTACTATATACATGTATGTGGGGGGGGGGGAGACACGTTTTCAAGTTATCCGCCTTTGATGCGTTAATATAAACAGCACATAATAATACGAAGACCAGACGTTTATATGCCCCTTTTTAAACGTGACTACAAGTGTGGTTCTCGATATTTTGTGATTTGGAATACAATTATCAATTTATTCAAACAACACGTTATTATTAGTTCGAGTAGTCATATTAAAACACACACAATTAGCAATTTATTCAAATAACACTTTATTATTGGTTCGAGTAGTCATATTAAAATAAACACAATTATCAATTTTTTAAAATAACACTTTATTATTGGTTCGAGTAATCATATTAAAACAAACGCAATTATCAATTTATTAAAACAACACTTTATTATTGGTCCGAGTCGTCTTTCTGTTGGGTCCGAATAGTCTTTTTGTATGGTCCGAGTAGTCTATTTGTTTGGGCTGAGTGGTCTATCAGTTGGTCCGACTGGTCTTGAACCAAGTGGTCTTTGGTCCGAGTGGTCATGGATTCTTGTCGTAATTAGGCTTTCACCTTCGGTGAAAGGCTATTGTTATTACTAAGATTAATATTATTATTAAGCTTTCATATTACATATGAAAGCTTATTGTTTCTGTTAAGATTATTATTGTTATTTTTTTTTTGTGTTTTGTCCACAAATCGGATTTCTCAGAATCTAACCATAGGATCGTTCTGAAACTTTTACCTATCCCCTCAAAAATGGGTGGTGGCTGTTGATTAAATATATTTTCAAAACGTTTTACGAATCCGAAATCACCGAATTTTACGAAGAAATGCATTTGACCTACAATGCTGTAACTTTGTGACTATTTGACCTATTTTACTAATTCTTTTTTCTTTGAGTATCTTGAAACATTTACTTCAAATCTGCAATTTCGGATTTTGGCATTTCGAAAATTCGTCGCTGTCATTTCGAACCGGAAGTTATTACCAATTTGACAACTTCTTTAATAGTTGTGCGATTTTCGTGAAATTTAGAATGTTAGTAGATCTTGCCAATGCGACTTCAATGATGTCCTTGGAAATTTTCTAAATTATCTCCCCTTGGTGAAATTAAGGATCAAAGTTTTCAAAAAAATCGTCGAAATATAGGTCAGAATGACCTAAAAAAAAAATTCGATACTAGACAAGTAATTACTGATTCGTACACAAAATATGGAGTTTGTCGATCGAACCGGAAGTGCCACCATCTTTAAACGTGAAAAATCAAAAAGGCTTTTTTGCTATTTTACTTACAGACTCGGGCGTCATATTTTCGGAATCCTGGAAGGAATACCTAAAAATCTATCGGATCAGAATTTTGATTTCGGTCACGTGATGGTCACCATTTTGAATTGAAAATGAAAAATAGAAGCAATTTGAAGGGCCGGGACTTTGGAACACAAGAACTCTCCTTCTAATTAAGCTAGAATGTTCAAACTTGGTGTAGGCGTTCACTAGGTCAATGTCATGATTGAGTTCAAAGATGAGCATTTTTTGCCTAGGGTAAGCAGAGGTAAGCAAGCTGATTTGTTGATTCTTTAGTGCACGATGACATTGGTTATAATGAATGGAGGGCGATGAAACTCTTGTCAATCGAGAGGCTAATAGCTGGCCTGTTGTGTGAAATCATTGTATCATTTTTTGAAAATGTCCGGGGTAGCCGAAAAAAGGAGATCGAAATCCAAAAAGTCGTATTTTTACGATTTGGGGCATTTTTAGAGGTCGTGTAAAGTAAAATAAAGCGTGCATATACATATATTATTGATATTAAATATGTCATATAAAAAACTAAACAATGAATCAGCTGTCATTGACAGATTTTATATTATAAGCATGGTCAGTGGAAGGTCAGCGTATTGTCTAACTTGAACTCACTGACTCCGTAACATTATTGTGGGTATGGTATAAGCTGAATTTGATGAGATGCACATATCTCGTATGACTATTTGGTACTTACAGTGTTAGACTTTGTCGTAACGTTACGGTCTCCATTCATCAAATCGTCGTTGGGGCTATAATACGATTTTGAATCAAGTTATTTATCACTGAGGGACTCAAAATTAGGTTTGATGTAGCTCTGCTCATTTACAGTGGCGAATTTAACGGGCTCATGGGTTCCAGCTCCCTCCTCTAGAAATTTCACAGCACCCGCATGGATTGTGGCTAATTTTGTGGCAGAATTTTATTTTTCTGGGGGAGGTACTTCTAAATGGCTCCGACACAAGTGCCTGAAATGCCATGAAATCACGTTTTCGGCCTCCAATTAAAATTTCTTAGCGGGAGCGCGTATGGGTCTTTAGCAGTGAGAGGAAACCGGAGTGCCCGGAGGAAACCCACGAGGTTGAGAAGACGCCTCTATCTCCATGCCACATACGCTCACACCTGGGATCAAAGCCACAGCCACAAGCCAGAGGTGACCGACCAGCTAGAGGTCGAAGCGCGGCACTCTAGGCCATCCCAACCCCCCTTTCTTGTACAGACCTGTGCATGTGTAGTCAATGTGAAAATGAAAAAAAAACTGTTAAAGAGACCGAATTTGATGTTAATACATTTAGTGACAGTGATGATGATAATGAAGATTAACTTTGATGACATTTGATGTGCAGAGTAACTGTTTAATTTTGATTTTCAATGATTGTTTCACTTTAATAAATAATTTCACAACTGTTCATCCTGTTTTCTAACCTTTCCCTTCATTCCAGCCCAGATACACAATTATTTTTTTTAACTTATATCTACATGTATGTTTGTAATTTGACCATTAATCATATCCTAAATAAAATTCACAGCTACATGTACAGTTGTAAAAATACTGTAGTGGCTAATTGAAAGGGAACATGTATGTGGGTTTAGAATGTTTATCTTAGTGGAAAAAAATCATGTGGTTCAATGCTTATAAAGTGCTACTGATCTCCATTATTTCAAAAGCATATCACTCAACTACTGTCAAACATATCCCCTGGCTAGAATATGCTACAAATCGACTCTAGCATGTTCCATACAAGCGATAATTTCTGAGCAAACATCCAACAACCAACCCTAACAGGCCCTTGAGATCCAACAAACAAAATAATTATTGGGCTTGTTTGCCCACACCTGGTCTTATGATTCATACAAGACCTGATAGTCTATCAATTACAGGCATTTGACAGAAAGGGAGATAATTCTTTTTTACCGTTAATGGATTTCCACAATTCTTTATTCACCCATGACATTTGTGTTTTGAGCATTTTTATTTACATCAAAATCTGTCCAATAAACTGTTCATTGCCAAGGATGAAGGCATGAGGTGTTTTACCAACTATTTAATTTTATGTCAACTTCAGAATTGTTAGTACACAAATAGAATTTATTTGACAATTTTGACGAATTTCATCTGGCCCTAAATCAATAAATTGCAAACATTTTGCTTGGAACTCCCAGATTTTGTCTTCCTGGCATCATAAGCTTTCCAAAAATGTATAGTTTTTCTTTTATGGAAGACCATGTAGCGGAGTTGTGTTTCTAAGCTAGCTAGAAATTTTGGCTGCAGGCCTACACCTCCCAAGCTAAATTTCCCTCATGTCATCCTGTATAGCAAAGGCATATGCCTGTCTTAATTAACCCAGTACTAAACACAATTTACTTGTTTAATTTTTCCAGCATTTTTCAGGATAGCTGATGGGATGCGGGTCAAGTTATGCCACTTGTCTATTTAATTATTTACCAGTGAAAAATCGAATTAACTTCACCAAATTTTTACTCATTATAATGATTTTTTTTTTCTGTTCATATTATTTCTATGACATGTGACAGTGACTGTGAATATGAAAGCTTTAATATCTGCTTAGCAGATCTAGTTATTATTATTATTTTTTTATTGGGGGAAGCTAGATCTCAGCAACTATAAGAGATAGAGGTTTGAAATTTGATTTTCTATCGGAAAAGTGGTGTGCAGCTACTGCTTAAAGCTATTTCCAAATTTGTGCGCATAGCGGAAATGCGTCAAATCTTTAACGTACACGAAAATTGAAAATCGGTCATTATTCTCTTAATTCTCAATTGATTCTTCAGATATTTACATTTTTGGATAGCTGGAGCAATTTCTGAGCAGATAGCAGTTCAAAACTGTGAAAATTGGAAACTTTGTCGCTCTAATTTTTTTGGTGAAAAATGGAAAATTTTCAAAATTTTCCAAATTTTTTATTTTTGGGAATTTTTAAATTTTTGGATAGCTGACATCAATCCGATTCCAACAATATAAGTTTTTTTCTGAAATATTGACTTTGATTTTTCACTTTTTTTCGCATTTTGGTCAAATCGTAGAGTTCTTATTTTTTTAAAACGGCTCCAACGATTTTTCTGAAACTTCAGGAATATGAAGTCGAAGGACCAGACCAGTCCATGAACTATAAATGAAAATCCCCTAATCACCGGAAATAGTCAAGAAAGGTATCCAAACTTTGACAAAATTGTGAAAAATAGGTGTCTGCGCGGAAAATGCGATGTATCAACAGTGTTCTTGTCGTTTAGTTAAAGTTTTATATCGTTTAATATCCAATTGAATTGTCTATCAGGGCCCAGTTGTTCAACTTGTGGTTAAATTTAACCATGTGGTTAAATAATTTAACGACATCGTTATATTTAACGACTGAAGAAGTCTGTTGTTCATCGTGTCGTTAAATTTAACGCATGGTTATGTCATCGTTAAAATGGTCCATATTTAACCCACCTAGCAGGGCATCGTTAAATAATTAACCTGTCGTTAAATCAGTCAAGGTGACTGTCAGACAAGTTCTCATGGTCATGTTTCCCACTTTAAACATGAAAAAAGAAGGAAATGAAATGAAACCGTTTAACATCCTACCTTTCTGCCCCGACTGCGCAAATAAAGGGAAATTTTGCCCGGACAGCAGTGCTACGGCCTACTCTGATATTGAATTCAAACTGCCAAGGGATCTTTTACGTGCATGCCAATGTGTACACAGGACCTTCCCAGGTCCTCTGTCCTACACGCCGAAAAATCATGATGAACTTTCTTAGCCAACACCGGGAGCGAACCTGTGACTTCCAGGCTAGCAAGCCAGCAGGCTAGCGTCTCCCGAAAAGAATGTATACAGGGGCACCTTTAATAAGTTCAAGTTAAAAAGATTCCTTCTGAGTTAACATCTTGATACATGCTTGAAGAAAAAGTCATTTACCAATATATGTAATCGTCTTGACATTCACCTAAAAAACGCAACTAATAACCAAAGAAGTGAAGCCACAAGTATTCATTGCCATGTGCTTTTATGCAAGTGGGTCCTTTGTCTAAATCAATGACATTGTGCACAAATAGGCCAGTTTCCCCATTGCTAGGTAATCGTGGCCCAATAGCATAAATCAAAGTTCACAAAGATAAGTAATTAATAATTTACATGCATTAGGATTTATTGTCAATATTGATGGTTTGGTACATGAATATTTAGATCTTTTTGATCTCTTGTATAATATAACCTCTGCCTTTCTGTAATTCTATGTTAGAATCATGTAACTTCTTTATGAAGGCTATAACGGTATGCAGTCTGTGTGTAAAGTTGGAAGTAGATCTTGGTTCACTTGAAAATAGGCCTAGATGTCATGATACGTCTATGTCCTTTAAATATATAACTCCAGGTATCGTAGCACAAATTTGAAATTTCCTCGGTTCTCATTGAAAGAAAAGTATGGTCGACTGGATAAAAATAACTGTTTCAACAAGGCAAATAACCGCCTATAAATATTGGTGTCTAGGCATACAGATTTTCATGGTCATGGTCAAGGATCTTCGCCACCTCAAAAGTAGGCTAGGGTGACAAAAATTTTCAAGAAATTCTGCAAATGTCCATCACACTATTTTCAAATTTCATCTTATATATCAAAACACATCCCTGAAACACATAAAACAGAAAATTAGTCACAAATTAATTAAAACTATTTGGAGGCCTATCCTAATTAGGCACTGTCTATAGGCCTATATACACAATTTTGTTCCTTTTTTGGGGGGCAGCATCACTAAGCAAATTTTACTAGTTTTTATCTAATTCCGACTACCACCTAATTAATAAAATCATTAGTGACAAGAAAGGACTTAATAAGATGAAAATATGGTTATGGCAGCTGAAATACGCGGCCACGGCAAGTACTAGGTGTACGAAAGTGCATTAGCGCCAAACGCCTCATAATAGGGAATGCCAAAATTGACACTTCATTAATACATTATCTATGTTTACATTCATTGACATCACGTAGCAACCATAATTTTACAGGGCTTTTTGGTGGATGTAAGCCTCGAACAACTTTTGTCTGAACGGGAACTAATAAAAATACTGTCCAAAGTCTGCAAATAATACTTTAAAAAGCTAAAAAAAACCCAACTTACCACATTTTACAAGAGGGGAACTTTACAAGCGAAACAATTTTTGTTGTCAAGAGTTACCCTTCTCCAGTCTCGATTAGCAGGCCACAACCATGTCATTAAAGATTGACAGTGCTGCCTAAAAACACCACATGAAGACTAATTTCCCATTCAGCTAAACATCTTTAAACATTAGAAAATTTTTTTTTGCGGATATCAATTGGTTTTTCTTTTGCCCACTCCCCCTGCAGTGTCATCCATCTTTAATTGGTTGCTAGTAAGGAGAATTATGGGATAATTGTTGAATAGTTAAATTTTAACCATACGGTTATCGAATGGTTAAATTTTAACCATATGGTTACATAACAACATCGTTAAATGTAGTTGAACAACACAAATTTAACCACAGGTTATGTAACGATTAGTTAAATATATAACCCATGGTTAAACGTAACCACATGGTTAAATTTAACTAAAAGTTGAACAACCGGCCCCTGATGGTTCTTCAGCGACAAGTTTCTATCAAAAACTAAAAAAGTTATGTGACTTTGAAAAGTAAGGTATTTTGCGATTTCGAGCAAATTTAGACGCATGTTTCTCGGAAACGCCCCCAACGATTTTTTTAAAACTTTCTCAATCGAGAGTCTAATAAGTAGTGTATCTTGTGAACACATTGTACAATTTCTCTAATTGTCATGGGTAGCCGAAAACCGAGATCAAAAATCGAAAACGTCGTATTTTTACGATTTGGAGCATTTTTAGAGGCCTATTTCTCGAAAAGTCAACATAATTCTTTTTTGGAACTTCTTCTACAGAGAGGCCTATCGGTAGGGTTATACATAAAACGATTTTACAATAGTCCCAAATTTCAGGAGTAGCAGAACAAAGGGGTCGAAAATTGAACACGGCACCTTTCATTGTTAAGCGAAACATAAGTGGGGGATACAATCTGTACGTTTTGTCAACGTATAGAGCCAATTCAAGAGTGCTTTTATCAGTGATGATATTTGAACTAAAATTATTTCAACTATGAGTGTTTTCTTCTATCCAATATATGGGTTTAGTGACCCTGTAACAGAAATAGTTGATAGCTGTGTGTAATAATTAGTCTTTGAATTGATATTGTTGCTTCTTTGTCAAAATTATCTTATACCCGTAATCATCTGGATAGAAATCGACGGCTCGCGCTGTTTATAAGAAAGTTCAATTTGTTAAGCGGTTGCAGTAGTATCGTACAGAAGTATCGAATATTGTACCTGTGATAAAAGGCGTGACGCTGTTTGAGCATGGACTCTATCTGTAATTAATAATAAAGTTTTATTAGTGACGTCAAATCTTTAACGTGCACGAAACCAGAAAATTGGCGATATTTCATTGAATATTCAATCAATTTTTGAACCAGTTACATATTTGAGTAGCTGCCATGAACGCGATTCCGAAGTCCCGTGTAAACATTGGTGTGACCGTAAAAGATCCCTTGGCGGTTGGAATTCTATATAAAAGAAGACTAGCGCCGCTGTACGAGCATGTTTAGAGGTCATTTCGGGACTAACATATTGTTCATTATTTAATAATTCGCTTGCGCGTAGGGGTCATTAGCAGTGGGAGGAAATCGGAGGACCCGGAGAAAACCCACGAGGTTTGACAGGCGACCCTACTCTTTGTCACGTACAATTGGGGAATCGAAACCCCGCCAGTTGACTTAATGACAGACCGTATGATACAGCGCAGTCCCAAAGGCTAGCCTACCGTGCGAATTCCAGCCAGCATAATGAATCTATATAAGAAACATTTATTCCTACTGGCGATTTACAAACAGTCCCCAAGGCTATCCTACCATGTATTTTTTTTTTTTTTTTTTATAAAGAATTTATTCACTCAATAAAAATATTATACATCATATCAAAAATCCCATCATCTATGTACAAACAGTGTAAAAATGTACAAAGATAAAAATTAAAAAATTGATGATGGGGAGTGAATAATGTTAAAATATTGTCATTATTTACTTTAAATTGCAATTAGAAAAATAAACAAAGTACAAATTAACTGTTGACAAAAATATTACCAAAAACGTATATACACCAAATAATATAAAACAATAAACATATTTACAAGCATAATACACATAAACACATGTACAATATTATAATACACAACAAACTATAGCTAATACAACAGAATAATCACAATGTGAAGTGAAAAGAATCTAAATTAAAGAGTCAAGAAATTTTCATAATTCAAAAACTAAAAGACAAACTACCATTTTTATCTAACAAACAAAATAAACCGGGATCAAGCCAATATTTATGAAATTTGCTAGGGGTAAATCTAAATTTATCAACAGTTATTCTAAATCTTAATTTCTCTAAGAAATCACAAATTATAGTTTCCGTAGATACAGACTTCTGTTTAAATTTACAATCCTGACGATTACGCCATATAACAGCTTTCGCTAAATTAACAATATACAAAATAACATCAAAAATAAATTTGTTCATTTTAGGAAAAGTTAAAAACCGAATCAATTCAAAAGTTAATGCAATAGAGCCTAAAGATAAACTGTCAATCCAATTATGAATAATTACCCATATAGGGGAGACAACTCCACATGTATAAAATAAATGTTCCAGTGTTTCAATATTATTACAAAAAGTACATTTTTTTTCTAAAGAATGCTTACGTGTAAAAAGTGTCCACATGCAAGGAACAATATCATGCGCGAAACGCCAAGCAAAACTTCTTACATGAGGATCAACAAAATTACAATGAACATTAGAAAATACAGTTTGAAAATTAATCTGAGGCATAATCTTAACTATGAAATTTTGTTTAACTATAGGTTTCAACAATAAATAATAAAATTCTTTAGATGAAGTATGATCATGCCAATTAAAATCCGGATACAGCTTAATGAAATTCTCTAAAATTACCTTACAATTCTTATAGAAACTTGGTACAGAATCACCATGTGGCATATTATTTGTAAATAAGGAAGAGTCAATTTTTTTGAGAGTAAACCCTAGCCAATAAAAAACAAAATACTTAAAATTAGAATTACAACCATTAACAATATTATGTATATGTTTAAGTCTAAGAGATTGAAATTTTAATAAAATATGCACAACTGACAAACCCCCTTCCCGCTTACTACCGTATAAAACCAGACGTTTAAGACATTCAAAACGTTTAGTGCCCCATATAAATTTGAACATTATTGAATTAAATTTTTGAATTAATATATTCGGAACGTCGATTATACTTCCAACATGCCAAAGTTTTGATAAACCAACTGCTTTTATAATATTAGCACGACCAAATATGCTCATATCTCTATCACCATAATCAAAAGTAACATATATAAAAGAATTCAAAATCTTATTAAAATTATCATCTACAGTAATGGATTTCCCAAATTTAACTCCCAAAACTTTCTGAGAATCTACCCAGGATACACCATAGGCCTGATCCGAAATATTAAAATTACCAAAAGTTAAAACCTTCGTCTTACTTTTATTTAAACGGGCCCCCGAACCTCGACCGTATTGTTCATAAACATCTAAAACCCGCTGGACACTCAGTGCTGTTGTGCAAAAACCGGTGACGTCATCTGCATAAGCAGTGACACGAGCCTCGCCGTTATTACCGGGAAGGGAAATACCTTTAATAAATGGATCAGACCTAAGGCGAACCAAAAAAGGTTCTAAAGCTAAAACATATAATAATGGTGATAACGGACAACCCTGTCTAACAGAACGTGTCACTTTAAAAGATTTAGATATAAAACCATTAACGAGGACTGAGCTGGATACATCTGTATATAAAAGTTTCACCCACTTAATAAAAGATTCACCAAAATTATATCGTTTTAAACACGCGAAAAGGAAATCGTGATCTACTCGGTCAAATGCTTTTGCCGAATCTAGATTAACAAATGCGACTTTCAAGTGTTTTTGTTGACAGTAGTCAATTACGTTCCGTATCAAGTGAAGATTAGCAGAGATTTGGCGGCCAGGAACAGAACAAGTTTGATCAAAATGTACGATTTCCCCGATAACACAGCTCAATCTTCGTTGAATAATTTTTGAAAGAATCTTAAAATCTACATTAAGTAAAGATATTGGTCTCCAACATTTTATATCATAATCATGATTTCTGTCTTTACATAATAAAGTGATAACACTAAGTTTTTGAGATTCACAAAGAGAAAAATTATCATAACAAGAATTATAAAGTTCTAATAAAATAGGACCAAAAATATCAAAAAATTTAGCAAAGAACTCCCGACTTAGACCATCAAGACCAGGACTACGATCATGTTTAAAATTATTAAGACTAGTTCTTATTTCTTCCAGAGTTATATACCCATCACAGAGCTCGCTTTCCTCATCATCAAGTGTCGGTAAATCGTGTAAAAAATCGTTCATTATATCATGGTCAATAGGCTCTTTAGTGAATAAATTTGAATAAAAGTCACTGGCTATGCGAATTAGATTCTCAGAATCAGTAAAAGTTTTATTACAAGAAGGATCATTTAATTTAGAAATATATTTATCTTTGGCGCGTTTACTTTCTTTATTTAAAAAATATTTTGACGGTGTTTCGTTGTTATCTAAGTATCGGGCATTGGCTCTAATAATATGACCTCTATCTTTAATTAAGTTAAAAGTTAACAATTCTTTCTTAACAGCCTTAATTTGATCAATATATGCACCAGGATCGGACGATTCAGCGGAAATTAACTGATAAAAACGTTTTTCTAATTCTCTACGTAAAATACAATTATTCTTATTTTTATTTCTACAAAACGACACAATAAAATTCTTTATATCTATTTTACATTGTTCCCAATGGTTACACTATATATGTCAAAAAACAACAATCATTAGATAATAATAATTATTTACTAATTATATAAATCATTTTAAGAGGTAGGAGTTATCCGTTGTTTAATTTAACAGTTATATAATTACTTTTATCGGAAAAGCCGCCAATGATTTTTTTCAAACTTGCTCAATCGAGATTCTACTGGGTAGTGTATTGTGTGAAACCCTTGTACAATTTTTCTAATTTTCATGTGTAGCCGAAAAAAGAGATCGAAAATTGAAAACAGCGTATTTTTACGAGTTCGAGCATGTTTAGGGGTCGATATCTGAGTTATGTTAGAGTGTGGGTTTTTTTGGGGGGTGGGGGGAGTGGTGGGGATAGTCTTTTGTCATGCATCTGGCGATCGTGTGACACCTTTGCGACAGTGAAAGCCTTCGGCATTGCGCGCAATTCTAGTTAGGCTTTCACCTTCGGTGAAAGGCTATTGTTATTACTAAGATTAATATTATTAAGCTTTCATATTACATATGAAAGCTTATTGTTTCTGTTAAGATTATTATTGTTATTTTTTTTTTGTGTTTTGTCCACAAATCGGATTTCTCAGAATCTAACCATAGGATCGTTCTGAAACTTTTACCTATCCCCCCAAAAATGGGTGGTGGCTGTTGATTAAATATATTTTCAAAACGTTTTACGAATCCGAAATCACCGAATTTTACGAAGGAATGCATTTGACCTACAATGCTGTAACTTTGTGACTATTTGACCTATTTTACTAATTCTTTTTTCTTTGAGTATCTAGAAACATTTACTTCAAATCTGCAATTTCGGATTTTGGCATTTCGAAAATTCGTCGCTGTCATTTCGAACCGGAAGTTATTACCAATTTGACAACTTCTTTAATAGTTGTGCGATTTTCGTGAAATTTAGAATGTTAGTAGATCTTGCCAATGCGACTTCAATGATGTCCTTGGAAATTTTCTAAATTATCTCCCCTTGGTGAAATTAAGGATCAAAGTTTTCAAAAAAATCGTCGAAATATAGGTCAGAATGACCTAAAAAAAAATTTGATACTAGACAAGTAATTACTGATTCGTACACAAAATATGGAGTTTGTCGATCGAACCGGAAGTGCCACCATCTTTAAACGTGAAAAATCAAAAAGGCTTTTTTGCTATTTTACTTACAGACTCGGGCGTCATATTTTCGGAATCCTGGAAGGAATGCCTAAAAATCTATCGGATCAGAATTTTGATTTCGGTCACGTGATGGTCACCATTTTGAATTGAAAATGAAAAATAGAAGCAATTTGAAGGGCCGGGACTTTGGAACACAAGAACTCTCCTTCTAATTAAGCTAGAATGTTCAAACTTGGTGTAGGCGTTCACTAGGTCAATGTCATGATTGAGTTCAAAGATGAGCATTTTTTGCCTAGGATAAGCAGAGATAAGCAAGCTGATTTGTTGATTCTTTAGGGCACGATGACATAGGTTATAATGAATGGAGGGCGATGAAACTCTTGTCAATCGAGAGGCTAATAGCTGGCCTGTTGTGTGAAATCATTGTATCATTTTTTGAAAATGTCCGGGGTAGCCGAAAAAAGGAGATCGAAATCCAAAAAGTCGTATTTTTACGATTTGGGGCATTTTTAGAGGTCGTGTAAAGTAAAATAAAGCATGCATATACATATATTATTGATATTAAATATATCATATAAAAAACTAAACAATGAATCAGCTGTCATTGACAGCTTTTATATTATAAGCATGGTCAGTGGAAGGTCAGCGTATTGTCTAACTTGAACTCACTGACTCCGTAACATTATTGTGGGTATGGTATAAGCTGAATTTGATGAGATGCACATATCTCGTATGACTATTTGGTACTTACAGTGTTAGACTTTGTCGTAACGTTACGGTCTCCATTCATGAAATCGTCGTTGGGGCTATAATACGATTTTGAATCAAGTTATTTATCACTGAGGGACTCAAAATTAGGTTTGATGTAGCTCTGCTCATTTACAGTGGCGAATTTAACGGGCTCAAGGGTTCCAGCTCCCTCCTCTAGAAATTTCACAGCACCCGCATGGATTGTGGCTAATTTTGTTGCAGAATTTTATTTTTCAGGTAAGAATAGTAGTAGGCATAAGGTTCAAATAAAGCATAGTATATTTATAAATACATTTTATAATTCTTTATTTCAAATCCATTAAGGGTGATATAAATTTATTCGTACGGGATTTATTTGACTCGCGCTGTTATAAAGCGTAGGGAAATAACTGGTGATTGGTCACCATGGGCCAATCAGGAGCTCGTATTGTGAACTGCTGACCCGACCTTGAAAGTTGTAAACAACAACACACATGTGTAATGGCTGCGCCCATGAAAGAACGTGAATCGACTGATATTTCATCAAATTTACGCTGTATTATTCATTACCAAGGATTTAGAAAGGAACGAGAACAATTATTTACAAAATCTCGCTGGGATAAATTCCGTGAATGTGCCCATGAATGGCTAAAACTTGATGGGCGAGCGAAATGGGTAGCTGAACAGGCGACTTCGGGTGATATAATCAAACAAGGAATTTATCGACGCGCCAAAAGATACTGGATTTCACCCAACATGCTACAGGCCTTTTACAGACAAATTCCGAATTGGGTCTGCCCGTAATCGTATAGATAAAGAAAAATTAAAATCCCCGGCTACAATCCAACCAGGGAATAGCGGGAGTGTAGACGATCTGGGACCTAGCTCTCCAAACAAATTACGCTCCTGAAGCAAAAAGAAAGAGTAAATCGGTGCTGCCTGTTGTGTGTATTATATGTAAAAAACGTGACAGATTTGTCACTGTTGGAGAAAATAGGAAGAAGGATGTATTAACACAGACTCAGACCCAAACAGGCTCAGGTAGGCCTAATGTTAATATTATGTTACTTACTAAATTTATAATTATTACTAATAAATATTAAATATATTCATCCTACAGTTTTTAATTATTGTGTTGTTGTTTTTGTTGTAAATGGAATCAGAAGTGCTACTGCAATCACTGTAAAATTGTTATGAAGCTAGCCAGTAAAGCCCTTTACCCCATTTGTTGATTTGGCACAGTCATTGGTTAAAGTGTTGCACATTTGCTTGCACAAGGGATGAAACATAGAGAAGTTAACTTGTTTTTTATTTTCTTGGCCCACTTGTAGGTGCCTTGCTAAGACGATCTGTCTCTAGACCATTTCCGCTCACACAAAAGATCTGAACTAAACCGCATGCCAGAGTTGACCAGCCAGGTACATGTACATGTAGGCCTCAAAGTGACATTCCCTCCCCCACCCTTGAGCACAAACAACATTCAACGCTATATGGTGTATAATTTGTTTGCAAATTTGTTTGTAGGCCAACTGTTGAAAGCTGCTGAATTGAAAGAGGATGAAGATATTTTAAGGCATATCAGAGGGCAAGATTGTGTGGCCATTGAGGTCAGATATCACCAAAAATGTTATAGGCAATATACATGTACTGAATTTCTTAGACAGTTATCAGAAAGGTAAATATTTGTGATGTTTTTTTTATTTGTATTCTCCGCCTTCTTGCCACTGGTATTATTCAAATAAAACTGAACCATGGGTGAGTCCTGAAATTACTATGTTTTTGTCCAGTGGACGTTAAACCGCAATTCTCCTCTCTATCTCTCCTTGTACTGCTAATGCCTTCCTGTCTTCATTAGCTGGTTTCTGCATGAAAATAAGATGTTAACCCCTGTGTAAGTGTCTTTTTCCTCTGTTGTACGAAATTAATGAGAGTAAACCAAGCTCCAGAATTTTGTTTTAATTGTGTACATGTATATGTTTATTTATATTTTTCACATCGATGACTAGCCCTCCGTCGAATATTAAACCACATACAATATATTCTGTGAAGATGTCATAAGAGAAAGAATCATAAATGGCCAGCAAAGTTGTCTTGTACAGAGAGAGAGAGAAATGGGGTTTAACGTCCACTCAACACAAACTAGGTCATTTTGGGACTAACATACGGTTTCAATTTTATTTCAATAATTCGCTTGCGCGTATGGGTCTTTAGCAGTGAGAGGAAACCGGAGTGCCCGGAGGAAACCCACGAGGTTGAGAAGACGCCCCTATCTCCATGCCACATACGGTCACACCTGGGATCAAAGCCACAGCCACAAGCCAGAGGTGACCGACCAGCTAGAGGTCGAAGCGCGGCACTCTAGGCCATCCCAACCCCCCTTTCTTGTACAGACCTGTGCATGTGTAGTCAATGTGAAAATGAAAAAAAAACTGTTAAAGAGACCGAATTTGACGTTAATACATTTAGTGACAGTGATGATGATAATGAAGATTAACTTTGATGACATTTGATGTGCAGAGTAACTGTTTAATTTTGATTTTCAATGATTGTTTCACTTTAATAAATAATTTCACAACTGTTCATCCTGTTTTCTAACCTTTCCCTTCATTCCAGCCCAGATACACAATTATTTTTTTTAACTTATATCTACATGTATGTTTGTAATTTGACCATTAATCATATCCGAAATAGTAGTTCACAGCTACATGTACAGTTGTAAAAATACTGTAGTGGCTAATTGAAAGGGAACATGTATGTGGGTTTAGAATGTTTATCTTAGTGGAAAAAAATCATGTGGTTCAATGCTTATAAAGTGCTACTGATCTCCATTATTTCAAAAGCATATCACTCAACTACTGTCAAACATATCCCCTGGCTAGAATATGCTACAAATCGACTCTAGCATGTTCCATACAAGCGATAATTTCTGAGCAAACATCCAACAACCAACCCTAACAGGCCCTTGAGATCCAACAAACAAAATAATTATTGGGCTTGTTTGCCCACACCTGGTCTTATGATTCATACAAGACCTGATAGTCTATCAATTACAGGCATTTGACAGAAAGGGAGATAATTCTTTTTTACCGTTAATGGATTTCCACAATTCTTTATTCACCCATGACATTTGTGTTTTGAGCATTTTTATTTACATCAAAATCTGTCCAATAAACTGTTCATTGCCAAGGATGAAGGCATGAGGTGTTTTACCAACTATTTAATTTTATGTCAACTTCAGAATTGTTAGTACACAAATAGCATTTATTTGACAATTTTGACGAATTTCATCTGGCCCTAAATCAATAAATTGCAAACATTTTGCTTGGAACTCCCAGATTTTGTCTTCCTGGCATCATAAGCTTTCCAAAAATGTATAGTTTTTCTTTTATGGAAGACCGTGTAGCGGAGTTGTGTTTCTAAGCTAGCTAGAAATTTTGGCTGCAGGCCTACACCTCCCAAGCTAAATTTCCCTCATGTCATCCTGTATAGCAAAGGCATATGCCTGTCTTAATTAACCCAGTACTAAACACAATTTACTTGTTTAATTTTTCCAGCATTTTTCAGGATAGCTGATGGGATGCGGGTCAAGTTATGCCACTTGTCTATTTAATTATTTACCAGTGAAAAATCGAATTAACTTCACCAAATTTTTACTCATTATAATGATTTTTTTTTCTATTCATATTATTTCTATGACATGTGACAGTGACTGTGAATATGAAAGCTTTAATATCTGCTTAGCAGATCTAGTTATTATTTTTTTTCTTGGGGGAAGCTAGATCTCAGCAACTATAAGAGATAGAGGTTTGAAATTTGATTTTCTGTCGGAAAAGTGGTGTGCAGCTACTGCTTAAAGCTATTTCGAAATTTGTGCGCATAGCGGAAATGCGTCAAATCTTTAACGTGCACGAAAATTGAAAATCGGTCATTATTCTCTTAATTCTCAATGGATTCTTCAGATATTTACATTTTTGGATAGCTGGAGACATTTCTGAGCAGATAGCAGTTCAAAACTGTGGAAATTAGAACTTTTGTCGCTCTAATTTTTTTGGTGAAAAATGGAAAATTTTCAAAATTTTTCAATTTTTTTATTTTTGGGAATTTTTAAATTTCAGTTATATTTTCGGATAGCTGACATCAATCCGATTCCAACAATATAAATTTTTTTCTGAAATATTGACTTTGATTTTTCACTTTTTTTCGCATTTTGGTCAAATCGTAGAGTTCTTATTTTTTTAAAACGGCTCCAACGATTTTTCTGAAACTTCAGGAATATGAAGTCGAAGGACCAGACCAGTCCATGAACTATAAATGAAAATCCCCTAATCACCGGAAGTAGTCAAGAAAGGTATCCAAACTTTGACAAAATTGTGAAAAATGGGTGTCTGCGCGGAAAATGCGATGTATCAACAGGGTTCTTGTCGTTTAGTTAAAGTTTTATATCGTTTAATAGCCAATTGAATTGTCTATCAGATGTTTCTTCAGCGACAAGTTTCTATCAAAAACTAAAAAAGTTATGTGACTTTGAAAAGTAAGGTATTTTGCGATTTCGAGCAAATTTAGACGCATGTTTCTCGGAAACGCCACCTACAATTTTTTTAAAACTTTCTCAGTCGAGAGTCTAATGAGTAGTGTATCTTGTGAACACATTGTACAATTTCTCTAATTGTCATGGGTAGCCGAAAACAGAGATCAAAAATCGAAAAAGTCGCATTTTTACGATTTGGAGCATTTTTAGAGGCCTATTTCTCGAAAAGTCAACATAATTCTTTTTTGGAACTTCTTCTACAGAGAGGCCTATCGGTAGGGTTATACATAAAACGATTTTACAACAGTCCCCAATTTCACGAGTAGCAGAACAAAGGGATCGAAAATTGAACACGGCACCTTTCATTGGTTAGCGAAACATAAGTCGGGGATACAATCTGTACGTTTTGTCAACGTATAGAGCCAATTCAAGAGTGCTTTTATCAGTGATGATATTTGAACTAAAATTATTTCAACTATGAGTGTTTTCTTCTATCCAAAATATGTGTTTAGTGACCCTGTAACAGAAATAGTTGATAGCTGTGTGTAATAATTAGTCTTTGAATTAATATTGTTGCTTCTTTGTCAAATTTATCTTATACCGGTAATCATCTGGACAGAAATCGACGGCTAACGCTGTTTATAAGAAAGTCCAATTTGTTAAGCGGTTGCAGTAGTATCGTACAGTAGTATCGAATATTGCACCTATGATAAAAGGCATGACGTTGTTTGGGAAAAAACTCTATCTGTATTAGTGACGTCAAATCTTTAACGTGCACGAAACCAGAAAATTGACGATATTTCATTGATTTATTTTTTTTATTTCAACAATTCGCTTCCGCGTAGGGGTCTTTAGCAGTTGAAGGAAACCGGAGGACCCGGAGAAAACACACGAGTTTAGACATGCTCCTTGTCACGTTCAACTGGGGAATCGAAACCCAGCCAGTTGACTCAATAACAGACCGTATGATACAGTCCCAAAGGCTGTAGCCTACCGTGCAAATTCCAGCCAGCATAATGTATCTATATAAGAAACATTTCTTCCTACTGGCAATTTACAAACAGTCCCCAAGGCTAGCCTACCGTGTAATTTCCAGCCAGCATAATGTATCTATATAAGAGACAATTATTCCTACTGGCGATTTACAAATTTTGCATGAAGAAATTAAATTCATAAGAACAGAAACACGACTAATGCACAGTATCATATTGATTATAAAAGTACAATGTATATATTGGTTACACTATATATGTCACAAAACAACAATCATTAGATAATAATAATTATTTACTAATTATAAAAATCATTTTAAGAGGTAGGAGTTATCCGTTGTTTAATTTAACAGTTATATAATTACTTTTCTCGGGAAAGCCGCCAATGATTTCTTTCAAACTTGCTCAATCGAGATTCTACTGGGTAGTGTATTGTGTGAAACCCTTGTACAATTTTTCTAATTGTCATGGGTAGCCCAAAAAAGAGATCGAAAATTGAAAACAGCGTATTTTTACGAGTTGTAGCATGTTTTAGGGGTCAATATCTGAGTTATGCTAGAGTGTGTTTTTTATTTTTTTTTGGGGGGGGGGGGGCGGGAGTGGTGGGGATAGTCTTTTGTCATATATCTGGCGATCGTGTGACGCCTTTGCGACCGTGAAAGCCTTCAGCATTGCGCGCAATTCTAGTTGTACTTGAATTTCCTATGCTGTCAACCCTAATACGAAATGATATCTTCCGCAGAGTGACGTAACCATCTTCCATATTGGTATTTTTCTCTGGGAAAAGTTTGTGATATTTCAATTTTTCAAGAGAGAACTTGTTTTCATCGTTGTGATAATTAGTTGTGCAATGGATTTTATCGAACGGGAGTTTATTACAAACACACAGGTAAGTTTATAATAACCAAAGTTAAGTAGTTTGTTCATAATCGAAGAAATCCGTTTAAAATTTACCAAGACTGAGACAGTAAGCATAATTTTGATAAATTATGACTCCATTTTACTCCTTTTCAATTCTTTGGATGACGATTACATCACCTTTTGATACGCCCACATGGAAATGTGGTCGCATATTGTCATCGCCCTTGTCCGTAGGTTTGTCCGTCGTCTACAGACATGATTATTTTGAAATTGATATGTTGTTTATTTTAATGAGATGAATCCTATTTAATTTCAATAATTTCCGTTTCTTCTGGAGTTATGGCCCTTGTTTCACTTTGTGAAATTCATTTGCATCTTTTAAATTAGTGAAACGAAGACGTCTGTTAAATTTCTGCGATTTCCATGAATTATGTCTAAGAGTTGTGGCCCTTGTTTCACTTTTTCGAAATTTGTGAACGCGCGAACAACAAAATTATCATCCGATTTGTATGAAATTTGTATGCATTATTTAAATTAGTAAAACACAAAACAAAAAAATCTGTCAAATTTCAACAATTAAGGCCCTTATTTCAGTTTGTAGAACCTTTGTAAACCCACAAACGACGAAAATTATAATCTTGTATGAAATTTTCTTGTAAATGCCCACATTACCTACTAAAGAATGAATACGCGACAATCCCTGTTGACTGCGCAAACGATTAAACTGCTATGGGCATATGTTTCGTTGCCTGACAACCTAACTTACTTGATGTTATACTGGCCACATACTACATCCAATTTTCGAACGGTATTAAACTTTTAAATTAATAAATGCACCCATGATGCTGTTTTCTCAGCAGTTATCAATGCGTCGACCATGTTTGTTCTCCCTCACACCAGCTATGAGGTAGTGTGGGATTTGAGAACGGGAACGTGTTCGTGAACGCATTCCAGACTGCTGAAGTCCGACAAGAACCCATTCTCCGTCCGTTCTCTGCACCGGAACACTGTTTCGAATATTCCCTAGGGGTATTTAGCAATGGGAGGAAACCGGAGGACCCGGAGAAAACCCACAAGGCTGGACAGGCGACCCTATTCCTAGTCACATTCAAGTGGGGAATCACATAATAATGGCCTATTTCAAATAAGATATTTGCATATAAAGAAAGTAGGCCTACAGCCTCTTTTCAAATGTGATATTTGCATATAAAGAAAGTACAAACTTAAATCGTCAGTGCTGGATAAACTAGCCAAAGGATTCGGCTGAATCAATTGGCGCTAAACTTCACCTAGTTTATCCACTGACATACGCCTGAATCAAACATGTTTGATATATTTGGCCGAATTGTATTTGAGTGGTGTGTCCGCTTCGCCGAAGCATTCATCTGATTTTAGAATTCATTAGCCAATCACCACTCATTCATATCGGGTGGGTATCACAAACTAGCAGTCGAACTGTGAAATGAAATGGGGTTTAACGTCCTACTGTTTTGCTCCGAACTGGGCTAATGAAGACAGGCATACACCACACAGTGTGCTATGAGGGAAATTTTACCCGGACAGCGGCACTGTGGTGTATCGAATTCCAACTGTCAAGGGATCTTTTACGTGCACGCCAACGTGTACACGGGATCTCGCTTTTTCGTATCATCCGAAGGACTAGACAGCTGTCCTTGTCAGGCCCTCCGTCCTGCATCACTGACAAGGGGGAACCACGCCGGAAAATCTGGGTGAACTTTCTCGGCCAATGCAGGGATCGAACACCTGACCTCCAGGCTAGCGAGCCAGCGTCTTACCCACTTAGCCACCATGACGACTAGGCAGGGAATCCATGCTGAAAAATCCAAATGAGCTTTCTTGGTCAACACTGGGAGCAAACCTGCAACCTCCCGGGTACCAAGCCAGTGCCTTACACACTAAGCCACATGGCTCTCTTCTAATTACTGTGACAGTCCAGTCACATGACAAACAAGGGTTATTAAAACAGATTTTCACGGCTTGGGTAAGATCTTCGGGATTCAAATGGTTTTAGATATCACACAGTTTGTATATGGTAAGGTATCTTAAACAGTTTATTACATGTCACATATTCATATTTTTCAGTTTCAATATTAGATGCCATAGCAAATCAAAGATCATATAATAGAATAAGTCAAAAAACCCAAATATGGAAAAAGAAAGAGCTGAAGAAATGGTGATTTGAGCACCTATGCTTTCTCATAGGTGTTTTTGGAGGGTGAGTGTTCAATTCTAATAGAAAAGATTGTTGTTATGGTATTTTAGAATCTCACCATAATGTGTTTGGCACAATATAGCCCGGTTGGAGCTGATGTGACATAAACCTCGATTTCATTTTAATATTTTGAATATTAAAATTCAGTTTAGTATAGTAAAACTGTGAACGTACATGTATGTGCACAGACAGAATCTTACTTATGTCCAGATACATGTAGATATGACTATCTCATCTGTGGGGACCCACGGTGACCAAGTTGGTTAGACACTGGTTCGCATATTTTAAGGTCGCGGGTTCGATCCCTGCATTGGCCGAGAAAGTTCACCCAGATTTTCCGGCGTGGTTTCCTCTTGTTAGTGATGCAGAACGGAGGGCCTTACAAGGACAGCTGTCTAGTCGTTCAGATTGAACAAAAAAACGTGGTCCCATGTACACATTGGCGTGCATGTAAAAGATCCCCTGGCAGTTAGAATTTGATACAAGAGTAGGCCTTAGGGTCACGGTACCCGGCAAAATTTCTCTCATAGCACACTGTATGGCATATGCCCAACCTCATTAGCCCAGTCGGAGCTGAACAGTAGGATGCCGAACCCCATTTCATTTTTTTCATTTTGTCTCATCTGTGACAAAGCAAACCAACACATTACCATACAATGTAATTAAATTAAAACTTTCATCTTTTAACTGTCGAGTCAATTTAAGTCAACTAATACATAGTATGTTTTTTTTCTCAGTTAACTACATCAAAAAGATCAAGACAGTTGGAAATGGCTATTCATATTATGGAAACTTTTTCTCACCAGAGCTTGATAATCAGGTAAAATGTAAGTACCATACATATTTGTATTTTTTATCATCAACTAGTTCTATACACTTGCTTGGTAATCTAGTTATTCTTCTTGGGGCAATGCCTAGGACTCTCCTATTCAAGTCGTGGCATTCTTGATTTTTGACAATCACATCCATTGATTTTCTTCAAGTTGTGATAGACCCTATGTGTATTTTTACAGTAAATAGCAGTATAAAAATGATGGACAATATTTTACTTTTCAAATAGATTTTAATAGGTAATATCCAATTTGTTGTCGATGGAAATAAAATATAATAATCTGCCTGGGTCTGTTACTGGACAAGACACAATAAGTGTTACCCAAAGATGAAACAAAATAGAGACTCAGTCTTGATGTGGCAAAATAAATTGTTTATTTAAACATTGTGAACCATAAATAGTAAGAAAGTATTCTTATTGCCTACTTTTAATTTTTTAGGCTGGAAGATTATTTGATGTATGATAACAACAAGAGATCCCAAGCACCAATATATTTTATAATTCTGGAAAAGAATGCATTTGACCCAATTTTTGAATATTTATTTTTTGTTTTTACTGTTAAATATTCTTCCCAAACACAATTAGATTTTAATTCTCTACAGAAATTTATGTATAATATAGAATGTAAAGTGACATATTAATCACTTAGAATTTGGTCGGAAATTATAAAGTATTTAATAGGCATAATCTAGAAACCAAATGTAGATCAAATATACCCAGAATTACAAAAAACCTTGACCTACATTAAGGTGACTTTCCCTTGCTTATGAAATGAAATAGGGTTTAAGATCCTACTTTTCTGTGTTATTATGGTGATTCTGCCCTACAACCTACTCTTATATCAAATATTTCAACTGTCAAGGGTTGTTTAAAGGGAACCCAGGAGGGCCGAATGGTTAACACACGCACATTGGATCAGAAGGTCTGTCATTGAGTCAGATAATTCAATTGTCAAGGGTTCTTTAAAGTAAACGCAGTGGGGGTAGTTTCAATTCCGGGCTTATACCCAATTATCCCTTGCCATGTCCTACACTACTAACGTGTGGGAACTATGTCGGAAAATCCAGTTGAAATTTCTTGGCCAATGCCTTATACTCACTGAACCATAGTGACTCCTCCTTGCTTTTGACTTGTGATTATTTATATATATTTTGTACATATTATTTAATGTTTGCGATTTTCTCTGATATTTTTTTATTTTTCAATCCTGTAATCTTGATGCTTTGCTCCTTTTATGTACAAAATATTCATTTTGTTTGTTGTTTTTTTTTAATGAGGAAAAGGTTCTACATCATTTTATTACTCCTGCAAAATAGTGCATTTTTCTTTTGTTAGTTTTCTGTGTATGCTAGTTTTTTCCAGATGCCTCACAAATCACTTGTAAAATGACTTTGTAGCACTTTTCAGTTTCTGAAAGTATTTCAATTTAGTGCATAATTAATCTAATTAGGTCTTGGTTTGGATGTTATTAAATTTAGATATATTTGAATTATATATTTTTGGGGTATGGGGTAGGGATCTTTCTTTACTCAGTTCTTGTTTTCGGGTAAAGAAAAAATTAAATAGCTATTTTGTATTTTGTGATGTGGTGTGTGTGTGGGGGGGGGGGGCAAAGTATAACAAAAACTTTATTAGTATTAGAATTATATCTCTGTTTTTCTGTTAACATTTCAAATGATGTCTATTTAGTTTTGATTTGGTGGTGTTAATTTACTTTTTCCTATCATTTTATGAATAAATGATAATTTAACAAATAAAATTGTTACCTCATTTATCAAACTTTACAGGTTAAACAGAGCAAAAGGGGTGGGGGCTGCATGGGAAAGATTGCTAAATTGAGGGAAAATAAAACACAAGTTTTTGTTGGTGGTTATACACAAGTTTTCATGAAACCACACAAGTTTCAGAAATTTCAACACAAGTTTCAGAAATTTCAACACAAGTTTCAGAAATTTCAACACAAGTTTCAACACAAGTATTGTGTAGAATTTCACACAAGTTTCAACACAAGTTTGTGTTGTTTGGTAAATTTTAACACAAGTCTTGTGTTGTTTCAACATTTAACACAAGTCTTGTGTTGTTTCAACACAAGTTTGTGTTGTTAAATAGAGACACCTAACTTGTGTTGAAAAAAACACAAGTTTGTGTTGTTTCAACACAAGTTTTTTTTCAGTGTATGGTCCCAAAGTAAACAAAAGACCACTTCCGAACAAAAAATCCCTATGTAACTACCATTTTTAGAAAAAAAACATACAATGTTTAATATTGATTCTCTACTACCGTTGCTCGACCAGTTGGGACACAAGAAACTGATTTCTCAGTGTACTAAAGAAAATCTCAAATCTCAAATGGCACACCCAGCATGTCCTATATTATAGCAGCAAAAGAAACGTCAGGTTGGTATGTTACTCTGAATAGACGCATTGCATAAAACTTGCCAAATGTTTTATTGTATATTTGTGACCACATCTGCAACTTTACCTGATCAATAAGGCTCCTTCCCAAACACAGAATTATTGAACCCAGGGAATGTTCTCATAAACGCAACCTGACTTCTGAGATGGTAATGTGTTCTCCACGATTTTCACGTAACTTTTGCTGCACGTGCTGTTCACCGGGACCAGGCCTATAAAATGCACCCCCGTACCTGGTTGAATCATTCACACTACAACGTCAGCAGCATGCCACGACTCACGACAGCTCAGAGGAACCAGGCGCTTGGAAGACTCGATGCTGGCCACACTGCCCAAGCCGTTGCCAATCACTTCCAGGCCACTATTCGGATCATCTACAGGCTTCAGCCACGCTTCCAGGCCACCAACACCACGGATGATCGCCCACGAACTGGTAGACCAAGGGTTACCACATTAAGGCGACAAGACCGCCATGTTGGGCGACAGCACGTGCAGAATCCCTTCATACAGGCATCTGAGACAGCACGTCAGACAGCGGAAACACACGGGTGACCCATCTGTACCGATACAGTGCGCCGACGTCTCACCAGAGAGAACATCCATTGCCGTAGACCCTACCGTGGACCGATCCTCACCCCTCGCCATCGACGTGAACGTCTACAGTTTGCCCAACATCACTCAGGTATTTTGGGGCAGTGCCATTTAAACATCGAAATGTATAACACAGAATTTTAACTTTGATTCAGTAAATAACAGGAAGAAAATGGAGAATCGGTGTTATGTGACTGTAACGAGGAACAAAAGATATTCTAGCTGCTGTGTTCTGGATCTTTTGGAGTCGCGAAACAAGAGAAGTAGGAGTACCAGCTAGTAAAGTATTCCAGTATCATAGTAGAATCAACATTAAGATACTTCCGGATGCACCCAATATCTAGTAGATTAATCTAGTAGATTGTTGACCTGGTTTCTTTTAAAGAAAAAAAAATTATTATTAAAATCCGTCACCCAGAATTTTCAGTAACCACTTTTAAGCTTAACATTTGGCAATACGCATTAGATGTCCCATTCTTAGCAGCACATGAACACATCAAAGTAAAGGAGGTAGCAGCAATTTCTATTTCCCTATTGCGTTGGTGCTCGTTATGGAGAGACAAACAAGTTATTATTCATACTGATAACATAGTTGCCAAAACAGCCATAAATAAAGGGACATATAGGAATAATACTATAATGCGGATGTTACGAAACATTTTCTGATTGCCTGTTTGCTATAATTGCTGTTTATATAAGATGAATTGAAATACGGTAGCTGATACTTGTTCTCGACTTCATCAGCCTAATATATGTTGAATAAACTTTATAACATTGCTTAATTGTGTACATCAGTTTGACCATGCTTTTTGGGTTGCTTGCCTGGCTTTTGTGGACTATTACGACCCAATAATGTTTTGCCAAAGTCAGCATTTGACCATACTAAGGATTTCCGGAGCATGGATGCTGTTTCACGCACTTGGATTTTTGTAGTTACTATACGCCATACAACAACTGTTCAATACCGCGAGCATAGGGTAATAACGATTCTACCTAGGATAGGTGGACACCCTCTATGCCCTGCATCGGCTTTGGAGTCCTTTCTCACATTAAGCCCGAAATAGTGACCCTCTTGGCCCTCTTCTTGCATTATCAGATGGCCAACCCTTGTTTTATTTGCAAAATTAAATAATTATTGGTTTGCAAAAAAAGAGGGTCATACCATTCGCATGGCCTTGTCACATTTTCTTCACTTACATGGTTTTCCAACAACTGATATTTAAATGCTTGACTATTGGTCTAGTGATTGCTTCAAACGCTACATGGATGACAATCTGTCTCAGCGATTGTTAGTTGCTTACAGATTTGCTGCCTATTTGCCTATTGTTTAAGTTGTTATATTATTTGCACTTTCAACATCACGCCTTATATTCCGGCAGAACTATGGCTGAACCTGGAAATTGTATACAGAGTTTTTTTATGATTGATTTTAGTAGCCTAGAGTGTCCTCTTTCAGA
The DNA here is from genome assembly GCF_932274485.2 of Patella vulgata. Lineage (NCBI taxonomy): Eukaryota > Metazoa > Mollusca > Gastropoda > Patellidae > Patella > Patella vulgata. The sequence goes on along the minus strand of NC_065879.2, from coordinate 60,401,761 downwards.
ATCTTCCGGGTGAACCTGGGTCACCCTTGAGACTTTCGAGAAATTCAAGATGGCGTCCAGGACGGCCGCCATTTGAAATAATCCACTATGACATCCATGGTATTTAGTCTAGGATGATAATTTTGGTGTCTAAACGTATGTCCCAGGGGTCAAGGAATACACTGAATTCATTCGTTATGGGTGATTAGAAGATAGTAAAATCTAAAATGCCAGACAATATGGCTCTTTAACTCGTTAGCGGCGGCTGAGGGCCATTAATTCACCAAACCAAACTAGAGGCAAACTATATATTTCTGGATAAAAGAGCATATGAGTGATACGATAACACCACATAGATGCCTATCAGGGGCACCAGGGTCACATGGGCCGACCCTAAAAAGGGGAGCACAAGCTGCTTTTAGAACATTTAAAAAACCAAATTCTAGGTTACACGACCTAAAGATTAAACTGAATATTGCCGTGTTTTGTGGGGGTTATTGTCGTGTTTTGTGGGTAGAATTTGGGGTATAAAGGCAAGGAATGGAGAAATATGATGGCTGAAACAATATTGTTATCTTTCATAGTATTGATTCTAACTTCATAAACAAACATATAGAAAGTATATTCTAGTTATTTTTACACGTTAAGTGAGTTATAGATTAATGAATATGTTGGTCATATACATTTTTCTTTGTTATAATACATATATCATATTTGTTGGCCAAATTAGGTAATAATCCCTGTCAATATCCAGATTAGGGTACATGTCCATTCCATTCCATTAGCTGTTATCCGTCACAGACAAAAGGATAGGCACCTATAAATAAGAGGGAGTGAGGGCTAGAATAGTCAGACTCGCATTGGATTCTTTAGAGATCAGACACACATTGAGTTCTTTAGACAACCATTTCAAGATGTAGTGGTTTCTTGAGTCTAGCCACGGTGGTTTGACTTTTACAGGAGTGGGGCTGATAGAAAGAGGTGTTCATTTTAAATATTGTGATGTAGACTATTGTATAACTATTGTGACATAAAAACGTATAGCAAAAACCTATGATTGTTCCTGTTATTTATTTGATTTCTATATCGTAAGAAAACACAATAGTGAAGTCCGTAAGAAGAGACATACAAAAGTAGCCAGTCCAGAGCCAACCAACCCCTAGACGATCAAGGGCTGTTCCAAAATATGTAGTAAGAAACGATGCATGGGTTATACGCCGGATGTGGTGACCGGTTTCCCGTCTGCTGCTCCCCACGTCTAACAAATGACCCATGGTGCTACATATTTGATTTGGTAGCTGTGACAGGATTCGCCCTTCACGGGAATCTACATATTTGATTTGGTTTCCGTGACCAGAATCCACCTTCAAGGGAATCTAGATGAAAACACATTATCTGATTTGGTGGCCTTGCCAAGGATTCGAACTTCAAGGGAATCTACATTCTGATTTGGAGCTGTAAAATTGGTTTAGAAGAAACCCCAGGGAAGAAACAAAATCTGGTGGACAAATTGGTGGAAATATTCTCAATAGGGTAAATTTATTTTCCGATAAATTGAACATGTTTAAATTTGTTTAACAGACCAGTAAAATTTAAATTATTAAATAAGGCTTATAACTTTAAAACTAAGAAACATAATCAAGCGTAACAGGTAAGCACAGAGTAAAACCTCTGTGATGTAGGTTAATAATTTATGTAATATGATTACCTTTAGGAATGTCATATCTTAATTTAAAGTGGGCAAGATGATTTTGAGACCCTAGTCCAAGTCCAAAATCATGGTGGTAGCCAGGTAAGGCTCAAATAAGTACAATGTACTTTAATCTTTGAGTAAAAGGTTAGATTACAATAAGAAAAAAGACCCGTGTAATCGCGAATAGCGTTTAGGGAGTAATTAAAAAATAAAAGGAATTATATGACCTTTTGAGTATAAGGTTAAGTTCTGACAGAAGAATGCCAGTATTAAGTATTATGCCTTAAAAATCGTAAAGGATATGTGTAAGTATTTAAAATAATTGACTCGTTAAATTTACGAGATTATCGAGGGAGTCAGTGGTTTAGTATAGTACGATTTCGTATAGTGTTGCTTTAAAATGTATAATCCTATATAACTGAATGCGTTATGTATGTTGTTTTGTGTCATTAAATTTTACTTTAAATTGTTCACGCGAGGTGTTTAAAAATGTGTAATCGATATTATGTCGTCTGCTCTTCAGAGTCAGTCACGTGACTTCAGTGATTAGTTGAATGAGACTATGAGGGTTGAGATATACACTATGGTGGAATAGGTAACGGCCGGCTTGTTTCATGCATTGGTGTATTTGGTTTAGCTCACATACAAAATTAATGAGAGTAGGTCGAAAAGGACAGATTTCTGGTATTAGATGTTTTGTGTAACATGGCTAATGTTTATACAAATTGGCATAACTAAGCCTGACGGTGAAATGTTACATTGACATTGTAATTGTTTCGGCGAAATTATAAAACGAAAACGCAATTATAAAATTGTAGATTACGGAGTTAAGGTCAACAGGTCAAACTTAGTTTGTAGATTTATAATTTACTACTGTGTTAGCATTCTGATGATTGAAGAGACACATAAGAGTTTACTTTTAGTTAACAGTAGGAGTAAATAATAGGATTTAAGAATAATAATGTTAGAATAATATTAAAATAAAGTTTTAAATTAAGATTAATTAATTCTTGGTCTGATGGCAATGACATGTTTTGATTTGACGGATGAAATGTCTCAATAAATCATCACAGAAGAGTGAAAAACTTTCTTGGAAGTCAGAAGACTTGTGACTAACGAGATAACCTCTGCTTCAAGAAAATGAAAGATTCATTGTTGAGAAATGTGATAGCTGAAACAGATCAATAGAAATCCAAGAAGAAGAATGGTTTACCAATTTAGCAAATTGAGATTTTCTGAGACAGAAATCCAAGTGAAACTGAACTTTTAAAATATTAAGTGTAGTGTTATAGTATTTTGGAATAAGGACACTTCAAAAGAATCAAGTATCATTTTAGATATGTTTTTTCTGTGTTTAGTTAAAGATAATTATCATAGGACATTGCGGTGCAGTGATGAACTTTTGGAGAGCATTTGCATGCGATTTTTGATTTTTGATTATTTGTGTTTTTCTTTGATAACTTTGTTTTATGATTTTTTGGATGGTAATCGTACAGTAATCGTATATATTTGCATGTTTCATGAATAATTATATAATTATATGGATGTTGGATTAGAAAATGGAAAGTAGGGGCGGTAACGTAGTAATATGGAGGTATGGAGGGCAGGGATGGGTGCTAAAGAACACATATAGGGATTTCATATTATGGTTTTGATTAATTATTCTCCATTGCCAAAATATTAGCTATGGTATAAGTTTATTCTGAAACGCAAATTAAATTGTTTATGATATATTTTGACAATAACAGGACATGGGGTCTAAAGACAAGGAATGGAGAAATATGAAGGCTGAAACAATATTGTTATATTATCTTTCACGTTATTTTGACACGTTAACTGAGCTAAAGATTCATGAATATGTTGGTCATTTACATTTTTATACGCCCACATTTTCATATGGACGTATATTGACTTTGCCCCTGTCCGTCCGTCCACAATTTGTTTAGGGACACTCTACAGGTCACAATTTTTATCCAATTTTGACGAAACTTGAAATATAGGTCTATCTCCCAATGATCTCGGTTCCTTTCGATATTGGCATGTATCGGACCATAAGTTCATGGATTATGGCCCCTGATTGTACGAAAAATCACGTATTTAGTTTGTGGACTCTCTAGAGGTCACAATTTTGATCCGATTTTAATGAAACTTGCAATGCATGTTTATAACCCAAAGATCTTGGTTCCTGTCGATATTCGCGCATATCGGATCGTAACTTACTGAATTGTGGTCCCTGATTGTACGAAAAATCGCGTTTTTAGCTTGTGGCCCCTCTAGAGGTCACAATTTTTATCCGATTTTCAAAAACGTTTTAGTATATCACCGTTACACCATAATGGCTGGGTTCGAATTTCGTGAAAATCGGACCAAAAGTGCCGGACAAAATGGCCGCCCCTTGTACGCAAATAGTGTAAAAATGTGGTATATCAAGGTTGTGGGCCGTCTAGAGGCCACAGTTTTTATCCAATTTGGATGAAACTTGAAATATATGTTTTTAGCATAAAGATCTTGGTTCCTTTTGTTAATCACACATATCCAAACGTAACTTCCTGGATAATGGCCACTTAGTGGTCGAAAAATTGCATTTTTAGCTTGCGGATTCTCTAGGGGTCACAGTTTTTTTTTCTGATTTTAAAAACCGTTTAGATATATCACCATTCCACCATAATGAAATTGAATTCGAATTTCGGGAAAATCGAAATGAAACGGCCTGACAAAATCGCCGTTCTTTGTACGCAAATTGTGTATAAGTATGTAATACAAAGGTTATGGACCCTCTAGAGGTCACAATTTTTATCCCATTTTGATGAAACTTAAAACATATCTTTATATTCCAAAAGTCGCGGCCCCTTTTGATATTTGCCCTGGATTATGGCAACTGATTGTATAAAAAATCGTTTTTGTTTTTAGCTTGTTCTCTATAAAAATAAAATAAAACCAAGTACGAACAATCCAAATCGTTAGACAAAATTCGAAGTCCTAAAAAACGGTATATGGAAAAAAAGTGTAATACGGCAAAATAGTGTAATCAGCATATGAACTGTTCACCGTGTACAAAATACACGACAAACAGTGCTAACAGGTGTCCGGAAGAGTAAGCTTACCCTGCCTGGCGCCACACCCGTCATAGCTGCATCCAAACTATCAGACGAAATCTCGGTAAAATAGCGTGATTGGCCAATGGACTATCGGTATGCAAAATGCACGTGATGAACAGTGTTAACGATGTAGTAGACAGACATTATCAGGGAGATGGTATACGCGTCAATTAAATATATCTAGAATAATAGCCGAGAGAGACATATTATATTTACCAATCAAGTCAATATGACGGCCATAAAACTTTTTAAAGGTTTTAATAAGTTTAGTTCGCAAATATCCCTGTAGTTGAAGGTTAGATGACAAATGCCTCGATCTACTTAAAAAATCAGAATAAAAGGAACAAGCTCTCGCGTAACGAATTAGCTGAGACACAAACACTCCATAAGCTGGTGATATTGGAATGTTACTACTAATAAATGGAAAGTTAACAATCGGAAAGTCAAAGTCATCACGTTTATCGTACAATTTAAAGTTGCAATTTCATATTTTTAAGTTATATTTTTAAAATGAATTAAAATAAAGCCTTAAAATAGATGGTATCTATAAACAGTCCTACCTTGTTAAAGAATAATCCTATTAATCCTATAATTCACTATTGCCAGTTGAGAAATTGGCAAAAATATTATTTTCAACTTCAAATTCAAACGTTTGAAGATAGCTAATAGAAAAACAAGGGAGGTAATTGTGTTATTATTTCAGGGGTCAAGGATTTATAAGTAGAAGAATGATACCTATGATCGTAGAATAGTAAGTTGACAACCTATTGAGCAAAAGACATAGAAATAATTATGTTTTGGATTTCTTAGAAAATATGAAATTCTCGCTTTAACACTATGTTTATGGCAAATGTCAAAATCGAGACACAGATCCAAGTAGGAAGCGTAATTGTCACCGTCAGTGGTGTTTTTAATTTCGAGCTCATCAGGATATACAATACGAATTCTACATAATCACTAAATTTGGGATTATTTAGTGATAGAACGTCATCGATATATCATTAAGTGAAATTAAAATGTCTGACTAATCGTTTATTTGATTTTAAGAGTGCCTGTATGTAATCGGCTTCGTAGGAATAGAGAAACAAATCAGCAAGCAAAGGTGCACAGTTGGTGCCCATATGGATACCTACCACTTGCTGATATATTTCCCCTCCAAATTCAACAAAGATATTATCAATTAAAAAATCCAACATCTGAATTCTCTTGTTGGCGGTGAATTTATTTTTGGAATCACTGTGGTTCTTAACAAAACATTTGGAATTGTAATTAACAACTAAATATTGATATCTAACATTTCCCGATTTAGATGAAAAGACACTGTGAATAATGTCTTTTAACCGAGCTTTTAATTTACTATGGGTAATTTTAGTGTACAGAGTAAGAAAAGTCAAACGTTTGTATAGATGAGACTGAAGCAAGTGATCTAGATTGCAAACCATCAAGTAATTCTTTGGAATTTTTTAATATCCACATTTGATTAAAACCACTACGAGAGTATATTTTGTCACAGTATTTTTGAATACACTCTTTCACTGCCAGGGGGGTTGGATGGCCGAATGGTTAGCACGCGCGCGCTGTATCATACGGTCTGTCATTGAGTCAACTGGGGGGTTTCGATTCTCCGGTTGTACGTGACAAGGAGTAGGGTCGCCTGTCCAACCTCGTAGGTTTTCTCCGGGTCCTCCGGTTTCCTCCCACCGCTAAAGACCCCTACGCGTAAGCGAATTATGGAAATAAAATTAAACCATATGTTAGTCCCGAAATGACCTAGTTTGTATCGAGTGGACGTTAAACCCCATTTCTCTCTCTCTCTCTCTCTCTCTCTCCCTCTTTCTCTCTTTCACTGCCGTTAGTATAGATGTCAATACTTTTGAAAGTGGTTTTGTGGAACAACGGGATGAACCTGCTATAAGACGTTGCTTGTAGGGATTTTTATGTAGTTTAGGTATCCAATATAACAAGGGCAGATCTGTATAGGTATCTCCACATGGAGTACCAAATGAAGTGAGTACAGATCTGTGATTGGATATAATTCCATCCTTACTAAGAGTAGAGCGTTTATACGTAGCACTGTCGATTGACTTCCCGAAATAAAGTTTTTTGAACAGATAGTCATAATAATATCGTTTACGTATAAACACTATGTTATTGGACGCTTTGTCAGCTGGAACAATGACATACTTGTCATGTAACATCATTGAAAATAGATTTAGGCCTAGTATCAACTAACAAACGTTGCATATAAATTCTTCGTTTAAGTAAACGACTGATAGACTTAGTCCAATCTGAGAGAGTTTCAGAGATAACATCTTCCCTCTTGGCCCATGATCTAGCGTAGTCCTCTACGGCATCCATAATAAGTTTGAAATTTTGATCCCATGAAAATGGTTGCGGTTCCCGGTATTTGGGTCCTTTAGACAAAATCTCACGTAACTTATTATTCTGGACTATGTTCAAATCCCTAGTGACTACATGTCCAGCTGGTTGGTAAATGAAGGAAGACGTAGAGCAAGAACAGGGTAGAGGGTTATCATGTTAGATAATGCGTTTCTGTAATTAAATATTTTGGATGCAATGGGTTTAGAATACGTATAAGAAATCCTAGGAACAGTAACAGTTTTGAAGTAAGGAGGGATGTGTGCTGTGACTTGCTTATGGTGTAATATTTGGCTTAACCTGACAGCATCAATGCCTTTATTAGCAAATTTCAGTTTTAGAAATGAACTGTTGGTGGTGTTAGCTCTTGCAAAATGTGGACGTATCCTGCCTGGCAGCCGCTGGTTCTTTGTTATTAAACATATATCATATTTGTTGACCAAATTAGGTAATAATCCCTGTCAATATCCAGATTAGGGTGCATGTCCATTCCATATTTGGAATTTAGCTGTTATCAGTCTTTTACGTAAACACCACAGACAAAAGAATAGGCACCTATAAATAAGAGGGAGTGGGGACTAGAATAGTCATACTCGCATTGGGTTCTTTAGAGATCAAACACACATTAGGTTCTTTAGACGACCATTTCACGATGTAGTGGTTTCCTGAGTCTAGCCACGCTGGTTTGACTTTTACAGGAGTGGGGTTGAGAGAAAGAGATATTAATTTAAATATTGTAATGTAGACTATTGTGTAACTGTTGTGACACAAAAACGTATAGCAAAAACCTATGATTGTTCCTGTTACTTATTTGATTTCTGTATCGTAAGAAAACACAATGGCGAAGTCCTTAAGAAGAAAGATACAATAGTAGCCAGTTCAGAGCCAATCAACCCCTAGACGATCAAGGGCTGTTCCAAAATATGTAGTAAGAAACGATGCATGGGTTATACGCCGGGTGTGGCGACCGGCTTCCCGTCTGCTGCTCTCCACGTCTAACAAATGACCCATGGTGCTACAGAGTGTTGGATCTTCTGACTATTCCCATTGATATTCCAAGAAGTTGTTTTTCATTATACCTTCCAAACAAGTGCAAGGGCGCGGGATGGTGATGACTAATCATCTTGTTAATTTTAGTTTCATTTCTGACAGTGGAATACAAAATCGGTTATATTTCAATACTGGCTTTATCTCAGACGTAACACTTCCAGAAAACAAAATATAAAATCAAATGAAATCTAAAATTATATTTGTGACCCCAGGTACAAAAGGTTTGGTCATTTTAATGATAAATCGGACATTTGTAGCAGAATTAATTTTGTCATCTCCAGGGAAAATACCATACCCGAGCAACCCCGATGGATAATCTTCCTCCATCGCTGTCGGTTTATCTTTAAAATTGATAGCTAACTAAGATAGGCGGCCGATAGCCGACGTTTGCGGCTTAGTTCTTCATTTTTGTTTACCCAAGGGGAGAGCTTAACGCCAAGAGAATTGGATTTGTAAATTTTGAAAAGACGATTAGCACGTTAATCTCCCGATTTCCCCGATGGTGTAATGTGTGAAGAAGTTTGATAATTGGATATTGATCGAGTGATGGTGTTCTACACCCCAACCGCCAATTGTTGATATATTCCGATAACTTCTGGCGTGTTTGGGTTTGTCCGAACCGATTTAATACGGAGATCGTACGATGCTGTTTAATAATTAACAGGGGATTAATTTAGTTGGCAAACAACATGGAATCACTTCATGGTTTTTAACCAACCAAATTAGTTCTATATGTACGTAGCGTTGCGTCATGGCCGCTTATGATACCGGAGATTAACATAAATTAATGAAAAGCCCACTTGCATGATCTAATGAAAAAGAAATCCCCAAAATACACAAATTTGTCACCATTGTAGAAGCAATTATTCCTCAACAGGTCATATTTTCAGCCTGCAGTTGAAATAAGAATTCCCAGGAAACCAAATCAAACCAATTTGTACACTGATAAGAAAACAATCAGAGAGAAATAAATGAGGTACATGGTAGGATAAGAAATTAATCCTTCAAGTTGGCGTGGGACATGGTACCATGAATGGTGATATAGAAATAATAAGAACGGAATCAATCTGTTGGTCAGACTAGGAGCAAGATGGTTTAAAGATAATATTAAGCAATTAAGCATCAAACCCTGTTCGTCTGCTATTCCCCGTCGCCCATTATAAACTCGTTGATCAATCAAGGTAGTTAAAAGTACATCCGATTGACGATCTAAAAGCTATTTATCAGCAGTGACATCCTTATTTATAATTTAAAGAGGAATTCGGCCATCACTGTGAAAGTCGAATACCGTGTTTTCTTTGGGATAATATATACACAATGAATTGATAGTAAACGCATACCTATCCAAAAAGCCGTCATCTGTATTTCTCAGTAATCTGAACGATAATTAATTTGTATCAATGGACATCGAGGCAAAGATCTTAGCTAACCTACGTTTTTGTGTTATATTACTATCTGAAGATCGCACTTTAGTCCTTGTAAGTTTATTCATATTTTTAAACTATAAGTGAGGAAATGTTTAGCTTACAAGCCTTCTTCCACATTACGTCTTTCACTATTACATTAAAGATAGTAAACAAATCTAAGATTCCTGCAAATTTAACAATCTTCATGCCGTCAATATATTTCCTGCATTGGCCGCGTTTGATCTGTAATATACAATGAGGTGTCCCTAGGCTGGGGTTCATAGCTTAACATAATGGGGTTGGGGTTGGGGCGAGGGGGGAGGGGAGTTGGTCTTGGGGTAGTCTTGTACGTGTCTCCTTGTTGATCGGGGTTTTAAGCCAGGGGGTGGACAGATTGTCACTAGAATGTAGAAAGATGAATAATTTTCTACTATTTACATCTTTACTAATCCGTTAAAACTCCATTACATTTTACACTACATTTAGTAGAAATGACTGATATTGACAAACATTGATAACAAGTATTTCCATAGTAAAATAAAAACCCAAGACGGATGTCCATTATAGGTGATCTTCTTCCATTATATGCTCAGTTTCACGACCCAGTATGCATTCAAAATAATTACCAGTTTGGTTTGTTTCGAAAGGTTAGATGTATATTTGACACCAGTTGTGAATATAAAAACTGTTTTGAATCATCTCATAAATTTCGCCTGACATTAAAGCCAATAAACCTGTATACATCTATAATAAAATGAGCATATGTAACCAGATTCCATTTAATATACCAGGGTTAACGTTAGTGTTAGCTGTGTGATTAACTGTACTATAATTATTATAATACTGCATAGTTCCGTTCCATATAATCTGATAAATATTGATATATTATTACAAATACATATAGTTATACGTTAGATATTATCTAAATTGTTATCATATTATATATTATTCCCTTCCCCAATCATGTAAACAAACAATTACTCTGATAGAAATTTGGGAGATCACTTATAGATTAATTTATTCTGATAGCTGATCAATCACTGATTTGTAGGAGTTACTATAATCTAATCACTTATTAACTGATTCGTTCCTTGTAAACAGAGAGTTTTTATTAGGAATTCTAATCTATAACTTAGTACAGTGGTTCTCAACCGTTTTTGCCAACGGCACACCTTGGAACACATGAGAAAATAGCGGCACACCTGGCTAAATATGTGTGAAAAATATTTGAATTTTGCAAAATAAAAACATTTCAAGTCATAGACGGCATACAACCGTAGGCACAGACTAGTCATAGACACATTGAATGACTAAAGAAAAACACGGCTATGAGCTTACTTTATTGCAGTGTTTCGAATTTCATCAGTCAAATAGCTAGCTTCTTTAGTGAGAAATTTTCTTGGTGTGTGTAAACAATATTTTATTTCAGAAATTTATGAAAAGGGGTCAGGGAACAGGCAAAGCCTACATGTATATCACCCCTCTCCTCATACAAGGAATATAAAACATATAATATACAGATCTCCTATGTAAATATAAAATAATGGTGAAAATCATATAAATTAAATAATTTATATAGATACTATTTAAAACAAATGAAAAAAAGAGGAAGTGCTGTTTTATAACATGATAAAAGGGTTCTATAAATTTAATCAGATATTGAAGCATCTGGTAACATCGAAGTATTCATGTACTATTAGATGTAGCCTGATTTTCTATGCCAAAAAGAAGTGGTTTAATTGATTGTTGGTGTGATGGTAAAAGATGTATTGTATTTTTTTCGTGCATCTGAATACAGTGGGCAGCAGCGGAGAAAATGTTCAGAATCTTCAAAGCGATGACCACAACTGCATGATGGATCCTCGGAGATATGTCGTAGAAATTCATGCTCGTTTAGGTCGCTACAAGAAAGCCGCAATCTACTGTGTATGATCTGGTTCTTTCTTTTGCCCTGTAGAAATGAATTTGGAATAATGAGAGCATTTAGTTTTAAATTTTGTTTGAAAGTAGTGAGAGACCAGGGTCCAAAAGAATTCGATTTTTTTTTTGTTTTACATTGATATTCTGAAAGGTTGCCATTGTTCCGAAGATGATAATTATTGGGTCGGTATAATATTAAGTCCTTGAGGTAAGCGAAGCGGGTGTCAGGTCATTAATGATTTTATAAATAAGTGTCAGTTTGTGCCGTTTGCGTCTTTCTTGTAGCGTAATAGACCCGGTTTCGTTATATAAGTTTATGGCTGGTACCCCTTACAGCCCCACATCTAAGTACATCTAAGTTTTCTAGTTTATTAGTATGATCATCAGTGCAGGCATCCCAGATAACATCACAGTAATCGAAATGGGGTTAAAAAAAAGGAAGTGCACAGAGTGTGCAGGGATTTTCTATTAAGCCTATATTTGAGTGACCTTAAAGAGTTAATTGGTTTGCTTGTTTTATTGATAATTGAATCTACGCGAGCGTGCCATTTTCAGTTTGACTGAAGGATTAAACCGAGGTGTTTATGTTCGTTGACTTCTTTTATAGGAATTTGATTAAATCTAAGGGCTGGAAGTGAAGGATTTTAGAGGGGGTTGAAGGATACCAGCCATGTTTTAGCCCACCTATTTAGTTTTTCTAGGTCAGTATTGATTGTATCGGCATTAGCAGCTGGATCATCGATTATTAGATATAGAGTAGTGTCGTCTGCAAATAAACGGATGTTGGAATTTATATTTTCTATGATATCGTTTATGTAGATGAGAAATAGGGGATCACGTGGCTAAGTGGGTAAGACGCTAGCTCGCTAGCCTGGAGGTCGGGTGTTCGATCCCTGCATTGGCCGAGAAAGTTCACCCAGATTTTCCGGCGTGGTTCTCCCTTGTCAGTGATGCAGGACGGAGGGGCTGACATGGAAAGCTGTTTAGTCGTTCGGATGGGACGAAAAACCGAGGTCCCGTGTACACATTGGCGTGCACGTAAAAGATCCCTTGGCAGTTGGAATTCGATATAAGAGTAGGCCGTAGTGCCGCTGTCCGGGCAAAATTTCCCTCATAGCACACTGTATGGCGTATGCCCGTCTTCATTAGCCCAGGTTAGGAGCAGAACAGTAGGACGTTAAACTCCATTTCATTTCATTTCAGATGAGAAATAGAAGGGGACCGAGAACAGAGCCCTGCGGAACACCGGATGGATCTGTTTTGGGGGCGGAGGAGGCGCCATTCACAACAACTCTTTGTTTGCGGTTAGTTAAATAATTTTTGAACAGCTGGCTTTGTCAGGCCCTCTGTCCTGCATCACTGACAAGGGGGAAACCACGCCGGAATATCTGGATGAACTTTCTCGGCCAATGCAGGGATCGAACACCCCACCTCCAGGCTAGCGAGCCAGCGTCTTACCCACTTTTGAACAAGTGAGGGACGCCCCCTCTGATCCCAGCCGCCTCAAGCTTATGACAATAGTCCAGTGCGCCAAACTCTGTCAAAAAGCTTTGCTTATGTCGCAGAACACTGCTCTCGTATATTTGCCTTGACCGATGGCTTGACAAAACGTGTGAGTTAGGTCAGTAAGTTGATAGACAGTAGATTCGCCGCGAAGAAGTTAAAGACATGTTTGTATATGCATTTTTCGAAAGTTTTGGCAAGAATACTTAAAAGAGATATATGGGTCTATAGTTTCCATAATTTGTCGGGTCGCCTTTTTTGAGGATAGCAGTAATATTTGCGAATTTCCAAATATCAGGTACGATTTTACTTTTTATGAATTGGTTAAATATATTACATAAAGGTTTAGATATTTCTTCAGATAATGATTTTAATAGTTTTCCGCTTATTTGGTCTGGGCCATTAGATTTTGATGAATCAATTGTTAGGAGCATGTTCTTAACTTCCTGGGGAATTAGTTCAATTGTACACAGTGAGTTTTCGTTGCGGCTTAATGTGGGGAGAAATGCATTTGTGCTGTCAAGTGATGATTGAGTTATGAAATGGTCGTTTAAACAGTCAGCTTTATCGGTTGGGGAAAGAATGCTTTGTCGTCATGTGTAAGGGGAGGTAATATTTATAGTCCTTCGCTCCCTTTCCCTTCTTCCCTTTTGTTGTAGAACATAGGGAAAGGGCTTGCATTTACATATTGTGCCGGTTTGCCTGAATATTTATGATTTTAAAAGGGACGGATAATAGTAAGAATTTTGTTAAGATTGTAATTTCAGCTGGACAAATTGAACCAATAGCAGGGTACCCCACTATCAAAAATCATTCCAAATATATCGATGCTTACGTCACAGTATAGGAAGCCATACCTGAGTTTCACAGGCTCTTGGGATTAAAAAGCAAAATAAAAATACATTTTTGCCGACGCCGCGATTTTCGGTGATTTAAAAGCATATTAATGTAATATGAATGCATGTAAAGTGATTTATATTCAATATTTGAAAAAAAAAATTGTAATTCCTCTTCATTTATGTTCGGTGAAATATGTGAACAGTTCAAATTAAACGACAGCCTTTTACGCCTACTTAGTCCATTCTACACGGTTTTTTTAGTTTTTATACTACTACGCAGTTTAAAAACTATTATTTTTGTTTGGATTATTAGTTTTTATACTACTACGTAACTTTACTACGGAATTTTTTTTTTGTTTTTCAACCAATTTGAATGCGTTTTTCACTAATTTGTAGCTATTTGTATTTCTCAACTTTTATGTTCAGACACTGTGACCCCTACGACGCATGCGTATGACGTAATTTTAAACTCAAATGTGAAAAGTATGACAATTCTGAGCGTAACTTTTTTATTTTTGAAGATTTCGACTTGAAACTTTCAGAATACATTACAAATGGGTGGATTAAGCCACAGATGTCACCAAAAATTTTCCGATTATCCCCCCCCCCCCCATAAAGATGAAGTCAGCTTGTCAACTTCTTTAATTTTCCCTTATTTAAAGATATTTAACAGCAGGAGTCGTCTATCAACTTTTTAGAGTAATCTCATAAAATTAAAATTCACCGGAAGTGCCACCATTTTGAAAATGTAAGTCAATCTTCAAAATCCTACTCGTCCCACAATTCTTATCCAATTTTCAATATCGTAATATTTTTGGAAAGCATTCACAATTTGCAATCGATCGGTCGTTTTCGAATTTTGATATTTGGCCTAGATTTCTTTTAAAGATGGGTTCCTGCGAACAAACTGGGTGATTTAATGGTATATATGGACTAAAAACATATTCAAACTAATTAATTTGTCATAACTTTGCTTCAAATCCTTCTCAAACATTGTAATTGCGAAGGAATGCCCTGCTATAAAAATTCGATCAAACCAGGTCATGTTTACGTCACTTGACTTACCTCTCTTGGAAATCAGAGGAGAATTCATTGCATACATAAGACGATGTTGTCTTTTATCGCTTACTATTTATTACAAATATCGAATCCTAATTAAATTCTCGGATTATCCGCTACCCGCGTCTTTTTCCGTCATTTTTATCTCAGAAAGTGTTGTATGTCTAACTCTTCATAAAGTTTATCAACTTGTACATCAAGCGCCCAATGTTCGCGTGTGACCTTTGACATCACGCGTGCAGAAATTCCTAATCGTCGGGTTGTCCTGTATACTCTCCATGAGTGTTTTTCGGGGAATCCAGTATTTTTCTACTAAGAATGGATATCTCTACTTTCCATATATACCCAAATTACCATACTTTTATTTGAAAAAAACACCCGATAAATACTTTTCTGGTGTTTATTCTGCAAGTCCCATCAAAATCGGTTTGTAAATAACGGTTCTACACATAAAATAAGTGACCTAAATCGTTTAAAGTGATATTTAAAACCGCTTATCCGTGTGCGCATGACTCAAATTTACGTATTTTACTGGATAACGTGTTCAAAATATTGTGTATTACGTCACATACCATGTGCCAAAGAAGGATCTCGCTGTGTGTAGGGTTCATCAATGAACTAATTCGCTCGAATGTAGTCGTTTTTATTATATTTTCGTAAAGTCGGAACGATAAAAAAAAACATAGTGTCGATTATGCATTTCATGATTAAATCATGAATGAAAGTTGAGCAGTAAATCGGATCCTAATCCAGTAAATATTGCAAGCTAGCGATGACATCGAGAGTTGATTATGGTCTAGATATGTTAATTAATGTCTAATTAATAATTTAGATAACATTTCAGGCCTAAAGAAAGAGCTGCAATAGGCAGATTTAGCTCTTGCATAATGTATGTTGAATTTCAAACAAATGGGCCTATAACATTTATCAATAAACAGATTTGGACTTGTTGGTTTATCTTTTTACAAATAATCTTAACCGTAAACCTACATAAGAGTGAATACTTTGCATACATAATGGTTCTGGGTGACATGTATTGTATTGTAAGCCTAGTAGTTGGGGCAGCTATACAGTCATTTGCAGGTGCGTGACCTATGACCGTGCAAGTGCGGGCCCGTGACCTTGCACTGGATGACCCCTATGACCTAGTCCGTCGTTGCACGTGCGTGACCTTGCACTGGATGACCTGACCTTGCCCGTACGTGACCTTGCACTGGATGACCCCCGACCTTGCACATGCGTGACCTAGTTCAAGGGAGAAAGAGGGACGCGCGCGCACGGGAAAGAAGAAGGAGGAAGAAGAAGGAAGGGAAGAAAAGGGAGAAGAAGGGGGAAGAAGACCAAAAGAAAGGAGAAACAACTCTTTTTGCATTGAATAAGTTGGCCCTGAAAAGGGCCGTTGTCCTCACTATAATGTGAGGGTACGACGCACTTTATGTCGATTGCGTCTAATTGCCTCCATTTATTCGGTAGGGGGTCTTTTCCTGGGAGGTGTTTTTAATACCTGGTCAGGTAAGACGAAGATCTCGGCAAGAGTATTACCCCTGAGGTACACAAGAGTGTCTACGCTGCGTAAGATCGGAGCACCGGCAGCCATTCTGGTAATGAGGAGAGACGGGTAGTGTTTCGTTATATAACCGTTAGGACGAAACCATTTGAGGAGTTTGACGCCACAGACGAGTCCATTCATGGAGTGGCGTATAACGTGACGTCACAGCGCTTAGGATAACGTGATGCAACCATAGAAATATATGTCTATTTATATATTTCTATGGATGCAACGTTATGCATCGTAGGTTGAACGTTGGGGACTAAAAATAGACGTGATGCAACGTTATGCATCATAGGGTGTACGTTGGAGGCTAAATACGTTATACGACGTATGTGCAACGTTATACGACGTAGGGTGTACGATATCGAACGTTTGATGACGTCATGAAATAAGGGGGATAAAAGGGACCCGACGCGACGGATTCTGACACTTTTATGCCATCACCGAGCCAAGCAAGATGGGTTTTTCTTTACGAGTCGTCGACAGAAGATACAGCAGATTGTTTAGGACCGAATCGCTATGTGTGGAAATAAATAGACTTTCTTGAGGACTGGTCCCACGTCTTGGCCATAGATGTGCCACAACGATTACACCATACCTTTGAGGCCATCATTGAGGAAATTCGCCGAACCTTGGACGTCGGAGAAAGTGAATCGCCATTAGTCACCCAGGACTTAAACCACCCATCTGGTTACCTTTCCGTGAACATCGATTGTTAAAGGCCGAAGACTTTTACAGAAAGTGACTGCCGTATTACAGAGTTATGAAGAATTTCGACTGGACCAGCGCCTGTCCATGAGTATCTGTCACGTGTGCCATCCCGATGGCAGATGTAGCGGAACAAACGTGAAGAAGAGACACAGTGCTAATTTCGACGAGTATTTGAAGAAAAAGAGATGTCTCGTCACTATCAAGAATACCGACGAATTGTGTTTCCAGAGAGCCATTGTCGTCGTCCGTCACTAGGCGAACAAACAGGACACGCCTGAATGGGAAAGAGAAAGGAAGAGATTAATCAACAACACAGGGCCCCAATCGTGACAGACGATGAAAATGGAAGCCCTCATCGATGCGTTTGTTGGAGTCAGGCAAGCCTGCACGGGTGTGGACACGTGGGAACTGTATGCAAGTATTTGGGAGAACAAGGATACCAACTCAACGTTTTTCTCTCGGGCCATCTTCGGTAAGGCGATCTATCGGGGAACAAAATATGTCTCTGGAACACCAAAACACCTGAATTTGTATTTACACGACAGACATTACGACGTCATCTCGTCCATGTCTGCCTTTGTGGAAAGGTCGTATTTTTGCGAGACCTGTCAAGTGGGATACGATCGTGCCGGGAAACATTCGTGTCACGTCAAGTGCCAAGGATGCAAGAAAGTGGGTCCACTCTGTCCACCCGATCCCAACACAAAGACTTGTTACCGATGTCATCGCGTGTTTATGAGCCGGCAGTGTTTCGACAACCACCTCGCCACCCGCTCCAGAACCAAGTGCAGTGTATGTCATCGCGAAAAATGCCAGGAGGAAGAAATTTGGAAGAACACCGATGCGGAGAATACGAGTGTTCCATCTGTCGAGAGTGGCACACGGCCGAAAAGCAGCTTTGTTACATTCAACCGCTAAAATCACCCATCGACATGAACGGAGACAGGAAGACAAATCGACAAACAACAGAAGAAAACGTTGACCTGTTTCGCCTTCTTTGACTTTGAATGTCAGCAAGATTCCGGTGAACACATCCCCAATCTATCTGTCCTGCAGGCGTGCTGTCACTTTTGCATCGACGGTTAAGAACCCTGCGAGTACTGCGACCAATATTGGAATCGCCAGCGAGAAATTGTTTTTAAATGCCAAGACACGATGGACGATGTGGGAAAATGGTTTTTGCGACTCGCTGCTCACGGTACGGTGGTAGATGGTCGTAAAAATGACAGTCACGAAACGAGTCCCGTGATCGCCGTGGCTCACAACTTCAAAGATTACGACGGACCGCTGCACAAACATTTCCTGGCGCAACCCGAAGTAATTATGAATGGTGTTAAAGTGATGACGACCACTGTCGGCAGGGTAAAATTTATCGATTCCCTCAACTTTTTACCTATGCCTTTGCGGGACATGCCCAAAACCTTCCGCCTGCAAGAACTCAAGAAAGGTTATTTCCCTCAGCACTTCAACAGAGCGGAGAATGAAGATTACGTTGGCGCCTATCCTCCCGACACCGATTACGATCCAGATGGCATGTGTGTATCGCAACGAGAGAAATTTCACGAGTGGTTCGAGCAGCACAGCCACGACATCTTTGATTTTCGCAAGGAAATTCTCGCCTACTGTCGAAGCGACATGGATGTCTTGCGCCGGTGTTGTGTGGTGTTTCGCGAGATATTCCTCACGGACACGGGAATCGATCCCTTTGAGAAGAGCCTGAGTCTGGCCCCTGCCTGCAGTCGCGTGCTACGCACGCACTACCTGAAAAAAGACACCCTCGTCATCATTCCTCGAGCCCTGATGCAAGAGCCGAAACCCGGTAAAGACTGGCATCGCTTCCAGCCTCGACAACAGTCCAACAAAGAGCTTCGACGGTTGGAATGGGAACAACACCGACAGACCATGGTTTCGAAACCAGACCGCTCTACCAAACATTTGAATGCCGAGTCGGCCCTTACAGTTTGGATGGATTGGAACGACCACGGGCACGGTGTATGAATTTCACAGGCGTGAATATTCACGGTTGTCCCAAATGTTTTCCGGGCCCCGTCCAAGACGTCCAATATAAACATCCCTATGATCCCTCTCGCAGTATGAGAGACTTGTACCAGAAGACCCAGGAACGTCACCGTCGACTCCAGGAGCAGTACGGTATGCAGACCATCCGTGTCATGTGGGAGTGTGAGATGGAAGAAGAACGACGCCATGATCCCGAGATGGACGAATTTCTGAGAGGATTGGATGATGAGCAATAGCGCGCCCCCGAACCTCTGATAACCCGCGACACTTTCTTCGGTGGAAGAACCAATGCCATCCAACTGTTAGTCAACGAGTCGGTCGAAGACATGCGCTACATCGACGTGGTGTCTCTCTACCCGTACATCTGCAAGTACGGTACGTTTCCCATCAACGAACGGACGATCGTCACACCGCCCGATCAAGACCAGTGGCAGCAGTACGATGGATTGATCCAGTGTTCGGTCTTACCGCCTTGTGGCCTGTACCACCCGGTGCTCCCTTTTCGACGCAAACAGAAGTTGGTGTTTGCCCTGTGTCGAAGCTGCGTCGAAGAACACGTGCAACAAGAGGAGATTGCGGAATATCAAACTTGTGATCACACCGATGAAAAGCGAGTCTGGGTCAGTACGTTTGTCCCCCTGGAACTCAAGAAAGCGGTGGCCCTGGGATACCGCATATTGAAGGTGTACGAGGTCTGGCACTGGAAACAATTCAGCACCTACGATCCCGAGGCCAAAACTGGAGGTCTGTTTACCGGTTACATCAACCACTACCTGAAGAAGAAGATGAAAAGTAGCGGTTATCCCGACACCTGTCACAAAGAAGAAGACAAGACCCGCTTCGTGAACGACGCGTACGACACCGAAGATGTTCGCCTGGATACCGCGTCGATAAAACCAAACAAAGGTATTAAGCAAGGCTGACACTTGCACGATTCCGTGGCACGCATTGGCACGACTCGAGTCGTGCAAGTGCCCAAATAGTCGTAAACTGGCGTGAAGTGTGCGTAAACCCGTCGTGATTGCGTGCCATGTCGGGACGAGAATTTTGAAATGTTCAAAATTTTGGTCACGACAAAATTTAGCGAGCGGGTCGTGAACTATGCGCAAACTGTTCGTGAACTCGTCGGGACGATGCGGGAGGGTGCGTGCCAGTGCGTGGTCATAATTAGGGAGTGGTTCTGGTAGAGGCACTCCAGCTCTATTCTCTTTTACAGCATCATGCAGGGAACAGTTACTCCATGTTCCTCCATCCGACGCACCACCCTCTGCCCCAGCATCCACATAGGGGAACTTGTAGGTAGCATCTGCCACTGCCATCAGAACAATGCTGTGGAAGCCCTTGTAGTTGTAGTAGTAAGAGCCAGCATTGGGTGGCTTCTTCATGGCGATGTGCTTGCCGTCCACAGCCCCCCAGACAGTTGTGGTAGTTCCATCTGGACCTGAATCTGGCGGTAACTTCCTTCCACTACTGTTCAGTTTTGGGGCAGCGCATCACTTTGTCCTTGTAGACCGCGATGATGGCTTTACACACCTCGGGTATGAACTTGCAGATGGTACTTGCTTCAACCCTGAAGCTGTACTGCAGACTTAGATAGGAATTTCCAGTGGCTAGGAAGCGGAGGGCGACAGCTAGCTTGAGTCCAAATTGAAGCGGTTCCCTCATGAAGGTGGACTGCTTCTGGAGGCGAGGGGTTAACTTCTCAACCATCTCTTGGAACAGGTCAGGTGTGATTCTGAAGTAATTTGTGTAGCCTCTTTGATCTTCCTTGTGGAGTTCAGTCAGTAAACTGTCATATTGTCCAAACTCTTGCCTTCTGGTCAACCATTCCCTGACCCACACTTTCCTTTGTGTCTTCGAGGTGAGGTTGCCTTTTCTTGCTCTTCTGCCTCTTCCAGCCTTTTCTGCTGCTCTTGAACAATGGCTAGAGCAGCTACCAGGTATAGGCATCTTCTCTTCCCTGCAGTGATTGTGTCTCTGACATTCAGCATGTTGTCTCTTCCACAACCAATCCAAAAATGACCAGGGGTTGGGGAGGCCCCCTTTTCATATGGCGTGCCCAAGTCGGCACGACACCGTCCGAATTGCGCAAACTCGTCGTGCCAATGCGGGAAGTGCGTAAACAATGCGCAAAGTATGCGTGAACTCGTCGTGCCAGTTCGTGTCAATGTGGACACTGATGGGCACGCATTCGTGAACTCGTCGTGAACTATGCGTGAACTAGTCGTGAACAGTGCGGGAGCCTCCCAGTTCGTGCCCCAAAATGGCACGACTTGCCACGACAAAATCGTGGCCAAAAGTCGTGCAAGTGTCAGCCTGGCTTTAGTTTGCCGGATTTAGATTATTTCCTGGAAAAAAGTCCCATCAAATGAAAGGCGGGGCCCGTGCCCGCTTGACACTCTATTCCGTCGTAGAAAAGTTGCGTGAGCGTGAGCGTGTATATAATTTTGACACGGACACTGTCATTTACAAATACTAATACCCCCAGAAGGTTCTAGTTTGGGCCAGTGGAAGAACGAGCTACCCGAGAATGTCACCATTCGAGAATTTGTTTGCGGGGTCCGAAGAATTACGCGTACAGGCAAAGCGATGGAAAAACTATCTGCAAAGTCCGGGGATTCACCCTTAATTATCGTACCTGGCGACAATTAAATTACGCCACCATGAAGGAGAACGTACGACACGTTAATCAAAACGAACCTCTTGTCATCTCCAATCCGTTCAAAATTTCCAGATCTGGACACGCCCCGAGAACAAAATGTATAAAATCGTGTACGACAAGCGTTTCGTTCAATTCAATAATGATGGCCAACCGATCAACACGTACCCCTACGGATACTGACATGAAGGAGAACGTACGACACGTTAATCAAAACGAACCTCTTGTCATCTCCAATCCGTTCAAGATTTCCAGATCTGGACACGCCCCGAGAACAAAATGTATAAAATCGTGTACGACAAGCGTTTCGTTCAATTCAATAATGATGGCCAACCGATCAACACGTACCCCTACGGATACTGACTTTCGTGTCTCAGGACGGTGGCGAACGAACAGAGAAGATGACGAACCGGCAGAAAATACGGATATGATCGAGAAACTAAGAAGGCGATGGCTCAACTTTCGGGTCTTCAAGTGTTACCTACCCATCATAGAGGAAAAGCAACGCAAGGAGTGTATCGGCTGCAAGTACGATCACCCAAGTCAGAGATACCACTCGTTTCTGGAGCTGGGCGTGTCTTCCATAACGGGCCTACCCTCACATCCCGTCGACGATTACAATCACTACCTCTGGGTGGACGAGCCGAAACTACAAGACATCGATAGCGTGCTAGGCAGTTTGATGGACGATCCACGGGATCGAGTCTTTGAATTTGGTAGATGTCCTCTTAGTATACAGGAATATATTAATAATTAAGTACTGGTTAAACATAATTAAAAGTAATAATAGTGTTTTAAGTAATTGTTACTATGATATGTATAGAGCTTTAGATAGTGCTAAATGCTACCATCCTTAGATAAGTTATGTAAAATCTCTATTATTTAGTAATGGATTTGGAACTGTGTAGCAATAACAGTCTGTTATAAACGAACGTGCATTTCTTTCAGAGTTTGTTCAGCGAATTAAAGATTGCCAGCTACAATCATATAATAGTATAACTAGATCTTCTTCAAAATGTCTGTTATATAATATAATTAACGATAAACTTGAATTACAGGTTTACCTACAAAGAAATATAGTACATAAAGATCTCATATGTATCTAAAGATCTAATCGCTGATCAAACACATGTCCATTTCCCCAAGTCTGTAAACTGTTAGTGGTTATTCTGTAACTCAAATTCAAACGACACTGTACTGAAGTGGTCAAGCATCTTTTTGACTGTTAATTAATTGATCCCTATACGTCATTTGTTTTTTCATTGTTTCACGGAATTCTTTGCTAGAGTGCTTTAACAATACTAACACTCTCCGAGCCCCTGGTGCTGTCGGTATTTGTTATTGATTTACAGCTTTTTCTATTTCTTTTATCACGCCTTTTTATTGTGAAATCTCGTAGAAATCTTTAAGATTGTGTGTGTGTGTGTGTGTGTGTGGGTGTGTGTGTGAGAGAGAGAGAGAGAGAGAGAGAGAGAGAGATTGGGTTTAACGTCCACTCGACACAAACTGGGTCATTTCGGGACTAACACATGGTTCAATTTCTTTTTTAATAATTCGCTTGCGCGTATGGGTCTTTAGCAGTGGGAGGAAACCGGAGGACCCGGAGAAAACCCTCGAGGTTTGTCACGTACAACAGGGGATTCGAAACCACGCAAGTTGACTCAATGACATACCTTATATGTCATTTGACCACCCAACCCCCCTTCAGGATTGTGACATAAATTTTATGGTAACCAATCACTGATTTTGTATAATAAAACCAATGATTCATTCCCCTAAAAATTTGTGTTCTGTTAATATTAAAGGTACACGTTTAAACTGTACTAATAAAGTTTACCACGTTGAAGGCCGCCCATCTAGGGTTCACGACCTTCAGTAAATATTTTCTCATTTCATGGTCAAAAATTGTGTTGGTGTCTTTATTGTATAAAAAACTAAGTGGAAGATTTTAAGACCATATAGTAGCCATTCATAACATTTTATTATAATTACTATGATTGAGTTGATGGACTGAGGTTGAAATAGATATCATTTTGTGCCATATTAAACACCAGTCACTATTCCATCATTGTATACTCTTTGTTTTATATTTTGTGGTTAGCGTCTGTGAGAAGAGAAGTTTGCCTATAGTCGTTTTGATGCTAGGAAATACTGAAGTTCGCCGATGTACACACCTGCAGTCTGTATTTGATTAAGAGTAGGCGGAAATACCACAGTTCTGGCAACAGTGCCCTCCTCGCATTGCACAAGTAACCTTTTTAATGAAATTATTGCAACCTGTTGAGTATTCACAGATAAAAACTAACAAAAAAGTGGGTGCGATACCACATCCCTGGGGGTCGGGACATGCACCAAGATAAATAGTTGCCATCATTACAGTATAAGGAATAAATATGCCAAGTTCCAAGATCATCCATTTAGAATTCCAGCCTGTAGACAAAAACACAAAAATTGGGCGTGGCTCGGCCCCTGGGGTTGGACATGGACCAATGTATATAGGTACAACACTATGCTGGATCATTCCGAATTGGATCCAAATCTGTTAATAATTGCAACATTTATATCATTTACAGACGAACTATCAACAAAATGTGAGTGTGGCACCGCCGATAGGGCGCTGGTATAGTGCTACAACATCAATAGTTGCCGTCCTCAGGGTATAAGGAATAAGTATATCAAGTTCTAAGATAATCCATTCAAAATTGTGGCCTTCGGGCACTAAAGGCAAAAATTGGGCGTTGCTCTGACCCTGGGGGTCGGGGCATCAACCAAAATCAATAGTTGCCACCCTTAGGCTATAAGGAATACGGCCTGTAAGCAATAAACACAAAATTTGGGCGTGGCTCTGCCCCTGGGGATCGGACAATCAGCAACAACAATAGGGGCCATACTTACGTTATAAGGAATAGGTATTCAAAGTATCAAAAGGATCTGTTAAGAATTGCGGGTTGTAGGTGAAACACAAGACACACACAAAGATTGGGCGTGGCTCTGTCCCAGGGGGTCGGGCATGCACAAAAAATAATAGGTCAGCCTTAGGGTATAAGGAATAAGTATGCAAAGTTATCAAGACGATCGATTAAGGATTGCGACCTGAAAGTGACACATAGACACACAAAAAGAAAATGGGCGTGGCTCTGCCCCTGGGGGTTTTGGCATTCACCACAAACAATAGAGATGTTCCTTAGGACAGAAGGAATAAGTATGCAAAGTTTCAAGATGAATGTGGACGTACAAAAATCCATGTATGAAAATGACCAAAGTATTGTGTTGGTAAGAAGTTAAACCCCATTCCACTACAAGAAGACCCAATCGGATATTTCAAGCCCCGTATCGCGATTGGAATGGATATCCGGATTGGCTCGGAACATTTTTTAGTGACTGGTAAAGTTTACCATAAACTGAGACTACGATGCTCTTTAACGTCATAAAAACAACTTTGGTATGCGAATTACGTCTTAAATTTGTCGTCTGCTTCATTGACATTATATATATGTATATATAATGGTTCATTTAGATGCATTTGACATGTCACCTATTCACATATAAAATGTGCCACAAGATAAAAAACGCAGACACATACAAAATAACTGAATAATTGTGAGAGTGCCTGGTATTAAAATAACCAGTGTGTTTGTAGCCTATTGTTTACTAATTGGCAAATAAATAAAATGGTTTCAGGGTAGGCCTAGAAGCGAAATTTTCTATAGCATTCTTAATTTGAAATTTCTTCTGGAGAAGGATTTTCTCTGTCTTGTAATTGTCTCTTTGGTGTCGAAAATGCCGTCGAATAACTCTACGGTCAGCCATCTTTTTGAAGCAGAAACAGACTTAAGGTTGGTAAGCAAGCCGTATACCTTGCTTGGGACTTGTGCTTAGATTGATTATGTTTAAGAACGAAGTTGTGCTTAAGTTTTTTCTTGGAACGCATAATAACGTTCTTGTGCTTACAATGAAGTCTACTTAAAATCTAAGCACAAGAACGTTTTTAAGAATTTTCTGGGAACACAAAATAAGGTAAGTTTACTTAAATGCAAAGTCTACTTAAATCTAAGTACAAGAACGTGCTTAAGAATTTTCTAGGAATCGGGCCCATGTTTTTGAAAGTACAAGTGTCTATAACACAATACATTTTGATTTACCCTATTGTCACTCAAAATCTTCATTTACCACGATTGAAAGCCAAAACTCATCCAAAATCTCCTCCATTCTGATTTTCTAACAAGAAGTAAAATATGAATGCAGCCATTGCGCATGTAACTAACTTTTAACTTCCGTGTTGTGAGAGTGGCGGGTCGCCGTTAAGCCAGTACGATCGTCGCCCTTTTCGTTTCGTCGTGCTGGCTTAACGGCGACTCTCGCGCTGCATCTAGAAACACGACGATCTAAATGGACATTTTTGAAGTAAAATGGTGGGCGTATATAGTATACAATACATAAGAAATACAACACCAAACCAAAGATTTACACTTCATAATTCATTGAATCAACTGGCTGGGTTTCGATTTCCCGGTTGTACGTGACAAGGAGTAGGGTCGCCTGTCCAACCTCGTGGGTTTTCTCCTGGTCCTCCGGTTTCCTCCCACTGCTAAAGACCCGTACGCGCAAGCAAATTTTTGAAATAATATTGAACCATGTGTTGGTCCCGAAATGACCTAGTTTGTGTTGAGCGGACGTTAAACCCCATTTCTCTCTCTCTCTCTACACTTTATAATAAACAGTTGGATTGTTGCAGAGTGTTTCATAAGCAGAATAAAAATAATGAAGAAGAATGATAATTCAGTTGACATGATAACCCAGTTCGCAGGTTTTATTATGAAATCAGAGAATCATATAAATCTGAAACTTTAGCTCTTGAGTCTCATACACGGGGTAATGAGACAAACCGGGTACCAAGCTAAACCGCAAAACTGGTTTTCTGTTATCAGGAACGGCGCCTGCCGGATGGACAAAAAATAGTAATGGCTCCATGATCATGATTCATCTATATATGTATAATTTAAGTTTACAAAGGTCGGCTTTTGAACTCAGTACACACATGAGAAGTGATGTCAGATGTTCTTAAAACTAGATATGAATGTTGTGAACGAGCCTCGTCACTTCGTATATTGACCCATTGTTCAAAATGACTCAAATCAAATTCTAAATTTGATAGCTTTGTGAACTTCCCAGATCATTTAAAACTGGTATTATATTTTCTGAAAGTGTATTATGAATACCTCCTGGACAACGATCCCAATTCCAAGAACGTTTTAGAGTACCATTTTCAATTTTTGAATAAGCAGTGGCCTTGTTATATGTAAAAAAGTATACGATGGTAAATTCGATGCATCTGACAATAACTTCAAGAACGTTTTAAACATTTGTCAAACGATCTTGTTACATAAAACATAAATTTCCCTGAGATAAAGAAAACAAATCATGGCGGAGCCCCTGGTAATAGATTTAATGACGAGTTGAAGAGAAGTTTAATTAGAATTTGTAATTTGAGACGCTTATCGATCTTTATAATGGTAATACCAGGACATACACAACAACAGTTACATTCCTTTTTAATCAACCGTCGACAGAAATCTCAATTTACTCAACAACAAAACTATAAATCATAACAATTGAAGTACAGGTAACCGTCGTAATCATAAAGCTGTAATCGTAAGGTCGAGTTCAATTGAAGAAAGACCAAGAGACCAATCAGTCAACAACAGATGAGATACGGAGGACCGATAAGAATAGTCCGACAGGTAGGACGACTATAACTTATATCAGTTAACAATACGTGAAAATATGCAGTTGTTCAGATGAAACAGTAATAACACGAAATAGGGTTTACGTTTTCGTTAGCATCCGACTAGCTCTTACCCGCTTTCAACACCAGGTGGGCGAATTTTTATTTTCCTTAAGAGGTGCCAAACTTTGAAATTTGTTATCTGGAGACATCAAAGAGTATAACCAACTATCGCAATTTAAAGACATCAGCATCTGTTGAGAAAATCATTTAAATAGAATCATGTGTGCTTAGAAATAAATATTGTTATAATAATGATATAATAATTATTAGTAAATTGTCAGTTACAGCCAATATAGCTCCTATGGTTTATTCAGCAAGACTCGATATAGGGGACGCCTTAACTACAAACTAATGAAGTGATGTCGACAGTTCTATAAAGCATAAGTACAATCTGCCATTTGCCTGTGTTAGTATGTCGGTTCTCGAGAATTATTGGTGCAAAAATAAAAATGTAGTACCCCTTCCACTGACGAATTGCTCAAACGTCTGTGTGTGGCCATACCAATAATAGAAGTGAAGACTAGAACCAACTATCTTCTGGAATCTGGAGTAATAAACCATTATAAACAACATGGTGGCCAGGTTATATATATTACAATAAATAACACAATCAACACAATATAAGAAATATCAAGTTCAGTCGTGGAATATTACCTGAGGGGTTTAAAGAGTTCACTGAACTTGCTAAAAATATCTTGTTAAACATGTATAATACCATAAGACTTATTATATAGAGGACAATTATTTTGTAGGCGTATATTGTGTAGATTACTCGATTCCAACATGAAATAGACATTGTAGTACATTCTCACTCAGATTATTCTAAGTGCTGTCCGAGATCTCTTGTGGATTATAAAGACGGATTAAATCAAACTCAATATGGAATAGAAAGTGAGATATCTAGACATTTTGAATCGCGCTCGGGTTTCAAACATTCATTGTTCGATGAAAAAGAATTTTGTGGTTTGTCCAGACTGAATTGACAGGTGTAATCCGAATTGATTCTCCAAACCTCAAACAGATGAGCGAAAGATTCCACCAAAATTAATTGCTCCCTTTAAACATTTCGATGTTCTATGTTCCATACATACCGACTAGAAACCTCTCCAGTATAAAAACAAAGAGACGTCGTTAATTTCGGCGCCTTGGTTCCGTCTAGTTTGAATATGAATAGAAAACTAAATATAGTCAGCAGTGATTTCAATCTCAGTGGTGGCGCATACAGATAAAGTCCGACAATATCATAGTAGACGGGCCAGCTAATTTAACTGTGCCACAACTGTGTTCTCTTTGTTTTATTAAGAAGTTTGAGAGTTTGAAAAACCTCTTGTAGATTTTGGATAACAAGTATGTGCTATGGTCTAGGGAGAACATCTACAAAAATGAACAGCAGAAATTATTATTCATTTTGAAAGTGACATCAGGCGTTCTAGAAGTAAAAGTGAGCCCTATCTCATATATGACACCCGTCTAGAATAATAGCTATTTACAGCCTAAGTTGGATTTCAAAAGTCAAACCCCTAATCCATAAACTAATCTCAGGTAAGGTATTTTTATTTATCAATACATATTTTGACTACTGTTTTCTTTTTTAATTTTCAAATATGAATATCGTAGAAGAATGTTTGGCGAAAATTGTAAATGTACGGGAAGTGTCAAGTATGGTTAGATAACTTTATACGTGTTGCAGCAATGCTACTCTATCCCACAATTCGGTAGCACACATTATCAAAAAGAGATACCGGTGAGTGGATCTTTCACATGACGATTCTTGGTTATCAAATGCCAACTTCAACATGTATTAGACATCTCAGTTGGCGTCCTGTTTGGTCTAAACGGGTTCATAATTGGTTGACCAATGGGAATGTTTATACATATTACAAATGCATCCACAAAGGGACCAGGCAAAGATCGAAGATGGGGGTTAGAAGTTACACACTGAAGTGATTCCTCCCAGTAATATTTTAGTCTTAATTCTAGCATGAATAATTCCTATATGTATAAAACACCAGCACTGAGGCAAGAACGTGTACTGTTTTTGAAGGACATGTGAATAGTTGTATCTTCATTCTACCCACATGCCATAATCGAAGTAGTAATCGTCATTAGACGTGTGACACCAAAGCTTTTTAGCGTTCATTCGATGCTTTTACATTTTTGTCTTCCTTATGAATCAGATATCCACAGTGTATCCTTACACAATACAGTTATGCCATAAGAGTCATAATACATTATAGCAGAAGAGACAACAATACATTCTTGATAATAGGTAGTAACACCAGCCTATGGGCTTCTGGATTAATAGCATCATAGTGTTCCTGGATTAGTAGGGTAGGTTTTTGTACAAAAACCGTTTCGTTAATTAATTTGTCAATGGGCTTAATCTGCTAATTTTGGGATTAGTAGGCTAATATACTCTGGGGAAAAGCCAACCGTTGAAAAATCCACACATGGACATTTTTATACGCTCACACGTAGATTAGGCGAATAAAGTCGTCAACTTGTCAGGGGCGTGTCCAGAAATTTAAGCAACTTTGACGATTGGTCTTGTATTGTGTGTGTGTGTGTGTGTTCGTGTGTGTGTGATGTGTGTGTGATGTGTGTGTGTGTCGGGGGAGGGGGAGTCTAGTTTGATTAGTACGTATCAGGATATATTGCAATAGATACACCGCTGCTCTTCAATGAGGTCACATTTCATAATCTTACCATTGTACCGAACTACAAAAACAAAAACATCGAAAAATCGCCGATTTAAAAAGAAAATCGGGAAAAAGTCAGCGCGTTTTCATTCATGGAGAAAATGTCTTGGCGGATGACTTTGTGACCATAATATTCAAGTCTCTCTTCCGTTCTCATTACATACGTCCCTGCGAATTTTGGTTTAATATTTATAATATTATAGGATAGTAGACGATCATAATGAGCTTGACATGTTTCTACCAGCTCCCGCAAAGAGTACACTACAGGTATTAGTCTTAACACATTGAAGAAAACAAATTTCTTCATCTTCTTTTATGCATTCGGGCCATAAAAAATATATAATGGCTAGAGTCTTCCATCACTTATATTGTACTATATTTGGATAAACAAGACCAAATACAAAGAGTTCATGGGTTTCCTCGTTCGAAAACTTCAAAAGAAGGTTAAAGTCTTTGTCTAAATTCACTATAAGTATCTTTGGAAGAATGGAGGGTTTGTGTGAAATGACTCTGCTGACTTTATCTATAGAAGTAAAATTTCCAACGAAGGCACATTGTTATGGAAGGGTATCGCTGCCAATATTAAATGCTCTGCTACAATGTCTTTTCTATTGATTATATGTAAAAAGTACAATGTACAAAGTCATAATACCGGTAATGATAAAGTCATAATACCTCTAAGGCAACAGTTAATTGTAAAACGTCACATGTTAAGTGTTAAATGACTAATGTTTTGTGGGAAAATGCTTTTTTTGACTTGTCTACATTTTACATTTCTCTCATTACATTTTACATTTGCTCTCTGCCACATCCCATTTGTCCTCCACGCATTCTACATAGCATGTTTCGCACAGCATCAACTTGCATATGCAAATGTAGGATATCACGTGACCTATTAACATATACGGAAACCTGGCACACTATAAGCCAGAACAAGGATATTCGCGACACTATAACAGGAAATCAGCCTAGCACACAATAAAAATTTACTCACCTTGACACTTTGGATGGCACTTTATGATGATTACGGGGGGGGGGGGGGGTCGGCTGTGCAATTTCCAAATATGAAATTTCAGGTATCATGTTACATATTAGTGAAAATCGCATTCATTTCTGTTTGTAAATATGTAAATAGTTTTCTGGTACAATCGTATGTTCATAATTTAAATTCAATAAATATCACACTATTAAAGGGGTATTCAAGTAAAAATACTGGTCTAAATACGAAATTCCAGATACCATGTTAAGTATCACTGATTGCTCTTTTCAAATATGCAAATAATTTTCTGGCACATTCATATTTGCTTAACTTTACAAAATAAGATTAAAGTTGAAGTGAAGGAAGGGGGGGGGGACTAAACTAAACTAAAATAAAGATACAAGGCTTAATCAAAAATTCTCTATGTCCATACTAAAAGATGTATAGTCATTCCTCTCTTTAGATATATTATTTATTTGTTGGGCACAATGCTTATATATTGTTGTTTTTTTAAATGGATCAAAGTAGGCTACTCAACTCTGTTTATAGAGAGACCGGAAAGAATGGGGGTGTTTAAAATATAAAAATACGGGTATTAATACGAAATTCCAGTTATTGTGTTATAAATTACTGGAAAGTATGTTTCTTTGGCTGCTTGAATCTATCAATTATTTTCTGGCACATTCAAAATTACGCACGGTCGTCTAGATAGTTTCTTATGGTGTGCCAGCTTGATTTCTTTTGTCGTGCGGTGAATATCCTTATAGTGTGCTTGTGCCGGGTTTCCATATATGTTAATAAGTCACATGATATCCTACATTTGCATATGCAAGTTGATGCTGTGCGAAAGTTGCTATGTAGAAAGCGTGAAGGACAAATGGGATGTGGCAGAGCACAAATGTAAAATGTAATGAGAGAAATGTAAAATGTAGACACGCCAAAAAAAAGCATTTTCCCACAAAACATTTGTCATTTAACACTTAAAGTTGAAGTGAAGGAAGGGGGGGGGGACTAAACTAAACTAAAATAAAGATACAAGGCTTAATCAAAAATTCTCTATGTCCATACTAAAAGATGTATAGTCATTCCTCTCTTTAGATATATTATTTATTTGTTGGGCACAATGCTTATATATTGTTGTTTTTTTAAATGGATCAAAGTAGGCTACTCAACTCTGTTTATAGAGAGACCGGAAAGAATGGGGGTGTTTAAAATATAAAAATACGGGTATTAATACGAAATTCCAGTTATTGTGTTATAAATTACTGGAAAGTATGTTTCTTTGGCTGCTTGAATCTATCAATTATTTTCTGGCACATTCAAAATTACGCACGGTCGTCTAGATAGTTTCTTATGGTGTGCCAGCTTGATTTCTTTTGTCGTGCGGTGAATATCCTTATAGTGTGCTTGTGCCGGGTTTCCATATATGTTAATAAGTCACATGATATCCTACATTTGCATATGCAAGTTGATGCTGTGCGAAAGTTGCTATGTAGAAAGCGTGAAGGACAAATGGGATGTGGCAGAGCACAAATGTAAAATGTAATGAGAGAAATGTAAAATGTAGACACGCCAAAAAAAAGCATTTTCCCACAAAACATTTGTCATTTAACACTTAACATTTGACGTTTTACATTTAATTCTTGCCTTAGAGGTATTTTGACTTTATCAATATCGGTATTAGGACTTTGTACATTGTACTTTTTACATATAATCAATGAAAACGATATTGTCGCAGAGCATTTAATATTGGCAGCGATACCCTTCCATAGATTGTCACCCCACAAACAAATCAAGACATAAAATCATTTAAAAATTCACAATTTTATTTTTAACCAATTTAAAGAAATTAGCTTAGTTAAGAATATGACTAAGTTAATCGATATGAATAATCAACTTGTATCTTGAACATTATATTAGTTTCATTTATACAATATTTTGCTACTTACGCCATTGTGATATAACTCGTGTATTCAATTTTTGTATTTTATTACGTTTATTAATACTTTTAATAATGAGAAATAAGAATAGGAATCCTTATAAGACATATAGAAATAGATTTCACTAAAAATAAAACACACTTATATGGATATACTACTTCTGAATTTATTAACATGCTACGTTTCGATACACATACAGATATCGTTTTCAAGCAAATTATCTAACCTTATGCAAATACAAGTTATCAAGACACATTCTTATGGCTAATAAATACTCATTATATTACTATATTCAATGTATATTTTATTTTTGAGACTATGTCCTAAAAGTGGGACGCTGCCCTTTATTAAGGTTACTGTAAAAAATTATCTTGACCAAGAAAGACTTCATGATCCGACCAATCTCCAGAATGTCATTGGTCTCCAACATCCGTTCCTCCTCAGTTGTACGTGACAAGGGGTTGGGTCGCCTGTACAACCCCGTGGATTTAGGCCGAAGTTAGATTTGCACTCCAGCATCCAATATGGCGGCCGAAATCAGCTGTTCATTTTCCAGTCTTTTGCACAAATAAAATGCGCTTTAGTAGCCAGTTATCTGAAAGAAACTACGATAGCATATTCCTGAAACAATAGCCTTAGAAATTCCGCTCTGGTCATTGCTGGATTGACTTCTGATATTTACGTTCTTGAGGGAGTGTGTCTATTCTTCCCCTTCAATCAAATCGCCCCTAAGTACAGTCTTTTGTTTAATCTGGGGTCTGCCCTAAAACTTTGGACAGTGATTTAAGGTATTAAAAACGGTGAAAGTATTGTTCGCCTCCAATCAGTAGTGTTTACATTGTAGCCGTTTTGATAGCCTCGTTTGTCACACAATTAGTTTTTCTGCAATATTCTGCTATCCACTGGTTAATTTGGCGTAATAAATTTCGTGAATCATGACGTAACGTTATGTAAACATATTTGGAACTCTGTTTAAACCCGAATGATATTGTTACGCAGTTAGGTATTGGGTGTTAATCGGACTATTGACCAGTCATAATTTGGAACAGAAATTTGCTTTCATTCCGGCAGTGTTGAGTGTGATTAGGTCTAATCAAACGAAACACTGCGGGTCGTATGGAACAATAGTGATCTTACTCTCATGTACTATTTGTTTTTGTCTTTTTGAAATATCGCTGGATTCGTTTGTCAAGTATAGACAGTTGTATATGACTACTAAACTATTTACTTTTTAACGATTTGCTGTTCAAAAATTCATAATCCTTCTACTAGATTATGAGATTATATTGCTGAATTAATAAAATGTTGAAAAATAGTCTAGAGATATTAATTGTATTTACCAAGAACAGCTCTTTTGGCATTTGATGAAAGTATATAACGCGTTTATATTTATTTGTTTATTTCTATTTTTATTATGGCTTGCTCTTAATGGAACAGAAACCCACGGTAATTTGGTTTCCAGTGCCATGTCACACTTTTCAGTGTGTAAATAAAACGGTTTATTTTTCGTCATTTTTGTTGAAAGTCGTTATTTTTGAACAAAAATGGAAATTATTTACTACTAAACGGGTCGAGTGCCACCCAATTTTATCTTGATCTTAATACTATAGATCATTGCCTTTTTAGTCAGCATTCCAAAAAAATACTTAATCCCGCAGTGGGTGAGATATAGATAAAATAAAATGACATACCTAAATTGAGCTATTTTGGTACCTTGCAGCACTAAGTCCCTATACCAAAAAACGCTAGATGAAAGTCCATCAAACTTTCAGAATGTATACTCACAAACCATATCTGCTACCCTATAAAGTGTCATTAATCTACTCGCCGTAGTTTAGTTGTAAGCGATAACTGAAAAGTGGTCTGAAAATGATGTTTTTTTGGCTTTTTTCGGTCTTAAAATTTATGGGGGGGGGGGTTGGATGGCTGAATGGTTAGCGTGCGCGCGCTGTATCATAAAGTCTGTCATTGAGTCGACTGGTGTGGTTTCGAATCCCCGGTTGTACGTGACAAGGAGTAGGGTCGCCTGTCCAACCTCGTGGGTTTTCTCCGGGTCCTCCGGTTTCCTCCCACTGCTAAAGACCCCTACGCGCAAGCGAATTATTGAAATAAAATTAAACCATATGTTAGTCCCGAAATGACCTAGTTTGTGTCGAGTGGACGTTAAACCCCATTTCTCTCTCTCTCTCTCTTAAAATTTATAATTTTTTTCTACACTCTAAAAATGGTTCGATTGATCTAAAATTGTGGCAGTGGGGTTTGGAGGGGTTACCCATCATACATAAAAAAAAATGGTGAAAATCGGTCACCCACCATGTGCCGGTCCCTGCATGGTTCTCTCGCAAACGCATTCTTAATAATCGAAATAACACATCATATGAACCCAATTCAATATTTTATTTTGTTTACTGTTTTGTCTGGAATAAAAGAAAAGAGTTTGGATTTTGATTTTCGGATAGGTTCCATGAATATTAATGAGTTTAAATCGGAATTATCGGGAGGTAAACGTAATTCCATTTGGAGAATTGTCAATGAAAAGGTAAAATATTTTCACTATTGGTTCATTAGATCTCACTTAGTAAAAATTCGAGCCGGTCAACCCACATTTATGATTTTGATCACATAATTGATTACATGTTGGAGGGCTGTCTATCGGGAGGTTTATTCCCACGAAGGCGCAGTTATTGACCGTAACGGATTTAACGAGGTCGTTTTCGACGACTTCGCGGGAATCCAGCTCCTAGGGATTAAAATGGATTAAAATTGTAACAATGGTGTTATAGATTGTTATGATAAGAATTTACACTTTCATAATCCCCAATGTAACTAATTAACCAACATTTTAGAATCATTTTTGGCATAAGAAATGAAAACATAACTACACTATAACAAAAATTAATTTAATTTCGCCAAATAAGACACCCTGTCTAAATACTCGACTAAAGTAAATTTCTCTTCCTCGTGTCTTCCTTTTAATTCCTGGAGCTGGCTTTGGATTTGAGCATATTTATATCTCTTCCTTGGTAGTTAATATTTTGTTCTTGTTGGAAAAATGTGATCATTTCAAAAACATTCGGATGGGCTTTTCCAACTATCTTCTTCATTCTTGCATGCCATCCTTCCAGAGTGTTGTTGGTTCAGAGTGAACATAAATTCATAAAATCTTTAACGCCCTTAATTGGATCCTAATAGCAACATGCCTCTCTTCAAACGAAAGCCGACAAGTCGATATCTGTGCCTTCGTGGGAAGGATTAATTTTGGTCACGCGCTGTAACTGCGCCTTCGTGGGAATACACCTATCGGGATATGAAATGTAACCCTGCTTCACGGTTTGTTTTGTCATTGAAGATATTAGAATGAAACTTGACGCAAAATATATTATTATTATCTATTATAGCCAAGCATCCCTTTAAAAAATAAATATCATATCGCTTAAAGGCACAATGCTTCCGACTAAAAGAGACAATATATATACCTTTAGATCATATGCAATAACAGTAGTTATATTGGTCCTAGACTTGTTCTATCGATCAGGTATAATGGGTGTTATTTCCATCTAAAGTTACTATTACTGTTCAGTGATTTCTTTCCGCCATCTGCTTTTCTCTAAGTCCATTAGGTGATGATTGAATTATAATTCATTACTATTCACGAGCATTGGTGCCCAAAATGACGTGTAACCCACTTTTGTTGTTGTTTTTGTTAATCGTCTAAAGTAACTTCTAAGGAATACTAATTAAATTTAAATAAAGAAAACGGTCATTAGATGGTGCATATCGTTTCTAAACCGTGACGATTTCAGGATATTCTTTAATAACAATGCACCCTTACACAGTGGCGTAGGAAATATTCATTTATTTTTATTACCATACCATGGTTAATATTTTCATTTGATCTGCAACTATAATAGGATTATTTTGTTTATAGTTTCAGTGAGAAATTGAGCTTAACGGGTTGCTAGGTAAAACTTGACTAATCACGGGCTGGTGTCGAGGTTTTTTTTCGATACCTGCTTTGACTCGGGTGAAGTATCACCATTAACGTATCTATTTAATTTCATGTGTTCACATGGATCCTGTTTTATAACAGACGAGAATTTATTTATCATCTTTCATTGGCTGTATGAATGACTCAGCTTTAGAGTTTTTCAAAGATCAAACTGTTTAATGCATTTCATTATATACGTATTATTTTACTGTAATGCATATTAAATATGTCTGCTATTTTACTTGCAAAAATCTCAGAACTGTTGTCGCTTTTATTGCAACCAATAAAAGTAAATTACCTAGCCAAGCCGGGCACCGAGTCAAACCGCGACACCGGATTAAAGCTTCAATATTGTTGAGAAGGAAACCAGTAGAAAAAAAAGAGAAAATGTTAACTGTAATTATTATCTGGATTTCAAAGTCTAAGATCGATAGAAAGTTAATAATACAACACAAAGCCGGTACTTGTGCCCTAAACTTAATCAGAGATGAAAACAATATTGATAATGACGTGACTTTCTATGGCGAGTTTAGTCAACTAATGTTATTAAGGCGATATTGCACGCGATCGGAAATCACAAAAAGACATTGACAATCGTCAAATCTGTTTCCATAGCCATTTTGGTATCTAATATTTCTAGAAGTGTAAATGTCTTTTGGTATTGCACATTTTGGTTAGTTCAGTTAGCTATATGCCTTACTCAGTATTTGGAATAGTGAAAACAATTGGATACGATGCTAGTGATGGTTAGGGATAGAACCATAAAAACATTTAACCACAAAACGAATTCAAAATCTCACAATGTTTCTGTACATAGAATGATAAATATCCGCTTCTTGTTAGAAGCGTGGTAAATGACACCGAAGGCAAAAAGTGTAAGTTGTCAATGGGGAAATACAGTTTACGCAGTTTGTTAAAATTATATTTGGAATGTATTTAACCAGTTCTATCACATATGTAATTATGATTGACACCAATATTGTCCTTTAAGGCCTTACTGGTTCGGGCGGAATGGAGCCTTTTACTCATTTTAATACCCATTTACACTAAATAGGAAATAATTTTTACCTACAAATACGTCAAACGTCATTATTTATTTTTCTAATGCATAAAAGCATGTTTTAGAATTTAATTTGTCAGAGGAAAAATGTTAATATTTGTGGCTCATTAAGTCGCATTGATGTCATCCTTATCAGTGATTGTCGAAAGTAGGATGTTAAACTCCATTTCAATTCGAAGAATTAACCCGGAGTTTATCTTCTACAAAGTTAGAATTAACCTTCAAACTATAACTCCAGTAATACGAGTATCGTGCATGTGATACCTGATACCGTTTCTCGTTTTAGGAGCTCACAAACACTGCTGTGGTATTGCATATTACTTGAGTTTATGGTGGTATAATTCTACATAATATTTAGAGACTAAAAATTATAATTACTATAACAATTGCAAGGCGGACATTTTGACTCGACATCGTGTAATTAAATTCGTCTATAGATGTAGGCTTAATAATCGTGAATCGTTATTATTAAAAATATAAGTACAATTTGATCGCCTGGGCACAGTTATAAATAATAATTTGATTAGAGACAAGCGATGAATTGACCACTAATTTGAAGACTGGCTTGTAGCCAGTAGTGTAATTACAACAAGATTAGATATCAGAATCGGTCCATAACTCATATTTCTTGTATTGCACTTGAAGCGAATATGGGTAAAGCATCAGCGTTGTCCAGGGTTAAGGCCTGGGGGTTTGTCCAGTAAGTGGACAAATTTTGGAGTCGAATCTTTAGTTATTATAAAAGAATGACTATAGTTTTTATACTAAAATTTGGATAAGTAATAGATATTTATTTATAGAATTATAGTCTAATAATAATGATTATACTACACAGACTATATTTAATTTGTTACAAGAAAAATAGTAGACAAATCTCGGAAATAATTGATTTAGTCTAGAACAAAACTCTGGAATTAATTCTAGTTATCTCATCATACTGGAATAACTTTTGTCAATTTTTCATGACTGGACCTAAATCAAATCATCGGCGGAAATTTCCATCCTGAGATTTCAATCTAGCCAATCTAGTAGGTGAGAAGAGGCCATTATTTCTCGTAAAGCCCTCGGTACCACAAGTGTATACGGCATTCTATTCTTAGTAGACGGAAACCAGGCTCTCTAAAAAAATAAAAACACATACTTTATTTTGCAGAGCATTTTGTATTTTTATAGTACAGTTACTTTGAGTTCTTATATTGTGGCTTTGAATTAGCATCGTCTGGCGTCTGGCTTTCGCTTTGTTAGGTAGGTTGATGATATTGGCAATTAGATTTTTATGCAAATTTGCCCATTTTTTCTGATTTCGTGTTTCTTTTTCTCTCACAATCATGGATCTAACGGACTATTAAATTATATATGATAGAATAAAACACAATCCATATTTAGTAATCGATTGATGAGACTAT
Source organism: Patella vulgata (assembly GCF_932274485.2). Classification (NCBI taxonomy): domain Eukaryota; kingdom Metazoa; phylum Mollusca; class Gastropoda; family Patellidae; genus Patella; species Patella vulgata. The sequence goes on along the minus strand of NC_065879.2, from coordinate 60,362,034 downwards.
TCCTGTAATATGGGTCAATTGTATTCTCCCTTTATCCAATAAAAGTCGTTGTTATTCATTCAGTTATGATAAAATGCTGCCACTTCAAATAATTTATATTTTAGAATTGTTTCAATGTCGTCAGTCGAAAATCAATTTGGAATTTTATCCGTATTTTTCTATTGTAATTGATTAAGTTATTGGCAGCCATTATGGAGATTATACACAGATTAGGAAATAAAATATTTTAGTCTAGAATTGACATCAAATAAGTTGATTTTCATAGGTGACAGTCCTATTACTCCATCTTCATTAGTCAGCATTCTGTATTCGATGAACATATGGAATCTTAGATATATGTACGTGTATTACTATTATACAAGAGAAATTTGAAAATATGTCACGAAAACCTGAATCTATTCATTTGTTAGGCCAAGACAAGGTAATTTCAATTATTTATTCTCCAGTGTTCCTAATGTATTAATGAATAAACTGCGAGTGCAAGATTCTGTAGCTAGGTTAATAACTCAAAACAAGCTACCCTTTCATATTACTCCCATATAATCTGCATTTTATTTTGGCAATCGTTCATTTGATGTTCAAGCCCTCTTCTCTGGAACAAATTATCTAAAAATATTAGCGAACATACGCCATTGACCTTATTTAAGAAACATTTAAATACGTATTTGATCTTGTTTGATTTGATATAATATGCGTTTGTAGTTTGTGTGTGGGAAGCATTGGGGCGAAGAAAGTACGCGATAGAGGCTACAAATTTAGTGTGAAGCATTAGGGTCATCAGAGGACGAACCTATCGATATTCAGCGTGGCGCGACTTTCCTGTCCCGAGCTAACCCCCGTTTCCGATAACATTGCCGGGGTCAAACAGCAAAGTTACCACAGCATCACAACCAAGTCAGTAACGGGTAAATCCTCCTCTGTTTGCCAAACAAGCATTGATCCGATGTGGCATACTCCTAATGAGACGTCTAAGGTCATTTTGGTCCAGATTGTCCCATTCCTGTTGCAACGCAGCAGCAAGTTCTTGGACATTGGCAGGACGTTGTTGACGTTGACGTAACCTCTGCCCAAGCATGTCCCAGACATGCTCGATGGGGGAGAGGTCGGGACTCAGTGCTGGCCAAGGTAATGTGGTGATGTTCTGTTGTTGGAGGTAACCTGTAACGATCCTGGCCCTGTGACATCTTGCGTTGTCATCCTGGAAGATGAAACGGCGGCCATGACGTCGTGCGAACGGCACAACATGGACTGCCAAGATGTTGTCCCGGTAGTACTGGCCTGTAACACGCCCTGCAACAACATGTAAAGCCGTTCTTCCAGCAACAGTGATGCCTCCCCACACCATAACAGAACCACCCCCAAATCGATCATGTCTGATGACGTTAACGTCTTGGAAGCGCTCGTTTCGACGACGCCACACCCTCCTACGTCTGTCCAAAAAATCAACAGTGAACCTTGACTCATCTGAAAACATCACATTGCTCCAGCGTCGATTATCCCAGTGTTGACGATCCCTACACCAACGACGTCTTGCCTGAATGTGATGATCTCTCAAACAAGGGATCACGCGAGGACGTCGGGCGCGAAGGTGACCCCTATGCAGTCGATTCCGAATCGTCTGGCCACTCACTCTTAACCAGTGTCTGTTTGAAGACGAGCGCTGATCTGATTTGCTGTGATGACACGATTTCTCAAGGCCAAGGTACGGATAAATCGATCCTGGGCTTGAGTTGTCGCCCTTGGTCGACCTGAGCGTGGTCTGTCCTGTACAGATTGTGTATCACGGTATCTGGACCATAGCCTGCTTATGACAGACTGAGAAACATTCATCGTCCGCGCCACAACCGCCTGTGTTGTGCCGATCTGTAGCATGCCAAGGGCACGTAACCTTTCATTTTGGGTAAGCCGACGCATATCAAAATTTGTTTTCTGGTCACTAAAACAATTAAACTGATGTTTCCACCCTGGAATTCAATGCCACAATGACTGTAACATTCAAAGTCAGAGTCGTGCAAATCTTGGGTTGGACCCCCATGATGATCCCAAGCATCACCTGCATTCCATGCGGTAGCTATTGGTGTGTTTGGGCGTCACATGTAACTGGAAATGTTTCTTCTGTTAGGTTCTATAGTGACTTTTTTCGTAGTCATTTGCATATTTTAGTATTATGCCCCCAAAATCAAATATCCCCTACTTTTTTTGAATAGTATATAATCAATGCAAAAGACATTTTAGCAGAGCATTTAATATTGGCAGCGATACCCTTCCATAGTTTTGGGCGATTTAGGGAGGCAAATGGAACAGTCAGACATCGGTAATTGCATTTTAAGTACACTCCCACTATTTTTGAAAAAAAACCCCAACAAATCAAGTAATATGCCCATTTTTCATCATTATGTTGCAGTTTTGGGCAGTATGTATCGATATTGGGGTGGTATTTGGTGGTATTGTGTAGTGTTATCGCCTCTTTAACATTGTCAATTTAACGTGACGTCATTATTGTTATGGTCTTTTTTTTATCATGGCATCCTAATAAATTGTTACGTCAAATTTGCTGTCTTTATTACGGCCAGTCCTGCACAATACACTTTAAAACATGGTGTCAGAAATGGTCAAATTGTAGAGGAGGAACGCGAGAATCTGTTTAATTTCATGATATTGTGTGTGGATGAAGATTTCAGGAAGTATTTGTGATGAAAAATATCGAGAATCGAGTCGTCATTATGCCCACGTTTTCTTGCAGCCTCGTTGTCGCTAAAAATCGAGCGTGGAAGTTTTGGGACCGACAAGTTCAACATAAATGAAACATCATGAATAATCCAATGCCACAACCTGATCCATTGAGTTTAAAGGGTAATTTAGCTGAGAATTTCAAAGTATTCAGGCAGAGTTTCGAGATCTACATGATTGCCTCTGGCTACGACAAAACAAGACAGGCAAATATTCTTCTTCATGTCATCGGAATTGATGCTGTCAAAGTTTTTAATGGTTTTCACTGGGAAGATGGCCAGAATAAAGAAAATGTTAAGACTATTCTTGGGAAGTTGTATACATTCTGTACACCCCGAAAGAACATCCCAGTAGACAGACATAAGATTAACACCAGGGTACACCAACTTGAAGAGAAATTTGATGCTTTTTTTTATTCTGATTTGTGCAATCTTGCCAATGATTGCGAACTCGAACCCTTGAAATACCCGTGTATTCGTGATAGAATTTTATGTGGAATAAGGGACAATAAATTAAGAAGAGATCTTCCTATGAAAGCAGATTATACGTTACAACAAGTAATTGACTCCTGTAGAGCTGCTGAGATCAGTTACCAAAATAATAAACTTTTTCAACAATCAGATAAGGTTGAAGAAACAGTCCATGAAGTCTGGAATGGCTACAGAACACACCAGATCCAGACACAACAATCATACCATGAGTCTAGCAATGGTTACTAATTATTATGGCAATAAAGGTACTGGTAATAAAGCATTTAGACAAAAGCCGCAATCGTCTTACAGAAAACCGACTGAAAATGGGCGTTGTAAACACTGTGGAAAACATCCCCATGAGTTCATGTCCAGCTAGAAGAGCGGCATGTAGTAGCTGTCACAAAGTAGGTCACTACAGATCAGTATGTTTATCGAGGTCAAATAACAGATCAAGAGACGTTCACACTATTCAATCTGACGAAAATTAATATTTTCAGGGTGAAGCATTTCTTGGTGCAGTGAACTCTGGAGATCAGCCCAGTGCTAAATCTGCTAAAGACTGGTGAGTTAATATCAAACTAGGTCAAGTTGATGTCATATTTAAAGTTGATAAGGGTGCTGATGTTATTGTGGTACCAAAACGAGTTTATATCAAGTATTTTAAAGAGAAAGGGTTACTTACTTCAAACCGTATTCTCAATCGACCTGATAATCATCATCTTGATAATTTGGGCTATTTTGAAGCAGATTTAAGCTGGAATGGCATTATTGTTCGAGAAAACATATTTGTCATAGATTAACTCAGTATGCCTTTATTAAGTAGAGACGCTTGTCATAAACTTGGCGTTGTACTATTTATGGGTAATATTGATCAATCATCGTCAATCTTAGAGGAATTTCCCGAACTATTTACTGGTCTAGGTAAATTGGAGGAACTATATCATATTCAACTAACAGATAATGCTGAACCATATTCAGTTGGTGTACCAAGAAGAGTTGCTATACCTATGCTACCTAAGTTTGGTGAAGGAGGAACTAAAACGACTTGAAGATTTCGACGTAATCACTCCTGTTGATCAACCTACGGACACGCCAGTTGTTCGATACTATGCCAGATGAATGAAGAAACGATGTATATCTATAATTTTAATGACTCTTCACATCTTGTACAATTAATGATATAAACAAACGATGCCAATCAAAACAACGATGTAAGGCAAACAGTCATTTTCACCCGAACTCTCCACGACCTCTAGCGGACACTACAGGAACTAAAAGCTATTAAGAGTTACCTCCAATTAACTACTTTGAATAATATATAATTTCCATGACTATCTCATTTCGAACATATCCCCCTCCTTGATGTGTTTCCCATTAAACATCAACAAAATAACCTACAATAGAAAGTGATCTACAATACACTGACACTAGAAACTATGACAATGATCTACATAAAGAGCATTTTGAATTTTTTACGATTTAAATACCGGTATATGTAACGAATGTCTAAAATAACTAGCAATGTCTTTTTTTTATCAAACTGTCTCTATTTGCGATAACGATACGATTTCGAAGTCTATTTAATGAGACGATTAACTATTATTCGATGTCGATCTACACAACTAGTATACGGTGTCTATGCCTCTAAATGACACGATCTGTGAATAGGCCTTTTAAATACCGATTGACCTACTTGAATCTCAACGACTCGAACATGACCATCACTGCCTGGAAATGTTTTAATGACTCTGCCTAAAGGCGACTTTCCACGAGGTCTGTGTGGGTCTATAACTATAACTAAGTCACCGCTCTCTAAGTTTTTACTAGAAACATTCCACTTTTTACGATTATTAAGAGTGTTCAGAAATTCCCGCATCCAACGTTGCCAAAACTACTTAATGAGATCCTCAACATGTCGCTAGATTCAGGTGCTAACTGTCCACTACATTGTCCAAACAAAAAATGGTTAGGCGTGAGAACTGGATCATCGGGGCTATCACTAACATATCATAATGGGCGCGAATTTAACAAGCCTTCAGCGTGTATAATTGCTGTCCATAACTCCTCATCAGTTATATCTGCATTTCCTAATATCAAATCTATAGCTTTCTTCGATATTTTGATAAGCGACTCAAACACTCCACCGAAATGTGGAGCTAGTGGTGGATTAAACTTCCAGTCGATACCTCTATTAGCTAAAGAACTACCAATTTTATCTTGAGCTAAGGCAAGACAAAATTCTCGAAGTTCACGGTTGGCACTTACGAAATTAGTACCGTTATCCGACACTACTTGGATAGGGTTGCCTCTGCGACTAACAAACCGATCGAAGGCACAAAGAAAACTGTCAGTGTCTAAACTCCATGACATCTCTAGGTGTACAGCGCGCGACGCTAAGCAGGTAAATAAGCATAAATAACGCTTAGTTCGCACTTCACCACGACCTTGTTTTGTCAGGTACGGTCCTCCATAATCGACTCCAACTCTTGCAAACGCGCTTAAAGGTACAGCTAAACGCATTTTAGGCAATGGGGCCATAAGTTGTTCTACTGGTTTTCTTAGTCTCCGACGACACTCTGGACATTTGTATTTGACTTCTTTAATTAATTCACGACCACGAAGAATCCAATACTTCTCTTTTAAACTAGCGAGCGTATGAGAAGTTCACAACTATGATTTCCTAGTTCATCATAATAATTAACTATTAAGCGAGAAATCTCATGTTTCTTTGGTAGAATAACTGGATTACGACAGTCATACGATAAATGTTTAACTTTCTGAAGTCGACCATCTACACGAAGAACGTTATTCGAGTCGAGCCATTATCTATATGAGAACCTGCGATTTCCGGAAAGTTAATACCACTAAGATGTGGCCAATTCGATGCCTTTTTTGACCAGTCTATTACAGACATCTTTCCTGTTACGCTATTCACACTAAATATTTCACAATAGCTCTATGTGTTTCTATATATAGCTCTATGTTTTCCACCGAACTCTCCACGACCTCTAGCGGACACTATAGGAACTAAAAGGTATTAAGAGTTACCTCCAATTAACTACTTTGAATAATATTTAATTACTATGACTATCTCATTTCGAACACCAGTACTAGCTTTATTTAATCCTGAGCTTGCCACTAAAATAAGTGCTGACTCATCAAACTACGGTTTATGCGCGGTAACCTTGCAGTGTAATGGTAATGACTGGTATGGAAGCCTATTGCGGCCATTTCAGAATCTCGACGCGAGAACACGAGGAAACAGGGCGAGAATGCGAGGATCTCCCCGCGAGAACACGAGATTATTTTCATCTCGAAATCTCGCTCCCTCGGTCTCTCGCTCCCTCGTGTTCTCGCCTTTGAAAATCCTGGCACTCTCGCCCTCGACTTCTCGCCCTCGATTTCTCGCTCCCTCGTGTTCTCACCTTTGAAAATCATCGACTTCTCGCTCCCTCGCGTTCTCGCCTTTGAGTTAATCTCGTCCTCTCGTGTTCTCGCTCCGTCGCTTCGTCACAATCTCGACTTCTCGTCCTCTCGTGTTCTCGCCTCGGAAGTGCAGTTTATGCGCATGTCCACTGACTACCGTATCGGCATTTATATTTGGATATGGATTCAAATACACGGAAATGTTTGAAGTTCTAGAAAATTTAATAGTCCTAAACAATTTTAATCTCTTCTTGCACAGATAGTATTGTATTCTGTAATCGATTTTAAATCTTCGGTCAAATCTGTCTTTGCTCTCTAACTTCATCAATGTTCATCGGTTTTTTTAGATGCGTGGTCTTGTCAATGCTGTAGGACGGAGAGTCTGACAAGGGGCAGCGTATAGTCGTTCGGATAGGATAAAAAAAAACGAGGTCCCGTGTTCGGAATCGAAATGAAGTTGGATCTACGGTCGCTCAGTGAGTAGGACCCTTGTCAGTGGTGTGAGTATGTCCACCCTTGTCAGTGGTGTAGGACGGAGGGCCTGACAAGGGACAACGTGTAGTCGTTCGGATGGAATAGAAATAACCGAGATCCCGCCGTGTCCGGAATCTAAATGAAGTGGGGGCTACCGTGGCTCAGTGAGCAGGACGTTTGCTCTTTTACTTCATCAAAGTTCTCCGGGATTTTTCGGTCGGGGTTCTTGCTTGTATAGTCGTTCAAATGGTATAAATAAAAAACGAGGTTCCTTGTCCGGAATCGAAATGAAGTGGGGGCTACGGTGGCTCGGTGAGAGGGCGTTTGCTCTCTAGCTTCATCAAAGTGCATCGGGATTTTTCTAAAGATGTCCGCACTTGTCTGTTGTGTAGGACGGAGGACGATGGGCCTGGCAACGGATAATGTGTAGTCGTTCGGATGGGACAAAAAAGTGGGGTCCCGTGTACACATTGGCGTGGGGGAGGGGTGGGTCTGTCATTGATTCAATTGGCTCGGTTTTGATTCGTCACTTGAACGTGACAATGATTAGGGTCGCCTGCCCAACCGTGTGCGTTTTCTCCGGGTTCTCCGGGTTTCCACCACTGCTAAAGATCCATAAACGCAAGCAAATCATTGAAATAAAATTGTTATTCCCGGAATGACCTGGTTTGTGTCGAGTCTTATCTCTCTCTCTCTCTCTTTCTCTCTTTCACACACATTGGCGGCCACGTACAAGACCCTTTACCGTAGAAATTCGAAATAAGAGTATGTATGTATGTATGTATGTATGTATGTAGGGCCTGGCAGGGACAGCTATCTAGTCGTTGGGATGGGACGAAAAATCGAGGTCCCATGTACACATTGGCGTGCACGTAAAAGATTCTGATGAAGCAGAGTTCGAACTGCGAAGCAACTCATGTCTGCTGAAGATCCTTACATTGCTTTTCTGAATTATAGAAGTGCTCCCCTTCGCAATGGATTTAGTCCTTATGGGATGAAAATTAAGAGCTAAAATACCCGTTGTACCTTATCAATTAGAAAGAAGAGAGATTTATATTAAAATGTTACAAGACTGTGAAACTAAATTAAGGTCTAAACAGAAAAAGAATTTTGATAATCAACATGGTGTAAAATCTCTTAAACCTTTGAAAAAAAGAATTTTGATAATCAACATGGTGTAAAATCTCTTAAACCTTTGAAAATGGGTGATTATGTTTATATTAAGAATAGAAAAGAATCTGGTATTGTTAAAAGTAAAGTTAGTGACAGATCTTATTTAGTCTCAACAGATAGATTGTGTGATTTTAGAAGAAATAGATTTCATCTAAACAAATGACCAAATAATAACAGTATCCAAAATACTGGTTGTGCCAATAAAGATCCATCTAGTTCTAATAACTGTCAAACTATTCAACCTGTAAAGAATGGTCCAGATATTGTTTCAAACAGAAATACATGTAGACCAAAACGTGTTACAAAACGTCCAAACCGTTTTGATGATTAATCTCATCATTATAATATGTTGAATATTATGTGTTCATTCATATTATCTATATTGTAAAAAATTGTTATAAAGCACAAGGTAAGTGTGTCAAAGTTTATTATAAAAAAAAATCTGGCAGAGTTTAAAGTAACATGTAAAATTGTAATTTGATTATGTTTGTTTCCTTTTAAGAAAGGAAGATGTAGTGTTATCGCCTCTTGAACACTGTCTCTTAAACGTGACGTCATTATTGTTAAAGGGCTTTTCATCATGGCTTCCTAATAAACTGTTACGTCTAATTTGCTGTCTCTTTATTACGGCCAGTCCTGCACAATACACATTACAACATATTGGGTAGTATTGGGTAAATCATTCCACCCGGCCTTTTCACATCTACCGGAACTTCATATCTAAACTATTTCAGAGACAGTAGTTACAAAACGTTATAATTTGGCCTCAACCATAAACTTTTATAAAAGCATTTCTCCCTCTCAGTATTTTGATTACTTTATCATGTTCTGTTAGGAATACGGACGGCAATCGAGTGACATCATATTATTGACAACGGTCGTCTGCCGTCACTCACACGACATGGCCATGTTTGATCTGTAACCTGGTAACATTAAGTGATGGTGTCTGAATGACGGCTATGTAATAAACCTGTCAATCACTTACCAATTATTGTAAATGGTATTTGAATATGCATGATCTTCCTCCAAGTAGGACCAATGTTTTGAGTAAGAGGTGTTAATGAATAACATACAAATCAATCCAATGGATATGAATATAACCCGAGTGTATTGACCAGTTTCCCATAACCTTACATTTCTACAGATCATGTTTACGATCGGTCAGCGCCTGACAATCTAGGACTGGTGACCCAACGTGATTCGGTAACTTAAGAAACTACAACTCGTCACTATAATCAGATAACCGACAAGCCAACAGCCAAGATCGCCATTTTTATTTACAGCATTCAACCTTAAATAAAATTAAAAGATACCCGACCAACTTTAACAACGTGTAAGCATAAACAGTGCCAAGACCGTGTCTAGGATCACGCCATCGTGAATAAATGCCTATACCCGCGTCAACTCGGAATTTTGGGTACTTCATCTAAAGTTATATTCTTCCATAGAATTTAAACCATCCCGCACCACCTAACAATAATGGCCTACGCTGTTGAGATGGTGTGTGCCTGGTCCAGGTTAAACTGATTCCGTAGTGAATTCACGCGACTGTTACAATTACTGACACATATTAACGTTAAATAAAAAATACACTCGCAAAACAAACAAAACAAACCCCAAACCCCAAAAAACTTTAGTATTCGCCGTTTACATTTGATTTACAATCGCCAATAACGTCATCGGTGTTACATTCTATTGGAAATATGTGACCTGTGAAATTAGGATTAACTCGACTGTATTATGTAATGATCAAAGATCATATAATATCCTAATTGCATACGGACATGGTTTCACAAAGTTAATTAATCTACTTAAAAATGTAAATTTTTCAGTTCCTTTTTCTGTAGTTTTATCATTGTGTCGTCTTGTAGTTAGCCAATGAAAACGTAACTGTTGCAATCACGCCAAGACATTGCCAAGTGAAATATTATTCTATTTAGATAAAAACTTGATAAAAGCTATTATCGTGTAAAAATAACTCTAAAACATTAAGGGGTTAAAAAATATTTCAGTCCAAATCATTTGTTACCAAAGTGGTGAACGGGATAACAGATGATAAAAACTGAACTATTTTTAAAGCTTTCAAATTTAGTTTTTAGACTTAAATTGATCAAAACTTTATAGGAAAACAAATGTTTATCAGAGGTCTCCCGATTTACAAGAAATTCCCTAATGGAAATTTTAACTGAACAATAATAGATGCATGCACCTGTTGTTATTGAATGTAATACATGGAGACTACAAAAATCAAATATAGAACCCAGTTACAGGCGTTGTTTGCTGAATGCTGCTTGCATAGTGTAACCCGTGTAAACTTGGGGTAATATAGGTCGTAATAGCCCGCAACGATTTTGTAAAGAACCAGACTCACCCGTATAGTCGTTCATCATGTACTTTCTGTTTCAATATACAATGCCAGAAATAGTTTGTTTTAGTTTTACAAGTCTATATTCTGTTGCGAGGTTCTCCAGTGGCGAAGTTCTCACACACACACAAAATGAACAAATTTACTAGTTCGTCTTCCTTAGCTATATGCATCAAACTTGCAATCATTAATTTTGTCAACTTTCTATTTTGTTCGCCTCTGAAATATGATGGCACTTAATGCATAAATCGAAAGTGGACTTTTCATAAATATAATACGTGTGTGCGATAATAGTACATTTCATTTTGCACCGGTGTTACACCACCCGATCCGCCTATTATTAGCCTGCTAGTAGTAGAAAGTTGTTAGTCATTTTAACATGCTAGTAGCAGCGTCAAGGGCCGCCTCTGCACCACCAGGGGGCTGTTGTTAGCCGCTACAGTAACAACTAACAAAGTCCAGCCTTTCTTATCTACGAGTAGCAACTAACAAGGGCTGTATAGTTTTTATTTTCTCAATAAATATATCGGGACTTGGAAAACTAATTTTATTCCCATTTTCTGGTTATTTGCGGAATGCGGACTTCTTTAATAAATAACTAAATTACCTGTCGATCTCAGTTGTTATACCCATATTTTACGACGGCCAAAGTATTCATGAATCATACTAAAATAGGGATTATAGATGCGATTCTTCTTGTAGATTATCTAAGCCCTATCTTACTTATACCAGGAAATTGTATATTATTATTATCTACTGAACATTAAATTTCCTCCCAGAGGCTCCTTATATTCAGTTGGTTACTCCGCTCACATCTAAGACAAGTTTATTTGACTACAATCTATTGTATTCAGTTCAATCCACAACTTTCAAATGACAATCTGTGAAAATCTGAGGTGTTTAAGTTATTGTACATGTAATAAGACTGATGTAGGTCTAATTTCGGCAGTTATAACAAACACTGCATTGCATCCACTTCTGACGAATATTTCTAAATTGCTTTTTAATCAACCATTTTATAATTTGCTCCCTTTGTATAAGAGTATTTTGCTCGTCTCAATGAATGTTTTGGTACAATAAATTCTGATCTTATCTATCATCTATTCCAATTTTGTTTCTGACAAGTGTAGCAATAATGATTTGTGTTAATTGTATAAAAAAAAAACCAACGTAATTTGTCATTTCTCTTTAATTGTATCGAGCGTTATATTGTTATTCGTAATATGTCTTTTCAATCCTAAAATGTGAAAACATTTGTTATATGTAAATATGTAAATTCATCAAATCAATTAAAGTCCTAGAAAGATTTGGAATATCCTGATTCTGTAACAAATGTAAATTTATATTTTATTTCGGTCATTTTTTAAAATAGTGAGTTACTAGGGATTCGCCGTGGCCTAGATTCCGATTTGACTCTTAATGGGGGTATATAACCGTGGCTCTAACAGAGAGTTCTTCTTGTCAAACTTTTATATCGAACGCAGTCAATTTATTATGTCACGCAATTAATTATTATCTTTAATCCAGTCAAAACCTGGAACTATTTTGCGATATGGTTCAATTACGAGCGGTGACCTGGTTATGCGCTGCGTTTACCCGAGTAATTCACTTTCAGAATCTCATTATTCTGTTACCGATTTTATTAATTATATAAATTTAAAAAAAAACTGTTTAGAATTTTCTTATTTACAGAAGAAAAGGTGTAATGGGTCGAATATCAGACATTCTGAGATTAATTTGTTTATATCGTTAGATAAAGGAATAATGATGAGACTGAAAGTTTTAAAATTGAATTCATCGGGTTGACTGGAAAAAACGCGCATGTATATAGCCGTCGTCTAATCATTATGCTTTCTTGAAGTCAAAGAACACGTTGATTTGTTTCACGACCTATACAGTTTATTTAACGACCCTGCCAACCAGTAAGTATTTCATAATTGTTTATTAAATTTTGCTATAGGCCTACATTAACAAACATAGCCTACTTCCTCCCACACCCAGATGCGGTAGACTAGGCCAATTTCTGATTTCATGTTACAACAATGCTAGATTTATTATTGTTGAAGAAATGCCCTCACTGAAAAAGAAAAAAGTGAAGCAACATTTAGATATCATTTCTCGGTTTTTACAAAATAGATTGAATAGCTATGTAATATCTAGTTCAGAGCTGAACTATGTAATATCCAGGAGGAATAACAGGAGGAAAGCAAAAGGATATGTTATATTATATGAACTATTGCGGCTTTAGTATAGTGACTCAGCGATTCTAGATGCAAGCTCACTTTTAGTTACAGTAATAGGGGATCAAGGGTTTGATCCTGGTGTTGGCCAATAAATTGGCCCAGTAAGGCTCCCGTACATTTTGCAGTGTGGTTTCCGCTTGTCAGTGGTGCAGGAAACAGAGCCTGACAAGGAACAGTGTCTGCTATATTCAGTAGTTACTTTCGGAACGGTCTATCACGGGCGAAGACTTCTGTCAATTCCTGTCCGTTTTTAATAGGCTGCAATATGAAAATACAGCTCTGTTAGCCATTACGACAACCTCTGTTCTACGGCTATTTTGGAGTTCTTTCCTTCTATTTTCGCCGTACTTCTTTGTTTTCCCGCCACATAATAATATATATTATAATTATTATAATCCATCACCATTTTGATGTGTTTTGAATTGCAAAATTTTTTTTAAAAATAGTAGGGCCTATTGGATTATTGTAAACTTGTGTCAGATGTAGTGAGAAATTATGGCTTATAATAAAAGGTAAGGAATCCAAAACTGAGGTAGGATAGGCCAGTATTTTCTTATGGAAGAACAGGAATGGTCAAAGAATATTGTCCGTGAGATACAGTTTTGACATGAACTAGTCATTCAGATGGGACGATAAACCAAGTTCCCCTGTAAACGTTGGCATGCATGTACCGGTGGTAACTAAAATAACCTTTTACAGGTAGAATTTGAAATAAGAGTGGGGGGGGGATTTCTTCATACATGTACTAGTACACTTCATGTCGGATGTCCATCTTCATTATTCTCCGGTGTGGTTTCCCCTTGTCAGTGGTGCAGGACGGACGGTCTGACAAGGACAACTCTCTAGTCGTTTGGATGGGATAAAAAAATGAGGTCCCGTGTACACATTGGCATGGACGTAAAAGATCCCTTGGCAGTTGGAATTCGATTTAAGAGTAGGCCCTAGCTCCCCTGTCCACGCAAAATTCCCCTTATAGCACACTGCTATTTCATTTCCGTCTTCATTAGTCCGAATAATCCCATTTAAACTTTAATTCCGAAGAATCTTTTTGTTGTTTCCTACACTAGGGGGATTAAATGCAGAAATAATGGCATTAAACACCATTTTATTTTTTTAGTATAAATTGTCATGTACGTAATTTTGTCCATGCTGTTAGTCTATCTATCTATTTCATATAGCCTACTTTAGTGCCTTTTTAGACATGGATGGGAAACAGACGATCAAACGTAGGGAGGAGGGTGGCTGCTACATAAGCTTACCTTATATATAAAAAATAAAAACAATCCACGGTCCCAATAACTATTCCTAAGTACTTCATTAGTAAGGAAAGAGAGGTAACTTCTATGTTAATTTTGCAGATTTAATTTGTAAACGAATTAACTGCCACCCAGATTCTTTCCATAGGTTATCTGTACGAATTTACCAGCGCACAAAGACATTCCCCTTATATTATTGCGTGTTCAGACCTTGACATTGAACAGAATTGAATATCGTCTCAACGCAAAGGTAGGACAAATTCACCAGTTTAAAAACCACACCTGTACCTGTCTTTCGGGCATGCACAGTAAGTTATACCCGGCATGCGGAATTAACTCTAACCTTTAACCGACGATGTAACAATAGTTAAAGATACATTAGTTAAAATTTTTATAAAGAGTTGGCCATTCTTACTATAATAATTCAAAAATAGATGATAAAAAAAGAAAATGTTGAAAAATTACCTTGTTCTGAACGGAATTGTCACTGTTGGAAGTTTGGACTAGAAATAGGCATCAATTGTGTCTGCGTCGTCTATGAGAATTGGCGATCGTTTGATTGACAGACGGTAACTCCACCCACATTTTCTCGATTATCAAGTAACATGCTCAATGGCTATGGTAGCGTCACTTGGTAGGCCTTTCATCACCAGTTTCCGGTAGTGACATCAGCGACTAACGGTAAACGTTAGCTTGTTCCGCCATTTATTGATTTAATTTTAAATGGACGACTGTTTAAATCCAAACTGTATCCAAGCCATACGTTGGTCTACAAAGTTGATTTTGAGCTTGTCGTGTAAATAAAGGTCTAATTAATAATTTCTATAACATCTGAAGCCTAAATAAAGACTTGCAATAGGCAGATTTAGCTCTTGCTTAATGTATGTTTAAACATGTCTGGCGTATAGTATGTGTGAATGCAACACTATTCGGTCTTCAAATCCCCTGAAATTTTCAACTAATTTGAATATAAGCTTCTGAATGGGCTACCAGAAGGAAATAAACAACTGACTTAAGGCCATTTATTTTACAATTTTCTCAAGCTAAAAATCAATTGGGGGATGTTTAAATTGACTAGAAAAAAGATCAGGCAATTCCAATTCGGGGCAATCTACAATGTACAATGACATTGATGCATCTCAAGACAGTTTTAGTAAACTGTAGGCCTAAACTACTCTAATTCTGAATGGGCCTTTTGTGTAGTGAAGTGAAGGTTGACCAATGAGGTATTTTAACTATATTAGTGTACATGGCAGTAACTAAATATTTTTACATATTATGATTTATTTATACTTATTAGAAGGAGATTTGGGGAAAAATACAGCTCCTTAAGCAGCGAAGAGACACAAGAATGTATTGATGTTGGATGTTTAAGTTGAAAAAAAAGCAGACTAAAGGGCTTCAGCGTAAGTGAAATGATCCAAAAAAGAACTTGGGGAAATCAGTTTTTGTGATTCTTGTATTGTGAACTCTCTATCAGCGCCACTATGTTATGTTCTATTTTGATGATTATTGCTCTCCATAATCAACAGTAATAGTCGAGTAGTTTTGTATACTTGGCTGTCCATAACGCCCAGCCTCGTTCTGGTTTATGTTATTATTCTAATAAAGTTCTAATCAGAAAAAGTCGTCCTTAATTCTTCTTATACTAAGAACTCGCGTGGTGGTTGAGTTAATTACAACCCTGATAACATCTCCGAAGAAGTATCAATTGTAGTTTTAGTCCTAGGAAGATATCAACAAGGATTTTAGACATCTGATTGTGAATTTTGTAAACATAACTTTTCTACTTCTAGCTACGGAAAATTCCATTCATTCACATCACAGCACGCTCTCACTATTTCACTATGGCGAAAGCTCCTAAACCCTGGAAATTACAGGAGGAGGAAACCCTCTCATCATTTGACAGTCGTCTTGTTTATTATATGCAGCAACAAGATAAGAGATTGCTAAATTATTAGTGGGCCTTGACCCAGCAGACGATCAGGCTCCAGTTGTGTGGCAAAAAGAAATAAGTGAAAACCCAACCCGTAATTTTACAGACGACGAAGAGGACACACCTGGTTCTCTCACAGCAGCGCAAAAGGCCAAATCACTGAATGATATGCTGGGGTTTATTTCCGAATATTCCCCACCGCTTTTAGCTCATGATATCAAAAAGGCATCTACCAGCTTTAAAAATATTTGCCAGAAAATACGCAAATATTATGGATTTAAGCAAAGTGAAGCGCAATTCATGAAATTTGCTGAGATTGCTTGGGAGACAGGCGAAAGACCTGAAAAATTTTACCAACGTGTTGTTGCGCACTTACAGGACAATTTACTACTCAGGATTCACAACTTGTACATAATGGGGAAACCCCTGTCCGTAACGAAATTATGTCCCCTTCTGTGGAACGTTTGGCTGTTCTCAAATGGATGGACATGATTCATCCTGGCCTTCCTGCCTTAGTCAAACGAACATTTGCTTATGATTTGCAACGAATGACATTAAAAGACATGCGACCTCAAATAGCTGACGCCATTGACGGTTTTCTAGAGGAATTAAAACAAGAGGCTATTGGATCGGCACGTGCTCGTGTGTTTCAAAGAAATTTCTTACCAACTGGAACTCGACCAATTAGACCTCCACAAACACCTCGACCACCTATATCCGCTCGACAATACCAACAAACTAATAATGAAACCTGTTTTATATGTAGGGCTGCGAATAGGCGTAGCCAAGGTCATTCTTTTATGGAATGTAATTATTTATCTGAAGTTGAGAAAAATTACATTGCTAAATCCTCCCGCGTCTCATCGGTCGACGAGGGTACTGAAATCAATGCCGAAGATGCGCTGGAAACATTAGATATCAATGATGACACAGCTGCCTGTGTAGATGAAAGTGAAAGTACGCCATTGGATACAATTGTTGCCAGGGTAACCATGGCAGCCTCGCCTACTTTTGATGTATTTTACGGCCCTCATCCTGTCAGTATCACTTGTGATTCTGGGACCACATCATCCCTTATTAAACTCTCAATTGCTAATACCTTATCTGTTCCAATACTGTCAACCAAACACACAGCAAGCCAGGCCGATGGTAAATCAAAATTAACGATCATTGGTGAGATTCATATCATCGTGACCCACGGTGCCATGCAATTAAAATTGGACGCTTTAGTTGTTCAAGACCTCAATGCGGAAATTTTAGGTGATATGTCCTTTTTGAAACAAAATAACATTGTTTTAGATATTCCTAATGACTCTATTCGTATAGGTAATCAAGTAATACAATATTATTTCTCCAAAGCAGTCGCAAATTCTGCCGTTGTTCGCCGTACTGATTCGTTTTTACTGCGTGCTAATGTATCTAAGGTTGTTCATCCTGGCGCAGGATTTATTATTCAAAGCATTATGCATTTTTCAGAGAACCGGTTAACTAAATTTCAACAATTTCCCCGAACGATTGCTATGGCCATTACGATTGATTAGTGTATTTAGGTGTAGTGTATTTCTGGTGAAAATGGGACCCATAGATTTTGGATAGCAATTTCTGTTTGGTTTGAACTAACATGATAAGAACATATGTTAGAATTAGACAATGTTTACTACATGTATTTCGTTATCTCCAATCAGACGTATCAACAATCTGTTCTCAAATGGATAATAGGTCTACATCTTAGCTTTGCAAAGTTTTAACAGTACCGTGTCACAGGAGAATTTCCAGCTGCATGAAAGGTCATGTCGTCTATATTCAGTACCCCCCGCGTTGTCATTTTTAGATTTTAATGGCATTTACATTAATATTGGAGCCTTTGAGAAAAACATCCTGGTTGATTTTCAAGTGATCTATATTATTATTATAATTCATGCTAATCACATAATGTGATGGTTTGTGCACTGTATGTAACATAAATTCTGACAGAACTATATGATATCATTGTAGGGAATAATGAAATCTATAGATCAGAATACTAGAAGGAAAATGGTGCAGGCGAAATTTCAAGATCTGTGGATTGAGCTTAATAAAATGTATTCTCTAAATAGAGCTTTCGAATAAACCATTTTTTTTACAGACAGTTGAGTTGGGGATAATGTAACAATAAAGAACTTCTATCTTTGGATCTTGTTATTTCATTATTACAAATTTTGAATGTATATACATGCAACATTTTATTTTATATGTTGAAATATTGTATATATTATCGAAAATTGTGATAATTGTTTATTAGTTTTAAAATATCTAGACTGTGATATTTGTTTTAATCATTATTCAATATGCGAATACCGAAAGTCTTAATATGATTTGGTAAAGATGCTATTTTCGTAGCATACTGCAGGGCCAGTTTATCACGTCTGTTGTGCAGTGAGGCTCATGCGCCTCCAGGTATAAACTGTCCACTGGGATGTATGAAATGCTCCTAAACTGATTCTAAGCCCTGGTTGTGTATAATGTCGAGCTCTTTCAGATAAGACTCGCGGCAAACCCATACACAATACACCCATAATTGAGTTTTGATCTTATTAGTGCTCGATATAGTCTAAGCAAGACATTGCGGTCTGCTCCCCAGTCAGTATTTGACTCTCATTATGTCGAGGACTTTCAGACATTTCTTTTTGAGGCTTTTAATGTGGGGAATAAATGTTAATTTCTTATCAAATATCAACCCAAGAAATTTGGTTTCATCCACAACTGGAAGGCGATCCAGAAATCTGGATGCAAACCTCTTTTCTGACAGACATGCATGCAGACAGTCTTGGATTTCGAAAAAAGAAATCCAATTTCGGTTGCCCAGGTCTATTGAACCATATCACATCTGAAAGTCATCAACAAAAACAGCACCGTTTGTACCTGGTTTAAGGCACGCTTGGATGATATTAATTGTTATTGCAAAGAGTGTTGGAGATAAAATACTTCCTTGAGGAACTCCCATTTCCTGAGGAAATGGGTCAGATAATATTGATCCCAGTCGTACCTTAATGACTTATCTTCTAGGAAATTTTTAATGAACATAGGTAAGCGACCTAGTAGGCCGAGGTTATGGGGGTCATGTAGTATCATAAGCTTTCTCCAGATCGAAAAATATTGCAACTAAATGTTGCTTCTGGATGAAAGCGTCCCTGGCGATCGTTTTAAATCGAACGAGGTGATCAAGAGTGCTCCTTTGGGGCCGAAATCCACATTGGAGATCAAGTAATGAGGTTGTTGGACTCAAAGTACCAAACAAGCCGTCGGACGATAGTTGGTAGGATTCGTATCATCTTTATTGTGGCTTCATGCCATGAAGGAGGGAAATTCCCATCAACCCAAATCCAGTTAAAAGATCGAGTAAGATTAAGAGTGTTGGAAAAGGTAAATGTTTCAAAATCTGGTAGTGTATTTCATCTGCACCAGTTACAGTGTCCTGAGCTCGCTTTAGCGAATCACGAAGCTCCGCAATGGAAAAATGTATCAATGTATCATTAATCATTGCGGCACTTGAAATTAAGTCGCCTTTTCTCCTGTTGTTGTTTAATGCCCCGAAAGGCACCAGAGGAGAAATTGGATGATGAATTGAATGAAATAGTACTGTCCATAGAGTTAGCAATATCAGGAAATGTTGTTAAGGTGTTATTATCAACATTTAGATGGTTAACTGATAATACACTACCTTTAATCTTTGCTTGGCGTATGGTTCTACGGGCCTTCGTCCGGACCATTTGGTATGCCGCAATATTCTCCATGGAAGGGTGGTTCTTAAGTCGTCTAAGGCTGCAATCACGCTCTTTAAGTGCGGATTTGCAATCATCGTTATACCATGGTTTATTGAAACGTTTTGGTTCGGTCGTGGTTAGTTACATCTTGAAAAAATTGAAGTGAATAAAGCCATGGGCTCATCCGCATCTCCTAACTCTTTTACATCAAAAGAGAAGAGACACAAAGATTCAAAAAGAGCCCTATACGGGTGTCCTCTGGAACAACTGTACAAATGAAAAGTGTGAACAGTTAGAAAAACTCCATCTGGATGCAATTTGAACAATCACCGGATTACCAAGAGGCACTTCTCACCAGGTATTACTTAAAGAATCTGACTTCACCTCTCTTTCTTATAGGCGTCTTCAACATAAATTAGTAATTTTCTATAAGATAATGAATAATCATGTTCCGATTTCTCTCTCAAATCTTTTACCACCTCAAATTTCATCACATCAATTGAGAAACTCTGACAATATTAAACAAATAAATTGCAGAACCTCACACTATCAAAATTCTTTTTTTTCCGTCAGTAATCATAGATTGGAATAATCTTGCTAGCGACATACGAAAATTACGAACGCTATCACAATTTAAATCTAAGCTTAGGCAAAATAATTCTGTACAGCCAGCACCCGAACTCTATTGTATAGGCAATAGACAAAATCAAATTATTCACTGTAAATTAAGAAATCTCAAAAGTGATATAAAATTTCACAAAATGTTAATGCATTTATCAGATGACCCTCTTTGCCATTGTGGAAATGCTATAGAGGATTGTGAACACTTTCTCTTTCATTGCCCCAGATTTCTAAAAGCTAGAAAAGAAACAATTGATAAACTTCCGATGAAAAACAAAAACAGCCAATCCTTACTTTTCGGGCAAAAAATTAATACATATGATGAAAACGCTAAAATATTTAAAACTGTTCATAAATACTTGGATATTACAAAACGTTTCTTTTCGTAATCATACAAATTTTACAGTTATTGACGTCAGTGCGGCGTAAATAGCGTATCCTTTTTTATCTATATTAAATGAAGCTTAAAATGTCATAATTACTGAATGGTTACTTTTTTCCCGACTGACATAAGCCTAATAAGGATTTAAGTGTATGTGGTTCAGTTCTATTAAATTTAATATGATGAAGACGACAAACAAATAAAAATAATTAAAAAAACGTTTGTCGGTGTGGTGTGGATAGCATCCCCTGCCCCCTTTATTTATTTATTTTCTTTTTATATATCATCTAAATTGTACATAATGTGTTTTATATTGTATATTTGTATTAATATTATGACTGCCAGTTGCAAATCTGTTAAAGATCCGTTTTAAGGAAACGATTTTATATAAGCTGATAATGCTTGTTATCGTATCCTATACTTATTATATAAATTTTTGTAAATTTAAATGAATAAAATATTGTTTAAATAAAAAAAGAGCCCTATCAGCCTTATGCAACTTCCATCTCTGAGGTCTTTCGACCGGAGAGGGACCATTGTTATCTATTAAGATAAGAAAGTGGTCGCTACCACACGGATCGTCGTTTACTTTCCATGTAAAATCCTGAAATTGGAATGGAGAGCAAATAGTGAGATCGAGGGAAGAAAAAAGAAGAAGCTGTGACAGGATGTAGATAAGTAAACGATTCGTCATTTAATAAACACAAATTATTAATGTTAATGAAGTCTGCTATTTGTTTATCTCTGTTGTTATCATCTGGACTACCCCAGAGGGAATGATGACTATTGAAATCTCCTGTAAGTATAAATGGGAGAGGAAATTGTGCAACAAGGTAATCAAAATCTCTGGTATGTAAACTTGGTAGAAGGAATAGGAATATTATGTAGAGTCACTCTGACTGCAACTGCCTGCAAAGAGGAGTTGAGGGTGACTCTGTGGGATATCTCCATTAAGTATAACAGAAACACTCCCATGAGCTCTACCATCATTGATTGAATATTGATAATAGCTTACAAAGCGTCTAAAAGACAAAATGTCAGAATTTCTTAGGAAAGTTTCCTGTAGACAAATAGCTAAAGGTTATTGTACTTTTGAATTAATATTTGGACTTCATTAAAATTTGGTTTTAAACCACGACATTTCCATTGAATAATGGAATTTAAAATTGTCAGTGACTGCTTACCATGAGGGTCCGTGTGGGCATCCATTACGGTGATACCGTCCATCAGATCATCCCCATATCTAGTATAGAGAGAGAGAGATATGGTCTTTTGAACATTTTCCCCTTCTCTCGAAACTTTGCTAATTAGTCTTTCTTTGATGAAGAATTATCCTTTGACTGCGATCCTGACCCGGTAGAACTGGAATCAAGGATGACAGTTTCAAGGGGAGGCGAGGGAGATAACTCCTTGCCGTTTTGGGAAAAGGTGTTAAAAATAATCCCAACAACTTCAGATTGGGGCAAGGAATATGAACCCTCGCCAATCAAAGAATTTTAAATAGCTTCGGTCGAGCTCTCACTTGTTTGAGAGGAGCTCGATACCTCTTTATTATGATCTGATGATATATTGTTAGGCATGTCTACTTGATCTGGCCAGGTTATGTCTGCCTGAACAGATATAGATTTGGTAGAAACTTTAACAGCACTAGCGAAAGATTTCCCCGGTGGTGCAATGGGAAAATTTGTCGAAAGTTCTACTTTCTTTCTAGCACCAAAGTATGATATTTTCTGTTCAGACATGGTCTGTTGGGTTCGTTTCTCTGTTTGCCAAATAGGGCATTCGCGAGTGTAAGCAAAGTGCTTACCCTTCCAGTTAACACAACAAAAATCTGCCCTGCAGGTAGCACCTTCGTGGCCATCATGACCACAACGAGCGCAGGTGTCTTTACCTCTGCAGACGGTTTTACTGTGTCCAAACTTTGACATTTATAACAGCGAAGAGGGTTAGAAATGTACGAAGTAAGAGGTATATTTAAAGTAGCTAAGTCTCTAACTCAATATCATACAAAGTCTTACACGTTGAAAACACGAATTATTTGTCAATTCAAATCAACATTGATGTTGTGATCTTACCAGGAAAAGGTAGGCTTCTGATATCCAATATTTAAGACAAAATAAACATTTTACCATTGGTACACGAATCGTGTACCATAGTGCGTTTAATCGTCATCTGTAACAAGTGACCAGAAAGAGCGAGACTAGACATATTCCACAACTCATGTCAGACGCGACGCCATAACTTGTCTGGAGAACATGCGCAATTAGACTGGAATAACCAGACGCTAGAAATTTCTATTCGGTTGAGACTCATACCGTATTTCGCTGTACCTAACTGATTTGAAATTAGAGTAAAAACGGAAACAATTGAATGTAAATCAGTTCATATACAATCCGATTACATTATTATATGCGTTGCGACCCATTTGGGTCAATTTCCCAAATATTAGCGATTTAGCTCCTTTAAATAACCTGCCTTGAGAGTCTTTGGAGTGTCGGGACGATTGAAAGTGAGGATATGGGTACTTGTTGAAATCACCTTATCTCCTCGTCGTACACTAATTCTTTTAACATGTGAAACGCCTGGAGATGAAAGGTATTGTACTATTTCATCCTCACTGCTGCCTTCAAGATCCCGGGGGTCACGGTGGCTAAGTGGGTAAGACGCTGGCATGCTAGCCTGGAGATCGAGTGTTCGATCCCAGTATTGGCCGAGAAAGTTCATCCAGATTTTCCGGCGGGGTTCCTCCTTGTCAGTGATGCCGGAGGGATGACCTGACAAGGACAGATGTCTAGCAGTTCGTGTACACATTGGCGTGCACGTAAAAGATACCTTGACAGTTGGAATTCGATATAAAAGTAGGCCGTAGTACCGCTGTCCGGGCAAAATTTCCATACACTAGTGTATGGGGTATGCACGTCTTCATTAGCCAAGTTTGGAGCAGAATAGTAGGACGTTTAACTCCATATCTTTTCATTTCAAGATCCCGGCAGCCAATTACTCTTCTACTTGAATTCGGTCATCTGTGGGGAGACACCTTAATAGGAATGTAACGGTGATATATTCACTTGTTACCTCTAGAGGGACCACAAGCTAAAAACGCAATTTTTCATACAATATATAAGGGCCATAATTCAGGAAGTTACGATCCGATGTGCGCAAATACCGCACGGATAAAAGATCTTTGGGTTATAAACATGTATTTAAAGTGTCCACAGCCTTGATATACCATATTTTTTTTACAGAATTTGCGTACGAGGGGCGGCCATTTTGTCCGGCAGTTTTGGTCCTATTTTCACGAAATTTGAACTCAAGCGTCATTACAGTGTAATGGTGATATAAAAATCGGTTTTATAAATCGGATAATAATTGTGACCTCTAGAGGGACCACAAGCTAAAAACGCGATTTTTCGTACAACCAGGGGCCATAATTCAAGAAACTACGATCCGATATGCGCAAATATCAAAAGGAACCAAGATCTTTTGGTTATAAACATACATTTCAAGTTTCATCAAAATCTGATAGAAATTGTGACCTCAAGCTAAAAACGTGATTTTTCGTACAATCAGGGACCATGGTCTCTTTGGGAGATAGACCTATATTTGAAGTTTCGTCAAAATCGAATAAAAATTGTGACCTGTAGAGTTTCCACAAACAAACTATGGACGGACGGACTTACGGACGGACAGGGGCGACGACAATTATACGTCCACATGAAAATGTGGGCGTATAAAAATATATATGCAGATCAAGGGAAAATGCAAGGGTCGTTCGAAGTGTCGAGGAACCAGACACCCAAACCCTCCCTCTTATCTACCTAAAAAATGTTCTCTTATGTTAGAAATAAAAGTATTTAAGCTTACTAAGAATAGTTTACTAAAAGCACATAAATTCATAGTCCAAAACTGCTTTGACGCTTTCCGTTCGGCGCACTTTTGTTGTGTCCTTTAATAAATAATCAAAATGAAAACATTTTGGCCTGGGCTTCCGGGTCTTTTACGGAGAAAATAGGTCTCCAAAGCGCTAACAGGGCCTCTATAAAAGCATTTTATATTACAAATCACAAACATAAACCACTTTATTCAGATGTCATTCTCAATTATCTAAACCCTGGAAATAGCGTGCAGTCAAATGCATATCGTAGAGAGTTGATCAAGGGGTATAATTCAGGAAGGAAATTATCTAGCCGGGATAATTGAGACTTCAAAGATTAAAGGAATCAGAACATTTAAATAGCACGAAAAACTAAATATCAATAAATTCAACATGACGAACAGTACTTGTCCGAAAGATGTTACTTTGAAATGAAAATCTGTGGCGTGCAGTTAAATTGGCGGTGTTGAAGTTCCTACTTTATAAACTCAGACGCTCTATATTTTCTCCATCTTCATTAGATTGTACGATAATAAACTATATACGCTACATCTGCAAACACCCATAATTTCGCTCAGAATAAAGTAATTTGAATGAAATTTTCAATATAAATATTCATTATTCATTATGTATGTTTGCAATATAATAGCAAGAACGGCCAGCTCTTTATCTAAATTTTACAAAATGCATCTTTAAACACGCATTTTCTTTTAATATTTTGAAACGGTTAGTTCGCCCCAACGCAACACTTTATTTTGGGTTGATTGAAAAAGGTTCAGCACTCTTAAAGTTGCCCGTTCAATTATTAAATCCATTGAAACATGTTGATAATTTTTAAAAAAATCCACGCATCACGGGGTCGTAGCTGCTTATGTGTCAGACATGGCCATGACGATACAAATAATGTTTATCTAGTGAACACGCAATAAAAGTTCTGGTATAAATTCGAACAACTGCATGCCAGCTTATATCGATTCATATGTTGATGATGAGTTTCAAGGAGGAAATGATACTGGGTACTAAATTATGCTCCCATCACTCAGTTATTTTAGTATTGCGCCGTTTTGGAAGTGAAACTCTTTATACCAGTATTTGCTCTATGTTAATATACAAAGTGATATATATCTTAAATCCATATCTTATACAACAAATACTTATAAAAATTATCTAAAAGAAATGCTAGAAATATAGATTATACGCCTTCTCAATATAAGATCTTATAACATGATATAAATAGATAGAGTACGCCATCACAGCATAAATCTTTGTTTCTCATATTATAAAAACCGCTAAACAGATGCTGTAAACTTTTTGTATTTAATCAAAACCAATTTAAGGATACATTATGGGAGATTAGATAAAGTGCTGGCAGTTCTAATTATAATAGTTATTAAAAACTATAGATAGTGTAAAGAGAACTTTCTCAAAATTTCAGTCAAATTGATCCACTCTGAACCGAGATTTTAGCGATTGAATTTTCTGCCTAGCCTCAGTGATCATTACTAAAGTCGGTGCGATAAAAAAAACTCTCGATTGTCCATTTCATGACTAAATTATGAATGAAAGTTGAGCAGCAGACCGGGTTATTATCCAGTAAATATCGCAGGTTAGCGTTGACATCGAGAGTTGATTATGGCCTGGATAAGTCAATTGATGTCTAATTAATAATTTAGACAACATTTCAGACCTAAAGAAAGACCTGCCATAGGCAGATTTAGCTCTTGCATAATGCATGTTAATATGATGCGTATTGTAGGACAAATTAGAAATTTCCCTGATTCTAATTGGTCGAAAAGTGTGGTCGAATGGACAATAACCCCCTCTAAATTATCAAGGCGAATTGCTGCGGTTTTTTTTTCATTTTTGTGATCAATGATCTTCCTCAGCTCAAATCTTTATTGATAAATATCTTCAAGAAATTCGGCACACATGACCATTTTCAAACATCATCTTTTATGAAAACACATTCCAGAAATACATAAAACAGTAGAAATTAATTAAAACCGTGTTCAGGTATCCAAATACATTCTTAACTAGACAGTAACAGTATTGACAATTTCTTTTTCTTTTTTGGTAGGCTAGCTTCACTCACCAATGTTGACTTAATCAGGTGGATTTTTTTTAAATCACGCTTTGATCAAATTCTGACTAGCATGATCTGCCTAACAATGAGTCATTAGTTACCAATAAATCGTTTGAAAATATAATTAGGAAGTCGAAAATAGCAGCTGAAATATAGGCATAATCAGATTATGCCAAAATTGACATTTGTTGACAACACGTCAGAACAGTAGTCTATACATCATGCCTCACACTGGCTTTCGATTTTTTTTCCGCCAATATGGATGATAATTTTTATATAAAAAAAATTGTTCATATTTTTTCTGCCAACTGGAATATTTTATCTGCCAAAAATTTTAATGTGTGATAAAAACACCTAACAATTTTATGTCTCAGCTAGGCTTATTATAAAACAGTTACCGATATATACAATACAATATACAACAGCTTTAAAAAATCTGTCTTTACATAATAGATAAGCAAAGTTTGGATTTAATTAAGATCAGATTTTTATTTTTGGTGACTTTAGTCTATTTGAACACCGTAGTGCACAATATATTTTCAGTATTTACACGTCAAATCTCATCCAAGGATTGCCAATTTTCTATAAATTTATGTGTTGCATGCACAAAGGGCCTATTGTTATTTTCAGGTCCCGTAAAGGTATCAGAATCTGAATCCCTGATAGAATGGTATAAATTTCAATTATAATATAATTGTTAAGAGATGCTTACAATATACTCGTCGTTAACTTTTAGAGCATTTCGGCGACGGTAATATGATACAAATAGCGAATTATTTTCTCGCTCAAGAATCGTCACTATTCAACTCGTTCTTACGTTTTCGACCAGTGGTGATATTATAATTTGAAATAATGATATCCGATAGGCATGCTTGTATTTTTACATGCCGTATATGAAGCCACTGTAAACGAATTCAGCTATCAAAATATTTAATTCTCAACGCATAGAACTGTCGGCCATTTTGATTACATGTATTATACTTTTTTTAAAGACGAAACGAAACATCAAATAATCACCGCTTGGATTGATCATTAGGGGTAAATTGTGACTTGAATGATTATCTCTTGAGGTGAGAGGAAGTGTTAGCGCGTTGTACTGGAGTCGGCCAACCGTGGCGTGTTTGGACTTGTACGTTTAATCAGTCTAGTGAAAATATAAGATGTCCTTCGAAAGTTTACTTCAGTATTAGATGATGGACCTATTATGAATCAAATTGTTCAATTGTTAACTAATATAGATTTAAGAATGAAAAGGTTAGAACATATAATGGTTAAGATTGGAAATATTGAGTCACTGTTAGCTAGGATGAAGAGCAAATATTGGTGATAGATAGTGATCTTAAAACTATAAAAGAGAAAGATAAAGACCAGAGGCCGGTTGCTCAAAACTAAGTTATTTTAACGATCCGTTAGAGTTTAACGGATCGTTATCTTGGTAACTTGTCGTTTGTTAACTGTCTGTTAAATTTCTGTTGCTGGAAAGTCAATTTCATTATCCGTTAGCTAACGGATTCATTAAAGTTAATCCAAGAGACTACTGTTTGTTCATTGGGTGAATTTTAAAGTTTTGAATTCAATGTACATGTATAACAACTTCATAGAAGTTAGTATTAACAAGAAACTGAAGACAGTGAGACAACTAACTGTGCAGTCTGTTCACAAAACTTGATTAAAGACAAAAAGATAACTAGAATTTACTACAGAAAACACTAAAGAATACTTTATTTTTTCCTTTAGAAATTTTAGCATAAATCTGTAGGAAAAATTATGGGATTTGCACTACAGAATTATGGGGCCATTATTTCCTACAGGCCACCAAAATTCTGTAAAATAGTATAGAATTTTATCCTATAGAAAATGGAATAGGCCCGAATCGCCCAACCCTCTAGAATGTTCTATAGAAAATTACATAGGTACAATGTAATCTATGACTTTTTGCTACAGCCAACTAATGCCACCATTAAAGGGATAACGGAGACCAACACCTCCGTTAAATATAACGCCAAGTTAACTACACGTTAAAGTTAACGGGGCTTCCAGCAACAACCTTTCTCTCCGTTAAAGTTAATGATCCGTTAACTCCGGGATGATAGCCTGAAGAATATCAGTAATTTATACATAGCAACCATTAGAATCCTAGGCTAGACATCACTGTCATAGTTTTATAGGTCATTTTGAGGATGTAAGTACAAACTGCAGTTGTGTGAACAAGAACTAGCTACAGAATTTTGATAACAGCCTGCAAATAAAATAATAATGTCGGAAAACTTAAATGAAACTCCCGAAGCGAAGTCATCTTTAGACTCGGATAGCAGGCCGGAATTATTTCAATCAGGACACACCCCGCTGCTCAAAGGACTAATTTTCTTTCTTTTTTTAAAAACATTAAAAATATTTTTTTTTGTCGATATCCGAATAACATATCTTTCATAATTCATTTACCAGCAACTCGAGACTCAAGTATATTAAATTTGTAGGAAAGCAAGGACTCCCTAAATCTATTGAGAATAATTTGAAAAATGAACAAAAGCACGTCGTGGCCAAATAACGACTTTTTAAAATGGGTGTAAAAATGTCGTGTCTCGTGTTCTAATCGTTCGTTCGTTCTTGGTGTTTAACATCTGCTTCCACATAAGTGATATCGCAGACAAGACATAGGAGAGCCGAAGCTGATTCCTGTTTTTTAGAATATGATTTTGCAATCTTTCCATTTGGCCTTAGGCCATGGATTTGGTTAAGTGGGAAGTTCTTCCCTTTATTTAATATAAAACATATCGTTTGGTAGATGATCTCGTCTGCTTCTGGATTGGTAGATGTCATCGTTTTAGTGTTTAGGTGCCAGGCCCGTCTTATCGTGGCCTCCCCTTACTCCACTATCCCGCTCTCTGGGTTTGGTATCAGTTTTATTTGCGGAATAGTGTTTAGGTGCCGAGTTCGTCTGACCGTAACTCCCCCTTACTCCACTATCCTGCTAGTTTGGTAGATGTCATCTTTGTGGGGTTTGTGTTTAGGTGCCAGGCCCGTCTTATCGTGACCTCCCCTTACTCCACTATCCCACTCTGTAGGTTTGGTGTCTGTTTTTGGTGGAATAGTGTTTAGATGCCGAGTCCGTCTGATCGTGACTCCCCCTTACTCCACTATCCTGCCAGTTTGGTATAAATCCCCTATGTAGTTTAGTGTTTAGATGCCGGGCCCGTCTAACCGTGACCCCCTCTTACTTCACTATTCTACTTAGTCCAACTGTCTCCATTAGGGCGTGGATTTGTTCGAAGATTTGCAGTTTCAGATCTGGTCTCGGGAAGAGTAGGTTCTTAGTGTTGAATGGTATGTTGTTGGTCTCCATTGTTCTCACTAGTTCCCTTCTCTCCTCCTCGTATACCTCGCAGTCTACCAGGACATGGTTGGTGGTACATTCTTCTCCGCACTCACAGATGATGACTTGGTGTTTGTAGTCTCGCAGCCGCTCTTTCACCCTTAGCTTCGATATAAGTCTACAAATATCTCTTCTAGGGTGATTGAGTGTTGTCTTTGTGTAGATCTTGTCATCCAGCCGGAATCTGTATGTGTCAAGTTCAACTAGATTTAATTCCCAGATTGAATTGACCTGTCTTTTGACCATACTGTAGATTTCCGTGGTGCTGTAGTCTATGGTGGGGAGTGGTGCTGTGTCCTTGAGACCTTCATTGGCGAGTCGATCTGCCTCCTCGTTTCCTCTAATGTTGACATGTGATGGAATCCACACGAGTTCTACTTTGCTTCCCTTCTCTAAAACCCTCTGGTACAGCTGCCTGATTTCCAAAATGACTTCTGGTCTTGAGTCCGAGTTGTCATTTTGGATTGAAATCAGACTGCTCAGAGAGTCGCTTGGAATGACGAACTTACTAGTCTTTTGATGGGAAATCCATGATATAGCGTCACGAATGGCCACAAGCTCTGCAGTGTACACCGAACAGTTATTGGGCAGTTTCCTGCTTATTCCCTGTTCCCCGTTTGGCAGGTATATTCCAAACGAGCTGGTGTGTTCTAATGATTCAAGCATGGTTAAATGGACACCTCCTCTAGGACAATTCGTCCCTGAACAATTCTTCCCCAGACAATTCGTCCCGGACTATTCGTCCCCTAGGACAGTTTGTCCCTGAACAATAATAATGGTAGTTCCATTATCAAAAACTGAATTAATCTTTACTTTTTATCCTAAATCTCAGTTTTGATGCTAGTTTTACATCGTTTTACATTTAGTATTAAATCTAGGCCTTAACTTAATGGCTCCTGAAGTTTTTTCTGGCTAATTGATATGCATATAGTAATCAGCTATGATCAGTGACACCTTTTGTGAGTTAGAGAATCCATTTATCCCTTCACTATGGGTATTGTCCATTGTCAATACTGCACTTGACTTATAAATACGAAACAGGAAGTGTTTATCTCCCAATTGAAGCATACTAACAAAGAAAGCTCGACATGACGTCAATTAAAACTAATTTAACTGTTATGGATTTAAGGTGGGGCGCTTTCTTTATGGATCCGTAACTTACTACCTTATTGGTCGCTGTCGATCACTGGATATGACGTCATATACAGGAGCGCAGTTATTGACATAGCCAATTATAATCAGAGGAAAGTGCTGAATTTGTCCTAGTCCTAGAGAAAGGAAGCACGTTATAGCTATTATGGATCCCATCACACACGGGTTGGCTTGAGAGTGAAGGGACACAGCACAATTTCGCAACGTCAACTGCAGCATATCTGAATCCGGGTACGGAACAATTCGTCCCCGGACAACTTGTCCTCTGAAAACTCGTTCCCGGACAATTTTTGCCCCAGGACTATACGTCCCAAGATAATTAGTCTCCTAGGAATATTCGTCCCCTTGGACTATTCTTCAACGGATAATTCATCCCCGAGGACACTTCGTCCCAGGATAATTCTTCCCCTAGGTCTATTCGTCCCCTAATTATGATTAACAGCTAATTCTAAAGAAATTGTAGTTCAAACTTCCAAGTTCAGATCTTCGAACTGATCCACGGAATAATGACAAGAGTCGGACTATGAAAATAGATATGTGCGTAGGTTAGAAGATAAAAAAAACACACCTACCAATCTAGAATAGAGATGCATATAAGCCAACATAAATGCTTTCTCTATGATCCACCACCAATTGGGCAAATCAGCTGACCCTTTTCTTAAGGGTACCCGAGTTTGTAAAATCTCGCAGGTGGTCACGTTGTAAAATATATTACTACCTCAGAATGATTTGGTATTCGCTTGAGATATTTCCACAATCGCAGGAAACCGCATCATAATGATAGTCATAATAAACCAGAGAACAACATTTGTACTAATTCATACAGAATTCAGACATAAAAAGAGGGGGTGCAGTCGGTACATAGCTCCGGGCCCCATAAATATCTGTTTAGTTTTTAACTTACTTCGTCATGGCCGGTATTCGTACCAGAAACGATCAATTGGGATGTATTATAGCGAGATCGGTTTGAAAAACCTTGCAGCAAAAAGCAACACTTATGATTTGATATTTTGTTCCTTTAACGAGTTATTGCTGATGCTGATGTTTTCGAATTCCTAGGAGTTATATTCAGAAAGTGTCCATTTTCGATCAACTTCAAATTGTGGAGGGGGGGTTGGATGGCTGAATGGTTAGCGTGCGCGCGCTGTATCATAAAGTCTGTCATTGAGTCGCCTGGCGTGGTTTCGAATCCCCGGTTGTACGTGACAAGGAGTAGGGTCGCCTGTCCAACCTCGTGGGTTTTCTCCGGGTCCTCCGGTTTCCTCCCACTGCTAAAGACCCCTACGCGCAAGCGAATTATGTAAATAAAATTAAACCATATGTTAGTCCGGAAATGACCTAGTTTGTGTCGAGTGGACGTTAAACCCCATTTCCCTCTCTCTCAAATTGAGGCTCTAGATAGCGTTATTGTTTGACCGATGACCGACGTGAGAACGTGTCGGGGCGGGGGGTCGGGCAATCTATTTTTTCGGGTGAGCATCCCCCCACTATAGCTACAGGCCTGCGCACTACACACAAACAAAACCTAAAAGACAATCCTGCGGACAAGACACAAACTACACATACACTTCAAAGCATCAAACATCAAATATCTAATCAACTGAATAGATAAAACTGGCTAAACACATTTTAAATATAATTTTAAAACATAGATCTTTGCTACTGAGACGCATAAAAGGGAGAGCAATTATCGTTACTGTCTGAAGCAGAGAGCTATAACAGCACAAAATCCATCAATAAGCAGGCCGAATCATTTGTGAATAAGCAGTAGGCGTAAAATATTTTCTGTACTTCTCGTTCGCCGTATTGCGATTTATAGTCCATATGGTGGAGACAGTCGTACCTTTAATAAAAGAATATTGTGACTTTTTTCTCGCTTTCTCCGATCTCGTTGCGCCAATTCTTTTATGAACAATTCCTTTCGAACTTATATCCTCTCAAAGTCTGATATAAGAACTCTTTGTCTTCATAGGCATTATCAGTAAGCTGAAAATCATTTAGTATACCTGTTATCTATGGAATCGCTGCCAATATTAAATGCTCCGCTAAAATGCTTTTTTCCATTAATTATATGTAAAAAGTACAATGTACAAAGTCTTAATACCGGTAATGATAATGTCAAAATACCTCTAAGGCCAAAGTTAAATGTAAAACGTCAAATGTAACGTGACAAATGTTGATTTTTTTTTTTTTTTGGAAAAGACTGTTTTTGACGTGTCTACATTTTACATTTCTCTCATAAGATTTTACATCTGCCATTTCATTTGTCCATCACGCTTTCTTCAAAGTATCTTACGCAAAGCAATAACTATGATATGCAAATATGGATATCACGTGACTTATTAACATATACGGAAACGAGGCGGGGATCAACCTGACACACTGTAAGCCAGCACACGATAAGAGGAAATCAACTTGGCACACTATACGAAATTTATTTACCTTGAAAAAAACCGATCAAACTTGGATGGTACTTTACTAAACTATATTACCATGATTACGAAGAGGGGAGAGTATGTAATGTCAAAATACGGGTCATAATATGCTATTCCAGATATCATGTTGCATACCAGTGAAAAGCACGTTCATGTATACCCATTCCTCTCTTTAAGTACATGGATATTTATTATTTGTTGGACGCAGTGATTATAAATTTTTTTAAATGGATTAAAGTTAATTAACCTGTGCTAAAATTTAGATAGAGGTTGTGGGGGCGGCGGAGAGGGTTTAAAATGTCAAAATACGGGTCTTAATACGAAACTCCAGTTATCGTGTTATACATCACTGATGATTATGTTTCTTTGAATCTACCAGTTATTTCCTGGCACGTTCATAATTACATACCTTAGAGAAAGGGAAATCCTCTTTATTTTGTCGAAAGAAATGTGTCTTTGTTCGACAGTAACCTAATTACTAAATATAGACTATATACTTTCAATTTATGTTATTTGTCAAAGGCTCGGATTAGCCATACCAACGTTACTTGCCTTCCTTTTTTTGCGTCACTCCCCGATTCTTCAAATCCTGTTTACTGATCAATCGTAGCAAAGATCCCTGTGTTATGCCTGGCTTTCACGTAGGCTACGAATATCACGAATAGTACCGAATCGAAAGTAATCGAAATTCGTGGCGGTTCGGCAAAAAAATAAATAAATAAAAATAAAAAAATCGTGGAGAATCGGGAGTAGCTACGAAGTTACAAATAGTGTATGTAAATTCGTGGGTAATCGGGTGAAAAATATGTCGATAGGGTTACGATAAAGGTACGAAATGAACGAATCATCTACGAATTGTAGCGATTCAGTTAAGAATAAGTTAAATTACAAATATACCGAATTCAATTAGGAATACACTACGATCTCCACGAATAATGCCGATAAAGCTAGGAAAAGATTACGATATTCAGCACTGTTCGTGGCAATTCGACATATTCTTGGGCCCCTAAACGTTATAAAAAGCCCGTAATTCGCCGTAGTACTGGTAGATGTTATCACTTGGACTCCGGAAACTGTTATATCGGTGCCGCTTATTTTGCCACACATTCACGTGGGCTACGAATGCAACGAATCGTCCCGAATCCAAACTTTTTCTGATTCGTAGATGAATCGTAGACGGTTCTTGAAGTTCGTAAATGATTCTTATTTAGTTCTTACACATTGGTATTGTCCATAGCAGTTCGTAGTTCGGCCACCAAAGTTTTTGATGAACAAAAAATAAAAATAAAAAAATCGTGGAGAATCGGGAGTAGCTACGAAGTTACAAATAGTGTATGGAAGAGTTACGTAAATTCGTGGGTAATCGGGTGAAAAATATGTCGATAGGGTTACGATAAAGGTACGAAATGAACGAATCATCTACGAATTGTAGCGATTCAGTTAAGAATAAGTTAAATTACAAATATACCAATTCAATTAGGAATACACTACGATCTCCACGAATAATGCCGATAAAGCTAGGAAAAGATTACGATATTCAGCACTGTTCGTGGCAATTCGACATATTCTTGGGCCCCTAAACGTTATAAAAAGCCCGTAATTCGCCGTAGTACTGGTAGATGTTATCACTTGGACTCCGGAAACTGTTATATCGGTGCCGCTTATTTTGCCACACATTCACGTGGGCTACGAATGCAACGAATCGTCCCGAATCCAAACTTTTTCTGATTCGTAGATGAATCGTAGACGGTTCTTGAAGTTCGTAAATGATTCTTATTTAGTTCTTACACATTGGTATTGTCCATAGCAGTTCGTAGTTCGGCCACCAAAGTTTTTGATGAACAAAAAATAAAAATAAAAAAATCGTGGAGAATCGGGAGTAGCTACGATGTTACAAATAGTGTATGGAAGAGTTACGTAAATTCGTGGGTAATCGGGTGAAAAATATGTCGATAGGGTTACGATAAAGGTACGAAATGAACGAATCATCTACGAATTGTAGCGATTCAGTTAAGAATAAGTTAAATTACAAATATACCGAATTCAATTAGGAATACACTACGATCTCCACGAATAATGCCGATAAAGCTAGGAAAAGATTACGATATTCAGCACTGTTCGTGGCAATTCGACATATTCTTGGGCCCCTAAACGTTATAAAAAGCCCGTAATTCGCCGTAGTACTGGTAGATGTTATCACTTGGACTCCGGAAACTGTTATATCGGTGCCGCTTTTTTTGCCACACATTCACGTTGGCTACGAATGCAACGAATCGTCCCGAATCCAAACTTTTTCTGATTCGTAGATGAATCGTAGACGGTTCTTGAAGTTCGTAAATGATTCTTATTTAGTTCTTACACATTGGTATTGTCCATAGCAGTTCGTAGCTCGGCCACCAAAGTTTTTGATGAACAAAAACCTTCGTGGTCGAGCTACGAAGTGATACGAATTTAATTCGTAAGCATGTCGTAGTCTTTTCTTATCGTCCGTAACAGCTTCCTATCCGATTCTGTGAAATTCGTGGTCATTCGTGGCTCCCTAAAATTCGTAGAACGTCGTCGAAGGCAAAATATCCCGAATCTGCCAGGAATCAATGCTTTAGCATCAAGTAACATGCTCAATGGCTATGGTAGCCTTGCTTGCCAGGCCTTTCATCACCAGTTTCCGGTAGTGACATAAGCTACTAACGGTAAGCGTTAGCTTGGACCGCCATTTATTGATTTAATTTTAAATGGACGATTGTTTAAATCCAAACTGTATCCAAGCCATCCGTGGTTCTACAAAGTTGATTTTGTGCTTGTCGTGTAAATAAAGGTCTAATTAATAATTTCTATAACATCTGAAGCCTAAAGAAAGACTTGCAATAGGCAGATTTAGCTCTTGCATAATGTATGTTTTAAAAAAAAAATGGGCACACATTTTATCATGACAGAAAACTGATAGCTCGCTATTATAATTTTTTAGTGCTAATTCATTTTCATACACCCACATTTTCATGTGGACGTATATTGTCGTAGCCCCTGTCCGTATCCGTCCGTCCATGTGTCCGTCCGTCCGTCCGTCCGTCCGTTCACATTTGTTTGTAGACACTCTACAGGTCACAATTTTTATCCGATTATGACGAAACTTGAAATATAGGTCTCTCTCCCAAAGTTTTCGGTTCCTTTCAATATTGGCATGTATTGGACCGTAACTTAATGGCTTGTGGCCCCTATGTACGAAAAATCAGGTTTTTAGCTTGTGGACACTCTAGAGGTCACATTTTTTATCCGATCTAAAAAAAAACGTGTGAATATATCACCGATACAACCTAATGATGGGTGACAAAATTTTGATGAAACTGAAAATATATGTTTATGTTCCACAGATCTCGGTTCCCTTCGCTATTTGCGCATATCAGACCGTAACTTCCTGGACTATGGCCTTTGATTGTACGAAGAATCTTGTTTTTTAGCTTGTGGATTCTCTAGAAGTCTCAATTTTTTATACGATTTGAAAAACCGTTTAAATATATCACAATTCCACCATAATAAAGGTTAAATTTGAATTTCGGGAAAATCGAAACGAAACTGCCTGCCAAAAGGGCCGCTTCTTAAACACAAATTGTGTAAAATATCTGATTTTGATGAAACTTAAAGATACATTATGGGAGATTTTTATAAGGAGTTAGCCATTCTTGCTATAACAGTTCAAAAATAGATGATGATAGAAGAATATATTGAAAATTTCAGTCAAATTACTTGTTTCTGAACATAGTTATCACCAGTGTAATTTTTGACTAGAAATGGGATTGAATTCCATCTTCACCGATTCTTAGTATGACCGATCCTTTGATTGACAGGCGTTAACTCCACCTACATAATCTGCGCTGTCTTTTGTCTGCTGTCATCATATCCGAATTTGTGTTTTACCTTTTTGGATTTTTATAACAATTGGACAAAATGAGTGAGAGGGTGAATTTTCATTCTTACTTGTATTTTTGGGCATGCATTAAATCAATTGAATATAAGACATAATATTATAATACAATTATGACAAATCTATAGGTATACACCAGTGGCGTCGTGCCTATTGGGGAAAAAAATATTTTTGTCTTAAAAGACAGAGGATCTGCCCGTCTGTATTAGTCATCACACAGTCTACAGGAATTATATAATTTGTCATTATCTGTGTTTAATTTATTGCACTTTAAATAGTTTAGATGTCATTTGTTAAGGCATCGCTCAACAGCGACCTCGCTTCGTACACTCTATCATTTAGCCTCGATCCGGGAGTTTGACGTCAACGTAACGGTTAATCTCCGCTCACAACGCCATTTAAAATTAAATCAGTCAACGAAATCCCGTTTAAATCCAAGCTGAATCCAAGCCATCCGTGGGTCTACAGAGTTGATTTTGTGCTTATTGTGTACATAAAGATCTAATTTATAATTTCTATGACATCTGAAGCCTAAATAAAGACTTGCAATAATCAGATTTAGCTCTTGCATAATGTATGTTTAAAATATATGTTTATGTCTTAAGGATAACTTTCTGGATTATGGTCCCTGATTGTACGAAAAATCGCTTTTGTTTGTAGCTTGTTCTCTATCCACCTCTTGCAAAATGTGGGTGTATATTGCCTTGCAACTGCTGTTATAATTTAGAACCATTGAAATTATCATCACTACTATCGTTGTTGTAATTTATCATCATAGAATATGGATAACATAATCAACAGCACCAACAACTCAAACAACACTATCATTGAAACCGATCACATTTTCTTGGTAAATTAAGATCATCCAACCACCATCATCATTTAAGATCATCGCCACCATCGTCATTATCAAAATTTAAGATCATCATTATCATCATCATCATCATTAAATATCACTATATTCAGTCATTTTTCATTATCGGTATCACCAAAACCCACACCATTGCAACTGCTGAAGCTAATAACTTATTAAAAAGTCGGCATCATCAACATCATCATCAACATCATCGTCAAAATCATTATCATCGCAGTAACTATTGTTGTTTTCGTATGCTTCATCATGTTGAAATTGTAAATTGTCAGTCATTCAGCCATCGGAACATCTTCACGGATATTTTATTAATATATTTATTTGACATTAATGTTCGTTTTACATCAACACATGACGGCACTATATTTTATTAATCATCAAAACTGTAAAACTACAAGATTCCACTTTTTAGTTTATTGCTCAGATATATATTTTGTGCGGTTATACATATTTTATGTGAACATTAACAAGTTTTTGTAATATGGCATAATTCCATTAGTGGATATTATGATATACATTTTAAGAATTCGTGATAAGTATGAGAGTAATAATAAGATTATTATGGGATAAATACCAAATTTATAACGCCTTATAAAAATAAAAAAATAAGGCCGTTTATTGGTACTCATTGGTGTATTTTAATGTTTTATATAAGATGATAAAATTAATTAGTTATATTTTCATGTCGATTTTTCTGCTTATTAAAGTAGTTTATGCTAAAGTTTTCACCGCATATGGTTTTAAGGATTGAATGTTATATTCATGATGTTTATTGTTATATAAAACTTCAGTTGGTCGCGAGGTTAAATCACATAAAAGCGCAACTCAATAATAATTCCACAAAATGCATTAGAACCGCAGGGGGATTGGGTGTGCGCGTTTTATCATAAGGCCCGTATTTGGGTCAATTGGCGTGGTTTCGATTCCCCGCCTGCCCAACCTCGTGGGTTTTACCCGGGACCTCTATGAAAAATAAGTTGTATCAGGTGTAAACGAGTAAACATGTATTGGTGTGTCTAACGCATGACCCCCTTCAATGTCATGTGACATCGAACGCTATAGTATTATCAGAGGTACAAGAAACCAGATCACTGACATATATCGAAATGTAAAGATAGTGTAATTACGCAACAGGCATATAACATCACAATAACATGACTATTAAATATACATTATGTAAGATTTGGATAAAGAGCTGGCCATTCTTGCTATAATAGTTCGAAAATGGATAATGTAAAATGAATAATTTGAAAATTGCTCTAATGCGAGCGAAGATATTAGCCTTTGAAGGTATGACAAGACATGTGCAATAATTGCAACCACCGTACTGGTTGTTCGAAGCTAAGTCTCGCTCCTCAATTTTTAAATTAAATTAAAATATGGCTGAACCGTTCTAATATATTTAATATCGGAGAAATCCGATGCCATCGAGAGTTGATTATGGCCTGGGTCAGTTAATTAATGTTTTAGTTAGAAAACATTTCAGGCCTAAAGAAAGACCAGAAATGAAATGAAATGAAATGGGGTTTAACGTCCTACTGTTCTGCTCCTATACTGGGCTAATGAAGACGGGCATACGCCAGGGGATCTTTTACGTGCATTCCAATATATACACGGGACCTCGGTTTTTCGTCTCATCCGAAGGACTAGACAACTGTCCTTGTCAGGCCCTCCGTTCTGCACCACTGACAAGAGGAAACCCCGTCGGAAAATCCTGATGAACTTTCTCGGCCAATGTAGAGATCGAACACCCGACCTCCAGGCTAGCGAGCCAGCGTCTTAACCACCTAGCCACCGTGGCTCCCAAAGAAAGACCTCGATAGGCAGATTAAGCTCTTGCATAATGTTTAAATTTTGAGCTCAATGTAATTAAGCACTGTAGTTTTGATTACGTATGGTCTTGACCTCAAAATGTATTCTGGCATGTATGCAGCTTTAATAGACATGTTATTGTTAATACATCAGTGGTCCATAGGGGTTCCCATCTGTTCCCCAGATAAATCGTGTCGCTATATAACTATCAGATTAAAGGTTACATGTCATTAATGAATCCATTCAAAATGTGTAACATGCCTGATTAAATATGTTTGCTCTTGTCGCCATCTAGTGGTATTAAAATGAAAGTTGTAAATTCAATAATAAATCTATTTGTAAGACTAACTAGTGGCGGGGGTCTAGTCAACAACTCTTCATACGTTGGTCACTTCAGCCCCCACTGTGTTAATTGTCCAGCTATTGACATGGGAGTAACTCATATCTCATCTTGTCGCATATGGCAGCGCACATCTTATATCCCCCTTTATTTCAGCGGTTCACATATATTTAGGATGTGCGCATACCTAACAGTTGCTTCGCATACTGAAATGCATGTCAAACTATCGCTTCATTTAAAGGACCATGCATGAGGGGATATTGTAACTAGGATAATTGTATCCAAAAGTCTTAAAGGACCACAAGGCGATATTGTGACCAGGATAACTGTATCCAACAGTCTTAAAGGAACACAAGGCGATATGGTAACCAAGGTATCTGTCCTTCGTTTAAAGGACCACATGGTAATATTGTAACCAGGGTAACTGTATCATAGAGTCTTAAAATACCAGTAGGCCATATGGTAACTAAAATACCCGTCCTCCGTTTAAAGGACCACAAGGCGATAACTGTATGACAGAGTCTTAAAGGTGTACAAGGTGATATTGTAACCAGGGCAACTGTATGACAGATTCCTAAAGGTCCACAAGACGATAGAAATCAGTAATCGTGGTAAAAATCTGTCAAGTACTTATTTATATTCCTAGACAGTGGTTGTTGTAAAATATTGACAAGGAAGACGTTTTCTTGCGATTATATTGTCGCGACTGAATCTGGTGGACGAATGTCGATCACGTGATGACTACCTATTTACGATAATCGCTTTGTTTCTAAATATATTTTTAGATGGGGATGTCACGATAACCAATTAATTTAAACAACTTAACATTTTCACAGATTGTCATTTAAACAATAAATCAGATTGAAACAAACTAGAGATAGCTCATATCTCTTTACTTAGTAACGGGTGTCATACATGGGAAGGTGTAGGAGTATTATTTCTACAGCAGCGGACAGCACTGCTCATTAACATTGGAAGTTCACCTTACTAACAATTTCTGTTCATCTATCCTGCCTATAACCAGTAAAATTGTTTGTGCTAAAGATGACCACCCTTATATCCGCTGTGATAATTGACAAGCTTTTGAGCTGTAATGAGAAATTGATAAATCTGACCAACAGCTTGCAGTGTTTAATTGAATTTAGACAGAAACATTCATTGATCGTACATGTTGCCCTTAGATCAAAATATGAGCTAGTAGAATACCCACCGGCAACATGCCACTGTAGAGATGGGATGGACATAACATCCACTTTAATATAAAAGTAAGAGACACGTTGTTGGTCAATAACAACATAAAGAGATTTAATAATATAACTGTAAAATTTGTTTAAAAAACCGACCAGGTGACAGGAGGAAAATATAACCGTTGATTATATACATTTTAAAAACAGATAATAAAGACATGGATATGTTAATTGAATAGTATTTTAAAAGGTAATTAAAAACATTTTAGATAATTTAATAGCCTCGATGTTAGTGGATACAAATGAAATTTGGTTGACACATTAGTCTAATAAAGATAGCGACGTATAATCAGTAGCATCTTATTTATACATTAAAGGGGTATTTTCACTCTCACCAATTTTTGTCAACCGTTCGTTAAGCTCCTTAAAAGCCTGTATAGCAATTGTACGGAGTTATTCAAAAGTTTGCATTCAACTTAATGTGACACTTCAGCCCACCCCCGATGTTATGTAGTAATATCCTCGTTGCGACATTGTTTTTAAATTTATAGACAAAGAATAGAGATATAAGGTGGTTAAAACAATATTTGTATCTTTATAAATTATTCTCTATTGTCAGTATATTAGCTATGGTATGAGTTTATTTAAAACGCAAATTAATTGTTTATAAATAGTGTGAGAATAACAGAAAAGAGGGTCTAAGTTCAAGGATAGATTGTGTCAAAAAACATGTGACTGGAAATTTACCTATTGCATCATTTGCTTTAGTTTGACCAATCTCTGTAATTATTACATCATATTTGACCAATTGAAGGTCCAAAACCCAGAGCTACAAAACTATCATATTGGTGGGCGATTGTCAGACAACAGCTTGATTCCAGAAGGGAAAGATGTAACAGTTTCTATCAGCAGACTCGCCAAGTCTGCCTGGCTAGTGTTTGAGAATGACTTTATTATTGTAATCTATACTATGCGTGTATCCATATGTGAGCAGCTATGATATATAAAACGTAAAAATGAACTGTTGCATTGTTATTCCTGGAAAGACAAACGTCTTAAGGAAAACAGTAAGAAGTAAATTCACAACGTGAAGCAGAAGCAAAGACAGCTATAGAGAAATTCTAGACGATCACAAGGCTATTAAGATATGTAGTAAGAAAGACCAATGGTTCTACAGTTTCCGCATAGTCTAATTACGCCAAATAAATCTACCCCCCCCACCCCCCTTTAAATGAACAAAGCTTTTGTTAGAATCAATCGATTTGAATAATTTTTTAACCTTTTGATTGTGTATGGTCTTAAACTCTATATATGATATTTATTAGTTCAAGTTGTCTCTTTAATGTGTATGGTCTTAAAACTCTATATACATATGTTATTTATTAGTTCATGTTGTCTCTTTAATACATTTGTTTAGTCTGGCGGGTTTTAACTTCTAATGATTGAAAATTTAAAAAGCATTGTTCAAAAAATGAGAACCTAAAGCGGTTAGATTGTGTCTAGTTCCTTTTTAATTTTAATTTTGGATTTATTGTCAGTTTCCTCTGTAAATTGGAAGTGTTTTCAGGGGTATATATTCCTTTTAATGAATCACGCGTGTAAGATGACCGGTTTACACTCAATAGCTATAAAGTACACTTGATAAGCTCACTAACCCGGAAGTCATGGGCTCCATCTCTATGTTGGCCTAGAAATTTACTTGGAATTTTCAAGTCTTTATTT
This sequence comes from Patella vulgata, assembly GCF_932274485.2. Taxonomy (NCBI): domain Eukaryota; kingdom Metazoa; phylum Mollusca; class Gastropoda; family Patellidae; genus Patella; species Patella vulgata. The sequence continues at coordinate 60,318,444 of NC_065879.2, read as the reverse complement.
TCCCTTGTGGTGCAAGACGGGATTTCTGGTGTTTCTGTATCAGTGGTGAACGCCAGAGGTCCTGTATTGACTGTGCGGTAAAGATCTCCTGGCAGTTGGAAACCTGAATAAAAGTAGACAGTAGCCACGCTGTCCGGGCGAAATTCTCCCCATAGGACACTGCATGGCGTCTGCTGGTCTTCCTTAGCTAGGTTGTGGCAGAAACGTAAAGCGTTAAATCCCATGTCATTTCATTTCATTTCACCTGTAATCCGTGGATTCGATTTTTGGACTTACACGTCTTTAACCAAAGAAAAGATCCCGTTAGTTGCATTTCATTACTAAACCTGTGAAGCTCCATTTACGTACCATTAAACTGTAACAAGAATGACCAGGACGGATAGTGACAGATTACAAGCACCCGGCCAACAATACTTACAGGAAATGGACCATTTGTCCTTCCCATGGATTGCACGTGAGTTTCTTTCAGAGACCTGAGCTACAAGCACCAGCCATGGTATTACATAAAATTATTGGCGACATATTATACCGAAATATTGTAATATGTCAATATAAAACAAAAATGTTAGTATGTGAATTCCTCAAATGAAAAGTGTTATCAGATGTTCCAAAAACGTAGACATACACCGCCTTGTAATGAAAGCTACATGCCCGTTCTATCGCTCTTTACGGCAAAAATGTCGAATATTTTTGTCGAATTTTCAATTAATAGTAGCAAGCGAAACATAATTTTTAGATCCAAAAATTGATATAAACGGGAAAAAAAGTACCCACCTGTCATACCGCGACATGTTTTTCCAATTTGTGTTCCCGATTGCTTTTACTGACTGTTGTAATAGGGTATATACTGCTCGAAAGATAAAATATGTCGGGCATGTGACCGAAACGTTGTATTGACTTCCCCTATTTCATCAAGCATTTCTGATTATTTTCAGTCATTTTTACGATGGTGTTCGAAGATGTTGTATCAAATTAAATCGAAAAAGCGATAAAACAATTATTATCCAGACATCGTTCTGCCTATTATTTAACCAAATGGAAATGATAAGAGATGTTAAGTTAATAACAATGAAAGATGTGGGTGTTCGAGCTGTGGACTGTTTAATACCACAATATATGTTCTATTAATTATTGTATACATGACATAACCATCTCAGCAAGGTTTAATTATTTAATTTTTCCGCTTTTCCTATCCTTTTAAAGTAGGAAGGAGTCTATGCAAACCCTGAAGCATGCTGATTGCTGAATAAGGATATTATTTTATAAGCTCGGAAAGTTTAAACTCCGATACCTGTACACATACATCTTCAATAGAAGGCTGATCTCGCTTTAACTACGTACATCTTATCAAGGCCTTCACGTAATACCCTGAATATTTCGGCACTAATTTCGATTGGGTACAAGCCCAGCCTGTGAGCCTATAAGATTACTCGGTCGCTGCGAATACCAAATCTCGCGCTTTTAAGCTAAAATGTCTACCTGTGATAATCGAGTTGCAAAGTTCGAGGTTCGTTCAATATCAAGGTTTCCACGGAGGTCGCGATGTCACAACCTCTGATTGGGTGATACTGTTCACGTGTCTGTAGATAACGTAGCTATAAGTCTGGGAATTGTGAAGTAATCTAGCAATGTCCAGATGTTGTAAAACTCGCAGTCGTTGCTTCAGGAACATGGTACACATAGGGATAGAGAGTGTCCACTGGATACAAACAGGCTCACTTAAAGACCAACAACAACGTCCACTATAATCAAATAGGGCCATTTCAATTTAATATCAACTTATGACAATTATTTTATTTCCGTAATTCGCACGCGCCCCAATATTCTAAAATGTGCTGCAAATAATGACTTTTCAGACCACACGCAATAAAAAGAAGTATTTCAAAATGAATATTCATCAATTTCTTCTGCTAGGTTTCCACTGTCGTGCGATGCGTTACGATAGAATTGTTCCTTTTGAGTCCACGGTCTGGTACCTGCAGATACGTTCGGATACGTTTCGATACGATCAACACGATTGCTACGACTGACCGCACTATATGATAAGACCTGATAGGATCATCACGATTACTCTACGATTAAAACCACGATTTCAATCGTAGCGCGAATTGTGATATTGGGAACCTAGCATAAGGTAAGTGATGACTACTTTTCTACTGATTTCATATTGCTATCTTTAATGTTGATTTCTATCCATGAACATGGCTTCCACGTTGCTATATAACCTACGTTTTTCAAATTTCATCAATCGTCTAAATTGCATATGTTAAAAATTTAAATATGTAAATTCTTATAAACTTCTGTTGTGTCCCATCTTTAAGGAGATTACAATCCAGATGACCGAGGTCACTTTTTTTAATGAGCTTAGGCCCACCTGTCACAGGTGGGCCCAGTCCGGCACTGAATGTCGTCGGCGATTATCCATCACTTAAACGTTTAAGTGATTAACTTAAACTTTTAAGATATTAATCCAAACGTTTAAGATATTAACTTAGACGAACTAAAACTTTTAAGATATTAACATAAACGAACTAAAGCTTTTATGATATTAACTTAAACTTTTAAGATATTAACATAAACGTTTAAGATATTAACATAAACTTTTATACCAACTTGAATTTTCAAGATACTAACTTGATACTAACTTGAATTTTCAAGATACTAACTTATAGTTGAATGTTTATTATTTTATTCTTATGGCAATAATCTTTTATGTTACACCAGGTAAAAAGTTCGAAAATTAAGTCAAAAGTAATATAATGACAAGATGGCTGGATTTTTAATATCGAACGGGTTGACACGGTTATCCTACACAGGTCATCGGGTGTTGTGTCAAAGGTACGATAATAAAGGAGTTTAACGTCCACTTCCACCAGGGGTGCTATCGTAGACAAGAATAATAATAGTAGTAGTTTGTTGTATTTTACGTCCGCTTCTACCGAGGTGATATCGCAGACAATCACGTGTTATGTTTGATTAAGGATTTTTTTTTTTTTTTTTTTTTTTTTTTTTTTTAGTCGATAGCAATAAAACTGTCAATGTTCGGATCGAAGCTGATCTCAAGAGGTGTTGAGGTTGAGGGATGGTAGCTGCATTCTTGGATGTTAAAGCTGCTCTCATTTATTTTTATTGCAGGTGGTCTTGGCTTTGTAAATTCGAAGCTTGTTTCTTTTGCTGTTGTTCTACCTCCCTCTTCTCTCCTTCGTTTCGGTGCCTTTGGTTCTATTGGCGGAGACTGTGTTACTGGCGGTGACTGGGTTACTGTTTCGATCACTGTTTTACTGTCCTCGACTGGCTTTGTTGCTTCTGGAACTGGGTGTTGTGCTGGCCGTTTGTTCTTTTCCCTTTCTGGGCCTCGAAGAGGGCACTCCTTGCGTGAGTGGCCCAACTTCTCGCATCGGAAGCATGGAGAAGCTTGGCCTGGTGTTACGACTCGGACTCTGGCATCTCCGTGAGGGGTCTTCAGAACTATTATCTGTGGAATATTTTTCATTTCCTCCGTCTTGATTTCTATTTCCACCTCTCTTACTCTCTTGTAAACTCTAGTGCCCGGCAGTCTTTGGTCTTTGAAGGATCTGACGTACCCAATATCGGTCATAATATTATGAAAATAGTCGTCTGAGTAAGAGACTGGAAAGTCATATACGGTGAGGGTTACTACTTTCGAGAATCGTCTGAAGAATCTGTATTCTATCCCCATGTAGGTGTGGCTTTCTTTTTCTAGTAGTGTGGCTTTGACTTCTTTCGTCTTCACGTGGACATGCCATTCTTCTTTAACCTGATATATTGTTAATATATCGTCCCACTTGCCGAGCAGGTCGATCAGGCACTTCAAGATAGACCTGTCGGTCAATCTCTCTGTGCTACTGACCGCCACGTGGTAGGACACCCTGCTGGTCTCATCTTCGGGGACTTCGTAGGTTTTGATTATGGGGTTCATCGTGAATAGAGTACTGGTGAATAGAATACTGCTGAACTGGAGAATAGAATACTGGAAAACTGGTAAATAGGATAATGGAAAACTAGAGTCTGGAACACTGGATAACTGGAGCACTATAAGACTGGATAACTGGGATACTGGATCACTGGAGTCAAGGTGTTAACAGGGCGAACGATGAAGAATAATAATAGTAAAACTCACCTGATGTAGACTCCATTAAGTTTAGATATGTCTCCCACGTGACCATTATGTGTATGGTAGAAATCGATTAATCGAGGACTTGCTACTCTCGCTGTCCAATAAACACTAACGACTTGATACACAAAATCGTATTTTTCATTTTTTAAACCACACACACGAAAGATACACCCTAACTGTAGGATACCCCCTAACGCGGAAATCAAATGAGATATTAAATCCGGGCTTCTGACCATCATTATTATATCACAGGTTCTCGATTGGAAGGTGTGTATTCAGATGTATGTCCTCGATATACACCATATGCAAACGCAATAGTGTGGCAGGGCCATTAGGTCATAAACATTAATCATCGTCAACACCACTACAATACAACTGTAACCGAACACCGTAATATCAGCACAAAATAAAACATATAAGCAATATGCTAACGTAATTGGAAAATGAGAGGGAGAGAAATGGGGTTTAACGTCCAATCGACACAAACTAGGTCATTTACTTAGCGAGAAAAATAAGCTAGAATAAAAATGCAGTTAAAGATTGTACACAATCATAATTACGTACTCTTACTAACAAAATCCCATTGTTCTAAATAATATTCAAGTAGCCATTTAGCACGGAAGTTGAAATACGAACTATTTTCCTTTTTCTTTTTCCATTTCCTTTTTGTATTTTTAAGTTTTAATTTCGAAAAATAATTTTGTAGAGTAATTTTTAATCTTTATTCTGAATTTCCAACATTGTAAGATTTTTTTTTTTTAATTTTGTTAATTAGTTTATATTGATAATTTTAAAATTTAATTGATAATTTTAAAATTTAATTGATAATTTTAAAATTTAATTGATAATTTATAATTTTAAAATTTAATTGATAATTTATAATTTTAAAATTTAATTGATAATTTTAAAGTTTAATTGATAATTTATAATTTTAAAATTTAATTGATAATTTTAAAATTTAATTGATAGTTTTAAAATTTAATTGATAATTTTAAAATTTAATTGATAATTTTAAAATTTAATTGATAATTTTAAAATTTAATTGATAATTTTAAAATTTAATTGATAATTTTAAAATTTAATTGATAATTTTAAAATGTCCGACTGACATTGTGTAACGGTCGTAGGTTAACTGACTAGGAAAACCTGTAGCTTAACAAAAAATAGTTTTTAAAAGGGTGTCATTAGGAGATTTCACCTTGCATAGTCACAAGTTTTTTTTAAGACAACACGCTTGAAAGGTGTATTATTCGTGTGCAGCCGAGGTCAAATGGAAGTATCAAATAGCCGAGATAGGCCGAATATACATGCGTCTGGTATCAACAAAATGGCGACAGGGCATCCCAGTAGTAGTAATTGTACTAGGCCTATCAATTCGATCAACACAATTATTAGCATAAAGTGACAAGTAATCAAACTAGATTGACCCCCTCACAAAAACGTGAGACTATACATAAAAACAAAACACATACAGGTAGAAAACACCCGTTGGGGTCATCCAAGCATCCATTTTTATACGTCCACACTGAAATGTGGTCGTATATTGTCGTCGCCCCCGTCCGTCAGTCCGTTAGTATCAAAATCAAGTCTTAGATTTTTTAGATCTGTTAATATAACTCTTCCAGATCCTAGTGTAGTGAGACAAGTGGTACGAAATTTTGAACTATAAAAAATGGGATCTGTGTTTAATCATTTTGATCTTTATCGCATTATATCGTGTTGGATATATAATTGCATTACATTTGTTTGTTTTTTTAAATAATTCATATGTTATTTTTAATCATTAAAAACCTATCTGAGATATTGCCCATCCATTTTAATGTTGTGACAACGCTGCACTCAATCAAAATATAAATTCAATGTACTAATATGCTATTTTCATATTGTAAAATATATTACCTTATAATGGAGAGCCCGTACCCCACATTGCTTGCACCATTTCCTGGAAGCGAATACGTTATTTAGAGTGGAATAATTAAAATAGCCGTCAAAGTTGTGATGGAAAGGATGCTCATGAATATAATTTAGATATTGATAATATTCTTAGTACTGTGGTTAATATGAAGGGTACTAGCCGTCCAAATTTTGATTTGAAATTTAATATATACTCTGATATAAGTATCAATGACACAAACCAATTCACGAAATTCGAACTCAACCGTCATTAAGGTGTAATGGTGATGTATTTGAACGGTTTTTAAAATCAGATAAAAATTGTGACCTAGATAGGATCCACGAGCTAAACCAATAATCCAGGAAGTTACCGTCCAATATACACCAATATCGCAAAGAATCGAGATCTTTGGGTTATAAACATACATGTTCAGTTTCATCAAAATGAAATAAAAATTGTGTAGAATCAGAGGCCATAATTCATGAAGTTGCGGTCCCATACAAACCAATATCAAAAGGAACCTCTCACTGGGATATAAACCTATATTTCAAGTAATGACCTGTAGAGTGTTTAAGCGAACGTTCGGGCGGACATAGGCGACGTCAGTCAAGTGCCGATCAGTGACATACAACAGGCGGATTTAAGTGAAACTTTTCATGTAGGAAAGAAACCAAAATTCGCGGACATATGGAAACAATAAATTCTACAACTACACAAACACCTGAAATGAACACTCTTTCATTTGACATTTCGATAACTATGAAGTTAGTTCATTTACTGTAATTTAATTTGTTCAGAGAATAAATTATATTTAAATACATGTTCATTTTTCAGATAAGTGTCTATTATTGGTTAAACTGTCCATTATTTTCAATAAATAATGGACACTTTCATAAAAACACCAAAGCGTGACGTTATATCTATGTTTTAAGTTAATTTGGACTAAAAACATATCACAAATTTGCTTCAAATCCCTCTCAAAACATTGTATTCGGGAGGAAATAACCCAAGGTGTAAAAATCTATTTTAGAAGCCATGTTTGTCACGTAACTTGATTGAGGGAGGGTTCATTTTCAGAATGTATTTGTTGTTACTTACTGTCTATTTACCGTACATATTGAAGCCGACGTAAATTCTTGGATTATCTTCTGCCAACATCTTTTACGCCGTTTGATTACATACAGAGTCTGTTGTACGTTTAAGCCCCTCAATGTTCCCAAAACTGCTTAACCTTTCGATAAAGAAATAACAACCGCTTCCTAAGTCAAGTTGGCAGACAATAAGCCGAAGGGCTGAGAGTTAGTGATAACCTAACATTTTTGCCCAGTGCTTGCCCCATGGGTGTTTTTCAGTGAATGCAGTATTTTACTAGTAAGATTGGGCGTCTCTATTTTCCATATATATACCAAATTTGCCATACATTTATTGGAAATAACTACCCTATAATATTTTGGTGAGAATTATCTTTGATATCTAACAGATTAAGTTCAAGTTGGTATTAGAAAATGTTAATAGTTTAAAAGTTAAAGATAATATCTTAATCGGATCTTGTAAATTATCTCAAAACTGGGCTAATTTATTAATTATTATGTGAAGACGGATTTTGTAAGTTGTTGTATATTGTATATACCGTTAATTGATCTGTAATAGGCCTGCCTGTGAAATAAATTTGTTACATGTTATCACACATTTTTGACAGATAAATATTCCAGTTGGCGGGAAATAAATATGAAATTTTAAGATATTAACTTGACTTTTCAAGATGTCAGCTTGGCTTTTCAAGATGTCAATTTGACTTTTCAAGATGTCAACTTTAACTTTAAAGATACTTACATGAATTTTCAAGATGCCAACTTGAATTTGCAAGGTACTAACTTGAATTTCGTAATACTAACTTGAATTTTGAAGATACCAACTTAAATTAACAAGACACCAGGACATAGAATTTCAAAACACTAATCCGAGATTTGAAGATACAATTTTGTATTTTCAAGAAAAATCAGTTTTATCTAATTCGTTACATTCGATCAAAATGCTATAATCGCATGTAAACCGTTTCTTAGAAGTCAAGTCAGTACCTAGGAAATTCATGGTAGTATCTTGAAGATTCAAGTTAGTGTCATTAAAAGTCAAATTAGTAACAACTTGTAAACAATAACAAACAATAATTCAATGAGGATCCATATATGGGTTATCATGATTATAAGTAATACTACAACAAATGGGCATTACAGAGTTTGTGCTCCCCACCCCTTCTTCATTCTCCCTCTTCCGATCATCTCTTCCTCATACACTTCCTGCATTCTCTCCTCCATTCCGTTCACTGCCCTCTGGTTTAAGGGCAAGTTAAAGTGACAAAAATTGTCACAACACCTGAAATGGGGGGTCCTCAAATAATCATTCGCAACACCTTTAGTGCCTTTATTTTGGTGTCTAAATTTGCTTGAAATGATACTGAACAATAAAAAATGGATGAAAATCAAAAATAATGACTTTGGAATTTGTAACTTTGGAAAATATGAAGCAAATATACCATTCACCACTGCGCAGTTACAGTGTAAACAACTTAACATGGGAAATCACAAAGCCTCACAGAGATACCTGAATATATACACTACAACCATCAAGACTTCAAATTTTGAAAACTATCTTTGTTTTAGCACGCCATGTCCATATAATTAAACCTTTTTTTTTCAAATATCCTCCATTTTTTTCAAGGGACTACTTTCAGACTTTTTGTATGGAGTACCAACATAAAAATCACTTGGATTCAATGTTTCGGGTCTGTATGGAAAATTATAAATACTGCATCACAATTTCCTTGAAACTGCTTTTGGTTTTCTGCAATTTTTTATAATGAATACACATTGTTATCATTTGTATTACTTCTTAATTCACCCCTTGAAACTTTGTGCCAGGAAGCATAAAGATGCACTAACAATTAACATTAAACATTTTTACTGAGTTTTACAGTAAAATAATTTGTTATAAATTTCATTCAATATTTATTCACACTCAACACATTGTTTAATCTTAGATTGTACACTAATAGTCAACTATTGAATGTGGAAAGGTCCAGCTGAATGATTGATTGGAAAATATGATGCGTTTCAAATGGTACTCCATAGAAATGAATTTGCCCCACAAAAATTATATCTAGGTAACAAATTCTATATCAGACCCTCAAAATGATTATTATTCTAACATAAATGAACAATAATCTATCCAAAATTCGAATCCCCGGTTGTACGTGGCAAGGAGTAGGGTCGCCTGTCCAACCTCGTGGATTTTCTCCGGGTCCTCCGGTTTACTCCCACTGCTAAAGACCCCTACGCGCAAGCGAATTATGTAAATAAAATTAAACTATATGTTTGTCCCGAAATGACCTAGTTTGTGTCGAGTGGACGTTAAACCCCATTTCTCTCTTTCTCTCTCTCTTAAAGAAAGTCCTTGAAAATTCGTATTTGGCTCGTTTAATTACTTTAACAGAAGCGTGGGGCGATCACACGTGCATGTGGGCCGTGACGCGTCCAAATAAAAGCCCAACTAAAATTGGTCGCTTAGAATGATAAACTTTACATCAGACCAAAAATCGTACGAAGTTACCACTGTTCAAAAAATTCATACCCATGTCTCTATAATCGTGGAATTCGCTGACATACGTCGGAGTTACGTTAGGCATTAGTTGTGTACGTTTCAAGCACGGTCGAATAAGGTTGCATACTTCGAGGCAGAATTTTCAAAAGTTTGTTGTGCGTATTCCAACGCAAGGTTTATACGCTCAGCAAGCGTTAGCCATACACTTAATACGCCAGAGTTACGCTAGAGGTAAAGTACGCTGGTTATACGCTGACATACGCTAATAATAATAATAATAATAATTATTATTATTATTATTGAACGAGTATAGCCCCAAAATCCAGCTGCTTTGTGGCGCTGACATACGCTATTAATAATAATAATAATAATAATAATAATAATAATATTATTGAACGAGTATAGCCCCAAAATCCAGCTGCTTTGTGGCGCTTGTCTTGTACAAAATAAAAATATATAAGTACACAATGTAAAACAATATAGATACAAAATGATAAAAAAATAAAATTAAAACATTTGATAAAATAAGGTAATAAGAAAAAATATAAGATAATCACATGAAGGCTTTTTGGAGCAATTCTGTATTTAGAGAACTTTTAAACACACTGAAACTTGAACTGGTCCTTGTTTTAAAGGAGATGTCGTTCCAAAGTTTTGGTGCTGCTACCGAAAAGGAGCGTTGAGCGAGGAGTGTTTTACTTTTTGGCATTTCAAGGAGGTGGAGATTTGAAGAACGAAGTTGGTGTAAGGGTTTATAATTGTTAAGAATATAATTGAGATATGCAAGCGATTCAGGACAGTTGATTGACAGATATGTAAGACACAAAATTTTGAAATCGATGCGAAAAGAAACTGGGAGCCAGTGAATTTGTTTAAAGGCCGGGTGATAGGTAATCGAGAAGCTGTTAGTGAAATGATACGGGCAGCTTTATTCTGAATGAGTTTCAGAGGGTATAAGCTATTAGTGGGAAGACTAACAAGCAATGATCTACAATAATCGAGCCTAGATGTAATAAAGGAGTTGACAAGTAACCAAATACATATTAGATATGCATTTGGTCACTGTGACGTCACTGACGTTTGAAGGTTTATGGGTGTGTTCGATAATTGGCAAAGTCGTTTTACGGGAGGTCTATATTTGCTACTTTTAGTGAAGATGGCTCAGCTAATTTTAATCAGATTGGCGTGAACCTGTCGTAAAGTGTATACACTGTATAGTAACCACTGGCTATACGGACGTATAATTTTCTTTGGCCATTTTATGTGTTCTTAAATATAAGGACGGATTCTACTAACGTTGTGCAGGTGACAATTGCACGATTTACAAATAGATGAGATATGGGATTTCATGTCCAGTGCAGTATCGAAATTTACACCATGATTCCGTAAAAACATTGACAAAGTGATATCGGCATCTCCAATTTTCACAGAATTATAAGTTAACTTAAAATAATTTGTATTACATGTAGGTTTAAAAAGTCGTATCACTTCCGTTTTATCATCATTCAATTTTAAAAGATTTGATTTCATCCAGGATCTTACATCCCACAATGCACGTCTCAGGTCTATTTATGTTTTCGGTCTCGTTCATCTCATTCAGCGCGATATACAGTAGTCAGTTTTGTACCGTACATCTTGGTGTATGCCTGACGATTGGGTAACATATTTAAAGGCCCGGACCCAGTGGCAGATGGACACAAAACGTATGCAAAAAGGACACAGCGGATGAGCAAACTTTCGGAGGTGGCTCCATCCGTTTTCATCCGCTCCAGAAATGGACAAAATTGACGAAAATTTGCGAAAACAGAACGGAAAAGAACGAACGTGGGAAGTATGTATCGGGGATGTTAAACGGATGTTCATCGGAAGCCTAGCGGATGAAAGCGGATGAAGTGGATGACAGCTCCGACATCCTTCAATATACCAGATACATCCCAGATACAAACGCTTTGTCCGTTTTGAAAACTTTATATACGAGATGCATACGCTTACATCCTTTCTATTTCCGTGCTACTAACGATGTATAGACGTTCCATGTACGTTGTCTTCCTCCCTCTTTCCGTTTTCAGCTGGAGCGGATGTAAGTTGCGAGGATGCCCAGAGGATGCAGAGAGGATACAGTCATGGACGTTTAACGGATGATAACGGACATGGAACGTTTGGTGCTCGTATATGTCGCGCATTTACATCGTACACGGCAGAGAGTTCATCCGTTATAACACGAAACTTTTTTTGCGCGGATGAAATCAAAGTGAACGAATGCTCGGTGGATAGAGTGTTTGAAACAGGTATGCAATGAGTACACAACGGATGCATGGCGTTTTCAGACGGAGGGCACGTTTTTCCCCCCGTTTTACATCCTCTGTGCATCCGTAAGTGCAGTGGGACCGGGCCTTAACGTACAACTAGCGTGTAGTGCAATAAAGATGCAATGTAGCAAGACCGCCACTTAATGGGTACCTTGTCACGTGATGGCGATACTTTGGACATGCACAGTTCATACGCTACCCATACGCTGGCTATACACAGGCGATACAGGGCCGTTACAATGGTGCAAAATGAAATACACGGTTGTCCCCCCCCCCACACCCACATGTTCATTTACAATTTTCACCACATTTCTGATCTGAAATATTTATGGGTAAATGCATCATTTGTTTTCTTAAATCTACGAATCGGTAATGAAAATCTAGGCAAAAGCTCACAAACGGATGAAAAGTTGCTGAAAAATTACAACAAACTTGTAGCAGCCTTAAACGAATCATATGGCTAAATGGCCTAGTTGATTCCTTGGAAAAAATTTTCCGTCGACGGAAAACACTTGGGCTTTCTAAACACATTAGCTTAGCAGCTTAACGTTTTTTCTTTATATTTAATGTAAATAGCTTAGTATATTGCATTTTTATTTATTGGTAAATATATAATCATTCATAGATTTCTGTATAATTTTTCTTTTATTCATACTTTACACTTTTAACTTTTGAGATCTTTTCATTCCTCTGGCTCTTTACTGAAAGACTTTCTGATTTCTGAATAAATGGAATCTTGAGATAGATCAAAGCTGAGATTTGTTTACTGTATCATTCTCTACTCGGGTCAGCCAGAAAACCAAATCTCTCCCTCCCACATGACACCACATGCTACGACGTGTAATGTGCTAACAAGTTCGAATTGGTTATGTGCCAGAGAATATGACAATAATGGAAACTTTACAAGGAAGAGGATAGAGAATCGACGAACAGTGATGGAAGTGGACAGCTTTAGAATGACGAATGTCGTCCAGTAGCTGCAAAGGCTAAACACTGCTAGTAGTCGATATCAAATGTCTGGTAGTATTAGCAGCAGTAGAGGTAGTAGTAATAGTAGCAGACTAACCAAGGCACATACAACGTTTCATATGTCAGTGTTTCCCAGCAATTTTTTTTTGGGGGGGGGGCATAAAGTCATAAGAACCCGCAGTGGAGAAGGGGGTCCGTGAAAAATGGATAGCCAAGTAACATAGAGTATGAAATAGTAGGTACTCGGACAAGGAATTTCAGTTTGTCATTTGAATGCGATATCTGTAAGACCCATGAAGTCATAGGAACCCGCAGTGGAAAAGGTGGTCCGTGAAAATAAGATAGCCAAGTAACATAGAGTAGTAGGTATTCGGACAAGAAATTTCAGTTTGTCATTTGAATGCGAGATCAGTAAGATCCAAAATAGACTTCATATGAAACGAACTATCAGATTTTAAGATATTATGTTTTACTGAAACTCATTTGGATAGTAACATTAAAATGGAAGAGACAGATATAGCTGGATATAATTTGCCATACCGTAAAGATAGGAATAATCGTGGTGGAGGGATTTTAATTTACACTCAACATGATATTATATCAATCGAGAATGCTCTAGATATATCGAGTAACATAATAATTTTGGGTGATTTGAACTCTGACCTTTTAACATCAGATGACAAGTTACAATCATTGATTAATTTATATGATTTAAAAAAAGTAATAACTAAGCTCACCAGGGTATCAAACACAAAATGTACACTAATAGATCCCATGACTATCCCATCGTTTGAGACTTACGCTATAGCCGCTACTTTAGACGTTTCTATTTTTGTATCTGATCACAGAGCAACATTTATTTATTTAAATCAAAGTATGCCTTCTAAAAGATCTTTTAAAAGGGAAATTTTTCTTTACAAAAGAGCAAATTTTACAGCCTTAAATAATGAAATAAACACTTTCAATTGACCTGAAACCTCTTGCGGTGCCACGGCCAATTCTTGCAGTGTTGTCGGTTGACGTTGGACGTCGACGAACACCTCTCCCGATCAAATTAAACGTAACACACTAAAGCATAGATACGCTAAACAATAAATCTTATGCAAGAACCGATAGGAAAGCAAACATGGATAAATAAACCAGCACCCGGCAGTTTTCATCAGTTTGAAGTGTCAAATTTGACAATGAACCCCTCTTTATTTTGCTTTATTTTGAAACTGCATAAACAAAATTACATGATCACAGAAAGATTAGACGATTATGCATACTACACAAGCTAATTCACAAAACAGGGCCTTCTTATCTTCAAGAGATATTAGGTTATCATAGCAATAATTATAATCTTAGGAGCTGTAATGATCTATAAGTCCCACTTTATCGTTCACCTGTAACAAAGAACTCAACAGTTCAATAGCTTACGTCCTGGCTTAAAATCCACACTACTTTATCTGAGTTTAACACCAATATAAAACCTAATGTTAAACCTCAAAATTAAGAAACATTGGCTGCAGAAAACATCCATTTATCATAATCGTATACGCTATACCTATAGTGGTCTAAATTATGATCTTAATAATCAAATATCGTTAAAAATGTATACTGCACATGTGACAATAAAAACATTGAAAATTAATTTCATTATATTTCTCACAGTACAAAATTATATTAAAGAAACGAAAAGATTCACATGTACTTTGTAACTATTATTGTAATACTCGAATAGTTTATCGCTATTGATATTCACATAGTATGTGCGCCTAGCACCAACATGTATTTCAGGTTCAAAGCACTTCATATGTAAAATCAGAATCTATAGATTTGAAAGTATAATCAGAATCTAGTCATGGAACAAAATAATCGAATCTAGATTTGAAATACAACCAGAATCTAGATTTGAAATACAATCATAATCTATATTTGAAAAAGTAAATTTAATTCTTACAGTCGGTGGTAATGTGTTTAGTAAAGTTCTGCGTCAGTAACACAGCCATAAGTTGTAAGTAATTGAAGATAATTTAATTCCAGTAAATCTTCGAGTTAGTAAGTTGTAAGTAATTCCAGAGAATTTAATTCAGGGTGCTTGTAATTAAATTGTAAGTAATTTGTAAGTATTTTAATGTAAGATGTTTTCTCGTCAATATGTCTGTACATTAAAGACTTAATTACCCAAATAACTCATAATCAATAATATCACGCCATCGGTTGTTAATTTAAAACGCACTTCCTTTTCCGTTTGGTTCATGACGTACTAATTTACTGATTTATCATGTCCATCATTTGCTCTATTATTTCAAACAATATTCCGATTCTATAATTTTGTCTGGGGTTTTCCAACAAATTGAGACAACACGAGGTCTCTAATACAACAAAATCGAATTACCGTATAAAAATAGCAAAATTGGTTCACGATTGTCATCTTTAAAATATATATTTTTAAAAAAAATGTGGGAGGTGATCACGAAGGGGAAAGTAGCGGTTGCCTTCCTCAAATCATATAGTTAATCAGGACGATTATTAATTAGAATCAAATCGGCATTAGGGTTTTATTAAATGGTAAGTGTACGTGGCAATAACAATGTCAACAAGGGTGTAAATACTTTTCGAGAATTCCTTGTTTCTGGTAAAACAAACCACACATTACATTGCTAGTCGATTTAAATTATACTTTGGAACACCTTACGCAAACATAAAGGAAAGTACAAATTAATGAAAGGAAAAAACAAAGCATAAAGATCATCAACTTTCTGTGAATCCATTATGGCACAGTTAGTCTGCCACATAGGAATTGTCGACCTGTTCAGTTACTAAAAGCAGGAACTAATATTGTTCATTATTAATATACATAAATCGATCTTAGATTCAAATGAAATAACATTCTTTCCGAGGATCTGGCCATCTTGGTTGATTAGCCTGAAGGGATATAGTTTCTGGAAGAATGGAACGGGATTTAACATTTTGTCGAATCTACTCCTGTGTCACATTGGGTTATTTTGACCATCCGTTTTCACTCACCCCCCCCCCCCAAATTTTGGCAGAATGGAATGGGCTTTACTATGACTACATCTACATTTATATTGGTAGATTTCTCCCTAAAGAACACCAAAAAGATGATCGCCAAATTGATATAATATCTTTAAATAAATAGTATGCAACATATGTAACAAATCTTTTCGTGAAAACGAAAGGTTGATTAGATATAATTATAAAAGAAATGAAAGATGTTCATTTTAATATGTTCACATTGTCAAGTTAAAAACACATGATAAAATGGCGATTTATTGAAATAAAACTGTCTGTTCGACCATTAAAAGAAAATACTTGATGAAGTTATCTGCTAGTTATTCCAATCAGCATCATTTCTGTCAAATAATAATGAACGGGTAATTTGAGAAGTGTAAAACATAACCATATACTATTGACATTAATGTAATCAATTAAAACGGCTGACTATGTGGATTAAGACTAGTATTTCCCGTATTTCGTTACCCACGAATGCAGATGGTCTATAGAAATTTTTTTCCCTCCTTTTGTGCGTTTTACTTTTGTTGAATTTTTAAAATTCAAAAAATATTTCCATGCAAAACATACATGATTTGTCACAAGAACAACAGCAGCCACTAAAAAGTAAACCTGGAAAACATTAATTAATGGAATTAGGTTTAACGCCCTATTAATATTTTGAATTCCAGCTGTCAGGGGTTCTATTACGTGCATGCTAACGTGTGCACGGGACCACAGCCAACATCATGATAGAACCCGGGGGCGTCTGGTTACAAACCAACCGCATTACTTACTGAGCCACCGTGGCCCCCGGAAAACAAATATAGAAATGCAAGACCCCCTTATAATTTGGCAAATTATATGTTAAAATAATGTCGGTATTAGGTCTTTGGTCTTTACCTTTTAAATTATTATTTAAAGATGCATTATGCAAGAGCTAAATCTGCCTGTTACGGGGCTTTCTTTTGGCCTCAAATGTTATATGAATTATTAATTAAATATTTATTAGCATGGCAAGACCATAATCAAATCACTAGATCATCGAATGCTGGCAATTTTCAATAGATTGAAACAAGATTGTCGTTTAATAATTTAATTAAAAAATGGATAATATTCCCCAAACAGCAAAAAGTAATTTGAGTGAAATTTTCAATATATTCATTTTTCATTATCTACTTTTAAACTATTACAGCGAGAACTGTGAGCTCTTTATCCAAATCTTACATAATGCATCTTTAAAATAACCTGATAATATACTTGGTGTTTTTACCTTGTGCAAATGAACAGATTTGTTGCTATAGAAACGAAAAGGCTATATATCGTTCTATTGCAATCTGTGTGAGAAGATATTTTAATGGAAAATAAATCATCTGTAATCTACACGTCGTCATAATGAACAATTTATCATGTAATTGACGTGAACATGGAATATAACGTTATTGTCACTGTTGACCAGCGTATGTTTGATTAAGTCCAGTGTTATAGAGGATTACCCAACAAAGATGTACTATTCATGAAAACATGATTAAGCTTTAAAGGGATTCGTTGTGTACTTTGCAATTTGATTTTTTTAATTTGTTTCTTCTGTATTTCAGTACTGCTTGTTCTACGTTTTATTTAAGTTATCTGTGCGGTAACCGTGTACAGTTTGTATTGTGTGCTACATTCATCTACTGCTTGGTAGGGAATGACCTAGTTTATGTCGAGTACGTGGACCTTAAACCCTATTTCTCTCTCTCTACGGTTTGATCTATGTTTTGTTGAGAGTGTCCGTGGTGTGGTCGATTCGTGTCCTGTTTGTACTATATTTTGTTGAGCTTGCCTGTGGTGTGCTCTATTCGTGGTCTATGTTATGTTGAAAGTGTGCTCTATCCGTGTACTGTTTGTTCTGTGTTTTGCTGAATATCCTTACTTAGAGAAAAAATACTCCGTCTACACGGTGCTTCCTCTTTGAAGATTAGTACGGAAATAACACGATGTTCTAAATAGTGTGACTGGTTCAGATATCAGCACCCAATCTGTTTTCGCATATGACATTTGTTTTAGAACATTACGAGGAGATCTTAATCTTTATAACCACAAAGAGCCCAATATGTCACAATCATTTATAAAATAAGAATGTTGAAGGGGATTTACCCTCTCAATTTTTTCTACGCGTGGTCTAACGAATTTATAGCCTATTTCCCTCAATCATGTATGTTTTGCATGGAAATATTTTTTGACTTTTAAAAATTCAACAAAAGTTTCCATGTAAAACGCACAAAAGGGAAAAAAAGATTTCTATAAACGAACTGCATTGGTGGGTCCGAAATACCCACTAGTCTTAATCCACATAGCCGTTTTAATTGATTACATTAATGTCAATAGTATATGGTTATGTTTTACACTTCTCAAATTACCCGTTCATTATTATTTGACAGAAATGATGCTGATTGGAATAACTAGCCGATAACTTCATCAAATGTTTTCTTTTAATGGTCGAACAGACAGTTTTATTTCAATAAATCGCCATTTTATCATGTGTTTTTAACTTGACAATGTGAACATATTAAAATGAACATCTTTCATTTCTTTTATAATAATATCTAATCACCCTTACGTTTTCACGAAAAGATTTGTTACATATGTTGCATACTATTTATTTAAAGATATTATATCAATTTGGCGATCATCTTTTTGGTGTTCTTTAGGGAGAAATCTACCAATATAAATGTAGATGTAGTCATAGTAAAGCTCATTCCATTCTGCCAAAATTTGGGGGGTTGAGTGAACACAGATGGTCAAAATAACCCAAAGTGACACAGGAGTAGATTCGACAAAATGTTCAATCCCGTTCCATTCTTCCAGAAACTTTCTATATCCCTTCGGGCTAATCAATCAAGATTGTCAGATCATCGGAAAAAATGTTATTTCATTTTGAATCTAAGATCAAAACCCTCGGATCGAATAGACACGACCATTTGAAAGGTCATTGATTTATGTATATTAATAATGAACATTATTAGTTCCTGCTTTTAGTAACTGAACACGTCGACAATTCCTATGTGGCAGACTAACTGTGCCCTAATGGATTCACAGAAAGTTGATGATCTTTATGCTTTGTTTTTTCCTTTCATTAATTTGTACTTTCCTTTATGTTTGCGTAAGGTGTTCCAAAGTATAATTTAAATCGACTAGCAATGTAATAATGTGTGGTTTGTTTTACCAGAAACAAGGAATTCTCGAAAAGTATTTACTTACACCTTTGTTGACATTGTTAGTGCCACGTACACTTACCATTCAATAAAACCCTAATGCCGATATGATTCTAATTAATAATCGTCCTGATCAACTATATGATTTGAGGAAGGCAACCGCTACTTTCCCCTTCGTGATCACCTCCCACATTTTTTTTAAAATATATATTTTAAAGATGACAATCGTGAACCAATTTTGCTATTTTTATACGGTAATTCGATTTTGTTGTATTAGAGACCTCGTGTTGTCTCAATTTGTTGGAAAATCCCAGACAAAATTATAGAATCGGGATATTGTTTGAAATAATAGAGCAAATGATGGACATGATAAATCAGTAAATTAGAACTTCATGAACCAAACGGAAGAGGAAGTGCGTTTTAAATTAACAACCGATGGCGTGATATTATTGATTATGAGTTATTTGGGTAATTAAGTCTATAATGTACAGACATATTGACGAGAAAACATCTTACATTAAAATACTTACAAATTACTTACAATTTAATTACAAGCAAAACACCCTGAATTAAATTCTCTGGAATTACTTACAACTTACTAACTCGAAGATTTACTGGAATTAAATTATCTTCAGTTACTTACAACTTATGGCTGTTGTTACTGACGCAGAACTTTACTAAACACACTACCACCGACTGTAAGAAATCGCGACTTTTAATTAAATTTACTTTTCAAATATAGATTATGATTGTATTTCAAATCTAGATTCTGGTTATATTTCAAATCTAGATTCTGGTTGTATTTCAAATCTAGATTTGATTTTATTCCATGACTAGATTCTGATTATACTTTCAAATCTATAGATTCTGATTTTACATATGAAGTGCAGTGGACCCGAAATACATGTTGGTGCTAGGCTAGTCTTAGCCGACAGACTTTTAATTAAATTTACTTTTTCAAATCTAGATTTTGATTGTATTTCAAATCTAGATTCTGTTTGTATTTCAAATCTAGATTCTGATTTTATTCCATTACTAGATTCTGATTATACTTTCAAATCTATAGATTCTGATTTTACATTATATGAAGTGGTTGTATTTTAAATCTAGATTCTGGTTGTATTTTAAATCTAGATTCTGATTTTATTCCATGACGAGATTCTGATTATACTTTCAAATCTATAGATTCTGATTTTACATAATGAAGTGCTTGGGACCTGAAATACATGTTAGTGCTAGGCTAGTCTTAGCCGACAGACTTTTAATTAAATTTACTTTTTCCAATCTAGATTCTGATTGTATTTCAAATCTAGATTCTGTTTGTATTTCAAATCTAGATTCTGTTTGTATTTCAAATCTAGATTCTGATTTTATTCCATGACTAGATTCTGATTATACTTTCAAATCTATAGATTCTGATTTTACATATGAAGTGCAGTGGATCCGAAATACATGTGGGTGCTAGGCTAGTCTTGACCGGAAGACTTTTAATTAAATTTACTTTTTCAAATCTAGATTCTGGTTGTATTTCAAATCTAGATTCTGATTTTATTCCATGACTAGGTTCTGAAAATACTTTCAAATCTATAGATAATTCTGACTAGTCATATGAAATGCTTTGGACCTGAAACACTAGCTTCTGCGCATGCCACTGAAATTCAAATCTGTTAAGAAAATTATATGCACTTTTCATACCTTCATGTTTAGGTATTAAAATTTGTCCTCTTAGGCTACTGCAATGGAATCTCGTTATCGCGGCCTTACTTACCTGTTTTTTTCGAGGTGGCTAACTATAATATTTCTTGGTATCTTTCCATTCTATTACAAAGATATATCAAATGTTAGTAACTTTGGAAGTCCTCATAACAAATCGAAGAATAAGCTAAGTGACGTTTGATCATTATCGAAGCTGTATGGATTAGTTGCCTGTCAAATTGTCTGACGTAGTCTTATTAAATATTTATGGGAGATTAACATTGCAATTACCCAGTGGATAAAATCACCCAAGTATCCCCGAAAAAGCCAGCTTAAATAGGTTTATATTGTGCTAATTCATCATTTATTTGTTTTAAAAGGAAATTTGAAACTAATAATTCCCCGAAGAACATGATACTCATTAAGAAAAAGTTATTATAGCAAATTGAATATAGCGTAACATGTGTAACAAGCGATATCGTGTTGGACACGAGGTAAGCATCCTTTTACATGACCTTTGGCTTATACCAAGACGGAGTCTACTAAATGTCTTTATTGTCTCTACAAGCAATATTAAAATAAAAAAAGATTGTTCTGAATTTTCATACATTTCAATGAACAATTCCACAAGTATTTTTAATTTCACAGAGAACTTTGTCATGTGTGACATTTCCTCAAATGAACAATCATATCAGTGTGGTGTGCCCCATGGAACAACATGCGGTGTGCCCCTTGAGATTTTTAAGCTTAATTTCCCCTTTTCATTGGTGTAAGACGAAAGGCCGGACAAGGGACATTATTAAGTCGAGGTCCCGTGTTTGTGCAAAAACGTTGGATGTTAAACCTCATTTCATTTCAGATCCATACTTTGTACATACAATTCAAAAACCGAATCTACCAGGTAAGCCAGTTATTTAAGGTTATCCCTAAAATTTTGAAAAGTACAAATTGAAACATTAATTTAGACGACGACCCAGGTCTGTAAACTTTCTATCTTATTTATTATTCATATTTCCTTTCATTTCTAACAAACAACAGACTTGTGTTTGCCGTCTGCTTCATCCATGTGACGCCATCTTGCCTCAAGACATCTTTAACATTTATATCATTTCTTGTACCTGAATAAAAGACCTGGAAACTAGGACGTTGATGAAATCGCCTGGAAACACGACTCTTTGATTATTTCCTTATCTTAGAAAGAAATTCCAGGAATATTTATTCAGTAGGTGGAACGTGTGGATTGCCGGAAGAAAGGTACAAATAGGACATCTATTTAAACATACCGATAAATCATTAATTTCAGATAATTTAGGCAAGTCTTAATTCTATCTTCCAAGACTCGAATAATAACAATCTGGCTTCAGGTAAAACTGTTTCATAGCTTTCATTAAATCTCGTTAAATTACGCTGCTAACTAAATTATCCTGTCCTTTTCTATATGATTTGGATCCTATTGTCACAGATGGCTGGGGGGGGGGGGGTTGGATGGCCGAATGCTTAGCACGCGCGCGCTGTATCATACGGTCTGTCATTGAGTCAACTGGCGGGGTTTCGATTCCCCGGTTGTACGTGACAAGGAGTAGGGTCGCCTGTTCAACCTCGTGGGCTTTCTCTGGGTCCTCCGGTTTCCTCCCACTGATAAAGACCCCTACGCGCGAATGATTGAAATGAAATTGAACCATGCGTTAGTCCCGAAATGGCCTAGTTTGTGTCGAGTGGACGTTAAACCCCATTTCTCTCTCTCTCTCTCTCTCTCTCTCTCTCTCTCTCACACACACAGATGGCTGAAGAAATGGTAAATATAGAGACAGGTTAAAGAAAATAAACACAGAAGAAATGATAAATACCTTACAATTTGACGTGTTGTATAAATGTTTCTTATTTTATGATCAGTAGTGGAATACCGCGTTTTATCACTGAAATAAAAGTGTTATTCCACTGGCTAGCAGTAGTCCATGTTGTTTTTACCTAAAATGTTTACCTAAGTTTTCTTGCTTCTCGATGAAATAAAATATGTTATTCACTCTAAAACGACAAATATCCTCTATATATTCTTATGAAAAATAGTCTCTTTCTGTTTTTCCAAAATTGTTGATTAACTGACCTTTGGATATAAAATAAGTCTTTTACTTTTACTTTGTCACCTTCTTTTCAAAGCTGTGGCCTAGAGAAAAAACTTAGTAGATTGTTCTACTTATGACAAAAATTGTTACAAATTATAAAATCATAAATTCACACGCGGTTATTTTTTGAGTGTCCATAATAAAAAAATTGGTTTATGTTGACCAGCCTCGGGAAATAATGTAATTGGTTTGCATGATGCAACTTACAATCTGTGTAATCTGGAACTGCCTCTTTAATCATAATTACAGAAAGATATAAATACCAGATAAATTATTTCTGTTTATACCAACACAGAAAAAAATCAGATATCCACTAATTTGACATTCTGAAAGATGTTTCTTCATCTCATTAGGCTTCATTAACTTTAATTCTGTCACAAATAAACCACATTTTCGGAGTACAACTTGTAGAGTATATATCAGAAAACATAGAAATCAATCTGTCTGCCGAATAAAAGGCTAAAATGGTCAGAAAAGAAAGATGAGGTTAGACTTTGATTTGAAACATGGCGATACTTATCTTTAAATTGAGATAGATGTATATCCAGATGCTAAAATAAATCGAATAATTCAATCAAATATAAATATTTCAGACATTACATCTATGAAATAAAAAAACGATTTTAATCAGTAATATTTCTAAATCAGCTTAAATTTGTGATATTTTGACATGCCGAATAATCAAAAATCAAAGTGATTTCTATTAAGTCACATTTAGCTCATTAGATAATGATCTCATATCATATTTTAGGATTGGAACAGTCTAAATTTTGATTATAGCGTCATTTTATAGCGATTTCCTGGCCAAATAAAAATCACCCTGTAACCATTCTGTCGGTCTCGAGACAGTTTTACAGATGCAAATAAGAAAATTGAAACGAATGCTTTACATGTATAATAAGCATCGTGTAAATAAGTTTCAAAGTGTGATTCGTTATAATTCCATTTACATGATATTCACTATTTTTACAGAAACAGATATGAAATAATGACCATCATGGTAGCGTTTGACAATTTTTCTTTAAAAAGAAATTCCAGATGTTGTACAAATGATATTTAACAGTTTCCTTTTTATCCATTTTATCAAATTTGTGAAATGAAATAGAAATCTAGCATTTTCATCAATATCGATGAATATTCCGACAAAAATAATTCAATGAATGTTGTTTAATTCCGCCATAATCCTACTTTTGTATTTAGAGTTTTCCCCCAAAATAAATCAAACAGCTGCTATAACGCTCACATGTCCTAGCTGTTAACCAGGTTATAGTATTAGGGACGAGGGACAGGCTGTATTCTTAACTCTACATGACAAACTGTGAGCTAAGCTTAAATGACTAAATACCAAGTCAACAGAGAGACTGATTTCATTCCAAAATAAATAGATGGCACATACTAATTAATTGCTCATTTCTCTTTTTGTAATCCTTAAACAATCGAACCTGGCCTAAGTAAGGTTTTGGTATAGATAAACTATACACTAAGATTCATCAAACTCACTTCATTAGAATCAAAATTATCATGCCACAAATAAATAAAACTAACTGAGTGAGTTTGGCGAATCTTAATAACGACATGTGAAACCTTGTTGAAACGTCGCAGTGTAATAAAATATAGTAATTGTTATCCATAAGTGTTTAAATTAGTGTTTAGCCTTCGCGGAATCACTGAACTCCACCAAGACATTAACCTAATGAATACCTACACCAGGTTTAAACATTATACTTAAAGACACATTATGGAAGATTAGATAAAGAGCTGGCAGTTCTCACTATAATAGTTAACCAGCAGCTGCCAGGCAGGATACGCCCACATTTTCGAGAGATGGATAGAGAACAAGCTAAAAAGAAAGTGATTTTTCGTACAATCAGGGGCCATAATTCAGGACGTTACGGTGCGATATGCGCGAATATCGAAAGGAACCGAGATCTTTGGGTTATAAACTTACATTTTAAGTTTTAAAAAAATCGGATAAAAATTGTGACCTCTATAGGGTCCACAACCTTGATATACCATATTTTTACGCTATTTGAGAACGAAGGGCGGCCATTTTGTCTGTCAGTTTTGGGCCAATTTTCATGAATTCGAACTCCGTTGGCCTTAGGGTCTAACGGTGATATAATAATACATTTTTTTTAATCGGATAAAAATTATGACCTTTATGGGGTCCACAAGCTAAAAACGCGATTTTTCGTACAATCAGGGGCCATAATTCAGTAAGTTACGGTCCGATATGAGCGAATATCAATAGGAACTGAGATCTTTGGGTTATAAACTTACATTTCAAGTTTCAACAAAATCGGATAAAAATTGTGACCTCTATAGGGCCCACAAGCTTGATATACCATATTTTTACGCTATTTGAGAACGAACGGCGGCCATTTTGTATGTCAGTTTTCGGACGATTTTCACGAAATTCGAACACAGCCGTCCTTAGGGTGTAACGGTGATATAATAATACGTTTTTTTAAATCGGATAAAAACTAGGCCCTCTATAGAGTCCACAAGCTAAAAACGCAATTTTTCGTACAATAAGGGGCCATAATTCAGGAATTTACGGTCCGATATGCGCGAATATCGAAAGGAATCAAGATCTTTTGGTTATAAACTTACATTTCAAGTTTCTAAATTCGACATTATTGAACTGCTGTCTGTTCAGAAATGTCTCCAACTTTCCCAAAATGGAAATATGAGAAAAATCGGTTGAGAATTAGCAGAGATGTGGCCGATTTTCAGTTTGCATGCACGATAAAGATTTGACGCATATCCACTATGCGCACAAATTTCGTTTAACATTTAAGCACTAGCCACCACCCATTCTCCCGAGAGAAAACCAAACTTCAGACCTCTATCTATCTATAGTTGCTGAGAAATACCCCCCCCCCCAAAAAAAAAGGTGAAAGCCTAACTAGAACTGCGATGCAGTAATGACGGATTCCACCGATTCCATGTCACCCTTGAACTTATGTCACTTCCGGTGCCACGTTACCCAGCAATATCAATTTCATTTATACATTTGTTACGTTACATGTGTCAAAAAAGTGATCATGACATTATTTTTTACTAACTTATCGCTAAGTTAGCTAACTTTCTAATGGGAAATTTCTCAACAAGGGAAGATGCTAGAAGCAATTTTTGGACATCTATATGATCGTATTGATCCAATCTGTTTGTCCATTGAAATCAAGTATCATAATGTTAAACGAATAATAATACATTTTTTGCCAAAATTACATTACTTCCGGTGATAATGAAAATGCTAAATTAATTCTATGAAATTATAAATAGCATAAGGCATCACATGGTGAAAATATCGACAACTTCGACGATTTCGGACATTTCGCATTGTCGCAGAATGTTCGAAATAGCTTTAATCTCTAAGTCACACCCACTTTCCCAGAATAACCGAAGACATCGAATCAATCCGACAAGTAGTTTCTGAGATACAATCAAATGATAATAATAATAAGAATAATAATATGAATAATTTTAACAAAAACAATAGTGTTTCATACAAGCTACGCAGTGTGAAACCCTAATAATAATCCGAACAAAAACAATAGTGTTTCACACAAGCTACGCAGTGTGAAACCCTAATTATAATTATAACTGAGAATGAGTGTGGAAACTTTGTGCATAGTTTCATTAAGGTTAAGTAGCGATAAGCAATCTGTTTGGTCAAGATTTTGGCGCACAGTAACTTTGCTTCTAATTTAAACATAAATTATGCAAGAGCTAAATCTGCCTTGGAAAAGTGCGTTTTTTTTATGATTTCGAGCAAGTTTAGATGCCTGTTTCTCGAAAAGTGCACCTAAAACATTTTTTAAAAACTTTTTCTATAGAGAGTCCGATCGGTATTTTTGTGTATGAAACCTTTGTACAACAGTCCTAAATATCAGGGGTAGGCCAAAAAAGAGATCGAAAATTGAAAATGGCGGGTTTTTTTTACTATTACAAGCAAGTTTAGACGCCTGTTTCTATAGAGAATCTAATCGGTATTCTTGTACATGAATCCACAGTACAACCGTCCGAAATATCACGAGTAGGGGAAAAACGGCGTACTTTATTGTCAAAGACCTCTTATTTGACTGTCATCAACCGAATCCAGCCGTATCAGTGTATGTATTACCAACATAAAGGGCATATATATAGAGCTTATTTTTTCACAGTGACAATATTTGAACTATGAGTGTTTTACTGTTAATCAAAATATGGGATTGGTGCTTCTAGAGTAAAAAAAAAGTCAATTTAGTAAGTGGCAATTTGTCCCCTAATTAATGTAAGAGGATTTTTGTCTATATGACGTCATCACTTAATACCAGTGAATGTAATGCCCTCCTTTTACTGCTATTTAAAAGTGAAACGACTCTCTTATTTAAGCCACAGACGTTGTTAGGATTGCTGTGGGGTTTTATACCATTTGTAAATCTTAGGTGTGTTTTCGCCCTTTCGTAAAACTGTTCTCTTTTTTCTTTTTACATTTCCCGCAGATCTCAGAAACCGGTAAGAGATGGAGTTCTAAATATTGATTTTTTCCCATGAAAGTTTATAACTTTTGCGAAAGTTGTGAACAGACCGGAAGTGATGTAAATCTTTAACGTGAACGAAAATTATGTCAATTACCAACCGATTTTCGAAAAAATTATATTTTTGTACCACCGGGGATATTGCGGATGCGATAACTGTCGAATTGAAATACCATGTCGTTCTCAATTTTTTCTTTAAAATTTGAAAATTTACTAAAATTGTTATTTTTTTGAATTTTTGAGTTTGCAAATTGCATATTTAAGATTGTCGACGTCTGCCCGATTCTACCGATCTAAGTTCATTATGTTGTGAATTGTTCAACTATATTTTTCACTTTCTTTCTATCGTAATGTGCATGCGAAGAACGGCTGAATATCTCAATTATGCAAGTGTGTGCCAAACTTTCATGGACGGTCTACGAATTCGTAGACGTATCGTAAGTGACAAATATTGTAAACTTTTCGTAGCTTTATAGGCCTTATTCGTGGAGAGCGTAGTGTATTCGTAAGTGTATTCGCTTTAGTTTGTATAGATGTTTCTTTCATTTCGTAGAACCCTACCTTCAAACCCGGCATATTTTTCAGGCGATTACCAAAGAATTATCGTAACTCTTTCGTAAACTATTCGTAACTGATTCGCGGCTACTCCAGATTTTCTACGATCTTTTTGATATTTTTGCCGAATCGCCACGAATTTCGATTCGCCACTATTCGGGGCGATTCGTAGCATTCGTAGGCCACGTGAAAACCAGGCATTAGGTAACGTGCACCGCTGTATAGCAGACGATATCTCAACTTCGCTTTTACGGTCCAGTCGGCCGTTGAATGTAAATAGGATAAACCATTTATATCTTTTGTGATTTAATTGTTCCGTAATTAATAGATAACATCTGTTTGGTTGTAAAATGAGTGGAAACAGAGCACCTAGGGGAATATAGTGGATTAGAAAAGAGAATGTGTGGTTTCGTGAAAGAATTTTTAAGACGAGATGTACCGGAAAATGATACGGATTGAATAATAGTCTCAAAAATATCAACACCTGGTCGGAGGATTCGCACGACATATCGCTGTCTTCACAAAAACAAGACATGTTGGGGGAATCCATTTTGAAACCTGAGCGTTCACATGCAACGTTACTCACTGTTTTTCTACCAAAGCGAGTAATCCAGTACTCAGAAATCGGAACAGATGCACAGGTGGTTTTAAATGCCCGCAACTCTCTCATTATTAAAAAAAATAGACTGAGATTTTCAGCGATAGTCATTCGAATTACTGTGATCCGGCACGTGCAGTTTATTCGATTATGTTTTCTTGGCAAGAGCTCCTCCTTAAGTAAGGCCACTGCTTGCATTTAATTTCTTGATAATGCATTTTTGGTATTTCAAGATTCAAACCAAATTGTGAGTGATTTAGCGGTAACATTGCAGTTTAAATGCTAGATAGGTTATTTGACATGAAAAAAAAAAGAATATAAATAAAGCAAAGACAAATGTTGCCCTTTTCTTTCGTATTATTAATTATTAAATATTCACCAAGGCTGGTCCCGTCTGAAATACATAAACTAAGATGTCAAAAATTATCCATAAAAAGTGTTTGTTCTGAACCAAAAGAGCTACAATATGTAGTGCCACAAGGTTCCGTGTTGGTTCCACTGCTCTTCACATCTTATACAGCTTCTGTAGGTGATGTCATTCAAGATCACGGATTAGACTACGCTGATGAAAACCAACTCTATCTTGCTGTAAGTGAGGCGTCTGAATCAGCTAAGATTACCATTCTAGAAAAATGTATTTGAAATATTCTAAAAAGCTTGGATGAAAACCAACCTTTAAAAGACCAATGCAGTAACTATTGCAAATAGCTCCATTACATAATGCAGATTCTGGTACGTCAATGAAAGAACAAAACTTTGGGTAATTTATTCCACATATTTGGAGCAACATAGGCGAATGCCTTTTCCCCAAGTTTCGCTTTGGGTAAAGTACAAACAGACTGGTAACTATTTGATGAACGTAAAGTTCTGGCTCAATCATATTGTTTTAATATATCGGTCAAATAAACAGGTACGCAGAGTTCATTGAAAGTTAAAAGTTTAGGTGAAAGCTGACGTTAACCCTTTCTCAAATTATGTCAGTATATTGGAGACAATACACTTACTATTTACAGGCGTCAGACACAGCAACAACTATAAGTTGTCGCGTATTTCTATATAAGACTAAATATGAAAATAAGCACGTATTGTTAGAATAATTTTTTAAAATTAATTAAATAAATAATGGGGGACAACGAGAAATAGGCTAATTCGGTATTCTGCAAGATTCAAGTTTCTTAGACTAACTCACAGACAGTTCTTGCCACTATCAATTGCTGAATGTAGGATATAAAGAGTTGGTCATTCTTGCTATAATAATTCAAAAATAGATGATGAAAAAAGAAAATATTGAAAATTTTATTCAAATTACTTCATTCTCAGCCAAGTTATCATTGCTTGTAGTTTTGACAAGATGCGTGCACAGTGGTAACCAGGACACTGGTATAATCGGGACTTAGCCTCGCTTTCCCATTTTTAAATTAAATTTTTAAATGGCGAACCGTTTTAATCTAGTTAATATCTCGAGTATCCGATGCCATCGAGAGTCGATTATGGTCTTGTTTTGTTAATAAATGGCTAATTAATAGTTTATATAACATTTCAGGCCTAAAGAAAGACCTTCAATAGGCAGATTTAGCTCTTGCATAGTGTATGTTTAATGTTTCAACGATACGTGGATTCCATTTCCACTCAAATTTTATCCGATAGGATGTCAAATAATCATGTTCTTATATCAAACACTTTATCCCCGTATTCTAGTTCATCTTTACATTAAATACGGATCCTTAACACACATTTGACATTACAAATTATATCTTCATGATTTAGTTTACACTATGTTTTACTCTTTAAAAAAGGGATTAAACCATGCAATCGTAGTTTTGGTCCTCGTTACTCTCGAATAAACCTCTCCAGTTTCAAAGATGAAAAATTCTAGGTTTGTAAATTACAGTGTCACATGATCCGATGTGCATTTTTCTTTTACTAAGTGGGAATTCGCTTTTAAAAAAACGAAGTGTGGTGGAATTTGACACTGGCAAACTGAAAAACATGTTTGATTTGGCAAAGTCGATGTGATTCAGTTTGACGTATTTTAATTTCTGTCCAGAGATGAATATCCTATTAAATTTTTCACAAATGTCGATAAATGAACAGATTTTGCTTTCATTAAAAAGGGAATTCAAATTAATCAGTAGGCGTCAAATCTGTTGAAATGGATTTGCGTCTCAAAATCAGATCCGTACATCTATGAAAGACTAAACAGCTCTTTATTCAGTTTTCTTGATTCTTAGTTCTTAATTCATTGTCCTTAAATCTTATTTCTTCATTTGTTGTCGTATTTCGACATTTGTACACTAAAATTAACATTTGTGTCTTAAAATCATTATTTGTTTTACAAATAAGACATTTGTCATATCAGATTTGTAAAATGTTTTTTGTTTAATTTAATTTTATCTTAATGTAAAGACAAAATTAATTTTAGTAAATCAAAAAAATAATGTACATTTATATTTCATCATAGACATACAACGAACAACAAATTTCTAAATACAAATCTCCAAATACATTTGATAGCCACGTATTTATTTGGACAAACGAATGTGCCAGTAAAATAGCTAATACTCGTATATTCAACGAGCGATAGACAAATACTTTCTGGTGATGCATTTTACGATAACTGGGAATTCGTAGTCAAAATACGCGTCTTAAAAGACGCGTATTTTGACTTTTAAATACCCCCTCCCCTCACTAAATAGAGTTCAGACGATCCAAATTATATCTGCTTTAACAAGGTACGTAAATATGAATATGTCAAAAAATATTTTACAATTTTGAAAATGTATTCGGACCTTTTTAATGGTATGCATCCCGGTATCTTGTATTTTGTGTTATGGCCCGTATTTTGACGTTAAATACCCCCACCCCACCTCATTTAATACATGTTAGTACCATTTCATTTTTTTTCTTTTTTCAAGATATGTAATTACAAATGGGCAAGAAAATAATTTACATTTTGTAGCAAACAATAAATATACTTTCAGCTGTATATGAACAGATATCGAGAAGTTCTTATTAAGGCCGTTTCTTTTTTACTTTAAATATCCCGCCCCTCCCCTCACTTAATAAAGTTTAGTACCGTGGAAATTTGATCTCTTTTCAAGGTATATAAATATAAATGTGCCAGAAAATAACTTGAAAAGTTGTACGCTATTAAACTCTATTAATTGATTGGGAGGGGTTAGGTGGGTTCTTAAATGTCAACATACCGGTCATGCTACGACATTACAGATATCACACAGAATACCACCGAAAAGAAGTTTCATTTACTTTTTCAGAAATGTAAATTATATTCTGGCACATTTAAATTTACAAAGCTTGAAAAGGGTATTACAGATGTATGACGCTAAATACTATTAAGTTTGTGGGATCTGTGTGTGTGTGTGTGTGTTGGGGGGTGGGGGGTGGGGGTACTTATCGGGTTATCGTGTAATGCATGAGCGGAAAGTATTTATTTATTTATCCCCTCTTTCAATATATTACTTATTCCCTGGCACATTCATGATTAGATGATTTAGAAGAGATTAAACACTCATAGGTTTGAGAAAAGAAATATGTCGCTATCAGACAAAACCTAATTTCTTAAAATAGATTACTTTCTATTTGTTTTATTTTTCGAAGGCTCGGCCCGATTAGCCGTACTACGTACGTGGCTTCACTAGAGTCTCGGTCGTCGAGCGATTTTTCTTATTGTGTATATGCTTGCTCGATTCCCCATTATTGTATGGTGACTTATTGTATGCCAGGTTGATTTCTGCTCATGTCGTCATAATAATCCGGTTCGATGGATTCCGAGAAATGTTTTTGGAGAAATGTTATTAAAGAAATGTTTTGTAAGATTTGTATTTGGAGATTTGTATTTAGGAATTTGTTGTTCCAGATTTTTTTTTCGTTGTATTTCTCTGATGAAATGTAAATGTAGGCTAATTTTTGATTTTTCAAAATAAATTTTATCTTCATATTAAAATACAATTAAAATACATTTTACAAATCTGATATTATAAATGTCTGATTTGGAAAAGAAAATATTGATTTTAAGATACAAATGTTAATTTTAGTGTACAAGTGTCGAAATACGACAACAAATGTCGAAATACGACAACAAATGAAGAAATAAGAATTAAGGACTATGAATTAAGAAATAAGGACTAAGAATACTGAATAAAGAGCTGTTTGGTCTTCCATATACATCAAGTAAGGGCTTAATTTAAGTTTTGTGAATAAGCACCCTGGATTATAGAGTACCTATGGCAAGGAGAAATACTTGATGCACAAATGATCACCAAAAAAAAAAAAAAAAAAAAAAACAAATTATATAAAAAAAAACTGACTTGATGGCCCCGACAATAATAAACGAATGATTGAAGCAAGAATATGTTCTATGGGTTGAATACGCCCAGCATGTTTTGATGGTTTTTCTTTTTAAATAAAACAACCTTGAAAACTTCTGAACAGTAAGGTAATTATAAAGAATCGGAGGCACCGACGATGTTCGACTTCATAAAATCCGTATTATTGTTCTTTTATTTCATGACATAATGTTTTCTTTAAATAAAGACTAGTATAAACATATCCTACTTATTACATTATCTTTAGCTATTAAAACTAGTTGTTATTCTAGCATCGTCCATGTTATTTTTTTTTACCCTTGCTGTCAGTTTAAACACCACAAATGACGTTAGATCTTCTAAAGAATTAACTACATCTTTTATTGGCCAGCAAGGTTTTAGTTGAGAGAGGAATTCCTGTCAGTTTTCATATACATTTTATCTCTTTTTCGACCATTCCATGACGTATATTGTCAAAGTTAAAGTAAATTACATTCAGTGTTGAATTTGTCTCGTATTTCTATACTGTTTGTTTCTGTCCTTTAATGTTTATTAGAAAGTTTTCGTCACCTATACCACTGATATTTTTCTTTTCACCTATTTCAATTTTACTTAAATATACATATTGTGTTGACGGGGCGTTGAAATGAAATGAAACGGGGTTTAACGTCCTTCTTTTCTGCACCAGCCGGACAGCGGCGTCTGTGCCCCCATCATCAACGTACACGCTCCTCGGTTTTTCGTTCCACCCGAACGACAAGACACAGCCCCTAGCCAGTCCCTCCATCCTGCACCATTGACAGGAAAACTCGCCGAGGAACTTTCTCGGTTAATACCGGGATTGAACCTGGGACCCCTGGTTAATGAACCAGCGCCTTAGGCACAGAGCTACCGTGTCTCCCATGAGACATGAGCCGCGGTGGCTATGTGGGTAAGACGTTGGCTCCCTAACCCTGTGCCGAGGAAATTAATCGGGACAGAGGTCTGGCAAACGAAGAAAAACCAAGGTCACATGTACACATTACCGTGCACGTAAAAGAACCCTTTTCAGTTGGAATTCGATATAAAAGTAGACCGTTAAACCCTATTGCATTTCTCCCACGAGGCGTTGAACCCCATTCCGCACATTTGGCCTGTGAATCTCTATCTAATTGTCTCTAATCACTGCAGTTTTTTGGTCCTGATGTTATCTTCGACGCAGGAGTTTCAGCTTCTGAAATTCCGGTTTAAAATATCGCCACAGTTATCTATTTGTATAGATGAGTGTCCTAACGACAGAGGGTGCGCTTACTGGTTCTGGAACACGTGGTACCACTTCTTATTAGTACTCGAGGAATTAAGGTAGTTTACTAACTTTTGTTCTTTTGGTGACCCGAATAATATGAAGAATAGTTTGCTTTTGTACGTAAAATGTTTCATTATTTTTAGAAAAATTATGCTAAATTAATCAAAAATTGTTCTTAAACCAGCATTATTTATATTTATCTTTTCAGCTTCTTGCATTATATAATGAGTTCCTTCTATATGCGGACAAATTTATACGATATTACGACAATCACACATTGAAAGTTTACTGTGTCGTGTCGTCGCCCTAAAACTGTCGTAATGTTGTGTTATCAAGTTATGCAAACGTTAACATCTTACATGGCCATTATCAGCCACCGTAGTTAGATGGTTAATGCCGGCGATGTTTTTTTTAAAAAGCGGTATATATGCGCGGTTAGGTATAAATATTAAGGCCATCTGCAGATTTCGTCAAGGCTGTGAGATGTAAATAGGAGGGCACGTGATTGTAGAGGAGATTGTGGGTTAGGGTAAGGGTTAGGGCAATGGCTAGGGTTAGGATTAGCACTAGCCCTGATTACATCTGGTGACCTTTGACAAATCTGCAGTTGGCCTTAATATTTAGACCTAACCGTATATGCGGTAAATGAGGTGTTGAATGTTAAAACTGGTAGAAGAAATCTATACCATTTGACAGTCGGTTTCTATAATAATAAGATTTAACACTTCGCTCTCTTTCCATAAAAAAGATTTAACAACTTTACCCACATTAATATTATTATAAAGGAGGAACATAGGAGGCGAAGAGAAATAATGGCTCATCTTTGCCAAGACGCGTGATGTAAATCCCACAGGATGGTTATACGATATAGGTAATGGAAATGATTTCGGTGAGTTTCACACTTTAATCAAAACTCGTTTTGTCCTTCCGAGGGCACTAATTAATCACTTAAACAAAGGAAGCCGAGTGAAAAGTTTGGTTAAATTGATAATTTATTATTAAATCAAGCAGTTAGAAACATAGCCATAGTCCGGACGGCTACGCGTGCAATGCATGTGATGTTATTGGTTAACAGACTCTGGTTTACAGACATGTCCGCCCCTACCACCACACCTATACCGAAAACAGCCCTAAACCTACCCACAAGATTATTTAGAAAAATACAAAGAAACGTTCACTGCACGTAATACCATGTTAAGGAAATTGAATCACGATGTTTTACTATAATATTGTTATATAAGTGGAATGTTACTGAACAAGAATGTTTAGCTGTGATTGAAGGTATCAGACACTTTAGAATTTATTTAGCTGGCCAACAATTTAGTGTAGTAACGGAGCACAAGGCTTTGACGTGGTTAACAACGATCAAACATACAACAGCTCGGCTTCATAGATGGTCTTTGGAAATTCAAGAATACCAATACACAATAGAGTATCGTGCAGGTAAGAACAACCAAAACGCCGATGCAATTTCCAGAATTCCATATGCCACTACAGATGTCAGTTCAATAGTAAAATGTACTGATGACTATTTGGAGGTCGGGTTGACGTATGACGAAACTTGTCAAAATACACGTATATCAGCGACAGATGGAGTGACAGATGCAAACAAGGTTACCAAGAACCAGCCAGACATTAAAAGCCTTCAACACAATGATCCAGAATTGAAGATGATGATTAAATTTCTAAAAGATAAGAAACTTCCGGATGATGATAACAAGATCAAGTTTGTCGTAAATACAGCCAAAGAATGTGAATTAGCAGACGGCTTACTTCTTCGTTTTCACCAAGCTCGCGGTAAAGATCTACCTGATCATATGAAATGGTTAAAACAAATTGTCATACCAGGGGCACTGAAGAAGTCCACTACTGAACAGTACCATGACAGTTCCGGTCACATGGGCATAGAACGCACATGCAGTTCTTTTAAAAGCATATACTATTGACATAGAATGTATCAAAATGTACTTGATTTACATCAAAGTATGTGAGCTATGCCAGAAAGAAAGGTGTGCAGACATCGTCAAGATCCCCCACTGACGAACATGCCAACAAGTTCAGTATTTCGAAGGCTTCACATAGACTTTCTTGGACCATTAACCGAAACACCAGAAGGATATAGGGAATCGATGAACCGCGATGTTTTAGAAATCCAGGATGCACGATGCAATCAATGTCCGTATCGCGATTCGTTATCCAAGTAATAATTTCACATAAATAAACTAATATTCCTTTAAATGCGTAAATAAGTCCATAAGGAAAAATAACTTTTTTACTTTCAGCGAGTAAATAAGTTAAATAACGCAAATGTTTCATTAAAACAGCTATATATATTTCATTTCTACTGTTAATCAGGATTATAATGTTATATGTTAAAAACAAAATCTCGATTCGATTTAAATATTAATTGTTTACACCTTGTTGCGGGGACGTATATTTGGTATGTTTTAAACCATGATAAAGACTTTAATTTAAAGGAGCTAAGTCGCTAATATTTGGGATCTAGAAATTGACACAAATGGGTCGCAACGCATGCAATAATGTAATATGAATATATATAAATTGATTTAAATTCAATCGTTTCTGTTTTTACTGCAATTTCTAATCAGTTAGGTTCGGCGACATACGCCAGTATTCTAAATCGAATTTCAATCTCTAGCTTCTGGTTATTCCAGTCTACGCCGATAGCATTTATTGGGCATGCTCTCCAGATAAGAATATAGCGTCACCGTTTGACAAGACTTGTGGAATATGCCTAGCCTCGTTTTCCGGGTCCCTTATTACACATAGCGCTGAAACGCATTATGGTACACGATTCGTGTACCAATTGTAAAATGTTTATTTTGTCTTAAATATTGGATATCAGAAGGGCATCTTTTCCCGGTAAGATCACAACATCAGTATTGATTTAAATTGACAAATGATTCATGTTTTCAGTGTCGAAGATTTTGGATGATATTGAGTTAGAGACTTAGCTACTTTAATCATTAAAGTCAGCGACTGTCGAGCGACTTTACTCCCTCCCTGTAGGCTAGTCACTTGACTAGTACTGATGGTGATCTTGGTAGATAACTTCCATCATGTTGTAATAGAACTAAGCCCAGCTCAGCTACTCTGCCAAAACTCTAAAACTACATTGATGCAACGTATCACGTGACGATATGGATACGTGATACGGATTGGGAAAATTCCGCTTGCCAAAAGTCTTTATTGTTTAAAACAGGCACCAACGACCTGTTCTATTAGTTAGTGCAACGTTACGATTATATTACTGGTACCATCAGTGGAATCAAGGCAAAATAAATTAATATTCTCACCGGGCTGTATTTTAAGTGTTAGTACTTTACAGGTGTGGGTTCAAGTGATACGAGGACAGAATAGTTAACGTTTGGTCTGTTACTGGTGTCAGAACTGGAAGATTAAAACATAACATACTATTTACAGTTTATAATCCCTGGAAGAACGAAAGGGAGGTTGTTTAATATCTCATCAACACTTCTGTCATTTTCTTTACTGCCCCCCATCCCCACCACCGTATGGTCAAAACTTTTCCCCATCAGCTTTGTTTCCAACTGCCTAGGGTACTTTAACGCACAACGGATCTGAACATCACAATCTGATTAAAATACAGATCTATATTTCGTTTCGTTTTTTATTCTTTCGATGGCCTACACTACATGAAGATCTGACCGGTTGTTGCGATAGGTCACGTCAGAGGTCATACGAGCGTCCTTTGACCCTATGACGTCAGACATTTGATTAACCAATCAGCATTGATGTTACTAGTGGATTACCCACAGTTCCGTGCAAAACGCGCCTAAAGCTCGCCGTAACAGACCGATTTCATTGGCTAATACCCCACACCACCCAGAACACGTCAACGATAACAGCTCTTCCAAAGCCTAGTATAGTAAAGACAAGTAAAACGAAATTTTGAACTATAAAAACGAAACGAAATAGGATATGTGTTTTAATCAGATTGTGAACATCACTGTCCTGAGCTTAAAGCATTCCGACTCGAACAAAGAAACTCACTTATCGAAGGTACGTTTCATAACCCCTCGACTACCACGGTGTCCCAACCACGAGAACGAATCAAGTGGTTTGTTAAGTAATAATCCTCGGTCTCTACTTAATTTCCCGCAGGTTATAAAGTAGTGGAAAAAATCGATGGGATTTATTTAAATTGTATATAATTATGTTAAATAGATCCAATTTACTGTGTACCACACTGATTGAATCTTACACTCTAAAATATACTTTGTTAAATCGTATACTGTAAGGAACAATTATATTCAGACTAGATGTTATTTTCGTGTATTTGTGTTGTTCCTTAACAATTTAGATCAAATTGCATAATGCGACAGACGTAGTAAATTAAAAATAAAAAAAGAATAGTTTTAAGATATGATTTCCTCACCTCTGGTTTCAAAAATTCCGAATGTATTCCAAATAGTGCCCTTGGTCCATGTTGGTATGAAATAGAAAAACCACAAAGTATTTTTAAGAACTAAAATTTAAGAATACGACTTGGAGCAGCGAGCCTTAAAATGCATTATGATACAGTATACGACAATCCGATTGATTCGACAAATATAGCAACTTTGTCAACCCTATCAACTCGTTTTGTTCATAGTACGATCGTGCAAATCATATCAAACCAATCAACGCTTAAAACAATCGATACAATCGTAATGATCTATGTTTTAATATCGATGCAATCAACTCAGCAAAAACTCTATGATAGCGCGATCTGCACGATCGTAATCATCAAAATCTGAGTGTCGATTCATTCAACCCAATAGAGCATATTATCACCACTACGATCGTACACGATGGTATAAGATCATAAACGATCGCAAACGATCGCAAACATTTCATCGGCCCAATCAACTAGATCTATGGCCGTCCATATACTTACCATAATATCAAAAATGTTGGGGTTTTTTTTAATACAACCTCCGTCATTATGTGGGCGGGGGGGGGGGGGTGCTTTGTTTTTTCGGTCAAAGCATTTTTTAAAAAAATTACGTGCCCTATGTGTCCATCGTCACCGACCGCCTTTTGCGTGGCGGGTTTTGGGGTTTTCCCTAGAAGTATTTTGAAATTCTGGATACCGAGCGGCCTCAACAGGCGGCTGTTGCTGTGGGGGATCGTTCCTAGAATATTTTGAATTTTTTTTTTAAATTGCGGTGGCGGGTTTTGGGGTTCTCCCCTAGAAGTAAAGGTATTTTGAAATTCTGGGTCCCAAGCGGCCTCAATAGGCGGCTTTTGCTGTGGGGGTCGCTGCCAGAATATTTTTAAAATTTGAAAGTCTGAACTGCTATTTCGCACTGAACAGGTCCCAGAGCTTGGTAGTTGTCTCCGAGAAAAATTAAGGTTTTTCACAGATGACTCTCGTCGCGGTGGGTGCTTTATTTATTCGTACACGATCGTATACGATCATGCATAATGATATCGATTCAATAAACTCGATACCTGCAAAATTATCGAAACCTTTGCGTCAATCCAATCGACCCTATATAATGCATATATACTACAGCTGTATTTGGCGAGGTGGTATGGGAGGACCTTTCCCAAGCCAACCGATTAAATCGACAAATATATCAACTGCACATATTGTCCCCTAAAATAATTTGGGAATTCCGGGCCTTTAATAGTTTTTACAGGCGACATTTCTGTAAACCTATGTGCTAAATAATATAACATATTAAAACGGCATTATAGACGATTAGATAAAGAACTGACAGATGTAAAGGGAATATGCTGAAAGTTTGACTTCACTCTGAGCCGATAAATGTCCTCATTTCAACAACACTGTAGCCTCGATTGTCATTGTAACCAATGTTACGATAATAAACAAAGTCTCGCTCGATTATCCATTTTTACGGTTAATCATCAACCGCATATCGGATTCAAATATGTTGAAAATCGCACCCATCATATGGCATCGAAAGTGGATTATCATGGTCTTGTCATGTTAATAAATATCTGATTAATAGTTTATATAACATAGTGTTAATAAAAACCTTATTCCTGTGAAGTATCCATTACTGAATATCGAGACTCTTATAGGTTCCATTAAGAAAGCTGATTTCATTACAAAGTTTGATATGAATGAAGCTTACCACCAACTTCCACTGAAACCCGAAACTCAAGAACTTACGACACATACAACTCCATTTGGTTTGTACAGATACAAGACTTCTCCATTTGGTTTGGGATATATCCCTGGATCTTTTCAAAAGATGATTCTAACCGATTGCACTGGAACATTTAATCTTATTGATGATATCCTGATCGTTGGAGAGACTAAAGACCAACATGATAAACGTCTTGTTGATGTATTGAAACATCTTCTTCAAAGTGCTAATTCAAAGTTTCCAATGTAAATTTTTTTCGCATTCTCCGTATCATCTTCTGGTGTTCATATGCTCCCAGAAAATATCGACGAGTCAATAATCTTGTTGCTCCTTTAACGGTGAAAGAAGTTCAAAGTTTATTAGGGTTTTTTCAAGCACTATTCACACTTCATGCCAAATTTTGCTAATGATACAGAACTACGCAAATTATATACACATCTGCAGATTTTGTTGTACCGATCCCAGAAGATAAAAAAACATGAAACTGAAAAAGTATTCAGAAGAATAATATCCCAACACCAAAATAAAAATTTAATATACTGAGGAGGCAAAATAAACGTTTAACAAATATCAGGACGGGTATTACCTACCAATGAGATAAAAGTATACGGACGATGAAAATAAGAGAGGCGTGCTGTGAAAACGTTTAGGGTATATTATCCGACTTTCGGGAATACTAACTGCAATCATTCATGTCTCTACCTCTAATGCCAGTGAGTATAGTAATAATAGTAAAAAATCCTTTTCAAACACTCTTTGTCGTCAATGTCATATTATGAAAATGATTTTAAAAATGAAATTTATAAAGAATTTATACTTGGATTTCATAAGTTATATTAGATTTAATGTGCATTTGTTTAACATATTCA
This sequence comes from Patella vulgata, assembly GCF_932274485.2. Taxonomy (NCBI): domain Eukaryota; kingdom Metazoa; phylum Mollusca; class Gastropoda; family Patellidae; genus Patella; species Patella vulgata. The sequence continues at coordinate 60,277,224 of NC_065879.2, read as the reverse complement.
TATATAAAAACAATAAGTTTGGTTATGAAGAATACTGCCTACTTACACCTGAACTATCAATTTTTAAATGTTTGATCTGCCTTTTATTTTTGGATTGCGTAATGTTAGATATCATAATTTGTCAATGGTGTGATGTGTGGTGATTGTGTTAAAACACCAGTAACATTGGCTCTCGCGACAAAAATGGACAACTACCCCGACTTCGACCCCTAATTAATATACAAGGCTAATATAAGTTTTCGATATATCACCCCGCCCCGCTCCGCCCCGCCCCAAAGTGCATTTCATTCATTTATATTTTATCAATATTCTAAATTATATTTTGTAGGTTGCGGTAACAAGGAGAATACCGAGCAAATAAATACTTGGGATGCTGTTTAAAGGGGAAATCAACTAGTGTCTACTTTCGTTTCAAGTATCAAATACATGTATGTCGGTCATCGGTTCAGATTTTGTATAATATATCCAATCCGCCGTATCTTTATATTACGCTTATACAGTATGTGTGCAAAGGCTTTAATTGTTGTAAAAAAAAATTTATCTTTAGGTCTAATTTGAAGATTGCGTAATGTGTAGCGCGCCATAAAGTTTTTTTCATACCCGGATGTGGATTTAAAGATGATAACGAAAATGTAAATTACATTATTTATGAAAATGCTGAATATTTTGACAGTTTAAATAAAGTTAAAACTATTGGTCAAAACTATTAAATATGGTCGTGTTGAAATACCATGCCGTAGTGTAATGTAAACACTTTAAAAAGGAACCAAAGAAAAGCCCGATTTTAATTATTCTTATGTAACTTGTCTGTGCTATCGTAAATACATATGTATAAAATCATTTTATGAACTATATTTGTTTACACAATACGTATTTACTTATTACTTCAGTTAGGGGCATTTCATGTGGTTTCGGGGATCACGTGGCTAAGTGGGTAAGACGCTAGCTCGCTAGCCTGGAGGTCGGGTGTTCGATCCCTGCATTGGCCGGGAAAGTTCATCCAGATTTTCCGGCGTGGTTCTCCCTTGTCAGTGATGCAGGACGGAGGGGCTGACAAGGAAAGCTGTCTAGTCGTTCGGATGGGACGAAAAACCGAGGTCCCGTGTACACATTGGCGTGCACGTAAAAGATCCCTTGGCAGTTGGAATTCGATATAAGAGTAGGCCGTAGTGCCGCTGTCCGGGCAAAATTTCCCTCATAGCACACTGTATGGCGTATGCCCGTCTTCATTAGCCCAGGTTAGGAGCAGAACAGTAGAACGTTAAACTCCATTTCATTTCATTTCATTTCATGTGGTTTCAACACGGTGTTCTATCCCTGCTTTGGCCGTGAAAGTTCATCGGGGTTTTCCGGTGTTATTCCAACTTGTCAGTGATGCAAGTAGGAAGGCCGTATTCCAGTCTTCATTGCCCAGTCGGAGCAAAGAGTAGGATGCTTAACCCCCATTTCATTTTATTTCCTCCTTCTCTTGAACGGCTAGGCGTTCGGTGAGCATTAAATTTACCTAGATAATCTTCTAGCGCAGATGTAAATGGAAACGATGGAATACGATGTCCATAAGCAAGTATGTCAAACCACTTTAAATGAGTGATCTCTTAGATTGCATTTATAACTAAAGGAGCAGGTTAGGTTGGATCGATTGGTTTGTCGACAGATGTATGTGGATGGGGTTGACTGGGTCGTTATGTCATTTGTAGACCATACGATGACCGTACGCGACGTGGGTATGGTTGACTGGTTCGTCAAGTCATGTATAGATTGTATCGATAGTGATCTATCGATACTATTGGGCGAGAGTATACAAGACATGGGTAGGGTGACTTGTTCGACGACACATGTATAGATCGTATCGATAGTGTTCGATCGATACGATCGTGCGAGGACAACCTGGACCCGGGAAGGGTTGACTAGATCGACTGGTTCGACGACACAAGAATAGATCGTATTGATAGTGTTCGATCGATACGATCGTGCGAGGACAACCGAGACTCGGGAAAGGTTGGCTGGATCGACTGGTTCGACGACACATGTATAGATGGTATCGATAGTGTTAGATCGATACGATCGTGCGAGGACAACCGAGACTCGGGAAAGGTTGACTGAATCGACTAGATCGACTGGTTCGACGACACATGTATACATCGTATCAACAGTGTTCGGTGGATAAAATAGGAGGGGTTGAACAATCTATTGAATCGACAATATCAACGATAGTGCTGATTCGACATAACAATAGATATAAAAACGAAGAATCATATGAATCAATCGATTGTTGAATACTGTACCTATGTACCGACTGTACAGACGTCATAATCATTGTTGTATTACAAAAATGTTGATTATCTGAAGAGCTTAATAAAATAAGCGAAAGTGCTAGTAATCGACAAATAATGTAGTTCTTTTTTCAAAAACTTTTATATTTTTGTGTATCTAATATCCAAGAGTAGTTTTTTTCAACTTTTCATATATAACTATTCAAAAAAAGTAGGGGATATTTGATTTTTAAGTGTTATTAAAGTCACCTAATGAAACTGACGAAGAAACAAATGACAAAATGAAATGAAGTTCACATTCATCGATTTATTCCAAATGATCGTTAGACTAAGTAAGGCACAGACTGACCATTATAAGGGTAAAATGATACCCGGGGTCAAACAGCAAAGTTACCACAGCATCACAACCAAGTCAGTAACGGGTAAATCCTCCTCTGTTTGCCAAACAAGCATTGATCCGACGTGGCATACTCCTAATGAGACGTCTAAGGTCATTTTGGTCCAGATTGTCCCATTCCTGTTGCAACGCAGCAGCAAGTTCTTGGACATTGGCAGGACGTTGTTGACGTTGACGTAACCTCTGTCCAAGCATGTCCCAGACATGCTCGATGGGGGAGAGGTCGGGACTCAGTGCTGGCCAAGGTAATGTGGTGATGTTCTGTTGTTGGAGGTAACCTGTAACGAACCTGGCCCTGTGACATCTTGCGTTGTCATCCTGGAAGATGAAACGGCGGCCATGACGTCGTGCGAACGGCACAACATGGACTGCCAAGATGTTGTCCCGGTAGTACTGGCCTGTAACACGCCCTGCAACAACATGTAAAGCCGTTCTTCCAGCAACAGTGATGCCTGCCCACACCATAACAGAACCACCCCCAAATCGATCATGTCTGATGACGTTAACGTCTTGGAAGCGCTCGTTTCGACCACGCCACACCCTCCTACGTCTGTCCAAAAAATCAACAGTGAACCTTGACTCATCTGAAAACATCACATTGCTCCAGCGTCGATTATCCCAGTGTTGACTATCCCTACACCAACGACGTCTTGCCTGAATGTGATGATCTCTCAAACAAGGGATCACGCGAGGACGTCGGGCGCGAAGGTGACCCCTATGCAGTCGATTCCGAATCGTCTGGCCACTCACTCTCACACCAGTGTCTGTTTGAAGACGAGCGCTGATCTGATTTGCTGTGATGACACGATTTCTCAAGGCCAAGGTACGGATAAATCGATCCTGGGCTTGAGTTGTCGCCCTTGGTCGACCTGAGCGTGGTCTGTCCTGTACAGATTGTGTATCACGGTATCTGGACCATAGCCTGCTTATGACAGACTGAGAAACATTCATCGTCCGCGCCACAACCGCCTGTGTTGTGCCGATCTGTAGCATGCCAAGGGCACGTAACCTTTCATTTTGGGTAAGCCGACGCATATCAAAATTTGTTTTCTGGTCACTAAAACAATTAAACTGATGTTTCCACCCTGGAATTCAATGCCACAATGACTGTAACATTCAAAGTCAGAGTCGTGCAAATCTTGGGTTGGACCCCCATGATGATCCCAAGCATCACCTGCATTCCATGCGGTAGCTATTGGTGCGTTTGGGCGTCACATGTAACTGGAAATGTTTCTTCTGTTAGGTTCTATAGTGACTTTTTTCGTAGTCATTTGCATATTTTAGTATTATGCCCCCAAAATCAAATATCCCCTACTTTTTTTGAATAGCATATATAAGAGTATGGTTAGTTTTTCAAGTAAGAACTATTTATTTTACCGGAGGTGATTTCTACGGAGCCCCTTAACTGCACGATTCCACTATTATAGATTTTTATTCTTGCACGATTCCACTCATATAATTATTTCGTTTAAACGAAATATCCATTCGTTTAAACGAAATATCCATTCGTTTAAACGAAATATCCATTCGTTTAAACGAAATATCCAAACAAATTAATTATTTACATTAATCGAATTAATCGATTTACGATTTAATACGTCGACCCCAATGCTCCAAACACCAAATTTGAGTATGTTAAAGTATGTTAAAAGAAACAAAAAAAAACAACAAACAAAAAACAATCGTGGCGTCTATCTTTATCGAAATGCGATCGGATTTACCGCCTCAAGCCCGACCGCATATCGATAAAGGTAGAGATCACGATTGGTTTTTTTTTTAACATGTTTTATTTTCAAATTGGATGTTTGGAGCATTGAGGTCATTAGTCGACGACTTAAGTCGTAAATTCCAACTGCCAAGGGACCTTTTACGTGCACGTCAATTTGTACACGGGACCTCGGTTGTTCGTCCAATCCGAACGACTTGACAGCTGTCCTTGTCAGACACTCCGTCCTGCATCATTGACAAGGGGAAACCACGCTGCAAAAACCAGATGAACTTTCTCGGTCAACTCCAGGAGCGAGCGACCTCCAAGCTAGCGAGCTAGTGTCTTACCCACTTAGCCATCGTGGATCCTGCATAAGCTTTTGAACCCAATGGTTGATACCCCAAAACATATGTTAAAAATTATTGCTTCTATCGGGTTCACAAGCTTTTCGTAATGGGGATCATGTGCGGGGCGGGGGGGGGGGGGGGTTGGGTTTCTGGATCGGAAGGTAACGGAAACTATAGGGTTCTTTCTCTCATTAACCAAAATTCTTTCACACCAATTTATAAAAACCTATATAAAGTGTATCCTCAACGAGATAATTAATTTGTCATAACGAATTAATATTTCGTTAATACGAATTAATATTTCGTTAATACGAATTAATATTTCATTAATACGAATTAATATTTCGTTAATACGAATTAATTATTTCGTTATGGCGAATTAATTATTTCGTTAGGACAAATTAATTATTTCATTATAACGAATTAATTGTAACGAATTAGTATTTCGTTATAACGAATTAGTATTTTTTTGTTATAACGAATTAGTATTTCGTTATAACGAATTAGTATTTCGTTATAACGAATTAATATTTCGTTATAACGAATTAATATTTCGTTATAACGAATTAATATTTCGTTATAACGAATTAATATTTCGTTATATCGAACTAATATTTCGTTAAACCCAATTAATATTTCGTTATATCGAATTAATATTTCGTTATAACGAACTAATATTTCGTCATGACTAATTAATTATTTCGTTATAACGAATTTTTAAACGAATTAATATTTCGTTTCAACGAAATAATTATATAAGGGTGGAATCATGCAGGAACAAATTATATAAGAGTGGAATCGTGCACTTTAATGGGTTCTGTAGAATCGTGCACTTAAGGGGCTCCGTAGATTTCAAACATATGGGTTAGTTTTTAAGAAGCCTCAATTAAGTAGTTTATTTTTTAGCATGGCATTAGGCGGTAACATTTGGGTATTTTAAATTCAACTGTGTGTATGATAATAGCAAAGGTCTTTTCCCAGGTTTACTAACTGGTCTTGTGTGTTATGTGGTGTTTTAGGTTTTCTACGCAAATTATTCTTATCAGTGTGTATTGTTTTACTGATCTATAGAGTAGAATCCTCCACAGCCATAAACTCTGTATATTTTAGAATCAAGCGACATAACGTATGGTGAAAAGTCACAACAATGAATGTCTAACTAAACAGACTTTATTTCATTGTACATGTAAATAGTTTTTTTTAACTAAATGAAGTCTAACCCTTTATTGCGTGTTTTTGATTTTTCGAAATTTATTAATTTCGTTCAAGGATATGTTTTCAGTGAAAACAAGTCAGTAACGATATAAGCGATTTTTTATTTTACAAAACTTATCAATTCAAGGCCAATTAAATTCGAAAGGTCTCATTTAACCACTTTCAGTGTGATATTATAATAAGCCCGCTTTTACTAAATGAATCAAGGGAAATCGATCAGATCTCGTGGTAGATTTCACATGTTCGTTCGATATCTGTGCCGCGTTAATTAAATTGTAGACCAAATGTTAACTTTTTATTTCCTTAAATAAAATGTTAAGAGAAAAACCCACTGAGTAATTGTTTAGGGAAGAAATGAATATCGTTTTTTTTAGGTAGGTTCAATTGAATTAGATCTTTATTTTCTTCCTACTTGAACAATATGTTGACCTACTCTGTACATGAGATTTCCCTGCTTGTTTGCCCCTTATCTGTTCTCTTTGAATTGTGCTTGGTGGTTCGAAATACGGACACGCAGACATTTAAAAGTTGATACTTTATTTTGTTTTATTGAGCGTTTAATGGATGCTCCCTGTATAATTAATTCCCATGATTAATCCCTGTAAAATTACCGCCATTTTATTTCGTACATACATGTGAAGAGGAAAACATGTTTCCATGTCTTTATGTACTAGTCATTTCATTTTAAATACCGGGAAATCTACCCTTCAGGTACATATTCAATTATTAAGATTTCGCAGTAGTATTATATAATTGTTTTATAGGTATTTAACAGAGTTTTCTTTCATCCCGTGAAATCATAACTTAAGTTATTATATTAGTTATGGTCCGATACATGCTAATATCGAAAGGAACCGAGATCTTAGGGAGACGAAGCTATATTTCAAGTTTCGTTGAAAACGGATAAAAATTGTGACCTGTAGAGTGTCCACAAACAAATTGTGGACGGATGTCCGGATGGACGGACGGACGGACAAACAGGGGCGACGACAATATACGTCCACATGAAAATGTGGGCGTATAAAAAGACCATCCAGTGATTACGTTTCTAGTGTAAGGAAAGATTTGTAATATAAGAATCTTCAATGAAAAAAATGGAATTAAACAGTTAGAAGGTTTAATGGATCCATGTGATTTAAAGCGTCGACACATGGATCCAAAATTTTCACAGTCTACAACAGAATACAATACAGAACAGCTGTATTCATCCGCAAAAAAAATAGTACCTAAAATTCATGTACATTATATAGGTTTAAACGTCAAATGAGGTCAAATGAATAGAGACGTCTTTAATATATACTAAATATTCGTATCATCCCAAATCGACAATAAAACAGTGAGAAAAAGGAAAATCTAAGTAATGGCAATCTAATTAACATAAAATTTACGACATAATGGATTCTTCAATGTTTTGATGGTGATCATGAAGAAAATAGGCTTACATCTGTTCTCAGGAATCCCATAAGATTTTCAAAAAAAAGATCAGTAGAATTATAGATTGTTATTCCACAAAGTCGAAAGGTATGTTAGATTTTTCATTCAGTCACGTTAGAGCGAGTTTATTGCCGTACTTTGAGCTCCAAACCCGATAGAAATGAAGGCGGAAGTGGCCATAATAGTTTTAGAGATCACTACGTGATGGCGCTCCTGCGTCGCTACAAACGGGGCCGATTTGTCTAGGTTCAAGACCAGTTGTCGAACCATCAACTATATTAGACCCATTTTTCAGTTCGTGTTTACATAATCCATATTTGGCTAATTCTCTGCATATTTGGGCATAGTTAAGGAATCAAATAATGAATAAATAGCTGATCCCAGAATATCAGGGATATAAAAAACCAGAGCGCGCTTCGGCTGAACAGATCCTATGCCATTCTTAGGAAGACACGATGTAACATTTCCAGAATTAGCCGCTTGGCTAGAGCGAAAGACATTTTATTTTTGAATTTTATCTAGACTTATACTTGTGCTTATGTATCTGTGCTTGATATAAAACGTTTTTAAGTGAGCTTCCGAGTTCTTATGGAAATCTTTTGGAAATATTTAGTCCTTGGGCAAGTCGATTGATAAGTCCCATTCCAAGATCATTTTAAAACACAACGTGAATCAAGTAATTAGCGGCCGTGGCGAAGGACATTGCTAACTATTCTTTTGGGTGCCGTATTGCTCACTGTGTAACGCACGATTGTATTACATTGGACACCACTTTTCGACCAATTTTGGGCCACTATTTCGTTTTAAAGCAACACGAACAATCTTTTAGAGAATTGACCAATAACACTGTAACACATACTTATGGATGAATAATTACTAATTTAATTTTGCGATATTTCGAAGAGTATTCTCTCAACCTTTTCAAGCAGGTACAATAATACATATCTTTGGCACATTGGACAAACAATAACAACACCTTAAAGCAGGTCTGTGTTTAACTGTCACGACTTGACCCTCAATTTAGCCATTGACAAGATGCCTTTTGTTTGGTAGTAATAGATTTAGCCAAGTGGTTTGAAAATGTCAACAAATACCCGGATGATTCTAACACTTTATTTATTTTTCTCTGTATATAAAGCGTTCTGAAATGTAAGATAAACAAAGGCTCTCAGAAACTACCCATAAAAACGAATTTACATGGGAGACAACTCTTTAAAGCATATCACGCTAGTTTTACATTATTAAATGGAGTGACCTTCCCAAACCAAGTCAAATCGAAAAATGCCTGATCGTGTATTTCTTAACCCAACTTATCCAAGGAATCAGAATCCCCACCTGACATAAATATGCAATATTCTTGAAAGGCAAACAGATAACAAATATAGGCTTTTAGGCATAAAACTATAAAACACAATAGATAAATCCTAAACCTAACTTTACTAATACTAACACATAATACCTTTTTTCATTTCACTTATCTTATTAATTCATGGATTATGGCCCCTGATTGTACGAAAAGTCGTGTTTTTAGCTTGTGGACACTCGAGGGGTCACAATTTTGATCCGATTTTGATGAAACTTGAAATGCATGTTTATAACCCAAAGATCTTGGTTCCTTTCTATATTCGCGCATATCGGATCGTAACTTCCTGAATTATGGCCCCTGATTGTACGAAAAATCGCGTTTTTAGCTTGTGGACCCTATAGAGGTCATAATATTTATCCGATTTAAAAAACCGTATTATTATATCACCGTTACACCCTAAGGCCGGCTGAGTTCGAATTTCGTGAAAATCGGCCCAAAACTGACCGACAAAATGGCCACCGTTCGTTCTCAAATAGCGTAAAAATATGGTATATCAAGGTTGTGGACCGTATAGAGGTCACAATTTTAATGCTAATTTGATGAAACTTGAAAGGTAAGTTTATAACCCAAAGTTCTTGATCGCTTTAGATATTCGCGCATATCGGACCATAACTTCCTGAATTATGGCCCCTGATTGTACGAAAAATCGCGTTTTTAGCTTGTGGGCCCTATAGAGATCATAATTTTTATCCGATTTTAAAAACCGTATTATTACATCACCGTTACACCCTAAGGACGCCCGAGTTCGAATTTCGTGAAAATTGGCCCAAAACTGACAGACAAAATGGCCACCCTTCGTTCTTAAATAGCGTAAAAATATGGTATATATCAAGGTTGTGGACCCTATAGAGGTCTCAATTTTTCTCCGATTTTGTTGAAACCTAATATGTAAGTTTATAACCCAATGATCTCGGTTCATTTCGATATTCGTGTATATCGGACCGTAACGTTCTGCATTATGGCCCCTGATTGTACGAAAAATCGCGTTTTTAGCTTGTGGACCCTATAGAGATCATAATTTTTATCCGATTTAAAAAAAAAAACGCTTTAGTAAATTACCGTTATACCCTAAGGACTGCCGAGTTCGAATTTCGTGAAAATCGGCCCAAAACTGACCGACAAAATGGCCGCCCCTCGTTCTCAAATAGCGTAAAAATATGGTATATCAAGGTTGTGGACCCTATAGAGGTCACAATTTTTATCCGATTTTGTTGAAACTTGAAATGTAAGTTTATAACCCAAAGATCTCGGTTCCTTTTGATGGTCGCGCATATCGGACCGTAACTTCCTGAATTATGGCCCCTGATTGTACGAAAAATCACGTTTTTAGCTTGTGGTCGTTGTAGAGGTCACAATTATCTGATTTTAAAAAAATGTGTAAATATATCACCATTACACACTAAGATCATGGATCTTTTTGATAATCGCGGATACCCGAACTTATCGTCCTGGATTATGGCCCCTGATTGTTCGAAAATGGCATTTTTAGCTTGCGCATTCTCTAGAGATCACAAATTTTTTTTCCGATTTTAAATATTTCACCATTCCACCATAATGAAGGTTGAATTCGAATTTCGGGAAAATCGAAATGAAACTGCCCAACAAAATGCCCGCTCTTTGTTCGAAAATTGTGTAAAAGTATGCAATACGAAGGTTGTGGACCCTCTAGGGTCACAATTTTTGTCCAATTCTGATGAAACTTAAATCATATCTTTATATCCCAAAGATCTCAGTCCCTTTTGACATTTGCGCATTCCAGGCCATAACTTTCTGGATTATTGCCAATATTTGTACAAAAAATCGTTTTTGTTTTCAGCTTGTTCTCTATCTATCTCTTGCAAAATGTGGTCGTATCCTGCCTGGCAGCCGCTGGTTTACGTTATCTGTTGGTGATAGATGCAAATGCTCCAGTTCTGATATCGCAGACAGGAGAAGCTAAAATGTCATGGTTGTTGTATATTACAATTTTAACGTACAATACATTAAACATGATATTATTATGGACAGGTCGATTTAATTAAAATCACGAAGGGGTCATACGAAAGGTAAACACATAAAGAAGTTATTGCATTTAAAAATGACACTTTAAAACAAGGTATTTAAATTTGCTGTCCTGAGAAGAGCGGGTGGGTCATCTTCTAGTTTCGTCATAATAAAATCAAGTTAAAACATGAGGTCAAGCGAATCGATGGTTAGGATCGGCAATGCAGAAAAAAACCGAGGGGGTGGGGGCGCTTGCATTATGTGGAAAAGCGAAATGCTAACAGTAAAACCACATGTGGACTTGTGGACTATTTACAAATTAATATCTGTTTGTGCGATTTTTTAAAACCTAAAATCTGTTCCTGAGTTCATACGGATGACATATGTCAAGTCCTTTGAAACAATATATAATCCACATTTAAATTCCTATAAAAATTTAAAGATCTAGAAGGGGAATCCAGATTTTAGATTATTTATCGCCAAGCAGTCCCAAACACTGGTGTCTACCTTTGTTGTTGTTGTTGTTGTTTATTACCTAGATTTAACGTCCAATACAATGAATATGATATTATGGACAGGTTGATTTAATTAAATCACCTTTAACTAATATTGTTAATTAATCTCCTGACAGACTTAAGTGGTCTCGGTCACAAGCCATCAGATGACAATACATGACCTATTTCCACACTTGATTCCCCGATCTCGTGACATGCATGGCTAGGCGATTTGATTAAACACTTATTAATCCTTCATCTAACCCCTGTTCTAACCCTTCGCCTGCCGACGATCTAATTATTACTACTTCACGTCTATCATGTTCGAAAAGATTAAACAATCCCTATGGCAGAGGCATTAATCATCATTAGGTTAACATCTCTACACTTTCATATCACGTAAGACCTGCCCGTAAACAATCCACTTCGCCGACATGTTAACAGTATAGCACTCTAAACATCGCCGACATCTCGTTTAACGCTGATATATTATTAGAACAGCTTTTAAAATCGGACAACCAGGTCATCATCCAGGAAATTACGGTCTGAAATATCGACAGGAACCCTTTGGGATATAAATATATAAACGGATAAAAAAAAGTGACCTATAGAGGATCCACAAGCGATCGGTTGGATATAAACATATATTTTAAGTTTCATCAAAATACATCTAGAGGGACCACAACCTTAGTATTACCATCTTCAATATAAGGCTTGATCTCATTTTAACTACGTACATCTTATCAAGGCCTTCACGTAATACCCTGCATATTTCTGCACTAATTTAGATTGGGTACGGTAGCCTATCAGATTCCTCGATCGTCGCGAATACCAAGTCTTGCGCTTTCAAGCTAAAATGTCTACCTGTGATAATCCAGTTGAAAAGTTCAAGGTTCGTTCAATGCCCCGGTGTCGGTGCAGGTCGCTATGTCACAACCTCTGGTTGGACGCTATTGTTCACGTGCCTGTAGATAATGTGGCTATAAGTTCGGGAATTGTGAAGTTATCTAGTAACACCCAGATGTTGTAAAACTCGCAGTCGTTGCTTCAGGAACATGTAGTATTACATATAGACAGGAGGCTCAGCGCGGGGAGGGGGGGGGGGTGTCCATCAAATGGGCACAAAACCAGACCCAACTTTTCTAGAGTGAAATTTTGCGTAGAATACGATGCCGAGTGGTAATCAGTCCGCCGTTGGGGCGTTTTCGAGATATTCGGGGTCAAAGGTCAAATGAGTTCATTTGCACTGAAAGTGAATGCGCAGTCATTCTTGTATTATGAAAAGAAGCTGAAAATGATCGAAAGTAATTCCACTTTCAATAAAAATGTAAACTTGCTAAATTCACCTTTGGTTTTAGTGACCCTGGAGGTCAAAAGGAGAAATTTACCGTTTTTGCACTAGGAAGATTTAAAGCAATAAAATGTCAACGTAAAATATAAAAACTAAAGCGAAACCTGTTCTAATTAATAATAGGAACATTTAAAATTTATCTTTAGGTGGTCTTAGCACCGAACTTTTACTCTGGAACGTCGAAAATGATCTTGCATAACAGAATCAACACACTTTGAAACCTGTTTCAAAAATACGTAAAAACTGTCAAATCGAAATCTCTCCGATTTATTTTCACAACGATTGTTATACATAATGATACTAGTTATCTGAAAAACAATTGAATAGTTTCAGTTTTGGACGCCAGCCTGCAGGCCGCGTGGATTTCCGAGAATCCCAGTCTAGGAAAACCTACGTTAATCTGTGACGGAAAAACACGTATCTGACGACGAGATTAAAAGTTTGCAAATTTTTTTATGAGTTTTTATGAATTTCGGAGGAACATGGACGCAGATAAAACCGACGAATGCATTGTACATAGTAGTTCACAGGATATATATGTCGTATTGGTAAATGTTAGCGGGGAAAATTTGGGCAGGATTTGTGACGCGGCCTGCAGGCTCGAGTCCAGCCATGGAACTGTTCAATTGTTTTTTTCAGACAACTTGTATCATTATGTATAGCATTCGTTGTAAAACTAATTCGGAGAGATTTTTATGTATTTATGTATTTTTGAAACAGGCTCCGAAGCGTTTTGGTTCTGTTATGCAAGATCATTTTCGACGTTCCAAAGTAAAAGTTCGCTGCTAAGACCACCTAAAGATAAATTTTAAATGTTCCTATTATTAATTAGAAGAGGTTTCGCTATAGTTTTTGCATTTTACGCTGACATTTGTTACTTTAAATCTTCCTAGTGCTAAAACGGAAAATGTGACCTTTTGACCTCTGGGGTCACAAAGAACAAAAGAGAATTTAGCAAGTTTACATTTTTATTGAAAGTGTGATTACTTTCGATCATTTTCAGCTTATTTTCATGATACAGGAATGACCGCGCATTCATTTTCAGTGCAAATGAACCCATTTGACCTTTGACCCCGAATATCTCGAAAACGCCCCAACGGCGGACTGATTACCACTTGGCATCGTATTCTACGCAAAATTTTACTCTAGAAAAGTTGGGTCTGGTTTTGTGCCCATTTGATGGACACCCCCCCCCCCCCCGCGCTGAGCCTCCAGACTAATACTTTTGCACGATTTGGGTACAAGGGGGCGGTCATTTTGATGGGGCAGTTCGGTATTTGCACGAAATTATCGTTAAACGGTGTTGTATTTGAACAGTTTTTCTAAATCGAATAATTTGCTTTCGAACAATCCGGGGTTTCAATCCAAGTTACGGTCCGATACATGCCAATATTGAAAGGAACTGAGATCTTTGGGATATAAACCCATATTTTAAATTTCGGCAAAATCGGATAAAACTAATCTGATGAAACATGCATTATGCAAAAGGTAAATCTGCCTATTGCAGGCCTTGCTTTAGGCCTGAAATAATGCCATCTAAATTCTTAATTACACATTAATTAAGTTACCAAGACCATAATCAACTCTCGATGCCATCAAATTCCTGCGATATTAAGTGTATTCAAATATGTTCTCTTGTGGATGCGGTTACAGTAAACATGCATAATCAAGACTTTGTTTATTATCGTAACAATCGAAGCTAGTCTGTCATTAAATCGGCTCAGAGTGAAGTAATTTGATCGAAAAATATCTTATGCTGGTGCAAAAATATGAACATTTACTGCTTATTTAAATACAGGGGAAAGGTCACCCCAAAACAATCTTTTTTTAATTAATATAAAGTGTGAATATGAAATACTGTATGTTTGAAAACAAGCGGTTGCCATATACGATACGCCTACATTTTACAAGAGATGGACAGAGAACATGCCAACAAAAAAGCGTTTTTTTGTACAATCAACGGTCATATATAAATCCAGCAAGTTACGGTCTGAAGTATCAACATTGGGAAACCAGATCTTTGGGATGTTAATACTGTATATAACCGGATGAAAAATTGTGAGATCTATAATATAGGATCCACAAGCTAAAAACTTGATCCGGTCGAATACATGCCAATATCGACAGAAACCAACATCTTTGGGTGATAAACAAAGCCCAGCTTAACCGGAGCGGGACCCTGGGCCTGACTAGAATCTCGGGGCCCCTAACGTGACGAAAAGATTATTTCATATCCATTTGAATGGCACGCATGCGTAACACACAATTAAACGGTCTGTAATACAAGAATAATTACATAATATCTGATCACATACGAAATCTATTTAGTTCCGAATGGCATACAATCCGCGGAAATGACATATTATTATAACGACGGGGAACTGTTATAACAAGTGAAATCACCGATACAGAGAAGGTTGAAACTTTCATCTGGAATTTAAATTTTTTCTCTTTTTTTCCATGAACCGCGGGGCCCTGGCCTTGGGCCCCCAGGCCCATGCCTAAGCTGGGTTTTGGTGATAAACCTATACTTCAAGTTTCGTCGAAATGGGATAAAAATCAATTGTGGACGGACGAATGGACAGTGGCGACAGCAGCAAACATCCACATGAAAATGTGGTCGTATAAAAATAAGGATCGGATGTAATGTGCTCTCTCAAATTAAAATAACAGAGCTTGTCTGGTATCTGTTTTCTTCCTAGAATAAAAAGAACATGTTATGTATTGAGTTGGTTAGAATATTGGTTATACGACATTTTAAAATAAAACGCACAATTTAAATTGTATCTAATTAAGTATGGTTTCAAATTCTTTACGAACATACACACAACTACAGGACATGTACTTTGTCTTGGGTAGTTTAATGCAAAATCTTTTCCAATTAAACATAATACATTTTTGTTTTCAGAAAAAATATTTTGAAAAATATATTTAATTATAAATAGGTTACCTTCATTGAAAGATGTCAATTCTTTATTCTGGCATCCCAGTCTTTTTAATGAAAACACTTGGTTTTTGGAAGAAATAAACAACTGATTCCCCAGATATTATATCAAAGAGCTTTATATTTTATAAATCAAAATGTTGTCTTTTGATACTCCAAATGGCAGGCAGGTTTATAGGTATCAACGCTTATCTAATTGAACCATTTATATCAGGGTAATAATGCTACTCAAGTCGGACATGTTGTTTAGATTCGCATTCTAGGCAATTAAATTTCAGATTAGTGGACCCAACACAAACATTCGGTGCTAGTCCTAGGAGTATAAACATGATTCTGAAACAAGATCATGTATAGATCTTTCCAAATTCTAACCGATGTATCAGTCCTTATTGTTGTTAGTGTTTTAGACGCGGTGGGGATACGTGATGCAAAACGCAGGAAAACCTACTCAAAAACACAGACATAATATATAACAATGCATGGATTTGATTCCAAAGCTATACTAATTAGCAACACGAGAACAAATTTCCAATACTGTCTTTATCTGATGACATATACCTGACAGAAACCAATCTATAACTGTTAAAATGTTTCCAGGGCACTTCTTACTAAGTTTACCTCATAGCTTTATATCTTGACATTTGATATACGTCTTATTCTCGGTGGCTTTGCTCCGTAGAAAAGCATTTTCCTAAAGCAACGACTGTGAGTGTTACAACATCTAGCCGTTGCTAGATTAGTCTGAAATTCCCAAACTTTTAGGTACGTTATTTCCCTTTATCACAGACAAATACAAACAAAACCGTTATAGATTCGTTTACAGCCGCTGAAAGTTTGTTTCTTTTAGTTGAAACACTCACGGAAAAACCAAATAAAAGCAACCTTACTATAGCATAATGGAAGAACAGAAAAGTAAATTAGAAAGGTTTGGACTAAGATTCGAAGTACATCATAGCGGAAAAGTTCCAACAACCTTGACATTGAATGAACATGAATTTTGCAACCTGATTATCACAGCTAGACACATTAGTTGGAAAGCGCGAGACTTGGTATTCGCGATAATATTTTCTATCGAGGAATCTGAGAGATCTTGAGCTGGGTCCATGACTGACCGAAATTAGTGACGAAAAATGTAGAGTATTACGTGAAGGCCTTGATAAGATATACGAAGTTAAAGCGAAATCAAGCCTTCTATTGCAGATGCTGAAAAGTGCCACAAAAATTGAGGAAAATCTGACTTAATGATCGGGATTTCCGTTTTGTATTCTATAACATTAGAAATACCGGACATTTCACAAGGAAATGTATGCAACAGCACAGACAAACACTGATACGAGATGGTGACTATTTACAATGCGGTCCAGAGTAAAAAAAAAGTAGCTGCGGCCATACTATTGGAGAACATCTACGTTAGAAAATCGTGAACAGAAAGTCAAAAGTTGAAAATCTTGCTGTTTTTGCAGATTAAATGCGTATGGTTATAGGTTTCTATGATAGCCATGATTAAATGATCCCAGATATATAATATGAATTTATGTTTGTATTCTATTTTATTAAGGCCTGTAAATGAATTTATGTTTGTATTATATTCTATTCTACACAGGGCTATAAACGCAGTTATTTTCTATAATATAGGTCTAAAATAGACCCGTTTACCTATCGGAAATCCTATGCAATGAATTGGCAGATTTGTCTAAGTTGTCGCGTAATCTGAACTAAACTAGGTAAGTAAATTAAAATAAAGTTATTTGCTATCGGTTTTAGTTTATTATTAATAATAATAAGATTAGTAATAATAACGACTGAACTTACAACAACCAAACCTAAGGCTTTTTTTTAGAATTACTTGCCAAAAAAAAAACGTTACAGTTTCTAAATGAATGAATGCATTGGCGAAGAAAAATAGATTCAAACTAAGAGATAATTATATACGTTATATTAATATATTAATATGTCTGAATATAAAGACACATAATAAAAAATCAATGGCGATTTTTATTTTAGTAAAAAAAAAGTAAGGTACGCGAACAATTATTGAATTATATAAGTGAATAGATTATTTCTAATGGTATGTAAAATAGACGACTTCTTATATTATCATCCCATAGTATGTCTTGGCAATGTTATTTATATTCACTTCGTTTCGTTGTCCCATGCAATTAAATTATGGGAACAGAACATAAATTTGATGCGAATTGAACGAATCCCGAGCATTAAGTTACATTTTACTTATTTTGCGGCGTTCGCACTTTTCGGCGGATCAAACATCGCGATTTGTTCAGGTTCTTTTATATGAGTCTTTTCATCCACTTTAACATTTTGGATTGTTTGTGTTGTCTTTATATAATGTTGTATGTTGCTGGGCTGTTATTCTCCTTAGTTTAACTAACAGATGACTCAGTGTCTATGTCCAACGAAACAGAACAATCCGAAATTTTTGAAGTAAAATGCAAAGCCCTTTACAAATAGAATCTGGTTAAAACACAGATCCTATTTCGTTTCGTTTTTATAGTTCAAAATTTCGTTTTACTTGTCTTTACTACACTTGGATCTGGAAGAGTTGTTATTTAACTCGTGTTCTGAATGGTGTCAGGGATAAGCCAATGAAACGGTCTGTTACGGCGTGCTTTAGGCGTGTTTTGCACGGAACTGTGGGTAATCCACTAGTAACATCAATGTTGATTGGTTAATCAAATGTCTGACGTCATAGGGTCATAAGTCGGTCTTTTGACCCCTGACGTGACCTATGGCTATAACTTGTCAGATCTTCATGTAGTGTAGGCAATCGAAAGTATAAAAAAACGAAACGAAATATAGATCTGTATTTTAATCAGATTGTTACAAATATTTATGTGTAAGTATTAAAACTCGAATGTCAAGATGAATAATATTTAGCTATACATCAACCTACTAACAATGTACCCAATACCAACAGTGAGTTTATCAATGTGGGGTTTTGTCTTGAATGGCGTAAAATATATTTTTGCTCTAAATACAAAGTAAAAGATTTAATATTTGATGAGGACCTTCCAGATGGTGATTTTATAATGACGTGCTGCACGAACAAGTAGCATATACACTGCATGCTAGAAAAACTAACTCAAAGTTTTTGTCACGTGTTACGACGCGTTAAAGACTTCTTTATATGGCAACCAGTCGACATTATCCAAAAGACAAACGTCAATATGGCGGACAGAAACCAAGATAGCGGTTGAATTATTTATAATATTGTTGTATTCTTGACAACAATTGACTTTCGATCCCGGTATAGGTTAGTTGGCACGCAGTACAGAATGTGTAATCTCTCAATTAAATCGATTTCGACTATTATATTGATTAAAATAGCCAGCAACAGTAGATGATTCGTCGAATGAGTTTATTTTTATACTATTTAAAGGTTAATTCGAATATTTTTGTCGAAAAATTCAAACAGTTCAGCTAGACTAAATGACAGTGGGTTTCTTGTGACTGTCTTAATTTTCTCAGCAGTATACAACCCTGCTACTAATCTGTTAAGGTACCGTGTATTAATTATGTGGTAACTCTATGCATCTATACTGACAGGGACCACAGACAGTGCACTAGCATTATATTAAGTTAATCCCTTGATATTTACAATAATCTTTGATGATCACCCGACAGTTGCAATATTATCTTCACAAAGGGAGTTAACTCTTATTTACAGAACAGGGATTGTAAGACAATTCACATGGGCTGTTTTAGTATAACTCAGTCACATATATTCATCAGGATACATTGCTGTGTTTATAGTGATAGTACACCGTTAATATGATAATCTACTGTGTGTTTAATGTCATCAATATTTTCGTGAATATCCATTAAAATGTTCATTTTCTATTATTACCCTGTTAACAGGAATTCCTTTTTAAATATTAGTCTTCTATGATTATTGTATAGTTGTAGGAATTCCTCTTTAAATGTTGTAATGTATGTAGTAGTTATTAGCACCCTTTCCTCGGTGTATCGGTGAATATCAGGACAGTTTTGGTCGAGGGCCCCCGACCAAAACTGTCCTGATATTCACCGATACACCGAGGAAAGGTGCTAATAAGTTACTTACATCACATTTCTATCGAGTATTGTGAACCAACATGTGAAAAATAGTATTTATCATCGAGTCGTTTCAACCGAAAAGTGACAAATACTTTCTGCTCTTTCATTATTTATCCCTTTCTGAGCCTCACGTTACATTTCATGGTAGAATGATTTCGCTGTGGAGAGACGACCTGAGTAGTATTTACACGTGCGTCTTGCTATGATACTCTGAGCGTAAAACAATCACGTGTTTGTTTAGACCACACCGTCAAAACATCTTATCTATGGCGTAGAGGACTGCGATATTATTAAATGTAGTGTAAAGGAAATGCGAAACGTGGGTCATTCCTGGTGAAAGTATGCATCGGCGGATGGTTCTTCCGTTGAAATTTATTTGTAATCAAGTTTATGACTTTCTAGGCGTTTTTTTCATCCTGCTTATTATCAATGCCTGTGAAGTGTCCAGCAAGAGAACTGCGCCTTCTATCATCACAATTAATTAAAATAATTATTCAATATTCTAATATATATATTTTGCATATTAATATAAATCAAACCAAATTATAAAATAGATGCCAATTGATATGTATAATAATTGATTTTTGTAATATGTTGTTATGTTAATTTAATGTCATTGTATATGTTTTTGAACTGCCATGTAGTTCCCCCCATTTTGTTTTGTTACTATGATTTTGACTAGTTGTTTCATGTACATTGGTTAGAGCCATCGTCTTCATTTGCGATCTGGATCGGACTAAACGTCCGCTACTGATTGCTTGATAGGTATCTAAAACGGTTTAAAAGTATCCGTGTATCAGAAATGAACAGTACTCTTTCTGTACATTACTGATACACGGATACTTTTAAGCATGTATTGCGATTAAACAGGACAGTTTTATCAAAGGTTACCAGTGGCAACGAGTAGAAGTGGGATGTAATTGGTGAATTGCAACGTACACTGTAACAAAAATATCCGTGAAAAAACATAAAAAATTCCGGAAACAAAAATTACCAGGGAAATTTTATCCGTATTTGCTTTTCCTGTAATTTACAGATTTTCCTTCAATTAACATAAATTCCATTTTCAAATACAGAAAAAAAAAATCCTGGTAAATTTTGTTTCCTGAGCACGAAGGTGATAAAAAATTTCATTGAATTAACCATTGACTTTATACGCGTGTGTATAATAGCTTTATTTAACGTCCGCTTCCACCGAAGTGATATCGCAGACAATCTTGAAACGTAGCCTCTTTTCGCTAATGTATGAATACGGAATATCCTAATCTAGAGCAAGGTATCACAAACCGCTACTCGTCAGTGGTTAGAGACTTTCAGATGTAAGTTAGCGGTACTATCAATTTGCAGGTATGTAGGATCTACCATAGAGACAAACCAACTTACACTGGCCAATCGGTTATACTTTCTGGATTTAAGCGTGCTTGATTACCAGATAATACAACCTATGCACACGCAGCGTTAAAACATATTTTTACACATTTATGAAAATACTTACAATCTGATTACCGTATGATGAATAACAATACACTTTATAGATCTTATAAATAATGGAAATTAGATATACATGACAATTAATATACCAAACGTTACAAAATATTATTCTTCATATTATGGTTAATAAATTGAAATGAATAGTATAACATGATAATTATTAGGAATGATTATGTATACGATTACTTATCGTTGCACCCTTTATCCCGTAAAATAATAGAATTAAGTCCATTACCGAACGGAATAAAACATTTTATCCCTAAATTTCACGGAACTTCCTGGTCATTCCACCGTTTATTCCGTAAAATAACAGAATTAAGTCCATTATAGAAGGGAATAAAACATTTTATCCCTAAATTTCACGGAAATTTCCTGTTTAATACTGAATATTCCACAGAAATACATAAAACACGCAATTTGAAGAAATAATTCACACTATTAACACACTTTCTCCAAAAAAGCCACCGATTAACAGAAAAAAAGGTGTTAAACTACGGAATTCGGCCATATAAAAAAATGGATATTTTTTACAGTGTATAGAAGTTATTGATCGACTTAATCTAAAAATCGGTTGCTACTAATGAAAATAATATTCGTCGCGGTGTCTTTTATTCGTCGAAATGTAGCATATGAATTATTTGCTGGCTAATCTTTTTGACTATTTTAAAACAGGAATTACCGGACATTTCCCAAATACATTTACTGTACAATAGTCCTGTATTCTAAATCAAATATACATATTCGGTAACCACCCTTTCTGATGATTTATTGGTCTAGTGTAATAGTATTAGATTAGATTTTAACAGCCTTGTAAATATTTATTTTCTTTACATCAGGAACAATAACATGTTTACAAGAATGAAACTCATCCGAGTCTCTTCTATCGTTGATCTTTTAATACCTAAGGGCCATAATAATCCGACTCCGTAACGACCCTACAGGCGTGCATTCAGAATCTGAACTGGGTGAACCAGAAACTAAACTGTCTAAACTGAGCATGCTAATCCGTTACATACACACTAACATATAATTTTTACATCTGGCAACAACTGATTAAAGACACACCTACCCGTAGAGATGCGGGGGTCAATGACTTCATACGACTTTGTTATGACAAAATGACACATGAAATATAAACTGTGATTCTACATCACGAAAGAATTTTGTAATTCACTTGAAATTATAGACTGCAATTCAATATATGCTTGAAGCTATTACGGGGATCTGTTGGTGATATCTTGCACTTATGAAATGAATAAATTGATAAGTGTTGAAAAAGAAAACCCAGCCATTTCGAAATTTACTTAAACACCTTTGTTCCCTGGTGTCCATGTTACCATACCTTCACAAACACGGAACACTGAATTTTTATACATGTCTTACTTATTACAAGGAAGTCATAATATCCTATACAATATTTTAAAACAAAAACTGTAAAAATGATATTTTGGCTATTAAACTCAAGATTCGAACCATATCAGTCGATGGTGTGTCCTGGCGCTTGCAGTAGAATATCGTATGAATAACATTAAAAGCTTATACTCGCTAAATTCACAGCATATATGGCCATTATTAAATATACTGGTTCCCACTTGTATTACAGAAGAATATTTGTAATTCATATGCATCTGGCGACATAAATTGTCCCCAGGTTCACCGATTCTTACAACTGTTAAAGAGTCCTGTGACCATGCGAAGTGCACGTTAGTCCCGAAATCATCTAGTTCTGTTGGGGTGAACATCCCCACTTGATATATGTCGTTTTAGAATGGCCACCCACATTGACGTGTGGATCATTATAAAAAAAAATGATGATGGTTAGAATGTTGCTATTCGGGCGAAATTCTTCCGCCTAGCATTTCACATAATAACCACAATAATACAATATAAACGTATTGTATTCTCAAAATGACAATGGCTAACAAGTTTACGTGAGGCTTCAGAAACAAGGCGAAAATATAGCACCATTTAGCTGTTAGTTATTACCGATGTTGAGCAGGAAGAAAATACAATATGCTGACTCTTTTTAGAACAACTTTCCGTACGCTGCGGAATAAAGGTGAATATCAAAGTCGCCTTTCTTCTTGACGATTCTGTAACTGAGATATCAATTGAATTCAAGCTCCATTTTACATTCACAAGTTGGAAAAAAAGAAAAGACGACATCAATATATTATTCAATTCTATTTCATTTTAATTTCACAAGTTTGAAAGAAAAACAATATAACGTTTTATGATGTATTTTAAATAACCCATTGACCTGGTGCTAAAGCTGCGCCACCGTTGTATGAAGATTTCAATTGACCAATCAATCCGACTGTGTAGCCACAACAATTTACTATGCCTTACATGTATTTTATTGTGACTGTTTTCCGGTGTGGGTTCCCCTTGTCAGTGCTGCAGGATGGGGGACCTTGCAAGGAACAACATCCAGTCATTCGGATGGGACGAAAAATCGTGTACACCCTGGCATTCTCGTAAAAGTTCGATTGACAGTTGGAATTCAATTATTGCTGTCAAAGCAGAATTCCCCTCATAGCACACCTGACATACCCGGTTTGAGTAGAAAAGTGGGACGCTATATCCCATTTCATTTATTCATTATTGTGGTAGCACAGTATTTGACAAATGAAACAATTCTTCTGATGACATATAAATAAAACAATTCTTCTGTATTTTAGTAGGGCAGTGCTTGCTTTTATTGTTTCCTCCAATGATTTACTTCTTTCCTCAACTCAAATAATCAAAACCTTATCAAAAAGGTCGTTGAAAATGTATGTCCTGATATGATAAAAATTTGTATTAATGGTCGTTAATAATCTCAAATGACATAATTGTGAATAGTATTGCTTGATACAACTTCTCATTTGTGATGAACGTTGGTCTCAACTTCGACTTGAACAACGGCATTAATGAATAAACAGTCCAAGTCATTCTCGTTGTTGTATTCAATACAATGGTATAAACACCACGCGCTGGCAGTAGCCGCGCTACATTCAAAGAGCTAAGGAATCATTCCGATAATCAGTGCCATAGAGACGGGTGCCAATATGTGATTGAGATACAACTTTCACAATTACTGGAATTCTTTAATGCAAGTCAATCTATAGAATTAGTATTTAACAGATACAGTCACGGTCGCAGATTTAGAGGATGCTCCTTATCGGCCATTGCCATAGATACCGAAATTAGATTATAAATTTATAACTACATGTATATTGGTCTCAACTCCAGTGACATGTTTGGTAGCACGGTTAAAGGTAACTGGACATGATTTATAGGTTAGTGAATTGTATAAGTATGTTGAAGATGAGTATCAAGATGATTTAAATTGAACTTTAATTTACAGTAGAAGAGTCAATTTACAATCAGGTAAAAATGAAGTAACTTTAAATTTGATGACGAGCTTGAGACTAATTGTATTGTGGATGTGTTCCAGTAATCCGATCATTGTTGTCAGAGGTAGATTATATTATTAGGTCGAAGTTAGTAAATTATATTTTAATATAGAACATTAAGCAAAAGTACTCTTATTGTATGTACTAAGTTAGGATTGTGTTAATATCTCAAAGGGAAATTTTCCCTGCTTTCTGGGAATATATGTGTTGATCAGCCCTAACCGACCTACTTTAAGAAGTTTAATTTGATTTTCAGCTAAAGGACAGGTGCTCTGATTATTATTAGCTTGTGTGGAGGGTTGTATCCAGGAGTGGTCTATAGTGTTGACTAACCTACTAATATGTACATTGTGTATGCTAATTAATAACTACAAAGTTATCACGCGCTAAGACAGGTGCGTGTGCTTGATACGTGATTGAACTGTATAGATGATAAGTATAAGAGCGTGGCAGATGATAACAACGACAGTTTGTGTATATTTAAAGTAAACAATAGACCGATTGGTTTCGATCCTACAACAATTATCATCAAGTATTCAGTGTGATCAGATATTTGGATTAGGCCACTGGTAAATCATAAAACATTCATCAAGACATTAAGTTGTAAGTAGGTATTTAATATTTTTATTAAATTAAACGTTTTGTATTTTCCCCGAAATATTATAGCATGCGCGTTATATTTAACGGTTTTTCAAAATATGTATAACATACATGTATTTTAATCTATAACTACATGCAAATACAAACAATTATCATTGAATACAGCCATTGGATAACCTATGGTTGTATTCAATGGCTTGGACACGTTCTAATTTTGTCCAGAATGACGTCACTTTCAGAATTACGTCAAACTGTAATGACGTCGCCACTAGGCACCCACAATTTTTGTAAAAAGTCTGGATAGTACAGTGTATCACTCGTGGAATACTTGCGCAGGGATACACTCTCTTGAACCATTGAATAACCCGAGTGGTATTCAATGGTCATTGAGTTCCCCACTCTCGTTATATTTATTTCGTTCCTTTCATGGTTTGTTTTTAATGTTGGCACACTAATTTTTTTTTTGGTGGGGGGGGGGGGGGTGCGGGTGATGGTGGGGGCCTGGTATTAACTTCGATATTCTTTGGCACCTACAAATAGTCACAAATGAGTCGTTACGCATATATAGCCTAATAACGTAATATGAAAGTATATAAACTGATTTACATTCAATCGTTTCTGTTTTTATTGTAATTTCTAATCAGTTATGTTCCGCGAAATACGCGAGGAGTGCAAATTAGTTTAAACAATATTTTATTCAATAAGCTGAATTGGATTGAACAACAGGCAAGGGCCTATATAAGTTCTCTCCAGTCATATAAAATAGTTAAATCTTATGTTTACACTACAATGGTGGACATAATATTATGTACAGGCAGTGGTTTACAAACATATATACATTACTTGGAGTGTAATTTTAAGTTTTAAATATTTAAGTGTTAAAATCTTGCTGTCTTTTATGTATTTTTGCAAATGAGTCGTAACGCATATATATAGGCTAATAACGTAATACTGTAATTTCTAATCAGTTATGTTCCGCGAAATAGGCCTACGCGAAGAGTGCAACTTGAATGGCAGTCTTTGGTTTCTGGTTATTCCAGTTTACTCTGGTAGTCTTCCTTTGTTGGATGTGTTTATCCTCGTTCACCCAGTCACTTCATTACAAATGGCGTTCGAAAGCATTCTGGCATTCCATTCGTGTGTCAAGTTTAAAAACTATATTAATGAAAGACACCAAAATATTATAGTTTAAATGCTTTCACATACCAATGATTGTCAGCGATTTTAAATCACCAGCAAATAGTCATTGATGTGCGGTAAATTACTCCGTTTA
This sequence comes from Patella vulgata, assembly GCF_932274485.2. Lineage (NCBI taxonomy): Eukaryota > Metazoa > Mollusca > Gastropoda > Patellidae > Patella > Patella vulgata. The sequence goes on along the minus strand of NC_065879.2, from coordinate 60,250,876 downwards.
TTATCCCAACGTTTCTTATGCTATATGTGCGCTGCTGGTAGATCGTCAGCACACTCCCTAGGTTGTTAGAAGATCGCTTTCATAGACGAGATGGTTTGTTTCAGATTTTGATATATGTCACTATATTGAGCTTTGTATAATCAACTGATTATATCGGGGACACGCTTAAATAAGAATCGCCATAAGCATGTTATGTGCGGTGTGCATGGGGTGTTCGGGTCGTGTTTCGCCCCACAGATTGTCATCGACGAGAAATCGGCCTGTCGGTATGTTCAGATCTTCAGGGTAAATAATAAAAATTCTATAATAATAAAGATTGTCTGAATTATCATCAATTTATTATATAGGCTGAATTCACGTGTCATGGGTTATATAAAGAATCTTAACAAGAAAAATAATTATTAAAATCGCTCAAAAACTCACGAAGTTATAAGCTTAAATATAGCGAGAAATATTTCACCTGGGCGAATAATCTGAAAAATAAAATAAAATAACTGAGACCTGTATTGCTGTAATCCGATTGACTTCCAGTTCCAAAGTTTCAGAAAAATCGATCAAGACGTTCAAAAACGAGACGGATCAGAAAATGAAATGTAAATGGCGGGAGAATATTGAAAAATGAAATGATATAAGTTTGAATGGAACTTATATTTTTTAAATCAAATTGATCTTAGGACAAAATTTGTACATTTTGAAAATTATGGAAATAAATTGTCTTGTAAACAACTTTGTCGGCACAAAAAGGGTCAAAGGCAAAATTCGGAATTTTGAAATTTTCAAATATGAAGATGTCGACCCTGATCCCGTCTATGCAGAAATGTATTTATTTCGGAAATAGGAAAGGTATTCTTCAAGCAACGGCCTATTGTGTTCATTTGACCGAAATCAAAATGCTGTTCCGATAAATTTAAGGCATTCCTTTAAGGATTCAGAAAATGTAACTTCCATGTCTGTAAGTAAAATATCTCACAAGCTTTAGGGATTTTTCACGTTCACGTTTCAAGATGGTGGCACTTTCGGCTCAATCGACAAACTCCATACTTTGTGTACGCATCAGTAATTTCTTGGCATGTACAGAAAAAAAAAATTCAAGGCATTCTGACCTACTTTTTTCTTCTTTTTTCCTCAATTTTTTCAAAATTTGTCCCTAAATTTCTCCAAGGGAAGATAAGTTAGAAAATGTCTATTGACTTTGTTGGAGTTGGATCAATGAGCTCTACTTACATTCCAAAATTCATGAAAATCCTACTAATATTCAAGAAGTTTTCATGTTGGCTTTTACTTCCGGGATGAGTTGTCAATGACGTAATATTCGAATTTCGAAAATCGAAAATTGCAGATTTAAAGTAAATGTTTTAAGGCACTCAAAGAAAAAAGAATTAGTAAAACAGATCAAAGAGTCAAAGAGTTTTTCATCAGTATATTTCGATGATTTAGGATTCGTAAAATTAATTTCGGAAATGGGAATCAAATACACGAAACGACGGCCTATTCCAAGTATTTCCAAGCAGTTAATGCGGACCTTTCTCTCGTAAACAACTTTGTCGGCACGAAAAACGTGAAAGTGGAATTTCGTAGTTTTAAATGTTTCAAATACGAACAATTCGACCATGAGCCAGGCTATTCCGAAATGTATTAATTGCAGAAATAGGAGACAAATTCAACAAACTACGGCCTATTGTATTTATTTACAGGCGCGTTAATGTAGATTTTTCACTATTTTTTATATTCAATTCAAAATGGTGACCATCAGTTGACCTATATCAAAATTCGGTTCTGAATGGTTTTTAGGCATTCCTTCAAGGATTCATAAAATATAACATCCATGTCTTTAAGTAAAATATCGGAAAAGCCGTAGGGATTTTTCACGTTTTACGATGGTGGAACTTCCGGTTTGATCGACAAACTCCATAATATTTTGTGTGTGCATCAGTAATCTCTTAGCTAGTACAGGGAAAAAAATGCAAGGCAATCTGACTAACTTTTTTTTCGATTTTTGAAAACTTCGTCTCTTAATTTCTCTAAGAGGGGATCAGGTAGGAAATTGGATCAATGAAATCTACTAATATTCCAAATTTCATGAAAATCGTACTAATATTAAAGAAGTCGTCAATTTCGTTTTACTTCCTGGACGGAATGTCAATGACGTAAATTTCGAAATTCGAAAATCGGAAATAGCAGATTTGAAGTAAATGTTTCAAGGTACTCTAAGCAAAAAAAGAATTAGTAAAATAGGTCAAAGGTCACAAAGTTATAGCTATGTAGGTAACTTTTTCGTTCGTAAAATTCGGTGATTTCGGATTCGAAAGACACTTTGAACATACAGTTTAATTCCATCCAAGTTTGATCGTTTTTGTCAAGGCAAGTAAATTTCTTATAGTGTGCCAGTTGATTTCCTCTTATCGTGAGCTGACTGGCCTCGTTTCCGTATATCTACATTGGCATATCATAGTTAGTGCTCTGCGTAAGACGTCATGAAGAAAGCGGGGGGGACTGATGAGATGTGGCATACTGCACACAGCGATGCATCTACTTCATACCTCGAGAATACATCACTGCGCCATAATGTATCTTTAATATTGGCAGCGATACCCTTCAATATTTCCCTGGTGAAGTTCATGATTACTATTACGCTAATTTGTCACTTTAAATATGATTGCTCTTATAGGAACAATCATACTATATTTTATTTATACTGTAATTTGCATGCCTATTGTAATACATGTAATACATGATGTGAAGATTCACCGACCTACTACCTAAATCTACGGTTCGTGTGTTATTGGTTGATGGACGATTGGTCTAACGCGTGTGTTTTAGATCATATGGTCGGTTATGATGTCATGTGTCGTTGTTTCGAACCAAGGCTTATGCACCCGTTTAATTTCGTGGGTTTTCTAACGACTATGTATATTTTTCTTGCCAGTCTAACATGCGTCAACCATGACAGTTTAGAATTTGGCTTGAACATAATGAATACAGACTTAATGCTACCGTGGATTCTTATCGTGTTTATGGTAGCTGCAACTATATATTAAAATTCGTCAACATACTAACGTAAAACTGTTAACCAGAATACTAACGATCATTTCCGGACAGCACGATATTTTGATTTGAAACTTTCAGACACAGTAACTCGGCTATAATATTTCATCTTTACATGGAATGTGAATACTTAAACCCACGTTTATCAAACGACGCCCAATGAATTCCGCTACTGCTACTTTAAATGGATCATTTTGTATGATGCAATAAAAGAGACTATAATTGATTATATTATAATCAATGGTAACTATTATCATCTAGGTAGTAACGGAAGGTGGCCGTGCTACAAGTTCAAAATATATTTATTAAAACAACTTACCATATTGATTAAATATGAAATATATATTTTTTCTTTTTAATAATTTCTATTTATGCTGGTTTCAAATTATAACCAGTCAACATTATCTTACATCCAAGGTACGGGACTCGGGTATGACTTTATTACATTATTTAAATTATTTTTAATAAGTTCATGTTATCGGCCGTATTTTATCGGTTTCAATCTGATTAAAACACAGATCTACTTTTCGTGTCGTTTTTTCGATGGTTTACCCTCCATGAATAACTGACAAGTTGTACTGGGAGGCCGTGTTAGGGGTCGTACGAGAGGCTTTGGCCTATGACGTCATATATTGATTAATCAATCAGCGTTGACCTTTCTTGTGGTTTACCCACAGTTCCGTGACAGACCGTTTAATTGGCTAATCCCTCACATCAACTAAAACGGCAGTAATATAACAACTCTTCCAGATCCTAGTGTAGTAAAGACAAGTGAAGCAAAATTTCGAACTATAAAAAACGAAACGAAATAGGATCTGTGTTTTAATCAGATTGTATCGGTTTTTGTCTTTAAGTGATTTTTCTCAGATTTTAATTAACGTAAAAGGTTATACTGCGTAGCTAGTATTGTGCAGGATGTAATGTTGTTTAAAGATACATTATAGTGGGGCGGTTAAGGAAGAATTTTTGGTAGAATCGTGCATTTTGGGTTAAAAGCATGAAACTTGGCACATAGATGGCATCAACCCTACTGATTATTTTGGGATGTGGATCCACCTCAGCAGCTCCCCCTGGTGGTCGTTACGGCCATCTTTTCCAAAATGTCCGCCTATTCATTGATATACATATAACAAGGGGTGTCACAATAAGACATTTTTTTACAAATCATTTCAGGCCAGCAATTTCCAGATACAAAATTGCTAGCTGAACACGATTTTTCAAAAAAGATTTATCTATGACGTCATTTTCGTTTGGGGTTTTTCCTGATTTCCAAAATGGACGTCAAACTTTGAAGAAAAATGAATTTCCAGATAGGATGGGTGATTATCACGCAATGTATGCCTTGTAATATATCAAATATAAGGTTTTTGTTGTAATTGAACTGAAAAATAATCTCTAAAACTAGTTTCCCCAAATCCAAGATGGTGGAAATTCAAAATGGCGGCCAAAATATACCCAAAATGGCGGATTGATCAGATTAAAGTCATTTCACTGTTTGATTTGGTTTGTAATATATAATTTAAAGGGTTTACATTGTCACTGAACTTAAAATTAATCTAAATGGCCGATTTGTCAGATAAAAGTCATTTCACTCTTTGATATGGTTTGTAATATGTAATATAAAGAGTTTTCAAAGTCAATGAAATTAAAATCAATCTAAAAAAAAGAGTTTCCGAAATCCAAAATGGCGGATTGATCAGATTAAAGTCATTTCACTGTTTGATTTGGTTTGTAATATATAATTTAAAGGGTTTACATTGTCACTGAACTTAAAATTAATCTAAATGGCCGATTTGTCAGATAAAAGTCATTTCACTCTTTGATATGGTTTGTAATATGTAATATAAAGAGTTTTCAAAGTCAATGAAATTAAAATCAATCTAAAAAAAAGAGTTTCCGAAATCTAAGATGGCGGAAATTCAAAATGGCGGCCAGAATTTTCCTATAATGATCAAATTTTAGGATAATCTTCAATTTTCTGTTTGATATGGCTTGTAATATGTCCTCTATTGAGTTTTCAGAGTCACTGAATTCGATAATTGTAGATGATTGTTTCAGAAAAAAGAGACAATTATCAATCTTTCTATTGGATTGGTTTATAATAGCAAAGTGTAAGAGTTTTTTGAGGGCAACTGAAATTGACCGGACTCAGGAATCTACCTGTCAGTCAATTAACCATGTGCAGAATTTACCAATCAGCTAATTAGAATTTCAAAGAATTTAACCTTAAGCCACAATAAATGTAGTTTAATTGTTTTATGCATTAAAACAAATGATGCTAATGATAATGTTAAGAATTGACACATTCTTTGGAGAAAATACCTGGTTATTCCGACCCTCCACCCCCCACCCCATAACAATACAACGGGGGCCAACTGAGGCATTTTTAATTTCATCTCCTTTGTCTTTGCACCATTTTACCAGGGTGAGAATCATTTATGGTATATGCAGTTGTTAAGAATTTAAGTTCCCTTATTCATTCAGAAATGGTAATGTGATCCGTTTTTGCATCGAAGACTCTGTGTCCAGTAACTTTTGTGGTAGAGTCTAGATGTGGTATCCACAGGTAATTTTCGTCAGTGACGTATTCCACAACAAGTTCTACATGTAAGCACAACACATTAGAAAAGAGGAAATCGTGGGGGTGACTTTTTTTGGGATACCTATACTAGTCGTAAATGCATTTCAAATTATTTTTGTGATGATTATTTTTAAACTTAAAACTTGGTGTGCGATACATTACAGACGAAAATGATCTGTGAATACCATATTTAGACTATACGACAAAAGTTGCCGGACTTTGATGATTCATTTTACACTTTTCACTGGTTCAGAATACTTATGGCCGGAAACCGTTTGTGGTATAGTCTAAATATGGTATCCACTATCCACAGATCATTTTCGTCTCTAATGTATTGCACACCAAGTTCTAAGTTTAAAAATAATCATCACGAAAATAATTTGAAATGCATTACGACTAGTATAGGTATCCCAAAAGTCATCCCCCACGATTTCCTCTTTTCTAATGTGTTATTCTTACATGTAGAACTTGTTGTGAAATACCTCACTGAAGAAAATTACCTGTGGATACCACATCTAGACTCTACCACAAAAGTTACTGGACACAGAGTCTTCCGATGCAAAAACGGATCACATTACCATTTCTGAACGAAGAGGAGAACTTAAATTCTTTACAACTGCAAACACCATAAATGATTCTCACTCCGGTAAAATGGTGCAAAGACAAAGGAGATGAAATTAAAACGCCTCAGTTGGCCCCGTTGTATTGTTATGGGGTGGGGGGTGGAGGGTCGGAATAACCAGATATTTTCTCCAAAGAATGTGTCAATTCTGAACATTATCATTAGCATCATTTGTTTTAATGCATAAAACAATTAAACTACATTTATTGTGTCTTAAGGTTAAATTCTTTGAAATTCTAATTAGCTGACTGGTAAGTTCTGCACATGGTTAATTGACTGACGGGTAGATTCCCGAGTCCAGCCAATTTCAGTTGCCCTCTAAATACTATTACACTTTGCTATTATAAACCAATCCAATAGAAAGATTGATGATTGCCCCTTTTTTTCTGAAACAATCATCTACAATTATCAAATTCACTGACTCTGAAAACTTAATAGAGGACATATTACAAGCCACATCAAACAGAAAATTCACGATTATCCTAAAATTTGATCATTATTGGCAAATTCTGGCCGCCATTTTGAATTTCCGCCATCTTAGATTTTGGAAACTCTTTTTTATTTTAGTTTGATTTTAAGTTCAATGACTTTGAAAACTCTTTATATTACATATTACAAACCATATCAAAGAGTGACATGACTTTTATCTGACAAATCGGCCATTTTAGATAAATGTTGGTTGCCATTTTGAATTTCCGCCATCTTGGATTTTGGAAACTATTTTTTTATTTAGATTAATTTTAAGTTCAGTGACAATGTAAACCCTTTAAATTATATATTACAAACCAAATCAAACAGTGAAATGACTTTAATCTGATCAATCCGCCATTTTGGGTATATTTTGGCCGCCATTTTGAATTTCCGCCATCTTGGATTTGGGAAAACTAGTTTTAGAGATTATGTTTCAGTTCAATTACAACAAAAACCTTATATTTGATATATTACAAGGCATACATTGCGTGATAATCACCCATCCTATCTGGAAATTCATTTTTCTTCAAATTTTGGCGGCCATTTATGAAATCAGGCAAACCACAAACGAAAATGACATCATAGATAAATCTTTTTTGAAAAATCGTGTTCAGCTAGCAATTTTGCATCTGGAAATTGCTGGCCTGAAATGATTTGTAAAAAAATGTCTTATTGTGACACCCCTTGTTATATGTATATCAATGAATAGGCGGCCATTTTGGAAAAGATGGCCGTAACGACCACCAGGGGGAGCTGCTGAGGTGGATCCACATCCCAAAATAATCAGTAGGGTTGATGCCATCTATGTGCCAAGTTTCATGCTTTTAACCCAAAGTGCACGATTTTTTGCTTAACTGCCCCACTATTATGGAAGATTAGATAAAAGGCTAACAGTTCTCACTATAATAGTTAAAAGCTAGATAATGTAAAGGGAATTTGCTGAAAATTTCAGTCAAATTGATCCACTCTGAACCGACATTTTAGCGATTGAATTTTTGGCCTAGCCTCGCTCGTCATTACTAAAGTCGGTACGATAAGAAAACATACAGTAGTCTCAATTATCAATTTCATGATTAAATCATGAATGGAAGTCGAACAGCAAATCGGAACCTAATCCAATAAACATCGCAGACTAGCGATGACATCGAGAGTTGATTATGGTCTGGATAAGTTAATTAATGTCTAATTAATAATTTAAATAACATTTCAGGTCTAAAGAAAGACCTGCAATAGGCAGATTTAGCTCTTGCATAATGTATGTTTAATAAATGGTATTATCATTATTACCGTGTAATTAATTTTATATAGAAACGTATTCAGATACCCATAGACTCAGCTATTACTGGAAATCCCAGTATTGGTCTTCTTGCAGCAAAGTATTTTTACTAGCCTCCGCTGTACACCTTGAAATCGACCAAATATCTGTCGATAGTTGTTTAAGTCGTGTATATTTCCACTGTGACTTAGGAATAGGTCTCAAATGTATACAATTTCATGTGTTTGATGAATGTAATTGCGAACGGGTATTCCAAGTTTATTAGACTTAATATTACTGCTTTTCAAAGTGCTTAATATGCGCATAGATGTCGACTTTTACGATCAATATGTTGATTTTGAATCTACGTTTTAATGTATATGGATTTGCAATTTATATTTTACCTTTTAATCAGGAATACTGGGCCTTTAAGTATGAAATGTGGCGCTTCTGTTTTGAGTTCTTGTACGTGCATGTCAATGTTAACACATGAGTGGGGCTCGGTTGTTCGTACGATCAAACCGACAAGTGTAAACTGGGCTTGAATTCGAAGCTGTTGACATTCTAGTCCAATGTTTGCATTCCTACCTGGGCATGCTGTACATGGGTTAATTTCGAACTAGCCACAAGATCAATTCCTTTGATGGTAGCTTGTTAATACTATGTAATAGATTGCGTGTTCTGTAGTTCGTTACATTGCCTGACTGAAATCACTGAAATAATTCTTAATATCGCTTTCTGAAAAAACACATTTACAGGCTTCCTGAGTAATTTCCATCTCTTGTAATATAAAGAGTCTTTTCTTCCGTTCTATATCTGAGAAATAAGTCAGAAAGACTTTCGAAGTTTTTCTATAATCATCTAATTGTCTGACTTGTGATGTTTACTGTTTCATTAAACCCGTTTACAAAAAAAAATCATTATCCAGCCAGTAAATGTTTAAAGGTAGGACTACTAAACCACTTCGATTCATGTCACAACAGAGTGTTAAATAGGTTTAATCTTATGTGTTATTTCGACTGCCGATGGAACAACACGTTTCAAGGTCCTAAACCACAATACAATGTTAAATTGGTCTGATCTTATGTGTTATTTCGATTGCCGATGGAACAAAATCAAAGCTATTAAAATTTTCATTTGGAAATGTTAAGAGGAAGTGAGTTATTTAACTAATTTTACTGTTAATTTGCTTTAACAGTCGACAGTGGAGCACACAATCAATTATGAATCAACTGTGGAACTAATATTTAAAGTAAACAGTTGCCCACATCGCCAAGAAAATCAACACATCAAATTTAATTAAAATGACACTTTTGGTCTAGTTAATAACTGTATTTGTACCTGTTGTATCCACTTTCTCTTGATTATATATATTTTTGTGGCCCGAAACTCTTTACAGTATCTTAACCAACCCAAACGAAAAGGTCCTCATCATCTTAACACTACCGACACTTTATCTTAACAATACCGACACAGTATCATGATATACCCACTTTGTATCTTAATAATACCGACATTTTATCTTTAAGGGCAATATTTGTGTCAGTCGCTATCACATGTGATAGAACTGATTAAACACGTTCCAAATATACTTCTAACACAGAGATCATTGCTAAGATAGATGAGTAATGAAGATTTCAAGAAAAAGAAGTGACGAAAGTAAAAGGAAAACACGAGTTATCCTTCTATATAACTGATTGAAGTGACGAGTGATAACAGATTAACGGGCGAATTTCTGCTCACTAATTATTCCTTGGAAGACCACAAGTTGTTATATGAGACTGTGGGAGGATATCTGGCAATTAAAAATATAATTGACTGTCACTAGATGAGAGAAAACGAAAGAAATAGAACAGGTCCGTACATTACCATGTATTTATTCAGTATAGAATGAATAACAACAATATTGACCTTTTACAATACCGACACTGTCTACTGCATATTAACAGTACGGACACTGTATCGTAACAACGCCGAAACAGCATCTTGACAATATCAACATTGGATGGGGTCAGAACAAAAGGTTAGTGCTAGTGACAGTAAAAAAGAGTTAACCTGAGCCCCTTAACCTGATGTTCAGGTTAGCAAACATATGACACTTTGGAAAATTTTAAAATTGAAACTCGTGGTCATTCTGAATAATTAGTTTGTTCTATTTACCTATAAGTAATAAAAATAAAACAAACAAAAACAAGTACGAAAAATCCAAACCATCAGACAAAATTCGAAGTCCTAAAAAAATACACGTCAAACAGTGGTAACAGGTGTCCGGAAGAGTAGGCTTACCCTGCATGGCGCCACACCCGCCATAGCTGCATCCAAACCATAAGACGAAATCTCGGTACAATAGCGTGATTGGCCAATGGACTATCCGTATGCACAATGCACGTGTTAACGATGTAGTAGACATAATCAGGGAGATAGTATACGCGTCAATTAAATATATCTAGAATAATAGCCGAAAGAGACATGTTATATTTACTAATCAAGTCAATATGACGCCCATAAACTTTTTAAAGGTTTTTGCAAGTTTAGTGGGCAAGTATACCTGTAGTTGAGCGTAGATGACAAATGCCCCGATCTACTTAAAAAATCAGAATAAAAGGAACAAGCTCTCGCGTAACGAATTAGCTGACACACAAACACTCCATAATCTGGTGATATTGGAATGTTACTACTAATGAATGGAAAGTTAACAATCGGAAAGTCAACGTCATCACGTTTATCGTACAATTTAATACTCAATTAATGGCAATTGTCAAATTCCAGACGCAGATCCAAGTAGGAAGCGTAATTGTCACTGTCAGTAGTGTTTTTAATTTCGAGCTCATCAGGATATATAAAATATTAGTGAATAATTATATGATCCAGGTGAGACAAGCAGTTAAAACTTTACTTTTTACTTAATTATTTACCTCAAAAGTGAACACTAGCTCACTGTTTTGACCTCAACCAAATTTACAATATTCTCTTAGCTTTTAATTACTCAAATGAAGTGAACCTAACCCTAGTATCACTCTAGTGTTCCCCTAATCTCAGCACATAGAAGGTTTCCCAATGTTTAACATGGGCTACAATAGGACAGTATATATATCTCCTAGGGGTTAAAGAAAAGATTTTGTAAGCGAGAAATTAATTTTTATTAAAACCGGAAGTGACATAGTTGGTTAAACACGCTCATTGGGCTCTATAGTAAGCATACAGATTTGGCACAAGTTTACTGCTGTATTGTGTTCACGCTTCGTCTTTGGCCAAACATCTGATCAAATGGATTGTTTATTAGGATATTATAAACACGAATTTATGGTTTTTTAACGTTTAGTAAACAAAGCCGTCGCGTAAATTCACTCATACTGAACTGTACGCTGTGCCTTTACTGTCGGGTTTACATCACGTGGTTTGATTGACAGTCTGCAAGTGACAGATGTTTCGTCTGCTTGAAAATAATTAAATAATTTCTCGCTTACAAAAACTTTTTTGCTTGTGCTACAGAGGGGATTATTTATCAATATATATTTAAGGTTTATGGAAACCTTGTTGAAAATCGTTGGTCTTCCCCTGTAACACTTTATCGAGGATCAAAAGTAATAATATGTAAAGTGTTATCTAATTTTCATAAAATACTGTTATTTTATCGCCTCATATCAATATTCAAGATTAAAAGCCCTCCAAGATTTATACCAAACACACAAAATCTGAGATTTCATGGGGTCAATTCTTAAGAAATAAGTCAAGAAATTATGGAAGCAGGATAAGCGGAAGCTATGTTTGAATTTGTTTCGGGTAACACTTATGTTGTCTGGAAACTTTATCTTGTAATTTTATCCACATTTGAATGAAAATGAAGCTGTAATTATCTCCCTTTTTCCTTGAAACTTTATTTCAAAAGTTTGGAAATGCAAACCTTGTCAAAACATTTTAGGACATCGTTTTTGTGTCCATGTCACTTCTTTGGTTACACTAGTGTTACATTACGTCATATATATTTACTCCAACACAACTTTTGATCTCACCCACCCACTGTATCTTAACTACATGTACTGTATACTGAAACAGTCCACAGCATCTTAACCGACACTGTAACATTCATTACACGTTACACTGGACACATTATCTGACATTAATAAAAACAAACAACTTGTAATTGATTTATAATTAAATGTCTTTAATGTTACTTGAATTTAGTATGTTAAAGACACGCAAAGCTTGTTATTTACTCAGGGCAACTACGGTCACTACTGTTTTCTTTATCCTAATTAAACACCCCAGTGCGGAACAAAGTATTCAAGGTACTAGATCTTTGTCGTATTAACTTGACATGATGAAGAAGATATATCCATTATAAATATCACCCACGACTGATAATACCTTATCGATGCAATTTTTTTCAAAGAACAAGCATGCCAATTTTCATATCGATCGAACTTGAATTGGCGGAGCCTTAGGCTTTTTCGAAGAGCGTCACCCCAAGAAGAAGAAGAAGAGGAACAAGATGGGTACCGGTTAGCGACTGGTTCCTGGTCCAAAAAAAATGTCTTGTCAACAAAATACTTTGTTCATTTTCGATTTGTTTTCCGTTCGATTCGAACGACTAGGCAACAATTTACTCGCCAGCCCCGCATGTGCTTCCCCGTTCTTGAAATATACCGAGGCTACTCGTGGCCAGTGTTCTTGTAAAATACCAAAAATAAAATATTGATAGTATAACATATTTATAGCCTTGAGTCTTCCGTTGATATAACAGCAACACCTCCAGGCGGGTTGACGTATTCGTGTATCTATATGGATCTTTAAGTAACCAACAAAATGGACTAAAGACGTTTTATAAAGCAATACAGAGTAAAGGCCTTGGTGACTTACGGAGTTTTTGTTGAAGGCTACTAAATCTAAACTGCTTTAGATGAATCGTCATTTTTCTCTGCTGGTCTAAAGTGTTTTCATCTAAACTGACAAACCGAAGAAATGCCTTTTAAGATTCGAAATGGATATTTCTCTAAATGCCATTTTCATTTGTTCCAACTATACCCAATCTACAGGCAGACGGATTCCCGAAATATTGTCTTTGTTCTGTCGCCTATCATTCGTGTGATCAAGCTGCTTGATTCTGCATGTCCACAAACTTGCCGTAAGCAGAGAAATTGGATAAATTTAATGTTTTTAAATCTAGAATATGATCAGATATATTATATTAACCATATTTTAGCCTAACACAGGCTTGGCCTATTTATACGGAATGTTTATCACAGTGTATTGCGGTTTTTATTATAGACGCTCATGTACAGTGGCGGACTGGGTCTGGAAATATTGGTTTCCAGGAAGCAAATGGGGCCCACCCACCAATACAATTATATCATTTAATTTTTAAAATGAATAAATTAAACTTTCAAAAAATGTGTAAGTGGGAACAAAAAGATGTAATTAAAATTTTCCCGATTTTGTTCTCTTTAGTAATTACAGTTTACGTATACTGTTAGCAGTACACAGTAGAATACAGTAGATACCAAATGTAAATAGAGTTATTGAATTGTTAATTTTTTTTAAATTATGTTTTTCAAATTTCTATATAATTGGTGGATATAAATATCGGGATGAATCAGAATATTACCTGTTGGAAGAAGAAATGCTGATATTCTAATGTTAGAAAACATATATTGTTCTTCAAAGAAAATGTAATATTTGAAGCTAGCTTGAGATATTTCAAGGAAAACTATGGTAAAGACCTCACAACCAGCTAAATATAAAAAGAATAGTTCCCCATGACATTTTAAGATTTATATTGTAGACAATAGTAATTATCATAATCCAGTTATAGAATTGCAGACATATTAGAACTTTTATAATATTTTCATGCTAATATTTTTTTTCTAATATTTATATATTTATTGATAATTTATATGTTAAATATAATATTGTTTAATATCTAAGGGGGCCCACTTGCCATTGACAACCTGGCCACTGCTCATGGAGCACTACCCGTCGGTCGAATATGGAAAGCACACTCGCCAAAACGTACCATGACATTCCCTGATATACCCATATATTGTTAGCCTGTGATGTCTAGGTTCGTCTCTGGACTTCACTAATCTTGGACTTCAACGTTGTGTACGTATGTTTTTCAGCCACCAAATCGTATGTCTATCAGGAACAACAATACAACAGTTTCTTTTATACATTTTATGTCAAAGCAGGATGCATGGTTACAATAAAACTACAATAGACTACAATAAAATAACATGTCTCTTAGTCTATCTCACTCCCACTAAACTCGCAGAGCGAGTTTGCTGATGGAAACCTCACAGTATGGCTCTCTAAGAATCAAGCGGTGTCTAATGGTGTCTGACAATTCGAGCCCTGGTTTAGCTCTTTTTTAGGACCCAAACCTTACTTGCTTACGCCATAGGCTGATCAAAGTTTCGATTTCAAAATATGGAATAGACTTGCCCCATACAGGCGGGATTATTACCTAATTTGGCCCACACAATACTTTTCATCAATGTTGGTTCAGTTTCATAAACAAGAGAGGATATGATATATTTCTGACAATTAAGAAGACACATGACAATAATGTGTTTTTTAACCTATAGTTCATTTAGGGTATCAGTATACCACACATTTCTGTTGGTTTACGTGATATCTAACTTGTTTATTTCCAGGACATAATATTGTCACAATTCTCATATTTGCCTAACGTTATTATTCATATAGCATAAATCTCCCAACTATATTACTGCATTTATCCTTTCTCACGTAGTGTAGTGAAGTAAAACAAAATTACAAAAAAGAATAGGATTTGTGTTTTACAATCTACATACTACGCCATTTGAAGAGATATCCCCTCGAACATAATATATTCCGCCGACCAAACCTGTTTTTGAAATTATGGTAGTTCTAATGACAGACTTACATTCGGACAATAAACAAAATAACATATTTATCATAAATCCCGATAAGTTACACGGGGAAATATCTGAAACCGATTGGCTAAAATAGTTACAAGTGTGACACAGAGGCGCCAGTTGTTGAGTTTTTTTAAACATAATACGATACTGATTAAACAGATAGTAATTCATGAAATTAGAATTTTTATCTGATGTCCTGAAAATGGTATAATACTCTTCATTATTTCAATAAGATACATGAATTGAATAGGTTTTTTTATCAATTAATTAAAAACTATTTATTCCTACTTTTATTTTTCAGATAATTTGAACAGTTGAAATTTAGTAAATCAAAATGGAGACCACTGATCCTTATCTTGGACAAGTAATGAATACGACAAGTAATTTGATTGACACAGAAAATCAGAGTAACAAAACATTTTACATGATGACCAGTGAAGAACAAATAAGTCACCAAATAGCCGCCATTTTTAACAGTTACGTCTTGCCTACAGAAATTTTCGTCGGGCTGGTCGCAAATGTTGTCTCGATTTTGATCTTCTTCGGAAAAGAATTAAGAAAAATGTCTTCAAGTGTTTATGTTCTTGCTGTATTGTTTGCAGATACTGGATTTCTGTTATCTTTAATATTCGTATGGCTGGAAGTTCTTGGCTATAGAATCAACCACATGTCTGGAATGTGCCAGTTTTGGGTTTACTGGACTTACGTGTGTAGCTACCTGTCTGTCTGGTACATGGTGTGCATTACGGTGGAGAACTATATTACGATTTGTCATCCGACCAGAATAAAAGACATGTGTACGCCAAAACGTGCGCGCATCGTAACCGTAGCACTTGCAGTAGGGCCAGCTCTCCTGTACAGTGTTAGTTTGTTCAGCACGGACGCACTTTACCATCCAGGAACCAAACAAGACGTGTGCAACAGCAAGCCAGAGTTCGCTCTAATGAATGGCATAGTTGCTTATATCGACTCCATTTTAACTCTGCTGGTTCCTTCCCTTGCCATGACTCTGTTGCTTATAGCCATAGTTATCGCCATTGTTCATTCTATCCGCATTAAAAGAAAACGACTTTTAAAGGGTTCGAAGAAGCAGAAGAACAAAATGGTGAAATGTCCACAGGTTCGCGTGGCTAAAATGTTATTTGCCCTGTCAGTGACCTATTTGATATTGAACCTGCCTATACACGTTATTAGATTATATTATTTGTTGCGACCTTCACAGTATAACGAAGCCCATTCTATGAGCAAACATGAAGGCATGATACAATTGGTATTCCTGCATTTGTCCTATATTAGCTGCTCTATCAAGTTTTTCTTACTATGTGCTTTTAGTGCCAACTTTAGAAAACGTATCAGAGAATGCTTAAGCTGTTTTCCGTATTCACCGGTTTCTAACGGATTCGCAACGAATGTTTAAATGATGATGACAAAGGGGTGTTTACGGTGTTTACTCGTCTATATGTTATTCTAAACTCCTGATCACCAGTAGTTTTTTTGTGGTTGTCGTCATGGTTCACTAGATACAATATTGTCCTGCAAAAGACTGCATCATTCGAGAATAGCATTTGAAAGGCAATAGAATAATACGATTTTTGTGTTAATTATCTCATACAGAAAACAGACACTAAGCCTTTTTGTACTCAGTTATTATGCACCGAGATTTGCATGTCAAACTAAATCCCCTCGGGCATAAAATGGGCGTGATCTGAAGATTAAAATGTTCATCGAATATAGTTTGTTGAAAATGTCGGTCAATTATGTTTAAAGGATCTTCGCCTCTTCAGTTAAGGTTAAAATTTGTTACAACAAATTGGTACCAGCTTTATGCGTTAAAATATTTGTGACGAGACATTTAGCGAAAGCCGGTATGTTTACAAATTTTAGACGTACCAATGTTGACATTTGAACATAAAATTTGTTACAACAAAACTACGGACGTCACATTTAAAACGATGCCAGATTGTTATCCCGCCAAATAAATCAACATTCAATATTCTATGTAATAGACAATTTTATTTCCGGCACAGATTTTCACATGAGAGTGTCATTTTAATAGTTGGTGTCAAATATTTAAAGACTCTACAACCTACGGTGAATAAACAAAACTGTTATAGTATTATGTTCCGTGAAACAGAAACTCCGTGGAGTTTTACCACTGGTACCAATACATAATTCCATTAATTCTCGGTATATCAAAATTGTATTTCAGATGATAAAGATAATTAGTAGGTGGCCTAGGGACATTGTCAACAGTTATGGTTCGCCGTTAGACTATTTAAATGTCAATGGCGAGTGCTTTTTTAAAAATAGTTTTTGGTATACGTGATTTGTGTGTTGGCAAGTCTTGGTAACGCGCCTCATGGATATGACCACTATGCTATGTGTAGACAATCTTTACAAAACACTTTTATTATGTTTATATTATGTGAGAAAATTAGCCAATGAAAGAATTTAGTAAATTACATAATATAGCTTTGAGAGAATGAAAAATAAACGAGACAAACATGCGAGACAAAATACAGACACGCCAGACAGTAGTAAATGTGTTGAGAACGTCATCATTGGATACTTAATATATCGCGTGTTGTATGTTGTTTGTCTATATACGTAGAAAAGTGGTTCAAGAAATAAAACGTACTAAATCAGAGTAAAATTAATTTAACTTCCAGTGACTTTAATAATCCAGTTTTAGTATTTATTTGATGTTGAATTATTCAAATCTTCCAGTTGGTAAATAAATAAACAAATACATCGCCCGATTAGGTACGATAAGATTTAAATACCCCAAAAAGTAATATGTCAGCAATGACATTATAATGTGAAACAGGAAGTGTATTGTTGCTCATTCTGTAACTATTGATATAAAATAGGACCCGATGTATTGTCCAGATTTTATGTGCTTCTGAAACTTTGTCCCTTTTAATATTCACATTTTAAAGATACATTATGGGAGATTAGATAAAGAGCTGGCAGTTTTCACTATAATAGTTAAAAACTAGATAATGTAAAGGAAATTTACTGAAAATTTCAGTCAAATTGATCCACTCTGAACCGAGAATTTAGTGATTGAATTTTAGGCCTAGCCTCGATCATCATGACTAAAGTCGGTACAATAAAACATATAGTCTCGAATATATATTTTTTTATTTAATCATCAATGAGCGTTGAGCAGCAGATCGAATTCTAATCCAGTAAATATCATAGGCTAGCGATGACATCGAGAGTTGATTATGGTCTGGATAAATTAATTAATGCCTAATTAAACATACATTATGTAAGAGCTAAATCTGCCAATTGCAGGGCTTTCTTTATGTCTGAAATGTTATCTAAATTATTAATTAGACATTAATTAACTTATCCAGACCATAACCAACTCTCGATATCATCGCTAGCCTGTGATATTTACTGGATTATAACCCGGTCTGCTGCTGCTGATTTAATCAAAAACAGGATAATCGAGACTATGTTTTATCGTACCGACTTTAGTAATGATGATCGATGCTAGGACCAAAATTCAATCGCTAAATACTCGGTTCAGGGTGGATCAATTTGACTGAAATGTATGTTTAAGAAATTGAATTTTCTATACATGCATCGTGTGTAAGCTTCCATCATTAATGGAAAAGGTCATACCAAAGAATCTAGCCAGTTGAGAGTGAAGCATGGTTCTTATTTTCTCGTCAATGGAAACAATTCATTTCGGGAACTAGTGCTCTCTTAGATCCATTTTAAACTGTAAATCTGTATTTGTTCAAGATTAAATTTAATTATGCTAAATATTTGGTCGTGATTTGGTCCCAACGAAAGGCATCTTAGTAAAGGCAGTTTTGGTTTCGATAGAGTTTTAGAGAACGCAGACTCGGGCTTGTAATTTTAAGGATTTTAGTTGTAATAGAACAGTGCCTGGGGTTAGTAGTATTAAAGGAAAAAGTATTAAGAATGGTATCCCCGAAAGAGAATCTTACATAGTATTGTCTTCGCAACCGACCAGTAAACATAAATTCTATCTTTCTTTGCTTGACAAAGACGAGAGAACACTCGCAGAAACGTCGCCACTATTCAATAAACTACGTAGTAGCTGGTGGTTTAACGTTTGCTTTCACAGTAGTGATATCGCAAATAAGTACTAGTATACGCAATAACTTATTTTGTATACTAGACTATAATTTTGCAATATTTCCGCTTGCGGCTTATTACAGCCATAGATTGGTTTAGTGGGAATTTCTTCCATTTATTTATAAATGGTTGTCCTATTTTGTGGTGGATATCTTAAAGAAAGTATTTATAAGTAAGACATTTTCCTGTTTAATAGAATATGATTTTACAATCTTTCCATTTGCGACCTATAACTGATTGCCCCAATTTGGTGGTAGATCATAGAGAAATCATGTATGTACGCGTTGTATCATAACGTCTCTCATTGAGTCAAGCGTCGTGGTTTCGATTCCCCAGTTGTACTTGATACAGTGTAGGGTCGGCTGTCCAACCTCGTGGGTTTTCTCCGGGCCCTCCAGTTTCCTCCCACTGCTAAAGACCCCTACGCGCAAGCAAATTATTGAAATAAAATTGAACCATATGTTAGTCCCGAAATTACTTAGTTTGTGTCGAGAGGACGTCAAACCCTCCCTCCCTCTCTCTCTCTCTCTCTCTCTCTCTCTCATAAGGCCGTGGGTGAGTTCGAAACTGAAGTCTCGTAAATATTTTGTCCCCCCTCAAGTCTATATACATATCACTTCCGGGGGGGGGGGGGGCTGTGTGCAGATAACTGTGTGAAATATACGTGTATCAAGTTAAACTAGGTTTATTTTCCACACTGAATTGCTATGTTTTTCTTTAATTATACCACACTGAATTGATGGGTTTTCTAATTGCACTGATCATTATAGGGATGTTGTAGTTGGCGGTGCAGGATAGTACTGTGTTATTCTTGTATTCCATATAATTGTTTCATGTGTTATAGCAATTACCGAACTGACTTGAATTAACAATATATATTCCTCAAAAAAAGAAACACATGCTTAAATTTCGTCGTCGGTATACCCTCGCTTTACAATCGCCTCGTTGCAACAGGAACCACGACTCGTCGCTGAACCTATGTTTCTGTACCCACGGATTTAACGGTGTCGGCCTATTTTAAAACAACAGCGCTAACGTCCCGGGACGTCTGGCTTGTAATACGGTTTCACGTAGGCGTCTATGGACTGTCTGGTCTAAGATCCTATGCTGTCCAGTAAATGCTGCTGCAGTAGAGGTCGCTGTTGTGAACCGTTTCCGCAAATAACGTAACCGGATGTGACGATCCAGGGCAAGTGGGGTCACTTTTGTTTGGCCTGAGCTTCGGCGGTCACGTGTTGATCTTCGCTGTCGGTACCTATCCCAAAGGCGAGAAACATTCATCAGCGTTGGTCTTCGTTCAGATGTGGCATCACTTGGCTTGTTGAGTGTTTACATGTGCAACTGATTTTGAAACCGAGAACCTCGGGATTTTAAAGGCCTTAGATTTCGGTTTTATGCGAAAAGCTTGCGAAGTTGTTAAACTCATGTGTATTGATGCAATCAAGCGAAAACAAATTTCGTGAAAAGGTATGGCCAGTCACAATTAGTGACCCTACATTTAAAACCAATAATGAATTTCTTTTATCCTTACATAGTGACATTAAACACAAATAAGATTTATGGATATGATATAAATAATTTGATTAAGTTTGTGCCTTTAACATCAAATACATCTTTCATTTTATCGGTTGAGGGAGATCTGTTATAAACGAGTTAAAAAAAGAAATAAAGAACACTTGAATTTTGAATATATAGTGATATTCGTCACCAACTTCATTATTATTACATAATGTACATATTCTATTTTTAGATGTGTCTGTGAAAAAGCCAGTTCCTATTGGTAGCAAATGACTTCTACATCGAAATCATGTGAAACTAACGCTGTATTTCCAAGGCAGGCTTACTTGGTATTCTTCAAATGCAAGACTATATTTAAATATTCAATAGTTAAGACACTTGCTACTGTTGTTTACTTTCGACCTCCATTCTTGTACATACTGGTCCATTAGTTTTAACTTAATACTTCCCTTAATCCATTGGCAGTGTGAAGTTAGCTCGATTTTCGTTTTTCGTTTTTCGATATTGGCGAATAACGAAAAACAACTAGCTCGTTTTTCGATATTGGCGACTGTCGAATATTCAAACTTGAATCTCAAAAAAGTAGATTTAATGGATGTACATCGACAGAATGTCTCCAAAACACATTTAAATCAGTTTTGTAAAACAAACTAAATATATCGTAATAGAAGATGCCTGAGCAGTGTATTCACATAAAAGCTGCTTTTTCTCCTTGTTTTTTGATATTGGCGAATCTCGAAAAACGAGCTACTCGTTTTTCGATATTCAAACTTGAATCTCAAAAAAGCAGATTTGATGGTTGTATATCTACAGAAATTCTCCAAAACACATTTGGTTAAATACGTTTTCTAAAACGAACTAAAAATATCATAAATGAGTATGCCTGAGCAGTGGATTCACATAAAATTGATATTTCTCCTTATTTTTTGATATTGGCGAATCTCGAAAAACGAGCTACTCGTTTTTCGATATTCAAACTTGAATCTCAAAAAAGCAGATTTGATGGTTGTATATCTACAGAATGTCTCCAAAACCCATTTGATTAAATCAGTTTTGTAAAACAAACTAAAGATATCATTAATGAGGATGTCTGAGCAGTGGATTCACATAAAAATTACTCTTTCTACTTGTTTTTTGATATTGGCGAATGTCGAAAAACGTGTAGCTTGTTTTTCGATATTAAAACTGGAATCTCAAAAAAGTAGATTTAATGGATTTACATCGACAGAATGTCTCCAAAACACATTTGATTAAATCAGTTCTGTAAAACGAACTAAATATATCGTAATAGAGGTTGCCTGAGCAGTGTATTCACATAAAACTGCTCTTTCTGCTTGTTTTTTTGATATTGGCGAATCTCGAAAATATTCAGGCTTGAATGTCAAAAATACAAATTTTAATCATGTATATCTACAGAATGTCTCCAAAGCACATTTGATTATATAAGTATTCTAAATCGAACTAAAATTATCATAAATTAGGATGCCTGAGCAGTGGATTCACATAAAACTGCTCTTTCTCCTTGTTTTTTTTATATTGGCGAATCTCGAAAAACGAGCTACTCGTTTTTCGATATTCAAACTTGAATCTCAAAAAAGTAGATTTAATGGATGTACATCGATAGAATATCTCCAAAACACATTTGATTATATAAGTATTCTAAAACGAACTAAAAATATCATAAATTAGGATGCCTGAGCAGTGGATTCACATAAAACTGCTCTTTCTCCTTGTTTTTTTTATATTGGCGAATCTCGAAAAACGAGCTACTCGTTTTTCGATATTCAAACTTGAATCTCAAAAAAGTAGATTTAATGGATGTACATCGATAGAATATCTCCAAAACACATTTGATTAAATCAGTTTTGTAAAACGAACTAAATATATCGTAATAGAGGATGCCTGAGCAGTGTATTCACATAAAAACTGCTCTTTCTCCTTCTTTTTTGATATTGGCGAATCTCGAAAAACGAGCTACTGGTTTTTCGATATTCAAACTTGAATCTCAAAAAAGTAGATTTAATGGATGTACATCGACAGAATGTCTCCAAAACACATTTGATTAAATCAGTTTTGTAAAACGAACTAAATATATCGTAATAGAGGATGCCTGAGCAGTGTATTCACATAAAAAATTACCCTTTCTCCTTGTTTTTTGATATTGGCGAATCTCGACTTGAATTTCAAAAATAGCAAATTTGATAGTTGTATATCTACAGAATTTCTACAAAACACATTTGATTAAATACGTTTTTTAAAACGAACTAAAAATATCATAAATGAGGATGCCTGAGCAGTGGATTCACATAAAACTGATATTTCTCCTTGTTTTTTGATATTGGCGAATCTCGAAAAACGAGCTACTCGTTTTTCGATATTCAAACTTGAATCTCAAAAAAGCAGATTTGATGGTTGTATATCTACAGAATTACTCCAAAACACATTTGATTAAATACGATTTTTAAAACGAACTAAAAATATCATAAATGAGGATGCCTGAGCAATGAATTCACATAAAACTGATATTTCTCCTTGTTTTTTGATATTGGCGAATCTCGAAAAACGAGCTACTCGTTTTTCGATATTCAAACTTGAATCTCAAAAAAGCAGATTTGATGGTTGTATATCTTCAGAATTTCTCCAAAACACATTTGGTTAAATACGTTTTCTAAAACGAACTAAAAATATCATAAATGAAGATGCCTGAGCAGTGGATTCACATTAAAGTGATATTTCTCCTTGTTTTTTGATATTAGCGAGATTCGCCAATATCAAAAAACAAGAAGAAATATCAGTTTTATTTGAATCCACTGCTCAGGCATCCTCATTTATGATATCTTTAGTTCATTTTAGAAAACGTACTTAATCAAATGTGTTTTGGAGAAATTCTGTAGATATACAACCACCAAATCTGCTTTTTTGAGATTCAAGTTTGAATATCGAAAAACGAGTAGCTCGTTTTTCGAGATTTACCAATATCCAAAAACAAGGAGAAATATCAGTTTTATGTGAATCCACTGCTCAGGCATCCTCATTAATGATATCTTTAGTTCGTTTTAGAAAACGTATTTAATCAAATGTGTTTTGGAGACATTCTGTAGATATACATCCACCAAATGTGCTTTTTTGAGATTCAAGCCTGAATATCGAAAAACAAGCTACACGTTTTTCGACATTCGCCAATATCAAAAAACAAGTAGAAAGAGTAATTTGTATGTGAATCCACTGCTCGGGCATCCTCATTAATGATATCTTTAGTTCGTTTTACAAAACTGATTTAATCAAATGTGCTTTGGAGACATTCTATCGATGTATATCCATTAAATCTACTTTTTTGAGATTCAAGTTTGAATATCGAAAAACCAGTAGCTCGTTTTTCGAGATTCGCCAATATCAAAAAAACAAGACATTCTGTAGATATACATGATTAAAACTTGTATTTTTGACATTCAAGCCTGAATACACTGCTCAGGCATCCTCTATTACGATATATTTAGTTCGTTTTACAAAACTGATTTAATCAAATGTGTTTTAGAGACATTCTGTCGATGTACTTCTATTAAATCTACTTTTTTGAGATTCAAGTTTGAATATCGAAAAACGAGCTAGTTGTTTTTCGTTATTCGCCAATATCGAATAACGAGTAGCTCGTTTTTCGTTATTCACCAATATCGAAAAACGAAAAACGAAAATCGAGCTAACTTCACACTGCCTAATCCATTTGGGGTTAATATAATTTTGAGAGACATATTACATCGATGAGAAACCAGTTTCGTCCAAAATACATTTAACATAATTTATCCACTTTGTAGTGTTTTCTAATTTAGTCATCAACTTATACAATCACAATTTATTTGGATTACCAGGATACCATTCTACGTTTTACAATAAGTTGAAGCGGAGAAACGCCAAACTCTCCATTTACCATGGCGTTTGGTATGGATTTCTAGACGCCTAACACTATATTGAAGAATCGTAGTTGAAGTCGTTCTAACAATTGTATATCCTAGTTTCCCCAGACTCCACAACTATATAGCACAATAGGGATAACTAAAGTATTAAACAAATGAAGCTGTGTCAATGTCTAAATGCAATTTCTTTGCTTTTTTAAGAAATGTACACATCGCATTACCGGCTTTAACATACAACATTCTTATTGCTTTGGTAAACGAGCCGTTGTAATGAAAGACTATTCCTTAATATGTATAATCATCTACTACATCAAGTAATATCTCTCCATGCATTATTTCGGCTTGTTTCTAATTTTACCCCTTGAAAAAACGATGACTTGTTTTCGAGGTGTTTATGTCAAGTGTCCATATGTTACAATATTCATGCATACCATTTATTGCGGCCTGAAGATCAGCCTCAGTTTCAGCCAAAATAACAGTGTCATCGGCGTATAATAATATAAATAACTTTATATAAACGTGCACATCTCTACCATCATCAACATTATGTTAAAATATTTTAAGCCTTCGTAATAATTCGAAAGGAATGATTCAAGATCTCGAAGATCTTGTCTAACTCCAACCATGCAGTTGAACATATGTGATGGTTTATTCTCATGTTTAATACAAGATTTTGCTGATTTGTATATATAGATAACATTGAAAAGTTTACCTTTAATTTCACAATTAATGACCTTAATACCATAGATTTATTCTATCAACAGAATCAAGGGCCTTTCTGTAATCTATAAAGGATGCATAAATACATCTTTCCTTAGATAAATACAAATCAATTAAGCATGTGAGTGTGAATATATGATCTAAAGTTGTGTACCCTTTACGAAATCCCGCCTGCTCGGGTACAATACTACACACAGTCTCAGTATATTTAGTTAACCTAAGTTTATATTCTGAGCTCAAATGTCGTAGTTTTAGCTTGTTTATATCCGCATTGACTGAGTTAAAGGTGTTTTTGCCCCCCCCCCCAAAAAGCCTTACGTTTCGATTCACATTTTTCGTTGAACCATGACTTTTTGGTCGTTTGGTACGTTCGTTTGGTGTTATACTTATAACTAGGGTTTCACACTGCGTAGCGTTGGATTTTAAACTTTCGATACATTTTGGCATAGCCTGAGACAGGGCACATAGCTACGCTACTTTAAATTTTTACAAAAAACTTTTTTTATTTATGAATATCTTTTGGTCGTGTTTTACACAGAATTAAAGAGTCATCTGGCTTGAGCAAAAATGTGATTTTTTTTGTCTCATAATTTTCCTTGGTCGCCATTGGCTAATTCAGTTTTCAGTCCTAGATTAATTATTTATTGTTCGATTTGTATAAAACAAAGTTCGTGTGCTCCGTTGTCTCAATTGTCATTGTTTGGTTACCGATTGAGTTATCTGTGAGCACCGGAAGTAACGTAATTTTACCAAAAATACAATTTTCACAGTTCGGTACCACTTTTCGAAAGCAAATATTTTTTTTTTTTTATAAAAAAACTGATATAACTAAAAGAGTGTGCCCTTTAAAGGCGCAAAAAAGTGTGAGCTCAGTTTTTACAATTTCGATTTCATTTTCGAGCAAATTCGATTCAGAGGTGAAAAAAAGGTGTCAAATTGAACTATTTACAACTCATTCAGGCTTTTCAGATTTTAAAATATTTCTACGTAACTTGTAGCTATAATCCTTACGAAGAAAATGTATGTTAAAATTAGTTTGTAATATAAGCAGTTGCCTAGAAATAGGCAATTTTGCATAAGTCATTGTTTTCGTTATTTTGCCTGTAAAAGAGTCAATTATAATTGGATTTTCAAAAAAGTGACACCATTTGATGCGTAATGTCAATTTTGACTAGGTCAAACCAATTTAACGTTTTAAATGTCACCGACAATAACGTAGTTTGGGTGAAAACTATATTTATAGCCTTCGAAACAAATAATTTATTCAAATGAGTCGTATTTGTTATTTGTTTAAAATTTTGATATTTGATTCCAGTCAACTAATAGAATGATACCATACATCACAAAATGGTTTCTAAAAGTGTCAATTATTATTCGATTTTCATAAAATTTTCACCGTGTGATACCTAATGCCATTTACGATTTCATACAAGTAATTTAACGTCATTTTTGCAAAAACTGTATTTTTAGCCTCTAAAACAGATACTTGTTTGAAGTAAGCGATATTCATTATTCGTATAAAATTATAATATTTGATTCCTATGGACAAATAGTATTGATATCACAAAATTGCTTCTAACATCTTCCCTTACCGAAAAATAACCAATTTTGTCAGGATCACTTTTTAAGATTTTTCTCATTTAAATTTCAGTTTATGGGTTCTGAGTTAATTATTTATTGCCTGATTTGTGTAAAAGAAAAGCCCATATGCTCCGTGGTGCAAATTCTCAACTTTCCTGTACCGAAAAAAGTTGCTGTCGGCACCGGAAGTGACGTAATTTTGCCCAAACTTCAATTTTGACGTGCCTAAAGGTCTTTTAAAAAGCAAATATTAATGTTTACAAATCTAGATCAAGATGAATGCTCCTACTAAAGACGCAAAATATGTCTTCCTTAGTTTTTTTTTATTTCGGTTTTGCATTTGCACCATTTGGATTTAAAGGTGAAGAAGGGTGTAAAAAAGAGCTATTTACAATGCATTCAGGCTTTTCATATTTTAAAATATTTCATGATAACTTCCATGAACCTGTAGCATTAATCCATTCGAAAAGAATGTATGTGAAATTTAATTTGTAATATGCGCAGTTGCCGAGAAATGGACAATTTTGCATGCGTCACTTTTCACTAGGTCAATTTTGACTAGGTCAAACCATTTTAACATTTACACTGTTACCGGAAATGACGTCATTTGGGCAAAAACTGTATTTTTAGCCTTCAAAACGGATATTTTATTCAAATGAGTCTGATTTGTAATGTTATATAAAATTATGATATTTATTCCTATCAACAAATAGAATGAACCCGTACGATTATACCCGTACGATACCACAAAATGGTTTCTAACTTGTACGGTTGCAGAGAAATAGACGATTTTCTACAAGTCACTTTTCAAGGTTCTTGGTCTATAAAAGTGGCAATTATTATTCGATTTTCATTAAATTTTCACCATGTGATGCATTATGCCATTTATGATTTCATGGAATTAATTCAAAATTTTCATTATCACGGGAAGTAATGTCATTTTGGCAAAAACTGTATTTTTAGCCTTCAAAACAAATTTTTTTTTTCTGAAGTGAGTTATATTTATTATTCGTTTAACATTATGATAGTTGACTCCAATGGACATATACTATTCAAAAAAAGTAGGGGATATTTGATTTTTAAGTGTTATTAAAGTCACCTAATGAAACTGACGAAGAAACAAATGACAAAATGAAATGAAGTTCACATAACGGGTAAATCCTCCTCTGTTTGCCAAACAAGCATTGATCCGACGTGGCATACTCCTAATGAGACGTCTAAGATCATTTTGGTCCAGATTGTCCCATTCCTGTTGCAACGCAGCAGCAAGTTCTTGGACATTGGCAGGACGTTGTTGACGTTGACGTAACCTCTGTCCAAGCATGTCCCAGACATGCTCGATGGGGGAGAGGTCGGGAATCAGTGCTGGCCAAGGTAATGTGGTGATGTTCTGTTGTTGGAGGTAACCTGTAACGATCCTGGCCCTGTGACATCTTGCGTTGTCATCCTGGAAGATGAAACGGCGGCCATGACGTCGTGCGAACGGCACAACATGGACTGCCAAGATGTTGTCCCGGTAGTACTGGCCTGTAACACGCCCTGCAACAACATGTAAAGCCGTTCTTCCAGCAACAGTGATGCCTCCCCACACCATAACAGAACCACCCCCAAATCGATCATGTCTGATGACGTTAACGTCTTGGAAGCGCTCGTTTCGACGACGCCACACCCTCCTACGTCTGTCCAAAAAATCAACAGTGAACCTTGACTCATCTGAAAACATCACATTGCTCCAGCGTCGATTATCCCAGTGTTGACGATCCCTACACCAACGACGTCTTGCCTGAATGTGATGATCTCTCAAACAAGGGATCACGCGAGGACGTCGGGCGCGAAGGTGACCCCTATGCAGTCGATTCCGAATCGTCTGGCCACTCACTCTCACACCAGTGTCTGTTTGAAGACGAGCGCTGATCTGATTTGCTGTGATGACACGATTTCTCAAGGCCAAGGTACGGATAAATCGATCCTGGGCTTGAGTTGTCGCCCTTGGTCGACCTGAGCGTGGTCTGTCCTGTACAGATTGTGTATCACGGTATCTGGACCATAGCCTGCTTATGACAGACTGAGAAACATTCATCGTCCGCGCCACAACCGCCTGTGTTGTGCCGATCTGTAGCATGCCAAGGGCACGTAACCTTTCATTTTGGGTAAGCCGACGCATATCAAAATTTGTTTTCTGGTCACTAAAACAATTAAACTGATGTTTCCACCCTGGAATTCAATGCCACAATGAATGTAACATTCAAAGTCAGAGTCGTGCAAATCTTGGGTTGGACCCCCATGATGATCCCAAGCATCACCTGCATTCTATGCGGTAGCTATTGGTGCGTTTGGGCGTCACATGTAACTGGAAATGTTTCTTCTGTTAGGTTCTATAGTGACTTTTTTCGTAGTCATTTGCATATTTTAGTATTATGCCCCCAAAATCAAATATCCCCTACTTTTTTTGAATAGTATATATTTAATCAATACGATCATATAGATGTCCAAAAATTGCTTCTAGCATCTTCCCTTGTCGAGAAATAACCACTTTTGTCAGGATCACCTTTTAAGATTTTTTTCCCATTTTAATTTCCCGTTAGAAAGTCAGCTAACCTAGCGGTAAGTCAGTAACAAATTTTGTAAGGATCACTTTTTTGACATGTATAAACAGATGTATAAATGGAAATGATATTGTTGGGTTTGATTGATTCTGCGTCCATTTTATAACACGTCTGCAATGTTTATGTGGAAATCTGTTGATCGGTTCCATTGATACCGGTCCGGAAGTGATACAAATTCAGGGGTAACGTGGCACCAGTGAATCCCATCATCACTGCTTCGCAGTTCTAGTTGTACTTATTTCTGATATCGCAGCACTCTCTCGAAAAATATTTCCAGTTAAAGCTGAACTCCGGTTACAAAAATACCGAAATAATTAAATAAAAAAAAGTTAACGCCCCCAAGCTTTACTCTAAAACAAACGATGCAAAAAGATGGCTTACCCCAACCTGAAATTTTCAACCATGAAGAATACAATACAATACAGGCTTACCTCATCAGACATTTTGCAATCTTCAATAATTTGGTATACTGTTGGGAAACAATAGAGCAATCAGTGAAGCGTGTGTAGAGAATAAGGCCGGATGTATACAGCTGGCTGACAAGAAACAAACTGGAAGTGAGATCGGCTAACCTTTCCAGGTCATAAGCCTCCATGTCCGCCATATTTATTTCACAAATTAGAAACAAGTATGGCGGCTTGGGGGCGTTAACTTTTTTTATTTAATTATTTCAGGGTTTTTTTTAACCGGAGTTCAGCTTTAACTTGACGATATAATCGATTCCAGCTTGGTCAACTGAAAACGGTTAAATATTAAATACCATACAGGATCTGATTGATACGGTTTATCTCATCTCCATTTATATTATTACAGAAATCCTCTTGTAGGGCATTTTTCCAGTTTATTTTGGTCACCTGGTGGTTATTACAATTCGGCGTTTTAATCGGAGGCTTAGGTATTTCCAGGACTGAAGTCAAGGCTATATGTATAGGGCAGTGTTTATCCGATAGCATGTTCTCAAAATCCCCTATATAGAATTCTTCAATGTTATAAAAGATTTGGGGAGAGCATATCATATAGTCTACAACAGATTTTTCGTCACAGGTGTAATTTTCAACATTGATATCTTTACCACACCTACCGTTCGCTATACATATGCCAAGATTTAAACACATTTCAATAAGTCTTTCTCCATAACTGTTAGTAACAGTATCTTTACTTGTTCTCTTTATTGGACACCCGTTACTTTTTAAATGGTCAGCTAAATCCGAGTTATCGACCATGTAATGATCTAGATGGTTATATACGGTATGGTTAGATGTATTAGGTGTTACGGTGAATAAAACATTTCAATTATGCTGTAATTGGTATTATAGGGTGGTATATATGCCGCACAAAACAGCAATTCATATCCACGAATGATTTTTTTCAAGCGTAAACCACACAGTAAAGTCATCATTTGTGCTATGGATTTAGACAGATTTTTGTAAACCGTGTTTAATCAGAACAGCCACCCCACCTGAATTGTTAATTTCTATCGTATCTAGTTTTCCGACTTTAATTTCATTTAAACACAAAATATCGAAAGGTGCAATATAATCTTCAAAATCAGATGACAGTAATTTTGATTTTATTCCACATACATTCAGTGCACATATTCTCAACTTATTAGTATCTATATTTTGTCGATTCGATGGCTATACAGTCTTGTGTATCTTCTTTGTCTTGTCGCGGTAAAATACGCCCATTGGAGTTAACGCTAAGTCTTGGTCTATTCGGTAAATGACGTAGAATTGTTCTGGCATTCAATTAGTCTCTCTTCAAATGATTTGGCATTTGATAGAAAACCATCCTTGAAGTCACCATTCATCAGATTAGCTTTATTTCATAGGACTAGATTTCGCTGCTCAGTGTTTTCAAAGCTTATTTTCAATAATACGGGTTTTTCTGGGTTTCTTGACTCCTGTAATTTTAACATTTTTAGAGATCTCGTCACCAACTGTTTTGATAATGAGGGTAGCTTTCTCTTCAATGGGTTCACCGTCATCATATTTTACTCCAAATACAACGACTGTGATATCATTGTTAAAGGTTGGGGTTTGGTGAGTAGTAGTATTGTGATCAGCCTTTTCAATTTCAGATACCCTGGCTCGTATACCTTGAACAGTTAACTAGTAATTAACAATAATAAAAAGCAAAAGCACGCAAATAATTAAAAGTTACAAGAAAAGAAGTGTATTGTTAAATTTACGATGCTAACAACTTGGTCAATCCTGTCTCGCTCACAAGCCACGTCTTTTGATATCTCGTCATGTAATATTTTCACTTTTGAGTCAATATTGTTTATTAAATCACACTTTAAATTATCAAATTTATCTTCGAACATTTTTCTCGTACTGTCTTGTTTTTCGCACATTTCTGCCATATTTTTCATCACCACTTCCATCTGCTAAGAAATAGATCCGGGGTGTGGAGAATCTGTATTATCGCCCTCCATCTTATTAGTTTTACTTTCTCGTTTTTGTGTTTCACCTTCACTATCTCTCCCTCTTTTATTTACTGCCGTATTTGGCATATTCTGTATAAAGTTTAATGTCTATTACATGTGTCTTTTTGTTTGTACCCCCCTGGGGTGTAGTGGGTGATAAGAATATACCCTTCGTATGTCCTGCGTGTCATAAAAGGCGACTAAAAGGATCCCTGTAAAGGGGCAACGTGTTTGTCGTGCGTTGCGACCAGTATCAGTGGAGAGTGGAATCCCGGTAATTGAGTGGGGATTTGGGTTGCGAGCCCTTTCTCTGCAACACATTACTTTGGCCCATGGCTCATCTATACGAGAGGTCGGAGTAGCCCACTCTTATCAATCGACTGTGGTCATGTCAGCATCAAAGAGGATACTTCTCTTTTGTTTTTTCGTGCTTTGTTATCAACTTAGCAATGTAACCTTTGTGCCCTAGATACTTGAGTATACCCTTCGCCTAGACTTGAGGCAATGCACAGGTCAGCCGTGCTAATCCTCCCTTTGTAGGCAGGGAAGTAACCTGGGGGAAGGCGAAGGGTGAAACATCCATTATTTTTTTCATGGATCTCCCAATCCCCAACACAACATTAAAAAGAAAAAAAAAGATGAAGATCCGGATATTCCTTCAACGGTATCTAGATCATGTCCGAGTCTTATCTAAAAGAACTCGACACCAGTGGACAGTTTATACGTCAAGGCGCATGAGCCATCACTGCACAACAGACGTGATAAACTGGCCCTGCAATATGCTACGAAAATAGCACCTCTTCCAAATCATATTTCATTTAACACCATATTTAAACAATATCATGAGCACTTATATCTGCTCAAGACTAAAGTTGTTCCACCATTCGGTATTCGCATACAACCCCCTTTGTCTGAGGCTGGTATCGGCCTTGACAGTATTGCGAATACCCCTTTCTTTAGGACTCCACCGTGGGCTATATCTCCCCCAACGATCGATTTCGATCTTACGCAACATAAAAAGAGAGATACTAGCTCGACGGTGTTTCAGTCACTTTTTAGAAAGCTATGGTCTAAGTATGGTGATTATACTCCCATTTATACAGATGGTTCGAAGGATAGTGATCGGGTAGCTTCGACTACCGTGACGCCATCTGAGACTATATCTGTCCGACTTCCACCTGTTGCTTCCATATTTACAGCTGAGCTCCAGGCCATTCTTCAGGCCTTGAGTTCATTCAAACTTCAAATACACTACAGCACGTCATCTTTACTGGTTCTCTGTCCTCGCTTCAAACAATTAACAATAAACAGCTTGAACATCCATTAGTAGGTAGGTTTTTTTTCTCACAATCTTATATTCCAAAAAGAAGAGTCGTTAATATATTTACCATTGGCGTGGCCTTGTATTGTAATTCCATGTTGTGTCGTTTGGTATGTCGGCATTCCCCCGCCATTGTTCCTACTGAGTAAGGGTCTTGAAAATAATACCGATATGTCAGTGTTGCAATTTGTCCACAGAAAACCAAACCAAGAGCGAGTTATTGTGCCTAGGAAATGAGAGAGAAAAAAAAGTTTAGGGGCGGTGATTTCGGCTTAAAAAGGGGTCGGTCGAGTTACCTTAAACACAGGTATTTTTTTTTATTTTGGCCTTTATGGGCAAGATATGACCTCCCAGTACACCCTATATTCCTTGACATTGGGTGGCCAAATGGTTAACGCGTGCGCGTTGAATCATAAGCTCTGTCATTGAGTCAAGTCTCGTGGTTTAGATTCCCCGCTTGTTCCTGACAAGGAGTAGGGTTGCCTGTCCAACCTCGTGGACTTTCTCCGGATCCTCCTTTTTCCTCCCACTGCTAAAGACCCCTACGCGCAAGCGAAATGTTGAAATAAAATTGAACCATATGTTATTCCCAAATGACCTAGTTTGTGTCGAGTGGACGTTAAACACAATTCTCTCTCTCTCTCTCATAAGACTTTTATTGGTGGGGGGTATATCACGCCCATCCGCTTCAGAGCGAATGCAAGGTAGTCGACCTTCAATCGGAGTGTTTCAGGATGGATTAATTCATTGGCGAATTTTTCTAATCAGATCCAATTTTCATAAAAGCCAGATTCAAAATGGAAAGAACTGCAATCTTAAGTCGTGAAAGATGAATCTTCGTCAAATGGTGATTAAAGGAGGTACATGTGATTAGAATGATATATCACGACACTAGAACCAATACCATGACTTGCTACAATGATTGAACAGGTATTACCATGGCGATTGAAGCACGCATTACCAAGACGACAGATACTGATGAAGTCATTAATTCCTGTGTTAAATAGATCAGATGCAGGGAATTCGTGTAAGGTAATAAATCTCTCTTTGAAATTAACTAGTAATTAACAATAATAAAAAGCAAAAGCACGCAAATAATTAAAAGTTACAAGAAAAGAAGTGTATTGTTAAATTTACGATGCTAACAAAGTAAAAACTTCTAAGGAAATAATTAACATATAAACTATTTGAACGACCGCCATGATGTTAATTATATAACCATGACGTAGTGCTTACAAATGAGTTTAATTCTCGTTGGGGGAGATTGGGGTACTGAGAAAGTAAAGAACGACATTCGAGGCTGTCCGTGCAGGTGTGCATCTACCCCAAGGTTCATCTACTCAAACACAAACTATCTAGGGTTATGTCACATGTGTCCATTTGACACAATTTCTTTGTCAGTAGCCCAGACACCAGACGTGACATATATATAGTGTACAGAAACTCAGATTTATAGCCTTGTTTGTTCAGTTTAACGGAAACGATATTTTAGATTTATATCAAAATTAAACACGATAATATTACATAAGATTATTTTAGATTATGATTACGTTTAGACGTTCAGGCGTCCAGATGGACGAACATTGACGTCAACATGATACGTCCACAGGCAAATGTGGGAATTGATTTAAGTGGGAATAAAAATGTGGCCTCTGGAGGGTCCATAGCCATCGTACATATTTCACACGATAGCCCACGAAGTTGCAGTCCATAATCGAACCAAATGGATAACAATTGTGACCAAGAGATTGTCCACAAACAAATGTTAACGGACGTCCGGACGGACGGACATTGACGACAACATTATACGTCCACCGGAAAATGTGGGTATATAAAAATCCTCTCAATCAGTCCAGTGGATACAGTTCTGTGAAAGAAAAGCCGAGAGTGGCAGCGATCTTGGAAAATGGCGGTCATTTTAAAAATTCAAGTGGCTAACGGACTATACTTAATAAATGACACTAAACGGACACACATGCAGATTTTAGGGCTTGTATCCCGATTCGAAATTTTGTACACTAATAGGGTTTTTTATCTACAGCGCACACGCCCTCATCCCCCACCAGTCTTATTACTGTTTATTTTTCATAATCCATTCCATACTGTCAATAATTAAACATACAAATGAATGTTTAACACCATTTATCGCATGTTTATTTGTGATCACCATTTTTACAATGTCGACATATTATCGTCTGATTTAAGACGAGTATCGTAATAATATGGAATCTATAATATTAAATACTAGTAAACAGTTTTATTTCTAGATGGTTTCAGCATCTTTCGGTTTGATAAGTTTTTATACAACCCAATAACACACGTATACATTAATTTCAATATAAGCTTAACGGAAACGATATTTTAAATTATATCATAATTAAACACCCTAATCTTACATAAGATTATTTTAGATTATGATTACGTTTAGACGTTCAGACGTCCAGATGGACAAACATTGACGTCAACATGATACGTCCACAGGAATATGTGGGGAGTTTCCTTTAAATTGGAACAAAAATTGTGGCCTCTGGAGGGTCCATAACCATCGTACATATTTCATTTTAAGAATCTTAAAGAAAAAAAAGAATTATTAAAATCTGTCAAAAGGTCGCTATCATATATAGAAAAACATTTCAGCCGAGATAAATTTCCTGGGTTTTTTTAAAACAAATTGCACATAACCTATGTTTACAGACCGATTGTGATAAAACTTTTAGAATAGGCACCAAATGGCTTAGTTTACCATCAACATTTCACCTGATTTCAAAGTTTGACAACTTTTCTTTAAAAAAATCAATTTTATGGCGTCACTTTAAAAAAAAAAAACCCAGCTAGGTCAAATATCAAAATTCTAATAGTGAATGGTTTCCAAAAATATAAAGATAGTGAAAATCGAATAAGAATTGTAGGACGAGGTAGATTTTAAAGATTTACTTCCGTTTTCAAAATGGTGGCAATTCCCGTGAATTTGAAATTGTCTAGATTACTCTAAAAGTTGTTAAACGATTCCTATCGATAAATATTTTTAAATAAGGTAAAAAAAAATAAGGACGTAGAAAAAATCTGACGTCGTTTTCAAAAGGGGGTAAATCAAAAAAAGTTATTGGGGCTAAGTATGTTTGAAAACTTAATTTCGAATCCGTGCGAGAGATTCCGCTCGGTGTATTTCTTCCAAGTCAGCAGATAATCCACCTTGTGGTGACTATGTATTGTGACATCACATCTTGCGGTAACTATACTTGACATCATAAATTAGTCATATGCTTTATGCATGCACAGATAGTTCTTTATATAAAAAGACCAAACTTCTTTACTTAGTGTTATTAAAGAATTTCTTTTTGTTATAGCATTGTAAATATGTTAATTTTTTATATTTTTGAACTTTTTCCATGTTTTCACTTAAAATTGTGGAATGTGTTTTCTTAAAAATTAATAAAAAAAAGTTACCCCAAAATATGTTCTTCACTTAAGGTCACATAAACGTCTTCATTCTGGCCTTTAGTTCATAGAAATTGATATAGAGCAGGTAGCATAAAATTGCTATAACGTCGGCGACCATCTTTGATGACGTCATAGTGGAATAACCTACCACACGGTGAGTTTCCACATAAGTTCAAAATACTTACTTAGGCACCAACTAAACATTTCTACAAAAACCAGCGGCTGCCAGGCAGGATACGCCCACATTTTGCAAGAGATGGATAGAGAACAAGCTAAAAACAAACGCGATTTTTTGTACAATCAGGGGCAATAATCCAGAAAGTTATGGCCTGAAATATGCAAATATCAAAAGGGATTGAGCTCTTTGGTATATAAAGATATGTTTTAAGTTTCATCAAAATCGGATAAAAATTGTGACCTCTACACACTTCTACACAATTTTCATACAAAGAGCAGCCATTTTGTCGGACAGTTTCATTTCGAATTTCCCGAAATACGAATTCAACCTTCATTATGGTGGAATGGTGATGTATTTAAAAGATTTTTTAAAGTCGGAAAAAATTGTGACCTCTACAGGGACCATAAGCTAAAATCGTGATTTTCTGTTCAATCAAGGGCCATAATTCCGGAAGTTACGATCCGATATTAGCGAATATCGAAAGCAACCAATATCTTTGGGTTATATATATTTCGAGTTTCATTGAAATCGGACCAAAATTATGAACTCTAGAGGGTCCACAACCTTGATTTACCAGATGTTTACACTATTTGCGTACTAGGGCCGGCATTTTTGTCCGACAATTTTGCCTGATTTTTTTTCACGAAACTCAACAAACATTACCGTGTAACGGTGATATATTCGAACGTTTTTTTAAATCGAATAATAATTGTGATCTCTACATGTAGAGGGACCACAAGCTAAAAACGCGATTTTTCGTACAATCAGAAGCCATAATTCAGGAAGTTACGATCGGATATGCGCGAATATTGACAGGAACCGAGATCTTTGGGTTATAAACTTGCATTTCAAGTTTCATCAAATTGTGGCCTCTACTGTTTAAATCGGATAAAAATTGTGACCTCTATGCGGTCCACAAGCTAAAAACGGGATTTTTCGTACAATCAAGGGCCATAATTCAGGAAGTTATGGTACGATATGTGCGAATATCGAAAGAACCCGAGATATGTTTGTTATAAACATAAATTTAAAGTTTAAACCAAATCGGATAAAAATTGTGACCTCTACAGTGTTCACAAGCTAAGACATGATTTTTCGTACAATCAGGGTCCATATTCAATGAAGTTACAGTCCGATACATGCCAATATCGAAAGGAACCGAGATCTTAGGGTGTAATCGGATAAAAATTGTGACCTGTAGAGTGTTCACAAACAATTGTGGACGGACGGACGGATGGGGGCGACGACAATATACGTCTACATGAAAATGGGGGCGTATAAAAATTCTCCCTACCCAAACTTTCCTACAGAACCATAGACAGATTCCAGATTATAAAACCTATAATATTAATTCGAGGGCAAACTATTACTTACTAAAACGAACTTATTTCATTCTAGAAGCACTGCACGCATATTTTGGTTAACATTTAAATTGGCGTCCGGCATTAAAGGTGCTGTGTCATACAGAGGATACTATTTAATATGATGGAAATGAAATGGGGTTTAACGTCCTACCTTTCTAACCGGCTGGACTAATGAAGACGGGCATACATAATACAGTGTGCTGTAGCGTCTCAACATTTATTAGAGACTTTTTACGGGTTCGTTCCAGCCTAGCACTTCAATCGAAAGAACTAACAAACTCGGGTGTAGATAAAAATAAACATCTTTATTTGGATCAATTTATAATTGGGATACATCGCATTAAGGGGAGATAATTTGGGTGAGACGCCAACCCTTTGGATAAATTCCCAGGTATGGAAACAGGAATTAGGTAAATAAATACATTTGCCCTGTCAGGCCGGTGGATATGACGGGATTAAATCGGAGATTTGGTGACATAAGGAATTGGTAAGACTTGGGGGAATGGGTGAACCACAACTATCTAGGCCTATCTTGGATCAAGCCAGTCAAGGTTTAACCAACCTATGAGTCTTTAAATAGGAGACCAGTTATGGATAAATTACCACAGCCAAAGCTAGGATATTAATTCCCTGCCCATTTTTGGTGATCCATATCCAATTTAAAATAGCTGGATTGCTGCCAATTACGTAAGGAGCTTTCCCGAGTGCACCGAGTGTCCACTGAGGATTTCCTTGTCGTCTGCTTCTATTTATAAGGGGATTCCGATGACGTCAGTTGTCGACCAATCAATGCGAGCGTTACTAACAATGACGACGTTATAGCCTTGACCGCGCCAAAGTGTCATGGCCGCCGGCTGTTTGATGTCGCTTGTTTCGCTAACTGATTTGTGTCAATTCATCGGCCTAACGGGAATGTTATAAATATAATTATGTGAAAAGGACAAGATGGATATCGGGCATTATATTGTGATACATGGTAATGTATGACATTGTTATATAAATGTGTTTCGGGCGTGAACTCTACAAGGGAGCTGGTCTCATTTTTTGACACTCTCAGTCGGAAACGACGTGCGAAAGACTGGAATCGCCTGGACCGTAACATTGCCCCCTTCCTCGGAGAAGTTCGTCCCGAACGCTAAAACGGTTATCCAACACACACTGACTCTGATGTGATTGACTTTGCCAATGTTATCTTCCATGTGATGACTGGAAATAAGGAAAGAACAACTCACTTCTGCAGTGGTAAACGTGGATATTATTGCCACAAGATTAATTTTTATTTTAATACAGGTGAGTGGCTCAATATTATATTATATTATAAACATTAATATTAATATACGGGGTAATAATATTGAGTAAAAATAGTATATACAATTTCATATATGTTAAAGTTTAACATCCTCACTTGAAAATTACATTTAAGTTAATTACAATTTTGAATTAGATATGTTTATATTATTATAATGATAACAAAATTCACAATGATAAGAGCATTAATATTATAATATTATAACAGGTATAATACATTAATATTCGCTCATTTTCTCTTCAGTGAATTCTAGTAAGGCATCTAGTTCATAGAATTTCGCTTCCTGGATTATGGCAGCGAGTTTAAGACCTTGGATAGGTAACAAATGTTTAAAAGATATGGGGGAGTTTAAATTTCGAAGGTACTCTAAGATAATGGGGAAATGATCAGGGCTACGGTCTAAAAAATAATAACTATAATAGTTGTCTTGTTTGTAGGGTTGGAAAGGGGAGTCAGGGGTTATCATCTTGGCCAGGATACAGGATGGGTCTTTGCTTAAACTGAAATTGCTTGTGTAAAATAGGGTGCCTCCAACATTTAACGCAATACGGTTGTCCTGGGCGGTTTGAAAGGATTTCAGTTTTAAGGTTATTCTGTTCGTAGGGATGTACGTGGGGGATTGGAGTTCGCTACTGTGGGAGTGTAAGGCAACAGCCCCAGGAATGGCTGGGTTAATTGTATTACTATTATTGTTACAATTATTATTAGATTTCGACACGGATGACAATGATGATGATGAGGATGATGATGACGACGATGACGATATTGATGATAAAAGTAGATCTTGGATTATGGAAACTGGTGTCTTCGTCTTCTCTGGTGAAATTGGTGATTTCTCTGACAACACTGGTGTTTTTTCTGACGAAATTGTTTTTTTCTGTAAAGGAACCGATGTCTTGTCTGATGCAGCTGATGTCTTCTGTACGGTATCGGGTATCTTCTTTAATGTTATTTTTGGTATTGTAGGAACTGGTAATTTAACTTTAGGATGAATATAATTTTTATTTGACTGAATAGGTGGGGCAGGCGGGTCAATCGATAGTTTCAGGTGCTTCATCCCATTGTGTGGTTTTTCTGGTATCGTACGCTTTCGAAACGGGGCTTGTGGATGCTTATCTGTAGGTAAAGATTGTCGTGTAATTATTAATGCACTTCTCCTTCCACAGAAAGCTTTATATTCATCCTCGTCTTTTTGATTGAAGGTCATGGTTGCTTTATTGATCAGTTTCATCCTGGCAGTTCCAGGACATTTTGGATGTTTTACGTCCGCTCTCGCGGCCAGTCCAAAACAGTGCGTGCACTGATAGCCAAAGTTACTATGACATGAAGTGACGTGCCTCTCCGCATACTGATATTTGGCGAATTCTGCGTTCATACATAGTTTACACCCATAAAAAAAAAAAAAAAATAAAGAGTTGATAATTTATGACATCTTTAACCAATTGGGTATATTATTTCCCGTATACGGTTTCAGATGATTATGGTGGACCATTTTAGGTTGGGTCTTTGGGGATTTTTGTATTTTATAGACTACATTATTAAGACATTTTGTCACCAGGTAGGGTCCCTCCCATGGACACCTTAACTTTGAACCTCCACCTTTGTATTTGTGGTTATAATACCATACAGGACTGCCGGCATTGTATGGATTTAATTGAATAGATCTATCGTGATCAACTTTCATGTTTGCCGTGGCTTGTTTTAAACGCCCTCTAGCAAAACTATGTATTCGTTCTATTTTATTTTGTAAGTCAAAAGCATAGTCTGACTTTATTTTTAAATTTGTAGGTTCCACTGATCCGAGAATGAGATCTACTGGAAGACGGATGTTGCGGCCGAAGACCATTTCACATGGAGAAACGCCCAGTGATTCGTGTTCTGCAGAACGATACGCTGACATGAGTAAGTATATGTGATCATCCCAATCATTTTTATTAATATTTACAAATGCTGACAACATGGCACTTATGGTACGATTGGCCCTCTCAACCATTCCATCGGATTGGGGTCTATAGGGGGTGGTTCGAGTTTTCT
This sequence comes from Patella vulgata, assembly GCF_932274485.2. Lineage (NCBI taxonomy): Eukaryota > Metazoa > Mollusca > Gastropoda > Patellidae > Patella > Patella vulgata. The sequence goes on along the minus strand of NC_065879.2, from coordinate 60,209,476 downwards.
CAATATCTAAAATTTTACACATTTCTTGGAACACCTCAGACTCAAAGCTTGGTCCTTGATCGGAATGGATTTGCATGGGGGTACCAAAAATTGTTACAATTCGGTCAATAAAGGTTTGGGCTATTGTTATAGCTCTTTGATCAGGTATTGGCATAGCCTCAACCCATTTAGAGAAATAATCGGCTGCCACTAGTAGGTATTTATTTCCATGCTTTGTTTCCGGTAATGGACCCAGGACATCTATAGCCCATCTTTCCATAGGTAAACCCACGTTGTAGGTTTTTAAAGGGCCTTTGGCTACCTTGGCAGGGGATTTGCGAGAGGCACAAATATCACAAGTCTCACACCATTTCCTTATGTCATTATGCATTTGATACCAAAAGTATCGGTTTTTGATCTTAGATAATGTTTTTTTATAGCCTAAATGACCCCCTGTTCTGTGTTCATGAAGTTGGGACCATGCAGGATATGAGGGAGAATAATTAAGATGGCTGGATCTTGGCCTTTCCCCTTATCCCAGATATAGCATAACCGATCGTGATCAATTAAAAGGGATTCGAACCGCATCCAATAGTATTTGATGCGCTGATTTCTGTCCGATATGTTTGGCCACGAAGGTTTATCGTTATGCTTAACCCACTGGATTATTTCATGGAGTGTAGGGTCTCCCAACTGTAGGTTGATTATTAATTTGTCGTCATATATATTTATTTCTTTATTTATATTTTCAGGAAGGGAAGAGGAAGATAATGGATTTTTGTTTAATTGGTCTATTGGAGCACTTGTGCAAGCCAAAACATTAAGGTTTTCATTGGAGGTACGTGGATCTTCGATAATACTATGCTCGTATCTCTGTTCCGCGTTGGTACAGTGGAGACAGTCAACTATGCATGGTCGTCGAGATAGTGCATCTGCATTATTGTGTACTCGTCCTGCCCTGTACTGAATGGTGAATTGGTAGGAAGACAGGAACTCAAACCATCTAGCAAGTTGTCCTTCAGGATTTTTAAAATTTATAAGCTATGTTAATGCACCGTGGTCACTTCTGACTGTAAACGGTTGACCATAGAGATAATGGTGGAATTGTTTCACTGAACTTATAATTGCTAGTAATTATCTTCTGGTTACACAATATTTCCTCTCCGTTCTACTAAAAGCTTTACTATAGTAACTTATCACTCTTTCTACACCATCTTGTGTTTGTGAAAGCACAGCACCTAAACCATTATTGGATGCGTCAGTGTCCAAAATAAAATGACCTTCTAATTTAGGGAATGCAAGTATAGGCGGACTGGTTAAAGCTTCTTTGAGATTATCGAAGGCAGATTGGCATTCATCGGACCATTGGAATTTAGTTCTTATCTCTTGACAAATTTCCTGTAGTATGAGCATAGCCCAAGGAATTGTCTGACCTCTTTAACATTTTGAGGAATAGGCCAATTGCGTACTGCGTCTGTTTTAGATGATTCAGTGGTAATTCCATCCTGATTAATTATATGACCCAAGAATGATACTTGTTTTTTAAACATAAAACATTTCTTTGGATTCATTTTCAGGTTTGCTTGTTGGAGCCTCTGGATAAGTGCTCGTCAAAGGATTTTGCAAAGATAATGATATCATCCAGGTACACCATACATATTTCCCATGATAAGTTAGCTAAGACCTTCTCCATCAGTCTTTCGAACGTGGCCGGCGCGTTGCACAATCCGAATGCCATGTTTTTGAACTGCCACAGTCCACATCCGGGTACAGAAAAAGCAGTTTTGGGCCTATCTTGTTCGGCAATCTTGACTTGCCAATATCCCGATCTCAAGTCAATCGTTGAGAACCAAGAGAAACCAGACAAGGCATCAATAGTAGTGTCAATCCGAGGTAATGGATGACTATCTTTTATGGTGACATCATTTAGACGTCTGTAATCAATACAGAACCGTAGTGTATTGTCTTTCTTTTTAACTAAAACGACAGGAGAACACCAAGGACTATCAGATTTTTCTATTATATTTTTCTGTGCCATGCTTTCTATTTCCAATTCAACCTCTTTTCTGCTTGCCAGGGGGACGCGACGAGGATGCTGACGAATTGGTGGAGCACAACCAGTATTAATCCAATGCTCAGCTTCATTGGTGATGCCTATATCAGATGAATCTTTGGAAAAGGTATGTTTGTATTTTAACAAAAGGGATTTGAATGAACGTTGCTCGTTCTCAGTTAATTCATCTATTGAATTATTATAAACTTCCATCAAATAATCAGGAAGGATGTCTGAATCCAATGCAGGAGATTGATTAGTGTCTATTTCATTAATGGGAATATTACTTTTCATTTCTGAGACCAGCTGAACTGTGTCAATACGGGCAATAATTGTGTTTTTTCGGACTCTTATTTCTGTGTTGGTAGCGTTCATTAAACGTACGGGCACAGACCCCGAGCTAGGGTTAACAACACTTTTTGCCATTAACAGTTCTGTCTTTTCCAGAAAATTCTCAGTGGGTTCGACAATTGCGACACCACTTCTAGGTATCGGATCCATTAAGATCCCAAAGACAAAAGTCTCACTATTAGCGGGTATAGTAATATCCTCATTCATGCAAATCCTACTGCAAGTTTGCTCCATAGAACTTTGAAATCTATAGCATGGTAGATCATCTCCTTTAATATTCAGGCAATTCCTGTCGAGAAATATTTATTGAATTGGAAGTAAGTAGGTCAATGCAAATAATTCCTTGCTGTGTAATATCAGCTATTAAAAACTCATGTTTTATCCTATGAGTACCAAGGGTTATATCGATCCAGCATTTACCATGGAACGGTTTCTTTTCGCCAGTGGCAGTTACCAGGTTAACCAACCTATGAGTCTTTAAATAGGAGACCAGTTATGGATAAATTACCACAGCCAAAGCTAGGGTATTAATTCCTTACCCATTTTTGGTGATCCATATCCAATTTAAAATAGCTGGATTGCTGCCAATTACGTAAGGAGCTTTCCCGAGTGCACCGAGTGTCCACTGAGGATTTCCTTGTCGTCTGCTTCTATTTATAAGGGGATTCAATGCGAGCGTTACTAACAATGACGACGTTATAGCCTTGACCGCGCCAAAGTGTCATGGCCGCCGGCTGTTTGATGTCGCTTGTTTCGCTAATTGATTTGTGTCAATTCATCGGCCTAACGGGAATGTTATAAATATAATTATGTGAAAAGGACAAGATGGATATCGGGCATTATATTGTGATACATGGTAATGTATGACATTGTTATATAAATGTGTTTCGGGCGTGAACTCTACAAGGGAGCTGGTCTCATTTTTTGACACTCTCAGTCGGAAACGACGTGCGAAAGACTGGAATCGCCTGGACCGTAACAGTGCTATGCCGGAAACTTTGTACGGACAACGGTGCTATAGCCTAGGCTTACTCTTATTTCAAATTTCGATTGTCAATGATTGCTTTACGTGCACGTCAAAGGGTACACGGGAGCTCGGACGTCCTACTCTTCTGCTCCATCCGGGTTGTAATACGAATATTCGCCATGAAGTGTGCTAATAGGGAAATCTTTCCTCGGAACGTATGGTCACGGCCTACTGTTATTTCGAATTTCAACTGCCAAGTGTTCGTTTTAATGCATGAAATCTCAATGTTTGTCCCATCTGAACTATTGGACACTGTTCCTTGACCGATCCTCCATCCTATCTAATGCCGCCAATCGATTGCTACAGTTTGTGCTACCGTTTTGTTTGACATCGGTTGTCTAGTTTATGAAACTAAATGGTCATAAACTGGATGACCAATATCAAAACTAAACTAAATGGTCATAAACTATAGATGACCGATGTCAAAACTAAACGGTAGCACAAACTGGGCGTTATTTGATGAATCTTGCTGGTATTTAATACTTTCTGCATGGCAATCTATTAACTGAATATGTGTATTAGATTATAGATGGTAAGCTCAGTTTCTTTCCTTTTTTCATCAAATCTGAATGATACCCAGTCCCTAGTGTAATAGTGAATGGTTTACATAAATATAAAGATAGTGAAAATCGAGTATAATATCTGTGTACTCTCAGTCGTTCACCAATATATAGCTGTAACTAAACGCTTCAAATCTCCAAAATGAAGGTGCTTTCAATCTCTGCGAATCACTATTAAAACTTTTATATGCGAAAAATGTTTAATACTAGTTTGATCACCTTCTTACCCTCTTTGCATAATCCATAGGTAACCCAGTCTCATCGGAGAAATTCGTACTTAATAACATTTACAAATAAAACTATTCCTGACTAGTTTTTGGTGCGTGTTAGACTTTTTTGGGTTTTCTGGCGTCGCGTCTCAAGCTTCTTTCTAATTCAAATCGCTATCCCCACCCTTATAGTTATGTCCCCACCTTCCTCTTCATTTTCCTTTCTCTTCTTTTATTTGATTTTCCTATTTAACACTCTTTCTTCATACCACCATTAACTAGAACCCTAATGTAGATAATCATTCTTATTTTATTACATTGCCAGCTGATCTTTAAAATTTATATTCATATCACTCTTTTCTGGAAGCAGTTTTATATAAGCATTAAAATGCTTGTTACTGTATACAATTTATTCCCTTTAATGTTGTATATAATGAAGTTGAAAATCTGACGTCGTTTACAAATCGGAAAATGTTATTATGACGTCATGTAGATATAAGACCTATGATATTAATTCAAGGGCAAGCTATTACTTACTAATATGACTTCTTTCATTCTACCAGCACTACACCCATATTTTGGTAAACATTTAAATTGGCGGCCGACATTACAGGTGCTGTGTCATATTCTCTAATTATTCATTTTTTAAAGGTGCACAAACTCTTTATTTACAAACCACTTTAGATGAAATATTCAGAATAAGCACCAAAGACTTAATCCACCCATTTGTAACGAATTCTGGGAGTCTCAGGCCGAAATCTTTAAAACTAAAGAAGTTACGCTCAGAATTTCCACTGTTAAGCTTAAAATTAGGTCATACGCATTTGAACTACATTCTATTAGACAAAACTTGTAAATTACAAACACCTACCCATTGTAGAAAACCGCATTAAAATTAATTTTGAATGAAATACCTTTCAGATGGAGTTCAGTTCTGTTGAATATGTACTTTTTCCTAAAAAGGGTAAAAAATATAAAACCAGCGGCTGCCAGGCAGATACGCCCACATTTTGCAAGAGATGGATAGAGAACAAGCTTAACAAAAAGCGATTTTTCGTACAATCAAGGGCCATAATTCAGGAAATGACGATCCGATATGCGAGAATCGGATAAAATTGTGACATTTAGGGGAACCACAAGCTAATAACGCGATTTTCCGTACAAACAAGGGCCATAATTCAGGAAGGTACGATTAATCTGTGTGCGCATGCCCGGGTTAGCTAGTACCTTCAAACGGTACTGTGAGTGGGTTTTTTTTCGATAATTATATATTTATCAATAATGGATGTGATAGATTTTTGATGTAATGTTTGTGCGTGATCACTAGGGCCATTTTGATGTGAAATAGATGTATTGCTTTTGTATTTTGACTCATCTGTCATGGAGAATGTTTACATTGTGTCGATCAGCTGTCAACTGTCAAAATTTCAAAATGGCCGCCCCGATGGGCCTGTCGTTAGCAACCTTTATTGACAAATTGTTTTATCTCTGCAACTATTATTGTAAGCGCCTTAGTGGCTGACTGTGCCTTGTTGTGCTCGTGTGTTTTTTGTGCCTGTGTTTTATTGTGGATTTCGACGTACAAATATATAATGCGCAGGCGTGGTAAAGCCGTTACTTTCAAATAATTGTAAAACAATTTTCGATAAGTTATAATTTGTTGATAAATTATGCGATAGATTTTAGTTCTATTGTTGTGCATGTGGAACATTTTGATGCGGAGTAGTGTTTGCTGTTTAAATGTAACTATTGCGAAGAAACATTTATTTATCGCCTTTTCATTAAAATTTAGGCTTAATTTTAGGAAGCCTAGGTTGAATACATAATTGTAAGCGCCTAGGAGGCAGCTGTGTATTTGTTCTGTTAAAATAGTAACTCTGAATGCAGTATTTGATCAAAATGTTTCATAATAATTTGTATCTGTTGTGGCTAGTGAGCTATCTGAATCAACTCACCTGCTATCAATCACAACTGAACTCTTACAATAATAACCCTCAAGCCAAATCTCATTGTTTTAGTAATAATAATATTAATAATAATAGAGGCGTGAGGAGTGAAAATCAGTGAGTTTAAAAGATTAATGTTTTAAATCCAACTATTACTATTAGAAATGATACAGTAAAAAGACACAGAACAGTGAACAGGGGCAATCTTGTTACTATTTCAATAATTTCTGAACAAATCGATCAACACCCAGACAACACACAATTGTGTCCTAATGCATGGCCCGTCGAAAATAAAACAGTCGCTTTGAATGATTATATATACGACGACAACAACATTGATATTAATGAAGTAAATGGGAGAAATCAAAGACATTTAAAAGATATCACCACCAACAGACCACATGAACCTCTAAACACTAATCCACTGAATATTAACATTAATCATAGCAATCTCATCCAGCTCACCTCGAACTCTATCAAAAATCACAAACAGATCAAAAACTTTAGAACAAGACTGAAGATAAACAACAATCTTGTACAAATTAGAAAGATGGTCGAAAATGAAGCGTCAGTTTTAACAACTTCGTTTGGATTAATTAATGCCAGATCCGTAAGGAATAAAACAACAATTTTATCTGATAATATTGTTTAAAATTCTATTGATATTTGCGGAATAACTGAAACGTGGCTGAATAATGACTGTTCTGATTCATCGACAATCGCAGTTTTAGTACCTGATGGATGGATATTCTATACAACATTGCCCTCGAGGTTCACGTAGAGGAGGTGTAGCACTTATATTTAAGTCATCTATTAAGTGTAAGAAAATCCGTCATGAACGTTTTGATTCTTTTGAAATTTTGGATTGTTCTCTATAGTTGTCTTTCAAGGAAACTAGGATTATTACAATTTACCGCCCGCCCAGTAGCAAATTGTGTCAAAGTTTATGGAAGAATTTGGATTATTTCTGGGCCAGTTGATGATGACTAAGTGTTGCACTATTATTTGGGGGGATTTTAATTTTCTATTATTTGGGGGGATTTTAATTTTCATGTTGATGATTCCAACGACTCTACCGCGGTTGATTTTTGTGAAATGTTGAATAATAGATCTCTCACACAACATGTCTCTTCCTCGACTCATAACGGTGGACATATTCCCGATCTGGTGATAACTAATCCATGTGATATTAAACTGGATAATCTCTCTGTCTCGGACAAATTAATGTCTGACCCTTTCCCGGCAAGTTTTAATCTTAAGATCCAGAAACCACAACCAACAAGAAAGACCGTAACATATTGAAGGTCTAAATCACTTGACACTAATAAATTTAAAGCGGATATAGTGAACTCGAATTTCAATGGCATTCAACCTATTCAAATATACAAGAGAAGGCAACTCAATATCACTCTAAGCTTGCTGAAATCTTGGACTCACTTGTGCCTCTTCAAACGAAAACATTTACTATTCGTCCCAATACGCAGTGGTTTCATGATTCTATTTTAGAAGCCAAAAGGGACCGTAATAAGGCTGAACATCTGTGGCGGAAAACAAATCTACATGTCCATAAACAGATTTATAAATCTTTAAAAAAAAAACAATGTGAATAAATTAATTGAAGACGCTAAAATTAAATTTGACTCTGATAAAATGTGAATTCCCTTTTGGATCATAATGCTGAGCGGACTATTCTCCCGAACAATGACAATGACACTGAACTTGCGAATTTATTCTCTGATTTCTTTCAAATAAAAATACAGAAAATACGAACTGAACTTGATGATTTAAATAAAACTATTGATTTTGATAAGTTAGAAAATTCTGTTTATTTAGAAAATTTTAACTTGGTTAGTGAATCTTTTGTTTTTAAAGCTAATTAAATCGTTTGCTCCTAAATCTTGTTCATTAGATCCTTTTAATTTTATTAGATTTATCTGCTGCTTTTGACACTGTTGACCCTTCCAATCTTCTACGTAGACTTCAATTTAAATTCGGTATTTGTGGGTCTGCATTAAATCTTTTAGAAAGCTATCTTGTGGGTAGAAAACAGTGTATTTTAGTTAATTGTAAATCGTCGTCTGAATCTGTTTTGTCATCTGGGGTTCCCCAAGGTTCTGTTCTTGGTCCAATTTTATTTACACTCTATACGTCACCAGTAGGTGAAATGGTCAGAAAATATGATCTAGCTTTCATTTGTATGCCGATGATACTCAATTATATATTTTATTTACACCTAATTGTCCATCTTCTTTCCGTTTATCAAAATTGCAACTGTATTAGTGAAATTAGGAAATGGATGTGAAAGAACTTTCTAAAATTGAATGATGATAAAACCGAATATTTGTTATTAGGCTCAAGGCATCAATTAAGTAAATTTGCACATGATAATCCCCCTGTTGTAATTGGTAATTGTGATATATTTTCATCTTATTCTGCTCGTATTATTGGTGCAGTCTTTGATAGTTCTATGCTTATGGGAGCTCAAGTAAATAATATTTGTAAATTGTGCTATTTTAATATCAGAAATATAGGTAAAATACGTAAATTTGTAATTGTAGAGGCCACTAAGTCACTTGTTAATTTTCTGATCACTTCTCGATTAGATAACTTTAATTCACTTTTAGTTGGTTTACCTTTAACGCTTATAGATAAATTACAAAAAATACAGAATACTGCAGCTAGACTTGTTCCTTTAACTAAGAAATGTGACCACATAACTCCTGTTTTATATAATTTACACTGGTTACCTGTTAAATACCGAATTGATTTTAAGATTGTATTACTTACTTTTAAATGTTTAAATAATTTAGCTCCTCTTTACCTCTCAGATCTTTTAAAACTTTATACACCTGGCGGAACATTACGTACATCAGATAAACTACTTTTAAAGCCAAAAACTGTTCAACTAGTCTCTTATGGTCAGCGCTCTTTTAGTTATCAAGCACCTGATTTTATGGAATAACTTACCATTTAGTTTAAGATGTTGTACATCTCTATATTCTTTTAAAAACAACTTAAAACACATTTATTTAATCGGGCTTTAAACTGACTCTGTATACAATCGTTAACATGTCCATAATCTTGTTGTTTATTTATGATTACATTGTCACTTTGTAAAGTACCCCTGAACATGTTATATGAAAGGGCGCACTATAAATATACTGTTATAATAATAATAATAATCCGATATGTACGAATATCAAAAGGAACTAAGATCTTTGGTTACAAACGTGTATTTCATGTTTCATCAAAATCGGATCAAAGTGTTGGCCTCTAAAGGGTCCACAACCTTGATATACCATATTTACACTATTTACGTACGAGGGGTGGCCATTTTGTGCAGCAGTTTTGGTCCGATTTTCACGAAATTCGAATTCAACCGACATTAGGGTTTAACAGTGATAAATCCAAACGGTTTTTTTAATTCGGGCAAAAATTGTTACCGAGAGAGTGAGAGAGAGAGAGAGAGAGAGAGGGGGGGGGAGAGGGGTTTAACGTCCACTCGACACAATCTAGGTCATTTCGGGACTAACACACGGTTCAACTTTATTTCAATAATTCGCTTGCACGTAGGGGTCTTTAGCAGTGGGAGGACCCGGAGAAAATCCGCGAAGTTTGACAGGCGACCCTACTCCTTGTCACGTACAACCGAGGAATCGAAACCATGCCAGTTGACTCAATCCCCCCCCCCCCGCCGTGTCTTAAATAAAGTCAGAGACACAAAAAATAATTTAATAATATAGGCTAAACTTCATAATTTTAACTTGTACAAAATGCAGCTTGATTTGGCAATGGCTTAATTTCAAAAAGCCCAGTAAGTGATTGGACAAATAATGGGAGACTGGCGTCTTTGGCACGTGCTACCTGTGGCGTTCCGTAGTCGCCAAACAAAATACAGGATTCGCCATTAAAAACTATTTTTTCCAAATGGATACCAACCACCACAATGTAAGTTGCAATGCAAGAATGCAGTCTGAAAATAAAATTTATGAATTCGTTGACGACGAAACCACACGTACAAACTTTTTTGACAGTTCATTCCATCTTTCTAAAATAACTCCATCATTGACCATATTTTATTTTGTATTTTAATTTTAGTTTTCAGTAAATTTCAGTAGATTTCAGTGTTTCAGTAGATTAAACACTGCCCTCGGAGGGCCCCATTATATGCCGGTTGCGCCGGTCTCCTGATTCTTACCAGTAACGCTGGCATCAGGGTGGTACGAATTAGTGGAAGGCACGACTAGGCCAACTCCTCCCTAGGTAACAAAAAATTGCATCATAAAACAGCAAGTATCGTCAAAAGCGAGTTAATAAATCTCTGAATAGTTCGAGTTGAAGTTCCAGGTTTAACCGCTATGTGTCCTAATCACCAAACGAAATAGATGCCACGCAATTCTCGGACAGGCTGTAATCTGAAAAGTGTCTTTCCTTTCCAAGAGCTATCCATCTCGTTGGAAGGGCTAAAAATCTACTTGTTTCTGAGCTTACTTTCATTCCAGGGTCAAATATATATAATCATTTGAACCATAATAATATTCAACATATTCCATCATATTCCGAGGGTCGCACACAGGATTTTTTTCTGGATTACTTTTCGAGCTTTTTTCCCGAACTTGTTGACCAGTTTTCCTTGAGAAAACCCCAACTTTCGCCCAATTGTCCATGAGAAAACTACATATTCTATCTTACTGCATTGACGGGAAGTGGTAAGCTGGACGTCTGTGAAAAGGGTTGATCGATAAATTTTCAAGGAAGCAATTGTTGTTTTTGTTTGTGAAATAGAGGACTCTAGCCGATGAGGCTACTTTCCCCTCGAGAACCTCAGGCAACCAATTTGTTTTATGTACTACTATCGTAATAAAACTTTACTATGTTTACCACTTCCTGCGTATTCGGAAAAAAATGTCCCCGAGAAAATGTTTTTTCCAACAATCGATATTCGAGATGTCTTCTGTTGCACAAATTATGCTGCACTGTGTAAGAACTTGCGTCCTTTGATCTGAAGATTGTAGATGGAAAAGTATCATTTGCACTATTTCAAAGTAAACCTGCATTTTCGTATATCATCCCGTAATTTGTGATTAATGACAATGACTGTGGAAATAATATGGGTTGAGGAACGGAAGATCTATGTTCGTCGCGTGACTGGACAATTCCACCCCCGTCCCACCCTGACGATGATCCCTCCCGGAGCCGCGCACTCTCTAAAAAAATCTCGGGCACAGTTTACTCTTCTAAGTTTTCCGGTAGCTATTTAATAACCCGGAGTTTGTTCCTCGTGTGTGGTTTTGGACCAGGTGAGCGCTGATGAAATAAGTTCATTAACAAAAAAGGGAGCGATCGCCTACGGTCAAAGAAAAAAAAAATTTCAGATTTTTTTTTACAATTTTTTTTCCAGTATTTTTCTCTGTACAATTATTTTCTACGGAATGTTTTTTTGTAAAACCAATTTTTCGGAAAAATTCGATTCGTCAAAAAAATTTGGGAGAAAAAAAAAAATCGGAATTTTTTTTGGGGGGTGGGGGGCTATTTAGGGTGTTTTCCGGTATTTAGTGTTTTTCCGGTGTTTTCCGGTATTCAGTATAAAATGGTGTTTTCCGGTTTTTTCCGGTTGTTTTATTTATATAGTATTGCCGTTTTAAAATCGGATAGAAATTGGCGGTCTACTCGTATTTCGAATTAAAACTGTCAAGGGTTCCTTTTCTTGCACGGCAGTGTGTACACAGGACCGCAACTTTTGTCCCATCTGCACGACTGAACATTGTACCTTGCCAGGCCCTTCAATCTTCACCAGGGACATGAGGAAACCACGAGGAACTGTCTCGGGCAATACCAGTAGCGAACTTTCTGGTTAGCGAGGCAGTGCCTTACTCACTGAGCCACCACGGCTCTTTTGAAAAACTAAAAGTAAGATAAACTTTCAAAAAGGCTTAATTGCACACTAAAATGACTTATTTTATTTTCACTGCAGAAGCCAAAAACGCATATTTTGGTAAACATTTAAATTAAACATAACCAATACTAAAGGTGCTGTGCCATAATCTCTCAGATTAATCTTTGTTTATAAACTGATTTTGATAATACTTTCAGAATATGCACCAAATGACTTAATTTGTCGTTTGTCATTGACATTTTACATGATTTAAAAATCTTAGACTTTTTTGAAAAAACTTCAATTTTATGACGTCACTTAAAAAAAATCCAAGGGTCAAATATCACATTTCTATGGTGACAACCGATTGCGAATGGTGAATGCTTTCCAAAAATATCAACCTATTAACATTCGAATAAACATTGTAGGGCGAGTAGGATTTTGAAGATTGACTTAACATTTTCAAAATAGTGGCACTTCCGGTGAATTTTAACTTTATGAAATTACTCTAAAAAGTTAACAGATAACTTGAATTTACAAATAATTTTAAATAAGGCAAAATTAAAGAAGCTGAAAATCTGACTTCATTTTCAAAGGGGAGATAATCGGACAATTTTTGTTGACATTTATCACTTAATTCACCCAACGTGTAATGTATTCTGAAAGTTTCAAGTCGAAATCTTCAAAAATAAAAAAAACAGTTACGCTCAGAATTTCCACTCTTTTCATATTTGATCTTAAAATTGGGCCATACGCATGCGTCGTAGAGGCCACAATGACCGAAAATAAAAGTTGAGAAATACAATCAGTTACAAATTGATGAAAACCGCATTCAAATTGGTTGAAAAACAAAAAAGTTTCCTTTGATGTCTAATATTAGTCTATTTTCGTCGATGAGGTCACTTCCTGTTATCATTTTTAAAGATTTAGTTATTCATTCCCCTTATGAACTAGGGTCATTGAGTCAACTGGCGGGGTTTCGGTCCCCCGGTTGTATGTGGCAAGGAGTTGTGTCGTCTGTCCAACCTCGTGGGTTTTCTCCGGGTCCTCCGGTTTCCTCCCACTGCTAAAGACTCCTACGCGCAAGCGAATTATGGAAATAAAATTGAACCATATGTTAGTCCCGAAATGACCTAGTTTGTGTCGAGTGGACGTTAAACCCCATTTCTTTCTCCCTTATGAACCAAATACCTTTCGAATATAGAGTTTAATTATGTAGGAATATGTGTAATACAATATCATTTGGGATCTAAATTACAATATTGTATTCTGAATTCATATTTTATTTGTAACTTATTTTGGACATATATTAAGTGACAGATTAAGTGTAAGTTTTAATCTATATCAGGTGTGGGGAGTTGACATAGTATTATGCAAGATTTAATGGATTGTACAAACGTGTATACTCGGAGTGTCTATATGATATAAGATTTAGGCTTAACACGTATTGACACCTTTTGTCTTGAGCTAAGATGTGTGAATCTTAATAATTACTTTTCATTGTTCTGATTACTAATGGTATTAACTATGGCGTGCCCTAGCCGATATAAAAAAAGCCTAGTTTAGAAGCAGGCAGGAGTAAGTACAGAAGAGGCGCAGAGAGAGACTTAGAGGTCTTCCGGACCTCGCGAGAGGGCCTGCCCTCGACCCCGGAGCAGAGTGGGGTCCTGTGAGGCCTAAGGGAAGCAGCTATAGATAGACGTTACTATACCCAACCAAATGATGTTCATATGTACCTGTAAATATGTTATCCAGTATTAAAATATCTTTTTAATAAATAAGAGTTATGTATTCTATCACATACTCTTAAGTGGTGCCGTGTCCGACGAACCTGTGGTTATGATATATCCAGATTGATTTGGAGACATACTCTAGACCAGACCAACGTTTTCGAAGTCCTAACCACTAGAAGATAAAAGAATTTTATTAAGAGGTAAGTCTTTTTCTGATCCAAATTTTGACCACGGTTAATGATTAGTGTTATGTTTAATAATTTAACTGGCGAAATAAGCGGTTTATCTTCCTCGCTTAAGCATTATGTAGTAAATCAATTAGCTCAACCATTTTCTAGAAATCCCTTGAATATTTTACGAAATATTCAACAATTAAATATATTGCCTTTTAGACAAGAAGTGGAATAGTACTTTTTCCATTTAAAATATGTAAATTATAACTGTTGTTTTGAACACATATTTTGGCTTAAAATTAGTAGTAACTATTAAATGCCATAATTCGAAGTGAAATGTTTAATTAACAATTGAAAGAAATAACTCATAAATATTCACACGGTATAAACGGTTTTATCTCTTATATTTTTTGTTTTGTTTTGTCTATATATATTTTGCCCCGGGTTTACGGGATGCCCCGATATGTTACGGGAGAGATTTTATTTGTATTAACCCCAATAATATGCGATTGGGAAGCCCGAGATGTTACGGGAGAGGTTTTATGTGAAATTCCTATAAGGCGGAATTGGTTTCACCCCAGCGAGGGTCTTGCTCGGAATTAAGAGCGAATGTGATGTATTGTTTGTGTTTGCTTTAAAAAAATATAGAGATAAAACCACTGTTAATTTTGATAGGTTCTTTCCAAAATATCTTATTTAAGATTAGTTAAATGTGACCTCCTACTTTCAATTTGGTTTATGTCAATTCTAATGTAAATATTTTAAAATAGTCTGTTCCACTTACTAATTTGATTAAAAGTTAATTGAGTTCACTCCATGATAAAATAAGCAGATGATAAAACTTGGGCACGCATGGCAGTTAAAATATTTCTCATGACACGACATGTCATTAAGCACCGTTGGCCAGGCGGTATGGAAAGGAAAACGACTAACCGACAAGAATAATAGCGGCCAAAAAATATACAGAAGGTGACGATACTGAGTATAAAGTATTGAAGAAGATGGTGAGGGCTAAAGCCACAAGCGGCAGTAAGCTTGGAAAATGGAGAAATTATTTATTCACCACACCTCGAAAAACAGGGCATATATATAGTCACTAACATTGGTGGAAAATATATGCTGACGTGAAGGCGAATATGCATACATGGTGATGCATACATGGTGGAAAATATAATTATGCCGACATGAAGAAGAATATGCATACATGGCGGAAAATATAATTATGCCGACATGAAGAAGAATATGCATACATGGTGGAAAATATAATTATGCTGACATAAAGGAGAATAGGTGCATACATGGTGATGCATACATGGTGGAAAATATATGTTTAAATGGTGGATTCCCTAATTTGGATCGCGTGTGAATGTGATTATGTTCGTGTGTTTAATTTATCATTTATATGACATTCATTGTGTGACTATCTTCCCGCGTACTGTGTGCCCACGTAGGTGTGCCTTTATTCGTAGGATATACTGATCTAGGATCTAGGACCAGTGACACTTATACTTTTGTGAATATTTTTAGTTTCGATGTTGTGTTACTTATTGTATATAACTTTTTTCGAAATATGTCCGCCACGACGCCATATTTACCCCGGCATTACTCCGTGGACTACTGAACATTTTTTTTACCATAGACAGACAATATTTCCATCTGCTTTTGGAAGCTTCACTTATTGTATTATGCTTTAATCGTTATTGTTTTAAAATCGTTTCATATATTATTTTATATATTCCACTATTTTAAAATTGTGGTTAAGGGAGGAATGTAATACAATATCATTTGGGATCTAAATTTTATTATTGTATTTTGAATTCATATTTTAATTTATATTTTTCATTTGTAACTCATTTTGGACATGTGACAGATTAACTGTAAAATGTAATCTGCATCAGTGTAACATAATACATAAACTCATTTTATTAGAAATATACTTTAATGCTGGATAACATATTTACAGGTACAGATAATGCTGGATAACATATTTACAGGTACATATGGTGAAATCTATCTGGCTCTTGTCCCTAGGTCTGCGAAGACCTTATTCTCTACGTCTCTCTCTGCCCTCGTCTTCTCTCTCTCTGCCCTCGTCTTCTCTCTGTTTTCCAAACTAGGCTTATCTATATCGGCTATGGTATGCCATAGTTAATACCATTAGTAATCAGAACAATGAGACTTAATTATTAAGATTCACACATCCTATCTTTAGACAATATGTGTTAATGCTTGTTACCTAAATCTTATATCATAATATACTTGTCGGCTAAACATTGTTTGAACAACCCATCACATCTTACATAATACTATGTCATCAATCCCCACACATACAAATTAAATCTAACATGTACATGTACAACAAATATTGCAAGTGTTTACATTGAATATGTAAAATAAACCATTATCAAAATACCCAACAGTATTTTGTAACATTTCCTCCTTCAACCACAAGTTTCAAATAGTGAAATATATGAAACATTTATGAAACGATTTGAAACAAAATATTAAAATAACCATATAACATAATGAAGTAATAAGACTTAAAAAAAAATATATAACCTAATAATTATTGTCAGTTCATTTTAGTTGATTCAGAAAACTTCCACAGGAGACATCAAAATAACAGCCACAGATAGTTCGCAAAATTGTTAAAAATTAAACCTAAATGACACGCATATAACACCACAGGAACAATATTCGCACACAAAATTTTCTATAAACTTCACACGCGTAAATAGAAACACAATTAAAATATCCTAAACTTCGATCGCGTAAAAACACATGATCGGCATTAATCAAACACATTAATAATAAAAATATATTCTGGAACACACGACTCCAAATTAATACATCTGTTCGTAATATTATCTACCATGAAAACTAGCCAAATACTTCACGAAATGTACCATTATCCGCCATGAAAATATATTTTATCGCCGATAACGTCTTCAAATTACCATTATATTTCTTCTTATGGTACATGGGTAAATATCCCAAGACAAACATACGTCAGTTTGCAAATATTCAATTTTACCAATAAAATACATCCGTCATCCACCATTTGGATAAAACTAAACATCGATGCAAAAATATATACTGTCGTCCACCATTTGGCTAACAGCAATCATCGATGAAAATTATTTTTTTAATCTAAATTGTTGTCCACCATTTTGGACGTTCTTCATACGTCGATAAAAATAATTAATATCAGTGTCCACCCTTTGGATACTCTTCAAACATTGTATTTTGTTGTTCTCCATTTTCGTCGTTGTGGGGTTAAACATGCTATCTTCTGCATTATGTTCCTTGATTTTAAACATTTTTTTTTTTCTTACTCTTAACTGACAATTTTCGACGCGAATTTTAATTAAATGATTATTGCCAAACTCAAAATAAGTGAAGATTCTATAATGTGCTTTACGTAATATAAGCCAAAACGTATCTTATCGTTTAACGTTATTAAATCAATATTTCCTGAATCATATTTGTCTAAATATTAAATAAAAATTCATCTATATATCCGTATTTTGGCTAAATCTGCCTTAATCTCTGTATGTCGAGAAAATACTATTTTTTTTAGCTAATTCCGCTAATCTAAACCCACTAATCAGGTACAACAAACAAGGCGGTTTTACGCCGTTATAATATCTAGACAAATATTTCGAAGCTAAATTGTTCAGGAAATATAACTAAAAACAATTAACCGATCAGATCGAAGATTTCCTTTATAAGAGAAAAAAAAAATTGTGCACATTTTGAGAATATAATTTTATGTTCCATCATGACTAAATCGCCAAAATATAGTCATTACTATATTTATCAGAAGATAAAGACAAATCTTTTCTCTTTGTAATTTTAAATTGCCAGTTTTGTAAAATAAAAATATAGCAATCAAAGACATACCCAGATCCATTATTACTGTTGGCGATCTCGTCTTTTCTTCTTCAGAGCTTGATCGTCGAGGACTGTAAAATATAATCGTCTAGTTTCTAGTTTACTTTTTAAGTTTCTTCTTCCGTTCATCGTCTAGTTGCAGGACTTTGCGTTGATCTTTGACCCATCTAAGGTTCGACTGGTCACGAACACCACTTATCAGTATGTAACATAATACATAAACTCCTTTTATTAGAAATATACTTTAATGTTGGATAACATATTTACAGGTACAGATAATGCTGGATAACATATTTACAGGTACATATGGTGAAATCTATCTGGCTCTTGTCCCTAGGTCTGCGAAGACCTTATTTCCGGGGTCCAAGGGCAGACCCCTTGCCTCATGGTCTGAGGGCAAGTTCTCTACGTCTCTCTCTGCCCTCGTCTTCTCTCTCTCTCTCTGCCCTCGTCTTCTCTCTGTTTTCCAAACTAGGCTTATCTATATCGGCTATGGTATGCCATAGTTAATACCATTAGTAATCAGAACAATGAGACTTAATTATTAAGATTCACACATCCTATCTCTAGACAATATGTGTTAATGCTTGTTACCTAAATCTTATATCATAATATACTTGTCGGCTAAACATTGTTTGAACAACCCATCACATCTTACATAATACTATGTCATCAATCCCCACACATACAAATTAAATCTAACATGTACATGTACAACAAATATTGCAAGTGTTTACATTGAATATGTAAAATAAACCATTATCAAAATACCCAACAGTATTTTGTAACATCAGCTGTGAGGGTTATTTCATAGTATTATGTAAGATATAATGGGTTATTCAAACAATGTATAGCCGGCTTGTCTTAGACAAGTTATTATGATATAAGGTTTAAGTAACAAGCATTAACACATATTGTCTAGAGATAACGGGGTCGAGGGCAGGCCCTCTCCCGAGGTCCGGGCCGAATACTCTCTAGGTCTCTCTCTGCGCCTCTTCTGTACTTCCCCTGTCTGCTTCTAAACTAGGCTTTTTATACCGGTCGGCAGAGGGGTCCTGTGAGGCCGAGGAGAAGCAGCTATAGCTAGACGTTACCATACCCAACCAAATGATGTTCATATGTACCTGTAAATATGTTATCCAGTATTAAAATACCTTTTTAATAAATAAGTGTTATGTATTCTATCACATATGTACTTTTTTCCAAAAACGTGATGCATTATTGAGTATAGTTACATCCAATACCTATTAAAGTCGAAAAAACTGTCATTTTGAACTCTTAATAATACCGAAAGTTATACTTCAAGACCGAACCTTTTGATCTTAACTGTTAGTTGACATCAGGGTCGTCATATACTGAGCGCCATGGAAAACGCATCACTTTTTTTCCCCAAATATTTTATTACTAGGTGGTTTTGTATGTATAATATTATGCAATACTATGAACTATTGTTTCACACAATGCTCCCAAACGCAAAAAAGATCGGCCCGTGTGCACACAAAAAATTGCACGAGATGCACATGAAAAACCCAATATTCACGTGCAGCATTGTGTGAGCCTTTTAAAAACATGTTTTCAACTTAATGTGCAGTACATGAACTGTGAAACGTCAATCTGTCGTAATTTGTTGTTGGACGTGTGAAGGAATCGAGCTAGAGATGCCGAGACTTACTAAAAATCAACGGAATGAAGCCATGGGAATGTCCAGGGCTGGCATGTCTACACGTGCTATTGCCAGACACTTCAATTGTCATCCGTCCACTATTGTAAGGTTGGTGGAACGTGTTCGAGTTACTGGATCAACACGTGACCGTCAACGTCCTGGTCCACAACGCGTTACAACCCAGGCTCAAGACCGCTACATCCGGGTCACTCATCTGCGTGACAGATTCCGCCCAGCGACTCGAACAGGTGCAGCAGTCGTCGGAAGACAAGGACCAGTAAGTGCCAACACCGTAAGACGTTGTCTAAGAGAAGTAGGACTCCGTGCACGACGACCGTATGTTGGAGCTATCCTCGGGGATCATCACCGTCAGCGGCGTTTGATATGGGCTCAAGGACACCAGACATGGAGAAGAGTAGACTGGCAAAGTGTGCTCTTCAGTGATGAGAGTCGCTTTCATCTTTATCCGGACATGGCACCGATAGAACATGTCTGGGATGAGATTGGACGCCGTCTGTATCGGAGACCACAGATGCACACCATTGCTGCTTTAGAAGCTGCTCTTGTCCAAGAATGGAACAATTTGCCCCAGCCCTTCTTTCAAACATTGGTTAATTCCATGCGACGTCACTGCACAGCGTGCGTAAGAGCCCGTGGAGGACACACACGCTACTGACATCTGTGTCGTACTTTTGGTTTTGACCCCTCTGACTTTGTACCGTTGATTACAGATTAAACATCCATAAGTGTACAAATGTGTTGTTATTGATGTGTTATACGAAAAACTAAGTGATGCGGATAGAAGGTCAAAAGTCGAAAAAAATTCAAAGTAAACAAAATCAAAATTTTGGGGAAATTCAAAAATCGATTTGAACTTTGAAGGGTTTTTTTTGTTGTAAAATCCAATATGGCGGCCAAACGGTTGAAAATGTTATTGAACAAGGTCTCTGAAAATGAAAGATAATATCTTGGGCTAAAACCGCCATATGTCATTTTAAAAATGGAGAGAACTATTCATGTTAAGGAAAAATCGAAAGGCCTCGGTAATTTCCGGAAGATTCCGAAAGCCGCCACAAAAGTTATTAATATGCCAATTTGAAGGCATTAATGTGTTCCGTATTCCTGTCACGTTTCAACTTGATACCTCAATACTAACGGAGATGCGCCATCTTGAATATCGTAAATCTTTGATGCTAGAACTAATCGAGCGAACTTTCGAATTTCGAAAAACCGTCAGTCAGAGTCAATATGGGGGGATTCGTCCAAATAATCCACAAATGAAAACCCCACGAAGATCCGTTGAGAAATAAACGAGATATGCGCAATCTGAGATAAATTTTTTTCCATCCGTAAAACACTTCCTGTTTGTCAAAAATGAGCCAATTTATATTTAATATATAAATCCACGGACGCCAACAACACCTACGTTGACAGAATGTTTGCATCATTTACAGTTTTGCCTGCACAAACTGACAAAATCCCCCCACCCACCGCCCAAAAAAGTAACTAAAACTCCTAAGGAACACTGACGTGTTTTGTTATGTCACGTCAACATTCAATACCTATTCAAGTGGAAAATCCTATCATTTTGAACTCTTAATAAAACCGGAAGTTATACTTCATGACCGAACTTTCTTATGTTAATTGTTAGTAGACATCGGGGTCATCAAACATACAAAGATACAAAAAATTTATGCAAATGTAACTTTTAAAGATAAATTGCTAGAAAATGTAAGCTTTATCAAAATAAACGGAAAATGTGAACCATTATTAGGCAAAGACACTGCAATTAAATTAGGGGTATTAAGAATAGGGAAGATAAACTTTAATTCTAAAACGGATACAGAGAAAGCAAACAATTATTATGTGAACAAATATCCAGACCTGTTTGAAGAAGTTGGAAAACTGAATGATTTTAAATTGAAAAGGGCTGTTGACAAAGATGTTCCCCCAGTAGCACAACCAGTTAGACGATAACAGCTAGATTTCCATTACTCTGCTTCTGGTACAGGTGTAGGATTGTCAAATCATAATGTTGTTATTGATATAAGGGAGATAACTACTGTAAACAAAAGAAAGGAGTTATCCTAAGAAAAGATGGAGACAGGTACGCGTGAAACCAGAATGTAGAAGACAATTAAGAATAAATAAACAAGTAACAATTGTATCTCAGTTAAACGATTCTCAAACGAACGCACGACACAACATAATGGCGACGAGGATGTAAGAGAATCAAGATGTCTAAGAAGAATGACCAATAGAAATAGAAGGAAAGGTTAAAACCAATAGTCAATTCTAGAAATTTCCACAAGAAAATAACTTTAATAAGCGCCATTTTTGGGGTCATAGTTCAGGATGGGTGATGAAAATACAAGTACATTTGTTATTCCTCCACCGAAAGAATTTAACTATCAGGCATCTGATTTATATACAGAATTTACAGTATGGATGGAATCCATTGATTATTTTAGAATAGCCAGTGGTTTAGACAGAAAAGAAAATGTCAGAGAATTTTTTCATCATTGCCAGAGAACAAGAGATCATTTGAAGATGTAGTTAGGATTTTGAATGAATATTTTAATCCGAAAAGAATACTGTTGCTGAAAGATATCAGTTTAGATGAAGGATACAACATCCATATGAAACTATAGAAGAATATGTTGTAGAACTACGATAGCTTGTGAAAACATGTGAATTTGGTCAATTAGAAGAAGAAATGATTAGAGATCAAATAGTAGAAAAGTGGAATTCGAATTCAATCCGAGAAAAGCTGTTACAACAAGAAGATTTGACTCTAGAGAAAACTTTGACCATAGCAAGAAACTCTGAAAGAGCAAAGAATCAAGCTAGTTTGATGCCAGGAAATTATGAAGCAACCAATTATATAGAGAACAGAAATGAAAAAGAACAAAATGGGAAACTAGAAGGAAGAAATAGAATTGACAAGAACCAAACACAGAAAAGATGGAAAAAGAAAGAAATTAGCCTAACCCAGAATTCAAGAACAGAACATAGAAATGCTAGTACTACTTCTGTGGCTGTACAGATCATTTAGCTGATAGATGAGGAGCCAAACAAACAAAATGTTTAGTTTGTCATAGATTAGGTCATTTAGTTAGAATGTGTCCACAGAAGAAGGAAGATAGGAAAAAGAAAAATAGAACCAGAGCCATGGATGAACAAGACAGAGATGATGAAAATGACAATTATGTATTTTTTCATGAAGTCTGATATGCATATTGAAATCTCCATCAATGGAAAAGATCTTCAACTTATTGTAGATACTGGAGCACAACAGAACATACTAAGCTCAAAACTTCATCGTAAACATTTTAGAAGTATGGAACTGAAAGAATCCAAGACAAAATTTATAGCCTATGGTCAGAATACACCTTTAACTTGCCTTGGTTATTTTCATGCTGAATTGAAATGGAAGAATAACTCTATAACAGAGAAAATATTTGTTATAGAAGGAGATGCTGCTTCAAAACTCAGTTGTAATAGTAGTTTTGTTGGGATCACGTGGCTAAGTGGGTAAGACGCTGGCTCGCTAGCCTGGAGGTCGGGTGTGCGATCCCTGCATTGGCCGAGAAAGTTTATCCAGATTTTCCGGCGTGGTCCCCCCTTGTCAGTGATGCAGGACGAAGGGCCTGACAACGACAGCTGTCTAGTACTTCGGATGAGACGGAAAACCGAGGTCCCGTGTATACATTCGAATGCACGTAAAAGATCCCTTGGCAGTTGGAATTCGATATAAGAGTAGGCGATATAATGCCGCTGCCTGGGCAAAATTTCCCTCATAGCACACTGTATGGCGTATGCCCGTCTTCATTAGCCCAGTTTAGGAGCCGAACAGTAGGACGTTAAACCCCATTTCATTTCATTTCATTTGAGTAGTTTTGCCTTGGGAATCCTTAGAAAAACCAATGCAGTATTTGAAAATGAAGAACCGAGCGAAGAAAGAAGAAGTGAATTGAAGAACCTTAGAGCTGGAGAAAAACAGAAATTAGAACACTTACTTGAAGAATATGATGACATTTTTCATTTTTTAGGAAAAGTGAAAGGTTTTGTTCACAAGGTTACTGTTAATAAAGAAGAAAAACCTGTAGTTCAGAAGTTAAGAAAGATTCCTTATGCTATGGAAGAAGCAGTGAATCAAGAAATAAAAAAAAATATTAGAAGATGGTATAAATGCAGGGGTAAATGAGGGAACTGAATGGATTTCAAATTTGGTTACAGTTCGTAAGAAAGATTCACAAGAAATTAGATTATGCAATGACTTGAGAGATGTCAATAGAGCTGTTGTAAGAGAAAGACATCCGTTACCTTCTGTCGAAGTGCTCTTTTCTGGGGGTTGTAGCTTATTCCAACACTAACGACTACAACTCAGATAAATAGCTAAAATTGTACTTTTAATAAACGATTGTCCAAAACTGGCTAACGGTCACAATAACGAGATAGGTATCGCTATGGCGAGCCGGTCACCAGACTAAAGTTACAGTATAATATATAACATAATATATACAAGCTTAGGATTAAAATAATTATATAATAATATTTGATCAGAGATGTTAATTGTACATAGGAAACAGATGTTTAAATACAGAAGAAGATAGCGACATACCAAGAACGCGTGTTAACTATAATTACGTAATATATATCGTTATAATAAGTATAAACCCAAACAGTTAAAAGACTTGAAAGATTAGTGAGATATCAATTCGGACATTGGTCAATTAGTACCTTAACTAAAATTATATCATAAAATATGTACAAAGATACACTATAACACTTCTATAAATGATATCCTTCGTCAATTAAATGGTTCGAAATATTTTGCCAAAATTGATGCCAGAAAAGTTTTTCGCCAGATAGAATTAGCTGAAGACAGTAGAAACCTTACTGCTTTTATTACCAAGTCTGGATGTTACAGAGTATGTTTTGGTCTTACGTCAGCTACAGAAGCATACCAGAAAGCTATGAAGGCGTAGAATACTATGTTGATGATTTCATAACTCATGCAGAAACTTTTGAACAATTTTTAGACAGACTGCATAAAGTGTTCGAGAGATGTCGAGAAAAGAACCTTAAATTAAACATAAAAAAATGTAAATTTGGACTGGAAGAAATTGATTTTCTAGGTCACAAGATCACAAGAAATGAAATCAAACCTGATCCAAAGAAAATCCAAGCCATACTAGATGTTCCTGAAATAACCAATGTATCACTTTTATACCAAATTATACAAACCTAGTAGAAACATTAAGAAAATTAACTAGAAAGGAAGCGGAATGGAATTGGAATTCAGAAGCTGCAAGAGCCTTAGAAGAGTTGAAAATTACTTTAACATCAGAACCATGCTAAGTATATTACGATCCTGAATTAGAAATTTACCTAATTACAGATGCAAGTCCTATTGGTATTGGTGGTATACTTCAACAGAAACAAAAAGATGGTACAATGAAACCTATAGCATACGCCAGTAGATCGTTATCAGAGGTAGAAAGAAGATATTCGCAGATCGAAAAAGAAGCCCGTGGTTGTGTCTGGTCTGTAAAACATTTTAATGTTTACTTATGGGGAAGAAAATTCACATTATTGACAGATCATAAACCATTAATTTATATGTTCAAGTCAACATCTTCAATATTATTACCGCCGAGAATACAAAGATTAAGCTGGAGATTGTTGCCATATGAATTTAGTGGAAAGAATAATTCAGCAGAAACGTGTAGTTTATTCAGATTACCATTGTCGGATAAAGTAGAAGAATCTCAAAGTTTACCAGAAGATTACATTAGGAAGATTTTACAAGTAACTGAAAAGTATTGACAAAAGTTTTAGAAAGGATTAGAAATACAGAATGGTTAAAAAATGAATCTAAAGAACTTTCTCCTTATTTTAGTATAAAGAATGAACTATCAGAATGTGATGATTTATTGTTGAGAGGACATAGAATTATTATTCCAATGTCATTGCAGAAGAAGATTTTAAAGTTGGCGCATGATAATCATCAACGAATAGTAAGAACAAAGCAATTCCTGAGAGAGAAATTCTATTTGTGTCATATGGATGAACAAGTAGAAAATTTGATCAAAAACAGTGAAATTTGTGTTCAAAATAAACCGTTGATGAACGATACACCATTAACACCTGTTGAAATTCCAAAGAAACCTTGGTCAAAAGTAGGAGTAGATTTAGTTGGTCCAATTGAAGGAAGTTATTACATATTCACATTAATAGATTATTATTCATCATTTCCAGAAGCTGCCATAATAAAGGACATTTCATCAAAGAAATTAATTCAATGTTTAGAACAAATATTTACTAAATTTGGATATGTTGATTGTTTAGTAAGTGATAATGGAAAATCATTTGTGAGTGAAGAATTTGAACAGTATTTAAAATCTTGTGACATAAAACGTGTGAAATCTTCACCGTATTTTCCAAAATCAAATGGGAAAATTGAACGTTTTCATAGATACCTGAAGACAGACCTAAGATCAGCAGAATGTGAAAGGAAAGATTGAAAAGCAGAACTTCATAAAATATTGTTTGCATATAGATCATTTCCTACCAGCAGCAAAATTATTATCAAGAGACATTTTAAAAACTAAAATTCCAAGTTTGAAAGAGGATGTTATTGATAAAATGAAAGTGTTAAAACATCATGAAGATTATCAAAAGAAAATGAAAGATTACACTGATAAACGTAGAAATGCGACATCACATAATTTTTTAAATTGGTGATATAGTGTATATGGCGAACTTAAATCCAAGTAAATTACAATCAAACTTTAATAGTATAAAATATGTTATTTTGAAATTTATTGCTAATGAAACTGTTGAAATAGTGAATACAGAAACTAGAGTTAAATATACTATTCAAAAAAAGTAGGGGATATTTGATTTTTAAGTGTTATTAAAGTCACCTAATGAAACTGACGAAGAAACAAATGACAAAATGAAATGAAGTTCACATTCATCGATTTATTCCAAATGATCGTTAGACTAAGTAAGGCACAGACTGACCATTATAAGGGTAAAATGATACCCGGGGTCAAACAGCAAAGTTACCACAGCATCACAACCAAGTCAGTAACGGGTAAATCCTCCTCTGTTTGCCAAACAAGCATTGATCCGACGTGGCATACTCCTAATGAGACGTCTAAGGTCATTTTGGTCCAGATTGTCCCATTCCTGTTGCAACGCAGCAGCAAGTTCTTGGACATTGGCAGGACGTTGTTGACGTTGACGTAACCTCTGTCCAAGCATGTCCCAGACATGCTCGATGGGGGAGAGGTCGGGACTCAGTGCTGGCCAAGGTAATGTGGTGATGTTCTGTTGTTAGAGGTAACCTGTAACGATCCTGGCCCTGTGACATCTTGCGTTGTCATCCTGGAAGATGAAACGGCGGCCATGACGTGGTGCGAACGGCACAACATGGACTGCCAAGATGTTGTCCCGGTAGTACTGGCCTGTAACACGCCCTGCAACAACATGTAAAGCCGTTCTTCCAGCAACAGTGATGCCTCCCCACACCATAACAGAACCACCCCCAAATCGATCATGTCTGATGACGTTAACGTCTTGGAAGCGCTCGTTTCGACGACGCCACACCCTCCTACGTCTGTCCAAAAAATCAACAGTGAACCTTGACTCATCTGAAAACATCACATTGTTCCAGCGTCGATTATCCCAGTGTTGACGATCCCTACACCAACGACGTCTTGCCTGAATGTGATGATCTCTCAAACAAGGGATCACGCGAGGACGTCGGGCGCGAAGGTGACCCCTATGCAGTCGATTCCGAATCGTCTGGCCACTCACTCTCACACCAGTGTCTGTTTGAAGACGAGCGCTGATCTGATTTGCTGTGATGACACGATTTCTCAAGGCCAAGGTACGGATAAATCGATCCTGGGCTTGAGTTGTCGACCTTGGTCGACCTGAGCGTGGTCTGTCCTGTACAGATTGTGTATCACGGTATCTGGACCATAGCCTGCTTATGACAGACTGAGAAACATTCATCGTCCGCGCCACAACCGCCTGTGTTGTGCCGATCTGTAGCATGCCAAGGGCACGTAACCTTTCATTTTGGTAAGCCGACGCATATCAAAATTTGTTTTCTGGTCACTAAAACAATTAAACTGATGTTTCCACCCTGGAATTCAATGCCACAATGACTGTAACATTCAAAGTCAGAGTCGTGCAAATCTTGGGTTGGACCCCCATGATGATCCCAAGCATCACCTGCATTCCATGCGGTAGCTATTGGTGCCTTTGGGCGTCACATGTAACTGGAAATGTTTCTTCTGTTAGGTTCTATAGTGACTTTTTTCGTAGTCATTTGCATATTTTAGTATTATGCCCCCAAAATCAAATATCCCCTACTTTTTTTGAATAGTATATATTAGAAATGTAAAGTTTTTAAGACAAGTACCTATTCAAAATAATGACATTTTATTAGATAGACCAGAACCTAAAGAAAAAGTTACAGCATCAAAGAATAAAGATTCATTTAATGGGAGAAAATCTAAAAAAGTGAGGAAAAGTAATAGAGATAATAATTTTGTGTATAATTAACTGTTGATTGAAACATTCCAGTAAAAAGAAGTTTATTTAAAAGAACATTAAATTTATATTTTCAAAGTATGAAAATTCAAGATTATTTTAAATACATTTATTATGTGTATTGTTAAAACTTTTTTTAAAGATAAAGTTTTAATTTAAATTAAGGAGGATTGTAGGATTGTCAAATCATAATGTTGTTATTGATATAAGGGAGATAACTACTGTAAACAAAAGAAGGCAGACCACCATTAATTTCCTCATTGACTTCAATGTTAATTCTGGCCTCTTTGCCCACCTTCAACTTTTCCCCAAATTTTCGTTGAGCTGAATGCTTTTCACCACAGACAGAGGAACAAATGGTCATGTCTTTGCACTAAAAGTTGTATGAGGTTGACCACCAAAATTTTGAGATACACAAACTTGAAGAAGCATACTAAAAACATGTAACTAGTTGCCGTACATATCGCCGTAGCCAACCTAATAACCCCGTTATCCTTCCGCCTCAAAATCATGAATATTTACCAAAATCTGGCAGAAAATGTTAATTCAAACCCTCTTCGTCCATTCTAGACCAAAAGATCAACAAAAATGGGCATGCAGAAGGGGAGAAAGGAGACACAGAGAGAATTGCTATAAATAGACGAACTACAATTTGTGGGTACCGAGATGGTGAATTTAATGGTGGTCTGCCTCCAAAAGAAAGGAGTTATCCTAAGAAAAGATGGAGACAGGTACGCATGAAACCAGAATGTAGAAGACAATTAAGAATAAATAAACAAGTAACAATTGTATCTTAGTTCAACGATTCTCAAACTAACGCACGACACAACACAGGACATCTCCCATTCCTTCTTGACTCGCGTCTACGTTTAACACAAATGGTTTTTCAAAATCCGGATACATCATAATGGGGGGCTGAACAACACATTCCACCAAACTATCAGTTGCGATGAGGGTGCTTAACCTTTTCTCATCGACTTTACTTTTGGATTTTACATTTGTTTTGGTTTAACTTTAGGGCTCTTTAATAAATAATAAACCTTCTTTGCTTTTCTTGAAAAAATTGCAATATATCTTCTGTAGAAACCTAACACCTTTCTCAAATCTCCAACAGTCATTGGTCTCACCTATTTCAGCTTTAAAACTGCCTCTTTGTCTTTCGGATCCATAGTGTCTTGTGTCACTAAGTGTCCCAAATACCGAACTTCGTTCTTGAACAGGATACATTTGGACGGTTTTAACTTGACTCCTTTGGCTCTTTGTCTAGAAAATACTTGTTTAAGATGAAGAAGATGTTCTTCAAAACTCTAACTGTACGCCAATACATCATCTAAGTACGGTAGGCAAAATTCATCTCGAATTCCTTCGAGGCAATCATTCATAAAACGTTGAAAGCATCCAGGTGCTCCAGTGAGACCCATGGGAATTCTCTTCCATTCGTACTGGCCCCAAGAAGTGACAAAAGAAGAAAGATGTTGACATTCCTCAGCCATAAATCCTTGATGATAAGCATTGCCTTGGTCAAGCAGTGAAAACCAGTGACTGCCCGCTAGTCCATTTAAATCATCTTCTATCCTAGGAATAGGGTGTTGATCTTGTATGGTTTTCAAGTTCAGCTTCCGGTAATCACAACATAGGCGAAGACTACCATCTGGTTTCCTCACGCAGATAATATAACTGGAATAAGCTGGTGTAGACTTCTTGATACATCCTTTAACAATCAAGTCTTGGATGTATTCCTTTATGTCATTATGTAAAGGTTTTGGTACCGAGATGTAAAATTTCTGTATATGTTGATCATCTTTCAACTGAATCTTCATCTGTAATTCCGGAACACATCCAATGTCATCAGAGTCTCTGGAGAAAACAGTACATTCATCTCTCAATAACTTTCTGGCTGTATTTCTTTGTTCCTCATTAAGGTAAGTGTCTCCCAAATCCACTTCTGGATGCCATTTATCACCTTCTGTAGAAACTCTGTTTATCTGGGCTGTCTTTCGTTCATTAGTTGAATTCTTAAGGTGCTTCCCTTGGATTCCAATATGCACCACCGAAGAAAAATTACCCCTACTCCCGTCCTTTTTTCAAGATCGATTCTCGTTCTGGCAAATTCATAACCACTATCTTCACTGTACACCCCTTTCCACCAATCCATCTTTAACATCTTGTTCGCCTTGAAGTTTAAGAACAGCATTAATTACCTTGGTACTCATCCTGGGTACCCGAACATTTACTCGTCCAATTCATACAGACCCTAGAATCCTTAGGGGTTCCACTGTACCGACAATCTCAGCAATTGATGCAACCCTTTCTTCATCTACTTTTGGTATTAAATCTTAGAGAATTTTCTCCTTCAGATTTTCAGCCGTTTCTTGCAAGATTGTATTACATTAAATCCAATTATCGGGCTCCCTACCACGCTTGGAACTAAAAATGGCACTAGAAACTTCTTTTCCGTGTAGGGCAATCCATCAAATGGTATCAAGGTTTCATTAGCAGCATACATCTCCACTTTCCCTTCGACTAGGCTATCCAATAGCTGAATGTTCACACCAGAAAAACGCTTAATTAACCATGACCTACTGATAAGGGAACCATGTGCTTATGTATCACATAACAGCATACTATGTTTACCATTGACTGTGCAGTTGACGTTACAAATATACCAATTAGTTTTGAAATTTTAGTACCATTGATACTATAAACAGGCCCTTCTAGTTCCTTATTTACTGGGGGTTTTGTATTTGCGACCACTGTCTGTCCTCCACCATCAGTGATCTGTCTATGTTTCCCTGGTTATGTGGAACTGGTTTATCCTTGCATTGAAATGTTTTATGACCTTCCTTGGCACATTGCCAACAATGCGTACAAACGTGGTTAAATTCTGGTCCTCACACCATCTACATTTTCTGGGATTTCTATTGGGGTCCTTTCTTTCTTTCACCAGTTGCTGTATCTCGGATATATCCACTTTCAATTTATTAACTTCAGCTGTCAAACATCCATCTTTAGGTTTCTTCTCCGCCTTCTCGGACTCCACAACCTCTATTGAGGCAGCCTTTGCTTTTGCTTACTCGACCCAGTTTATTTTTTCTTTAATTTTCTCTAGCCATAATTTTGTTCATCTCATCAATCAATGTTTCATCAGAGACTTTGCTGTCTAGAAAAGAATTAGTTTCCCGTCTGACATTATAATCCACCAATTCTTTATAAATAGTTCTAAGGAATAAGGTTTGTACTAATTCTGGGTTGTAGACAGTCTCGGTGCCTTCTTTACATGAAATGTTAATACGACTCCTAAGATCCATGGTTCTGATTAAGAATTCCGGGGGTCTTCTTTAGAACCTTGTGTAGCTGCTCCTAATTCGTTATGTAACTCAGTAGCTGTCTTTTTTCTGTAGTGTGCCCTTAATATCGTTTAACTTCCTGTAGCTTCTACTCTCCAAGTAATTACAAAGACTAGATGCGGACGGAGTTGCTCAAATAATGGCTTGAATGATTTCTGATTCTGTGTAACCCCTTTCTATGGCGTTAGTTAACTGTCGTGTCAAACTGGTTAGGGCCGGCGGAAGCAATTCTTGATTTTGGAGTGGGGGGCTACCATCCTGGGACTTTACGCGAGGGTCAGAGGGGCTTTCTGGGCGATTTCTGGTTAATAAAATTACTCAGCAATGAAGTGAAATTTTATTTTTCTAAATCCCTTACCATGCAAACACAGTCCATGGGGGTTTTGTTCGATGCTAAACTTGATAATTATATGCATAATAATACCAAGGTTGTGGACACTCTAGAGGTCTCAATTTTATACGATTTTGATGGAACTGACAATGTATGTTTATAACCGAAAGATCTCGACATTTTTAGCTTGTGGACCCTCGAGACCTGACAGTTGATTGTCAAAACCGTTCAAATATATCACCGTTACACCATATTTACGGCCGAGTTCAATTTTCGCGAAAATCGGACCGAAACTGCCCGACAAAATGACCACTACGCTTAAAAGCATGTAATACCCAGGTTGTGGGCCATCCAGAGTTTCGAATTTTTATCCAATTTTGATATATCCTAAAGGTCTGGGTTCCTTTCGATATTGGCGCGTATTGGACCGTAACGTTTTGGATTATGACCCCTGATTGTACGAAATATCACGTGGTTAGCTTGTGGACCCTCTAGAGGTCACTAGTTTTATCTTATTTTCAAAACCGTTCAAATATATCACCGTTACATCATAATTATGGTTGAGTCCGAACTTCCTGAAAATCAGACCGAAACTTTCAGTCAAATGGCTACTCCTCTTTACGCAAATAATATAAAAGCATGTAATTCCATGATTGTGGGCCATCTAGAGGTCAAACTTTTTATTCGATTTAGATGAACTTAAAACGAGTATCACAAGCTCTTGGGTGAGTTTAATTGTGAAATATGAATGAAGTTTGTAGACTTTCTTCAGGCGATAATTTTTGTCCGAATCATGAGATGAAACTTAAACTATGTGTTAAAGGATCAAAAATTCTTTGACGAGCTTGACTTTGGTACGCATCAGACCTTAATTTCTAGAGCTATAGCCCCTGCTTGTTACGCAAAATGTGAAATATGTATGAATGTTTAGGCCCTCCAGAGGGGCTACAATTGTTTCCCATTCTGATGAAACTTAACAAATAATATGTTAAGATTCAAAAGATCTTGAATGAGAGGATGAGCCCTATTGTTTCTACGTCTTGCCCATACATTTCTTGAAATATGTTGGCGTATTTTGCATGACAACCGCGTGTTTTGACTGGTCATAACTGATAGCAGTGAATTATTTGATGGATAAGGGACACAAGGAGAGAGTGTGAGAAAAACTCTATCCCGTCGTTTTTTATTACATAATCTGTCATAGATACAACGGAAGTGAGATGGGGTTGGAATAAAGATCGAATGTTCAGTTAACTAATCGTGACCTTCGCAACCGGGAGTCTCTTTGCCAAGGGATCAGTACAGGGCATAACATGGTTTTCTTCTGAAAGTCTACGTTCTAGAAGTCTCATTCATTTCTATGTTAAAATCTATGGTATGGATGTATAGAATAGAGACGACATTAATGCAGATGATGTTTATTCTTAGACATAACATTTATACATGTTGGAGCCATCATATTATATCCATTACGTCACAGCCGGAATACAGTCACTAATAATAATTGTAGTGACCTCCCTTACATCATTATATAATAACAATACATCAAGACACCACATTTCCCCTCTCCTGAAGAAATGCTTTCTTTCCGACATGACAATAAGATAGTGTACTATCTATTTCTTATGAACAACATAATCCTTAAACCAAACAGGGTTTGATATTACTCTTGTACTTGATCTAACTCTTGATGGATTATTAACAATTGAATCGTTTGGAACATTGCGTGGAACAAATGGTACATTATTCGGATTAACATTATTTCTATTAATAGCATTATTAGGTGGATCTAAATACACATCAACACCATTTCCCCCCTCTGTTTCAAAATAATTTCCATAGAAAGGTGAAATATATTTAACATTCCATCTCTGACCATTATCTAAAATATATGTGTAAGAAACAATCCTAGATCGAATACGAACTGGATCTGTATATTTAGAATGACCTTTTGGAACATACCAAGGTTTCTTAATGCGAACAATGTCACCTATTTTGAAACCTCTTGAAGGAACACCTTTACGTTTATCAGTGTAAGCCTTTCTTAGGTTTTGCTTATGCCTAGCTCTATCATTAATTTCATAATCAGACAAAGGAGTAGGAGGTTGTGTAAGAAATGGAATATCTAATAAAGTTCTCATATGTCAACCATGTAATACAAGAGATGTAGATTCACCAGTAGTACAGTGACGACTGGAACGATAGGTACCCAAGAATTCTGTAACAGCAATGCTAACATCCTTATGTTCAAAACGAGCTGCCTGAATAACGTCAGACAGAATTCGATTAAAGCGTTCAATTTCAGAATTTCCCTTCCGGATAATAAACGGAAGAAAAACAGTGAATAATACATCTCTTTTTTATGAATTCTTTAAATTCGTGGGAGGTAAACTGAGGACCATTGTCTGTAACAATTTCGTCAGGATAATCTTCACGACTAAAATTACGAATAAGAAAATCAATAGTATTAGATTTAGTGATATTAGAAGTAAAAGCTAATTCGGGCCACTTACTACGATAGTCAATTAATGCAATAACAAACCGTTCATGAGCAGGCGCGGAATAATAAGGTCCAACGAAATCTAAACCAAGTTTAGACCATGGTTTCTCTGAAATGTGTACCGGTATCATTGGCGAAGAACGCGTTTTAGCGGACTTATCATTAAATTGGCAAGTTTGACAACTTTTGATAGTTTCTTGGACATGAATATCCATTTTAGGCCACCAATACAAATTGCGGAGTCTTCGTTTGGTTTTAACAATTCCTTGGTGATCGGTATGCGCTAAATGAACCAAGCGATTTTGAAGATCATCAGGAACGACAACACGTGTACCACCAAATACTAATTTATTATGAACCGACATTCATCTCGAATTCGAAAATAAGGACGCGTTTTACTTTCGCAATCATTCGCGGCATGCGGTCAACCATTGTGAATATATGACATTAGTTGTGTACAAGTAACATCATCACAAGTAGCTTGAATGATTTCGTCCGATTTTATAACGGTATCAATATCTGTAAGTTGGATTTGACAAACTACGTCACAATCTTCAATAATTGCGGGTGTAGTAGTAGGAAGCGGTAATCGACTCAAGGCGTCGGCAACTTTATTTTGTGAACCCGGTTTGAATACGCATTGGTTTATGACCATGCCCCATTGTCGTCAACAAGGTAGTAAGCGCGCTATGGTCAGTACGCAAAACAAATTTTCTACCCCAAAGCTAGGTATGCCACTTTTCGACGGCCCATACGCAGGCTAATGCTTCACGTTAACCGACAAAATAATTTCTCTCGGCGGAAGTTAGACTACGTGACGCGCAAGCGACTAAATACTCTGAAGTATGCCTGTACTGTGTTAGTACAGCACCTAAACCATAGGCACTAGCGTCAGTTGTAACGACGACTGGAAGTAATGGATTAAATAAGGCTTGGGCTCGAAATGATCTGATTTTTGACATCTGTAAATGCACGATTAGCTTCGGTAGTCCCAAGTAAATTTATCAAGTTGCATAACTGCGCGTACTGGTTGAATGACCATGGCGAAATTGTTTACAAATTTGGAATAATATCCGGCTAAACCGAGAAATGAACGGCATTGTTCGGATGAAGTAGGAACCGGTGCGTCGTGAATGGCTTGAACAAGTTCAGGATTAGGACGAATACCCTGGGCATCAATGACGTATCCAAGAACATGTAATTTAGATACGTTAAATTGGCATTTATTGTTTAACGTAATTCCTGAATTTCGGAACTTATTCAAAACTTTGCGGAGATTAGTATCATGTTCGGCTTGTGTAAAATCAATGACATCGTTTTCTGAAAATAAGCTGGCGCGGACGCCAAACCAAAACATACTCGTTTGAAACGAAATAAACCGTCATGCGTTTATAAAGGCGGTTAAATCACGACTATTTTCATGTAAACTTAACTGGTGATAGGCACTTTTAAGATCAATGCGAGAAAACACTTTATCACCATGTATCTCGCTTATGATTTCGTCAATGTTGGGAAGTGGATGCTATTGACAACGATAGATTCGTTTGGTTTCCGTAGGTCAACACAAACGCGAATGTCACCTGATTTACGATAGCCGACTACAATGGGCGAAATCCATTCAGATGCGTCGATACGTTCAAAAATTCACGAATACGTTGCGAAACGACTTCACGAACAGCAAATGGCAAGCGACGTAACTTTTGCTAAACAGGTTTAAAATCAGGTTTAACTTTAACCTTATGTACAAAATCTTTAACATTTGGATCAGTAGATGTATAATTTTCAAAAACATTACAATTTTCAACCACGTTACACTTATCTTCAATAGGAATAACATCTGTTATAACTGTACTCATGTCAATAACAGTATTTGGACTCCTAGAAGACTGGGTAGTACAATTACATGTTAACGTAGAACCAAAAATATTAATACCTAAGGCTTGGATAATATCTTTACCTAGCAAATTTTATCATTTTCGACAATATAAAATACACATTTTACTATTATATTCTATAAATGTGCGAAAAAAAACAAGAATTTTAATGTAATCTGAAGTGTAACTTCTAATAGAGGTTGCAGCACAAGATTCAATAGATTGTCTAATTTAAGACTTGTTAAACGTATCCAAATTCATTATGGAAACATCGGAAGCAGTGTCTACGGTCATTTGATGAGGAATTGAGTTGATAAATACTGTACACTCAACATTGCGTTTCTCTGAGCTGTTGGAATCAGTAGACAGAACCGGAATTCCATCTTCAGTAGTAGATGAAACGGTAGGGTCATCAATCTGTATCAGGTTAACACGGGGATGTTTACATACGTTGGCGTAATGTCCTTTTCGATCACACCTTTGACAAGTAGCAGTATAGCCTTGACACTTTGGGTAATTTGCAAGGTGTTGTGGGGAACCACAGCGATAACAAAACGTACTGAAAGATTCCGATTTACTATGTGGAGTGTACTGGACAGGAGCAGATGGAAGCTGACTAGATTTATGTTGAAATTCCTATCTCTCTTGGCACAATTTGGTTGGAAGGATGGTGGAGTGTATTGTTAAGTTTAACGATTAAAAGATTTAGCTTCACGCACCGCCGTCTCAACTTGTGTAGCTAGTTCTATCGCCCTTGAAGCCGAACATCAAATTCCATGAGAAGTCGTTCATGTATACGGGAGGAATTTGTTTTCTCCACTAACTGTTTTCGTATGTTTTCATCACACTGTGCACCAAATAAGCAATTGGATGAAAGGTCACGAAGTGTAGCAACATATGCAAGAACGGACTCACCGGGCAGTTGAGCTCGGTTTCGGAAACGATAACGTTCAGCTACAATGTTGATTCTAGGTCGGAAATAATGACGTAAATTTGTTGAGGCTATGTATGTAGATTCGACGTCTGCTTTATAACTTTCATGATCGCCTGGAAAATCTGGCAAGGTGTAAAATATTCTCTGAGCTTCGGCACCAATAGAATGTGATAAAATTGCTTGCTTACGTTCAGAATTTAGGGTATCGGATCCGGAGGCTACCATGTAATTTGAAAACAATCTTTCCCACTGTACCCAAGGCATAACCCAATTGCCGGGACTGGCATGAAAAGCTTGAGGCTGTGGAATCGATGAAAATTGGGCTGGAATTGCCGCTGGAATGGGAAAATTTTCATTCTCAGCCATTAAGTTGCTTATTCAGTTTACCTCGTCGCCAAACATGGTATGGACATTAATGCAGATGATGTTTATTCTTAGACATAACATTCATACATGTTGGAGCCATCATACTATATCCATTACGTCACAGCATTATATAACAAGCCAACAGTGAGGCTGATGTCCCCCGCCGAATAACCAAAATAAATAGATGACACACATTAATTAATCGCACATTAAACTATATACACTAAGTTTCATCACTCTCTATCATATAGAATCAAGATTATCTTGTCCCAAAGCATTGCCCAATGAAATTGATTAGCTCTGCTTAGCTTCAGCTTGAAGGCATTCACCTAATAGACACCTATGCCAAGTGTGAACATTAGAATGAGAGTTGCTGTGTTCCAAAGTCTCGACCAATCAAATTGCATATCGCTCTGCTTAACCTGAGCAGAAAATGCTCATTATCAAACTTAGTCAAGGTATTAGAACTAAAGTTATCGTGTCCAAAAGCATCAACCAATCAAATTGCTTATCTCTGCTTACCCTTAGCAGAAAATTCGCATCTTCGAACTCCATCAAGGCATTGACCTAATAAACACATACACCAAGTCAATCTGGTTAAAACACAGATCCTATTTCGTTTCGTTTTTATAGTTCAAAATTTCGTTTTACTTGTCTTTACTACACTTGGATCTGGAAGAGTTGTTATTTAACTCGTGTTCTGAATGGTGTCAGGGATAAACCAATGAAACAGTCTGTAACGGCGAGCTTTAGGCATGTTTTTCACGAAACTGTGGGTAATCCGCTAGTAACATCAATGCTGATTGGTTAATCAAATGTCTGACGTCAAAAGGGTCATAAGTCGGTCTTTTGACCCCTGACGTGACCTATCGCTATAACTTGTCAGATCTTCATGTAGTGTAGGCCATCGAAAGTATAAAAAAACGAAACGAAATATAGTATTTTAATCAGATTGACACCAAGTTTGAAGATTCAAGCTCAATTAGAAGGAGAGTTATTGTGTTCCAAGTTCTCGACTAATCAAATTGCTTATCGTTCTGCTTACCCTGAGCAGAAAATGCTCATTATCGAACTTAGTCAAGGTATTGATGTAATGAAACTATACACCAAGTTTCATCACTCTCACTTAATTAGAACTAAAGTTATCGTGTCCCAAAGCATTAACCAATCAAATTGCTTATCCCTTCTTACCCTAAGCCGAAAATGCTCATCTTCGAACTCCATCAAGGCACTGACCTAATAAAAACCAACACCAAGTTTGAACATTGTAGCCCAATTAAAAAGAGAGTTATTGTGTCCCAAAAAGTGTGACGGACAGACAGACGGACAGCAACCAATCACATTGCTTATCGCTGCTTACCCTAAGCCGAAAATGCTCATCTTCGAACTCCATCAAGGCATTTCCCTAATAACCACCTACACCAAGTTTGAATATTGTAGCTCAATTAGAAAGAGAGTTATTGTGTCCCAAATGTGTGACGGACAGACAGACAGACGGACGAACCCATTTTAATAGTCCCCTGCTTTCTTCGAAAGGCGGGGGACAATAACAATACATCAAGACACCACAAAATCAGACCTCGTTGTATCTAACGGTATACTTACTTGCGTGCAATAACCTGGAGAAAGGAGTACTTGCGGCCTGCTGGTATATGTGATGCCTTGTTTATAGTCTACCAAACCAGTAATCTAGAAATCCTCCTATATTTCTTGTCCATTGTCTCCATTGTTTTGTCCGTATTACTCAGTTTATTGGTTTTCACTTCGGTATCTGTTCCTAGAGACCCCTTACTATTTCCAGTTTCCCGAGTTCCATAACCATTTTCAGTTTCATGAGTTCCAGTCTCCTCTAGTGCTATCATAACCGATCTTAATTAATACCGCAGTTCCAGTCATCGACAATTTGTATATGAGTTTTCCATGTTTAAGTTCTTTAAGTGGTTTAACTGTGGCCACGTGATGCCCATTAAGAATTTCCATCAAAGTATTTTTATCCAAAATAAATACTTTTCCCCTAACTTAATACTTTTCATAAGTCTCCATCTTCTTAATGAAACTGTCCCTTGAAATTGTCAAATATCACGCATCTACAAATCGTGGCCAACTACCACTCCAAATTGCATCTAAAATTGTCTACTGCTGTTAACCACCCACAGTGATTCATCATAGCTGACTATTTCTATCTTCTCACGTAACTACGTCTATTTAGTGCTGTTGGCTCTCTATACGGAGCACCATCTTGAACCAGCATCTTTAATTTAGCTCTCTGCAACTTCACAATACATACCAATCATCAACTTCTCTTTTCTCGGCCGATGCACCAGCAGTAACCTGCAGAAGAGAATAATGTAAGAGTTTTCAAATTATGTAATCTTTAATAAAATGGCGTCAAGAAGAATTTTCATTTACAGTAACATTACAATAAAAACAGATTTGAAACAAAACTTTCTTTATATGGGCGCTAATGATTTAGATTGCAATTCTAAAATCTATGCAACATCGGTTCTTCTCTAGTTTGATTCAAAAGAATGCCTAGAATCTTATTTCCAATAATTTTAACATGAAGACGCCCACGCCCATCAACGTGTACCGAGGCGGAGTCTTGCGGCAAAAGGGTGCGGGGTGTTTACAAGGGCTACTGAACATGGCAAAACCCTTTCTGCAAGCCGGAAAGAACGCATTAAAGTTCAATTTCTTGAACGTGAACAAAGAGACTTTTGGGGAATTGGCAAAAGCAGCCCTCGGTGTGGTGTCGGGAAATCAAGGTGTGGGGCAGAGTTTGAAGAATGTGTTCCAGCGCAACATAAAACCGCGTCTCCGACAAACTTTAGCTGATGTCATCTCATGCTCTACCAAACCACCCAAAACCAACGCCGACAAACACTAGCCA
Organism: Patella vulgata; assembly: GCF_932274485.2. NCBI lineage: Eukaryota > Metazoa > Mollusca > Gastropoda > Patellidae > Patella > Patella vulgata. The sequence goes on along the minus strand of NC_065879.2, from coordinate 60,169,197 downwards.
ATGGCATGTCATCCTCCACCAGACCGCCCAAAGCCAAAAATTCTATAAAAAGGAAAGGAAAATCCCCTGGTGCCATTTCACGAGCCAAATGTCTTCGATCATGGATTCAGCAATGCGTAACAATTCCTGTCCTTGTGGTCGAGATGAACTGCAACAATTGTTCCAAGTGCCCGACACCCACACGGTCATTACCAGAGTGACCAAAGTACGTAAATACTCCATCACACCCAGTCTTAACTACGTTTGACCGATTTAACTCAAATGGAGTTAACGGATAGAAAGTCTGTCACTCGAAGCTCCGTTAACTTTAACATGTCGTTAACTTGCCATTATATTTAACGAAGGTGTTCGGCTCCGTTATCTGTTTAACGATGACATTAGTTGGCTATCAGTCGAAGTATACCCAAGTAGAAGAAAATGTCATAGATTACCAGTACAAATTTATGCTAAACTTTCTATAGGAAAATACTAGAGTATTCTATAGATATTTTGATAGTGTTTTCTGTAGGAAATTCTTGTGTTATTAATCAAGTTTTGTGAATAGACTGCACATTTGTCCGACTTTATTCAGTTTCTTGTTAATACTAACTTCTATGAAGTTGTTATACATGTACATTGAATTTAAAAATTTAAAATTCAGCCAATGACCAAACAGTCTTCTTTTGGATTAACTTTAATCAGTCCGTTAGCTAACGGATAACGAAATTGACTTTCCAGCAACATAAATTTAATACGATGTCAAAATACGGGTCATGATACGAAATTCCAGATATCATGTTATATATTAGCAGTGAAAGAATAAGACATGAGACAGGGGGGGGGGGGGTACAATCCACTTAACACAAACTAGGTCGTTTCAGAACTAACATGTACCATACAACTTTATTTCAATAATTTGCTAGCCCATAGCGGTCTTTAACAGTAGAAGAAAACTGAAGGACCCGGAGAAAAGCCCACATGGTTGGGGTTGAAACCACGCCACTTGACTCAATAACAAACCTTTCTAAAGGGCTGTTAGACCATTTGGTCCCCACCCTCAAACATGGAAGAAGTATGTAAACACAATAGAGATCAGATTTCTTGAAGGCAAAAAAGGAATCGTTATCAAATTTGGTCAACATCCAAGTTTTTCATTTAGATAATCTGCTATCAATGACTATGTTTTGTTTTTGAGACAGCTTCTGTCTTAAAATAATAATATTTTCATCTTTCATTCAGGTGTCTAAGCATGGGAACTGTTCAGTTCTTGAAGATGAAGAGGCAAGACTGCTTCGATGTGCTTTAGATGGTTATGTGCCACCTGTCACAGAACACAATGAGGGCAATGATGAATTAAGTCTATCTGCTGGTAACTTGGCTGCGATAGATCATACATATGATACAAGAAGGATGGAGCCTCTTGTAGAAAATGTTGTAGTTTATATAGCAGATGAACAGATTTAACTGTTTTGGTTAACCTTTGGGATAGATTTTGTACAATTAATATTTATTCATTACTTATGTAAATCACAATGACAAAAGGGTTTTAATGGTCACTATTATAATATTATGGATCTAAAAATCAAGACCCCTTCCTGTATGTGTTCAACACTAAAATAATGTTGTTCCCGGCTTTATTTCAGGTTGGGTAATACGGAAATTGCTTCACCAGGTTAAATGTATAGATTGCAAAGCAATGTTGGCAACAGAAAAACCTTCCCAGGCTTTCATCCCATCATATTGTTTAATTTTAAATAAACAAAAAGGTGTATTTATCCTTCCTTCAGATGGAACCATTCAAGTGTTACTATGTGCAGAAAAGTATATTAGAAGATTTTCACACAATTGTGACTTGTCAAATTACAAAAATCATATGACTTTATTAAGAATTCAAACACGTGTAATGTTTTTGGAGAGGCACAGCATGAAAAGGAAACTCAAGAGGGAATTAACAATCTTATCTTTCTCTCATCAGATCTTTAGTTACTGTCTTTTTTAATTTACGTATTCATCATCTAGTGAAATCCCAGAACATAAAAGTCAAGGGAAACAGTATTAGACATAAAATGACTAAAACAATTATTTTTAAAGGGCAGTGAATGTCTTATGACCTAACTAGGTATGGAGTTATGGCAGGTCTTTCTTTAGGCCTGAAATGTGATCTAAATTATGGATTAGACATGAATTAACTTATCCAGACCATAATCAACTCTTGATGTAATCGCTAGTCTGCGATATTTACTGGATTAGAACCCGGTCGGCTGCTGCTGATTAAATCATAACATGGATGAGACTATCGTGTTTAAATGCGTATTTTCATAAACTTATTATGCATATGGGTGCTTATATGAAAGGTCCATAAAATACGATTTTGTGTGAAATAGGCGTCATGAATACAATGCAACCTAGGAGGCTTATGAAATTTTACAGTCTAGTAGTTTATTTTTTTTTGAAGAGTATATAATTTGTGTTGCATTTTAAGCTCCCTATGAACGCATAACTAGTATTATCAATGAGTCGGTCAAACTTAACGTTGTTTTAAAATTAAGTTAAAAGACCATAAAGATGATATACGCCTTTCACAGTCAGTGAAAATTTTAACTCACAGGCCATTCTTTTAGATGATAAATTTATATACGTATTATTTAATCAATTCTGTATTTACAGCTTCGTAAATTGGACTTTTTATGTGCCAAGGATGTTGGCCAGGGTTATACAAATATGTTATAATTAGAGGCGAGGTCCAATCAAAACATTGTAGTTCTGCTGCTGTTCCCCTTTCAACATTTGCTAAAAAAAAAGAAGAAATGTAATCATAATTTAACAATATCATATTTGAAATAACTTTAGAAAAAAGGCGAGTAGGAGATTTTATTTATCAGTCAATCCTTTCGTGCATATAATTCTGTGCTATAGATTTCACTTTTACTGAACCTGATTACATTAGGGCGTAGTGATACATCATTTTTTGACAGCAATTCAACAATTGCAAAGTCCTTTATATTGACCCACTGTTTCCATCAATGTCAATTAAATAAAAATAGTTTCTTTTTAATAAAAAAAAGAAGTTACTTTTAATTAAATATGAATTGTTCTTTAAAAATAAAAAAAAGTAGTTCCTTTTTAATTGACCAATCAAATTCATGCAAGGAGATATCGCAGTAGATTATGAAATGTATCAAACAAGCGATATCTACTGTAGCATGTGTTTTTGTGTGATAAAATCCCTACTTCGCATCATAGGGCGTAAACTTTCAACTATGGTTGTCGACGGATTAAATTTTAACAATATCATATTTGAAATAACGTTAGGCTCAAAAATCGCGCTACTCATCATAGGGCCTAAACTTAAAGCTTTGGTTGTCGACGCATGTTATAAATATTGCCACCTTTAAGAAAACATGCTATTCAACGGTTTGTTGGGATATAAGATATATTTAGTTCAGAAAGAATTCGACTTTCCTGTAAAACAAGAACCGAAAAATGAGAAACCGAAACAACACATTGAGTAGAGAGAGAGAAGTGTGGTTTAACGTCCACTTGACACAAACTAGGTCATTTCGGGACTAACATATGGTTTAATTTTATTTCAATAATTTGCTTGCGGGTAGGGGTCTTTAGCAGTGGGAGGAAACCGGAGGACCTGGAGAAAACCCACGAGGTTGGACAGGTGACCCTACTCCTTGTCACGTACACATATTGAGTAAGTAGAACCATTTCTTGAAATTGATCTCTAAAACGAATTCCTGGTCTCGTAGATATGATCTTGTTATGAAAGACGGTCGGTTAATAAACTTAAGATTTAATGGTTTCAGAGAGTGATACAAAGTGATAGGGATGCTCTGGCAACTCTATTGTGCGTTGTTTTACATTTAAAAATATTTTTAAAACGCCCGAACTCGACCAATGATGTGTGGCTGAGTATAACGATCGGAATCGATATTTATTTATGTTACACGTCGCATTCGACCAGATAAGAAGCTGTGAATTTACAAATATCTTGGGCGAGGGTGGTGGTGGTGATAATTGCTTATCTTAAAGCAGGATTTTCTGAATGGGTTCAGGGGGATAAGACAGCCTCAAATGATAATATTATAGTATACTTTCTTCTGAATTACCGGCTTGCTTGCCTATAGAAGTAAGTATTGTAGGTACAGTGCTTCCACTCCGGAATCAGTTTACGAATATCTAAGACAATGACAAAAGTATGAACTTTATTAACATATTTACTTAATCTGAAACATTCAATACCAACTCAACCCACAACACACTTTATCCCACCATGTGTTTTCTCCTTCAACCCATTTTTTGGTAATCCCGACCAATTAGTCTGTACATAAAAGCTTCCACACAGGTAAGCGCCTTACCGTAAGCCACTCAATTAGCTTCCACACAGGTAATCCTCTTAATAGGATTTCATACAGGTAAGCCTCTTGATTTGTATGAACACAAGTAAGCCTATTAATTTGCTTCCACACACTAGCCATTTAAACTTTGCTTCCACACAGGTAAGCCCTTTAATTCGCTTCCATTCAGGTAAGCCCTTTGATTCGCATCCAGGCCTGTAATCCTCCTTAATTCGCTTTCACATAGGTAAGCCCCCTTAATTTGCTCGCACACAAGTAAGCCTTCCAGCTTTGCTTTCACACAGGTAATCCCCCTTTAATTTTCTTCCACACAGGTAAGCCCCCTTAATTTGCTTCCACACGGGTAAGTCCCTTAACTTTGCTTCCACACAGGTAAGCCCTCTTATATACTCAAATATAGGTCAATCATTTTACTGCTTGAGATGCCAGCAAAGTAGAAAAAATTAGAACAACCTTAGCGTATGTTCCATGTTTGATTGTGGAACAAGGATAAACAGGCTTACCTAAAATTATTTAAAAAAAACTTTGACTTTACTACTTGTCGAAACAGTAGAAATAAATTAAAACAACCTTAGTGTATGTTCCATGTTAGATTGCGGGAACAACAAGACTGAACAGGCTCACCCAAAATTATTAAACAAAACATTCGCTTTACTACTTGCCGACACAGTAGAAATAAATTGAGACAACCTTGGTGTATGTTCTATGTTACATTGCGGAACAACAAGGTCGAACAGGCTCACCCAAATTTATTAATAAAGGCAAAGAGGCATTTAATACCGTATTGGAGTTGCAACACACCCTAATCTATCAAACACAGCTAAGCCACGCGTGACGCTTGCACATGCGTGACCCATATCAACGTCTTCGTTCAAATACCGACATACTGATCTACATATAATATACTATTACTATTCCTTCTAGCTTTAGATTCAGATACCTTCATGTCTAACACTTTAATAGCCGCAAGAACTAACTGCAGATAATCCTCCATTCTGGCTTCTATATCCAAGATTTTCTCTGGCCTTTTCATTATCAAAGTTTATGTCAGTCGCAAAATGTTTTCGATCTATTACACTCAAAGTGTCGATATTTACACCAGGTACAATATTGGTCAGTTTCTTGGGGGAGAACCATTTCCTCTAAACGGCTACACCAATTTATTTGCAAAGGGTTTACTTTCCCGTTCCAAGTTGTTCGCGATATTTTAACAGATCGTTCACCGGACTTGACGACTCAAGTGTTTCGGACAAAGTAACAGTTAGGACACTTTCCTCTTACGGCAAAGGCCGGTAATTCAGTGAATAGTGAATGTGAAAATGTTATATAAAAAGTGAAAAACGGAAATTATATGACATGATTGTTAATTACTGATTTTAAACTAAAGCTGACTAAGAATTTCAATAATTTATTACAACAGCACAGGAACAAATACCAGATCCATAATTCTAATAACTAGTACAATACAATACACATCGCGGCTTATGGCCATAATGTCACGTCTGTCGTAGCAACCTAAAATCTATTTATCGATTGTAGCGGGCGATAACTGCGTAAACATTTCAATTTTCTGCAATTTATCGAATATTCGTTGCAGTAATTATACTTATGTGCTGCTAATAGGTTGTTATTTGATAATATTGGGTAGGATTTGATAAGTATTTGGTAGTATTGGGTTATTATTTGCTTGTTTTGGGTGATATAACTCGCCCATTTTGCATCATTATGCTGTAGTAATGAGTAGTATGCGGTGATATTGGGGTGGTATTGGGTAGTATTGGGTAAACCGTCCCGCCCGTATGTGGTGATATTGAGGTGGTATTGGGTAAATCGTCCCGCCAGATTTTACCATAAATTAAATTAGAGTGGTTCATGCACAGAACAAAAATAAAATAAACGAGCTTAATTTGGGGCTTATTTTAACAAATATGATAAGACTTACCATTAAAATCATCATTCATGAACAATTAAACTATTGCTAAGTTGGATATTTATGTGATTTAACCATTTGCATGGGACTTTCTAATATATGGAAAAGTTGATTGCCCAAGTAACGTTACAGCGGTAGATTTTCTCATCAAAAAGAGTTTTGTTTCTTGGTCACATCAAAGTTTCAAATTTTGCTCTGAAAAACGAATTCTTAATTTCCGCAGTCGACATTCTTCGTTTTTTTTTACGTACGTACAATTAACGATTGAATTTAACATTTGTACGCGTGCGCAACCCTTAGAGAGAGAGGTTGTCTGTATTTATCAGTTACCTTGAGCTGATTTTTTTTAACGTTTATATGCAATAGACTATAGTTAAAACTTTCTAATAAGGGGAATTTCGTGGTTTACAAACGCAATATGCAGAGAGTGCTTGTCGTACTCATAATGTAGATGTTAAATATCCTTTATGATAATCCTATTTTGTTTCAAATAATTATCATACACATCAAAAACAGAGCACGCGAAAGCATTTTCAAATCGGTTCGTCAGCAGTGGTCCAAATGTCTATCATTGCATCCGGAATTCCGTATAAGAATCTACTTAGAAGTTAAAAATTCGACTCCTACACATTGCGCTCTAAACTGTGTTATAAATTATAGAATAAACCGTAAATCAATTGAACCCATTTCAAGGTGGAACTGCATGCTTTTTCATATGGTTGGGCTATTTGAGGCGCCAGATAATCTAAAAATAGAAGTCGATATGTGACAATGTGTCTCGAAAAATTATTTGATCTGTTATATGACGGTAAAATTCTGTTATTAAAAACAACCGGCATGAAAATGACTACATAATAAATTGGAAGTTCTACAATAAGGCTCTTTTAGTGAAATGTGAGATTAATTTATGTTTAAATATATCCCTTGTGTTTGAATTACCACTTATGGTTGGTTGTGTCGTATTATGTATCAATCTGGGAATTTCTGTTTTATAGCTATTGTTCTTGAAGGTAAGACGCACAATTTACGCATCGTGTCGCGTTTTCATATTTTTAATAATTATGAAACAGTCAATGTGCGAGTTTTTAGTTATATTTCACTTCTAGAAAAATGTGTTGTTGCTGGATTTATAATAAATGGAAACGTTTTGTAACCACCATGATAGAAATTGCAAATGCAGTTTTTACTCCCGAAAACATAAGGATACTAAACACGAAAAATGGCACAGCCATAATGGCACATCCTCCTATTAAATTTGACACATAACCGGAGGTCAACTTCGCAGCGCCCTAAAATGATTAGAAGCCGAGTCTTGTGACCAGTACCGTAATTTTATTTTACTCATACACGTCTGGTTAATCGAGACTAGGGAAAATAATTTCGTTCAATTAATTTCCAGTCTCAATTTTTTTCTGCGTATTTAGAGCTAGCAACAATGTAACTTCTAAACTAACTAAAACGCCAACTAACAACAGGGTTTCACGGTTAAAGAAAAGTAACTTTCACAGTCTTGCAGTGTCGGTATGTTGCCGCGAGGGTGGATTTAAAAGATAAAAAAGGGGCGAAACTACATGAGTTGATTCTGAACCGAGAACCGTTACAATATATACGTCATTGGTTACAATCAACTAACTTAGAAATTAAATCGCCGAGTTTTAGCCAAAATTTTAATCTAGTTCGTAACTACTTATTTTTAAAAGTCGAACGAGTAAAGAATAATTTTTTACATGGCTTCATTGATAAATAAGTGAATGAATATTGTCACGTGAATGTCTATTTTGGGCGACTGTTTGCTGCCTACAGTGCACGAGCACTTTTCTCATAAACGAAGTTTTGATCCGTGTGACAACATGCTGTTAAAACAGGTCAGTTTATATAGTACAGATAATTGAGGCTGTGGGCCACTCTACCATAAAGTCGTTATCTATTCTAGATAGCAGAACACAGGTGGTTTAATGTGGAATGCATGCAGGTGTTTGAGGCGTATTGTGGTATAATTTGCTTTGCCGTGAAAGCAAACTAGCATGTAAGTAGACCAACCCAGGAGCTTTCATTGGGTTAACTTATATTGATTATTTTTATATGTCCACACCGTCCGTCAGTGAATAATGATCGAATGAGTGAACCAAATGAAGTTTTATGACACCTGGCCATATTGCGTCAAACATATGTTGAAAATATGAGACAGGCTATCACAAATAATGTATTGTTGAAAAGTGTATTCTGCATTTTAACACTAGGACATTGGTATTGTGGAGCAATGGAAATTGTAAAACTAACATAAGTATTTTGAACTGCTGACATATCCATTTTGGACCGTGAATATTGAAATAATAATGACAACGTTATTCTTCCATAGTTATCACCACTTGTCATGTTTGGAAGAACCCTATCAGTTTTCAGCCCTCCTCGACCTTCCTTCCGTCCCGTAGTACCTCTCAATTGTCGAAAACATTGTTAACGCCATAGTTTTAAACATATTTTTTCACTTTTGGTGTGAAGTAATGGGGTCAGGAGAAGACCTTAGCATCATTTGGCGTTCCACGACATTCAGTTATGGAGTTACCACCTATTTGGCTAAAACCTTGTTAAGGCAATCGAATCTATCGTTTTAAACGGATATTTTTCAAATTTGGGTAGTAAGTGAACGAACACTAACGATCTTCAGCGTTCCCCAACGACATTCCACATTGGAGTAACCACCCCTACAGCCCCTCTGCCTCCCTATTCCGAAAGCCTTGTCAACGCGATATAGATTGCAAATTTTAAAGGATGCATTTCAAATTAAGCGTAAGTAAAGCATCGGGGTCTTGTACACGAAATCATCGGTTACGGAGCTACCCCCCCCCCCCTGCCCTTTGCCTAAAATCGCTTTATTGTCCTCGCCCCTGTCCGTTCGTCCGTCCACAATTGTTTGTGAACACTCTACAGGTCACAATTTTTATCCGATTTCAATGAAACTTGAAATATAGGTTTATCACCCGAAGATCTCGGTTCCTTTCGATATTGGCATGTATCGGACTATAACTTCATGGATTATGGCCCTTGATTGTACGAAAATTCACGTTCTTAGCTTGTGAACACTGTAGAGGTCACAATTTTTATCAGATTTGGTTTAAAGTTGAAATATATGTTTATAACCCACATATCTCGGTTCCTTTCGCGCATATCGGACCATAACTTACCGAAAAATCATGTTTTCATTGTTACACCCTACGGATGTTTGAGTTCGAATTTCGTAAAAATCGGACCGAAACTGACAAACAAAATGTCCGCCCCTCCTTCGCAAATAGTGTCAAAATATTGTGTACCAGAGTTGTGGACCCTCTGGAGGTCACAATTTTCATCTGATTTTGATGAAACTTGAAATGCATGTTCATAACCCACAGATCTCAGTTCCTTTCGATATTCGCGCATATCGGACCATAACTTCCTGAATTATGGCCCCTGATTGTACAAAAAGTCACGTTTTTAGCTTGTGGACACCATAGAGATCACAATTTTTATCCGATTTAAAAAACCGTTAGAATATATCACCGTTACAGCCTAAGGCTGGTTGAGTTCGAATTTTGTAAATATCGGACTGAAACTGAGGGACAAAATGGCCGCCCCTCGTACTCTAATAGCGTAAAAATATGATATATCAAGGTTGTGAACTCTCTAGAGGTCACAATTTTCTTCTGATTTTGATGAAACTTGAAAAATAAGTTTATAACCCGAAGATCTCGGTTCCTGTCGATATTCGCACACATCGGACCGTAACTTCTTGAATTATGGCCCCTGATTTTACGGAAAATCGCGTTTTTAGGTTGTTGACCTTATAGAGGTTATAATTTTTATCCGATTTCAAAAACCGTTCGAATATATCACCGTTACACACTAAGAATGGTTGAATTTGAATTTCGTAAAAATCGGACCAAAACTGACAGACAAAATGGCCGCCCCTCGTACTCAAATACCGTATAAATAAGGTGTACGAATGTTGTGGACCCTCTAGAGGTCACAATTTTCTTCTGATTTTGATGAAACATGAAATATAACTTCATAACCCACAGATCTTGGTTCTTTTCGATATTCGCGCATATCGGATTGTAACTTCCTGAATTATGACCCCTTATTGTACGAAAAATCGCCTTTTTTTTAGCTTGTTCTCTATCCATCTCTTGCAAAATGTGGGCGTATCCTACCTGGCAGCCGCTGGTTAATGGATATTTTCACATTTGCTGTGAAGCATTTGGTTAATAAGAGAACGAACCCTATTAAGTGTTGGGTGACATGCCATTCTTGATTAACTCCCTCTTTTACGAAAATCTTATTAACGCGATAGGGGCTACAATTTAAACGGGTGGTTGTCAAATTTGGTGGGAAGGGTTACGGTCATGGGAGGACGAACTCAGCCGTTTTTCAGAACTACGTGACCTTTTGTTCCAAAGTTACCTCCCCTATGTCGAAGGCCTTGTCAACGCAGTAGAGGCTACGGATTTTAACGGATGTTTTTCAAATTTTGTGTAAAGCATTCGGGTCAGTATTTCAAAAGATTTCTCTCCCCCTAGAGTGGTGGTCCCTTAATAGGCCAGACTCGGGATCCTGCATTCCCCTGTCTGTCTAGCTCTGTGGTATTTTTACATCACTTAGGCCTCATAGTCATCAAATGTATCTTCTAAGCAAGAATTTCACAATTGCCTTTTATTTTCAGATTACATAATGCAAGAAGGTTATGATATCATAGAGAGGTGTACACACGTTATTATTTATCTTATAGCCCACTGGCTTATTGGCTTGTTGATGGTATGTAAGCTTGGCTTGTGCAACAATTTCTTTTGTAATATAATGTATCATTAGGTATATTACATTTAACATATTCTGATATTTAGTTTATCTTAGATTTTTAAAGTTTTTAACGTATATTGCAGATTTCCTCTGAGGGTTCAGTAAAGATGATCAGACATAACCTGCTTTTAAGGTAAACTTAGATGTATTGTTGATAGTGGGATCTAGAAAACATACAGATACAGGTGAGTTAAACATCGACATTGAGAGATTTTAATAATTTTTGGTAAGACGACATTTTATTATATGTTCTGGAATATTGTGACTTTAAAATACTATGACAAAATTTAAACATACTGTGAGTAGTTGGGGCCTCTCTACAGACCCTTTGGCGTGCATGCGTAGATGTCCTAGCAATTGTGTTGCGCATGCATGGCAACGATGACGTCCCATTGTAACGGTGATGACAACATATGTGACGTCATGCTGTTGTTCAAAGATGAGCATTTTCTGCTTATGGTAAGTAGAGATAAGCAATTTGATTGGTTGATGCTTTGGGACACGATAACTATAGTTCTAAGTGAGAGTGGTGAAACTTGGTGTATAGTTTCATTACATCAATACCTTGACTAAGTTTGATAATGAGCATTTTCTGCTCAGGGTAAGCAGAGCGATATAAGCAATTCGGTTGGCCGAGACTTTGGAACACAATAACTCTCCTTCAAATTGAGCTAGAATGTTCAAACTTGGTGTAGGTGTTTATTAGGTCAATGCCTCGTTCGAAGATGAGCATTTTCTGCTGGGGTAAGCAGAGATAAGCAATTTGATTGGTTGATGCTTTGGGACACGATAACTTTAATTCTAATTAAGTGAGAGCTATGAAAATCCGAGTATAGATTCATTATATCATTGACTAAGTTCGATGATAAGAGTTTTCTGCTTAGACTAATGAGCAATAAGCAATTTAATTGGTCTAGACTTTGGAACATAACAACTCTGCTTTTATTTGAGGTAAAATGTTTAAACTTGATTAAAATGTTTAAACTTGATGTAGATGTTGATTAGTTGAATGTATTAACATTTCGAGCTAAAGCTAAGCAGAGCTAAGCAATTTAATTGGTCGATGCTTTGGGACAAGATAACTTTGATTCTATCTGATAGAGAGTTATGAAATTTAGTGTATAGTTGATAAAAAATAAATATGCGATTAATTAATATATGTCATCTTTTTATTTTGGGATTTCTGCGGGGGACATCAGTCTCACTGTTGGCTTGTTGAATAAGAACAACAGGTTTGTCCACCCAAATGATTTAAGGGTGGAAAATGATTTTGAGCCTAAGTTGCAGACACCGTTTCGAATGACACAGAAAAATAAACAGCAATGTCCACATACAAAACTCGTTAAACTCTGTAACCATTGGGATTGATGGGTGGTGGGTCCGTGACGTTGACTGAAATCGACAAAAGCTTCTCCGTAGATTTCGGGTGGGCATCCATAAGAATCGAGAGAAATACATAAACAGTCCAGTGGGTGCCGGGTATTGTTCGTAGTCGGTATTGACGTCGTAGGCTAGAGGATAGGCATGGGGTTGCAGCCGGTACAGGTGATGCCGGGACCAAACTCCAACAAAGACGTCACTCAGATTGATGACGCAAGGCCTCTTCCATTTGTAACGTGGATAAAGAACTACCAATCCAGGATGAATTTTCATATGGTCGTATTCGGCAAATAGCATAAGATTGAGAGCGTTGACGGGGCTGTCGAGAAGAGTAGTTCTAGAGACAGGTTACCCGCACAGAGTAAAAATACACAGAGTGGTGACTGCTTCATTTGCATAAAAAGTAGGTTGCGCACTGCATCTTGGGTTTTGTCTGTAATGTTACTAAACATGGCGGCTAAAGAAGACGTTTCGAATTTGAACAGAAGAAAATGTAAACATCCGAGTGGTCGATATGGTACCCAGAGTAGGTCCTATGCCGGGTGTTTTAATTTTAGGCACTATTGAGGGATTAAAAAAATTCAGCATTCCTGAAGAAAAAGAGCTAAGTCTACGTCGCGTCGTCTGCTACAAGTACGAGTACGATGTCGATACGAGTCATCGTCGAGTGCTAGGCCTACTGCTATAAATATATAATAAATACTGAGCCATAATAACATAGATCTAATAGATTATAAGAACAGCAATATATATCATTAAAAATCTTATTTTGTAAGAGTACATATTTGGTGAAAGATGTTTTCATATTTGATTGGTTAGGCTTAATTGGCATTATATTGCATTGTACTGAGTACTGTGGGCCTAAAAGAAGTAGATCTCTATATATGACCTCTCGCTCTAACTTAAATCAAATCAAATCAATGTGCTATTAATGTCTGTAGTTGCATATCTTCTTTTTACATTCTATATTTTTTGTAAAAACAAATAAAATCTACAAACACAATAATAGGCCTACAGTCAACCGAATAAAATAAATTTAAGATTCATATGTTGTCATTAAAAGCAATTGAAAAAGAATCATGTGCGAGGGAACTAACTATATTTTCTGAAGAATCTGTTGTATTCTGGCAAAAGGATAATGGATAAGTCTAATTTTTTCTAAGATTGTGTATCGCAAAATGTGATTTTATGTAGGCCTACAATTACTTGTGGTAAACAATTTAAGCGTTAAGTTTATGATATGTTATATTTATATACCTTTCCAAATTTCATAAGAAAAATATTATTTTGCTCAATTTTCAGTTGCAATAAGCTTTTAATAAAACAGTAAGCCTAATTCTGTTATGCTATTAGAAATCACATTTCCCCTTTTACTGGTACCTTAATCCGACCAATACAATATTTACTGAAGCACTATCAGTAATTTTAAACTATTCAGTAATTCAAAATAATTTTAATTTACTCTGTGATTATTATAATTCCATAATAGTACACAGTATAAATTAAATTTTCTATTTCTAAATAATCAGTTGACAAAAAAAATCACAAAAATAAAAGTAACTCTCAACACAGATCAGACCCTAGAGGTGTATATATTGACTAGAGTGTATTGTGGTCACGTGATCCCCATTGACGTTACGTTAACGCCGTGGGCCGTCACTGGAGACCGGCCGCCATGTTTCAACCGGGAAAGAATCACGGAAGTCCCCGGATGAACGCTATGTAAACAAAGGGAAATAGACTGACGGAGGGCGGACAAGTCCATTAAAAAAGCAGTTCTAATTCAACAACATCAAGAAAAAAATGATGATTGAAAGGCCTTACCTTACTGTCCTAAAAACAAAATCGTTTTGGTCAACTGGCATATTTTTGGGGCTTTATTATTAAGAATAACTCTTATCATAATCATCACCATCATTAATACCGTGTCATGGTCACCATCCATGGTGTAAATTGTAATGCAGAACTGACGAAATCATGTTTATTTTATTAATTGAGCACAGTGAATGTCCTCGAATGTCCAGATCTATAAAGTGTTCAGCAAAATTTTGAACATTGCTCCTCGGTAGTTCACATAAAACTTTATTTTGGATAGATCTAAATAATTTGTTCAGTTGGACGATTTGAAATGAAAGGACTGCTTGATTGACAGATAAATAAACTATCTATATCATGTAAAGAAATAAAATCGATTTTAAAAATAATCTATGACTTCTATCATTTACCAGTAGAATAATATCTGATGCCGATTGGAAATATTTTTTTTAAAAAAAAAGGAAAATATAAACACGCCTAGCAAGGCCTTAGTAGGCCTATATGATTTTCAATTTCCATGATCTGGTGTCTGATTTTTCTTTGTTGAAAAATACGGCGGTATATTAAATTTTACAAAAAAATAAGATTAACCTAATCATACTTAATAAGATTTTCGTAGTATCAGCGATTAAAAAAAAATATCATTATCATCAGGCCTATTTTTTTTTTACAAAATTTGACTGGGAATGAAGATTACTTATTATTATTAACCATTTTTTTTTTAACTAGTTCGGGGGTTTTAAGCGGGATTTGAGAAGAAGAAAAAAAAAAGAAACATAAATTTTGCAAGAAGCTTTCACTTTATTCTGTACATCTGTGAACACAATGAATGTCGGCTTAATTAATAAAATCCGAGGGAGTAAAACTAACCGATAGCAAAGCAACTACTGGCCAGCGAGTGCATGTCTGTGATTAAACACTCCACTCCAATAAGTAGACATACTCCCCGCGATATTTTTCGTACAATGCAAAATGTGTGTATATATATAATATGCGCAATTTCCATAATAATTAAATATACATTAATTTGGAAGTTCGCTAAACGCACGGACCTTGTAATTATTACATAATAAAAGTATCAGTACTAATAATATAGACCCGCCCGGTTTCCGGCCTCAAACTTCCAGTGTACGACGTCTTCTCGCCGTGTTTATTAAATTATTTTACACAATTATCATGATTATACTTTATCTATTAGATCACTATTTCACTTATAATATATATTACCTACTTATGAAATGTCAATCCACTCACTTTTCGCCTGACATTGAATTAACCAAAACAACAACTCTCCGGCATGTTGATATATGCCAACGTAGGCTAAATCTTCCCGGTTGTAAAATGGCTGCCCACCTCCATAGTCGGCACGCGATCACGTGACCACCATACACTCTAGTCAATATATACACCTCCATGGATCAGACCCAATGGCATGGATATCTAGAGCAAACTTCAGATTTATAATAATTTAATATATTCTTGTGCAGTAGAATGGACAATTGTGTAAAATGGACAATTTCATTAGGGGGCCTATAAAGGCCGCCAAAACATTACATGACACCCAGAGCAATATGCAAAATATTCATTCTCAAGTTGTTTTTGGTTTATACTTGTTTATAAAAAGAGAAACCAATCAACTCAAATAATGTTTATTGAAAAATATTATAGGCCTATTTAAATAGAATTTTAATATCTTTAATTATTTTATTTTTTAAAAATGAAAGAACAAAAATCATAA
Source organism: Patella vulgata (assembly GCF_932274485.2). Lineage (NCBI taxonomy): Eukaryota > Metazoa > Mollusca > Gastropoda > Patellidae > Patella > Patella vulgata. The sequence goes on along the minus strand of NC_065879.2, from coordinate 60,153,158 downwards.
AAGCACACGGTGAGTCAACGTTGGAGCCAAATGTATTTTATCTTGGAAAACAACCGACGGCTCAAATCTGTTTATTGGAAAACGTTATATGCCTATTTGAAATTCAATTTTAAAATTCTTAAATTATTATTTTATATTTTGATGAAAGCTTACTTTATTAACATAACATAAATAAGAGAAGCACACAGTAATAAGCTCTAGAAGACAAAGGAATTTTTCTTTGGGAGAAAAAATAAATCATGTTGATGTTGAGTAAAATAGGCCTTATCCAAAAAAGGGCGTGGCACTTTGACATTTTCAAATGGCCCATTTTATGGAAATTACATTTCAAATCTAGGAATGGAAACAACAAGTATTTGGTGGAATAGTTTCAAAGTTAATAAAACCTCTTAAAAATCGACAATAATTTACGGCCTTAAATAGACCAATTCGTAAACCGTCACAAATGCCGTCTCTCGTCTCAGTCTCACTTCTTTCATTCCGGGCCGTACCACGCTTTATGCATGTTTTAAAAATATGAATCATGTTTTATAAATTCCCGAAACACACACAACTAACATATTATGATTGTGTTGTATGTGATAATTCTCAGTAGTTTTTTTTACCGAAAATACTATAAAAGTACGAAATTAAAGAGATTTAGTTCATCGATATAGATATCGTAACATCGTTGAGCGAACTGTCAGTGTGTGTTTATTACAGACAATTCCCAAGATGCATTGCGCGTCGCATTGTTTCTATTGGCCGTAATGCGAGTCGCCACTCTGTGTATTTTTACTCTGTGTTACTCGTGGTTCTGGGATGTAAGTAGGCTACGTCGGCCCTTCGGTCGTTGGCCAAATCAAAACAAAACCGAGTGTAGCCCTTGAAATAATCGTGGAAACTGAGATCCAAATCTTCGCGGGTGTTGAGAACAACCACACGATTTATCAAATCCATGTACGGTGTGATGGTCAATCCATGTACGTGTGATGGTCAATTTATCGCCAAAGTTGAGATCGGCATAATCTATGGAAGGGTATCGCTGCCAATATTAAATGCTCTGCTAAAGTGACTTTTCCATTGATTTTCTGTAAAAAGTACAATGTACAAAGTCCTAATACCGGTAATGATAAAGTCAAAATACCTCTAAGGCCAAAGTTAAATGTGAAACGTCAAATGCAATGTGCCAAATGTTTTATTGGAAAATGCTGTTTTGTGACGTGTATACATTTTACATAAATTAACTCATTACATTTTGAATTTGCGCTCTGGCGCATCTCATTTGTCCGTCAAGCTTTCTACATAGCATCTTACGCAGAGCACTAACTTTGATATGCAAATCTAGGTTATCACGTGAATTATAAACATATACGGAAGAGGCCAATATCAACTATAAGAAATTAGCTAGACGACCGTGACTGCGTCTGCGATGAAACCATTTGATTGGTGTAGCTAATCCGAGCCTTCGACAAATAAGATAAATTGAAAGTACAGTCTATATTTAGTAATTAGGTTATTGTGGGACAACGAGCCATTTCTTTCGACAAAACAACGAGGATTTTTCTTTCTCTAAAGTACGTAATTATGAATGTGCTAGGAAATAACTGATAGATTCAAAGAGCCACGATAACATTTTAAACCCTCGCCACCGTCCCCACACCCTCTCTCTAAATTTTAGTACATGCCATTAACATTAATCATTAACAAATAATGATTGAAGATAATTAAACATGCATGATGCAAGAGCTAAATCTGCCTATTGCAGGTCTTTCTTTAGGTAGACTGGTTCATGCACAGAACAAAAATCAAATGAACGAGCTTAATAGCATAGCCATAATGGCACATCCTCCTATTAAATTTGACACAAAACCGGAGGCCAAATTCGCAGCGCCCTAAAATGATTAGAATCCGAGTCTCGTGACCAGTACCGTAATTTTATTTTAATTATACATGTCTGGTTTATCGAGACTAGGGAAAATAATTTCGTTCAATTAATTTCCAGTCTCAATTTTTTTCTGCGTATTTAGAGCTAGCAACAATGTAACTTCTAAACTAATTAAAGCGCCAACTTACAACAGAGTTTTACGGTTAAATAAAAATAACTTTCAAAATCTTGCAATGTCGGTATGTTGCCGCGAGGGTGGATTTAAAAGATAGAAAAAGAGCGAAACTACATGAGTTGACTCTGAACCGTTACAATAAAGACGTCATTGGTTACAATCAACTAACTTAGAAATTAAATCGCCGAGTTTTAGCCAAAATTTTAATCTAGTTCGTAACTACTTATTTTTAAAAGTCCAACGAGTAAAGAATAATTTTTTACATGGCTTTACATAAGTGAATGAATATAATCACGTGAATGTCTATTTTGGGCGACTGTTTGCTGCCTACAGTGCACGAGCGAGCCCGTAAGAGCACTTTTCTCATAAACGAAGTTTTGATCCGCGTGACAACATGCTGTTAAAACAGGTAAGTTTATATAGTACAAATAATTGAGGCTGTGGGCCACTCTACTTTAGGTCTGAAATGCCATCTAAATTATTAATTAGACATTAATTAACTTATCCAGACCAAATCTCGATGCCATCACTAGCCTGCGATGTTTACTGGACTTGAATACATTTTGTGATGGATGATTTAACATCAAAATGGATAATCGAGACTTTGTATTTTTATTGTATCGACTTTAGTAGTGATGATCGACGCTAGGCCTAAAATTCAATCGCTAATATCTCGGTTCAGAGTAGAGCAATTTGACTGAAATTTTCAGCATAGTTTAGTACCATCAAAATATGATCGTTTTTCAAGGTAAGTAAATTTCTTATACATGTAGTGTGCCAGGTTGATTTCCTCTTATCGTGTGCTGGCTTATAGTGTGCCAGGTTGATCTCGGCCTCGTTTCCGTAGATGTTAATAAGTCACATGGTATCCTATATTTGCATATCAAAATTAGTGCTCTGCCTAAGATGCTATGTAGAAAGCGTGAAGGACAAATGAGATGCGGCCAAGCGCAAATGTTAAATCTAGACACGTCAGAAAACAGCATTTTCGTATAAAACATTTGTCATTTGACGCATTATATTTGACGTTTTACATTTAATTTTGGCCCTCATCATTACTGGTAGGCTATTAGGACTTTGTACATTGTACTTTTACATATAATCAATGGAAAATACATTTTAGCAGAGCATTTAATATTGGCCGCGATACCCTTCCATAATAATCATCCACGACTTCTCCATTCTTGGTCAGTCGACTGTGCTTAAAGATATAACTTAATATTAGTATTATTAGTCCAGTAAATCAATTTTCAGCCAAATATGTGTCGTTTAATCCTCAAATATGCTCAATATAAAATTTCAATGCGATTTGCCCAGCGGTTTGGACACAATACGAATTTCAATTTCCTCATGGAAACGAAATTAATTAGCCTACTAGCACGCCAACAATGGCGAGAGGGTCTGAAAAGTGTTTTTTTTTCCAACTAATTTACTAAGAATTTTTGGTTAAATGTTATTGATACTTCTACCATTTACAGAAAATCAATTAAATTTATCGGTAAGCAAAAATACTTAGTAAATTAGTTTACAGAATACTTACTAAAAAAAATAAATAATGTTATTCAGACTGTTTGCCCTCAATATACAATATGTACAATATTAAAACACACTAAGATTGTTTCTGTTTAGCCTTTATTTGTTGTTTTAGTTACTGACTTTGAATTTGTCAGTCTGGCTTTTTTGGCAGCCTTTGCAAATATTTCCTTTGCTTTTCTTTTTGTAATAATTTTGTCTGTGGGCAAGTTTCTTTTTATTTCAAGGACTTCTCTGTACTGTTTGCATGAACTTTTTATATTTCTACAAAGAGTACTATCCACTCTTTCGTATAAGAAATTGTTCTTCTTGAAGAACTGCACTGCACTCTTTTCAGCTGCCTTGAGACCATACTTGATGTTTTGTATTGAATTGTATGTAGCAATGTTTATCCTCCCTGACTTGCTATCAATAATGTCATTCATAACATTAAAGGAGCTTTCCACTTGTGGACCATGAAAGCACCTCAAGTTTGCCTTCACCATTTTTTGATAAGGGTGGATATTTTTTTTATATTTCATTCCTACCCCACCAGGTATCTATTCTATCCCCTTCTTGAATATCAGGAATTGTGTCTGAAATTTTCTGACCTCCATGTCATATTGATCTAGCTCATCTTCTGCTAATACATTAGTAACCAAGGTTGATACTTTTCTTAGATAGTATATGTCAGAGATAGTGAATGACCCCTAGAATCTAGATGTATTGCAGAAACCGATTTTTAGAAAACAATTACTAATTGGCAGCTTCTCCTGCAGGGTCTTGCCACATGCAACATATGCATCTTCTACGTAAAAAAAATAATATATAAAAATTGCACATAAATATAATCAAATTCTGATGCACGGGCTGTTATGACATATGTGCCTGTCTTGGTTTTGTCTAAAACCATTTTTAGGGTTATTTTGTTCATGTATAAAACTTTTTTGTTGAAGTGTAAAGCTTAGCTAATGACCTGTTTTTGTTCTTGAAACATATTTTATTTAAAATACTTGTTTCAAAAAGTCTTTTACAACATGGTCCTTTGTTGTGGATTTCTCTATGATCTTTTGAGCTCTGGAACCAATAAACATGTTACTCTGTTTCAAGCAGTTTTCTTCTGAATGCTATTTCCAGTTTTTTCAGTTTCAAGGAGGATGTAGCTGAACTGATGACCTCTGATTTCACATAACAACCCAATGGTATACAATGGTACAAATATAAAAATTATAAAATCATGAAAATTAACAATACAATACTAAGACAACACAAGAATCAGTATAAATTGCAAGATATATACATTTAAAAAGCTTGAAGAAATAAATGGGTTTAAGTTTTTTCTTAAAAGTATTAACATTATTACAGGACCTGATATCATGCGGTAACTTATTCCATAAAGCTGGTGCTTTAACAATAAAAGATCTTTGACCAAAAGTTAACAGTTTTTAATATTTGGGCTTTAAAAGAAAATTATCATCCGAAGAGCGTAAACACCGCCCTGGTATTTACATATTTAAAAAATCAGATAAATAAACAGGTACTCATTTGTTCAAACATTTAAAAGTTAAAGGCTCAATACCACTCTTGTTGTAAATGAATAATATGTCCCAATCTTTATTCTGGTCAAGAAATTGTACTATTTTACAATGTTCAAATTAATTGATGATACAAATTTCATCTTAACACACCTAATTTAAAAAATTGGAAAAATTAAACTAAATGATTTGAAAAGCCTGACGTAAAGCTTTTCAAATGTGACTTGGATTTTATAATATTTTTGAACCCTCTGGACAAGTAAAATAGGATTTAATGGATAATTAACACAACAGGTAGGACACTAACACATCTAGTGCTTAGAATAAGGCTATTTTTTTTATTTTCTGGAGCTGTCAAGCCAGCAAGAATGTTATTGCCCCTTTAACAATATAATTTTAAAATCAATTCTATAAGAAAGAGGTAACCCGTGTAAAAATTTTGAAATTGGGGTAATATGATCATATTTTTAATGCGTGTAATAAGGCGTGCAGCTGTATTTTGGCTTTATTGAGGTTTATTTAAAAGTTTGGTTGGAAGAGACCAGCTAAAAACGAATTAAAATTGTCCAGTCTAGAAGTGACCAAAGCATTAACAAGTGTTTTTGTGGAGTCTAAAGGCATAAATTTACGTATTCTACCAACATTTCTTATATTACAATAACACAATTTACATATATATATATATTTTACTTGAGCTTCCATACTCATATGCATATCAAATATTACGTGCAGATGACGAAGGATTAATTTTACTATTACCAATTAAGAAGGGAGATTTACAGTCAATTTTTGACAATTGTTTATTTGAGCCAATTAATAAATATTCAGTTTTATCATCATTTAATTTTAGAAAGTTTTTTGACATCCACAATTTAATTTCAGATACACATTCTTCAATAACAACTTTTGAACTGTTATAAGAATCTGGATTTTTAGGTGAAAAATAAATATATAATTGGGTGTCTTCTGCGTATAGATGAAATTGTAAATCATATTTTCTAACTATATCCCCAAGTGGCGACTTGTGAGGTGTATAACGTGAATAAAATAGGACCAAGGACAGAACCCTGCGGAACGCCAAACAAATCTTCAGGATATGTGTGGGAAGGGGATCAAGTGCACACGACTTTGGAGGTCAGGCCTTTATCAATTCGAGACACTCGACTCAGTTACATTACTAAATTTTGAAAATGTCACAGATGAATTAGCTTTGTCATAGATATGAGGATCAAAATTAATGGAATCATTTGTCTTGTTGATTTCATTTCTAATAAGTTCTATTTTATTTTGAAAGAATTTAGAAAATGTTTCTACGAGGTCACTATTATTATAACTATCCGGTAGAGTTTATGTCAATTACGGAATTCACAACTTTATATAGTTCTTTCTGTTTATTATCACTGTTATCGTTGAACCATGAAGTGCCAGGGCGTACTTTCAACGTGACAACAATTTTTTTGGAAGGGTAGCATCTAATACATGTTCGAGTCTATTGTTATAGGCTAGGGCTTTTTCACGAATGTTGTCTATAGATCGAATCTGATTAAAATCTGAATCACGGACTGAATTTTATGTATGTGATTGTTTTGCGATGTGGTTGTGATGGTTTAATGTTTATATAAAAACTTACTGGAAAATGATCAGATATAAGTTTATCCTGAATGTTCAATCCTTTTAAAGTTAAATTTTCCATTCTAGTAATTACTAGATCAAGGGTGTGACCAAGATTATGAGTAGGTGATGAAATATGTTGAATAAATGACCTATTGTTTAGAATTTCACAGAGATGAGTCGCATCAGCATCAGTCAGACTCTCAAAGTGTATAATAAAATCGCCAAATATTAATATTTCACCTTTAAATGCCACTAGATCACCCAGACGTGATGACATTTCATCAAAGAATAATTTACACAGGTTCTTCTTTGGGGGTCTATATACTGTAACAATACGAATGTTCCCGGTTGAGAACTTAAAAATACAGTCCAAACATTCAAATGTTGTAAAGTGTCCAGGTTTATGTAGCACAATTGAAGAATTAAATAAAACCCCAACTCCATCTCCGCGCGTGGGGGTTAATGCACAAATAGTAGCAGAATCTGAATCATTAGATAATCATGTTTCTGTGAAGACACAAACATCTATTGAATTCTTAGTCTCTGGTTTAACCAAGTGGTTAGTGATTAATACTTTTATAGCCCTGGGTTTAATTCTGCCACCTCTACAGCCGCTGTATGAATAAGTGTTATTTGTAGGTTGATTAACATGAACTCTAGCCATGTCTCTTTTGTTTAAAATCATGTTCACTAAAATGTTCACGGAGTAAAACTCCACTAACACAATGAAAAGTATTAAATATTCCAAAATATAGCAAAAGAAAGCGAAATTTTCTATAAAAAATCTAAAATTCCATTTGAAAATTAAGATATGAAGAATTAAAAATGATTATAACACTGTGAAACTGGACAAATAAACAGAGCAAAATTTACACACAGAAGCCACACAGGCGCACTAACACATAAATGTATGTCCATCTTTTGTTAGGTTTTTTTTTTTTGTACTAGTTTCTTGAAATGAATAAAGGAATTACTAAATAGCTTTTTCAATTACATTACTGTAACTTTAATACTATAAGACAAAATGTAGAATAAAATACGTTGTTACTAAATGTGTTACATTCAACTAGAAACATGAGTCTTTAAGTTTAAAGCTGTCCACAGATGTATTACAGGTTGTTTATAACTTTTTATATTCGTAAACAATAAGAAAACCAGCGGCTGCCATGCAGGATACGCCCACATTTTCGAGAGATGGAGAGACAACAAGCTAAAAAGAAAGTGATTTTTCCTACAATCAAAAAAGGGCCATAATTCAGGAACCGAGATCTTTGGGTTATAAACTTACATTTCAAGTTTCAACAAAATCGGATAAAACTTGTGACCTCTATAGGGTCCACAACCTTGATATACCATATTTTTACGCTATTTGAGGAGGAGGGGCGGCCATTTTGTCTGTCAGTTTTGGGCCGATTTTCACGAAATTCGAACTCAGCCGTCCTTAGGGTGTAACGGTGATATAAAATCGGATAAAAAATTATGACCTGTATAGGGTCCACAAGCTAAAAACTCGATTTTCCGTACAATCAGGGACCATAATTCAGGAAGTTACGGTCCGATATGCGCGAATATCGAAAGGAACCGAGATCTTTGGGTTATAAACTTACATTTCAAGTTTCATCAAAATAGGATTAAAATTGTGACCTCTATAGGGTCCACAACCTTGATATACCATATTTTTACGCTATTTGTGAACGAACGGCAGCCATTTTGTCTGTCAGTTTTGGGCCGATTTTCACGAAATTCGAAACGCGGAAATATAGAAAGGAACCGAGATTATAAACTTGGGTTATAAACTTACATTTCAAGTTTCATCAAATTAGAATTAAAATTGTGACCTCTATAGGGTCCACAACCTTGATATACCATATTTTTACGCTATTTGAGAACGAAGGGCGGTCATTTTGTCTGTCAGTTTTGGGTCGATTTTCACGAAATTCGAACTCAGCCGTCCGTAGGGTGTAACGGTGATATAATAATACGTTTTTTTAAATCGGATAAAAATTATGACCTCTATAGGGTCCACAAGCTAAAATGCGATTTTTCGTACAACCAGGGGCCATAATTCAGGAAGTTACGGTCCGATATGCGCGAATATCGAAAGGAACCACGATCTTTGGGTGATAAACTTACATTTCAAGTTTTAACCAAATCGGATAAAAAATTGTGACCTCTACAGTGTTCACAAGCTAAAAGCGTGATTTTTCGTACAATCAGGGGCCATAATCCACGAAGTTACAGTCCGATACATGCCAATATCGAAAGGAACCGAGATCTTCGGGTGATAAACCTATATTTCAAGTTTCATTGAAATCGGATAAAAATTGTGACCTGTAGACTGTTCACAAACAATTGTGGACGGACGGACAGGGGCGACGACAATATACGTCCACATGAAAATGTGGGCGTATAAAAATGGTTAATAATAATAAGTAGTCTTAATAACTTCATTCCCAGTGCAATTTTGTAAAAATAAAAATAGGCCTGGTATTTTTTTTTTAATCGCTGCTAGTGCTACTACGAAAATCTCATTAAGTATGATTAAGTTAGTCTTATTTTTTTTGTAAAATTTAATATACCGCCGTATTTTTCAACAAAGAAAAATCAGACACCAGATCATGGAAATTGAAAACCATATAGTATATAGGCCTACAAAGGCCTTGCTAGGCGTTTTATATTTTCCTTTTTTTAAAAAAAATATTTCCAATTGGCATCAGATATTATTCTACTGGTAAATGATAGAAGTCATAGAGCATACTTCTTTGCAAAAATAAAAGACAGCGCATAACCTTTCACTGAACTTACTAGATAAGGAGTAGTTAGAACTACGGATCTTTTCATTGTCTCTGTGCAGTTTTTTAGTTATGTGTTGTTCTAGACTTCTCCATCCTCTTCCTCCGTAATTAATTTCCTTCCTGCATAGATCACCTTTCGCGGCCCATCTTATATCTACTTTGCGAATAAAATGGCCCACAAGCTTGCCCCCCACCTTCCTTTCCAACCATTTCCACTTCAATATATTTTTCAGTACTTTATCTAATAATTTTGTATCGAATTCTCGATGCACAACCTTAGCCATGGTAGAAAGGTAGGAAAGAATGCCAATTACGTACAATGCCAATTGTCGTCGCCCCTGTCCGCCCGTCCGTCCACAATTGTTTGTGAGCAGTCTACAGGTCACAATTTTTATCCGATTTCAATGAAACTTGAAATATAGGTTTATCACTCTAAGATCTCGGTTCCTTTCGTTATTGGCATGTATCAGACTGTAATTTCATGGATTATGGCCCCTGATTGTACGAAAAATCGCGTTTTAGCTTGTGAACACTGTAGAGGACACAATTTTTATCAGATTTGGTTTAAACTTGAAATGTATGCTTATAACCCAAAGATCTTGGTTCCTTTCGATATTCGCGCATATCGGAACGTAACTTCCTGAATTATGGCCCCTGATTGTACGAAAAATCGCGTTTTTAGCTTGTGGACCCTATAGAGGTCATAATTTTTATCCGATTTAAAAAAAAACGTATTATTATATCACCGTTAAACCATAAGGACGTCTGAGTTTGAATTTCGTGAAAATCGGCCCAATACTGACGGACAAAATGGCCGCCGTTCGTTCTCAAATAGCGTAAAAATATGATATATCAAGGTTGTGGACCCTATAGAGGTCCCAATTTTTATTCGATTTTGTTGAAACTTGAAATGTAAGTTTATAACCCAAAGATCTCGGTTTCTTTCAATATTCGCGCATATCGGAACGTAACTTCCTGAATTATGGCTCCAGATTTTACGAAAAATCGCGTTTTTAGCTTGTGGACCCTATAGTGATCATGATTTTTATCCGATTTAAAAAAAAAGAACGTATTATTATATCACCGTTACACCCTAAGGACGGCTGAGTTCGAATTTCGTGAAAATCGGCCCAAAACTGACAGACAAAATGGCCGCCCCTCGTTCTCAAATAGCATAAAAATATGGTATATCAAGGTTGTTGAAACTTGAAATGTAAGTTTATCACCCAAAGATCTCGGTTCCTTTCGATATTCGAGCATATCGGACCGTGACTTCCTGAATTATGGCCCCTGATTATACGATCAATCGCTCTTTTAGCTTGTGGACCCTATAGAGGTCATAATTTTTATCCGATTTTAAAAAACGTATTATTGTATCACCGTTACACCCTAAGGACGGCTGAGTTCGAATTTCGTGAAAATCGGCCCAAAACTGACAGACAAAATGGCTGCCGTTCGTTCACAAATAGCGTAAAAATATGGTATATCAAGGTTGTGGACCCTATAGAGGTCACCATTTTAATCCTATTTTGATGAAACTTGAAATGTAAGTTTATAACCCAAAGATCTCGGTTCCTTTCGATATTCGAGCATTTCGGAACGTAGCTTCCTGAATTATGGCCCCTGATTGTACGAAAAATCGCGATTTTAGCTTGTGGACCATGTAGAGGTCATAATTTTTATCCGATTTAAAAAAAAACGTATTATTATTTCACCGTTACACCCTAAGGACGGCTGAGTTCGAATTTCGAGAAAATCGGCCCAAAACTGACAGACAAAATGGCCGCCCCTCGTTCTCAAATAGCGTAAAATATGGTATATCAAGGTTGTGGACCCTATAGAGGTCACAATTTTTATCCGATTTTGTTGAAACTTGAAATGTAAGTTTATAACCCAAAGATCTCGGTTCCTGTCTATATTTCCGCGTATCGAATTGTAATTTCCTGAATTATGGCCCTTGGTTGTAGAAAAAATCACTTTCTTTTTAGCTTGTTCTCTATCCATCTCTCGAAAATGTGGGCGTATCCTGCCTGGCAAATATTGCAAGAAAAAATTTCACTTTATTCTGTACATCTGTGTACACAATGAATGTCGGCCTAATATTAAAATCCGAGGGAGTTAAACTAACCGATAGCAAAGCAACTACTGGCCAGTGAGTGCATGTCTGTGACTAACTAAACACCCTTCTCCAATAAGCAGACTTACTCCCCGCGATATTTTTCGTACAATGCCAAATGTGTGTATATATATAATATGCGCAATTTCCATAATAATTAAATATACATTAATTTGGAAGTTCCCTAAACGCACGGACCTTGTAATTATTACATAATAAAAGTATCAGTACTAATAATATAGACCCGCCTGGTTTCCGGCCTCAAACTTCCAGTGTTCGACGTCTTCTCGCCGTGTTTATTAAATTATTTTACACAATTATCATGATTATACTATATCTATTAGATCACCATTTAACTTATAATATATCTTACCTACTTATGAAATGATAATCCACTCCCTTTTCGCCTGACATTGAATTAACCAAAACAACAACAATTCTCCGGCATCTAAATCTTCCCGGTCATAAAATGGCTGCCAACCTCCATAGTCGGCACGCGATCACGTGACCACCATACACTCTAGTCAATATATACACCTCCATAAGTCGATCATAGATATCCTATATAAGACTAGATCGGCCCAACGTCATAGACTACGCATGATCAGAGGGCAACAGCGGCCGCCATATTGGACAAATGACTACCCGTGACAGCTGTTTGTTTACATTGCACGATTAAAAAGTTGATCGGCGTATTTTATCGTTTAAAATTCCAATATTGGGATTACGCATGTTCATTTCAAGGTTTTTATAGAAAAGGTAGAATTTTCTGGAATGCAGATGACATTTGAGATGTAAAATTTAAGAATATGGACCGAAAAAAGGGATTATAAGAACATGTACGATACGATGGTTGGTTTGGGTGATAAATCATTTTACATAAAATAATTTGTAATAAGTTCCATCATTAAAATTTACTGAATAAAACAAGTCTAGTTATTAAATTTATTACGTCTGTACTTCAAGAATAAAAAAAAAATTCTTGGACAAAATCAATGCGTACGGTACCGATAAATCAATTTGACATTAAATAATTTGTAATAAATTCCATTATATAAAATTGTATGTTGAATAAAACAATTCTAGTTTTTTTATTTATCAGTCATTAAATTTATTACATCTGTATATAAAAAAATAATGGACAAAATCAAGGCATGGGCATCAAACCATTAAAATTTTACGTTATTTATCATCAGTCATTAAATTTATTACATCTGTATATAGCAAAAATAATGGACAAAATCAAGGCATGGGCAACAAACCATTACCATTAAAACTACGTATTTATTCAAATTAATAAAAAATAATTGAAAAAATTCAGCCAAAGGCATCCAACCATTAAAGTCTTAGTTATTCAAAAAAAAAATTATTGATCAAAAGTAAGGCAACCATTACCATTAAAATCTTACTTATTCAAAATAAAAAAAATAATTGATAAAAATAAGGCATGGGCATCCAACCGTTACCATTAAAATTGTATTTATTCAAAATAAAAACAAGAGCATCCCTAAGGCTGCATTATACATCCACATTCTGCTTTGAGTGAAATGGTAGTTTTTTAAAATGAAATATGAAATGGCTGCAATGACTGTATTATGGCAACCCTTCGAAAGGCGGGGGACAACCAGTCGTTTCGCCTTCGATTTTATAAGGGTATATAATCATATTCATGTCCATTTACTGAATGATTTAAGTAAATAATGTATATATTTCTAATAAATTTATAATTAATTGTATTATCAAATTTTGAAGTATGTTTCGCTGATTTCAAATATGTATAACATCTATATGTTTGACTTTTATTATTATTACTATTCGTTCTTTGTCTGAAATGTTTCATTCTGTTATGTTTATTATTATTGAACTTCTACTTGGCGATTTGATTCACAATAACTTGTCGACGATATCGTGAAATTCCAGGAACAAACGAATTATTTTCAATAAAAGTCTAGAACCTATATATAATAAACGTCCGGTCCTCATTAATATAATATTATATAATTTGTTGTTAATAGATACGCAATTGGAATAATTTGGACTTCTCTCATTTAGGCTAACTCCTAACCTTGTCCGATGAGAGTTACTTCCCTTTGCTTACTTCCTTTCCAATTAACGATGTATGGGATTAGTCGATAAAAATAGCACACTCATCGAGGGCGAATAATTTGAAAACGTGTCTCCTCCATAGATTAACCCAGGGGTTAGTGGAGTAGAACGGAATGAAAACACTGGGGATACCGAGGATTACCCTTAGCAGAAAATGCTCATTATCGAACTCGGTCAAGGTATTCATATAATGAAACTATATAACAAGTTTCAACACTCGGACTTAATTAGAACTAAAGTTATTGTGTCCCAAAGCATCAACCAATCAAATTGCTTATCTCTGTTTACCCTAAGCAGAAAATGCCCATCTTCGAACTCCATCAACGCATTGACCTAATAAAACACCTACACCAAGTTTGAACTTTATAGCTCAATTAGAAGGAGAGTTATTGTGTCCCAAAAAGTGTGACAGACGGGCGGACAGACAGACGGACGAACCCATTTTAATAGTCCCCTGCTTTCTTTGAAAGGCGGCGGATCGAAATATTGACAAAATCAAGGCTTGACATCCAACCATTACCATTAAAAGTATTGACAAACTCAAGGCTTGGCATCAAACCATTACCATTAAAGAATTACCGACAGCCCTGATAGGGATCATCCTTAGGGTATAATAATTAAAGATACATTATGGGAGATTAGATAAAGAGCTGGCAGTTTTCACTATAATAGTTAAAAACTAGATAATGTAAAGGGAATTTGATGATAAATTGATACACCCTGAACTGAGAGTTTAAGAAGTGAAATGAAATGAAATGGGGTTTAACATCCTACTGTTCTGCTCCTAAACTGGGCTAATGAGCGTTTAAGGATTGAGTTTTGGGCCTAGCCTCGATCATCATTTCCAAAGTCGGGACGATAAAAAATCGAGGACAAACGACACATCGGCTTTCTGTAAACTTGTACCAGTTACAGGAATTCGAGTTACACCCTAAACGATTAGAATTCGGCTATATGCAGCCCATTTGCATGCGCGACGGACGCGTGTTGTGCCTCCATTAACGCCAATGGTGTAGGCAGCGTCGAAATTGGGGTAATCGTCGATTACGCCAGTCGACTCAATGACAGACTTTATGATACAGCGCGCGCACTCTAACCATTCAGCCATCCAACCCCCCGCCCGCGTTTGGAGGCGTGTAAATAACCGTCATGCTAACGTTAACGTCAGACAGCATGACAAATTCGGGCGTGGGTCTGTTATGGTGTGGGGAGGACTCACCATGACTGGCAGAACGGACTTGCATATTGTTCAAAGAAGGGTCACTGGGGGGTACTACCGTGACCACAACCTGGCACCAATAGTTCTGCCCCTTGCTCAACGTGCAGGTCGACGTTTCCTCCAGCGTCACCGCAGTTTTGTATTGTTTCTAAATATCCCCTACTTTTCTTGAAGAGTATATATATAATGAAAATCAAGCATAATCGAACTTAACCAACTGTCAAATACTAAGTCCAGCGGACGAATTTGGAAATTCAAGTAACGACTGCAAGTGGACTCTACACGTGAAAAAAAAAATCCTATAAAGGAAGTGTAGCCAATTGTTAATGAAAAAATACTCTGCGATATAACACACAATTAGGCAGTACTGAAACATTGAAGATACGCGACCGGCAGTGCACAATAGTCATTAAGATATATATGTCACAAATAATGCTAACTAGAAGATACTGAACCGCTGAAGATTCATTGAATCATTCAAGATCTTCACCAACTGATACAGAATCATTGGGGATGTTGAAATTTTGCTAACTCTGAACACTTTAAGAGATTATATATAGTGCACACTAGAAGATATTGAACCGTTGAAGATTCATTGAATCATTGAAGATTGTCACCAAATTGAAGATACTTATCCATTGTAACCTACTGCACTTTGAACGACCTACGAATTGACATGAAATGGAATAGGGTTTAATTACCTACTGTTCTGCTCCGACTGGGCGAATAAAGTCGGGCATACGCCATATAGTGTGGTATGCGGCAAGCGGCGTTGCAGCCTACTCTTGCATGTATATCGAATTCCAACTGCCACTGGTTCTTATACGTGCACGCTAATATGTACATGGTGGAACCACGCCGGAAAAAAACCGATAAATTTTGACCAGTTTTGCCCAGTCTACATTGTGGAGATAACGATTTGGGAAGGCTGGCTGAAAAGTACTAAGCCTATCTGTGAAAGACCTGTATAAAGTCCATGGTTTCCATTTATTTTTCTACATAGTCCCCTTCGAGGTGTATATACTTTTACCAACGATGTTGCAAGACCTGGGTCATCATTAGTAGGAAAATGATAACCGGCTAGTTCCTTTTTGGAAAAAGGTCTCAGTTACAAATCTGGCCAAAGGCCATAAATTTATAAGGATCTGCTTCAAAACGGTGCGGATTGTCACGGCACGTCAGGCGCTTTGGCAAAAACTTTTGTCATTCCTAACTCGGTGGCAATAATGTGCCCAACCCACTCATAAGAGATGTCAGCAACACTGGTAAAATGTCGAGTGGACAATCGTCGATCAGCCATCCCCATGTCATGTACTCAGGTAATGTTTTCTTGAATGGTTGCTGTTGATGGCCTTCCAGTACGCGGGTCTCGTCAAGGCTCTTTCTGCCACGCTTTAATTCCGCAGCCCACTTCTTTACTGTGAAAAGGAGACCATGTCGGCATGCATCTGTGTTGGGGTTATTTATTTCAGTTGGCGGTACTTGATGACTGCCCTATAACCTGTTTTGTCCATTTCTGGTGATTGCAATGGGTAGGTTCACAAGATGGTCTGATACGAAGATAATTATAACAGTAACACTACAGTTGCACGTCTTATGTCTATGATTCATTCATTGACTGTACTTGTTGGTGGCAAAAGTTTGTTTCAACCCAAATGATCTATCCTTTTCAGGCTTAGAACATTTCAACCAGATCTCGTAGTTGCGTACACAGGCCTTGAACTTCAGTATTCTATTGTTGTTTGGTCTCACACCCTTCTAAGACGACAGTGGCGTTATTCGCCAGATTGTGTTGTAATGGAAAAAACAAGGAAAAGGATTAATAGCTTTTACATATGTAACTTTACATAGGGATGGGGGTCTCAGGCAGTGGCGGCGCCAAGGGGGGGGGGGGGGTATTTCCCCCCTCCCCATTAATCTGGCCTGCCTTCTGTTTTCCCCCCCCCCCCCCAATAATTTAGAAAATAAAAAAAGTATTTGTGATACATTTCGGTAATCAATACCCTACGGTGATTAAATCCCACATCCCCACTCAGTCATAGACTTGCATGTTGTACAGCCCGCTGAGTGATTTCTGACAACCCCATCCTGCTGTAAACCTACTATAATCAATAACATGTGAATCACTTGAAAAGTGCTTTTTGGGTATAGGTTCAACGCGGCGAGAATATGCATTCACTTGAAACACTTACTCCGTTCGTTTGACACCCCCCTCTCTGTTTGGATAAGCTGGTGATTTGGCGACGAACAGTATCTGGTGAGCTCTATTTATCTCGACCGCAAGTATCTGAAATACTGCCAGACTGCATTTCCGGCAGTCTATTTCTCAAATTATTGTGGCGAAAATATTCATTCACTTTCACTCACTTTGTCACTTTCCTCTCTGGTCCGATAAACCAGTGGCGAACATATTCATTCACTTTCACTCACTCCGTACGTTTGTCACTTTCCTCTCTGGTCGGATAAACCAGTGATTTGGCGACAGGCGGTATCTGATAAGCTCTATTTATCTCGACGACCAGTGCCTGAAATACTGCCAGATACTGCATTTCGGGCTGTCTACTTTTCAAATTTTCGGGGGCTTCGTTGAGGTTCGCAAGTCATAGTCATAGACTTGCATGTTGTACAGCCCGCTGAGTGATTTCTGACAACCCCATCCTGCTGTAAACCTACTATAATCAATAACATGTGAATCACTTGAAAAGTGCTTTTTGGGTATAGGTTCAACGCGGCGAGAATATGCATTCACTTGAAGCACTTACTCCGTTCGTTTGACACCCCCCTCTCTGTTTGGATAAGCTGGTGATTTGGCGACGAACAGTATCTGGTGAGCTCTATTTATCTCGACCGCAAGTATCTGAAATACTGCCAGACTGCATTTCCGGCAGTCTATTTCTCAAATTATTGTGGCGAAAATATTCATTCACTTTCACTCACTTTGTCACTTTCCTCTCTGGTCCGATAAACCAGTGGCGAACATATTCATTCACTTTCACTCACTCCGTACGTTTGTCACTTTCCTCTCTGGTCGGATAAACCAGTGATTTGGCGACAGGCGGTATCTGATAAGCTCTATTTATCTCGACGACCAGTGCCTGAAATACTGCCAGATACTGCATTTCGGGCTGTCTACTTTTCAAATTTTCGGGGGCTTCGTTGAGGTTCGCAAGTCCGTTCATTTGACACTTTCCTCTCTGGGGTCGGATAGACTAGTGATCAGGCGACAGACGGTATCTGATCAGCTCTATTTATCTCGACGATCGGTGACCGACTGAATACTGTCAGACAGCATTTCCGGCAGTCTATTTTTCAAAATTTTCTGGTCAGATCTATTTATCTCGACGATCGGTGACTTACTGAATACTGTCAGGCAGCATTTCCGGCAGTCTATTTTTCAAAATTTTCTGGGGTAGGTCCTCCGTAAGGACTCCCTACTTTGACACTCGTGAGTGGGTTTCGTCGAGGTTCGCAAGTCCGTTCGTTTGACACTTTATCTCAACGATCAGTGCCTGAAATACTGCCAGGCTGCATTTACGGCAGCCTGTTTTTCAAAACTTTCTGGGGGAGGCCCCCTACCCCTAGTTGAAGCTCGTGCCTTTGCCCCCTTAACCTTGGACTTTGTCCCAGCTTTGCCCCTCCAACCACCGGCAGCTGGCGCCGCCACTGGTCTCAGGTACCCAGATTTAACTGACATTAACCTAGTGTTCACCTTTCGGATACTGGGAATTACATTTTCCTAAATACAATTCATTGGGCTATCGGGTGCTTTGAGTGAAATTGTTTAAATAATTATCACCCTCCAGGTATTGATAATATACTATTCAAAAAAAGTAGGGGATATTTGATTTTGGGGGCATAATACTAAAATATGCAAATGACTACGAAAAAAGTCACTATAGAACCTAACAGAAGAAACATTTCCAGTTACATGTGACGCCCAAACGCACCAATAGCTACCGCATGGAATGCAGGTGATGCTTGGGATCATCATGGGGGTCCAACCCAAGATTTGCACGACTCTGACTTTGAATGTTACAGTCATTGTGGCATTGAATTCCAGGGTGGAAACATCAGTTTAATTGTTTTAGTGACCAGAAACAAATTTTGATATGCGTCGGCTTACCCAAAATGAAAGGTTACGTGCCCTTGGCATGCTACAGATCGGCACAACACAGGCGGTTGTGGCGCGGACGATGAATGTTTCTCAGTCTGTCATAAGCAGGCTATGGTCAAGATACCGTGATACACAATCTGTACAGGACAGACCACGCTCAGGTCGACCAAGGGCGACAACTCAAGCCCAGGATCGATTTATCCGTACCTTGGCCTTGAGAAATCGTGTCATCACAGCAAATCAGATCAGCGCTCGTCTTCAAACAGACACTGGTGTGAGAGTGAGTGGCCAGACGATTCGGAATCGACTGCATAGGGGTCACCTTCGCGCCCGACGTCCTCGCGTGATCCCTTGTTTGAGAGATCATCACATTCAGGCAAGACGTCGTTGGTGTAGGGATAGTCAACACTGGGATAATCGACGCTGGAGCAATGTGATGTTTTCAGATGAGTCAAGGTTCACTGTTGATTTTTTGGACAGACGTAGGAGGGTGTGGCGTGGTCGAAACGAGCGCTTCCAAGACGTTAACGTCATCAGACATGATCGATTTGGGGGTGGTTCTGTTATGGTGTGGGGAGGCATCACTGTTGCTGGAAGAACGGCTTTACATGTTGTTGCAGGGCGTGTTACAGGCCAGTACTACCGGGACAACATCTTGGCAGTCCATGTTGTGCCGTTCGCACGACGTCATGGCCGCCGTTTCATCTTCCAGGATGACAACGCAAGATGTCACAGGGCCAGGATCGTTACAGGTTACCTCCAACAACAGAACATCACCACATTACCTTGGCCAGCACTGAGTCCCGACCTCTCCCCCATCGAGCATGTCTGGGACATGCTTGGACAGAGGTTACGTCAACGTCAACAACGTCCTGCCAATGTCCAAGAACGTGCTGCTGCGTTGCAACAGGAATGGGACAATCTGGACCAAAATGACCTTAGACGTCTCATTAGGAGTATGCCACGTCGGATCAATGCTTGTTTGGCAAACAGAGGAGGATTTACCCGTTACTGACTTGGTTGTGATGCTGTGGTAACTTTGCTGTTTGACCCCGGGTATCATTTTACCCTTATAATGGTCAGTCTGTGCCTTACTTAGTCTAACGATCATTTGGAATAAATCGATGAATGTGAACTTCATTTCATTTTGTCATTTGTTTCTTCGTCAGTTTCATTAGGTGACTTTAATAACACTTAAAAATCAAATATCCCCTACTTTTTTTGAATAGTATACCTGTCTTATTTTGATGTGATTGATATTTCGGCTAGTGGCCGCTGCTTCGTGTGCGCTGCCCCCAGTTGGTGGCGACCATGTTATTTGGCCATTAATAGATATCGGCATATGAATATAGATATACAAGGTGACATTGTGCTAACCCGAGTTAAATTGAGAATTGTTGTTGTTGGATTGTTTTGTTGAACTGGTTTGGGGTTTTTTTTTATTGTTTCGGGCTTTGACAGATGTGTCAGCCCGACTACAAAAATAAAATGAACAGCCGTGGCCAATGCTGTGAAAGCAGGTTACGGTAAATAAAATAATTTCAGTTGAATTTGTTTGTGTTTTTATTAACTCATTCTGTGAAATAATAATGACAAATAAGAAAATGAGGACACATTCGCACATCTATAAAGTCTTATAAACAATGAAGATGTTTATAAACTAACATGTCATTCGTATTACATAACATTGACTAGTAACATTACCTTTAATGTCATTGATGTTTAAGAATTCAATTATTGCCCTAAGGGTTTAAAACAATACAGAATTCTCTTTAAAGCCTTTCACCTTTAAAAGTAATACCTGAAATATTCTAGACATAATTGCAACAGATAAATTCTATAATTTTGACTGTTATAATATGTATAAAAATGCTGTATAATTTATCGCTTATGAAATTATTCAAATCTACATATTTGTAAGCAGAAATGTAGATAACATGTACATAAAATGAATGGATAAAATATTGGAACATTTCATTCTAGTTGTGTGGTGATTTTAAACAATGGCGCTTTATAAGGACCACCGTATAAACCAACATAAGCGTAGCCTGTCTGAAAATAATCTCCTACAAGAAGCAGGAAAGGAAAGCGAACAACTTAATTTTACTGGTGGCGTCAAACAAGCAAATAAAAAAGATGAACCACAAGAAACTGGAACACAGGAATCCGATATAGAAAGCGTGTCTGATCAGATAACCGAAGGAATACATGAACAAAACCTATATAAAGAAATGCGAGGAGAATTGTTTAAATACGAGGCCGCTGACTGGATGGCCCCAATGACTAAAATACCCAAATATAGAATAAAGGTAAATAATTTCTATTTCGTTATTTTAATTAAAATCAGTTCAAGGCTCCGATCATATTTGCTCAAATCAATAACGTCGAAAGAAAGAGAATAGGTATTGACCAATATAATTGTCAAATTCAATTCTGTCGTTGAATATCAACATACATAGGGTGTCCATGGAACAAGGCCAGAAGGGGTGGGGTGGGGCTGGGGCAAGGACTTCCAAATAAAATGGAATTGGCAGACTCAACAACTATTCACTGTACAATACATCCCCTTTTCATTTGCAGTTAGCTCTGACCAATACACCAATACACAGATGGAATTTACCCGGTATTCCTGAAAAATTTAAAATATTTATAAAACGTGACGATTTAACAGGAAGCACGCTCTCTGGTAATAAGGTAGGTTTGACAGGAACTAATCTTCTTGGTAATAACGTAGATTTGACAGGAAGTATCCATACTGGTAACACGTTAAACCAGGTGATTATATAATTTGCCTTTTCTTTCAAAACCATTATTTAAAGAATTTATTATTTATTGGCCTGTTCCTTTTGTTCAGTATATTCAGTGGTTTAGTATGCTTTGCGGTTCATTATCATCTTTGGCTTGTTATCGTCCCTAATTCGGTATATTCAGGGTTCTGTATCTTAAGTTATTTAAATGGCCCGGTGTATTCAATGGTTTATCATGGTCTACGTTCGTTAACTTAAGTGATTACTGATTAGACGTCTTCTACGGTTCAGTGGGATACAGTGGTTCAGTATTTCCATTGATTCAGTGTTACCAGTATTTCAATATATTCAATGATTCCGTATCCTCTATGGTTTAGTGTCCTCCATAGAGGCGAAATGTGCTGAAATAACGAATTGGACCAAAAAACCCTCAAAATATGTATTTTTCATGCCAGCTATTTCGTAAGATGACTTTTAGCTATAAGGTTTTAGATGTCTCTGAGTTTAAAGATGGCAGCCAAAATGGAATCCAAAATGGCGGATTTTCAGTTAGGCCTAATCGTTATTATTTCCTAGTGCATGTCATTTATATGGTTTCCGGTATCGCTAGGTTCATTTCTAGTCTCAAAAATAAAATTGAAGAATCCATGATGGCAGAAATGCAAAATGGCCACCATAATGAAATCCCAAACGTCGGAATTTTAATTAATCGTCATTAAATTTTTTACTTCCGTTAGATATGACTTGTATGTCTTATAGCCTATAGGCTAAGGGGGTCTAGGTTGCAGAGTTCAATTTCTATCAAAAAAACTAATTATGAACAATGGACAATGAAAATAGAATCCAATATGGCGATTTTTGTTCTTAACAAAACACAACACAATGTATATATGAATATAACTACTTCTCTATTATGTGTTTTGTTATGAATAGTTAACCGTGCTTCTAGATGTCATTTAAAGAATTGATTTTTGGTCTTTTGGATATTCCTTCAGAAATAAAGTTTTCAGAGTTACTGAATTCAATATGGGGTTCAAAAATTAATTCCCGATAAGATTGTCTGTTATTCATTTCACAAGTTCTTGTGATTGCCACAACAATACTGTTTTCATCAGCAATGGACACTAGACAAATAGGCAAAAATGCACTTAATGATACCCCATGGGCGGTGTGATCGTTGCTCTGGAAGGGCGGGGGTCCGGTGGGGTTCCCTCCGAACAGGCGCAAAATTTCTTTTGAAAAACTGACTGTAAATTGTGCTTTATAGAGTATATCTTGGGAGTTTCTAGTTTCTGCGCATATTTAACTTGCGGCAACCTTAGCAATTCATCAAAAACGACGTAAATTTATGAACATTAACTAGTTTCGGAACCCCTGAAACTACCATACTCCTGTTCAGCTCATCCCTAAAAAGGGAGGGGAAAGATAGGATTTTAAACGTGTTGCAAATTTCTACATAACTTAATTAATCATCAGTAGAAATACGCTATATTAAATG
The DNA here is from genome assembly GCF_932274485.2 of Patella vulgata. Classification (NCBI taxonomy): domain Eukaryota; kingdom Metazoa; phylum Mollusca; class Gastropoda; family Patellidae; genus Patella; species Patella vulgata. The sequence goes on along the minus strand of NC_065879.2, from coordinate 60,129,860 downwards.
ATAAATGGTATATTATTTTACAGGTAAAAAATAGAAAAAATATATGTTTCCGTTTTATCCAATAAACAATTTGTTATCATTTCATGCAGAAAGATATGCTGTTAAAACTGTTGCAAATTTTTATATAACATGGTAGGCCGTAAATTATCATATATATATATATAAATTTTACAGCAACAAGAACGTTTCCGTTTAATCTAAAATTCCAATAAACAGGTGGTAGATAATATTTAAATGTTGTTTAAATGCGCATTTTCATAAATTTATTATGCTGATAGATGTTTATATGGAAGGTCCACTTGGATATAAAATACGATTTTGTGTGAAATAGGCGTCCTGAATACAATAGGAGGCTTATGAAATTTTAGTCTAGTAGTTTATTCATCCCTTGATACTGTGAAATAAAGAACATTTTGCCACCAAAGCTGGTTTAAATTTTAATTTTAAACATATTTTATTGTTCAATAAACAACTGGATAAGACACAAGTTTTACAACTTATAAAAGTCTTCTCCGATACATATATACATATTACATACATGAACTTAAATGATATTAAATAAATTTTATATGTAAAAAGACATGAAGAACACAAAAAAATAAAATAAATAAATAACCTAGTTCAAAAGATCTTGATCGATACAAAGCATGAATTGTATAATTAATTCATATTGTAAATATTTACTAATATGAATGTTTAAGCTGATATACATATATGATCACATTCTGGACAAGCGACAAGTGTCTTTAATGTATTTTTGTACGGCTATAAATATTGAACAATTTACGTCATCGTTAAGTTTTAAATACTGTTTGATGCAAAGTGAACATACCCTTTTCTGCATACCCATTTTGCGATATGTTAGTATGTTTACGGTAATAACATGTCTTAAAATGTTTCTATTATATAGGTAACAATTATTATCGTGATACATATAAATATATAGGTTTTATTGACGCTAGCTATATGTTTGCTAATTTTATTTCGAATCCGGGTGAGAGATTCCGATGAACTTTCTCGGCCAACCCAGGGACCTCCAGGTACGTATATTAAGAAAACAAGAGTAATATTGATAAATACAAGAATTTTCAAAGAGATCAAAAGCCATAATTCCAGAAGTAATTATCGGAAATTGTTGAAAATCAATAGGCTTCTTCATCTCGTGACTTATTAATTCAAAGTCAAACGTATTTTAACTGTAGTCCCAAGAGCGTCCACAAAATTTTTTCAAAGTGATCAAGGGCTAGAACTCAGTAATTATCGGAATTTCTTGAATATCAATAGGCATCTTTGTCCCATAACTATATACACTGTGTATAGATTTAAAGACTATCGGATAGTAACTTTAGCTTCTTGAGCGTCCACAAGATTTTTTTTCAGTGATCACGGACCATAACTCCGGCAGTAATTACTTCATCTCATGACCTTAAACACTATGTATAACTATACTCTTCCAAAAAAGTAGGGGATATTTAGAAACAATACAAAACTGCGGAAATGCACTGCTGTTTTCATTAGAGGTAACCAGTGTATGTTAAAGGAGCTAAGTCGCCAATATTTGGGACCTAGAAAATGACACTAATGGGTCGCAACGCATACAATAATGTAATATGAATATAAATTGATTTACATTCAATCGTTTCTGTTTTTACTGTAATCAGTTAGGTTCGGCGAAATACGCCAGTATTCTCAATCGAATGTCAATCTCTAGCGTCTGGTTTTCCCAGTCTACGCCGATAGTATTTATTGGGCATGCTCTCCAGATAAGAATATAGCGTCACCGTTTGACATGACTTGTGGAATATGCCTAGCCACGTTTTTCGAGTCCCTTATTACAAATAGGGCTGAAACGCATTATGGTATACGATACGTGTTCTAAATGTAAAATGTTTATTTTGTCTAAAATATTGGATATCAGAAGGTTATCTTTTCCCGGTAAGATCACAAGATCAATGTTGATTTAAAGCGACAAATAAATGGTGTTTTCATTGTCGAAGATTTTTGATGATATTGAGTTAAAGACTTAGCTACTTTAATAACAGGCCAATTGCCTACACATGAACATAAACAGTTCATATGGGCGGCTTACCTGACGGCCCCATTTCACTCGCAAAGAGATACACTGTCAAAAGTGAAAGTGGACGTTTTTGATTTTTGTCCTAATAATGACTAATTGCTCCACCAATCCTCAGACATTCAGCAATTCGTCGTGGCATGCTCCTAATCAACCGTCCAATCACGATTTGGGGCAATCTGACCCACTCCTCTTGCAGTGCCACGGCCAATTCTTGCAGTGTTGTAGGTTGACGTTGACATGCTCTATAGGGGAAAGGTCGGGACTCATGGCTGGCCAAGGCATATGTACAATATGGTGACGCTGAAGGTAGTCATTCACGACACGAGCACGGTGGGCACGGGCATTATCATCTTGAAAGATGAACTGCACGTTGACCAAAGGGCAGAACTATCGCTGCAAGGATGTGGTCACGGTAGTACACGCCAGTGACCCTTCCTTGAACAATATGCTAGTCCGTTCTGCCAGTCATGGTGATTCATCCCCACACCATAACAGACTCACGCCCGAATCTGTCATACTGTCTGACTTTAACGTTAGCATGACGCTCATTTACACGCCTCCAAACGCGAGCACGCCTATCGGTGAAATCCAGAGTAAATCTGGACTCGTCTGAGAACATTACACGCGCCCATCGATGATTACCCCAATTTGTACGCTGCCATGTGCTGGCGAGTCAATGGAGGCACAACACGCGGTCGTCGCGCATGCAAATGAGCTGCATGTAACCGATTTCTAATCGTTTGGGGTGTAACTCGAATTCCTGTAACTTGGTACAAGTTTACAGAAAGCTGATTGTCCGTTTGTCCTCGATTTCGCAGGACCTGTGTACGAATGTATCGATCCTGGGCCTGTGTAGTAGCTCTAGGACGACCTGAACGAGGTCTATCATCAACATTGTGTGTTTGTTGATACCGGTTCTACAGTCTGCTGATCACAGACTGTGACACATTAAGCATGTTGGCTACTGCTCGCTGTGTAGAACCCATTTGAAGCATGCCAATAGCACATAGACGTTCATCATGTTGAAGACGTCTCATTGCAAATTAAACGTAACACACTAAAGCAAAGATACGCTAAACAGTAAATCTTATGCAAGAACCGATAAGAAAGCAAACATGGATAGGATAAACAAGCACGCGGCAGTTTTCATCAACCCTTCCCTGAAGTGTCAAATTTGACAATGAACTCCTCCCACGTGTATGGAGCTATTGCGTGTCGCACGTGCAGCTCAGTGGTTCTGTTGGGGCGATAAGTTCTTCATCTGTGAACATATACTCTCAAAGCAAATCAAGTGTCCATGACTATTTATCATATCACAACCTGCATAGGTATTCAATATCCGCTACTTTTTTGAAGAGTATGTAAAGTCAATCATTTCGAATCTGGGTGAGAAGGGAGCCACGGTGGCTAGGTGGGTAAGGCGCTGGCTCGCTAGCCTGGAAGTCGGGTGTTCGATCCCTGCATTGGCCGAGAAAGTTCATTTTCCAACGTGGTTTCCCCTTGTCATTGATGCAGGACGGAGGGCCTGACAAGGACAGCTGTCTAGTCCTTCGGATGAGACGAAAAACCGAGGTCCCGTGTAAACATTGGCATGCACGTAAAAAATCCCTTGGCAGTTGGAATTCGATATAAGAGTAGGCGATAGTGCCGCTGCCCGGACGTTAAACCCCATTTCATTTCATTTCCTGGGTGAGAAATTCCGCTCGGTGTATTTCTTCACTGTCAGAAGATACTCCATCTTGCAAAGTGAACATACCTTTTTCTGCGTGCCCAGTTTGCGATTGGTTTCATTGACGCTAGGTATGTTTGCTTATTTCGCTTGGTGTATTTCTTCAGTCAGATTCGAAATGAAACAAGCCAACAGTGAGGCTGAAGTTCCCCGCCGAAATCCCAAAATAAATAGATGACACATATTAATTAATCGCACATTTCTTTTTTTTTCAAAAGTATCAAGCAATCAAACCGATTATCAACTAAGCAGAAAGTGCTTATTATGGAACTTAGTCATGGTATTGTTGTGATAAAACTATACACCAAGTGTCCTCACTCTCACTTAATTAGAACTAAAGTTATCGTGTCCCAAAGCATCAACCAATCAAATTGGTTATCTCTGCTTACCCTAAGCAAAAAATTCGCATCTTCTAACTCCTAACTACATCGAGGCATTCACCTAATAAACACCTACGCCAAGTGTGAACATTCTAGCTCAATTAGGAGAGTTATTGTGTTCCAAAGTCTAGGCCAATCAAATTGATTATCGTTCTGCTTACCTCAAGGTAATGATGCAATGTAACTATACAGTAATTTTCACCACTCTCACTTAATTAGTACTAAAGTTATAGCCTCTTGAGCGCCCACGAGAAGTGATCAAGGGCCTTCAATCTGGCAGTAATAATCGGAAATTGTTAAAAATCAATAGGCTTCTTCGTCTCATGACCTTAAACACAGAGTATAAATTTAAAGTCAATCCGATATTAATTGGTGACATATATAATATCTTAAAGTGTTCAGAGTCTGCAATACTTCAGCATCTCCAATTGTTCGGTACCAGTGGGTGAAGATCTTGAATGATTCAACGAATCTTCAGCGGTTCAGTATCTTCCGTAGTTCAGTATCTTTTAGTGAGCATTATTTGTGACATATATAATATCTTAAATTGTGCAGAGTTTCCAATGATTCGGTAACTATTGTGCACTACCGGTTGCGTATCTTCAATGTTTCAGTATTGCCTGATTGTGTGTTATGTCGCAGAGTATTATTTCATAAACAATTGGCACCACTTTCATTATAGGGTGGGGTTGTTTTTTGTTGTTTTTTTTTTTAGGGGGGGGGGGGGTATTTTATTTTATTTTTTTTTTTTTTTTCACATGTAGGGTCCACTTACAGTCGTTACTTGAATTTCCAAATTCGTCCGCTGGACCTTGTATTTGACATTCGGTTAAGATTGATTGTGCTTGATTTTTATACGCCCACATTTTCATGTGGACGTATATTGTCGTCGCCCCTGTCCAGACCTCCGGACGTCCGACCGTCCAAAATTGTTTGTGGACACTCTACAGGTCACAATTCTTATACTGGAAATAGAAAAGAGAATATTATTCATTGTCAATTAAGAAATAAAGCTAGTAACTTAAATAATCACTTATTCCACCATTTTCTGAGTGAAACAAAAGTGTGCCCTAACTGTAATTCTACAGACGAAGATAATTACCATTACTTTTTCATATGTCCAGCCTACTCTGCCATAAGAACATTTCTCCAAAATAATATACACCAACTTAAACTAAATGTGACAATGGATCTTATTTTATATGGCAACACCGATCTTTCAGATGATAAGAATTCTAACATATTTGTAATAGTGCAAAAATTTATAAAAGATAGCAAGCGGTTTTGAAGTTTTAATTATTAAAACTATGTCTACATTATGTAATACTTTTCTATTTTCATAACCTTAAATGTAATTATAATGTTTATCTAAACATTGCACTCCAAGAAATGTATATATGTTTGTAACTCACTACCTATACATATGTCCACCATTGTTTACTGTAAACATAAGATTAAACTATTTTATATGTTTGGAGAGAACTTATATAGGCCTTTGCCTGTTGTTCAATCCATTTCAGTTTATTGAATAAAATATTGTTTAAACTAATTCTTATCCGATTTTGACGAAACTTGAAATATAGGTTTATCTCCAAAAGACCTCGGTTGCTTTCGATATTGGCATGTATCGGATCGAAACTTCATGGATTATGGCCCCTGATTGTACGAAAAATCACCTTTTTAGCTTGTGAACACTGTAGAGGTCACAATTTTTATCCGATTTTGTTGAAACTTGAAATGTAAGTTTATAACCCAAAGATCTCGGTTCCTTTCGATATTCGCGCACATCAGAACGTAACGTCCTGAATTATGGCCCCCGATTGTACGATAAATCGCGTCTTTAGCTTGTGGACCCTATAGAGATCATAATTTTTATCCGATTTAAAAAACCGTATTATGATATCACCGTTACACCCTAAGGACGGCTGAGTTCGAATTTCGTGAAAATCGGCCCAAAACTGACAGACAAAATGGCCGCCGTTCGTTCTCAAATAGCGTAAAAATATGGTATATCAAGGTTGTGGACCCTATAGAGGTCACAATTTTTATCCGATTTTGTTGAAACTTGAAATGTAAGTTTATAACACAAAGATCTCGGTTCGTGTCGATGCTCATATCGCCCGTCTTCATTAGCCCAGTATAGGAGCAGAACAGTAGGACGTTAAACCCCATTTCATTTCATTTCATTTCTTGCTCATATCGAATTGTAATTTCCTGAATTATGGCCCTTGATTGTAGGAAAAATCACTTTCCTTTTAGCTTGTTCTCTATCCATCTCTCGAAAATGTGGGCGTATCCTGCCTGTCAGCCGCTGGGTTTTTTTTTTATATATTTATAACGTTTTCAGCTTGTGGACCCTATAGAGGTCACAATTTTTATCCGATTTTGTTGAAACTTGAAATGTAAGTTTATAACACAAAGATCTCGATTCCTTTCGATATTTGCTCATATCGAATTGTAATTTCCTGTATTATGGCCCTTGATTGTGGGGAAAATCGCATTTTTAGCTTGTGGACCCTATAGAGGTCACAATTGTTATCCGATTTAAAAAAAACGTTTAAGTATATCACTTACAAAACCAACAAGGGAGCGTAGAGATATCTTGTGTCGAAATATTATATCTATTGATGCCGATCAATTTAGGAAATACCTGCTTAACTCAGAGCTACTTTGCGATCCTCCCCAAACTGCGAATGCGTTAGCTGTCCTATATAATGATACTTTATCTACCCCGTTGGATAAGCATGCACCCACCAGAAAACGTTCAGTAACTATTAGACCTAATACACCATGGTATGATGCTACTATCCAGGAGGCAAAAAGGGTCAGTCGAAGATCTGAGCGTCGGTACCGGAAATCCCGCCTCGAGATCCACAGACAAATGCTTCGAGCTGACTTAACTCTGTTAACAAACACGATCAAGAATGCAAAGCGAAAATACTGTCTCAACAAAGAAGAGCAGAGTGAACGAGATCCATGCTTTCAGCAGTCTTTACTGGGAAAAAAGACGACTGCCAGCTTACCATCTCATGAAACACCAAAGGATCTTGCCGATTCTTTCAACCAGTTCTTTATTGAAAAGATTGATAAAATCAAGAAAGAACTTGGTAGTACTCAAACAGGGGTTGTAAAAGATGTGCCTCCTGAATTCACTGGCGATACTCTTTGTGAGCTAAAAACCTTCACAGAGGATGAGGTTTCTAACATCATTCGATCCTCTAAAGCATCTACATGTTCATCAGATCCTATACCAACTTCAATTGTATTAAAATTCCTTGATGTTCTGCTTCCTGTTATTACCCTACAAGAGTTTACTTTCAGGATCTTTTCCGGAAGTATTTAAAACAGCGATAGTAAAGCCATTACTTAAAAACCCAACATTAGACTCTGAAATTTTTAAAAACCATCGACCCGTTTCAAATTTGTCATTTGTGTCTAAAATTCTTGAAATGGCAGTTAACAGAAGATTAAAAGAGCATCTATTCTACAACGCACTACTGGACGATTTTCAGTCTGCCTATATAGAAAATCATTCCACTGAGACTGCTCTTCTACATGTTGTCAATGTGATCAGATCAGCTATAGATGAGGGTAACTGCTGCTCTCTTGTACTCCTCGACCTATCAGCAGCATTTAACACTATCGATCCAACTGTACTTCTCCGTAAATTGAACATAGAATTCGGTATTGAAAATACAGCTCTCTCGTGGTTTGTCACATATCTCACTGGTCGTTCACAATTTGTGCAGGTCTTAAATACCAATTCTGATCCCATAACACTGACGAATGGTGTTCCCCAAGGTTCGGTCCTGGGACCAGTGCTGTTTACCCTTTACTCTGTGAGTGTAGCAAATATTTTAAATCATCACAATCTCCAATACCATTGTTAAGCGGACGATACACAGATAATCGACAAGTTTAAAGCTCGTGATCATATGGAATCCTTTCAAAGAACAACAAACTGTTGTATTGACATTAAATCTTGGATGACTGACAATACGTTAAAGCTTAACACCGATAAAACAAAAGTCATGCTGTGTGGAACTAGACATGAGCTCAAAGTCATTAATCAAACATCATTAACGATTGCTTATACTTCAATTGAAATTGTTGATTGTGTCAAGGATCTTGGGGTGTATTTGGATTCGGAATTAAGTATGGAAAACCAGGTTAACCAGCTATGCAGATTTTGCTATTTCCACTTACGATCTATACGTCAAATACGCCACTTGATATCGAGAGAAGCTGCCCACGCATTAATCCGCTCTTTAATACTTTCAAGGCTAGATTATTGCAATAGATTACTTTTCGGAATAAATAAGAGCCTTATTTCTAAATTACAACTAGTGCTGCCAGAATTGTGTCTCTTAGCAGAAGAAACTGTCATATCACTCCACACTTAAAAGACCTGCATTGGCTACTAGTCGAGAGCAGGATACAGTTCAAGTTAATGTGTATTACCTTTAAATGTCTACGAGGAGCTGCGCCTATCTACCTATCATCAACCATCTCTCCTTATGCGCCATCCAGATCTTTAAGATCCCAAAATGAACAAAAACTTGCAGTTTCAACTTTCAGGCTTAAATCTTTTGGACACCGATGTTTTGCTCACTGTGCGCCTCAATTGTGGAACTCGTTACCATACAACATTAGGAACTCAAAAAGTCTAGAATGTTTTAAGTCACAGTTAAAGACACATCTATTTCTAACAGCCTATGATTAAAGTATTAAGATACTCAGTTTGATAGTGGAGAGCCAAATATGCGCCATGAGTATTACTTTACTAATGGAATGGGCGCTCAATAAAAACTCACATTATTATTATTATTACCGTTACAACCTAAGGACGGCTGAGTTCGAATTTCGTGAAAATCGGCCCAAAACTGACAAACAAAATGGCCGCCCCTCGTTCTCAAATAGCGTAAAAAATATGGTATATCAAGGTTGTGGACCCTATAGAGGTCACAACTTTTATCCGATTTTTTTAAAACTTGAAATGTAAGTTTATATCCCAAAGATCTCGGTTCCTTTCGATATTTGCGCATATCGAATTGTAATTTCCTGAATTATGGCCCTTGATTGTAGGAAAAATCACTTTCCTCTTAGCTTGTTCTCTATCCATCTCTCGAAAATGTGGGCGTATCCTGCCTGTCAGCCGCTGGTTTTTATATATATTTATTGTGTTGCATTTTAGGCTTCAGCCTCTAGGTGGAAACTCCGATTTTGACTATTATAGTATACGCATTATTTAATCAATTCTGTATTTACAGGTTCGCAAATTGGACTTTTTATTTGCTGAAGCTGTTGCCCAGGGTTATAAACATGTTATAACCGGGGGCGAGGTCCAATCAAATCATTGTAGATCTGTTGCTATAGCTGCACGAGAATTGGGAATGCGGCCACATCTTATACTTCGATCTTGTAGGCCGGTAAGATACACACGATTATAGGCTAATTTTAATTTTAAAATCCTTCGTAACGAAAATCCGAGGTCTTGTGTACAACGTGGTAGTACAAGTACACGTAACGATCGTTTGCAGTTGGAATTCGAAGGAGATTAGGGGAGAGGGGTCTACTGTCAGAGAAAATTCCTTAAATGCGTATACTAAGTTTAAATTTGTCAGTACTTAAAGACCCAATAATATGAGAATAACAATTACGTTTATTTTTAATGTTTTCCCCCTTTCAACATTTGCTAAGAAAAGAAGAAATGTAATCATATTTTAACAATATCATATTTGATAAAATCCCACTCCTCATCATAGGGAGTGAACTTTCAACTAGGGTCGTCGAAGCATTAAATTTTATTTGAAATAACTTTAGACTCGTAAAACCCCACTACTCATCATAGGGCCTAAACGTTAAGCTTTTGTTATTGACGCATGTTATAAATATTGCGACCTTTAAGATACAGATAATTTGTTATATTAATTAGGAAAGAAACCATATAAAGTTTGGAGGAAACATGTTATTGAATGGTTTGTTGGGATGTAAGATATATTTTGTTCAGAAAGAAGCCGGCTTTCCTGTAAAACTAGAACCAAGAATTGACAAACTGAAACAACATATTGAGTAAGCAGAACTATTCTTAAAATTAATCTCTAAGATTTAATGGTTTCAGAGAGTGATACAAACTGGTAGGGGTGCTCTGCCAACTCTACTGTGAGTTGTTTTACATTTAAAAACATGTATAAAACGCCCGAACTCGACCAATGATGTGAGGCTGAGTATAATTATGGGATATTATTTTTATTTATGTTACACGTCGCACTCGACCAGATAAGCAGCTGTGAACTTATAAATGTCCGGGGCGGTGGTGGTGGAGATCATTGATTTAGCTTAAAGCAGGATTTTCTGAATTGGTTCAGGGGGACACGACAGCCTCAAACTGTTTTATAGCGGTAAGAAGAATATTTACTGCGGATTAGTTTGGGTTAGCCTGTGTAAGAAAAACGTCCATTGCTTTCAGGTCAACAACAGGAGAGAAATGCTATGTTATTCCCGTTGGAGGATCGGATGAAGTCGGAGTTTTTGGTTATATCGAAGCTTTTCGGGAAATGATTGATCAGGTAAGACCAATCAAATAAAAAATGATTACAATTTATTTCCATTTATATTTTACACCACATTGTAATCTTACATAGTTTCAATCGCAACTGTTGTTATCAGTAACCGTTATTTGTTCATCAACCAGTCATACTATAACCCTATAATTAAATTTTATTAAAACTGGAAGTGGTGTAATTGGTTCAACATCCTCGCTGGTCTCTGTGTTAAGCAAGCATACAGAATTGGCATAAGTTTACCGCTGTATTTTATTCACGCGTCGTCGTTTGGCAAAACATCTGATCAAAGGGGCTGTTTATTAGGGTATTATTAGCTGCAATATTTTTAGCCGTGATAATTCTTATTCACAGCGACAATTGATACACTATTCGCATCTTCAATAGAAGGCTTGAACTCGCCTTAACTACGTACTTCTTATCAAGCTAAATATTGTAAAACTCGCGGTCGTTGCTTCAGGAACATGCACTATTCGAGACTTTGAGCAAGTAAAATTAGGTTCATTTGCAAATTTGTCAACATATATCATCACAGTTTGCGTGTTAGTAATTATGTTACAAATAGTGAAGAGTGGAACACTGAAATCTTAATCTTATCTTACCGAACAGTTTTTTCTGTATTTTCGAGTGACATGAAATCACGAGATTCTGGTTCGGCGGCCATTGTCTGTCTGTCTGTCTGTCCGTCACACTTTTTGGGACACAATAATTGAGTTAGAATGTTCAAACTTGGTGTAGTTGTTTATAAGGCCAATGCCTTGATGGAGTTTGAAGATGAGCATTTTCTGCTTAGGGTAAGCAGGTATAAGCAATTTGATTGGTTGATGCTTCGGGACACGATAACTTTAGTTCTAATTAAGTGAGAGTGGGGACACTTGGCGTGTAGTGTTATCACATCATTACCTTGACTAAGTTCCATAATAAGCATTTTCTGCTTAGAGTAAGGACAGCGATAAGCAATTTGATTGGTCGAGACTTTGGAACACAATAACTCTCCTTCTAATTGAGTTAGAATGTTCAAACTTGGTGTAGTTGTTTATTAGGCCAATGCCTTGATGGAGTTCGAAGATGAGCATTGTCTGCTTAGGTTAAGCAGAGATAAGCAATTTGATTGGTTGATGCTTTGGGGCCAATAACTTTGGTTTTAATTGAGTGATGAAACCCGAGTATAGGTTCATTATATCATTACCTTGACTAAGTTTGTTGATCAGAATTTTCTGCTTAGGCTAAGGATCGATAAGCAATTTGATTAGTCAAGATTTTGGAACATAACAACTCTGCTTTTAAATGAGGTAGAATGTTTAAACTTGATGTTGATGTTCATTAGGTGAATGTCTTGAATGAGTTCAATGATTAACATTTCGAGCTAAAGCTAAACAGTGCTAAGCAATTTTATTGGTCGATGCTTTAGGACCAGATAACTTTGATTCTATTTGATAGAGAGTGATGAAACTTAGTGTATAGTTGATAATCGGTTTGATTGCTTGATACTTTTGAAAAAAAATAAATGCGATTAATATGTGTCATCTATTTATTTTGGGATTTCTGCAGGGGATATTAGCCTCACTGTTGGCTTGTTTCAATAGTTTTGGGGTCAGTGTAATTTGAAATTAAGGTTGTTTGTAGTCAAATGACTACAAAACTTGCTGAAAGGAAGGCCTTAGGACGGTCCCCTACTGTAGCTGGAGCAAGACGTCTCGTAAATTCACTCATACAGTACGCTGTGACCCAATTCAGGCCACATGGCTAATTATTTAGATCACGTTGTTTGTTTTACAGCTTGCAAGTGACAACTATTTCGTCTAATTCGATGTCTTTGTAGTTGCTGACAGTGTTGGTTTTTTTCTCAACATAAACAGTCCTAAATTATGGGCATAATACATGTATAGTGCATTTTGCCATATAATTCCCCTTGAGAATTGCTGGGCTCGAAGCTGTATACGGCATAGTTCAGCTCTGAACGTAGGTCTCATTCCACTCGACCTCTACGTTCAGGGACTGTCCTATTGAATCCTTGTCGAAAATCTAATCGCTTCCCAGTCAATTTTACTGGGCAACTTTTTACTGCTAACCGGTCGCGTGTCAGTCCCTGTGAACGCCTGAACAATATAAATGAACATCTTAGGGAGAAAATAAGACATTGCTTACCTGGCTAGAGTCAGTATGAGCGACACAACACGCTGTTAAAAAATACGTCTCCGTCTTCTAACCGACTTGGCGGACATCATTGAAAGGGTAACGCACAAATTTAAGAACTCGGCCATATAAGATGAAACGAAATTTAGGTAAGCCTGGTGCGAAAAAATTGGGATTTTTGAAAGAATTTGATTGTAAATTATTGTAATTTAGCTATAGGCAAAGCAATAAATCACTGAAGATTCTCAACTTTTCAAAGATTTCATTTTTTTTCTCCCAGGCTTACCTAAATTTCGTTTCATCTTATATGGCCGAGTTCTTAAATTTGTGAGAGAGAAAATGGGGTTAACGTCCACTCGCCACAAACTAGGTCATTTCGGGAGAAAACCCAGAAGTTGGACAGGCGACCTTACTCCTTGCCACGTACAACTGGGGAATCAAAATCAAGCCAATTGACTCAATGCCAGACCTTATGATACAGCGCGTAGGCCTCTACTTAAAGTAGCCAAGTCTCTAACTCAGTATCATCCAAAGTCTTCGAAATTGAAAACACGAATTATTTGTTAATTTAAATCAACATTGATGTTTTGATCTTACCGGGAACAGATGGGTTTCTGATATCCAATATTTAAGACAAAATAAACATTTTATCATTGGTACTCGAATCGTGTACCATAATGCGTTTCAGCGCTATTTGTAACAACGGACTCGAAGAACGAGGCTTGATATATTTCACAAGTTATGTCAAACGGTGACCTCATATTCTTATCTGGAGAGCATGCACAATAAATACTATCGCTGTAAACTGGAATAACCAGTATTTCGCCGAACATAACTAATTAGAAATTACAGTAAAAACAGAAACGTTTATATACATTCATATTACATTATTATATGCGTTGCGACCCATTTGTGTCAGTTTTTACGTCCCAAATATTAGCGATTTAGCTCCTTAAATGTATATTTCCTGCGAAATGCACATTAGCAATCTGACAAACTTTTTTTTCTATGCAGTAGACCAAAATTACTGCCCCAATAATTGCCAAATGGCGAATATTCTAGTATTATGAAGTTTACAACGCCGTGTACTCTTACGAATTCTATTATTACAGGGTGTGTGTGAAAGATTTGATGATGTGGTTGTAGCAACTTGTGGATTGGGTAACACACTGGCTGGAATAGCTATAGGCAACTATCTTACTGGTTCTCATCTAAGGTAATGTGAAAATATGATTTTAACTCTGAGAGCAATTCAGCGACTTACGTTTCTTTACCTCGTTTTTAGGACACGAAACATACTGTAATGTTTTTATTATCCTTGAGGGAACATGTAATATTAAATTTACCCTGCCAGCCCCCCTCCCCCCTGAAAAAAATCGGCACCCCAAATGGCGTTCGGCGCTCTTTCTATTGGACGCAATACGAAGCCAACGACCAACGTGCCCATATCAGTATGGGCGCCCCATAAAGCCGAGTGACATGGATTGGGTGTCCACGGCGAGATTGACGGGGCGCCAAACCAATGTCGTTACAATTTTATCTGATTTAAAAAACCGTTACACCATAATGACAGTTGAGTTCGATTTCAAGAAAATCGAAACGAAACTGTCCGACAAAACGGCCACTCATTGTACGCACATAGTGTGAAGTATGTAATACCGACAACAACAATTATTGTTATCCGATTTTCGTGAAACTTAAAATATATGTTTATATCCCAAAGATCTGGGGTCTTTTCGAAATTTGCGATTATCAGACCGTTACTTCCTGGATTATGGCTCCTGATTGTACGAAAAATCGCGTTTTAGCATGTGGATCCTCTAGAGGTCATTATTTAATAACCTTGGTGTAAACAGGTCTTGAGCTCGCTTTTCTCAGGATATAGATAACGCAGTCACACTACATTAACTAATTTTGACCAGGGGTTGTACTTTAGTTTTTTTGTCGGCGATATCACTATGGCGGCAGCGGACGCTAAATAAAGTTATTTCACACACACTGGTAAGTTGATACCGCTGATTTATAGGCAGTGTGAGTTCGGAGCAAAACAGTAGGGCGTTAAACCCTATTTCATTTCATTTCATTTATAGGCAGTGTGAAGTTCGCTCAATTTTCGTTTTTCGATATTGGCGAATAACGAAAAACAACTAGCTCGTTTTTCGATACTGGCGAATGTCGAAAAACGAGCTTCGATATTCAAACTTGAATCTAAAAAAAGTAGATTTGATGGATGTATATCTACAGAATGTCTCCAAAACACACTTGATTAAATCAGTTTTGTAAAACGAACTAAAGATATCATAAATGAGGATGCCTGAGCAATGGATTCACATAAAAACTGCTCTTTCTCCTTGTATACTTATTCCATATACCTTACGGTACATGCCCGATCCGCAGGGGCCGAGCCACGCCCATTTCTTGTATTTGATTGTTTGTCGTCTACAGGCCGCATTTCTTAACGTATCATCTTGAAACTTTGCATACTTATTCTTTGTACTCTAAGGAACATCCTTTTCGTTTGGGGTGCATGCCCAACCCTCACGGGTAGAGCCACGTCCATTTTCTTTTTGTGTGTCTGTGTGTCGCTTACAGGCCATAATTATATTAAGTGATCATCTTGAAACTTTACATTATTATTCCTTATACCCTAAGAATGGTCCCTATTGTTTTTGGTGCATGCCCAACCCACAGGGGTAGAGCCACACCCATTTCTTGTATTTGTTTGTTTGTCGTCTACAGGCCGCATTTCTTAACGTATCATCTTGAAACTTTGCATACTTATTCTTTGTACCCTAAGGAACATCCCTATCGTTTATGGTGCATGCCCATCCCCAGGGACAGTGCCACACACATTTTCTCTTTGTGTGTCTGTGTGTCGCCTACAGCCCACAATTCTTAAGCGATCGTCTTGAAAACTTTTTTATACCTATTCCTTATACCCTAAGGCTGACCTCTATCATTTTTGGTGCATGCCCGACCCCCTGGAACAGCGCCACGCCCAATGTTTGTGTTTGCCTACAGGCCGCAGTTGTTAACAGATCCTTTTGAAACTTTGCATACCTATTCCTTATACCCAAAGGATGACACCTATTGTTTTTTGGTGATTGCCCAACCCCCAGGGACAGAGCCATACCCATTTTTTCTTTGTGTCTGTGTATGTTGCTTACACGATTCTTAATGGATCGTCTTTGAACTTGGGATATGTATTCCTTAGAGCCTAAGGACGTAAACTGCATGTCCCGACCCCCAGGTGCAGAGCCACACCCAATTTTCGTGTTTGTCGTTTACAGGCAGCAATTCTGAATGAGTCAGCTTGGTACTTGACATATTTATTCCTTATAGCCTAAGGGCGTCAACTATTGATTTTGGTGAATGCCTCGATCCCCAGGGGCAGAGCCACGCCCACTTTTTGCCTTAAGTGCCCAAAAGCCACAATTCTGAATGGATTATCTTGGTATACTTATATATACTTTAAAGACAGCAACTATTGATGTTGATGCACGACCCCCTGTGCTTGCCCCGACCCCCTGGGGCAGTGTCACACCCACATTTTTGTTAATATTTTGTCTGAAAATTTGGCATAACAAACCCAACGCCTACCCTTCTTTGCCTCTTGTCATATTACAGCCATTTCATATTTCATTCCCTTCATTTTAAAAAGTACCATATCAATCAAAGCAGGAATGTGGACGTATATTGAGCTTTAGCGATGCTCTCGTTTCGATATTCAGACTTGAACCTCAAAAATACAGATTTTAATCATGTATATCTACAGAATGTCTCCAAAACACATTTGATTAAATCAGTGTTCTAAAACGAACTAAAGTTATCATAAATGAGGATTCAAACTTGAATCTCAAAAAAAGTAGATTTAATGGATGTACATCTACAGAATGTCTCCAAAACACACTTGATTAAATCAGTTTTGTAAAAGGAACTAAATATATCGTAAAAGAGGATGCCTTAGCAACGGATTCACATAAAAACTGCTCTTTCTCCTTGTTTTTTGATATTGGCGAATCTCGAAAAACGAGAACGAGCTACTCGTTTTTCGATATTCAAACTTGAATCTCAAAAATACAGATTTTAATCATGTATATCTACAGAATGTCTCCAAAACACATTTGATTAAATAAGTATTCTAAAACGAACAAATGATATCATAAATGAGGATGCCTGAGCAGTGGATTCACATAAAAAAAGCACGTTCTCCTTGTTTTTTTGATGTTGACGAATCTCGAAAAACTGAGCAGTGGATTCACATAAAAAAGCTCTTACTCCTTGTTTTTTGACATTGGCGAATCTCGAAAAACGAGCTACTTGATTCTCAAAAAAGCAGATTTAATGGATGTATATCTACAGAATGTCTCCAAAACACATTTGATTAAATACGTTTTCTAAAACGAACTAAAGATATAAATTAGTGGTAGCTCGTTTTTCGACATTCGCCAATATCGAAAAACGAGCTAGTGGTTTTTCGTTATACGCCAATATCGAAAAACGAAAATCGAGCTAACTTCACACTGCCTGACTGATAAACCTGAGCCTTTTAGTAATGATAAGTTTGTCATTAAATAATATACATAAGTGATCATTATTCTAAACTAATGTTTAGTATGTATATAAAGTGGTTAGACATTATACAGTTGTCATTAATTGACTACTCGTGTAAAAGCGTGACTAATTATAACAGTCATCACTATTGAATACACAAACCTGGACAATAGTGGTGTGTATCATTGAATAGTCACAGTTTTAACACTTTAGTGACATAACACCTATTGAATGACTTCTGCCTGATTACTAGCAATTTTAATGAATTAATAAACACCATGTATATGAAATGACGTCGTAGATATGTTACTGTCGTATATATTCATTTTTGTGGCTTAGTCAATGATATGAACTATATATTGACATTCACGTTTGAGTTTTATGAAGATGTAGATCGTTTTGCATTTACGGGCAGGTGTCATGGTATATGTGTCAGCCGGAGCAGAGATAACATTATTCCTAGTGTAAATGAAGTTCTAACACAACTTGGTTTACATGACGTTGAAGCTGAGAATATTGTCAACATCATAAATGGGTACCATGGTGATGGTTATGGTTTATCAACACCAGAAGAACTAGGTCTGTCTGAGTTCGTTTGCTAAAATCCTTATTCGGTACAGTTTTATACGCCCACAGTTTCATCTGTACGTATGCCGTCGTTCCGACCCGTTCACATGTGCTTATGGTCACCATTATTATCTGATTTTGATGAAACTTAAAATGTAAGTTTTTATCCCAAAGATCTCGGAATATTGCCCCTGATGGTAGAAAGATCGAGTACATAACTTGTAAACCCTCCAGAGGTCGCAATCTAAATTCAATTTTTGTGAAACTTAAAATGTATGTTTATATCAATTATGACCCATACCGTACCGTGACTTCCTGATTGTTAGAAATTCGCCTACATCGATTTTGACATTCGTTCAAGTATATGTTTATTACACAACTATCGCAGATAAGTTCGCTTTTCGTGGTAAATACATCCTAACTTCCCGTTAAAATAGTGAAACTTAAAATATGTGTTCAGGATCAAACGATCTTGGATTGGTTTGATTTTGGTGAGGATCAGACCACAATTTCTTGGGTTATGGTACCCTCACTTTCACACAAATTGTATATGTACACAGTTTTTGAACCCTTCAGTCGCCATAATATTATGTTTATCTCCGAACGATCTCGAGTGGATTTAGGTGAAATTAAACCTAAATGTCAAGGATCAAAGATCTCGGATGAGTTTAATTTTGGTGCGCACCAAACCGTAACTTCTTTGGTTATGGCCCCTGGCTTATGGGTAACTTAGTTTGTGGACATTCTAATGCGATGAATCGGGAATATAATAGCATGAAACCTATCGCTTGTCGTCATTCCAAAACCCAGAAAGCCATCATTACGACACCCATCAAACATTCACTCAATAGGTGTGACCATGATCACCTACAGTATAAAATTGAATACCTCAGGAAAGTCTTCTCTTGTCTGCGATATCACTTCGGTGGAAGCGGACGTAAAATACAACTAACTAACAACAACGAAAGTCTTCTCTTTCCTTTAACCAGTACTCCAAACAGCTAACCAATAACACCATTAACTTCACAATAGCGCGCCAACACTCTACCACTAAGCCCACCCATCACCCATACGCGTCAACATATTCAATGGTAGATCGTCCTACCACATCAGAAGAATCCTGAAACAAGCAGGCATTGACACAAACGTTTCCAGTGGCAGTACCCTAAAACACTTACTCCGAGCTAACGGAAAAATCTACCCAACCATCCGACAACAACCAAAAGGGTGTGTTTACCAAGTTTCGGGCTCGTGTGACCAGTTGTATATAGGTGAACAAAACGCCCAATAAATGCACGAATTAAAGAGCAGCAAACAATACTTCTGCCATAGCCCAAAATAATTTCCATTATTTTATTTATATATATATATATATTTTCTAAATATTTATTTATATTTGTTTATATTTTCTATATATACATTTTTTCATATATTTCATATAGGGGCCTATATTTTGATATATTTTTAATCTTTTGGATATATTTTTTGTTTCTTTTCGGATCATTGTTGGATATACTGTGTGATATTTTTATTGCTTTTAATTAATCCAATAATCTTATGTCTCTTATAACATTACAATCTCCGCCAACCTGTTTGATTATCGATAATTATTAACAGTCTTATTGTATATCAATTTAGTATTATTCCTCCTGTGTACGCCTACCCACAACTGTATCATGTATTTCTATGATATAGATTACTGTGGATAACCCAAGAAGCTAATGAACTGGAGAGGACATGATGTCATTTTATCATTAATTATTGGTTGTGTGGAGTAAATAAAATCTCTTTTAAAAAACAAAAAACGGATCAGATAATACTTTAATATCCCAGAGGAGATTTTTACGTGAAAGGCAACACACAGATATAAATAATAAATTATTAAGTTATAATAAATCATTGAATTTCCATAAAGTTATAGAATATAACAGATTGTAGAATATTGCATTTATTTCAATTATAGACTTAGTGTGATTCCCGCGCTAAATTAATCCTCTGCAAACTATAATATTATGAAAGTGGAATCTTTAATACCAATATCTGTCCGACACCCTATATAACATGACAGCCGCTATCCGTATTTGCCGTGAACCAAATTGATGGGTGTATTCCCACGAAGGCGCAGTTACAGAGCGTGACCAAAATTAATCCTTCCCACGAAGGCGCAGATATGGACTTGTCGGCTTTCGTTTGAAGAGAGGCATGTTGTTATTAGGGCCCAATTAACGGTGTTAAAGATTTTATGAATTTATCTTCACTCTGAATTTTATTCACCAATTGGCAACTAATGATTAAAGTCATCAAATTATCCAAGTATTCAATATGAATCTTAATCACCAATTTGGCATCAAACAGCTGGATCTCCTATTTTAACTTGTTTTCATTATGACAAAGTGAGAAGATGACCCGCACTCTCTTCCCACGACAACGATTTTAAAACCATTTTTAAAACCGTGTTTTAAAGTGATTTTTAGACATACAAGAACTTGTTATTATTTTAAATCTGTTTTAAAGTGACTTTTAGATATACAAGAACTTTTTATTATTTATTGTTTTTACCTAACTTCTATATTTTACTTATTCAGATGTAAATAACTTAATTAAATCAACCTGTCCATAATATCATGCATTATGTATTGGACGTTAAATTTGTAATAAACAACAACAGATAATATTCTACAATGGCAAACGCACAACTTGAATTCAGCTTTGTACCTACAAATCGCGGAGGACGATATCAGTGGAACCACTACAACACAGAGGAGCACAGAACCAGCAACACTCTGGAAGGATGGCATGCAAGAATCATGAAGCTAGTTGGAAAAAGACCATCCGAATGTTTTTGAAATAATAACATTTTTACAACAAGAACAAAATATTAATGAGATTAGAATCGTTCAGTATGCTGGGGGACAGGAACCACCAAGGAAGAGATATGCTCAAATTCAAAACCAGCTTCAGGAATTAAAAGGAAGACACGAGGAAGAGGAATTGACTTTAGTCGAGTATTTAGACAGGGTGTCTTATTTGGCGAAATTAAATTAATTTTTGTTATAGTGTAGTTATGTTTTTATTTCTTATGCCAAAAATGATGCTAAACTGTTGGTAATTAGTTACATTGGGGATTATGAAAGTGTAAATTCTTATCATAACAATCTATAACACCATTGCTTTTAATCCATTTTAATCCCTAGGAGCTGGATTCCCACGAAGGCGTCGAAAACGACCTCGTTTAACCCGTTACGGTCAATAACTGCGCCTTCGTTGGAATAAACCAATTGATGGGCCAGTTTTTAATCCGACTGAATCCAAGCCGGGAGATTATGTAGCGTTGGTATTTTGATTTTGCTGGCTCAATTAAATGTCAAATAATTATTTTGAGTACATATTGGGGTGAATTCAGCCATGAGAGATGTAATATATCTAATCGCGCATAGATACTGCCAGGATGCTGTGTATTGTTTTCCTGCATAAAAATATACTAAGCAGCAAAAGAAACGTCAGGTTGGTATGTTTTTCTGAATAGACGCATTGCATAAAACTTGCCAAATGTTTTTATTGTATATTTGTGACCACACCTCCAACTTTAGCTGAGCAATAAGGCTCCTTCCCAAACACAGAATTGAACCCAGGAAATGTTCTCAAAAACGCAACCTGACTTCTGAGATGGTAATGTGTTCGCCATGATTTTCATGTAACTCATGCTGCAGGTGGACCGAAGAAATATAATTTTTTAGGGGAAAAATCCTTTTGCCTGCTAGTCAATAAAATAAAAGGTCCAAAATCACATGCTTCTACCTTGTTATATAGGGTGTCGCATAGATTGGTGAAATTGAATCATTTTTGGACTATGGCGGGATTTAAGGGCCAAAACTAAATGTATGTTGAAAGTGTTATTATACCTAAGATGCAAAATACATATGTCGTTATACTTATAATGATGAATACATAATACCGTTAAAGTAAAAGTCAAATGTCAAATTACAAATATTTTTTGGAAAAAATTCACTAATGTTGTTTGTAACATTAGAGGATTTTTTCCAAAAAACATTTGTAATTTGACATTTGACTTTTACTTTAACAGTATTATGTATTCATCATTATAAGTATAACGACATGTGTATTTTGCATCTTAGGTATAATAACACTTTCAAACAAAACAAACAAACCAATATTAATTTGGTAATAAAAGGGCAGCCATATTTAATTTCGAGAATTCTTGATGGTAGAAATTCAAAATGGCCGACAAAATGAAATCTAAAATGGTGGAATTTTATGTGTAGGCAATTGGCCTGTTATTAACATACACTGGTTACCTCCAATAAAACATCAATGCATTTCCGCAGTTTTGTATTGTTTCTGAATATCCCCTACCTTTTTGAAAAGTATAATATTACCATATTTGGCAGTCATTTTGAAAGAAATGCCCGCCACCAAATGAAAAATAGATTTTTTTAATCAATGTTTGTCAAATTCGATTTTTCGACACATTTCGCTTGCATAACCACTGTGTGTTTAAGGAATTTAAAAAGAAATTATTTATCCCCCACCACTGAAAGACACTGATTACGAGATATCGCTCTCCAATAATTCCTTGGAAACGCCAAATTGAATTATGTTAATCGTGTCATTCTTCCGTGGCCGATTTTGAGTATGGTTTTGTCTGACATATTTATCATTGAACCAAACTGCAGTGGTTTCTTTTGCAATTTGTTCAGGATACATTGTAGCCCGTAAAACGTTATACCAAGAAAAAAATAAAACATTCTGTTAAGTAAAGCTATATGACGCAAATACGTCATAGTTTTTATGGCGTCATAGTTGCCTGTACTGTCTCTATATTGAAGTCAGAATAATAGCCGTATAAAGTTGCGACAACTGTGAAGCCAGAAATTTCATATGACGTCATGAAAATATGACGTCAAGTGTACAAAGACGCCATCTTGGGTCCCAAATGATTGTACCCAGTATATTAGAGAGTCTGGCGAACTGACGTCATGGACGCCATTTTGTTACCCATTCTTACGTTGCAGATAGAGCCACAGTGTACAGCGTGTGCCCGATTTATATGATTTATATCTGCGCAAATCTAATTTCATGTTTACTCAAGTGTAGGGGTGGACAATAATTGCAATAAATCAATTAATCGCAATATGTAAATTTATGACAATATTTATTTTTTATTTTTTTAACATTAAAAATACCGCAATAATTCAATAATAATATATCGTTTGACTATAGGTTTAATCGAAAGTAGGCCTATCGAATAATAATTACCTCTGAAATTAGAAACTAATTTGTTATTTAATTTTTATCGTATGTTATTATCCCGCGCCGAAGGAAGTAAGGAAGAGATAATGAAACGGGCTTTGTCCATCACAATTTCTTTTCCGGAACATATCACAAGATATCTTTCTAAAACTTTATTTGTAAACACATCAACCTGTTATAGTAGTTGTGCATTTTGCTAATTAGAAATCTTTCGGATTTAATCATAATCTGTGTGTTTCCGTGGAGACAGGGGGTTGGGTGGTCGAGTGAACTAACATGTGCGCTTTAGATCATAAGGTCTGTTATTGAATCAAGTGGCGATGTTTCGATCTAAAGATTCTACGTGACAAGGACGTAGGGTCGCCTGCCCAACCTCGTGAGTTTTCTCTTTGCCCTCCAGTTTTCTTCCATTGCTAAAGTCCCCTACGCACAAGCGAATTATTGAAGGTATACCATACGTTAGTTCTCTCTCTCTCTCTCTCTCAATGGAAACAAATCTGAGGTAGTTTTGATATACATTTTTTATTTAGAAGCATAAATAAATGTTTAAGCCTATTAATCAAAATTGCAGGAAATCGAAATTCAAAGTTCGACTCCCCACAAAAACCAGAAAAAGAATAATAATAATCTTATAATAAAAACAGGTTTTCAGACTGAACGGCTTAATCTGAATGTTCTGACAGTTCTGCATAAGATATAGTCAGAAGAGGCGGGATACCGAAAAACATCTAGGCCTACACTGTGTGGCTCAAACTCATAACAAATTGTTGAAAATTCACTCCTCGATGGAGATATCAAACATAATCCCTTATAAAAAAAAATTAAAAACAAAATGACCATATCGATGAAGTTTAAATCCAAAAACATCAACTGACTAAGTTAGGCCTATAGATATTAATTAGTTTAGGCCTACACTATGTGTAAAACTCATAAGTGTTATTCCAAAGTACACAAAAATTTTCGAAAAAGAATATATCTATTATAATCTATACAAATTAACCAAAACTGCAACACTTTATGCCATACAGACGAAATTTAAATAGAAAAATTTAAATACACTAGGCCTATATTTGGGCCTAAAATGTGACTGTCATTCTCAAGTAAATATCAAATCTTCGAAAATTCATTCATCAAAACATAATAACCAATGACGTGAATATGTCATTAGGTTCAGAATTTCTTCCAACTACAATAACAATCTTGAAATCGTTAAAAAAAAACGAACGACAGGACCAAAATCACGTACCGTAAGTCAAGAAGGAATTTTTACCAGGCTTCCAGCCACTAGCCTACGTTTTACTTTCACTTCCCACAGTCGACGCCTTTCTGCATTTTTGGCAACCTCTGCATATGAATGCCATCCTTTGCGTGGCATTTTACGCTCACACAACATACCATTTATGTCATTTAAAACACGTCAAATTATAGGCTACTATATGCAGACGATTATTTTTAGGTGGGTAACATAATGACGTCCACATGTCACGTGACTAACCAATCATTGTCTTGACACGGGTTGGCCAGACTCTCTATGTATAAGGCTCTGATTGTACCTACTCACTATCTATTTATATGCCCTATTATACTGTTGGCTGTCCCGCCAGGGATGTGGATAGATATTCATAGATTCCCGCTAAAAATATTCTATAGAAGATAAAACATACATTTTTTAAACGAAAAGTATAGCTAAACATACTATTATTATTATACAACAAAAAGAGCACAGTATTATTGTTATACACGTCCCAAAATATAAACTAAGCTCCTTTAAAGCTCGCTCATTTAGTGTTGGAACTCGCTACCTGAAAATCTTCGATCCAGTCCATCATTAGACTCCTTTAAATCCAGATTGAGAACATACTTATTTGAAAAATATTTGCAAGAGTGATTATGTGTTTTTTGTAGCGCTATGAGCACGACTATATGTGGAATTAGCGCGATATAAATGGACTTATTATTATTATATTAATATAGTCTAATTCATAAGAAAATTAAATAAAGATACACCAGATAAATGCGCTATTAAATATATTTAACTTGCATACGCTTTTAAAAGTCAAATTTTTCATGCAGACGGGTAAATTGAAACACAAAATTAAAATCGCCTCGAGTATGTCCCTGTTTCTCACAACACCAACGTTTATTGGCTTTTTGTTCAATCTATAAAAGCCTACATTCCTACAAGATGTTTTGTTCAGTCATGTAGAGTGCATTCATCTGAACAAATCTGAATAGGCTAAATGGAACAGTAGAACAAGTTCACTTTTGTGTTAACAAATACGTAAGACTATATGAAATAAGATATTTTTTATGATAATATTATGATGATATTTATGATAATTCTATGATAATATTATGATGATATTTATGATAATTCTATGATAATATTATGATTCAACCGAAAAGTTCTATATATGCAACATCATATCTACATTCAAGTTATATATGCAACATAGGTAATTCATATCTACATTCAAGTTAAATCAACTGTATCTATTCATTTCAAGTCTTACGTGAAGCTGAATAAACTATATGATTTATTGTCATTAAAACATCTATGGGTGGTTAACAGTGTGTACCTATGGCATCTAGATATTTGAAGCGCAACAACTATATATTCATTTACGAGAAACCATGTCATTTCGGGATGAACATATCGTAAAATTCATATTCATTTGACGATCGACCTCCTATTTACAAAACTATGGTTTATCCCAACTACAGGGTAAACATGGTTTAGACACTCTATCTGAACTACAGGGTACATCATGTTTTAGAGACTATATGGTGGATCATGGTATACAGATCAATCTGAACTACAGAGTCCATCGAACTACAGGGTACATCATGGTTTAGAGACTATTCGAACTACAGGATACATGATTGTTTAGAGGAACTACAGGATGCGTCATGGTATAGAGAGTCTATCATGGTTTAGATATCCTCGCTCTGTCCCTGGCCGATAGTTACCACGGGTCCATTTCTGCCTGTTATTCATTTCACGACAGGCTCATGAGATTGCCACAGTAGTAAAGTTTTTCACAAGCAAGAGCCACTAGGGGACCGACGGTCCCTGAACTTGGCCTCACTATATTGGGGCTCCGGTGGGGTTCGCTCCTTGCTTTTATAAAACTGATTGTAAAATGAATTTTCTGTAATTTGTCCTGATGTTTCTAGTTTACACACATATTTGATGTGTGACAATGCTATCTGACATTAGGCTTTGAACCCAGTATTGAATTCAGTAACGCTAAAGACGTTTTACAAGCAATACCCACAAGGAAAGCA
Source organism: Patella vulgata (assembly GCF_932274485.2). Taxonomy (NCBI): domain Eukaryota; kingdom Metazoa; phylum Mollusca; class Gastropoda; family Patellidae; genus Patella; species Patella vulgata. Next base: position 60,103,295 of record NC_065879.2, on the reverse strand, counting down.
TCGCCATTTTGATTTACATCGACGTGGTTTCTCTCTACCCCTACATCTGCAAGTAGGGTAGTTTCCCATAAAGGAACCCACGACCGTCACAGTCACACAGCCCGATCAAGACCAGTGGCAGCAGTACGAAGGACTGATCCAATGTTCGGTGTTCTCTTTTCGACATGCAACAAGGAGAGATCGCCGAATACCAGACTTGTGACCACACCAACGTACAACGAGTCTGGGTCGGCACGTTTGTCAATTGGAACTGAAGAAAGTGGTGGCACTGGGATACCGCGTATTAAAGGTGTACGAGGTCTGTCACTGGAAGGAATTCAGCACCTACGATCGCGAGGCCAAACTGTTTACCGGTTACATCATTCACTACCCGAAGAAGATGGAAAGCAGTGGTTATCCCGACACCTGTCACACATGAGAGGACAAGACCCGCTTCGTGAACGACGGGTACGACACCGAATGTATTCATCGGGATCCCGCTACGATAAAACCCAACAAAGGTATGCGGGCTTTCAGTAAACCACAGCTCAACACGGCCTGGGGAAAATTCGGACAGAGAGACAACCTTCCTAATACCGAATACATTACGGACGGGACCCAGGTCGTACAAGACGTGCAGTTAGTCAACGATAACATGGTGGTGGTGGAAACGCTGAAGAAAGAAGAACATGCTTCGCCCTGCCCCATCGTCAGCGTGGTCATTGCGGCCTTTGTCACCGCTCAGACTCGCTTGAAACTCTATTCCGTCTTCGAAAAGTTGGGGGAACGTGTGTGTTATTCTGACACCGACAATGATATCTACAAATACCAGTCCACCTCATAGAATCTCCGGAAGGTTCCAGTTTGGGCCAGTGGAAGAACTAGCTGCCCGAGGAAACGTCGCCATTCGGGAATTTGTTAGTGGAGGGCCGAAGAACCTCAGATTGTGACGACGTGAAGGTGTGATTCCCAGTCGACGAATGTATCAGGGTCCCGCCAGAATTCATTTCTTACCTCTGAAGTACAGTCGACAAAATTCAATTGGTCTCTATATAAGGAACGGAACTGGAAAAGCCGTGCCATTTCTCGACGGTAGGGTGATGGTCTAACTTCATTTCCACCGACGATGATTCGAGTGTACAAAAGCGGGTTGTTAAGGCAAGAACGGGGAAATTGTGGACGAATACGACGTGAACTTTCCCCAGCAACAGGCCATCGCACCCTACCTGGATTTGATGAAAAGGGTGGTCGTCTTAAACACCAGAGAAGATCTAGACCCCCCCCCCTTTCAACAATGGGTACACCTAGTATTGTTTCGATTTGACCCAAAGCGGCATGTAACCTTTCTTTTTAACTCAAATTCGGTGTGGCCTGACAAATCACCTCAGTCTTAATCTGTTTGCCGAATACGACTATGTCTTGGAAATCGACGCCAGTCGCCAGGTCATTGCTGATTGATGGGGCTCTCTCCAACCAACAGGTGACATGAGCTTTAGAAAAACATCTACCCTCTAGCGTTTTCGGGAGCGTGTGCGCCCGAACTCCTACCCTAAAGCCTACGTCATCAATACTAACGACGAAGACCAACGGGGCAGACACTAGACCGTGTTTGTGTGCGAAGGACCAGATCACGTTACCTTCTTCGATTCCTACGACTGCCACCCCTGATGTCTACGGAGAAGCCGGGCGAGATCTACAGTTCCACTTCCAACCCCATTGGATTCAAAGACGTGTATCGTATGAACGATATACTCGTCGAACAATGGACTATAGGGATCATTTTCCCGACATGCAAGCGGAACAGAAGAAGGAACAAGGATGTCGATGCTTTTTCGCTGCTCTGTAAATTCGTTTAATTTTTGTATTCTTATATATATTCAGATATAACGCCTGTGTATATAATGTAGATCGTAAGGCCTTTACACTCTAGCACACAGGGCTTACTTAACACGTACACTGTTATCTATAAGTATATGTGTTTTACCCCAGTTATGTGGGCTACTTGGTCCCTCTGGGGTCTTACGGGTTCTTCCTACAAGGAGCAGGTGGCAGTTGGTATTCCAAGGTGAGCAGACCATAAAGCACTTCAATGATTGATGTTTATTTTGTAGATTATATACGTTATGTGTGCAGTGAAACTGGAATCGTATTGGACCCTGTTTACACGGGGAAAACAACCCTAGGACTGGTTCAAGTATTAAATAAGACTCCTGAAATTTTTAAAGGAAAAAGAATTTTATTTATGCATACAGGTTAGTATGTGAATCAACGAGTGAATGAGACCTGTCTGTTCTCCGTCCATTTCTTGGAAAATGCTTGGTTACCGCTTGTTTACTTATTATTATTTCTACTGGGGTCTATTAAATATTCTATTGTATATTATGTGCCTACCGTTTATCTTGTAATATGGGCATGCACGATTAGATGTCAATTGAGCACCGACTTGTATTTATGACCCATTTGTATTTAATTTCAGGTGGAATATTTATAGTAACTGACGGAAGATTAACCGATATGTTAAACAGTTCAGAACCAGTTTTACAGCAGTTAGTTGCCTGGCCTAATGAAGATGATTTACCCTCTGATATATCTTAAAACAATACAATATTGTATATATTGAATTTTTAGTCTGTTGCTTGTTACATAATAATCATATCGATTGTATGGTCGTCCAATTTTCTCCTTTTATATGTTGCTCCATAGCTACATTTATACTGAGAGCAAACGCGACCACGAAGAAGAATGCAACCACTGAACGCCGCGACTTTCCGCGCACATCATCGTTCGTACAGAAAGCGCCAATATGCGCCAAAATTCTGCAATGAAACTTGCGCATTGAGAATAAGACCATATATGCCTTTTTACCCGCGCACCCTGATTGGCTGATCAAAATCGTTCGCGCGAACTGTTCCAAAAACTGTTCTGGAGGCAATCTCTGTGGTTTTCCGCGCCAACAAATACTTGGTCGCGTTCGCTATCAGTATAAACGACCCTTTCTCCAGAGCGAATTTTTGGAAGGGTACGCTCGAAGGCATTTGACCTCGCACCCTAATTGACTAATTAAAATTGTTCGTAGTTTTATATCCTAAATATCTCGGATATGTTCGATTTAGGTAACTTTATGAATTATTGCCCCTGATTGAACGAAAAATCGCACTTTAGCTTCTAGAGGTCATAAGTGTTATCCGATTTTGATAAAACTTTGAATATATACCAATATCCCACAGATGCTGGATTGGTTCGATTTGGCACGTATCGTGCCCCAGATTGTACGAAAAATCACACTTTAGCTTCTAGAGGTCATAAGTGTTATCCGATTTTTATGAAACTTTGAATATATACCAATATCCCACAGATGCTGGGTTGGTTCGATTTGGCACGTATCGTGCCCCAGAATGTACGAAAAATCGCGTTTTTAGCTTGCGGACCCTCTAGAAGTCACAATTTTTATCCGATTGTAAAACTTCTCCAGAAGCTACAAGTGTTAAGGATCGACATATCTTGGATGAGTTCTATTTATGGTTCACCTGAGACCTACCGTTACGGCGTTATGCTCCCTGCCTTTTACGCAAAATGCGAGAGTAGTATATGACCTCGTATGCTTATTCACGTATGATCTCTAGTCCATTGTTCGACGAGTATACCGTTCACACGATACACGTGACCAAAAACGGAAAGGGCGCACGTGGAAGGAACGTGAAGTCGATTACACAGATAATACAAGCAATAATGTCCACAGACTACGCTGTTGATTCCTTGAATCCATCGCGGATGGTAGTGGAGATGTAGATCTCGGACAAAACATCGAAAAGCTTCTCCGTAGACATCAGAAGGACAGCCGTAGGAATCGAAGAAAGTGAAATAATCTTGTCCTTCGCACACAAACACGACCCAGTGTCAGAACGGTTGGTCTTCGTCGTCAGTGTTGATAACGCAGGCTTTGGGGTACGTGGTCGGGTGTAGTGTATTTAGGCAATTTCGAGCCCATGCGACCCCGACAACGCTAGAGGGGAGATGTTTTTCCAAAGCTCGTGTCGGTTGAGAGAGCATCACTAATCCATGATGACTTGCTGATTGGCGTCGATTTCCAAGACATTGTCTGTAGCTGCTGATAACTAGACATACTGTGGTTGCTAGAATTGCTGAATAATTTTCCAAACATCAGAACAATATTCTTCGATGATAACGTTTAATGACAATAATATTTCAGGACATAGATCTGAACTGCAGATTCAGACTACCATGATTTTAACAATGACATCCTTTTAAATTATTGTGGCACAATGATGTCGTTAAATATACTCAGCCAAATTAAAAACTTGACATTCGGGATTTTTTGGACTAGATTTTTAATATTTGGTTTAAGGCAACTATTTTAGTGTTATGTTGTGCACAGACGACCTTGAAAGCAACAATACGTCTCGCCGAAAGTCCTTGACATTGATAACGTTCGTGATGTCACAGTACCCCCCAAAATGAAATTCACAGACTTGGAGAACAATCGGAATAAAGTGTTTAGTAACGGTTGTGGCCTCCTCTAGCGTCTCGTACTGCCACACAACGTCTTCTCATGGATCTCAGAACATTAGTAAACACTACCCGAGGAAGACGTCGCCACTGCTCAGCAAGAGCATGTTGAAGGTCTTGCAACGTCAGTGGTGGATTCACTTGCTGACGATCACGTCGACCCAGTTCGTCCCAGATGTGTTCAATAGGATTAAGGTCGGGGCTAAGCGACGGCCAATCCAGGACTTGGACACCGGCATTTCTTAAAATATTCTGGGTAGCAATTGCTGTATGGGGTCGAGCATTGTCTTAATTGTTGAAACGTTAGTCCAGGCCCATGTCTCTGCATAAACGGAAGAAGAACAGGTTGCAAAATCTGATCCCGGTACTTGACAGCATTTAAGTTCCCTTGGACAACAACAAGAGGAGAACGTCCATGTGCACAAAAAGAACCCCAAACCATGACGCTGCCGCCACCAAATCGGTCAACTTCTCTGACGCATACTTGAGCGTAACGTTCATCTCGTCTGCGGTACACTCGAACCCTGCCATCGGCAAATCTCAAAGTGAATCGAGATTCGTCACTAAAGACAACCGAATTCCACTGTCTTTGAGTAAATCTTATGTGTCTTGTGGCCCCCACAAGTCGGTTACGGCGATGAAGAGGTGTCAATATTGATCCATTATAGGGCCTCCGAGCTCGAAGACCAGCAGCCTGCAAGCGATTTCGAACAGTTTGTGCAGTTACCCTTCCACCAAACATCTCTCTACTTGTTGAGGTTGCAGAGATAAAATCTGTTTCTAAGATATCACCTCGGTGGAAGCGGACGTAAAATACAACTAACCCATCATCATGACGTAATCGTATTGCATGATCTTCCTGGAGTGACGTCACACGTGGGCGGTCGGCAATAGTTCCAGTTTGAAGCACTCTCATTCTAAGATGAATTATTGTCTGGCGTGAACAATTAAAGGCTCTTGCAACAGTGACCACATACTGACCAGCATAGAGCCTACCTATAGCACGTAGACGTTCTACATTTGAAAGGCGCGGCATTTTCTAACAAAGATGAAAATAACAATTTTAATTTGTTTTTCCAGTTCAAGTTACGTGTGCGTGTCCAGTTTAAGAAAAACATGCATCGATTGACCTCACGAGTTTGTGTTTGGACGTGTTTTTCATCTTTATATGCTCAAAAGTCACGTGATCCACGTGACTTTACAATTTTATGAAATTAAAGGCTTCTTACTACTTACTATCGTTAGAAACACTTTAAAATGTATTTGACTTACCAGAAAAAAAAATTGTTGAAATTCATCAGTGTCAAATTTTTAATTTAGCTGAGTATAGATGAATTACTGCCAGGTTGTGTATAGGGCCCGTGACACTTATCTTATTCAGGACTTTCACGCTGCATACAAAACCACCATTATCACTTGACTCTGGAACACTGTGTTCTTATATCTTTGTTTATATATGAAAATACAGGAAACTACAACATCTATGATAGTACATTAAAAGTTAAATATAAGTTCGCTATCCCTTAGCGCGTGTTCTGTGGCGGGAGCCATTCCGGCCTCTGAGCCGGGGCGCCTAGGAGCGCCAGTAGGAACCCCGAATGATCTCTCTTCCTAGCCCCTAAGCCGAGGAGGCCGTGGGTATGAGGTTCCCCTAGGAACTCCGAGTGATCTCTTAAAACTTAAACCCCGCGCGGTCCTTATAAAAAGGATTCGTGCATGAGTCATGTACGTCCCCCGGGAAATTGGCCAGGTGCTTCCTTTATCTGATTGGGCAGTTGCACAGAAGTTACCCTGGATTTGAACGCAATAGTCTAATAGGGGCACCAAGGAGGCGCGAATGACGGGTATCCACTTTTCCAACGCGTAGGATTCCATATTTGGATAAGTGTTTCATTAACCTGATGTTTACAAAAGCTAATTTGTACTCCAGAGACCTCCGATCTCATGTCTTATCATAACGTACATTTAACACCTCGAGATGAATGGTGTCAGGGACACCATTAACATAAGAGGATATCAGTTAACACCCCATTTGTTTAACCACTGAAATTAGATTACTGAAATAACCTCTACAGTGTATATAGTATTACATTATGACATTAGAACTTATATCTTCTTTGATTGGCATTTAGTAATTGAACATATTAACACAAGGTGCAATTTTATGGATACACAATTATTACTGAGTTTGATACTAAGCGATACTAAGATTCTGTGCACAGTGGCGGCGTCAGCCGCCGGTGGTTGGAGGGACAAAGTGGGGCAAAGTCCAAGGTTAAGGGGGCAAAGGCACGAGCTTCAACTAGGGGTAGGGGCCCACCCCCAGAAATTTTGAAAAACAGGCTGCCGTAAATGCAGCCTGGTAGTATTTCAGGCACTGATCGTTAAGATAAAGTGTCAAACGAACGGACTTGCCAACCTCGACGAAACCCACTCACGAGCGCCAGAGTATGGAGTCCTTACGGAGGACCTACCCCAGAAAAATTGAAAAATAGACTGCCGGAAATGCTGTCTGACAGTATTCAGTAAGTCATTGATCGTCGAGATAAATAGATCTGACCAGAAAATTTTGAAAAATAGACTGCCGGAAATGCTGTCTGACAGTATTCAGTCGGTCTGTCGCCTGATCACTAGTCTATCCTACCCCAGAGAGGAAAGTGTCAAATGAACGGCCGTGCGAACCTCAACGAAGCCCCCGAAAATTTGAAAAGTAGACTGCCCGAAATGCAGTATCTGGCAGTATTTCAGGCACTGATCGTCGAGATAAATAGAGCTTACCGGATACCGCCTGTCGCCAAATCACTGGTTTATCCGACCAAAGAGAAAAGTGACAAACGTACGGAGTGAGTGAAAGTGAATGAATATTTTCACCACAATATTTTGAGAAAAAGACTGCCGGAAATGCAGTCTGGCAGTATTTCAGATACTGGTCGTCGAGTTAAATAGAGCTCACCAGATACTGTTCGTCGCCAAATCACCAGCTTATCCAAACAGAGAGGGAGGTGTCAAACGAACGGAGTGAGTGTTTCAAGTGAATGCATATTCTCGCTGTGTTGAACCTATACCCAAAAAGCACTTTTCAAGTGATTCACATGTTATTGATTATAGTAGGTTTACAGCAGGATGGGGTTGTCAGAAATCTCTCAGCGGGCTGTACAACATGCAAGTCTATGACTGAGTGGGGATGTGGGATTTAATCACCGTAGGGTATTGATTACCGAAACTTATCACAAATACTTTTTTTATTTTCTAATATTATTGGGGGGGGGGGGGGCAAACAGAGGGCAGATCAGATTAATGGACCCCCTCTTGGCACCGCCACTGTCTGTGCATGGTCTATAAATCCATGAATAATTCTGCCCCAGACTACCTTACCGATCTACTAAAACGGCAAGATTCTGAATGTTGTACACGATCGACGAGTAAAGAAATCCTAAAATTGTCTGCATCAAACCTAGTTACCTATGGTAATCGAAACTTTAGCATTGCTGCTCCAACTTTGTGGAATGACACTTGAACAGTTCCATGAAAAGTGCCAAAACATTACTTGACTTTATGAAAAAGTTAACTAGCGACTGCCAAGCAGATACACCTACATTTTGCAAGAGATGGGTAGAGTACAAGCTAAACAAAAAGCGATTTTTTTGTACAATCAAGGGCCATAATTCAGGAAGTTACGATCATATATGCGCGAATATCAAAAGGAACCAATGTATTTGGGTTATAAAGATATATTTCAAAATCGGATCAAAATTGTGACTTCTAGAGGGTCCACAACCTTGATATACAATATATTTACACTATTTGCGTACGAGGGGCGGCCATTTGTCCGGAAGTTTTGGCCCCATTTTCACGAAATTCGACCTCAACCATCATTTAGGAGATAAACACCTCCTGTTTCGCATTTAGAGGGGTGTTATTGTCCAATAGACATGTCCTGAGATCATTAGGACCCAAGACGCGTTTTACCCATGGATATGTAATATGGCTCAAAATGTTCATATTACAATTCTGCATCTGCTGGTATATGATACATGTTGTTTAATCAATACTATCAGTATTTTCGGGGGGGGGGGTGTTTCATGATGTCTTTTCATAAGTTTACTAACAAACTTGTTCAGACCCATATAAGTCAAATTATCTATATGGTGAACTAAAGTGATTTACTAGATATCAGAAACATTGATCATAAAAAATAATATCTAATATAAGTGTCCCAAATCCAAGAGGGCGGAAATTCAAAATGACGGCCAAAATTTGCTAACAAGGCCAATTTGTCAGATAATAATCTTTTCACTGTTTGATATGACATGTAATATCCAATTGAAAGGGTTTATTGAAAAGGGCTTTCAGTGTTACTGAACTTAAAATTAACCAAAACAAAGAGTTTTAAAAATCCAAGATGGCGAATCTTCAAAATGGTGGCCAGAATTCCCGTAAAATGTCTTGAATAAGGTTTTTCAGGGTCATTGAACTTGAAAAAAAGCCTCAAAAATAAATGTTGATAACGATGCTAATGATAGTGCTAAAAGTAAAAATGACACATTCTTTAGAAAATAAAAATGGCCTATCCGACTCTCCACATCCACCCTAAAAAAATACAATGGGGCATCTGGAATTGATTATACTGGATCTCATAGATCACAAGACATTCCACCAAAATAGTGGGGCATTTTAATTTCATCTCCTATGCCTTTGCACCATTTATAGCGGAGTGAGAATCATTTATGAAATATCCAGTTGTTAAAAATTTAAGTTCTCCTATTTGTTCAGAAATGGTAAAGTGAATTGTACCGAAAAATAACGAAAAAACTCTAAAAGATATCGAAAAAACGTTTTTGATACTACATGTAATTACCTAAAAACCCTAAATACCGAAAAATCACTAAATACCGAAGAAACAAATACACTTATTACCGAAAAAACCTTAGGCCACATATAAAAATTGTTAAGTTGGCCAGGCTAGATCACGCATAAAAATTGTGGGGAACTCTAGGTCACATATGAAAATAGTTGACGCTCTAGGTAGGTAATGGGTCAGATTTGGCCACGCATTAATATAGTGGCACACTCTCTGTTGGTCAGTGATCACAATATGTCCCGCATTAGACTTGTTGGGCACTGTAGGTGGGTCGTGGGTCAGGCTAGGCCACTTACACAAATTGTGTGGTACTCTATAGGTTGGTCAACGGCGGGTTAGAGCCAGCTCTCCCATTTACACTATTTAGTGTTGTTTTTTCGGTATTTAGTGATTTTTCGGTATTTTGGGTTTTTCGGATTTTTTGGTAATTAGTTTAAAAAAAAGTTTTTTCGATATTCATCAATGATTTTTTGGTATTTATTCGGCATTTTTGGAAGTTTCCGGTAATTTTCGAATTTTTTTAGGTATATAGTAAAGCCGATCCGTTTTTACATCCAAGACTCTATGACTGGCAACTTTTGGGGTATCTTTTAAAAAGAATCTTTGTGAAGATAATTTGAAATGCAATTTAATGCATTTACGACTAGGCATCACAAAATTTCCTCTTTCGCATTAGACAGTCCTAGGATTTAAAAGCATCACCATTGTCGCTACTGAGATCTCCTAATAATAATAATAATATGTCCATTTATAAAGCGCTATATCCACAAAACGTGCTCATGGCGCATAATACACAAGTCTCTAATAATATAATTTAAACAGATAAGTTTTCAAGTCAGATTTGAATTTATTAAGTGTAGGACTTCTGTGAAGGTCTGATGGTAGTTTGTTCCACTTTGTAGATGCAGCTACTTGAAAAGAGCGACCACCGAATGACTATAACTTCCACTGAGGAACACATAGTTTTTTCTGATTGAGTGACCGTAACTGTCTAGATGGGATGTAAAATTTTAAGAGATCGCACAGGTACTTCGGAGCACTTCCATCCAGACACTGATAGGCAAGAGACAATATCTTGAAATCGACCCTGGCTTGAACAGGCAACCAATGTAGATTTTTCAGTACAGGAGTGATATGAGAGCGTAGATTTGACCTAGTCACAATGCGAGCAGCTGTATTTTGGATGCGTTGACGACGTTCCATTTGATACTTTGGTATGCCGACAAGTAGACTATTGCAATAGTCAAGTCTAGAAAAAATGAGAGATCTTACTAGAGCTGCGGCTGCGTCTTCAGTGATGAGATTTCGAATGGAGCCAATACTTTTGAGGTGAAAATAACACTTTTTGCACAGATCATTAATACAGTTGTCCATGTTTAACCGAGAGTCAATAAACACACCAAGGTTTTTAGCAACTGGGGAAAAAGGGATGATGACATTGTTGATTGAGAGCGAATTGTCGGTTATTTTCTTGAGTCGTGGTTTGGGGCCTATGGCAAGTATTTCCGTTTTTTCTTCATTTAATTTTAGTTTGTTTCTGTGCATCCATAATTTTACATTTTGTATGCAAGATGTCATTTTACATTGTATTTCTGTGTGATTTATGTTCGGAAAAAATGAGTCAATAAGTTGTGAGTCATCAGCGTAGAAGTGATGTTGTATTGATAGCGATTTGAGAAGATGTCCGAGCTGCTTCATGTACATGGTAAACAGCAAGGGACCGAGAACAGACCCTTGGGGAACACCACACTGTAATACAGTCTCACACGAGGGCACTGATTTGATGATGACTTTTTTAGTTCTATGTGACAAGTATGAAGCGAACCAATTTAAGCAAGTTCCGGTTATACCAAATTCGGTTTCCAGTCGTTCCAGCAGTCGAGAGTGGTCGATGGTGTCAAAAGTGGCCGACAAATCCAAAAGAACTAGGAGGGATATTTCCCCTCTATCGACACATGTGATCAGATTATTTATTATGCAATTTAGGGCAGTTTCCGTACCATGTTTAGATTTGTAAGCAGATTGAAATTCATACAACAGATTTTGTTCATTCAGATGTTCAAGGAGGTTATTCTTTACTTCTTGTACTTGAGACATGACTTTAGGGATACCTAGTCATAAATGTATTTAAAATTATCTCTGTAATTATTATTTTTAAACTTAGAACTTGCTGTGAAATACATTATACACCTTGAACTTTTTCCAGTAACCTTTAAAGCCAAGCGTATGGACATTGTTCTCGTTTTCTCTTTTGATTGGGTTGGGGGTGTTGTTAACATCCATTCGTGTTCGGGACGAACGTCTCTGGGCGCCATAGCGATGGTATGATGTCGTTTGGCGTTGTAAGCCCGAACCAATTCGTCTAGCACGTCGATGTACCGCTGTGTTTGTCGATGAGTAAAGTATCGCCACATGCTTTCTATCAGCGTCCGTTGAAATCGTTCCACCAAGCTGGCTTTGTTTTCCGCGTTGTGTGTCACGAAAAAATGAATCTTCGTATGTTTGCATTTTTCGATTGAGGAATTCGATGCCTTTTTCCGTTTGAAGTCGAATGGGTTGTCGACTTTGAAAGATTCGACGAAAGGAGTCCACAATTAATCTGTCTCCTGTCTTGTTTTTTGAGGGGCATCACCCAAGCGTACTTAGGAAACACGTAGATGACGCACAGTAAATACTTGTATCCCTCATTGTGTTAGGCCAAAGCGGGCATACCGCTGAAGTCGGTTTGCCACTGATGATCGATGCCGGCCACGACGGTGGGGGACCGAGAGAATTTATTTTTCAGTGGTGTGTGCAAGGTATGCGTCTTTTGTTTTTCAGCCATGCCTTGACTTTGTCCAAGGACATCCATAACTCGTCCATCCATCATCGTTTGGGTCCTCTTCGTCTTTGCGTTTGATCATTACCGTCTTAAACCCCAGAATCACCTGCCAGTATTTTCTAAAGGCCTCCGCGACGTCTTGCCTCTATCGTTTTTCGTCTTCCCACGGGATGTGAGGGGCGCTAGTCAGTTTGTAGAAAATATGGATGAAAAAGAAAACGTAGATTCTGACAAAGAATTATTTAAAGTGCGGAATTTATGCAGAAAATATACTCTTCAAAAAATGTAGGGGATATTCAGAAACAATATAAAACTGCGGAAATGGACTGCTGTTTTTATTAGAGGTAACCAGTGTATGTTAATAACGGGCCAATTGCCTACACATGAACATAAACAGTTCAAATGGGCGGCTTATCTGACGGCCCCATTTTACTCGCTAAGAGATACACTGTCAGCAATTCGTCGTGGCAATCTGACCCACACTTTTTGCAGTGCCACGGCAAATTCTTGCAGTGATGTCGGTTGACGTTGGCGCGACGAACAGGTCTCCTGATCAAATTGAACGTAACACACTAAAGCAAAGATACACTAAACAGTAAATCTTATGCAAGAACCGATAGGAAAGCAAACATGGATAGATAAACCGGCACGCGGCAGTTTTCAACAACCCTTCCTTGAAGTGTCAAATTTGACAATGAACCCCTCCCGCGTGTATGAACATACTCTCAAAGCATGTCAAATGCCCATGGCTATTTATCATATCGCAACCTGCATAGGTATTTGCATTTCAATATCCCCTACTTTTTTTGAAGAGTATATTATTCTGGCAGTGATTACCCCTAACGGTATTTTCGTCTTATCTACGCTACACAGGAAAAGAAATGAAATGGGGTATAACGTCCTACTGTTCTAATGAAGACGGGCATACGCCATACAGTGTACACGGGACCTCGGTTTTTCGTCCAATCCGAACGACTAGACAGCTGTTCAACACAGGAAATCCCCCCCCCCCCCCGTGTTAGTGGAGGAAATTAGACGCAATCGACAAATTCAATGCAAAGAGAGTTTTTTCCCCTTAATCCCATTCCTCCTCTTTCTATCTTCTTCCTTTTGTCTTTCATTCTTCTTCTCTTTCGTTCTCCACCCCCCCCCCCCACCCCCGCCGTGCGCGCCTCCCTCACATTCGAAATAGGTCACAGGGGTCATCCCAGGTCACGACGGACAAACCCATATACTAATGCGAGAAATCAACAAACTTTGTGGACTCCAGAGGCTGCAATTATTGTCTGATTCAGGTATATATTATTGTGACAATGTGACGATAGGCCCTATAGATTTTCCCAGTTGTCTATCCATCTCTTGTACAATGTGGACGTATCTTGAATTGGTAACCGCTTGTTCTTTTTTGGGTGGAATGCATTGAGGGAGGTTGGCTGATTGGTATCATGTCGTGGTATCTTGGTGTCGCCATGCTAGCGAGCCAGCGTCTTACTCATTTAGCCACCGTGGCTGCCGGAACAGAATAGTAGGACGCTAAACCCCATTTCATTTTCCTACTTTTCTGCACCAATCGGGCTATTGGCGTTATGTAGAGTGCTATGACGGAAATTTTTAATGGACCGTCGTGGCATTTCTTCATCGAAATTCAAATGTGAAGGATTCTTTTATGTGCACGCCAATGTGTACACAGGAGCTTGGTTTTTTTTGTCCCATCTACTTAACTAGACACTGTTCTTTGCAAGGCCTTTTGTCCTGAACTACCGATATGGAGAAACCACGCTGCAAAATCCCGGTGAACTTTTTTGACCAACACAAGGATCAGTGTACATAATCATAGTATTGAGAGGAATATGGCCGATAACCCGACAACACGACATTTTAGCCCGACAATACGACATTACGACATTTTTAATGTCGTGGTGTCGGGTGAAAATGTCGTAATGTCGGATTAAAATGTCGTGATGTCGAGATGTCAGCTTATGAAGGGCGACACCACGACATCACGACATCATCCCAATCAGTCACCATAGGGGAGAGAAATCGAATGTTTGGAGGCATATTCCATAATAGTTCATGTCATCCATACGAATCACTTAATTGCGTTACCTGCCTGTTTTCCTCAATAACGCCCCCGTTGTACGACGTAGAGGGATACCGATGATTCAGTTATTTAACAAGTTACTGTCTTTATCGATTTTTACGGTAAAGGCAGTGATAGTTTTAATTTATTGTAGGAAATGGATAATTAAATGGGATATGAGTGGAATTATACTTTCAGGCGTGCACCAGTTCAGACCGGGGTGGGGGGAGGGGAAATTTAGACCCGAGGGTTAGACGCGATATAAGCCCGGGCCAAACCGGTGGGAAATGACAATGGGGGTGGGGGAGGGTAATTGCCTTTGTTATTTCTCCTGGATCTTTCCAGGTTGCCGACAATTTCGACTTTTTCCTTTTTTTACGGCGGTATCTAGAATATACACGACATCGCCTAATTGATATGTTTTTACGTTAGAACGTAAATCATTTTTTTTTTCAATCGTTCTAGATTCGTATTTAAATTGTCCAGAGCAATCTGCATCGATTAACTGTTAACGGTTTCCACCAGGGTACGATTGTAATGCTCGACTTGTCCATTTGACGACGGCCGAAATAGTGTGGTACAACTTTTATGTATCTGTAGCACTTTACACAACAAAACAAATTATTCCATAAATAATTCGAATGGACAACTGAAACGTGAGAAAAACTCTTCACCGCTGCAGTGGCGTTAATTTCTCTGTCTGCGACGGCAACTGTACACATCCGACCCACTTCGTGAATTGGTCGACCATTATCAGAATGTACTCTTTTCCTGCCATCGCTCGTGGTAACGGACCCATAAAATCTAAATGGACCTTTTCCATGGGAGACCCAGCATGGTACCAATTTAATTTAAAACGTGCTTTATTTCCATTCTTTTTACAAATCGCGCAAGAGGCAACATAAGCCCGTGCATAATTGGTAATTCCATACCAATAAAATTGCTGGGAATAACTAATTATTGTTTTTCATTTAAATCGCTGGGCTGAAGAAGAAAAAGGTTACGATTTATCACATAATGTACTTTTTAGTCGGAACTTTCATAGTTTCAACATTAACCCATTCTGTGATGGATAATGGCCGAAGAGAGGCTCTCTCCAACCGACAACTGACACGTGCTTTAGAAAAACATCTCCCGTTTTCGGGGGCGTGTGGGCTCGTAATCACCTGGATATACTGCTCCCGACCTCATACTCCAAATCCTACGTCATCAACACGGACGACGAAGACCAACCGGGTAAACACTGGAACGTGTTTGTGTGCGAAGGGCCAGATCACGTCTTTGATTCCTATGGTTGTCCCCCTGATATCTATGGAGAAGCCTTTCGAAGTTTCGTCCAAGATCAACAACTCGACTTACCAACCCAGATGAATTCAAGGACTTGACAGTGTCGTGTGCGGACATTATTGCTTGTATTTTCTGTATCATCGAGTTCACGTTCCTTCCCCATACCCCCTTTCCGTTTTCGGTCGCGTGCATCGTGTAAACAATATACTTGTCGAACAATGGACCAGAGATCATTTTCCCGACTTGCAAGAGGAACAGAAGAAGGGACAACAATGTCGATGTTTTTTTTGCTCTGTAAATATGTTCGATGTATTGTTCGATGCTAATGCTTTTTTTTTGCTTTGTGTTCAATTCTTTAAAGATTTGTAATGTACTAGTTCAATAAAAGGCTTTGTCACCAAAATATCACGTGTCTGTTTTTTGTGACGTTAGTTATTTCAATTGGGATGGCAGAGACGGGTGACGTCGTCATTTTAGTGGTGATATACTTTGTTTTTCCAACGCAACAGCATTCCTCTCAATGACTTCTTCCACACGCAACATGGGTTCAGTTGATACTATAATCTATGCCACGAAGGTTTCTGTGATGGATAATGGCCGAAGACTGTCCATTATGTGTAGGATAAAGCACGAGACTGAGGTTATGCTTGGGAAAGAAAGACTGAAGAAAATAACCCGAGAAAAGGAAAAACCGAGACCGGTAGGCCGAGGTTTTTCTGTCGAGGGTTTTTTCTGAAGTCTTTCTTCCCCAGCATAACCGAAGTTAAGGACTTTATGTTTACATGTCTATGTTTACATGTACGCAAGATGAGAATATCCCAGAATTCCCACAAGAAAAACCTTGTATCATGTTTTCTTATGAAAAAAAACCCCTACCCGTTACAGGTTTAAAGAAAAACTTTCAGAAGAATAACACCAAATTTCCATGTATATATCCAAAACCGTCTCCTGACTTTCAGATCGCAAGTTATTCCGGGCATAGAATATACCCCAAAAATCAAAGAGATTTACCGTTACAGGTTTATAAGCAAATAGAAAAAACAACTGAGGGCCGTTAGCCCCGAAGTTTGTATTTACATAATGGACAGTCTGAGGCTATTATCAAACTTAAAACATAGCACCATAGACATACAAATAATGGATAGTTTTTATACGCCCACATGGAAATGTGGTCGTATATTGCCGTCGCCCCCGTCCGTCCGTCGGTCCGTCCGTCCGTCCGTCCGTCCGTCGTCCACAATTTCTTGTGAACACTCTACAGACTACATTTATCATCTGATTGTTTTGAAATTGATATATGTTGTTTGCATTAGTGAGATGAAGAAGCCTATTTAATTTCAATAACTTCCGTTAATTTCGTCTAGAGTTATGGCCCTTGTTGCACCCTGTGAACGCTCTAACGGCAAAAGTTATCAACCGATCTGTATGAAATTTATATGCATCATTTAAATTAGTAAAACAAAGAAGCCTATTTAATTTCAGCAATTTATGTTAATTACATCTAGAGTTATGGCCCTTGTTTCAATTTGTTGAATCTTGTGAACGCTCTAATGACAACGGTTATCATCCGATCTGTTTGAAATTGATATGCATCATTTAAATTAGTGAAACGAAGAAGCCTATTGAATTTGAGTAATTTCCGTTAATTACGCCGTGAGTTATGGCCCTTGTTTCACTTTTTTGTACCTTGTGAATGCTCTAACGACAAAAGTGATTATCCGAACTGTATGAAATTTATATGCATCATTTAGATTAGTAAAACAAAGAAGCTTATTGAATTTCAGCAATTTCCGTTAATTACATCTAGAGTTATGGCCCTTGTTTCACTTTGTTGTTAATTGTGAACGCTCTAACAACAAAAGTTATCAACCGATCTGTATGAAATTTATATGCATCATTTAAATTAGTGAAACGAAGAATCATATTGAATTTCAGCAATTTCCTTTAATTACGCCGTGAGTTATGGCCCTTGTTTCACTTTGTTGTACCTTGTTTATGCTCTAACGACAAAAGTTATTATCCGATCTGTATGAAATTTATATGCATCATTTAGATTATTAAAACAAAGAAGCTTATGGAATTTCAGCAATTTCCGTTAATTACATCTAGAGTTATGGCCCTTGTTTCACTTTGTTGAATCATTTGAACGCTCTAATGACAACAGTTATCATCCGATCTGTTTGAAATTGATATGCATCATTTAAATTAGGGCAACGAAGATGCCTATTGAATTTCAACAATTTCCGTTAATTACACCGTGAGTAATGGCCCTTTTTTCACTTTGTTGTACCTTGTGAATGCTTTAACGACAAAAGTTATTATCCGATCTGTATGAAATTTATAGGTATCGTTTAAAATAGTAAAACGAACAAGCCTATTGAGTTTCAGCAAATTTTCGTTAATTACATCTAGAGTTATGGCCCTTGTTTCACATTGTTGAATCTTGTGAACGCTTTAACGACAAAAGTTATCACCCAATCTGTATGAAATTCATATGCATCATTTAAATTAGTGAAATGAAGAAGCCTATTGAATGTCAGCAATTTCTGTCAATTACTTCTAGAGTTATGGCCCTTGTTTTACTTTGTTGAACCTCGTGAACGTTCGAACGACAAAAGTTATCATCCGATCTGTATGAAATTGATATGTATTATTTGAATTAGTAAAACGAAAAAGTCTGTCGAATTTCAACAATTTCTGTAGATTACTTCCAGAGTTACAGCCCTTGTTTTAGTTTTTAGAACCTTGTGAACCCTCAAACGACGAAAATTATAATGTCATCTGTATGAAATTGTCCATTAAATGCCCCCTAATTACCTACAAAAGAACAAATATACAACTCTTGTCGACCGCTCGGACGATTTAGCTGCTGTGGGCGTATGTTTAGTTGCCTGGCAACCTATCTTCTAAAACAACAAGCCATAAAATAATGGATATATTTTTAAAACAACATGCGTATGTTTAGTTGCCTGGCAACCTATCTTCTAAAACAACAAGCCATAAAATAATGGATATATTTTTAAAACAACATGCACATGCTCATGAATGCATGTGACAAAACACTCCAGTCATACAATGCAAGCATACACAGACAGTCCAAAATATTCGACATGGAGGCGACATGTTTATAACACAGTCGAAAACAATTATTAATAATGAGAATATATGTGATAAGGATTTGGATACTGATTACATTGATAATGTACTCGATATGGAGGATAATAGTCGTAAAAATTGTGATGTTCTTGACATGGGGGAATAATAGCCGGACCGGACACAAGATCAAAGGCACAAACCAATTTGCGAAATTTAAACTCAACTGTCATTATGGTGTGAGAGAGAGAGAGAGAGAGAGAGAGAGAGAGAGAGAGAGAGAAATGGGGTTTAACGTCCACTCGACACAAACTAGGTCATTTCGGGACTAACATATGGTTTAATTTTATTTACATAATTCGCTTGCGCGTAGGGGTCTTTAGCAGTGGGTGTAACGTTGATATATTTGAACTATTTTTTAAAATCGGATAAAAATTGTGATCTGTATAGGTTCCACAGACTCAAAACACGTTTTTTTTTGTTCAATCAGGGGCCATAATCCAGGAAGTTACGGTCCGATATGCGCCAACATCGCAAGGAATCGAGATCTTTAGGTTACAAACACACATGTTCAGTTTCATCAAAATGGGCTAATAATTGTGGCTAATAGTGTGCACAGTCAGGGGCCATATCCATGAAGTTACGGTCCCATCCAAGCTAATATCGAAAGGAATCGAGATCTTTGGGATATATACCTATATTTCAAGTTATGACCTATACAGTGTCCACAAAGAAGGTGTGAAAATGTGGGCGTATAAAAACGTATCATTGATCTAGTGCCAAACGGACAAGTGAAGTGACATATAACGGACGGATTTAAGTGGAATTCTTTATGTAGGTAAACACGTGAAATCAACATTCGGTCATGTGACATTTCGGTAACTATAAGGTTTTAAGTAATTTCATGTTCTGTAATTTAATTTGTTCAGAGAATAAATTATCCCAAAATAGATGTTCATTTTTCAGATAAGTGTCTATTATTGATATTTTCTTACTGGACAGTTTTATAAATAATAGACGATTGTTTAAGAAAAGCGTACATTCTCCTATATACTGGTTAAAAACATCAAAGGGTGACGTCATATCTATGTTTTAACTTTAGGTTCCTGGCCGGTTTCGTCGTTAGTTTCATCAACCGTAACAATATTAACCTGCGGATTCACGGGACACCCACTGTCTGACAGTGGTCATTCATGATTCCTGTGGTGGTACTGAACAACTCCAAAGCTATTTTAGGGGTACAGATTTCAGCCAATCTGGCCTAGCTGTGGGCTCGAAATTAGATAACTCTTGTCAGGAATTATCTACCACTACAAATGTCTGACAATTACATAGCTCTGTCAGGGGTAACCCACCACTAGAAATGTCTGTTAGAGTGTTTTTGTAACACCTGAAGATGTACGGTACACTGCTGTACGATTTTCATGTGGTACACTTTTGAGCTAATCTAGCCTAGTTGGGGTGCATCGCATTTTGGGCGTGGAATACCACACCCACCACCAGAAACCCGACAGACTTACATTCTAATGATACCAGATATACATGCATTGAGACCATATAGGAGAAAATTGGTACACTTTTCAGCTAGGTTGGCCCCCTGGGCTCCCGGTCTAAAAGACCAATGTTGACATTTTTTCTGAGTAGGTCTTCATGGTATGGGAGTATATGGAAAACGCATCACTTAGTTTTTCGTATAACAAAATGATCCTGTAAACATATCTTATTTATTTTGCTTCTTATTGTGAACAATATTCAAATGGGAACACATCAATAACACATTTGTACACTTATGGATGTTTAATCTGTAATCAACGGTACAGAGTCAGAGGGGTGGAAACCAAAAGTACGACACAGATGTCAGTAGCGCGTGTGTCCTCCACGGGCTCTTACGCACGCTGTGCAGCGACGTCGCATGGAATTTACCAATGTTTGAAAGAAGGCCTGGGGCAAATTGTTCCATTCTTGGACAAGAGCAGCTTCTAAAGCAGCAATGGTGTGCATCTGTGGTCACGATACAGACGGCGTCCAATCTCATCCCAGACATGTTCTATCGTTGCCATGTCCGGAGACATGGCTGGCCAGTCCAAGACATTGATGTTGTTAGCAGCCAGGTAGTTCATACTAAAACGGGTGGTATGCGGACGTGCATTATCCTGTTGGAAGTGCTGAAGTTGTGGGTGCGCTCGAAACATCGGAACAACAATTGGTTGCAAGACATCATCACGGTAGGCTACAGCATTAACGCGACCCCTGCAAATGTGTAGGGCGGTCCGGTGATGAAATGTGAAGCCTCCCCACACCATTACACTTCCCCCACCCCATCGATTCGTTTCGAAGACGCAGCAGTCTGCAAGACGTTCCCCAATACGTCTCCACACACGTTGACGGCCATCAGCGTGATAAAGATGAAAGCGACTCTCATCACTGAAGAGCACACTTTGCCAGTCTACTCTTCTCCATGTCTGGTGTCCTTGAGCCCATATCAAACGCCGCTGACGGTGATGATCCCTGAGGATAGCTCCAACATAAGGTCGTTGTGCACGGAGTCCTACTTCTCTTAGACGACGTCTTACGGTGTTGGCACTTACTGGTCCTTGTCTTCCAACGACTACTGCACCTGTTCGAGTCGCTGGGCGGAATCTGTCACGCAGATGAGTGACCCGGATGTAGCGGTCTTGAGCCTGGGTTGTAACGCGTTGTAGACCAGGACGTTGACTGTCACGTGTTGATCCAGTAACTCGAACACGTTCCATCAACCTTACAATAATGGACTGATGACAATTGAAGTGTCTGGCAATAGCACGTGTAGACATGCCAGCCCTGGACATTCCCATGGCTTCATTCCGTTGATTTTCAGTAAGTCTCGGCATCTCTAGCTCGATTCCTTCACACGTCCAACAAATTACGACAGATTGACGTTTCACAGTTCATGTATTGCACATTGAAAACATGCTTTTAAAGGGCTCACACACAATGCTGCACGTGAATATTGGGTTTTTCATGTGCATCTCGTACAATTTTTTTTTTTGTGCACACGGGCCGATATTTTTTGCGTTTGGGAGCATTGTGTGAAACAATAGTTCATAGTATTGTATAATATTATACATACAAAACCACCTAGTAATAAAATGTTTGGGAAAAAAAGTGATGCGTTTTCCATGGCGCTCAGTATATTTTAAATTTCAAATCAAAATTCGGACGGCTAGTACCCTCCATATTAACCACAGTACTAAGAATATTATCAATATCTAAATCATTTTCGTGAGCAGCCTTTCCATCACAACTTTGAGGGCTATTATCCCCCATATGAAGAACATCACAATGTTTACGGTTATTATCTGTGTATGCTTGCACTGTATGATTGGAGTGTTTTGTCACATGCATTCATGAGCATCTGCATGTTGTTTTAAGAATATATCCATTATTTTGTGACTGTTCTTTTAGAAAACTATCCATTATTTGTAACTCTATGGTGCTATGTTTTAAGTTTGATAATAGCCTCAGACTGTCCATTATGTAAATACAAACTTCGGGGCTAACGGCCCTCAGTTGTTTTTTCTATTTGCTTATAAACCTGTAACGGTAAATCTCTTTGATTTTTGGGGTATATTCTATGCCCGGAATAACTTGCGATCTGAAAGTCAGGAGACGGTTTTGGATATATACAGGGAAATTTGGTGTTATTCTTCTGAAAGTTTTTCTTTAAACCTGTAACGGGTAGGGGTTTTTTTTCATAAGAAAACATCATACAAGGTTTTTCTTGTGGGAATTCTTGGATATTCTCATCTTGCGTACATGTAAACATAGACATGTAAACATAAAGTCCTTAACTTCGGTTATGCTGGGGAAGAAAGACTTCAGAAAAAACCCTCGACAGAAAAACCTCGGCCTACCGGCCTCGGTTTTTCCTTTTCTCGGGTTATTTTCTTCAGTCTTTCTTTCCCAAGCATAACCTCAGTCTCGTGCTTTATCCTACACATAATGGACAGTCTTCGGCCATTATCCATCACAGAAACCTTCGTGGCATAGATTATATTATCAACTGAACCCATGTTGCGTGTGGAAGAAGTCATTGAGAGGAATGCTGTTGCGTTGGAAAAACAAAGTATATCACCACTAAAATGACGACGTCACCCGTCTCTGCCATCCCAATTGAAATAACTAACGTCACAAAAAACAGACACGTGATATTTTGGTGACAAAGCCTTTTATTGAACTAGTACATTACAAATCTTTAAAGAATTGAACACAAAGCAAAAAAAAAGCATTAGCATCGAACAATACATCGAACATATTTACAGAGCAAAAAAAACATCGACATTGTTGTCCCTTCTTCTGTTCCTCTTGCAAGTCGGGAAAATGATCTCTGGTCCATTGTTCGACAAGTATATTGTTTACACGATGCACGCGACCGAAAACGGAAAGGGGGTATGGGGAAGGAACGTGAACTCGATGATACAGAAAATACAAGCAATAATGTCCGCACACGACACTGTCAAGTCCTTGAATTCATCTGGGTTGGTAAGTCGAGTTGTTGATCTTGGACGAAACTTCGAAAGGCTTCTCCATAGATATCAGGGGGACAACCATAGGAATCAAAGACGTGATCTGGCCCTTCGCACACAAACACGTTCCAGTGTTTACCCGGTTGGTCTTCGTCGTCCGTGTTGATGACGTAGGATTTGGAGTATGAGGTCGGGAGCAGTATATCCAGGTGATTAAGAGCCCACACGCCCCCGAAAACGGGAGATGTTTTTCTAAAGCACTTGTCGGTTGGAGAGAGCCTCACCAATCGGTGATGACTTTTCGGTAGCGGTCGATTTCCAAGACATTGTCGTATTCGGCAAACAGAACAAGACTGGGGTGATTTGTCGGGGCCGCACCAAACTTGAGTTCCAAAGACAGGTTACCTGTCTCTTTCGGGTGAAACTTTAAAGTAGTTACCGTCGGCCCCGTGGTCGTTGGTCAAATCAAAACAATACAGGGTGTACCCATTGATATAGTCGTGGAAAGGGAGGTCCAGGTCTTCTCTGGTGCTTAAGACGGCCACCCTTTTCATCAAATCCAGGTAGGGTGCGATGGCTTGTCGCTAGGGAAAGTTCACGTCGTATTCGCTCACGATTTCCCCGTTCTTGATCAGTATGATGTTTTCCGATTGATTGTGTTCGAAATGGAACGGATTTCTGTTTTCTTTCGTCGTAGGCCGTGTTGCGCACCATCCCCACGATCAGTCTCTTCGGCAGGCTTTCGTTGCCGAACAGATTGTCTAGGATGTGACTGGTGCGGTTGTCGGGAATGACCATGTCTCGGACCACCACGCGTTTCAGGGGATACTTGACGTTGGACGATTGCAGTTGCTGTTCTATGCGTGTCCGGGTACTGGGAGCCAGTGTGACGAACGGGGTATCCAGGTAGGCTTTGGTGAACTCGACTTTGTAGTCTTCTGCATCGTTGCCTTCGCCGTACATCAGAAAAAATTTCGGGGAGTGTTTTTCCAATTTCAACCGCACGTCCACACCGCTAAGCAGATACCGATCTTGTAGACACATGTCCAAGTGTAGACGTGACTGTAGTTCAAAGGTGCGACTGGCAGCGAAGGTTTTCTGGCGTTGTTCCAATTCTTTGTTATCCGGAGCCTGTCGTACACCGTCCACAGTGGTGGCGACGGATCTCGTGGAATCGAACTGACTGGCGGTATCTTTTTCCCACAGGACTTGTTTCGACAGGTGATCGTTCTTGGCTCCCTTACCGAAACTCAACAAATTCTCCAAGTAAACCCGGTAGGGATAGTTCGGCAGAGAAGTGGTGACCAAGGGGTTGGCATCTTTTCCCAGGCGTAATTTGACGTCTTTGAACAACGAATGAAACAGGTCGTTAATGGGTGCGACTTGACTGTCGGCATCCATGTCACTCCCGTCGTGCTTGGTCACTTTCGGGGTCAAGTGTAGCGTCATGTTCGCCAAATCAATGTAATCGTCGGTGGTATTGGAAATGTAAAATTCGATGGGTCCGTCGCGTGGTTCAAGTCGGGTGTCAGCGGATACTTTCTGATATTGATCACTTTGTGTATAGCCGTCTGTGTGTCGGGTACGCTGAACAAATTCTGCAATTCGTCTCGCGCGCAGGGACAGGAATCATTGCGCATTGCCTGCGTAGCCATGATCGAAGATATCTGGTTTGCGTCGTTTGTGAGAGGTGACCTGTGTCTTCTACATTAGCTCTATAATTCTTCATTTCTTAAGAGCACCTTTATCAGGTGCTCTTGTCTTCTTTTTGTTCTTCTTTCTGTAAATAAAATCGCCTATATATACCGTTTTCATTAATATAATTGGCCCAGTCGGAGTAGAACGTTAAAACCCATTTCATTTCATAAAGATAGGTTGCCAGGCAACAAAACATACGCCCACAGCAGCTAAATCGTCCGGGCAGTCGGCAAGGGTTGTCACATATTTATTCTTTTGTAGGTAATTAGGGGAATTTAATAGACAATATCATACAGATAACATTATAATTTTTCGTTGTTTGAAGGTTCACAAGGTTCTAAAAACTACAACAAGGGTCGTAACTCTGAAAGCAATCTACAGAAATTGTTCAAATTCGACAGGCTTTTTTCGTTTTACTAATTCAAATAATGCATATAAATTTCATACAGATCGGATGATAACTTTTGTTGTTCGAAAGTTCACAAAGTTCAACAAAGTAAATCAAGGGCCATAACTCTAGACGTAATTGACGGAAATTGCTGACATTCAATAGGCTTGTTCGTCTTCATTTCACTAATTTAGGTGATAACTGAAACTCAATAGGCTTGTTCGTTTTACTAATTTAAATGATACATATAAATTTCATACAGATCGGATAATAACTTTTGTCGTTAGAGCATTTACAAGGTACAACAAAGTGAAACAAGGGCCATAACTCACGGCGTAATTAACGGAAATTGCTGAAATTCAATAGGATTCTTCATTTCACTAATTTAAATGATGCATATCAATTTCAAACAGATCGGATGATAACTGTTGTCATTAGAGCGTTCACAACATTCATCAAAGTGAAACAAGGGCCATAACTCTAGATGTAAATTGCTGAAATTCAATAGGCTTCTTTGTTTTACTAATTTAAATGATACATATAAATTTCATACAGATCGGTTGATAACTTTTGTCGTTAGAGCGTTCACAAGGTGCATCAAAGTGAAACAAGGGCCATAACTCCAGAAGAGATTAACGGAAATTGCTGAAATTCAATAGGCTTTTTCATTTCACTAATTTAAATGAGCATATCAATTTCAAACAGATCAAATGATGTTGTCATTAGAGCGTTCCCACATAACAATATGATGTTAATTTTACGTTACATTTACGTAAAAATGTCAGTCAGTTTACCATCATTTTGCTCATCTTTTTAACGATAATTTTACGTCAGGAAATGACGTTAATCTAACGTAAACTTTACGTCATTTTTACGTTATATTTACGTCATTTTCTGACGTAAATCTAACGTAAACTTTACGTCATTTTCTGACGTAAATCTAACGTAAAATTTGCGTAAAGTTTACGTCATTTTCGTTAGATTTACGTCAGAAAATGACGTAAACTTTACGTTAGATTTACGTCAGAAAATGGTGTAAATATAACGTAAAAATGACGTAAACTTTACGCTAGATTAACGTCATTTCCTGACGTTAAATTGTCGTTAAAAGGATGAGCAAAATGATGGATATCTAACCGACCATTATAACGTAAATCTAACATTAAATTAACATCATTTACGGATGCAATTCTAATGTCAAATTTTGATGACCAAAGTTACGAAAATATAACCAACCATTAAAACCTTCAAAATTATTCATTATTTGCGGCAGTAAATGGGAAGTACATTCAATCAATAATCAAATTTTCCTGACCCGTGGGTGAGGCTAAAAGTTGAGTGGTCCAACGTGTGCGCTTTAGATCATAAGGTCTGTCATTGAGTCAAGTGGTTTGTTTCCACACCCAACTTGAACATGGGTTTTCTCTGGGTCCTCCTACTACTAAAGATTCCTGGTGCGGATGAATTATTCAACTTGAATTGAATCACTTAGTCCCAAAGGACAGTTTATGTCTATTGGATGTTTTACCCCATTGCTCTCTATCTACCCATAACCAGTCAGAATTCTAAATGTATTGCACAGAAAAGTTAAAAATCTAGCAGAATAATATGACAAAATATACCACAAGTATGTATACATATACTTTATTTAAAAGACAAAAATATAATGTTATAAAATACAAAATACACATTTAAATATTAACAGTTTTTATCCACAGCTGTTTGAGAAATGAAGACGGGCATATGCCACACAGTGTGCAGAGCTATGGCGTACTCTTATATAAAATTCCAACTGCCAAGGGATCTTTCACACACACACTTGAGTTTACACTGTACCTTGTTTTTTTGGTCCCTTCCGTATGACTAGTCAGCCATCCATGTCAGGTCCTCTGTCCGGCATCACTGACAAGGGAAAATGTTCAAGAAAAAGGTCTACATTAGCGCTATGAAAGTGTTGATATGCATATAAGAAAGAAAAAACTGGGATATTGACCAAATTGGGCCAAAACCTATAGCCTATATCTTATTTGCTCAAGGTATTGATGGAATAGGAGTTAACTTTGGAATGAGTGAAATGAAATGGGGTTTAATGTCCTATTCCGACAGGGCTAATGACATGGAAATATGCTATACAGTGTCCTATTATGGAATTTTATCCAGACAGCGGCGCTAAAGCCTACTCTTATATCGAATTCAAACTGCCAAGGGATCTTTCACGTGCACACCAATGTGTGCACAGGACCTCGGTCATTCGTACCATCCAAACGACTAGACAGCTGTCCCTCCTTGTCAGGCCCTCTGTCCTGCACCTCTGACAAGGGGAGGAAACCAAGTCTGGAAATCACGAAGAACTTTCTCGGCCGACACTGGAATGGAATGTTGTGGAATGCTGAATATTGATAGGTTTCGTCCTCTCATGATTCCAGTGTGTAACACAAATTTGAAAAAGATCAATTAAGAATAAACACAGCATCTATTGCATTTGAAAAAGGGAGAATTAACCAAGGAAGGCAAAGTCCTGAAAAGCTGTATATTGATAATGCTTGTCCTCTCACAATCGGAATGATTCACATTTCACACCCAGTGCACGGACAAACAGGGCCAAAATTGATATGTGGGTGTATAAACAAAGATATATACTACACCAATATTACATGTGTTGCAGAATTGGTTTAACACATTTCAAATATAATTGTAACACGGATATTTGCAATGGTTGATCCATGACAAAAGATTTGAAATATTTTGAAGAGACGCAAAAGGTTACGCCATACAGTGTGCTATAAGGGAAATTTTGCCCGGGCAGCAACGCTATGGCCTACTCTTGTATCGAATTCCAACTGCCAGGGGATCTTTTATGTGCATGCCAATGTGTACACTGGACCTTGGGGTTTTTTTTGTCCCATCCAAACGACTAGACAGCTGTCCTCGTCAGGCCCTCCATCCTGCATCACTGACAATGGGAAACCACACCGGAAAATCAGGATGAACTTTCTCGGCCAATGCAGGGATCGAACACCCGACCTCAAGGCTAGCGAGTCAGCGTCTTACCCACTTAGCCACATGATCCCCCCTTGGCCTATGTACATGTAGAGATGAATTTTGAGCTACCTTTATATATATATTTCTATTTTTAAAACCCGCGACAAGTATATTTATATCAAGGATGTAACCCTCTATCAGTTAACCCGTCACGGATTGGTTGCATTGGTGAACCGGTTCAAAATATTCGTTTCATATCATACCTGACCTTCAAATCCAGGAATTGTAACCACAACGGGGATCACGTTGGTTAAGTCGGTAAGACACTGGCTATCTAGTCTGGAGGTCGGGTGTTCGATCCCTGCATTGGCCGAGAAAGTTATTCCAGATTTTCCGGCATGGTTCTCCCTTGTCAGTGATGCAGGACAGAGGGCTAGACAAGACAGCTGTCTAGTCATTAAAATAGGACAAAAAAATGAGGTCCCATGTACACATTGGCGTGCACGTACAAGAGCCCTTGAAGTTAGAATTCGAT
Source organism: Patella vulgata (assembly GCF_932274485.2). Classification (NCBI taxonomy): domain Eukaryota; kingdom Metazoa; phylum Mollusca; class Gastropoda; family Patellidae; genus Patella; species Patella vulgata. The sequence goes on along the minus strand of NC_065879.2, from coordinate 60,074,539 downwards.
ATAAGAGAAGGCCGTAGTGCCACTGTCCGGGCAAAATTTCCCACATAGCACACTGTATGGCGTTTGCCCATCTTCATTAGCCCAGTTCAGAGCAAAACAGTAGGACGTTAAACTTTCATTTCTCTAGCCACAGCTCTGTTTTCTTTCACCAAAGGGGGGGGGGGGGGGTGGATGGCTGAATGGTTAGCGTGCGCGCGCTGTATCATAAAGTCTGTCATTGAGTCGACTGGCGTGGTTTCGAATCCCCGGTTGTACGTGGCAAGGAGTAGGGTCGCCTGTCCAACTTCATGGGTTTTCTCCGGGTCCTACGGTTTCCTCCCACTCCTAAAGACCCCTACGCGCAAGCGAATTATGTAAATAAAAAATTAAACCATAAGTTAGTCCCGAAATGACTTAGTTTGTGTCGAGTGGACGGTAAACCCCATTTCTCTCTCTCTCTCTTTCACCAAAGGGGGGGATCAAGTGGCAAAATGGGTAAGACGCTGGCTCGCTAGCCTGGAGATCGGGTGTTCGATCCCTGTAAGTTCATCCTGATTTTCCGGCGTGGTTTCCCTTGTCAGTGATGCAGGACGGAGGGACTGACAAGGACAGCTGTCTAGTCGTTATGGGACGAAAAACTGAGGTCCCGTGTAGACATTGGCGTGCACGTAAAAGATCCCTTGGCAATTGGAATTCGATATAAGAGTAGGCCGTAGCCCCGCTGCCCAGGCAAAATTTCCCTCATAGCACACTGTATGGCATATGCTCGTCTTCATTAGCCCAGGTTAGGGGCAGAACAGTAGGACGTTAAACCCCATTTCATTTCATTTCATTTCTTTCACCAAAGACCACATAAATACTTCATTTAGCACTTGTCATTTGAAACAGTTATAGCCTATGTCTTGTCTGGAAGAGGGGGCATCATCACATTACCATACAGGGTATAAGTCGATGTTGAGTATAAGTCAAATTGCCAAATTTTACATTTTTCCGACCTACATCCATAATTAAGTAGAGGCGGTATATAAGACTAATGTTTTTCAACTCCACGAGTTTCGAGACTGTTATCCTAGTCTAATACCGTGCCGGTGTACGCCGAAGAAAAGTTTGGCCATATAAATAATGAGGGTCTGGGACAGTTGTCAATAACACTTGCATTTATAAACAAACATGAATCGTGATGACGAATTATAATTCAATAAAAAAAAACAACATAGATATGGCCCATGAAGAGAGAAATTTTACAATAAAAAAAAATTAAGAGTGTTGGATATTGAACTGACAATGCAATCAAATGGACTTTCGGAAATGGCATTCTTATATAAATTTCATGGGCGTCAACATCTTGTTTTAGGACTAGTTACCTTCCTTAGACTTTGTTTATGATAATGTAAAAGACCGGATAATCTAGCCTATGACCGATTATTCTCAAATGTTGACAACGCAACCACACTAATATTCGTAGAATATAGAATATTTTTTTCTAGATGATAGAGACTAATAATATGCCAACATTGAAATGTGTGCATAAATATGGTATATACTTAACTACACCAATATTATACCTATGTCATAGAATTTGTTACACACATTACAAATATAATCTTAATAGAGATCTTTGCTATGGTTGATCTATCAGTAAAAATTGGAAGATTTGTAAGGAACGCAAAAGGTTATTGTTTACTGGCTGCAGCAGGGAGCAATAACAGGAACACAGATGATTTTCAACTCACTGATACAACTCAGTTTAAACTTTAAGCCAAAGAGCTGTTATATAATACTGTGACAGGATATCTGCTCTAAACTAACTAGTCATCAAAGAATTGATTGTCAAAAGTTCAGACAGAAAGTATTTTAGGCCTACAATGCTTGTAAAGCTTTGGCCTACATTCTGATGATATTTGTGCTACCATAGATACATATATATTTATATCATTACGTTATGTGACAAGTAGTAGTGTTTGGCAAGTAGTAGTGTTGTCTAACTATCATTATAAAGCCCATATAAATCTTTTTAGAACTTCTTTGTCATTACTGCCACCAAGGGTGCTCAAATATACATGTAGGATCTGTAAAAAAAAAAAAATAAATAAAAAGCAACTTTATACTCCCAAAAAAAAACGTAATTGGGTTAAACGGCCTACTGTTCAGCTCCAACTGGGCTGACAGCCAACCTACTGTGGATCTGTAATGAAATGGGGTTCAACATCATACTGTTCTGCTCAAACTGGGCTAAAGAAGTTGGACAAATGCTTGAAAGTGTGCTGTGATGGAAATTTTGACTGGACCGTGTGTACAAAAGAGCTTGGTTTTTTGTCCTATCCGAACAACTGTACATTAGCCCTTACCAGCCCCTCTGTCTTGCACCAGTTAAAAGAGGAACCATGCCAGAAAATCCTGATGAACTTTCTTGGCCACCACAAGAAAAAATAAGCAGGGGAGTAGGACTGAAACCTTTATGTACAAGTATGTACGGGCAAACTTGTTATTTAATGTTATAGGCCTATGTATATAATTAGAGTCTTGATTATCCATTTTTCAATTAAATTAAATCATTAACATTAACCGCCAGTGTTTGAATCTGTGAACATCTCGAGTACCCGATGGCATTGAGACTTGATTATAGACTTAGCAAGTTAATACATTAAAATGTCTTATAAAAAAATTTAACATTTACAGTCTCAAGAAATACCTACTTAACCTACGTACAATATATAGATTTAGCTCTTGCATTATGCATTATTAAATTTGCAAAAATATCAGTACAATAACAACAAAAAAACCCAACCTGAAACACCCATAAAAATGTTTAGAAAATACTACATGTACTTATATTATAATGAGCACAGCCTGAATTTTAACAGTCTACATCATTAATAAATTCGTTATGTGTTTGATAATTTTTGGATCCAGATTTTTTAAAAACAATTTTGGAACCAGTATTACTTTCGATAACTTAAAGCAATGTTGATTTTGTTTATGAATAGTATGGTTTACGGACAATGTAACTGCATCGTGTTAAAAACAAATACTGACTGTCTGATATACAAAGTTGCGTGCAAACTTTTTCCACGGCCAGATTATTTTTTTTATCAACATTAGATCTATCGGTATACTGTCAACGGAAGTTCGCATAAAAAGTGCACTTACCTTCAACTTTACTTTGCTGAATCCAAAATCGTGTGTGTATGTGTGGAATAGCTTTATTTAACTTTAAATCACGGCATCATTTCTTCTTTGGGAAAAATAATAACCTATGCCGCCATTTTAAATCCCAGAATTCCGTACGTTCCGGTCAAACGAACAAACAAAAAATATTTAATAAATAATTGAAGCAATTTAGATAAATAACAACAATAACCGTAACCTATAAAAAAAATATTGTAATGTGAATAGAAATAATATGATATAAACCGATTTAAACACAACCATCAACCGTGAACAGATCGTGACCTTGACCTTGCCCGAGTCGATAAAAATATATTTTTACATCTATGTAGTTCTAAAAATGGCGGCTGTTCGTTTGAAAGGCCTGTAATATTTCTGATAATGAATCTATTCATATAATTTGTTTGTATACGCTCTACCATATTTTATATGAGGTTACATAATTATGTTATATTAAAAGAATAATCAAATCGGGGAATTTTAATTTTCAGAGATAGGTCTTTTATCGAGAGACGATAAATATATGGACTTATATAGCTAGAGTAGATCTCTATGTTAATTGACTGGGTCATTATTATCTATTTTTCAGATTCATAACTTAAAAAAATGGAACTAGTCTTGGTCCAACCTTTATTTTTATATGGTTTTACAACTTATATAATTAAGTGTTGAACTTTTAAATTCGAAATAAAAAAACGGCACCAATCGACTCATGACCTATTTTATATATTGTATATGTAGACAGCCGCCATTTTAAATGACATTAACAACACACATTGATTTAAGCTCTGAGTGAGCTAATGAAGACAGGCATACACTATATACAGTGTACTATGACGGAAACTTTGCACGGATAGCGGCACTATATGGCCTACTCTGATATTGAATTACAACTGTCGGAGTGTCTTTTACGTGCATGTCAATATGTACATGAGGACTTGATTTTTCGTATGACTCGAACAACTATACCTTATCCCTTGCCAGATCCTCCGCCCTGCCACAGTCCATAGAAAATTTCCGTCATAGCACTCTGCATTGCGTATGACTGTCTTCAATAGTCCGACTGGTGCAGAAAAGTATGAAAATGAATTTTAAATGGGGTTTGAACATCCTACTATTTTATTCCAAGTGGGCTAATGAAGAAGGGCATATGCTATAATGGTTAAAATGTTGTGATTTCGGGTTAAAATGCCGTGATGTTGGGTTATCGCCTTACGAAGGGTGATATCAGTCACCATATCTACTGGGTTTCTTTAATACTCATATTTATAGTATTTTATAGAGTCAGACTAGTGGACTAGTGAATGCACGGATTAGTGCACCTATTGGTAATGACTATATGCGGAAATGCTGCTCTCCAGGCAAAATGTCTTTCCTAGCACATCTTCATTAGTAAGTGCGGTAATGCTGCTGTCCAGGCAAAATTTCTGTCATAGCACATCTTCATTACTAATTTTGATAAAGCCACGGTGGCTAAGTGCGTAAGATGCTGGCTCGATAATCCGGAGGGCACGTGTTCGATCCCTGCATTGGTGGAGAAAGTTCATCAGGATTTTCCGACATGGTTTCCCCTTGTCAGAGGTGCAGGAACAAGGACAGTAGTCTAGTCACTCAGATGGGACAAAAAACCGAGGTACCATGTATACATTGGCTTGCACGAAAAGATCCCTTGGCAGTTGGATTCGATATTAGTAGGCCATAGTGCCGCTGCTGGGGCAAAATTTCCCTCATAGCACATTGTATGGTATGTACCTGTCTTCATTAGCTCAGTCGGAGCAGAACAGTAGGACAATAAACCGATTTCATCAGGACAAATCTACATGAGGAAAAACCTACATTTCACAAACTTAGTAATTAGTAACGGGGGGGGGGGGGGGGTGGATGGCTGAATGGTTAGCGTGCGGGCGCTGTATCATAAAGTCTATCATTGAGTTGACTGTCGTGGTTTCGAATCCCCGGTTGTACGTGACAAGGAGTAGGGTCGCTTGTCCAACCTCCGGTTTTCTCCCACTGCTAAAGACCCCTACGCGCAAGCGAATTATGTAAATAAAAATTAAACTATATGTTAGTCCCGAAATGACCTAGTTTGTGTCGAGTAGACGTTAAACCCCATTTCTCTCTCTCTCTCTAGTAATTAGTAACACACTGGCTAGCAAATGAGGGGTTCAATTTCCGTGTTGGTCGAGAAAAATGAAATGAAATCGGGTTTAATGTCCCACTGTTCTGCTCCTAAACTGAGCTAATGAAGACAAGCATACGCCATACAGTATGCTATGAAGGAAATTTTGCCCAGGCAGCGGCGCTATGGCCTACTATCAAGTTCCAACTACCAAGGGATCTTTCATGTGCACTCCTGTGTGTACACGTGACCTCAGTTTTTCATCCCTGACTAGACAGCTGTTCTTGTCCGGCCCTCCGTCCTGTATCACTGACAAGGGGAAAACACGCAGGAAAATCTGGATGAACTTTCTCAGCCAATGCAGGGATCGAACACCCGACCTCCAGGCTAGCGAGTCAGCGTCTTACTCACTTAGCCAACGTGATCCCCATGTTGGTCGAGAAAGTTCCCTTTGTTAGTAGTGGTGTAGGACAGAGGACCTCAAAAAAACAGTGTCTAGTCCATCACGTGGGTGTGCACGTAAAAGAACCCTTGACATTTGGAAATTGGAATGAGAGTAGATCATTCATTCATTCGTTTTCTCTTTGTGTGTCACCTACAGTTCGCAACTATTAAAGGAGCTAGATCTCTATTCTTGGGCACTTAGAAATGAAATGAAATGAAATGAAATGGAGTTTAACGTCCTACTTTTCTGCTCCTAACCTGGGCTAATGAAGACAGGCATACGCCATACAGTGTGCTATGAGGGAAATTTTGCCCGGACAGCGGCACTAAGGCCTACTCTTATATCGAATTCCAACTGCCAAGGGATCTTTTACGTGCACGCCAATGTGTACACGGGACCTCGGTTTTTCGTCCCATCCGAACGACTAGACAGCTTTCCTTGTCAGCCCCTCCGTCCTGCATCACTGACAAGGGAGAACCACGCTGGAAAATCTGGATGAACGTTCTCGGCCAATGCAGGGATCGAACACCCGACCTCCAGGCTAGCGAGCTAGCGTCTTACCCACTTAGCCACGTGATCCCCCACTTAGAAATGGATACAAAATGTAATGAAATGAAATGGGGTTTAACGTCCAACTGTTCTGCTCCGAACTGGGCTAATGAAGATGGCCATACACCATACAGTGTGTTATGAGGGGAATTTTGCCCCGACAGTGGCACTACGGCCTACTCTTATATCGAATTCCAACTGTCAAGGGATCTTTTACATGCATGCCAATGTGTACACGGGACCTCGTTTTTTTTATCCCATCTGAACAACTAGACAGCTGTCCTTGTCAGGCTCTTCGTCCTGCATCACTGACAAGGGGAAAAAACGCCGGAAATCTGGATGAACTTTCTCGGCCAATGCAGGGATCGAACACCCGACCTCCAGGCTAGCGAGCCGGGGTCTTACCCATTTTTGTCCCATTTTAATGACTAGATAGCTGTCTTGTCAGGCCCTTAATTGTTAGTATCATGACATTAAACTGACATTTGTTTTACGTTTTACAACTAATATCAGGTTTATGTTAGAAAACTAACGTTAGATTTATGTTAGAAAACTAAAGTTAGATTTATGTTATAAAATTAACATTAGATTTACGTTAGAAAACTAACCCTAAATTAACGGTTAAAATTATGACATAAAACTAACATTACATTAACGTTAGAAAACTAACATTATTATAACGTTAGAAAACTAACGTTAGATTTACGTCAGAAAACTAACGTTAGATTTACGTCAGAAAACTAACGTTAGATTTACGTCAGAAAACTAACGTTAAATTTACGTCAGAAAACTAACGTTAGATTTACGTCAGAAAACTAACCATAAACTAACGGTTAGAAACCTGATGTAAAATTTACGTTAGATTAACGTTAGAATTATAACCAATAATACATATATAATTATTATGTCTGAATTCCGACTATATATCAATTGTTAGAATGTGCACACACTTGTAATGTTATTTAATCAGGAAGTATTCAAAGGGAAAAAAATTGGTTAGTAATCCGTCATAAAGTTTACGTTACATTTACGTCATTTTCTGACGTAAAAGTAACCATAACCATTATGACGTAAAAGTAACGTAAATTTAACCAAAGTATTTTACCATTATTGGACGCTAACCAAAATCTAACCATAATGACGTAAACTTTACGTAAATCTAACCATCAATGTTAACTGGGTTTACAAGATTCAACAAAGTGAAACAAGTTCCATAACTCTAAATGTAATTAACGGAAATTGCTGAAATTCAATAGGATTCTTTGTTTTACTAATTTAAATGATGCATATAAATTTCATACAGATCGGTTGATAACTTTTGTCGTTAGAGCGTTCATTAGGTTCAAAAAAGTAAAACAAGGGCCATAACTCCAGAAGAAATTAACGGAAATTGCTGAAATTCAATAGGCTTCTTCATTTCACTAATTTAAATGATGCATATCAATTTCATACAGATCGGTTGATAACTTTTGTCATTAGCTAGAGCGTTCACAAGATTCAACAAAGTGAAACAAGGGCCATAACTCTAGATGTAATTAACAGAAATTGCTGAATTTCAATAGGTTTCTTTGTTTTACTAATTAATGATGCTTATAAATTTCATATACAGATCGGTTGATAACTTTGGTCGTTAGACTTAGAGCGTTCACAAGGTGCAACAAAGTGAAACAAGGGCCATAACTCCAGAAGAAATTAACGGAGGGAGAGAGAAATGGGGTTTAACGTCCACTCGACACAAACTAGGTCATTTCGGGACTAACATATGGTTTAATTTTATTTCAATAATTCGCTTGCGCGTAGGGGTCTTTAGCAGTGGGAGGAAACCGGAGGCCCCGGAGAAAACCCACGAGGTTGGACAGGCGACCCTACTCCTTGCCACGTACAACTGGGGATTCGAAACCACGCCAGTCGACTCAATGACAGACTTTATGATACAGCGCGCTCACGCTAACCATTCAGCCATCCAACCCCCCAGAAATTAACGGAAGTCATTGAAATTAAATAGACTTCTTCATCTCACTAATGCAAACAACATATATCAATTTCAAAACAATCGGTTGATAAATGTAGGCCTAGTCTGTAGAGTGTTCACAAGAAATTGTGGACGATGGACGGACGGACGGACGGACGGACTGACGGGGGCGACGTCAATATACGACCACATTTCCATGTGGGCGTATAAAAACATTCTAATCGTCTGATCATGAGTTCGCATCGAACCATAGAGTATAGAGTTATATATAGAAACGAACGGAAGTTGCAGAGTGCGCCAAAGGTTAAAATGGCTCCGAAAGCGAGAGTTGGAGGAGCACGACTTCAACATTTTGACGATTATTTCGTCCTACCACATCCTCTATGGATGATTATAATATCCTTCGGTCTTTGGTTGTTAGTGGCAAGTATCATGTCTTCTTGGTGTTTTTCTATTCGATTTAATGTCTGCTTTCACATAGAAAAACAGAGTAATACACAGACTAGGGGCGCGAGTGCACTTTCTTAACGGGTAGACTTATCACCGGAATTCACTTATAAACATGTAAACACCGGAATTCGCTTTTAAAATATCAGAATTCGCCCCCAAGGCCTTCCTATTTACATATATTTTGCATTAATGTTAATAATGAATTACCAGTACTTAAAGGAGCTAAATCGCTAACATTTCGGACCTAGAAATTCACAAAAGTGGGTCGCAACGCATACTGTATATGAATGTATATAAACTGATTTACATTTAATGGTTTCCGTTTTTACTCCAATTTCAAATCAGTTATGTTCGGCGAAATAAGTCAGCAATCTCAATCGAGTGCAAATTTCTAGCGTCTAGTTATTCTAGTCTACATAACTCCATTTGATTTGGTGCAATGTGTCTAGCCTCGTCCCTCTCAATACAACTGGGACTGAAGCGCATTATGGTACACGATTCGTGTACCAATGTTAAAAAAATTATTTTATCTTAAATATCGGATATCAGAAGCTCATCTTTTCCCGGTAAGTTTACATCATCAATGTTGATTTAAATTGACCAATAATTCGTGTTTTCGATGTCGAAGATTTTGGAGGATTTTGAGTTACGGACTTAGGTCCTTTAAAAACACCGGAATTCACTTTCAAAATATCGGAATTCACACTTAATAGTAAGTGCAGGGGGACTGCACCACACAAAATTTACACAAAAACAAATGAAATAGGGGAGACCGGGGCACATTGAACATATGGGTACATTGAACCACCATGGATATATCCTTAAAAATAATACTAGGCAACCCAAGACTACACTGAAGTGAGATAACTTCTTAGACCTATTTCCCCGTCAGTAAGCGGTAGCAACATGCTGTCAATTATTTTTTAGGCAATGAGTTTTTCAAAAGAGCTCTTAAAAGTGAAAATGCACTACTTCCACTTATCATTTTCCATACTTGTTAACTGTTTAGTCTAGGGAATTATTGTACTTAAAATCAGTTCATATATGTCTAATCTACAATCCAGATAAACAGGGGCTTTTATCCATTGAGGGTATATTGAATTTTTTTTAAAATTTTGATCATGAAACTGTGATGGGGCAGATTGAACCACTGTCAATCCAGATAAATAAGGGCTTGATCCATTTTGAATTTTTTTAAATTTTGATCATTAAACTGTGATGTGGCAGATTGAATTGAACCACTGTCAATGGGGTACGTTGAACCACTGGTTCATTGTACCCCAGTGCATTATAGTTTATATATCATTTGATAATTTGTAATATCTTTGAAAATAAAAACAATATTAGAATATCAATTGATCCAACTCTGTAGGCCTGTCATATAAAAGGAATTAAAACTTCATGGGAGCAGTGTTCGAAACTTGGCTGTGACATACAGGGGCGCAATGGGTCTCCCTGACTAAGAGTCGCTTGTCAGCAAATCAGGCTGTCCAAATTTAGACAGAATATTGGAAAATGTTGGTTTGATTCACTGCAAAAGTTGACTGGGATCCCACTATCCCACCAAACTGCCAACTTAAGTGCAATTTACGGCGATTTGTAGGAGCCTAGGGAATCCAGACTCCTGCTTGTATCGATCGTTGCACGGATGTCAAATCTGTGGATATTTTGTTCTTAACTAAACATTGATTGTTTGCAGATTCATTAGATCACTACGAAACAAGTGACTAGGTTTATGATCCAAATTCAGATCTATGTTTAACATGGAATTTTTACCACTGTTCAATGTGCCCCATTATGTGGTTAAACCTGCCCCGACTATTTTGTACAGCAGGGTACATTGAACAATTACGGTCAAGTGGATTAAAATGTGTTTTTTAAAAAAAGTTAAAAATTAATTGAATTGAATCTGATACACAATAGCAACTATGATATGTCTTCAAACAATACAATAAAGTAAAGAGATCTTCTAATAAAAACATTTGATATGGAAGGAGGACAACCATGTATGTGAAAAAATTGGTTCAATGTGCCCCGGTCTCCCCTACACGGACAGGACATCATACTCAGGAAAACACAAACATAAAGACAATTAAAAAAAAAGTGAATGGATCCGGGAGCTAGCCGTAAGCGTCCACTGCGCTTCCTATTTATAATATTTTGCATTAATAATAAATCACTGGAATTCACATTGAGAATGGACACACACAAACACCCCGCCCCTCTGCACTGAGCCTCCGGTCTAATAGTCTAATTTACCCTGCATTGACTCTACAATGCAAGGGCGCATCCAGAAATCTTGGATAGGGGGTGGGGGGCACAGGAGGAGAAGCCGAATGTTGCGGGCGCCAAAGGCGCAAAGCACTTAAACACCAAGGTATAAGATACATCTACAACAATTGGTAGCATGACCTTGGACAATCTAATATCAGATGAATAACAATATGTATCACTTGATGTACCACCAAAATAATAGGACGAGCAAGTAAAGAGAATAGAGGAATATTGGCGAAAAAATGTAAACTCCAACTTTAGTCAAATTTTCACAATCACAATGAAACCTTACACCACAAGATACTTTTAATCTTTTCACAATCTCGCCTGCACACACCGCAAGGCCAATAAGGACCTACTAGAGTATTTAATCTTTCTACAAGTAGCCATGACTATTGATAAAGATATTAAAGACAATGATGATAGAAATAATTGCAAGTGATGTGTATAGGTAAATGCGATCGAACCATTTATATCATTTTATGCCCGGGAGTAGCCCACATACAGGCGCTGCCGTCTTTATTTTGTGTGTAGTGTGGTAATTTCCTGTCTGATAGAGACAATCAACAAATGGGCCATGTCAACAAACAGGTTGAAAATAAATCTGAACTTCATATCCACTGCAGATTAATTATTAGAATAAATACTGAACACGTCAACACATCAGGTGTTGATTTAAGGAGTAAGCAGTATGAGACTTTATTTGATTGGATTATTATTACCGAGTTAATTTTCGAATATACTTAGCTCATCTACACTAAGAACGATTTGCTCCACATTCAAGAAATATTTGGTTTGACATTTTACATGGAATACTGCTGCATTCTAATCATATTGTCTTTACCGAGTGGACCATCTGGAAATATCGGGGTTTTTTTTATTATTTCTTTTAATTTCTTACAACAGATACATTCTAGTATTAATATTAATGCAAGTGCGATTTCCGATATTTTGAAAGTGAATTCCAGTGTTTATATGTTTTCAATGTGAATTTCAGTGATTAAATGCGAATTCCAATAGTTTAAGGGAGTGGAGCAGTCTAAAATGCAAATTTTAAAGCTAGCACTGTAATTTTTGTGGATAAGATATGACATTTTTTCGTTATTTGGGGGTATAAACTACATATAAATCACAAAAAGAATACCAATTTTATTTACCATCTAGGTTCCAAACTTGGCCCAAAAGCATGATAATAAAGGGTGTTGAATTGAAGACAACAAAAGTCGAATTTTCTCAGTTATGCCTGCAAGGATTTTCATCAAATTTGGCATGAACAATGCTAACTGCAAGTCCAAAACAGCGACTGGACAATTTTTGGTTTGTCTAGTATCCATGGAAATGCCAAAAACAATGAGTTTTCTTAGAAATTCTGTTAGTGCATGCTCAAAAGATTTATCAATAATCCCCCCAGTAGATCGAAAGTAGAGGTTATAAGTGAATTTTTGACACCAAAAATCTTGTAAAATATCATTTCAAAAGTATTTTGAAATTTTTGTTCATTATTTACCTTCAAACGAGATTCTTTGCATACGTCCACAACAAGTTCTAAAATACAACAATTATGACGTAAAAGTAAATGTTGACTTCAATGCGCTTTCGTACACCTGAGGGTGTTCCAGGTGTAGAGACTACATCAACTTCCGAGGTGAAAAGTCGACAGCACGACAGCAAGCCAAAATCATAGGTCGCTAATTCGCCTTCAATACTAGACTTTATCTTAACGCAAATTGCATGTATTTAAATGCGACCTGGAAAATTTAGACTACAACAACTTCCGAGGTGAAAGTCGAAAAGTCGACAGTACGACAGCAAGCCAAAATGATAAGTCGGTAATTGCGCAGTGTGTTAATTTCCTAATTTCTACTTTCCGAGTTGCATTTTGGCTTGGTATGCGTGTTGGTGCCTTCTTACTGACATCAATAAATACAAAAATATGACAAAGTCGACAAGACGGTATACCAGCCAAAATGCAAGTCGAAAATAAGAAATTAGGAAAAAACGAGGGGCGCTATTATCGCCGTGTGTTATTTCTTAATTTCCTATTTTCGTGTTGATTTTGGCTTGTATAGCGTGTTGTCGCCTCACATTTTGTCGTAACTTTACTTTTCGACTTTTCGACTTTCGCATTCTGAAGAGTCGAAAAGTATAAATTATGAATGGTAGTTATAGGCTTCCATAATTCGATGGTGATCTCTATACTATTTTTAATGCATGCCACCATGTCGTATACCTCAATGGTCTCTTTAACAATTTTAATACATGAGACCATCATATAGCACCTTGGAGGTCTCTTTCATAGTTTTAATACATGAGACCATACATTTAATTGCTAATGCACTTTCATACACTTTGTACTTCCCGTGATCGTAGAGACTTGAAATTTGCTGAGGGTGTTCAGGGTCGCTAATTATGAACTGGCGCCAAATTTCAGACAAAACAGTCAATAACTTTTGATGGTGGTCTCTTCAACAGTTTTAATATATGAGAGCATATTTAATTCCTGATGCACTTTCGTACACCTAGTACTTCCCGTGATCGTAGAGACTTGAACTTTGCTGAGGGTGTTCAGGGTCATTAATTATGAACTCATTTCTGCACCTGATACCCCGCCATACTTTTGATGCATGAGACCATAATATAGCACCGTGATGGTCTCTTCAACAGTTTTAATATATGAGACCATATATTTAATTCCTAATGCGCTTCTGTACACTTTGTACTTCCCATGATTGTAGATACTTGAAATTTGCTGATGGTGTGCAGAGTCACTAATTTTTAATGCATTAGACACTGTCTTGGTGGTCTCTTTATCAATTCTAATTTACGACAGCACATCGTACCTATGTGGTCCGTTTAATATTTTCAAAGCATGGTACAATGTTGTACCCTATCTTGATGGTCTCTTTAACTATCCCGATGGTCTCTTTATCAATTCTAATGTACGAGACCACATCGTACCTTGGTGGTCCCTTTAACATTTTTAATGCAGGAGATAATGTCGTACCCTATCTTGTGTATCATACTGTTGGGTCTCGTGAAATTGAAACTGTTAAGTAGACCTCCAAGGTTCTACATAGTCCTGCGTATTATACGATAAGGTCCTATGTAATAAAATGATAAAGGGACCACCAACTTACAAAATAGTCTTCTGTATTATACGATGTGGTCTCATGCAATTAAAACTTTCAAACCGTCCACTAAGTTAAAACAATATGGTCTCCTGTTTTAGGGCATGGTAGGGTCTCATGCATTAGAACAGGCATAGGATATGGTCCCAAGTAATCAAAACTTTGAAAGAGACCATAAGCTACAATATGGTCCCTTGTTTTATAGCATATGGTTCCATGAAATTGACAAGGACAGCTGTCTAGTCGTTCGGATGGGACGTATTGGCGACATGGCATGCACGTAAAAGATCACTTGAGAGTTGGAATTCGATATAAGAGTAGGCCAGAGTGCCGCTGTCCGAGCAAAATTTCCCTCATAGCACACTGTATGGCGTATGTCCGTCTTCATTAGCCCAGTTCGGAACAGAACAGTAGGACGTTAAACCCCATTTCATTTCATTTTCCATGAAATTGAAATTGTTTAATAGACCAGCAAGGTACAAAATAATCCTGTGTATTCTATGATATGCATTAAAACTGTTAAGGGCCCATGAAGCTACATTATCATCTCTTTATTTTATCCGATATTTTTGAATTTTTTTGTATTGAGATATAAAGAACGCATCTGTGAACAGGAAACTGTTTAGCTGAGGTTTAAATGCATTTCAGGAGTAAATGGTTTGTAATGTTTTAAGGGAATTAATTCCCAAAGAGGAGAGGAAAGAATGTGAACGATCTATTTGTAATTTCAAGATTCACTTATTCTTGATGCAAAAATTGCCATTCACAAGTTGGCATGTGAAATTAAACCTAAGTGTTTAATTATAATGGTGGTATGGTATATTTATATATTATTACAGACTAATATGTCGTGTAGTTTATGCCATAATATTTGATAATACATGTATGTAATAAAGAGATAGTCTATATTTTCTTTAAATCATTTTATACATTCAAAAATGGGCGCTAATGCACTTTCGTACATCTAGTACTAGCCGTGGTGTTTCAGGTTGTTAACTATGATCTCACACCAAATTTCAGACTAATCGGTCAAAAACTTTTGATTTGACACAACTTTTACTACTCAATGATTCAGACACACACAACTAATTGTGCGGCCATGATGTTTACTATTGAGACTCGAATACCAAGACACTAACATGACTTACTGAACACCAAGCAAGCTTCTTACATCACTGACCATAAATAATAATAATAATAACAATTTTCGTCATTTTTGTTAAGCAGCTGTTCTTTACGAATATAACTAGCCGCGGTACATGTAGCTCAATGACAAAGCGCCCAAAAATGGTAGTCTTCAACCATCAAAAAATGAAATTCGGCCACATTCCAGTCGTGATAGATGGTACCCCAGGATAATCATATCTTAGAGGGAATTTCTTCTGACGTCATATATAGATGGATGCCAATGATCCAGTATGAAACTGCTGCTGGACATGGCCACGATTGTTTACAGGGGATGACGTGAACAGTGTGTGCGACGTCCTAATTTATTTTAAGAACTGTTCTAGGGCGGGGAAACCTTCTCGTTTGCTATGAATAGTTTTTTTTCTTTCCGCTTGTACCTCCATTATTACACAACAAACATATTATTTGCACAAGGAATAAGTGTGCAAAGTCTTAATAAGATTAGTGTTGAATTCCGATGTTTATATGTTTTCAAAGTGAATTTCAGGGATTTTCGGTGTTTTTAAGTAATTCAATATTAAGGGCAAGGTAAAGTGACAAAAATTGTCACAACACCTGAAATGGGGGGGTCCTCAAAAAATCATTCACAACACCTTTAGTGCCTTTTTTTTGTGTCTAGACGTGCTTGAGATGATACTGAACAATAAAAAATGGATCAAAATAAAAAATAATGACTTTGGAATTTGTAACTTTGGAAAATATGAAGCAAATATACCATTCAGCACTGCGCAGTTACAGGGTAAACAACTCAACATGACAAATCACAAAGTCTCACAGAGATACCTTAATATACTGAAAACTTAATATACTGGAAAACGCATCACTTAGTTTTTCATATAACAAAATGATCCTGTAAACATATCTTATTTCTTTTGCTTCTTATTGTGAACAAGATTCAAATGGGAACACATCAATAACAACACATTTGTACATTTATGGATGTTTAATCTGTAATGAACGGTACAAAGTCAGAGGGGTCAAAAGTACGACACAGATGTCAGTCGCGCGTGTGCCCTCCACGGGCTCTTACGCACGCTGTGCAGCGACGTCGCATGGAATTAACCAATGTTTGAAAGAAGGCCTGGGGCAAATTGTTCCATTCTTGGACAAGAGCAGCTTCTAAAGCAGAAATGGTGTGCATCTGTGGTCTCCGATACAAACAGCGTCCAATCTCATCCCAGACATGTTCTATCGGTGCCATGTCCGGAGACATGGCTGGCCAGTCCAAGACATTGATGTTGTTAGCAGCCAGGTAGTCCATACTAAAACGGGCGGTATGGAGACGTGCATTATCCTGTTGGAAGTGCTGAAGTTGTGGGTGCGCTCGAAACATCGGAACAAATATGGGTTGCAAGACATCATCACGGTAGGCTACAGCATTAACGCGACCCTTGCAAATGTGTAGGGCGGTCCGGTGATGAAATGTGAAGCCTCCCCACACCATTACACTTCCCCCACCCCATCGATTTGTTTTGAAGATGCAGCAGTCTGCAAGACGTTCCCCAAGACGTCTCCACACACGTTGACGGCCATCAGCGTGATAAAGATGAAAGCGACTCTCATCACTGAAGAGCACCCTTTGCCAGTCTACTCTTCTCCATGTCTGGTGTCCTTGAGCCTGTATCAAACGCCGCTGACGGTGATGATCCCTGAGGATAGCTCCAACATAAGGTCGTCGTGCACGGAGTCCTACTTCTCTTAGACGACGTTTTACGCTGTTGGCACTTACTGGTCCTTGTCTCCCGGCGACTGCTGCACCTGTTCGAGTCGCTGGGCGGAATCTGTCAAGCAGATGAGTGACCCGGATGTAGCTGTCTTGAGCCTGGGTTGTAACGCGTTGTGGACCAGGACGTTGACCGTCACGTGTTGATCCAGTAACTCGAACACGTTCCACCAACCTTACAATAGTGGACTGATGACAATTGAAGTGTCTGGCAATAGCACATGTAGACATGCCAGCCCGGGACATCCCCATGGCTTCATTCCGTTGATTTTCAGTAAGTCTCGGCATCTCTAGCTCGATTCCTTCACACGTCCAACAACAAATTATGACAGATTGACGTCTCACAGTTCATGTACTGCACATTAAGTTAAAAACATGCTTTTGAAGGGCTCACACACAATGCTGCACGTGAATATTGGGTTTTTCATGTGCATTTCGTGCAATTATTTTTTGTGCACACGGGCCGATATTTTTTGCGTTTGGGAGCATTGTGTGAAACAATAGTTCATAGTATTGCATAATATTATACATACAAAACCACCTAGTAATAAAATATTTGGGAAAAAAAGTGATGTGTTTTCCATGGCGCTCAGTATATATACACTACATCCATCAAAACTTCAAATTTTGAAAACTATCTTTGTTTTAGCACACCACGTTCATATAATTAAACTTTTATTTTTCAAATATCCTCCATTTTTTTCAAGGGACTACTCTCAGACTTTTTGTATGGAGTACCATCATAAACATCATTTGGATTAAATGTTTCGGGTCTGTATGGAAAATTGTAAATACTGCATCACAATTTCCTTGAAACTGCTTTTGGTTTTGAGCAATGTTTATAATGATAATGAATACACATTTTTATCATTTGTATTACTTCTTAATTCACCCCTTGAAATGTTGTGCCAGAAAGCATAAAGATGCACTGACAATTAAACATTGAACATTTTTACAGTTTTACAGTAAAATAATTTGTTATAAATATTATTCAATATTTATTCACACTCAACACATTGTTTAATCTTAGATTGTACACTAATAGTCCACTATTGAATGTGGAAAGGTCCAGCTGAATGATTGATTGGAAAATATGATGTGTTTCAAATAGTACTCCATAGAAATGAATTTGCCCCTCAAAGATTATATCTAGGTAACAAATTCTATATCAGACCCTCAAAATGATTATTATTCTAACATAAATGAATAATAATCTATCCAAAATTTAGAAACAAGCCTTTTTGCTAACATTTACCAACACTTGACAACGGCAGCTTAGATTTTGACAGTTTTGTTTTCATCAATTTACAGAATGGTCCATATGAATAATGTTGATATTAAAAGATGTGACAGTTCTTGCAAATGAAGCGCAATAGTCTATAGTATTACGATTTACCACGTAAGGATAATTGTGATAGTATAAGTCAAAAAGTATTTACTGCATTTTTATTTACCTTTTTGTGTCGAATTATCGCTCAAAGGAAGTGTTGCTTGCATCAATGAGTTCATGCATGACTTATTTTTTTAATATTATCAAATCCCATAAATGACACCTCATTTGTATTTGGATATGAATTAATCGTATTCCGCAGTTGTTTAAATTAAAAAATTAAAAATTTGTATTTAAAATTAACACTTTGTTCATTGATATTAGCACGGCCAGACTCACAGCAAATTTATACTCCAAATTATGACTGGTTAACAATCGCGTCAACATTACATCATAACACACAAAGTTTATTATGCCCAATTAACCAGTGCATATTCAAAATAGCTACAAACATAAACATAGTATAATCACCACACGTGGAATCTGTTTATCATCTGTCGGACCACACAGCAGACATACAATATTTCCAACATCTTTTAATACATTTAATCAACTGTCCTGGATTTAGGGAAAACCCCATACATGTAGCATATTGTGTTTCAACAAACTAGGTAGTAATTATTGTTAGTACAAACAGACAAGCTTACAGAATTTATATCAGAGGCTTATATTGAAGATTTGAGTCAAATGATTTTCGTTCATAGCGAACTTAAGCGACAGCACAATTTACCGATGCGAGTATTGATAATTGCGTACAATTTTACTAGAATCAGTAGGCCTAATGACAAACACTGAGATTTTATTAAGAGGTCAGTCATGAAATTTCCCTTGAGGCGAGATTTGTTTGGACGGTCAAAAACCCAAGATTTCAGTCTCAGTACAGCAAACGCTAGAGAGGGATTATTCGGGGCATTGCTTCAGGAATATGCCTTTAAAGGGAGTCAGGCTCTATTCTTTGGAACCTTAAATAAGCTAAACCGCTAATATTTGGGACCTAGAAATTGACACAAATGGGTCGCAATGCATATAATAATGTAATATGAATGTGTATAAACTGATTTACATTCAATCAATTACGTTTTTATACGTCCACATTTTCATGTGGACATATTATATTGTCTTCGCCCCTGTCCGTCCGGGCGTCCAGAATTGTTTGTGGACACTCTACAGGTCACAATTCTTATCCGATTTTGTTGAAACTTGAAATTTAAGTTTATAACCCAAAGATCTTGGTTCCTTTCGATATTCGCGCATATCAGATAGTAACTTCCTGAATTATGGCCTCAATTGTACGAAAAATCATGTTTTTAGCTTGTGGACCCTATAGCAGTCATAATTTTTATCCGATTTCAAAAACCGTTTGAATATATCACCGTTACACCCTGAGGATGGTTGAATTCGAATTTCGTAAAAATCGGACCAAAACTGACAGACAAAATGGCCGCCCCTCTTACTCAAATAACGTAAAAATAAGGTATATGAATAATGTGGACCCTCTAGAGGTCACAATTTTCTTTTGATTTTGATGAAACTTGAAATATAAGTTTATAATGAGTTTTTAACCTGTTGCTATTGTGAAATAACCCTTCATTCTGTCACTGATATTAAATAAAATAGTGTTGATTGACTAAACACCAACTAAGCCATTTGAGAACAATTCTATGAATTGGTGTTAGCCGCCAATATTATCTTTCATTTTCTGAGAATTTATTCTATAACATTTTGAACCCTTTGGCTGCCATATTGAATTTTAGAATAAAAACTTCAAATCGATATACAGTCGCCATTTTGATTCCGATTTACAAAACCTTTTTCATTTTGAACCTATTCCAATTGGCAACAGTTGTTAGACAGCCGGTTTTTGAATATCCACTTTGTTTACTTCCCGTTTCACTTTGAAGTTTGTTCGACTTTTTATCCTCTATCTGGTGATGTAACCTTTAAATGTTCCTTGACCTTTGTATATATGATTACCTTGAGATCTACTAACAATTAATATCAAAAGATCGATCTTGAAGTATAACTTCGGGTTTTATTAAGAGTTCAAAATGACAGGTTTATTCCACTTTAATAGGTATTGAATGTTTACTATACTCAATAATTTATGGTATAACTTGATTGTTGACGTGACAAGGCGTGACCTGACGTACGTACCAATGTGTGTTTTTCCTGCCAAACTTATATCTCAGAATCTAACCATAGGATCTTTCTGAAACTTCACCCAGCTTGCCCCGCTTGGACAATTTAGCTGCTGTGGGTGTATCTAAATTTGATTTTAAAAAAACTTTCATATTTACACCATAATTAGACACTAGGGACCGGGTATCATTCAGATTTGATGAAAAAAGTAAAGAAACTGAGATTACCATCTATAATCTAATACACATATTCAGTTAATAGACTGCCATGCAGAAAGTATTAAATACCATCAAGATTCATCAAATAACTCCCAGTTTGTGCTACCGTTTAGTTTAACATCAGTTGTCTAGTTTATGAAACTAATTGGTCATAAACTGGATGAGTTCGATTTCCATGAAAATCAGACTGATACTTCCAGTCATAATTATTCACAACACAATAATTTTTATCTGTAACCATTTCCCCTTGTAGGAATTGACTATGTGTTCCCACCTGACACCCCATTTGCCATCACACAATATTTTAATCATTTGCGATTCACTGGATAAGAAAATATTTTGCATGGCAACTGCTTTTTAATTGCTGTGAGCATATATTTTGTTACCTGGTAACTTTTCTTTTTATTTATAGATATCAACAATATCGCCTGATAGAATACCACCCATATTAGGTCCTGTGGCTACAGTTGGAAGATATATGGGTAAAACCCATCCATTGGCTTGCAATTTTCTGTAAGTATGTAGGTGTGGTACCAGTATGCAGTATTTATTAAATCGTGTTTTTATCTTGTGGACCCTCTACTCATGTCAAATTCCAGCTGTCAAGGGTTCTTTTACATGCATGCCAGCAAGTATACAGTACCTCGGTTTTTGGCACCATCCTAAAAAGTAGACAGTCTTTGCCAGACTCTCTGTCCTGAAGCACTGACCAGGGGAAACCATACTGGAAAATCCCAGGAACATTCTCAGCCAACATTTGGATTGAACCCCGGACCTATTGGATAGTGAGCTAGCGCCTTACTCACTGAACTACCATGGCCCCATATTGTAGGAAGAAGCATGTCAGCAAATTGAATCACAAGAGGTGTTGGAATGGGGTCTGATATAAACAAATGAAATTCCCTTACCTACCAGAAAATTCAAACTGTTGAATTATCACAGAAGATTGATATAGCAATTTCTGATTCTATTGATTTTGTCAACAAATTAACAATTGAAATCACTCTTAGGTTTAGTTGGTTAAGGGAGAACAATAAAGTTGTCTGAAACCATGTCATAATATGACAATATGTTGTTTGGGTGAAATGCATTTTAGACTGTATACAGTCATTTTCTTTTTTTCTATATAAGTTCTCCTCAATTTATCATATAAGGACCTTTTGTGCAGTGTTGGAATTTACTGTCTAGATTGGGTATAACTTACACTGTGAGAATGGATTCTCAGATATGATGGAGACTGAAAGGGTTAAAACAGACAGTAGGAGATGTTATCTCCCATTTAGATTTAGGTCTCAATAATTCAATAATCGCCAAACACACTACAAGGATGGAATAAATCAATGGCTTTTAATTTTAGTGATATCTTTGAAAATATTATAATTATCATAAACTTCAAAATCTTCATCCAAAGAAGAAATAATTTGCCATAATTATTAGCATAAAGAATTTCAGAATAAACAATAGATGTTGAATTTAGGCAATTAAACAAAGCATTTCTAACTTCCATCATTCCCCACACCTCCTCCCTACTCTTCCGGTCCATATCTAGAGGTATGACATTGATTTTAAACCCATACAATTTGTTTTTTCTGTTAACAATCCCTTGATTGTGAATATTTTTCTTCTGTTTATTTCATGTTTTCTCTTCCTTTAATTATTACAGATGTATTTTCACAGTATTGTGTCATTGTGGGGAGGCCTTATATGCCAGCAAACTTTGTCAGTAAGTTCCTCAAATTACTCTCACTTGTCAGACAAACCTCAAATTAATCTGGTCTGTGAGTAAGTACCTCAAATTGCCCTTATATTCCTTTCCTCATTTGTGTGGTCACATCACAGGACAACCAGAATGTCCCAAATGCAAAATCTTTAGTGGACCAAGTAGACTCATCAAAACCATTCAAGCCTGGTTCTTACTACGCAAGAGTGACAGTTCCACGAACAAATTTCATCATTTAGTGTCCTTATTGAATAACATTCTAATAGGGTTCTTTCTCCTCTATTTGGGTTAATGTCGATAGTCAAAATGGCTTGATTTATTATTTGACCAGTCGAACAGAGCACGTTTGTATTAATAGACTGATCATCCCTACCCAGGGATCGACAAACAAGTGGAGTGTCGGTCCTACATGTATATTTATTTCAATAATGTGTCATGCGGGATTGATGCCTACAGCAAATAAAACCAAACTTGGTATTGTTTTATTGGTAGAGCTGCCATAATGTTTTAATGTGCCATGTTAGAAACAGTCTTCATATTAACTTGGTCCCTATAATATGTCAGAAACAATATGTGGGAGAGAGCAAACATGCTTTTTTTCAAAGGGATTTATAGAACTTTTTTCCAGATATTAAACATAACAGACCAAAACCGACTGGAATACATTTTAATCTCAAAAGACACGCGAGTAAATATGTTACTTTTGAATTGAGCTTTTCTAGACTGACAAAAATGATATGTGGCATGGAAAGTATTTGAATTAAAACTTTTGCAATGCATGGCGTACCTGTATGTATAAGGTTTAGTCCCGAAGGGTCCCCATCTGCTTTCATTAATATATTTGAATGATAAAAAAATTTATTTCAGGGATAAAGCTCTATCACTGGGCGCTACTATAAAATGGACGTTTAGTACGATGATATTTGGATTCTCAGCTTTAATAAGATTAAAACCGTACCAATCTACATCAAAATTAGATTGAAAATACTAAATATTGCAATACACATGTTTATCAACCATTCCGAAGTTTATTTTTTTACGCCCACATTAAAATGTGGTCGTATATTGTCGTCGCCCCCGTCCTACTTCAGAGGCCAAAGTTAATTTCCCTTTGGGTTTAAATTTATACACAGTGTTTAAAGGGGAAGACCAACGATTTTCAACAAGGTTTCCATAAACCTTAAATATATACTCCTCCAAAAAAGTAGGGGATATTCAGAAACAATACAAAACTGCGGAAATGCACTACTGTTTTTATTAGAGGTAACCATCGTATATTAATAACAGGCCAATTGCCTATACATGAACATAAACAGTTCATATGGGCGACTTATCTGATGGCCCCATTTCACTCGCAAAGAGATACACCGTCAAAAGTGAAAATGGTCGTTTTTGATTTTTGTCTTAATAATGAGTAATTGCTCCACCAATCCTCAGACATTCAGCAATTCGTCGTGCCATGCTCCTAATCAACCGTCCAATCACGATTTGGGGCAATCTGACCCACTCCTCTTGCAGTGCCACGGCCAATTCTTGCAGTGTTGTCGGTTGACGTTGCCGTCGACGTTTCTCAGTGGTTCTGTTGGGGCGATAAGTTCTTCATCTGTGAACATACTCTCAAAGCATGTCAAGTGTCCATGACTATTTATCATATGACATCCTGCATAGGTATTTGCATTTAAATATCCCCTACTTTTTTTGAAGAGTATATATTGATAAATAATCCCCTCTGTTGAGTAGACTAATCACCGGGATTCACTTAAATGAAGATATCAGAATTCGCCCGTAAAATCTTCCTATTTACTTATATTTTCCATTAATATTAATATTGAATTACTTTAAAACACATGTAATCACCAGAATTCACATTGAAAACATATAAACTTCGGAATTCACTTTCAACATATCAGAATTCGCACTTAAGATCTTCGTATTTACTAATATTTTTACCGTAAACATACTAAAATATCGAACACTAGGGTAGCTGAGCAAGCAGAAAAGGAGTACGTCCACGCTGCATCAAAACCAGCTTTGGTGGCAAAATGTTTTGTATTTCAGGGAGTCAAGGGATAAATAAATTACTAGAATACAAAAATTCAGAAGCTGGCTTTTTGAGATATATTACAAAAAACATACTAAATTGTGTTAGGGTAGGCTCACTGTGAACACAATAACTTCTAAACTAGTTTTGGTGGCATCAAGATCTTTATTTCACCAAATCGACAGGTGCATAAGGTATGAACATGCCAAATTTCATTAACTTTCTATGTTGGCGTATCAAGTTATACCACCGCAAAGTTCCTACCACCCGGATTCAAGGCTGCGTTGGAGGGTTCCATAAACAAGGTGTATGCACAAGCTGCATCAAAAAGCACCCAAACCAGCTTTGGTGGCAAAATGTTTTTTGTTTCACGGAATCAAAGGATAAATAAACAACTAGAATACAAAAATCAAGAAGCCTCCTATGCTGGCTTTTAGAGATATATTACCGTAAACATACTAAAAATGGGGGAATCACCTGGTAAGGGTAGGCTCATCGCGCACGCAATAACTTATAAAGTAGCTTTGGTGGCTTTGAAATCTTTATTTCATCAAATCGACAGATGGACAAGGCATGAACATGTCAAATTTCATTCACTTTAATGTTCATACTTTATCCATCTGTCGATTTGGTGAAATAAAGATCTTGAAGCCACCAAAGCTAATTTAGAAGTTATTGTGTGCGCAGTGAGCCTACCCTAACACGAATTCCCCATATTTTTAGTATGTTTACGGTGATATATCTCGAAAAGCCAACATAGGACGCTTCTGAAATTTTGTATTCTAGTAGTTTATTCATCCCTTGATTCCGCGAAACAAAAAACATTTTGCCACCAAAGCTGGTTTGGATGCTTTTTGATGCAGCTTGAGCGTACCCCTTGTTTATTGAACCCTTCAACGCTGCCTCGAATCCGGGTGCTAGGAACTTTGCAGTAGTAAAACTCGATACGCCAACATAGAAAGTTAATGAAATTTGGCATGTTCATACCTGATGCATCTGTCGATTTGGTGAAATAAAGATCTTGGAGCCACCAAAGCTAGTTTAGAAGTTATTGCGTGTGCAGTGAGCCTACCCTAACACAATTTAGTAAGTTTACGGTAATATATCTCAAAAAGCCAGCATAGGAGGCTTCTGAATATTTGTATTCTAGTGGTTTATTCATCCCTTGACTCCGTGAAATACAAACCAAAGCTGGTTTTGGTGCGTTTTGATGCAGCGTGGACGTACTCTTTTTCTGCTTGCTCAGTTAGCCTAGTGTTGATATTTTAGTATGTTTATGGTAAAAGTATATTTTTTTTTTTTGGGGGGGGGGGGGGGGACTATTACATATATACTTTGCATTAATATGTATTAAAATGTTATTTTCTAATATAAATGTAACAATTATTTTTGTGATAATTATATCTAGGTTTTTATTGGCGCTAGGAATATGTGTGCTAACTTCATTTCGAATCCGGTCCTGGAAGACGGGTGAGAGATTCCCCTCTGTATGTAATAGAAATAAAATATTGTTTGAACCAATTGTTGTTTTTGCTGATTAACTTCATATTTATTAAAGCAAGTTACTAATTTCTAACAAGCACTTTGTTATTATGCATTGCATAAATTCATGGGGGGTGCTTAGCTTTTTATACGTCCACGTTCATAATGTGGACATGTGGACGTATATTGCCGTCGCCCTTGTCTGTCTTGGTGTATGTTTGTGTGTGTGTCGCCTACAGGTCACAATTATAAAGTGATCATCTCTAAACTTTACATACTTATTCCTTATACCCTAAGAATGATCCCTATTGATTTTGGTGCATGCCCGACTCCCAGGCGCAGAGCCACGCCCATTTTTTGTATTTCTTTGTCATCTACAGGCCGCATTTCTTAACGTATCACAATGAATGAAACTTGTACCTAAGGGTGCATGCCCAACCCCCAGGGACAGAGCCACGCCCATTTTCTTTTTGTGTGTCTCCTACATCCCACAATTCTTAATCTATCGTCTTGAAAAAATGTTGTATGAAATCCTTATACCCTATGGATGATCCCTTTTGTTTTGGGTGCATGCCCGATCCCCAGGGGCAGAACAACGCCCATTTCTTGTATTTGTTTGTTTGTCGTCTATATACGCAATTCTTAACTTTTCATTTTGAAACTTTGCATTCTTTGTACCCTAAGGAACATTCCTATTGTTTGGGGTGCATGCCCAACCCCCAGGGGCAGAGCCACGCCTATTTCTTGTATTTGTTTGTTTGTCGTCTACAGGCCGCATTTTTTAACGTATCATCTTGAAACTTTGCATACTTATTCTTTGTACCCTAAGGAAAATCCCTATCGTTTGGGGTGCATGCCCAACCCCCAGGGGCAGAGCCACGCCCATTTTCTTTTTGTGTGTTGCTTACAGGCCACAATTCTTAATCGATCGTCTTGAAAAAATTTCGTATGAATTCCCTATACCCTAAGGATGACCCCTGTTGTTTTTGGTGCATGCCCGACCCCCTGGGACAGCCACGCCCATTTCTTGTATTTATTTGTTTGTCATCTACAGGCCGCAATTCTTAACAGATCATTTTGAAACATTGCATGCCTATTCCTTATACTGTAAGGAGAAATCTGATAAAAATTATGACCTCTATAGGGTTCACAAGCTAAAAACACGATTTTTCGTACAATCAGGGGCCATAATTCAGGAAGTTACGGTCCGATATGCGCGATAAAAATTGTGACCTCTATTGGGTCCACAACCTTGATATACCGTATTTGTACGCTATTTGAGAACGAACGGCGGCCATTTTGTCTGTCAATTTTGGGCCGATTTTCACGAAATTCGTACTCGGCTGTCCTTAGGGTGTAACAGTGATATAATAATATGTTTTTTTAAATCGGATAAAAATTATGACCTCTATAGGGTCCACAAGCTAAAAACGCGATTTTTCGTACAATCAGGGGCCATAATTCAGGAAGTTACGGTCCAATATGCGCGAATATCGAAAGAAACCGAGATCTTTGGGTTATAAACTTACATTTCAAGTTTCAACAAAATCGGATAAAAATTGTGACCTCTGTAGGGTCCACAAGCTAAAAACGTGATTTTTCGTACAAACAGGGGCCATAATCCATGAAGTTTCGATCCGATACATGCCAATATCGAAAGCAGCCGAGATCTTTTGGAGATAAACCTATATGTCAAGTTTCGTCAAAATCAGATAAGAATTGTGAACGGATGTCCGGACGGACAGGGGCGACGACAATATACGTCCACATGAAAATGTGGGAGTATAAAAATTGTGACATCTACAGTGTTCACATGCTAAAAACGTGATTTTTTGTACAGTCAGGGGCCATAATCCATGAAGTTACAGTCCGATACATGCCAATATCGAAAGGAACCGAGATCTTAGAGTGGACGTATATTGTCGTCGCCCCTGTCCGTCCGTCCGTCCGTGCACAATTTGTTTGTGGACTCTCTACAGGTCACAATTCTTGTCCGATTTTGACGAAACTTGAAATATAGCTTTATCCCAAAAAAATCTCGGCTGCTTTCGATATTGGCATGTATCGGATCGAAACTTCATGGATTATGGCCCCTGTTTGTACGAAAAATCACGTTTTTAGCTTGTGGACCCTATAGAGGTCACAATTCTTATCGGATTTTGTTGAAACTTGAAATGTAAGTTTATAACCCAATGATCTCAGTTCCTTTAGATATTCGCCCATATCGGACTGTAACTTCCTGAATTATGGCCCCTGTTTGTACGAAAAATCGCGTTTTTAGCTTGTGGACCCTATAGAAGTCATAATTTTTATCAGATTTAAAAAAACGTATTATGATATCACCGTTACACCCTAAGGATGACTGAGTTCGAATTTCGTGAAAATCGGCCAAAATTGACAGACAAAATGGCCGCCGTTCGTTCTCAAATAGCGTAAAAATATGGTATATCAAGGTTGTGGACCCTATAGAGGTCACAATTTTGATCCGATTTTGATGAAACTTGAAATACATATTTATAACCCAAAGATCTTGGTTCCTTTCAATATTCGCACATATTGGATCATAACTTCCTGAATTATGGCCCTTGACTGTACGAAAAAATCACTTCTTTTTTTGAGCTTGTTCTCTGTCCATCTCTTGCAAAATGTGGGCGTATCTTGCATGGCAACCGCTTGTTACATGATTCTAACACTCATTTAGCCGAGAAATAGGGTTCAATATCCCCAAAACACAAACCAGGTATTCCACTAGGTCTGCAAGGGCTAACATTTAGCAGTGGGAGGAAACTGAAGAACCCAGAGAAAACCCATGAGGTCAGACAGGCGACTTTTACTCTTTGTCACATGTAAGCAAAGGATCGAAACCACAGACTCAATAACATACATCATGATCTAAAGTGCATGTGCTAGACCATTCAGTGGGGAAGTCATAAACTCGCTGATCCGGAGTTGGTCGATAAAATTTCTCTGGATTTTCTAGCATGGTTTCCATTTCTCGATGGTGCAGGACGGAAGCACCTACAAGGAACAGTGTCATCCTTCGTATGGGACAAAAACCGAGGTCTTGTGTACACATTGGTGTGCATGAAAAAGAACAATTGACAGTTGGAATTTGAAATAAGAGTAGGGCAAAATTTCACTCATAGCACACTGTGTGTTGCATGCCGTCTTCATCCCATCTATACTATACAATTAGGCAGTATTTTACTTGTCGGTTCTGACAAGCCAATGAGTATATTTTTTGTATGTATTATTTATTATCACCAAAAATGCACTAATACATACATGTACGTACCTATATATTATATACATGGCGTATCAAATATAACAAAGTTGTAAATGCTATAAATATCATCCTGGTCCTATATATTCAACTTGCTTACAACCAATGTCATTACTTATAAGATATATAGACATGCAAAGGAGTATAACCCTTTTGCACATGCAAGCCATGTACGCACACTTAAACGAGTCAATTTACTATGGAAATGTTTTGGACTTACATTTTCTTTGTGTTCACATAGGACCTAAATTATTTCAAGGGCTACACAATATTTACTTTCAACAAATAATAATTTTCGTTACACTAAAATTGTCACTTTTCGGGGGGAACATTAGGGATGAGAAGGGTAACTTTTGGCAACCCCTAGCTCACAGCATCTTTTTTTTTTTAATCAGCAAAACGAAAAAAATGCCTTTTGTGAACAATAGTTGGGTTTCTGAATCCATTGGTAAAATGATTTCTAATCCCAATGACACAAATGAAAGTAATTAATAACTGTGAGGAAATACAGATTTATGTGCCATGTAATGTAAAACAAAAGAAATTTACATTTAAATATTCTGTCCCATTGTATTTCCTGCTATATTTTCTTTCATTAAAATTGATCAAAGCCAGACAGGTAAATTTCAATGTTAGCGATTTCCGTGGTTCTCCGTGAGTAGTCGTAACTTTCCGCCAATAAACAAGCCATGACATATTTTTAGTCCTTCGACTCATTGAAATACGTCACAGCTCATTTATTTGCGGAAAGTTACGACAACTCCCTGAGAACGGCGGAAATCTACCTGCTGAAATTTACCTGTGGCAGGTAACATTGACATTCGGGATCGTGTTATACTTATGGAAAAGATATTTTGACATAATTCCTTGCATTATTTAAAAAAAATGTATGAAGCTTTTCCAGTGACCTTTAATTCATTTGTAACAAAAATATCAATTTGGAAATTCTCACTAAATAAAATGTGTATATATTATTATTTTATAACCCTAGAATTCACTATTTCTATACATAAAGAGCTTTATCTAATTCATTGTTAATTCATGCAATTTATATAAACACACAATTTATAGCAATGCCAGAATTTACATACAGCATTATTGAAATCACCTGTATAAAATATTTCAAAATTTACATTTATATATAAAACATTTTTAAGTAAAACTTTCAAGTTATCTTCATTGTAAATGTACATGTTTGTGTGTATATATATTGAAATTAAAGATGGCAAAATAAAACGTCTTCACCGCGACAGTAGCTCTTCAGGCATTTATTAAACAATTTATATATATATATATTCACAACTAAACATGTTCATTTGTTAACATAATATATATATATTCACAACTAAACCTGTTTATTTGTTAACAAATAAATTTAAACATGTTTCCACCATCTTGGTTTTCCCATTGGCCATCACTACCATTATTAGAACCGTGGTAAATAAGGACGGGACTATTATTTGTGTGTGTATATGTATTACTAGTTCATCGAGATTAAACATCATTTCAACATTTTGCAGTAACATAATTAGGGGAAAACCCTGCTTTGATTGAACAAAATTCATATTTATGAAACATGCCAATTTAGTAAGAAAATTAACATTGATTGTGATTGTAGAATCTTGTTTTCACCCAGTACTGCAGCCAAGATCTCAATCTGACAATTAGAGCTAATGTAGTATCGGTACTAAGGGAAAGATCTAGATGTATTTCCACACAAACGAAATATTATTTAATTAAACATTATAATAAAGGGGTGGAGAAACAACCTTATAGGTTAAAAAATAAAGCACCAAGCATGAATGAATTTTAAAACTAAACTACAAACTTTTATAAATGGCCATCCACTCCAACCCCTTAAAAATTATTCAGTTATATAAATGCTAATTAATTCAACTTAACTGGTACTTCCCAAATGACCATTTAATAGTTTCATGGTTTCTTAGAAATTATATTTTAATCAATTTTTTTTTTTACTTTATTGCTACCTATCAATATTATAACACAAATAGTTAGATAGTTATTCCATTCAAATATTGGCACACTTTTAAAATTAATGTTGTTCACTCTCCAGTCGGCTAAATAAACGAATTCTACAGGCGTTATGAGTAGCGCTGTTAATTACTTCCATCCATCTGAAGATAAAAAAAACAAAACAAGTGACATTTGTTAGAATATTCTGTGTCCTTAAGATTGATAGAGCACAGTTTGTTAAATCATCTGCTGTTCAAAATAAAGAGTTGTCTTGTTTCACTGCTGACCTGGTCATACAACAGTTACAACTAATTATTGCAAGTCCAATAACACTAAAGCAACAATTTATCTATTTTAAATGAGAAGATACTTTCTGGCTATTCTTTATCAGTAAATGCCACCTATTCTGTGTTTTTTAATTCAATGACTTTGAATGCAAGAAATACTAAGGAAAACATAAAGTCCTATGTTTAAATTCCTTACTTCAAGAATATTTATGTTAACATTGTGAAAACAAACCTATTGAATGTGTATTCACTCTCAGCACGGAAGAAGTAAATATGATTCTTAAATTGTAGTTTGAACACGTGATCTTTCTGTATGTCATCCTCCTCGTCAGGTTTACTTATGGCATAACCCAGCAATGGTAAACTTGCTAAAGGAAAATCATCCTGGAAAACAACTTTACAAATTAAAATTCTTCTAACTTTTATATTGCCTATAAAAAACAATTCAAACATAAAATCATCAATACAATTGTTGATTTGTTCCATAAGATTACAATCTGTATAGGGGAAAGGTAAGGACTCTTGGCTGGCCAATGCATATGGACAATATGGTGACGCTGGGGGTAGTCATTCACGACACGCGCGTGGTGGGCATGGGCATTATCATCTTGAAAGATGAAACATCGACCTGCACGTTGAGCAAAGGGCAGAACTATCGGTGCCAGGATGTGGTCATGGTAGTACACACCAGTGACTCTTCCTTGAACAATATGCAAGTCGGTTCTGCCAGTCATGGTGATTTCTGAAATGAAATGAAATGAAATGGGGTTTAACGTCCTACTGTTCTGCTCCTAACTGGGCTAATGAAGACAGGCATACACCATACAGTGTGCAATGAGGGAAATTTTGACCAGACAGCGGCACTATGGCCTACTCTTATATCGAATTCCAACTGTCAAGGGATCTTTTATGTGCACGCCAAGGTGTACACGGGACCTCGGTTTTTCGTACCATCTGAACGACTAGATAGCTGTCCTTGTCAGGCCCTCCGCCCTGCATCACTGACAAGGGGGAACCACGCCAGAAAATCTGGATGAACTTTCTTGGCCAATGCAGGGAATGAACACCCGACCTCCAGGCTAGCGAGCCAGCATCTTACCCACGATTCCTCCAAACACCATAACAGACCCACGCCTGAATCTGTCATGCTGTCTGACATTAACATTAGCATGACGCTCAGTTACACGCCTCCAAATGCGAGCACGCCTATCGGTGAAATCCAGAGTAAATCTGGACTCATCTGAGAACATTACAACGCCCATCAAGGATTACCCCAATTTCTACGGTGCCTACACCATTTGACGCCTGTTTGCCATGGGCTGCATGTAGCCGATTTCTAATTGTTTGGGGTGTATCTCAAATTCCTGTAACTTGGTACAAGTTTACAGAAAGCTGATTGGCCGTTTGGTGTTTGTCCTTGATTTGGCAGGACCTGTGTACGAATGTATCGATCCTGGGCTTGTGTAGTGGCTCTAGGACGACCTGAACGAGGTCTGTCATCAGTATTGTGTGTTTGTTGGTACCGGTTCCACAGTCTGCTGATCACAGACTGTGACACATTAAGCATGTTGGCTATTGCTCACTGAGTAGAACCCATTTGAAGCATGGCAATAGCATGTAGACGTTCATTATGTTGAAGACATCTCATTGCAAATTAAACGTAACACACTAAAGCAAAGATACGCTAAACAGTAAATCTTATGCAAGAACCGATAGGAAAGCAAACATGGATAGGATAAACCAGCACAGGGCAGTTTTCATCAACTGTCAAATTTGACAATGAACCCCTCCCACATGTATGGGGTTATTGCGTGTTGCAGGTGCAGCTCAGTGGTTATGTTGGGGCGACAAGTTCTTCATCTGTGAACATACTCTCAAAGCATGTCAAATGTCCATGACTATTTATCATATCACAACCTGCATAGGTATTTGCATTTCAATATCCCCTACTTTTTTTGAAGAGTATATCACAAAATTAAAAAATTCTCTTAAACATCATTACATGGATTGAGGAAATGCAAACTACAATATTGTATATAAGCAGAGGTGGGGAAAATGTTGCAGGACCACGAGTCAAGAGTCTTGCGTTGTCACACTGCAAGTCCAATCGAATTCCAAGTCGCTGAGTTTACTGTCATCAAGTTGAGCCCAGGTCTTCACAAAGCCCAAGTCCTGTTCAAGTCAGCAGTTTATGAAATGAGTCAGCAATTCATTTTTGCTGTTCTTGTTGACTCGACACCTATTGAACATAGGACAACTTGGTTATTATTCGTAAAGCATGTTCTGAAACCTAGCAGCCACCAAATTGATCTGGTATGAATGTACAGTGACAGCCTCTTCTCTTGCCAACTAACCTATTATTTACACCCCAACCTTAACACAATTTAATGCACCGTAGTCTGAAAGTCTGTATGATAGGCAAGTCCTTAATTCTTTCAAGACGCAAGTTGTGACGACAGCCGAGTCCGAGTCAAATCTCAACAAACATTTCAAAACAAGTCACAAGTCCGGTCTTTGATGTGACTTAAGTCAAGTTCCCATCTCTGTATATAAGCCACCGGTCCAAGTATTGGAACAGATAAGACAGTTTAATTGCTTTTCGTGACATAATTAAATTCACAATAATTTCTTACCAATTCAAGCTGGTAAAATATGCTTTAAACCTACACATAAGACAAGGATGCACGCAACTGTAAAGCGTGCTTCATGAAACAGGACCAGAGGGCAATAACATTAGGCAGAAAAATTGGTCTCAATAAATCAGTACAATTTAAAGAATAAATGTATAATTAAATAAATACCTGGAAAGATTTATAGAAAAATAAACAAAAATTAGTAAAAACAACCCATAATTTCTGCCAACCATTACTGTTCTTAAATTTACGCAATAAATAACCACTTAGCTGATTCTGTTGAAATAAAAAGAAGAATAAGATAAAAAGCTTGAAAATATCAAAGCACAACAATAATTTGGTTGTAAGTTTATGCTAGACAATGGAATGGAGTATATAAATATGCCATTGACATTTTACCTAGGTCATTTTGAAATGGTAAAAAAATGAGAATTTTGCTTAGCGCAGAGGTTTGTTCGCTTACTTTTCTTCATTGAGTTCCAACAGTCAAGGGACCTTTTCAATTCGCAAAAGAATGAGGAGAAGAACAAAAATCCCTTCCTTTTCTGAAATCCAAGTACAAACTATCACATGTAGTTTTAAGTAGGTGTTAAACATGAGGTAGTGTATGCTCACTTTTCAAGAATATACGGGTGGAACTCCGATATTTAACCTGTGACATTCAAGTCGAGAGGCCAGTGCCCTACCGCGATGGTTTGAAAAAATACATGACTTTTCTTAACTTTGCTTTTCAGTAGCTAACATAGCTTCCTCTTTTCAAAATACCTCTTCATGCTTCCCTTTTGATAAATTAACTTAGCTGTTTGATCGATTATGTACTTCTTTGATTCAGTCAACCCCCACTGTCAAAGTCCAGATACTATTTCACTAATTTGTCTTTTTGTACTTATGGAATTTTGTCTATGTAAATGCCATTTTCGAAAGAGAAGTGGTATCTAATCTAAACTGTACTGCAGGATTTTTTATGAGTTCACAAAGATAACAAACTTTGACGTTTGCTTAGTATTTCTATTTGTGTCAATGTCACCATCATGGCAACCCTGGCACCAAAACTAGACCAATACTTACTCGTGTTGCCTTAGAATGATCTTTCATACTAACAGACGTGTTTCTATGCCAACACACATGCATGGTGGTATTAGCACGATGCTGTATTTGTTTTTCAGTTGTAGGGATGGCAACTTTATCTGATGGCTGTTCACTTGACTCAACATTCTCTGATGAACCTAGAAGATGATTTTTTAAAAATTTCAAATGCACATACCTATAGAACGAATCCCATAACCCAATAAAGCCAACCCATCAGTAAATGTGATCAGCTCTTCACTATGCTGTTCACAGACCAACTTCCAAAGAATAGGTGTCACATGGTAAGTCATCAAATACTTCCTTATAAAATGCATCTTTAGGGAGAGAGAGAGAGAGAGAGAGAGAGAAATTGGGTTTAACATCCACTTGACACAAACTAGATCATTTCGAGACTATCATATGGTTCAATTTTATTTCAATAATTCACTTGTGCGTAAGGGTCTTTAGCACAGGGAGGAAACCGGAGGACCCAGAAAAAACCCACTAGGTTGGACAAGCAACCCTACTCCTTGTCCCGTACAACTGGGGAATCGATGACAGACCTTATGATGCAACGTGTACGCGCTAACTATTCGGCCATGCAACCTCCCTACATCTTTAGGAGAATTATGCGGATAATTATGCTGTAAAAAAAGATCAAAGTTTTTATTCATTAAAAGTAATGTATAAACTTACTTGCACTGGACTTCAGACTAGGATAATTATTTTTTTCATCAGCATTGGATTTTGATTTAACAATTGCTTCATTTAAATCTTCAACCCATTTATCTTTTTCTTCTTGAGAACTGAAACAAACAATTTAAAGATAGGTTGCCAGGCAACAAAACATACGCCCACAGCAGGTAAATCGTCCGGGCAGTCAACAATTAGTGTTGTCGCATATTTTTACTTTTTTCGGTAATGAAACATTTATAATAAACTAAAATCTGATTAAGAGTAACAACTCATGAAGTAAATATCAGAAAACCATTAGAATTTGTTTGGTTTCCCACCATATAATAAAACAAATGTGAAATCTTCTGAAATCCCTTCTAAACTATCACTCCAGTCATCTATAAGAATTGGTGGATGTCGTACACGAGGCAATGTATGCTAACTTATTCGATACCTCCAACACCACTTCTTATTCAAGGAATTAACATACCTAACTCACTTTGGTCCTGCTATTGTAATTCTAGATTTTTTGAATATGATACCAAATATAATTCACTTTTGGGTGCAAAATGTTTCATTATTTTATGAAAACAAATAATTAATCAACATTTTCCTATTATCTCATTTGCACGAGTCTTATTTATATTTATCTAATCTGCTACATGATGTAATGAGTACAGCTGTATTTTTGTGACTTGTAGAAAGAGACTAAGCCAACATCTCGACAAAAATAACACGATGTTACGACAAAGTAAGTCAATACTGTTGTGATGTCGTGTTGTCGCGTTATGAAAAGGGGGAGATTTAACATGACCACTATCAGCCACCATATGTTAGACTATAGTTTTTCAGTGAAAGCAAAATCTATGCAGAGTAAGAGAATAGACAGTTTTATGTTTAAACATATTTACCTTGCTGCCACTAGAATGTATTTATTTCCTGCATAAATCGCAAAACAATTTTCTATTGCAATTTTACTTTGTTCACTTTCTTCAACCTGCAAGTGAGAAAATACAAACATGTTTACATTCTAGTTGAGACTAGTTAAATATAAATTAATCATCACAATCACTTACAACTATAACTTCGCTAATGTATTTAGATATGGCTATCCAGACTTAACCCTACTGTGGAATTCAGAAATTTATGGCCAACCCAATAAAGAAACCGCAATTTTGTGCATATCTGAACCAGCGGTTGCCATTCAAAATTTTGCAAGAGATGGACAGAGAATGAACTTAAAAAAAAAAAAAGTGATTTTTTGTACAATCAGAGGCCATAAATCAGGAAGTTATGGTCTGATATGCATGAATATCGAAAGAAACAGAGATTTTAGGTTATAAACATACATTTCAAGCGTCATCAAAATCAGAGAAAAATTGTGACTTCTAGAGGGTCCACAGCCTTGATATTACCATGGACCATATATACATTGACAGGCAACAAGACCCTTTGGTTCGATTCTCTGCCGCTCACGCGAGATACAACGGTAAACCAAGCAGCGTGATTTTTGACATTGCAGGATTTTTTATACAGATTAATTTCTCGAATTTCTCTTTAGAATTTATGCTATTCTAATGGTTACACGGTAATTTTTTAAACCGATAAGTATTTCAATCCGGTACTGATGAATTTCTCCAGTTTAGAACTTTAAAATTTCCGAATGCAGCTGTTGAAAATTGTGAAATAATAAGATTTCAATATTTTCATAGTATTGGTAAGCATTTTGGTTTGGCTTGATAATCAAAATTCCTGTATGTGTGAAGTCATTCAGCAATTCATCGTGGCATGCTCCTAATCAACCGTCCAATCACTATTTGGGGCAATCTGACCCACACCTCTTGCAGTGACACGATTTGGGGCAATCTGACCCACACCTTTTTCAGTGCCACTGCCAATCTTGCAGTGTTGTTGGTTGATGTTGACGTCGACGAAAATGTCTCCCTATCACTAAAGCAAAGATACGCTAAACAGTAAATCTTATGCAAGAACCGATAGGAAAGCAAACATGGATAGATAAACCAGCACCCGGCAGTTTTCATCAACTCTTCCTTGAAGTGTCAAATTTAACAATGAACCCCTCCCACGTGTATGGCACTATTGCGTGTCGCATGTGCAGCTCAGTGGTTCTGTTGGGGCGATAAGTTCTTCATCTGTGAACATACTCTCAAAGCATGTCAAGTGTCCATGACTATTTATCATATCACAACCTGCATAGGTATTTGCATTTCAATATTCCCTATTTTTTTTTTTAAAGAGTATATTAAGATCAAGAAAAAAACTGGGTGGCACTCGGACCCGTTTAGTAGTAAATAGTCTCCATTTTTGTCCAAAAATAATGATTTTCACTAAAAATGACGAAAAAAACCCCGCTTCATTTACACACTGAAAAGTGTAACAGGACACTGGAAACCAAATTAATGTTGGTTCTAGTTCCAATAAAGATACATTATGGGAGATTCGATAACGTAAAGGCAATTTGCTGAAAATTTCTTTCAAATTGATCCACTATGAACCGAGAACTAACCGAATGACGTTTCTGCCTAGCCTCGGTCATCATTACTAAAGTCAGTACTATAAACAGTATAGTCTCGATTATCCCTTTAATCGAGAAGGAATGTTATCCAGTAAATCCGTTCACAATCAACTTAAGATCGCGGGTTAGCGATGCCATCTAGAGTTGGTTTTGGTCTGGATAAGTTAATTAATATCTAATTAATAATTTAGATAATATTTCAGGCCTAAAGAAAGACCTGCAATGGACAGATTTAGCTCTTGCATAATGTATGTTTAAGAACAAGCCATAATAGAAATAAAAATAAACAAATAAATATAAACACATTATATAATGTCATCAAATAATCTACGTTTAAAAATGTTCCATTATCAAAACTACAAATACTTATTACCAATAAGTATTTCAAATTAAAAAATATCTCTATACTTTGCTATCTACTATCTATATAATCATCTATCTATCTATCTGTCTAATAAGTATTTAATCATGAAAACTGAGCTCACAATTACACCGTTCAAATTTTTAAACGATGAAGTTTGAAAAGCTTAATTTACTGTAAATGCCAAAAGAGCTGTTCTTGGTAAATATAATTAATCTCTCTAGACTAATTTTCAACATTTTATTAATTCGGCAATAAAATCTCATGATCTAGAAGAAGGATGATAAATTTTTGAACAGCAAATCGTAAAAACTAAATAGTGTATTACTTGACAAACGAATCAAGTGATATTTCAAAAAGACAAAAACAAACAGTATATGTGCGTAAGGTCACTCCTTGCAGTGTTTCGTTTGATTAGACCTAATCCCACTCAACACTGAGCTCCAAATATGGTTACAAAACGTTACGTCATGAAATTTATTACGCCAAATTAAAGGGACAATAACACTCTTGCTGGCTTGAAAGCTCCAGAAAATAAATAATATCTCTATCTAAGTACTAGATGTTTAAGTGTCCTACCTGTTGTGTAAATTATCCATTACATCCTATTTTACTTGTCCAGAGGGTTCGAAAATATTTCTAAATCGAAGTTTCATTTGAAAAGGTTTACGTTAGACGTTTCAAACCATTATGTTGAATTTTTCAAAATTTTTAAATAAGGTGTGTTAAGATGAAATTTGTATCATCAATTAATTGATATATTCTAAAATAGTACAATTTGTTGACCAGAATAAAGATTGGGACATATTATTCAGTTACAACAAGAATGGTATTGAGCCTTTAACTAGTGCGTAGCAGAATATTGCAGAAAAAATAATTGTGTGACAAACGAGGCTACCAAAACGGCAACAATGTAAACAATACTGTTTGAAGATGAACAATACTTCCAAAGTTTTAGGGAAGACCCCAGATTAAACGAAGGGCTGTCTTGTTTCTTGTTGCTGTACTTAGGAGAGATTTGATTGAACGGGAAGAATAGACACACTCCCTCAAAAACTCAAGTATCAGAAGTCAATCCAGCAGAGGTATTTCTCGGGCCACTGCTTCAGGAATATACTATTGTAGTTTCTTTCGGATAACTGGCTACTAACCCGCATTTTTTTGGTGGAAAAGACGAGAAATGAACAGCTGATTTCAGCCGCCATCTTGGATGATGGAGTACAAATCTAACTTCGGCCTGACGAATAATAGTGAGAGAGAGAGAAAAATGGGGTTTAACGTCCACTCGACACAAACTAGGTCATTTCGGGACTACCATATGGTTTAATTTTATTTCAATAATTCGCTTGCGAGTAGGGGTCTTTAGCAGTGGGAGTAAACCGGAGGACCCGGAGAAAACCCACGAGGTTAGATAGGCGACCCTACTCCTTGTCACGTAAAACCGGGGATTCGAAACCACGCCAGTCGACTCAATGACAGACTTTATGATACAGCGCGCGCACGCTAACCATTCAGCCATCCAACCCCCAACAAATAATAGTAATAATATGTACATTTATATAGCGCCCATACTTCATGAACAGAGGCATGTTCCCTGCGCATACAATTAAATTAATTTAATCAATCGTGATAACAAGATAGGTTTCAAGTCTTGACTTAAAACAGAGAGAGAGAAATGGGGTTTAACTTCTACTCGACACAGACTATGTCATTTCGGGACTAACATTTGGTTTAATTTTATTTCAATAATTCACTTGCGCGTAGGGGTCTTTAGCAGTGGGAGGACCTCAGAGGACCCGGAGAAAACCCACAAGGTTGGACAGGCAACCCTACTCCTTGTCACTTACAACCGGGGATTCGAAACCACACCAGTTGACTTAATGACAGGCCTTATGAAACAGCACACACACATGCTAACCATTCGGCCATCCAACCCCCCTGACTTAAAACAAGAAAGAGTTTGAGATGATTTAATGATCTCTGGAAGATTATTCCACAGTTTAGGCGCATTTCACTGAGAATGATCCGTATCCAAATGATTTAATTTCCACCATGACCAACATAACTGATGAAGGTTTGCTCGGGCGGAGGTTAGGCGAGGGAACTTGTATTTGCATAAGGTTAAATAAGTATATTTGAGCTAAGCCATTCACACACTGATGCGTCAAAGACAGCCTTTGAAGATGATTCTTTCATTTATTGGCAGCCAATAGAGTGATTTCAGAACAGAAGTAATATGAGAGTATTTTGATGATCTGGTAACCATTCGAGCTGCTGTATTTTGTACAAGTTGATTTTTTTTAAATATTGGCACTAGCTGTTTCTACTAACCAGCTGTTACAGTAGTTAGAGATCATTGCTACGGGAGATGTGTAACAAGCACGTGAAGAAACGGGAAGTGACGCCAAAAATGACAAACCCGAGTTATCCTTCTATGTATCTGACTGATGTAACGAGCGATAACAGACAAACGATCGAATTTCATTTCACTGATAATTCCGTTTAAGTTGAAAAGTTATTATATGGGACGGTGAGAGGGTATCTCACAATTCAACCAGCGGCTGCCAGGCAGGATACGCCCACATTTTCGAGAGATGGATAGAAAACAAGCTAAAACGAAAGTGATTTTTCCTACAATCAAGGTCCATAATTCAGGAAATTACAATTTGATATGCGCAAATATCGAAAGGAACCGAAATCTTTGAGTTATAAACTTACATTTCAAGTTTCAACAAAATCGGATAAAAATTGTGACCTCTATAGGGTCCACAACCTTGATATACCATATTTTTAAGCTATTTGAGAACGAGGGGCGGCCATTTTGTCTGTCTGTTTTGGGCCGATTTTCACAAAATTCGAACTTAACCGTCCTTAGGGTGTAACGGTGATATAATAATACGTTTTTTTAAATCAGATAAAAATTATGACCTCTATAGGGTCCACAAGCTAAAAACGCGATTTTTCGTACAATCAGGGGCCATAATTCAGGAAGTTACGGTCCGATATGCGCGAATATCGAAAGGAACCAAGATCTTTGGGTTATAAACTTATATTTCAAATTTCAACAAAATCAGATAAAAATTGTGACCTCTATAGGGTCCACAAGCCAAAAACGTGATTTTTCGTACAAACAGGGGCCATAATCCATGAAGTTTCGATCCGATACATGCCAATATCGAAAGCAGCCAAGATCTTTTGGAGATACACCTATATTTCAAGTTTCGTTAAAATCGAATAAGAATTGTGACCTGTAGAGTGTCCACAAACAAATTGTGGCCGGACGGTCGCATAATACGTCCACATGAAAATGTGGGCGTATAAAAATAGAATTGGCTGTCACTAGATATTCATTCTGTTCTTAATAAAAACATGGTAATGCACCGACTCATTCTAATTTGTTCGTTATCTTTTATCTAATGACAGCCAACTCTTTATTTTATAATAAATACTAATTCAGTCATTATTTTATAATATTGTCCTTTAAGTAGTAGACGAGATCATTCATAAAAAAATAATTAAAAACAAGCCAACAGTGAGGCTGATGTCCCCCGCCGAAATCAAACCAGCGGCTGCCAGGCAGGATACGCCCACATTTTCGAGAGATAGATGGAGAACAAGCTAAAGCGAAAGTGATTTTTCCCTCAATCAAGGGCCATAATTCAGGAAATTACGATTCGATATGTGCGAATATCGAAAGGAACCAAGATCTTTGGGTTATAAACTTACATTTCAAGTTTCAACAAAATCGGATAAAAATTGGGACCTCTATAGGGTCCACAACCTTGATATACCATATTTTTAAGCTATTTGAGAACGAACGGCGGCCATTTTGTCTGTCAGTTTTAGGCCAATTTTCACGAAATTCGAACTCAGCCGTCCTTAGGGTTTAATGGTGATATAATAATACGGTTTTTTTAAAGTGGATAAAAATTATGACCTCTATAGGGTCCACAAGCTAAAGATAGGTTGCCAAGCCACAAAACATACCCCCACAGCAGCTAAATCGTTGTCAAGGGTTGTCGCATATTTATTCTTTTGCAGGTAATTAGGGGAATTTAATAGAAAATTTCATACTGATGACATTATAATTTTCGTCGTTTGAGGGTTCACAAGGTTCTAAAAACTAAAACAAGGGCCGTAACTGTAACTCTGGAAGTAATCTACAGAAATTGTTGAAATTCGACAGGCTTTTTCGTTTTACTAACTCAAATAATGCATATAAATTTCATACAGATCGGATGATAACTTTTGTCCTTCGAACGTTCCCAGGTCCAACAAAGTAAAACAAGGGTCATAACTCTATAAGTAATTGACGGAAATTGCTGACATTCAATAGGCTTCTTCATTTCGCTAATTTAAATGATGCATATGAATTTCATACAGATTAAGTGATAACTTTTGTTGTTCAAGCGTTCACAAGATTCAACAAAGTTAAACAAGGGCCATAACTCTAGATGTAATTAACGGAAATTTGCTGAAACTCGATAGGCCTGTTCCTTTTACTAATTTAAACGATACATATAAATTTCATACAAATCAGATAATAACTTTTGTCGTTAAAGTATTCAAAAGGTACAACAAAGTGATACAAGGGCCATAACTCATGGCGTAATAAACGGAAATTACTGAAATTCAATATGCTTCTTCGTTGCACTAATTTAAATGATGCATATCAATTTCAAACCGATCGGATGATGACTGTTGTCATTAGAGCGTTCACAAGATTCAACAAAGGGAAACAAGGCCCATAACTCTAGATGTAATTAACGGAAATGGCTGAAATTCAATACGCTTCTTTGTTTTACTAATTTAAATGATGCATATAAATTTCTTACAGATCGGTTGATAACTTTTGTCGTTAGAGCGTTCACAAGGTGCAACAAAGTGAAACAAGGGCCATAACTCCAGAATAAATTAACGGAAATTGCTGAAATTCAATAGGCTTCTTCATTTCACTAATTAACGGAAGTTATTGAAATTAAATAGGCTTCTTCATCTCACTAATGCAAACAACATATATCAATTTCAAAACAATCAGATGATAAATGTAGTCTGTAGAGTGTTCACAAGAATTGGGGACGGACAGATGGCAATATACGACCACATTTCCATGTGGGCGTATAAAAACGCGATTTTTCGTACAATCAGGGGCCATAATTCATGAAGTTACGGTCCAATATGCGCGAATATCGAAAGGAACCAAAATCTTTGGGTTATAAACTTACATTTCAAGTTTCAACAAAATCAGACAAAAATTGTGACCTCTATAGGGTCCACAACCTTGATATACCATATTTTTACGCTATTTGAGAACGAAGGGCGTCCATTTTGTCTGTCAGTTTTGGGCCGATTTTCACGAAATTCGAACTCAGTCGTCCTTAGGGTGAAAAACGCCTACATACACTGCGCAAGTGTTTTCAACATTTAACGATTCTCAAAACATTAGTTTTATTATAGTTTATTGCCGTCGGCTAATTTCCACTCCTGTATAGTGTATTTATTATCTATTTTTATGATAATTTTTTTCGATATTTGAAGTTTTGGGCGATATTCGATAAACAACTATATCAACGATTTTTGGCCACATAATATAGTAGTTGGGTCAGAAAATACCATATCGCGATAAATGACTATATCGAGAATATCGTACAGCCCTATCGTCACTCTCACTTAATTAAAACCAAAGTTATTGGCCCCAAAGCATCAACGAATCAGATTGCTTATCTCTGCTTACCGTAAGCAGACAATGTTTATCACCGAACTCCATCAAGACATTCACCTAATAAACACCTACACCAAGTTTGAACATTCTACCTCAACTAGAAGCATGGGTGTGGATTTAGAGAGGGGGGGGGGGGACGTTTCCCCTCCTTAGAATCGGAAGGGGGGACGAATAGGTCTCTGTCCCCCCCATGATTTCGATCGCCAGGACAGATTTTCAGGTTTATATCCACATGATGGTGAGCTTGTTTCTGCGTATCTGGA
Source organism: Patella vulgata (assembly GCF_932274485.2). Taxonomy (NCBI): domain Eukaryota; kingdom Metazoa; phylum Mollusca; class Gastropoda; family Patellidae; genus Patella; species Patella vulgata. Next base: position 60,029,812 of record NC_065879.2, on the reverse strand, counting down.
ACTGAATCGGGACTTGGAACAAGAATTACCATTCTTCAAGCGCCAGTTTTCGGCCAAATCTATTTCACTTGTGCACTAAGCGTTTCTCATTATGTCACCTGAAGTGAGGCAGATGTTCCCTTCTGTCGAAACTCTTCTCATCTCACACTGCTAGTTCCTGCTCAGCCGAGCGATCCTTCAGCACTAAGAGCCGGATCAAACCTTGGCTGCGCAACTCCATGACGCAAAACCGACTGAACCACTTGATGGCGTGTGCGGTGCATAAACCATAAAGACCCCCTTCGTGTCGCCAAGATATTCAAAGAGAACAGTCCTGATCGTAGAACGAACGTCTTTGGATGATTCACTTAACTTCATGAACAATTAATATTTATGCAGCTTTGATGTAGATAGTCAATTTTTCCAAATTGTCCTCATATTACCCCTAGTTACAGCCTTCATCAAAATAACACTGGTACAGTAAACTGTTTGTAATTATTTTTTTCGTTTGGTAATGAAATGTTCCAGGTTCCACGGTTTGCCACCCACCCCAAAAGTTATGACAAATCCACGCCCTTGACTAGGAGAGTTATTGTGTTTCAAAGTCTCGACCAATCAAATTGCTTATCGCTCTGCTTACCCTAAGCAGAAAATGCTTATTATGGAACTTAGTCAAGGTATTGATGTGATAAAACCATAGAACAAGTGTCATCACTCTCACTTAATTAGAACTAAAGTTATCATGTCCCAAAGCATCAACCAATCAAATTGCTTATCTCTGCTTACCCTAAGCAGAAAATTCTCATCTTCTAACCCCCAACTCCATCAAGGCATTCACCTAATAAACACCTACGCCAAGTGTGAACATTCTAGCTCAATCAGAATGAGAGTTGTTGTGTTCCAAAGTCTCGATCAATCATATTGCTTATTGCTCTGCTTACCCTTATCAGAAAATAATTATTATGGAACTTAGTCATGGTATTGATCTGATAAAACCATACACCAAGTGTCATCATTTTAAGACCGAAAAAAGCCAAAAAATCATCATTTTTAGGCCACTTTTCAATTATGGCTTACAGTTACAATTTAACTACGGCGATTAGATTAATGAAACTTTATAGGGTAGCAGATATGGTTAGAAAGTATACTTTCTGAAAGTTTGATGGACTTTCATTCAGCGGTCTTTGGTATAGAGACTTAGTGCTGTAAGGTACCAAAATAGCTCAATTTAGGTATGTCATTTTATTCTATCTATATTTCACCCACTGCGGGTTTAAGTATTTTTTTGGAATGCTGTCTGAAAAGGCAATGATTTATAGTATTAAGATCAAGAAAAAAATTGGGTGGCACACGACCCGTTTAGTAGCAAATAATTTCCATTTTTGTCCAAAAATAACAATTTTCAACAAAAATGACGAAACATAAACCGTTTTATTTACACATTGAAAAGTGTAACATGGCACTGGAAACCAAATTAATGTGGGTTCCAGTTCAATTAAGAGCAAGCCATAATAGAAATAGAAATAAACAAGTAAATATAAACGCATTATATACTTTCATCAAATAATTCACGTTTAAAAAAATGTTCCATTATCAAAACTACAAATACTTATTACCAATAAGTATTTCAAATTAAAAAAATATCGCTATACTTTACTATCTACTATCTATATAATCATCTATCTATCTATCTGTTTATCTGTCTAATAAATATCTAATCACGAAACTGAGCTCACAATTACACGGTTAAAGTTTTGAAACGCTTAATTTACTGTAAATGCCAAAAGAGCTGTTCTTGGTAAATACAATTAATCTCTCTAGACTATTTTTCAACATTTTATTAATTCGGCAATATAATCTCATGATCTAGTAGAAGGATGATGAATTTTTGAACAGCAAATCGTAAAAACTAAATAGTGTAGTAGTCAGGTACATCTGTCTATACTTGACAAACGAATCAAGCGATATTTCAAAAAGACAAAAACAAATAGTATATGAGCATAAGGTCACTATTGTAGCATACTCTCCGCAGTTTTTCGTTTGATTAGAACTAATCCCACTCAACACTGCCATAATGAAAGCAAATTTCGGTTCCAAATTATGACTGGTCAATAGTCCGATTAACAACCAATACCTAACACCGTAACAATATCAATCGAGTTTAAACAGAGCTCCAAATATGTTTACATAACGTTACGTCATGATTCACGAAATTTATTACGCCCAATTAACCAGTGCATAGCAGAATATTGCAGAAAAACTAATTGTGCGATAAACGAAGCTATCAAAACGGCTACAATGTAAACAATACTGTGGAGACGAACAATATAAAATCTTTCACCGTTTTTAATACCTTAAATCACTGTCCAAAGTTTTAGGGAAGGCCCCAGATTAAAAGAAAGACTGTACTTAGGAGCGATTTGATTGAACGGGACGAATAGACACACTCCCCCAAAAACATAAGTATTAGAAGTCAATCCAACAATGGCCAGAGCGGTATTTCTCGGGCTAGTGCTTCAGGAATATGCTATTGTAGTTTCATACTAAACCGCATTTTATTTGTGCAAAAGACGGGGAAATGAACAGTTGATTTATATAGCGCACGTACTCCATGTACAGAGGCATGTCCACTGGGCATACAATTAAATTAATTTAATTAATCCTGATAACAAGATGAGTTTTAAGTCTTGATGTAAAACAAGAAAGAGTTTAATGATGATTTAATGATCTCTGGAAGATTGTTCCGCAGTTTAGGCGCATACACTGAGCACGATCTGTATCCAAATGATTTTAATTTGCACCTTGAGCAACACAACTGATGAAGGTTTGTTCAGTCGGAGGTTATGTGAGGGAACTTGTATTTGCTTAAGGTTAGATAAGTATATTTGAGCTAAGCCATTCACACACTGATACGTCAAAGACAGACTTTTGAAGATGATTTTTTCATGAATTGGCAGCCAATGGAGTGATTTCAGAACAGGAGTAATATGAGAGTATTTTGATGATCTGGTAAGAATTTGAGCTGCTGTATTTTGTACAAGTTGATTTTTTTTTAATATTGGCACTATATATTTCTATTAACAGGCTGTTACAGTAGTCAATCCTTGAGAATACCAAAGAACATAAAAGTGTAGTAGCTGCTTCCTGGCTAATAAAGTATCTTATATGGCCAATGTTCCTGAATCGAAGATAACAGTTTCAACAAATTTCACTATGTGACTGTCCATGCTCAAGTTGGACCCTAAGAGGACACCTAGCTTCTTCACAGTGTCTCATGGTACAAATATTGCATCTCGTACAACCATATCATTTGAACTTGTATTTTCGCAGATGTGTATTTGGACCACATAAAATACATGCTGATTTAATTAATTCAATTAAATTTAATTTCAACATATTTCTTGTCATCCTATCTTTAATCTTAGAACTAGTATTCTGGTTCCATGCTTTAATGTCATGTGTACAATTAGGGGATGGAACAGTTTTTGAAAGGGAATAATTTGCGATCAGCTGTGTATCATCTGCATAGTTGTCCTAAATTCTTAGTATACATTACAGAAAAGACAGGTCCAAGGACTGATCCTTGTTGAACTCCCCAATCATCTGGACTGGCCCAACACAGGGTTGCTGGAAGTCGGTTGCGTGGGGCATTATCTAGTCTAATAATCCAGGCAATGAATTTTTATTGGAAAAATGAAGTCAAAAATGAAGTCATTTTCTTCAAGTTCGACCATGAAATTTAATATGAAAGAAATCCATGCCAGTCATTTTGTCAAAACCAAATATTAGTATTAGTAGTCCTCAACTTCCATTATTAATAGAAATGTTCTCAGCCCCGCAGTGGGTGAGATATAGCATCATGAAATTTATATGTTTTAGCATATAGCAAAAGCTACTTCTCAAAATAAATTCCTCATAGCCACAAATGGTTTCGGAAAAATTTAATAGTCATATATATTGAAGTAGTAGACAAGGTCATCCATAAAAAAAAATTACAAAAAATAAAAAAATCAATAGGCAATTTATGGGAAACATTTGAATTTAGGGATTTTTTTTTTAAACCAGCGGCTGCCAGGCAGGATACGCCCACATTTTCGAGAGATAGATGGAGAACAAGCTAAAGCGAAAGTGATTTTTCCTACAATCAAGGGCCATAATTCAGGATATTAAAATTTGATATGCGCAAATATCAAAAGGAACCGAGATCTTTCGGTTATAAACTTACATTTCATGTTTCAACAAAATCGGATAGAAATTGTGACCTCTATAGGGTCCACAACCTTGATATACCATATTTTTACGCTTTTTGAGAACGATGGGCGGCCGTTTTGTCTGTCAGTTTTGGGCTGATTTTCACGAAATTCGAACTTAGTCGTCCTTAGGGTGTCACGGTGATATAATAATACGTTTTTTTAAATCAGATAAAAATTATGACCTCTATAGGGTCCACAAGCTAAAAACGCGATTTGAGACTGAAGGGCGGCCATTTTATCTGTCAATTTTTGGGCCGATTTTCACGAAATTCGAACTCTGTCGTCCTTAGGGTGTAACGGTGATATAATAAAACGATTTTTTAAATCGGATAAAAATTATGACCTCTATAGGGTCCACAAGCTAAAAACGCGATTTGAGAATGAAGGGCGGCCATTTTATCTGTCAGTTTTGGGCCGATTTTCACGAAATTCGAACTCAGTCGTCCTTAGGGTGTAACGGTGATATAATAAAACGATTTTTTAAATCGGATAAAAATTATGACCTCTATAGGGTCCACAAGCTAAAAATGCAATTTTTCGTACAATCAGGGCCATAATACAGCAAGTTACGTTCCGGTATGCACGAATATCGAAAGGAACCGAGATCTTTGGGTTATAAACTTACATTTCAAGCTTCATCAAAATAGAATTAAAATTGTGACCTCTATAGGGTCCACAACCTTGATATACCATATTTTTTCGCTATTTGAGAACGAAGGGCGGCCATTTTATCTGTCAGTTTTGGGCTGATTTTCACGAAATTCAAACTCAGTCGTCCTTATGGTGTAACGGTGATATAATAAAACGATTTTTTAAATCGGATAAAAATTATGACCTCTATAGGGTTCACAAGCTAAAACAAGATTTTTCGTACAATTGGGGGCCATAATTCAGGAAGTGACGCTCCGATATGCGCGAAAATCGAAAGAAACCGAGATATTTGGGTTATAAACTTACAATATGTACTAATATCAATAGTAACCCAGATCTTTGGGTTATAAACTTACATTTCAAGTTTTAACAAAATCGGATAAAAATTGTGACCTCTATAGGGTACACAACCTTAATATACCATATTTTTACGCTATTTGAGAACGAATGGCGGGCATTTTGTCTGTCAGTTTTGGGCCGATTTTCACGAAATTCGAACTCAGTCGTCCTTAGGGTGTAACAGTGATATAATAATACGTTTTTTTAAATCGGATAAAAATTATGACCTCTATAGGGTCCACAAGCTAAAAACGCGATTTTTCGTACAATCAGGGGCCATAATTCAGGAAGTTACGTTCCGATATGCCGATATGCACTAATATCGAAAGGAACCGAGATCTTTGGGTTATAAGCATACATTTCAAGTTTAAACCAAATCAGATAAAAATTGTGACCTCTACAGTGTTCACAAGCTAAAAATGTGATTTTTCGTACAATCAGGGGCCATAATCCATGAAGTTACGGTCCGATACATGCCAAAATCGAAAGGAACCGAGATCTTTGGGTGATAAACCTATATTTCAAGTTTGATTAAAATCGGATAAAAATTGTGACCTGTAGACTGTTCACAAACAATTGTGGACGGACGGACGTTTTTTTTTACTCTAAAATAGCCATAGCTGGTTCTCCTTAACTACAAGGTTGGTGACCCTTATATTTCATGTGGGGTATACAGAGTACTCAATGACCAAATCTGCAAAGTTTGGTCAAAATCGCCCGACACTGCTTGTGCCTGTTTTTCTAAATTTTGCATGATTCTCTCGCGAACTCATTCTTAAATTTTACTACAATATGCTTACATGTAAATGGAACACATGTACATGTAAATGGAACACTTACTATCATTCCACGTAATGGAAGTTGTCCATGAACCTTGAATTGTAACAATGATGTGGCTGTACGACTAGTGTAAACTAACATATCAGAAAACTGAAACATAAACAATAACAGATATCAATGTCACATTCATCTGACCTTACAGTCACGTCAACTTATACTGAAATAGACCTTAAAGTCAAATCCTATTATAGCCAAACATTAAAGATTTATTACTTAAAATTATTTAGGATGAAAGTAAATTTGTAAATTACATGTAAAACTTACAAGAAAAAACATGCGCTGTTGATATCCTTTTCTAGAATATTTCTGTAGGCATCCCTCACGTATAAACATCTGAAACAAACAATACACACACACATATCTAAAATATCTAATGTCACTAAAAATATAACAAATTCTTCCCTGAAAATATAGTTTGATTAGTAAATATTTGAGTTTCTTGCTTAACTGATTATATATTGGTGTAAAATTGGTATTTACTATAGATCATATGTTTCTCTGAATATTTAAACTGAATTGATAACTTACTCTATCTATACTAACTAAACTATCCATTCCAACTAAATCACGCTGTAATTCCATCAATTTCTGTAAATTTTCCTGAAATAGAAACAATTAAAAAATACAAATATTCCACACTTCGATTTCTAATATGCATGTATGATTTCCCTATAAATCAACTTTTGATAAACTCTCATAGCCCCTAGTATGAGCACATGGAAAAAAAAATATGATAGCCATTGAAATGTTATCTTCAGTTTTGAACTCATAGGTTTTCACTTTAAAGTTAAAAATTTCAACACAGTATTACATGTACATCAAAAAGTAGACCTTTATTGTCAACAGACAATCATATAAAATAATAAAGGATAGGCTGGCAAGCAACGAAACATACACCCACACCAGTTAAATTCTCCGAACGGACGACAAGGGTTGTCGCATATTTATTCTTTTGTAGTTAAGGTGGGGGGGGGGGGCATACAGATCAGATAATAATTTTCGTTGTTTGAGGGTTCAAAAGGTTCTACAAACTGAAACAATTCTGGAAGTAACTTACAGAAGTTGTTAAAATTTCGCTTTACTAATTAAAATAATGCATATAAATTTCATACAGATTGGAAGATAACTTTTGTCGTTAAAGCGTTCACAAGGTTCAACAAAGTGAAACAAGTGCCATAACTCTAGATGTAAATTGTAATTAACGGTAATTGTTGACATTCAATAGGCTTCTTCATTTCACTAATTTAACTGATGCATATGAATTTCATACAGATTGGGTGATAACTTTTGTCGTTCGAGCTTTCACATGGTTCAACAAGGGTCATAAATGTAGAAGTTAAAAACAGGAATTGTTGAAATTCAATAGGAATCTTCGTTTTACTATCTAAATGATACATATCAATTTCATACAGATCGGATGATAACTTTTGTTGTTAAAGCCTTCACAAGGTGCAAGAATGCGAAACAAGGGAAATTACTCTAGACATAATTAATGGAATAGGCTTCTTCTTTTCACAAATATACTAAGCAGCTAAAGAAACATCAGGTTGGTATGTTACTCTGAATAGATGCATTGCATAAAACTTGCCAAATGTTTTTATTGTATATTTTTGAGCATCTCCAACTTTACCTGAGCAACAAGGCTCCTTCCCAAACACAGAATTGAACCCAGAAAATGTTCTCAAATATGCAACCTAACTTCTGAAATGGTAATGTGTTCTCCATGATTTTCATGTAACTCATGCTGCACATGATGTTCACTAGGACCAGCCCTATAAAATGTACCCCCATACCTGGTTGAATCACTCACACTACAACAGTGATGAGATTTCAAAATTTTAATTGTCAGACATTTTCTTCCCGAAAACAAAGGGACATAACTCTTATGGTTATTTAAGCAGGCGTTTTTAAACCACAATTAAGAAAATATTCAAATTCATACGTAATAAAAAGATAGATGCCAGGCAACCAAACATATGCCCACAGCAGCAAAATCGTTCGAGCAGTCGACAAGGGTTGTCACATATTTATTCTTTTGTAGGTAATTAGAGGAATTTAATAGACAATTTCATACAGATGACATTATAATTTTCGTCGTTTGGGGATTCACAAGGTTCTAAAAACTAAAACAAGGGCCATAACTCTGGAAGTAATCTACAGAAATTGTTTAAATTGGACAGGCTTTCTCGTTTTACTAATTCAAATAATGCATATAAATTTCATACAGATTGGATGATAACTTTTGTCGTTCGAACATTCACAAAGTTCAACAATGTAAATCAAAGGGCTATAACTCTAGACGTAATTGACGGAAATTGATGACATTCAATAGGCTTCTTCATTTCACTAATTTAAATGATGTATATGAATTTCATATAGATTAGGTGATAACTTTTGTCGTTCAAGCGTTCACAAGATTCAACAAAGTTAAAGAAGGGCCATAACTCCAGATGTTTGCTGAAACTCAATAAGCTTGTTCGTTTTACTAATTTAAATGATACATATAAATTTCATACAGATCAGATAATAACTTTTGTCGTTAGAGCATTTACAAGGTACAACAACGTGAAACCAGGGCCATAACTCATGGCATAATTAACAGAAATTGCTGAAATTCAATAGGCTTCTTCGTTTCACTAATCTAATTTTTTTTTATGATGCATATCAATTTCAAACAGATCGGATGATAACTGTTGTCATTAGAGCGTTCACAAGATTCAACATTCAACAAAGTGAAACAAGGGCCATAACTCTAGATGTAATTAACGGAAATTGCTGAAATTCAATAGGCTTCTTTGTTTTACTAATTTAAATGATGCATATAAATTTCATACAGATCAGTTGATAACTTTTGTCATTAGAGCGTTCACAAGGTGCAACAAAGTGAAACAAGAGCCATAACTCCAGAAGAAATTAACGGAAGTTATTGAAATTAAAAAGGCTTCTTCATCTCACCAAAGCAAACAACATATCAATTTCAAAACAATCAGATGATAAATGTAGTTTGTAGAGTGTTCATAAGAAATTGTGGACGATGGACGGACGGACGGACGGGGGCAACGGCAATATACGACCACATTTCCATGTGGGCGTATAAAAAATAGGTGCACCTCGTTATTTTTCATATTTAATTATCAGTAATTATCAGAAAACCATTAGAATTTGTTCGGTTTTTATAAAGTTCTGCCCCATGCTAACGTTTAGTATACGAAACTTTTAACATCATGGATTTAGCTGTTCAAGTCATAAAGATTCATTGAAAATCAATATACTTGTTCGTCTCAAGACCTTAAACACTGTGTATAAATTTAAAATCAATCGGATATTAACTTTAGCCTCTAGAGTGTCCTGAAGATTTTTCAAAGTGATCAAGGGCCATAACTGTGGCAAAAATTATCAGAAATCGCTGAAAATCAATAGGCTTCTTCTCCTCATGACCTTAAACACTGTGTATAAATTTAAAGTCAATCGGATATTAACTTTAGCCTCTAGAGTGTTCACAAGCAACTGTGGACGCTGGACGGACGGAACGGACGGGGGCGATGACAATATACGACCACATTTCAATGTGGGTGTATAAAAATGACATTCCGAAATCTATTTGACCTTAAACCGTAGTAAACGTGGCTCTAATACAACGAGCGATTGACACCAACTGCTAAAATATCCCATTCGACTCTAAGCATGCGCTATCGTCTAAAACAATTACCGTAACTACTTACGTTATTCCAATCGAAATAATTCGTCAACATTTCTTAGCGTGTTTATTTATTTATTTAAAAACATAAACCCCATTCAAAATATGATCATAAATCCGACAATAAGCCATCAAAATAGAATCTTTTCTCCCGACATCAGACGTATTAGATTCGGCACGTTTTCACCTCTTAATTCCATGTGTCTCGTGAGATTTCTACTTTCATTTTGCGTGTGTGTGAAATAGCTTTATTTAACTTTGGCTTCCACTGAAGAAATATCACAGACAAGTTATAGGACACAATGTATATTGATTTGGGGTGTTATATACTATTAGGATATGTGACATATATGACTAATGTCTACGGCCGACATCAAGGAGATTAAAATGTGAGACAATGGAGAAATCACAGGTCATGAGAAGCAATGACTTCTGTTTAGGATTGAATTGATGAATTGTCCAACAAAGAATTGAGTCAGCCAATCAAGGCAGATTAAGTAGTTAATCAAGGTAGGTGTATAGACGGTATAAATCGATAAATACGTTGATCACTTAATTACCTAATCAATGCAGCCTATTATCAACGATAATCGGGTTGAGTGGTAGTTATACTCAGTACACTATATTAATTTTAAAATTTTGAATATTATTTACCATGTCTTGATGTCAGCTTATTCCTGGTCGGACAATTTAGGACGTTTGGAAAATAGCGTCGGACATGTCCGGAATAAACAGGCAAAATCCCATCACTGCACTACAACGTCAGCAGCATGCCACGACTCATGACATCTCAGAGGAACCAGGCGCTTGGAAGACTTGATGCTGGCCACATTGCCCAAGCCGTTGCCAATCACTTCCAGGTCAATGTTCTGACCATCTACAAACTTCACCAACACCACAGATGATCGCCCCGAACTGGTAGACCAAGGGTTACCACAAGACAACAAGACCGCCATGTTGTCCGATAGCACGTGCAGAATCCCTTCACACAGGCATCTAAGACAGCACGTCAGACAGTGGGAACACACGGAAGACCCATCAGTACCGATACAGTGCACCGACGTCGCACCAGAGAGAACATCCATTGCCGCAGACCTTACCGTGGACCGATCCTCACCTCTCGTCATCAACGTAAACATCTACAGTTTGCCCAACAGCACCAGAACTGGCGACACAGGCAATGGAGAACTGTTCTGTTCACAGATAAGAGTCGGTATTGCGTATCAACTGCAGATGGCTGGACCAGAATATGAACGTCAACGTGGCCAGCGTTATTCTGACCAATGTGTCATGGAACAAGACTCATGGGGAGGTCCAAGTATAATGGTATGGGGTGGAATCGGCCTGAACAGAGGGTGGGTCCAGTGGTGTTCCAACATCTTGGTCAAGGGAGAGGAGGCGGCATCACAGCAATGCACTATATCGATCAAGCTCTCAGACCCCACGTCATATCACATTTCGCATGTCATCGAGACAACGTTTTCCAGCATGACAATGCCCATGCCCACACCGCCAGAGTTACTCGGGACTTTCTACAGCAGAACGGTGTCAACGTTATGCACTGGCCAGCCCTTAGTCCAGACTTGAACGCGATTGAACATCTTTGGGATGAAATTCAGAGGAGACATAATAACGTCGTACCGAGACCAAACACAGCCGATGGATTGCGCCAGGCTTTTCTGAGAGTGTGGTTCCAGGTGCCAGTGGCATTCATCAATCGTCTGGTCCACTCCATGTACAGACGCTGAGCTGCTGTTATTGACACTCGCGGTAGACACACCAGATACTGATGTATAGACTGTGTACAGACCTTAAACCTTCTCGTAATGTCTTGGAACTGTGATGAATTAATCACTAATGTGTCAACATACTGTTCACAAAAAATTGCTTTGATTCATTTATTAATAATAAAATAAAATAAAACCAAGTACGAACAATCCAAACCATTAGACAAAATTCGAAGTCCTAAAAAAACGGTATAGGCAAAATAGTGTAATAAGACAAAATAGTGTAATCAGCATATGGACTGTTCACCGTGTACAAAATAGTCGTTTTCTAGAATGATTTGATTAAAGTGCCTCTCTGATTTTGAAATCTGACTGACGTTTTGATTTTGCTGTTTAGTATATAACTGATGCATATAAATTTGTTACAGATCGGATGGTAACTTTTGTCTTTAGGGCGTTCACAAGGTGCAAAAAGGAACATAGCCTATAGAAGTAATTAATGGAAATTGCTGAAATTCAATAGGCTTCTTCGTTCCACTAATCTTAATGATGCATATAATTTCATACATATCAGATGAAAACTTTTGTCGTAAGAGCATTCACAAGGTTCAACGAAGTTAAACAAGGGCTATAACTCTAGACATAATTAACGGAAATTGCTAAAATTCAATACGCGTCTTTGTTACACTAATTTAAATAAGGCATTTAAATTTCATACAGATCGGATTGTAACTTTTGTCGTAAAAGTGTTCACTAGGTACAACAAAGTGAAACAAGGGCCACAAGTCTAGATGTAATTATCAGAAATTGCTGAAATTCAATAGGCTTCTTTGTTTCACTAATATACACATACATGCTGTATAACAATTTCATACAGATCGGATGATAACTTTTGTCATTAGAGTGTTCACAAGGTACAACAAAGTGAAACAAGGTCCATAACTTCAGAAGAAATTAAGAGATATTACTGAAAATAAATAGGCTCTTCATCTCAGTAATGTAAACAACAAGTACCGGTATCAATTTCAAAACAATCAGATGATAAATGTAGTCTGTAGAGTGTTCACAAGAAATTGTGGATGACAGACTAACGGACGGGGGCGACGGTAATATACAACCACATTTCCATGTTGGTGTATAAAAATACATTTCATGGCTTCCCTTTCTGCATTTTGGCAGGAACAGCCATTTATTTGCAAGGGAACAGAGCAAAATCACACAGTTTGTTTGTGGGAAGGCATCGTTAATTAGTGAAGTAATCATTGATCCCATTATAGCAAGTGTTTAAATCATCTCCGTAACCAGCCTCATTTACATTCAATCGTTTCTGTTTTTTTCTGTCATTTCTAATCAGTTATGTTTGGCGAAATACGCGAAGAGTCTGAATTGAAAGGCAGTCTTTGGTGTCTGGTTATTCCAGTCTACACCGATAGTATTCTCCTACATGGGATATGTTTAACTCACTTTCAGACAACTGGCGCTCGAAAGCATTCTGTCTTAAAAGACTGGATATCAGAAGACCAACTTTTCATGATAGGATAACAACATCAATGTTGATTTAAATGGACCAATAAGTCATGTTTTCAATGTCGAAGACTGTGGATGATATTAGTTTAAGACATGGCTCCTTATGAAGATTCATTTGACATTAATAATGAGGTTTTCTGTTTTCTTCCTCAATATTATATAATCATCCCACCTCTCAAAGGCTTTAAGTTTGTCTATAAAATTTTGGCCTTTGCGTATTTCCTTGGTAAACCACAGGCATAATATGATCATTTCTTTCATCAGGGTAATATAGCAGGCTGCAAATCTTTGCACTTGTTGCAATTATCAGCATGTACAGGTATTTGGGCAGCCTCAATGGACAGGTTTTGCTGTACTTTTGTATTTAATTAAATTGTAAAAATGAGAATGTAAACTTACTAATCTTTTCATTTTATCTTGAAATGCTGTTGTTAATTCTAGTATTTTAGCTAAGGCTTCTCTACAGTCAGTTAAATCAGGATTTGGTGGAGGATAAAACTTGATTAATCCTAAAATATAGAGACATTTAAACATAAATAAGATCTAAGAAATGGCTTAAAGTCACAGAGATTCAAAACAGAAAGTAATGGGGTTTAATGTATTCTCAACAATGCAAGGGAAGATATCTTTGCCCAGATAGTGATATCTTATGTCTGTTCTTTAACTGCCAATGGCCATGATTTGAACCCAAGTCACGAACACTTGACTACCTCATTCTCTGAATAAATAAGTTATATATGATAATAGGGAATATATCACAACACAAGTGATAAAGATAGGTGACCAGGCAATGAAACATACATCCTCAGCAGGTATGTCATCCGAGCAGTCCACAAGGGTTGTCACATATTATTTTTTATTGATAATGAAAGCAGTTACAAGACACTAAAAACTTAATCCTGATTAAAATTAGGATTTGTTTGGCTTCTAGTTCTGCCCCCATGCTAACACTTTGGTCTCTAGACTTTTTCGTCTCGTGATCATAAACACTGTGTATAAATTTAAATTCTATCGGATGATAACTTTGTTATCAAGGGCCAAAATGCTGGCAGTAATTATTGGAAATCGTTGACAATCAACAGGCCACCGCGTCTCATGACCTTAATTAAACACTATGTATATATTTAAAATCAATCGGATAATAACTTTAGCCTCTAGAGCGTCCACAAGATTTTAAAAAATGATCAAGGGCCATAATTCAGGCAGCAATTATCGGAAATCAATAGGATTTTTTCGTCTCATGGCCCTGAACACTATGTATCAATTTAAAGTCAATCGGATATTAACTTTTTCATCGCATGGCCTCGAACACTGTGTAGAACCATAAATGGGTCTAAAAGCACATGTAATGTGAATGTATATAAAGTGATTTATATTCAAATTTTAAAAAAAACCAGCGGCTGCCAGGCAGGATACGCCCACATTTTGCAAGAGATGGATAAAGAACAAGCTAAAAACAAACAGGATTTTTTGTACAATCAGGGGCAATAATCCAGAAAATTATGGTCTGAATGCGCAAATATCAAAAGGGATTGAGATCTTTGGGATATAAAGAAATGATTTAAGTTTCATCAGAATCAGACAAAAATTGTGACCTCTATAGAGTGTCGACAACCTTCGTATTTTACACAATTTGCGTACGAAGAGCAGCTATTTTGTTGGGCAGTTTCATTTCGATTTTCCCGAATGGAATGGTGAAATATTTAAACGGTTTTTAAAATCAGAAAAAAAATTGTGATCTCTAGAGAATCTGCAAGCAAAAATGCCATTTTTCAAACAATCAGGGGCCATAATCTAGGAAGTTAAGTTCAGGTATCTGCAATTAGTGATATATTCACACATTTTTTTAAAATCGGATAAAAATTGTGACCTCTACAAGGACCAGAAGCTAAAAACGTGATTTTTCGTACAATCAAGGGCCATAATTCAGGAAGTTACTATCCGATATGCCGAATATCAAAAGCAACCAAGATCTTTGAGTTATTAACTTACATTTCAAGTTTCATCAAAATCAAAAGAAAATTGTGACTTCTAGAGGGTCCACAACATTGATATACCATATTTTTACACTATTTGAGTACGAAGGGCGGCCATTTTGTCTGTCGGTTTTCATCCGATATTTACGAAATTTGAACTCAACTAACCTTAGGCTGCATAGGCGTAGGAGCCGGGGGGGGGGGGGGGGGGGGGGCAGGGGGGGCATTTGCACCCCAAAAAATTTATTTTCTATTAACGTTTAGAGAAAAAAATATAACTAACTTATTTCTATGAGATCCACACTGCCCGAAAAGTATTTTCTCGTCTTTTTCTTGTCCACTGCATATGCCCGAAAATATGCCCGAAGCTCTCTTATGATAGGTATGCCCGAAAAAACGGTATTGCCCGAAAATAGGTATTGCCCGAAAAACGGGCATCGGGCCGGAAAGCGGCAGAGGAAACTAGTAGTAAAACGCGTTTGCGACCGTCAAATATTCCAAAATTATCTTGGCGGGTCATTCGCCTCTCAAAGAAAACCGGCGCCGCTGTCTATAAATCCGAAATTTTTCGGGCATTTCTAGTTTTGCTTCCCTAACTGTCACCGAGCCCTAATAAAACACTAATTTCACTTTTCTTGTAATTGAATATCACGAATTTGTACTGAGTTGACTATGGATTAAAACATTTTGTCTTGAGCCACTCTACTTTGTGCGACATTTTTCAGGCATCGATTATTATTTGTGAATGCAGATGCAACAGTCTGATTGGATGGTTAGAATTCAGAGTGGGATTTCAGTTACACGGGCTAGAATAGCAGAAAACGCATTTACGGTGATTAAATTTTCAAATTTTTCTCCGGGAGGGTGAGGCCTCCATATACCGCGCGACGATTGATTGGTTGTTTGGAAGTCGGGTCAGCCAGGTAGGCTATATTGGACCAAATTGAAGTTGCTGTATTCACAGACTGGAATAACAGGAAAACGCGTTTGCGGCAGTTACATTTTCAAAATTTTCTCCCCACGGTCCCGTCTTCGTTGACTGTAAACGATTGATTGGAATTCGAGTCAGCCACCTTAATAAGGCTATAATATATATTCAACCACTTTGAAGTTGCTTTGTTCACTGGCTAAAATAGCAGGAAAACGCGTTTGCGACAGTTAAATTTTCAAAATTTTCTCCTAACGGTCCCGTCTTCGAGGACTGTAAACGATTGATTGGAATTCGAGTCAGCCAACTTAATTAGGCTATATTAGACCGCTTGAAGTTGCTTTGTTCACTGGCTGAAATATCGGAAAACCAGTTTGCGGCAATTAAATTTTCAAAATTTACTCCTAACGGTCCCGTCTTCGAGGACTGTAAACGATTGATTGGAATTCCGAGTCAGCCACCTTAATTAGGCTTTATTAGACCATTTTGAAGTTGCTTTGTTCAACGGCTGCAATAGCAGGAAAAAGTGTTTGCAGCCGTCAAATATTCCAAAATTGACTTTGGCGGAGGGGGGTATACAAGGTCGCTGCTGTCTGTAAACCCGAAATTTTTTCGGGCATTTCGGGTTCTGACCCCCTAACTGTCATCGAGCCCCTACGCCTATGTTAGGCTGTAATGGTGATATATTTGAACGTTTTGTTAAATCGGATAAAAATTATGACCTCTATAGGGTCGACAAGCTAAAAACGCGATTTTTCCTACAATCAGGGGCCATAATTCAGGAATTTACGGTCAGATAGGCGTGAATATCGAAAGGAAATGAGATCTTTGGGTTATAAACTTACATTTCAAGTTTCAACAAAATCGGATAAAAATTGTGACTTCTATAGGGTACACA
Organism: Patella vulgata; assembly: GCF_932274485.2. Taxonomy (NCBI): domain Eukaryota; kingdom Metazoa; phylum Mollusca; class Gastropoda; family Patellidae; genus Patella; species Patella vulgata. The sequence continues at coordinate 60,012,997 of NC_065879.2, read as the reverse complement.
ACATTGATATACGATACTTTTACGCTATTTGAGAACGAGTGGCAGCCATTTTATCTGTCAGTTTTGGGCTGATTTTCATGAAATTCGAACTCAGCTGTCCTTAGGGTGTAACGGTGATATACTAAAACGTTTTTTTACATTGGATAAAAGTTATGACCTCTATAGGGTCCACATGCCAAAAAACGTGATTTTTCTTACCATCAGGGGCCATAATTCAGGACATTACGGTCCAATATGCACTAATATCAATAGGAACCCAGATCTTTGGGTTATAAACTTACATTTCAAGTTTCAACAAAATCGGATAAAAATTGTGACCTCTATAGGGTCCACAACCTTGATATACCATATTTTTACGCTATTTGAGAACAAACGGCGGCCATTTTGTCTGTCAGTTTTGGGCCGATTTTCACGAAATTCGAACTCAGCCGTCGTTAGGGTGTAACGGTGATATAATAATATGTTTTTTCAAATCGGATCAAAATTATGACCTCTATTGGGTCCACAAGCTAAAAATGTGATTTTTCGTACAATCAGGGGCCATAATCCATGAAGTTTCGATCCGATACATGCCAATATCAAAAGCAACCGAGATCTTTTGGGGATAAACCTATATTTCAAGTTTCGTCAAAATCGGATAAGAATTGTGACATGTAGAGTGTCCACAAACAAATTGTAGACGGACGGATAGGGAGCCGACAATATACGTCCACATGAAAATGTAAGCGTATAAAACCAGCGGCTGCCAGGCAGGATACGCCCACATTTTCGAGAGATGGATAGCGAACAAGCTAAACAGAAAGTGATTTTTCCTACAATCAAGGGCCATAATTCAGGAAATTACAATTCAATATGCGCAAATATCGAAAGGATCCAAGATTTTTGTGTTATAAACTTACATTTCAAGTTTCAACAAAATCGGATAAAAATTGTGACCTCTATAGGGTCCACAACCTTGATATACCATATTTTTTTACGCTATTTGAGAACGAACTGCAGCCATTTTGTCTGTCAATTTTGGGCCAATTTACACGAAATTCGAACTCAGCCGTCCTTAGGGTGTAACGGTGATATAATAATACGTTTTTTTAAATCGAATAAAAATTATGACCTCTATAGAGTCTACAAGCTAAAAACGTGATTTTTCGTACAATCAAGGGACATAATTCAGGAAGTTACGGTCCGATATGCACGAATATTAAAAGGAACCGAGATCTTTGGGTTATAAACTTACATTTCAAGTTTCAACAAAATCCGATAAAAATTGTGACCTCTATAGGGTCCGCAACCTTTATATACCATATTTTTACGCTATTTGAGAACGAACGGCGGCCATTTTGCCGGTCAATTTTGGGCCGATTTTCATGAAATTCAAACTCATTCATCCTTTGGGTGTAACGGTGATATAATAATACGGTTTTTTAAATCGGATAAAAATTATTACCTCTATAGGGTCCACAAGCTAAAAACACGATTTTTCGTACAATCAGGGGCCATAATTCAGGAAGTTACGGTCCAATATGCGCGAATATCGAAAGGAACTGAGATCTTTGGGTTATAAACTTACATTTCAAGTTTCAACAAAATCGGATAAAAATTGTGACCTCTACAGGGTCCACAACCTTGATATACCATATTTTTACGCTATTTGAGAACGAACGGCGGCCATTTTGTCTGTCAATTTTGGGCCGATTTTCACGAAATTCGAACTCGGCCATTCTTAGGGTGTAACGGTGATATAATAAAACAGTTTTTTAAATCGGATAAAAATTATGACCTCTATAGGTTCCACAAGCTAAAAACGTGATTTTTTGTACAATCAAGGGCCATAATTCAGGAAGTTACGGTCCAATATGCGCGAATATTGAAAGGAACCGAGATCTTTGGGTTATCAACTTACATTTCAAGTTACAACAAAATCGGATAAAAATTGTGACCTCTATAGTGTCCACAAGCTAAAAACGTGATTTTTCGTACAAACAGGGGCCATAATCCATGAAGTTTCGATCCGATACATGCCAATATTGAAAGCAGCCAAGATATTTTGGAGATAAACCTATATTTCATGTTTCGTCAAAATCGGATAAGAATTGTGACCTGTAGAGTATCCACAAACAATTGTGGACAGACGTCCGAACGGACAGGGGCGACGGCATAATACGTCCACATGAAAATGTGGGCGTATAAAAAGTAATTTCTAATCAATTATATTCGGCGAAATATATGAACAGGCCAAACTGAACGACAGTCGTTTATGCCTGCTTCGTCCGTTCTCAACATTTTTTTATTATCTTTTTACCATTTGTGAATCAGTCATTACTATTTACTGTCGCATTATATACTATTCAAAAAAAGTAGGGGATATTTGATTTTTAAGTGTTCTTAAAGTCACCTAATGAAACTGACAAAGAAACAAATGACAAAATTAAATGAAGTTCACATTCATCGATTTATTCCAAATGATCGTTAGACTAAGTAAGGCACAGACTGACCATTATAAGGGTAAAATGATACACGGGGTCAAACAGCAAAGTTACCACAGCATCACAACCAAGTCAGTAACGGGTAAATCCTCCTCTGTTTGCCAAACAAGCATTGATCCGACGTGGCATACTCCTAATGAGACGTCTAAGGTCATTTTGGTCCAGATTGTCCCATTCCTGTTGCAACGCAGCAGCAAGTTCTTGGACATTGGCAGGACGTTGTTGACGTTGACGTAACCTCTGTCCAAGCATGTCCCAGACATGCTCGATGGGGGAGAGGTCGGGACTCAGTGCTGGCCAAGGTAATGTGGTGATGTTCTGTTGTTGGAGGTAACCTGTAACGATCCTGGCCCTGTGACATCTTGCATTGTCATCCTGAAAGATGAAACGGCGGCCATGACGTCGTGCGAACGGCACAACATGGACTGCCAAGATGTTGTCCCGGTAGTACTGGCCTGTAACACGCCCTGCAACAACATGTAAAGCCGTTCTTCCAGCAACAGTGATGACTCCCCACACCATAACAGAACCACCCCCAAATCGATCATGTCTGATGACGTTAACGTCTTGGAAGCGCTCGTTTCGACGACGCCACACCCTCCTACGTCTGTCCAAAAAATCAACAGTGAACCTTGACTCATCTGAAAACATCACATTGCTCCAGCGTCGATTATCCCAGTGTTGACGATCCCTACACCAACGACGTCTTGCCTGAATGTGATGATCTCTCAAACAAGGGATCACGCGAGGACATCGGGCGCGAAGGTGACCCCTTTGCAGTCGAGTCCGAATCGTCTGGCCACTCACTCTCACACCAGTGTCTGTTAGAAGACGAGCGCTGATCTGATTTGCTGTGATGACACGATTTCTCAAGGCCAAGGTGCGGATAAATCGATCCTGGGCTTGAGTTGTCGCCCTTGGTCGACCTGAGCGTGGTCTGTCCTGTACAGATTGTGTATCACGGTATCTGGACCATAGCCTGCTTATGACAGACTGAGAAACATTCAGCGTCCGCGCCACAACCGCCTGTGTTGTGCCGATCTGTAGCATGCCAAGGGCATGTAACCTTTCATTTTGGGTAAGCCGACGCATATCAAAATTTGTTTTCTGGTCACTAAAACAATTAAACTGATGTTTCCACCCTGGAATTCAATGCCACAATGACTGTAACATTCAAAGTCAGAGTCGTGCAAAGCATTACCTGCATTCCATGCGGTAGCTATTGGTGCATTTGGGCGTCACATGTAACTGGAAATGTTTCTTCTGTTAGGTTCTATAGTGACTTTTTTCGTAGTCATTTGCATATTTTAGTATTATGCCCCCAAAATCAAATATCCCCTACTTTTTTTGAATAGTATAATTCAGGGCATGTTTTTCTTTGTTCACTGATTTTGCCACCAAAATGATATGGTACACAAGTTGTGTCGTGTACCATATCATTTTAAAACATTCATTGCGTCTTAATTATTGGAAATTAGGATCCCACATTTTCACGGCAACATAACATCAATATAGATTGAAATTGACCAATATTGAATTAGAGACTTAGCTCCTTTAAAGTCAATTGGATATTAGCCTCTAGAGCACCCTCGGTATCCCCAGTGGTCTCATTCCGTGCTACTCCACTATACCCTGGGTTCATGTATGGGGGTATTCGAATTATCTGCCCTTGATTGTAGCTGGAGTCTGTGAAGGAATCAAAAAACAGTTTACAAAGTGGTCTTAGCCGCATTGTTTAAATTCACAACAATATGCAGAGATCAACCTGGCACACTATAAGCCAGCACACTGTATGGATATTCACCACATGTCGTCACACAATAAGAAAGGGCTGGGGTAATGGTAATGGGTAATGGAATGTAATCATTACATTTTTTAATGTGTGGCCATGTAATAAGTAATGGAAGATTTCAATAGTAATGAGTAATGGACAATTACATTTCATTTACTTTTCAATTACATTTTATAGCCTAAGTAAATATTTCCAATATTTCATATTTATGAAATTGAATATAAATTGTGACTTCTAGCCGGTCAATAAGCTAAAAATGCGATTTTTCGCAGGGGCCATCATCCAGGAATTTACGTTTGGATATGCGCGATTATCGAAAGGAACCAAGATCTTTGTGATTTAAACATAAATTTAAAGTTTCATCAAAATTGGATCATAATTGTGGCCTTCAGAGGGTCCACAACTTTGATATACCATAGTTACAATCTGATATACGTAAATATCGACAGGAACCAAGATCTTTGGGTTATAAACATGCATTTCAAGTTTCATCAAAATCAGATGAAAATTGTGACCTCTTGAGTGTGATTTTTTGTAGGGGCCATAATCCATGAAGTTATGGTCCAATACATGCCAATATCGAAAGGAGCCGAGATCTTTGGGAGATAGACCTATGTTTCAAGTTTCATTAAAATCGAATAAAAATTGTGATCTGTACTCTGTAGAGTGTCCACAAACAAATTGTGGACGGACGTCCTGCCCGACTGACAGGGGCGACTACATAATACATCCACATGAAATTGTAGGCATATAAAAATGAGAAAGTCATTGTAATGATTACAATTAAAAAGTAATGGTAATCTAATTAATTACATTGGCAATGTAATGACCCCTGCAATGCGATAAGCAGAAAACAAGCTGGCACACTATACAAAATACACTGGACGACCTTGACTGCAATGAAATCATGTGATTGGCATAGCTAATCCGAGCATTCAACAAATAACATAAATTGAAAGTATAGCTATACCAAACACCGCGAATTTCTTATAGCGTGCCAGCTTGATTCCTGCTTATCTTGTGGTGAATATCCTTATAGTGTGCTGGCTTATAGTGTGCCAGGTTGATCTAGGCCAACAATATGGCATCTTGTTCGCTCAATTAAAAGTTTGCAAGAAATTTAATATAAAAGAAGTGACATGCACACAAAAAGATGTCTTAAGCATCTTTTTGATGGGAAAGATGGTATCTTTATGTTAGTTTTTATGTATTTAACAACAAAGTTTTTGATTGGTCGATAAAAATAGATATAACTTGAATTACGTGTCTCCCAAATGGATGAACTCCGGGAGTTAGTGAAGTGAAACGGAATGAGACCACTGGGGATACCAAGGATGTCTCAAGAGCATGCAAAAGATTTTTCAAAATGATCAAGGGCTATTTCTCAGGCAGTAATTATTAGAAATCGTCGAAAATCAATAGGCTTTTTCCTATCATGGCCGTGAACACTGTGTATCAGTTTAAAGTCAATCAGATATTAACTTTAGCCTCTAAGTAGTCTAAGAGCATCCACTAGCAATTGTGGACACCTGACAGACAGACGGGGCCCAACACCAATATGTGACCAAAATATGGTCATATAAAAATAGGGAAGGGTATGATTTCAGGTTTAAATAGACAGATATCATGATTTAAATAGGACTTGTATCATGACTTATTCAAGTTAAATAGGATAGGTATCAAGATAAATAGGGAGGGTATCATATGGAAGGGTTAATTTAAACATTAAGATCATTGAGCAGTCTAAAATGCACATTTTAAGCTATGACATATTTTGTTATTTTGGGTGGTAAACTACATATTAATCACCAAAAAAATACGAATTTTATTTACCAACTATGTTCCAAACTTGGCCCAAACGCATGATAATGCTGACGATAACTGTTATGTATTTTCTTTACACATGGAACAAGTGTGCAAAGTCTTAATAAGATTAGTGTTGAAAAGATAGTGTGTATCTTAAACTACTCAACGCCCTTAACTTCCAACTTACTTTCTAGAATTATTTTATAATGTAATAAACGCTGACCAGGCTTCAGAAAGAACGTATTCAAAGGGAGATAACAAACTTTCTGAGATTCAAAGTCTTTATACATCTCTTCAAATCTTTTATTACATTTTAATTTCTGGTCAATTTCTGTTAACATCTCCTGTTCACGATTTAAATAATTCTGGTATAACTGAAATTTAATCAAATATACATTGTCAGGGAGCTTACAGTTACAGATGACAATTAGCCTGCTATAAACACATGACAATCCCAATGAACAGTACTAGATCAGAACTTACCTCAAAACTGCCAATCTGATCACAGAATTCATATTGCGATCATGTTGGCTGTATCACCTACTTACGTAACAAAAATTAAAGTGCTAAATGAGATATGATTAATTAATCAGATTGATTAAGTCTAAATAAGTCACTATATGCAGCCATTACTATAACTCATTAGCAAAAGAATTGTTTACACCCCGGCCGTGATGATTACATATTCAAAGTCGCTAGCCCTTTCCTCCTCATTCTTTCTGCTTTCGATGAAGCTTGGGCTGTGTATGAAGCTGGGTCACTCAATATGGTAATGCCTATCTTGCTGCAGTCTGTTTTGATTGAGAGAGAGAAAGATAAATGGGGTTTAATGTCGACTCTACACAAACTAGTTCATTTCGGGACTAACATGGTTCAATTTTATTTCAATAATTCACTTGCACGTAGGGGTCTTTAGCAGTGGGAGGAAACTGGAGGACCCAAAGGGCCATGACTCTACCAATAATTATCAGAAATTGATAAAAAACAAAAATCAATAAGGTTCGTCATCTCAGGATCATAAACACTTTAAAATTCAAAGTCAATTGGATGATAACTTTGGTCTGTAGAGCGGGAACAAGAATATTCAATTGTGGATGCCGGGACAGCAGATCAACGGGGGGCAAAGACAATATACAACCATATTTCCAATGTGGGAGTATAAAAAGGGCTGCATGAGATATTTCTATTTAGAAAAAAATAAAAAGTATCATTAATTGCAACATGTTCATCTATTTCCCATGATCACTGGAAGCAGGAAGTAACTCCATAAAAAAATTTAAATGCAACTGGAAGTGTACGTTGTTGAGGATTTACGTAATTTCTATGCTGTTTTTATTTAATATGACAGTTGGTTGGATTCGAAAAGCAGTACTTCTTATCATTTGCCCTTTTTTCGAAAGATTATAATAATCTTGTAATAGCGGTAAACAGCTTTGTTCTAGAAAATTCTTAAGACACAAGGACAATATGTGATTAACTAAGAATGGACCACTTCACGCCATTGATAAGATTCCCATGAAATTATGTGGCTTCTATACATGCCCATTATTCTGGCCGTACAATTTTATAGCTACATAGTGGAGGTCGATCGTAGCCATGTTTGAAATGTTTGAAAATTGGGTTTTGAAAAAAAGCTATTTTCCCGGCGTGCAAAATGACTGATGTGTCACATCTAGTTACAGTCATTTTCTATAGCCCTCGGTCCCGACTGGCATATATGGTTGACGTGGAACCCATGATACAATCCTAATAAATCTTACTGACCGTCATAAATGATACTGGAAAATCATACATTACTATAAACAACATAAGATAAATGTAGTGCCATGAAATGTGATATTTCAAGTAAGTCGATTAGCCAAGTGATCCTTTGTCAAAATAAAAAACATAACAAGCAGTTGCCAAGCAACATATGCCCACATTTTGCAAGAGATGGACAGAGAACAAGCTGGGATATAAACATATTTTTAAGTTTCATCAAAATCGAATAAAAATTGTGACCTCTAGAGGGTCTACATTCCACAATCTTGATATTACATACTCGTTTACACTATCTGCGTACAGGGAGTGGCCATTTTGTCGGTCAGTTTCAGTCCAATTTTCACGAAATTCAAACTCAACCTTCTTTATGGTGTAACAGTGATATATTTAAATGGTTTTTAAAATCAGATAAAAATTGTAACCACTAGAGGCTTCACAATCTAAAATCGTGATTTTTCGTACAATCAGGGGCCATAATCCAGGAAGTTACTGTCCGATATGCACCAATAGCGAAAGGAACCAAGATCTTTGGGATTTAAACATACATTTTAATACATACAGATAAAAATTGTGACCTCTAGAGTGTCCACAACTTTAGCATTACATACTCTTACACTATTTGCGCACATGGAACAGACATTTTGCGGACCGTTTTGGTCCAATTTTCATGAAATTCGAATTTAACCGTTATTAGGGTGTAACAGTGATATATTTGAACAGTTTTTAAAATCTAATAAGAATTGTTGATCTCTAGAGGGACAACAAGCTAAAAACGAAATTTTGCATACAATCAGGGGCCATAATCCAGGAAATTACAGTCTGATACGTGCAAATATTGAAAGGGACCTATATCTTTGGCATATAAACATAAACGTCAAGTTTCATCAAAATCGGAAAAAAACTGTGACCTCTAAAGTGTCCACAAGCTAAAAATGTGATTTTTCGTATATAATCAGAGGCAATAATCCATGAAGTTATCGTCCAGTATATACCGAGAAATCGGATAAAAAGTGTGACCTGTAGAGTGTTCACAAACAAAATGTGAACGGATGTCCGGACAGGGGTGACAACAATATACGTCCACATGAAAATGCAGGCGTATAAAAATAAAAACCACCCTCTTGCATCAGATATTTGGGAAGGATTGTCTGAGAAACAGAATATTGTTTTGGTAAAAAGTCACTGTTCTAATCTTCTGGGGTCTTGGGTTGTAAGCTGCTTTCATTTAGTTACTTCTTCAAGCCATGTGCTGATGCAGGCTATCATCCCGAATTGGGTTCAAACTGAAAGTGATGTCCATTTCATAAAGCATACTTAAAGTTAAATACACCTAACACTGCAAGATGCATAGTGTGTAGAACTGGTGTCAGAGCTTTTAATAACGGGCTTCTTCGTTAGAATATCCATCAAGCAAGTAGATAAGATTAATTGTGGTTCTATTTATGGAAACTCGTGAGAAATATACGTGTTGTCAGTAGTCGCATAAACCCGTCAGTACTTGCACCGTATGTCAGTATATCTATAAATGGTCAGTAATAATCATAAGGTGAGTATGTAAGTCAATTGGTTAGTATTCCTTACTTGTGTCGGTCTACAAAAATAACTTGACTAATTAAATAAACGTAAGTTTATCCGAACATATCACTAGTCAGACGCGTGCGGGAGAAATTGGAAAAAGCGTGACTAATTAAGAAATCGTCAGTATTTGGGCTACCGCTCACTACCCGAGTGAAACAGCCAGTTATCTTTGATGTGCGTCAGTAAGTGGAACCGTCGCCAGTAGAGCGAGAAACCGTTAACTATATAAATTTCTGGTGAGTATTGTTACTATAAGTGTTAATAAATATATTAAGTATCCTGAATAAATGAATTATTATTTATTAATATTCTCGAATTGGAGGACATTTTTTAAACAATAATGGATGGCAGTGAACAAAGTGACTATTTGTCGGCGATTTCGATTACCGCCCTAATTTGCAAAAGACACCGAAGATGGTTAGATAGATCGATCTATTATAAATACCTTCATATTTAAATATGAATTTAAATGCTAAGTGGCAAGGTTTGATTCGTCACACTATTTGTACCCGTTTCTGTTCTTACAACGGGTTCCCCATGCAGAATACGGTGCAGTGTGTATTGTTATTTAATTTACAATTTATATTTATTCTCATTACATGCAGATTGGCACATGTTTTGGGGCAGGCGGCACTTTGATATCTGTATGGATTAAATTTGGAATCACAATTAATGGTTAAAAAAAGATCATCAACAATCTGTTTTCGCTAATTTTATTGAAACAGATAATACATAATATATACAATCTGTAATTCTGTGCACTGAAAAATCGTGTGAATATCTATTTACAATACATTTGAGAAATAATAACTATTAAACAATATACATAACGATCAAAATAGTAATAACATATAATAAGGCACGATATACAATGTTTAAATACAATATGATCGTACATTACAGAAAAAAAAATGAATTTCATACATACAAGTAAACCGAAATTATGAGCACGGAAGAGTCTATTAGTATTTTAGAAATTGTTTTATTTAGCACAGGATAAATATAAATGAAATGGGGTTTAACGTCCTACTGTTCTGCTCCTAAACTGGGCTAATGAAGACGGGCATACACCATACAGTGTGCTATGAGGGAAATTTTGCCTGAGCAGCGGCGCTACGGCCTACTCTTAAATCGAATTTCAACTGCCAAGGGATCTTATACATGCACGCCAATATGTACACGGGACCTCGGTTTTTCGTCCCATCCAAACGACTAGACAGTATTCCTTGTCAGGCCCTCCTTCCTGCATCACTGACAAAGGGGAACTTTCATCATTTGGATGAACTTTCTTGGCCAATGCAGGGATCGAACACCTGACCTCGCGGCTAGCGAGCCAGCGTCTTACCCACTTAGCCACGTGATCCCCCACGATAAATATAGCTGATACATTGCATGCAACGGTGAAATAGTAAAACCATATCTTGGGATATCTCTCTTGTGTGAAATTCGAAAGTCACGTAGATATCCCGTACGATTAAAGATACATTATGGGAGATTCGACAACGAGTTGGCAGTTCTCACTATAATAGTTAAAAAATAGATAATGTAAAAGCAATTTGCTGAAAATTTCATTCAAATTGATCCACTATGAACCGAGAACAAAGCGGTTGAAATTTCCGGCTAGCCTTGATCATCATTACTAAAGTCAGTACGATAAACAGCATAGTCTCGATTATCCATTTAATCGTGAAGGAAAGTTATGCAGTAAATCGGTTCACAATCCACTAAAGATCGCAGGCTAGCGATGCCTTCTAGAGTTGATTATGATCTGGATAGGTTAATCAATGTCTAATTAATAATTTAGATAACATTTCGGGCCTAAAGAAAGACCTGCAATAGACAGATTTAGCTCTTGCATAATGTATGTTTAATTTTTTTATTAAAACTTAGGCTGATAGAAATACATATAAAAGCACAATGAAAATTATCAAAAAAAACACACATTTATAACTACACTATATTACATTTTTAAAACTGAGACAATTCAAAACACGCAAAATTACAAGAAATTACGAACACTATAGCGAAACTTTTGTTAAACATTTTCAAAATGTCTTAAAATTTGCCAGTTACCTATCCGAAATTTTCGTTTGAGTTCTTCTACAATAGTCACACCGATAACAAATTTTCTTTTAATGGTACAGTTTATCAATAATCTTACCAGAAATTTGTATAGTTAATGATTTCACGCTCTGCTGATGTCGGTAAACTTATCCAATCAACATTCTTAATCTCTTGAGCACTATAACACAAAGGTGCTAATTAAGTGGTGAGATAACAGAATTTATTCCCATAGAAGATCTAATAAACAAGATCTACATCAAGGATACACGAGCAGATGCTAGATCTACTCAATAGGGAGGCAAATGGAACAGCCAGAATGAGGTAATCACATTTGAAGTACATTTCCCATGATATATCTCATTCTTTTTGAAAAAATTCAAGTAATATGCTCATTTGGCACCATTATGTTGTAGTATTGGGTAGTATGTGGTGATATTTGAGTGGTATTGGGTGGTATTGGGTAGTATTGGGTAAATCGTCCCGCCGCAATGTATCAGCTATATTTATCGTGTGCTAAATAAAACAATTTCTAAAATATTAATAGACTCTTCCATGCTCATAATTTTGGTTTACTTGTATGTATGAAATTCATTTTTATTCTGTAATGTACAATCATATTGTATTTTAACATTGTATATCATGCCTTATTATATGTTATTACTATTTTGATTGTTATATATATTGTTTAATAGTTATTATTTCTCAAATGTAAATAGATATTCTACACGATTCTTCAGTGCTCAGAATTTATGTGTATGAATTTCATTACTTCTGTTATCTGCTATCATATTAACTGTTTCAATAAAATTAGCGAAAACAGATTTCTGTTGATCTTTTTTTAACCATTAGTTGTGATTCCAAATTTAATCCATACAGATATCAAAAAGCCACCTGCCCCAAAACATGTGAGAATCTGCATGTAACAAGAATAAATATAAATTGTAAATTAAATAACAATACACACTGCGCCGTATTCTGCATGGGGAACAAGTTGTAAGAATGGGAACGGGTACAAACCTTGCCACTGAGCACTTAAATTCATATTTAAATATGAAGGTATTTATAATAGATCGATCTATCTAACCATTTTCGGTGTCTTTTGCAAACTAGGGCGGTAATCGAAATTGCCGACAAATAGTCCCTCTGATTCAAGAATATTAATAAATAATTAATCATTTATTCAGGATACTAATCACTTCATAGTAACAATACTCACAAGAAAATTATATAGTTAACGATTTCATGCTCTACTGGCGTCGGTTCCACTTACTGACGTACAGCAAAGATAACTGGCGGTTTCACTCAGATAGTGAGCGGTAGCTCATAACTGGCGGTTTCACTCAGATAGTGAGCGGTAGCCCAAATACTAACGTTTTCTTAATTAGTCACGCTTTTTTCAATTTCTACCGCACATGCCTGACCAGTGATATGTACGGATTAACTCGCGTTTGTTTAATTAGTCAGGTTATTTTTGTATACGACACAAGTAAGGAATACTAACCAATTGACTTAAATACTTACCTTATGATTATTACTGACCATTTACAGGAATACTGATGTACGGTGCAAGTACTAACAGGTTTAAGCGACTACTGACAACATGTATATTTCTCACAAGTTTCCATGAATAGTAACCACAATTAATCTTTTCTACTCTTTTGAAGGATATTCTAACACAGAGCTCAGTTCTACACACTATGCATGTTACCGTGTAAGCTGTTGCATAGTAAATCACCATGAGTGGAAATTTACCCCAACCCAATAACTCATCAGTCATTCAAACATGTATGTTGTTATTCCACAGGGTATCATCTCGGTGTCAGCGAGGACTAACCTGTTCAAAAACAACAACAGCATCTAGAATCAAATCACCTATCTTCTGACATGTTTCACCATTTATTACTGGGGATTTACCTTCCCTGTGTAAAATAAACCACAAACATAGTTTTACTTTAAAACATTGGTTCAAAATTACGTTTCTTAAAGCATAGCATAAGCTCAAATGTCAACCAGCCCAGATTTTAATCTACAATCAAATTTTCCTAATGGTACATTAGTTCTTCTATCGTTCATGCATATTTAATAGTTCTTAAATGGGCAGTTCCAGATTTCACAGGGTACCCATTGTGACAAGTGGTTTTAAGTATAGCCTACAAATTAAAAGCCAAAGTTTGAAGAAAAGAGCGTGACTGAAACATTCAGCTAAAAAATATTGAGACATTCTGTAGTGATCTCTAGGGCTACTAACCGGTACCTCATTTAAGGAATCTACTGTTCAATTCTATGTGTGACTTGAATTGGTAATTGTGATGATCACTTACCACTAAAAATTTGATATGAAGCCACTGAGGCAAGGCCCACAAGTCCAGTAGAGGGACCCCCGGTACAGGTTTGCTTATGTTTGGCGCACTTACTAATCTATTATCCATGCGATGGCATACTTTCTCCGCTCTAGTGCAAATCATGCATCACTTTCAATCCACCAGGGAGCCACAATTAGTAAGACATTGGCTCGCTAACCTGGATGTCCCGTGTTCAATCCCGTTGTTGGCGGAGAAAGACTATCAGGGCTTTCCGGCATGGCTACCCCATGGCGGACCTGGCAATAGACAATGTGTAGTCGATCAGATGGGTCGAGAAAGATAATACGGATGAAAAAACAGAGGTCCTGTGTACACATTGGGGTGCACCTAAAAGAACCTTTGACAGTTGGAATTTTGTAGTGCCTCTGTCTTTATGGCATATGCCATCTTCATTAGCCAGAACAGTATTCAGCATTTACAATTGAAATGACTTTTCACTTTGTCAATTTTGTTTCCATGGAGCAGGTTATTAACCATTGCAGAACCACTGTCCAATTAGAATATTTTTTCCACAAAAAATACTTATTAATCTGTATCAGTATTGAATTCAGGAAAGTCGTGACAAATAACTGTATGGTTTGAATAAGCTTCCCATATTCTTTTTAAAATTTGAGTTTAATCTCTGCTTTGCCATACGGAAATGTCAGATGCTTCTTCAATCAAAATGTCCATAACCTTGGGGTTAACGTCCTACCTTTATCCACCAACATAGTTAATGAAGTGCGATACGGGAAATTTTGCTCGGACAGTGGCGCTACGGCCAATTAAGATTTTACATCCAAACAACCAGATGTTTGCCGTGCCCTCTGTCCTACAACACTGACAATTGGAAACCTTGCCAGAAAATTCTGAGGTACTTCAATGGCCAACATCCGGATCTCGAAGAAGAGCAGGCGGAATCAACTCTGTCCGAGCAAAATGGCCTATGCTAGCACATTATAAGCTGGGAATCAAAACCACGCCACTTGACTCAATGAAAGACTGTATGATACAATGTGCACGAGTTAACCATTCGGCCACCAAACCGCAATTGTTGCAGAAGAGTAGAATGTCCGGGCAAAATGGCCTGCAACACACTGAGAACTGGAAACCTCATCAGAAAATTCTGAGGTACTTCCAAGGCAACATCGGATCTCGAAGAAGAGTAGGTGGAAACAACACTGTCTGGGCAAAATGGCTCGTTATCGCAGATTGCATAGCATATGCCAGTCTTCCATTAATCCAGTTGTTGCAGTCGAGCAGAACATTAAACCCAATATCATTTGTTATTTTGCTTGATATGGGGAACGAAATCATCAGTTCCAGTTTGTATCTAAATCAACAGGAAAGTACTCTAAATCTCATCTACGGCGATGCAAATTTTAATATTTTCATGGGAAGAAGACCCACGAAACCCACAGAACAGACTGCCTCTGGAGGCCTATCCCTTAATCGGCCCCTGCCGATGCGCCAATTTAAGCAATATGCATCACTTTCAAACTACATTATTGTGAAAGATGGACCTCAAATTTTAATATTTTCATGGGAAGAAGACCCACGAAACCCACAGAACAGACCGCCTCTGGAGGCCTATCCCTTAATCGGCCCCTGCCGATGCGCCAATTTAAGCAATATGCATCACTTTAAGCAATATGCATCACTTTCAAACTACATTATTGTGAAAGATGGACCTCTATAGGAATATCAGTCCAAAATTGGTTCATTTCTGTTCAGATTAACAAAGATATGTGGAATTGAAATTTCATCGACCTATGCTGCTTGAGCACAACAAGACGCCGAGCCTAGTTTAAATCTGATTGAATCCAAGCGGGGAGATTATCTAGCATTGGTATTTTGATTTTGTTTTCTTAATTAAAAATTAAATAATCAATCTAAGTACACATTCAATGTGTATTAAGCAGTGAGAAATTTGATATTTCAGCGAAAAGACAAATGGTGCATCAGGACTGTATAAACAAACAGTAAAACATAATCAAAATAATGTAGTTATCTCCCTTACCATTGCTGCAACCGTAAATCCAGCTTCTTTAAAAATCCTACATGGAATTCATAAATAGGATCAAGATAGGAAAATAATAGTTCGGTTAATGTATTCAATATTTCATCATCACCGCTTACAGCATTACGAAACCACTGAAATGTAAATAACACCAATATCATAATTCCGGTAGGTTCACAAGCGAAGACCTTATAATAAGTATCCAAACCTATAATTTTAATTTCCACTGCATATATGAATTTGGTTGAAACTGGCCAGATGATAGATAATTTATAGACAAAAGGTAGAAAATATGCTCTTCTTGGATAGGTCCCCTTGTAGTGAACACTAATTGCTGGATCTCTGTGCTCAAAAGTATAAGAATGTCTCTTATATTTATCTCTTACAATGCTGACTGTCCTTCATTCATATATGTTAATAAAATGTTTGTGGAATAACAAGTTGGATATCTCACAAATCTGATATAACAACATATATGAGCAGTACCAACCAAGTATGCTGTTTCAAAATTTTAAGTTGGGGTCAACAAGCTTCCATTCCCTTTAACAGACTTTAAAAACTACAAATATTTCTTTTGTTATGTAGTATATCATGTTCTGAATAATGTGTATGATTAGCACAAACAAGCGGTTGCCATGCAAGATACACCCACATTTTGCAAGAGATGGACGGAGAACAAGGAAAATCAAAGGGGAGCAGCCATTTTCACAGAAAATTTCTTTCTGAAATTCGAACCCAACCTTCTTTATGGTGTAACGGTGATATATATATATATATGAATGTTTTTTTTTTTAAATCAAATAAAAATTGTGACCTCTGGAGGATCCACAAGCTAAAAACGTGATTTTTCGTACAATATGGGGTGATAATCCATGAAGTTACGGTTCGATACATGCCAATATCTAAAGGAACCGAGATCTTTCGGCTATAGACATATCTTTAAACAGCATAGAAATTGGCCAAACAAAATTTTATGTACTTATAGGGATCGCATGTCCAACCTCACACTGCTAACGACCAGTGCTAATTGGAAATAGCCAGGGGTTACTATATACACTTTACTGCAGGTTCACACCAATCTGATTAAAACTAATTGAGCCATCTTCAATCAAATTCGCAAATATAGACCTCCCGTAAAAACATCTTGTCAATTATCGAAAACACTCTTAATCCCTCAAAGACCAGTGACGTCACAGTGACCGAATGCATATTAGAAATGTTAATTCCTTAATTACTATATATACACAGCCGGGATGTGTACTCATTAAAGCCGGACTGATTCCTTAATCCCTTAATAATATAAAACAATTACTTAATTAACTACAGAATAATTTTTTTATATATAAATTGAGAGAGGCAAATTGGCATAGCTTAAAAGAGTGATTTAACTTTAGAATTTGTTTCATCAAGGCCATAACCAAGACAGTCGCTGTAGTCATATATTCCTGTATCATTTTCATCAAAATATATTGGACTAAGCCGTAATAGGCTTTGGATTAAAACAAAATGTTCCAAAGTAAAAGTTCGGTGCTAAGACCACCTAAAGATAAATTTTAAATGTTCCTATTAATAATCAGAACAGGTTTCGCTTTAGTTTTTATATTTTATTGCTTTAAATCTTCCTAGTGCAAAAACGGTAAATTTCACCTTTTGACCTCCAGGGTCACTAAGACTAAAGGTGAATTTAGCAAGTTTACATTTTTATTGAAAGTGTGATTACTTTCGATCATTTTCAGCTTCTTTTCATAATACAAGAATGACTGCACATTCACTTTCAGTGCAAATGAACTCATTTGACCTTTGACCCAGAATATCTCGAAAACATCCCCAATGGCGGACTGATTACCACTCGGCATCATATTCTACGCAAAATTTTACCCCGCCGCGCTGAGCCTCCGGTCTACTGTTAAAAGGTTAGCTGACAAGTTGATTGACTTTCTGAGTAATAATCTTTGACTAGTCTTAACAAGTCGATGACACACAACAACTGGATTAAAATGAGGAGGAACCCCAATTGTTTTTAGGATATAAAGGAAATCACACAGATTAATGAAGTCAATCAATGCAGATTAAGTAGTTAGTCGTACCCTACCATTTCGCCTATGTTCCGTTTGGACAACAGCTTATAACAACAGATTATAGGGTCTGGTGGTTTTATTATCCCTACTTATCCTGTTAAGTGCATAGGTCGTTATATAACGTCCTGGACAACTGCCACTCACTGTGTGTAGGGCGTAAGGTATTTTCCCCACTTGGAATTCCCCCAAGATCGCAGCATGTGTAGGATGTTATAATTCTACGTCCTGGACTTCTGCCACTCACTGTGTGTAGGGCGTAATATAACGCCTTGGAGGTATTTTCCCCAACCTATTCTTAGAACATAGTACATAGTTCTTCGTCACTTCTTCAAATTAATTACACAATAGGGGGTAGTTAACGTTTTAAAAAAGTCACGCTTAACGGGTTAAATACCCTCTATATAGCTAAAATAGATTCTTCCATAAAACATCCAATTTAGGCTACAGCGTATAACAGATTATATCAAAACAAACAGAAAAGATAGGTTGCCAGGCAGCTAAATTGTCCGGGCAGTCAACAAGAGTTGTAGCATATTTTTACTTTTTCAGTAAATCTGATTAAGAGTAACAACCCATTAAGTAATTATCAGAAAATCATTAGAATTTGTTTGGTTTTTATAAATTTCTGCCCCATGCTAATATTTAGTATACCAAATATCTAATATCATGGATTTAGCTGTTTAAGTTATCTAAATTCATTGAAAATCAATATACTGGTTCGTTTCAAGACCTTAAAGGGACTATCCCTTATTTGAACAGAGTCTCAAAAATAAAAGTCTGAGTATGTATGAAATTTAAACGCCAAAATATAGAGGAATGGTGTATTGACCGTATCTCAAAATTTCAGTTTAAAATATTGAGTCATTTGGACGTGACCGTCAAAACTGCTTAACCGGACACGTAACCCTTTAAAGTTTTCGGGTCAATTTTTTCGTTGGGAGACCTGGTAATCGATTCCCGTTCATTGAGAGGTCTATACAGTGAATGACCCAAATGCTATCCTTGATAATGAAAGGTAAATTTCACCTACACATTATTTTTATACAAAAAATGTCTGGTTTTATCTAGACACCGCATAATACAGCTTGGGACACCGGTCTCCATTTCCAGGTGACGAATGACGGGTTTCAGTTATTTGAAAACTTATCACAAATATTGAGTTAGTTGCTCGGCCCTTAGGTAAAGGATTTTAAAACAAAATTAAACAGTTTTATTCTCCAAAAAATTATCGGGATTTTTAAGCCCTTTAAACTCTGTGTAGTAATCTGAAGTCAATCGGATGATAACATAAGCCTCTAGAGCAACGCAAGATTTTTCAAAGGGATAAAGGGCCATAACTTTGGCAGTAACTATCGAAAATTGTTGAAAATCAATACGATTCTTCGTCTCATGACCTCAAACACTGCGTATAAATTTAAAGTCTGTCAGTAATTATCCGAAATCGCTGAAAATCAATAGGATTCTCTCATGACCTTAAACACTGTGTGTGAATTTAAAGTCAATCAGATATTATCTTTCGCCTCTAGATCTCATCCACAAGATATTTTGAAGTGATCAAGGGCCGTAACTCTGGTAGTAATTATTGGGAATTGCTGTACATCAATAGGCTTCTTCGTCTCATGACCTTAAACACTGTGTATAAATTTAAAGTGAATCGGATATTGACTTTAGCCTCTAGAGCGTCCACAAGATTTTTTTGAAGTGATCAAGGGCCATAACTCTGGCAGTAATTATCGGAAATCGCTAAAAATCCATAGGCTTCTTCGTCTCATGACCTTAACCATTGTGTATAAATTTAAAGTCAATCGGATATTAACTTTAGCCTCTAGAGCATCCACAAGATTTTTTGAAGTGATCAAGGGCCATAACACTGGCAGTAATTATCAGAAATCGCTGAAAATCTATAGGCTTCTTCGTTTCATGACCTTAAACACTGTGTATAAATGTAAAGTCAATCGGATATTAACTTTAGCCTCTAGAGCATCCACAAGATTTTTTGAAGTGATCAAGGGCCATAACACTTGCAGTAATTATCAGAAATCGCTGAAAATCTATAGGCTTCTTCGTTTCATGACCTTAAACACTGTGTATAAATGTAAAGTCAATCGGATATTAACTTTAGCCTCTAGAGCATCCACAAGATTTTTTGAAGTGATCAAGGGCCATAACACTTGCAGTAATTATCAGAAATCGCTGAAATCAATAGGCTTCTTCGTTTCATGACCTTAAACACTGTGAATAAATTTAAAGTCAATCGGATATTAACTTTAGCCTCTAGAGCGTCCACAAGCAATTGTGGACGGCGGACAAATGGCCAGACGGGGGTGACGACAATATACGACCACACTTCTATGTGGGCGTAAAAAAAGAATGAAAAATTAATTTATATAGAAATTGTATAAAATACGTAACAAAACAAGATAAGAAATATTTTAAAAAACAAGCCAACAGTGAGGCTGATGTCCACCGCCGAAATCCTCAAATAAATAGATGACACATATTAATAAATCGCACATCTATTTTTTTCAAAAGTATCAAGCAATCAAACTGATTATCAATTATACACTAAGTTTCATCACTCTCTATCAGATAGAATCAAAGTTATCCTGTCCCAAAGCATCGACCACAAAGCAGCGGTTTAGTTTTTATTTGCATTCAACTAAATTATTATACAAAACTCACAAAATTGCTACTTTGTGTACTATGTAATAAAGAGGTTAAATGGCTATTCACGCTTGATACAAAAACCATTGAATATTTGGAATTCATCATTTAATTTATGGTATTTGTAACATGCAGGTGTTAAAAGAGAGAATACTCTGGCATACACAATATGGTATCAGACAGCAAACACATTAGCAAAATCCCTACTGTGAGTTGTTTGGACCCTTGTTCCCTTCAAGCGTTGGGCCTGATTTGCATGTAACAGAACTCTGCATGTGAGAAGCAGATGAATACCGAACTCTTCGCTACTGTAAAAATGTATAGGAGACAAAGTCACTAAATTTCAGAAAGCAGTGCCCAGTAGTTATTACAAAACACTATAAAACATGTGCATGGGGTCCACGGAGACCCCACGTGCACCGACAAGGGTTAAGCATACTACCTCAATTAGAAGCAGATTTGTTATGTTCTAAAGTCTTGACCAATGAAAATGCTTATTGCTCCTTAGCCTAAGCAGAAAATGCTCATTATCGAACTTAGTCAAGGTATTGATGTAATGAAACTATACACCAAGTTTCATCACTCTCACTTAATTAGAAGATGTGTGTAGACCACAGAAACAGTAGTCCAAATATAATACTTACAAAGCATTGGTAGTCCACATACAATATTAACACTACTATAAAAGGGTTGACCACTTAATTAGTTACTTAATCAATCCCACCTATTATCAACGACAATTGAGATTAGTAGTCTGGACGTCAGGGCCAAGAACCCAATTTTGTTAGAGATAATAATATAATGTTTCTCGGTGGATTATTGTTGGGTAAAGGTCCCCTTGATTTTTCCAGGGTGGGTGTGGTCATGTCACCCTTGGGGAAAATTAAATATTCAAGATGACGGTCAAAATTGGCAGGGAAAATACAAAAGATAGGTTGCCAGGTAACAAAACATATGCCACAGCAGCTAAATAGTCTGAGCAATCGACAAGGGTTGTCGTAGCATATTTATTCTTTTGTAGGTAACATAAGAAATATTTGTAGTTAAAGCTGACATGGTGACCTAATTCTGACCTATATTAACCCCAACAAAACATGTCTGACTAGTAAAATTTTGAGATACATCCCTGGTTAAGTCATCCCTTATTTGCAGTATAGACACTACAGAGAGTATAAATATCGACATCTACATCCATAGAAAACCCTTTTTCATATCAAAAGGGTCTTCGATTTTGTGACATTAAAAATTAAATTTTCCTTACCACACATACAACCTCTAGATCTTTTTTATAAGTTCTCTCCGTAGACAAAAGCTCTTTAGTTATATAATACGAATCATCTCCCGTATGTCTCTGTTCAAAAACATATATTTATATGGGTATAAACATTTTATTTGAAAATTTGAAATGTATAAGAGAGAGAGAGAGAGAGATAGAGAGAGGTCCACTAAACACAACTATATCATACCATAATTTTCTATTTGCAATATGTAATTGTGGTCTCCAACTCCAACAAAGGACAAAGTTATCCAGGTACATATCCATTAGTGGGTTGGGAAAATCAAGACAATTTATTGTAAATGGACTTCCTGAATGTGAATATATCAAAATAATGTGTAAATAATCATTAACCCCAATAGTAGATTAAGAGTAAGCATACTCTGCGTTAACTGTAAAATCATTATCAATTCTGAAGTACCAATATCAATGAGATAGATCTGTAACAACTTTTTAAAAATATTTATCTGTACAGTCCAGTACCTTAGATTTTTTTTTGTTGGTGTCTTCTTCATGATCCTCGAATCGTGATGATAAGTTACTTGTATTAGGTGAAAATGCAAAAGTAGCAGCAGTCAACATAGATATATTATTTTCTTGCAACGGGGATGGCGGAGATGGTGTATAATCCTCCTCAAATATAGGTGGGGGTGGGGGAGGGGGTGGTGAAGGTGATTCCTGATGATGGATACTTTCTAGTTCGTATATCTTCGTACTGGCTTCACTAGTAGTCCTCTTTAAACTGAAATAAAAATGCACTGTATGTTTAACAAGAGCATCGCTAATGCAGCAATATATGTCCACATTCCTGCTCTGAGTCTGATTGAAATGGTACTTTTTAAAATGAAGAGAATGAAATATGAAATGGCTGTAATATGACAAGAGGCAAAAAAGGCTAGGCATTACGTTTGTTTTGCCAAATTTACAGACAAAATATTAACAAAAAAGTGGGGTGACACTGCCCCAGGGGGTCAGGGCATGCACCAAAATAAATAGTTGCTACCCTTACAGTATAAGGAATAAATATGCCAAGTTCCAAGATGATCCATTTAGAATTCCAGCCTGTAGACAAAAAAACACAAAAATTGGGCATGGCTCTGCCCCTGGGGGGTTGGACATGGACCAATATATATATATATAGGTACAACCCTATGCTGGATCATTCCGAATTGGATCCAAATCTGTTAATAATTGCAACCTGTATATCATTTAAAGACAAAATATCAACAAACAGTGGGTGTGGCATCGCCGAAAGGGCAATGGGGGATGGGGTGGAGGAGGGGGTCATGCACCAACATCAATAGTTGCCGTCCTTGGGGTATAAGGAATAATTATACCAAGTTCCAAGATAATCCATTCAGAATTGTGGCCTTCAGGCGCTAACGGCAAAAATTGGGCGTGGCTGTGTCCCTGGGGGGCGGGGCATTCACCAAAATCAATAGTTGACGCACAGTAACACACAGACGCTCAAAAAGAAAATGGGCGTGGCTCTGCCGCTAGGGATTGGGCATTCGTGACAAACAATAGGGATCAGGGCTCGAAATTCTTTTTTTCGATCGAAGGCCAACTTTGGCCTACGATAGGCCCAAGTGCAACCTTGATCCAAGGCCAAAAAATTGAAAATCCAACGCCAATTTTTAAGTCATGAATTATGATATTATTAGCTTATTTAGAAGGTTTTAATATGTCTTATGTGAATCTGTTTATTGTAGATCTTTTTTCTCAGTCAAAATGTTGTTGCAGGCCTGCCTATCACATCACGTTCAATATTTTTATTACTTTTACAAAAATAATGCATCCTTACAGTTCAGGGTGGGGGGGGGGGATAAAATTCTTATCGTAGCCTACCGTTTTTAGTACCTACAAAATCTTTAAAAAATCGGCATGTAGCCGTATTGAGAGTTGAAAGTATTACTATATCATCGGTAGAGCTGGATAAAATATCGATATAAATCGATAGGATATGCCAAAAAGCACTATCGAGTATCGTTCTCTTCGTCTAATTTTAGTGCGACTCGATGTTTTCTGTGACTTAATCCTTTGTATAATAATACAATAGCCTACATTTTCACTTTATATTTACTTCAAAGTCTCAATCTCAATGTAGCATTTTAAAAAAAATGTTAAAATAAATTCGCCCTCATTTAAACAATACTACGGTGGTTGATAAGGGACATGAAAAATAATATAATTTGTTTTTTTTAATATTCACCCAAGTCAATTTTAATATAATTTGTTTTTTATAATTTTCACCCAAGTCAATTTTACTATAATTTGGTTTTTTTATAATTTTCACCCAAGTCAATTTTAATTTCCACCCAAGTCAATTTTAATTTTCACCCAAGTCATTTGTAATATAATTTCAATTCTGTTGAATTTTCACCCAGCGCGTGATGTCATCTCAATTAGCCTCGTTTCCAAAAGACTAATTTTCGTTCGCCATTGGGAAAATAACCGTGCAGGGGTCGACACAATCTTAGTCGGGATCTGACAGTGATACGTATTGAAAAGATAGGTTGCCAGGCAACGAAACATACGCCCACAGCAGCTAAATCGTCCGGGCAGTCAACAAGAGTTGTCGCATATTTTTACTTTTTTCGGTAATGAAAGATTATACACTAAAATCTGATTAAGAGCAACAACTCAGAAAACCATTAGAATTTGTTTGGTTTTTATAAAGTTCTGCCCCATGCCAACGTTTTGTATACAAAACTTTTAATACTGTATCATGGATTTAGCTGTTCCAAGTCATAAAAATTCATTGAAAATCAATATACTTGTTCGTCTCAAGATCATAAACTCTGTGTATCAATCTGAAGTCAATCGGATATTAACTTTGGCCTCTAGTGCGTCCACAAGATTTTTTAAAGTGATCAAGGGCCATAACTTTGGCAGTAATTATCAGAAATCTTTGAAAATCAATAGGATTCTTCGCCTTGTGACCTCAAATACTGTTTATAAATTTAGAGTCAATCAGATATTAACTTTAGCCTTTAGAGCATTCACAAGGTTTTTTGAAGCGATCAAGGGCCATAACTCTGGCAGTAATTATCGAAAATCACTGAAAATGAATAGACATCTTCGTCTCATGACCTTAAACACTGTGTATAAAATTCAAGTCAATCGGATATTAACTTTAGACTCTAGAGCGTCCACAAGATTTTTCAAAGTGATCAAGGGTCATAACTCTGGCAGTAATTATCGTAAATTGCTGAAAATCAATAGGATTCTTCGTCTCATGAACTTAAGCACTGTGTATAAATTTAAAGTCAATAGGATATTAACTTTGGCCTCTAGAGCATCCACAAGATTTTTTGAAGTGATCAAGGTCCATAACTCTGGCAGTAATTATCGGAAATCGCTGAAAATCAATAGGCTTCTTCGTCTCACGACCTTAAACACTGTGTATAAATTTAAAGTCAATCGGATATTAACTTTGGCCTCTAGAGCGTCCAAAAGATTTTTTGAAGTGATCAAGGGCCATAACTCTGGCAGTAATTATCGGAAATCGCTGAAAATCAATAGGCTTCTTCGTCTCATGACCTTAAACACTGTGTATAAATTTAAAGTCAATCGGATATTAACTTTGGCCTCTAAAGCATCCACAAGATTTTTTGAAGTGATCAAGGGCCATAACTCTGGCAGTAATTATCGGAAATCGCTAAAAATCAATAGGCTTCTTCGTCTCATGACCTTAAACACTGTGTATAAATTTAAAGTAAATCGGATATTAACTTTGGCCTCTAGAGCGTCCACAAGATTTTTTGGAGTGATCAATGGCCATATCTCTGGCAGTAATTATCGGAAATCGCTGAAAATCAATAGGTTTCTTCGTCTCATGACCTTAAACACTGTGTATAAATTTAAAGTCAATCGGATATTAACTTTAGCCTCTAGAGCGTCCACAAGCAATTGTGGACGCCGGACCGCCGGACGGACGGACGGACGGAGACGGGGGCGACGACAATATACGACCACATTTAAATGTGGGCGTATAATAAAATGAAATGGGGGTTTAACGTCCTACTCTGACTAGGTTACTGAATACAGTGTGCCAGAAGGGAAATTTTCCTCTGTTAGCGGCACGACGTGAAATTTCAACTGTCGAGAGTTCTTTTACATGCTCGCCAATGTACTAGGAGCCTGGATATTGATATAAGCACCTCTCATAGACAACGCTAACGAACATCCACACATAGAATTTTTTCGCAGTTTGTTGGAAAGAGATAACAAAAAACAACTTGGCCTATGTGCACTAATGAATGATGGGTCACACGCATGAATCTTGACCTTACTACTGGAAACAAACACAGATAGCTTTGCCAGGACACAGAGGGTCTTTTTTCTTGGACTTGGGGCATTTCAACTGAATTTGGTGTTTCCTTTCAGTTTAATTTTTGGAAATTTTCAAACAAAAAGTTTATTACACTTTCCAATATAGGCCTATTTATATAGCAAATCTCCCCAGGGAGGTTCTCGCAAGATACTTGAATCGATATTTTGGTGCGTAACATTCACTCGACACAAATTAGGTCATTTCAGGACTATAACTCATTCATTTCAATAGTCAGTTTGTGTGTAGTGGTCTTTAGTAATGGAAGGAAACTGGAGTACTGGACGAACGAACAACCCTACTCCTTGCCATGTACGAGCAAGAAATCGAAATCATGCCACTTGACTTATATTGCAATGCACATACGTTCACTATTCGCCCACCCCCTTTTCAATTCTGAATATTTAATGAAAGTCAAGATTTCTTCCCTTTGATTTAGAGATCTTGTGATAATTTCAGTCCATAAAGTATAAATCATATTACAGGCCTCATTTCTGGCTCTAATACGCTGACAGGCCTGCTTGTGTTCACCTAAAAAGTCATCATGTTATAATATCAAAAATCTTTATTACACTAGTAATGGCTTTTCTGGTGACATATATAATTTAAACAAGAACTGATAATAAAAGTATGAGAAAAATAACCCAGCGGCTGCCAGGCAGGATATGCCCACATTTTCGAGAGATGGATAGAGAACAAGCTAACAAGAAAGTGATTTTTCCTACAATCAAGGGCCATAATTCAGGAAATTATAATTCGATATCGGATAAGAATTGTGACCTGTAGAGTGTCCACAAATAATTGTGGACGGACGGACAGACGCGACGACAATATACGTCCACATGAAAATGTGGGCGTATAATATTTGATATAAGGTAAATCATAATCTATTACAATCTGATACATGTAATTACAGAATGAGACCAGCGGCTGCCAGGCAGGATACGCCCACATTTTCGAGAGATGGATAGAGAACAAGCTAACAAGAAAGTGATTTTTCCTACAATCAAGGGCCATAATTCAGGAAATTACAATTCGATATGCGCAAATATCGAAAGGAACTGAATGAACGGCAGCCAATTTGTCTGTCAATTTTGGGCCGATTTTCACGAAATTCGAACTCAGTCGTCCTCAGTGTGCTACGGTGATATAATAATACGTTTTTTTAAATCGGATAAAAATTATGACCTCTATAGGATCCACAAGCTAAAAACGCAATTTTTCGTACAATCAGGGGCCATAATTCAGGAAGTTACGGTCCAAATATTGAAAGGAACCAAGATCTTTGGGTTATAAACTTATATTTCAAGTTTCAACAAAATCGGATAAAAATTGTGACCTCTATAGGGTCCACAACCTTGATATAACATATTCTTAGGCTATTCCAGAACGAACGGCGGCCATTTTGTCTGTCAATTTTGGGCCGATTTTCACGAAATACAAACTCAGTCGTCCTTAGGGTGTAACGGTGATATAATAAAACGGTTTTTTAAATCAGATAAAAATTATGACCTCTATAGGGTCCACAAGCTAAAAACGCGATTTTTCGTACAATCAGGGGTCATAATTCAGGAAATTACGGTCCGATATGCGCGAATATATAAGGCAACCGAGATCTTTGGGTTATAAACTTACATTTCAAGTTTCAACAAAATCGGATAAAAATTGTGACCTCTATAGGGTAAACAACCTTGATATATCATTTTCTTATGCTATTTGAGAACGAACGGCGGCCATTTTGTCTGTCAATTTTGGGCCGATTTTCACGAAATTCGAACTCCGTCATCCTTAGGGTGTAACGGTGACATAATAGAACGTTTTTTTAAATCGGATAAAAATTATGACTTCTATAGGGTCCACAAGCTAAAAACGTGATTTTTCGTACAATCAGGGGCCATAATTCAGGAAGTTACAGTCCGATATGCACGAATATCGAAAGGAACTGAGATCTTTGGGTTATAAACTTACATTTCAAGTTTCAACAAAATCGGATAAAAATTGTGACCCCTATAGGGTCCACAACCTTGATATATCATATTCAAATTACGCCATTTGGGAACGAACGGCGGCCATTTTGTCTGTCAATTTTGGGCCAATTTTCACGAGATTCGAACTCAGTCATCCTTAGGGTGTAACGGTGATATAATAGAACGTTTTTTTAAATCGGATAAAAATTATGACTTCTATAGGGTCCACAAGCTAAAAACGTGATTTTTCGTACAATCAGGGGCCATAATTCAGGAAGTTATGGTCCGATATGTGCGAATATCGAAAGGAACTGAGATCTTTGGGTTATAAACTTACATTTCAAGTTTCAACAAAATCGGATCAAAATTGTGACCTCTATAGGGTCCACAAGCTAAAAACGTGATTTTTCGTACAAACAGGGGCAATAATCCATGAAGTTTCGATCCGATACATGCCAATATCGAAAGCAGCCGAGATCTTTTGGGGATACACCTATATTTCAAGATTCGTCGAAATCGGATAAGAATTGTGACCTGTAGAGAGTCCACAAACAATTGTGGATGGACGTACGGACGGACCTACAGACGTCCGTCCGGACGGACAGGGGCGACGGCATAATACATCCACATGAATATGTGGGCATATAAAAATTGTGACCTCTACAGGGTCCACAAGCCAAAAACGTGATTTTTCGTACAAACAGGGGCCATAATCCATGAAGATTCGATCCGATACATGCCAATATCGAAAGCAGCCGAGATCTTTTGGAGATACACCTATATTTCAAGTTTCGTTAAAATCGGATAAGAATTGTGACCTGTAGAGTGTCCACAAACAAATTGTGGACGGACGGAGGGACAGACACACGGACATCCGGACGTCCGGACGGATGGCATAATACGTCCACATGAAAATGTAGGCGTATAAAAATTGTTTACTTGCTATTATTGTGTAGTTGAATACTTATCGTGTATTTTCCCGAAAGGGGTGTATCAATCATTGTCCCATTTATTAGATGAATGGTATAATTATCCCGAGTGGTGTGTTTCAATCAAGGTCGCGTTTATTTATCTATGCGGCTGCAGTGTTTATCTATTAGATGAACTGTTAAATTTCCCGAAGTGCGTTTAGCTGATCTGTTTAATCATGCGCTGTGGTGTTGTTGGACAGGTTGATTTTAATTAAGATTATTTACATATGAA
This sequence comes from Patella vulgata, assembly GCF_932274485.2. Lineage (NCBI taxonomy): Eukaryota > Metazoa > Mollusca > Gastropoda > Patellidae > Patella > Patella vulgata. Next base: position 59,983,630 of record NC_065879.2, on the reverse strand, counting down.
GCAGACAAAATATTAACTAAAGGTAGGTTGCCAGGAAATGAAACATACGCCCACAGCAGCTAAGTTGTCTGAGCAATCAACAAGAGTTGTCAGATATTTTTTCTATTGTCAGTAATGAAACATTTATAATACACTAAAATCTGCTGATTAAGAGTAACAACTCATAAATTAATTATCAGAAAATCATTAGAATTTGTTTGGCATTTAGTTCTGCCCCATGCTAACGTTTAGTACACAAAACATTTAATATCATGGATTTAGCTGTTCAAGTCATAAAAATTCATTGAGAATCAATAAACTTGTTCGTCTCAAGACCTTAAACTCTGTTTATCAATCTAGAGTCAATCGGATGATAACTGATAAGATTTTTCAAAATGATCAAGGGCCATAACTCTGGCAGTAATTATTGGAAATCATTGAAAATCACTGGGCTTTTTCATCTCATGACCTTAAACACCGTGTACAAATTTATAGTCAATCGGATATTTAAAGTCAATCGGATATTACCTTTAGCCTCTCGAGCGTCCACAAGATTTTTATAAGTGATCAAGGGCCATAACTCTGGCAGCAGGGCTCGAAATTCGTTTTTTCGATCGAAGGCCAACTTTGGCCTACGATAGGCCAAAGTGCAACCTTGATCCAAGGCCAAAAATTGAAAATCCAAGGCCAATTTTTATGTCATGAATTATGATATTATCAGCTTATTTAGAAGGTTTTAATATGTCAATCACATGTAAATCTGTTTATTGTAGATCTTGTTTCTCAGTCAAAATGTTGTTACAGGCCTGCCTATCACATCACGTTCAATATTTTTATTACTTTTACAACCAGCGGCTGCCAGGCAGGATATGCCCACATTTTCGAGAGATGGATAGAGAACAAGCTAACAAGAAAGTGATTTTTCCTACTATCAAGGGCCATAATTCAGGAAATTACAATTCAATATGCGCGAATATCGAAAGGAACTGAGATCTTTGTGTTATAAACTTACATTTCAAGTTTCAACAAAATCGGATAAAAATTGTGACCTCTATAGGGTCCACAACCTTGATATACCATATTTTTAAGCTATTTGAGAAGGAACGGCGGCCATTTTGTCTGTCAATTTTGGGCCGATTTTCACGAAATTCGAACTCAACCCTCCTTAGGGTGTAACGGTGATATAATAATACGATTTTTTAAATCGGATAAAAATAATGACCTCTATAGGGTCCACAAGCTAAAAACGCGATTTTTCGTACAATCAGGGGCCATAATTCGGGAAGTTATGGTCCGCTATGCGCGAAGATCGAAAGGAACTGAGATCTTTGGGTTATAAACTTATATTTCAAGTTTCAAAAAAATCGGATAAAAATTGTCTGTCAATTTTGGGCCGATTTTCACGAAATTCGAACTCAACCTTCCTTAGGGTGTAACGGTGATATAATAATACGGTTTTTTAAATCGGATAAAAATTATGACCTCTATTATAGGGTCCACAAGCTAAAAACGTGATTTTTCGTACAATCAGGGGCCATAATTCAGGAAGTTACAGTCCGATATGCGCGAATATCGAAAGGAACCGAGATATTTGGGTTATAAACTTACATTTCAATTTTCAAAAAAATCGGATAAAAATTGTAACCTCTATAGGGTCCACAACCTTGATATACCATATTTTTACGCTATTTGAGAACGAACGGCAACCATTTTGCTGTCAATTTTGGGCCGATTTCCACAAAATTCGAACTCAACCTTCCTTAGGGTGTAACGGTGATATAATTATATGTTTTTTTAAATCGGATAAAAATTATGACCTCTATAGGGTCCACAAGCTAAAAACGCGATTTTTTGTACAATCAGGGGCCATAATTCAGGAAGTTACGGTCCGATATGCGCGAATATCGAAAGGAACTGAGATCTTTGGCTTATAAACTTACATTTCAAGTTTCAAAAAAATCGTATAAAAATTGTGACCTCTATAGGGTCCACAAGCTAAAAAGGTGATTTTTCGTACAATCAGGGGCCATAATCCATGAAGTTTCGATCCGATACATGACAATATCGAAAGCAGCCGAGATCTTTTGGGGATAAACCTATATTTCAAGTTTCGTCAAAATCAGATAAGAATTGTGACTTGTAGAGAGTCCACAAACAATTGTGGACGGACGGCATAATACGTCAACATGAAAATGTGGGCGTATAAAAAAAGCTATTTTTCATACAATCAGGGGCCATAATCCATGAAGTTATGGAGGCAGACCACCATTAATTTCCCCATTGACTTCAATGTTAATTCTGGCATCTTTGCCCACCTCCAACTTTCCCCCAAATTTTCGTTGGGCTGAATGCTTTTTACTACAGACAGAGGAACAAATGGTCATGTCTTTGCACTAAAATTTGTATGAGGTTGACCACCAAAATTTTGAGATACACAAACTTGAAGAAGCATACTAAAAACATGTAACTAGTTCAGGGTTCCCGCGGTCCTTGAAAATCCTTGAATATCCTTAAATTTAAAATTTCATTTTCAAGGTCTTGAATATCCTTGAATTTCGCGGAAATAGGAAAATATCCTTGAATTTCAGTTGAGATCCTTAATTTTGTTTCAAATGTCTTCAATTCCTTTTAAATATGAGATTATAACGATAGTTGGTAATGTTTTGGTTATTTTATTTAGGCTAAAAAATGTCCTTGAAAATCCTTGAATTTGACGTATATTTATCCTTGAAAAAATGTTTGACGAAGCCGCGGGAACCCTGTAGTTGCCGTACATATCGCTGTAGCTAACCTGATAACCCTCTTATCCTTCCGCCTCAAAATCATGAATATTTACCAAAACCTGGCAGAAAATGTTAATTCAAACCCTCTTCGTCCATTCTAGACCAAAAAATCAACAAAAATGGGCATGCAAAAGGGGAGGAAAGAGAGAGAGAGAGAATTGCTATAAATAGACGAACTACAATTCGTGGGTACCCAGATGATGAAATTTAATGGTGGTCTGCCTCCTATATGGTCTGAAATGCCCGAATATCAACATGGAGAGAGAGAGAGAGAGATAAATGGGGTTTAACATCCACTCGAAACAAACTAGGTCATTTCGGGACTAACATATGGTTTTGATTTTATTTACATAATTCGCTTGCGCGTAGGGGTCTTTAGCAGTGGGAGGAAACCGGAGGACCCGGAGAAAACCCACGATGTTGGACAGGCGACCCTACTCCTTGCCACGTACAACCGGGAGAGAGAGAGAAATGGGGTTTAACGGACACTCGACACAAACTAGGTCATTTCGGGACTAACATATGGTTTAATTTTATTTCAATAATACGCTTGGACAGGCGATCCTACTCCTTGTCACGTACAACCGGGGATTCGAAACCACGCCAGTCGACTCAATGACAGACTTTATGATACAGCGCGCGCATGCTAATCATTCAGCCATCCAACCACCAATATCGACATGGACTGAGATATTTGGGATATATATTTTAAGTTTCATCAAAGTTTGCGTCCAACCTCATGGGGTTTCTCCGGGTCCTCCGGTTTCCTCCCACTGCTAAAGACACCTACGCGCAAGCGAATTATTGAAATAAAATTAAATCATATGTTAGTCCCGAAATAACTTAGTTTGTGTCGAGTGGACGTTAAACCCCATTTCTCTGTCGCTCTCTCAAAGTTTGCGTACGAGGGGCGACCATTTTGTCTGGCAGTTTCGATCAGATTTTCAGAAAATTCGAACACAATCATCATTAGGGCGTAACGGTGATATATTCAAACGTTTTTTTAAATCAGATACAATTTTTATCCGATTTTGTTTAAAATTGAAATGTAAGTTTATAACCCAAAGATCTCAGTTCCTTTCGATATTTGCGCATATCGAATTGTAATTTCCTGAATTATGACCCTTGATTGTAGGAAAAATATGGTATATCAAGGTTGTGGACCCTATAGAGGTCACAATTTTTATCCAATTTTGTTGAAACTTGAAATGTAAGTTTATAACCCATAGACCTCGGTTCCTTTCGATATTCGCGCATATCGGACCATAACTTCCTGAATTATGACCCCTGATTGTACGGAAAAATCACGTTTTTAGCTTGTGGACCCTATTGAGGTCATAATTTTTAGCCGATTTGAAAAAACGTATTATTATATCACCGTTACACCCTAAGGAAGGTTGAGTTCGAATTTCGTGAAAATCGGCCAAAAATTGACAGACAAAATGGCCACCTTTCGTTCTCAAATAGCGTAAAAATATGGTATATCAAGGTTGTGGACCCTATAGAAGTCACAATTTTTATCCGATTTTGTTGAAACTTGAAATGTAAGTTTATAACCCAAAGATCTCGGTTCCTTTCGATATTCGCGCATATCAGACTGTAACTTCCTGAATTATGGCCCCTGATTGTACGAAAAATCGTGTTTTTAGCTTGTGGACCCAATAGAGGTCATAATTTTTATCCGATTTAAAAAAACGTATTATTATATTACTCTTACACCCTAAGGACGGCTAGAGGGACCACAAGCTAAAAACGAGATTTTTCGTACAATCAAGGGTCGTAATTCAGAAAGTTAATGTCCACACGCTTAAAAAAAAGTGACTTTTCGTACAATCAGGGACTATAATTCATGAAGTTTCAATCCGATATATGCCAATATCGAAAGGAACCTAGATCTTTTGGAGATAAACCTATATTTCAAGTCTCGTCAAAATCGGATAAGAATTGTGACCTGTTTAGTGTCCACAAACAAATTATCGATGGACGTGCGGACGGACAGGGGTGACGACAATATACGTCCATATGAAAATGTGGACGTATAAAAATATCTATTTGATATAAGGTAAAACGTAATACATTGCAATCTGCTAATTACAGTATGAGAACCATATAAAAATATACTACATCACATTGAAAACAAGGCTAATTGAGATGACGTCACCTGCTGGGTGGAAATTCAACAGAATTGAAATTATATTACAAATGACTTGGGTGAAAATTAAAATTGACTTGGGTGGAAATTATAAAAAACAAATTATATTAAAATTGACTTGGGTGGTAATTAAAATTGACTTGGGTGGAAATTAAAATTGACTTGGGTGGAAATTAAAATTGACTTGGGTGAAAATTATAAAAATCAAATTATATTAAAATTGACTTGGGTGGAAATTTTAAAAAACAAATTATATTAAAATTGACTTGAGCGAAAATTATAAAAAAACAAATTATATTAAAATTGACTTGGGTGGAAATTAAAATTGACTTGGGTGAAAATTATAAAAAAAAAATTATATTAAAATTGACTTGGGTGAAAATTATAAAAAACAAATTATATTAAAATTGACTTGGGTGAAAATTAAAATTGACTTGGGTGAAAATTCTAAAAAACAAATTATATTATTTTTCATGTCCCTTATCAGCCACCGTACAATACTTTATTTTGAAACAATAATCGCCATTTCATGGAATTCGCTAAATTGGAGATACCCGGACGTGCAAATAATTCCCCTTTCAGAATTCGTCTTTCATTATAAATGACAAAGCCCTGATGGGTGACAAAAACGTTTGTATTTCTTCTTTCGGAATCAAGGCTACATTATTTTAATAATAATAAACAATTTACGAATTCGTGATAACAAGCTTTTTAGGCTATTAAATTTTCTTTAGTTTTTGGTATTTGTTGCGCTCTTGTATGCAATGTTTTGAATCGACTCGTGCTCATTTTATTTTGGTTTCTGCACTTACATAGGCATATCAACGGTATTGGCATATCAACGGTATTTCGTCATTCAGAACCAAGGCTACGTTACTTAAAGATAGGTTGCCAGGCAACGAAACATACGCCCACAGCAGCTATATCGTCCGGGCAGTCAACAAGAGTTGTCACATATTTTTACTTTTTTTGGTAATGAAACATTTATAATACATTAAAATCTGATTAAGAGTAACAACTCATTAAGTAATTATCAGAAAACCATTAGAATTTGTTTGGTTGTTATAAAGTTCTGTCCCATGCTAATGCTTAGTATACAAAACTTTTAATATGATGGATTTAGTTGTTCAAGTCATAAAGATTCTTTGAAAATCAATATACTTGTTCGTCTGAAGACCTTAAACACTGTGTATAAATTTAAAGTCAATCGGATATTAACTTTAGCCTCTAGAGCATCCACATGATTTTTCAAAGTGATCAAGGGCCATAACTCTGGCAAAAATTATCGGAAATCGCTGAAAATCACTAGGCTTCTTTGTCAAATGGTCTTCAACACTGTATAAAAATTTAAAGTCAATCAGATATGAACTTTAGGCTCTAGAGCGTCCACAAGAATTTTTAAACACTGTGTATCAATTTAAAGTCAATCGGATATTAACTTTGACCTCTAGAGTGTTCACAAGATTTTCAAAGTGATCAAGGGCCATAACTCTGGCAGTAATTACTGAAAATCAATAGGCTCCTTTGTCTCATGACCTTATGCACTGTGTACAACTTTAAAGTCAATCGGATATTAACTTTGACCTCTAGAATGTCCACAAGATTTTTTGAAGAGATCAAGGGCCATAACTCTGGCAGTAATTATCGAAAATTGTTGAAAATCAATAGGCTTCTTTGTCTCATGACCTTAAACATTGTGTATAAATTTAAAGTTAATTGGATATTAACTTTGACCTCTAGAGCGTCCACAAGATTTTTTGAAGTGATCAAGGGCCATTACTCCGACAGTAATTATCGAAAATCGCTGAAAATCAATAGGCTTCTTCGTCTCATGACCCTAAACACTGTTTATCAATTTAAAGTCAATCGGATATTAACTTTAGCCTATAGACCGCAGACGGACGGGGGCGACAACAATATACGACCACATTTCAATGTGGGCGTATAAAAATAAAGAACAATTTATACGTAATATGACACAGTTTATTATTAATTAGCGAACACAAAACATATATCAGAGTATCGCAACATTGTATGGTTTTGACTTTAAAACACGTAACCCAGTCTTCATTACAACTGTGAAAATAAGATTGTTTTGATACTATCAATCGACATTTCAATGCCGATTACCGATAGTAAAAATAACTCTCGATACCCAGCACTAATCGGCGACCATACATGGCCGTGGATAGTTAAAAATCGGCCACGAATCTGCGGCCAAATTCTAAAATTCGGAGGCCATGGCCGTCGAGGCCGACTGCAGTGTCTAGCCCTGATAGGGATGTTCCTTAGGATTAAAGGAATAAGTATGCAAAGTTTCAAGGTGATAGATGACAAACAAATAAATACAAGAAATGGGTGTGACTCTGCCACTGGGGGTCGAGCATCCACCAAAAACAATAGGGATCATCCTTAGAGTATGAGGAATTCATATGAAAATATTTCAAGACGATCGATTAAGAATTGTGGCCTGTAGGCGACACACAGACTCACAAAGAGAAAATTAGTGAGGCTCTGCCTCTGGGGGTTGAGCATGCAGCCCAAACGATAGGGATGTTCCTTAGGGTACAAAGAATAAGTATGCAAAGTTTCAAGATGATATGTTAAGAAATGTGGCCTGAAGGCGACAGTCAGACATACACACATGAATGTAGACGTATAGGTTGAACCCCTAAAACAAAATGTTATGAATGTTGCATGCAGTGCCATGGTTAGCCATTGTTCGGACCGTCAAAAATTTATCTGAAAATGAACTATCTGTAAAACCAGCGGCTGCCAGGCAGGATACGTCCACATTTTGCAAGAGATGAATAGAGAACAAGCTAAAAACAAAAACGATTTTTTGTACAATCAGGGGCCATAATCCTGAAAGTTATGGTCTGAAATGCGCAATTATCAAAAGGGATACACATACACAATTTGCGTACAAAGAGCAGCCATTTTGTCGGGCACTTTCATTTCGATTATCCCGAAATTCCAATTCAACCTTCATTATGGTGTAATGGTAATATATCTAAACGGTTTTTGAAATCAGAAAAAAATTGTGACCTGGCCATTTTGTCCCGACACCATCATTAGGGTATAACGGTGATATATTAAAATGTTTTTTTAAATCGGATAAAAATTAAGACCTCTAGAAGGACCACAAGCTAAAAGCGCGATTTTACGTACAATCAGGGGCCATAATTCAGGAAGTTACGATCCAATATGCATGAATATCAAAAGGAACCAATATCTTTGTGATACAAACATGAATTCCAAGTTTCATCAAAATTGGATGAAAATTGTGACCTCTAGGAGGTCCACAACCTTGATATACCATATTTTACACTATTTGCGTAAAATGGGCGGCCATTTTGTCCAGCAGTTTTGGTCCGATTTTCACGAAATTCGAACTCAACTATCATTATGGTGTAACGGTGATATATTAAAACATTTTATTTTTTTAAAAAAACAAATTCCATTAGGTGAACAATTATTGAATTATGCAATCACATGCAGCATTTGGAGACAAAGAGAAGTAATTACTATCCACTCAAGATATAACAAGTAATTTAGGGACTAAAAAAAAAAGCGATTTTTCGTACAAGCAGGGGACATAATTTATTCAAGAAGTTATGGGCCGATATGGGCAAAAATTAAAAGGAATTGAAATCTCTGGGATATTAACATATATTTTAAGTTTCAACAAAATCAGATAAAAATTCTGCTATTACATACTTTTACACTATTTGTGTACATGGAGCAGCCATTTTATCAGGTAGTTTTGTTTGTGTGTTGTAACACTGATACATTTAAACATTTTTTAAAATTGGATAAAAATTGTGACCTCTAGAGGGTCCACAAGCTAAAAACTGGATTTTTTGTACAATCAGGCACCATAATCCAGGAAGTTATTTGTATTTTCATACACTGAATCCATGTTGTTTGAAAACTTTCGGTAAGGTAAAACGGTTACATGTTAAAATTATAACACAGTTTTGCTCAATGAAAACACCAAAATCGGATAAAAACTGTGACTACTAAAGGGTCTACAACCTTGGTGTTAGGCCTACATACTTTTACACTATTTGCATACAAGGAGCAGACAGTTTCAGTCCCATTTTCACGAAATTCGTACTCAACCGTCATTAGGGTGCAACGGTATTTAAGCAACCATTTTGTCGGAAAGTTTTGGGATTTCAAAATTTTTCTTGTCGGGACATTTTTTCCCGAAAATAAAGGAGCATAAGTATTATCGTTATTTAAGCAGGCATTTTCAGACCACAATTAAAAATCATGTGTCAACACAAAATATTCAAATTCATACATAATAAAAAATAGGTGCACCTCGTTATTTTTCATATTTAATTCCCGTACGGTATTCAAATTTATGTCAGTAATATTCCTACAACATTACGTGTTCTCGTAATACTATAGAATGAAAGCGTCATGACCTGTACCGGTTTCAAATTCCTCCAAAATTACCATATTTTTCGGGACAAAAGTCGATACATTTTTCAGCGAAGTCTGGTATTCGTCTTATACTCCGTTTCGACATACATACGGAAGTTAAAAAAATGGCATCCCGAAATTTATTTAGCAATAACCGTTGCTCTACCACAATGACTGACATCTGCTAAATAATAGCATTCGACTCTAGCACGCACTATCGTCTAAAACAATTAACTACTTACATTATCCCAATCAAAATATTCGTCAACATTTCTTAGCATGTTTATCTATTTATTTAAAAACATAAACCCCATTCAAAATATGATCATAAATCAGAGAATATGCCATCAAAATAGAATCTTTTCTCCAGAATTAGACGTGTGAGATTCGGCATGTTTACATCTCTTAATTTCATGTGTCTAAAGGGATTTCAACTTTCATTTCAGTTATTGTACTATAACCACCACATGCGATCAGAAATAGTCTAGTATTTATCGGATATATGCGTGTGTGTGTGAAATCGCTTTATTTAACTTCGGCTTCCACCAAAGAAATATCACTGACAAGTTATCGATATATTGATTTAGGGTGTTATATACTATTAGGATATGTGACATATATGACTAATTCCTACGTGTTGTCGGCCTACATCGAGGAGATTGAAACATCCGACAATGGAGAAATCAGTACACTATATTAATTTTGAATATTATTCACCATGTCTTGATGTCCGATTGGGCATATTCCTGGTCGGACAATTTAGGATGTTTGGAAAACAGCGACGGAAATGTCCGGAATATATGGGCGAAATCCCATCACTATACTATTACATAGTTTTACACTATTTGCGTGCAAGGAGCAGTCATTTTGTCAGGCAGTTTTGGTCCGATTTTTACGAAATTCGAACTCGATCATTATCAGGTTGTAATGGTGATATATCTAAACAATTTTTAAAATCAGATAAATATTGTGACCTCTAGAGAGATCACAAGCTAAAATCGTGATATTTCGTAGAGGGTCCACAACCTTGATATTGCATACTTTTAACACTATTTGCGTACATATTCTCACGAAATTCAAACTCAACCAACATTATGGTGTAACGGTGAAGTATTTAAACGGTTTTTTAAATCAGATAAAAATTGTGACCTTTAGAGGGACCACAAGCCAAAAACGCGATTTTTCGTACAATCAAGGGTTTTATTCAGGAAGTTACCATCCGATATGAGCGAATATCGAAAGGACCCAGGAACTTTGGGTTATAAACATGCATTTTAAGTTTCATCAAAATCAAATGAAAATTGTGACCTCTAGAGTGTCCACAAGCACAAAACATGATTTTTCGTACAATCAGGGGCCATAATCCGTGAAGTTACGGTCCGATACATGCAAATATCGACAGGAACCAAGAACATTTAGATATAAACCTAAATTGCAAGTTTCGTCAAAATTGGATAAAAATTGTGACCTGTGGAATGTCCACAAACAAACTGTGTACAGACGGACGGACAGGGGCGATAACAATATACGTCCACATGAAAATTTTGGCGCATAAAACTGGAGTACAAACATCAGATCAAACTCAAGACCACACCTGTAGCCAGCGGGAAATGTTAATCATTGAACTCAGTGACACCATTCATGAATATCTAAATCAAGTTTAAACATGCTATCTCAATTAAAAGCAGATATGTCATGTTCCAAAGACTTGACCAATCAAATTGCTTATCGCTCCTTAGCCTAAGCAGAAAATTCTCATCATCGAACTTAGTGAAGGTAATGATATAATGAATCTATACTTGGAGTTTCATTGCTCCTGTTTGCTCACTACACTTATTATTTTAGCGTTTTCCGAGATTCTATCCGGATTATAGCCCTTATTGTTAAAATTGTTTGACGTTCTAACTCATGACATCAACTGGCAGACTATCGCCATTGAGGAGACGACCACTGTCAAGATTGGTCGCATTATTTCTGTTACATTTTTTTGTATTCCTGATTGTTTTCAAATTTGAGTGAAGTCTGTGTCACTACAGGCCCGGGACTGTACAGCGCAGTGGACGCTTACGGCTGGCCCCCGGATCCATTCACTTGATTTGATATTTGTCCGCAGGTTTATCTTGTAGATTTTTGTTTTAAGTGTAGTGCGGTCCTCCTGCACTTACTATATTAATTATCACGCCCAAAAACAATCAAATTGCTTATCTCTGCTTACCGAAAGCAGGCAATGTTCATCATTGAGCTTCATTAATGCATTCACCTAATGAATGCCTACACCAAGTTTGAATATTCTACCTCAATTAGAAAGAGAGTTATTGTGTTCCAAAGTCTCGACCAATCAAAAAGCTCTGCTTACCCTCCGCAGAAAATGTTTATTGCTGAACTTAGTGAAGGTATTGATGTGATGAAACTATACACCAAGTTTCATCACTCTCACTTAATTATAACTAAAGTTATTGTGTCCCAAAGCATCAACCAATCAAATTGGTTATATCTGCTTATCCATAGCAGAAAATTCTCATCTTCAAACTCCATCAAGGCATTTGCCTAATAAACACCTACACCAAGTGTGAACATTGTGGCTCAATTGGAAGTAGAGTTATTGTGTTCCAAAGTCTCGACCAATCAAAGTGCTTATAACTCTGCTTACCCTGAGCAGAAAATGCTCATTATCGAACTTAGTCAAAGTATTCATGTAATGAAACTATACACCATGTTTGATCACTCTCACTTAATTAGAACTAAAGTTATCGTTTCCCAAAGCATCAACCAATCAAATTGCTTGTCTCTGCTTCAGGGCTCACACTGGCTTGCAATTTTTTTCCGCCAAAATGGATTAATATTTTTATGGAAAACAATGATGATATTTTTTTTTCCGCCAACTTGAATATTTATCTGCCAAAAAATATAATAAAAAAACACATATTGTAATAGCATAAAACAATTTTATTTCTTGTACATTCTTAAACAACTATATTTACAATTTACAAAATCCTTCTTTGCTTTACAGTAGCCCAATTGGAAAATGATTTATGGAGAATCGGTTTATTCTTAGTTAAGGTGATGGACATCAAATTTGATAATGTGTTTGGTTTCAAACAGTTTCTGCTCGCTGTTTTAATTAAATTTTGCTTACTAAAACCTCGTTCACAATCAACGGTTGCAACCGGTATACACAATAATCTGTTAGCAATTTTATTTACATTAACAAAATTTGATTTTTCTTTTAGGGCAAGTTTCAACACATCATCAATGCTATCGATTGGACAATCGACATATTTTAAATAACCCCTGCAAGAAACAATCTCTGATACACAGTCATTAACATCAAGATCAATTGTTTGAAAAAAATTACCTAATGACCTAATATAATCCATATCTACATCACAATTTACATCAAATAATCTACACAGTTTATTTAAAACAACACTATCCCCCTTTTCCTCAAATCTACATTCTAAATTATTAACAACATTGCTTACAAATTTCATCCCTATCACCCTAGCATCTTCCCTTTGTTTTTTCCCATCCCTAATTTTTTGATCATTGTACAAAAAATGTGCCTCTCCTAATGTGTCAACATTAACCGTTGTTAATAAATTTAAAACATTGATAGTGTAATCCCCTGATTCTATGCCTTGTAACTGAGAAATGGTTGAAGCCAATAGTGGATTTACATTTGAAAAAACAATATCACTTCTCTGGTAGCATTTGGACAATCTACAGAGCATTGGCAATACATCTGACAAAAAATGAGTAATGTACAAAAATTTGAAACAAGTTATTGATTTCAGCAAACCAACAGTTTTTGGAGAATTATCTTCTAATAACACAGTTATTAAGCTGGAATAGTTTCTGAGTAATGCATTTACGGATCCCTCAAATGATAACCACCTAGTATTTGATATTTGCTTTAACCTGGTACCCGAATCAGCATTAACAGAGGCAAGAATTTCCTGGATTTTTTCAAGACTGGATAGGTTTTTGGGTGAATTTGAAAAAGATTTATAAATACAATTTACTAGTTCCTGATATTTTATGAGGTATGGTATTGAATCTGCAGCACCGGATGAACATAATGCAAGTCTATGCGCAATACAATGGGTACTTGGACACTTTGGTTATGAGTATACGACGTGTGCTTATCAACTATCAAGTCTTTGAACTGTTCAGCACCCTGAAAAACATAAACAGAGTGTATTCAAATCTGACAGTAGCGAGTTGGGTAAATCATGCTCTGCCATGAACAGGACATTTCTCATGGCTGATTGATAATATAGCTTCTTTTGATTTTGACACTGATTTCTCTCTGGCCTTTGCCATATCATTGCCATTTTCAATTATCATTACCGCTGCTGTGTGACTAGATGGACCTGCAAAAATAAACATTAAATTTAATACTTGGTCATCATTGATATGATTGAGTCGTAGATATTCTGTAACAGGATTGATATTGAGTCAAGGATATTCTCATATAAAATCATTCACATAAATTCATCAACATATAAAATCAGCTTACCTTTTGCAGATAGATGAGTGTCTATACTTTCTTTCTGCAGAACATTATACCCAGATGCAAAACTATTGCTGACTTTCGAATTTTCACATATTGAACAAAACATTTTCTGCGAGTATGTCAAATCTCAGCCAGGGATTGCCAAATTTCCAGTTTTCTTTGAATTTTCGTTTCGCGTGTACATTAATCGTAGTGTCAGTTTTAGTTCGTCTAGATGAGCCAACGTCAGACTCTTCATTATTTTTAGAACACTTCGGCGGCGGTAACGAAAAAAAAGCAGACAGTTTTCTCACTCCAGAATTGTCGCTATTCAACTCGCTCTTTCGTTTTCGACCCATTGTGATAATATAATTTGAAATAATAATGTCCTATTAGCCATGCTGTTATATTTATACATGCCGTATGAAGCCACATACATTAAACAAAATTCAACTATCAAAACATGTAACTCTCTTTGAAAAGAGTTGTCGGGTAACGATCAGCCATTTTGATTGCTTCCCTTTGTTTTAATCACGCAACATCAAATAGTCACCGCTAATCTATTTGTTAGGGTTAATTAATATGATGAATAAAGACAAGATAAAGGCTTTATTATCGGCAATTAACAAATCCCAGACAATTGTTTAGTATTACTCACGACACGTTCGGGATTATCAGCAAGTTGATTGATTTATAGTATGCCGCTATGGTTAATCAAGGATAAATACGATTAGAATTTTAAGGATTTTTTTTCGCCAATTCTAAAAAAGAATCGCCAGTACCCCAAAATTTTATCGCCAAAAACAAAATTTAATCGCCACTTTCATAATTTTATCGCAAATTGCGAATTTGGCGACCGACAGTGTGAGCTCTGCTCTGCTTACCCTAAGCAGAAAATGCTCATCTTCGAACTCCATCAAGGCATTGACCTAATAAACACCTACACAATGTTTGAACATTCTAGCTAAATTAGAAGGAGTTATTGTGCCCCAAAAAGTTTGACAGACAGACAGGCTTTTGGTTATGTTCTGATATCTATCTGACCCTGTCTAGTCACTATGTTAATTGTTCTTAGTTCGCTAAAAAATGATTTTCTGGGCTGGAAAATGTGTTTCCGGCTGTCCAATTTTCATCCGGGGTGAGAGAACCTTACTGCCCCTCCACAGCCAGCAAGCGGACTACAAGCCTGCTTACATATTAGACAAATCTAACTTATATCCGTTAGTAATTGCATTATGTTCTTCTATTACAAAATTTTACCTGTTTCTGTTAGTAACTGCATTATGTTCTTCTTCTATTACAAACTCCGGAATGTTTTCCACCTCTGAACTCCGTGAAATTCTGTTTTCTTCTTCAATACTCTCTGGAAAATTTTTAAGCCCTAAAACTGGGGCAGAAAATTTACGATTCTGATAATTAAAGCTAGAATATGGTGAGGGTGGGGGATGCGGTGCTGTTGGGGACGAAACTGAAAAAAAAAAAAAAAAAAAAAATCAAACAAAAATATAAAACATTACAAAATTTAAAAAAAAACACAGGTTTTAGAAAGCAGAAGAAATCTTTATAAACTAGTTAATATTGATTCTTGTCAAAATACTTTGATAAATGTTTTTCTTATGTAGTTTTTGAAATCTATACCAAAAAAAATCAAAAAGAAACACAAAAAAATCACATAGTAATAGTATACACATTAACAAACAATTTATGTAACAAAGACAAGCAGTGATGGCTGATAATGATGAAGATGATAATGATCTGTAAAATAAGAAATAATTGCATGTACCAACAGAACATAATGTTTCCCAAGTAGTTTGTTTTGAAAAGAAAATGAAGGCTCATTATCAGTTTATACTGGATGTTTTACCAGAGTAGCTATATCAGAAATAAAATTAACACCTGTCAATATGATGGGAGACTTGGCATGTCATGACATCATCGTAACTGACAACATTCATATGACAGCAAGATTCACCTAAAAATTACTCTTGAGACCATAAACAGGCTTAAATTAATGTTGTTTTGGCATACTTTGTGGATGTCCACACATTTCACCATTACTTTTGTTCCCATTATTATCCTACTTTGCTTATATCCCACAGAAACTACTTGTTGTATCATTCTGATCTCTTCAATTTTATAGTATTGATAATTTGATATATAGCTTAAATCTATATCCCACAGGAACTACTTGTATCATTCTGATCTCTTCAATTTTATAGTATTGATATGTAGCTTAAATCTATTTTGAAAGATCTGTGACTATTTAAAATGTCAGAAATGACAGAATTTGTGTCATCGTTTTTAAAATGTATGAATTTTAAAACTACGGTAATATGTTTTTTTTTATATATATAAAAAGTGTTATATTTTTGAATAGCCAGAAATGGGACTCATTGTTTGGTTAATTGAAGTTTTTGATATTAGATGCCAAATTTAAACATAACACAAACTATTATTTTCAAATATTTTCCCACAACAGCAGTAACGGTCGTTAGTTAATTATGTGCATCAGGAATTTATGATGTTTGAGATCGCTTTTTGGGTTTCGCATTTTACAACAAATGATTTGACATTTTCTCTTGCCTTGGGTGACGGCAATATACATCCACATTTCCATGTGGGTGTATAAAAAGTGATTTTTTCATCAAATCAGGGGCCATAATCCAGGAAGTTACGGTCCGATATGCGCAAATACCAAAAGGAACCAAGATCTTTGGGATATAAACATATTTTAAGTTTCATCAAAATTGTGACCTCTAGAGATTTCACAACTTCGATTTGATATTACATACTTTAACCTTATTTGCGTACAAGGAGTGGTCATTTTGTCCAATAGTTTCGGCCGATTTTCACAAAATTCAAACAACTGTCATTAGGGTGTAACACTAGTAACAGTGAAATATTTGAACATTTTTTTAAATCAGATAAAAATCATGACCTCTAGAGGGACCACTGGCTACAAATGCATTTTTACGAAAAATCAGGGGACATAAT
Organism: Patella vulgata; assembly: GCF_932274485.2. Classification (NCBI taxonomy): domain Eukaryota; kingdom Metazoa; phylum Mollusca; class Gastropoda; family Patellidae; genus Patella; species Patella vulgata. The sequence continues at coordinate 59,966,793 of NC_065879.2, read as the reverse complement.
CCATGAAGTTGTGGTCCGATGTGCGCGTATATCGAAAGGAACCGAGAATTTTGGGGCCACATTCCATAAAGTTTCAATCCAATACATGCCAATATCGAAAGGAACCAAGATCTTTTGGAGATAAACCTATATTTCAAGTTTTGTCAAAATCTGATAAGAATTATTGTGACTTGTAGAGTGTCCAAAAACAAATTGTGGATGGACAGATGGACACCTGATTAGAGAGAGAGAAAAATGGGGTTTAACATCCACTGGACACAAACTAGGTCATTTCGGGACAATCATATGGTTCAATTTTATTTCAATAATTCGCTTGCGCGTAGGGGTATTTAGCAGATTAGAACTGTATTACAAAATATAGTATGGCTCCGTGATGGGATTTCAAAATTTTAGTTGTCGGACATTTTATTCCCGAAAATAAAGGGACATAACTCTTATCGTTATTTAAGCAGGGGTTTTCAAACCACAGTTTAATTCCTGTATGGTATTCAAATTTATGTCAATATTATTCCTACAAAATTACATGACATCGTAATACAATAGAATGAAAGTGTGCTGACTATTGTCCCTCCGTACTGGTTTCAAATTCCCCCCAGATTACCATATTTTTCGGGTCATAAGTCGATACATTTTTCAGCAAAGTCCGGCATTCATCTCATACTCCGTTTCGATTTATATACGGAAGGTAAAAAAAATGACATCCCGGAATTTATTTAACTGAAAACCGTAGTAAACGTCGCTCTAATACAACGTCGCTCTAATACAGTGACACCAATTGCTAAATAATCCCATTCGACTCTAAGCATGCGCTATCGTCTAAAACAATTACCGTAATTACTTACGTTATTCCAATTGAAATCTTTGTCAACATTTCTTAGTGTGTTTATTTATTTATTTAAAAACATAAACCCCATTCAAAATATGATCATAAATCCGATAATATGCCATCAAAATAGAATCTTTCCTCCAGACATCAGACGTATTAGATTCGGCACGTTTACACCTCTTAATTCCACGTGTCTCGCGAGATTTCTACTTTCATTTTGCGTGTGTGTGAAATAGCTTTATTTAACTTCGGCTTCCACTGAAGAAATATCACAGACAAGTTATCGGACACAATGTATATGTTGTTGTTTATTAAAGATTTAATGTCCAACACAATGTATATTGATTTGGGGTGTTATATACTATTAGGATATGTGACATATATGACTAATGTCTACGGACGACATCAAGGAGATTAAAATGTGAGACAATGGAGAAATCACGGGTTAATCACGTAGATTAAGTTTATTGGATTGATATATAGTCCGACAAAGGAGAAGTAATGACTTCTGTTCAGGATTGAATTGATGAATTGTCCGACAAAGAATTAAGTCAGCCAATCAAGACAGATTAAGTAGTTAATCAAGGTAGGTGTTTAGACGGCATAAAACAATAATTACGTTCAATTCTGTTTTATAATAACTTTGAAAAGTAAATAGAGAGGATTACAGATACTATGTTTTACAGATTTTAATACTTTATTATTAACTGGCCCTGGTCCGCTGGTTTTCGATTCGTTTATTGAATTTAATACATTTTTGACATCTGTTAAAGTAAAAGAATAAGTGGGGCATATTGTTGTACAGCGTGTTGGGAATTCGGGTAACACTTTCATATCTTGTATTGTCGAAATAGATGTGAAATATTGGTTCAAAATATTGGCTTTTGATTTAGATTCGTTTACATAAGAACCATGAGAATTATTCAAGGGGGGAATTAATGTTTTTTGTGAAGTGGGGATGAAATTTTTCATCGCTTTCCATTACTCTTTGGGAAAGATTGGACATATTTTTTATTCTATTATTAACGGATTCATTATACTGATTTTTGGCATATTGTTTCATATTATTCACTTTATTCCTTGCTTTTTTAAAAAGAGCAATATGCGATTCACTTTTGGTTTTTAAGGCTTTCTTTCTTAATATATCACGTTGTCGAATTTGACGTCTTATTTGGTTGTTAAACCAAGGTTTATCATTAGGATGAACAGTAATTGTTTTAGTAGGAATATATAGAGATATTAATTGTTCAATTTTCTCATCAAATTTATCAATAATATTATCAATTTGGTACGAGTCGTTAATAATTTCATGCCAATTAAAACTGTTTATTTCATTATTTAGGGCGGTAAAATTTGCTCTTTTGTAAAGAAAAAGTTCCCTTTTAAAAGATCTTTTAAAAGGTATACCATGATTTAAATAGATAAATGTTGCTCTATGATCAGATACAAAACTAGGAACATCTAAAGTATCGGCAATAGCGTAAGTCATAAACGATGGGATAATAATAGGATCTATTAATGTAGATTTTGTTTTAGATAATCTAGTGGGCTTAGTTATTACGTTTTTTAAATCATATAAATTAATTAATGATTGTAACTTGTTATCTAATCCCCCCTTGAATAATTCTCATGGTTCTTATTTTGAACCAATATTTCACATCTATTTCGACAATACAAGATATGAAAGTGTTACACGAATTCCCAACACGCTGTACAACAATATGCCCCACTTAATCTTTTACTTTAACGGATGTCAAAAATGTATTAAATTCAATAAACGAATCGAAAGCCAGCGGACCCGGGCCAGTTAATAATAAAGTATTAAAATCTGTAAAACATAGTATCTGTAATCCTCTCTATTTACTTTTCAAATTTATTATAAAACAGAATATATTTCCGAGTAAATGGAAACAAGCCAATGTTATTCCTTTGTATAAAAAAGGTGATAGGTTGGATCCAAAAAATTATAGACCCATTTCCCTGTTAAATAGTAAATCAAAAGTTTTTGAACGATTAATTTATCAGAATCTTTTTAGTTATTTCTCAAAAAATGAACTTTTTAACAAGTACCAATCGGGTTTTCTACCAGGCATATCTACGGTACACCAGCTTATTGAAATATATCAATATATTTGCAATTCATTAGATAAAAAAGAATACACAGGCTTAGTATTCTGCGACATTTCCAAAGCGTTCGATAAAGTTTCTCAAAGGATTAGTGCATAAATTGAATAGTTATGGAATCCGAGATGACAGACCTGTAGTAATTTCTAGTTATTAAATAACAGAAATCAAGTTCTTATGTTAGAAAATTGTTTATCTGATACTATGTCTACAAATTCTGGCGTTCCGCAAGGTTCAATTCTTGGTCCTCTGCTTTTTTTTTATTTATATAAATGATGTATCTGATCAACTTAAAGGTCACCGGAAAAGGTTCATAATTTTTTTAAATAATGCAAGTAATTATGTCAACATATCCTTTCCATAAGTATAACAAGAACCCGAATGTCAATATTACCTGCAACAGGTAAATTTCAACATTAGAAATTTCCGCCATTCTCCGTGGGTAGTCGTAACTTTCCGTAAATGTGACGTCATTTTAGTCCTTCTGCTCATATTCTAGTCTATATTTCTATGTGCAGAAGGACTAAAATGACGTCACGGATTGCTTATTGACGGAAAGTTCCGACTACCGACGGAGAACGGCGGAAATTACTAATGTTGAAATTTACCTGTTGCAGGTAATATTGACGTTCGGGCTCGGGTTATACTTATGGAAAGGATATGTTGACATAATTACTTGCATTATTTAAAAAAAAATTGATGCTTTTCCGGTGACCTTTAAAGGTTTAACGAGATTATTTGCTGACAACACAACGCTATGTTCTTCATCAACAGATTTATCAAATGTTGAAGCTGAATTGAATTATGATTTAAACCAGTTGTGTGTCTGGGCAAATAATTGGCTAATATCTTTTAATCCTGAAAAAACTGAATTAATGATTTTCACTAACAAAAATATTATGTTTCCATTAAATATTAAATTTCAAAGCACGTATTTACATACGGTTTCTTTTCATAAACATCTAGGTGTGTATATCCAAGATGACCTTAAATGGAACTATCATATTGAATCTATAATAAAAAAAAGCGTCTTTTAAACTTAACCATTTACGTAGAGTTAAATTTCAACTTACACAATCCAATTTAAATAAATTATATAAATGTTATATCTTACCAATACTTGAGTATGCCTGCGAAGTATGGGATAACTGTTCAAATTATAACTCAGAAAAACTTGAAAAATTGCAGCTTAAAGCTGCCCGCACGGTAACTGGCTGCACTATTTATGCATCTCGTGAATCGCTTTATTTTGAAACTGCATGGACTAAATTACATGATCGCAAAAGGATAAGACGATTGTGCTTACTACATAAGCTTATTCACAAAACAGGACGTTATTATCTTCAAGACATAATAAGTTATAATAGCAATAGTTATATAATCTTAGAATAGGTGTCACAGCTCCATTGCCCGCGTTGGAAGAAAGTCATTTTTTCCCGATTTGTAACCTTTTTTCAACTTAACGTCATACGGTGGCTATTTAATATTTTGTAATAATATTAAAATATTTTGGAAGCCGATATCCTGTTCTTTTGCTTGATATAATTTTTATATATGTGTTCATTTTATTAATTTCATAAACGTAAGTTGAAAAACGTTAATTTCCCGTGTTTTGACGTTACGCTGAAAAATTTTGTCACGTTTTTAAACGAGGGTACCCCACTTCAAGTGCTCGGCGGGCGCACTTATTATTAATATTATTTTTTCATTCTAATATCATTAGAAAGATAAATGAACGATCTTTCAATTGGTTGGGGGTGCTTTGTTGGCATTTCGAAATACCATGCATTTTTTGCAAGTTGAACGCTTCAATTCACGCAATCTTTTTTTTAGGCGATTTGTCAATATAGCACCCCCGACCGATTGAAAGTTCGTTTTATTGTCGTTTTGATGCTATTAAAATCAACAAAATCGGAGCATGGCAAGTGCGCCCGCCAAGCAATTGAAAATGGTATACAATGAGAAATTTTGTCAAAAATAAATCGCGTAGTTTAGCCTTGTTATGACGTCATTTCAACACCAAAACTAAAATGTTTTCCATGTTCTTCAGACTCATGTTCGCGGTAAATTACGTCGAAAGGCAACTCCGATGTTTATTTATGAAGTAAGCGTTATGTTATATGAATAAAGGACTTGCCTGAAAATAAATAAGGATAGTTAATTCCATTTTTTTCACGCCTTATGGCTTTGCTGGGTTGACTGTGTTTACATCAAGTGAGTCATATTCGCGCGCTTTTATAACCATGTGACAGGATATAAATATAAAATCGAATGGAAATTTCCTATCGGCGACCACACGTCTTTACTTTTAACACCAAACATTTTTCAAGAATTGAACAATTCCGTAAAATTGACGAATGTTTCAATGCTCTGAAACCATAAATTCGCTGTTCACTGAATTATTCAAGCCCAATTTTAAAGCATTTCTGTGAACGGAAAACATCCACACGGGTCTTGGTACTGACAGCAGGCGTGAGGAAGATAGTATTGGTACTACTGATAATTAGTACATCGATTTCTATCCACTTAAACGGATATTATACCCAAATATATAAAGTTGGACCAACTAGCTGAAATAATTTGAAAAATGGCTCAATTTCTGGATTTACCGTTGGCGATTTGCAACATTTCGTTTGAGATGATGGAACCGACATAGATTATGAATTAGGTCAGTCATGTCAATAATATACTAATTACTATCATCACTCAGTATTGATACGGATACCCAATTTTCGCAAAAAGTTTTAGTTTTTACTAAATAATTTAGCATTATATAACAGTTGTCATACTAATTATTATAATTTTAATTCTTTTTTTTAGGAAACTATATTTAACACCTCGAGTATCACATATTTGTTGGCCAGTTAAACAATTGAATGAACCGACAAACCTAAGGCCTTAATTGGGCCTTGATTCGATATTTGTTTACATTGATTAAAATATACAAAAAAGGAAGCTGCTCAATGGGCTACATACCAATTTGAAGGAATAACATAAATATTCAAAAGTGAAGTAAAAACATAACAATTCTTTGAGTTAAATTGTAGCTTTTAGGCCTAGGCCTTTATAAACATGACTAGGCCTACCATAGCCTATCAGTAACTGAGTAACCTACTTTTAGTCTTTAGAGAATAATTTTTTATTGGTCAATGTTATCTTCTGAGTAGAAAATAATATGTAAAAGCAGAATTCTAACAATAATGTAAGCAAGGAATGCTGAGAACAATGATAATGCAACAAGAGTTGTCCGTTTTTTAAAATTATGTGGTTGCTATGACAACCATCCAAAATCCTTAATAATTCACTAAAATTATATAATTCTTAATATTTTGTATTACATGGGCTATAAATATATGCTAAAAAGCTTTCTGCTACTGTACTTAAAATGTGGCGATCAATTGGTTTGTCATGGTAAACATCATTGAAAATGGAATAACATTGCCTTTTTTGGGGTGTTTGTTTTCGTTTTGATTGCTATAAAAACCAAATATTAAGTAATATACAAGAGTAAAGATAAGTAATTTTAAAAATTCACAAACATATTTACTTTTAAACAAAATTTCTCTTCAAGATCTTAATTCCTTTTATATTTTATTTATGTCTTAATAATGGCCAAAATGGACAACTAGCTACTGCAGAATGTTCTTCAAAAGGAAACCCCTTTCCAGCTCTTGGTAGAAGACATATAAATATTTTCATTTTATTTATTTTTTAAAATCTTGTCCAATAGCTTCTGTTTTTAAAATAATACAATTATCAATATTGATGTCATGATTATTGGAAAATAATGCTTTTCGGAAAAAAATAAATGTGGTTGCTATGGTAACAGCCCAAACTCCTTCATATTTTTCTCAAACTTACACAATCCATATCATTTAATATTACATGGGTTTCAAATATTTTAAACTGCTTACTTTAAAATGTGGTGATGACCTTTTGGGTTATGGTAAGTAGCGTTGAAAATGGTCAAAAATTGCATTTTTTCCATTTTGGTTGCTATGACAACCAAAATTGATAATATATGGCGGATTGGAAATAAGTGATTTTAAAAATTCAAAAACTTTTTGACATATTCCCATAATTTCACATGTGTATCTCCATTCCTTCTTATTTTATTAATGTCCCAAAAACGCCCCAAAAATAGGCAATTGTGTGCTGCGGAAAATTGTTCAAAAATGAACATATATTCAGCTCTTGAGAGAAGGCATATATATATTTTTACTCTTTTTTTTTTTCGTTAATCATACTTGATAGCTACTGATTTTAAAATGCATAACAACCAGGTTCAAAATTTCAGATATAACATGCACAAGACCATTTTTGATGAAAAAATTGACCAAAATCGCTCTGACAAAATGGAATTTTTGAGAAAACCTATGTATTTTGCAGTTACTGTGGAAATCGGTGTAATTATTACAAAAATGTGAAAATTGAAGCATAATTAGCCTTAAAGTTGTATTTCATGAATTTACATCTTCATTTTTAATAGGTTTGATATGAAATGAAATATGGCATCACAAAAAACACCAAAAATGTGTTGAAAAACCTTTCTTCCGCGAAAAGTCAAAAATCGCAACTTTGAGCCTCAATAAAAAAAAAAGTTTTCATCCGATTTTGAATCTGTAAAAAGTTTTGTGAGAAGAATGATGAGATCTACTTGGAAAGCTAATAAAATTAAATGTATAATCATAATCTCAAAATCACCTTTTCCACCTACTTAGAAACTGTAATGATCTAAAAGTACCACTTGTTCGTTTAACTGTAACAAAGAACTCATTTTTTCCTAAAACCATTCAACAATTCAATAGTTTACGTCCGGGTTTAAAATCCACACTATCTTTATCTGAGTTTAAAACCAATATCAAGACTAAAGTCAAACCTCCAAAATTAAGAAACATTGGCAGCAGAAAATTATCTATTTACCATAATTGTATACGTCACACCTGTAGTGGTCTAAATTATGATCTTAATAAATCAAACATCGTTCAAAATCCATACTGTAAATGCGATAATAAAAGCATTGAAAATTCATTTCACTACTTCTTTGATTGCTCAAAATATGTGTTACAATGCCATTACTCACTTGATAAACTTGGCTTTATAGGCCATCTACCACGACCTGAGTTAGACGGTTCTACTCTGTTTCCAAAATCTTTTAATATCAATATTTTTTCACCGTACAAAATTACATTAAAGAAACGAAAAGATTCACATGTAATCTGTAGCTATTATTGTAATTCTCCAGTGGTTTATCACTGTTAATACTCATTGAGCATGTAACGAAATGGACTTATTTATTATCCTAAGGTAGCATGTATATATGTATATAACTATGTATTAAATTATATTTCAGTGGTAATTGTAAATATTTTAGATTATACTGGGAGAAGATTCGTAAATTGTACAATTTGTTCTGATCCTGTTTGTATTATACGCATATACTTATATGTATGTACTTGCAAATAAACTATATTATATACAACAATGAGGCTGATGTCCCCCACCGAAATTACAAAATAAATAGATTAAACATATTAATTAATCGCACATTTATTTTTTTCACTAAGTTTCATCACTCTCTATCAGATAGAATCAAGATTATCTTGTCCCAAACCATCGACAAATGAAATCGATTAGCTCTGCTTAGCTTCAGCTCGAAATGTTAATCATTGAACTCAGTCAAAACATTCACCTAATGAATATCTACATCAAGTTTAAACATTCACCTAATAGACACCTACGCCAAGTTTGAATATTCTACCTCAATTAGAAGGAGAGCTATTGTGTTCCAAAGTTTCAACCAATCAAATTGCCTATCACTCTGCTTCAGTGCTTACCCTCAGCAGAAAATGTTCATTATCGAACTTAGTCAAGGTATTGATATAATAAAGCTATACACCAAGTGTCCTCACTTTCACTTAATTAGAACTAAAGTTATCGTGTCCCAAAGCATCAAACAATCAAACTGCTTACCCTAAGCAGAAAATTCCCATCTTCAAACTCCATCAAGGCATTCACCTAATTGACACCTATGCCATATGTGAACATTTTAACTCAATTAGAATGAGAGTTATTGTGTTCCAAAGTCTCGACCAATCAAATTGCTTATCACTCTGCTTACCCTGAGCAGAAAATGCTCATTATCGAACTCCATCCAGGCATTGACCTAATAAACACCTACACCAAGTTTGAACATTCTAGCTCAATTAGAAAGAGAGTTATTGTGTTCCAAAGTCTCGGTCAATCAAATTGCTTATCGCTCTGCTTACCCTGAGCAGAAAATGCTTATTGTCGAACTTAGTCAAGGTATTGATGTAATAAAACTATACACCAAGTTTCATCACTCTCACTTAAATAGAACTAAGTTATCGTGTCCCAAAGCATCAACCAATCATATTGCTTATCTCTGCTTACCCTAAGCAGAAAATTCTCATCTTCGAACTCCATCAAGGCATTGACCTTATAAACACCTACACCAAGTTTGAACATTCTAGCTCAATTAGAAGGAGAGTTATTGTGTCCCAAAAAGTGTGACGGACAGACAGACAAACAAACCCAATTTAATAGTCCCCTGCTTTCTTTGAAAGGCGGGGGACAATTAAAACGTTAAATTTATGTTGGCCATTATAAATATCATACTTTCTGAGGGTCAAACAGTTGACACAATTATGCTTTATGCTATCAAATTCTGTATGTAAATGTTAGCAGGGAACAAAAACATTTTTGACAAAAAAAAGAACAGGAGATGTTGAATTCTTAAAACCTCTGTCATCTCTGACGCCACTAATAGATGTGAATATGACATTAACAGTTTCCCTAACAGTTAAATGCATCTTGAGATTTGGTTGGATGACAGCTTGACATAAAATCAATATTGATTGGTCGCTTTTAAAGCTAAAAGCTGTGTACTTGTGATGATAATGGACGACTAATGAAAGCTGAAATTGTTCCAAAATGTCCACTAACTTTGAGGTTGGTCACGAAAAATTGCTGATTTTGTAAGCGACAATTGTCTTATTTATGGATATAAGTTGGTGATTAGTGTAACATCTGATGTTGTGACATCTAGTGTTGCAATATCAACCAATCACATCCAACATTAAATAATCAAATCTATCATTAAATAGGAAAACAAAAATCATTGTTGATTATTTACTGAAAAGAACAGCAATGGTGTCAAAACAATGTTTGGTCTTGATGAGACTGACATATGGTTAATCTGTTTACTATATGGATGACCACATGAACAAAACTTTAATAGCGCTGTAGGCTTGAAGAACCCCAAAGGCTCTGCTCAGATCACACTGGAATTTAGACCCCAGACATTCCAGTCAATAAGCTGGGTGTAATACATTGACTTCAACAAAAATGCCTTGGTTACTTTGTTATGTCCACATGCTATTTTGTTTTGTTGGAGATTATAACCCTCAACTCTCTTTAACTGCTTTTAAACTTAAACATAATGTACAAGGTAGCAACAAAGTAATGTTCAATAAATTGACTTATGACCACAATACTCACATCCACGTCACATACATTTAATTATGCAAGAATAAGCACAGAAATTCTGCGAAAAGACGCCATTTGCACTGTTTCCATTTCGCTCTGTCGTACAGTTACTCACAAAGTTGCAAGTAGCCAATTTTATGAGCTTGTATACTTGTTTTCTTCTGCTTGACATTATGAAGTATTATATCTAAATATGAAATGAAATGAAATGAAATGGAGTTTAACGTCCTACTGTTCTGCTCCTATACTGGGCTAATGAAGACGGGCATACGCCATACAGTGTGCTATGAGGGAAATTTTGCCCGGGCAGCGGCACTATCGCCTACTCTTATATCGAATTCCAACTGCCAAGGGATCTTTTACGTGCATTCTAATGTATACACGGGACCTCGGTTTTTCGTATCATCCGAAGGACTAGACAGCTGTCCTTGTCAGGCCCTCCGTTCTGCACCACTGACAAGGGGAAACCACGTCGGAAAATCAGGATGAATTTTCTCGGCCAATGCAGGGATCGAACACCCGACCTCCAGGCTAGCGAGCCAGCGTCTTAACCACCTAGCCACCGTGGCTCCCTATATCTAAATATACCTAATTCTAATGATTAAACGACACCCCAGTAAATATAGTGGTGGGTGGAATGGAAATGCACACGGCTCGTTGCCTGATGTATTTAATTTTCAAAAAGTTGTAAAACAATTTCCATAAATAAAGCTATGAATAATATACTAGAAAATTTAACAAAATCAAATAATTAGGTCGGAAAAATATTTCATATATAAATATAATTTGTAATGTAAATATTGACAGGATGTAAGAAAGGAATTCCAGGGGGCGTTACCTGTCTTCTGCATGCGGTACATGTAAATCATGGTGCCATGCACAGCCACAGGCTGTTTTCATATTAAATTTATTACCAATATTTTATAATCTGAATTCTACACCTCAACGGCGAAGTAATTCGATTTAACACGCAAATTTGATACCATGATACTTGGCAGAATTCACGTGGATATGGATTATAGAATTGCACGAATCTTCGAGTTACTGAGGCAAAGCAGAGTTACATTCCGATTTTAGGCATTCCAATGTCAAAGAAATAAAAAGGTTTCATATTACGATATTTAAGAGGTATGAAGCATGTGTGATGTGATTGATCTTTAATAATTGAGACTGAGGGTGACAGGTTAGTTACTGAAGCGACAGGTATAAAGAAAAGCTAGCTTTTTTTTAAAAACATTTTGAGGCCTGCATAAAGCCATCTTCTAAATCAAGTAAATGGATGGACAAATACATTTTCTTTTTAGTTCTATAACAGAAATGAGGATTTTTTTTTATGTCCAGTTTCAAGTTAATTAATGCATGGCTGTAAAAGATAGGTTGCCAGGCTTTGGTCTCTAGAGCATAGGCGTACGGGGGAAATTTTTGACTGGGGGGGCGGTGGTGGTTGGTGCCCAAAAAATGTAGTTAGATTCTTAGTATGTTACATAATAATAATAAATTCGCTGTTAAATTGGGCACATTCAAAAACACAATATCTTTTTTTATACAACTTTTACAAAATACAATTGTGTGCCCAAATTTTCCCAGCATTTGGTGCCCAAAATGGGGGGGCGGCTTCCCCCCCCAGCCCCCCCAGCTCGTACGCCTATGCTCTAGAGCATCCACAAGATTTTTCAAAGTGATCAAGGGCCATAACACTGGTAGTAATTATCACTGGGTTTTTTCGTCTCACAACCTTTAACACCGTGTATAAATTTAAAGTCAATCGGATATTAACTTGAGCCTTTAGAGCGTCCACAAGATTTTTCAAAGTGATCATGGGCCCCGGACGGACCGTGGCGATGACAATATACAACCACATTTCAATGAATTAGCCCCCCCACCCCAAATATTTCGCCAACAATGATTTCTTCGGGGCGTTCTTAGTCCGGCCACATCCTCAACCCCTCCATGTATAAAGACCTACACTTAACAAACGGTTGAACAAGAAATTAGATTTAACACCTACGCGTCAGATAAAGCCTGCTGGTCCTTGATAAATCACCTTTGCTGCAGTTATAACACACTTTCGAGAAAACTCACCAAACAAAGAATACACACCATGTCAGTCGTTTTTAACCCGTCCGTTAATTAACACACCCAGTACAGAAAACGCACCTTCACGGAGATATTCACCCCTAGCGATAATTAAATCACCTTTCAGTCAATTTCTCACCCCTGTTAATTAACACACCGTATCTACAGATTTTAGCCTTGCAGTATTAGATTTGTTGCGATAATTAAAATTTTACCGATATTTGCAGAAATTTACTTAATCGGCACGAAATCTATACCCGATTTGCACAAATATCACCTTTGATACTTCCCAGTGTTATACCCCGTAAAATATGGTATAATAATAATGCAGGAGAGAAAAGTAAAGATATGAAAATCAACCATAACACAAAAAATTACAATATACAAAACAAAACATATATATTTCTAATATCATCATCATGCATAAGTCAGCCAATCATTTTTAGGTTAATAATCAGATATCTGGATTTGTTTGTTATACAGCATATATATATATATATATATATATATACTGGTATTAAGATGATTCATCTTGATAATCAACATAATATTAGAATTTAGAATACAGAGATTAAATTCTCAGTTATTTATATTCTTCCTCTACCACTTCCCGAACATAAACAGATTCCAAAAGTGAATTCAAATTTTTACAGATCAATTAAAAATTTGTGCATAATCACTCTCCTTCTACTTATGATAAAAAATTCACTATAATTATATACAAATGCATGCACAACAAAAATGTGTCTGACATGTCAACTTCTCCAATGAGAAGTGTTATCAGATGTTCTAGAAAGAATACCTTGGCTTGTGCGTGACACCCATTACAAGTTATAGCTAAATGTATCCATAGGTTTAACTAAGTATGAATTCAGGATCTAGTGCTTCTTTTTAAACTTTGAATGTCTCTTAATTAAAACAAATATTTGCATTTATTTTTAAAAATCTTAAGAAAAAAAAAACTAGATAAATCTATTCAAAGCATAATCTCTCACAAAAAAAGATTAATAACGATACACAACAATAGGAGAACAGAAATTCTAACCAATAAAAATACTTGTTACAAAAACTAATCAATCAAAACATTCAATAGAGCATAAAGCAAAATCAACAAATGAAAAACTGATTATATAAATAATATTTTAATTAAAATAAGCAACAAAATATAAACCAATGATGGGGTTTTAAATATCTGCATGATCAACCAATCAAGCTGGATATGTAATTTCGTTTAGAGTTCAGTTCTGTCTTTGTGTCCATAAGGCCACACAAAAAAAAGATCTTGGTTCTCAGAGAATTTTTAAAAAAAAAATGATGCTTTAGTGCTTTGGTAAGGATTTGAAACATCGGCCAAATAATTCTGTGACTTCATCTATCTACATTAAGTCCTGGGAAATTGTTTTCAAATCCACTGGTTTTCATTTGGGCGATGGCTGAGATGGTGACCATTACATGCTGTCAATACCGTACTCATTTAAAGCATATATTTTGCTGGCAATATAAATCTAAGTCTGTGCCCTCAATTTCTCCCTGGAGAATATTTTCGGTCATCTCTCTCACAGTCACATTTCTCGGGAAAGATCAGGCATTTTGATTGTAACAAAGAAGACAGATTGACAGCAAAATTGTCGCCATTCAATGGTCGCAATCTTTCCGAATAATAAATGAACATTCCATTATCCAGTGACGTTTGTGATTGTCAATAGTGTTTCCCATGATTACAAGAAACATTTAATAGAATTACTTCCCTTGATCGCAGGAAATATGAATAAGCGGAAATTATTGACTTTGTTTTTATTTTCTTTAAAATAAAAAGCATGTGACACGGCCCATTTTTCATGACAGAGCGGTATCTGAGAACCAGAATATTTTTTTGGGTGTGGTGTAATTAAGACCAATGCTGCTGTTAATAATGACAATAGAAGTAAAAGCATGTCAACGTACTCATCACATTTATCACCATAAACATCCGAACCAATTGATTAAACGGACTGTTAAAAATTAATTAAATTAATCAATCAAATGTCTTGTCAACACTTCCTAGTGCAGCATCAAGGTAACAACTATTAGGCTAAAAAACCAATATATTTCATTGAGCAATGGAAAGTTCCAATCATTGACACTCTTTTTTTTAAAATTCAAACCATGAAAGGCTTATTGTTTGTTAATTTCAAAACATTAAGGGTTATTTTCTTTTAATTTCTAACATCTTTTGTCAATTCAAACCATCAGGAAATACCTTTTATTTCATACCATAATGAACTCTTTTTTGTTAATTTCAAACCATAAAGAACAAATTTTTGTTTATTTCAAACCATAAAGAACAAATTTTTGTTAATTTCAAACCAACAATATTTTGGTTAAATTCGGGTCATTAAATTTGATTAAATTCAAACCACCAGGGACTATCTATTGTTAAAAACAAAGACATCCAGTAAATTTCAAACTGTCAGAATTATCTATTTTTAATTTCACAGTATCCAAGGCCTAATCAATTATGGTATTGTGGCACTCAAACGACTAATGTTTGGAAGAAACATTATTGCAAAATTTTGTACTTGTTTTTCAAAATAAAACCCACAGGTTGTATTTTGAATAAGGAACATGGGGAGAAAAAGAAATGGGCTTTAACATCCACTCAACACAAACTCAGTAATTTTGGGACTAACATATGGTTCAATTTTATTTCAATAATTCACTTGCGCACAAGGACCCGAAGAAAACCCACAACGTTGGAGAGACGAACCTACTCCTTGTCACATACAAGTGGGATATCAAAACCAGTCAGTGACAGACCGTATGATCTAATGTGTGTGAGTTAAACCATTCGGCCACCCAACCCTCCAATCAACCGTGGAAATAGTTTTGCACAATGACACAAACTATAAAGATTACCACCAAGTACATGATCAACTTCTGAATGAAATTAAAAGCATGTGGTATTGGAGGTTAATATTATCTCAATATCAACCCTAACGACTTTACAGAAGGTTGATACTGGGAATAGCCACCTTAAAACATCAGTAGTTGCTATGGTTAGTTGCCGCCTTAGTGAGTTTAGAAGTAACATTGTTGCTAGCTTTAAATACACAGAAAAAAATTGAAACTGGAGAGTAACTGAACGAAATGTATTTCCATAATCTCGATTAACCAGACTAGTATGATTGAAATAAAATTACGGTACTGGGGCCTGTTTCACGAAATTTTAACTAAGATAAAATCCAAATTTTAGTAATTTGATTGGCAAATATTATTAGATTGATTTTAGTGCTTAGCCAATAAAAATTGAAGTATCTACTAAAATTTGGATTTTATCTTTAGTTAAGATTTCGAGAAACAGGGCCCAGGTCACAGGACTTGAATTCTAATGTTTTTAGGGTGCTGCGAATTTAGCCTCCAGTTTTGGGACAAATTTAATACCAGGATGTGGTGTACAAAAGGGCTATGCCACTAATCGTGTTTAAAATGCTTATACTTTCGCGAATAAAAACTGCACTTGCAATTGCTAACATGGTGGTTACAAAATGTTTCAGTTATTATAAATTCAGCAACAACTCATTTTTCGAGAACTAAAATATAAGTAATAAGACGCCCATTGACTGTTTCATAACCATTAAAAATGTGAAACGTGATACGATGCGTAAATTGTGCATCTTCACACTCAAAGGATATATTTAAACTTAAATTACTTTAGTATTTCACTAAACGATTCTTATTGTAGAACTTTCAACTTATTATGTAGCCATTTTCATGTAGGTTGTTTTCGATAACAGAATTGTCCCCTGATATAACAGATCAAAGAATTTTTCGTGATGCATTGTCACCTATGGTCTTCTATTGTTAGACTACCTGGCGCCTCAAATAACCCAACCATATCAGAAGGCATAGGTTAGCAGTTCCACCATGAAATGAGTTCAATTGATTTAAGGTTTATTCTATAATTTATAAGAAAGTTCAGAGCACAATGTGTTTGGGGTCACACTTTTGACTTCCAAGTAGATTCTTATAATGAAATTCCGGGTGCAATGATAGATATTTGGACTACTTGTGCCAAACTGATTTTACGGCAAGCACTCTCTGCATTTTGCCTTTGTAAACCATGAAATTCTCCTTTATTAGAAAGTTTTAACTATAGTCTACTCCATGTAAATGTTTAAAAAAATCAGCCAAAAAGGTAACTGATAAATACACAATGTTTTCTCTCTCTCTCTCTAGAACTTACTAAGGGTGTACAAATGTTAAATTCAATGGTTATTTGTACCTACCTAAAAGATAGGTTGCCAGGCAACGAAACATATGCCCACAGCAGCTATATCGTCCGGGCAGTCAACAAGAGTTGACTTTTTTCGGTAATGAAACATTTATAATACATTAAAATCTGATTAAGAGTAACAACTCATTAAGTAATTATCAGAAAGTTCTGTCCCATGCTAACGTTTAGTATACGAAACTTTTAACATCATGGATTTAGCTGTTTCAAGTCATAAAGATTCATTGAAAATCAATATACTTGTTCGTCTCAAGACCTTAAACTCTGTGTTATCAATCTGAAGTCAATCGGATGATAACTTTAGCCTCTAGAGCGTCCACAAGAGTTTTCAAAGTGATCAAGGGCCATAACTCTGGTAGTATTTATTGGAAATCGCTGAAAATCAATAGGCTTCTTCGTCTCATGACCTTAAACACTGTGTATAAATTTAAAGTCAATCGGATATTAAATTTGACCTCTAGAGCGTCCACACAATTTTTTGGAGTGATCAATGGCCAAGACTCCGGCAGTAATTATTGAAAATCGTTGAAAATCAATAGGCTTCTTCGTCTCATGACCATAAACACTGTGTATAAATTTAAAGTCAATCGGATATTAACTTTGACCTCTAGAGCGTCCACAACATTTTTTGAAGTGATCAAGGGCAATTACTCTGGCTGTAATTATAGGAAATCACTGAAAATCAATAGGCTTCTTCGTCTCATGACCTTAAACACTGTGAATAAATTTAAAGTCAATCGGATATTAACTTTGACCTCTAGAGCGTCCACAAGATTTTTTGAAGCGGTCAAGGGCCACAACTCTGGCAGTAATTATCGGAAATCGCTGAAAATCAATGGGCTTCTTCGTCTCATGACCTTAAACTCTGTGTGTAAATTATAAGTCAATCGGATATTAATTTTAGCCTCTAGAGCATCCACAAGATTTTTCAAAGTGATCAAGGGATATAACTCTTGCAGTAATTATCAGAAATCGTTTAAAATCAATAGGCTTCTTCGTCTCATGACCCTAAACACTGTGTATAAATTTAAAGTCAATCGGATATTAACTTTAGCCTCTAGAGCATCCACAAGCAATTGTGGACGCCGGACCGACGAACAGACAGACGGGGGCGACAACAATATACGACCACATTTCAATGTGGTCGTATACAAAAAACGAAGAATCCCGACTGAGGAAATAAGCCAACAGTCAGGCTGATGTCTCCCACCGAAATCCCAAAATAAATAGATGACACATATTAATTATTCGCACATTTATTTTTCTCAAAGGTAGACTATTGTTAGACTACCTGGCGCCTCAAATAACCCAACCATATCAGAAGGCATAGGATAGCAGTTTCACCTTGAAATGAGTTCAATTGATTTAAGGTTTATTCTATGATTTATAAGACAGTTTAGGGCACAATGTGTTTGGAGTCACACTTTTGACTTCCAAGTAGATTCTTATATGGAATTCCGGGTGCAATGATAGATATTTGGACTACTGGTGCCAAACTGATTTTACGGCAAGCACTCTCTGCATTTTGCCTTTGTAAACCATGAAATTCTCCTTTATTAGAAAGTTTTAACTATAGTCTACTGCATGTAAATGTTTAAAAAAGACAGCCCAAAAGGTAACTGATAAATACACAATGTTTTCTTATATTTGGAATTGTTTAGTTTCCCCTCTCCCTTTCTCTCTCTCTCTCAAGAACTTACTAAGGGCGTACAAATGTTAAATTCAATGGTTATTTGTACCTACCTAAAAAAAAAAAGAATCCCGATTGAGGAAATAAGCCAACAGTCAGGCTGATGTCCCCTGCCGAAATCCCAAAATAAATAGATGACACATATTAATTATTTGCACAATTATTTTTTTCAAAGGTATCAAGCAATCAAACTGATTATCAACTATACACTAAGTTTCATCACGCTCTATCAGATAGAATCAAAGTTATCTTGTCCCAGAGCATAGGCCAATGAAACTGCTTAGCTGTGCATAGCTTTAGCTTGAAATGTTAATCAGTCAAGACATTCACCTAATGAACATCTACATCAAGTTTAAACATTCTACCTCAATTAAAAGCAGAGTTGTTATGTTCCAAAGTCTTGACCAATCAAATTGCTTATCGCTCCTTAGCCTATGCAGAAAATTCTCATCATCGAACTTAGTCAAGGTATGATAAATCTATACTCAGAGTTTCATCACTCTTATCTAATCATAACCAAAGTTATCGTGCCCCAAAGCATCAACCAATCAGATTGCTTATCCCTGCTTACCGTAAGCAGACAATGTTTATAACTGAACTCCATCATGGCATTCACCTAATAAACATCTACACCAAGTGTAAACATTCTAGCTAAATTAGAATGAGTTATTGTGTTCCATAGACTTGCCCAATCAAATTGCTTATCGCTCTGCTTACCACGAGCAGAAAATGCTCATTATCGAACGTAGTCAAGGTATTGATGTAATGAAACTATACACAAGTTTCATCACTCTCACTTAATTAGAACTAAAGTTATCGTGACCCAAAGCATCAACCAATCAAATTGTTTATCTCTGCTTATCCTAAGCAGAAAATGCTCATCTTCGAACTCCATCAAGGCATTGACCTAATAAACATCTGCACCAAGTTTGAACATTCTAGCTCAATTAGAAGGAGAGTTATTGTGTCCCAAAAAGTGTGACAGACGGATGGACGGACGGACGGACAGACATACAGACAACAGATGGACGGACGAACCCATTTGAATAGTCGAAAGGCGGGGGACAATTAAGAATTCGTTTTTCAGAGATAAAGTTGAAACTTTAATGTGACCAAGAAACATAAAACTCTTTGTGACCTAAAAATCTACTGCTGTAACCCCACATGGGGTGATCAACTTTTCAACAAAATACATTCAAATGGTTACTTTTTGTTCATGAATGATGTTTTTAATGGTAAGTCTTATCATATATGTTAAAATAAGCCCCCAAAATAGCTTGTTTCTTGGATTTTTGTTCTGTGCATGAATCACTCAAGCTATGGGAGATATAGTCTGGAGGTGTGTAATTCAAGATCTTAAATAATACAATTTATATATTATTTTCAAAGCAATTGTTGACAAAGTTTCAACTGAGATGGGAGGTGTGGTCTCTGATCACAGTTTGTACCTTTTTCCACAGTAATTATTCCAAGATTTTGTAGAACAATTATCTGTTTTCAGCATCTTTTGTCTGATAGAATAGAATCATCTACTTGGCACAAAATCTCTAAGTTTTAAAATGCTGAATTCTGTCATCAATGATCTTTTTTGAGACCTTTTATTCACATTAGTTGACAAGTAAATCTCATGGCTTGAAGTGTGGTGGGTACCAATAAAGTCTGCCTTTTCATGTCAGCTGATATATTGGACTGTTTCATCCAGTATGTTAAATTCAGACCAGAAAACCAGTCACTCGAACAGATGGGAATTAGTAAGAAGTCACTAAATGGCTCCACGAGATGATCTGTAAATGATGGGTTATTTTGGCAATAATGCTATGGGTAGTATTGTGGGAGGAAGGTGTCTATAGATTACTGTAATTGAATCACAGACGATGCTATTGATTCAGTTGTCATGGTAATTTATATCACTACTCCCAGGGGAATCAGTAAAATCTACATGAATAGCATACCATAGTATCCATAAGTTCAAACTATGGCCATTCACGGTTGGACAATATCAATCATTCCATTGGGAGGGTGATTGAAGAATAGATATCTGTAACTGTTTCTATTAGTTGTAGATGATGGAATTCATGAAGATGTTGATAGTACTAAACACTATAACTGTTACAAGTTATACCTCACAACAGAAATTAAATGGGATTTAACGTCCTACTGTTCTGTCTCGACTGGGCTAATGAGGACAGGCATACGCCATACAGTGTGCTATGAGGGAAATTTTGCGTGGACAGCCATGCTACGTACTGCGTACTCTTTGTTGAATTTTAACTGAAAAGGGTTCTTTTATGTGCATGCCAATGCATACACAGGACATTGGTTTTTCATCCCATCCTAACAACTATACATTTTCCGTTGCCAGGCCCTCCCGTTCTGCTCCACTGACAAGGGAGAACCATGCTGGAAAATCCCGATGAACTTTCTTGGTTAACACAGGGATCAAACATGGAACCTCCAGGTTAGCAAGTCAACATCTTACTCACTGAGCCACCATGGCTGTCGCCTCACAAAAGCATAGCACTCTTGATAATATTGTCTTTCAAACAATTAGTGAAGTTGCATTTAACATCAAATCACCATAAACAACATCATTTTTTAACAAACATATGATGTGTCTAGGACCTAGGCAGAGGTAGGAAACCAGAGAGTCCACAGAAAAATTGCATGGTTAAGCTGGTGATCCTACTCCGTGTCACGTACAAGTGTATGATTGAAACTATAACATTAGAATCAATGAAAGACCATGGTATGTAATGGGCACATTTTGGACCATTCAGCTGCCCAGTTGACTTATTTTTAAATGGAGAATTTACCTGCACACCAAAATGCAGACCTGCCAATGTGTTGATTTTTTTTATTTGGCTACATCAAACTTGTTCAAATTGAGATGTATTAGAAAAAATGTTAAAATGACTAAAACTCTATGATTTTGGTAAAATTTAATGTGTTGATTTGCGTTGATTACATTTAAGAGCCAGAACAAGTGTTGAGATGTAACTTACTTTATGTTCAATAGTATCCATTTTAAACCCATGATGAAACTAAAATTAGTTAACAAACCAAGTTGCTACTAATTTTCAAAAAGAAAACGTTATCTTACAGATTCTTAAACATCATTGGTCGAAATAACATATCAAACGAACCCAATTCAATACTTTAATCTGAACCAAATCAGAGAGGTTTAGCTCCTTTAACATAATGGGTTTATTTATTTTTTTATTACAAATTCTGGTCGCCCAAGCAATTAAATATAACTCAAAAAGGAGTTTACCCCCCCCCCCCCCAAAACAAACACTTTGGTCATTCTAAGAATAACCTATACTAAGATGCATTTCAATCTGCCTACATTTGGTTCCCAAAACAAAATCCTTATCTCAATTTCTTTCCTCAATCCATAATAGTAGCACCTCATACACATTGAATAACAGTGAGGAAAGACCTCTCTAAACAATAAAGGTCTAGCACGGATAGTTTCACATTTCTCATACCCTATTATCTTCAATCTGAATTCCTCGCCAATTATAAAAACAACTGTTAAACTATTATAATAAGATTTATTGCAGTCAAACCTAGATTAACATTCATTGATTAAAAGAGAAATTCTCTCATTCACATCATCCAATCATATCAAAGCAATTCTACCTTCGTTTTTTTGGGTGTGGTTTGATTCAATATTAACACAGTTAGCCTAATATACATCTGCCATTTGAGATTTCTTTTAAAAAGCAATAATTCAACATTTAAATTAAGTATATTACAAACTTTGATTTCATTACAATTTTTTTTTAATATTTCTATAGTTCACTGGCTATAGAATGAAGAGTGATGACTAATCAAACTTCAAGGAAAGCAATTCATAAAACATGTGTAGAATAATGACGATATAGACATTTTTTAAACACAGATATCATCAAATAAAATGAAAAACTTTCATTATGAAATTATGATATAAAAAAATATGTAGGCCTACTGTACTTTTATCTGGACTAATATTTTTCATTCCTAAACTTTAAAACACAATAACAATTAACAGTACATCACAACAGTGAAATATATAAAGAATATTTTCTCAATTAAGTACATTATATACAATTTTCTAAATGAGAGCCAAACACAAATCTTTAACAATTAAAAACACAACATTTCATCTACAAAAGGTATGATTCTTTTAAAAAAAATTGTTAAAAAGTTTCAACAATACTGATATAGTCATTTACACCATAATTTGTATTTAAGATAAATCTAATTTTAATTTTCATAGTAAAATTCTATTCTTTAAAAAAAATATATCACAACATAACATTTTGGTTACTATGATTTCGTTTCAATAAAGACAAAAGACAAGAAAAATATGTCGTCGATAATCAAAATGCAAATGACAATGACTATCCCATTTATTTTTTATCAGGACCTGCACAACATACCCCAAAAATGCTTGATTACAGACATCAACCATCTTCTATGGGTAAGATTTAATTGACATAATATCAGAATTAGAATAATACAACATTTATTGGAAAACATGAGTAGGGCTGCATATTGAAACCATCTCTCTTAATTCTTTACGAAACAAAGTTATAAATTAAGGGGCATTCTACCTTCATAACTTGTTTTATATTTTATTCATTATCGAACTGCAAATCATTTCCACTTCCATTATTAAATTTTAAATTAAGATATCAGATGTGACCTTATACGGAACACTGTCAGTTACTATTTATAAAGAAAGAGTTGCACATGTATATTCAACACAAGAAATTTCTATAACCATGTGTTTTCATGATACAATGATACAGAGTGTGGCTATAATTATAGTATAATATCATGACCATATTGTTTTGTTGATAATTAGCAACCAACAATTACCTGGATGAAGTCACATCCACCATCTTAATTTGCTAATTAAAGTGAAAATGATTTGTATTTCAGGTTAGGCAATTTTAAAACTATTTTAATGTGAGATAATGAAAAAAATATAAACAAATGGCAATTTCTGGTGTTCTCTTTTAAATAGTTGTAATAATACAGCTGGAGCTGTCTTCCAGCAGAATTTATACATTAATCCGTACAAATGGTGTATGAGTGTCAGGTCACAATTTATATGACATTAAAAAATGCCCCAATTTATTTGAAGAGATTGTGAAGTTAATCTAAATGTAAAACAAGCCAACAGTGAGGCTGATGTCCCCCCGCCAAAATCCCAAAATAAATAGATGACACATATCGAGCAATCAAATCAAACGGATTATCAACTATACACTAAGTTTCATCACTTTCCATCAGTTAGAATCAAAGTTATTTTGTCCAAAAGCATCAACCAATGAAATTGCTTGTCTCTGCTTAGCTTTAGTGGGAAATGTTAATCATTAAACTCAGTCAAGATATTCACCTAATGAACATCTACATCAAGTTTAAACATTCTACCTCAATTAAAAGCAGAGTTGTTATGTTTCAAAGTCTTGACCGATCAAATTGCTTATTGCTCCTTAGCCTAAGCTGAAAATTCTCATCCTCGAACTTAGTCATTGTATTGATATAATGAATCTATACTCAGAGTTTCATCGCTCCTACCCAACAAGAACCAAAGTTATCGTATTCCAAAGTCCTCAACAATTAAACTCAAACTGCTTAGCCTTAGTGGAAAATGCACATGATCATACTCTATCAAGGCATTCACCTATCAAGTTTGAACATTCTACCTCAATTAGAAATCTCTACTTTGCCTGTCTAAGCAGAAAATGCTCAGCAGCGAACTTTGTTAAGTTATTGCACACTGATCCGCAGTGAATATTCGCTAGGCCGCTAAATCACTGATAAGGATGACATCGATGCGACTTAATGAGCCACAAATATTAACTTTTTTCCTCCGACAAATTAAATTCTAAAAAAAATTTTTATGTATTAGAAAAATAAAGACGTTTAAAGTATTTATAGGTAAAAATTATTTCCTATTCTAGTGTAAATGGGTATTAAAATGAGTAAAAGGCTCGAATCAGTAACGTCTTATGCACGTGCCATTGAGCCAATGATTGACGCCCGGTGATATGACGTCACGTGTTGAAGGCAGTCATCTTTTACAGAGATATTAGAAGACTTTCGTCATACTCTATGAAACAGATTGAAGTTATTGATGTAGCTTATACATGAAGTTTCACCACTATCACTCAATTAGAATCAAGGCTGTCGAGCTCCAAAGACTTGACCAATCAAATGGCTTATCTCTCTGCTTACCCAGAGCAGAAAATGCTCATTAACGAACTTAGTCAAGGTATTGATGTGATGAAACTATGCACCAAATTTCATCACACCCACTTAATTATAACCAAAGTTATCATGTCGCAAAGCATCAGCCAATCAAATTGCTTATCTATCGCTGCTTACTGTAAGCAGAAAATGCTCATCTATGCAGTCACCTAATGAACGTCTACACCAAGTTTGAAAATTTTACCCCAGTTAGAAGGAGAGTTATTGTGTTCCACTGTCTCGACCAATCAAATTGCTTATCGCTCTGTTTATCCTGAGCAGAAAATGCTCATTATCAAACTTAGTCAAGGTATTGATGTCATGAAACTATACACTAAGTTTAATCACTCACTTAATTAGAACTCAAGTTATTGTGTCCAAAAGCATCAACCAATCAAATTGCTTATCTCTGCTTACCCTAAGCAGAAAATGCTCATCTTCGAACTCCATCAAGGCATTGACCCAATAAACACACCTACACCAAGTTTGAACATTCTAGCTCAATCAGAAGGAGAGTTATTGTGTCCCAAATAGTTGGACGGACAGACAGACATATTTTAATAGTCCCCTATGCTATGACAATAAAACTAATAGAAGTTAAATGGAAGCCATTTAATTTATATGGTTCAGCCCCTTGAAGAGAGAGAGAGAGAGAGAAATGGGGTTTAACGTCCACTCGACACAAACTAGGTCATTTCGGGACTAACATATGGTTCAATTTTATTTCAATAATTCGCTTGCGCGTAGGGGTCTTTAGCAGTGGGAGGAAACCGGAGGACCTGGAGAAAACCCACGAGGTTGGACAGGCGACCCTACTCCTTGTCACGTACAACTGGGGATTCGAAACCACGCCAGTTGACTCAATGACCGGTCGTTTGATACAGCACGCACATGCTAACCATTCGGCTAAACCTATGTTCATATACAGATTTGAAGTTTTAACTACCGGTACACAAACACCAAAATTACATCTGTACATCAAATCATACACAAGTCTGAGATATTAAATCTACGCCCACATTTTGCAAGAGATGGATAGAGAAGAAGCTAAAAACAAACAGGATTTTTTGTACAATCAGGGGCAATAATCCAGAAAGTTATGGCCTGAAATGTGCAAATATCAAAAAGGACAGAGATCTTTGGGATATAAAGATATGTTTTAAGTTTCATCAAAATCGGATAAAAATTGTGACCTCTAGAGGGTCCACAACCTTCATATACACACTTTTACACAATTTGCGTACAAAGAGCGGTCACATTTTGTTGGGTAGATTCATTTCGATTTTCCCGAAATACGAATTCAACCTTCATTATGGTGGAATGGTGATGTATTTTAACAGTTTTTAAAATTAGAAAAAAATTATGACCTATAGAGAATCCGCAAGCTAAAAAAGCGATTTTTCGAACAATCAGGAGCCATAATCCAGGAAGTTAAGTTTGGGTATCCGCGATTATCAAAAGGAACCAAGATCTTAGTGTGTAATGGTGATATATTCACACTTTTTTTAAAAACAAGCTAAAAATGTGTTAATTTCCATAATTCAGGAAGATACGATGCGATATGTGCGAATATCGAAAGAATCAATCTTTGGGTTATAATCATGTATTTTAAGTTTCATCGAAATCGGATCAAAATTGTGACCTTTAGAGGAACCACAACCTTGATTTACCAGAGATGTTTACACTATTTGCATACGAGGGGTGGCCATTTTGTCCGGCAGTTTTAGCCCGATTTTCAAGAAATTCGAACTCAACAAACATTACGGTGTAACGGTTATATATTAGAACGTTTTTTTAAATCGAATAATAATTGTGACCTCTAGAGTGACCACAAACTAAAAATCGCGATTTTGCGTACAATCAGAGGCCATAATTCAGGAAGTTACGATCCAATATGCTTGAATATTGAAAGGAACCAAGATCTTTGACTTATAAACTTACATTTCAAGTTTCATCAAAAATCGGATCAAAATTGTGGCCTCTACAGGGTCCACAACTTTGATATACCAGGTGTTTACACTATTTGCGTACGCGGGACATCCATTTTGTCCAGCAGTTTTGGTCTGATTTTCATGAAATTGGAACTTAACCATCCTTGGGGTGTAAGGGTGATATATTCGAACGTTTTTTTTTCTAAATCGGATAATAATTGGGACCTCTACAGAGACCACAAATTAAAAACGCGATTTTTCGTAAAATCAGGGACCATAATTCAGGAACTTATAATTCAATATGTACGAAAAAAGAAAGGAACCAAGATATTTGGGTTATAAACATGCATTTCAGGTGTCATCAAAATCAGATGAAAATTGTGACCTCCAGAGGGTCCACAACCCTGATACACAATATTGTGACACTATTTGCGAACGATGGGCAGACATTTTGCTCGTCAGTTTCGGACCGATTTTTTACGAAATTCAAACTCAACCATCCTTAGGGTGTAACGGTGATATATTGTAACAGTGTTTTAAATCGGATAACAATTGTGACCTCTATGGGGTCCACAAGCTAAAAACACGATTTTTATGTACAATCAGGGGCCATAATTCAGGAAGTTATGGTTCGATATGCGCGAATATTGAAAGGAACCGAGATCTGTGGGTTATAAACCTATATTTCAAGTTTCATTGAAATTGGATAAAAATTGTGACCTGTAGAGTGTTCACAAACAATTGTGGACAGATGGACAGGGACGACGGCAATATACATCCACATGAAAAATGTGGGCGTATAAAAATCCAATGTCAAAATTACTGAATAAAATACACTTTGAAAGGAATGGAGAAAAGATATTACACTTTCGAAGACGAACAAGTGCAAAAACATCATCGGAATGACTGAAGCCAACACTGTTCCTATGGCCACAACACAGAGTTGTCTGTACTCAAAAGAACCTAGATCAAATTAGTAGTAAGATATATATTCAAATATATTCTTTATCTATAAATATTTGAAAGGCAATGTTAAGATTAAAATACTGCTACTATTTAATAAGTACAAGTATTTAAAGTCCAAAGATATCTTCTATACTTGAAGTACAGAGTATTAACCAGCGGCTGCCAGATAGGATACACCCACATTTTGCAAGAGATGGATAGAGAACAAGCTATAAACAAACGCGATTTTTTGTACAATCAGGGGCAATAATCCAGAAAGTTATGGACTGAAATGTCCAAATATCAAAAGGGACTGAGATCTTTGGGATATAAAGATATGTTTTAAGTTTCATCAAAATCGGATAAAAATTGTGACCTCTAGAGGGTCCACAACCTTCGTATTACACACTTCTACACAATTTGCGTACAAAGAGCTGCCATTTTGTTGGGCAGTTTCATTTCAATTTTCCCGGAATAAGAATTCAACCTTCATTATGGTGGAATGGTGATGTATTTAAATGGTTTTTAAAATCGAAAAAAAATTGTGACCTCTAGAGAAACTGCAAGCTAAAAATGCGACTTTTCGAACAATTGGGGGCCATAATCCAGGAAGTTAAGTTCGGGTATCCACAATTATCAAAAGGAACCAAGATCTTAGTGTGTAATGGTGATATATTCACACGTTTTTTTTAAATTGGATAAAAATTATGACCTCTACAGGGACCACAAGCTAAAAACTTGATTTTTTGTTCAATCAAGGGCCATAATTCAGGAAGTTACGATCCGATATGCACGAATATCGAAAGGAACCAATATCTTTGGGTTATAAACATGTATTTCAAGTTTCAGCGAAATCAGATCAAAATTGCGACCTTTAGAGGGTTCACAACCTTGATTTACCAGATGTTTACACTATTTGCGTACAAAGGGTGGCAATTTTGTTCGGCAGTTTTGGCCCGATTTTCACGAAATTTGAACTCAACAAACATTATGGTGTAACGGTGATATATTCAAACGTTATTTTTAATCGGCTAAAAATTGTGACCTCTATTCTATGGGTTCCACAAGCTCAAAACACAAGATCTGTGGGTTATAAACATAGATTTCAAGTTTAAACCAAATTGGATAAAAATTGTGACCTCTACAGTGTTCACAAGCTAAAAACGTGATTTTTCGTACAATCAGGGGTCATAATCCATGAAGTTACAGTCCAATACATGCCAATATCAAAAGGAACAGAGATCTTATTGTGATAAACCTATATTTCAAGTCTCATTGAAATCGGATAAAAATTGTGACCTGTAGAGTGTTCACAAAAAATCGTGGACGGACGGACAGACAGGAGCGACGACAATATACGTCCACATGAAAGTACAAAGCAAAGCAAAGCAAAACAAACCCAACCAAACCAAATGAGAAAAATATTCAGAGCTAACGGATATAGTCTGGTTAATACAAATACAAAAGCGAAAATAGGTTGTCAGTCAATGAATCATGCACCTACAGCAGCTAACTTGTCCTAGCAGTCCACAAAGGTTGTTGCTGTAGGTAATGGGGCCATTTAAGAGACACTAAAAACTTATCAAGATTAACTACCATACCTGTCAGAAATAAATAAAATTAGATTGGTTTCATGTTCTTTCCAGTGAACAAAACATATAAAACCTTTCAACTTGAATGAAAACCTCATCTTTTACTTACTAATATGCATTTTGAGAAACACATCAATATTCACCAACTAAAAAAGCAACTGAACCAAGTGCCTGACTTATTCATGCAACCGCCATCCCCGCTCAAGTGCTATTTTACTTATGTTTGATCTTTTACTTTAGTACTATAGTACTGTAAATCGATCAATTACAAATCTCCACAACAGATCTGACAAGGGTTTCCTGATCGCTCTGTTGAGATCCATTGACTAAACATAATGCATCACATCAACCCAGTTCAATACATAAATTATAATTATATGGCTAATACCGCAAATGGTTTAAATAAAGTTAAAAGAATAGCACAAACATGAGCAATTATGGATAAATAAAATGTTAAAATGATTAAAGTAATGATGTCTCTTGCTAAACACATGCTTCCTGACAACCAAAAAATTTCTTTGGTAGCGTAGATGGGCAACTGTGATACCAATAAAACCATAACTCTATATCATAATTAAGGCATTAAACATGCATTATGCAAGAGCAAAATCTGCTTATTACATGTCTTTCTTTAGGCCTGAAATGTTATCTAAAATCATCAATTAGACCATGGGTTCCACGTCGGTCGTATATGCCGGTCGAGACCTACGACTATGGAAAATGACCGTTCCTAGATCTGACCTAATGGTCATTTTGCACACCGGAAAGAGAGTCTTTTTTTCCAAAACCCAATTTTCAAACATGGCTACGATCGACCTCCACTATGTAACTATACAAGAATGCACGGGTATAGAAGTCAATCTCGTGATTGGTGTTATAGAGTTGTATAAATACAATAGTCGTCAACAGATTATACTGAGTGTTGTGTTGATAATTAATGATGAGTGTCTGGTAGAGAACAATAAAAGTTAATTGATAAGTGGGAATCTAATCAACGACGTGAAGCGGTCCATTGTTAATCATTCACGTATTGTCCACGTGTCAGAAGGATTTTCAACATCAAAGCCGTTTACCGCTATTACGGTCAGGCACGATGTAAACAAGGTTATTATGAGCTTCGAAAAAAGGCAATTATATAAAATACTGCTCTTCGCATCCAACCAACTGTCATATAAAATAAAAACAGCATAGAAATTACGGAAGTCCTCAAGAACGTACATGTACGTGTTGGGAGAAAAATGCATTTATAAATTTTTATAGCGGTATTATGGCCTTGTGGAAATTGTAGAAATAAAATCTAGAGAATAGTTAACTTGCTTACAGAAAAATTAAGAAAATTACGTATTCCAGTTCTATTGTGCAGCGATATTGATAATTCCACGTGTAGAAAATATGTCGTGTATATACGGTTACTCTTACACACGACGATATTCTAGGGGGTGCTAGTGTCGTTAGCTGGGAAGTTAGTTATCCGTTAGTCATTTAGTTATACATTATTAGGATTTACGTCACAATTCTGCGACCCGTAATTCCGTAAGAGATGGTCTTAAAACGAATAAATGTGAGAAATATGCCGTGGATAATTATATATTTATCTTCATATCGAAGTTATTGTGTTACAACTCAAAATTATCCAGGTCAGTGTATTTACTATGGAGCACGTGGTAATTACGTGTGAGCTACTGAAATGGTTTTTCTACGGCCAATTCAACTATTTCGTTATTTAAGTAGCCAAAATGGAATATTTAATTAATTAATAAATAATTATCATAAGCCTTACTAATATTTCAGTTTTAAGTCAAATATATTTTTTTTTGTGTACCACTACCCTATCATGTGACAAAGTGGTATAGACGCGTGAATTCACAATACCATACCATGAATAAAAAACATGAAATATGAATTTACTTTAAAAGTTTTCGTGCGTTATCAAAAATGACCGGTAGTGACAATTTTGAAGTGGAAGCCCTGAATTAGACATTAATTAACTTATCCAGACCATAATAAACTCTCAATGTCAAGGCTAGCCTTCGATGTTGGCTGGATTAGATTCCTGTATGCAGCTAATGGCCATTGATAATTAAATCAAAAAGAGTGGATAATCGAGACTATGCTGTTTATATTAATGATTTTAGTAATGATAACTGAGACTATGCAAAAATTTCACCCGCTTCTTTCTCGGCTCATAGTGGATCAATTTGACTGAAATTTTCAGCAAATTACCTTTACACTATCTAGTTTTTAACTATTATAGCGAGAACTGCCATCTCTTTATCTTACCTCCCATAATGTATCTTTAATTAACCATGAACTCAAACCAAAAGATATGGAGATTTTCTATTAACTGTGTCCAGTACAACACTGCCTTTCAAAATCAGCAGGTTGAATCTCCAAACTGGGATTTAAAATTTCTGAATTTGGTTGTAGGTGTCTTACTTCTGACCCAATGAAACAGCCCTGTGACTTCGAAACTAATTAACCAAAATAATACTCAACAGTAGGTGTTATAATGTGGGAAAAAAAAAATCATTAAAGGCTCACATTCCTGAGATTTTATAACAGATCTGTCAAAAATTCTTGATTGTGGGTGTTGTAATGACACTGCAACTTTAAAAGTCAGTAAGAAAATAAATGATCATGACAGTAGAAAGAAATAAAGTGTAAGCAAGAGACTTTAGCTGCTTCAGCTACATTTACATCAATTGAGACCAAAGAGATGCCATATTTATTTAGTGCAGTATTTTTCTGTCCCACCGAGTTGAGTGTATTTTTTAAAAATTTTTAGCGCTAACCATTACACTGCAATATGAAGCTAAATCATCCTATGCATGGTGTAAAAGCAGCTAATGAATATCAGAGAATGCAGATCAAGTGTTAAATATATCATGGAATAAATGATAGGTGTAAAAATAAAATCTCTAAAAAGCAATTATAACATAAAATAAAACTCTAAATATATATATCTACATAACATAATAAAATTGATTTGCCGCATAATATATATTGCACAAGCTTTAAAGTAACAATTTCATTCTATCTAAACCCTAAATTAATTTCAAATAACTGTTGAAGAATAATCTTCCTCACAATGATATGTAACTAAAAACAATTGACAATAACTATTGCAATATGCATGTTTTAATTACCATACTACAACAACTCTACAACAAAGGATATTTCCTGATTACATTTCACAAAGGGCATCTATTCAAAGACCACAACAGAAAAAGTCTTCAATTCTGCAAGAGATGGACAGAGAATCAAATAAAAAAAATAGTGTGATTTTTGTACAATCAGTGGCCATAATCCAGGAAGTTACAGTCTGATATGTGTGAATATCGATAGGAACCAAGATTTTTGGGTTACAAACATACATTTCAAGTTTCATTAAAATTAGATAAATATTTTGTCTTCAAGTGGGTCCACAACCTAAGTATATCTTACTTTTACACTATTTGCGTACAAGGAGCGGCCATTTTGTCTGACAGTTTCGGTCAGATTTTCACGAAATTCAAACTCAACAACGGTGATATATATAAAGATTTTTTAAAATTGAATAAAGATAGGTTGCCAGGCAACAAATCATACGCCCATTGCAGCTAAATCAGCCGGGCAGTCAACAAGTGCTGTCGCATATTTTTACTTTTTTCGGTAATTATGAAACATTTATAATACACTAAAATCTGGTTAAGAGTAACAACTCATGAGGTAATTATCAGAAAATCATTAGAATTTGTTTGGTTTTTATAAAGTTCTGCCCCATGCTAACGTTTAGTATATGAAACTTTTAATATCATGGATTTAGCTGTTCAAGTCATAACAATTCATTGAAAATCAATATACTTGTTCGTCTCAAGATCTTAAACTCTGTGTATCAATCTGAAGTCAATCGGATGATAACTTTAGCCTCTAGAGCATCACAAGATTTCTCAAAGTGATCAAGGGCCATAACTTTGGCAGTAATTATTGGAAATCGTTGAAAATCAATGGGATTTGTCTCATGACCTCAAACACTGTGTATAAATTGAAAGTCAATTGGATATTAACTTTAGCCCATAGAATATCTACAAGAATTTTTGAAGTGATCAAGGGCCATAACTCTGGCAGTAATTATCGAATATCACTGAAAATGAATAGACTTCTTCATCTCATGACCTTAAACACTGTGTATAAATTTAAAGTCAATTGGATATTAACTTTAGCCTCTAGAGCATCTAGAAGATTTTTCAAAGTGATCAAGGGCCATAACTCTGGCAGTAATTATCGAAAATCGCTGAAAATCAATAGGTTTCTTCATCTCATGACCTTAAACACTGTGTATAAATTCACAGTCAATAGGATATTAACAGACAGCCAGACAGGGGCGGTGACAATATACGACCACATTTCAATCTGTATTTTAGATCTGTATTTTAATTAAATTGAATACAAATATATATAAGAAAGCCAACAGTGTGGCTGATGTCCCCCGCTGAAATCCCAAAATAAACAGATGACACATTAATTAATTGCACATTTACCTCCATCACTGTCCCTCAGTTAGAATCATTAACTCAGTCAACCCAATCGCCTAATGAACATCTATACCTCAATTAAAAGCAGAGTTGTTATATTCCAAAGTCTTGACCAATCAAATTGCTCATCACTACTTAGCCTACGCAGAAAATTCTCATCATCGAACTTGGTCATTGTATTGATATAATGAATCTATACTCAAGAGTTTCATTGCTCTCACACAATTAGAACTAAAGTTATCGAGTTCCAAAGTCTCAACCAATAAAATGGCTTATCTTTGCTTAGCCTTAATGGAAAATGCGCATGATTAAACATTGTCAAGGCATTCACCTAATAGACACCAACATCAATTTTGAACATTCTACTCAAATAGAAGGAGAGTTATTGTGTTCCAAAGTCTTGACCAATCAGATTGAAGTCTCTACTTTGCTAAGCACATAAATTGCTCAGCATCAAACTGTTAAGGTATTGATGTAATGAAACTTTACGCAAAGTTTCATCACTATCACTCAATTAGAATCAAAGTTGTCAAGCTCCAAAGTCTCGACCAATCAAATTGCTAATCGCTCTGCTTACCCTGAGTGGAAAATGCTCATTATGAAACTCTGTCAAGGTATTCATGGGATAAAACTATACACCAAGTTTTATCACTCTCACTTAATTAGAACTCAAGTTATAGTGTCACAAAGAATCAGCCAATCAAATTGCTTATGTCTGCTTACCCTAACAGAAAATGCTCACTTAGACCTCCATCAAGTTTGAACATTCTACCTCAATTCGATGGAGGGTTATTGTGTTCCAAAGTCTCAACCAATCAAATTGCGTATCACTCCCCAGAGCAGAAAATGCTCATTATCGAACATGATCAAGGTATTGATGTAATAATACTATACACCAAGTTTCATCACTCTCACCTAATTAGAACTAAAGTTATCGTGTCCCAAAGCATCAACCAATCAAATGGCTTATCTCTGCTTTACCTAAGCAGAAAATGTTCATCTTCAAACTCCATCAAGGCATTGACCTAATAAACACCTACACCAAGTTTGAACATTTTAGCTCAATTAGAAGGAAAGTTATTGTGTCCCAATGAGTGTGACGGACAGATAGACAGACCCATTTTATTAGTCCCCTGCTTTCTTAGTATCAACTTCAGGCGTGGTAAAAAGCAGAGCATAAATGGCCCTTTGTTATTATTGATGATCTGGTACTATGTGAGGTAAATCTATGAAATATGGGACAAAACTATAATAAAAAATAAGGAATTCCTAGTCTGACTTTGTTGTCAATGAGAAAAAAAATAGTTCCATCTAATAAGATGAAGATCAAAGAGCAATCATAAGCCATGCTTTCAAAAGTGCAAACCAAGAAGTTGAAGTACAGCAAGAAATTAACAGCTGTATTTTAGTATTGTTCAGACTGCATTGATGACTTTTGGTCACGTTAATTACATGCAACGTTTTGTTTCAATATATTTGATCTTGATTCTTGCTGTACTTTAGTTCAGGAGAGATTTTTCATAAAATAAACTTTCTTTATGATAAATTAAAATTTTTCATCTCAGTTTCGATATATATATCATAGAAAATAAACTTTAAAATTATCATCTTGTGTATCATAGCAGCTAAATATATATTAATAGCTAACTACAATAACTAACAAATTTATGTTGTTGATAGTTACACAAGCAGCATTTCTGCTGATTTCAATCACATTTAAGTACAAGTAAAATATTAACAACTAAAGCTATAAGTTAGTGTTGATATCAGCAGTTTCATTGTAATAGCAACAACAATATATTTTAGTGAACTCCTGATTCCAAAACAGAATGTTAGATGCAATTACACATAATGTCTGGGTTATGTTCACAAATATATCCGATCACTCTGGCCCTTATACTGTGAGCAGACTTTCTACAAATTAAAACACCAAATGTTTTAAGTTTCAGTCAGATTCGTTCATTCTAAGCTATATAACCACATAAAATGTCCATGCTATCCGAAATGTTAAAACTTTGTCACAGAATTATTTTCAAAACACATGTTGATCACGATGAATTTGACACCAGAAATTACAGAAGCTATGTGTATCTAATCTGTTGCCTCAATAAGTAACTTTCTCTGCAGCTTCCAAGAGTTCTTCAATATCATCAGGGCTTTGAACAGGATCTTCAGGGCTTGAATAAGTACTCAGTCTGACATTTGACATTTGCTTACTTACATCATACTTGTCCTCGAAGTCTGATTCGCTCTCTGAGGTGGTGTATTCAGGAATATCTGTGTACTCCAAGTTTGCCAGTGGGTCTACACTCATACGCTTCTTCATTGATGGGATAACCTCTGTATCTGATGAACTGTCACTGGGATTTTCTAGGAAAGGTGGAGGTGGAGGGAAGTCTTCTTCTTCAATTTTACCTTCAGACATAAAACTACCCTCCATGTTTTTTAATTTTTCCAATGAGTCCAAGGGAGACAAATCACGATTTTCCAGTTCTCCTACACCTGAATCAACTGTCATATCTCGACCTGATTCCGCGAGGCACTTAGTAGCGGCGTACTGCATATATATTTCTTTCGCTGTATTAATATTGTCTAGGATTTCATTATCCGTATCTGAATCTGTACCCGAGCTTCCACTAAACATCATGTCACTTTCAGAGTCCTGATTTTGTAAATTTTCAAGGGTTTGTAAATAATCTTCATGATGACTTCCTCCAAGGCTAGAGTTTTCATCCATAGGACTTCTCAGCACTAAAAGGCTAACATCACTCATGTAGCTATCCCGCATGTCACCATGAAAACTAACTCGCTTTGCAGCATCTGATTGACGTTTATTCCCAGAGGCAGACTCGTCTTCTTCCTCCACTTTCTGAAGGGACCATCTTTGTTTTGGGTCACGATCAGCCTTAATGAATCGGAGGGGAGCTGGACTGGGCTGCTGCTCTACTGGTGATGAGTCTTCTGGTGGATCTGGTCTGAATGTGGAGAATGTTGGCTCTGTTGGTGAAGGCTCCTCTTTAGATGGTGGACTGTCATCATCACTATAAACAAATGCTGCTGCTGGAGAAGGGAGATCAAAGATATTTTTATCACCATTACTAGTGTTCTTTGGACTTGGAATTTCTTCCATAAAAACATTTGTCTGCTTTGGATCAGGCTTTACAGAATACCAGGCATTTTTATCTCCACTTTCAACAACATACGAATGATGCTCCTCTGGCTGAGGACTCTCCACCTGAACTCCAAATGTTGTCATCACAGACTTGGGACGTTCATCTTTAGGATCTTTCTTTGGTTCCTTCTTTTTCTCCTTGACTGGGATTTTAGCATCTTTAGGGATGACTTTTGGTTTTACTGCTATCACAGTATGATCAACAATAACTGGCTCTTTTGATCCAGGGATGAGAATTGGAGCCTTTTTAATCTTTTTGTCTTTAATTTGTGCAGCTGGAGAAGATTCTTTGGTACTTTCTGTTTCTGCTTGGTTTGGAACTGAATTAATCGATGTTGCAATTTTCTTGGATTGTGCTGGGTCTTTGGAAGCAGCATGTTCTTTCTTTGGAACTGAATCTTCCTGAACATTTTCGTCAGATCTTGAGGGATGAAAAGCACCTTGTGTTTGTGATATATCCTTGAGCTGCTGCGGTGATTTCATGGGTTTTGTAAGAACTGGGGGAGGCTTCTTACCAACTGGTGGTGGATTGGAAGTAGTAAAAATTGGCGGATCAACAGAGCTCCCAAGATCTCTTTCTGGCTTAGGAGCTGCTACTTCATGGACGTTTGTTTTCTCTGATGGACTTTCTAAATCTTTAGGTCCTTTTTCAGAAACTGCTGCTGAAACATGTTTTAGTGTTTTTGATTCTTCCTCTGATGTTACTGCAGGAACATTTTCAACAATTTTTGATTCTATCATTTTATTTTGATCTTGAGGAAAAAGATCTGAATTTTCCACAACTACTTTGGGTATGGTCGGTCTGTTAACAGCAACATGCTCAGGGTTTACTCCAAAATCTGTTAAATTCTGTTCCACAATATCCGAAATGATAGCTGCTTTTGTTTTTTGGGAAAGTTTATCTACACTAGAGTCATCTGAATTTCCTTGTCCCCAAATATTAAACATGACCTTTCTCTCTGTTTTTGATGAGGCAGCAGCAGTTAAATTATTGTCTGTTTTTAAATTCTTTAGCTCATGTTCTGCCGTTTCAATTGCCTTATCTATGTCGGGGGTTTTATTTTCAGCATTCAAAACATTTTCTACACTTATACCTTTTTCTTCAATTGCTGTATTAGTTTTTCCAGATTCTTTAGGAAAGATTTCACTGGAAACTTTATCACTACTTAATGATTTGCCTATGCCATTAACATGCACATGTTTTAATGATTGGACTTCTATATGTTTTAAGATTTCTTTTTCAAAAGAGGGACTTGTTGTATCATCAACAGAAGAATAACTGTCTCTTGGGGGTAGCTTACTCGTATTAACTAGCTCTAATCGACGATGACTGGAAGGCGAACGATCTAATGGGGAGGTACGCTCAAGAACCCGAGATCTCCTTGAAGGTGGGGAAGGTGAATGATCCATGTATTTAAGCTGTTTTACGTTAATAGTCCCTATTTTTGGTTTACCACCCGGAGACAAGGACCGTATTTTATGTTTATCTTTGATACCCAGGATTGAAGGACTACCTTCATGTAATTGGGAAACTTTGGTATCAACAACTGTAAAGACAGATATTTCCGTTTTTCTATCCTGTTCGCCTTCCATCATTCGTCTATGTAAATAATAAGGTATATCTTCAATTAAATCATCTGATAATTTTCTGTTTTCGGTATCTAATTTAACATCAGTAAGTGGAGAATTGGCATTTTGGTCCAGAACGTGGGCCATT
The DNA here is from genome assembly GCF_932274485.2 of Patella vulgata. Taxonomy (NCBI): domain Eukaryota; kingdom Metazoa; phylum Mollusca; class Gastropoda; family Patellidae; genus Patella; species Patella vulgata. The sequence goes on along the minus strand of NC_065879.2, from coordinate 59,928,184 downwards.
TTAACTTTAATAACATTATCCTTTGTAACTCTCTGATCTAAACCTTTTACACTGGCAGTTATACACTCACTCGGTTCAATTTTACCTTCTTCAACCTTACTTGACCTTATAAGCTCATTATCTGACCCCTCATCACATGATCCTTCTGCGATTTTACCCTCAATAATATCCTTGACAGATTTCCCAGATTTAAGATCAATACAGACCCCATCTACGTCAGAAAATGTAACATTTTTACCACCCCCCACATCCCTCAATTTAATGGCACGAATTTCCTCACCACCATCTTCAAGATGGTAGGAGTCTTCTGATAGGTCATCATCATTGTCATTAGCATTTTGATTGGCTGACTCAGTGTGCATGTCAACATTATTAGAAATATTTTGTTTCAACTTATCGCTTTCGGCACCTTTGTCTTCTGATTCTCGTTTCAAATTTGATGCATCTTCAAATCTCATCTCTTCGTCTGTTTTATGGTTGGCTGATTCCATACTGTCTGAGATGACCAAACCGTGCTCTAGCTTAGGTGATCCTAGGCTGCGACTACCAGACATGGAACTGTCACTGTGGACCTCTGCCATTTCCACACGTGTTGGACTGACATGATTGTCAGTAAGGGGATCTAAGATGTGGCTACCACTGGATGCAGTACTATTGTGGATATCTGATGAATTATGGATGGCTGTTTTGGCATTGATTTTGGGCGTAACACTGGCACTACGACTTGATATTCTACCACTCGTTGACCTGAAATGATACCCCAAAGTGCTCATTACTGCAACATATAATTCATTAAATACATAACAAACGGTTGCCGTGCAAGATACGCCCACATTTTGCAAGAGATGGATAGAGAACAATCTAAAAAAGTGATTTTTCATACAACCAGGGGCCATAATCCAGTAAGTAATGGTCTGAAATGTGCAAATATCAAAACGAACTGAGATCTTTGGAATATAAACATATGTTTTAAGTTTCATCAAAATCGGACAAAAATTGTGACCTCTAGCAGAGGGTCCACAACCTTTGTGTTACATACTTTTACATTTTTGGGGTACAAGGAGCAGCCATTTTTAAAATTGGATAAAAATTGTGATTGACTTCTAGAGGGTCGACAAACTAAAGTTGCGATTTTTTCTTACAATCAGGGGCCATAATCCAGGAAGTAACGGTTCGATATGCGCAAATATTGAAAGGAACCGAGATCTTTATATAAACACGTTTTCATTTTCATCAAAACCGGATCAAAATTGTGACCTCTAGAGGGTCTGCAACCTTGATATTACATTTGCGTATATGGAGCGGCCATTTTGTCAGGCAGTGTTGCCCTATGTGTTGCATATTCAAAAAAAAACTTATTTGCACACATCAACTCCTCATTAAGCATCTCTGAAAATTTCAAATTGATATCTCTAATAGTTTTTCACACAAGACACATAAACATGAAACAAGAATAAAATTTGTTGTTTCGTTAAAATCTGACAACCAGTTGCCATGGCAATGAAAAAATGGGATTTTATATAGGTAATTTTTTAGTTTCGCTATTTTTCGAATTTCTTTCAATTGTTTGTCTCATGACGTTGAACAATTTACATTAACTTTAGCATCTAGAGAATCCACAAGGTTTTTCAAAGTGATCAAGGGCTATAATTATTGGAAATCGTTGAAAATGACTAGGATAATTCATCACATGACCTTAAACACTGTATATTAATTTAAAGTCAATCGAATATTAACTTTAGCATCTAGGCTTCTTTGTCAATTGGTGGATATCAAAGCCTCTAGACCTACAAGATTTAGAAAGCAGTCAAGGGTCAAAACTTCGGCAGTAATTATCGAAAATTGTTGAAAAAATAAACACTTTAAACACTGTGTATAAATTTAAAGTCAATCGGATATTAAAGCGGAAATTGCAAATTTTCTAAGAACGTCAAAACGTAATTATTTCTATGTCTTTTGCTCAATAGGTTGTCAACTCACAATTATACGATCATAGGTGTCATTCTCACACTTAAGATTCATTTAGACAGGAAATAATAACACAATTACCTCCCTTGTTTTCTATTCACCACCATGGAGTAGCGATATTCAAACGTTTGAAAAAGAAGAGGAAAATGATATTTTTGCCCATTTCTCAGCTGGCAATAGTGAATTATAGGATTAATAGGATTATTCTTTAACAAGGGAGGACTGTTTATGGATACCATATGGATACTATTTTCAGGCTTTATTTTAATAAATTTTAAAAATATAACTTAAAAATTTGCAATTTCCGCTTTAACTTTAGCCTCTAGAGCGTCCACAAGATTTTTAAAAGTGATCAAAGGCCATAACTCTGGCAGTAAACACTATGTATAAATTTAAAGTCAATCGGATATTAACTTTAGCCTCTAGAGCATCCCCAAGCAATTGTGGACGCCGTACCGATGGACAGACGGCCAGGGGTGACAACAATATACAACTACATTTTAATGTGGGCGTATAAAAACTCAACAAGCCAACATCGAGGCTGATGTCCCCCCGCCGAAATCCCAAAATAAATAGATCACACATTTTAATTTATCGTACATTTATTTTTTTCAAAAGTATCAACCAATCAAACTGATTATCAACTATACACTAAGTTTCATCACTCTCTATCAGATAGAATCAAAGTTATCTTGTCCTAAAGCATTGAGCAATGAAATTGCTTAGCTCTGCTTAGCTTTAGCTCGAAATATTAATCATTGAACTGTTAATCAGTCAAGACATTCACCTAATGAACATCTACATCAAGTTTAAACTTGTACCTCAATTAAAAACAGAGTTGTTACATTCCAAAGTCTTGACAAATCAAATTGCTTATCTCTCCTCAGCCTAAGCAGAAAATTAACATCATCGAACTTAGTCAAGGTAATGATATAATGAATCTATACGATGAGTTTCATCACTCTCACTTAGTTATAACCAAAGTTATCGTGCCCCAAAGCAACAAACAATCAGATTGCTTATCTCTGCTTAACGTAAGTAGACATTGTTTATCATCGAACTATGCTGATGTCCAAAAGAAAGTAAAACAAATTAACATTCTACCCAAATACCGTATACCACGGAAAAACGACTTTGGTTGATGCAGCACAAAATGCACAGTGTATACTTTCTTTTGGACATTAGTATAGATCAAGGCATTCACCTAATGAACACCTACACCAAGTTTGAACATTCTACCTAAATTGTGTTCCAAAGTCTCAGCCAATCAAATTGCTTATCTATCTGCTTACCCTGAGCAGAAAATGATCATTATCAAAATTAGTCAAGGTATTGATGTAATAAAACTATACACCAAATCTCATCACTCTCACTTAATTAGAACTAAAGTTATCATGTCCCAAAGCAGCAACCAATCAAATTGCTTATCTCTAAGGCTGATGTCCTCCGCTGAAATCCCCAAATAAATAGATGATACATATTAATTAATCGCACATCTATTTTTTTCAAAAGTATCGAGCAATCAAACTGATTATCAATTATACACTAAGTTTCATCCCTCTCTATCAGATAGAATCAAAGTTATCTTGTCCCAAAAAGCATTGACCAAGGAAATTGCTTATCTCTGCTTAGCTTTAGCTCAATATGTTAATCATTGAACTCAGTCAAGACGAACATCTAAATCAAGTTTAAACATTCTACCTCAATTAGAAGCAATGTTGTTATGTTCCAAAGCTTTGACCAATCAAAATGCTTATTGCTCCTTAGCCTAAGAAGACAATTCTCATCATCGAACTTAGTCAAGGTATTGATGTAATAAAACTATACACCAAGTTTCATCACTCTCACTTAATTAGAACTAAAGTTATCGTGTCCCAAAGTATCAACCAATCAAATTGCTTATCTCTACTTACCATAAGCAGAAAATGCTCTTCTTCGCACTCTATCAAGGCATTGACCTCATAAACACCTACACCAAGTTTGAACATTCTAGCTCAATTAGAAGGAGAGTTATTGTGTTCCATAGTCTCGGCCAATCAAATTGCTTATCGCTCTGCTTACCCTGAGCAGAAAATGCTCAATATCGAACTTAGTTAAGGTATTGATGTAACGAAACTATACACCAAGTTTCATCACTTTCACTTTATTGGAACTAAAGTTATCGTGTCCCAAAGCATCAACCAATCAAATTGCTTATCTCTACTTAGCCTTAGCAGAAAATGCTCATCTTCATACTCCGTCAAGGCATTGACCTAATAAACACCTACACCAAGTTTGAACATTTTAGCTCAATTAGAAGGAGAGTTATTGTGTTCCAAAGTCTCTGCCAATCAAATTGCTTATCGCTCTGCAGTTAGGAGAGGTTTTTTTTTCCCAAAAAGTGTGCCGGACAGACGGACGGACAGACAGACAGGCGAACCCATTTTAATAGTCCCCTGCTTTCTACGAAAGGCGGGGGACAAAAAGCTCATTTTCGAACATCATCAAGGCATTGACCTAATAAACACCTACACCAAGTTTGAAAATTCTACCTCAATTCCAATGAGAGTTATTGTGTTCCAAAGTCTCGGCCAATCAAATTGCTTATCGCTCTGCTTACCCTGAGCAAAAAATACTATACACCAAGTTTCATCACTCTCACTTAATTAGAACTAAAGTTATCGTGTCACAAAAGCATCAACCAATCAAATTGCTTATCTCTGCTTACCCTAAGCAGAAAATGCTCATCTTCGAACTCCATCAAGGCATTGACCTAATAAACACCAACACCAAGTTTGAAAGGCGGGGGACAACAAATCACTGTTTTCCAGATACATTATTTTCAAAGATGGCTACAGCATGTGAATTTCATTACTTTTTGTTGAAATTTGGTTTCAAGTAGGATAAGACTATCATTATCAGAACAGTTAAAGCAGCTTTTGCTTATAATACCGTAAGAACACTGCACTCTCCTGTATTAAATTGGATTGATTTGAAGTATCATTTTGATTAGTGATAGGCATGAACTCTGTTTTGCCAGAATATGTCCACCAGGAATATGCCTAATCGGACATCAAGCTACGGTGAACCATATTCAAAATTAAAAAAATATTTACTGTACTGCAGTAACTATTACTGGTGAGTCACGCTATACAGGATGCAAATGAAATGAAATAGGATTTAACGTCCAACTGTTCTGCACCGAACTGGGCTAATGAAGACAGGCATACGCCATGCAGTGTGCTATGAGGAAAATTTTGCCGTAACAGCGGCACTACAGCCTACTCTTATATCAAATTCCAACTTTCAAGGGATCTTTTACGTGCATGCCAATGTGTACACAGGAACTCAGTTTTTTATCCCATCTGAACGACCAGACCCTTCGTCCTGCATCAATGACAAGGGGGAACCACGTCGGAAAATCTGGATGAACTTTCTCGGCCAATGCAGGGATCGAACACCTGACCTCCTGGCTAGCGAGCCAGTGTCTTACCCACTTATCCACTGTGACCCCAATATACAGGATGCAATTCTTGTTTTAGGTGATATGAAAAAACAGGTTGCCAGGGAACGAAACACACGCCAATAGCAATGATTATATATTTTTTCTTTGTAGGTAATGGAGGGCATTTACAAGACAATTTCATACAGATCAGATAATAACTTTTGGGGTTCAAGCTTTCACAAGGTTCAACAAAGTGAAACAAGGGTCATAACTCTAGAAGTACATGTAATTAACGGAAAATGCTGAAATCAAATAAGCTTCTTCGTTTCACTAATTTAAATGATACATATAAATTCCATACAGATTGGATGCTAACTTTTGTCGTTAGATTAGAGCATTCAAAAGGTGCAACAAAGTGAAACAAGGGCCATAACTGCAAAAGAAATAAATGGAAATTATTGAAATTAAAAAGCTTCTTCACCTCACTAATGTAAACAAAGATAGGTTGCCAGCCAACAACTAAGAGTAAGAACTCATAAAGTAATTATCAGAAAACCATTAGAATTTGTTTGGTTTTTATAAAGTTCTGCCCCATGCTAACATTTAGTATACAAAACTTTTAATATGATGGATTTAGCTGTTCAAGTCATAAAGATTCTTTGAAAATCAATATACTTGTTTGTCTCAAGACCTTAAACACTGTGTATAAATTTAAAGTCAATTGGATATTAACTTTAGCCTCTAAAGCATCCACAAAAATTTTCAAAGTGATCAAGGGCCATAACTGTGGCAAAAATTATTGGAAATAGATGAAAATCAATAGGATTCTTCGTCTCATGACCGTAAACACTGTGTATAAATTTAAAGTCAATTGGATATTAACTTTAGCATCTAGAGCGTCCATAAGATTTTTCGAAGTGATCAAGGGCCATAACTCTGGCAGTAATTATCGGAAATCGCTGAAAATCATTAGGATTCTTCGTTTCATGACCTTAAACACTGTGTATCAATTTAAAGTCAATTGTATATTAACTTTAGCCTCTAGAGCGTCCACAAGATTTTTCAAAGTGATCAAGGGCCATAACTCTGGCCGTGATTATCAGAAATCGCTGAAAATCAATAAGCTTCTTCGTCTCATGACCTTAAACACTGTGTATGAATTTAAAGGCAATCGGATATTAACTTTAGCCTCTAGAGCGTCCACAAGATTTTTTTAAAGTGATCAAGGGCCATAACTGTGACAGTAATTATCAGAAATCGCTAAAAAATCAATAGGCTTCTTCGTCTTATGACCTTAAACACTGCGTATAAATTTAAAGTCAATCAGATATTGACCTCTAGAGCGCCCACAAGATTTTTTGAAGTGATCAAGGGCCATAACTTTGGCAGTAATTATCGAAAATCACTGAAAATCAATAGGCTTCTTCGTCTCATGACCTTAAACACTGTGTATAAATTTAAAGTCAATCGAATATTATTTTTAGCATCTAGGCTTCTTCGTCTCATGACCTAAAACACTGTGTATAAATTTAAAGTCAATCGGATATTAACTTTAGCCTATAGAGTGTCCACAAGCAATTGTGGACGCCGGACTGACAGACGGACGGGGGTAACAACAATAAACAAACACATTTCAATGTGGGCGTATAAAAATGAAGTGGGGTTTAACGTCCTATTGTTTTGCTCTGACTGCACTAATGAAGACAGGCATGCACCATACAGTGTGCTATGAGGGAAATTTTGCCTTGGCAGCGGCGCTACGGCCTACTTCAATATCGAATTCCAACTGCCAAGGGATCTTTTACATGCAAGCCAATGTGTACATGGGAACTCGGTTTTCCATCCCATCTGAAGGACTAGACAGCTGTCCTCATCAGGCCCTCCAGCCTGCACCACTGACAAGGGGAAAACACAGAATCTTACTCACTTAGCCACTGTGGCTCCCCCACTAATGTAAACAACATCATCAGATGATAAATGTAGTCTGTAGAGTGTTCAAAAGAAAATGTGGATAACAGACGGGGGCAACGGCAACATACGACCACATTTCCATGTTAGCAATAAAAAAATATCTAAAGTTTACTTCTTCCGCAACATTCTGACATTCATTCTTGAAAGTACTTGACAACTGAAGCAATATAGTAAAATGCGTATATACCATTTATCACAGACGAGACATTATGTGAAAATCGGATACTCCCGCCATGTTCTGATGTCACTATGAGTCCGGAAAATATGATTGGCACCTTGTGAGTATACGCACACGTTACATGTGCTGGGAACAATATGAAATCACACATTCCAATAGTTTCTTTTCGTAATTCTTATAAATCAGGTTGCTTTTATAACATGTAATGTCTTGTCTGTGATAAATGGTATGCATTTTACTATCTTGCTTCAGTTGTCAAGTACTTTTAAGAATGAATGTCAGAATATCACGGAAGAAGTAAACTTTAGATATTTTTTTCTTCTTTTATCTGGCATATTTTCGAATTTAGTCTATAGAAGATTTTCATTTTTTTACTTCTCAACAGCCTTGGGTATGTGTTCAATGAAAATGCAAGCAATATGCCATGGACTTTTTTTTTACCCTGACGCGACTTCACCAGAGGTGTGCATCATTTGATAATTGATAAAAATCATTTGAGAATTACAAAGATACGTTGCCAGGCAACGAAACATACGCCCACAGCAGCTATATCGTCCGGGCAGTCAACAAGAGTTGTCGCATATTTTTACTTTTTTTGGTAATGAAACATTTATAATACATTAAAATCTGATTAAGAGTAACAACTCATTAAGTAATTATCAGAAAACCATTAGAATTTGTTTGGTTTTTATAAAGTTCTGTCCCATGCTAATGTTTAGTATACAAAACTTTTAACATCATCGATTTAGCTGTTCAAGTCATAAAGATTCATTGAAAATCAATATACTTGTTCGTCTCAAGACCTTAAACACTGTGTATAAATCTGAAGTCAATCGGATGATAACTTTAGCCTCTAGAGTGTCACAAGATTTTTCAAAGTGATCAAGGGCCATAACTCTGGCAGTAATTATCCGAAATCGTTGAAAATCAATACGATTCTTCATCTCATGACCTCAAACACTGTGTATAAATTTAAAGTCAATTGGATATTAACTTTAGCATCTAGAGCGTCCATGAGATTTTTCGAAGTGATCAAGGGGCATAACTCTGGCAGTAATTATCGGAAATCGCTGAAAATCAATAGGCTTCTTCGTCTCATGACCTTAAACACTGTGTATAAATTTAAAGTCAATCAGATATTAACTTTAGCCTCTAGAGCATCCACACGATTTTTCAAAGTGATCAAGGGCCACAACTCTGGCAGTAATTATCGGAAATCGCTGAAAATCAATAGGCTTCTTTGTCTCATGACCTTAAACACTGTGCATAAATTTAAAGTCAATTGGATATTAACTTTAGCCTCTAGAGCGTCCATAAGATTTTTCAAAGTGATCAAGGGCCATAACTCTGGCAGTATTTATTGGAAGTCACTGAAAATCAATAGGATTCTTGGTCTCATGACCTTAAACACTGTGTATAAATTTAAAGTCAATTGGATATTAACTTTAGACTCTAGACGGACCGACAACAATATGGTTTAGTTAGTACTATTGCTTAGTTTAATGGTAACCCGTTTAGTTTCTCCGAAAAGTGTTTATAAATGGATGACCCGTTCACTTATTTATCTCATTTACTTATTAGACGAGTGGTTTATCCGATCTGTTTAAGTTCATTTGATTATGATTATTTACATATGAAGTACAATTAAATAAGGTGAATATTAAAAAAAAAACAGCGGCTGCCAGGCAGGATACGCCCACATTTTCGAGAGATGGATAGAGAACAAGCTGAAAAGAAAGTGATTTTCACTACAATCAAGGGCCATAATTCAGGAAATTACAATTTGGTATGCGCAAATATCGAAACGAACCAAGATCTATTGGTTATAAACTTACATTTCAAGTTTCAACAAAATCAGATTAAAATTGTGACCTCTACAGGGTCCAAAACCTTGATATACCATATTTTTACGCTATTTGAGAACGAACGGCAGCCATTTTGTCTGTCAGTTTTGGGCCGATTTTCCCGAAATTCGAACTCAGCCAACCTTAGAGTGTAACGGTGATATAATAATATGTTTTTTTTTAATCGGGTAAAAATTATGACCTCTAAAGGGTCCACAAGCTAAAAACGTGATTTTTCGTACAATCAGGGGCCATAATTCAGGAAGTTACGGTTCGATATACACGAATATCGAAAGTAACCAAGATCTTTAGGTCATAAACTTACATTTCAAGTTTCAACAAAATCGGATAAAAATTGTGACCTCTATAACCTTGATATACCATATTTTTACACCATTTGTCAATTTTGGGCCGATTTTCACGAAATTTGAACTCAACCATCCTTAGGGTGTAACGGTGATATAATAATACGTTTTTTTAAATCGGATAAAAATTATGACCTCTATAGGGTCCACAAGCTAAAAACAAGATTTTTCGTACAATCAGGGGCCATAATTCTGGAAGTTACAGTCCGATCGAAAGGAACCGAGATCTTTGGGCTATAAACTTACATTTCAAGTTTCAAAAAAATCGGATAAAAATTGTGACCTGTATAGGGTCCACAAGCTAAAAACGTGATTTTTCGTACAATCAGGGGCCATAATCTATGAAGTTTCGATCCGATACATGCCAATATCGAAAGCAGCCGAGATCTTTTAGGGATAAACCTATATTTCAAGTTTCGTCAAAATCGGATAAGAATTGTGACCTGTAGAGAGTCCACAAACAATTTTGGACGGACGGACAGTTGGACAGGGGCGACGGCATAATACGACCACATGAAAATGTGGGCGTATAAAAATGCACATCCATAGATGCTCACCTTATTCATTATCCATTAAAAATAGTAATTCCAACGTGGACAAATACATCGATATATCACGTCCAGGGTAATTATACAATCAGGAATCGGTAAATGTCTGTCTACTAGATCGTTAACACTGTTCATCACGTTCATTTTGCATACCGATAGTCCATGGGCCAATCACTCTATTTTACCGAGATTTCGCCTAATAGTTTGGATGCAGCTATGGCGGGTGTGGCGCCAGGAAGGGTAAGCTTACTCTTCCGGACACCTGTTACCACTGTTTGTCGTGTATTTTGTACACCGTAAACAGTCCATATGCTGATTACACTATTTTGCTTTATTACACTATTTTGCCATACCGTATTTTTAGGACCTACCTAGAATTTTGTTTAATGGTTTGGATTGTTCTTACTTAGTTTTATTTTATTTTATCCCAGGTAATATATCTTCTTTGAATCACGTCACCAGAAGTCAACCTCACATGTACATGTGGCTGGGCGATAATCTTGTGAGACTTTTATGGGGGCGCCAAAAAGTCGGTATCTGTCAATCTCTATAGACAATCTGTCGCCCTCTTGGAATGGGTTCAAACAGTATCAACAGGAAATATGCTTCAATGATTGCTGCCTTGATATTACGTACAGGGCTCACACTGGCTTTCAATTTTTTTCCGCCAAAATGGATAATAATTTTTATACAAAAAAAATGTTCATATTTTTTCCCACCAAATGGAATATTTTATCTGCCAAAAATGTGTGATAAAAAAGACAACATCTAACAATTTTATGTCTCAGCTAGGCTCATTATAAAACAATTACCGATAGATACAATACAATATACAACAACTTTAAAAATCTGTCTTTACATAATATACTGAGCGCCATGGAAAATGCATGCCTTTTTTTCCCCAAATATTTTATTACTAGGTGGTTTTGTATGTATAATATTATGCAATACTATGAACTATTGTTTTACACAATGCTCCAAAACGCAAAAATTATCGGCCCGTGTGCAAAAAATAAAAAAATTGCACAAGATACACATGAAAAACCAAATATTCACGTGCAGCATTGTGTGTGAGCCCTTTAAAAGCATGTTTTCAACTTAATGTGCAGTACATGAACTGTGAAATGTCAATCTGTTGTAATTTGTTGTTGGACGTGTGAAGGAATCGAGCTAGAGATGCCGAGACTTACTGAAAATCAACGGAATGAAGCCATGGGAATGTCCAGGGCTGGCATGTCTACACATGCTATTGCCAGACACTTCAATTGTCATCAGTCCACTATTGTAAGGTTGGTGGAACGTGTTCAAGTTACTGGATCAACACGTGACCGTCAACGTCCTGGTCCACAACGCGTTAGAACCCAGACTCAAGAACGCTACATCCGGGTCACTCATCTGCGTGACAGATTCCGCCCAGCTACTCGAACAGGTGCAGCAGTCGTCGGAAGACAAGGACCAATAAGTGCCAACACCGTAAGACGTCGTCTAACTGAAGTAAGACTCCGTGCACGACGACCTTTTGTTGGAGCTGTCCTCAGGGATCATCACCGTCAGAGGCGTTTGATATGGGCTCAAGGACACCAGACCTGGAGAAGAGTAGACTGGCAAAGTGTGCTCTTCAGTGATAAGAGTCGCTTTCATCTTTATCACGCTGATGGCCGTCAACGTGTTTGGAGACGTCTTGCAGACTGATGCGTCTTTGAAACGAAACGATGGGGTGGGGGAAGTGTAATGGTGTAGGGAGACTTCACATTTCATCATACGACCGCCCTACACATTTGCAGGGGTCGCGTTAATGCTGTAGCCTACCGTGATGATGTCTTGCAACCAATTGTTGTTCCGATGTTTCGAGCGCACCCACAACTTCAGCACTTCCAACAGAATAATGCACGTCCGCAAGCCATGTCTCCGGACATGGCACCGATAGAACATGTCTGGGATGAGATTGGACACCGTCTGTATCAGAGACCACAGATGCACACCATTGCTGATTTAGAAGCTGCTCTTGTCCAAGAATGGAACAATTTGCACCAGGCCTTCTTTCAAACATTGGGAAATTCCATGCGACGTCACTGCACAGCGTGTGTAAGAGCCCTTGGAGGACACACGCGTTACTGACATCTGTCATACTTTTGGTTTTGACCCCTCTGACTTTGTACCGTCGATTACAGATTAAATATCCGTAAGTGTACAAATGTGTTGTTATTGATGAGTTCCCATTTGAATATTGTTCACAATAAGAAGCAAAATAAATAAGATATGTTTACAGGATCATTTTGTTATACGAAAAACTAAGTGATGCGTTTTCCATGGCGCTCAGTATAGATTAGCAAAGTTTGGATTTCATAAGATCAGATTTTATTTTTGGTGACTTAAGTCTATTTGAACATTGTACTGCACAATATATTTTAAGTATTTACCATGTCAAATCTCATCCAAGGATTGCCAATTTTCTATAAATTTATGTGTTGCGTTTACAATGGGCCTACTGTTATTTTCAAGTATCGTAAAGGCATCAGAATCTGAATCCCTGATAGGCTGATAAAAATTTCAATTATATTTGTAAGAGATGCTCACAATTATACTCGTTGTTCACTTTTAGAGCATTTTGATGACGGTAATATTATACAAATGGCAAACTGTTTTCTCGCTCAAGAATCGTCACTATTATAGACCAGTAGTGATAATATAATTTGAAATAAATGATATCCGATAGACATGCATTTATATTGAAACTACTATTCGGATATCCGTTAACGTATACAAAATAAGGATTATCCGAATCATTTTACTATCCGTTACGGTCTTCTGACATTCCGTATGCTCTATTATTTAGCCATTTTTACATCTGATTACTTTGAAATTTTCCCCAATGCTATTGATCACGTACGCAGCTTTGTGCATAAATGTTAATATCACGCGTATTATTTTGCGATAGTAACTAATAAATATATATTTAAAGTAGCTAAGTCTCTAACTCAATATCATCCAAAATCTTCGACATTGAAAACACGATTTATTTGCCGGTTTAAATCAACATTGATGTTGTGATCTTACTGGGAAAAGATGGCCTTTCGTGATATCCAATATTTAAGACAAAATAAACATTTTACAATTGGTACACGAATCGTGTACCATAATGCGTTTCAGCGCTATGTGTAATAAGGGACCTGAAAAACGATGCTAGGCATATTCCACAAGTCATGTCAAACGGTGACGCTATATTCTTATCTGGAGAGCATGCTCAATAAATACTATCGGCGTAGACTGGAATAACCAGAAGCTAGAGATTGAAATTTCGATTGAGAATACTGGCGTATGTCGCCGAAGATAACTGATTAGAAATTACAGTAAAAACAGAAACGATTGAATGTAGATCAATTTATATAAATTCATATTACATTATTGTATGCGTTGCGACTCATTTGTGTCAATTTCTAGGTCCCAAATATTAGCGACTTAGCTCCTTTAATGCAGTGCAACGAAACAGTAGTCTAAATACAAAAATATTTATTCATTCCTCGCGCTGGTTTACGCTAGATAGAAGCTACTTCTTGGGTTTACGGTCACGTATATTCTCACTTACTGATTTGTTCAATAGCAGTAGATTATCAGAATGAGGCAAACGATCTTGGCGGAATAAATGTTAGATGTTTTTATTTTACTTTTTTCTTTTTATTTTACTTTTTTCATTCGTGTTGATTGAGCAAAAATGATAAGTGGGAGGGCAGCGGATTACAGGAGTAGCTATACACAAATTTATTCACCTCGTTGATTTTTTTGGATATCATGGATAGTTTTTTTCTTCGCGGCTCAAACAATTTGCAAATCGAAAGTAAGATTTCATACTCGGCATACACAGAACTTTTGATGTGATTTTGTTCAAGAAATTCACGTTTCCGAATTATCCGACGAATAGTATTTGGATATCAAACAAAAGTATTCGGATCACAAATCTCGATCCGATTTTCAACACTAATATGCATGTATATTTTACATGCCGTTTATGAAGCCACTGTAAATGGAATTCAACCACAGATGCACACCATTGCTGATTTAGAAGCTGCTCTTGTCCAAGAATGGAACAATTTGCCCCAGGCCTTCTTTCAAACATTGGGAAATTCCATGCGACGTCACTGCACAGCGTGTGTAAGAGCCCTTGGAGGACACACGCGTTACTGACATCTGTGTCATACTTTTGGTTTTGACCCCTCTGACTTTGTACCGTCGATTACAGATTAAATATCCGTAAGTGTACAAATGTGTTGTTATTGATGAGTTCCCATTTGAATATTGTTCACAATAAGAAGCAAAATAAATAAGATATGTTTACAGGATCATTTTGTTATACGAAAAAACTAAGTGATGCGTTTTCCATGGCGCTCAGTATATTTTTATCGCAAATTGCGAATTTGGCGACCGACAGTGAGCCCTGATTACGTAACCAGTTTGAAGACTGTTTGGACTTACTGGACGACTTTTCGGACTCGGTCTGGCGACGGTTCGGACTGGGATTGATAATTAAAATAATTTAAAAGACCGTCGTTGAAAATTGTCCTGCATCACTGACAAGGGGAAACCACACCGGAAAGTCTGGATGATAGTTGTCATTTGTTTTATTTAAATGATTGGCGTTTGTTGAGACCGTTAAAATTAACAATGCATATTCTATTATGTTTTGTTTTCTTTTATCAAACAGTCAACGAACTTGATTCACCGATCACTGCTATGGTTGTTATAATTGTGAAAGCCGAAATGTGTTTTACCTGAAACGGAATAATTGCAATCCACACACGTCCGCCATTATCAGTGATAGACAACTCACGTTTTTCCTCATCCAAAGATAGGTTGCCAGGCAACGAAACATACACCCACAGCAGCTAAATCGTCCGGGCAGTCAACAAGAGTTGTCGCATATTTTTTCTTTTTTCGGTAATGTAACATTTATAATACACTAAAATCTGATTAAGAGCAACAACTCAGAAAACCATTAGAATTTGTTTGGTTTTTATAAAGTTCTGCCCCATGCTAACGTTTTGTATACAAAACTTTTAATACTGTATCATGTATTTAGCTGTTCCAAGTCATAAAAATTCATTGAAAATCAATATACTTGTTCGTCTCAAGATCTTAAACTCTGTGTATCAATCTGAAGTCAATCGGATATTAACTTTAGCCTCTAGGGCGTCCACAAGATTTTTCAAAGTGATCAAGGGCCATAACTTTAGCAGTAATTATCAGAAATCTTTGAAAATCAATAGGATTATTCGCCTCGTGACCTCAAACACTGTGTATAAATTTAAAGTCAATCAGATATTAACTTTAGCTTTTAGAGCATCCACAAGATTTTTTGAAGTGATCAAGGGCCGTAACTCTGGCAGTAATTATCGCAAATCGCTGAAAATCAAAAGGCTTCTTCGTCTCATGACCTTAAACACTGTGTATAAATTTTAAGTCAATCGGATATTAACTTTAACCTCTAGAGCGTCCACAAGATTTTTTGAAGTGATCAAGGGCCATAACTCTGGCAGTAATTATCGGAAATCGCTGAAAATCAATAGGATTCTTCGTCTCGTGACCTTAAACACTGTGCATAAATTTAAAGTCAATTGGATATTAACTTTAGCCTCTAGAGCGTCCATAAGATTTTTCAAAGTGATCAAGGGCCATAACTCTGGCAGTATTTATTGGAAGTCACTGAAAATCAATAGGATTCTTGATCTCATGACCTTAAACACTGTATATAAATTTAAAGTCAATCGGATATTAACTTTAGCCTCTAGGACGGACGGACGGACAGGAGCGACGACAATATACGACCACATTTCAATGTGGGCGTATAAAAAAGAAACGCACATACTACAATAACATCGGGATTATTGGTTAATCACCTTTAATTATCTTACTTTGATCGTTGCCATTTCTTATATTTTCCTAAAAGACTTTTCTTTGTATGCACTAATTTATCGATTGGTACTGCTATCTATGGCAAGCTTGTCGAGGAATGCATGTCAATGTGCAGCTTACGGATTATCATTAAAAAATTCTAGGGACCTGTAAAAACAGTGCATGTTGCGTAAATATGGTATTTACTTCATATTATGCTTTTTTAAAAAAAAAACAAAAAAAAAAACAATTACTTTTACAAGTGTTTCATGTTTTCGTGTTGCTAATTGGCCTTTGGCCTATTTCTATTTAATTTATCGGCTACATTTTTATATATACATATTACCAATATAAAAAAATAAAACATTCTTTTCATTTGGAAATTTTGCTGTTCTTAGTAATCATTGAAGCATATTTCCTGTTGATACTGTTTGAACCCATTCCGAGAGCCCAGTCTGAAAATGGGCGACAGCTTGTCTTTAGAGATTGACAGATACCAACTTTTTGGCGCTCCCCATAAAAGTCTCAGGAGATTATCGCCCTGCCACATGTACATTGTGAGGTTGACTTCTGGTAACGTGATTCAAAGAAGATATATTACCTGGGATGTGATTTACCGATTCCTACAACCAAGGTAAGGTGAGCATCTATGGGTGTGCATTTTTTTTTTAATATTCACCTTTTTTAATTGAAATTCACAAGTAAATAATCGTAATCAAAATGAACCTACACAGATCAGATAAACAAATCTCAGGAAATGAAACCACTCGTCTAATAAGTAAACGAGAAAAATAAGTGAATTGAAATTCACATGTAAATAATCATAATCAAAATGAACCTACACAGATCAGATAAACGCATCTCAGGAAATGAAACCACTCGTCTAATAAGTAAACGAGAAAAATAAGTGAACGGGTCGTCCATTTATAAACGCTTCTCAGGGAAACTAAACAGGTTACCATTAAACTAAGCAATGCTACTAACTAAACCATTTTTGTAATTCTTGAACGATTTTTATCAATTATCAAACGATGTATTGAAAGTAAACTATGCATACTATCTAGCGGTAAAAACCCTGTTCTAAACGATGCCATTGTTACAGTGATCATAACAATGTTTAACTATTCTATGTCCTAATCTCTTTACTTACTTTCTATTAATGTCCGTTAATGAAGGCAAAAAATTAATAAAATACAAACAATATCAAATTACAAGCATGATTGAATATCAAACAGAAACATAGGTTGCCAGGCAACGAAACATACGCCCACAACAGCTAAATCTTCCGGGCAATCAACAAGAGTTTTCACATATTTTTACTTTTTTTCGGTAATGAAACATTTATAATACACTAAAATCTGATTAAGAGCAACAACTCATGAAGTAATTATCAGAAAACCATTAGAATTTGTTTGTTTATATAAAGTTATGCCCCATGCTAACGTTTTGTATACAAAACTTTTAATATCATGGATTTAGCTGTTCAAGACATAAAAATTTATTGAAAATCAATATACTTGTTCGTCTCAAGATCTTAAACTCTGTGTATCAATCTGAAGTCAATCGGATGATAACTTTAGCCTTTAGAGCATCACAAAGTGATCAAGGGCCATAACTTTGGCAGTAATTATCGGAAATCGTTGAAAATCAATAGGATTCTTTGTCTCATGACCTTAAACACTGTGTATAAATTTAAAGTCAATCGGATATTAACCTTAGCCTCTAGAGCGTCCGCAAGGGCCCTTAAACACTGTGTATAAATTTAAAGTCAATCGGATATTAACCTTAGCCTCTAGAGCGTCCGCAAGGGCCATAAACTCTGGCAGTAATTATCCGAAATCGCTGAAAATCAATAGGCTTCTTCGTCTCATGACGTTAAACACTGTGTATAAATTTAAAGTCAATCGGATATTAACTTAGGCCTCTAGAGCGTCCACATGATTTTTCAAAGTGATCAACGGCCATAACTCTGGCAGTAATAATTGGAAATCGATGAAAATCAATAGGCTTCTTCGTCTCATGACGTTAAACACTGTGTATAAATTTAAAGTCAATCGGATATTAACTTAGGCCTCTAGAGCGTCCACATGATTTTTCAAAGTGATCAACGGCCATAACTCTGGCAGTAATAATTGGAAATCGATGAAAATCAAAAGGCTTCTTCGTCTCATGACCTTAAACACTGTGTATAAATTTAAAGTCAATCAGATATTAACTTTGGCCTCTAGAGCCTCCACAAGCAATTGTGGACGCCGAACCAGTCTTTCAAGGCATAAGACTGGTTATGCATGCTGTTAAAGTTATGTCACAAAATGACCTGAATATAATATATTACACATACAGGTATTGCAGTTCTGAAGCAGTAATGCATTGTGGGTGAAATTACAAAGGTAATGGTATATTTGATGAAATATTGTTCAAATAACAAGGCAACAGTGAGGCTGATGTCACCTGCCGAAATCCCAAAATAAATAGATGACACATATTAATTAATTGCACATTTATTTTTTTCAAAAGTTTCATCACTCTCTATCAGATAGAAACAAGATTATCTTGTTCCAAAGTATCAACCAATGAAATTGATTAGCTCTGCTTAGCTTCAGCTCAAAATGTTAATCATTGAACTCAGTCACGACATTCACCTAATGAACATCTACTCAAGTTTAAACATTCTCTACCTAAATTAAAAGAGTTGTTACGACCAATCAAATTGCTGAACGCTACTTAGCCAAGCAGATAATTCTCACCATCGAACTTAGTCAAGGTAATGATATAATAAATCTATATTCAGAGTTTCATCACTCTCACTTCATTATAACCAAAGTTATCATGCCCCAAAGCATCAACCAATCAGATTGCTTATCTCTGCTTACTGTAAGCAGATAATGTTCATCATCAAACTCCATCAAGGCATTCACCTAATGAACGCCTACACCAAATTTGAACATTCTACCTCAATTAAAAAGAGAGGTATTGTGTTCCAAAGTCTCGACCAATCAAATTGCTTATCGCTCTGCTTACCCTCGGCAGAAAATGTTCATTATCGAACTTAGTCAAGGTATTGATGTAATGAAACTATACACCGAGTTTCATCACTCTCACTTAATTAGAACTAAAGTTATCGTGTCCCAATGCATCAACCAATCAAATTGCTTATCTATGCTTACCGTAAGCAGAAAATGCCCATCTTCGAACTCCATCAAGGCATTGACTTAATAAACACATACACCAAGTTTGAACATTCTAGCTCAATTAGAAGGAGAGATATTGTGTTCCAAAATCTTGTCCAATCAAATTGCTTATCGCTCTGCTTACACTGAGCAGAAAATGCTCATTATCGAACTTAGTCAAGGTATTGATGTAATGAAACAATACACCTAGTTTCATCTCTCTCACTTAATTAAAACTTAAGATCATGTCCCAAAGCATCAACCAATCAAATTGCTTATCTCTGCTTACCCTGAGCAGAAAATGCTCATCTTCGAACATCAAGGCATTGACCTAATAAATACCTACATCAAGTTTTAACATTCTAGCTCAATTAGAAAGAGAGTTATTGTGTCCCAAAAAGTGTGATGTACAGACAGACAGAGAGACGGATAAACCCATTTTAATAGTCACTTGCTTTCTTCGAAAGGCGGGGACAAAAATAAACTGTTCATAGTCAGTGAAATAAAAACACATTAACCATGGCTGATTAATAATTAGGTATTGATACACAAAAGAATAAAAATAACAAGAAATATTATAATTACCTTTCAAATTGAGGCCGCTTAACGATGGTTTCTCGTACATATTCTACTAGTTGTTTCTGGGTTCTGCCTGAATACCTAGAAATCATTTTAAAACATTAGAAATTCAAACTCAACCATGTGATATATTTGTACGTTTTTTTAAAAATAGAACAAGCCAACAGTGAGGCCGATGTTCCCCACCGAAATCCCAAAATAATAGATGACATTAATTGCACATTTATCTTTTTCAAAAGTATCGAGCAATCAAACTGATTATCTATGCTTAGTCTAAACATAAAATGTGACCCCGCCACAGCATACTGAGTCACAATGAGGAAATTTTGAAAATTAAGTTATTGTTATTTTCACATTCTCCAACTCATTACCTTCAATTGGATGTATAGTTTGTTTGAATTGGGCAAAAATTGACTGAGCTGTGTGACATTAGAAGCTACCCAACTCACAAAAGCAAGTTTTGTTGAGAAAAAGCAAGTCAAAGATTTTGTATGTTCCAAAACAAAATCCCATAGCAACCAGGCCATTTATCTGCTGGTTTGTCGTTGAATATATCTTTCCATGGGTTTTCAGGGGTGCTGAAGACGAAAATCAGAGTAAAAATTTGATCCGACTATTTCCGCTCTTTATTTGCTATATTTTGTCGTTTAATATGTTTTTTATTTAGGATTTCAAGGGTGCTGACGACGAAAATCGTAATAAATGCACTCCTTTCGTAACGAAACATCCACAACACATACGGCATAATATTCACATGATAAGTGTTATACTGAAGAACAATCTATACATTAGTAGTCTGTTGTGTATAATATAACTTTAGTGAGATTAACACACTGTAACCCAGGTATCGTTTAATCTTGTGTATCTAGCACTAATTTCTTTCACATTTGTTTAATATCCAATCTTTGTTTAAAAATTTGTAAAAACTGTCTAAAATCACCATAAATCGTTTAATTTGTACTTCTGTCCAGTTTAAAGCTGACCATTCAATTTTGATAATGAGTGTCCAATTTACAAGTGTTTAATTTCTCAATCATTGTTAAAAAATAAACAACCCAATTGATTAATGATGTATAATGATTAATTCTTGAACAGTGATCAGGAAATTAAATACTTGTAAATTGGACCCTCATTATCAAAATTAATCAGTCAGCTTTAAACTGGACACATGTACAAATTAGATGATTTTTGGTGATTTTAAACGATTTTTAAACAAAGATTTGATATTAAACGAATGTGAAAGAAATTAGTGCTAGATACACAAGATTAAACGATACCTGGGTTACTGTGACAGTTAGTCTCATCAATTAATTAGCACCTTAGTGCCAGCTAGTGGTCAGGAGATTAAGATTGTTGATTGGATAATCATCAAAGAAGCCGCCACAGCTGTACGTGTGTTCATTTAACACGTGAATTAAAATAAGATTTTGCGTGTACGATAGGTCTATTATTATTTTCAGGTACTGTGACATTATCAAAATATGAGTCCTTATAGAAATGTCAATTTCATAGTCAAGAAATGCTTACGTTCACTTTCATGCATTTTGGCTTTGATGTAAATATCAACATTATTCAGAGTATACTCAATGGTAGACTCGAGAATCGTCGCAATTCGGCTCGTTGGTCGTTCTCATTTTTTCGACCCATTGTGATAAGAGAATTTTAAACAATAATATCCCAGATGCATTCCTTACTTTGTATGCCGTATGAAGAAGCGACGGTAAACGGAATTCAGCTATCAATAAAATTCTCTTCGAAAAGAAAATTATTGGCCATTTTGTTTATTTCCATTTAAGGCCTATAGATTATTTTTTTAAAGATGATATGAGATATCAAATAATCACCACTTGGATTAATTATTTGGAGTAAATAATGAGTTGTCGACGGCTTTATCATTGACCCGTGACAGTTGATTAGTAATAGTATTACTCAATGACACACACCCGCTTGTCGATTAATTTACATCATCAGCCACGTGGTTTCAATTAACACTCAACGGCAATCTATACGATCAGAATTAATTTTTTTTTCTGCCACTTATTAGAGTGAATCGCATGTAGCAGGCTACGAAATTTCACGCAAATGATACCAATCGGTTACGTGCGGTCGCGCCACCTCAATAACACGTGACCGATTTCCTGGTTACGCAAATTGAAATATCGGTTACGTTAAAAAATTTAATTAACAGATTTATTCACATTTGATCAATTTTTATAGAGGATGACTTTGTGACACGGGTCTAAATTATTTGTATTATAGCACAAACTCCATTCATTCATTCTTGGCATTTCATTTCTCCATCTTACCGGTACTTTGACAGATCACATATTTTGACACCACGTAGGCTATTGACCAGTTGCAAGCAGGTTGATTTAAAAATGCGCCTCACCCCTAATTCTTTAAATGATTAGTTATGCCATAAATATTTGAAAGCGTACCTTTGAATTTTCAAACACAAAATGAGAAATGAGTTTGACTATTTAACATGTCGGCTATATTTCCAAAGAATTTACTACACGTGTTCCTTTCAGTTTTCACTATAGCCATGCTGTAGTACCAATGACCCGTATGTATGTCGTCAACTTTGACCCCCTCCCCCCGGCATCGCTCGAGCGATAATGTAAACGATTTTACTGCCCCGTCTATTTTAATATTATTTCATGACATCAAACTATTCTGTTTCCTTTTGAAACTTTGTGTATAGAGTGCCGAGGTTTATAAATACTGTTTGTCAATCAGTCGCTACCTATGAGTGAGGCTATCTCATGCTACGTGCTTGGATGAATGATTGCAAATGACAAGTGTAGTTGTCGTGTACCATAATGCGTTTCAGCCCCAGTTCTAGCAAGAGACTAGAGGAACGAGGCTAGACATATTGCAGCAAACCAAACGGCGTATGTAGACTGGAATAACCAGACGCTAGGAATTTGCACTTGATTGAGACTGCTGGCTTATTTCACGGAACATAACTGATTTGAAATTAGATTAAAAACGGAAACGATTGAATGTAAATCAGTTTATATACATTCATATTACAGTATTATATGAGTTGCGACCCACTTGTGTCAATTTCTAGGTCCCAAAAATTAGCGATTTAGCTCCTTTAAGCAGAAATTCTCATCTTCAAACTCCATCAAGGCATTCATCTAATGAACGCCTACACCAAAGTTTGAACATTCTACTTCAATTAAAAGTAGAGTTATTGTGTTCCAAAGTCTCGACCAATCAAATTGCTTATCGCTCTGCTTACCCTGAGTCGAAAATGCTCATTATCGACCTAAGTCAAGGTATTGATGTAATGAAACTTTACACTCACTTAATCAGAACTAATGTTATTGTGTCCCAAACTATCAATCAATCAAATTACTTATGTCTACTTACCCTAAACACCCACACCAAATTTGAACATTTTAGCTCAGTTGGAAGGAAACTTATTGTGTCCCAAAAAGTGTGACAGACAGACATACCCGTTTTAATAGTCTTATTTGCGTGTATTATGTCCACACCCTGTCCCTCGGTCCATCCGTCAACAATTGGCTTGTGAACACTAAAGAGGCTAGAGTTTGTGACAGATTCTTTTCAAATATGGTGTGGCAAACATCGCGGTCATAAGAGGACACACTCTACGGAGGCAGACCACCATTAAATTTCACCATCTCGGTACTCACAAATTGTAGTTTGTCTATTTATAGCAATTCTCACTCTGTCTCTTTTCTCCCCTTTTGCATGCCCATTTTTGTTGATTTTATGGTCTAGAATGGATGAAGGGGGTTTGAATTAACATTTTCTGCCAGGTTTTGGTAAATATTCATGATTTTGAGGTGGAAGGATAAATGAAATGAAATGAAATGGGGTTTAACATCCTACTGTTCTGCTCCGAACTGGGCTAATGAAGAGGGGCATACACCATACAGTGTGCTATGAGGAAAATTTTACCCAGACAGGAAAAATTATGCATGATTACGAATGATTTTGAAACCCAATGGATTTAACTCATTTAAACTGTTAGGCCAAACTAAATCAAGTCTATGAATCCACAGACTTTCTGCCTTTCTGTGTGTTCTTTTTTTTCTGATCTTTATAAGGAATTTTTTGTACTATGGTACACACGAAATCATGACCAGGTATAATAAACGCTGGGAATGGCCTGGTTTTTTAAGCTTTATATTACTTCTGTGCTTATTAAAAAAAACCCTGGTTGGTTTGGTTGAAGGAAACCTGTATCCTGGTCTATCTGAAGATATGTTTAGCAAATGTAACAATCATTAATTTGATTTTAAATTTATAGACAAGGTAAATTTGATTTAACAAAAATACTGAAATTGATCTCTATAACCAAACTTACCTAAATGATGAACCTCTACTAACAACTCTGGTTTTATTTCTTGGGACTTTGCGTACAACCTGACATCGGAAGAAAGCATGATGTTCAATACATTTCTTCCAGAAAGCTTTACAATCATTCCTTGTCTCCAGAAAAAATTCAACTGTATCTTTATAAAAACCCTGACAAAAATATAAGAGAAAGATTTAAACATACATTTAGTTTAATGAAGGGCTCAGTAGCTTAGTATAGTGGGGGAGAGGTCAGTCAGTCACCCCAGGTGCATGTGATAGAGGACATCTTTATCCTTGTTTCAGGTGTATTTTTCTGCCCAAATGTAAGAGACAGCATCAAAATTATTCATTCTGTACAGTTATCAAACATATTTCATTTGATTGCTTCTCTATTCTATTTTGCAATTAAGCAAAACCGGCCGAAAAATGAACTATCCTTATGTATTTGCTCCAGGGCTTCCACTTAATTATCAATTGCTACACAATAGCCCTGGAATACGTAATTTTCTTAATTTTTCGGTAAGCAAGTTAACTAATCTCTATATTTTATTTCTACTATTCCCACAAGGCCGTAATTAGACCGGGAGCCCAGGGGGTCAACCTAGCTGAAAAGTGTACCAAAATGCCACGTCCTCCAACTAGGATAGATTAGTTATACCTAGCACGTATTGAAGAGGCGATAAACTGCAGTTCCAGGAACAATTTTTTTTTCAAAAACGCATATTTAGCCCCATAGAATGTTTTTTTCCTAAAAATCAATTACTTGCAACCGCAGTTTATCGCCTCTTCCATACGTGCTAGGTATTAGTATTCTACGCATCCTGGCTAAAAATTTAATTTTTTAAAACACGGGAACAGTGTTTGCGAAGTTAGCCTAGTTGGGGGCGTGGCATTTTGGGGCGTGTCTGTTAGGGGTAACCCACCGCACAAACTGTCTGGCAGTGGTCATTCATGACTCCTCTCGTGGTACTGAACAACTCCAAAGCTGTTTTAGGTGGTACAGATTTGAGCTAATCTAGCCTAGCTTTGGTCTAAATATTAGATAACTCTTGTCAGGGATACCCCACCACTACAAATGTCTGGAAATCACATAGCTCTGTCAGGGGTACCCCACCACTAGAAATATCTGTCAGAGTGTTTTTGTAATACCTGAAGATGTACAGTACACTGCTGTACGATTTTCATTTGGTACACTTTTGAGCTAATCTAGACTAGTTGGGGGTCATGGACATTTAGGGTGTGGAATACCACACCCACCACCAGAAACCCGGCAGACTTACATTCTGATGATACCAGATATACATACATTGATACCATATAGGAGAAAATGGGTACACTTTTCAGCTAGGTTAACCCCCTGGGCTGCCGCTCTAAATACCGCTATAAAAAAATTAGAATGCATTTTTCTCCCAACACGTACGTTATTGAGGATTTACGTTAATTTCTATATGACAGTCGGTTGGATTCGAAGAGCAATACTTCATATCAATTGCCCTTTTTTGAAGATCATAATAATCTCGTGCATGACTGTAATAGCGGTAAACAGCTTTGTTCTAGAAAATTCTTATGACACGGGGACAACACCTGATTGACTAAGAATGGACCCCTTCATGCCATTGATAAGATTCCCACATATCAGACACCCATCATTAAAATTATCAACACAACACTCAGTATAATCTGTTGTCGACTATGTATACAACTCTATAACACCAATCATGAGATTATGTGGCTTCTACATACGTGCGCATTATTCTGCACTGGCCGTACAATTTTATAGTTACATAGTGGAGGTCGATCGTGGCCATGTTTGATAATTGGGATTTGAAAAAAAGGCTATTTTTCCGGCGTGCAAAATGACTGACGGGTCAGATCTAGTTCCTGCCATTTTCTATAGCCTACGGTCCTGACCGGCATATACAGCCAACGTGGAACCCATGATTTGCTCCCAGATGCTACCTCACTGACCAATCCTAAAGTCTCAGCCAATCAAATTGCTTATTTCTGCTTAGCCTAAGCAGACAATACTTATCATTGAACTTAGTCAAGACATTCATATAACAAACATCTACACCACGTCTGGATATTCTACCTCAATCAAAAGTTGGGTTATTGTTTCCAAAAAGTGTGACAGCCGGCCAGCTAGACGGACAGCTAATTAGCCAAGGCAGAAAATACTCATCAACCAACTATCTACACTAAGTTTGAACATTCTACCTCAATCAGAAGCAGATATATAGTGTCCCAAAGTCTTGACCAATCATCACATTCTCCAATACATACACCATGTCTGAACATTCTAGCTCACACTGAGAAGTAGTAATAGTCTTTGTTGTACGTCTTATCAAGAAGCAGAGTTTAAACTAACTAAAGAGTAAACAATAAAGTGGGAGACCCATCAGGACTATATCTTATCGTTAATATGCCATCCAATGTGAATGTTCTTATTAAAGTGTGAATTCATTTGAATTCATCAACCATTGATTCAAACAGTTTTCAACCTCACGTTTCAACTATTCATTTCTAAAAACGACTTAGACAGTTCTTTAACTGTTTTGAAAATCATAAACATATTCTAAATAAATGCATAAAATGACTGATAAAAGATGCACTGAATGAAATGATTCATTAAATGTTAATTAAATATTGATAAAATTGGTGATTAAAAGTGCTTTGAAATTAAATATACAGTAGAAATTATATTCAGCAGCCACTCAAGGCAATTTTCTTGACTGGCCGCTTAAAGGGAGTGACCTCTTAATATAATCTCAGTGTTTGTTAGTGCTGACATTAAGTAACATCGGGAGCAACATCAGTACTCGCATCGGTAAATTTGGCTGTTGCTGAAACTTGCTCGGAATGAAAATTCTTTGACTCAAATCTCTCATATAAATTCTGTAAATGTGTCATTTTGTACCAACATTGATACTACTGCATAAAATTGCTATGTATATATCTGTTAATACAGTAAACTTCGCATAAGTAGGATCTAAATGGACTGACCAATGAGGGAAATTTGTCCCAGGCAGTGGCGCTATGGCCTACTCTTATATCGAATTCAAACTGCCAAGGGATCTTTTACATGCACGCCAATGTGTACACAGGACCTCAGTTTTTCATCACATCCGAAAGACTAGACAGCTGTCCTTGTCAGGCCCTCCGTCCTGCATCACTGACAAGGGGAAACCACACCGGAAAATCTGGATGAACTTTCTCGGCCAATGCAGGGATCGAACACCGACCTCCAGGCAAGCGAGCCAGTGTCTTACCCACTTAGAAACGTGATCCCCACCAGGGAGTCCGGCATGCAAAAAAATAATAGAGGTCAGTCTTAGGGTATAAGGAATAAGCATCAAAAAAGTTTTTAAGACGATCGATTAAGAGACATACAGACACACAAAAAAAAAATAAGCGTGGCTGTCCCTGGGGGTTGGGCATTCACCACAAACAATAGGGATGTTCCTTAGGATAGAAGTAATAAGTATGCAAAGTTTCAAGGTTATACGTTAAGAAAAGCGGTCTATAGATGACAAACAAATAAATACAATAAATGGGCGTGGCTCTGCCACTGGAGGTTGGGCATCAAACAAAAACAATAGGGATCATCCTTAGGGCATAAGGAATTCATATGAAATTCTTTCAAGACGATCCCTTAAGAATTGTGGCCTGTAGATGACACACAAACAGAAAATGGGTGTGGCTCTGCCCCTGGGAAATGAAATTAAATGGCATACGCCATACAGTGTGATATCGCCTACTCTTATATCGAATTCCAACTGCCAGGGGATCTTTTACGTGCATTCCAATATATACACGGGACCTCTGTTTTTCGTCCCATTCGAACGACTAGACAGCTGTCCTTGTCAGGCCCTCCGTCCTGCATCACTGACAAGAGGGAACCATGCCGGATCTCCCCCTGGGGGTCGGGCATGCACCCCAATCGATACCTGATGTTCCTTAGGGTACAAAGAATAAGTATGCAAAATTTCAAAATGATACGTTAAGAAATGCGGTCTGTAGACAACAAACAAACAAATACAAAAAATGGCCGTGGCTCTGCCTCTGGGGATCGTGCATGCACCAAAAACAATAGGGATCATCCTTAGGGTATGAGGAATAAGTATACAAAGTTTGAAGAAAATCGAGTAAGAATTGCGCCCTGTAGGTGACCCACAGACATACACACACACACAGGGGTGACAGCATAATAAGTCACAGGATGAAGTGAAAAATGTTTGAACGGACAACTTCAGGCCAAATTTGACCTATTCCGACCAATTTTTAACCATAATTTCAAAACACTCCTACCCGAAATGTTGTTTCTCAAAATTTTTGATATTGGTCAGGTATGATAGGCCTAGTAGTCGACTTAAAATCCGGCAGTTGTTGGGAATGAATGATTTGTGTGGAAGTGTCTGTGAGTGATCTTAAAGTGGTCATTTTACATATGTTGAAAACTACGCCATCTTAAAATGTTTGTCGCTGCTCCTTTGCAGGTCTGGCACAGAATTGCTTGGTGTAGTTATGTGGAGGATATTCCTCAAAGTAAATGTCAGAAGAAAAAAACTGAGTAGCACGGAAGTGCATAAATATACGGGCTGGCATGGCAAGCTTTTATATCAGCACAATTTAACCAAAGCAGCGGCGCATGTAAAATAAGAAGAAGATGGCATAGATCACAACAAGATTTACAGCACTCCAGGATAGTGTTGACCACATGTGCCAACTTCTTGTATATCTTCGTTTGAGCAGAAGTGTTCACTTACTTAGATTCCTATATTCGAGTAAATGCTCTCGACCATCCTTCAAGTTTTTGGACCTCAGAGTACTGTTTTGTTTTGTAGTACTGGTTTTGGCCTTTGTCCTCTTCTCCTTCAGGGATTTCAATATGGAATGTATGGTAGCATCCTGATTGTCAATGCATCTCCATAAAAAATTCCAAATGTTTTTATACAACGATCGGCCCCTAAATACAGATAGGAATAAGTGGGTCTGACTCCTTAAATATTTTTGACCAAAATATCCCATTTGGCAGAAGGGTGACTGAGCATGCGAACCCACTAATCTTCTGCTTGTTGTGTAGTCATCTTCCTGTTTGTGTTAAACCCTGTTGCAAGCGAGAACACATACATTCCTCAGAAACACTTCAAATCTTCAAGAAAATACTGAAGATGCTGCTGTGAACATTCCGCAGCTATTGACACTGTAGTCTTTTTCCCAAGAAATGAAATATGCTTACTCTGAATCGTTTATCATATTTCACATTTCATTACCACATCATATTCATATAAGATGATTTATTCTGTGTAAATTGCATGAAACTTGTCCCTGGTCTAACAAATAGGCTTGAGATCAAAAGGTCTGTCATTAAGTTAAGTGGTGTGACAGCTTGCCGGTGCCATGGTGTAGAGTTGTTTGTCCAACCTCTTGGATTTTCTCTGTTTGCTCAAGCGAGTTATTGAAGTAAAATTGTACCATATGTTAGTCCCAAAATGACTTAGTTTGTGTCGAGTGGACCTTAAAACCGATTTCTTTCTCTTAAGTCAAAATCATCCTTGCTAACAACTGAATGGAATATATTATCTTTGTAAAGATATCTATAGTTATGTATCACCATATGTTAGTCCCATAATGACCTAGTTTGTGTCCAGAGGACACTAAATCTTATTTTACTCTGTTTCTCTCTTGTCTAAATCATCCTTGCTAATGACTAAATGGAATATATTAAAATTGAAACAATGTCCATACATATATTTTGTCTGGGGTATTGACAAAAGCAACATTTTATCCCAATTTTGGGTGTTTTTAATTCATTTCCCCTGTTTTTACTTTGCCTGTTGTGGTCATTTTTATTTTTTGTTTTGTTCGTAGGAAGGTTGCTATTTTTGGGTAACATTCAAATATTGTTCCAGGCCCTGCAAAGAGCGAGCTATATCATCTCAAACTTTGGTTTTCATTAAATTTGATTTACAGAGAGTGTTGGGTATCCGGCCAGTACCAAGGTATCATTAGCAGTAGAAAATTACCAGCGGCTGCCAGGCAGGATACGCCCACATTTTCGAGAGATGGATAGAGAACAAGCTAAAAAGAAAGTGATTTTTCCTACAATCAAGGGCCATAATTCAGGAAATTACAATTCGATATGCGCAAATATCGAAAGGAACCGAGATCTTTGGGTTATAAACTTACGTTTCAAGTTTCAACAAAATCGGATAAAAATTGTGACCTCTATAGGGTTCACAACCTTGATATACCATATTTTTACGCAGTATTTGAGAACGAAGGGCTGCCATTTTGTCAGTTTAGGGCCGATTTTCATGAAATTCGAACTCAGCTGTCCTTAGGGTGTAACGGTGATATAATGATACGTTTTTTTTAAATCGGATAAAAATTATGACCTTTATAGGGTCCACAAGCTAAAAACGCGATTTTTCGTACAATCAGGGGCCATAATTCAGGAAGTTAAAGTCCGATATGCGCGAATATCGAAAAGAACTGAGATCTTTGGGTTATAAACTTACATTTCAAGTTTCATCAAAATAGGATTAAAATTGTGACCTCTAAAGGGTACACAACCTTAATATACCATATTTTTACGTTTTTTGAGTACGAAGGGCGGCCATTTTGTCTGTCAGTTTTGGACCGATTTTCACGAAACTCAAACTCTGCCGTCCTTAGGGTGTAACGGTGATATAATAATACGTTTTTTTAAATCAGATAAAAATTATGACCTCTATAGGGTCCACAAGCTAAAAACACCATTTTCTGTTTGGGCCATAATTCAGGAAGTTATGGTCTGATATGCGCGAATATCGAAAAGAACCAAGATCTTCGGGTTATAAACTTACATTTCAAGTTTCATCAAAATAGGATTAAAATTGTGACCTCTATATGGTACACAACCTTGATATACCATATTTTTACGCTATTTGAGTACGAAGGGCGGCCATTTTGTCTGTCAGTTTTGGACCGATTTTCACGAAATTCAAACTCAGCCGTCCTTAGGGTGTAACAGTGATATAATAATACGTTTTTTTAAATCGGATAAACATTATGACCTCTATAGGGTCCACAAGCTAAAAACGCGATTTTCTGTACGGGCCATAATTCAGGAAGTTACGGTCCGATATGCGCGAATATCGAAAAGAACCGAGATCTTTGGGTTATAAACTTACATTTCAAGTTTCATCAAAATAGGATTAAAATTGTGACCTCTATAGGGTACACAACCTTGATATACCATATTTTTACGCTATTTGAGTACGAAGGGCGGCCTTTTTGTCTGTCAGTTTTGGACCGATTTTCACGAAATTCAAACTCAGCCATCCTTAGGGTGTAACGGTAATATAATAATACGTTTTTTTAAATCGGATAAAAATTATGACCTCTATAGGGTCCACAAGCTAAAAACGCGATTTTTCGTACAATCAGGGGCCATAATTCAGGAAGTTATGGTCCGATATGCGCGAATATCGAAAGGAACCGAGATGTGTGGGTTATAATCATACATTTCAAGTTTAAACCAAATCGGATAAAAATTGTGACCTCTATAGTGTTCACAAGCTAAAAATGTGATTTTTCGTAAAATCAAGGACCATAATCCATGAAGTTACAGTCCGATACATGCCAATATTGAAAGGAACTGAGATCTTAGGGTGATAAACCTATATTTCAAGTTTCATCGAAATCAGATAAAAATTGTGACCTGTAGAGTGTTCACAAACAATTGTGGACGGACAGATGTTCGGACAGGGGCGACAACAATATACGTCCACATAAAAATGTGGGCGTATAAAAACTCTTGTGTGTAGGAGGCACCCGAGTGTTCCTACTAATGTCCAAAATTTTGTCTGTCCAAATCAATTATTGTTCGAATAGCAGATCATCCAAATTTGGTTCCAAAATTGGCCATTGTTTACTTATTTTTCTATTAAAGACCACATAAGATTGCCAAATTTTTTTTCCGCTACATGTAGCCAATAGTTACTATATCCACTTTACGGCAAGGTCACGCCAATCTGATTGAAATTAATTCGGCTATTAACGTTTGAGTATCCGACCTTAAAGCGGAAATAGCAAATTTTTAAGTTATATTTTTAAAATGTATTAAAATAAAGCCTGAAAATAGTTGGTATCCATAAACAGTCCTACCTTGTTAAAGAATAATCCTATTAATCCTATAATTCACTATTACCAGCTGAGAAATTGGCAAAAATATCATTTTTCTCTTCATTTTCAAACGTTGAAAAAGCTACTCCATGGTGGAAAATAGAAAACAAGGGAGGTAATTGGGAGGTAATTGTGTTATTATTTCCTGTGTAAATGACTTGTAAGTGTAAGAATGACACCTATGATCGTATAATTGTAAGTTGACAACCTATTGAGCAAAAGACATAGAAATAATTACGTTATTTAATCCGGTTGATTGGCTGGTGATGTCACAGGCACTACAGATAGTATACACAATATATCACTACCTGTACAGTATATCTCTGATATACACATCACAGTCCAATTAACACGTGACTGGTCTAATCATAATCACCGAATTATCGTCTTGTACTGTTATAGATTAGACTTTTTGTGATTCGAGTATTTTCGAGTGAATTTAAAATTGTGGTGTGGAGAAATGTTTGCAGCAAAGTTCCCCCGTAGCTTGTGTCGTTCGTTCGTGGAGTTTTAACACGTTCTACCTAGAGTGATGTCTTTCATCTGGCGGGCTAATAATAACCTAATCAGCATTCTTAATCCAACATCTTTAACCCCATGTGTGTGCAACGCTAATCATTATCTACATCGAGATGTAAATTAATTTATGGCCCCATATCTGCAACTTTAGTCGGATTGATTAATGATAGATATTAACGCCAGTACTCTTTATCAATACACAAAGATAGTTAGATGACCGTTCTCAATCTCTTAATCCTAACGTATAATATTGAGATATTTTTTCGTATTTCATTTTTACGGTCGATTTCAGAGTAATGAAGTCAAATCCACATGCAGAAAGAAAGACGCCATACGATGGCTACCATCCTCGGTTACCCAGTGTACTCATTCCGTTCTACTCCACTATACCCTGGGTTAATCTATGGGGGAGACACGTTTTCAAGTTATCCGCCCTTGATGATTGTGCTATTTCTATCGACCAATCCCATAAATTGCTATTTGAAAAGGAAGTTTGCAAAGGTAAGTAACTCTCACCGGATAATGTTAGGAGTTGGCCTATTCTAAATGCGTAATTATTAACAACCAATTATATATTATGTTAATGAAGACCAGACGTTCATATTATAATGTAGAGTCATTAGTTTTATTTAGAATCGTTTGTTCGTTCCCGGAATTTTATGTCCACGTGATATCGTAGTCAAGTTATTGACACATTTCAGACAAAGAACGAATAGTAATAGCTGTATATAGGTAATTAAGGAATAAACATTCCGAATATGCATTCGGACACTGTGACGTCACTGGCGTCTGAGGGGATTAAGAGTGTTTTCGATAATTGTCAAAGTCGTTTTTACGACTTTGAGTGAAGATAGCTGAATTAATTTCAATCAGATTGGTGTGAACTTGCCGTAAAGTGGATATAGTAACCATTGGCTACACGTATCTCAGTTTCCAGGCCCATATTATGTGCACTTTAAAATATATTTTTCCAATTTTTGAGGTCGGTATCAACTGAATCAATCTAATATTTTGTGGGGATGTATCTGGGTACTAACCCATCTCACAGAAAAAAATTGGTCCAAATCCCTGATATTAACTTTAGCCTCTAAAGCGTCCACAACCAATTGTGAACGCCGGACCGACGGAGGCGATGACAATATACGACCACATTTCAATGTGGGCGTATAAAAACGTTTTTTGTATAATCAGGGGCAATAATCCAGATGTATTTAAAAGGTTTTTAAAATCGGAAAAAATTGTGATCTCTCTACAGGGACAATTAATATATAAGCTAAAAACATGATTTTTTGTTCAATCAACGGCGATAATTCAGGAAGTTACGATCCGATATGAGCGAATATCTAAAGGAACCAATATCTTTGGATTATAAAGATGCCTTTCGAGTTTTATTGAAATCGGATCAAAATTATGACCACTAGAGGGTACCACAACCTTGATTTAACAGATGTTTACACTATTTGCGTACTAGGGGCGGCCATTTTGTCAGACAGTTTTGGCCTGATTTACACGAAACTCAAACTCAACAAACATTACAGTGTAGCGGTGATATAATACGAATTCAACCTTCATTATGATGGAATGGTGATGTATTTAAAAGGTTTTTAAAATCGGAAAAAAAATTGTGACCTCTACAGGGACCATAAGCTAAAAAAATGATTTTTTGTTCAATCAAGGGTCACAATTCAGGAAGTTACGAACTGATATGAGCGGATATCGAAAGGAACCAATATCTTTGGGTTATAAACATGTATTTCGAGTTTCATTGAAATCGGATCAAAATTGTGACCTCTAGAGTGTCCACAACCTTGATTTACCAGATGTTTACACTATTTGCGTACTAGGGGCGGCCATCTTGTCCGACAGTTTTGGCCTGATTTTCACGAAATTCAAACTAAACAAACATTACGGTGTAACGGTGATATATTCGAATGGTTTTTTTTTAAATCGAATAATAATTGTTACCTCTAGAGGGACCACAAGCTAAAAACGCAATTTTTCGTACAATCAGAGGCCATAATTCAGGCAGTTACGTTCCGATATGCGCGAATATTGACAGGAACCAAGATCTTTGGGTTATAAACTTGCATTTCAAGTTTCATCAAAATCGGATCAAACTTGTGATCTCAAGAGGGTCCACAACTTTGATATACCAGATGTTTACACTATTTGCGTGCGAGGGGCGGCCATTTTGTCCGTCAGTTTTGGTCCGATTTTCATGAAATTCAAACTCAAACAAAATTATGGTGTAACGGTGATATATTCGAACGTTTTTTTAAATCGGATAATAATTGTGACCTCTAGAGGGGCCACAAGCTACAAACGGGATTTTTCGTACAATCAGGGGCTATAATCCATGAAGTTACAGTCCGATACATGCCAATATCGAAAGCAACCAAGATCTTAAGGTGATAAACCTATATTTCAAGTTTCATTGATATTGGATAAAAATTGTGACCTGTAAAGTGTTCACAAACAATTGTCGACGGACGGACGGACAGGGGCGACGACAATATACATCCACATGAAAATGTGGGCGTATAAAAATCATAAAACATTCAAAGGCGAACAGGAAAGGGTGGAAGGTTATGAAGCTGGGACTACTTCCTCCTACAGCAAGCTAAGTGAATAAATCATAGTCATTACCTTGGTACTTACGTAACTGTCGGGATGAAGTTTTATTAGGAACTTTTTCCTTTTAAAACTCAGTTTACGTATCTTGGCCCATGAGAAGGTGTTTATTTTTGTAAAGTTTTGGAAGACGAGAACACCCATGTGTGCTACAGCCAGACTCAATGATACCTGTTCGTGATCCTATCAAAAAAGAAAGGAAATACATTAAAATATAATTTTTGGGACAAATGTGTATGAAAAAAAGAAAATACATCAAAATATAATTTTTGGGACAAATGTGTATGATTGTTGATTGATAAGTAGGTTTCAATTTTTGAGACAAGGTTTCAATTTTTGAGACAAGGTTTTAATTTTTTCAATTATAAACCTTTCGGCTTTAGTTTAAAACATATTAATTCATTGTAATGGAAATCATTTGAAATACAAAGGCATGATCCAGATGGCAGTTTAGACATGAAGAACAATTTAGTTCATTTAAAAAGTTAACATATCCAACAATTTTTTTTTTAAATCAATTAATACTAGAAATGATTATCACCACGTCTATAATTACAATATCACTATTGTGTCTCCTTACAAGCGATTGCCATGCAAGATATGCCTACATTTTCGAAGAGATGGACAGAGAACAAGCCAAAACAAAGAAGCAATTTTTCGTACAATCAGGTGCCATAATCCAGGAAGCTACGATCCAGTGTGCATGAATATCTACAGGAACCTAGATTTTCAGAATATAAACATATTTTAAATTTCATCAAAATCAGAAAAATATTATGACCTCTAGAGGGTTCTCGACCTTGGTATTGCATACTATTTGCGTACAAAGAGCAGCCATTTTGTCTGGCAGTTTCGGTCAGATTTTTACGAAATTCAAACTCAACTTTCATTGATGTGTAACAGTGATATATTTTAATGTTTTTTTAAATTGAATACAAATTGTGACTTCTAGCGTGTCCACAAGATAAAAATGCGATTTTTCGAACAATCAGGGGCCATAATCTGGGAAGTTACGTTCGGTTCTGCGCGATTATCAAAAGGAACCAAGATCTTTGTGATATAAAGATTAATTTAAGGTTTCATCAAATTCGGATCAAAATTGTGGCCTCTCTAGTCTAGAGGGTTCACAACCTTGATATACCATATTTTTACACTATTTGCGTACGAGAGACGGCCAATTTCGTCCGGCAGTTTTGGTCAGATTTGTCCGAAATTCAAACTCAACCTTCATTGATGTGTAATGGTGATATATTTAAACGTTTTTTAAAATTGAATACAAATTTTGACTTCTAAGTTGGTCAGCTGCAAGGTCCTCCTTAATTAACAAACTATACATTTTTGGAAAGCTTATAACACCATGAAACACAAATCCAGAGTGTTCCAAGCAAAATGTTTGCACTAACTTGATTTAGGGCCAGATGAAAATTGTGATAATTTTCAAGTAAATACTATATTTATACTACTAACAATTGTGAAGTTGACATAAAATTATATATTGGCGAAAACACCAGATGCCTTCATCCGATGCATAGAATATGCTATTGGTTAAATTTTGATTTAAACCAAAATGCAGAAAACATAATGGATAAGGGAACATACAGAATTTTGGAAATCCATTTATGGTAAAGGGAGTTATCACAGAACAAAATAACTGTCAACAATTGGTTAGCAGTGTGAATCAGTTATAATAAATTTTTGCTAATCAAAACAACTTTTGATTAGCAGTTTTGGTCATTTGAGGTGCAGTTACATAATATTGTCACCACGGTCTGTCAAGACCCTACAATTCCCTCTCTATGGTTTAGTTAATTATGGGTTACCTTAATATTGATATGATATCTTAGAGCATAGTCCTCTTAACGAGTATGTATTCTAATAAGAATGAGACTGAATGGAATAATGTGTCCTAATGGTAATATTTTAATACATGTATATAATTAATATTATAAGCCTATCTTCTATGTCTATAATCTTCTTGTATTCTTTTAATATTTTAATCTGTGTCTAAATTGTTGTGTTTATGTTAATTGTAATATAGGTATCTAGGGGCTACATCTTCATAGATATAAATATGGAGATGGCCCCATGAAGGAATCAAGTTAGGTAGGAGACACAGGTAACAGGCTACATTTAACTTAGGCCAACTCTTGAAATTATACCTCTTAGTTGTGCATAATTCTATATAGTTATAATTTAGTTCTGTGTAATGTCTGTTATAATTGTTATTACTGTATCTACATAAAGTTCTACAACTAACTGAATCAAGTGTTATGATCTATGATGAATAGCCAACAGTACTAAGAACCAAGCTGGTTACATGGGGAGATTGCCATCCGATTCCTGAAAAAAACCTTCTCAACGCCATACGCAGTGCTCAACCTTTGCTACACCCTCATCAAACAAAGGTTAAGACCTGAAGGATTCTGAGAAGTGATTTCTGTGAAGATACTGTTAAACAAAATGGCAACGATAAAACCATTTAATGGAGGAAGACATGAAAGGCCTCACTATTGGATTAAAGATTTTGAAGCATATTGTAAATTCCACAATATAAGCAGTGACAGAATGGTACCATTGTTTGCACTATCAACTGAAGGATGTGCAAAAGATTGGTATTATGGAATACAAAGAACAGGTGTGGAGACATATGAAGAAATAAAAAAGGAATCAATGGAGAATTATTGTAAACTTGAAGGAGATGAAATCCTAACCAAACAAAAAGAGACAGAAACTGTTGAGGAATATATCGCAAACAAAAAATACTGGGCAAGTGAGGTACACCAATTAAATGAACATACAACCATGTCAGCCATTTTTAACGGGTTACTTCCAGAAATAAAGAAACATGTCCAATTATTTGGAAAACCAACAAATCTGAAAGAACTGGAAAAATCTTCGCTTTATATGGAATATGTGCTAAACAAAGACATAAATAAAGAGGAATCCTCTTCCAGAAAAAAATTAGATGATGTAACAAGTGCTTTAAATTCTCTTACCATCCAACTGGGTAACAATTCAAACAATGTGAAAGAATGGGACAATGAGAATTATAATTGCAATTACGATACAACTTGTGATAGTGCTAAATTATTCAATCGTAAGGCTGAACTTTTTATGGATGGAAATTTTCAAGACCGCACAAATTCTCATCATTATGCAAGAAATGTAAACCAAGGTAAGTGTGATCAGTTATATAATACCTTAGATACCCAATATGACAGTCAGTATCAAATTTGTGCTACAAAAAAAATGAATTCCTTTAAGTCGAAAAGCAAAAACACTAAGTATAAAGAATCCTCATTAAACAATAACTATGCAGGACAAGGAGTTGCAAAATTATCCCCAGAAGAAGACAAACCATTTAAAAGTTCCTTAATTAATGTCATAATAAACAGAAAGATCATAAAAGGCTTAGTAGATAGTGGGGCAAATATTTCCGTGATATCTCATTCATTGTACAAACAATATGATCTGTCCAAATTAAGCTCAATACAAGAGACAGAGACAAGACATGTATCAGGTGTTGGTGGTGACTTTATTAAGGTCATAGGAAAAATTAATCTCCCTATCCTAATAGGACGTTTAACACTGCACCAAGATTTCCTCGTTTTAGAAAGAACGACTCACTCACTTTTATTAGGTATCGACTTTTTACAAACACAAAAAGCGGTTGCGAATTTTGAATTGAAGACCCTGTGCCCCTAGGAGATAATCAACTGAATGAAACATATGCTGTTCAATTGGTGAATGAGATAACCATTCCACGAAGATCAGATATGATTGTGCCTGTCTCAATAAAAGAATTATTAGTAAAAGAAGCTGTGGGAGTGATAGAATCAAACAGGACTCTGATCAGCCAATGCTACGTTCTTGGAGCTAGATGTGTAGTAGAAGTAAGAGACAACCAAACATCATGTAAATTACTTAATCCAACCAATGAAGACATTACACTTCGTCAAAATAAAGTTGTCGGAAATTTTTCATTGCTGAAAGAGGAGGAAATCCTAAATACTTTACATGATGAAGTCCCAGAAATCAATTCTTTTACTTCTGACCATCACAACTGCGTACAGCATGATGAACAATCAAGAGAGTGGATTAGAGAGGCTGAGTCCATTGGTATCAATCTAACAGAGGCAGATCTCACAGAGCACCAGAAGATATCCATGATGAAATTCCTTGGGCAGAATAGAAACATTTTTGCAAAAGACATGTCAGAACTTGGTTCATGCACCCTACCAAACTCACTTCATAGAATTGACACTGGTGATGCCAAACCAATACAGAAACGGTTTTACAGAGCCACTCCTAAGATGAAAGAAGAGATGTCTAAGATGATCGATGAAATGTTAAAAAATGGAATTATTGAACCCTCTACATCACATTCTATACACAGATGCCAGTACACATGCTATTAGATATATTTTGGGGCAGAAGAATGAAGCAGGACAGGAAGTGGTAATATGTTATGGGGGAAGAGCAATGAATGAAAGAGAAAAGAAATGGTATATTACAGAACAAGAGTGTCTGGCTTTAATAGAAGGAGTCAAACAGTACCATGTTTACCTTGCCAACACAAAATTCCAAATATTTACTGATCACATTGTACTCTCCTTCATTAAAACCATGGAATGTAAAACAGGTAGATTACTTCGATGGTCATTGTTCCTCAAAAGCTACCAGTTTGATATTAAACACAAACCAGGAAAGACCCATAATAATGCTGATGCCTTATCCAGAAGACCTTATTCTGATAAGGAGAGTTATGAGATGATGTGTGACAATGTTGCAAGTTTAGTTGCCCAAAAGAATTTGAGACATGGTCAGAAAACAAGCCAACCCTAAAATTCGCCTAAAAATCAGACAAAAACAGGGGATAAATGGAGGTCAACTGCAGAAGTTTTTGTTGCTGCTGAAAATCAATATCTGCAACAGGATCCAATAAGCACATTCCAAGAAGTTTTGGCTATTTCCTTGCCTCAATTACAAGAAGCACAAACTGCAGATCCGCAATTGCTTCAGTACATAAAGTTTCTGCAGGATGACATCTTACCAGATGACCAGAAAATGGCTAATAGGATTCTTAGTGAGCAGAGCTTTTACCAAATCACTGATGGCATCCTATATCATTTATTCTCACCCCAAGGTAAAGGAACAAGAATCGAGAGAGAGGTAAAGCAGTTATGTATTCCGCAACACATGAGAGATGACATCCTGAAAGCCTACCATGATTCCCTTGGACATCAAGGACAAGATAGAACACAGAGGGCAATCCAGTTAAAATACTTCTGGCCACTGATGTACTCTGAAATCAAATATTATGTCAAATCATGTGAAGTGTGTCAACAGGCAAAACCATATTACCACAAGAAGCCAGCAACACTAATACCAATTCCTGTAGAATCGACCTTCAGCAGAATCCACATGGACATCATTGGTCCATTAAAAAAGTCAACAGAAGGATATACATCAATTCTGTTGGTCGTCTGTCCCTTCTCGAAATGGATTGAAGCATTTCCCTTGAAATCAACAGGAGCATCTGTAATTGCCAAGATCCTGTTTACAGAAATAATTTGCCGCTACGGGACACCAAAAGAAATCTTGACAGATAGAGGACAAAACTTCATGAGCAAAATTTTGGTAAAATTGTGCAAACTACTTCACATTAAGAAGCTTACTACTGCAAGGTATAGGCCTCAAACCAATGCAGCATGTGAACGTATGAACCAAACCATGTACAACACACTACAAGCCTATATCAAACCAGACCAGTCTGATTGGCCAGATGTTCTTCCAGCAGTCCTCATGGCTTACAGAGCAACTCCAGCAACAGAATCTACCAACCTAAGCCCATTTCAAATGTTATTTGGCAAGGAACATACTCTCCCAATAGACATCAAACTGCTACCAGTCGAAACCTTAGGCAGCAAGGATGCCAAACAACATTTTGAAAGGATAACAGAAAACTTAGAGATCGTGAAAGATATTGCTAGGAAAAACATAACTGCAGCTCAGAAAAAGTACACCCATCAGCATGACAAGAAAGCTGAAAAGCCCAAGTTTAAAGAAGAACAAATGGTGTGGCTATACTGTTCTAAGACTGAAACAGGATTCAGTAAGAAACTCCAAAGGAAATGGGTTGGAACTTATTATATCTGCATTGACCTAGGCAATAACACCTATAAAGTTCGTCGAAATGCAGATCACCAACTTGTTAAGTCACCAATTCATGCCGACCGCTTACGTTC
Source organism: Patella vulgata (assembly GCF_932274485.2). Lineage (NCBI taxonomy): Eukaryota > Metazoa > Mollusca > Gastropoda > Patellidae > Patella > Patella vulgata. The sequence goes on along the minus strand of NC_065879.2, from coordinate 59,886,346 downwards.
TTACATTGATCCTTCTAAAAGGCCAACAAACCCAATTGAAAGTGACGAAATTTTCAACCCTGAGGAAATCAATTCAGATATTTCTCAAACTACAGATACACACCCATCTACTAACAACCATAATCTGCCAAACACAACGGGTAGTCAGGACCCAAATAACTCCACAAAGTCTAATACACAAGATGATACCAATATTCCTAACACACCTGATAAAGACATGACAATGACCCAAACACAGACCAAATTTGAGGAAGATCATATTGTTAAAATTTTACAATCTTCAAAATATCGTGGGCAGTTTTGGTACAAAACTAGATTAAAGAACGTTAAAGGGCCACAATGGATTATTCGCGACTTATTGCCCCAAGATCTGGCAAGACAATTCCATGCCACAAAACACAAAAAGGCTTTGTAAAAAAAAAGGCGTGTTTAAAACAACTAGCGTTTTATTTTATTTTTTGATATATACGGTTATAGTTAGATATATGGGTATCTAAGACTGATCACACTTCCACTTTGCATTAGTGGTTAAACTTAGACTATTACTCAGTCATATGACTATGAGTAAATCCGTTATTAATATTATCATTGAATGTTTTTATTTGACCACATTTTTACCCTATACTTACTACATTATTTTGGTTAGTAATTTTATTTTACTAAGTGACAATGGCTTATTCTGAGTAAATTGTTTTATTAATTCTCCATCTAAGTATGTATCATTGTCAGTATGGCTTTAATTATATACACGATTTAGTTCAAATCTTGATTGGTTTGATGTTTAATTGGCAGTATATGGCCTTAGTCATATACAATTGGGTATTTCAAGATTAAGACCTTGACTTATCTATTGCATACGTATTCGTCACGTGATGTGGGCAGCATTGCCTTAATCATATTAATGGCAACACAAATATTGAAGGGTTTAATTAATTATTTTGTTACCTTATTTTAGTCGAATATATTGTTACGACTCATTGTAAACATGCATAAGTTTTTTTATATATATATATATATTGATATAGTTTATGTTATGTTGGCTGTATGGCCTTACCAATATGTTTACATTTATGACAATAGCCCAAATATTGATGACGTGGACACCATCTTTTTCGGGGGGAGCCATGTCACCACGGTCTGTCAAGACCCTACAATTCCCTCTCTATGGTTTAGTTAATTATGGGTTACCTTAACATTGATATGACATCTTAGAGCATAGTCCTCTTAACGAGTATGTATTCTAATAAGAATGAGACTGAATGGAATAATGTGTCCTAATGGTAATATTTTAATACATGTATATAATTAAGTCTATAATCTTCTTGTATTCTTTTAATATTTTAATCTGTGTCTAAATTGTTGTGTTTATGTTAATTGTAATATAGGTATCTAGGGGCTACATCTTCATAGATATAAATATGGAGATGGCCGGCCCCATGAAGGAATCAAGTTATGTAGGAGACACAGGTAACAGGCTACATTTAACTTAGGCCAACTCTTGAAATTATACCTCTTAGTTGTGCATAATTCTATATAGTTATAATTTAGTTCTGTGTAATATCTGTTATAATTGTTATTACTGTATCTAGATAAAGTTCTACAACTAATTGAATCAAGTGTTATGATCTATGATGAATAGCCACCAGTACTAAGAACCAAGCTGGTTACAATATACTCACATTTAATTAAATGTAACAGTTTACTTTTTATTTGCCTTGATAGACCATTTACATTACATTATGGTAACTATGGTTATTAAAATTTTGGTGGTCATTCATACATGTGATTGGCCACGAGTAAAATGTCAGGAGATTTTTGTAAAAATGTCAGGAGAATTAAGGTCAAAAGAGGGAGACTTTATCACGCGTTAAAATTACCCACCCACCATGAGTAGAAGACAAATTAATTTACATATTTTTTATATTTTAATATCATTTGATTGTTTTAATTACACAAACTTAACAAAACACATGAAAACACACAATAAAGCACTTGTCATACTTATGTCTCTATATTCATTTTCAATTATTTACTGAAAGCACACTTCTTACATATACAAACACACTTCTTACATAAACAAACACTATTTGTCCTCCATCAATCTGTCTTTATAACTTTGGCAACATCTTGACACTTGTTTTAATAATACCTTTTCTGGGACAAAAGAAAAACACTCTGTGTCCATGTTGAGTTTTATGCTCATCAAGGAGGAGGTGGTAAAGTTGGATAAATTTCCTCTGGAATCCTGTTCAATCTTTCTTAAAATTGAAAACGACCTTTCCACTGCCGCATTACTGTTGGGTAAACTTAATATAGCTAAACATAATTTAGATAAATTTTAGATAATACACCATATCTTGGTTTTCCTAAACAGGAAAGGGTAATCTTTACCCCAAGAAGACTGAAACTTGCAGTGATACTTCTTTTTGTTGCTAGAGCTGGCAACTGAATCGGGAGATCGTGGACGCTTCGACATGATGACGAATGATAAATAATTCCCACAGAATCCCATCTTTTATAATGTAGCTGATTTACTTCTAAGCTTTGACTAACTTTGAGTTATCATGGCTTGATACTCGCAACATGACGTGTCTAAACATAAACTTTCTTTGTAAATCGACTTCGAGTTCGAGTTTGATTGTGTAATCCCATGGCTTGATCAGATACTTACAATACGACTGTCTAAACATGATCATAAATTGTCGGTAATCGCATCTTATATCATTAACCCCTTAACTGCATAGTTTTTAAAACGTTAACTACCCCTATTGCGTAATTAATTTGACGAAAAACGTCATTTTGGACCTTTTCATTCCTGAATACAAAATTTGGTAGTCTGAAACCAAATTAAAACTAACGGTAAACAGAGTTATCTCCCTTCAATTAGATTTCCTCGACCAAGCGTAATATAACGTCTTACACATGTGGGATCGTGTTCGAAGAATAGGTTGGGGAAAATACCAACAGGACTTTATATTACGTCCTACACACGGTGAGTGGCAGTTGTTCAGGACTTTATATAACGCCCTACGCAGTTAACGGGTTAATCCCAATTTCCTCCTCATTATAATCCAATAACAAACAGCTGTTATGCTAATCTTGTCGATTAAACAGTTAGACGACGAGATTAACGGTTTCTTCGTTGGACTCAACCGCCATCTTTAATTCTTTAAATGACCTCTGACCCACGCTATTCAAGACCTCTCATTCTTATAAATAATTCGAAATGAGCAATAAAAACTTAATTAAAATAAAATGATTGCTAAACTTTATTAATTTCGTATAAAAACAATAATTATCGTGTTATTTAAATGGTATTGTTCCAAATACGAAAACATCGGAAATGTATTCAGGTCGTGTTACTCATTATAGTAACAACATTCAACACGAGATTGTCGGTTGTTGTTAACAAAAAAAAGTCTGTTATTTGATTACAATTTTGACTCCCAAAAAATAAAATTACAAGAATTGAAAATGCGGGACTATTTGTCTCCTAATCGGAAGCTCAGGGGTGAAATCAGGAGACTAACGCGAATTGCGGGAGGTATCACATGTATGGGTCATTTAGGAAAATATATTTTTTTTTGTATTCATATTTTGTGGATTGTGCATAACTTGCAAGTTACTGATCTCGCAGGCATGAATTGTATTGAGGATGATATTTTCAACATCATTCATTTATAATCCTTTACATGTGCTAAACAAATTCCAACTGCAGACGACATATTTCATATTGATGTCACATGGTCTGAATCACCTTGCTGTAATTTTGCCCACCAAGGTTACATAGCCATCATGAGGAGTGTAAAATCACACATAATTAATTAACCAGCGGCTGCCAGGCAGGATACGCTCACATTTTGCAAGAGATGGATAGAGAACAAGCTAAAAACAAAGATATGTTGCCAGGCAACGAAACATACGCCCACAGCAGCTAAATCGTCCGAGCGGTTGATAAGGGTCGTCACATTTTTATTCCTTTGTTGGTAATTGGTGGCCTTTACAAGACAGTTCCATACAGATCAGATTATAATTTTTGCCGTTTGAGGGTTCACAAGGTTCTACAAATTGAAACAAGGGTCTGAACTCTGGAAGTATTCTACAGAAATTGTTGAAATTTGACAGGCTTTTTCGTTTCACAAATTTAAATGATGCATATAAATTTCATACATATCAGATGATAACTTTCAACAATTGAGCATTAACAAGGTTGAACAAAGTGAAACCAGGGCATTTACTCTAGAAGTAATAAACGAAAATTGTTGAAATTCAATAGGATTCTTCTCCTTACTAATTTAAATGACGCATGTAAATTTCATAAAGATTGGCAGATAACTTTTGATGTTAGAGTGTTCACAAAGTTCAATAAAGTGAAACAAGTGCCATAACTCTAGACATAATAAAGAGAAATATTGAAATTTAATAAGCTTCTTCGTTTCACTAATTTAAATCAGAAAAAAAATTGTGACCTCTAGAGAATCCACAAGCTAATCAGCGGCTGCCAGGCAGAATACGCCCACATTTTGCAAGAGATGGATAGATAACAAGCCAAAAACAAGAATGATTTTTTGTACAATCAGGGGCATTAATCCAGAAAGTTATGGTCTGAAATGCGCACATATTAAAAGGGACTGAGATCTTCGAGATATAAAGATATGTTTTAAGTTTCATCAGAATCGGATAAAAATTGTGAGCTCTAGAGGGTCCACAACCTTCGTATTGACCTCTAGAGAATCCGCAAGCTAAAAATGTGATTTTTTTTAACAATCAGGAGCCATAATTCAGGAAGTTACGGTCTGATATGCGCGAATATCGAAAGGAACCGAGATCTTTGGGTTATAAACTTACATTTCAAGTTTCATCAAAATCAGAAGAAAATTATGACCTCCAGAGGGTCCACAACATTGATGTACCATATTTTTACATTATTTGAGTATGAGGGACGAACATATTGTCTATCAATTTTGGGCCGATTTTCTGTCATCCTTAGGGTGTAACGGTGATATAATAATACGGTTTTTAAAAACGGATAAACATTATGACCTCTATAGGGTCCACAAACTAAAAACGCAATTTTGTGTACAATCAGGGCCCATAATTCAGGAAGTTACGGTCCGATATGCGCGAATATCGAAAGGAACCGAGATCTTTAGGTTATAAACTTACATTTCAAGTTTCAACAAAATTGGATAAGATGGGTTGCCAGGCAACGAAACATACGCCCACAGCAGGTAAATCACCCGGGCAGTCAACAAGAGTTGTCACATATTTTCACTTTTTTTGGTAATGAAACATTTATAATACATTCAACTCATTAAGTAATTATCAGAAAACCATTAGAATTTGTTTGGTTTTTATAAAGTTTTCCCCATGCTTACGTTTAGTATAGGAAACTTTTAACATCATGGATTAAGCTGTTCAAGTCATAAAAATTCATTGACCAGCGGCTGCCAGGCAGGATACGCCCACATTTTCGAGAGAAATGAAATGAAATGAAATGGAGTTTAACGTCCTACTGTTCTGCTCCTAACCTGGGCTAATGAAGACGGGCATACGCCATACAGTGTGCTATGAGGGAAATTTTGCCCGGACAGCGGCACTACGGCCTACTCTTATATCGAATTTCAACTGCCAAGGGATCTTTTACGTGCACGCCAATGTGTACACGGGACCTCGGTTTTTCGTCCCATCCAAATGACTAGACAGCTTTCCTTGTCAGCCCCTCCGTCCTGCATTACTGACAAGGGAGAACCACGCCGGAAAATCTGGATGAACTTTCTCGGCCAATGCAGGGATCGAACACCCGACCTCCATGCTAGCGAGCCACGTGATCCCCCATTTTCGAGAGATGAATAGAGAACAAGCTAAGAAGAAAGTGATTTTTCCTACAATCAAGGGCCATAATTCAGGAAATTACAATTCGATATGCGCAAATATCGAAAGGAGCCGAGATCTTTGTGTTATAAACTTACATTTCAAGTGTCAACAAAATCGGATAAAAATTGTGACTTCTATAGAGGCCACAACTTTGATATACCCTATTTTTACGCTATTTGAGAACGAAGGGCGGACATTTTATCTGTCAGTTTTGGGCCGATTTTCACGAAATTCGAACTCAGTCGTCCTTAGGGTGTAACGGTGATATAATTGGTATGTTAATTTGCTATGTATAATTGTGACATGGTTTATTTCTGTGATTTAGGGTACCTAATTAATTTGGTACATGGCTAAAGGGAATATTTATTTCTTTTAAAGACATTTATTAAGGGTTGTACAGGTTTTGGTTAATAAAGTTTAATTATTTTCAATGTATATGCGTTGTTTTTACAGAACGATTGTTGGTATGTCTGAGCAAGTTAGGTAATGAGGGTGTAAAGTAATGAATGTGTCTGGATTGTGATGCATGTGCAGGTGGTGCATAATTCTGATTGGATGTTTGAGTGACTAAAAGTTTCTTGGTGTAGGAATTAGAAAAGTTTGTCAGAGAGGTTTAAAATAAGTTACAGGATAGACATGGCTGTTTTCTTTACTTAGATCAGAGAGATTTTAAAGAACCAGACATGACTGTTTTTCAGTATCTACAGTAACACCAATGACTGGCTTTAGATGCTTAGAACCTGGTAATTAAATACGATGTATTTAAATGTGATGAATCCGTTCCTTGATGAAATAACATTTAACCGGTAATGTCTAGGTGATCGATATAAATCATATTTCAACCCAGGGGTAACCTGTGAATCATATTGTAGTTTAATCTTGGTGAACTTTGTGAATCGTACGCATGTAGTCTTGGTGAAGTACATTTCAATCTTGGTGAAGTTTTAATACAATTAGTGAGTCTAGGTGAATACGAGAAATAGATCTGTGACATGTGAAGGTTTTGTGTTTTCCGAGAATTTGTGTTCGGGTTTAAAATGTTTTAAAAAAACAACTTACGTGATTGGGATGGTGGAATTAAGACGGAGAATTAATCTGAATGCTAACCAGGAGGATTGATTGAATTAAAGCAACAGAGTATTAAATGCCGGAATGAACTGTAACTTTAAAGCATTTAATTTTGTAAAATCCTCTTAAATTGTATATGTAAATTGATTGTACAATATACATATTTCAAATAAATTAATTAGTTGTGTTGTTTGTTGGAAATTTGGAAAAGGGGGCAAGTAAGTTAAAGAACCTGAGGTCACTTTGTGACAGGATCCGATATGCGCGAATATCGAAAGGAACCAAGATCTTTGGGTTATAAACTTACATTTCAAGTTTCAACAAAATCGGATTAAAATTGTAACCTCCATAGGGTCCACAACCTTGATATACCATATTTTTACGCTATTTGAGAACGAAGGGTGGCCATTTTGTCTGTCAGTTTTGGGCCGATTTTCACGAAATTCGAACTCAGCCGTCCTTAGGGTGTAACGGTGATATAATAATACGTTTTTTTTTAATCGGATAAAAATTATGACCTCTATAGGTTCCACAAGCTAAAAACCAGATTTTTCGTACAATCAGGGGGCCATAATTCAGGAAGTTACGGTCTGATATGCGCAAATATCGAAAGAAACTGAGATCTTTGGGTTATAAACTTACATTTCAAGTTTCAACAACAAAATCGGATAAAAATTGTGACCTCTATAGGGTCCACAACCTTGATATACCATATTTTTACGCTATTTGAGAACAAACGGCGGCCATTTTGTCTGTCAATTTTGGGCCGATTTTCACGAAATTCGAACTTAACCTTCCTTAGGGTGTAACGGTGATATAATAATAGGGTTTTTTAAATCAGATAAAAATTATGACCTCTATAGGGTCCACAAGCTAAAAACGCGATTTTTCGTACAATCAGAGGCCATAATTCAGGAAGTTACGGTACAATATGCGCGAATATCGAAAGGAACCAAGATCTTTGGGTTATAAACTTACATTTCAATTTTCAACAAAATCAGATAAAAATTGTGACCTCTATAGGGTCCACAACCTTGATATACCATATTTTTACGCTATTTGAGAACGAAGGGCGGCCATTTTGTCTGTCAATTTTAGGCCAATTTTCACGAAATTCGAACTCAGCCATCATTAGGGTGTAACGGTGATATAATAAAACGTTTTTTTTAAATCAGATAAAAATTATGACCTCTATAATGTCCACAAGCTAAAAACGTGATTTTTCGTACAATCAGGGGCCATAATTCAGGAAGTTACGGTCCGATATGCGCGAATATCGAAAGGAACCGAGATCTTTGGGTTATAAACTTACATTTCAAGTTTCAAAAAAATCGGATAAAAACGTGATTTTTCGTAAATCAGGGGCCATAATCCATAAAGTTTTGATCCGATACATGCCAATATCGAAAGCAGTCGAGATCTTTTGGGGATAAACCTGTATTTCAAGTTTCGTCAAAATCGGATAAGAATTGTGACCTGTAGAGAGTCCACAAACAATTGTGGACGGACGGACGTCCAGGTGTCCGGACGGACAGGGGCGACGGCATAATACGTCCCCATGAAATCAATATACTTGTTCATCAATTTAAAGTCAATCGGATATTAACTTTAGCGTCTAGAGCATTTACAAGATTTTTTGAAGTGATCAAGGGCCATAACTCTGGCAATAATTATCTGAAATCACTGAAAATCAATAGGCTTCTTCGTCTTATGACCTTAAACACTATGTATAAATTTAAAGTCAATCGGATATTAACTTTGGCCTCTAGAGCGCCCACAAGATTTTTTGAAGTGATCAAGGGCCATAACTCTGGCAGTACTTATCGAAAATTGCTGAAATATTAACTTTAGCCTCTACAGCGTTCACAAGCAAATGACGGCGACCATTTCGTCTGTCAATTTAGATCCGATTTTCACAAAATTCGAACTCAGTCGTCCTTGTGGTGTAACGCTGATATAATAATAATGAAAATGTGGGCGTATAAAAATAATGTAGGGACTAATTGAAAGGGTGTGTGAGTGTGGGTTTGTTTTAGTGGAAAAAATCCTGTGGTTTCAATGCGATTTACAAAACTACTGACAGAGTCTGGTCTCCATTACTTCCTAGACATATTGCTCAACCAATGTCAAACATATCTCCTTGCTCATCAGACTAGGCACTCCGCCCATAATTTCTGCGTAAACACCCGCTCACCAACCCTTGCAGTCCCCTGGGACCCCATTAACGATATAAATATTGGGCTTGTGTGCTCACACATGGTCTTGTGTGTCATACAGCATCAGCAGTCAACACACACCTAAAATACTGTTATATCAACTGCAGACATTTGACAGAAAAGGAGATAACTCTTTATCATTAATGAATTTCCAAAATTCTGTATGTTCCCTTATCCATTATGTTTTCTGCATTTTGGTTTAAATCAAATTTTAACCAATAGCATATTCTTTGTCGAGGATGAAGGCATTGTGTGTTTTTGCCAATATTTAATTTTATGTCAACTTCACAATTGTTAGTATAAATATAGTATTTACTTGAAAATTATCACAATTTTCATCTGGCCCTAAATCAAGTTAGAGCAAACATTTGGATTTGTGTTCCTGGTGTTATAAGCTTTCGAAAAATGTGTAGTTTCTTTATTAGGGAGGACCTTGTAGTGGAATTGTGTTTCTAAGCAAGCTAGAAATTTTGGCTGCAGGGGCCATACTCAGGGTGGTTACAATCGGATATTCGCGTTTATCAAAAGGAACCAAGATCTTTGTGATATAAAAATAAATTTAAAGTTTCATCAAATTCAGGTAAAAATTGTGGCCTCTAGAGGGCCCACAACCTTTATTATATACCTTATTTTTACACTATTTGCGCACAAGAGGTGGCCATTTTGTCCACCAGGTTTGGTCAGATTTTCACTAAATTCGAACTCAACCATCATTAGTGTGTAACGGTGATATATTCAAACGGTTGTAGAGGGACCACAACCTAATAAGGTGATTTTTTGTACAATCAAGGGGCATAATTGTGACCTCTAATGGGTCCAAAACATTGATATACCATATTTTTACGTATGAGGGGGCGGTCACTTTGTCTGGCAGTTTGGTTCTATTTTCACGAAATTAAAACTCGGATAAAAACTGTGAACTCTAGAGGGTCCACAAGCTAAAGATAGGTTGCCAGGCAACGAAACATACGCCCACAGCAGGTAAATCGCCCGGGCAGTCAACAAGAGTTGTCACATATTTTTACTTTTTTGGTAATGAAACATTTATAATACATTAAAATCTGATTAAGAGTAACAACTCATTAAGTAATTATCTGAAAACCATTAGAATTTGTTTGGTTTTTATAAAGTTTTGCCCCATGCTTACGTTTAGTATAGGAAACTTTTAACATCATGGATTTAGCTGTTCAAGTCATAAAGAGTTCGTCTCAAGACCTTAAACACTGTGTATAAATTTAAAGTCAATCGGATATTAACTTTAGCTTCTAGAGCTTCCACAAGATTTTTCAAAGTGATCAAGGGCCATAACTATCGTTGAAAATCAATAGGCTTCTTTGTCTCATGACCTTAAACACTGTGTATAAATTTAAAGTCAATTGGATATCAACTTTGACCTTTAGAGCGTCCAGAAGTGATCAAGGGCCAGAACTCCGGCAGTAATAATCGAAAATCGCTGAAAATCAATAGGCTTCTTCGTCTCATGACATTTATCACTGTGTATAAATTTAAAGTCACTCGGATATTAACTTTAGCCTATGCCTATAGAGCGTCCACAAGCAATTGTGGACGCCGGGTGGACAGTCGGACTGGGGCGACAACAATATACGACCACATTTCAATGTGGGCGTATAAAAAGGTGAGTTTTTGTACAATCAGGGGCCATAATCCAGGAAGTTACGGTCAGATATGCGCAAATATCGAAGAAACCAAGATCTTTGGATTATAAACACACATTTCAAGTTTTATCAAAATCAGATGAAAATTGTGACTCTTGAGTGTCCACTAGCTAAAAACGTGATTTTTTGTACAATCAGGGGCAATACATGCCAATATCGAAAGTAACCGAGATCTTTGGGAGATATACCTATATTTCAAGTTTCATCAAAATCGGATGAAAATTTTGACGTCTAGAGTGTCCACTAGCTAAAAACGTGATTTTTTGTACAATCAGGGGCCATAATCCATGAAGTTATTGTCTGATACATGCCAATATCGAAAGTTACCAAGATCTTTGGGAGATATACCTATATTTCAAGTTTCGTTAAAATAGGATAAAAATTGTTACCTATATAATAGAATGTCCATAAACAAATTGTTGAAGGACGGGCGGACACTGGCAACAGCATAATAAATCCACATGAAAATATAGGCATATAAAAACCCTTTAAGGAGATTTTTCATTTAATATGATCAATACTTCTTTACCTTGGCTGGATGTAGCCTGATGCCGTACATTTCAACTTTTCTAGCTGTATCCAATAAATTAGAATCTGCTTCACTTGGCGATTCTCCTCTGTAAAAATAAGCAGTTATACATTCAACATTGCAATTATTATATCTATTTCCATTATTAGTGTTTCCCACTGCGTAGCTTGTGTGAAAAGAGTTTTATAAAGAGTTGGCCATTCTTTCTATAATAATTCAAAAATAGATGATAAAAAAAGAAAATGTTGAAAATTTCAGTCAAATTACTTTGTTCTGAACGGAATTGTCGCTGTTAGAAGTTTGGACTAGAAATAAGCATCACATGTATCTTCACCGTCTATGAGAATTGGCGATCATTTGATTGACAAACAATAACTCCACCCACATATTCTTGATTATCAAGTAACATGCTCAATGGCTATGGTAGCCTCGCTTGGCAGGCTTGTGACATCAGCCAGTAACAGTAAACGTTAGCTTGGTCCGCCATTTATTGATTTAATTTTAAATGGACGAGGCTGTTTAAATCCAAACTGTATCCAAGCCATCCGTTGGTCTACAGAGTTGATTTTAAGCTTGTCGTGTAAATAAATTCTAATTAATAATTTCTATAACATCTGAAGCCTAAATAAAGACTTGCAATAGGCAGATTTAGCTCTTGCATAATGTATGTTTAAGCTTTGTTAAGATTACTATTCTTCATTTTTGGGGGGTTATTTTCCTACAAATCATATATCTCAGAATCTAACCATGGGATCTTTCTGAAAGGTTTTACAAATCTGAAATCATTGAATTTTACAAACAAAAAACTAACAATGCAAGTATGTCTGATTCAACCTGAACAGTGTCATTAGAAATCTTCTAACTTATCTCCCCCTTTGAGAAATTAATAATCAAAGTTTTCAAAAAAATCGAAAAGATAGATTGACAGGCAACGAAACATACATACGCCCACAGCAGCTAAATCATCCAAGCAGTCAACAAGGGTTGTTGCATATTTATTCTTTGCCGGTAATGCAGGGCATTTACATTTTTTTCATACAGATCAGTTTGTAATTTTCGTCGTTTGAGGGTTAAAAAGTTTCTACAAACTGAAACAAGGGCCTAAACTTTGTAAGTAATTTACAGAAATTGTAGAAATTTGACAAGATTTTTTTATGCATATAAATTTCATACAGATCGGAAGGTAACTTTGGTGGTTTTACTGTTCACGAGGTTCAACAATGTGAAACAAGTCCCATAACTCTAGAAGTAATTAACGGAAATTGCTGAAATTCAATAGGCTTCTTTGTTTCAGTAACAAAGATTTGGACAAAAACTTGTGAAGTTATAAGCTTAATAATAGCGAGAAACATTTCAACTGGGCAAAAAATCAATCAAGCCTTTTGAAAATGGGACAGATCAGAAAATGAAATGAAAATAGCGAGAAGGAACTGAACAATGGCGGGAAAATATTGAAAAATAAAATATTAAAACTTTGAATGGAACTTAGATTTTTGGAAATAGATGGGTGAAATTTGTAAATTTTGAAAATTAAGGAAATACATTGTCCTTTAACACATTTAACCCTAGAGCCAATTAAAAGATTAGCTACCTACCCCTAGACTCATTAAATCAGCAGGGACCATCTCCCTAAGCCAATTAGTGGATTATTGTTAATCCCAATACCCTCTACAAAATTGCAAATAACTAAACAAAGAAATACTCTGCTACAAAAATGTACAGATAGTGGTGTTCTTTCAAATGATATAAAATTCAATTGTACAAAGCGGCAACTACTATAAATAATATTGAAAAGTCAGTTCCACTGGAACTAAAATTATGACTTTTCTGTCATAATGGTAAAATAATGTGAACAAGTATCCCCTAAAATTTTTTTCTTTTTTAAAATAGAACTCAAATATAGTCCCTCGTGTTGGCAGCAGTATTCAAAGTAAATATAAATATAACTTTTAAAAAGAAATATCGCCCCAAATGATTGTCACTTCTTGCTACCGGCATTTGACATTTCTGCCTTTGTTTGGATATATGGCGGGAATTGTCTTCTTCTTTGCTTCATTGCATCGAAAATAAAAATATATAGTTGAAATCTTCAACAGTGTAATATTCCTCTATGTAGCATGTATCAAATCCTAAAAGTTTTGATTCAATTTAGCTTTCCAAAGTCTAGAATTATTATCCTGTCTGCCTGGAGGAAGTGTATCCAAGATGGTGACTGACACGCTTGAACTCGGCTGGAGTATATGTATTCTTTGCATCATAACGTCAAAATAAAATATAAATAGTTGATTTCTTCGACATTATCATATTCCACGATATGCCTGGCAGTAAATCATAAAAAATCTGACTCCATTTCACTCTCCAAATCATAAAATTATCAGAAGTAAGTGACAACGTGAAAATATTGGAATAATGTCAAAGTCAATGACACGGTGTGAATTTTCACCTCAGACCTATTACGTAAATACCGGAAGATCCTTTGTTGAAACGCATGTATAATGACATCTTTATTTTACAGGCACACAGGAAATATCGCGTCGTTTCATAATTTTAAATTAATGTATGCCAGTAAAAGACAAAGTTACAGGTAATTACAACCAGTACAGAGCCGCATTAGTCCTTTGTATTTCAAACCAGTAGTTATGATTTGTTATGATTTTCACTTTCTTTCAAGTTCAGGGTTTTAGGTGGCCGCATGGTTAACTAGTTGGATCAGGCGGTCTACCATCGAGTCAAGGGGCATGGTTTAGATGCATGGAATAGGGTTGCCTGTCCAACATCGTGAGTTTTCTCCGGGTACTCCAGTTTCCTCCAACTGCTAAAGCCCCTAAGCACAAGCAAATCATTGAATTAAAATTGAACTATATGTTAGTCCCAAAATGATCTTGTTTGTGTTGAGTGGACATTAAACCCCAATTCTCTTTCCCCATCCCTTTTTTCACGTTCCTTCTATGAAAAGTACCTTTTTAAAATTAATGAATGATGTTCAACAACAATAATAATGTATTTGACATTATTTTGCAGTCTACCAATCTACCATGCAAGATGTTTGTTGGCAGCAGTAGATTTTAATTCACATGCCACCGAAGACATATCAGTATATACCTGAATTAATCAAACAGATAGTCTTGAGTCATACTCAATCTGGGACAGCAAATCCTGCCCGAGTAGATATAACCCCATCTGATCCAAGGAGAATTCGAAGATCCCTTGCGCCTAACAGTCCACCCACTCTAGAAGATGTTATGAAGAGACAGACCACACGATTTTAAGAATATCACAATATATAATATTCAGACCAAAATTAAGAAAACAATATAAAACCAGGAATGTGTTTAATAACATCAGTGTTTATTAACTACAGTAGAATCTGCATTAAGCAGCCACCCAAGGGAATTTTCACAACTGACCGCTTAACGGGAGTGGCCTCTTAATAAAATCTCGGTGCTTTATGTGCTGACATAAATTAAATATTACGCTTGAATGCATTGAAAGCGTACATAAATACTTCCATCGGTAAATTTGACCATTGCTGAATCTTGCGCCGAATGATAATTCTTTACTCAAATCTCGGACATAACTTCTGTAAACTTGTCATTTTGTACCAACCTTTGATACTACTGTCTACCATTGTGATACATTCGATAATATTTATCCATTTTTGTGAAGAAAATCGATGAATTAATTTTATTTTATCAAAAATGCACATGAACAAAAAACCATCGCTGATTTTATCACCTATTTACAGGGGGTGTAAACTCTGTATGTAATATTATAGGAGGCGCTAAAACGTCTGTTTAACAACAAAGTGGCAATGGAAAAGAGATACTAGATGATCGTGACAAAACTTGGTACTTTTATTTTATTCAATCAGTATCAAATAATGTGTCATTACGCGTGAAAACAATGATCAGGTTAGTCGTTTAATAAAACAAAAGATTAATTAACAGATAATCCCGGGTTAATTGTTATTTTTACATTTCTTTTTACCTGATCAGTGGGGGTCCAGTTAATTAACTACTACTCACAGGATTAGTGAGGGTGTTACAAAGAACGACAAGATGGTATCATTCAACAATGGTCGTTGAATAGGTGATGTTTTGTTGAATTTATTAGTAAAATAGTGACCGCTGGCCGCGTTAAAGGAGTGACCGTTGAATAAAGAGATGAAACAACAGAATTTTTAGGGGGGAATTTATCGTGACCGCTTACAAGGAGGTGTCGCTGAATAGGAGTGGCTGCTCATACAGATTCTACTGTTATATAATAGAATTTTTTGTTTCATAATTTGGGTAGGTCTTTTGAATAGTGCTCTTTCGTTCATGGTTATGCCCATTTGTCTGCCTTGAAACCTGTATATTGGCCATTTGGGTCAGGATACCTCCTCCTCACTTTGCAGACTATGCAGCTTGGTATTACTTGTCTGTGGCAGCATGATGAAACCTTTTCTGTTCATCATCATCTGGCACCCTAAAAAAAATGTCATTTCTTGTTTGTAATGCGATCTGCAGCACTCCCTCGTCTAAACAATATTGATCAATTTCCTGAAAAAGTAAAATGTAAATATGTAAAAATGTATTATAGTTTTATATAACTATTAGTTGTTTATTGTCAAATGCTATTTTTGTATTTTGTAAACAGAGTTTGCCTTGAATGTAAATATTTAAGAGTCTCTGATTAAACCAGTTGTTGATGTGATAATTATTTGGTTGCCATAAACTCACAAGTTACCATAAAGAAATACTTCATTCACTGATATTTCAACTTTAAATTTAACACTGCATGAAATGTTAGATTTTATAAATGGCTTACCGGTCTTAGAGATAGGCAATTTTGAGGCAAAAGTCTATAACATAGTTTCTCCCTGTCCGTTGGCATTTCCTGACAATTATTACAGGTACACCAGGAAGGATTTGTTGTCTGTGGTGGTGGTGATGTGACTGTTGTGTCTCTAGCTGGAATAGCCAATCTGTCGCAAATATCAAATATCAAGCCTGGTTGCCTTTCTGTTATGTCAATCAGCAATTCCATTCTGTTTTTATCATCCAGATGTGATATTAACATTTGTAAATATTAAATGTAATCATGATGTAATGAAATATTTTTTTTGTAGTTTTAAATAAGCTCACATGACAGCCAAAGAATTACTTGATTTTGTTTTTATACAGTACTTGCCTGCCATGTAAATTATATAACTTGTCTTCATTTGACAATCTAAAAAAAATCATTCCTGGTTTGTAACCCGAGCGGCACAACTCTACCTTCAATCCATCAATTTTCTGGGATCTCAACCTTGTCACCCTTTCTTCTGTGGTCTCTGTTATATCTCTTGGATGTCTCACAACACGTCTGTGCACAGTTTTCCTACGCTTTGGTGGAGGAGAAGGGTCTGTAGATGGATCAGTTGTAGCTTGTTCTGGTGTTGGCAAATCCGGCAAGCTTTCAATAACATCAGAACTTGATAGTGGTGTGGGAATAGTGATGGGTGAATTTCTTGATGTCTCACCTACTCAACATATGATGCAGAAAAAAATCAATATCTCTCCCCCCTCCCCCTTTAGCTGCCTCTACATAACTTTTTTTTTACAGAATTCTGAAGAAAACAAAAATTCAAAACTTGTGAAAACATCAACAAAAATCATTCCAAGGGAATTGTTATTTGGTTTATAAATTAGTCATACATTTCTTTGAATTAAAAACAAATATATAGTTACTCTTTATTCATTGATAGTTTTTGGTTTGGTCTAAAAAATTACATATAGAAAGGATACATACTTGTACCACAAGTCCTATGTGTCCACTGATCACACTTGTTACATGAAATAGCCCGCTGGTTCTTCTTCCCTGCGCATGCGAGAGGGAATGGACGTGCTGAATTTGTCTCGCTAAATGTTTTGATCATATACCTATAAATTCTCATCAAAATGCTGATTATAATGTGAAGAAAGTTTTCTAATGATCCTGTGCACACGATTATCTATTTTTAATGCCATAAATGTGTAAATTATTGAACTAATGCTGCATAACAGGGATCTTTGACAGCACGACAAACAACAAAGATGGCGGCCAAGAAGATCCCTACAGGTAACCGTTTTACGACAGAAGAACATGTAACGGAACTAGATAGCAGCAAACTGAATGGTAATTCTACTACCTCTATACAACACAATAGTAAGATACTTAATGAAAGATACAAGAATGAAAGATGTGAATCCATGATTTTAACTGTCTCTTCAAGTAAAAGAGGAAGGTGCTTCCGATATGTAATGAATTTATATAATACTACCTCGAGTGCCTTGGTAAATGGTTCCGGTGAAACTGTTTTCTTATCCTCCCACTTTCCAGAAATACTAGATTTGATAAATGAGGACAGGGCTAAGGATATTAATAACTTAGTCCAGAAGACACTATGCTCCAAGCCCAACACTAATGATATTATTGACGGTGATGGGTCTGTGTAACTAAATACTTATAACCCTGAAATGACGCTGTCAACTGACGCGACACCTTCGCCAGATGTCTCTAAGTCAAGTGGCTATGTATCACCTGTCCAGAAAAACATTAGATATAGCGAGCCCAATGTAGAGGTAGATGAAACTGCTACACCATCAGGTCTACAAATGCACAGCAATGGTCGTAGACTACTTATAAATCCCTCGAAAGTTCCTACTCCAAGTTGCATACCAAGATTGATAGACCTCGTCCCTCGCTTTAAGTCTAAGGCGGTAATCAGTCCAACTTTAATTCCAATAAGCCAGCATGCAGATTTCGCCGGGCTACAATCTGAAATAACTGCTCTGAAATCTACAATAAATGGGGTAAATGAGAAGTTCAAACAGATTAGTTTATGTCTCAAGGCGAAAGAGGAGGAGAATTTCAAGCTTCAAAATCAGGTTCAAACTCTTGAAGAAAAAAATGTGATCCTAAACACAACCAATCAAAATCTAATGAGTGATAATGCTACTTTAAGAGTGTCCAATATGGACATATCAAATGAACTCAACCTTCTAAGAATGTCACAAAAAGCTGAGATTACTAATGATATAGTTGATAACAGTTATAGGCCTACAAATATAACCCAAAGTAGCAGCAGGGGAGGCTTCATTGAACGTCATAAACGCAATAAAATATTGGATAGTCAGGTGAATGTGGTGATTGGTTCATCTATCCTACGATGGATTAAGCCTAATCGGCTAGATCGAAGCGGGAAATCAGCCGTCCGTACTATTAGTGGTGGTAAAATCATTGATGCGTGTAAATTCTTGGAGCGATGCCCAGCATCAAGTGAAACTAAAAAGGCATTATTTTTGATTGGTTCAAACAACGTTACGTCAAACACTAACCTACCTGAGTAGTGCTAGAGGAGGTATGCGACTCAACTAAATGTGAACTCATCAAGACCGCAAAAAGCTTTACATATCATAATTCCTCAATTAAAAAACATTTATATGATGGTGAGGTACATCCAAATTTAAGAGGAACTGGAAGACTGGCCTCAATACTGAAAGCAGCATTCAACCTAAATTCCCAATTTCCGTTATCGCCATCCTATGCCAGCAATCAACAAATCAATAGAATAAACTCCAAACATAATTTCAGTTTTAATGTAGCTAATCGTATACAGGGACATGGTTTACCTGATCCTAGATATCCTCCTCCACCGCCTATACCGAATCTTCCTTTTATGTATAATTGCAATTTTCCCCCATGGACAAGAATTTAAACTGTGAGTTCAAGGTGTCCACATAGCCTCCACTATTTCATCATTGTTTATTGTGTCCCAGTGCTATCCATTGTGCCAATTCATTATTAGTGATCTATCCCCCCAGTGCTAAGTCCAAGGTGTTAAAACCTATATCATATATCAAAGTGGGATAAGTTAAATCCAAATAGCCTCCATGATTTCATCAGTGTCTATTGTGCCCCAGTGCTACCCATTGTGCCAATTTATTCTTAATGATGTAACTTCCCAGTGCTAAACGCGTGTTTATATTTCTTATGTTTCTATTGTATGCTTGTATATAATTTGATAATTTATAGGTATAGATGATCATTTCATATGTTAATTAGATTAGTAGTTTGTAAACTATTAGGTGACTTTGATATTTTGTCTTTTTTTTTATAATATATATATATATATATATATATATATATATATTCAGTTATCTATCATTTTATAATATATGAGCTTATTGACATTGTTACCTGTTTGTACCATTTATTTTTTGTATTTTGTATCCATTTGATTATATACTATTCAAAAAAAGTAGGGGATATTTGATTTTTAAGTGTTATTAAAGTCACCTAATGAAACTGACGAAGAAACAAATGACAAAATGAAATGAAGTTCACATTCATCGATTTATTCCAAATGATCGTTAGACTAAGTAAGGCACAGACTGACCATTATAAGGGTAAAATGATACCCGGGGTCAAACAGCAAAGTTACCACAGCATCACAACCAAGTCAGTAACGGGTAAATCCTCCTCTGTTTGCCAAACAAGCATTGATCCGACGTGGCATACTCCTAATGAGACGTCTAAGGTCATTTTGGTCCAGATTGTCCCATTCCTGTTGCAACGCAGCAGCAAGTTCTTGGACATTGGCAGGACGTTGTTGACGTTGATGTAACCTCTGTCCAAGCATGTCCCAGACATGCTCGATGGGGGAGAGGTCGGGACTCAGTGCTGGCCAAGGTAATGTGGTGATGTTTTGTTGTTGGAGGTAACCTGTAACAATCCTGGCCCTGTGACATCTTGCGTTGTCATCCTGGAAGATGAAACGGCGGCCATGACGTCGTGCGAACGGCACAACATGGACTGCCAAGATGTTGTCCCGGTAGTACTGGCCTGTAACACGCCCTGCAACAACATGTAAAGCCGTTCTTCCAGCAACAGTGATGCCTCCCAACACCATAACAGAACCACCCCCAAATCGATCATGTCTGATGACGTTAACGTCTTGGAAGCGCTCGTTTCGACGACGCCACACCCTCCTACGTCTGTCCAAAAAATCAACAGTGAACCTTGACTCATCTGAAAACATCACATTGCTCCAGCGTCGATTATCCCAGTGTTGACGATCCCTACACCAACGACGTCTTGCCTGAATGTGATGATCTCTCAAACAAGGGATCACGCGAGGACGTCGGGCGCGAAGGTGACCCCTATGCAGTCGATTCCGAATCGTCTGGCCACTCACTCTCACACCAGTGTCTGTTTGAAGACGAGCGCTGATCTGATTTGCTGTGATGACACGATTTCTCAAGCCCAAGGTACGGATAAATCGATCCTGGGCTTGAGTTGTCGCCCTTGGTCGACCTGAGCGTGGTCTGTCCTGTACAGATTGTGTATCACGGTATCTGGACCATAGCCTGCTTATGACAGACTGAGAAACATTCATCGTCCGCGCCACAACCGCCTGTGTTGTGCCGATCTGTAGCATGCCAAGGGCACGTAACCTTTCATTTTGGGTAAGCCGACGCATATCAAAATTTGTTTTCTGGTCACTAAAACAATTAAACTGATGTTTCCACCCTGGAATTCAATGCCACAATGACTGTAACATTCAAAGTTAGAGTCGTGCAAATCTTGGGTTGGACCCCCATGATGATCCCAAGCATCACCTGCATTCCATGCGGTAGCTATTGGTGCGTTTGGGCGTCACATGTAACTGGAAATGTTTCTTCTGTTAGGTTCTATAGTGACTTTTTTCGTAGTCATTTGCATATTTTAGTATTATGCCCCCAAAATCAAATATCCCCTACTTTTTTTGAATAGTATATCTTTCACTTACCTCTATTGAATTGTGTAATATAATGTCTAAATTTCTAACTCAAAAAGGTTTGCACCTGTGCCATTTGAACGTTTGCCATTTCTTTAATAAGCTAGACGAACTAAGGTTACTGTTGGAAAATTTTGACATTATTGGTTTTACTGAATCCCACTTAAAAAATTGCATAAGTGATGACTCTCTTATAATACCAGATTTCCACCCTCCTTTTCGTAAAGATAAATGCAATACTAGTTCTTCAGGAACCCTCATTTATGTTAGGGATATGTTAAACTGTAAGAGGAGAGCTGACTTAGAACCAGTGATGGGATTTTGCCCGTATATTCGGGACTTGTCCGGATCTTTTTTCCAAACGCCCAAAATTGTCCGACCGGGAATATGCCCAATCGGACATCAAGACATGGTGAATAATATTCAAAATTCCGAAATTAATATAATTTACTGAGTGTATAACTACCACTCAACCCGTTTATCGTCGATAATACGCTGGGTTTATTAGGTAATTAAGTGATCAACGTATTTATCGTGTTATACCGTCTATAGTATAAACCTACCTTGATTAACTACTTAATCTGCCTTGATTGACTGACTTAATCCTTTGTCGGACAATTCATCAATCTAATCTTAAACAGAAGTCATTGCTTTCCTTTTGTCGGACTATTCATCAATTCAATAAGAATGATTATAATTTTAATCCATCTGTTTACCGCGTGGTTTCTCAATTGTCGGGCATCTTAATCGCATTGATGTGAGCCGACAGCATCTATAATAAACGAATCATAGATGTCACATATCGTAAGAGTCATTTTGTCTACAATATCTTTTACGTCTTTTAAGAATCCATATAGAAATTTTCATCCACAGTGGCACTTTCCCTTGATCTCGAGCGCGGCACGAATATTGCTTTAACATAATAGTATTAGGCAGTGCTTACTATGAAGCTGTGTGATTTGGGTCACGTAGGCTATTAGTCTCTATTATCCAGAAAAATATTCTACGAATATGTTGAAGACTAGGAGTTTCTGGGTGACCGAGACTAGTACGAAGTTGGTTGATGCTATACCGCACCCAGCAAAATAACAAAAAGGGGAGGAGCTACCAATAGCTATATGAGCAGAAATTCTAACGTATTTGTAGGCGGGAATTAAGAAGCAAGTCAATCATTCTGCTGTGTGGCCTATGATGCCTGTCACTCTGTCATGACTATGAAAGAGTGTTATTCGCTGAAGTTAGCGATGCCTGTTTACAAGTGATTTAACTATTTCGGAAGTTCTGCATTCATTTGCTGCCGTATAAACGAAGACACGTAATTCTAAAGGAATATTATGGTTGTGAATTTGATGCCTAGGCAGGATCGGCAAGCTTTCATTCAACATATTACGAAAATGCTTAATTTTGTAGGACATTTACGGACATAAATTTGAATGCCGTACGGGAATTAAGTGTGAAAAATAGCGAGGTCACCAATTTTTATTACGTACGGGATTTGAATATTTTGTTGACATGTGATTTTTGATTGTGGTATGAATTGAATACTGTACGGGAATTAAATATGAAAAATAGCGAGTTTTACCTATTTTATTACGTACGGGATTTGAATTTTTAATTGTGGTATGAATTGAATACTGTACGGGAATTAATTATATAAAATTGCGAGTTTCACCTATTTTTATTACGTACGGGATTTGAATGTGACCTTTAAATGTGGTACGAATTCGTCTGCTTAAATAACGATAAGAGTTATGCCCCTTTATTTTCTGTAAAATGTCTGACAAGAAAAATTTTGAAATCCCATCACTGCTTAGAACACAATAATATAGAAACAATTTGGATTGAAATAAATATTAAAAATACCGCCCCAATACTCATCTCTTGCATATATAGAAACCCTTTAGCTATAAACTAGTTGGTTTAATGATTTTAAAGACATGATGGACCCCATTTCAAATCATAATTATGAAATTCTTATATTTGGAGATATCAATATCAATCTTTTAAATTTGAACAATTCTTACTGGACTGATATATTGGATAATTATAACCTAAAACAAATTATTTCTTCCCCAACTCGTGTGACTGACAAATCGTCCACATTAATTGACCATGTTATTGTTTCCTCCCCACAAAATATTACTGAAACTAATGTACCCACTTATTCTATTTCCGATCATTTCCCAACCTGTTTTACATGGCGTAAAAACGGCGTTAAAATTCCAAAAACTAGACATATTTACATCAAATATAGATCACTCAAACACTTTAACCATACAGATTATGTGAACGATCTAATGTTGGCCCCATTTGACAATATTTTAAGTTCTGATGAACCCGATAAATCTCTGGATATATGGTATCAGATCATAACCCCTATAATTGACAAGCATGCTCCGCTGAGAACAAAATGGGTTAAATGTGCCATTAAACCGCCGTGGTTAGATAATGAAATACTTAAAACTATGCAAAATCGAGACCATTACCAAAAGAAAGGCAACCATGACTTATTTAAATATTACAGGAATCTTGTGAAAAGTCTAATTCGAAAATCTAAATGTTCATATATAAACAGCCTTGTCACTGACAGCCGTAATTCAAAACAGATCTGGTCTGCCATAAAAACTTCCGTAAATGATCCGAATTATTCTTCTCAATCTTACCCAATTGACTCTGAAACTTTCAATGAATATTTTACCAATATTGCTGATAATTTATTTAAGTCCAACACTAATAAGCGAAATAATAATATTGAAACTGACAACATTCTTCGTAATTTTGTCAACATAAATATGCCTGTGACAACTGAATTTGATCTCCCTTTTATAACTATTAATGAAGTTAATAAATCTCTTAAAGCTTTAGATGTCTCAAAATCTGTAGGATTAGATATGGTTAATGCACGGTTTCTGCAACATGGCGCTCATGTTCTTGCAGACAGTTTAACCTATATCTTTAATTTGTGTATAAAATCAAATTATTTTCCTAAAGTATTTAAAAATGCTAAAGTTTTACCTGTTCACAAAAATTGTCCCAAAACTGATCCAAATAATTACAGACCAATATCAGTATTACCGTCAATATCCAAAATTCTCGAACGGCACATTCACAGTAATTTGTATAATTATTTAAATAACAATAATTTACTTTATATTAACCAATCAGGATTCAGAACAAATAACTCATGTCTAACAGCTTTAACAAACATAACATAACACTTTTATAATTCTCTAAATAATAATGAACTGTGTGGTGCTATATTTTTTTATTTTAAGAAAGCTTTTGATCTTGTTAATCACAACATCTTGTTGAACAAATGTCGTTACTATCAACTTTCTGAACTTAATTCATTCTTACCTGGACCACCGTAATCAGTGTACTTTCCCAAACGGACAATATTCTCAACTTCAACCAATTACTTCTGGTATTCCACAGGGATCTATTTTAGGACCATTATTATTTAATATTTTCATAAATGACCTTCCTCTCCATCTAGAGTCATTCTGTGATTTATTTGCGGATGATACAACAGTCTATTCGTCAGCTACCAATTTAAATGATCTTCAAATTAAATTGCAACGTGATACTGATATCTTACTCAACTGGTGTGGCCACAATTCGATGATGGTCAACGAACTAAAAACTAAATGCATGCTAATAACCACTAAGCAGAAAAGAAAACGACTTTTAACACCAAATTTATTGATAAAACTTAACAACTGTGCAATTGAAAATGTCCCAACTTTTAAATTGCTTGGTATTCAGGTCTATAATCATCTGCAATGGAACGATCATGCAAATTATATTTCAAAAATTATCAATCAAAAAATATTTCAGTTACGTAAACTCAAAGAATTCCTCCCATGTAAATTCCGATCAATATTTTATAAATCATATATCCAGCCATATCTCGATTACTGTTCACCTATATGGGAAAACTGCGATATTTTATCTCTTAATACTCTCCAACGACAACAAAACCGAGCATTCAAACTTATTTTAGATATTGAACACACAAAAGATTTATCTCCTGGCATTGCGGATCTAAACTTATTGAAAATTAAGGAAAGGCATTTATTGAATATGTTCTCCTACATTCACAAAATAATTTATCATCGTTGCCCGGATTATTTAACTAATGTTCTTCCCTTTTACAATACACCCTATAGTAATATTAATAACAGATTAATTGTTCTCAGACCCCAGCTTTCTGTTGTTAAAAATAGTATAAAATTCAGAGGATCTCAGTTATGGAATTCATTGCCAAATAATATTAAAAATATAAGCTCAATCAACATGTTTCGCAAGCATATTTATAGATATTTAAGTGCTTCATAATTTAATGTTTCTTGTCCATTTTTTTATTTTTATTTTTGTTTATTTTTTTTTTTATTTTTTGTTTATTATTATTTTATTTATTTTTTTTTTTATATATATATATATATATAGATCTTTGTCATCAGCTTCCATGTTGATCCATGTACATATATTTTGTATAAAAGTATTCATCCCTATCTTCAAGCAAATACTGTTCATGTATAATTCTATATACCTCTCATAGTGTAAATATTTTCACATTTATCAAACAGCACATCTAATATATTTATTATCATTATGTAAAACATTTGTTCCGGATTTTATGCATGTTTGGTGTTGTTAAAAGATCAAAATGTAAGAAAGGCCCCAGGCCTAATTTTCTACCCTTTTGAAATAAAGTGATTATTATTATTATTATTATTATTACTACACTTCTCAAACATTTTGAATGACAGTTTTTCAACTGACAAAAATTATCAGCTATTCCTTTTATACGGGGCTACCTGCTATCACTAGAAGCCATTCCCTCCAATTAGCCTACCTCTTACAAATTACAAAGAAGCCATTCTGTATTTTAGTATACAATGTATCATTTGAAGATCAAAAGTCAAGCAAATGAAATGAAATGAAATGGGGTTTTAACGTCCTACTGTTCTGCTCCTAAACTTGGCTAATGAAGACGGGCATACGCCATACAGTGTGCTATGAGGGAAATTTTGCCCAGGCAGCGGCACTACGACCTACTCTTATATCGAATTCCAACTGCCAAGGGATCTTTTACGTGCACGCCAATGTGTACACAGGACCTCGTTTTTTTGTCCCATCCGAACGACTAGACAGCTGTCCTTGTCAGGCCCTCCGTCCTGCATCACTGACAAGGGGAAACCACGCTGGAAAATCTGGATGAACTTTCTCGGCCAATGCAGGGATCGAACACCCGACCTCCAGGCTAGCGAGCCAGCATCTTACCCACTTAGGCACGTGATCCCCCAAAAGTCAAGCCATTTAGTATCTATTTGATTAAACGAAAATATAAAAACAAATACCCATCGTTAAGCTTCATCAAAGAATCACAGGGGAATCTGTGATCATGGTTGTTGTAGGAAATTGATTGACGTCTGTCATAACATGACTCCGAAAATAAAAGTGAAACATTTTGAGTTTCGAGAGACATGAAACAAGATCTCTTATAATTCCAAGCCACATTCAAATGGTGTTTAGTTGTCGTTACGTCTATAATATCCATATTTAAAATAGCTAAGTCTGTAACTCAATACCATCCAAAATCTTCGACATTTGAAACACAAATGTTTTTGCAATTTAAATCAGC
The DNA here is from genome assembly GCF_932274485.2 of Patella vulgata. Lineage (NCBI taxonomy): Eukaryota > Metazoa > Mollusca > Gastropoda > Patellidae > Patella > Patella vulgata. The sequence goes on along the minus strand of NC_065879.2, from coordinate 59,859,552 downwards.
ATTGGTGTTGTGGTCTTACCTGGAAAAGATGGGCTTCTGATATCCAATATTTAAGACAAAATAAACATTTTTCCATTGGTACACGAATCATGTACCATAATGCATTTCAGCGCCATTTGTAACAAGGTGCTCAAAGAATGAGGCTAGACATATTCCACAAGTCATGTCAAACGGTGATGCCATATTCTTATTTGGTGAGCATGCGCAATATATACTATCGCTGTTGACTGGAATAACCAGACGCTAGAAACTGTCTTTTGGTTGAGACTTCTGGCGTATTTCGCCGAACAATTCACAGTAAAACGGAAACGATTGAATGTAAAACAGTTTATATAAATTCATATTACATTATTATAAATATTACGACCCATTTGTGCCAATTTCTAGGCCCAAAATATTAGCGATTTAGCTCCTTTAACACAGAAATGTCGAATACAGTAACAAAAAGCGATGAAACATAATCAAACCAGCCATGAACGGCTAAGACTCATTTGACGCCTGAACACAGAGCAATACCGACGATTGGAAATTTTTTGAAACCGTATCACAGGGCTTGAGGTAGTTGCTAGGGGCTAAGTTAGAGGTTATTAAGGGCTTTTCATACAAAATTAAGCAGTTTTAATCCCCAAAATGTATCTGGGAATATCCCTTTAACGCTTCAACACTGTGTATAAATTTGAAGTCAATCGGATATTTAGCCTCTATAGAGTGTCAACAAGATTTTTCAAAGTGATCAAGGGACATAACTCTGGTAGTAATTATCGGAAATCATTGAAAATCACTGGGTTTCTTCATCTCACGACCTTAAACACTGTGTATAAATCTGAAGTCAATCGGATATTAACTTTAGCCTCTAGAGCGTCAGTAATTATCGCATATCGTTGAAAATCAATAGGATTCTTCGTCTCATGACCTTAAACACTGTGTATAAATTTAAAGTCAATCAGATATTAAACTTTAACCTTTAGAGCATCCACAAAGACTTTTAAAAGAAATCAAGAGCAATAACTCTAGCCAGTGATAATCGGAAATCATTGTAAATCAATAAGCTTCTTCGTCTCATTTAACCTCAAACACTGTGTATAAAGCTAAAGTCAATTGGATATTAACTTTAGCCTCTAGAGCTAGATTATCATGCCATTCGAGACATTTTAATGTGTAATAGTTTTATATCCACCACTATCGGTAATACTAATAGTATCTGTATCGGCCGATATATTTTGCCGTTAATATCTGGTATCGGACCCAGAGGTCACAGTCACGCAAATATCCGCGTTTTTCACGCAAATAAACGCAAATATTGACAGACTCTGCATAATTTACACCCGGAAAATTCACCCGGCGTGAGATTAATTAGATTATCCTATTTTGTAGTTTGTACACTACATCATGAATTTCCGTGCTTCACACGGCATTTACACACCGCTGCTGTACGTAGTCTCCGTAGGTTTTTATATTTCCTCTTATTTCGTTCATAATGTTTAAATTCATGGCATTAAGTCTTCTATACGTAGCTATTATGAGACCCCCTATTTTGCAGCACTGGAAGCAATACAAGACTTTGGATTGGCTAGAACATGATAAACTGTTTACATTCAGTCAATCAAATATTGGCTTTCATAGCGATAGTTTGCTCTTTACTTCCTGTCGAAGTGAAAGATTTAAATAAGTGTGCCGTCAACCACAGATATGCCGTCAACCTTCAGTCTTCATTAGACTAAATACAATATCAATGAAAGAAGGACGCTTAAAATAGGGTTGTTCACGTAACGATTTTACTTGCTTCTATTGAGTATTTTGAGAGAATAAACCACACAGATGTAGAGAGCAAAAACGCAAAATGTTTGAATGTCTGCGTATTTTTACGCAACTCAAAATTGATCCACTGCGACCTCTGATCGGACCATCACTATTTCATTGTTATAAACATCATTTATTACATCAGAGTAATTGTCATTACTTGGGAGAGTTTATCGACATTGTAACATGCTATTTTTTAGGATTTTAAAACAACTTATTTTATTGTGTAAACTTCAAAAATTTGTGAAACTGCAAATCGGTTACCAGAGCGCGAGCGGGCCTTCCTTCTTCGACCGCTGCGACTACACATTCCTCAGAGATCAGCAATTGGTTAATCTCGGCAGACTACGGTTCATGCCGAGGTGTGTCGAATTAGTGGTCGTATCCATGCGAAGATAAATTCAATTTTAAAATGCTTGAGTCTCGGTTCAATGGTAAATAAATTATGAAAGACAATGTTTTTCGGATATTTCCAATAAAATATTTTTAACGTTTGAAGATTTTTTAAAAGATTAGTAAATTAGTCTTAGTGCGGTGTTTTTTGACCGGTAGTCCTAATGCCAACCACCATTGAAACCGAGACTACACAAGGGTAACCTTTGGCAACAATGATGGCTACGCTTTCAAAGTTTATAACAACATGGGTGAGTTTTTAGCCTTTATTATGTTATTTGCAGACCGTCAACACAGTTTTATTGCTAGTTCTTGTTCAGAGAAGAGCAGTTCTCCCTTACATCCCTCAAAATACCCTATAAAACTATGTGATGCCTAGGATTCTAGTGGTGGCTATGTATACCGTCCTGATGTGTTGTCAATCAATGTCAATTTTTGCATTTCCCGTTATCCTAGGCCCATCTCAGCTGCTATTTCGCTTCCCTTACTATATTTTCAAACGATTTCTTGTGACTAATGACTCGTTATTAGACGGATCATGTTATTCAGAATTTGATCAAACCTTGATTTAAAATTTCCACTTTCATTAAAGTAAGTTAATCATTGCCGAGTGAAAAAAAAAAAAGAAAACAAAACACTGCTTAGTTACGAATAATTTATGATGCCTGAAAACGGTTTTAATAAATTTATGACTGATTTTCTAATGTTTTATGTATTTCAGAGATGTGTTTGGATAAAGGATGAAGTTTGAAAATACATGTAGTGTGATGGTCATTTGAGCAGAATTTATTGAAGATATTTGTCAATAAAGATTTGAGTTGAGGAAGATGGTTGAGCACAAAATGAAAAGATAGGTTGCCAGGCAACGAAACATACGGCCACAGCAGCTATATCGTCCGGGCAGTCAACAAGAGTTGTCGCATATTTTTACTTTTTTCGGTAATGAAACATTTATAATACATTAAAATCTGATTAAGAGTAACAACTCATTAAGTAATTATCAGAAAACCATTAGAATTTGTCTGCCCCATGCTAACGTTTAGTATATGAAACTTTTAAAATCATGGATTTAGCTGTTCAAATCATAAAAATTAATTGAAAATCAATATACTTGTTCATCTCAAGACCTTAAACTCTGTGTATCAATCTGAAGTCAATCGGATATTAACTTTAGCCTCTAGAGCGTCAGTAATTATCGCATATCGTTGAAAATCAATAGGATTCTTCGTCTCATGACCTTAAACACTGTGTATAAATTTAAAGTCAACCAGATATTAACTTTAGCCTCTAGAGAATTTACAAGATTTTTTGAAGTGATCAAGGGCCATAACTCTGGCGGTAATTATAAAAAATCAAACTTCACCTTACAGGTAAGTCTCGTTTAATTTATAAATCATAACTTACATATGTTGTCGATGATATTCCATGATCTTTTGTTCTAATTGTGTTGTTTGATGTAGAACAAATTTCATAGTTGAAAGGTAGGTGTGGTCCGTATATTCATCAACTAAAAAATCACCAATCTCAGCTAAAATAGAAATAACACAACGTATTACGTTCTTTTGTTGATATAGAAACATATTGTTTTCTAACATTAAAATAACTAACTCAGCTTTGATGGAAGTGAATGTGAGATCTTATCAATAAACAAACAAAATATAGGTTGCCAGGCAACAAAACATACGCCCACAGCAGCTAAATCGTTCATGCCGTCGACAAGGGTTGTCACATATCTATGCTTTTGTAGGTAATAGGAGCATTTACAAGACAATGATATCAATTTCATACAGATTGAATGTTCACAAGGTTCAAAGATAGGTTGCCAGGCAACAAAATATACGCCCACAGCAGCTAAATCGTCCGAGTGGTCGACAAGGGTTGTCACATATTTATTCTTTTGTGGGTAATTAGGGGCATTTAACAGACAATTTCATACAGATGCCATTATAATTTTCGTCGTTTGAGGGTTCACAAGGTTCTAAAGATAGGTTGCCAGGCAACGAAACATACACCCACAGCAGCTAAATCGTTCGGGCGGTCGACAAGGATTGTCGCATATTTATTCCTTTGTAGGTAATTGGGGGCCTTTACAAGACAGTTCCATACAGATCAGATTATAATTTTTGTTGTTTGAGGGTTCACAAGGTTTTACAAACTGAAACAAAGGCCTCAACTTTGGAAGTAGTTGAAATTTGACAGGCTTTTTCATTTTACTAATTTAAATAATGCACATAAATTTCATACAGATCGGATGATCACTTTTGTCATTCAAACATTCTCAGGGTTCACAAAGTAAAACAAGGGCCATAACTCTAGAAATAATTGACGGAAATTGCTGAAATTCAATAGACTTCTGTTTCACAAATTTTAATGATACATATAAATTTCATACATATTGGATGATAACTTTCATCAATCGAGCATTAACAAGGTGGAACAAAGTGAAACAAGGGCCATAACTCTAGAAGTTATTATTGTAAATTGTTGAAATTCAATAGGCTTTGTGGTTTCACTATTTTAAATTATGCATATAAATTTCAGAAAGATCGAATGATAACTTTTGACGTTAGATAGGGATGATGATTTTACACTTCAGATATGGGCAAATTCCATTTCAGATTTTAGTCAATTCCATTTTTTTCCATTTCGGAGCAGAAACACATGGGGGTAGGCCTATCACTAAATCCATGTTTCTTTGATTCAGTATGATCCTTCACCAGGGGTCTCAATAACTTTTCGAAATTATCAATATAGATAGGCTAAATTCAGGCAAATTGATTAACAATGTCCAGTTTTGATTAGCAGTGTGTGAATATCCATTGACTACAATTTCGGAAAACTGTGATTGAAGTAAAATCTATCTGTTGAATTTTACAGTATTGTGCAAAGCATGATTTCAGTCACACTATTTCAAAATTATTGTCATAAAAATTTTAATGAAATTAATGTCTACTCATTACTGTGTGTGTATCCTCGACATATGTTATTAACCGGTAAAAAAAACGTAGTAGGCCTATCAAAATAATTTCGATGACATTTCTGCGCTGATTCGTCTTTTGAACATTCAATATTCACAACCATACCATGTCACTTGTTGACGTAACAGCCATTAACTCGTCAGTGCTGATATCAATCAAATAATATTTTACACGTTGATGCATCGGGAGCTAACATCGATACTTGCAATGCATCGATGATTGATGATACGTTGCCGACATCGGTAAATTTGACCGACTTACAACTACTACGAACAAGGAAGATCGCTGTCGTCGATCGAAAATTCCCTGCCTCAAATCTACGTTATAAATTCGTCATTTAGTACCCGCATCAATAATAGTGCCTACCTTTTTTAAATATATCATAATATCTATCCCATTTTGTGAAGAAAATTAATAGATTAAAACACCTGTAATTAAAAACTGGATAGAAGACTTTTAACAATGATATTAAGGGGATATTTTATTGGGCGATAAAATAGACCCACTCCGTCATTTCATATTCGGACGATTCCGTGATTTTCCGCGAATCCATTTGACAATGTGAATTCCGCATTCTCTGCGGCTTTTCCACGATCGCGGAAAATCATCATTCCTAGTTAGAGCGTTCACAAGGTTCAATAAAGTGAAACAAGGGTCATAACTCTAGAAGTAATTGATGGAAATTGCTGAAATTCAAAAGGGTTCTTCGTTTCACTAATTTAAATAATGCATATAAATTTCAAAAAGATCGGATGATAACTTTTGACATTGGAGCGTTCACAAGGTTCAATAAAGTTAAACAAGGGCCATAACTCTAGAAGTAATTGATGGAAATTGCTGAAATTCAATAGGCTTCTTCGTTTCACTAATTTAAATAATGCCTATAAATTTCAGAAAGATCAAATAATAACTTTTGATGTTAGAGCGTTCGCAAGGTTCAATAAAGTGAAACAAGGGCCACAACTCTAGACGTAATAAATGGAAATTGTTGAAATTCAATAGGCTTCTTCGTTTCATTAAATTAAATAATGCATATAAATTTCACAAAGATCGGATGATAATTTTTGGGGTTAGAGCGTTCACAAAAAAATAAAATGAAATGATCCTAAACTGGGCTAATGAAGACGGGCATATGCCATACCGTGTGCCATGAGGGAAATTTTGCCCGGGTAGCGGCGCTACGACCTACTCTTATATAGAATTCCAACTGCCAAGGGATCTTTTACGTGCACGCCAATATGTACACGGGACCTTGATTTTTCGTCCCATCCGAACAACTAGACAGCTGTCCTTGTCAGGTCCTCCGTCCTGCATCACTGACAAGGGGAAACCGGCCAATGCAGGGATCGAACACCCGACCTCCAGGCTAGCGAGCCAGCGTCTTACCCACTAAGCCTTGTGATCCCCAGAGCGTTCACAAGGTTCAATAAAGTGAAACAAGGGCTATAACTCTAGATGTAATAAACGGAAATTGCTGAAATTAAATAGGCTTCTTCATCTCACCAATGTGAACAACATATATCAATTTTAAAACAATCGGATAATAACTTTTGAAGTTAGAGCGTTCGCAAAAATTGTGGACGATGGGCGGCATATAAAAACTAAAACAAGGGCCATAACACTGGAAATAATCTACAGAAATTGTTGAAATTCAAAAGGCTTTTTCATTTTACTAATTCAAATAATGCATATAAATTTCATACAGATCGGATGATAACTTTTGTCGTTAAACGTTCACAAGGTTCAACGGAAGTTTTTGAAATTAAATAGGATTCTTCATCTCACTAATGCAAACAACATATATCAATTTCAAAACAATCAGACAAATGTAGTCTGTAGAGTGTTCACAAGAAATTATGGATGATGGACGGACGGGGGCGACGGCAATATACAACCACAATGGCCATAACTGTAGAAGTTATTAATAGAAATTGCTTAAATTCAATAGACTTCTTCGTTTAACTAATCTCAATAACGCATTTAAATTTAATACAGATCCAATGATAACTTTTGCCATTGGAGCGTTCACAAAGGGTTCAACAAAGTTAACTCTAGAACTAGAAGTAATTAACAGAAATAACTGAAACGGCAATACATGACAATTCTGTGTGGTCCCAATTTCCTATAATATGCTCTGTAAAGTACGAAAGGTGAGAATTGTATGTTTGCCTCATAAAATCTAACTTCCAAGGTGAATTTGTACGAATATCTAAAATTCTAATTATCGCAACAAATCTAATACAAAGAGGCTAAAATCTGTCGATACGGTGTGTTATGGGGTGAGAAATTGACTGAAAGGTGAATTAATTATCACTAGGGGTGAAAATCCCTGCGACAGTACGTTTTCTGCACTAGGTGTGTTAATTAATGAACAGGTTAAAAACAAATGACACAGAGTATATTCTTTGTTTGGTGAACTTTCTTGATAGCGAGTTATAACTGCACTTAAAGTGTTTTATCAAGGACCAGCAGGCGTTAAGGGCCAGCAAGCTTTATCCGTCGTGTAAGTGTCAAATTTAAATTTACTGTGCAATTTTTTATTCGACCGTGGTTTTATGCAGATCGGTCTTTGTTAAGGGTAGGTCTTTAAACATGGATTTATACTTGCTGTAGATGTGCCTTCTTTAATCTATCTGTATTTCATTTGTTGATGAATACTACATGTTTATACGGTGTACCATTGTTGGTCTGCAGTTATTTATAATTCTTGTCTTTGTGGGTTTCATTTGTTTATACAAATTATCGTGGTACCACTGAACTCTAAATGCACGTTTCTTAAAATCAGTAGTACAAAATATCGTTCTATACCAATATCCAATCAAACCTCAATTTGATTATCCCATATATTCTCAACAGTGTTTTGAGAAGGATTTGAAGCAAAATTTTGATAAATTAGTTTGACTATGTTTTTAGTCCAAATACATCATCAATCACCCAGTTTCTACACAGGAACGTATCTTTAAACCTGGGTCATAAATAGGACTATCCAAGTGAAAGTAAATCCCACACTATATCACAATGAAATGAAAATGAAATGGGGTTTAACGTCCTACTGTTCTGCTCCTATACTGGGCTAATGAAGACGGGCATACGCCATACAGTGTGCTATGAGGGAAATTTTGCCCGGGCAGCGGCACTATCGCCTACTCTTATATTGAATTCCAACTGCCAGGGGATCTTTTACGTGCATTCCAATATATACACGGGACTTCGGTTTTTCGTCTCATCCGAAGGACTAGACAGCTGTACTTGTCAGGCCCTCCGTTCTGCACCACTGACAAGGGGAAACCACGTCGGAAAATCTGGATGAACTTTTTCGGCCAATGCAGGGATCGATCACCCGACCTCCAGGCTAGCGAGCCAGCGTCTTAACCACCTAGCCACCGTGGCTCCCCCCCACTATATCACATATCAAATAACACTAATATGTCTTTACATAATAGATTAGCAAAGTTTGGATTTAATAAGATCAGATTTTATTTTTGGTGACTTTAGTCTATTTGAACACCGTACTACACAATATATTTTCAGTATTTACAAGTCAAATCTAATCAAAGGACAAAGGATTGCAAATTTATGTGTTGTGTGCACAATGGGCCTATTGTTATTTTCAGCTACCGTAAAAGTATCAGAATCTGAATCCCTGATAGAATGGTATAAATTTCAATTATATTTAAGAGATGCTTACTAAATACCCTTCGTTAATTTTTAGAGCATTTTGGCGACGGTAATATGATACAAATGGCGAACTGTTTTCTCGCTCAAGAATCGTCACTATTCATTAAATGTTTCTTGATTCTGTGTACTGTTCTCTATCTAACTTCTAGTCTAACTCATCGTCCAAGTCACTATTATCGTTATCGTCAGACACAACCACGTTGATGATTACAGTTTTCTTTTTTGTCTTTTCTTGGTCATTTATTCTCGAAGTTGGCTTTCTTTTTAAATTCAACGTCTGGTTAGGTCTTCTAATTTTTCAGTATTTCCACAGTTCCATTACAGGTGTAACTTTAAATGTGTTTGGTGTGAGACCTTCTGTTAATATTCTTAACAAATTAGACACTCAGTCAGTTTTTGTTAATTTCAATACAGAAAATAACCTTTTCAACTTTGCATTTGAAACAGGTAATGTAAATAAGAGTTTAATCAGAATTAGTAAAAGAAATGTCATTTTGATTCAAAGAGCCGAGACGACCTTGACCCTCAGCCTCACGATTTCTTGCTGACCCACCTGTGGAAGAATTATCCATCGCAATGTCTAATCGGTAGTAGTAAATGTAATTAGGGTCCTGTGTGTAGAAAGATGTTATTTTTGGCATAGTGGTACATATTTGGACTGGATTACATGTTTATATGTTAATACCACGGCTGGGTGACTTGTGCAGGATTTATCGTCTGCTAGAAGCTGGTGATCTCGCTCTTGCGTGAAATTTTTAAGTCTCAAATAAGCTGACCAATTTTTGTCGCCCAGATAGTAAGAATAACTGTCTGGGGTAATCAACAAGACTTTGATTTTCCGGATGATTACATTATGGAACATCGTGGAACTGGCTACTCAGTTTATACGTCAGTTACGATGATCTAAATTTCTTTTAAAAAATTGGGAACGAACAAATTGACAGGCACAATAAAATTTGTGTCTGACATGGCGTAAAATTGGGACGGACAACGTCCATGTCCAGCCGCTTGAGTCCAGGCCAGTGTTTAAAATTTACGTTGGTCCGTCGCTGATAAATAACTGGATGGGTTATTTTGAAGATGGCGGGTCGGCCCTGTGAGCCGACTGTTTTTGTGATGGATATTTTGTTCATGGTTCTATCAAATTCTCCTTCTAAAATATTTATATTGCCCTTATATATATCCGAAATATATTTCATCCAGATATTTAACAGTATTTCATTACCGAAACAACAACGTCCATGTCCAGCCGCTTGAGTCCAGGCCAGTGTTTAAAATTTACGTTGGTCCGTCGCTGATAAATAACTGGATGGGTTATTTTGAAGATGGCGGGTCGGCCCTGTGAGCCGACTGTTTTTGTGATGGATATTTTGTTCATGGTTCTATCAAATTCTCCTTCTAAAATATTTATATTGCCCTTATATATATCCGAAATATATTTCATCCAGATATTTAACAGTATTTCATTACCGGAAACAAGGGTCAATATGGGCATGGAAAATTTAGTCTTCACTGGCTACTAAATGCTAAAAATTTACTAGCCAGAACCAAAATTTTAGTAGCCAGAAATTACAATGCTATTAACTGTAGTCTGTAACGTAAATCACTACTAGATATTACGCGTTGTTTTTTTTAATCTGTGTCTGAGAGGAATCTTCCTTTTTTTTTAAAGAAAGAGCTTAAAAGATTTTGTTTTTATTCATTTTATTAATATATAGGGAATAACTTTAATGTATGGGTTAGAAAAATGGGTCAACAACATGCGTAGTCGGACATTTTGTATACATTGCCGTAAGTTAGAAGTTAGAACGATTTTCGGCACATGGTAAGAAAATATATGAATGTCGTAAATATTGTCGTTAAATTGGAATTATTTCCCCTAGTAAGTTCCGGATTTACGAAGCGCTGAATAAACAAATTCAATTTTGTAAAAAAAAACTTTGTAATTATTTTAAAACGAGAAAAAAATCTTACAGTCGCCAGCTGGCGATTCAAGTGAAAATTTTAACTAGCCAGAAAATATATTTGGTCGCCATGGCGTTTGATTTAGTCGCCATGTAGAGCCTTGACCGGAAATGAACATAAATTTGTCCAACGAAAGAAACGTTGTAGGAGTGAGGTCGTGCTTGCAAATATCAGCACGCTCCCAGAGTTCGGGAGGATATTATTTAACGATTTTGATCAAGTGTGGAATAGATGAGTGTGTGTTCCGATAAAATGCCTTACTTACTGTCTTATTTGTCTTTATCCGATATTGAATACACATGCATAATCCGACATATTATATTCCTTCAATGGAGAGATCCAAACACGTATGCTACTAAACTAGGTCAGTCCATCTACTGTACTGTCATGAATCGAAGAATAAATATTCACGTGATATAAAACCTTTGTCTTGTAAAAATAAACTTGAAAAACCAGAGCTGAAAATTCCCTGAAAGCCTAACTAGAGGTAAACATAATAATTCCATTGAGGTAAAACGAGTGGCCTTTCCCGCCATTATTTCCAACTCTCGTGATTTGATAGCAGACTTGATTATGAAGTCTATTTCTTTAATGAAGATTTCACTACCATATTGCAAGCACATGCAATATGTCTATAGGATGAATAACAAAGAGTTTATCGATCCATAAATATAGGCTATCCCAATGTGTGATATCAGGTCAGTTTTAATAATGATAAAGATAGGTTGCCAGGCAACGAAACATACGCGCACAGCAGCTATATCGTCCGGGCAGTCAAAACAAGAGTTGTCGCATATTTTTACTTTTTTCGGTAATGAAACATTTATAATACATTAAAATCTGATTAAGAGTAACAACTCATTAAGTAATTATCAGAAAACCATTAGAATTTGTTCAGTTTTTATAAAGTTCTGCGCCATGCTAACGTTTAGCATACAAAACTTTTAACATCATGGATTTAGCTTCCACAAGATTTTTCAAGGTGATCAAGGGCCATAACTCTGGCAAAAATTATCGGAAATCGCTGAAAATCAATAGGATTTTTCGTCTCATGACCTTAAACACTGTGTATAAATTTAAAGTCAATCTGATATTAACTTTACCCTCTAGAGCGTCCACAAGATTTTTCGAAGTGATCAAGGGCCATAACTCTAGCTGTAATTATCGGAAATCACTGAAAATCAATAGGATTCTTCGTCTCATGACCTTAAACACTGTGTATAAATTTAAAGTCAATCGGATATAAACTTTACCCTCTAGAGCGTCCACAAGATTTTTCAAAGTGATCAAGGGCCATAACTCTAGCTGTAATTATCGGAAATCGCTGAAAATCAACAGGCTTCTTTGTCTCATGACCTTAAACACTGTGTATAAATTTAAAGTCAATCTGATATTAACTTTACCCTCTAGAGCGTCCACAAGATTTTTCGAAGTGATCAAGGGCCATAACTCTAGCTGTAATTATCGGAAATCACTGAAAATCAATAGGATTCTTCGTCTCATGACCTTAAACACTGTGTATAAATTTAAAGTCAATCGGATATAAACTTTACCCTCTAGAGCGTCCACAAGATTTTTCAAAGTGATCAAGAGCCATAACTCTGGCAGTAATTATCGAAAATCGCTGAAAATGAATAGACTTCTTTGTGTCATGACCTTAAACACTGTGTATAAATTTAAAGTCAATCGGATATTAACTTTGACCTCTAGAACTTCTACATAATTTTTTTAAGTGATCAAGGGCCATAACTCTGGCAGTAACTATCGAAAATTGTTGAAAATCAATAGGTTTCTTCGTTTCATGACCTTAAACACTGTGAATAAATTTAAAGTCGATCGGATATTAACTTTGACCTTTAGAGCGTCCACAAGATTTTTCAAAGTGATCAAGGGCCATAACTCTGGAAGTAATTATCGAAAATCGCTGAAAATGATTAGACTTCTTCGCCTCGTGACATTAAACACTGTGTATAAATTTAAAGTCAACCGGATATTAACTTTAGCCTCTAGAGTGTCCACAAGATTTTTTGAAGTGATCAAGGGCCATAACTCTGGCAGTAATTATCGGAAATCGCTGAAAATCAATAGGCTTCTTCGTCTCATGGCCTTAAACACTGTATATAAATTTAAAGTCAATCGGATATTAACTTTAGCCTCTAGAGCGTTCACAAGCAATTGTGGACGACGGACCGACGGACGGACGTACGGGGGCGACGACAATATACGACAGCATTTCAATGTGGGCGTATAAAAAATGACAGTGTCGTCTGCGGAACAGCACTGATAGTTTACTTTCATGTTGAAGAAAGAGGTCACGGTCTTTCATTTCACAGTTCCACACGTCATGATGAATGAAACTAATCAAATGATCATTGCTATCAGACAGCAAATTTAATAAGTCCATTGAAATGTAAGACATGTTAATCTGTGTTTTGTAAGAACTTTTAAAGCCAGTTTCATTTCATTTATATGCACAATATTTTCTGTTAATTTTCGGAGAATGTGAAGGGCCATTTTAATCTTCAGATTTCTATGTGGATGGAATTTCGAGATACGTTGTCAGTACTATAAAGTAGGCCTACACATAATCACCAAGATTATTACAAGTGAATATTTATTTATTAAAGAAAAAATAAATATCAAGTCTGGGGCAGAATGATTTTTTTCTTTCTATACTAAATCTTTCCAAAGTTAAAATTGTAATGTGAACACATAGGCGTACGAGCTGGGGGGGCTGCCACCCCCCCATTTTGAGCACCAAATCCTGGGAAAATTTGGACACACAATTGTACTTTGTAAAAGTTGTATACAAAAAATATTGTGTTCTTGAATGTGTCCAATTTAACAGCGAATTTATTATTATTATGTAACATACTAAGAACCTAACTACATTTTTTGGGCACCAACCACCACTGCCCCCCCAAGTCAAAAATTTCCCCGTACCCCTTTGTGTGAACAGTCAATCAATATTGAATAGATATTTTAACTTTTAAACCTGTCCCAAATGGCTGTAGAAGACACCTATGGTACCGTACTTAGAAGTTCAAGGAATTTGGGGTGGGGTGGGGTGGGGTAGTGTACAGGTGTTTTGTTAATATTTATTGAGCCCAAAAGTTAATGTTAGGACCTACAACTTTCATGAATGGCGTTTACCAGCGGGTCCTGTTGGCTTACAACTTTTCTTGCCGAATTTTAAACACTGGTCCAGGCTTGAAATTTAAATAAAGCTTGATATTTTATTAACATATATACAAAACTTTTATTTTGTTTCTCATAGGAAATTTCGGTTGGTATCTCAAATGAACCAGCGGCTGCCAGGCAGGATACGCCCACATTTTCAAGAGATGGATAGAGAACAAGCTTAAAAGAAAGTGATTTTTCCTACAATCAAGGGCCATAATTCAGGAAATTACAATTCGATATGCGCAAATATCGAAAGGAACCGAGATCTTTGTGTTATAAACTTACATTTCAAGTTTCAACAAAATCGGATTAAAATTGTGACCTCTATAGGGTCCACAGCCTTGATAACCATATTTTTACGCTATTTGAGAACGAAGGGCGGCCATTTTGTCTGTCAGTTTTGGGCAGATTTTCACGAAATTCGAACTCGGCCGTCCTAAACGTGTAACAGTTATATAATAATACGTTTTTTTTTAATCGGATAAAAATTATGACCTCTATAGGGTCCACAAGCTAAAAACGTGATTCAGGAAGTTACGGTCCGATATGCGCAAATATCGAAAAGAACCGAGATCTTTGGGTTATAAACTTACATTTCAAGTTTCAACAAAATCGGATAAAAATTGTCACCTCTATAGGGTCCACAGCCTTGATAACCATATTTTTACGCTATTTGAAAACGAATGGCGGCCATTTTGTCTGTCAGTTTTGGGCCGATTTTCACGAAATTCGAACTCAGCTGTCCTTAGGGTGTAACGGTGATACAATAATACGTTTTTTTAAATCGGATAAAAATTATGACCTCTATAGGGTCCACAAGCTAAAAACGCGATTTTTCGTACAATCAGGGGCAATAATTCAGGAAGTTACGGTCCGATATGCACAAATATCGAAAGGAACCGAGATCTTTGGGTTATAAACTTATATTTCAAGTTTCAACAAAATCGGATAAAAATTGTGACCTCTATAGGGTCCACAACCTTGATATACCATATTTTTACGCTATTTGAGAACAAACGGCGGCCATTTTGTCTGTCAATTTTGGGCCGATTTTCACGAATTTCGAACTCAGCCGTCCTTAGGGTGTAACGGTGATACATTAACACGGTTTTTTAAATCGGATAAAAATTATGACCTCTATAGGGTCCACAAGCCAAAAAACGTGTTTTTGCGTACAATCAGGGGCCATAATTCATGAAGTTACGGTCCGATATGCGCGAATATCGAAAGGAACCGAGATCTTTGTGTTATAAACTTACATTTCAAGTTTCAACAAAATCGGATAAAAATTGTGACCTCTATAGGGTCCCACAACCTTGATATACCATATTTTTACGCTATTTGAGAACGAACGGCGGCCATTTTGTCCGTCAGTTTTGGGCCGATTTTCACGAAATTCGAACTCAACCGTCCTTAGAGTTTAACGGTGATATAATAATACGGTTTTTTAAATCGGATAAAAATTATGACCTCTATAGGGTCCACAAGGCTAAAAACGCGTTTTTACGTACAATCAGGGGCCATAATTCAGGAAGTTACGATCCGATATGCGCCAATGTTCACAAGCCAAAAACGTGATTTTTCGTACAATCAGGGGCCATAATCCATGAAGTTACGGCCTGATAGATGCCAATATCGAAAGGAACCGAGATCTTAAGGTGATAAACCTATATTTTAAGTTTCATTGAAATCGGATAAAAATTGTGACCTGTAGACTGTTCACAAACAATTGTGGACGGACGGACGGACAGGGGCGACGACAATATACGTCCACATGAAAATGTGGGCGTATAAAAAGTAAGTTGCCAGGCAACAAAACATATGCCCACAGCAGCTAAATCTTCCGAGCGGTTGACAAGGGTTGTCGCATATTTATTCTTTTGTAGGTAATTAGGGGCATTTAATTAGGAGATAAACACCGACTGTTTAGAATTTATCGGACTACAGTCCGATAAATTCTAAACAGGAGGTGTTTATCGATATTGTAGCCCAAAATATTTAACATTTTTCTTGGAATTCTTTCTTTCGCGATAGTTGACGGTCGTTTTTTGGTTTTAATGACGTAAATACCAAGGAAAACAATTTTGACGTAATGAAAATATCCGTGACGTAAAAAAATAACACCCATTTCCATTCTATTTGGTTCACTAAGCGACTGGTTAATTGTTTGTCTGTTTGGAAAGGGAGGTCACTCTGCGATAATTTTATAGATCGAAACAGAAATTGTAAGTGTATTTTATGTACTTTTTAAATGATTTTGAACTCCAGCAGTGACTAGGTTCGAAATAAATTGCATATCATGTTTGATAAATGTCCATACACTCGTGTGACCGTGTAGATATATGCTGTGTAGCGTACGCGCGTGGTTGCTATGCTTGTTTACGTTGTCATTTCGACGCTGTGATTTTTTTTTCTTCGCAAAAAACCCTGGCTTGTGTTGTGTATGAAAATTAGTCTCTGTCCTATTCATATCAGTGTCAGCCCGACTTGTATATTTTTTAAAACATATCCCAATCAGTTATTTACGGTCCATACGGAGTTCAATAAATTGTAGTATTTTTATTGACTTGTTGAAAATCTTCGATTTTGACCAGTCTGATTATGATAGAATAAGAATGACCATAGCAACCATTATGGTCAGACCAGCCTTGAAATGAAATTTACCCATTATGATTCAAATACACTCACTATCTTTGTTTTTTGTATTTCAGGTGTGTGTTTCAATAAGCCAATGGTTGAATTTCATTGTTGATGACATACAAGAAAAAATTCATGAAGATTTCCTAGAATAAAGTTTTGAGGTGTAGAATTTTTGGCCACTGCAAACAGAGTCTAGCACACAGAAAATATTCATTCGCAGTGAGTCGCCCAGGAAATTTAGAGGACTGTTATACTCATTCGACGCCACTTTTCGACCAATCAAAATCCAAGAAATTTCCATTTTGGGCTACAATAGACAATTTCATGCAGATGACATTATAATTTTCGTCATTTGAGGGGTCACAAGGTTCTAAAAACTAAAACAAGGGCCATAACTCTAGAAGTTGAAATTCGACAGACTTTTTCGTTTTACTAATTCAAATGATGCACATAAATTTCATACAGATTGGATGATAACAAGGGCCATAGGCTTCTTTGTTTTACTAATTTAAACGATGTATATAAATTTCATACAGATCGGTTGATAACTTTTGTCGTTAGAGCGTTCACAAGGTGCAACAAAGTGAAACATGGGCCATAACTCCAGAAGAAATTAACAGAAGTTATAGAAATTTTAATAAGCTTCGTCATCTCACTAATGCAAACAACATATATCAATTTCAAAACAATCAGATGATAAATGTAGTCTGTAGAGTGTTCACAAGAAATTGTGGATGACGGACGGACGGACGGACGGACGGGGGTGATGGCAATATACGACCATATTTCCATGTGGGCGTATAAAAACAGTCCAAGCCATTATATTATAATAAGAGAAATGTTCAAACATACAAGTAAAATAGACAAGACAAGTATACAAGCAATACCATTATTTATTATTACATTATTGATATGCATATGCCTTCATAATTAAACGTTTGAATTAAATTGTAACATATAAATTATGTGCAGTTGGTATGGGCCGAAGCATTCGCTTCTACACGTATTAGCTTTGCTCCAATGACATTTTGTGGAATATTAGGGGGATTCAAAAGAAACATCCAACTGTCAAGGGTTCTTTTACATGAATGCCAATGAGTACACGGGACAGACAGACAAACACATTTCAATAGTCCCCTGCTTTCTTCAAAAGGCGGGTGACAATAACAAATTTCTTATTGGAGGGAAAATATTATCTGGATGTACTTCAGACAGGGATTTAAACCAGTGACATTCGAGTCAAGAGTCTAGTGTAGAACACCTTGACTAATGCACCCTCTTTCGTTGATGAACATACCTTGAGCAATATAAGACGCTAAAAGAGCTGCTGTATTCTCACTACACGGCATGAGACCTGTAGCTAAATCACGTTTAGTTTGTAATGCAAATAAATATCTGAAACAAACAAAAAATTCACAATATTAAACAAAGACAGGTTGCTAGACAACAAAACATAAGCCCTCAGCAGCTAAATCGTTCAAGTAGTCGACAAGGGTTGTCGTATATTTATTCTTGTGTAGTTAATAGCATAATTTACAAAGACACTGGTATCAATTTCATACTGATCGAATGATAAATTTTGTCTTTAGAGCGTTCACAAACTTCTTCAAAGTGAAACCAGGGCCATAACTCTAGAAGTTATTAACTAAATTACTAAAGTGAATAGGCTTCTTTGTTTTACTAATTTAAATAATGCATGTAAATTTAATACAGATCAAATAATAACTTTAGTCGTAAGAGCGTTCACAAGGTTCTACAAAGTGAAACAAGGATCCTAATTCTAAAAGTAACTAACGAAAATTGTTGAAATAAAATAGGCTTGTTAACAAGATATATGCATTTCAATATGATTAGATAATAAATGTCGTCTTTAGAGTGTTCACAAGAAATTGTGGACGATGGACGTACCAACGAACAGGACGGAAGCGATGGCAATATACGACCACATTTCTATGTGGGTGTATAAATGTTTCAACATTCCTACTCTAGAGACATTAATCTAAATTCTGGCTTTATTTGTTTGGATAGAAAATGATTTGTCTTATCACAATACAAGAGTAAAGCATTTTGCCCCGATAGCAGTCATTTCTGACTGTTCTGATTTGAATTTTAACTGCAAAAGGGTGGGACAAGAATATCCCTGGTATGAATCCTGGCATCTGCAGAAAAGCATACATTATAATATGTATCCTTGGTTTGAAATTAGTCACACTAAACCAATGTACCGACTGTTTTCCAGCTGATTGACAGGCTTGGATAATCAATATTATTTTATACGAAACATTACAGAAAGATAAAACATGGAATCTACTTTAGCAACTCGCCAGTTAAACATACATCACGCAAGAGATAAATCTGCCTTTTGCAGGTCTTTCTTTAGGTCTGAAATGTTATCTAAATTATTAATTAGACATTAATTAACTTATCCAGACCATAATCCGCTCTCGATGTCAACGCTAGCCTGCGATGTTTACTGGATTAGGATCCGATTTGCTGCTCAACTTTCATTCATGATTTAATCATGAAATGGATAATCAAGACTATGTTTTTTATCATACCGACTTTAGTAATGATGATCATTTACATTATCTAGTTTTAACTATTATATATAGTGAGAACTGTAAGCTCTTTATCTAATCTTCCAAAAGGTACTTTAAAGCAATATCTGCTATTTTCAACACTGCGATATTTCAGTATTCAAATTGTGATTACTTTATTGTTGAAAATCAATAGGATTATTTATCACATGACCATAAACACTATGTATAAATTCAAAGTCAAATGGGTGATGACATTGGCCTCTAGAGCGTCCACAAGATTTTTCAAACTGATCAAGTGCCATAACTTGGACAGCAATTATCGGAAATCGCTGAATAAGATCAATAGGCTTTTTCTTCTCATGACCATAAACACAATATATAAATTTGAAGTCAATCAGGTAATAACTTTAGCCTCTAGAACGTCCACAAGCAATTGTTGACATGGACGGACAGACTGGGTGATGACAATATACCACCACATTTCAATGTGGGCATATAAAAAGTATTACCCAGAACAGTAATAAATTTTGACCAGCGGCTGCCAGGCAGGATACGCCCACATTTTCGAGAGATGGATAGAAAACAAGCTAAAAAGAAAGTGATTTTTCGTAAAATCAGGGGCCATAATTCAGGAAGTTACGGTCCGATATGGGCAAATGTCGGAAGGAACCGAGATCTTTGGGTTATAAACTTACATTTCAAGTTTCAACAAAATCGAATAACCAGCGGCTGCCAGGCAGGATACGCCCACATTTTCGAGAGATGGATAGAGAACAAGCTAAAAAGAAAGCGATTTTTCATACAATGAGGGGCCATAATTCAGGAAGGTACGGTCCGATATGCGCGAATAGCGAAAGGAACCAAGATCTTTGGGTTATAAACTAACATTTCAAGTTTCAACAAAATCGGATAAAAATTGTGACCTCTATAGGGTCCACAACCTTGATATACCATATTTTTACGCTATTTGAGAACGAACAGCGGCCATTTTGTCTGTCAATTTTGGGTCGATTTTCATGAAATTCGAACTCATTCGTCCTTAGGGTGTAACGGTGATATAATAATACGTTTTTTTAAATCGGATAAAAATTATGACCTCTATAGGGTCCACAAGCTAAAAACGCAATTTTACGTACAATCAGGGGCCATAATTCACGAAGTTATGTTCCAATATGCGCGAATAACGAAAGGAACTGAGATCTTTGGGATATAAACTTACATTTCAAGTTTCAACAAAATCGGATAAAAATTGTGACCTCTATAGGGCCCACAACCTTGATATACAATGTACCATATTTTTACGATATTTGAGAACAAATAATACGTTTTTTAAATCGGATAAAAATTATGACCTCTATAGGGTCCACAAGCTAAAACGCGATTTTTCGTACAATCAGGGGCCATAATTCAGGAAGTTACGTTCAGATATGCGCGAATATCGAAAGAAACGGAGATCTTTGGGTTATTATCATACATTTCAAGTTTAAAATAAATCGGATAAAAATTGTGACCACTACAGTGTTCACAAGCTAAAAATGTGATTTTTCGTACAATCCGGGGCCATGAAGTTACAGTCCGATACATGCCAATATCGAAAGGAACCGAGATCTTAGGGTGATAAACCTATATTTCAAGTTTCATTTGTGGACGGACGGACGGACAGGGGCGACGACAATATACGTCCACATGAAAATGTGGGCGTATAAAAATCATATTTCCCAAGTATGGATCTTTGTTCCTGTTAAGTTTCAGCCATGTAACTGATGACCATAATATTAGCTCCGTAAGGAGATATTGGGCAGGGTCTGACTTGAGGCAAGCCCCAGAAATTTTAGTTAGATTTGTGAAATATTTACTCCAGCTATGTATACCTTTGCTTCTAGAAAGTTTCAGCCATGTAACTTATGACGTAATTTTTGGCCCCTTGAGAGGTACTTTAAGGTGCTGCGGTGGCTATTAGTGCTCCTACGGTCTGGAATTTTTGTTATTCGAATAGTCCTAGCTTTTAACCGTATGGTATCAATTTTAAACATAAAACAGAGCTTGTCAGGAGGTGCGAGTCATTACTCGTGCGCACGCTATTCTCGCCTAAAAGGCATTACACGTGCAAAAATTTCAGGAATTTTTTCAAACACATGTACAATTCTTTAATGAAAATTTAAACTATCTAAGGCCGAAGTTATTTGTTTACCTGGTTAACTTGGTTCATTTGAAACTTTTTTTTAATTTAATCTACGATAATACACAAACCAACACTCTGTTTCCCTTCCTACGCGACAGATGGCGATAATATTACGATTACACAATGTTATTAAGAATAGAATAAAGTAAATTGGAAGGCGACTATTGATTGGACAACAAAGAAATAATTCATCGCTTGCAAGTAGAATTTTTATGATTGGTTAATTTAATTAAAGATAGGTTGCCAGGCAACAAAACATACGCCCACAGCAGCTAAATCGTCCGAGCAGTCGACAAGGGCTATCACATATTTATTCTTTTGTAGGTAATTAGGGGAATTTAAAAGACAATTTTCGTAGTTTGATGGTTCACAAGGTTCTAAAAACTAAAACATGGGCCGTAACTCTGGAAGTAATCTACAGAAATTGTTCAAATTCAACAGGCTTTTTCGTTTTACTAATTTCATACAGACTGGATGATAACTTTTGTCATTTGAACGTTCACAAAGTAAATCAAGGGCCATAACTCTAGACATAATTGACGGAAATTGCTGACATTCAATAGGCTTCTTCATTTCAATAATTTAAATGATGCATATGAATTTCATACAGATTAGGTGATAACTTTTGTTGTTCAAGCGTTCACAATATTCAACAAAGTTAAACAAGGGCCATAACTCTAGATGTAATTAACGGAAATTTGCTGAAACTCAATAGGCTTGTTCGTTTTACTAATTTAAATGATATATATAAATTTCATACAGATTGGACAATAACTTTTGTCGTTAGAGCATTTACAAGGTACAACAAAGTGAAACAAGTGCCATAACTTACAGCATAATAAACGGAAATTGCTGAAATTCAATAGGCTACTTCGTTTGACTAATTTAAATGATGCATATCAATTTCAAACAGATCGGATGACAACTGTTGTCATTAGAGCGTTTACAAGATTCAACAAAGTGAAACAAGGGCCATAACTCTAGATGTAATTAACGGAAATTGCTGAAATTCAATAGGCTTCTTTGTTTTACTAAATTAAATGATGCGTATAAATTTCATCCAGATCGGTTGATAACTTTTGTCGTTCACAAGGTGCAACAAAGTGAAACAAGGGCCATAACTCCAGAAGAAATTAACGGAAATTGCTGAAATTCAATAGGCTTCTTCATTTCACTAATTTAAATGATGCATATCAATTTCAAACAGATCGGATGATAACTGTTGTCATTAGAGCGTTCACAAGATTCAACAAAGTGAAACAAGGGCCATAACTCTAGATTTAATCAACTGAAATTCAATAGGCTTCTTTGTTTTACTAATTTAAATGATGCATATAAATTTCATACAGATCGGTTGATAACTTTTGTCGTTAGAGCGTTCACAAGATGCAACAAAGTGAAACAAGGGCCATAAGAAATTAACGGAAGTTATTGAAATTAAATAGGCTTCTTCATCTCACTAATGCAAACAACATATATCAATTTCAAAACAATCAGATGATAAATTGTGGACGATGGATGGACGGACGGACGGACGGACGGACAGACCGATGGCAATATACGACCACATTTCCATGTGGGCGTATAAAAACCAAAGTAGAATTCTTGAGAGAAATTACGAGATATGAATCAAACGTGTTGAATGCTGTAACAAATCTAGTATTAATGTCATGTTCTAGCCTTTATGATTATATTTTGAATGGTGGTTACGTTTTTAAGTAAATAATAAACAAGGTAAAATATAGTTAGAAATGCCGAGAAGTATTTGGATTGGATTAACAATATCTAAAGTCAGAACAAGGTTCGTTGACTTTGCTGTATGACTACGACGAGTGCTATTAATAGTATTTTTTTTTAAGCAGACGACATCGTAGGACGACTGTTACATTCTAAGATTTTCAAACATCAAATACAAATTGACAACGGGCAAGTTTTGTTATAAAGAGGAATACAATCAGACACAACTCTATGTAATGGGGGACATCTCAGAATAACCGTACCGTTGAATTCGAACCGTTTAACCGTCCAGTTCTAACCGTTTACGGTTATCCGACTAGTCGTAGGAGCACTAGTGGCTATATGCCCCAGCAGTTGTAACACTATCTTAAAGATAACAGAAGATCAGCATAATTGATAAGACCTTTATTGAGAACATGAAATAGACATAAATCGGGAGGATCTCTATTCCAAGTCTGACTTGCTGTCAGTAAACGCCTGCTTATATCATAGCGTCTAACAATTAAGGGAGATGGACAGGAGTGATAATCATATATGGTATTGTTTATTATCAAATTATGGTGTTTGTAATTACACTGCATATTTCTTTGGAAGTCATTGTCAGGTCAAGGTATGATGCACTGACCACTAATACATTCTCTTTAAAGCTCTGTCTATGTGTAGCTTGTAAAGAACATATTTAATAAACTAGATGTTTAATAAGATCTACTTAACAGAAGTTATAGAGAGTTTAAACGTCAACTTCAGGCATAGATCACTTTGTCACACATTGCCCGATCTGACCAGTTGATTTTTAGTCGTCAAACCTTTTTTAACTGATGACCATATTATTTTGTCATTTGCTCCTGGACTATCAGTACAGTCAATATTTTTGGGAATTTTGAATACGATTGACCATATCTTGATGTCTGATTGGCATATCCCTTGTCCGCATTGGACATGCCAAACAGTATTCATGGTATGGGGCTTTTAGCACTGGGAGGAAACTTCAGCACCCAGCTTTTCCTTGTAAAGAACAGGCTAGGCATCAAAATCACAACACTTGACTCAATGGCAGACATTATAATAAGATCCCCCCACCCCCCAATGTAATTTCAACAGCATATTACCTGGTTAGTTCATCTTCTAATAGTCCTGGGTCTGGGGTGTAAAATTTAACACAGAAAGTTAAAGGTGTATCAGGGGTTGGTAGTTGTTTGGTTATTTGTTTATCACGGTCTAACCAACACTAAAATGAACAAACAAAACATTTAACAAACTAAACAGGCATTCACATATTTTTGTTTTATATTTACGTGGTTAAGTCAAAATTTTGTCAAATTCAACCAAATGTAACTCCAGCTTTCAATCACTGAGAACTACTAAGTGGTCAATCTGTGCACAGCCCTTATAGAAAATTACGTCTTGGGCGTTATCTATACGTCTATCAAAAGGAAATTAATTTTCCGACTATTACTCGGTATTACCGTGTTAAAACTGTAAATAAGGTGTGTTAATTAACGAGGGTGAAAAACTGTCTGAGAGGTGAGTTAATTAACGCTAGGGGTGAAAAACTTTGCAACAGTGCATTTTCAGTAGAGGTGTGTTAATTAACCGACCGGTAATAAATGAATGTCAATGTTGTGTATTGTTTAATTGGTGTGTTTTCTTGCTAGTTGCTATAACTGCACCAAAAGGAGTATTATCACGGACCAACAGGCTTTATCTGACACGTACGTGTTAAATCAAAATTTGGGAAGTAAAACTGTTTTACCGTGCGATTTATCATTCAACCGTGTGTTTTACGTAGGTCTTTGTATAATTAAAGACAGGTCTTTAGATAGCTGTGTGTGCTCGCTATGATCTACGTTTAACCCTTTTGTATTGCGTACCATAAGTTGCATTTAATGAAATAAAAATATGGACCTTAATCTATCGTATACGGAAAGGCGAATATAATGTTGTCATTTATAAATACCGACCAGTCAGTGCCCATAGAGAGTAAATATAGAGAGTAAATCCAGCAAAAACAACCGAACTATATTTCTGCTTTATTTCTAAAAAGACGCGCACTCACCGTTTTAATTTATTAAATTTATAAAAACGTTCCACGATGCATAAATTGTGCATCTTACCTTCAATAGCAATATCCATAAAACAGAAATCTCCATAATGATAAATAATACGGCACAACCAACCGAACAGTGTTAATTTCCACACAAATGATATATTTAAACTAAAATTACTTTAGCTTTTCACTAATTTTACATCGCATACACTCCAACGATCCTCGTTCCAGAACTTGTAATTTATAATAGGCGCTTTTATGCAATTACAGAATTGTCCCGTAATTTAACATATATTTCGGTAGTAGAAAAAATAGTTTTTGCTGGATTTACTCTCTATATTCCCGTGGATATTCATATTTAGCACTGACCGCTGGGTATTTATAAATGACGACATTAAATTCGCCTTTCCGTATACGATAGATTAAGGTTCATATTTTTATTTCATTAAATGCAACTTTATATAAATGGTACGCAATATAAAAGACACAAAAGAGAAACATAGATCATAGCGAGCACACACCCTTAAAGACCTGTCTTTAATTATACAAAGACCTGGGTAAAAGATACGGTCGAATGATAAATCGCACGGTCCTTGATTATACTCCTTTTGGTGCAATTATCGCAACTAGCGAGAAAACACGAAAATTAAACAATACACAACATTGACATTCATTTCTTACCGGTCGATTAATTAACACACCACTACAGAAAACGCACCGTTGGACAGTTTTTCACCCCTAGCGTTAATTAACTCACCTCTCAGCCAGTTTTTCACCCTCGGTAATTAACACACCTTATTTACAGTTTTAACACGGTAATACCGAGCATGGGATTGTAACCAGCTTAGGTCCTTATTGCTGTTGACAGTTCATCATACTGGTTTCTTCTTATTTATAAATCATAAAAATTTGATTCAGCTAATCATAGAAGTTTATGTAGATACAGTAAATAACAATCATAACAACAGACAATATCCAGAACTGTTTAATAACTACAGAATTATGAAAGATAGGTTGCCAGGCAACGAAACATACGCCCACAGCAGCTAAATCGTCCGGGAAGTAAACAAGAGTTGTTACATATTTTTACTTTTTTCGGTAATGAAACATTTATAATACATTAAAATCTGATCAAGAGTAACAACTCATTAGGTAATTCTCAGAAAACCATTAGAATTTGTTTGGTTTTTATAAAGTTTTGCCCCATGCTAACGTTCAGTATATGAAACTTTTAACATCATGGATTTAGCTGTTCAAGTCATAAAAATTAATTGAAAATCAATATACTTGTTCATCTCAAGACCTTAAACTCTGTGTATCAATCTGAAGTCAATCGGATGATAACTTTAGATTCTAGAGCGTCACAAGATCCCAAGTGATCAAGGCCCATAACTTTGGCAGTAATTATCGGAAATCGTTGAAAATCAAATTGATTCTTCGTCTCATGACCTCAAACACTGTGTAGCCTCTAGAGAATTTACAAGATTTTTTGAAGTGATCAAGGGCCATAACTCTGGCGGTAATTATAGAAAATCGCTGAAAATGAATAGACTGCTTCTTCTCATGACCTTAAACACTGTGTATAAATTTAAGGTCAATCAGATAATAACTTTAGCCTCTAAAGCGTCCACAAGATTTTTCAAAGTGATCAAGGGTCATAACTCTGGCAGTAATTATCGGAAATCGCTGAAAATGAATAGGCTTTATGTCTCATGACCTTAAACACTGTGTATAAATTTAAAGTCAATCGGATATTAACTTTGGATTCTAGAGTGTCCACAAGATTTTTTGAAGTGATCAAGGGTAATAACTCTGCCAGTAATTATTGGAAATTGCTGAAAATCAATAGGCCTCTACGTCTCAAGACATTAAACACTGTGTATTAATTTAAAGTCAATCGGATAGTAACTTTGGCCTTTAGAGCGCCCACAAGATTTTTTAAAGTGATCAAGGGCCATAACTCTGGCAGTAATTATCAGAAATTGCTGAAAATCAATAGGCTTCTTCGTCTCATGACCTTAAACACTGTGTATAAATTTAAAATCAATCAGATATTAACTTTGACCTCTAGAGCGTCCACAAGATTTTTGAAGTGATCAAGGGTCATAACTCTGGCAGTAATTATCGGAAATTGCTGAAAATCAATAGGCCTCTTCGTCTCATGACCTTAAGCAATGTGTATAAATTTAAAGTCAATCGGATATTAACTTTGACCTCTAGAGCGTCCACAAAATTTTTTGAAGTGATCAAGGGCCATAACTCTGGCAGTAATTATTGGAAATCGCTGAAAATCAATAGGCTTCTTCGTCTCATGACCTTAAACAATGTGTATAATTTTAAAGTTAATCGGATATTAACTTTAGCATCTAGAGTGTCCACAAGCAATTGTGGTTGCCGGACCGACGGACGGACGGGGGCGACGACAATATACGACCACATTTCAATGTGACCTCCATAGGATCCACAATCTTGATATACCATATTTTTACACTATTTGAGAACGAAGGGCGGCCATGTTGTCTGTCAATTTTAGGCCAATTTTCACAAAATTCGAACACAGCCGTCCTTAGGGTGTAACGGTGATGTAATAATACAGTTTTTAAAATCGGATAAAAATTATGACCTCTATAGGGTCCACAAGCTAAAAACGCGATTTTTTGTACAATCAAGGGCCATAATTCAGGAAGTTACTGTCCGATATGCGCAAATATCGAAAGGAACCGAGATCTTCGGGTTATAAACTTACATTTCAAGTTTCAACAAAATCGGATAACCAGTGGCTGCCAGGCAGGATACGCCCACATTTTCGAGAGATGGATAGAGAACAAGCTAAAAAGAAAGTGATTTTTCCTACAATCAAGGGCCATAATTCAGGAAATTACAATTCGATATGCGCAAGTATCGAAAGGAACCGAGATCTTTGCGTTATAAACTTACATTTCAAGTTTCAACAAAATCGGATAACCAGTGGCTGCCAGGCAGGATACGCCCACATTTTCGAGAGATGGATAGAGAACAAGCTAAAAAGAAAGTGATTTTTCTTACAATCAAGGGCCATAATTCAGGAAATTACAATTCGATATGCGCAAGTATCGAAAGGAACCGAGATCTTTGTGTTATAAACTTACATTTCAAGTTTCAACAAAATCGGATAAAAATTGTGACTTCTATAGGGTCCACAACTTTG
This sequence comes from Patella vulgata, assembly GCF_932274485.2. Classification (NCBI taxonomy): domain Eukaryota; kingdom Metazoa; phylum Mollusca; class Gastropoda; family Patellidae; genus Patella; species Patella vulgata. The sequence continues at coordinate 59,831,222 of NC_065879.2, read as the reverse complement.
ATATACCCTATTTTTACGCTATTTGAGAACGAAGGGCGGCCATTTTATCTGTCAGTTTTCGGCAGATTTTCACGAAATTCGAACTCAGCCGTCCTTAGGGTGTAACGGTGATATAATAATACGGTTTTTAAAATCGGATAAAAATTATGACCTCTATAGGGTCCACAAGCTAAAAACGCGATTTTCCATACAATCAGGGGCCATAATTCAGGAAGTTACTGTCCGATATGCGCGAATATCGAAAGGAACCGATATCTTTGGGTTATAAACTTAGATTTCAAGTTTCAACAAAATCAAATAACCAGTGGCTGCCAGGTACGATACTCCCACATTTTCGAGAGATGGATAGAGAACATGCTAAAAAGAAAGAGATTTTTCGTACAATCAGGGGCTATAATTCAGGAAGTTATGGTCCGATATGCGTGAATATCGAAAGCAACCGAGATCTTTGGTTTATAAAGTTACATTTCAAGTTTCAACAAAATCGGATAACCAGCGGCTGCCAGGCAGGATACGCCCACATTTTCCAGAGATGGATAGAGAACAAGCTAAGAAGAAAGTGATTTTTCCTACAATCAAGGGCCATAATTCAGGAAATTACAATTCGATATGCGCAAATATCGAAAGGATCCAAGATCTTTGTGTTATAAACTTACATTTCAAGTTTAAACAAAATCGGATAAAAATTGTGACTTCTATAGGGTCCACAACTTTGATATACCCTATTTTTACGCTATTTGAGAACGAAGGGCGGCCATTTTATCTGTCAGTTTTCGGTCGATTTTCACGAAATTCGAACTCAGTCGTCCTTATCGTGTAACGGTGATATAATAATACGTTTTTTTTAAATCGGATAAAAATTATGACCTCTATAGGGTCCACAAGCTAAAAATGCGATTTTTCGTACAATCAGGGGCCATAATTCAGGAAGTTACGGTCCGATAGGCGCGAATATCGAAAGGAACCAAGATCTTTGGGTTATAAACTTACATTTCAAGTTTCAACCAAATTGGATTAAAATTGTGACCTCCATAGGCAGGCATCGATATTTCCGCGCACATGCGCATGGCGTGCGCAGGCACATTTGCTTTAAAAAATCTTTTTTGCAGGCACATTTCTAAAGATGTAGCCACGCCGGGCAGCGCCTGCGCACGGCACTATTTTTTGCCGCCCAGCACAAAGAAAAAATCGAAGAAAGCCGCCCAGTCATATTTAAACCCCTCCGTCCTTCTCTGTACACAAACTCGAAATATACCACGGCAATTAAACGGCAAAGCCATAAAAGCCGACGTATGCAAACCATGTCTGTCACGGCATAATTTATTTTTGTGTGCCGTAGTAGACCCTATCATCCCAAATTAGTTTAAAGAAAGATGTATTGGTATTTTGTTTATTTAATTATACTTAGAAGATGTGTAGGTCTAGGTCTATTCATTTTACAATTATTCTATGGTCTTTATATTTGTTTATTTGCCGTAAATAGGTCACCCAGACCAATTTACGGCACTCCAATGTTAAAGGTTTGAATGTCGTAATTGTCCAACACGTGCCTGCAAATTTTCACGATGTTTCTTATTTTATTTCTTACCTGTGTTGACCGTGGATTTGCTACGGCCTGAGAGTAGGACTAGGAGGAAGATGAGAGCTTTCTCAGTTTCTGCCTGACCTTATTCTCATTCCACCGTAATAATAATAATATTCGTGAGACACGTACAACAACTTTACAAACAAGTCAAATAATACGTGTTTTAATTATCAATATCTACCTGTTGTCATAATTCGTTGTACTCAAATAAAACACAAACACCGTTTTAAGAATCGTTTTAATTTTTAATCTCAAAGTAATAAAGTAATATTTGAAAAAAACAAACAAAACAACAAATACCGAAAGGTCCTCAACCTATCTATCCAGAGAAACAGAGTGGGGCGGAACAATTTTATGCTCGGTCGGGTGGTGTCAAAAAGTTTTTAGATCCCTGTATCATTGATGAAAATTAAGTGAATTTGGTTAAATTTGAATATATAAATGGAAATTTGATTTGCACTGAACTAAATACAAAAGGCAGCAGATGCTCTGAAAATACACCAAGAAGGGTTTAAATTTCATAAAAGACCACGCCCCCTCCCAAAATTTTTTTTGCCTCGATCCGCTCGCCACATATATTTTTACACCACTCACCAAATCCTGGCTACATCCCTGTGTTTCAGTATGACCCTGCAGGCACATTTTCAAGTGTGTGCGCAGGCACACTCAACTTTTATAGAGCCCTGTCCATAGGGTCCACAACCTTGATATACCATATTTTTACGCTATTTGAGAACGAAGGGCGACCATTTTGTCTGTCAGTTTTGGGCCAATTTTCACGAAATTCGAACTCAGCCAACGTTAGGGTGTAACGGTGATACAATAATACGTTTTTTTAAATCGGATAAAAATTATGACCTCTATAGGGTCCACAAGCTAAAAACGCGATTTTTCGTACAAACAGGGGCCATAATTCAGGAAGTTACAGTCTGATATGCGCAAATATCAACAGGAACTGAGATCTTTGTGTTTTAAACTAACATTTCAAGTTTCAATAAAGTCGGATAAAAATTGTGACCTCTATAGGGTCCACAATCTTGATATACCATATTTTTACGCTATTTGAGAACGAACGGCGGCCATTTTGTCTGTCAATTTTGGGCCGATTTTCACGAAATTCGAACTCAGCCATCCTTAGGGTGTAACGGTGATATAATAATACAATTTTTTAAATCGGATAAAAATTATGACCTCTATAGGGTCCACAAGCTAAAAACGCGATTTTTCGTACAATCAGGGGCCATAATTCAGAAAGTTACGGTCCGATATGCGCGAATATCGAAAGGAACCGAGATCTTTAGGTTATAAACTTACATTTCAAGTTTCAAATAAATCGGAAAAAAATTGTGACCTCTATAGGGTCCACAAGCTAAAAACGTGATTTTTCGTACAATCAGGGGCCATAATCCATGAAGTTTCGATCCGATACATGCCAATATCGAAAGCAGCCAAGATCTTTTGGGGATAAACCTATATTTCAAGTTTCGTCAAAATCGGATAAGAATTGTGACCAGTAGAGAGTCCACAAACAATTGTGGACGGACGGACGGACGGACGGAAAGGGGCGACGGCGTAATACATGTACGTCCACATGAAAATGTGTGCGTATAAAAATTGTGACCTCTATAGGGTCCACAACCTTCATATACCATATTTTTACGCTATTTGAGAACGAACAGCAGCCATTTTGTCTGTCAATTTTGGGCCGATTTTCACGAAATTCGAACTCCGCCGTCATTAGGAAGTAACGGTGATATAATAATATGTTTTTTTAAATCGGATAAAAATTATAGGGTCCACAAGCTAAAAACGAGATTTTTCGTACAATCAGGGGCCATAATTCAGGAAGTTATGGTCAGATATGCGCGAATATCGAAAGGAACCCAGATATTTGGGTTATAAACTTACATTTGAAGTTTCAACAAAATCGGATAAAAATTGTGACCTCTATAGGGTCCACAACCTTGATATACCATATTTTTAAGCTATTTGAGAACGAAAGGCGGCCATTTTGTCTGTCAATTTTGGGTCGATTTTCACGAAATTCAAACTCAGCCATCCTTAGCAGGGCTTGCCACGAGCAAATTGGAGGCGAGTAGATGATGTGCGTGAGTAGCCATTTCCCTTTGCCATCGTTGGCGTGCTGAGGGGATTCGGGTAAAGCTTAGAAAGGTAAAAGAACAGGCAAAACAATTTCAATCACATCAATTTGCAGAAAAGATGCGGGATCGAAAGAATTGCTATAGAAACGACAACATCCGCTCAATTTTTGATTATCCAGACACGGCAAAGGACATCCGCTTAAAAACCGCCTGGCAGTATGCGTCTCAAAGTATTTTTTAGTAACAACAGGTGGCTGGAAAGACACGCCGCGTGCGCAATATTGCATCAATATGAAGGCATACAAATTGTTTTCGGCTTTTTTTATTACGATATTCCATTATTTCTGATTAAATTATTTTTTAGATTTGCGCGAGTACTTAATCACTCACGTAAATTTGGTTTTACGCGAGCGTAGCGTGCGCGCGAGTAATTACTCGCGTCTCGTGGCAAGCCCTGCTTAGGGTGTAACGGTGAAAATAATAATACGTTTTTTTAAATCGGATAAAAATTATGACCTCTATAGGGTCCACAAGCTAAAAACGCGATTTTTCATACAATCAGGGGCCATAATTCAGGAAGTTACGGTCTGAAATGCGTGAATATCGAAAGGAACCGAGATCTCTGGGTTATAAACTTACATTTCAAGTTTCAACAAAATCGGATAACCAGCGGCTGCCAGGCAGGATACGCCCACATTTTCCAGAGATGGATAGAGAACAAGCTAAAAAGTAAGTGATTTTTCCTACAATCAAGGGCCATAATTCAGGAAATTACAATTCGATATGCGCAAATACCGAAAGGAACCGAGATCTTTGTGTTATAATCTTACATTTCAAGATACAACAAAATCGGATAAAAATTGTGACCTCCATAGGATCCACAACCTTGATATACCATATTTTTACACTATTTGAGAAAGAAGGCGGCCATTTTGTCTCAGTTTTGGGTCGATTTTCACGAAATTCGAACTCAGCTGTCCTTAGGGTGTAACGGTGATATAATAATACGGTTTTTAAAATCGGATAAAAATTATGACCTCTATTGGGTCCACAAGCTTAAAACGCGATTTTTTGTACAATCAGGGGCCATAATTCAGGAAATTACTGTCCGATATGCGCGAATATCGAAAGAAACCGTGATCTTTGGGTTATAAACTTACATTTCAAGTTTCAACAAAATCGGATAACCAGCGGCAGCCAGGCAGGATACGCCCACATTTTCGAGAGATGGATAGAGAACAAGCTAAAAAGAAAGTGATTTTTCCTACAATCAAGGGCCATAATTCAGGAAATTACAATTCGATATGCGCAAGTATCAAAGGAACCCAAAATCTTTGTGTTATAAACTCACATTTCAAGTTTCAACAAAATCAGATAAAAATTGTGACCTCCATAGGATCCACAACCTTGATATACCATATTTTTACACTATTTGAGAACGAAGGGCGGCCGTTTTGTCTGTCAGTTTTGGGCCAATTTTCACGAAATTCGAACTCAGCCGTCATTAGGATGTAACAGTGATATAAGAATACGTTTTATTAAATCGGATAAAAATCAAAGTTTCAACAAAATCAAATAACCAGCGGCTGCCAGGCAGCTTACGCCCACATTTTCGAGAGATGGATAGAGAACAAGCTAAAAAGAAAGCGATTTTTCGTACAATCAGGGGCTATAATTCAGGAAGTTATGGTCCGATATGCGTGAATATCGAAAGGAACCGAGATCTTTGGGTTATAAAGTTACATTTCAAGTTTCAACAAAATCGGATAAAAATTGTGACCTCTATAGGGTCCACAACCTTCATATACCATATTTTTACGTTATTTGAGAACGAACAGCGGCCATTTTGTCTGTCAATTTTGTTCCGATTTTCACGAAATTCGAACTCAGCCGTCATTAGGATGTAATGGTGATATAATAATACGTTTTTTTAAATAGGATAAAAATTATAGGGTCCACAAGCTAAAAACGTGATTTTTCGTACAATCAGGGGCCATAATTCAGGAAGTTACGGTCTGATATGCGCGAATATCGAAAGAAACCGAGATCTTTGGGTTATAAACATACATTTCAAGTTTCAACAAAATCAGATAAAAATTGTGACCTCTATAGGGTCCACAACCTTGATATACCATATTTTTACGCTATTTGAGAACGAACGACGGACATTTTGTCTGTCAATTTTGGGCCGATTTTCACGAAATTCGAACTCTGTCATCCTTAGGGTGTAACAGTGATAATAATAATACGGTTTTTCAAATCGGATAAAAATTATGACCTCTATAGGGTCCACAAGCTAAAAACGTGATTTTTCGTACAATCGGGGGCCATAATTCAGGAAGCTTCTGGCAATTTCAAAGAACCAGCGCCTGCCAGGCAGGATACGCCCACATTTTCGAGAGATGGATAGAGAACAAGCTAACAAGAAAGTGATTTTTCCTACAATCAAGGGGCATAATTCAGGAAATTACAATTCGATATGCGCAAATATCGAAATGAACCGAGATCTTTGGGTTATCAACTTAAATTTCAAGTTTCAACAAAATCGGATAAAAATTGTGACCTCTATAGTGTACACAAGCTAAAAACGTGATTTTTCGTACAAACAGGGGCCATAATCCATGAAGTTTCGATCCGATACATGCCAATATCGAAAGCAGCCGAGATCTTTTGGAGATAAACCTATATTTCAAGTTTCGTCAACATCGGATAAGAATTGTGACCTGTAGAGTGTCCACAAACAATTGTGGACGGACGGACGGACAGGGGTGACGACAATATACGTCCACATGAAAATTTGGGCGTATAAAAATCAAAATAATCAAATCCTGTACGTAATAAAAATTGGTGAGCCTCGCTATTTTCCACATTTAATTCCCGTACGGCATTCAAATTTATGTCAGTAACTTTCCTACAAAATTAAGCATATTCGTAGTACATTGAATGAAAGCTTGTCGATCCTGCTTCAGCATCAAATTCACAACCGTAATATTCCTTCAAAATTACGTGTCTTCGTTTATACGGCAGCAAATGAATGCAGAACTTCCAAAATAAGAATAGTTTGTGATGTCAAAACATCGTTTTTTCTTTATAAAATGTCAACAAAATATTCAAACCCGCGTGTAATAGAAATAGGAACACCTCACTATTTTTCATATTTAATTCCCGTGTGGTTATGGTATTCAAATATATGTCAGTAATATTCCTACAAAATTATGTGTTTTCGTAATACGATAGAATGAATGTTTGCTGATCAGTACCTGTTAGCCAGTAATATTCCTCCAAAATTACATGTCTTGGTTTATATGATAGCAAATGAAAGAATGGCGTTCGAAATAATAATACTTGTGGTGATGACAAAACACTATTCCCTTCTTCATAAGTCAGTATTTTAAAATTACATTGATAGTTAAATAACTACTGTCTGTTCCAAGTGATACTCCGACTTGAAAAATGCTTGTCATGCCTTCATTTTTTAAATGACTAGAAGTCATATAAAATCCAGTATTCTCTTCTAAATTTCATATATTTCGACATTGTCACTTTCTCAGAACATAAACATGTCGACTACCCGTGCGTTAAACGGGGCACTTGCATTTCACTTAAGGTAGGCAGGTACTTCACAAATTTGGTGCATTCGGTTAGAAATGTCTAGTGAAGGAGAATTTGTCCGTTTGTTTCGCGACAATAATACTTATTAGGTTTTCTCACTTTGAAGCTTGTTTGAAACAATATTGTTTTTGTTCAGATTGATATGTTTTTTTTTCTGTTTCCACCTTGCTTATTTCGCACAAAAAATCTCATTGGATAATTTTGAGTGACTTAAAGATTAAAGCTATTTTGAAACGTCGGCACATGTCAGAACCACGCGGACTCTCAGAAATAAGTAAATTGGTGTAAAAGGTTAGCCCTTATTTAAATTTGAATAAATATGTCAGGTAAAATGATTTTGTTGTCTGAGACTTTATAGCTCTGATTGAGAGAAACGAGCATTTTTTTTTACCTTTTTGGAACATTTTTAGGGGTTAAAATTTAGCTGCTGTTGTAAATAAGCAGAGCAAGACTGAAACCAATTTTCGAATTTCGTTTTCCTGCAATTTAGATCTTAAGGCTGAAACACAACTATTTTGAAAGGCATATATAAGTCATATATAAGAGCAAACGAAAATCCATAGATCATTTCAAATTTTTGACATGTCCGGGAAATAAGCAATTTTGTGGGAATCACTTTTCAACTTTTTAGTTGTTTGATTTTCATAAAAAATTTGCAGCATTCTGTGAATATTCTTTAGATGTAACCAATTGGTCACTGAAAATGACGTCATTCTGGCAAAAATTACATTTTTGCGAATATATACATCAACAGATTTTAATATTCCCCACTGTTGATTACATTATCGATATTCATAGAATTGCATTGCAGCAGATTGAATGGTAATCTGATTAAAACACAGATTCTATTTTGTTTCGCTTTTATAGTTCAAAATTTTGTTTTAATTGTCTTTACTACTCTAGAATCTGGAAGAGTTGTTATTATTGACGTGTTCTGGATGATGTGAGGGATTAGCCATTGAAACAGTTGTTACGGCGAGTTCTTGGGCTTTTGATGCACGGAACTGTGGGTAAACCACTAGAAACGTTAACGCTGATTGATTAATCAATGTCTGATGTCATAAGATCAAAAGTCGCGCTGTTGACCCCCCGACGTGAACTTCCACTACATGTATAACTTGACAGATCTTCAAGTAGTGTAGGCCATCGAAAGTATAAAAAACGAAACGAAATATAGATCTGCATTTTAATCGGATTGGAATAGTAACCTTTGGGATAAAGTGTAAAATATTTGTAAGATATCTTAAAAAATTTTGGGATTTACAATAGTTTCACATACCGGTATTCCTTTAAATATAGACCTTTAGATTTAGGCACAACAGATTTGTTTCCGATGTTGTAGTAGAAAAGAAAACAAAAACAAACGAATGTTAGGAAAATATAGTCCCTTAAATAATGGAATATTGTTATGCACAATTTCAAGATAAAAATTACGCGATATGTCAAGGAATGTGTCAAACAATTATATTACTGTAGTTATTTGAGAAACATAATACAGTGAATTATAAATCAATGAAAAGTTTGGGTTTTTTTAAAATATGGCCTATGTTCTAAATAAAATACACGTAAATTCTGTGTACAGGGCTCTACAAAGCCAGATCGCAAATTAAGGATGGTTTAAAACTGTTTACCAAAATTAGATACATTTGACCTGACCAGTTAGCGACCATCCGCAATCTACACAGTAGGGGTGTAACGATACATCGAACAATCGATGCATCGCATTGCAATAACTTGACTGCCGATAGTCTGTATCGATAGTAAAAAGAAACTATCGATAAAAATTGCGATAGTCAACCAAACTATCGATTGTTACGATAGTTTGTAATAGCAAAAGTTAAATGGCACAAATTCCTAAATAGTTCTCTCGTATTTGTCGAATATTTACTTCCAAAATACTTGTTCGAAATTGTGTTTTTATTAAAAGTCAGTTGGTATTTGTTTCTCGATCAGTCCAGTCTAGACAGTTCCTTCGTTCATGAGAATCGTGGAAATATAACTGGTTAATCGTGCATTCTGATTTGTTTAAAGATGGCGGAATTTGAGGTTGTAAAAAAACGATAAAGCTAAATCAAAAGTATGGAATCGAAATCATTTCGTAATTTTGATAATCGGCCGGTAAAAAAAAATAAAACAAGCTTGCTGATTATTCTTATCGCGCGCCTTCGAAGCTTTGTATGAATTCCAGGTGTACCGGTAGATATTAAATTAATAATTTAATGGTTTCACTAACCAGTTGTTGTATAATCCTTGGATAAAACACCGAATACACCGAGAAACAGTCATTAATAATATATTATGATTCTCCAATGCCAATTTACCGATGACACATGATATCAGGTGAAATTAGGTCAGTAAACCAGCGATGCTAGTTTGAGTTTTAAATAGTTTACCGTTATGATTTTTTATTTTATACACATGATGACAGAGGCTTATTTTTTTTTTCTCAAAAAATATTGTCGTTATTATCATTGAAAGCCATATGGAATTTAACTTTAAAGCCATTCATGGTTGTCACGTGATTACCCAATGTGCCGTACGTGTCTATCATGGATGAATGAATAAAATCATTTGCAACTAAGTTACGTGATAGAAAAAAAAAACCCTACAAATTGTGTTATGAAGAAATACCACGGTGCCTATCAGCTTATATCCATCGAAAAAAAACAATACAGTAATTTATTCAGGAATGTTACCGACATGAATTTCAATTTGTACGTGAATTAAATATGGAAAATTTTCCGAACAATGTACCTATGTGTCGTTATTTTTGTGATAATTACATTCAGTAGAATACGATATTCATCATAACAAATTATCAAGAATTATTTTTGTTGAAGTCTGGTTATATTAAAGGGAACTTTCCAGTGTTTCATTGATTTTAGTTTGATTAAATGTTATAATAAATGTATACCTGACAGTTTGTTTTAAACCTAAACTAATAAACAAATGAAACTATCGCAATAGTCCAATAGTATCGCAATATTTAATCCCCAATAGTAATAGTATTGCAATAGCTGTTTACCCAATAGCAATACTATCGCATTATGTACATGTAAGAGCCACATTTGCCTATTGCATGTCTTCCTTTAGGCCCTAAATGTTATTTAAATTATTAATCAGTCATTTATTCTCATGACCAGTAGGCCTACATAATCAACTCTCTAAAGCATTGGATGGTCGTGATTTTTAATGGAGTGAAATGGATAATGGAGAATATTTTTATTATCTTAAAAATGGTAGCAATGGAAATCGAGATACATTATTATCATAAACACAAAAATTTAGACATAGATTAAAATATTAAAAGAATACAAAGAAGATTATATATAGACAGGAAATAGGTTTATAAATCTTGAACTCTACATAGATTAAAACAGTACAATTAACACACACTATTCCAATAAGTCTCATTCTTATGAGACTCCTTATTAAGAGGACCATGTTCCAAGATGTCATATCAATATTACGGTAACCCATAAAGAAAGGTAATTATAAGGTCTTGACAGACCACAGTGACATGATAAAAGCACTGTGTCCCGTATGAAAAAGAACTCTATTCCTGAAAAGACAATCTACAGAATTACGAGATACTCTAATGACTGCATTACTAAAGATAGCCACGCAAAACATGGAATACGCCCACACAGCAGCTTTGTCTCAAATGCAGATGTTGAGCAAATTTGATAAGGATCTAGGATCCTTGAAGAAATATCTCTAGGTTCATCCAATCTAACGAATTTGAAAAAAAATACGTTAACAGCTGTTATGAACATCGAAAGGGATCGATTACCCCGATGCTTCAAGCCAAATATGAAAAAGATTCAATAAAAATTATAGGCTCTATCATGTTCACAGGGTTTTTTAAGTCGTGAAACGTGGAATATCAATAGGATTCAATCTCTCAACAAGCAGTTACTATCTAACGTACGCTCACACTTAGCTAGACATGAACAGAGAACAAGCTAATAAAGTGATTTTTCGTACAACCATGCCCCATAATCTAGATGTTACGGTCAATATTGAAAAAAACCAAGATCTTTGGGATATAAACATACATTTTAAGTTTCATCAAAATTGAATATTGATAGGCTTCGTCCTCCAATTACCACAATGCTTCACACAAAATTTGAAAAGAATCCGTCGAAAACTGTAGCTTATCGTGTTTGCAAGGGATCACAAGCTAAATACATGATTTTTTGTTCAATCAAGGGCCATAATTCAGGAAGTTGCGATCCAATATGCGCGAATATCGAAAGAAACCAATATCTTTGGGTTATAAACATGTTTTGGCCCGATTTTTACGAAATGCGAACGCAACAAACATTATGGTGATATATTCGAACGTTTATTTAAATTGGATAATAATTGTAACCTCTAGAGGGCTCACAAGCTAACAATGCAATTTTTCGTACAATCACATTCACAAGCCATAATTCGGGAAGTTACAATCCGATACATGTATGTGCGAATATTGAAATGAACCGAGATCTTTGGGTTATAAACTTGCATTTCAAGTTTCATCAAAATCGGATCAAAATTGTTGTCTCTAGAGGGTCCACAACTTTGATATACCTGTTTCTTCAGTATTGAAGTACACATAGTAAGACTACAAATGTTACACCAATTTACAAAATGTAATTAATCAATTAAACTGAAATAAAATAATTTGTGCTGGGAAACAGTGTATCTCATAATAAAAACAACTATATTGGTCAGACTTGATTACTGTATTTTTACAAAACAACTTTCTATCTGTCATCACATAAATTTGACTTGATAAAAGTTCCAATTTAGATAGGCGGGATACGACTTTATTAAAGTACATTTAAACTACACAATTTTCATATTCTTATGATTTTAACGATAAATCGAAAGGGTGATCTTTGAGGAGAACATTTGAAAAAGATAGTTTCTGTCATTTTTTTAAAATTAAAGTTAGTTTCAATCCGTGTACATTTTCACGTAACGTTCTGTTTGCCCAATTTGAAAAATGCGTCAGAAATCAAAAATTTTATACAGAAAATTAAATTTCAAGGGCATTTCTTTGTAGAATATATGGAGGATTAAGCAAGGTTTTTAATTTCAGCAAATACAGACATCGCGAATTCGAGATACATAGCACTGTTTGATTCCATAATAAGATCTGTCCATTGTCACCGCTGTTACGTGCTAATATTAATATCCAATAAAATTGCAGACATTATTTACTGCCTTCCATAAAAGGGTTCATCAAATGCACGCACATCTCTTTGTTGTGGAAAATCATCCCGATTGAGGTCAACGCTGTCAAAACACACACCGCCAGCATCGGAAGACGTTCTGTCCAAGTCGTTACGATATCGGTAAGTTGCTCTTATATAATTTATAATGTAAATTATTAATAGCAAAACTATCTTAAATTACATTCCGCGGCTTTTATGAAGTTATGTAACATACAAAATATGGGAGAACCTTTTAATCATTAATTACTTCACCAGGACCGGTTTCATTTTGCTTCACAAAATTAGACCTAAATTTCATGGCATAAATATCGTAAAAAAGACAGAAAGTTAACGTAACCGGACAGATTTTTAACGTAAAATGACGGAATATCCACGTAACGGGACAGCCGTTTCACGTAAAATGACGGAATATCAATGTTAATAGAAGGAAAGTGTTGTCCTTCGCGGGGTTTTCGAATGGTTGACCTTTGACCTAGTCTACGTCGCAGGTGTCTGTTTACATCGAACTAAAACATTCACTGACTTTCATTAGTTGATAATTTTCACAAATTTCAATCAGTTTTTTTTTTAATGTAAATAATTAATTTTAATACATATACTCTGGGGTTATTGTAATTTTGTATGCAGTAAATTAATGATATTAAAACTACTCTACCAATAGACTGGCTTATTGTACTGAAGTCTGACTCTGAGAGAGAGAAGATTTTGTGAAATCGGCCCCCCTCCCTATAGTTTCAGATATAAATTTTGTAACAAGATTTGACAATAATTTTCTTTTTTCTATTGAAGGTCACTTAAAGTAGCTAAGTCTCTATCTCAATATCATCCAAAGTCTTCGACATTGAAAACACAAATTATTTGTCAATTTAAATCAACATTGATGGTGTGATCTTATCGGGAAAAGATGGACTTCTGATATCTAATATTTAAGACAAAATAAACATTTTACCATTGGTGTACACGAATCGTGTACCATAATATGTTTCAACGCCATTTGTGACACGGGACTGGAAGAACGAGGCTAGACATATTCCACAAGTCATGTCAAACGGTGACGTCATATTCTTATCTGGAGAACATGCGCAATAAATACTATCAGTGTAAATATGAATAACCAGACGCTAGAGATTGCCATTCGATTGAGACTTCTGACATATTTCACTGAACATAATCGCACTATGTGACTCATCTGATTTCATTTTATTTTTAATTTAAAGGGTATATACCTCTAGAATCTGGAACCTTAAAATGGGTTTAAACACCATAAATATTGATTAAAAGTGGCCAATATTAATTCTGAATATTGTGGATAATATTGAGTTGGAGATTTAGCTCTTTTAATTAAAAAGTGAATTCTTTAATTTTTCAGATCACTTCAGAGGAGCCTCTTGGGGTTAATTATTTCAAGAAGTTCAACCACAGTTTTTTCATGAAGATGTTGATTATTATATATGGGCAGTCGACATTCTATCAATCATTACAAGTCCTGAGCTCCAACGTTGTGGATCGCGCATTTTTTATAAGTTTTGTTGTTAAAGTCGATACATTAACAAAATGTACAAATGTATAAGCTAACGGCCTACTGAGTGTTTGAAGTTTTCACAAGATAGTACTGATTGTCAAGTACCATTGTCATGATAACAAAGTCTTGATTATCCATTTTAATGTTATACTATTAAATGGTTTGGTTGTTTTATGACATTCAATATCACAGCCATCCGCTGGTCTAAAGAATTGATTAATGGCTTGCCCTGTGCAAGATTTAATAACAGCTTGCTGATTTTGCTATAATAGTTCAAATAGATAAATACATTCAAGTAAAATTTGGCACGAGGTTGTAACTGTTTGAAATTTTGACATGATGTGGCATAGATTATTTATTATTGCAACAACGGTACTTAATATTCGAGGCTTGGCCTATTAATTAATTTATTTATTTAATTTATTTAATAATATATTTAACATTTGAATTATAAGTATATAAATTTATGAATTCCTACACAAATAATTGTTTGTTTAAATAATACATCTTTAATAATTAATTTAACATTTGAATTATAAGTATATAAATTTATAAATTCCAACACAATTACTGGTTTTAAGTTATTTTGGTCGAATATCTGACTATGTTACTCCCTAAATTATTCTAATCTTATCCTAAATAGTGAAATATGTTTGAGTTTTCTATGCACGCAGAAAGGTGCAGAGTTGGATGTTGTCAAAACCCAGGAGTTCACAGGTTTGTTGCCTCAGAAAGTTGGCAGGGGGTGGGGGCAACCTATACATTTGGATCGGACAAAAAAGCCCAGATCCCACGAATACCATTGACAGCATGTTTAAAGATCCTCAACAGTTTGAACATGAGAATAATTAGGTCATAGTGTCTCTGTGAAAGCATGTTGGAAATCAAAGTAAAAACAGACTGCTCTGGGGGACAGAATTTTACACATGGCATGTACATATATGTCTTTATTATGCTGGTTGGTGCACTAAACTGTAACTTGAACCTCATTACCCCACCCCCTCTCCTGTAGCAGGCGTTAGGAAAAGTTAAAAAGGAAAGTATTAACCTTATCTACCATAAAACATGCGCTTCAGAGCAATGTTCCTTTAATTGTTGATGAAACAATGCTTGCTTACATGTGGTGTCTTTTCTCAATACATCACTGATGTACGTAACATAAGAAGGGTTCCTTTCAAGTGATATTTTGTGTTCTTAGTCTCATGTGTTGCTGTAAGCACAATTGTATAACATTCAAAATATTTACGAACTGTAATAAAGGACTGAGTAAAAAAAAAAAAATAACAAGTTCAGACAAAAACACTTTTAAATGGAAACACCCAGTGCATAGTTCTATAAAATTCCGTCCATGTTACATGCTTTAAATCAAAATTGTTGCCATGCTATTACAACTTTTAACTTGTTGTTTATGGATGTTTTATTTATAAGTTGATAAATATGATTTCTTACACCATTAATTGTCTTAATTAAAGTATGAATAGTTATTCAAAAGTTATTTTGGTCAAGTCCGTTTATTCAAAAGTTATTTTGGTCAAGACACGGACTATCTTTCGCCTTAAATTACTTTGATGAAATCCTACATATTGAAATAAGCTATAGTTGTGAACAAAAAAGTTCTACCTAATAGGTCCATATTAATGTTAACATGCAAATTACATGTAGCTGTTACTATTTCACAAAGCGATATGGACTTTCTGTCATGGAACTATGAGATATGGTCAAAAAAATAATTCCGTCCATGTTACATAACCAATGTCTTCTACCGACATTTTTCTCTCATAAACATAGGTTTTAAAAGATAAATTATCTTCTAGTTATTATTTATATACTCTATAGATGTTATAGTTTTTATTTAAAAGTGGTATTACACATATTTATTTGGTATAATTTTTTTGATTAACTATGTCAAGTGTACCCGAATACCAAAGAAACAGCCATATACATGTACCAGATGTTTACACTATTTGTATATATGTGAATGATATGGTTTTACAAGTTTATCAATATCATATAGCATTGTGAAAAGAATCATACCGTTTGTCCCGTTTCATCGTTAAACATCAAATCAAAATAATCTGACTCTAATAGCGACAGATGCTGCATAACTGCATCCCATAATACTTGACCCACACTTTTCACCTGAAAATATACCCATGTACAAATATAAAACTTTCATTCAAAATCAAATTTCAAATTGTAAAAGCAGTCACCATACATGTAAAATAGTCAGGATATGATCACATGTAAATCACTGGAGACTGGTTACTAGTTTTGTTGACAAGCATTGAGTCTACACAGGTTCAGTTTTGATGACAAGCATTTACAGTAGAATCTGTCTTCAAGTTCAATAGCCATTCCAGGGAATTTTCATGACTGGCCTCTTAATAGGAGTTACCTCTTAATAGCATCTCAGTGTTAAGTAAAATTTTTTGTATTGATGCATGTGGAGCAAACATCAATAATCGCATTGATGCATCAGTAAATTTGGTCATCAACAAAACTTGTTACTGAAAGGAAAGTTCTTTGACTCAAATCCCTGATAGAAATTTTGTAAATGTGTCATTTTGTACCCAAACTAATACTAGTGCCTACCTGTTCTGTAATTGGTAACAGTTATCACATTTTTTTTAAGAAAATTCACAAACTATTTTTATTATATCGAAAAAGCTCATGTCAAAAAAAGATAGGTTGCCAGGCAACAAAACATAAGCCCACAGCAGCTAAATCTTTCGAGCGGTCGTCAAGGGTTGTCGCATATTTATTCCTTTGTAGGTAATTGGGAGCCTTTACAAGACAGTTCCATACAGATCAGATTATAAATTTTGTCGTTTGATTAGGGTTTACAAGGTTCTACAAACTGAAACAAGGGTCTTAACTCTGGAAGTAATCTACAGAAATTGTTGAAATTTGACAGGCTTTTTCGTTTTATTAATTTAAATAACGCATATAAATTTCATACAGATCACCTTTGTCATTCAAACGTTCACAATCGCCATAACTCTAGAAATTATTGACGGAAATTGCTGAAATTCAATAGATAATAACTATTATCAATCGAGCATTAACAAGGTTTAACAAAGTGAAACAAGAGCAATAACTCTAGAAGTAATTATTGTAAATTGCTGAAATTCAATAGGCTTTTTCGTTTCACTAATTTAAATCATGCATATAAATTTCACAAAGATCAGGTGATAACTTTTTGCGACAGAGCGTTCACAAGGATCAATAAAGTGAAACAAGGGCCATAACTCTAGACGTAATAAACATGAATTGCTGAAATTCAATAGGCTTCTTCGTTTCAGCAATCTAAATAATGCATATAAATTTCAGAAAGATCGGACGATAACTTTTGACGTGAGAGCGTTCACAATGATCAATTAAGTGAAACAAGGGCCATAAAACTCTAGACGTAATAAACAGAAATTGCTGAAATTCAATAGGCTTCTTCGTTTCAGCAATCTAAATAATGCATATAAATTTCAGAAAGATTGGATGATAACTTTTGACATGAGAGCGTTCACAACGATCAATAAAGTGAAACAAGGGCCATAAAACTAGTGCTCCTACGACTAGTCGGATAGCCGTAAACGGTTAGAACTGGACGGTTAAACGGTTTGAATTCAACGGTACGGTTATTCGGAGATGTCCCCCATTACATAGAGTTGTGTGTGATTATATTCCTCTTTATAACAAAACTTGCCCGTTGTAATTTTGTATTTGATGTTTGAAAATTTTAGAATGTAACAGTCGTCCAACGATGTCGACTGCTAAACAATGATACTATTAATAGCACTCGTCGTAGTCATACGGCAAAGTCAACGGACCTTGTTCGTCTTTTGCTATTGTTAATCCAATCTAAATACTTCTCGGCATTTCTAACTATCTTCTACCTTGTTTATTATTTACTTCAAAACGTAACCACCATTCAAAATATAATCATAAAGGCTAGAAAATGACATTATACTAGATTCGTTACGGCATTGAACACGTTTCATATCTCGTAATTTCTCGAATGAATTCTACTTTGGTTTTCAGTTAAATTAACCAATCATAAAAATTCTACTTGCAAGCGAGGAATTATTTCTTTATTGTCCAATCAATAGACGCCTTCTAATTTACTTTATTCTATTCTTAGTAACATTGTGTAATCGTAATATTATCGCCGTCTGTCACGTACGAAGGGAAATTGAGTATTGTTTTGTATATTATCGTTATATTGAATTAAAAAAATGTTTCAAATGAACCAAGTTAACCAGGTAAATAAATAGCTACGGCCTTAGGTAGTTTAAATTTTCATTAAAGAATTGTACATGCGCGTGTAATGCCTTTTATAAGGCGAGTATAGCGTGCGCACGAGTAATGACTCGTAGCTCCTGACAAGCTCTGTTTTATGTTTAAAATTGATACCATACGGTTAACGGTTACTAACCGGTTAATAGCTACGGCTATTCGAATAACAAAAAGTCCTAACCGTAGGAGCACTACATAAAACTCTAGACGTAATAAACAGAAATTGCTGAAATTCAATAGGCTTCTTCGTTTCAGCAATCTAAATAATGCATATAAATTTCAGAAAGATTGGATGATAACTTTTGACGTGAGAGCGTTCACAAGGATCAATAAAGTGAAACAAGGGCCATAACTCTAGACGTAATAAACGGAACTTGCCGAAATTCAATAGGCTTCTTTGTTTCAGTAACCTAAATAATGCATATAAATTTCAGAAAGATCGGATGATAACTTTTGACGTGAGAGCGTTCACAAGGATCAATAAAGTGAAACAAGGGCCATAACTCTAGACGTAATAAACTGAAATTGCCGAAATTCAATAGACTTCTTTGTTTCAGTAATTTTAATAATGCATATAAATTTCACAAAGATCGAATGATAACTTTTGGCGTTAAGAGCGTTCACAAGGTTCAATAAAGTGAAACAAGGGCCATAACTCTAGACGTAATAAACGGAAATTGCTGAAATACAATAGGCTTTTTCGTTTCACTAATTTAAATAATGCATGTAAATTCCAGAAAGATCGGATGATAACTTTTGGCGTTAGAGCGTTCACAAGAAATTGTGGACAATGGACAGACGGACGGACCGACAGATGGACGGACGGGGGCGACAGCAATATATGTCCACATTAAGACCACCTGTCTAGATTTGGTCTGAATAGTGTGGTGGTCTCACTATTGAGTAAGCATGCCAGGCAGGATACGCCCACATTTTCGAGAGATGGATAGAGAACAAGCTAACAAGAAAGTGATTTTTCCTACAATCAAGGGGCATAATTCAGGAAATTACAATTCGATATGCGCAAATATCGAAAGGAACTGAGATCTCTGTGTTATAAACTTATATTTCAAGTTTCAACAAAATCGGATAAAAATTGTGACCTCTATAGGGTCCACAACCTTGATATACCATATTTTTACGCTATTTGAGAACGAACGGCAGCCATTTTGTCTGTCAATTTTGGGCCGATTTTCAGGAAATTCGAACTCAGTCGTCCTTAGGGTGTAACAGTGATATAATAATACGATTTTTTAAATCGGATAAAAATTATGACCTCTATAGGGTCCACAAGCTAAAAACGCGATTTTTCGTACAATCAGGGGCCATAATTCAGAAAGTTACGGTCCGATATGCGCAAATATCGAAAGGAACCGAGATCTTTAGGTTATAAACTTACATTTCAAGTTTCAACAAGTTGGGTCCACAACCTTGATATACCATATTTTTTACGCTATTTGAGAACGAACAGCGGCCATTTTGTCTGTCAGTTTTGGACTGAATTTCACGAAATTCGAACTCAGCCGTCCTTAGGGTGTAACGGTG
This sequence comes from Patella vulgata, assembly GCF_932274485.2. NCBI lineage: Eukaryota > Metazoa > Mollusca > Gastropoda > Patellidae > Patella > Patella vulgata. The sequence goes on along the minus strand of NC_065879.2, from coordinate 59,811,341 downwards.
ATATAATAATACGATTTTTTAAATCGGATAAAAATTTTGACCTCTATAGGGTCCACAAGCTAAAAACGCGATTTTTTGTACAATCAGGGGCCATAATTCAGGAAGTTACGGTCCGATATGCACAAATATCGAAAGGAACCGAGATTTTTGGGTTATAAACTTACATTTCAAGTTTCAACAAAATCGGATAAAAATTGTGACCACTATAGGGTCCACAACCTTGATATACCATATTTTTACGCTATTTGAGAACGAACGGCGGCCATTTTGTCTGTCAATTTTAGGCCGATTTTCACGAAATTTGAACTCAGTCGTCCTTATCGTGTAACGGTGACATAATAATACGGTTTTTTAAATCGGATAAAAATTATGACCTCTATAGGGTCCACAAGCTAAAAACGCGATTTTTCGTACAATCAGGGGCCATAATTCAGAAAGTTACGGTCCGATATGCGCGAACATCGAAAGGAACTGAGATCTTTGGGTTATAAACTTACATTTCAAGATTCAACAAAATCAGATAAAAATTGTGACCTCTATAGGGTCCACAAGCCAAAAACGTGATTATTGTACAAACAGGGGCCATAATCCATGAAGTTTCGATCCGATACATGCCAATATCGAAAGCAGCCGAGATCTTTTGGAGATACACCTATATTTCAAGTTTTGTTAAAATCGGATAAGAATTGTGACCTGTAGAGTGTCCACAAACAAATTGTGGACGGACGGACAGACGTCTGGACGGATAGGGGTGACGGCATAATACGTCCACATGAAAATGTGGGCGTATAAAAATTGTGACCTCTACAGTGTTCACAAGCTAAAAACGTGATTTTTCGTACAAACAGGGGCCATAATCCATTAAGTTACAGTCCGATACATGCCAATATCGAAAGGAACCAAGATCTTAGGGTGAAAATGTGGGCGTGTCAAAAAAATTCTCAGAATTTTCTAATTTTGCAGTTCAAGTCAAAATTTATTTTCAAAGCTAATCTTCAATATGATCCCTTGAAAATAACACCCACATATTTGATTCGAAAAGAAAGCTAAAAGATAGGTTGCCAGGCAACGTAACATACGCCCACAGCAGCTAAATTGTCAGGGCAGTCATTAAGGAAACATTTATGATACACTAAAATCTGATTAAGAGTAACAATTCTTGAAGTAATTATCAGAAAACCGTTAGAATTTGTTTGGTTTTTATAAAGTTCTGCCCCATGCTAACGTTTAGTATACGTGGATTTAGCTGTTCAAGTCATAAAAATTCATTGAAAATCAATATACTTGTCCGTCTCAAGATCTGAAACTCTGTGTATCAATCTGAAGTCAATCAGATGATAACTTTAGCCTCTAGAGTGTCTCAAGATTTTTCAAAGTGATCAAGGGCCATAACTTTGGCAGTTATCGGAAATCGTTGGAAATCAATATGATTCTTCGTCTCTTGACCTCAAGCACTATGTATAAATTTAAGGTCAATCGGATATTAACTTTAGCCTCTAGAGCATCGATAAGATTTTTTGAAGTGATCAAGGGCCATAACTTTGGCAGTAATTATCGGAAATCACTGAAAATGAAAGGACTTCTTCGTCTCATGACCTTAAACACTGTGTATAGATTTAAAGTCAATCGGATATTAATTTTAGCCTCTAGAGCGTCCATAAGATATTTCTAAGTGATCAAGGGCCATTACTCTGGCAGTAATTATCGAAAGTCACTGAAAATGAATAGACTTCTTCGTCTCATGACCTTAAACACTGTGTATAAATTTAAAGTCAATTGGATATTAACTTTAGCCTCTAGAGCGTCCACAAGATTTTTCAAAGTGATCAAGGGACATAACTCTGGCAGTAATTATCTGAAATCGCTGAAAATCAATAGGTTTCTTTGTCTCATAACCTTAAACACTGTGTATACATTTAAAGTCAAGCGGATATTAACTTTAGCCTATAGAGCGTCCACAAGATTTTTCAAAGTGATCAAGGGACATAACTCTGGCAGTAATTATCTGAAATCGCTGAAAATCAATAGACTTCTTCATCTCATGACCTTAAACACTGTGTATAAATTTAAAGTCAATCGAATATAAACTTTAGCTTCTAGAATGTCCACAAGATTTTTCAAAGTGATCAAGGGCCATAACTCTGGCAGTAATTATCTGAAATCGCTGAAAATCAATAGGCTTCTTCGTCTCATGACCTTAAACACTGTGTATAAATTTAAAGTCAAGCGGATATTAAATTTAGCCTCTAGTACTTCCACAAGATTTTTTGAAGTGATCAAGGGCCATAACTCTGGCAGTAATTATCAGAAATCGTTGAAAATCAATAGGCTTCTTCGTCTCATGGCCTTAAAGATGGGTTCCCAGAAAAGTATTTATCGGGTGGTTATCTTACTAGAAAAAACTGGATTCCCCGAAAAACACGTATGGAGCGTATACAGGACAAAAATGTAAGGGTTCCCCTAATCGACAGCCCGACAATAAGGAATTTCTGCACGTGTGATGTCAAAGGTCACATGCGAACATTGAGCGCTTGATGTACAAGTTGATAAACTTTATGAAGAGTTAAGACGTGCAACACTTTCTGAGATAAAAATGACGGAAAAAGACGCGGGTAGTGGATAATTGGAGAATTTAATTAGGATTCGATATTTGTAATAAATAGTAAGCGATTATGTATGCAATGAATTCTCCTCTGACTTCCAAGAGAGGTAAGTCACGTGACGTAAACATGACCTGGTTTAATCAAATTTTTATGGCAGGGTATTCCTTCACAATTACAATGTTTGAGAAGGATTTGAAGCAAAATTATGACAAATTAATTAGTTTGAATATGTTTTTAGTCCATATATATACCATTAAATCACCCAGTTTGTACGCGGGAATGTATCTTTAAACACTGTACATGTATATAAATATAAAGTCAATCGGATATTAACTTTAGCCTCTAGAGCGTTTATATCCGACATATACAACGCCATTTCACCCTTAAATTTAATGGGCTCTTCCATTAAAAGGCAACAACGATTCGATAATTGCTCGATAGTTTCCGCCAAATAGCGAAAATTACCGAGGTAATCACGTGCATATTTTTGTTTATACGTCGCCATTTTGGACTATTGAATTGAAAGCAAAAACAAAATGGATAGTAATACGAAGTCAGACGAATAATCAATCCTTTTTAGCCAACATAGTGACGATGGAATAGATGTGAATGCAAATATCGACGAGGATCTATCCGAAGCCTGCAGAAAATTTGGACCAAAAGGCATTCTTTTCCAAGAATTCTGACAGTGAACCATGATTGAAGGTTTTCGGTATGTTCAGAGAAGGATTTGACCGACTGTTTTAAGTGGACTGTACCCAAAAATACTTTACAAAGGAACTCTTGGGCGATAAATACTTTCAAGTCTTATAGTGTGTGGAGAAATGTGGACGAAAAGAAAATTCTGAAAGATGTCTTAGACATAGATAACCAATCTAAATACATGTATGTCGATAAGTACGCCGTCTATTTCGGTCCTGAATGTTAGAAACTGTACCATAACAAATTTTAATTGTCAAAAGTAAAAACTACCGCCAGTTGTATATGTGGAGTTGACGCCTGTCAATCAAACGATCGGCCATACTAAGAATCGGTGAAGATGGAATTCAATCCCATTTCTAGTCAAAAATTACACTGGTGATAACTATGTTCAGAATAAAGTAATTTGACTGAAATTTTCAATTTATTCTTCTTTCATCATCTATTTTTGAACTGTTATAGCAAAAATGGCTAACTCCTTATAAAAATCTCCCATAATGTATCTTTAATTGCACATTTATTTTTTTCAAAAGTATCAAGCAATCAAACTGATTATCAACTATACACTAAGTTTCATCACCCTCTATCAGATAGAATCAAAGTTATCTTGTCCCAATGAAATTGCTTAGCTCTGCTTAGCTTTAGCTTGAAAATGTTAATCATTGAACTCGGTCAAGACATTCACCTAATGAACATCTACATCAAGTTTAAACATTCTAACTCAATTAAAAGCAGGGTTGTTATGTTCCAGCAGGGTTGTTATGTTCCAAAGTCTTGACCAATCAAATTGCTTATCGCTCCTTAGCCTAAGCAGAAGATTCTTATCATCGAACTTAGTCAAGGTAATGATATGATGAATCTATACTCAGAGTTCCATCACTCTCACTTAATTATAACCGAAGTCATTGTGCCCCAAAGCATCAACCAATCAGATTGCTTATCTCTGCTTACCGTAAGCAGACAATGTTTATCACTGAACTCCATCAAGGCATTCACCTAATGAACGCCTACACCAAGCTTGAACATTCTACCCCAATTAGAAGGAGAGTTATTGTGTTCCGAAGTCTCAACCAATCAAACTGCTTAATGCTCTGCTTACCCTGAGCAGAAAATGCTCATTATCGAACTCAGTCAAGGTATTGATGTGATAAAACTATACACCAAATTTCCTCACTCTCACTTTATTAGAATTAAAGTTATCATGTCCCAAAGCATCAACTTATCAAATTGCTTATCTCTGCTTACCCTAAGCAGAAAATGTTCATCTACGAACTCCAACAAGGCATTGACCTAATAAACACCTACAAAAAGTTTGAACATTCTAGCTCAATTAGAAGGAGAGTAATTGTGTCCCAAAAAGTGTGACAGACAGACAGACAGACGGGGGACAAAAAAGCGATTTTTTCACACAATCCAGGAGGTTATGGGTCAATATGCACGAATATTGAAAAGGAACCGAAATCTTTGGGTTATAAACATACATTTCAAGTTCCAACAAAATCAGATTAAAATTGTGACCTATAGAGGGTCCACAACCTTGGTAATACATACTTTTAGACTAGTTGCGTACAAGGAGTGGCCCTTTTTATGAAATTTCAACTCCACCTTCACTGGGCTGTAACAGTGATATATTTAAACATAATACAAATTGTGACTTCTACTTCTAGAGGGTCCACAAGCTAAAAATGTGATTTTTGGAACAATCGGGGACCATAATCCAGGAAGTTACGTTTCGATATGCGCGATTATCGAAAGGAACCAAGACCTTTGTGATATAAACATAGATTTAAAGTTCACAAACCACTCTCTTTATTAGAAATATCTTTGATCCAGAAACACAAAACTTTGCACATAGTTTCTAATTGATGTATTTCATACATTAAAACAACAAAAGTTTCATACAATTTTCAGTAAATTCTTAATTTAAGTCTGAGAAGTGATCTCATTTAAGCATAAACTGTATTTTTAGTGACAGCGGAAAGGGGTTTCATTATGACAGTTTGCCAATGATGAAGGCATCATGTGTTTTCGCCAATATTTAATTTTATACCAACTTCAGAATTATTAGTATAACTATTATAGCATTTACTTGACAATTGTGACAATTTTCATTAGACTCTAAATCAGATTTGTGTTCCAGGGCCCTGTTTCACAAAAACTTAAACTAAAATCATTAAAATAGATTTTAACTAAAATCAAAATGCAATTTTAAATTTTAAGCGTTTCACGAAGATCGATTGTAACTTAAAATGCAATTTTAATAGATTTTAGTTAAAATTGCTTGCGCTCGCGCAGTGCACAATTCCAGTGAGGGCACATAGGGTGTGAGCGTACACGCTTCGGAATTGAAAACTGTTGCCAGGTTGAACTAGCCGTTACAATACCAATGAGGAGGGTTTCATACGTTGTAACAATGTCTGCACATGGTCAGTCAATCGTAAAGAGATGAAATAATTAAGTTTATTGCGTGTTTTTTGTTTTGAAATGTATCAGTTGGTTGGCCTTGAACTTGCATGTCGCTTTCGTGACCTTGGCATTTGATTTACTCGCAGGCTTCAACGGAAATAATGCGTATCGATAAACTAAATCGCTTGAATTTCGTAGTTTTATGGTATTTTGGATAACAGAAACTACTAAGAAATTGTCACAAACATGTGATATTTCTGATGCAAATGATTAATCTCGACTAAACTATTGTTGATTTTTAAAAGTATTTAAAAACTTTTAAACTAATACACGATGCCTAGATTTGAAATGTCAGTCCCATGGACCCTTTCAATAATATAAATAATTTGAAAATGCCAAAGTGGCACACTCCTTATTGGATAATGCCTATCTATCTTACTAAATTAAAATGATTTTTCCCAATATAAAATACTCTTGGCTCCTATATAAATCATCATAACCCCAAAGCCATAAATACTTTGCGTATGGCGTATCTAGTATTATAGGACTGACGGGGTTTCGATTCCCCGGTTGTACGTCCAACCTCTTGGGTTTTCTCCAAGACCTCCGGTATCCTCCCACTACTAAAGACCCCTACGCCCAAGCGAATTATTCAAATAAAATTGAACCAACCATGTGTTAGTCCCGGAAAGCCTCCCTCTCTCTCTCATTTTAAACAATTATTGGCCTACAAATTTTTTTTAGACATTAGATATGAAGTGGGTTTTTTTTTTTTTTTTGGTTGGTCTATTAATTATTTGAAAATAATATTATTTATACTTAATCATGGTAATATATAAAATAGTAACAAAAAGTTTTGTTTACTGGGTTTTTTTGGGGGGGGCCGCAGCTATAATTCCCATGCAATGAAAAAAAAATGAATGAAAATTATTTTTTGTGAATGATAGTATGTTTAAATTATACAACCCGGGCCATTGGCAACATTATCATTATTCCAAATATATCCATATGTCGCAATAGATCCCACAACGTAGCTCTAATCAATGTTTGTTAATGTCGTGATTTTAAGTTAGGAGAGGGTGACGGCTGTCCTAAGTTAAAATTGATTTTAGTTAAAATTGTCCCTAAAATAGCTTTATGAAACGCCACTATTTTAATAAAAGTTAAGATAGAATTTTAACTTACAATATTATTTTAGTGGATTTTATCTAAAATGCTTAAAATCGTTTTGTGAAACGCATCTATCCTAAGTTAGGATGGAATTTTAGTTTAAGACGATTTTAAGGAGATTTAAGTTTTTGTGAAACAGGGCCCTGGTGTTATAAGCTTACCAAAAATACATAGTTTGTTTAGCTTCAAGGACCTTGTAGTGAAATTGTGTTTCTAAGCAAGCCAGAAATTCTTGGAGAAGTTTACGCCTAACTGCATTATCTCGAGTGCTGCATACAATTCTATCACGAATAAGCCTATTATTAAGATTTTGAAAGTCACAAGCCAAAATCCCCAAATAAACAGATGACACATTAATTAATTGCACATTTATCTTTTTCAAAAGTATTGAGTAATCAAACTGATTATCTATGCTTGTCTAAGCATAAAATGTTCACTATCAAACTCAGTCAGCTTTTGAAGTGCCTGGTAGTGAAACTATACACTAAGTTTCATCACTCTCCATGAGTTAGAATCAAAGTTATCTTGTCCCAAAGCATTGACCAATGAAATTTCTTAGCTCTGTTTAGCTTCAATTAAAAGCAGAGTTGTTATATTCCAAAGTCTTGACCAATCTCTTATATCAAATTCCAACTGTCAAGGGATCTTTTACGTGCACGCCAATGTGTTCATGGGACCTTGGTTTTTCGTCCGATCCGAATGACTAGACAGCTGTCCTTGTCAGGCCCTCCATCCTGCATCATTGACAAGGGGGAACCATGCTGGAAAATCTGGATGAACTTTCTCAGCTAATGCAGGTATTGAACACCCGATTAGCCACTGTGACCCCCCCGAATAGCCGGAAAATGCTCATCTTCGAACTCCATCAATACATTCACCTAATAAACACCTATACCAAATTTGAACATTCTAGCTCAATTAGAAGAAAAGTTATTGTGTCTCAAAGATTGTGACAGACAAACAGAAGGACAGACAGACAGAACTATTTTAATAGCCCCCTGCTTTCTTCCAAAGGCAGGGGACAAAAACATCTGTGAGGTTATAAACCACAAAATCAATATATCCAGGTTTAATATATACTGGCCAACAGCTTGGTGGTTAATGTACATGTTACAAAACTGTAGTCTTCTTAATAAATAGAACATAGACATAAGAAGAATATATATAGCTGTGGGAGGAAACCAAAGGACCCGTAGAAAATCCATGTGGTTGGACAGGCGACCCTACTCCTACACGTACAAGCAGGGAATTGAAACCACGCCACTTGACTCAGTGACAGAACTTATGAACTATTGTGCATGTGTTTAACCCTTCGGCCACCCAACCACCTTATTCTAAATGGAGCATGTGTGCTTTACAAGTTAATCTTGTATGACTCAGTGAAAAGAATTTACATGTAATCTTATAAATAAGCTGAAATATCCTGCCTCAAGCATAAACCGATTGAAGATGGACATTATATTGTAAAAGTTTGCTTATGCCTTACTTGCAATTTAATGTTTTGAGAATTAAAGAAATATGAAATTTCTGAAATTAACTAGATCCACTAAAGAACACAGTCGTGCGATCAGATATAACATGATTTATTACAATAACAACGGTAATAAACCACATGATGCAAACGCAAATACTGTTCTCTTTAGTAATTCGACAGAGTTTGTCACCAGCAGTAAATGAAGTCAGGTTTGTTCACATGATGTTATTTATCATCTTATTTATAATCTTGCTAACATGCTGTAATAATTACACAAACAAGATGGGTGTTTAAGCAGGCTTGTTTTCGAGATGCACAGTATTTTTTACAGAGATGTAGGATGTGATTTGACTATGAGGAAAAAACATTGTTGTCTTTCATCTTGTGTGCATTTGTTTAAAAACTTTAACGATTTAAAATATTTATAAGAGAGAATTACAGGGATTATATTTGTTGAATCAATTGTAACTATATTTAGGGTTTAGAAATTTAGTCATATTTTCGTCATATTTTAAAGTCAATTTGACACAAGCAATGTCAATAAGAGAATTAAGGTATATTATTATTTAAAAGGTTCGCTTGAGCACAGATGTCTTTGGAAGTACAGTTCGTCTCCACAGAAAAAAAAAACGCTAAGAAATCTCTTAGAATAAGTTTGATTACATGTCCACGGTGATTTTTTCGGTCGATTCCAACAGCAATTTTTCAGGAAGATTCGCTTGGAATCCACCGTGTTTTGTTAGGAATCCACCATGTTTCGCCATGCTTTCCCCGCAAGCCTTTCATCGGTTTTCGCATCTTATTTTTATACGGTAGCAGTAGTGTTGTTATTTCTCAAAGTATTACAAAATGTTTACATTTATCGATGGACGTTATTCACACTAGGAAATAGCTAACGTTTTATCAAGTTTTTCGGTAGTGTATTCCTTTCTCGAAACATTCACTTTATTCGGCATTTGCAAAAAATCTTCTCCGATGATTTGAATTACTTCTACGTACCGGTTTGAAATGTAACTGTCTAAGGTCTGAAAAAGGTTATGAAATGTGAATTTTAATAAAATATCAAATTGGATTGGGGAACATGGAAATTTTCTTCTGTATAAAATTGCAATGCTGTTTGTTTCAAATCTGCATTGGACTATTCATCTATTTAATGTGACCGTCTTCATTAGCCCAGTTTTGGAGCAAAACAGTAGGACGTTAAGCAACATAGAGCTGGGCGGGAAAACCGGTCACCACATCCTACATACGACCCATGCATCTTTTCTTACTACATTATATTTCTGTAGCCTTGTAATCGTCTAGAATTTGTCTCTAGCTGTCTTTGCTTCTCCTTCACGTTGTGTGTTTGCTTCTTACTGGTTTCTTAAGACGTTTGTCTTTCTCAGTTATAACAATGCAACAGTTCGTTTTTACATTTTATATAGCATAACCGAATACATGTATACAAGCATAGCACAGATTACAATACTAGCTAAAACCATTTCTCCACCCTAGCCAGCCTCGCGGCTGTCTAGGAACTCAGATGGAACCTCTCTGGAATCTAATGGAAGTCAGCTTGAAAGTTTACTATGATTTCTTTTATAGAGCTCATGCATGTCACGCACAAAAAGCCTGTTCATGGCCCTGAACCTGTGTAATTTCTGATATGATTCGTGTACCAATGGTAAAATATTTATTTTGTCTTTTAAATATTGGATTTATTTTGTCTTTAAATATTGGATTTATTTTGTCTTAAATATTGGATATGAGAAGCCCATCTTTTCCCAATAAGATCACAACATCAATGTTGATTTAAATTGAAAAAGAATTTTTGTTTTCAATGTCAAAGACTTTGGATGATACTGAGTTACAGACTTAGCTACTTTTACCATATTGTTGATAAAGGAAGTGATGTCATCATTAGTGTTGAAACTCTGGGCATATTTTGATATTCGGCTATCCGTCTGCACTATCCAAACATATTCGGACTATTCGTGTGTAATTTAAAACTTAGTTTTGACGTTTTAAGCGCATGCAAATTTGTCTATTGTGCGAATAAAGGCTAATAAACCATAAGATAATTATTCAAATATGATTTGAATTATTACTATTAGACATCCTTTTGGCAATGCTAATCTTTTTAATAACCTATATTTTCATTGTCACTAATAAGCTTAATGCAGGACCTATCAAACGATCACGCCATCATTTTGAAGAATAAATATGGCCGTATGCAGAGAGGGAGAAGGCTTTCGTCAAACTTTTATACCCAGAATAGTTTTATTTTAGAACATTATCTAAATAACAAGAAAAATCATTGCATAAGTTTTCTAAAACTTTATTTATCTGAACCAATTTATTTGAAATGATCCATCCTTTTATATTTCGTCAGATACAACCCGTGACCGAATCAGACTGCCGACATTGGAAAGACTGGGGTCGGCTCAAAATAATCAAACCGTTGAAAGTAAAACTTTACCACAAAAAGTGTTATATAACAAATCGTAACAAATGGCACCATATGAAGGAAACACACATGAACTGTTCAAACAACAAGTTTTAATTGATTACTGTCTAAAACTAGCTACAGCTTTTTATCTTTTAAAATCTCATGTAAGAATATTAGATGGTAGACTGTGTCGGGATCTAGATTTGATCTTTTTGTGTAACTACATTTCCTGCTGGGGAAAACACATGCTCTGATGGTACCAAGGTGGCTGGAATACTAACATAAGATTTGGCCAGTCATGGCTATCTAAATTTAGCAGAGGAAATAAACAAAGACCATGTGTATACCGCGTGACTTTGCGTGAAGGCGCTGAATAACTACAGCTCTGATCATAGATAGGCAAAGTGCACAACTAGGAGCTTGTCATGGGCCATGACATTCGTCTAATATTTGAACTGTGCTGCTTATGACTATTTAAAAGTAATAAAACACCTGAAGAATCATAGTTTAATAGTTAAAGGGCACTGATGAACCACCGTCATCACATACTAGCAATTCTAGTTTCATTATTGCAGTTAATAAGATTCCAATCAATAGTAGATCTATTGATATATGTACCTCTATATAATCATGGGATATAATCAACTTATAATATATTAATACATGTACATCTTCAATATCGCAAGATAATATATTACTTGTATCATGAGGCACAGATTGTAACACGGTATTCACAACATATACATGTATCATCCAGTTGATAAATGTAGAACACAGGTAACATGTGATAGGTTTCTTTCACCACCCATGTCAAACACTTCAAAAATGAAATAAACTGACATGACAGAAGCTGGTCATCAGAGCAGATGAATATACATGTATTACACACCTACATGTACCAGAGGTTTTTTTAGGTGCATGTCAGCATGACTCTCATGCTGTCATGGTTTGGATTTACATGTGTAACAGAAATAAGATCTTGTGTTTTTTAAATTGTCAACTTCTTAGTAAATTGCTACCGTTTTGATATTTCCAGGTTTTCTGACTCTATAACCATTTCCACAAACCCACTGCACACTTAAAACAAACTTGTACATGTACATGACATACAATTTCATGACCTTTTTGGCAAGTTCCATCTGATATAGGCCTATTGTAATTCATAAATAGTCTCCAATTTCTGTTGTAAAGTATTGATTATTTTCATTTTTTTAGACTTCAAGGAAGTAGATGTTCAATTATGATGAAATTACGAAAATGAAAGATGTCTTTTTTCGGTCTAAAGAAAATACAAAGATGGCTCTGTTATGGTTTTCTTACTGTATCAATGGTAACCATAGTTTCTATATTGTGGACAATAAATTTCACAATGAGGTAAAAAATAATTTAGATTACATGCATAGATTAAATAACAGAAATCTGCTTTTGAAATCCAAAAGATCAAAAAGTGTTTATTTAGATACATGTAATTAAAACAAAAGGATTGTATCTGAGCTTGGTGTCACAGAAATGAGTTATACATCAATAATGAACGGAAAGATATGATGTAGATGGCAACATGAAATCAATAGAAAGTATGGCCATACATGTAACATATGTTAGGATTAAGCGATTTTATTCATTATTTGACAAAAATATTTTGGGAGGATGGGGAGTGACTGCTTATGTATGGTCCATATTTGTCTTTTAGTCTAGAATATTGTTCAGGGCTGATTTTCATAACATTTCTTTTTCTCCTTACTATCTCATGATAATTCTGCTTTTATTTGTAAGGAATGGAAGAGGTTTTATTCAAGTAACAGATATTGATTCACTTGAAGTATCCACAATATTCAAGACAATCAAATACCAAACGGAGAAAACTCCCCAAATAACAAAACACCAGACGGCAGAAAAGTTAAATAAATACAAGGACAGTGATCAAGTAATTTTAAGTGGTACTCCCTTAGAAAAGCACAAAAAAAACCAACCCTCAATGTTAATTTCACAGAAACCATTAAAACTTTACATTTATACTTTGCCAAGAAAGTTTAACGATGAAATAATCAAGTGCCTATCGCTTTCTGGTGCATATCGTGGTTGTTTCGATTTGACAAACAATGGTATGGGAAAATTGTTGTTCAGGACAAATGGATTCGCGGTGATGGATTCAAATCAATTTTCACTCGAGGTTATTATTCATCAACAACTTCTGAAGAGTTCTTTACACACAACTAATATTTCTGAAGCAGATATTTTTTATGTGCCTGCTTACATGGGGCTAGCTTGCTTCTGTGATCAAACATCTCATAAAGTGTCAAATCTTGTGAACGATATGTACAAGCATCTTCAGATGCAGAAACCGTTTCAAGAACAGAAACCACATTTTTCAACTCTAGCTAAAATTGAACGTGAGCAGACATCAAGTTCGTGCTCATTGTTGAAAAACAAACATAGTCGAAAATTAACATTTATTGGTATTGAGAAGGAAGCAAATAAAGGATCTCGAATTTATCTTGGATTAAAACAACAAAAGATAATCGTAGCCCCTTATCCATCATACATTCATTATAATTCCAAAAACATTTCAAGGATTGTGACACCATCGATCAAACAACGAAATGTTTTCATTTTTTTGGCTGCTAGTGAAAGACGCTCCAATACTTTTCGGTCTCACTTAATTGATCAGTTTCAAACGAAGACTAAAGACAGTTACCAGGAATTTTATAATTCAGATCAGAATCTTAGTGTTAAACAAGTGATGCTTGTGACAAGTGAATGCCTTGGTAACCATAAAAACACAACTATTCCATGGATGTTACATTCAGTGTTCTGTCTTCAACCCCCTGGTGACTCTCCAACACGCAAATCTTTTTATGATGCAATTTTAAGTGGATGTATTCCTGTGTTGTTTCACTACTTCAACAAATATCAAGTTCGTTATCCATTTGACTGGCAGTTTAATTACACAGATTTTACCATCATCCTCCCAGCATATGACAAAATCCAATCGTATCCCAATATTTATGACACATTACAAAAAATTCCCGCAGGAGAGATTTCTAGACTCCATTATAATTTGCAAACGGTAGCTCGATATTTTCAGTATAGTGTTATTGAGGGAAATATATCGGGATACGAAGACAACGCTGTGTTTTATATCATACAAGAACTAAAACAAATATACAGTATTTCATAAGCTAAAGTTTAATAAGAAATTATTTTACTATATTGATAATCATTCATGTATTCCTTATGGAAAATATATTAAAATACAAGAAAGATAAATGGATCTGTGTGAGTAATTAATATCTTAATATTCAAATTCGAATAAATTTTCAGCGTCAATTAAAACTAAAAGAATTTGATTTGTTTTTTGTTTCAAAATGAAATATTTATTAAAATTCATCCTAGAAAATCAATTAATATCTAAAAATAAACTGATATAGATATTCACTTGAAAGATTTGCATAAATCTAATGTTCATTATTCATGCGCATTTGTTTGGGGTTTTTTTGGGGGGGGGGGGGGGAGGTGGGTATTTTTTTTTTTCATTTTCTTACGAGTGACATCGATGTTTATTTGTGGATGGTGGCGTTTTACACGTGTTGCCATGTTAGACGTGTTCCCAGTTTTATAGGAAACATCAGCGTAACAATAGCGACACTTTGTTACTACATCGTTAGTCATGGCTTATCCATCTTTAAATCCAAAAGGTTCCAATATGTGAGATTTATGGTTAAGTTGAGATGAATGTAACTTCGGCAGGACATTGTCGGAAGCCATTTTACCTTATTGTCACATGAACAACAGGGGAACATACCTCTGCGTGATAGTTACAGTGTATTTAATGTTTTTATTGCATTGTTTTTATTAAATAAAGCATGGAAAGCGTATTTTATGACTACATAGAATGGATTGCAATGTCAGTGTTTGTGTTGTGTCCGTGTGCTAGTGTTGAAAATCGGATCGAGATTTGTGATCCGAATACTTTTGTTTGCTATCCGAATACTATTCGGATAATTCGGAGACGTGAAATTCCATCAAAAATTCATATACCAGTACTCATAATTTCTTACTTGTTTCAATGTTTATGAGTGTCTGTGTATGCCGAGTATGAAATTGTACTTTCGATTTGCAAATTGTTTGAGCCGCGAGGAAAAAAACGTGCCTACCTTTAGCCGTAATTATTAAAACTATCTATGACATCCCAAAAAATCAATGAGGTGAAGGAATTTGTATAGTATAACTACTCCTGTTATCCGCACCCTCCCACTTATCATTTTGCTCAATCAACACGAATGAAAAAAGTAAAATAAAAACATGTGCCATTTATTCCGCCAAAGTTGTTTGCCTCATTCTGATAATCTACTACTATTGAACCAATCAGTGAGTGGGAATATACGTGACCTAGGTCGTTATGAATAAATTTCATTGTGGGAAGTAAAAACACGGTCTAAACTCGTATGCCGTAAACGCAGGGAATGAATGAATATTTTTTTTATTTAGACTACTTTGTACTGTTTTCGTTGCACTGCATTAATAATTTTATTAGTTACTATCACTAAATAATACGCATAATGTTGACATTTATCCTCTGAGTCAGAGCTGCGTACGTGATCAATTGCTTTGGGGAAAATTTCAAAGTAATCAGATGGAAAAATGTTTAAAAATGAAATGAAATGGGGTTTAACATCCTACTGTTCTGCTCCGAATTGGGCTAATGAAGACGGGCATACGCCATACAGTGTGCTATGAGGGGAAATTTTGCCCGGACAGCGGCACTACGGCCTACTCTTATATCGAATTCCAACTGTCAAGGGATCTTTTACGTGTACGCCAATGTGTACACGGGACCTCAGTTTTTTGTCTCATCCGAAGGACTAGACAGCTGTCCTTGTCAGGCCCTCCATCCTGCATCACTGACAAGGGGGAACCACGCCGGGAAATCTGAATGAACTTTCTCGGACAATGCAGGGATCGAACACCCGACCTCCAGGCTAGCGAGCCAGCGTCTTACCCACTTAGCCAGCGAGATCCCCAAAAATGTTTAAAATGGCTAAATATAGAGCATACGGAATGTCAGAATATATTGTAACGAATAGTAAACGGATAGTAAAATGATTCGGATAACCCTTATTTTGTATCTGTTAACGAATATCCGAATAGTAGTTTCAACACTATCATGTGCCAATGTTTAATCAGAGAATATCTCTTGTCCTTTTGAAATTAAAAATGGAGCAACTAAACTAGTCATAATGAGTTGTTACCCAGGGTAAACCTGGGGACCCCGTGGGGTGCCTGGAACAGGGTATAGGACAAATACGATGTTGGTCGATTTTCTCTTGGTCGATTTGGTGACGTCATGGGATTCTTAGGAACTTAATACCCACAGTGCTTAGTTCGTTATATATATAGGCGTTATGAAGGTACTTAATTTTTGAATGGCTTAAGATCAATGATAGTTTTTTGAAACAATGCTATGTATGCGAGTACCCACGAGGTGCTAAAACTAATTTATATCAAAACAATGCTATGTATGCGAGTACCCACGAGATGCCAAACTATTTTTTTTTTTTTTTTTTTCAATCAATTCAGATCCCAATCAGTTGTAATTTTTGTGAATCCAAACCTAAATATTGTATTAAATGCCAATGAGGAAAGAGTGTGCCTTTTCATTCAGATGGGATGCTCGTACGTAACTAACGTACGAAAATTAATTGGTGGCTAGCTTTTTTTTCGCACGTATACAGTGAATGGCCATTTTGCTCAGTAATCTCAGCCAGAATTTGGCTATTTTCTAAATTTGCGTTAAAGTTTAAAATATTTGTTTTAGAACTGAAATAAATTAACTATTAGTCAATCCCAACGCAAAAAACATCAACAGAATTGATTGTGTATATCGGAAATAGACACGACCGACGCACAAAATAGTGCCAAGATGGCAGCTTATATGAACAACCATTCGCAGACGCTGTCATTGAAGACAACGTCAATTCTATGAGATGTAGAGGTTATTTTTGTGAAAAATCATTGGAAGAAGAGAGAACACGTTGGGACTACGAATTATATAGTCTTTATGGGTGCAAAGGACACAATGCTGAAGAAAAACCTATTGTTTACAATGTAACGTGTTGTTGACCTCATGACCCATTGACGTCAATGTCATGACCTGTGATGTGTAGATCACGTGATATGGATATCATGGCTATTGACTGTGTCTGAGATACTTCTCCGCATTTAGCGTGTCTCAGATGTTCAGAATGATGGGATGCTAAAAGAGTTCCACTACTGAAAACATTAGCATGCACATAAAAGAACCCTTGGCAGTCATTTTTTTGTTCCATCTAAATGACTATACGCTGTTCCTTGCAAGTTTATTATCCAATCAGTTGTTTGCCGACCATCAATGTAATTCTGGTGAAAGAAAATCTAAGTAGGCCTATTGTATTAGATGCCAATGAGAAAAGTGTGTGGCTTTTCATTAGGAGAGAGAGAGACAAATGGGGCTTAAGGTTCATTCGACACAAATTAGTTCATTTCGGGACTAACACATGGTTCAACTTTATTTCAATAATTCGCTTGCGCGCAGGGGTTTTTAGCAGTGGGAGGAAACCGGAGGAAACCGGAGGACCCGGAGAAAACCAACAAGGTTGGACAGGCGATCGTACTCCTTGTCACGTACCTGTACAAACGGGGAATCGAAACCACACCAGTTGACTCAATGACAGATCATACATGTATGTTTTTCATTCAGATGGAATGTTAAAAAGAGGTCCATGCACGTAAACAAGCCTTTGACAAATAGACTCTGTTCCTTGCAAGGCCTTCCATCCTCCACCACTGGCAAGGGAAAACCTCCTGTTTAGTGATCAACCATGGCTCGCAAATGGCCAATAAAAATAAAATAAACAAACTTACTGGACATTGAAATGCATGGACGAGATCATCAAGAAAGATGACTCGTAAACTGATGTGTTTCCCCTTTCTGGGAGACTTTGGTGAGAGAGCCTGCGACATCTCCACTTCTCTCTCTCTCCTAATTCTCACTCATTTCTCCTTACAATATTCTTATCTTCACTTTGTCATCTGTAAAGACAAACATTAAAATATACCAATCTGAGCCTTCGTAAGTTTCAAATGGATTTCTTCGGTTAAGACGAACTACTTAACTATGGCTATTTCAAAGCGTAAAGCTATAAAAATTGCAAGAGATTTTACTAAATAAGTAAACCAGCGGCTGCCAGGCAAGTTATGCCCACATTTTGCATGAGATGGATAGAGAATAAGCTAAAAACAAATGCAATTTTTTGTACAATCAGAGGCAATAACCCAGAAAGTTATGGTCTGAAATGCGCAAATATCAAAAGGGATCGAGATCTGTGGGATATAAAGAATAGATATGGTTTGAAGTTTCATCAAAATCGGATAAAAATTGTGACCTATTACATACTTTTACACTATTTGCATACAAAGAGCGGCCATTTTGTTGGGCAGTTTCATTTCAATTTGCCCGAAATTCAAATTCAACCTTCACTATGGTGGAATGGTGAAATATTAAAACGTTTTTTAAAATCGGGGGAAAAAAATGTGATTTTTCGAACAATCAGGGGCCATAATCCAGGAAGTTACGATCGGATATGCACGATTATCAAAAGGAACCAATATCTTAGTTTGTAACGGTGATATAATCACACATTTTTTTTTTTAAATCGGATAAAAATTATGATCTCTAAAGGGACCACAAGCCAAAAACATGATTTTTTTGTACACTCAAGGGTCACAATCCGATATGTGTGAATATCGAAAGGAACTAAGATCTTTGGGTTATAAACATGTATTTCAAGTTTCATCAAAATTGGATCAAAAATGTGACCTCTAGAGGGTCCACAACCTTGATTTACCAGATGTTTACACTATTTGCGTATATGAGGGGCGGCCTTTTTGTCCGCCAGTTTTAGCCCGATTTCAAAAATTCAAACTCAACCAACATTACGGTGAAACGTTTTTTTAAATCGGATAATAACTGTGACCTCTAGAGGAATCACAAGCTAAAAATTTTATTTTTTTGTACAATCAGGGGCCATAATTCAGGAAGTTACAATTCGATATGTACGAAAATCAGGTCCACAACCCCGATACACAATATTTTGACACTATTTGGGAACGAGGGGGGGCCATTTTGTCTGTCAGTTTCAGTCCGATTTTTACAAAATTCGAACTTAACCATCCTTAGGGTGTAATGGTGTTATATTCACACGTTTTCTTTAAATCGGATAAAAATTGTGACCTTTATAGGGTCCACCAGCTAAAAATGCGATTTTTTGTACAATCAGGGGCCATAATTCAGGAAGTTACGGTCCGATATTTGCGCAGATCAGACAGTTACTTCCTGGATTATGGCCTCTGATTGTAGGCAAAGTCACATTTTTATCTTGTGGACCCTCTAGAGGTCACAATTTTTATCCGATTTAAAAAAAACCAACGTTTAAATGTATGACAGTTACACACTAATGACTGTAAAGTTCAAATTTTCGCTCCTTGTATGCAAATTGTGTAAAAGTATGTAATACGAAGGTTGTGGACTCTATAGAGGTCACAATTTTTGTCCGATTTTCATGAAACTTAAAATAAATCTATATATCCCAAAGATCTCTGTCCCTTTCAATATTCGCGCATTTCAGACTATTTCAGATTGTACGAAAGTTCATGGTTTTTTTTAGCTTGTTCTCTATCCATCTCTTGCAAAGTGTGGGCGTATCCTGCTTTTTATTACATACCAGATGCAGGCAGTGACGGTTTCATTGTATAATTCTTCATAAGATCCTCTATACCGTGGCAAGTATTCGGCATCTTTAGTTGATCTGGAAACAATTTCCTATTAGTCAAAGCAGTTCCTATGATCTTGGTACCATCATTTGGAGTCGAATGTTCTGCTAAATTGACTGATGTATAAAACCGATCAACATACACTGTGAAGCCCTGATTGCGATACGGTTACAAGAGACACACAACTAAATTACCTGTAACGCCTAGGTCACGCGTCTGTTGTCGATTGTCAACTTTAGCAGTATAGACCTCGGCATTGCAAATATAGCCTGTTTCACTTTCACATAACAAGAAAGTTTTGATGCCCCACTTGATTGGTTTACAGTACGGAGATCGTGAAAGTGGAATTCCATGATTTACTGAGTGAATATCGAGTGACACAATAGCACTGCCTCGGTGTTGAAAACACGGTGTGACTCGGTGTTTTAATTCAAACATGCCTCTCGTCGTTTATTTTACGTGAAATACAGGTAGCACTCTAATTATTATAGATCAGTTACTACGTTGGCATTTTTCCATTAATCACAAATATTTGACGGCTAGTTCGAAATCGGAACAGGAATAAACACATTTTTCAGGAAAACCCGGGTACTTTTCACTCTTCTTCTAAACAAAATATGCCTAAAGATACCAATACGTTATTACTTCATTAATATGTTCCATATTTTTAATACTTGCGTCAATCGACTATTACAATTCATTCATATTACGGAAAAATGATAAAATGCGCACAAATCGTTTTGGTCTTACCAGGGTGTAGTTTTATCCATCCAAACAGTAATTCACATAACCGCACCTATGAGTCTGGGGAATGCATACTGTCAATCAAGGTTTCATAATGTGAATTGGCATGTGACATCAAAAGAAACAACTGACAGAAAATAGACGCCCATTTTACAACTAATTGTTACCCTGTTGTAGTCGCCTTGACAGTACGACTTGTATTGTAAATTGTCAGTAGTAAAAATTACCAACCAGCGGCTGCCAGGCAGGATACACCCACATTTTCGAGAGATGGATAGAGAACAAGCTAATAAGAAGTGATTTTTCCTACAATCAAGGGCCACAATACAGGAAATTACAATTCGATATGCGCAAATATCGAAAGGAACCAAGATCTTTGGGTTATAAACTTACATTTCAAGTTTCAAGAAAATCAAATAAAAATTGTGACCTCTATAGGGTCCACAAGCTAAAAACGCGATTTTTCGTACAATCAGGGGCCATAATTCAGGTAGTTACGGTCTGATATGCACGAATATCGAAAGGAACCGAGATCTTTGGGTTATAAGCATACATTTCAATGTAATGTACACGTGTGTGAAATGGCTTTATTCAATATCCGCTTCCACCGAAATGAATTGGGCGACATTTAAAGTAGATGTATATTGTCATAGCGGAGATTTGTCGCCGATTAACACAGACAGACTAAGAAAATAGTCCCAATATTAGCGCGTTTCTGACCATGTGACTTACCGTTAAGCGCCCCGTGGAGTGGATCGAGTGCTCTATGAACGATTGATTTAGATTAACTGAAGCTGCAAGCTCATCGTATGACGTATATAATTTAAAGTTTGGATTTTATAGCAGCCAATAATTGATGGATTTACATCTAAGTTATAGACGAAGATGTAATGATACGTTGTAAAAAAAAATTGTAAGTTGTTCATTGTTGCATACATTTTGGCCGACGTTATATTATATGCATGTACAGTGCGTTAGAAAAAAATCCTAACCGATACAGAATGCCGGTAAATGTTTTCCCGAGATTACCGAACTCATTTTGTTGTTATTCAAACCGGCCTGTACATTATACATGTACATGTACACGTTTTCACGGCAGCATTACTATATTACAACTCCTTCAATATAAGCATTTCGTTAAAATCTGAACAACGCATGTGAAATTGGATGTTCAGCAACAGAATTGAATACCTGGCGTAATTGGACACCTTGACTAATTTTAATCACAACTCGGGAAATTGACGGTCCAACTAATTATTGAACAGTCGTCAAAATTAAGCGGGACGCTTATAATTACACACGTGTCGACAAACTAAACACTAGTCAATTAACGCTTGGTAATCAAAATTGCACGTTGAGATTTAAGTTGTATACAAGGACAAATTGAATGCTATTAGGCCGAATTCAATGATATTTATGAATAATTCTACATAGATTAGATAATAACGCTATTTACCCGAGATTCCACGGTACCAGTCGTATAGTGAATAAAGATGTCAAATATAAACTGCATTGATATTAATGTCTAACAATGGTAGCAGGAGCTGGTTTATAATATAGAAAAAGGAAGAAGAACTTAGCAAGTATGGCCTCTTATAGTTTTAAGAATCCTCCAGTATTGGATAAGAATAAATCATATGAGCAGTGGAAAAATGAAGTAAAAATGTGGCAGTTGGTGACTGAATTAGAAAAGAGAAAAAGAGGTTTGGCACTAGCATTGTCATTAGAAGGCAAACCAAGAGAAATAGCATTGAATATTGATGCTGGGTTATTAAATGTTGATGGAGGTGTTGATATACTGATGATGGAACTTGATAAACTTTTTAAGAAAAATATTGTTGATCTGTCTTACTCTGCTTACACAAATTTTGAACAGTATCATAGAACTGATAGTGTGACTATGCCAGACTATTTAATAGGATTTGAACAAAAGTAGAGTGAAATTAAGAAATATGATATGGAGTTACCAGAAACAATATTAGCTTTCAAAATTCTTGATAATGCTGGATTGACCAGGAAAGATAGACAGTTAGCCTTGACAGCTAGTGCTGATCTGAAATTTGAATCAATGAAATCCGTCACTTAGAACAAGATAAAGTTGAAGATGCCTTTATGAATAGGAGTAGGCCTACTAGTAGGCCTAGTTCTTATGGTATTGGTAGAGGTGGTATTGGTTACAAGAATCAAGTATTGGGAACTGGCGATAATCGTCAGGGGCGCCCGAATCCAGTCTTCAATGGTGTGGTCTCAAAATGTAGTATCTGTGGTTCCAAATATCACTGGGTTCGGTATTGTCCTGAAAATAGACGATTCAATCAATCGGCTTTATGCACTGATCAGACTTCAATGGAAAATGTGAACATCATTTCAGAAATTAAAAGTAATGAAGTGTTGACATGTGAAAGTACTGATGGTGCTATAGTAGACACGGCTTGTTCTAAAACTGTATGTGGGCAGGAATGGCTCACATCATATATAAATAATTTAAATTCGGATCAAAAAGAACTTGTAGAAACATATCCTAGTCAAACATCTTTTAAATTTGGTGATGGTGACCAAGTAATTTCCATGTATATGGTTAAAATACCAGCAAGAATTTGTGATAATCATTTATTATTGACTGTGAAGTAATAAACAGAAATATTCCTTTGCTTTTAAGTAAAGAAACTTTAAAGGAAGCCAATACAATAATTGATTTAAATAATGATAAAATTTTCATGTTTGGCAAACCAGTTGATGTCCATTTAACCTCCAGTGGTCATTATTGTGTGAACATAGGTTTTAATAATGAAACCGTAAATTATGTAAATAATCAGGTAGAGCATGTAATTGAAAATGAGGTATTAATAGTTAATAATGATATGAATTCTAAAGAAATAGAAAAAGTTGTAGGTAAACTTCATGTTCAGTTTGGTCATGCTTCTTTTGATCGGCTTTATAGTTTGTTAAAAAGTGCTGGATATGTAACTAATCATGTAAAATCTATTTTATTTAAGATATGTTCAGAATGTTCAGTTTGTAGAATTCATAAGAGACCACACAATAAACCTATTGTTGGTTTCTCTTTGGCATCAAGCTTTAATGAAATTATATCAATGGATTTACATCAGCTGGACAAGAACTTATGGTACCTACATATTATAGACGTTTTTAGTCGTCTAAGTGCTGCTTCTATAATCAGAAGAAAAGATCCTCAACTTATAATTGAGAAATTCATGCAAATATGGGTTAGTGTTTATGGTGCACCGTCTAAGGGGGGTATACAGTGACAATGGGGGAGAGTTCAACAATAAATATTTCTTAGACATGGCTCAGAATTTAAATATGAGTGTTAAAACAACAGCCGCTTACAGTCCATGGTCCAATGGAGTGGTCGAAAGACATAATGCAACATTGCCTGAAGCATTATTGAAATTAAGAGAAGACATGGATGTTTCTTGGGAAATTGCTTTGAGCTGGGCAGTTTCTGCAAGAACTGTCTACATAACATACATGGATACAGTCCCCATCAGATTGTGTTCGGCAAAAATCCAAATCTACCATCAGTTATTGTTGACTGTCCACCTGCATTAGAAGGAATTACAATGTCGCAAGTTATGACACAGAATTTGAAAGCTCTACATGCAGCACGACAGGCATATATGTCTGCAGAATCATCAGAAAAAATCAGAAGAGCTCTCCGAAAACAGGTACGACCGTCTGGTGAACACTTTTTATGTGGTGATAAGGTGTATTATTTACGAGACAACAAATGGACTGGTCCAGGCTGGGTACTAGGGCAAGACAATGTTGTAGTATTTGTTCGACATGGGGGATTAGTCGTTCGAGTTCATACTTCAAGGTTAAGACGAACAGACAGTGATCTTACATGTACATGTACCTTAAAACCTGATAACAGTTCTAATGAGGACAGAAGTTGGTTTACAAATAAAGATAGAAGTTTGTCCAGATGTCAGTCAGAAGAGAAATTAGAGAATAGAAATCAGTCTACAGAGGTTAATAGAAATCAGTCTACAGAGGTTAATAGAAATGGAAGTCAAGAGGTTGATAGTCAGTCTGCAGAGGAAAATAGAAGCCAAGCAGTTAAAAGCCAGTCTATAGAGGAAAATAGAATTACAAGTCAGTCTACAGAGGTTGATAGAAGCCAAGCAGTTAATAGCCAGTCTAGAGAGGAAAATAGAAGTTCATCTACAGAGGAAAATAGAAATAGCAGTCGGTCTACAGAAAAAAATCAAAGTCGGGCCACTACAGTTAATAAAAGTCAGTCTGCAGAGAAAGATAAAAGTCATTATAGAAAGGAAATAATTGAGAGGAAAAGCAAAAAAGAGGGGGTTAAGTTGAATAAAGGCCAATCCATTAGTTTTGAAAATGAAGGTATTACCCATGAAGCCACTGTTTTAGGAAGAGCTGGTAAAGTGACTACAGACAAACGAAACTGGTACAACATTCAGTATAGTCAACCTGATAGTATGAAGGGTAAAAGTGTTTCCATTGACTTTACGAATGTAAATAATCTGAAGATAAAGTCAACAGAAGATTGCTATGATTCAGAAAACGTATTTCTCACTGATGTTAATTTTGATAAAGCTAAGCAAGCCGAACTAGACAGCTAGTTGAAACAGAATGTGTATACTGAATGTGATGATGTTGGTCAAACACTCATTTCTACTCGGTGGGTCTGCACTCTTAAGGAAAAAGATGGTCAATTCACTCAAAAGGCTAGACTTGTTGCTCGCGGATTTGAAGAAGATTGCTTAAATGATCTCCAAAAGATTAACCAACCTGTTCTAGAGAATCACTGAAGGTAATCTTGTCAGTTGTAAGTCAAAAACAATGGCATGTGCATGGTATGGACATAAAAACTGCCTTTCTTCAGGGTGAAAATGTTTCCAGAAAAATATTTCTTAAACCTCCATTTGAAGCCAAGTCCCCAAATAAAGTATGGTTGTTGAACAAATGTGTATATGGGTTGGCAGATGCCTCACTGAAATGGTATGAAACTGTGAAGAAGACTCTTATAAGAAGTGGAGCAAAAATATCAAAGGTGGATCCGATTGTATTCTACTGGTATAGACAGACCTATCTGGTTGGTATTCTGGCAGTACATGTAGATGATTTCCTATGGGCTGGAACGACCGAGTTTGAGAAAGTAGTCATTGACAGAATTAGAATAGATTTTAACATTGGTAAAGAAGAAACTACAAATTTCAAATATGTTGGACTTCGAATAACACAAGATGGAGAGACAATTTTAATGAATCAGAGTGAATATGCTCACAACATTGAACCAGTACTTATTGATCACGAATTATGTAAAAGCTTGGCACTTAATGAAAAACAAAAGACATTACTCCGTGGTAAAGTTGGACAGTTGTTGTGGATTTCGAAACTAAGCACACCCGATATTAGTTTTGATGTTTGTCAACTTTCCACTTCAATACAGATTTCTACCATTGCCCAGTTTTATGAAGTCAACAAAATTATAAGAAAAGTGAAATCTGAAAACCATAATGTGAATTTGAAGTATCAACATTTAGATGGTGATTTAAAGATAGTAATTTACAGTGATGCCTCTTTCGGTAATCTCCAAGATGGAAGTAGTCAAGGTGGCCACATGATACTATTAGCTGGATCAAACGGAAAATTCAATCCTTTATCCTGGCAGTCTAAAAAAATTTGTCGTGTCGTCTGAAGTACTTTGGCTGCTGAAACTCTCTCTTTAGCTGATGCTGTAAATAATGGAATATTTCTCGGCACATTACTCGGTGAACTATTATTTGATAACGCTTCATATCAAATTCCAATTAAATGTTTTGTGGACAATAAAGACTTATATGAAGCCTTACATTCAAACAAACATGTTACAGAGAAGAGACTCAGATTAGAAATAAGTTCATTAAAAGAGATGATTGGAAGTCAAATAATCAGCGAAATTTCATGGACAGCTGCATGTAATCAAATAGCAGATGTTTTGACAAAACGGGGTGCATCTCCTGAGACACTTCTGTTTTATTTGAACAGGGGTTATACAGACTTAGCATTCTGAATATAATTATCAGTTTAAAAGATTTTATAAGATCTTAATCATTCTGTATGTTATACATGTATATATGTTATGTATTTCAAATAATTCAGTCAACATAATTATTTATTTCATTGTAAAGAAAGTAGGATTGGATTGTCAACTGTTGTCTGATCCCTTATGTAGTTGATATAGTTGTTAAAGTTATACCCCTTGAGGAAGGCTCTCCAGGTAGGAGGTGTAATGGTTAGGTTGTAGAGCACATGGTTTTTGAGTACTGACTATGGGACTAATAAAGATATGAAATGAGATGGGGTTTAACGTCCTACTGTTCTGCTCCTATACTGGGCTAATGAAGACGGGCATACGCCATACAGTGTGCTATGAGGGAAATTTTGCCCGGGCAGCGGCACTATTGCCTACTCTTATATCGAATTCCAACTGCCAAGGGATCTTTTACGTGCATTCCAATGTTTACACGGGACCTCGGTTTTTCGTCTCATCCGAAGGACTAGACAGCTGTCCTTGTCAGCCCCTCCGCCCTGCATCACTGACAAGCGGAAACCCCGTCAGAAAATCGGGATGAACTTTCTCGGCCAATGCAGGGATCGAACACCCGACCTCCAGGCTAGCGAGCCAGCGCCTTACCCACCTAGCCACCGTGGCTCCGACTAATAAAGATGTCAAATATAAACTGCATTGATATTAATGTCTAACACATGCCAATATCGAAAGCAGTCGAGATCTTTTGGAGATAAACCTATATTTCAAGTTTTGACAAAATCGGATAAGAATTGTGACCTGTAGAGTGTCCACAAACAAATTGTGGACAGACAGATGGATGGACAGGGGCGACGACAATATACGTCCACATGAAAATGTGGGCGTATAAAAATCGTGCAAAATGAAAAATAGGATAATTTATGGTTATAGAATACATAGAAACAATTGCATGTATAGTAAAATTTACTGCAACCAGTAACAAACTATCTCTTGATATAGGCGTATCTGTTTTATGGAATAATCTACATGTACCATTTAGTTTAAGATGTTGTACATATTTATATTCTTTAAAAAAAAAAAAATATATTTAAAACACAGTTATTTAAACAGGCTTTTAACTGACACTACATGTCCATAATCTTGATTTTTTTATGATTAAATTGTCACTTTGTAAAGTGTCTCTAAGCACGTTACATGGAAGGGCGCACTATAATAATATATAGTGTATCAATATTCATCCTTAAACTTTAATATATGTATAACCAGGGATCTTAATCGGCTGTTTTTTGTCGGCTTTAGCCGATTGATCTTTAATCTAGCCGATTGGTAAAACAATGAACCGGCCACTATGGTATCATATATCAATCTACTTTCGGCTGATTTACAAAGAGTTAATTATCAAGCCGATTGGTAAAACAATGAACCGGCCAGTATGGTATCATTAATCAATCAACTTTCGGCCGTTAACAAAGAGTTAATTATTACTTGTCGATTAAGAAACCCATCAAAGAGCTAGTCAATACAATATAATACCTTCAGCTTCAATCCTTATCGGCTTATTTCCTAAATAAACAACTTAATTAGTTGAGTTAATCATGCCAAGTAAAAGAATGTATATAATCCGATGTCAATTCATTCATTTCTATCTAACACAATGTTGAAGTACTTGAACACCTCGCAGAATGACAATAGAAAACGAAAACGAGATTTAGCCGAAGATAGTGATGGCGGCGTTGACCTTGAACTTGAAGCATGCACGTCGTCATTGGAAGTTCCAAAAGCCGGAGATCCTCCCACGTCCAACCTAAATCAACCAAAGTCGAAGTCCGGAAGATATTTTAAATCCGAATGGTTAACCACTTTCAAATGGCGTTCGTTTCACAAAAATTCACAGAAATTGTTTTGTCTCATCAGTTATTAATTATTAGTCTTCTTTTTTTTAAGTCACGTAATAAACTACTGATCTCATATATTATTATTATGTTAGCGTAGAGTAAATCTGGTAATAACCTACTGACCCGTATATAATTATTATGTTCACGTCAAGTTAACCTATTATTTTCACGTAACTTATATTATATTATTGTACCAATTTCAGATCTGCCAGAAGCACAACCATAAAAATAAATTTGTAAGTGGCTCTATCAATTTCAAATTATCGGCAATAAAAGACCATATTAAATCTGAAGATCATACCTGCGCAGTAAAGAAAGACGATGACAGAACAAAGAGTTTAATTCCCAAATCTATAGAAACTGTTTCAAACCGGGCTGATAGTACAATGATTGCGTTAATCCGAAATGCTTATTTCATAGCTAAAAGAAACATTGCCATCGAAAATTATGAACAATTGAACAGCAGGGACACGAAATGACAAAAAAATTATATCGCGATTTTAATTCTTGTGGTGAATTTATTTCGTTAATATCTAGTGAAATTGAGGAAGAAATCCGCTCAGATATCCGAGCCAGCCCTGCTGCAAGTTTTATGCTTGACGAAAGCACAGATCTGTCTTCCGAGAAACATTTAATTTTGTATTTTAATTATTTGAAGGGTGGACACTTGCTGACTAAATTTGTAAAATTGATAGAGGTCAAAGAATGTAATGCGGTGGCAATTACTAATGTTATTATTGCATTCTTACGAACCAACAAGATAGATGTCAAAAAAATATTTGGCATGGGGTCAGATGGAGCTGCAGTGATGCTGGGAATATGTCCTACTTATAGAAGTTCATTGTGTTGCCCACCGTCTAGCCCTTGCTATTGTTGATGTATCGAAGGCCGATGCAGACATACATTGTAGCCTTCTATGAAAGTACCCTGAATACCGTCACATCTTTTTTTCGCAGGTCACCGAAGCAACTTTCGAAATTAAAAATTTGGCAGAAACGCTTGACCAACCTATTGTAAAGCCATCGGAAGTTCATAAAGTCCGATGGCTATCTATGACAAACGCCATAGAATCACTCGTAAAAACATTGCCAGCATTGTTGAAAATGTTGGAAGATAATGCAGAAACGGACATAATGGCCGATGCCTTATATTCGCGTTTAAAATCATATAAATTTCTTTTCTATACAGCATTTTTGCAAGATTTGTTTGGGTGTATCGGGGCACTGAGCAGAGCATTACAGGTACGCGACTTGGGGTACGAGGGTATGAGACAGACAGTAGACGGATTTTTACCAGCAATGACCAAAACATACCTGGACGACGAACCCTCCTATGGACCTAAATTGGCAACATTTTTGCAAATTACCGAAGGGACAGACGAGTATTTGGCCGAGACAATGACAAGGACACATAAAGACGCTACGCTTTTAGACAGGGTACGCAAGACAGTGACTAGGGTGGTGGTGGACAATGTAACTGCTCGGTTCCCCGACAACAAAATTCTCTCCGCGTTCGCGATATTTGATCCAAAGAATGTTACGACTGATTCTAATTACGGCTTTGAGCAATTGGATATTCTAAATGGACCTTTTTCAAAAGCTGAAAATTGTCCATATGACACTTGTGCAATTTTATCGGAATGGCCCATTATGCGCCAAATGATTATTTTTAATTTTAAGGGGTTAAATTATTCTGAATTACTTGTCAACTGCCATAGCAATTCTCTGAGAGAACAATTTCCCAATGTGGTAAGACTCATGGAAATAGGGAGGACGCTACCAGTTAGCAGTGTAGAGTGTGAGAGAGGTTTTTCTAAACCGAACCTTATCAAAACTAAGCTTAGATGCCGCCTAAATGTGGACACGTTAGATCGCTTGATGCAAATAAGTCTGGAAGGCCTCCCCTTATCCTCTTTCAATCCACATAAATGTCTACTAAAGTAGAAGTGCGTCTTATTTCCGACTTTACACGGAAACTAATTTGTGCTAATTTGTTATAATTGATATGTGCTTATATACTTTGTTATTTTTATATATTGACAAGTGATTACGAATAAAATAATTGAAAAAAAAAACATATTTATATTTACTTGTAGTTTTTCTTTTTACTAAATTATAACTTCCGTTTGGTTAGATGAAAGCAAAAGTAGGAATATGCATTATGCAAGTTAATGAAATTTGACTGTAAGTGTCGATATTATATTGACGTATGAATACAAGTATGCAATTAAAACAAAGGTTTTCTTTATTCAGAGTTTCAGATATTATTATTCCGAATATACGTTATGCAATTATGGTCGTATATAGAATACGCATAAATCAACATTTCTGTTGATGAAAAGACAACTATCCATTAGAGCTACCCGTGGCCGGTTCATTTCAAAATGGATTAAGAACCCTGTGTATAACAGTAACAAAATTTTGATTTATAGTATTAATATTACTTTGTTCCCTTTGTTTGCAAAACATCTTTCAAATGATAATAATAAATTTGAATTACTTCTCCGTACCAGTTTGAAAACGTAATTGTCTAAGGTTTAAATGAAATGTGAAGTTTAATCAAATATCAAATTGGATTGGGGAACAGATATCATAAATTATTTGCTAGCTATTATAACCAGCGGCTGCCAGGCAGGATCCGCCCACATTTTCGAGAGATGGGATAGAGAACAAGCTAAAAAGAAAGCGATTTTTCGTACAATCAGGGGCCATAATTCAGGAAATTACGGTCCGATATGCACGAATATCGAAAGGAACCGAGATCTTTGGATTATAAACTTACATTTCAAGTTTCAACAAAATCGGATAAAAATTGTGACTTCTATAGTGTACACAACCTTGATATACCATATTTTTACGCTAATTGAGAACGAACAGCGGCCATTTTGTCTGTCAATTTTGGGACGATTTTCACAAAATTCAAACACAACTGTCCTTAGGTTGGAACGGTAATATAATAATACGTTTTTTTAAATCGGATAAAAATTATGACCTCTAATGGGTCCACAAGCTAAAAACATGATTTTTCGTACAATCAGGGGCCATAATTCAGGAAGTTACGGTCCGATATGGGCAAATATCGAAAGGAACCGATAAAAATTGTGACCTCTATAGGGTCCACAACCTTGATATACCATATTTTTACACTATTTGAGAACAAACGGCGGCCATTTTGTTTGTCAATTTTGGGCCGATTTTCATGAAATTCGAACTCGGCCATCCTTAGGGTGTAACGGTGATATAATAAAACGTTTTTTTAAATCGGATAAAAATTATGACCTCTATAGGGTCCACAAGCTAAAAACGTGATTTTTTGTACAATCAGGGGCCATAATTCAGGAAGTTACGGTCCGATATGCGCGAATATCGAAAGGAACCGAGATCTTTGGGTTATTAACTTACATTTCAAGTTTCAACAAAATCGGATAAAAATTGTGACCTCTATAGTGTCCACAAGCTAAAAACGTGATTTTTTGTACAAACAGGGGCCATAATCCATGAAGTTTCGATCCGATACATGCCAATATCGAAAGCAGCCGAGATATTTTGGAGATAAACCTATATTTCAAGTTTCGTCAAAATCGGATAAGAATTGTGACCTGTAGAGTGTCCACAGGGGCGGACAGGGGCGATGGCATAATACATGTACGTCCACATGAAAATGTGGGCGTATAGTCGGAGAGAATGGCATATTTTGTGGGAAAAAATTCCCACTAAAATGATTCCTGATTTTTCTGAAACTATAGGATGGGTAGTGTTCCAATAAAATTCCCCCCGTTAATCGGCCTTGGGGAAAAAAATTTACAGCCATTTTTAGGTTTGGTATCCGAACTTTTGTAATATTTCAGTTTTTGGGCCCCTGATTGGTCAATGGTACTTTGTATGGTGTCGATATATAGGTTTTCGGGATCGGAGAATGCGAAAATGGTGTTTATTTTGTCGTACGGTTACCATGGTAACCATATTTTTAGGTTTGGTATCCGATTTTTGTGATTTTTTTCATAATTATTTTGTAGTACATGTGAGGTGTCAAAATATAGGTTTTTAGGGGCGCCTAGTCCGATTCTAAGGGTATTCTGTAGATAAGATGGCCCAATAGCCCATAGTTGCCTTAATTTGGCCCAAAACTAGTAGAATGGAATCTAGTTATTGAATAGCCAAGACACTAATATGGACCTACTACCACTGGAAGATTACATAGGCCAAATTACAAAATAAAAATACAAAAAATACTCGCATCCAATTTATTCCTCCAAATCAATCTGTTATGCATTTTTACAACTTTCCCCGTGGCAGCCCCCACACGCAGCAACACATTTCATCCTGTTCTTCTTACAAGTACAGTGATTTGTACCGCATAAATTTTTGGTTGAATTACATTTGCATCGAATAAAATTTAAAACATTATCTGGTGCAGGGGGAAGGTCAGTTGGCACTGGCCTAAATTGGCCATCAACCACCTTGCATCCCCATAACAAAGGATCTAAGATAGTCTCGTTTAGTTTCTCCCAAACAATAATTTGCTGATGAACTCTCAGTGTATGATAGTTAGCTGCACGTTCAGTAGGTGGCAAGCGGGCCGCATCAATAGTATTTTTATCACACATCATCTGATTGAATTTCATATGACGCAACTTAGTCAACCCGGTATTGTTTTTATCACCATAAAGAATACAGAAAACCTCGCACCCAGCCTTAGCTATCTCTTCACCGCTACTATCAGAGTCAGATATTATTCCACCCAGTTGCTTGAGCTTATCATT
The DNA here is from genome assembly GCF_932274485.2 of Patella vulgata. Classification (NCBI taxonomy): domain Eukaryota; kingdom Metazoa; phylum Mollusca; class Gastropoda; family Patellidae; genus Patella; species Patella vulgata. Next base: position 59,778,324 of record NC_065879.2, on the reverse strand, counting down.
TGAATCCAAAGATTTATAAAATTCCTGAGGTGGTGTCGCACCCTGTAAACGCGTTAGTGAATAGTAAGTTCTTTCTAGTAGACTCGGCAAGATTATCACATATTGTCTAAATACTATACATTTCTACCGTTTTGGTTGAATACATTCTGATTTTTATGTCCATCCCAGGTTTCCAATGGTATAGTAGCATGATCAATAAATCAGTGTCATTGGCCACCACAATAACGGACTGATCATTTGCTGCATAGTCTAATGCTTCATGGACGACTCTTGTATCAGCATCAGCAGTACACTTGACCACTTTAATATTCTTTAATTCTAATGATCGAGATATTTCATCTATGAGGCTTTTCTTGTTCTCAACATTAGCCAGAAACGCAGATTGGTCACGGTACGCAGGTGCATCTAGTTTTATGGAAATGGTGTTTGCTAGTGATTTAGATTTGATCATTCGCCTTTGGTGTTCGTGGTCTTTCGTACAAGATTCGTATCCATCAAAAATAACAACAGGGCACGGGAATTTCTCTACAAAGTTGACGTACTGTTCAATCACCAACTTATATGTAGCTGCTCTTTTCGTCCACAGAACATAATTTAGTAGCCATCCACCATCAATCAATGTCACATGATTTGTCGTCGTGGGTATGATCGGATCAGATCTTATGTTTTTCAAGATCATATTGGCGAGGTCAGATTTATTTGAATGACGCATGAAGTATCCATCAAACAAAGATGAAGGCATAGCACTTAGTTCGTACGCAAAATATGGTTCAACATCTTCAGAAAGTCTCTGCGTTACTGAGACACACCGTAATACAAGAACTTCTGGGTTGATATGAATGATATTCTTTTCCACCAATTTTCACTCTGGGTGTCAAGTGCCAAAGTGTTTTCACAGTCCATGCTTTTTTGATTTCTTCACAGAAAACTTTATTATCTAATTTCTCATGTATTTCTTTTCCAATGCGATCAGCCTCATCACAATTTACACCGTCACCTGGTTTGGATATTAATCCAGACGAAAGAGATTTGAGTACAGTGACATCGTCATCATACGGATTGTTTTCATCTAACCATACTATTAGCTTATTCAGATCATCTGTATCTCGTTTTCTTCGAGCTGCAGTGTATTCTTTATGTTCATCTGAATCACTTCTGACTTTTCCAGTTAATTCTGTCATTGTGAACAGATACGAAAAACGGCATGGTGTACACCCACTGGAGACGAACACTTTCGGTCATTCCACGTCCATGAGTGAGACCCCCGCGACTTTTCAAAACTTTCATGAGCGCCTGTTCTATGACTAGGTCTGTCGAAAGACCATTGAAAGGATGATCAGTTCTCTGAACAGCATGCATACCAGAATTCATATATAGATTATACAGATCTGGATGAGTTACTGGTAAACGTCGCATTTCCTGAACGTATAAACGAGCACTCCTAGTATAATGCAGGTGTCCAGTAGCAGCAAACAGGTTCATTAATGAAGTAGTAGCATTCAGATGGCCCTCCCACGACTTCAGTCGCTCACAAGCAATAAACGTATTAATTTTGTCAGCATGTTCCTGAAATTGTAACCAAAGTTTTGCAGTTCTGGATTTCAGTGACAATTCCTGTCTAGTACATCGTAATTGACTGTCGAATTCATTGACATATGAAGATTCTTGAATTTTATCTAAATAATCAGTAGAATCTTCTAAGCTCTTGTATATATCTTCAAGTACATGCTCTAATTGTATTTTGTCATACTTGCTCTCTGGGATTGTTTGTACGAGTTTAAATGTCAATGCCGCGTTGAGTAAATTCAAAAAACGTAAAGCTTTGGCAATAGCTTTACCACTCATAACATGTACAATCGTTGTAGCACCATAAATGCAGAGCAAAGCGTCTTCAATCCCAGAACCTTTCATCACATCGAATATGCTACCAACAGCGCTCATGATTGTGTGAAAAGGTCCCAATCTCACGACCACATTAGTTATTCCTTTACTCATCGCTATTTCTTGCGATTTTAGGTAAAGGGGCTGATCAAATGTCACGCTGGTCTCTTTTAATTTTAATTTTCTAACTTCTTGGGATACAAACATGAGACACGAATACAAAGTAGACTCATCATTTGGATCCAAGTCTAAAAGTGGAAGAATTGTAACTTGGTCCTTGTCAATATTATCATGTCCCTTGAATACGTGGGTCATAAAGCCCGACCAATTAAGCCAATCCCAGGATGGTGTCATTGATCTCCGAAAGAATTCTGAAGATGACCATATTAAGTTCGAGTAGTACGATCGCGGCGGAACTAAGCATGGCAATTTTAGATGCGCTAGTGGTATAAATTTGTGTTTTGTCAATGCCGGTGGGCCAATTGGTACATAAGATAATACTGGTATAGTTTTCATGTCCATAAATTGTGAAACATTAATTCGTGAGCGTCTTTGTATTCGTACAGTGTCTTCTCTGGTAGCGTATTTTTTCTTTGCGAATTTTATCATTCCAAGTCCATGAAACGTGCCTGACCCATCCAACGTTTGAATTCTAGAATCTGCATTATCCCCTACGAACTGAACAGGTTTTTCTTCTGGAGAACTAAGAATAGAAAGATCATCGACTTGTTGCATTATAGAATGTCTTAATAACACAAGTTCGTCATGCGAAATTGAAAAGCCTAACGAATACAGTTCATCAATAAGCCATCTTGAGCCAAACACATGATCCATCTCTACGCAGAGAAAAAATAATAATGGTGATAACACAGATTTCGGTCTGACCAGTTGTGTGATAGCATGACCAATCGATGCAGACTTCAGATTTTCCCCAAGTAATGCGGTTAGCAAAGTTCTGAGACAAGGGGTGAGGAATTCTTGACAAGAATTAATATTTTTATAGTCATTGGGGTGTGGATATTCTGTTTTAGAATAATCTCTCGCCTTTATCTCTTCTTGGATTAATTTAGCTGCTGTAGACATTATTCTCTGCGCCTCCAGATTTTTGTCACTTTTTCTGTCCTGATACCATTTCTCATTTATGATTAATGATGCCATATCCACAAAACACACTACATCCTTCCTGCTATCGTCCATTTGTGCAAAAAATACATGGTCTCCGTATTTCTCTTGTAGCTTTTGTCTGAGTCGTTTCTCACTGTATGACTGACCATCACCGGATAACCGTTCCATCTGACTGTGGATTTCACTCAGACTATGTAACTCATTGTCATCCTCCAGCCATTGACACAATTCGTCAAATGTTTGTTCTAACTGACGGTCAGATGGTCTTCCAGGCTGGACATTAGGGCCTGAATCGGTTTTGAAGAATTTAACATAGCATCGCCTATGGTACCTTGCGTTTGGGGACACTAGATCGGAACAGGATAGTAGCCTGGTTTTCACATCCTCACTCCAAGGTCTGTCAATTCCATCATCACATTTAGAGAGTATGGATGTTTTTATTTCCATAGTTCGGACCATCCAAACTGGTTAGCTTCTTCTCCACAAAATAAGCAATTACTATTCCAGTCAAAATCGGGCAAACTAGAACGTAATTTTTTCGACGATTGTTCTGAAGCCTCAGTGATATTTCTTTTGTCAATATACGAGCGGCGACAATTGTCATGAATGTAGAAAGTTCCAGAGTTCTGAAGTCGAACATTGAAATCCTTATCTCCACGAATAACGCTATACTGTAAAAGCGTTGATTTCCCTTTGTCAACTTTTTAATTTCATCAGCTTTACCACATATAAGGCATTTATCATTGGATCCCTCCCCGACAATGTTTGAAGCCATTTTATCATCAAATTTAGAAATAATAGCAAGATTTCTCCTCAAATTCCCACAAATTTTCAACTTTCGGTTTGATTTTCAAAAGCTGGATACCAGGCTAAGAATACAGAACACGGTAAAATTTTGTTCCCAAATTTGGAATTTGGTTAAGCGGGAGTTTGATAATAGCGACCAATTCAAATGAAAATTGTTTTTGTTTTTGTATCGCACAATTCTACATGAAAATAGTGTTGGATTTTTATAAAGTTGTGTCAGATATGGCAAGAAATGATTTATTTAGGCGATCAAAGAAGAATCACGGTGAAAAATAGACGGTAAGGATTCCAAAATAGCTTAGAACTGAGATGGGGTAAAAGCCTTGTTTTCATATTAGTTGTATAGACAACTCGTCAGTTACGTAGTAGAGAGCAGAGCCGATACATTACATTACTAAAGTAACTACCAATTTTTCAAAGAAAAAATTGACAAATTTTATAGTTTAATATCTGTATCTTCTCAAATAAACCAACCGAACAGTTTTCCAATACGTGCGGATAAGCTCGTGTACACCTTTACATGTATAAACAGAATTGTTACTTTTATCTTGGAGCCGTTATTGCTCTGCACGGACTATGCGTGAAACGATGAGACGTGAATTATTTTCAGGAATATTTGTGTTGACGTCTGCAAGCGAGAGGGAATTGATGGAATTCCAAGTCCCAAGTGAGTCATACATGTACCAGTGTATCACCAAGGGAAACAGGGAAAGCCCTCATGTAATGCTTGGCCAGTTGATTTTCAACGATTTCTGATAATTACTGCCAGAGTTATGGTCCTTGGTCACTTTGAAAAATCTTATGGACGCTCTGGAGGCTAAAGTTAATATCCCATTGAATTTAAATTTAAACAGTGTTTAAGGTCATGAGACAAAAGAGAAACAGGGCAAAGTCCTTGTGTCATGCTTGGCCGGTTGATTTTCAACAATTTCAGATAATTGCTGCCAGAGTTATAGCCCTTCATCACTTTGAAATATCTTGTGATTGTGGACGCTTTAGAGGCTAAAATTAAAATCTGAATGACTTTAAATTTATATGCAGTGTTTAAGGTCATGAGATGAAGAAGCCAATAGATTTTCAACGATAGAGGCTATAAATTAAAATCTGAATGACTTTAAATTTATATGCAGTGTTTAAGGTCATGAGATGAAGAAGCCAATTGATTTTCAACGATATTCAATAATTACTGTCAGAGTTATGGTCCTTGATCTCTTTGAAAAATCATGTAGAAGCTCTATAAATCATGGTCCTTGATCTCTTTGAAAAATCATGTAGAAGCTCTAGAGGCTAAAGTTAATATAAATTTATACACAGTTTTTAAAGTCATGAGACAAACAATCAAAACAAATTCTAATCATTTCTGATAATTACTTAATGGATTGTTTGTTATTCGTAATCAAATTTTCATGTGTTGTAAATGTTTTCATTACTGACAAAAGAAAAAATATATGAGACAACTATTGATGACCATCGGATGACTTAGCTGCTGTGGGCACACATTTCGTTGCCCAGCAACCTATTTTTACATCTATTTTACCAATTTTGTGTTCCACTGTCAACATTCACTGTAACCCGGGTATCATTTAATCATGTGTATGTAGCACTGATTTCTTTCACATTCGTTTAACATCAAATTCTTTGTTTAACCAGTGGTTGCCAGGCAAGATACGCCTACATTTTACAAGAGATGGATAGTGAACAAGCTAAAAACAAAAGCAATTTTTCATACAATAAGGGGCAATAATCCAGAAAGTTATGGTCTGAAATGCACCAAGATCTTTGGGATATAAAGATATATTTTAAGTTTCATCAAAATCGGATAAACATTGTGACCTCTAGAGGGTCCACAACCTTTGTATTAGTAAGTATTAAAGCGACCCCCTTCATTATGGTGGCTGGAATAATGATATATTTAAACAGTTTTTAAAATTGGATAAAAAGAAGTGTGACCTGTAGAGAATCCACAAACTAAAAAGCACGAATTTTCGTACAATCGATGGCTGTAATCCAGGAAGTTACAGTCTGATGTGCAAATAGTGAAAGGAACCATAAACGTATATTTTAAGTTCATCAAAATCGAATAACAATTGTGATTTCAACAGGGTCCACAACCTTGGTACGACATACTTTTACACTATCTACGCACAACGTGCCGCCATTTTGTCAGAGGCAGTTTATCCTACTGTTCTGCTCCTAACCTGAGCTAATGAAGACGGGCATACGCCATACAGTGTGCTACGAGGGAAATTTTGCCCGGGCAGCGGCGCTACGGCCTACTCTTATATCAAAATCCGACTGCCAAGGGATCTTTTCATGCACGCCAATGTATACACGGGACCTCAGTTTTCCGTCCCATCCGAACGACTAATCACCTGTCCTTGTCAGGCCCTCCATCTGTGACCTCTAGAGTGTCCACAAGCTAAAGCTAAAAACATGATTTATTGTACAATCAGGGGCCATAATCCATGAAGTTATGGTCTGATAATGCCAATATCGAAAGGAACCAAGATTTTTGGGAGATAGACCTATATTTAAAATTTCTTCAAAATCAGATAAAAATTGTGACCTGTAGGGTGACAAACAGTGATCGAGAAATTAAACCCTTGTAAATTGGACACTCATTATAAAGATATGCCCACAGCAGGTAAATCGTCCGAGCAGTCGACAAGGGTTGTCACAAATTTATTCCTTCGTAGGTAATTGGGGGCCTTTACAAGACAGTTCCATACAAATCAGATTATAATTTTTGCCATTTGAGGGTTCACAAGGTTCTACAAACTGAAACAAGGGTCTCAACTCTGGAAGTAATCAACAAAGATAGGTTGCCAGGCAACAAAACATACGCCCACAGCAGCTAAATCGTCCGAGCAGTCGACAAGGGTTGTCACATAATTATTCTTTTGTAGGTGATTAGGGGAATTTAATAGACAATTTCATACAGATGACATTATAATTTTCGTTGTTTGAGGGTTCAAAAGGTTCTAAAAACTAAAACAAGGGCCGTAACTCTGGAAGTAATCTACAGAAATTGTTGAAATTCGACAGGCTTTTTCGTTTTACTAATTCAAATAATGCATATCAATTTCATACAGATCGGATGATAACTTTTGTCGTTCGAACGTTCAACAAAGTAAAACAAGGGCCATAACTCTAAAAGTAATTGACTGAAATTGCTGACATTCAATAGGCTTCTTCATTTTACTAATTCAAATGATACATATGAATTTCATACAGATTAGGTGATAACTTTTGTTGTTCAAGCATTCTCAAGATTGAACAAAGTTAAACAAGGGCCATAACTCTAGATGTAATTAACAGTGTCAGTAATTTGCTGAATCTCAATAGGCTTGTTCCTTTTACTAATTTAAACAATACATATAAATTTCATACAGATCGGATAATAACTTTTGCGTTAGAGCATTCACAAGGTACAACAAGCCAACATCGAGGCTGATGTCCCCCGCCGAAATCCCGAAATAGATAGATGACACATATCAATTAATTGCACGTTTATCTTTTTCAAAAGTATCGAGCAATCAAACTGATTATCAACTATACACTAAGTTTCATCACTCTTTATCAGATAGAATCAACCTAACGAACATCAACATCAAGTTTAAACATTCTACCACAATTAAAAGCAGAGTTATTATGTTCCAAAGTCTTGACCAATCAATTGGTTATTGCTCTGCTTACCCTCAGGAGAAAATGTTCATTATTGAAATTAGTCGTTGTATTGCTGTGATGAAACTATACACCAAGTTTCATCACTCTCACTTAATTAGAACTAAAGTTATCGTGTCCCAAAGCATCAACCAATCAACTTGCTTATCTCTGCTTACCCTAAGCAGAAAATGCTCATCTTCGAATTCCATCAAGGCATCGACATAATAAAAACCTACACCAAGTTTGACAAGGCATTGACCTAATAAACACATACACCAAGTTTGAACATTCTAGCTCAATTAAAAGTTATCGTGTCCCAAAGCATCAACCAATCAAATTGCTTATCTCTGCTTACCCTAAGCGGAAAATGCTCATCTTCGAACTCCATCAAGGCATTGACCTAATCAACACATACACCAAGTTTGAACATTCTAGCCCAATTAAGAAGAGAGTTATCGTGTCCCAAAGCATCAACCAATCAAATTGCTTATCTCTGCTTACCCTAAGCGGAAAATGCTCATCTTCGAACTCCATCAAGGCATTGACCTAATAAACACATACACCAAGTTTGAACATTCTAGCTCAATTAGGAAGAGAGTTATTGTGTCCCAAAAAGTGTGACGAACAGACAGACGGACAGACGGACAGACAGACAGACGGACGAACCCATTTTAATAGTCCCCTGCTTTCTTCGAAAGGCGGGGGACAACAAAGTGAAACAAGGACCATAACTCATAACACTAGAAGTAATAAACGGAAATTGCTGAAATTCAATAGGATTCTTCTCCTTACTAATTTAAATGACGTATGCAAATTTCATACAGATCGGCAGATAACTTTTGATGTTAGTGCGTTCACAAGGTTCAACAAAGTGAAACAAGGGCCATAACTCTAGATGTAATAAACAGAAATTGCTTAAATTCAATAGGCTTCTTTGTTTCACTAATTTAAATAATGCATATAAATTTCAGAGAGATCGGATGATAACTGTTGGCGTTAGAGCGTTCACAAGGTTCAACAAAGTGAAACAAGGGCCATAACTCTAGACGTAATGAAATTAAATAGGGTTCTTCGTTTCACTAATTTAAATCATGCATATAAATTTCACAAAGATTGGGTGATAACTTTTGCCGTTAGAGCGTTCACAATAAAGTGAAATAAGGGCCATAACTCTAGACGTAATGAATGGAAATTGCTGAAATTCAATAGGCTTCTTCGTTTCACTAATTTAAATAATGCATATAAATTTCAGAAAGATATAAATTTCCGAAAGATCGGATGAACCGAGATCTTTGGGTTATAAACTTACATTTAAAGTTTCAACAAAACCGGATAAAAATTGTGACCTCTATAGGGTCCACAACCTTGATATACCATATTTTTACGCTATTTGAGAACGAGAGGCGGCCATTTTGTCTGTCAGTTTTGGGACGATTTTCACGAAATTCGAACGCAGCCGTCCTTAGGGTGTAACAGTGATATACATGTAATAATACGTTTTTTTAAATCGGATAAAAATTATGACCTCTATAGGGTCCACAAGCTAAAAACGTGATTTTTCGTACAATCAGGGGCCATAATTCAGGAAGTTACGGTCTGATATGTGCGAATATCGAAAGGAACCAAGATCTTTGGGTTATCAACTTACATTTCAAGTTTCAACAAAATCGGATAAAAATTGTGACCTCTATAGTGTCCACAAGCTAAAAACATGATTTTTCATTCAAACAGGGGCCATAATCCATGAAGTTTTGATCCGATACATGATAATATCAAAAGCAGCCGAGACTTTTTGAAGCAGTGCATGCGAAAGCCGTCGGATCGTCGGTCATTACCGATAAAATAGCTCTCGGTCCGGTATTTTCATCATGAATACCGGCCCAGTTGTCCGGAAAGATTCTGGACCCGATTTACTGACTGCTGGTTGTATTAAATCATCGCCGTATTGGCACTGACAGACGGCACTTCGTGCAAGGACTGTTGAATTCTCGTTTAATTTATTGTGTTAATTTCACTATTGTTTAAAATGTAAACAAAATCTTATCTCGAGTACGTACAGTGTAGCAGTCGCTATCGTGTGCCACGATAGTCGCGGGACACGATAGGCCTCGGTGTAATTTTACATGCAAAATTAACGGTTATATTTGTCATAAACAATCGATGTCAAAACGATATACTGCCACGATGTTATGAATGTTGAATATTTTCGTTAATAATACGGACGCGTTAGGTAAAGTTGTATAGTAAGAACACGCGTGTTCACATATTCTGCACGATATATGCGGTTACATTTCCAACCAGGGTCCTGTTTCACGAAATTTTAACTAAAGATAAAATCCAAATTTTAGTAGATACTTTAATTTTGATTGGCTAAGCACTACAATCAGTCTAATATTATCCAATCAAATTATTAAAATTTGGATTTTATCTTAGTTAAAATTTCGTGAAACAGGCCCCAGTCATGTAAAGCTGCATGTCTAGTACATTTTGAAGGACACGTATGCATAAGACTATACATGTTTAGAGTGCATAGTTAAGAATTACTCTCGAATCACGGCAAAGATAGACTTTAAAATTGCAAACTATAACGGTATTTAGGTTACCGGTCTTACAAATAGAAATAAGACAACTAGAACTTGCAACGGGAGTCGAAAGCGCTTTCAAATCAGACATAAGAAGCTCGTACTTACCGCAAAAATGAAATGAACGCGACAAAAGTCTCCGATGTCAGAGAATATTAGTAAAGTATAACCGCTATCAAATCCACACAAAAATCCAAGGCACTCATTTTATTTTAGAAAAGAATAACTGTAGGCTCCATAGAAGAGCCTATTCTACATGAACCCCAAATCAATGGTAACTGTCAACTTGTATGTTGTCATTCTCGTGCAGATTTGTTTGAATAACAGAAATGTCCCGTGAATCAAAGATCAAAGAATAAAATCACACGTAGCCACTCTTTGTTTTTATGCGAATTCAATTTATCTAAAAGGGGCCCCGGCGCAATTTAAGGAATTCTTTTTGACCCAATATTAACCATCGCCAATTTTTTAAATCATGGGATAAAGTCAATTAACAAACAATACGGGTCTACTTTATTACAAAAACATTGGTGAACTTATCATTTTGTCTAAAATCATAACGCTAATCAACAAACAATACTATTGTTCTTTATTAAAAAAAACATCGGTGAACTATATTGTTTTTGTACATATTGTATTTATTTATTTGTTTGTACTATATGTTATACCTGATGAGTCTTTGGCTTAAAGGGATAAAGAATTTGAACTCGAACTAATCGCTGTCGGGATGGCGAGCCAAGCTAGTTGATTATTAGGTAAATAATTATTAGATTATTAGGTTAATAACTAGGTTAATTATTAGGTTAATATTTGTAAGTTGAGTGTCCGTTAACCCGTCCACAACCAATGAGTAAACCTGATCTATTCTAATCAATTAAATAATATACAAGTCAAGTACCGGTATTACCTTAACCGTGGACGGGTTTGCTTGTGGACGGGTTAACGGACACTCAACTTACAAATATTAAATCATCGCCGTATTGGCACTGACTGACGGCACTTCGTGCACGGACTGTTGAATTCTCGTTTAATTTATTGTGTTAATTTCACTATTGTTTAAAATGTAAACAAAATCTTATCTCGAGTACGTAGTACCGTATATCGAGCTAGTCTAGTAAGTAGTAGGCTAGGTTAATCCAGACTAAAACGAAAGTCCTTTTATTGTATTAATAAAATTGGCTTCTGGTAGACTCGATTGTCATCTATGGGATTATATTTTCTTTGCGCGGTCTATTTATTGTTATCATTAACACAAAATGACAATTAAGGAAGTGTGCGAAAAAGTCTTTATACAATAGATAATCTTTGTAATAAAGTAAAGTATTTTCCCCCTTATATACTATTCAAAAAAAGTAGGGGATATTTGATTTTGGGGGCATAATACTAAAATATGCAAATGACTACGAAAAAAGTCACTATAGAACCTAACAGAAGAAACATTTCCAGTTACATGTGACGCCCAAACGCACCAATAGCTACCGCATGGAATGCAGGTGATGCTTGGGATCATCATGGGGGTCCAACCCAAGATTTGCACGACTCTGACTTTGAATGTTACAGTCATTGTGGCATTGAATTCCAGGGTGGAAACATCAGTTTAATTGTTTTAGTGACCAGAAAACAAATTTTGATATGCGTCGGCTTATCCAAAATGAAAGGTTACGTACCCTTGGCATGCTACAAATCGGCACAACACAGGCGGTTGTGGCGCGGACGATGAATGTTTCTCAGTCTGTCATAAGCAGGCTATGGTCCAGATACCGTGATACACAATCTGTACAGGACAGACCACGCTCAGGTCGACCAAGGGCGACAACTCAAGCCCAGGATCGATTTATCCGTACCTTGGCCTTGAGAAATCGTGTCATCACAGCAAATCAGATCAGCGCTCGTCTTCAAACAGACACTGGTGTGAGAGTGAGTGGCCAGACGATTCGGAATCGACTGCATAGGGGTCACCTTCGCGCCCGACGTCCTCGCGTGATCCCTTGTTTGAGAGATCATCACATTCAGGCAAGACGTCGTTGGTGTAGGGATCGTCAACACTGGGATAATCGACGCTGGAGCAATGTGATGTTTTCAGATGAGTCAAGGTTCACTGTTGATTTTTTGGACAGACGTAGGAGGGTGTGGCGTCGTCGAAACGAGCGCTTCCAAGACGTTAACGTCATCAGACATGATCGATTTGGGGGTGGTTCTGTTATGGTGTGGGGAGGCATCACTGTTGCTGGAAGAACGGCTTTACATGTTGTTGCAGGGCGTGTTACAGGCCAGTACTACCGGGACAACATCTTGGCAGTCCATGTTGTGCCGTTCGCACGACGTCATGGCCGCCGTTTCATCTTCCGGGATGACAACGCAAGATGTCACAGGGCCAGGATCGTTACAGGTTACCTCCAACAACAGAACATCACCACATTACCTTGGCCAGCACTGAGTCCCGACCTCTCCCCCATCGAGCATGTCTGGGACATGCTTGGACAGAGGTTACGTCAACGTCAACAACGTCCTGCCAATGTCCAAGAACTTGCTGCTGCGTTGCAACAGGAATGGGACAATCTGGACCAAAATGACCTTAGACGTCTCATTAGGAGTATGCCACGTCGGATCAATGCTTGTTTGGCAAACAGAGGAGGATTTACCCGTTACTGACTTGGTTGTGATGCTGTGGTAACTTTACTGTTTGACCCCGGGTATCATTTTACCCTTATAATGGTCAGTCTGTGCCTTACTTAGTCTAACGATCATTTGGAATAAATCGATGAATGTGAACTTCATTTCATTTTGTCATTTGTTTCTTCGTCAGTTTCATTAGGTGACTTTAATAACACTTAAAAAGCAAATATCCCCTACTTTTTTTGAATAGTATATATACTGTTTGTTGTTTTTCGAGTTTTAGGCCACATTACTTATTTTTAGTGCTCCTACGACTAGTCGGATAGCCGTAAACGGTTAGAACTGGACGGTTAAACGGTTTGAATTCAACGGTACGGTTATTCGGAGATGTCCCCCATTACATAGAGTTGTGTGTGATTATATTCCTCTTTATAACAAAACTTGCCCGTTGTAATTTTGTATTTGATGTTTGAAAATTTTAGAATGTAACAGTCGTCCAACGATGTCGACTGCTAAACAATGATACTATTAATAGCACTCGTCGTAGTCATACGGCAAAGTCAACGGACCTTGTTCGTCTTTTGCTATTGTTAATCCAATCTAAATACTTCTCGGCATTTCTAACTATCTTCTACCTTGTTTATTATTTACTTCAAAACGTAACCACCATTCAAAATATAATCATAAAGGCTAGAAAATGACATTATACTAGATTCGTTACGGCATTGAACACGTTTCATATCTCGTAATTTCTCGAATGAATTCTACTTTGGTTTTCAGTTAAATTAACCAATCATAAAAATTCTACTTGCAAGCGAGGAATTATTTCTTTATTGTCCAATCAATAGACGCCTTCTAATTTACTTTATTCTATTCTTAGTAACATTGTGTAATCGTAATATTATCGCCGTCTGTCACGTACGAAGGGAAATTGAGTATTGTTTTGTATATTATCGTTATATTGAATTAAAAAAATGTTTCAAATGAACCAAGTTAACCAGGTAAATAAATAGCTACGGCCTTAGATAGTTTAAATTTTCATTAAAGAATTGTACATGCGCGTGTAATGCCTTTTATAAGGCGAGTATAGCGTGCGCACGAGTAATGACTCGTAGCTCCTGACAAGCTCTGTTTTATGTTTAAAATTGATACCATACGGTTAACGGTTCTTTGAAAAGCGGGGGACAATAAATTTTTTCCAAATGAAAGTCATCTTTACACATGATGTAAAAATCACACCAACACATTAATTGCCATGTGACCTAGTTTATATGACTGTCCATGTAATTTTAAATTAAAAAATCAGATATAGATACATAGGTGGGACATTTTATTTCGAGTAGTCCATATTTTGGATTCACAGTGGTGTCATAAACTTTACAATCTGGTGAAGAACCAAGATGGGGACAGCTTGGGTTTATTACAAGTCCACAACCATACACATTATTTCCTGCATTTCAGAAGGTTATACTTTTTTTTACTACAGTAGCTATTTGACAAGACTTTATCTAGATACACAGATAAACATCATAACATAACATGGTGGAAAGCCAAGTCTCCTGGATAGAGAATGAGAACAAGGCAGCTTCTATTAATCTAGCAGTTAAAGGGAGATAAATACATTTATCAATGGACAATGCTACTTTTATACCTGGCCCGCCTTCAACTCGTCCAAATGTTCAACCATAGTTCAACACCCGAACTTGAAATGGTTAGACTATAGTCACGACCATGATTAACCCACCTTTCGAGGTCGGTTGAGGCTGGTCAAGTCAGATTAAAAATGCTAGCCCGCGACAAATCATATGTTGTGTTGGAATTGTTATTTGAAGATAGAACGTATACTACCAATGTTGCCCCAGAACCTGAGACTTATTTAAATACATATAACATATTTAAAGTAGTTTCCATATCATATAGAGTGGATAATCATGTTTTGTCAATCAATTCGACCAAGGCTGGTGTCAGACTGAAATTGTGAAAGTGACAGTATTATACATAGTAAAATATTTCATCCATTTGTGAATTTTATTTGGAAAAACAGCAACACAAACAAACGATTTTGTTCATTAAATACAACAGTTTGGTATACATTGTAATATAAATTATGTAACTGTAAATAAACTCAGGATATTTGGTTGGTTTGTTTATTTTATTGTCTAGGGATAACTCGGACACTAACTCAACTGTGAGTAGATTTCTTGAAATCGTCGTTATCATATTCTACCTCTAGTACAGCTTATCCGGTCAGAAACTTTTGGCAAATGTTCCGGGAATTTGCCTCCAAAGAATAATGTGGTCATATCAAAGTTTTCATTTTAAAGCAAACTTGAGTTTTCTTTAAGTAAAAGGTTTTGTAGCAGTTCATTTTGACGACTATGGTCGAACTGGCTTCCGTTCAGGTGTAGTGAACTATACTCTGCCATATAGTCGTGAACATACAAGTTCACGTAGCTACAATGCTAATGTTTAGTTTACAAAACATTTAATATCATGGATTTAGCTGTTCAATTTATCAAAAATCATTGAAAATCAATATACTTGTTCGTCTCAAGACCTCAAAGCGGAAATTTCAAATTTTTAAGTTATATTTTTAAAATTGATTAAAATAAAGCCTTAAAATAGATGGTATCCATAAACAGTCCTACATTTACCATGTTAAAGAATAATCCTATTAATCCTATAATTCACTATTGCCAGCTGAGAAATTGGCAAAAATATCATTTTCAACTTCAAATTCCAACGTTGAGCATTGTTTTCAATAGGAAAACAAGGGAGGTAATTGTGTTGTTATTTCCTGTGTAAATGAGTTTTAAGTGTGAGAATGTCAACTATGATCGTATAATAGTGAGTTGATAACCTATTGTGCAAAAGACATAGAAATAATTATGTTTTGACTTTCTTAGAAAATATGAAATTCGCGCTTTAAACTCTGTGTATCAATCTAAAGTCAATCAAAACGATTATATAGGTGTAAACACGGTGCATAAATATAAAATCAATCAGATGATAACTATGGTCTCTAAGCATCCACAAGATTATTCAAAGTGAACAAGGGCCATATATCTGGCAGTAATTATCCGAAATCATAGAAAATCAATAGGATTCTTCATCTGTTGCATTTAACACTGTGTATAAATTTAAAGTCAATTGGATATTTACTTTAACATCTAGAACGTCCACTAGATTTTTAAAAGTGATCAAGGGCTATAACCCTGGCAGTAATTCTCGGAAATTGTTTAAAATAAATAGGCTTCTTCATCTCATGAACCAAACACTGTGTATAAATTTACAGTCAATTGGATATTAACTTTATCCTCTAGAGCATCCACAAGCAACGTGGTTGTATAAAAATTGTGACCTCCACAAACAAATTGTGTTACCAGTTTTTATTGAAAGGAAGTTTCACATGAAAATGTGGGCATATAAAAAGTAATAACTCACCTTTCCACGTGATGAAGCGGATATAATAACATAACTAATCCATGTAGATGATTTCTGTTGTAAGTATATAACATATAGTGTATATGTATACATAAAATCTACAATAATTGATTAATAATATCACACTACTGCTACACAAAGACTAAATTATCACTAATATGTCCAATATACTTGATACTAATATCAGATAATCGACTCTTAGTCTTTGATCTGAAATTATACAGAAAGAAAAGAATTGTTTAGTATATGAAGATTAAGTAATCATTAATTAAAGCAGCAATTTGTCTATGCAAACCAGAATATTTTCTACTTGCTATATTACTAAAATTAGTAAACAAGTTGACATTAGGCATAATGAAAAAAAAATAACATTACATATTCAAACGTTTTTTTTTAAATCAGGGGCCATAATTTGGAAAGTTACGATCTGATATGTGCGAATATTGAAAGGAACCAAGATCTTTGGGTTATAAACATGCATTTCAAGTTTCATTAAAATCAGATGAAAATTGTGACCTCTAGGGCCATAATTCATGAGGTTATGGTTCGATATTACAACAAGCCAATCCGAAAATAAATAGATGACACATATTAATTAATCGCACATTTATTTTTTTCAAAAGTATCAAGCAATCAAATTGATTATCAACTATACACTAAGTTACATAGCTCTCTATCAGATAGAATCAAAGTTATCTTGTCCCAAAGCATCGACCACTGAAATTGCTTAGCTGTTTGGCTTTAGTTCGAAATCTTAATCATTGACTCAGTCAAGACATTCACCTAATGAACATCAACATCAAGTTTAAACATTCTACCTCAATTAAAAGCAGAGTTGTTACATGTATGTAATGTGTTCTTCCAAAGTCTTGACCAATCAAATTGCTTATCAATCCTTAGCCTAAGCAGAAAATTCTCATCTGCAAACTCCATCAATTCATTCGCCTAATAAACACCTATACAAAGTTTGACTGTCTAGCTCAATTAGAAGGAGAGTAATTGTGTTCCAAAGTCTTAGCTAATCAAATTGCTTATCGCTCTGCTTACCCTGAGCAGAAAATGCTCATTATCGAACGTAGTCAAGATAATGATGTAATGAAACTACATGTATACACCAAGTTACATCACTCTCACTTAATTAGAACTAAAGTTATCGTGTCCCAAACCATCAACCAATCAAATTGCTTATCTCTGCTTAACCTATGCAGACAATGTTTATCATCGAACTCCATCAAGGTATTCACCTAATGAACGCCTACACCAAGTTCGAACATTCTAGCTCAATTAGAAATAGAGTTATTGCGTCCCAAAAAGTGTGACGGACAGACAGACCAAATGAAACTCGATCCACTTCTTTATTTACTAAACTCGGTTGGCTTCCCCCTACATGTATATAGAGGATTCTTTATAATACCAGTGGTTGCCAGGCAAGATATGCCCACATTTTGCAAGAGATGGATAGAGAACAAGCTAAAAACAAAAGCGATTTTTCATACAATCAGGGGACATAATCCAGAAAGTTATGGTCTGAAGTGCACAAATAAGGAAAGGGACCTGGATCTTTGGAATATAAAGATATGTTTTAAGTTTCATCAAAATCGGATAAAAATTGTGACCTCTAGAGGGTCAACAACTTTCGTATATACTTTTACACAATCAAGGAAGTTACGGTCCAATATGGCATGTTTTATTATTAAGTGTACCAGTGGGTATCTAACAAATGTAATGGTTTTATTAGAAAAAGGAAAAAGAGTTTTTAAATATTTTTCTTATCTTCAAAACCAGCATATATTGAACATATAAAATACTTAATACCAGGTTTAATGATGTATTTTTTTTATTAAAATAAGTTACAAATATTTTAATGAATTACATCATTGAAGACAGACATTTTTCCCATCATTTTTTATCAAGATTTTATAATACTTTGAAATAACATTTGTTTTAAAATTTTTAATTTATTTTTGTATAATTATAATGGTAAGTGTGTCTTCTTTAAAACAGACTTAAAAATATACTGATGAGAAAAATTACAGATCCGAAAATTGAATTGTTCAAACCCCAGTGAAAATTTGACTGGTCTGTCCATCCACTACATTATTGAAGTGGTCTTACATTTGTTTTGTAAACTTTGTATTTTTATGTCAGTGGAAATAAATTTGTCCCTTTGTGGAATGGCTTTTTATGTTTTAGTATATGCCATTTAAAAAATGCAGGAAAATGGTTTGGAAAATCAAATTTCCATGCTTATATTTTGCTAACGTTTCGTCCAATTTATGTCTGTCCAGTTTTAGTGAAACGTTAGCATTATTTTAATATTTCTTTTCGGCTTCACATTACGTGATAGAATTTGAATAACCATGAAACTTCACATTTAGATAACGTATTATTACATTAAAATTTTGAAGAAAATTATTAATATATTTAAGCAACAGTTAATATCTGAAAGGAAAATAAATGTGCCATGTGTCTGTCCAATTCAAAAGAGACATTTTATATTTACTAAAATGGTCATCTTTACTGTCTTACGACCCAAAAATAATAGCATCTTCATTCATTTAACATAATTCAATGTATATTCTACCTAAAGAGATTGCTATTTATATGAATTTTAATGTGCATCGTTTGCATTTGATATAATTTCATCTAGAGTGATACCATTCAAAAAATTTCAATATGTTACGTATAATGTCCAATAAAAAAAATTATTTTGCGAAAAATTATCTTTTTTAAAATATATTTTGGAAGAATATGTATCAATCTTCCCTGAGACAGGGATTTTGTAAGAGGAATAGGAATTTCATAATTCAGTTGGGATTGGGAACCTATGGTACACTTTAAAAAAAAACATGTCATATGTGCAAATATCAAAAGGTTCCATGGTCTTTGGATTAATAACATATATTACAAGTTTCATCAAAATCAGATAGAACCACAACCTTGATACATGTATTACATACTTTTACACTATTTGTGTACAAGGAGAGGCCATTTTGTCTGGCAGTTTCGGTTAGATTTTTACAGAATTCTAACTCAACCTTCATTGATGTGTAACGGTGACATATTTAAACGTTTGTTACAACTGAATACAAATAGTGACTTCTAGCGGGTCCACAAGCTAAAAATTGCGATTTTTTTAACAATCAGGGGCCAAAATCCAGGAAGTTACGTTCGGATATGCGCGATTATCGAAAGGAACCAAGATCTTTGTGATAACATAAATTTAAAGTTTCATCAAAATCGGATAAAAATTGTGGCCTTTAGAGGGTCCACATATACCATACATTGTACATGTATTTTACAAGAGCGTTTACAAGATTCAACAAAGTGAAACAAGGGCCATAACTCTAGATGTAATTAACGGAAATTGCTTAAATTCAATAGGCTTCTTTGTTTTACTAATTTAAATGATGCATATAAATTTCATACAGATCGGTTGATAACCTTTGGCGTTGGAGCGTTCATAATGTTCAATAAAGTGAAACAAGGGCCATAACTTCTTCATTTCACTAATTTAAATGATGCATATAAATTTCATACAGATCGGCTGATAACTTTCGTCGTTAGAGCGTTCACAAGGTTCAACAAAGTGAAACAAGGGCCATAACTCCAGATGTAATTAACGGAAATTGCTGAAATTCAATAGGCTTATTCGTTTTACTAATTTTAATGATGCATATAAATTTCATACAGATCGGTTGATAACTTTTGTTGTTAGAGAGTTCACAAGATGCAACAAAGTGAAACAAGGGCCATAACTCCAGAAGAAATTAACGGAAGTTATTGAAATTAAATAGGCTTCTTCATCCCACTAATGCAAACAACATATATCAATTTCAAAACAATCAGATGATAAATGTAGCCTGTAGAGTGTTCACAAGAAATTGTGGACGATGGACGGACGGACGGGGGCGACGGCAATATACGACCGCATTTCCATGTGGGCGTATAAAAAAGGAGACCTCAATGATGTTTTTGCTCCACAGGCGACGGGATTTTATGATAATTTAAATAATGTACAAGATTCTTTTACCATGTGTTTCGACATTATGGAAAATCTCTATTACCAAAATCTCCCATTGGACAAAGCCTTTACTCATGCCAGCTTTACATGTACGTCTTCGGTGTTCATCACCGTGGCCGAGGTCAACCTCAGGGAAAGGACGACATCCATCTGTTTGTGTGGCTCGAAAATCAAAATGATAAGGACATGGTTGCTTCAGCCTTGAATCATTACCTTGTTTATGTTGTGGGGGATGAAATTAAACACTATGAAAACCTGTGCTTGTTTTCATATTCCTGCTATGGGCTAAACAAGAATATCAATGTTCTTTCCATGCTCTGTGCCACAAGGAAACAGAAATTCCCACAATTGAACATAGAGTACACGTTTCCCGTCAGAGGCCACAGTTTCCTGCCAGCAGATCGTGCCTTCGGAAGTAAAGATTTTGTCCAAGCACGGACACTGCAAAACGCAGCGTTCTTTCAAAATCAGTGAAGCAAAGATGCTGCGAATCAATTCGGACAAGATTGGGTTCAAGCAGGTGTACGGTGGAGACTATTGTGAACATGCCATTCTCAAGAGGGGCAAGAAGTGGGAGCATTTAAGGGCTGTAGTCACTCCAATGGTTAACTGTGTGAAACCTGCCAAAAAAGATGATGTCCTTAAGCTTCTTGATGAGATTGGTGCTAGTACATGTAATACCCTCCGTGACTTCTATATGGATGCTTTGGAGGAAGTTGGTCAACATGACATTGGCAGGCAGGACCTTCAGGAAGACAGTGATGATGAGGACTAATCTTTACCCGATAGTCAAAGATTGGCATATTGTGTGTTGAACTGTATGGGCTTCTTTTATTTAAACATACATTATGCAAGAGCTAAATCTGCCTATTGCAGGTCTTTCTTTAGGCCTGAAATGTTATCTAAATTATTAATTAAGTAGACATTAATTAACTTAATCAGACCATTATACACTCTCGATGTCATCGCTAGCCTGTGATAATTACTGAATTTGAATCCGATCTGCTGCTCAACGCTTATTGATTATTAAATCCAAAAATAGATAATTGAGACTTGTTTTTTTATGTACCAACTTTAGTAATGATGATCGAGGCTAGGCCTAAAATTACAAAGCTAATATCTCAGTTCAGAGTGGATCAATTTGACTGAAATTTTCAGCAAATTCCCTTCACATTATCTAGTTTTTAACTATTATAGTGAGAACTACCATCTCTTTATCTTATCTCCCATAATGTCCCTTTAACAGAATTGACAATGGACGCTGCCCTATCTTGGTAGTTGGTGTGCTGTAGAACCTTGTCTAAGACATCCATCCCTGTGCCAATTAAACACACTCTAGTTATCCCTTTGAGCGAATATACAAAGTTTTTATCACAGCAAAAATGCAGTTTCATTGGGTCTTGGATTGACGGCTCAGGACAGATTTTACAGTAAGTTTTTATTGAAAGGGAAACCACAAATCTGTTTGTTAGCCTCAGGACACTGGCTCACTAGCCTGGAGGTCACATGTCCGATCCCTGCATTGGCCGAGAAAGTTAATCAGAATTTTCCGACATGGTTTACCCTCGTCAGTGGTGCAGTGTCGGGCGGAGGGCCTGACAAGGACAGCTGCCTAGTTGTTCGGATGGTATGAAAACCTAAGGTCCCATGTACACATTTGGCAGTTCGAATTCGATATAAGGGTAGGTAATAGTGCCTTTGCCTGGGCAAAATTTCCCTTATAGCAAATTGTATTGCGTATGCAATGTCTTCATTTGCCCAGTCGGAGTAGAACAGTATGACGTTAAACCCCATTTCATTTTTATTAGCCCCTGGGCTCTAGTG
Source organism: Patella vulgata (assembly GCF_932274485.2). Classification (NCBI taxonomy): domain Eukaryota; kingdom Metazoa; phylum Mollusca; class Gastropoda; family Patellidae; genus Patella; species Patella vulgata. The sequence goes on along the minus strand of NC_065879.2, from coordinate 59,756,355 downwards.
TAGTTCAGTTTTAAGACTAATCAACATTAATTGTAGCAAAAAGGTCATAATGCTCTCCATTATAACCATTTTTTTAATACTTTTGACATGATATGGATTTATCTGTTTTTGCAAAAAATATAATTTTTCAGATTTAGTCTGTTTTTGCAACAAAACACAATCAAATACAGGTTTTATCTGGAAAAAAACAAGCGGTTGTCATGCAAGATACACCCACATTTTGCAAGAGAAGGACAGAGAACAAGCTAAAAAAAAAGACGTGATTTTTCGTACAATCAAGGGCCATAATTCAGGAAGTTACGATCCGATATGCATGAATATTGAAAGGAACCAAGATCTTTGGGTTATAAACATGTATTTCAAGTTTCATCGAAATCTGATCAAAATTGTGTCCTCTCTCTAGAGGGTCCAAAACCTTGATATACCATATATTTACAATATTTGCTTACGAGGGGCAGCCATTTTGTCTGGCAGTTTTGGTCCGATTTGTACGAAATTCAGACTCAACCATCATAAGGGTGTAACAGTGATATATTCAAACGTTTTTTTTAAATCGGATAAAAATTGTGACATCTAGAGGGATCACATCCTAAAAACGTGACTGTTCGTACAATCAAGGGCCATAATTCAGGAGGTTACGATCCAATATGCACGAATATCAACAGGAACCAAGATCTTTGGGTTATAAATATGTATTTCAAGTTTTATCAAAATTGTGGCCTCTCGAGGATCCACAACCTTGATATACCATATATTTACACTATTTGCGTGCAAGAGGCGGCCATTTTGTCATAATGGAGTAACGATGATATATTCGATTGTTTTTTTAAATAGGTTAATAATTGTGACCTCTATAGAGACCACAAGCTAAAAACTCGATGTTTCGTATAATCAGGGGCCATAATTCAGGAAACTTGCATATCGGATTGTAACTTCCTGAACGAGGGGAGGCCATTTTGTCTGTCAGTTTTGGGCCGATTTTCACGAATTCGAACTCGGCGGTCCTTAGGGTGTAATGGTTAAATACTAAAACTGTTTTTTAAATTGGATAAAAATTATGACCTCTATAAGGTTCACAAGCTAAAAACGTGATTTTTTCGCAAAATCAGGGGCCATAATTCAGGAAGTTATGGTCCGATATGTGCGAATATCGAAAGGAACTGAGATCTTGGGGAGATAAACCTATATTTCAAGTTGAAATCGGATAAGAATTGTGACCTGTAGAGTGTCCACAAACAATTGTGGACGGACGGACGTTCGGACGGACAGGGGCGACGACACACAAATTACCTACTTGTACTAATCCTTAAAGTAACTTACATGTACATGTACATGTACCGGTACTGTAGTTTGATTTCCATCTCAAATAATTTTTTTTAACTTTTGTAGTAAGATTAGACAAAGAGCTGACAGTTCTCGCTATAATAGTTTAAAAAATAGATAATGAAAAGGGAATATGCTAAAAAATTTAGTCAAATTACTTCATTCTGAGACAAGTTATCGCTGATACAATTACAGTGTAGTCTTGATTGTCATTGCTACCGTTGTTACGATAATAAACAGTCTCGATTATCCATTTTTACGTTAAATCATCAACCGTATATTGAATTTAAATCTATTGAAAATCTAGACTATCTGATGGCCTCAAGAGTTGATTATGATCTTGGTCAGTTATTTAATGTCTAATTAATAATTTATATAACATTTAAGGCATAAAAAAAGACCTGCAATTGGCAGATTTTGCTCTTGTATAATGTGTGTTTAAAGAGACATTATAACTTTGGACATCTTGGCCAAATCTTGAGTGCAAATTTAGAACCGAACACCATTTTACTATTTCAATAAGTGTGGGAATACTGTAGGTACTAGATCCTCAGCAAGTGGGGGTAACCAAATTTAACCTATTAAACAGAAGGCATAATCAAGTCCATAGAATGTCGACATAAGGGTGGGATACAAAAATATACATGTAATCAAGACTTGAATAACAAGGATCTGTGAGTTTCCTTTATGTGTTCTTCAGTGTCTATTGTTATATTGTTTTTTGTCTCTTGAGTTGTCCATTTTAAAATCATCAAACATGAAGATAGTGAAAAATAAAACAAAATACTTCTCTCTAAACTTTTGTTAACAAAATACATGTATATTGTTCCATTTTTTCCTGTGGTAGTTGTGTCTCTTGTCCAAACACAGTGTTTCCTCCCGGGTCTAAAAATCTTAGATATAAGGTTCAAGTTGAAAACAGACTTTGAAGCAACTCTATTAACAATGCCATCATACACAACTACATGTACATGTACCCCTAAATCTCCATGACAAAATGTATTTATTATTCCTTTTTTTCTACAATTATGGATATTGGTGATACTTGAATGCTGAATAAATAAGTTATCCGCCACATAAGATATGTTAATTCTAATCACACTATATAGTTCACATAATACAGCTTAATTCCATAACAATCGTCTAACTCTGACCTTTATATGTGTTGACCTTTCATCATTTATACTTATTTAAAGCTATCAATCTGTATATCAATGATGAGTTTAATATCCTGTCTACAATGAACACAAGGCAGTTAGGTGTATCCTAAATAATTTTAAAAGATATGTCACACGGAAGCTGCAGGCGACTGGGTCAGCTCTGGAAATTGCTGAGATTATTTTGTCATGAGAAAAGAATGTATGTTCTTCCAATGTTGGGAGCCAAATATGAAATATAGTTCACAATGGTAGAGGTTAACACAGGTCATACATGTACATGTAGTTTCAACAGTGACAGATGACTGTGATGCATATACTATCAATATTTGGTTTCATTTCATTTTGGTGACATGCTGGGTTTACTATCCAGTACAAGATGTTGCTAAGAATACTATCTTAACTACAGTACGCCCGTCGCGACGCTTTGATGAAACGCTTTGATGAAACACGATTATCGTGTCGTTTTTTGTTGAAAATTGCCACGATAACGCCACGATAAATAACTCGGTGTAGCAGTCGCTATCGTGTGCCACGATAGTCGTGCGACACGATAGGCCTCGGTGTAATTTTACATGCAAAATTAACGGTATTTATTTGTCATAAACAATCGATGTCAAAACGATATACAGTCACGATGTTATGAATGTTGAATATTTTCGTTAATAATACGGACGCATTAGGTCACTTTGTATAGTTAGAACATGCGTGCTCACATATTCTGCACGATATATGCGGTTACATTATGTAACCAGTCATGTAAAGCTGCATGTCTAGTACACTTTGAAGGACACGTATGCATAAGACTATACATGTATTACACAGTTTAGATATTTATGCCGTGTTCAAATTGTTTTGCATATTTACTATATTATGAGTTTATAGTTAAGAACTACTCTCGAATCACGGCAAAGATAGACTTTTAAATTGCAAACTATAACGGTATTTGGGTTACCGGTCTTACAAATAGAAATAAGACAAATAGAATTTGCAACGGGGTTCGAAAGCGCTTTCAAATCAGACATAAGTTCGTACTTACCGTAAAAATGAAATGAACGCGACACAAGTCTCCGATGTAAGAGAATATTAGTTAATTATAACCGCTATCAAATCCACGCAAAAATCCAAGGCACTCGTTTTATTTTAGAAAAGAATAACTGTATTTCGATGGAAGAATCTATTCCACATGAACCCCAAATCAATGATAACTGTCAACTTGTATGTTGTCATTCTCGTGCAGATTGGTTTGAATAACAGAAACGTCCCTTGGATCCAAGATCAAAGAAAAAAATCGCACGTAGCCACTTTGTTGTTTTTATTGGTTAAGACTACATTGTGCCGCAAAGACCCAATGTTGCCAGAAACCATGCAGTGTTCACCTTACAACAGGTCCATTGATTTATGGATTATTTTATAATTTATGATACCGTTTAGACCACAATGCGTTACGATTTAAATTTTGGTATTCCAAGTTGATTATATATGCAAGTTTATTTGCAAAAGGATATTAATTTGGATTGGTATTATTTTTATATTTGCCTGTGATAATTATTAAGGATATTTAACATCTACAATATGAGTATAAAAGGTAAGGTAAACACTTTTTACATATGAGTATAAAAGGTAAGGTAAACACTTTTTACATATGCGTAAATTTTTAATAATGTACATTTGTAAGCGGTAAAAGATATCAGCCGAAAATCTAACTGATAAATTCACGACAATGTTTCCTTATATTTGGAGTTGTTTCGTTTCGTGTACGGAAAATAGATTAACGATTAGTTTTAACATTATTTATCATGCCGAAACATATCATTCCAATTTCTCTTGTTAAAGGGAGGTTCGTACTATTTAAGAAATGACCTTTTGGCCCGACATACATGTACGAATAATCGCCGTCTTATAAAATGCGAATTCCGTTTATGTAAAAGGGGCTCCGGCGCAATTTAAGGAATTATTGTTGACCCAATATTAACCATCGCCAATTTTTTAAATCATGGGATAAAGTCAATCAGCAAACAATACGGGTCTACTTTATTACAAAAACATTGGTGAACTTATCGTTGATCGTTAGGTAAATAAAACAATATAAACAACCAACTGGTCCTCTTCAATAGTTATGAAATTAATTAATCTAGAAAGCACATCAAAGAGTGTAGAATAAATGGTCTAACAGAAAATTCAGTTGTTAAAGGGGCGTGGGGCTATTTAAGGAATGACGTTTGTGCACAATATAATGAAATGATTTTCACCGGTGTAAGGCAGAATATGTCAACTGCAAATGACTAAACATCATTTTGTTCATAAGCCGCTCTGCCTGCGTGAACCTTAAGCCTGTACCGATTTAAACAAAAATACGAGTTTTACCGTAACAGAGTAATCACAATTACTCGTTACAAATTGGTATTACATGTAGCGGATTGGGTGGGGGTCCGGTCGAATCCTAACAATCCCGTGAAATCGCGACGAATAACTTCTTGGTTACCGTAGTCATATTTTAAGTGTAACTTTGTTTTCTTTATTTTCACATTCTGCTAATTAAGAAACCATTTGAGTAATAAATACAGGTAATTGAATGGACTGAAGCTTCATGTATAATCAAAAAGAAATCGACATCTCTTTTGAAAATATGTATTTATTACTACTGACAATTAACAATAAAAGTCATATTGTCCACGAGCACAAGACTACAACAAGGTAATAGTTTGTTGTTAAAGGGGCGTCTATGTTCTGTCAGTCGATTTCCTTTCATGTCACGTGTCAGTTCTCATTGTGGAACCTTGATTGACAGTATGCATCCACCAGACTCTATGGTGCCGAAATGAAAACGTCAGCAAGGTATTATCGGACTGATACGTGTCAATGTACATGTGTTCAGCAAAGTTCCATAAACTTGTTGACGGTGAATTCTGACTTTGTGTGATTACATATCAGGAGACAAAGGCTTTTAATTTATTTGTGATTTAAACCAGAATTATTTATCAGTATGTGAATTACTATTTAGATGGATAAATCTACGCCCCCGGTAAGACTAGCATATATTGGTGTCATGTTATAATTTTTCAGTAATTTGATTGAATTTGTAATGGTCCATCGATGCAAGTCTTACAAATGTCTAACATATTAATGAAGTAATAATGTATCGGTATAAGCATATTTCTGTTTAAAAGATGACAATACCCGGGTTTAAATAACAGAATTACCCTGTGATATAACCCTATATACGATCCATGATATAACAGATCAAAGAAACGCGTACGCCAATCTTCACACGTAGCTACCAACACATTAAGTGATCTATAATAACAATGTATAGCTCTACATGTACTTCATCCTAAAATAAACGATCAGAGGCATGGTTTAATTAAAACACCGAGTCACACCGTGTTTCCAACACCGAGGCAGTGCTATCGTGTCACTCGATGTTCGCTCGGTGTTCACTCGGTAAATCACGGAATTCCACGATAAAAAACACGGTAATATCGTGTCCCGTCAAACCATCGTGACGGCCGTACTGTAGCTTGAATCGGCTGGTCACTTCAATAAATGACGTGTCTGAGATGTCTATCATTGTGCAAGATTAGACATAAATATAGAGTATTCTGAAATAATTAGTACTGGTATTTTTACAGATTAGAGACCAATGACGGACCTTATGATTTAAAGTACGTGCATTACATGTAGATCACTCAGTTACCCCAATTGAAACGTCTGCACTGATGCTTACATTGAATCTGGGTTTTAATTCGGGGCCTAAGAGTGAGACTGAGAGAGACAGGTTGTTCCTAAATAGCATTAATTTAATATCATTAAGGTCAGCAGTACACGTACACGGGTCTGGTTAAACAAACTTTTACACATGTTTTAAATATCTATCAGGTATTGTTTTATAGACAATAATCTCTAACTCATGTGTTTATAATAAAACCTCTAGCCTAGATCTTGGTTCTAAAATATTCATTCCAACAAAATCGTGCTCAATCAAAAGTACTTTTATTAAAAACATTATTCAAATCAATCAATTGTAACTCAAATTTTACATTTCAATCTATTGATTTCACTCTGCCTTTTTCATACTGTACATGCATGTCTGAGATACATGTAAGCCATGAGTAATAATTTTTCGTACTCAGATATCACACATATTGCAGATTCAACGCTAAGTAAAACAATCATCTATTTTCAAGTTGTATTTTCAAGTTGAAAATATATGAAATAATAAAACAAAATAGAATTTTATAGATCCTTCAAATCAATAAGCCAATATCTATGGAAGGGCACCGTGTACATTGTACCATCTTCAAACAACTTGTAGCAGAACACACCTTCAAGACAGGTTGGTATAAAATACCCACCTGCCCTTCCGAGATGCATCTCCCAAAGGTTAGACAAAATTTAAATCTGCCTCTCAATGGAAGCCTTGTGATTTTCTAGAGAGATCCTGACACTGCAAATTCTCGATACAAGGAAGGATGAAGGGCCTGGAGAGTAAGTGTCTAGTTGTTTAGATGAGGCAATAAAACGAGGTCCTATGTACTGTACATGTTGACAAGCACTTACATGTAACAAGCCAACAGTGAGGCTGATGTCCCCCGCCGAAATCCCAAAATAAATAGATGACACATACTAATTAATCAAGCAATCAAACTGATTATCAACTATACACTAAGTTTCATCACTCTCTATCAGATAGAATCAAAGTTATCTTGTTCCAAAGCATCAACCAATGAAATTGTTTACCTCTATTTAGCTTTAGCTCAAAATGTTAATCATTGAACTCAGTCAAGACATTCACCTAATGTCTTGACCAATCAAATTGCTTATCGATCCTTAGCTTAAGCAGAAAATTCTCATCATCAAACTTAGTCATGGTATGATATAATGAATCTATACTCGGAGCTTCATCATTCTCACTTAATTAAAATCAAAGTTATTGGCCCCGAAGCATCAACCAATCAGATTGCTTATCTCTGCTTACCATAAGCAGACAATGTTTATCATCAAACTCCATCAAGGCATTCACCTAATAAACACCTACATGTACACCAAGTTTGAACATTCTACCTCAACTAGGTAAACGTTGAGAGAATACTCTTCGAAACGTCGCCTAAATAAATCAGTAGCTGTTTTCCATAAGTATGTTTATAGTTTATTTATCTGCCCAGTTACTAAATGCCACTTAAAATACCATGGTATTTCTTCATAACACAAATTGTAGGGGATTTTTTTCTATCAGGTAACTTGCAAATGTTTTTATTCATTCGTCCACGATAAGACACACGACACAGTGATCATGTGACAACCATAATTGAAATGGCTTTAAAATTAAATTCCATACAGCTATGCTATATAGCTGCAATATACATCCACATTCCTGCTTTTGACTGATATGGTTGCTGTCTTTACGGTATAAAGAATAAATATGCAAAGTTCCAAGATGATCCTTCAGAATTGCAGCCTTTAGACGGTAAATACAAAAATTGGGGGTGGCTCTGCCCCTGGGGGTTGGATATGGAACAATATAAATAGGTACCACCCTGTTATTGAAATGATTGATACATGTATGCCCAGTTTGAACAAAATCTGTTAATTATTGCAACCTGTAGAGTATTTACCGATAAAAACTAACAAAAAAGTGGGTGTGGTACCACAACCCTGGGGTTTCGAGACATGCACCAAAATAAATAGTTACTATCCTTACAGTATAAGGAATAAATATGCCAAGTTACAAGATAATCCATTTAGAATTCCAACCTATAGACAAAAAACACAAAAATTGGGCGTGGCTCTGCTAGTGCTGATATCAAGTATCGATGCATCGCCGATGCATCGATTCGGCTGACGCCGATTCGATTCTCGGTACTTTTTTGTATTATCGATGCATCGGCAAAAAATACCAATAATTAGCTTTATGTGTCCGGGGACTCAGAGGAGTTCACAAGTTCGTCCACTAGAATAAAAAAAACACCTTTTAAATACGTTTTTCTGCGTGTTTTATATAATTCAAAATAAAACAACGAAACAATTCAATGAATCCCGCACGAATTATTAGGCTTGACCTGTTTACCCTACGCTTCCGTTATGTTTGTCTCCATATTCCAGTGACTACAAAGTCAAAGACTGCGTTTGCTGGTTACGTCCCCTGGCTATCATGTCCTTTAACCCCAAGGTCAATTTCACGGTTTATTTAAATGACCAAACGAACTGTCAGAAGGATAATATTTCGCGGCCGGTTCTTAACGCTAGTTTTAAAACGATTCAGTCTTATTTTCTGCCACGGGCAATAGAGAATATACTTCATAAACCCCTATAGACAGGCTTTGATACGATCCGTATAAATAATGCAAACGCTGTCTTTTGTAATCACCTCACCCCTCACGCCTTCACAACAAATTTGAACAATGGCTAACAAGTGTCAATTGAAGTGAATCGGACGATATTAATGTCATAATAAATAACAGAAGAATATTGTGGAAATAAATTTATTCAAATAAATCGACATTTTTATAGTAGGCTTAATGATAATGTTAGGGAAATTCATGTTTCTATCAGAAATACTAATGTTATTTCTGTAATTTTTGATTAACAAAATGGCGGCAAAAAATTCCCGATGCATTGATACGAGAATCGATGTTTGCGTCCGATGCATCGTTGCGTAAAATTTTACTTGATATCAGCACTAGGCTCTGCCCATCGGGGTTGGACATGGACCAATATATATAGGTACAACACTATGCTGGATCATTCCGAATTGGATCCAAATCTGTTAATAATTGCAACCTGTATATCGTTTACAGACAAAATATCAATAAAATGTGGGTGTGGCACCGCCAAAAGGGCAGGGGGTGGTGGCGCAGGGGGTTAGGAGGAGGGGTCATGCATGAACATCAATAGTTGCCTTCCTTAGAGTATAAGGAATAAGCATACCAAGATAGTCCATTCAGAATTGTGGCTTTGCCAATGGCGGTCGGGGCATTCACCAAAATCATTAGTTGACGCTATAAGGAATACATATGCCAAGTACCAAGCTGATCCATTCAGAATTGCGGCCTGCAAACGACAAACACCAAAATTGGGCGTGGCTCTGCCCCTGGGGGTCGGGACATGCAGTTGTCGTCCTTAGTTCAAAGATGATCCATTAAGAATTGTGTCCTGTAGGCAACACACACAGACACAAAGAAAGATGGGTTGCCTGGCAACAAAACATACGCCCACAGCAGCTAAATCGTCCGAGCGGTCGACAAGGGTTGTTGCATATTTATTCTTTTGTAGGTAATTAGGGGGAATTTAACAGACAATTTCATACAGATGACATAATAATTTTTGTTGTTTGAGGGTTCACAGGGTTCTAAAAACTAAAACAAGGGTCATAACTCTGGAAGTAATCTACAGAAATTACTAATTCAAATAATGCATATAAATTTCATACAGTTCGGATGATAACTTTTGTCGTTCAAACGTTCACAAGGTTCAACAAAGTAAAACAAGGGCCATAACTCTAGAAGTAATTGCAAAATTGCTGACATTCAATAGGCTTCTTTATTTCACTAATTTAAATGATGCATATGAATTTCATACAGATTTGGTGATAACTTGTGTCGTTCAAGCGTTCGCAAGTTTCATCAAAGTGAAACAAGGGCCATAACTCTAGATGTAATTAACGGAAATTGCTAAAATTCAATAGGCTTCTTCATTTCACTAATTTACATGTAAATGATGCATATCAATTTCAAATAGATTGAATGATAACTGTTGTCATTAGAGCGTTCACAAGTTAAACAAAGTGAAACAAGGGCCATAACTCTAGATGTACATGTAATTAACGGAAATTGCTGAAATTCAATAGGCTTCTTTGTTTTACTAATTAAAATGATGCCTATAAATTTCATACAGATCGGTTGATAACTTTTGTCGTTAGAGCATTCACAAGGTGCAACAAAGTGAAACAAGGGCCATAACTCCTGAAGAAATTAACGAAAGTTCTTGAAATTATATGTTCTTCTTCATCTCACTAATGCAAACAACATATATCAATTTAAAAAAAATCAGATGATATATGTAGTCTGTAGAGTGTTCACAAGAAATTGTGGACGACGGACGGACGGACGGACGGACGGACGGACGGACAGACAGACAGACAGACAGACAGACAGACAGACAGACAGACAGACAGACAGACAGACAGGGGCGACGACAATATACGTGCACATGAAAATGTGGGCGTATAAAAAATTGTGACCTGTAGAGTGTTCACAAACAATTGTGGACGGACGGACGGACGCAACAACAATATACAACAACAATATACGTCCACATGAAAATGTGGGCTTTCATGTGGGCGTATGAAAAAACTAAATAAGCAGATGGAAAGATAAAAGAATACAATATGGATGAAACTCCCTCCCTCTTACTGTTTTCACCATCAGTAAAGAGTAAGACCTTTTGATGTGGAAACCATCTTTAGAAAGTAATAATGGTCTATAACTAGTTGCTAGGCAACACTCATTAGTGGATCTCAAGTGAAGTTCGTTGTTTAAAGCAAGTTCAAAGATCAATTGACAAACTCCCCAGTATTCTACCATTAATTTACTTTAAATCTATTGATCAATTAATGCAATTACCAGAATAAATTGAAAGCATGGAATGGAATAATTTAGCTTGCATAAGATTGGTTGCCAGGCAATGAAGCATACACTCAAAGCAGCTAGGGTTTTCTCGTATTTTTTCTTTTGTGGGTAATTCATACAGATCAGATGATAATCTTTGTCATTTTAGCATTCACAAGGGCATGAGGGGTCTTCCTGTCAGTACAGCAACTAGAAAGTAATCCAAAATAGTAAGGGAGCTACATGTAGGTTCAGGTTGTTTCGAAAATCGCGTACACAATTTCTACTATGCTAGATGAGTGGACAGCAGTGCCTGATACTCTGAACCTTGATTCTTAAGTTGGGGGTCCCCTTCCTTTGAGGGTGAAGGTGGGGGTCCCCTTCCCTTGAGGGTCGAGGTGGGGGTCCAACAAAACGTTGAAATTTCAAGTTTAATTCGACTTTTGTGTACAATGATTAACTTTCATGCATAAGTCAACCAACCGTAGATGTCATCAAAAACACTGCTTAAGAAGACCCCCCCCCACCCCCTGACCTTTCCTTTATCCCTTAAGAACGCCCCTTTACCCCCTTCAGAGATGAGTTAGTTTCTCGACAAAATGAGCCCCGATTTTGAATTTGGCCACCTAGTGAAATTATCCGTCACTTTTAGGAGGAATACCCAAGCTTGTTGGATTCAGATGGTCAAATTCTTGTCGAAACCACCTTCAAACCTATGACATTATGTTCGAAATTTTTCCCCAATAAATTCAGGACAGCCATCTTGAATAATTGAATTTCTGCAAGGGTGCGAGGGTACATGTAGCATCATCCGAATTCTGAATCTACGCATGTCGAAGATAAATAATCCACCTAATACCTATATTTCAATATATTACACACAGGGAACTTCATGAGTTTCCAACCAAAATGAGCCTCCATTTAGAATTTGGCCCCTTAGCGAAAAATAGCCGTCACCTTAGGGGGAATACCTAAGATCGTTGGATTCAGTGTGTCGAATTCTAATAGAACCCACCTTCAAACCGTGAGAATCTTTCATCCTGATCCTGAAGCTGCACATACTGAAGATATATACTCTTCAAAAAAAGAAGGGGATTCAGTGTGTCGAATTCTAATAGAACCCACCTTCAAACAGAGAATCTTTAATCCTAATCCTGAAGCTGCACATACTGAAGATATATACTCTTCAAAAAAAAGAAGGGGATATTGAAATGCAAATACCTATGCCGGTTGTGATAATAGTCATGGACACTTGACATGCTTTGAGAGTATGTTCACAGATGAAGAACTTATTGCCCCAACAGAACCACCGAGCTGCACATGCGACACGCAATAGCGCCATACACGTGGGAGGGTTCATTGTCAAATTTAACACTTCAAGGAAGGGTTGATGAAAACTGCCGCGTGCTGCTTTATCCTATCTATGTTTCCTTTCCTATCGGTTCTTGCATAAGATTTGCTGTTTAGCGTATCTTTGCTTTGGTGTGTTATGTTTAATTTGTAATGAGACGTCTTCAACATGATGAAAGTTCACATGCTATTGGCATGCTTCAAATGGGTTCTACACAGCGAGCAGTAGCCAACATGTTTAATGTGTTACAGTCTGTGATCAGCAGACTGTGGAACCGGTACCAACAAACACACAATGCTGATGATAGACCTCGTTCAGGTTGTTCTAGAGCCACTACACAAGCCCAGAATCGATACATTCGTACACGGGTCCTGCGAAATTGAGGACAAATGGCCAATCAGCTTTCTGTAAACTTGTACCACTTTACACAGTCCTAAGACTAACTAAAAATCATCCAAATTTCTTCAAGTTTGGGAATGTGACCTCATGTTGAAGAGAACCTGTCATTAACTTTTCAAAGAGAATAAATTGTAGCCCAATTATTATCTATTCACATGGTGTATTGTATAAGTGTCATATTACACTGCTCTATATTTAGAATATAAAAAAAAAGCTATATGGGTTTGGAATCAGGTTCTATGAGCTTTTCAATTCAAATTGAATAAGAGAATAAGAAAAACTAATCAAATTAAACATAGAAATAAACAAATTTAATAACAATTTAATATAATTAAAAAAACTTTGATTGAAATATTACACAATGTTAATTTAGCTTATCAATTAAATGTAATATCTACAGCACTTTGTCTCAAGCCCGGGTATAAAATATCTTACACTATTTTACTCATATACTTTGACATTGACCAATTTGATGTTAACCAATTATATGATTTTTGAACTTTTTCCTGGGGAGATCCCAGAGAGATTAATATTCATAAGTAAAACAAGGGTTGTTGACAACATTATGATTGGATAACTCTTGCCAATTATATATTTATTTCCATAGAAAGGGTTCAATATCAAAATATTAATGGCCTATTGAGCCATCGTACAATGCTATTTACGAACTTATCAATTATCGTTAAAAGAAATTTTGATCTAACATTATCTACATGTATGTTGGTGCAAAAATATGAACATTTACTGATAGTGATTAGTTACATACAGGGGAAAGGTCACCCCAAAACTATCTACATGTATTTGTTATTTAAAGGAGCTAAGTCACTAACATTTAGGACCTAGAAATTGACACAAATGGTTTGCAACACAAATAATAATGTAATATGAATGTACATAAACTGATTTAGTATTTATTGTGCATGCTCTCCAGATAGGAATATGACGCCACCATTTGACATGACTTGTGGAATATGTCTAGCCTCGTCCTTTGAGTCCCTTGTTACAAATGGCGCTGAAACGCATTCGTGTACCAATGGTAAAAATGTTCCTATACCGGTTTTTTAGAGAGAGAGAGAGAGAGAGAGAGAAATGGGGTTTAACGTCCACTCGACACAAACTAGGTCATTTTGGGACTAACATATGGTTTAATTTTATTTCAATAATTTGCTTGCGCATAAGGGTCTTTAGCAGTGGGAGGAAATCGGAGGACCCGGAGAAAACCCACGAGGCTGGACAGGCGACCCTACTTCTTGTCACGTACAACCGGGGATTCGAAACCACGCCAGTCGACTCAATGACAGACTTTATGATACAGCGCGCGCACGCTAACCATTCAGCCATCCAACCCCCCCTTTTTTTTAGGACTTCGATTTTTGTCTAAGGCTGACCTTAAAAATATCTTTGTTTCGCCTAACGCGACCGACTAACTAAAACCACCCCCGACTTAAATTATTTTATTGCACTTTTCCACGATCTTTTTATTTTGTGTGTCAACCTGAAATATATCACGAGAGTTATTTCCCTTTACTATGGCTATGGTTTGATTCATTATTGAAACTAGCTGATCAAGACGAAAGCGTCATAGGTGTCGCTTCTCAACAAAATGGTTTCAGACGAAAGCACGTTCTGCCTATATGTCTGTGGTGCATCGTTTTAAACATGACGACGATATTTTCAATATCCGTTTTCGAGAAAAATGAAGGCACAACCAGCACGATCGTTAAAAACGAGTTGTAGGAGTTTCACACTTCAAGTTTGTGGCAAATCGTGTGGGAGTCGTGCATAACGAAAAATCCCGATGGCCGATGTCATTGATTTGTTTGCCAATAAAGAAGACGAATGTTTCCACCCGGAAAATTATCAAGCTGTCAAATTAAGTTCGTTACGTTTTACGTCAGACCCAAAATTCATTTAACAAAATTAATGAATCTGTAGTACATGTATACAGCAAATAAGTTTTCTGTATTGATTTGATATTTCTCTGACTTAAAAAAAAAAAAATTTTGAAAAAAAAAACCGACCTACCGACCCTTCTTCTTGATTGCGGGTCGGGTTTGGTGAAACAAAGATATTTTTAAGGTCAGCCTAATGGTTTCGATTGTTCGTACTTGGTTTTATTTTATTTTGTCTTACAATTTGGATATACATGTAAGCATAGGCCTATCTTTTCCCGGTAAGATCACAACATCAATGTTCATTTAAATTGACAAATAATTCGTGTTTTCAATGCCGGAAGACTGTGGATGATATTGAGTTAAAGACTTAGCTACTTTGATATATACAGTGTGAATTTCAATATGAAATATATTTGTAAAAAGTGGTTGCCATGCAAGAGACGCCCACATGTTGCAAGAGATTGACAGAGAACAAGCTAAAAAAAATGTGTTTCTCGTACATTCAGGGGTCATAATCCAGGCAGACACGGTCTGAAGTATCGACAGGAACTCAGAACTTTGAGATATGAACATATTATAATAGGACAAGCTAAAAAAAAAAGAAGAGATTTCTCGTACAATAGGGGCCACAAGACAAGAGGTTAGGTCCGTTATGTGAGAACATCAAACCGAGATCTTTGGTACATACATGTAAACATATATTAAGGTTTTTCAAAATCGGATACAAATCGTTAAATGGACCACAACCTTCGATCCGATTATCACGAAATTCGAAAAGAAACCAAATTCCGTGGAATATAGACATATATTTTTAGTTTGATCAAAATTGGATAAAAAAAAAATTGTGACCTCTACAGTGTCCACAATACTCCACAACCTTGGTACATGTATTACATACTTTTACACTATTTGCGAATGAGGAGTGGGCAGTTTCGATCCGATTTTCATGAAATTTGAACTCAACCATCATTAGGGTGGAATGGTGATATGTTACAACAGCTTTTAAAATTGGATACAATGCCAAGATCGAAAGGAACCGCATGTGTCCACAAATAAATTGTGGACTGACAGGGGCGACTCAATACACGTCCACTTGAAAATGTGGACCTACAAAATTAGCTCATCATGATAAAACTTGGTTTTTGGAAGACTTTATATAAAATTTTTATTTATAAATTAAAATGTTGTTATTTGATACAGCCAATGGCCAGTTCATGTTGTCAACGCTTGTGTAATTTATATCAGGGCAATAATGCTACTCAAGACGGAAATTTTGTTTAGATCAGCAAACCAAGCAATTAAAATTAGTGAACCGGACCAAACCCAAACATTCAAAATTTAGCACTTTTTCCTAGTTTGTCCTAGCACTGTACAGGAATTCGAGTTACACCCCAAATGATTAGAAATCGGCTACATGCAGCCCATTTGCATGCGCGACGAACATGTGTTGTGTCTCCATTAACTCGCCAGCACATGGCAAACAGGCGTCAATGGTGAAGGCAGCGTAGAAATTGGGGTAATCGTCGATGGGAGAAGGGTTTAATATAGGATATGCCTGTTCCCCAATCCCTATTCAGATACAAATCTGAATAAAAATATTGCTTATAAAAAAAAAAAAGACAACATAAACTAAACTGAAAGTTTCGATGGCACCACCAAGTCTTAAAATCAGACTGGAGTTCAACTACTACAATGCAATCGACTAAGTAAATGTGCCATTTTCCTGCAAAATCAATATTAGCTCAGTGGGCAACTCGGATGAGGAATTTTCATTGTTGGATAATATACCTAATGGGTAAAACATGGCACAGGCTTCCAGGAACATGCTGCAAGTCTATATAGCAGAAATGCATTCAGAAACCTTTTCAGTAATGTCCTGCCACAAACGGTGGCCAACTTCGAAATATGCTGAATGTGTGAACATACCACCATTTCACGCAGTTGTAAATGGCAGAAATCAACTCTGCTCCCCCGAAAAAGTATATTGCCACAAAAGCGCGACTACATAATCAAAATCAGCACATCGTCCCATTTTCTCGCAACAAATGGCTGCCATACATGTATTAGAAATACGCTAAATATGTGAATATGTGATCATTTTACACAGTTGTAAACGGCAGAAATGGAATTTGAGCCCCTGAAAACATATATCGACACAAAGACACGAATAATTAATCAAAATGAGCACATCGTCCCAATTTCCTGCCACAAAATGCAGCCATTTTAGAAATATTCTAAATATACTATTCAAAAAAAGTAGGGGATATTTGATTTTGGGGGCATAATACTAAAATATGCAAATGACTACGAAAAAAGTCACTATAGAACCTAACAGAAGAAACATTTCCAGTTACATGTGACGCCCAAACGCACCAATAGCTACCGCATGGAATGCAGGTGATGCTTGGGATCATCATGGGGGTCCAACCCAAGATTTGCACGACTCTGACTTTGAATGTTACAGTCATTGTGGCATTGAATTCCAGGGTGGAAACATTAGTTTAATTGTTTTAGTGACCAGAAAACAAATTTTGATATGCGTCGGCTTACCCAAAATGAAAGGTTACGTGCCCTTGGCATGCTACAGATCGGCACAACACAGGCGGTTGTGGCGCGGACGATGAATGTTTCTCAGTCTGTCATAAGCAGGCTATGGTCCAGATACCGTGATACACAATCTGTACAGGACAGACCACGCTCAGGTCGACCAAGGGCGACAACTCAAGCCCAGGATCGATTTATCCGTACCTTGGCCTTGAGAAATCGTGTCATCACAGCAAATCAGATCAGCGCTCATCTTCAAACAGACACTGGTGTGAGAGTGAGTGGCCAGACGATTCGGAATCGACTGCATAGGGGTCACCTTCGCGCCCGACGTCCTCGCGTGATCCCTTGTTTGAGAGATCATCACATTCAGGCAAGACGTCGTTGGTGTAGGGATCGTCAACACTGGGATAATCGACGCTGGAGCAATGTGATGTTTTCAGATGAGTCAAGGTTCACTGTTGATTTTTTGGACAGACGTAGGAGGGTGTGGCGTCGTCGAAACGAGCGCTTCCAAGACGTTAACGTCATCAGACATGATCGATTTGGGGGTGGTTCTGTTATGGTGTGGGGAGGCATCACTGTTGCTGGAAGAACGGCTTTACATGTACATGTTGTTGCAGGGCGTGTTACAGGACAGTACTACCGGGACAACATCTTGGCAGTCCATGTTGTGCCGTTCGCACGACGTCATGGCCGCCGTTTCATCTTCCAGGATGACAACGCAAGATGTCACAGGGCCAGGAACGTTACAGGTTACCTCCAACAACAGAACATCACCACATAACCTTGGCCAGCACTGAGTCCCGACCTCTCCCCCATCGAGCATGTCTGGGACATGCTTGGACAGAGGTTACGTCAACGTCAACAACGTCCTGCCAATGTCCAAGAACTTGCTGCTGCGTTGCAACAGGAATGGGACAATCTGGACCAAAATGACCTTAGACGTCTCATTAGGAGTATGCCACGTCGGATCAATGCTTGTTTGGCAAACAGAGGAGGATTTACCCGTTACTGACTTGGTTGTGATGCTGTGGTAACTTTGCTGTTTGACCCCGGGTATCATTTTACCCTTATAATGGCCAGTCTGTGCCTTACTTAGTCTAACGATCATTTGGAATAAATCGATGAATGTGAACTTCATTTCATTTTGTCATTTGTTTCTTCGTCAGTTTCATTAGGCGACTTTAATAACACTTAAAAATCAAATATCCCCTACTTTTTTTGAATAGTATATGTGAACATGTGATGATTTTACACAGTTGTAAACGGCAGAAATGGAATCTACGCCCTGAAAAACATGAGCCATAGACCACTACTTAATCAATATCAGCACATCGTCCCATTTTCACGCCAAAAACATATGAAACATATATATTGACACCAAAGACGACTACTTAATCAATATCAGAACATCGTCCCATTTTCCCGCTGAAAATGGGCGTTTCTTGGAAATATGTAAAATAGTTGAACATGGGTTCATTTTACACAGTTGTAACTGTTAGAAATGGAATCTGTGCCCCTGAAAACATTAAATTGACACCAAACACAACTATTTAATCAAATTCGGCATATTGTCGCATTTTCCCACCAAAGATGATCGCCATCTTGGATATATTGCCATGAAGCGATGGAAAAAAAATCTGAAATATAGTCACGACTAGTGTTGAAAATCGGATCGAGATTTATGATCCAAATACGTTTGTTTGCTATCCGAATACTATTCGGATAATTCGGAAACGTGAAATTCTTGAACAAAATCACATCAAAAGTTCATAATCATATACTCATAATTTCTTACTTATTTCAATGTTTATGAGTGTCTGTGTATGCCGAGTATGAAATCTTACTTTCGATTTGCAAATTGTTTGAGCCGCGAAGAAAAAAACGTGCCTACCTTTAGCCGCAATTATTAAGACTATCCACGTTATCCTAAAAAATCAATGAGGTGAATAAATTTGTGTATAACTACTCCTGTAATCCGTGGCCCTCCCACTTATCATTTTTGCTCAATCAACATGAATGAAAAAGGTAAAATAAAAACATCTGACATTTATTCCGCCAAGGTCGTTTGCTTCATTCTGATAATCTACTGCTATTGAACAAATCAGTAAGTGAGAATATACGTGATCTAGGTCGTGATGAATAAATTTCATTGCGGGAAGTCTAAACACAGTGTAAACTTGTATCCCGTAAACCCAAGAAGTAGCTTCTATCTAGCGTAAACCAGCGCTAGGAATGAATGAATATTTATTTTATTTAGACTACTGTTTTCGTTGCACTGCATTAATATTTTTATTAGTTACTATCGCTAAATAATACGCATGATATTAACATTTATGCTCAAAGCTGCGTACGTAATCAATAGCATTAGTGAAAAAATTTTGAAGTAATCAGATGTAAAAAATGGCTAAATATAGAGCATACGCAATGTCAGAAGACTGTAACGGATAGTTAAATGATTCGGATAAGCCTTATTTTGTATTCGTTAACGGATATCCGAACAGTAGTTTCAACACTAGCCACGACCCCTGCCAATATTAATACATTGCCAAATCACAGTTGATAAGTCGATAACATTATAAATACGGTGAAAATAAACAAAATCAGTTGGAATATAATTGCAAAATGGCTACCCTCAAATAATGTCAACATTTTTTTATTTGCCATTAAACATCAAAACCTTTAAAATAAAACTTATTCCACGATTTCTACCCGAAAAGCCAACAGATGGGAATTATGTAACAAATCGAATTGGACTATAAGATCTACTACATGCTCTTTAAAATTTAAAGTTCCAGCCCAAATAAAGTTATCAACTAAAAGAAAAATACAGGATCTACAATAGACTGTACACGAGATTTAGATTTAAGTTCATAAGACACGACAAAGAAACCAATTTCGAGATGCATCAACAGGGCCATATAGTCTGGCAGCAGGTCTACAAACCTGGAAATATAGTCCACCTAATCTTTTTTGATGGATTAAAAAAAAAAGTAAGAGATACAAAATTGCGGAAATGCACTGCTGTTTTTATTAGAGGTAACCAGTGTATGTTAATAACAGGCCAATTGCCTACACGTGAACATAAACAGTTCATATGGGCTGCTTATCTGACGGCCCCATTTCACTCGCATAGAGATACACTGTCAAAAGTGAAATTGGATGTTTTTGATTTTTGTCTTAATAACGAGTAATTGCTCCACCAATCCTCAGACATTCAGCGATTCGTTGTGGCATGCTCCTAATCAACCGTCCAATCACGATTTAGGACAATCTGACCCACTCCTCTTGCTGTGCCACGGCCAATTCTTGCAGTGTTGTCGGTCGACGTTGACGTCGACGGACATGTCCCAAACATGTTCTATAGGGGGAAAGGTCAGGACTCATGGCTGGCCAAGGCATATGGACAATGAAACGTCGACCTGCACGTTGAGCAAAGGGCAGAACTATTGGTGCCAGAATGTGGTCACGGTAGTACACACCAGTGACCCTTCCTTGAACAATATGCAAGTCCTTTCTGCCAGTCATGGAGGCACAACACGCGGTCATCGCGCATGCAAATGGACTGCATGTAGCCGATTTCTAATCGTTTGGGGTGAAACTCGAATTCCTGTACAGTTCTAGGACTAACTAGAACCAGCGGCTGCCAGGCAGGATACGCCCACATTTTCGAGAGATGGATAGAGAACAAGCTAAAACGAAAGTGATTTTTCCTACAATCAAGGGCTATAATTCAGGAAGTTACAGTCCAATATGCGCGAATATCGAAAGGAACCGAGATCTTTAGGTTATAAAGTTACATTTCACGTTTCAACAAAATCGGATAAAAATTGTGACCTCTATAGGGTCCACAACCTTGATATACCATATTTTTTACGCTATTTGAGAACGAACACGGCCATTTTGTCTGTCAATTTAGGTTTATTTTCACGAAATTCGAACTAGGCCGTCCCTAGGGTGTAACGGTGATTTAATATATTTTTTTAAATCGGATAAAAATTATGACCTCTATAGGGTCCACAAGCTAAAAACGTGATTTTTCTTACAATCAGGGGCCATAATTCAGGAAGTTACAGTCCGATATGCGCGAATATCGAAAGGAACCGAGATCTTTGGATTATTAACTTACATTTCAATTTTCAACAAAATCGGATAAAGATAGGTTGCCAGGCAACGAAACATACGCCCACAGCAGCTAAATCGTCCGGGCAGTCAATAAGAGTTGTCGCATATTCTTACTTTTTTCGGTAATGAAACATTTATAATACACTAAAATCTGATTAAGAGCAACAACTCATGAAGTAATTATCAGAAAACCATTAGAATTTGTTTGTTTTTGATAAAGTTCTGCCCAATGCTAACGTTTTGTATACAAAACTTTTAATATCATGGATTTAGCTGTTCAAGTCATAAAAATTTAGTGAAAATCCATAACTTGTCCGTCTCAGGATCTTAAACTCTGTGTATCAATCTGAAGTCAATCGGATGATAACTTTAGCCTTTAGAGCCGAAATTGTTGAAAATCAAGGGCCATAACACTGGCAGTAATTATCGGAAATTGCTGAAAACCAATAGGCTTCTTCGTCTCATGACCTTAAACACTGTGTATAAATTTAAAGTCAATCGAATATTAACTTTGGCCTCGAGAGCGTCCAGAAGATTTTTCAAATTGATCAAGGGTCATAACTCTGGCAGTAATTATCGGAAATCGCTGAAAATCAATAGGATTCTTTGTCTCATGACCTTAAACACTGTGTATATATTTAAGGTCAATTAGGAGATAAACACTGTTTAGAATTTAGAGGACTGTTATTGTCCATTTGATACCGCTTAAATCATTAGAGGCCGAGATAGCGTAGCGATCGAGCGCCTCTAATGAAAAATTTAAGCGGTATCAAATGGACAATAACAGTCTGATAAATTCTAAACAAGAGGTGTTTATCGAAATTGTAGCCCAAAATATTTAACATTTTTCTAGGAATTCTTTCTTTCGCGATAGTTGACAGTCGTTTTTTGGTTTTAATGACGTAAATACCAAGGAAAACAATTTTGACGTAATGAAAATATCCGTGACGTAATAAGATAAACATTCATTTCCATTCTATTTGGTTCACACAGCGACTGGTTAATTGTGTCTATTTGGAAAGGGAGGTCACTCTGCGATAATTTCAAAGATCGAAACAGAAATCGTAAGTGTATTTTATGTACTTTTTAAATGATTTTAAACTCCAGCGGTGACTAGGTTCGAAATAAATTGCATATCAGGTTTGATAAATGTCCATATACTCGTGTGACCGTGTAGATATATGCTGTGTACTGTACGCATGTGGTTGCTATGCTTGTTTACGTTGTCATTTCGACGCTGTGAATGAATGTGATGTTTTTTCTTCGCAAAAAACCCTGGCCTGTGCATCTGTATGAAAATTAGTCTCTGTCCTATTCATATCAGTATCAGCCTGACTTGTATATTATTAAAAATATATTACGGTCCATACGGAGTTCAATAAATTGTAGTATTTTTATTCACTTGTTGAAAATCTTCGATTTTGACCAGTCTAATTATGATAGACTGATAGAGTGACTATAGCAACCATTATTGTCAGACCAGCCTTGAAATTAAATTTACTTATTATCTTTCAAATACACTCCCTAACTTTGTTTTGTGTGTTTCAGGTGTGTGTTTCAATAAGCCAATGGTTGAATTTCGTTGTTGATGATATACAAGAACAAATTCATGAAGATTTCCTAGAATAAAGTTTTGAGGTGTAGAATTTTTGGACACTGCAAACAGAGTCTAGCACCCAGAAAATATTCATTCGCAGTGAGTCGCCCAGGAAATTTAGAGGACTGTTATACTCATTCGACGCCACTTTTCGACCAATCAGAATCCAAGAAATTTCCATTTTGGGCTACAATCGGATATTAACTTTGGCCTCTAGAGCGTTCACAAGATTTTTTGAAGTGATCAAGGGCCATAACTCTGGCAGTAATTATCAGAAATCGCTGATAATCAATAGGCTTCTTCGTCTCATGACCTTAAACACTGTGTATAAATTTAAGGTCAATCAGATTAACTTTGGCCTATAGAGCGTCCACAAGATTTTTCAAATTGATCAGAGGCCATAACTCTGGCAGTAATTATCGGAAATCGCTGAAAATCATTAGGATTCTTTGCCTCATGACTTTAAACACTGCGTATCAATTTAAGGTCAATCGGATATTAACTTTGGCCTCTAGAGTGTATAAATTTATAGTCAATCGGATATTAATTTTAGCCTCTAGAGCTAAAATTATCTGACGGACAGTGGCCATGACATTATACGACCACATTTCAATGTGAGCGTATAAAAACAATAGGATCATCCTTAGGGAATAGGTATGCATGGTTCCAAAAGGATCTGTAAAGAATTGCAGCCTGTGGGCAACACACACAAAAACTGGGCGTGGCTCTGTCCCAGGAGGGGTCAGGCATGCCCCAAAAATAATAGAAGTCATATTTAGAGTATATAAGGAACAAGTATGAAAAGTTTTCAAGACGATCTATTAAGAATTGTGGCCTGTAGGCGATACACACACATCTGAAATGTCTTTTGACAATAAATCTTAAAACATTTAATTTGATCAAATTCCTGATATTTTAAAATATACAACCACAATATACGACCACATTTCAATGTGGGCGTATAAAAAAACAATACTGTATGCAGCAAGATCAAATAATTTCTAACTTTTCAAACATTCCATAAAACATACATGTGTCAATGATCTTTTCTTTTTTAAACCCATAAAGAGGTTAATACTACATTATACATGTATGTACAGCACCGTACATGTTCCTAGATCTTAAATACAGATTATATTTCTATTTTAATTTTTTAAGAACAAATCTGACTGGTGAGAAATAAAAACATTAAAATTAGTATCTTTTAATCATACCTTCTTGCATGTCAGTTATCAAGACCAATGTAAGGTCAAGATAAAGGTCCCACATGTACATGTACAGTGTACATATTCACTGATTTAGAGCTTAATTTTTGGTATTTAAAGGAGCTAAATCGCTAACATTTGGGACCTAGAAATTGACAAAAGTGGGTCGCAACGAATATATGTGGACTCTAGAGGGTGCAAAACCTTGATATACCATATATTTACACAATTTGCGTACGAGGGGCGGTTATATCACCTCAGTGGAAGCGGACGTTAAATAAAGCTATTTCACACACACACACACACACGAGTGGCGGCCATTTTTATCCGGCAGTTTTGGTCTGATTTTCACGAAATTCGAAGTAAGTCATCAGTAGGGTGTAACGGTGATATATTCAAACGTTTTTTTAAATCGTATAAAAATTGTTACATCTACATGTAGAGGCACCACAAGCTAAAAATAAACATTTTTTCAACTGAGTATTATTTGCTACATGTATGTTTTAAAAACTTTAACTTTTAGTTTAAATCTACAGATAAAAAAAAAGAATATGGTCATATAGATATCACAAAATTGTTTCTAACTTGTTCAGTTGCAGTGAAATAGACGATTTTCTACAAGTCACTTTTCAAGATTTTTGGTCTATTAAAGTGTCAATTATTATTCGGTTTTCATAAAATTTTCACCATGTGAAGCCTAATGCCATTTATGATTTCATAAAATTAATTTAACTTTTTCATTATCACCGGAAGTAATATCATTTTGGCAAAAACTGTATTTTTAACCTTCAAAACAAATATTTTATTCAACTGAGTTGTATTTGTAATTTATTAAAGACCACTTGAGATCAAAAATCTAAATTTCATGTACATGTATGTATAGCCCGTGGCAAGTTCACACCAATCTGATTAAAATTAAGTACGCTGTTAACGTTTAAGTATCCGACACGCCAAAACGCTTTTCGATTTTTTAATTACGACCTTAATCTGGTTGATTGGCTGGTGACGTCACAGGCACTACACATAGGATATACATTATCTATACAATATCTCACTGTATGTACAATATAGCACCATCAATACACACGGCAACTGGGCAAGTGTCTATTGACGGTCCAATTACCACGTGACTGGCCTAATCATAATCACGGAATTATCGTCTTTCATTGGTATAGATTAGACATTTGTGATTGGAATATTTTAGAGTGAATTTAAAATGCCGTATCATGCCGTAGATCAATTTAAGCTGCCTTTGTTTAAATAGGCCATGTGTCAAAAGAAGATGACTCAAGAAATTAGCACATTTACCGGTAATTTGGATAACCCCGTAATACCTGTTATCCCAAACTTAAGTACAAAAATACAAATGGTGCCAGTCATTTGTCGATATATTCATTATTAGCTATATATAATAATAATAACCATTTCTATACATAAAGAACAACTACAGTGAATATGGAATTTTCCGATGACTATGCATAACATGTACAATAGATCGCACTCATTTCTCTGCCAATCAACGCTTGGTATCTTATTATCATGTACCGTTCCATGTACTACGGGTGTAGTAAATGAGGTTAAACTTCGCCGCGAAAATTGCACGGGATCATTCGTGGAGTTCCTGGTGCCGTTTGGTGAGTGATTAAACTGTCAATGCTGTTGTTGTTGTTGTTGTTTATTACAAATTTAACGTCCAATACATAATGCATGATATTATGGACAGGTTGATTTGATTAAGTTATTTACTTAAATAAAAAATAGAAGTTAGGTAAAAACACTAAATAATAAATAGTTCTTTAAAACAGATTTAAAATAATTAAAAGTTCTTGTATATCTAAAAATCACTTTAAAACACGGTTTTAAAAATGGCTTGAAAATCGTTGTCGTGGGAAGAGAGGGTGGGTCATCTTCTCACTTTATCATAATGAAAGTTAAAATAGGAGATGCAATTGTAAAATACTTTTATTATAAAGAAGATAACCGATGTTAGACATTATAACCTAATCGTATCCAAAACGTTAATCCATCCATCAATTAAATGTTGTTTAAACGCCAATCAACAAACAATACGAGGCTACTTGATTACAAAAACGCCGGTGAGCAATAATTATTGGGTATATAGTAATTTTAAACAACTTATTAGTAAAACTTAATTTATTTTATACAATTAATGTGTGTGCGTATGATTCTACCATTAGTTCGTTCGTGAGGTATTACACACACGTTCCACTGAGAGTGATGTCTTTGATCTGGCCGGCGTAAAAAAAGATAATTACCTTATCAACATTCTTAATCCCACTAACACTCACTGCTAACACCAACTTGAAATTAATTTATGACCCATGCCTGTATAACTTTTATAGTCGGATTGATTAATTGTTTTATTTAATTAGGGGGATTAAGGAATCCTTCAGGCGTGAAAGAATACACACGCCGGCTGTATATAGGTAATTAGGGAATAAACATTCCGAATATGCATTCGGTCACTGTGACGTCACTGGCGTCTGAGGGGATTAAGAGTGTTTTCGATATTTGGCAAAGCCGTTTTTACGGAAGGTCTATTTTTACGACTTTGAATGAAGATAACTGAATCAATTTCAACCAGATTGGCGTGAACTTGCCGTAAAGTGGATATAGTAACCATTGGCTACACGTATCTCAAATCTTCCGGGACCATCTTATGTGCACTTTAAGATATTTGAAGGGCCCCGGGGAAGAACTATCTAAGTCACTTTTTCGACGAACGCCAGTTAATGGTGCCATTTCAATTTGCCTGAAAAGTTGAAATCAGTTGTACTGGAAATATGATTTGTATTAAACATCATTTTGAAGTTGTAATTAAACCCACTCGTTGTTCTGTTCGAGTCAAACATTCTCGTCCCAAAGTCTGTTTTGCCTTTTATGCGATAAGACAAAAATGTGACTTAGATCGTTCTTCCCCTGGCTTCCAATCAACAAATACTGGTAGAATGAACCCATGCGATCATGTAAATATCACAAAATGGTTTCTAACTTGTTCATTTGCGGAGAAATACGCGATTTTCTACAAGACGCTTATAAAGCTTTTTGGTTCATAAAAGTGTCAAATTATTATTCGATTTTCATAAAATTTTCACCATGTGATGCCTAATGCCATTTACGATTTCCTAGAAATGATTTAACATTTTCATTATCACCGGAAGTAATGCCATTTCAAAACTGTACTGTCAGTCTCCAAAACAAATATTTGTTTGAAGTAAGTGATATTCATTATATGTATAAAATTATTTATTTGAATTCAATGGACAAATATTATGAATAAATACGATTATATAGGCCTATATCAAAAAAGTGTTTCTAACGTCAGTCTTGGAAAAATTTTCTTTCTTTGGAAAACAGCTGAATGGATTATTCTGAAACTTCTTCTACAGAAGGTAAGGTAACCAAACAACTTGTTAAAGCTATCCCGACAATGATCCAAAAACTGGAAGTAGTCAAAAAATTTCTGAAATTTTGAGAAAAAAAACGTAAAAAGTAAAAAAAATGGCGATCTTGCGAAAAAAGTGATTACTACGCCAGATTCCACCGAATCAAAACAACTAAAGTGTCATTGGATAGTTTGAACAATGGACGATCTTATGACATCTAAATGGTAAAAATTCGCGAGTTAGGCAATATATAATGGAAGGCTGAAAATCTATAATTTTCTTTTTTTGAGCCTATTCAGACGCTTTTATTTCGAAAACTTCTCTTATTTCCTTTCTTAAACCTATGTTACTTAAGAGTCCTAACGGTGGTCTATGGCGTGAATCCAAATTTAAAAGCCTAATATACATGTAGAATAAATGGTCCAAAAGGGCCACAATCTTTGAAAAAAGTCGAAAAATCGTTATATCTGTAAATCTGCTTCTAATGGTATAATGTCCAATGGATCCTTCTGAAACTTCTGGTACAGGAAGTTAAGTTCCCATACCACTTGTTAAATCTATCCCGATAATGATCCGTAAACAGGAAGTAGTCAAAAAAATATTCGATACCGTATTTAAAAAAAAGGCAGTAAAAAAATCGGTGCTCTTGCAACAATCTGGATTTCACCGTCGGGTGTGACCGGATCAAAACATCTAAAGTATCGTTTGGTAGCTCGATAAATGGGCTATTGTATGACACAATTCCTGTCTGATTCCTGAAAGCCGGTTCAGTGCTGCTTGCAGGTCTAGTTATTATTATTTTTTTTTTTTTTTTTCCGCAGGAGCCTATTTCTCCATGATCGCAAACAGATATTGATCTGGAACCAAGTTTTCTATCGGGAAACCATGTGGTGGCTACTGGATAAAACAATTTTGAAACTTCTGCGCATACCGGAAGTGATCGAACTTTGTACTTTTTCCCGGAATTGAAAATCGGCCGTGGTTTCGTCAATTCTTTAACTATTTTCAAACAAATGACATTTTCGGAAACCCTGAATCTTTTCCGAGAATATGGCTATCTCACATTTTTCAATTTCGAACATTCGTCTATGACTTTTATCATTCGAAAATTGAAAACACATTGTTTTCGAGACAATTTTTGTTATTTTTCAAAATTTTCAAATTTGACCTACATTTTTGGATACCTGATGTCCATCCGATTCCAGTAATATAACTTTTGTTCAGAGTTATCGCCCTTTATTTTTCGAATTTTCTACCTACTTTCCAACCCATATATTTTTTTGAAAGCATCAATCGATTTTTCTGACACTCCAGGACCATAAAGCCATATGGTCAGACCGATGGATAAAGCAATTTCAACAACGATCCCTAAACCAGAAGTAGTCGAAATAATGCTCGATATTTTGAAAAAAATGGGTGCTTTCTGGAAAAAACAGGATTTCTCCGTCCAATTTAAACGGATTAAACAAATTAATGTATCGTTGGGTGGCCCGGGAAATGGACTGTCGTATGATGCCCAATTTATACAGATACTATGACCAGGCAGCAAACTATGACGTGCTGAAAATCAAGTATTTTCCGATTTGGAGCGTTTTTGGACGCCTTTATCTCGAAAACTGCTCCAAGGATTTTTCTTAAACTTTCTCTATCGAGAGTCCTTTCGGTAGTCTTGTTCATGAAACCATCCAATAAGAATTTTAAATGTCTGGAATAGGATAAAAAAGGGACTGAAAATTGAAAAAAGTCGAAAAATCGTCAAATTTTGGAAAATGCTCTATTATTTGTTTATTTTAAAAGATTTTCAAAAAAATGTTAAAAATTGAAAAAGCTGACCTAATAGCGATTCTAACCATGTATAATATGTAGTCAGTTATTGAAATTTAATTTTCGATATTTTGACATTTTTGCATTTTTGGCACTTCTGAAGATAGGATTTCTCAGGAGGATTTTATCTGATCGGTTAATTTAGTATATCATTATAAAGCCCTGTGCCCATTCAAGTTCCAAAACCGGATGTTAAAACTACCCGACAATGATTCGTAGGTAAAAAAATGGCACTCTTTTTAAAAACTCGAATTCTCCGTCAGATATTAGCGGACCAAAACAATTAAAGTTTCGTCGGATAGTCCCATGAATAGACTATCTTATGACATCTAAATGATACAAATTCGATAGTTAGGAAATAAATTATGGTACGCCAAAAATCTAGTATTTTCCGTTTTGGTGCATTCTGAGACGCCTTTTTCTCGAAAACGACGCCAACGATTTTTCTTAAACTTTTCTTAACCAGAGTCCTATCGGTGGTCTAGGGTGTGAATCCAAAAATAAAAGCATTGAAATAGTATAAGTGGTCCAAAAATGGCCTCAATCTTTGAAAAAAGTTGAAAAATAGTGAAATTTTTGAAAATGCTCTTTTATTTATCTTTTTTTCGAAAACTACTCAATGGATGTTTCTGACACTTCTGGCACAGGAAGTTAAGTATCTACATACATTAAGTATACAACTTGTTAAAGCTATCCCGACAATGATCCAAAAACCGGAAGTAGTCGAAAAAATATCCTAGATTTGGAAAAATAATGCAAAAAAATGAAGACTTTTGCCAAAAACGTGATTTCTCCTTTGGATATTACCATATTATCAAAAGTATCGTTCGATAGCCCAGTGAATGGACTTTCGTATGCTTCCTTCGGGTCTGTTGCCTGAAAGCCGATTCAGCACTGCCATACAGGTCTAGTTATTATTATTTTTTCCGCGGGAGCCTATTTCTCCATGATCGAAAACAGATATCGATCTGGAACCAAATTTTCTATTGGGAAACTATGTGGTGGCTACTTGATAAAACAATTTTGAAACTTCTGCGCATACCGGAAGTAACCGAATTTTGTACTTTTTTCCGGAATTGAAAATCGGCCGTAGTTTCGTCAATTCTTTACCTATTTTCAAACAAATGACATTTTCGGAAACCCCGAATCTTTTCCGAGATAATGGCTATCTCACATTTTTCAATTTCAAACATTCATCTATGGCTTTTGTCCTTCGAATTTTGAAAATACGTTGTTTACCAGAAAATTTTTGTTATTTTTCAAAATTTTCAAATTTGACCTACATTTTTGGATACCTGAAGACCATCCAATTCCAGAAATATAAGTTTCATTCCGATTTATCGCCCTTTATTTTTCGAATTTTCTGCCCATTTCCCAACCCTTATATTTTTGGGAAAGGATAAATCGATATTTAGACAGGAACATGATACTAGCAGTTGAGTTGCCTACCGTGTGTGTTTCTAAATTCAATTTCTTGTTCCAGCTTTCTGTCATGTTTCGTAAAAAAGTAGTCTTGATTATCCCGGCCTTTCAATCAGACGGAGAAGGGTCGGTAGACTGGTTAAGCGAGACTAATTTCAAAACAAGGGCATGTAACCTATATTTTGCTCAAAAGCGCCTGGATGTTATGGACGACACTCGGAACCATTTTTCAGTTTATTATTTATCTATGTTTAAATGGTCATAGCTTATTAAGTACAACATGGCCATTTATTTAGTTAGAACTTGTCTGCGATATCACCTCGGTGGAAGCGGACGTAAAATACAACTAACTCATCATCATTTATTTAGTGACTATAAATGTGCCAAACAGATTTAAGGATTGGTATATATATCGTGGTGCAATTGTCGAGCTATTTGGAGATATTTATTTATGGTGAGATTATCTCAGGTTGGTTTAACAACTATACCTTCAATTACAACCAGTCAAACCAGTATATCTTTACTTATAGTCTAAGCATACAATGTTTTTGATGGAATAATTATAGCATATTAAGGGGAAAACATGCTCTATGCCTACAGATCTAGAGTTTGGTTGTATCAACGGGTCTATTTTCCATCTTGCTGCAAGTTGTGCAAAGTTCACTGTTTTCTTTCTGTCATTAAATGTCAATTCATTATTGCATACTACATATTTAATTAATTTATAATAGTTTCTTTTTCAATTTGTTTTTTCCATTTATTTGTTTATTTATCTTGCCTATATTCATTGTATTGGATTGTATTGGAATTGCTCAATTGATGCTTTTATCAATACCTGGTTATAATATTATGACATGTAATGTGGCAAGTTGAGTCGGGACATGTAGGCTATAATGTAACCTAAATGTATACATAAGTGGATTTCGTTTCATTTTTTTCGAAAATATTGTACAGATAAAAGAGGAGGAATTACAGGGGTAATACATTGGAAAGCTTCTTCAAGAACTAAAGCATAAACTATATAAACGAGCTTATAAAAAGGAAAAGTTTGTATAAAGACGTTTCGTTTGCACAACTGGGTGATGATAAATCACGTTTTGTCTTTCTAGCAGACGACACCGTTTTACGGCGAAAGCACGCGCTCTATTTGTGACGCTTAATTTATTTTATTATTCACTCGACGTCATCACTTAGTAGACTTACTATTTTTAATATGTTGTCTTCGGTATAAAGCTGTTTATGCACAAAACCAAATACTATGACATAGAATATTTTGTTTCATGGTTTATCCGCATTCTATTTGTCACTCATTCTATCGCTATTTATAGAATAGGCTACCTTGGTTACACAACTACGGTACCAAATGTATCTATTAATAAACTGCTCCCACTCCCAGGCTACAATTTGTACATGCTGTGTCTGCTAACAGGTATTTCCTAGATATCAACGGTCAAATTTCCCCGAATATTATTTTACATTTCTGTGATATGTGAAAAATTCCAAAGTCTCGACCAATCAAATTGCGTATCGCTCTGCTTACCCTGAGCAGAAAATGCTCTTTATCAAACTTAGTCAAGGTATTACTGTAATGAAACTATACACCAAGTTTCATCAATCTCACTTAATTAGAACTAAAGTTATCGTGTCCCAAAGCATCAACCAATCAAATTGCTTATCTCTGCTTACCCTAAGCGGAAAATGCTCATCTTCGAACTCCATCAAGGCATTGACCTAATCAACACATACACCAAGTTTGAACATTCTAGCTCAATTAGGAAGAGAGTTATCGTGCCCCAAAGTATCAACCAATCAAATTGCTTATCTCTGCTTACCCTAAGCGGAAAATGCTCATCTTCGAACTCCATCAAGGCATTGACCTAATAAACACATACACCAAGTTTGAATATTCTAGCTCAATTAAAAGTTATCGTGTCCCAAAGCATCAACCAATCAAATTGCTTATCTCTGCTTACCCTAAGCGGAAAATGCTCATCTTCGAACTCCATCAAGGCATTGACCTAATCAACACATACACCAAGTTTGAACATTCTAGCCCAATTACTCATCTCTGCTTACCCTAAGCAGAAAATGCTCATCTTCGAACTCCATCAAGGCATTGACCTAATAAACACATACACCAAGTTTGAACATTCTAGCTCAATTAGGAAGAGAGTTATTGTGTCCCAAAAAGTGTGACGGACAGACAGACGGACGAACCCATTTTAATAGTCCCCTGCTTTCTTCGAAAGGCGGGGGACAATGACTCATTTTCAATCTGTACAGATCAAGTCAGTTCACTAACTAGTGCATGTATTTCGTTAGCAATGGGATTTAAAGTTTTTAAACAAAGAGATATAAAAAGTCACCATTTCACCTTCAAATTCAATTACCCATCAGGATTGTTGGACATTAGTAATATATTTTATTGTACATGTTCACAATACATAATTCTGGCAAGCTACATGTACATATGAGATGTACATGTACAATCTAACTAGAAGGTATTATATATCACCATTTAGTATATAAAACACTATTACATGTACATGTACCTAGCCTACCTGTGAGCCCTGTAGATCTCATGTACATTGTATAGTATAATATATACATGTATGTGATATAAAACTGGGCCAATGTAAGGTCACATGTTTAGATACATGTAGAACATGTTGGCTTACAAAATTAACAACTAAATATTATATAAATTACATGTATCAGTACATTCTGTTTCTTATAAATTACATTAACCAGCAGTTGCCATGCAAGTTATGCCGAAATTTTGCAAGAGATGGATAGAGAACAAGGTAAAGAAAAAAAATGCAATTTTTTTAACTATCAGGGGCCATAAATCCAGGAAGTTATGGTTTGAAATGCACAAATATTGAAAGAAACTAAGATCTTTGGGATATTCATGTAAACATATATTTTCAGTTTCATCAAAATCGGACAAAAAAATGGGACCTCGCGAGGGTCTACAACCTTCCTATTACATACATTTACACTATTTGCGTGCAAGGAGCGGCCATTTTGTTGGGCAGTTTTGTTTCGATTTTCCTGAAATTTTGAAATCAACCTTCACTATGGTGTAACATAACAGTGATATATTTAAACGGATTTTAAAATTGGAAAACCAGCGGCTGCCAGGCAGGATACGCCCACATTTTCCAGAGATGGATAGCGAACAAGCTAAAAAGAAAGTGATTTTTCCTACAATCAAGGGCCATAATTCAGGAAATTACAATTCGATATGCGCAAATATCGAAAGGATCCAAGATCTTTGTGTTATAAACTTACATTTCAAGTTTCAACAAAATCGGATAAAAATTGTGACCTCTATAGGGTCCACAACCTTGATATACCATATTTTTTTACGCTATTTGAGAACGAACTGCAGCCATTTTGTCTGTCAATTTTGGGCCGATTTACACGAAATTCGAACTCAGTCGTCCTTAGGGTGTAACGGTGATATAATAATACGTTTTTTTAAATCGAATAAAAATTATGACCTCTATAGAGTCTACAAGCTAAAAACGCAATTTTTCGTACTATCCACGTACATAATTCAGGAAGTTACAGTCCGATATGCACGAATATTGAAAGGAACCGAGATCTTTGGGTTATAAACTTACATTTCAAGTTTCAACAAAATCTGATAAAAATTGTGACCTCTATAGCGTCCACAACCTTGATATACTATATTTTTACGCTATTTGAGAACGAACGGCGGCCATTTGTCTGTCAATTTGGGGCCAATTTTCACGAAATTCGAACTCGGTCATCCTTAGGGTGCAACGGTGATATAATACTACGTTTTTTTCAATTGGATAAAAATTATGACCTCTATAGGGTCCACAAGCTAAAAACGCCATTTTTCGTACAATCAGGGGCCATAATTCAGGAAGTTACGGTTGGATATGCACGAATATCGTAAGGAACCGAGATCTTTGGGTTATAAACTTACATTTCAAGTTTCAACAAAATCGGATAAAAATTATGACCTCTATAGGGTCCACAACCTTGATATACCATATTTTTACGCTATTTGAGAACGAACGGCGGCCATTTTGTCTGTCACCTATGACATGTGTACATGTAATCATCGATAAAAGTGCCAAACACACTTTCAATATTCCAATCTTGCTTCTGATTAAGTAACTCCCTGGACAAATACTGGCTCCAGTAGATTGCAAAAGTCTAAAGTTAGGCTTTCCTAGATGTGGCTTTGATTTGAAAAATATATTTGATCGCCCAGGATAAATAAAATAGAATTTAATGAAGGATTTACACTAAAAGTAACACACTAACACATTTAGTAGTTAGAATAAGGCTGCTATTTGTTTCACCGGACTTGTCAAAACAGCAAGGTGCTTTGAATAAAATAAATCACCAAATTGTGCTTGATAACGATAAGAGGATACTTGTCGAAACGTCGTGCTATTAGAATAAAACCAGTGATTGTTTTCCCATAAAAATTGTGTTCTGTTATTGTGTACCCCAATCACTAAATGCCACTTAAAGATTATTTTCTTTAACTCTGATGTGATTTATTTGGTGAGATCAATGAAGGAGTACAAAGGTAGGTGGTGAATGAGACACACTTTTAATTTTTAAAGTTGATGAAGTACGTGTACTAGGCCTAGTGGTAGGGGTTATGGACATAAAGTATTTGGTCATGGTCAAACATTTTGGTCATAACTACATAACGGCCAAAACATTAGGATTATAATGGCCAAAAGCAACATTAGTTATATTACATGTATTACATAGAATTGTCTGATTATCAGGCCTGGAAAGTTTACAACCCAAAGATGTTTGTTCCTTTTGATATTCATGCATATCGGGCCGTAACATCCTGAATTATGGCCCCTGATTGTTTGAAAAATTTTGTGAAAATCGGACCAAAACTGCCGGACATAATGGCGCCCCATGAACGCAAACAGTGTAAAAATATGGTACATGTACATGTATATCAAGGTTGTGGACCCTCTAGAGCTCACAATTTTGATCCAATTTTGATGAAACTTGAAATACATGTTTATAACCCAAAGTCTTTGGTTCCTTTCGATATTTGCGCATATCGGATCATAACTTCCTGAATTATGTGGACACTCTAGAGATCACAATTTTTATACGCTCACATTTTCATGTGGACGTATATTGTCGTCGCCCCTGTCCGTCCGGACATCCGTCCGTCCACAATTTGTTTGTGGACACTCTACAGGTCACAATTCTTATCCGATTTTGACGAAACTTGAAATATAGGTTTATCGCCAAAAGATCTTGACTGCTTTCGATATTGGCATGTATCGGATCGAAACTTCATGGATTATGGCCCCTGTTTGTACGAAAAATCACGTTTTTAGCTTGTGGACCCTATAGAGGTCACAATTTTTATCCGATTTTGTTGAAACTTGAAATGTTAGTTTATAACCCAAAGATCTCGGTTCCTTTTGATATTCGCGCATATCGGACCGTAACTTTCTGAATTATGGCCCCTGATTGTACGAAAAATCGCATTTTTAGCTTGTGGTCAAGGTCATAATTTTTATTCGATTTAAAAAAACGTATTATTATATCACTGTTACACCCTAAGGATGGCTGAGTTCGAATTTCGGGAAAATCGGCCCTAAATTGACAGACAAAATGGCCGCCATTCGTTCTCAAATAGCGTAAAAATATGGTATATCAAGGTTGTGGACCCTATAGTCGTATAGAGGTCATAATTTTTATCCGATTTTGTTGAAACTTGAAATGTAAGTTTATAACCCAAAGATCTCGGTTCCTTACGATATTCGCGCATATCCAACCGTAACTTCCTGAATTATGGCCCCTGATTGTACGAAAAATGGCGTTTTTAGCTTGTGGACCCTATAGAGGTCATAATTTTTATCCAATTGAAAAAAACGTAGTATTATATCACCGTTGCACCCTAAGGATGACCGAGTTCGAATTTCGTGAAAATTGGCCCCAAATTGACAGACAAATGGCCGCCGTTCATTCTCAAATAGCGTAAAAATATGGTATATCAAGGTTGTGGACCCTATAGAGGTCATAATTTTTATCCGATTTTGTTGAAACTTGAAATGTAAGTTTTTTATAACCCAAAGATCTCGGTTCCTTACGATATTCGCGCACTTCCTGAATTTTAACAAAAACAATAGTGTTAAAGTAGTCAGTTTTATCGGAGATCTGTATAATTTGCAAGAATAAATCCAAAAGAAAATTGACTGACAATGTATTTCTATTTTCTTTTAATGGTCGACCACTTTTTCACAGAGGGAGCGAAACTTTTTGCAGGGGGGGGGGGGCATCACCCCCATAGTTACGGGCCTGGACAGTTTCAGTTTAGTCCAGTGCGAAATAAAAACAGCATTTTTATTATTTTATTCAAAGCACCTTGCTGTTTTGACAAGTCCCGTGAAACAAATAGCAGCCTTATTCTAACTACTAAATGTGTTAGTGTGTTACTTTTAGTGTAAATCCTTCATTAAATTCTATTTTATTTATCCTGGGCGATCAAATATATTTTTCAAATCAAAGCCACATCTAGGAAAGCCTAACTTTAGACTTTTGCAATCTACTGGAACCAGTATTTGTCCAGGGAGTTACTTAATCAGAAGCAAGATTGGAATATTGAAAGTGTGTTTGGCACTTTTATCGATGATTACATGTACACATGTCATAGGTGAACCCCATATTGATGGGGGGAGGGGGTCCATCTGGTTCATTCGCAATTGCAGACAAAACCCAGTTTTCTATATAAGAATGGAATTTGACTGCTTTTAATTAGTCAAGTTTTATTTGAATTCATGTATCTATTGTAAGCTTATGTAGATACATGTACATGTAGATGCCAAATTTTATTTCTTCCATCTGGGCTATTCCCTGACAATTCAGAGCTGGTTCAAATCATTTAAGAATTTATTAGGGTTTCACACTGCGTAGCTTGTGTGAAACACTATTGTTTTTGTTAAAATTATTATTAAGCTTTCATATGTATTACATATGAAAGCTTATTGTTTCTGTTAAGATTATTATTTTTTTTTTTGTGGATTTTCTGCAAATCTTATATCTCAGAATCTAACTTTGACCTACCCCCCCAAAAATGGGTTGCGACTGTGGATTAAATATATTTTCAAATCTTTTTACGAATTCGAAATCACAGAAATTTACGAACGAAGAAATTGAACTACATACCTATAAAACAATGAGACTATTACACCTATTTTACTAATTCTTTTTTCTTTGAGTACCTTGAAAAATGTCAAAAGAAATTTTCAAAATTATCTCCCCTTGATGAAATTAGGGATCAAAATTTTCAATAAAATTGACGAAATATACATGTACATGTGTAGGTCAGATTGCCTTGGATTTTTTTTGCTGTACTAGCTATGACACTACTGATTCGTACACAAAAAAAAGGAGTTTGTAGGCCAAACCGGAAGTGTCACCATCTTGAAATGTGAAATATCGCTAAGGCTTTTTTGATATTTTACTTACAGACAAGGAAATTATATTTTCCAAATCCTTGAAGGAAAGTCCATAAAATGTAGGAAGTAGAAAATTGATTTAGGTCAACTGATGGGATGCCATTTTGAATTGAAAATGAAAAATAGTGAAAAATCCACATAATGGGCTTGAAAACATACACAATTGGTCGTGGCTTAGAGAATCTGTCTCCTATTACCGAAATTAATACATTTCAGGATAGCCTGGATCATGGTCGAATGTTTGGTATTTGAATATTTCAAAAATTCGAATTTCGCCTTTGATGTTTTCCGTGCCGACAAGGTTGTTTTAGAGTTTAACTGGTTTTGACTTCGCGCATGCGCTACGTTGTAACCAAAGGTACCATGAGTACCAAATTCCGGTGAGGAACTTTTCACGTTGGTACCTAGGTACCCTGAAAATTTCAAGGTGATACATGTACCTGCATTTACGGCTTCCATAAGGGGAAAAAAGTGGAATTTCGCCGCGACACCGGCACCGATTGTCTGAAAACCATGAAATTTGTACACAATACGCCCATTACCATCCCGGACTCTGTGCTTTACTAACAAGGATCATAAAAATATATATCTATGAGTTATAGAACATCGTCAGCTAGTATACACACTGGCAAAACTAAGCTTTTGGAGAGAACTTATATAGGCCTTGCCTGTTGTTCAATCCAATTCAGTTTATTGAATAAAATATTGTTTAAACTAAAAAAACTAAGCTTTATAATATTTCTGACATTATAATTTCCGTCCCTGTGATTTGAAGAGGCTGCCGTTATTGTAGACAGGGGCAGTGTCTAGTCATTCGGATTGGACAAAAAGCCTTGGCAGCTGTAATTCGTAATAAAAGTATAATTTCTGATATTATTAGTTCTATCCCTGTGATTTGCGGAGGCTGCCATTATTGTAGGCAGGGACAGTGTCTTGTCGTTAGGATCATACGACAACCCTTGGCAGCGCGTAATTCGTAATAAAAGTAGAGCGTCATGGGGGCGCTATCCGGGCTAAATTCACAGGTGGCACACTGTATGGCATAAGTCTGTCTTCATTAGCCCTGTTGGTGTAGAAAAGTAGGACGATAAACCACATTACATTTTGGTTTTATTTCATCAAGAACACCGCTATCTATGAAATTGTGTATCGCTTTATGCAACTTGAATAAATATTGTCGGAAAAACACTACCATAAAGTTAGTCAGGTCGGTAAATGAAGGAATCAAAAAGAATGAAAAATTGTTGTTTAGCTTACATGTATATTTGAAAATAGTATTTGCCAACCGTATCACGCCCGATGTTGTTTTCAATTTCAGCATTAATTCCCCGGTTGTACGTGACAAGGAGAAGGTCGCCCGTCCAACCTGTGTGTTTTTTCAGGATCACCCGGTTTCCTGCCACTGCTAGACCCCTACGCGCAAGCGAATTATTGAAATAAAATTGAACCATACGTTAGTCCCGAAATGACCTAGTTTGTGTTGAGTGGTCGATCAACCCCATTTCACTCTCTCAGTTTTAGCACTCCTAACTCTAAAACTAAATGCAAGGAACGGGCCTATTTACAGAGGTCACAATTTTAACCCTGTAATACCCAGAATATCAGATATGCACACCTACATGTATATATTATTATAATCCCTATGAAATATTTTAATTATTTACTGCTATAATATGAATTATCACTTATTCCCCGTTAAATAAATATCGGTCACCGGGTGCAGCTGTACAACTTCAAGGACCCTGGCCTGAAGTGCCTGGGACCAACTCTACATTTTCTGAAATGTCAATAAAAGCTCTGGAATGATTTCATTTAAAAAAATAAAACAGAAAGTAAATCTATTTTTTTTATTTATATGCTATTTGTTACTAGTCTAATTCAAATTTAAAAATAAACAATATTTTTTCTGAAAATCAATGTCGAAATTTAGTGTATCATATATGATACAATGGGTCTGAGGCATATTTTATTGATATATAGAAATTAATGCAGTGTTCTCATTATGTGTTAAAAGAGTGCCAGAAATCCCTCCAAACTCAGCCATTTGTGTATTTAGTATATTTATGAATATTTTTTTAGTCGTGTTTTACACAAAATTAACAAGTCATCTGACTTGGGCAAAAATGTGAAATTTTTTTGTCTCAGTAATTTTCCTTGGCCACCATTGGCTAATTCAGTTTTTCAGTCCTAGATTAATTATTTATTGTTCGATTTGTCTAAAACAAAGTTCATATGCTCCATTGTCTCAATTGTCATTTCTTTGTTACCGGTAGAGTTATCTGTCGGCACCGGAAGTGGCGTAATTTTACCAAAAACTACAATTTTGACAGTTTGGTACCATTTTTCGAAAGCAAATATTTTTTTTAAAATCTGATATAACTAAAAGACTGTGCCCTTTAAAGGCGCAAAAAAGTGTGAGCTCAGTTTTTTTAATTTCGATTTCATTTTCGAGCAAATTCGATTAAGAGGTGAAAAAAGATGTAAAATTGACCTATTTACAACCCATTCAGGCTTTTCAGATTTTAAAATATTTCTACATAACTTTTATAAACTTGTACCTATAATCCATACGAAGAAAATGTATGTTAAAATTGGTTTGTAATATAAGCAGTTACCTAGAAATGGGCAATTTTGCATAAGTCACTGTTTTCGTTATGTTGCCTGTAAAATAGTCAATTACATATTATTGGATTTTCACAATGACACCATTTGATTCAAAAAGCAAGTACATGTACATGTATGAGTTGTATCAAATCGATTACAATTTACAATTGACACCCGAAGTGACGCCATTTGTCAAAAAATAAATTTTAAAATTTTAAAATCAATATTTTTTTCAACCAAGAATTATTTAATAATATTAATATGTATTAATAATTTTAACTTTTGGTTTACATTCACATATTAATAAAATTCATACGGTCATATAGATTTCACAAAATTGTTTCTAACTTGTTCAGTTGAGGAGAAATAGGCGATTTTCAACAGGTCACTTTTCAAGGTTTTTGGTCCATAAAAGTCTCAATTATTATTCAATTTTCATAAAATTTTCACTGTGTGATACCTAATGCCATTTACGATTTCATACAAGTAATTTAATATTTTCATTATCACCGGAAGTAACGTCATTTTGGCAAAAACTGTACATATTTTTAGCCTTCAAAACAGATATTTTATTCAAATGAGTCTGATTTGTAATGTTTTTTTAAAATTATGATATTTGATTCCAATCAACAAATAGAATGAACCCATACGATCATACAGATACCAAAAAAAAATTTCTAACTTGTACGGTTGCAGACAAATAGACGGTTTTGTACAAGTCACTTTTCAAGGTTTTTGGTCTAAGTGGCAATTATTATTCGATTTACATAAAATTTTCACCATGTGATGCCTTATGCCATTTCTGATTTCATAACACTAATTGAACATTTTCATTATCACCGGAAGTACTGTACACTTACATCATGTAACAAATGTATAAAATGAATTGATATTGCTGGATTTGGTTGATGTGTGCAATGCTTATGTGGAAACCTGTTTAATGGTTTCATTGGTACTGGAAGTGACATATGTTTAGGGTAACGTGGCACCGGTGAAACCCGTCATTACTGCATCACAGTTCTAGTTCTTAATATTTCTGCAACTTTTTAACAGTTCTCATCCTTTATCTCAAAATATGTTTTTTCATTCTTAATCTTAGCTATATGTATACATTACATGTATGTCCATGATCAATATTAAGATAGCAGGACAGACATGTTTTAAGTATGTTGTTATGTAAAATGAATGATTTTATTAGAATTACACCTGAAATCGACCGGTCCTACATACTTAGTCAGTGTCGAAAAAACCTGACTGACTGCCACATTTTGTGTCAATGTGATCAAAATATCTTTTGGGGCTCTCTTACACCACTTCTCTACACGGATGGAACGTTTATTTGGTTCATTGGATCTCTGTTCGTCCCAACCGCGAGCAATTTGCAAGGTACATGTAAATCGTGCACATGGCTGTGTTTACAAATGCTATGACCTGGCACTTGACCCCAGAACTTTTGACCGTAACCCTGCAAGCACGACCGCTGATTGCCCAAATTTTAAATAGCTGCACAGGATCCAACTTGCACCTACGCAAATATGACTCCGCACTATAAAGAAATATGTCATTGATTTCTGGCCTATTTCGAGCTTAAACTATTAAATTTACAAATTATATTGGAGAACTTTGTTGACATATTGATTGCACGATTATCGATTGACCGATTGTATAGACCGGTTTAGCGGTGACAGGATTTTCAACCCAAGAATTCAGCCTATGTGGGAGTGTTACATTTCATGGTCAGGGTGGGTGCGTTAGTATTATTGTCAGAGTTCGTTACGGGTGTGCATTTACATAACTGTGATCATCAATCATAAAAATGGCAATAATAGACATCAGCTGACTAGACTAGTGCACCTGAGGACCAGTGAGCATTCCCTTAGGATCCGGTCTGCTAATCAACGCTCATTCATGATTAAAGTAGCCAAGTCTCTAACTCAATATCATCTAAAGTCTTTGAAATTGAAAACGCAAATTTTTTGTCAATTTAAAGGACAATATTGGTGCCAGTCATTATCACATATGTGATAGAGCTGGTTAAACACATTCCAAATGTAATTTTAATACAGAGATCATTGCTACGATAGCTGAGTAATACAGATTTCCTGAGTCGGAAGTGACAAACGCCAAAAGAAAACACGAGTCATCTCTCTACAGACCGAAATCATCGCGACGCGGTGAAAAAAAACTCTCGGAATTCTCTTAGATTTCACGGTGAAATTTCGCTTGATTCTGTGGCAATTTTTCTCTAAGATTCGCTAGGAATTCACCGTGTTTCTCTAGGAATTCGCCGTGTTTCTCTAGGAATTCACCGTGTTTCGATAAGAATACATCGTGTTTTGCCGTGCTGCCGGCAAGGAATTCGAGAGCCTACCTTAAGCTAGGGTCGAACTAAAGGAGTTGTAATATAGTAATGCTCCCGAGAAATGTATAATGTACAGGCAGGTTTAAATAACAAGAACATCGCTAACGCTGCAATATACGTCCACATTCCAGCTTTGATTGATATGGTACTTTTTAAAATGAAGAGAATGAAATATGAAATGGCTGTAATATGACAAGAGGCAAAGAAGACTAGGTGTTGGGTTTGTTTTGCCAAATTTACAGATAAAATATTAACAAAAAAGTGGGTGTGAGACTGCCCCAGGAGGTCTGGGCATGCACCAAAATAAATAGTTGCTGTCTTTTCGATATGAGGATATGCAAAGTTCCAACATGATCCAGTCAGAATTGCAGTCTGTAGACGATAAATACAATAATTGGGTGTGGCTCTGCCCTTTGGGGTTGGATATGTAACAATATAAATAGGAGAGAGAGAAAAATGAGGTTTAACGTCCACTCGACACAAACTAGGTCATTTCGGGACCAACACATGGTTCAACTTTATTTCAATAATTCGCTTGCGCTTAGGGGTCTTTTGCAGTTGGAGGAAACCGGAGAACCCGGAGAAAACCCACGAGGTAGGGTAGGCGACCCTACTCCTTGTCACGTACAACCAGGGAATCGAAACCCCACCAGTTGACTCAATGACAGACCGTATGATACAGCGCGCGCGTGCTAACCATCGGCCATTCAACCCCCCCAATATACATAGGTACCACCCTGTTATTGTCATGACAACATCATATAGTTGCTGTCCTTAGGGTATAAGGAATAAGTATACCAAGTTCCAAGATAATCCATTCAGAATTGTGGCCTTTGGACGCTAAAGGCAAAAATAGGGCGTGGCTCTGCCCCGGGGGGTCAGGGCATTCACCAAAATCAATAGTTGACGCCCTTATGCCAAGTACCAAGTTGATCCATTCAGAATTGCGGCCTGTAAACGATAAACATAAAAGTTGGCCGTGGCTCTGCCCTTGGGGGTCGGGACATGCAGTTGTCGTCCTTAGGCTATGAGGAATACATATCCCAAGTTCAAAGACAATCCATTAAGAATCGTGGCCTGTAGGCAACACACAGAGACAAAAAGGAGAAATGGGTGTGGCTCTGCCCCTGGGGATCGGACATGCACCAAAAACAATAGGGATCATCCTTAGGGTATAAGGAATAAGTATGTAGGGTATAAGGAATAAGTTTCAAGATGATCACTCAAGAATTGTGGCCTGTAAGCGACAGGCACACAAAAAGAAAATAGGCGTGGCTCTGCCCCTGGGGGTTCGGTATGCACCCCAAACGATAGGGATGTTCCTTATGGTACAAAAAATAAGTATGCAAAGTTTCAAGATGATATGTTAAGAGATGCAGGCTGTAGACGACAAACAAATACAAACTAGAAATGGGCGTGGCTCTGCCCCGGGGGGTCGGGCATGCACCAAAAACAATAGGGATCTTCCTTGGGGTATAAGGAATAAGTATACCAAGTTTGAAGAAAATCCATGAAGAATTGCGCCCTGTAGGCGAACCACAGA
This sequence comes from Patella vulgata, assembly GCF_932274485.2. Lineage (NCBI taxonomy): Eukaryota > Metazoa > Mollusca > Gastropoda > Patellidae > Patella > Patella vulgata. The sequence goes on along the minus strand of NC_065879.2, from coordinate 59,711,498 downwards.
CACACACACACACACACACACACACACACATACATACATACACACACACACACACACAGACAGGGGCGACGGCATAATACGTTCACATTATGAATGTGGACGTATAACAAATGAGTGAGGTAATCTCGGGAAGACATTTACCGGCATTCTGTATCAGTTAGGATTTTTTCCCCAACGCACTTTATACATAGATAGCACCGGCCAAAATGTATGCAAACTATGAACAACTTACAATTTTTTAAACATATCAATTCATCTTCGTTTATAACTTAGATATAATCCGTCAATTTGGGGCTGCTATCAAATCCAAACTTTAAATTATATACGATGAGCTTTTATACATTACTTTATTACTCGCAGCTTCGGTTAATCTAAATCAATCATCCATACAGCACAAACAGTAAATCACTCCGCGGGTCGCTTAACGGTATGTTACGTGGTCAAAAACGTGCCAAAAGATTGGGACTACATGTATATTCTTACGCTGTTTTACTCGGCGAATAATATCCGCTGTGACAATATACATCTACTTTATGTCACCCAATTCATTTCGGTGGGAGCAGATATTGAATAAAGCCATTTCACACACACATACGTGTACATTACATGCGCCTCATATATTTATACAATATCCACGAGTGTGTTAATTCTCGTCTTCACCCCGTTATAATTTACTTATTTTGAGTACACTTTCTGAATGATTCCATTCTTTTGTACGTCCAGCTTGTCGATTTCCTACTGCATATACATGTACCGTGCAGTCCATGCGAAATGATATTTTTTTTACTGGACATTTGGGCAGGTATTATTCCAACTAATGCTGGACCGAATGAGATTTTACTGGTCCAAAAAAGTTCATACCAAAAATATGCATAAAATAAGTAATAATGGCCTAAAACTCGAAAAACAACAAACAGTATTTTCATTCTATTGTTACTTAATATTATCTATGATACACGTAAATCATTATTATTTTCTATCAACAATAGCTTGGACTTATAATTAAATTTTTATCGCGCCAATATTTACAATCGTTTTACTGTTCTATAAATAGACCGCGTAAAGAAAATATCCCTTAGATGACAATCGAGTCTACCGGAAGCCAATGTTATTAATACAATAAAAGGACTTTCGTTTTAGTCTGGATTAACCTAGCCTACTACTTACTAGACTAGCTCGATATACGGTACTACGTACTCGAGATAAGATTTTGTTTACATTTTAAACAATAGTGAAATTAACACAATAAATTAAACGAGAATTCAACAGTCCGTGCACAAAGTGCCGTCAGTCAGTGCCAATACAGCGATGATTTAATATTTGTAAGTTGAGTGTCCGTTAACCCGTCCACAAGCAAACCCGTCCACGGTTAAGGTAATACCGGTACTTGACTTGTATATTATTTAATTGATTAGAATAGATCACTTTTACTCATTGGTTGTTTATATTATTTTATTTACCTAATAATCAACTAGCTTGGCTCGCCATCCCGACATCGATTAGTTCGAGTTCAAATTCTTTATTCCTTTAAGCCAAAGACTCATCAGGTATAACATATAGTACAAACAAATAAATAAATACAATATGTACAAAAACAATATAGTTCACCGATGTTTTTGTAATAAAGAACAATAGTATTGTTTGTTGATTACCGTTATGATTTTAGACAAAATGGTAAGTTCACCAATGTTTTTGTAATAAAGTAGACCCGTATTGTTTGTTAATTGACTTTATCCCATGATTTAAAAAATCGGCGATGGTTAATATTGGCTCAAAAATAATTCCTTAAATTGCGCCGGAGCCCCTTTTAGATTAATTGAATTCGCATAAAAACAACAAAGAGTGGCTACGTGCGATTTTATTCTTTGATACACGGGACATTTCTGTTATTCAAACAAATCTGCACGAGAATGACAACATACAAGTTGACAGTTACCATTGGTTTGGGGTTCATGAAGAATAGGCTTTTCTATCGAGCCTACAGTTATTCTTTTCTAAAATAAAATGAGTGCCTTGGATTTTTGTGTGGATTTGATAGCGTTTATACTTTACTAATATTCTCTGACATCGGAGACTTGTGTCGCGTTCATTTCATTTTTGCGTTAAGTACGAGCTTCTTATGTCTGATTTGAAAGCGCTTTCGACTCCCGTTGCAAGTTCTATTTGTCACTTTTGTGACTTTCGCAGTGTACCCCCTCCCACCCATATTATTTTAATACGTCATAATACATTATTATCATATACCGGTGACAGTCAAGATTTGCTAAATACTTTTCGCCAAGTAACACAGCGTAAGAATATATAGTCCCCGTGTCGAACCCAACATCTCATGTTTTCGCGCGTTTCTGACCACGTGACGTACGGTTAACCGCATTGCGGAGTGATTTACATGTATGGCACTGTGATTTATGAATGGTTGATTTAGATTAACTGAAGCTGCGAGTAATGAAATTATGTGTAAAATCTCACCGAATATAATTTAAAGTTTGGATTTGATAGCAGCCAATAAGATAAAATGATACGTTTAAAAAATTGTAAGTTATTCATTGTTTGCATACACGTACATTGTGGCACCACATTATACATGTACAGTGTGTTAGAAATACGACCGTAGCTGCCTCGCCAACGGTTAACATATCTTGTATTCAACTTAAATAAATTACATTTTTCGTCAACATGCTTACATCGGGATGATATCGGCACTCAAGCGATTCACCGTGTTTCATCGCGAAACACCATAATTCACCGTGAAACACCCTATTTCGCGGTGATTTGGCTAGCTGCCGTTTCGCTAGCGATTCTCCAAGATTCCACCGTGAAATAGAGTGTTTTTCCGCGGTGTTCGGCGATTATAGTCCCAAACTCCAGCACTGTAGTGTATATAACTGACTGATGTGACGAGTGATAAAGGATATACGGACGAATTTCTGCTCACTAATAATTCCTTCGAAGACCAAAAGTTGATACAGTATATGGGACTGTAAGAGGATACCTGACAATTCAATAAAGTAATTGAATGTCATTAGATAAGAGAACACAAGAAAAATAGAAATAGTCCGTACATTCCCTTGTTTATATTCATTCTATATCTTATAAAAATATGGTAATGCACAGACTTTTTCTGTTTTTCTTTCGTGTTCACTTATCTAGTGGCAGTCAATTCTTTTTATGAATTGTCAGATATCCTCTCACAATCTCATATAACAACTTTTGGTCTTCGAATGAATTATTAGTGAGCAGAAATTCGCCCGTATATCCGTTATCACTCCTCACATCAGTCAGTTATATAGAGAGATAACTCGTGTTTTCCTTTGGCGTTCGTCAATTCCGATTTTGGAAAACTTTTACTCAGCTATCGTGGCAATGATCTCTGTTAAAATTATATTTGGAATGTGTTTAACCAGCTCTATCACATATGTGATAATGACTGGCACCAATATTGTCCTTTAAATCAACATAGATGTTGTGATCTTACCGGGAAAAGATGGGCTTCTGATATCCAATACATGTATTTAAGACAAAATAAACATTTTACCATTGCCAATGCCATTGGTGCACAAATCCTGTACCATAATGCATTTCAGCGCCATTTGTAACAATGCACTCGGCTAGACATATTCTACAAGTCATGTCAAACGGCGACGTCATATTCTTATCTGGTCCGCATGTGCAATAAATACTTTTGGTGTAGACTGGAATAACCAGACGCTAGAGATTGCCATTCGATTGAGACTTCTGGGGTATTTCGTTGAACAGAACTGATTAGAAATTACAGTAAAAACAGAAATGATTAAATGCAAATCAGTTTATATACATTCATATTACACAAGGCCGCAGATCCCGGGGGGGGGGGGGATGGGATTTTCACTGGGGGGGATTTCATATGCCTCGTCCCCCCTACCCCAAGAAAAATGCATCGATAAAATTTCAAAAGTCTTATTTTCAGCCCGGGAAATGTAGCCTATATTTCCGAACATGCCGACGTACAATGCCCAGAAATGGTCTCAGATAGCATTTTGAGGCATCCTAATTTTAAAAAATCTTCCGAGGGAGGCACCAAGACCCCCCCGCTAAATGTGCGCCTGTAGCGCATGTGACGTGTGCCTTCCCCCACCGTACTCTGTCAGCGTCTCCCAAAACTTGAGTCCTATTTTCAGGCTGAGGATATTTCCCCTTGGTTCAAAAATGCCCGGTCTTTGATGTAACCCAGATCTGAGAATGATCTCTTCATGACCTCAGCAGCTTATGCTCAGAGCTGGACACGTGAGAAATTATTTATCACATTTTCATCCGTGACCGGCAATTTAGTAGCATACCTATATCCCTATATTGTGAGGACTTCTTTGATTAATCAGTCCATATCATCTGTGGTTTACTGTTTATATTTTTAAATTTTAATAATAAATATTTTTAACTTTTGTAATATAACTATAACCAGTCCGCCTGCACTCTCAGCCCTCATAACTACTTTTTGACTTATTCATATTGATTATTCTCGCTCAAAAACGACAATTTATTCTCGGTATGTTCATCTCTGCAGAATGCTCAGAAATGGTCTCAGATAGCGTTTTCAGGCATCCTGCTTTCAAAATTTTCTGCAGAACGGTTAGCGCCTGTGGCGCGAGCCAAGTGTCCCCCCCTAAAATTTAATAAGATCTGCGGCCATGATATTACATTATTACAATGTATATGCGTTGCAACCCATTTGTGTCAATTTCTAGGTCCCAAATATTAGCGATCTAGCTCCTTTAAATCAAGAAATGGATAATCGCGACTATGTTTTTTTATCATACCACCTTTAGTAATGATGATCGAGGCTAGGCCCAAATTCAATTGCTAAATTCTCAGTTCAGAATGGATCAATTTGACTGAAATCTTCAGCAAATTCCCCTTAACATTATCTAGTTTTAACTATTATTAGTATTATAGTGAGAACTGCCAGCTCTTTATCTAATCTCCCATATAATTAATATAATGTATCTTTAATAAAGAAATTAAGTTTTCCAGGTGAAACTAAAGGCACCCAATCGTAGCTAAAAACAAGCACATCAGTTATGTCTCAACTTTTTTAGTTACGTTCTTGTGGCTAAGTTGCACCCAATCCCATCGCTGCGCGATGGAAACATTGACACACACCCACCCCATCTTAAAATTCCAAACTTTTTTAATTTCAAAAAATAATTTCTTTGTAGCCTATTCTGTTAAAGTATTACATTTCTGTAGAGTTGCTAAAAAACACAAAAATAAAGCTGTGTGGAGGAGGGGACCAGACAAACGTAGACGTTTGGGCTAAATCTGAATCAATTACATGTATGTATGTACCTTCAGTAAAGGCTTCAGGCAGGCTTCAGGCTTCGTAATCGTAGGCTACTCGTAGTTCGTGCCCAATCGGGTCTAGCTGTCATTAGGCCCTATCTTTGCCGAGAAAAACAATAACGCCGAGAAATAATATAAAAATAAACACACTTGACTTCATTTCGATATGTCTGTCTGTATTAGTCTAGTGGTTAAACAAAACAGTGCTTTTCTAAAACGAGTGTCTGTTCAATGCGGCTGACCGCGACATTGTGGTACTGGTAGGCCGAACATCGACTTGAATAATGAATAAACTCCTCTACAGCACATCGTTTGTCTTTCTGAACACTGCAGAAAAACAGGTCACCTAAATAAACAATTACGTGTGAATATTTTTGCACTAACCTCGCCGTTCTTTGCTTTTAGTCTCAATTTCATAAATCCTGAACTGAATTATATCACGAAAATAAATCCCGATGCTTTGATCAAGAGGATCACTAGGCTAGATCTCGACACAGCCAATCAAGGATTGGTTAACTGTACTTACTCCCTCGTAAAATAAAACAAACTTCTTTGTATATTTATTACAAAATACAGCTGAGTTTCGAAATTAATAAAATATACATTTCATGTAAGTTAGTGACGATCGACGATTCTTCATTAATATATTATGTCAAGTTAACCATTTGTTGAAATTGGTTTTTTTATATATCCTTGTACATGGCATGTCCGCTGAAAAGAACGGCCATAAGTTAGCCGTTGTTTCGTATCATAGCTCTGTGCATTTTAATACAAACTGTGAGTGTGATGCATGAATGTTCTGTACCTCAAGTGGCGCGGCAGATACGAATTATCAACCCTGTGGGTGGGAGGGGGGGGGGCTTTGCAATCTCCCTATTTCTGTAAAACCGAGCGGAATCTCTCACCCGTATTCCAGCACCCGGGTTAGAAATGAAGTTAGCACACATATTCCTAGCGCCAATAAAAACCTGGGAAAATTTGGGCACACAATTGTACTTTGTAAAAGTTGTATAAAAAAATATTGTGTTCTTGAATGTGTCCAATTTAACAGCGAATTTAAATTCAAAGTGTCTATAGTTAGGCAATTAAATATAAATCTTAAAGGCTCAATACCACTCTTGTTGTGACTGAATAATATGTACCAATCTTTATTCTGGTCAACAAATTGTACTATTTTACAATATTTCAATTAATTGATGATACAAATTTCATCATAACACACCTTATTTAAAAATTTTGAAAAATTCAACATAATGGTTTGAAACGTCTAACGTAAACCTTTTCAAATGAAACTTCGATTTAAAAATATTTTCGAACCCTCTGGACAAGTAAAATAAGATGTAATGGATAATTTACACAACAGGTGGGACACTTAAACATCTAGTACTTAGATAGAGAGTTTATTTATTTTCTGGAGCTTTCAAGCCAGCAAGAGTGTTATTGTCCCTTTAAGACTCGAACCCTCTATTGTTCGGAGTACAGTAAGCCACGAGTTACAGTTACATAAACAACTATTTTTAGTTGTGTATATTACAAGTAAATAAAATTTAGTTCTCTTTTATTGATGAGTTAGAAATTAAGAACTTATTCATCGTAAAAGAGATATTGTAGAACCTGTCATGGGCCTTCAAATAAAAATTGAACTTTTGTTTTTATTTGGTAAAAACTCCTCAGAATCACTTAAAATGCATATTTATTCATACGCGATTTTGTAATAAAAAAAACCCCAGAGACCCTTAGCAGCATTCGGATCGGAAATATAGTCGGTACTCGGTCCGTTAGTTTAGTAAAAGAATCTGCACACTTCGTTTCCATCCTACAGGCCTGGTACATGAACCTATATATTTTGTATTAATAATATTAAAGGACAATATTGGTGTCAGTCATTATCACATATGTGATAGAGCTGGTTAAACACATTCCAAATATAATTTTAACACAGAGGTCATTGCTACGATAGCTGAGTAATACAGGTTTCCTGAGTCGGAAGTGACGAGAGAGAGAGAGAGAGAAATGGGGTTTAAAGTCCACTCGACACAAACTAGGTCATTTCGGGACTAACACATGGTTTAATTTTAATTTTATTTACATAATTCGCTTGCGCGTAGGGGTCTTTAGCAGTGGGAGGAAACCGGAGGACCCGGAGAAAAACCCACGAGGTTGGACAGGCGACCCTAATCCTTGCCACGTACAACCGGGGATTCTAAACCACGCCAGTCGACTCACGGAAGTGACGAACGCCAAAGGAAAACACGAGTCATCTCTCTATATAACTGACTGATGTGACGAGTGATAAGAGAGAGAGAGAGAAATGGGGTTTAACGTCCACTCGACACAAACTAGGTCATTTCGGGACTAACATATGGTTTAATTTTATTTACATAATTCGCTTGCGCGTAGGGGTCTTCAGCAGTGGGAGGAAACCGGAGGACCCGGAGAAAACCCACGAGGTTGGACAGGCGACCCTACTCCTTGTCACGTACAACCGGGGATTCGAAACCACGCCAGTCGACTCAATGACAGACTTTATGATACAGCGCGCGCACGCTAACCATTCAGCCATCCAACCCCCCGACGAGTGATAAAGGATATACGGACGAATTTCTGCTCACTAATAATTCCTTCGAAGACCAAAAGTTGATATATGGGACTGTAAGAGGATACCTGGCCATTCAATAAAGTAATTGAATGTCGTGAAAACGACTTATAGAAAACACTCTTAATCCCCTCAGACGCCAGTGACGTCACAGTGACCGAATGGATATTCGGAATGGTTATTTCTTAATTACCTATATACAGCCGGCGTGTGTATTCATTAACGCCTGACCGATTCCTTAATCCCCTAATCAAATAAAACAATTGACTACGAAATAATTTAGAATTTGTTTTATAATGTACCGCTCGCTTTCTTTTCTCACGATAGCGATTTTAATACTGTGTTTTAAAGTGACTTTTTCATAGAGTACCTCTACCATTGTGTGCAGTCCAAACGATTCGAGATACATTTTCGTCAGAAGAGTATTGTGGTTCTGATTTCCCCGAGTAAAAGAGTACAGGAGTAAAAAGATGTGGTCATGCAAAACGTATCATAAAAGTAAAACATGATTGAAACGCGATTTGTAAATGACGATCCGTTGTCAGAGTAGCCGACTGTATCTCGTTTTCCAGTAGCCATCGTGCGGCGCCTTTTTTGCTGCATGTGGATTTGACTTCATTACTCTGAAATAGATCGTACAGATGAAGTACGACAAAATAACTCAATATACGTTAGAATTAAATGGAATAACAGATTGGGAAGGGTCACCTAACTATCTTTGTGTATTGATAAAAGTGTAGTGTCGTTTATATCTGTCATTAATCTATCCAACTAAAGTTGCAGACATGGGGTCATAAATTAATTAAGAATGCTGATTAGGTAATTATATTTTTTTTACGCCGGCCAGATCAAAGACATCACTCTAGATGTAACGTGTGCGTACACACGTTAATTGTATAATATAATTAAGTTTTGCTCATCAGTTGTTTATAATTATTATTTACCCATTAATCAATTAACTTTGCTCACCGACGTTTTTTTGTAATAAAGTAGCCTCGTATTATTTGTTGATTTAATTGACTTGATATGAAATATGAATATAAATTATTCGATGGTAAACGTTTGTGATAAGATAAGGTTATAATGTCTAACATCGTTTAACTTATTTTTTATAAGAAAGGTATTTTAAAATTACATTGACAGTTCAATCACTCACCAAACGGCATCAGGAACTCCACGTATGATCAAGTGTATTTGATATTCATGTCCATGAATCCCGTGCAATTTTCGCGCCAAAGTTTAACCTCATATACTACGCCCGTAGTACATGGAACCGTACATGGTAATAAGATCCCCAGCGTTGATTGGCTGAGAAACGAGGGCGATCTATTGTTATGCCTAGTCATCGGAAAATTCCATATTCACTGTGAATTTCAAAAGTTGTTCTTTGTGTATAGAAATGGTTATTATTATAATATATATAGCTAATAATGAATATATCGACAGATGACTGGCACCATTTGTATTTCTGTACTTATAGAGAATAGTTTGTGATAATCAAATATTACGGGGTTATCCTAATTACCAGTAAATGCGTTAATTGCTTGGGTCTTCTTTAGTTGACACGTGGCCTATTTAAACAAAGGCAGCTTAAATGGATCTACTATATCACCTCGGTGAAAGCCAACGTAAAATACAACTAACTCACACAAATGGATCTTCGGCATGATACGGCATTTTAAATTCACTCTAAAATATTCCAACCACAAATGTCTAATCTATAACAATGTAAGACAATAATTCGGTGATTATGGTTAGGCCAGTCACGTGTATGGTGGCCCATGGTCGCAATAGCGTTTTTGGGTTATTTTTGGTATTGCATTTAAAATAATAAAAATATTAGTACAAAAAAAAAAAAGAAACATTTTTTTTTTTACAAAATAAAAAAAAATAATCTTTTAAAATTTAAAAAAAAAAATCTTTTTAAAAAATTAAAAAAAAAAAAAAATCTTTTTAAAAAATTAAAAAAAAAAAAATCTTTTTAAAAAATTTAAAAAAAAAATCTTTTTAAAATTTAAAAAAAAAAAAATCTTTTTAAAATGAAAAAGAAAAAATCTATATATATATATATAAAAAAAAATAATAAAATATATTTTTAAAAAAATAAAAAATAAATAATATTAAAAAAAAAAAATTGAAAAAGAAAAGATAAAAAATAATTCCCGACGTGGCCCATCGTCGCAATAGTGTCTTGAGTATCCAGACCCAGTATATAGCTATCATTAGACTAGAGCGACCAGAAACATTTTGTGGCCCATTGTTGCAGTAGTATCTCGATTATTATGTGTGGGATCTATGAAGAACGTATAAACTCGAACGACAAGAAACGAGTCTGTAGTTATCTCACGTCAACATAATTGTAGATACTTCAATTTTGATTAGCTAAGCACTAAAATAAATCTAATATTATCTATTATCCAATCAAATACTAAAATCTGAATTTTATCTTAGTAAAACAGGCCCCAGACGAAGTCCACGTAGGCTATCATGCTCTATTTTGTCTTTGAAATTGATGTTGTCCGCCATCGCACTTTCGCACCTCTTACCCGTTCCTGTGGTCGTAGCGGGGGACTAGCGATGACCTCAGGGAGAGCAGGGGTTTCACAAAAACTGAAGCTAAAATCACTAACATAGATTTTAAAATCAAAGTGAAATTTTAAATTTATGCGTTTCACGAAGATCGACTGTAACTTAAAATTTAATTTTAATAGATTTTAGTTAAAATTACTTGTGCCTTGATGTGAGGTAACTATAGACTGGTTTCTTGTCGCTCGAGTCTATACCATACGTTCTTCATAGATCCCACACAGGATAATCTGAACGACAGACCCACGATGTTTGACAGGTCACCCTACTCCTTGTCACGTACAACCGGGGATTCGAAATCACGCCAGTTGACTCAATGACGGGCTTTATGATATGACAGGCTTTATGATACAGCGCGCACGTGCTAACCATTCGCCCCCCCCGGCTACTTAGTAGTAGTAGGCCTATACTTCGAGGATTAGTTTCAAAGTTGTTAACTACTTTTGAAATTCGACCTCAGGGAGACCAAGTGTTTTAAAAACATTACATAAGCCTTTTGAGGGGAGAATAGGCCTTGCGCACTAGTAGGCCGAATGGTGTCATTAAAGTCAATGACTTCAAACGTCATTATGTATGTAGGCCTAGTTCTAGTTAGACTGGATAAACTAGTCTAAATGACGCTAGACTTCTATAGTCTATTAATTATACATTTCTATTGACTTGCATATGTATAAATACATATATCCAAGTCCATAGACGTCATGGGTGGAAAAATTGTGTTTCACGTGTTGATGTCTGTTAACCCTTTTCCTTTCGGAAGGGGAGATAACTACAAACTCGTTTCTTGTCGCTCGAGTTATGCCACATAGGATAATCGAGACACTATAGCAACAATGGGCCACGAGGTATTTCTGGTCACTCGAGTAGAATGATAGCTGTCGTAGGCTGATTTTATACTTAGTCTGGATAATCAAGACACTATTACGACGATGGGCCACGTGCAGAATTCTTTTTTTGATTTTTTTCTATTTCACTTATTTTTTTTTTTAATTAAAATGTTATTTTTTTTATTTTAAAAAGATTTTTTTTTTCTTAAATTTTAATTTAAAAAGATTTTTTTTTCTTTTTAATTTAAAAAGATTTTTTTTTTCTTAAATTTTAAAAAGATTTTTTTTTTCTTAAATTTTAAAAAGATTTTTTCTATTTTGTAAAACAAAAGAAAAAAAAATGTTTCTTTTTTTTTACTTTTATTTTTTATGATTTTAAATGAAATACAAAAAATAACCCCCAAAACGCTATTGCGACCATGGGCCACCATACACGTGGTAATTGGACCGTCACTAAACGCTTGTCAACTGGTGGCGTTTACTGATAGTGCTATATTGTACAGACAGTGGTATATTGTATAGATAATGTATATACTATGTGTAGTGCTTGTGACGTCACTAGCCGATCAACCGGATTAAGGTCGTAATTGAAAAATTGAAAAGCGTTTTGGTGTGTCGGATACTTTTAAAGCGTTAACAGCCGAATCCCAATCAGTCATGACAAATAGCGAAAAGGCGGAGCTGTTAGCAAAAACGTTTGCTGATGGCAGTAGCGATAAAAATCACAATGACAAATTCTTAAAACTAAAGTCGGAATTTCATTGGAATAAACCATCGCGTAACTCAGCAGATGAACATAAAGCAATTAACTTACCCTTTACACCCTAGAGGAGATCGATAAAGGTTTAAGTAGCAAAATTGACTCGGCGGCTGGCGAATATCAAATAGAATATAGCATGTTAAGAAAACTCCCAGGGTCATTACGTAATTTACTTCTTGAATTATTCAATAAATCATGGTCAGAAGGAAAAATTCCTACACGCTGGAAAACAGCAACGCTAATCCCGTTGATTAAACCATTAAAAGATAAAAATGAAACCGGTTCTTACAGGCCGATAATTTTGACCTCTACGTTGTGTAAAACACCTGAGACTATGGTAAATAATAGGCTAAAATATTACTGTGAAAGTAATGGATTAATCAGTCCAAATCAAAGTGGATATAAACAGCAGCGCTCCATTATTGATCATATTGTAAGGTTACAGCATGATATCATGACTTCACTATCTAAAAAGAACAATTATCTATGTGCAGTATTCATCGACCTGACCAAGGCATTTGACTTAGTTTGGGTGGATGGCCTACTTAAAAAAGTACATGGACTAGGGGTAACAGGACGAATGTTCCACTGGGTCGAAGATTTTCTAAGCGATAGGCATATACAAGTTAATGTAGGTCTCTCAATAAGCAACAAATACGAACTCATAAATGGCACAACCTAGGGTTCTGTAATAAGCCCCACACTTTTCAATATCATGATTAACGGTTTGTGCAGACGACAGTTCAATCTGGCATGCAACGAATAACTACAGTACGGTTAGAACAAAAATGCAAGAAGCCTTAGACAAATTTTCGAAATGGTCTAATGACTGGGGATTTCGTATATCTGAAAGTAAAACAGTAGGCATGCTCTTCTTTAGGGATCATAGGGAAGTGTCATCTATGAAACTGGAATTGAACAATAGCCGAATTGAATTTAAAGATCAGGCAAAGCTTCTTGGGATGACCTTTGATCGCAAAATGACTTTTATACCACATATTGAAAATATTGTTAAACGAGGACAGAATGTTCTGAACGTAATGAAATGCCTGACAGGCATGGGGAGCAAATAAAACGACCCTGCTAATGATATATAGGTCCACGATAAGAAGGTCCATGATAAGATCAATATGTGACTATGGTTGTGTCGCTTTTGCAAGTGCAAATGAAACAGCTCTTGCTAAACTATATAGTTTACAATATCAGGTAATAAAGATAGCAATGAAAGCTTCATTTGGCACAAAAAGGTAACCTTGTCAAGAAAAAAGATAATCCACAACACGCTCTAATGCTATCGAGGGAATTCATAAACGAAAAATGGTCATCGCATGTAAAAATATACACGGAAGAGTCTCACGATCCAAACACTACCAAAACTGCATTAGGTGTGGTCATTCCCGAATTTAATATTAATATATCGAAAAGGCTACCAGATGGATGCTCTATCTATACAGTAGAACTAAAGGCAATATCCACAGCTCTTGAGTGGCTCGTGTCATCCACCGTTCAAAGAGCAGTCATTGTGTCAGACTCTCTTAGCAGCATAAAGTAAATAATACATGACAAAAAAAACACCTAAACCAGAACTTGTTCAGAATATTCGAGCAAGTGTTTATTCCCTCCGAAACAAAAATAAAACCGTAGAACTTACATGGATACCATTCCATGTTGGCATAGCAGGCAATGAGTCCGCAGACAATCTGGCTCGCAAAGGACTCAGCCTCTGCGAGACTGAATACTTAAAAATTAAATCAGAATGGAAAATTGAATTGGCCAGACCAAATACTTTTAGATTCAATTTAAACAACGATCTGGTTGTAAAGACGGAGATTAATCACAAGATTAAGAACTAACGATTTAATTACCGACCATAAATTTAACCCGTTGAAGTGCGAATGTGGCCACAATTTGACCGTTAATCACGGCATCATTGCGTGCAATAAATTGGAAAAGAAAATATTCCCTGTACGAAGTTTAATGGAAAATGCCAAACTCCAATATACCCTCCAAAATTTACTCTTCCCCCTCGGAATATGTCATATAAAATTTATAAAGCTATCTCAAAATTCATAGCAGAATCGGGAATTAACTGTTAACGTTCAGATAGAGAACTACATATCTAGTTACAAAGAAAGGAACTATTGTTGTAGGACAGTATGGCGGTTCAGCCTGATGCATGATTTAATATAATAATATACAAGGGAAAAATAATGACAAAATAAAGGAATAGGGACCTACCCAACCATTATTAATAATGGCAGTGCACATCAATCAATTTAATTTAACCTGTATTTAAAAATTTATTTATTCCTATAAATGTATAAATGGTTCAATTATTTGTCTTTGTTGCTGCTGGCTCTTTTTTTTCTTTTCGGGTAACATTTTTACCCGTGGAGAGCCGTACGCAAGGAAAACTCTAATGGAATGCCTACAACTTTTAAACTTTTAAGTCCTGAACTCTTAATTAACTTTTAACAATATGGAACTTATTGGACGAACACTTTTAATATGTAAATAATCTACGGGTCCAGCTATGTGGTTTTTACTGCGAGCACTTCGCTTTTCCACATAAAGCCAGCGGATTCTTTTCCCCACGGGTTTTTTTTTCTATCCGCTCTGATGACAGGACCTCCTATTTAAACTTTATTATGATAAAGGGAGAAGATGACCCACCCTCCTTTCTCACGACAGCAAGTTTATAAGTGTGCTTTATGGAACTTTTGGTATCCGAAGACCTTTTTTTTCTCTGTAATTTGTGTTTTTAACAATTTGCAAGCGTAAATAATTTAATTAAATCAACCGGTCCATAATATCATATTCATTGTATTGGACGTTAAATCTGTAATAAACAACAAACAACAATTAATTTTAATCAGATGTGAACTTGCCGTAAAGTGGATATAGTAACCATTGGCTATACGTACATGAAATTTAGATTTGTTGTCTTATGTGGTCTGCATTGAGCCACCACGGCTCCCACAAGCAGTTCAAATGTTTATTTTCGATAATGTTTCTATTACATTCTTATGGATATCTAATCTGGGTGGGGTTGGATGGGGTGGTCTTGTTCGTGCTCATTAGATCATAAGGCCTGTTATAAATCTATATGGTCACCACTACTTTACAACATCTTTTAATCTCAGTCCGGGTTCAGGGGCAGATCTAGGAATTTTGAAAAGGGGGGCGTCGCAAAATGAGGGCACTGACCGCGGAGACGGGGCACGCCGCTGAGAGGGGATTTTTTTTTGGGGGGGGGGGGCCCAAGAAAATTATCCGTCATTTCCTTGCATCTGTAGCCATTCCAAGAGCTATTTGGCTGATATTTTCGTCTAAGTAAACGTTCGGAAATCGTTGAAAAAGAGCCTTAAAATCGAGCAAAAAAGGCAGTTGAACATGCGACTCGAAAATCATCAAGACGAGCGAGGCATTATGATGGGAAAAAAGACGAATCTATTCCTTGTAACTTGTACTTTGTACTGTCCACACATGAAACGATGCTACATCAAGTTGCACTCATGCGCGTCGGTGATGGGCACGAATGTATACGCCGCCGATTCCACAAGATGTCTGTCTATAGTCACTCTATAGGATTAGGGCACTGTCAGCTAAACAACAAGACTTCGTTTGAAAGTGGAAGCATTAATTAGACCAGACTTTCAGCAGTAAAAAAGGGCACTGTCGAAAATTAGGGTGGGTGGGCGCGCCCCTCGCCCCCCCCCCCCCCCTTGAATCCGCCTCTGGGGTTGTAGCATTTGGGATTCTCATTAAAACTTACGCAATGGTATTTTTTAGTTAGTTTTAAAGAGGAACGCATTGAAAATTGAAGTACCTAAATTGATTTTTACAGAGTCATGGCTGGGATTGTTTTTGCAACCACTAAGAACTCCATAATATAGTCACATGGAGTTGCATCAAAATCCACAGAAATTTTGATCTCTTCCGCTAAACTAGGTATGAAAATATAGACATGTATGGACTAATTAATTGTCTTGGTCTGACAAGAGAAACATGTGTTTCAAATGGGAGGATAAAAAAATTCCCTTAAAAAACTAAATGATTTCAGCTGTATACATTTTTAATAATCATCATACACAACAATTTAAAATAATCAAAACAATTGTTATATTTGTATATACAGTATTCATAATTTATAGTATTTGTGTATATGCTAACTAATATGTGACCTGCACTTAAATCTTCACTTATTCATAACTTATTAAGCCCCACCCAGGATTTTCAGAAGGGAGGGGGGGGGGGCGTGCTGCCCCCACTTAGGAGTGCGAAGCCCGGCCCTCGTTGGGCGGACTGACGGGCAATCAACCAAGTCACCAACTGGCTCGTTTCAGAGTAAATTACGACGGGGATCACTACCATTTTTAAGTATTTTTGTTCTCCGTTAACGCAAATTAACTGCAAAAAAATAGGACAGTTAATGAACATAACTAAATTGATAAAATATAGAACAGTTTTTTTTAAATACTATGCATTAATTTAAAATTTCATGTTTGATACCAGCATACATCTGAAAAACGAATGTCCCAAAATACATATCATTATTAGCATGTACCAACCAAATTTTATTTTTTGAGCAATTGCCCAAACATTAGAATTTCAAAACCATTTAAATTTTTAGTATCGGACTTATACTTTTTTTAATATTCAATTTTTTTTCAAAATTTTGTTTTTTCGGTCCGAAATCGAAATCTGGTCCAAAAAGTGGTAATTTGTCTTCAGTGCAATGTAAAAAAAAAAATTTTCAATGAATTAACATGAAACTTGGTAGAATAACAGTTTGGTTACTCCTTATTAAATTCACAATCATTCAAATAACAAATAAGACCCCCTTTTTGCAGGAAACGTGGTTATCAATGACCAGTTTAGGCTTAAATTTGACGATTGTTTGCTATTTCTCCTTTTTTAAACATTTGCTAATATCACACAAATCCTAAAATAAGCATTTCAAGCAGGGGAAATCGAAGATATGTGGAGAAATAGAAAGAAGGATGTGGGGAGGTGAGAGGTTTTAAACTCCACATGACTCAGACTACGTCATTTTGGGACTAACATACACCACCGTTTTAATTCAATTATATGTAAAAAAATAAATAAATAAAATAAATAGATATTGGTTATTTATATAAAATAATAACAATACATGGTATTATATAATAATAAATAAATATATATATATTGGTTATTTATATAAAATAATAACAATATATGGTATAAGATAATAATATCTGGAAGGTTTCAAACAATAATTGTGGTTTTTTTTGCTAGCCGTTTCTTTTTGTTTATTAACTAGTTGGGGTAACAATTTTTGATATGACAGATAGTCTGGTTTTATGAGGCCTCTGCTTCTGAGTCTTTCGTAAACAGTTTGCATAGAAAAAAATAAATAAAATGAATTAAACTAAACAATCCAGTGCAAAGGATTAGTTTTCATACCCACGTAATCTGATACTACAGTGGCAATTTAAAAAAAGACAGCCTAAACGCAATATCGCATGACATTATGTCATATATCAGTGATAATAAATTGGCCTAACATTTCACTTTAGTTTCTTCGTGAATTATTCTTTGTTGATACAATATATATAATTCTACTTTTAAAAAACGTGCGTTCATACGGTTTTATTTATGTCTGTCAATAAAATAGTGCCGTTTCTTCGGGTCGATTTCGGTCCATTTTCTACAGATCGAATAATATCGGCTAAAATTTAATCATTAATATATTATAAACATGGGTAGTTTTATTTTCCAAGTCATGTTGTAACCGATCTATGTAAAAAAAAAAAGACAGAATAAGCACATTTTTACGGAATGAAATCAAATAGCTACAGCGTTCGTCATAGGGCACAATACTAGATCTGTATACGATCTGAGAAATATCTTTCTCTAGGGTTAGGGTTCGGTTTATAAATTACATGTCAAACGTACAAATTGAAGCCGTAACAGGTGGATTGTGGCTAAAACTATTCTGAAGGGTTAGGGTTAGAATTGTGGGTATAAACACGGAAAAATCAAAGATATTTCTCAGATCGGGAGGAACCAGTATCGTGCCGCCATAGGCATCCCTGATGGATATTCAACTTCCGGTTTATCGACATGTACCGGTTTTTATTTTTTTATGAATAGAATATTCTCGAAAGTGTCATAAAATCGTAAAATTATGTTGGAATATTCCTACGTAAAGAAATGGAAAATATTTGAATTTTTTAAAATTCTAGAAAAAAATCGTTCCACTCACCTGATACGGTGTGATAGTTTGAGTTGACTCCTGGTGTGTGTTTTCTCCTGGGCACTTGCGCATGTCCGAAACTGATGTTTGCCTTAACAACGAAACTATATCTACTTCCTGCGGTGCGAGTTGGTTCCTGGTCAGTACAGGAAAAAGTATATCATGTACTTGATTAGAGTTTTGTCATTAATAAACATACTTGTTATCGTGATTAGCTGTTGTTTTAGTGATCAGTAGTTACACGATCAACGGATCTAAGTTGATTGGCTTGAAATTGATAGGCCTACTTCTATCGTTCGTGATTTGTCGCCGTTGTTTTTTTTTTAGTGATTAGTCGTTCTTCACACGTACGATCAGTGGAAACCATACAAATTGATGATTGGCTTGAAATTATCAATTAATTCACCTCCAAAGGAAGATTAAGGCCTTTGATATTTCGTGGCTTCATTTATCACAAATATAAAAGTATGGAATTTCTTATTCCGATTTCTTTAACATAAATATAAATTTATTATACCATCCCATACATTCAAACATGCATGTAGACAGCCCAAATACAAGAGAGAATGTTCGCATTGTGGACGGGATATACTAAATAATAATAATAAAGATCGTCAATTTGCATCCTTTCGTGGTGGTAATACTGTAAATATCGGTACATAATAGTCTATATATTGATTTGACCGTAAGAAAATCATAGGGTAAATCCTATCACTTGGAGTCAATGCACACCGCGACCGTAACGGTGTGAGTTGACTCCTACAACTGCGCATGCGCCAAACGGTAATCACACACCAGGAACCATCTGAAACTGCCACAACGGGCCCAATTGTCATAGTCCACAGGTCCAACATTTTCCCGAACATCTCCCGCCAAGTTGCACCATCCGCCAATAAATAAAAAGGTACGGTCAAACGTAATTCGATACCTACTTTTCCGCTTAAAGTTACAATTTCATATTTTATAAGAAAGTCAAAACATAATTATTTCTATGTCTTTGCTCAATAGGTTGTCAACTCACTATTATACGATCATAGGTTATCTTTCTCACACTTAAAAATCTTCACAGCGGAAATAATAACACAATTACCTCCCTTGTTTTCCTATTCTCTACCATGGAATAGCTATCTCCAAACGTTTGAATTTGAAGTTGAAAATGATATTTTTTCCAATATCACAACTGGCAATAGTGAATTATAGGATTAATAGGATTATTCTTTAACAAGGTAGGACTGTTTATAGATATCATCTATTTTAGGGCTTTATTTTAATACATTTTAAAAATATAACTTAAAAATATGAAATTGTAACTTTAAAATCATAACCAGTTTTTGGACCAAATATTAAGCAAAGCAGCGTTAACTGCCCTTGAGCTTGGTACACGCTAATGTCATTATTAAAATTATAGTGTAAAGATAATTTAAAATACACATTTTGTCATATAATTGTAACATATCTACAGTGGCCTGTTAGTGCCATACACTGATTTATACATTTTTCTTGAAATTTACTTGGGGGGTTGGATGGCTGAATGGTTAGCGTGCGCGCGCTGTGTCATAAAGTCTGTCATTGAGTCGACTGGCGTGGTTTCGAATCCCCGGTTGTACGTGGCAAGGAGTAGGGTCGCCTGTCCAACCTCGTGGGTTTTCTCCGGGTCCTCCGGTTTCCTCCCACTGCTAAAGACCCCTACGCGCAAGCGAATTATTGAAATAAAATTAAACCATATGTTAGTCCGAAATGACCTAGTTTGTGTCGAGTGGACGTTAAACCCCATTTCTCTCTCTCTCTCTCTCTCTGAAATTTACTTCATATTTCAGAAATCGCAGTGAAAATTATGATGGGAAAAAAGACGAAAATATTCCTTGTAACTTGTACTTTGTACTGTCCACACATGAAACGATGGGCCTTAAAATCGAGCAAAAAAGGCAGTTGCACATGCGACTCGAAAATCGTCAAGACGAGCGAGGCATTATGATGGGAAAAAAGACGAATCTATTCCTTGTAACTTGTACTTTGTACTGTCCACACATGAAACGATGCTACATCAAGTTGCACTCATGCGCGTCGGTGATGGGCACGAGTGTATACGCCGCCGATTCCACAAGATGTCTGTCTATAGTCACTCTATAGGATTAGGGCACTGTCAGCTAAACAACAAGACTTCGTTTGAAAGTGGAAGCATTAATTAGACCAGACTGGTGTGTTTGAATCGATGGTTTGAGTCATTTGGGATCCCTGCAACGGGTTGGGAACGGACATATTTGGGTCTGACAAAAGAGCACTTTCAGCAGTAAAAAAGGGCACTGTCGAAAATTAGGGTGGGTGGGCGCGCCCCTCGCCCCCCCCCCTTGAATCCGCCTCTGGGGTTGTAGCATTTGGGATTCTCATTAAAACTTACGCAATGGGATTTTTTAGTTAGTTTTAAAGAGGAACGCATTGAAAATTGAAGTACCTAAATTGATTTTTGCAGAGTCATGGCTGGGATTGTTTTTGCAACCACTAAGAACTCCATAATATAGTCACATGGAGTTGCATCAAAATCCACAGAAATTTTGATCTCTTCCGCTAAACTAGGTATGAAAATATAGACATGTATGGACTAATTAATTGTCTTGGTCTGACAAGAGAAACATGTGTTTCAAATGAGAGGATAAAAAATTCCCTTAAAAAACTAAATGATTTCAGCTGTATAAATTTTTAATAATCATCATACACAACAATTTAAAATAATCAAAACAATTGTTATATTTGTATATACAGTATTCATAATTTATAGTATTTGTGTATATGCTAACTAATATGTGACCTGCACTTAAATCTTCACTTATTCATAACTTATTAAGCCCCACCCAGGATTTTCAGAAGGGGGGGGGGGCGTGCTACCCCCACTTAGGAGTGCGAAGCCCGGCCCTCGTTTCAGAGTAAATTACGACGGGGATCACTACCATTTTTAAGTATTTTTGTTCTCCGTTAACGCAAAAAATAGGACAGTTAATGAACATAACTAAATTGATAAAATATAGAACAGTTTTTTTTTTAAATACTATGCATTAATTTAAAATTTCATGTTTGATACCAGCATACATCTGAAAAACGAATGTCCCAAAATACATATCATTATTAGCATGTACCAACCAAATTTTTTTTTTTGAGCAATTGCCCAAACATTAGAATTTCAAAACCATTTAAATTTTTAGTATCGGACTTATACTTTTTTTAATATTCAATTTTTGTTCAAAATTTTGTTTTTTCGGTCCGAAATCGAAATCTGGTCCAAAAAGTGGTAATTTGTCTTCAGTGCAATGTAAAAAAAAAAAAAATTTTCAATGAATTAACATGAAACTTGGTAGAATAACAGTTTGGTTACTCCTTATTAAATTCACAATCATTCAGATAACAAATAAGACCCCCTTTTTGCAGGAAAAGTAGTTATCAATGACCAGTTTAGGCTTAAATTTGACGATTGTTTGCTATTTCTCCTTTTTTAAACATTTGCTAATATCACACAAATCCTAAAATAAGCATTTCAAGCAGGGGAAATCGAAGATATATGGAGAAATAGAAAGAAGGATGTGGTGAGGTGAGAGGTTTTAAACTCCACATGACTCAGACTACGTCATTTTGGGACTAACATACACCTGGGTTTTAATTCAATTCTATGTAAATAAATAAATAAATAAATAAATAAATAAATAAATAAAATAAATATTGGTTATTTATATAAAATAATAACAATACATGGTATTATATAATAATAAATAAATATATATATTGGTTATTTATATAAAATAATAACAATATATGGTATTAGATAATAATATCTGGAAGGTTTCAAACAATAATTGTGTTTTTTTTTGCTAGCCGTTTCTTTTTGTTTATCAACTAGTTGGGGTAAGAATTTTTGATATGACAGATAGTCTGGTTTTATGAGGCCTCTGCTTCTGAGTCTTTCGTAAACAGCTTGCATAGAAAAAAATAAATATAATGAATTAAACTAAACAATCCAGTGCAAAGGATTAGTTTTCATACCCACGTAATCTGATACTACAGTGGCAATTTAAAAAAAGACAGCCTACTCGCAATATCGCATGACATTATGTCATATATCAGTGATAATAAATTGGCCTAACATTTCACTTTAGTTTCTTCGTGAATTATTCTTTGTTGATACAATATATATAATTCTGCTTTTAAAAAAACGTGCGTTCATGCGGTTTTATTTATGTCTGTCAATAAAATAATGCCGTTTCTTCGGGTCGATTTCGGTCCATTTTCTACAGATCGAATAATATCGGCTAAAATTTAATCATTAATATATTATAAACATGGGTAGTTTTATTTTCCAAGTCATGTTGTAACCGATCTATGTAAAAAAAAAGGACAGAATAAGCACATTTTTACGGAATGAAATCAAATAGCTACAGCGTTCGTCATAGGGCACAATACTAGATCTGTATACGATCTGAGAAATATCTTTCTCTAGGGTTAGGGTTCGGTTTATAAATTACATGTCAAACGTACAAATTGAAGACGTAACAGGTGGATTGTGGCTAAAACTATTCTGAAGGGTTAGGGTTAGAATTGTGGGTATAAACAGGGAAAAAATCAAAGATATTTCTCAGATCGGGAGGATCCAGTATCGTGCCGCCATAGGCATCCATGATGGATATTCAACTTCCGGTTTATCGACATGTACCGGTTTTTATTTTTTTATGAATAGAATATTCTCGAAAGTGTCATAAAATCGTAAAATTATGTTGGAATATTCCTACGTAAAGAAATGGAAAATATTTGAATTTTTTAAAATTCTAGAAAAAAATCGTTCCACTCACCTGATACGGTGTGATAGTTTGAGTTGACTCCTGGTGTGTGTTTTCTCCTGGGCACTTGCGCATGTCCGAAACTGATGTTTGCCTTAACAACGAAACTATATCTACTTCCTGCGGTGCGAGTTGGTTCCTGGTCAGTACAGGAAAAAGTATATTATGTACTTGATTAGAGTTTTGTCATTAATAAACATACTTGTTATCGTGATTAGCTGTTGTTTTAGTGATCAGTAGTTACACGATCAACGGATCTAAGTTGATTGGCTTGAAATTGATAGGCCTACTTCTATCGTTTGTGATTTGTCGCCGTTGTTTTTTTTTTAGTGATTAGTCGTTCTTCACACGTACGATCAGTGGAAACCATACAAATTGATGATTGGCTTGAAATTATCAATTAATTCACCTCCAAAGGAAGATTAAGGCCTTTGATATTTCGTGGCTTCATTTATCACAAATATAAAAGTATGGAATTTCTTATTCCGATTTCTTTAACATAAATATAAATTTATTATACCATCCCATACATTCAAACATGCATGTAGACAGCCCAAATACAAGAGAGAATGTTCGCATTGTGGACGGGATATACTAAATAATAATAATAAAGATCGTCAATTTGCATCCTCTCGTGGTGGTAATACTGTAAATATCGGTACATAATAGTCTATATATTGATTTGACCGTAAGAAAATCTTAGGGGAAATCCTATCACTTGGAGTCAATGCACACCGCGACCGTAACGGTGTGAGTTGACTCCTACAACTGCGCATGCGCCAAACGGTAATCACACACCAGGAACCATCTGAAACTGCCACAACGGGCCCAATTGTCATAGTCCACAGGTCCATCATTTTCCCGAACATCTCCCGCCAAGTTGCACCATCCGCCAATAAATAAAAAGGTACGGTCAAACGTAATTCGATACCTACT
Source organism: Patella vulgata (assembly GCF_932274485.2). Classification (NCBI taxonomy): domain Eukaryota; kingdom Metazoa; phylum Mollusca; class Gastropoda; family Patellidae; genus Patella; species Patella vulgata. The sequence continues at coordinate 59,687,416 of NC_065879.2, read as the reverse complement.
TTTCCACTTAAAGTTACAATTTCATATTTTATAAGAAAGTCAAAACATAATTATTTCTATGTCTTTGCTCAATAGGTTGTCAACTCACTATTATACGATCATAGGTTATCTTTCTCACACTTAAAAATCTTCACAGCGGAAATAATAACACAATTACCTCCCTTGTTTTCCTATTCTCTACCATGGAATAGCTATCTCCAAACGTTTGAATTTGAAGTTGAAAATGATATTTTTGCCAATATCACAACTGGCAATAGTGAATTATAGGATTAATAGGATTATTCTTTAACAAGGTAGGACTGTTTATAGATATCATCTATTTTAGGGCTTTATTTTAATACATTTTAAAAATATAACTTAAAAATATGAAATTGTAACTGTAAAATCATAACCAGTTTTTGGACCAAATATTAAGCCAAGCAGCGTTAACTGCCCTTGAGCTTGGTACACGCTAATGTCATTATTAAAATTATAGTGTAAAGATAATTTAAAATACACATTTTGTCATATAATTGTAACATATCTACAGTGGCCTGTTAGTGCCATACACTGATTTATACATTTTTCTTGAAATTTACTTCATATGAGAAATCGCAGTGAAAATTATGATGGGAAAAAAGACGAATATATTCCTTGTAACTTGTACTTTGTACTGTCCACACATGAAACGATGCTACATCAAGTTGCACTCATGCGCGTCGGTGATGGGCACGAGTGTATACGCCGCCGATTCCACAAGATGTCTGTCTATAGTCACTCTATAGGATTAGGGCACTGTCAGCTAAACAACAAGACTTCGTTTGAAAGTGGAAGCATTAATTAGACCAGACTGGTGTGTTTGAATCGATGGTTTGAGTCATTTGGGATCCCTGCAACGGGTTGGGAACGGACATATTTGGGTCTGACAAAAGAGCACTTGCAGCAGTAAAAAAGGGCACTGTCGAAAATTAGGAGGGAGGGGGGCGCGCCCCTCGCCCCCCCCCCTTGAATCCGCCTCTGGGGTTGTAGCATTTGGGATTCTCATTAAAATTACGCAATGGGATTTTTTAGTTAGTTTTAAAGAGGAACGCATTGAAAATTGAATTACCTAAATTGATTTTTGCAGAGTCATGGCTGGGATTGTTTTTGCAACCACTAAGAACTCCATAATATAGTCACATGGAGTTGCATCAAAATCCACAGAAATTTTGATCTCTTCCGCTAAACTAGGTATGAAAATATAGACATGTATGGACTAATTAATTGTCTTGGTCTGACAAGAGAAACATGTGTTTCAAATGGGAGGATAAAAAAATTCCCTTAAAAAACTAAATGATTTCAGCTGTATACATTTTTAATAATCATCATACACAACAATTTAAAATAATCAAAACAATTGTTATATTTGTATATACAGTATTCATAATTTATAGTATTTGTGTATATGCTAACTAATATGTGACCTGCACTTAAATCTTCACTTATTCATAACTTATTAAGCCCCACCCAGGATTTTCAGAAGGGGGGGGGGCGTGCTGCCCCCACTGTGATAAATTAAAAAAAACATGAAAAACCTTTCCACAGCGGTGTAAATATTTTCTCTGTGGTGTAAATATTTTCTCCGCGCGGTATAAATATTTTCCCCGCGATGTAAATAAAAAAAACATGAAAAACCTTTCCACCGCGGTGTAAATATTTTCTCCGCGGTATAAATATTTTCCCCGCGATGTAAATATTTTCTCCGCGGTGGAAACATTTTCTCCTTGGGTGTAAATATTTTCTCCGCGGTGGAAATATTTTCTCTGCGGTGGAAATATTTTCTCCACGGTGTAAATATTTTCCCCGCGATGTAAATAAAAAAAAAATGAAAAACCTTTCCACCGCGGTGTAAATATTTTCTTCGCGGTGTAAATATTTTCTCCTTGGGTGTAAATATTTTCTCCGCGGTGGAAACATTTTCTCCGCGGTGGAAATATTTTCTCTGCGGTGGAAATATTTTCTCCACGGTGTAAATATTTTCTCCGCGGTGGAAACATTTTCTCCGCGGTGGAAACATTTTCTCCGCTGTGTAAATATTTTCTCCGCGGTGGAAAGGTTTTTCATGTTTTTTTGATTTATCACAATTTTCACTGCTAATTCTCATATGAAGTAAATTCTATGTTAGGCACTGAAAACTTTGATAAATCAAAAAAACATGAAAAACCTTTCCACCGCGGAGAAAATATTTACACTGGGTAGAAAATATTTACACAGCGGAGAAAATATTTACACCGCGGAGAAAATATTTACACCGCGGTGGAAAGGTTTTTCATGGGTTTTTTATTTATCACAGTTTTCACTGCGATTTCTCATATGAAGTAAATTTCAAGAAAAAGGTATAAATCAGTGTATGGCACTAAAAGGCCACCGTACATATCACACGTCTCAGTATCAGCGGACATGGAAGTGTCTTTAGTTACGTTGTGCTTGCCGGAAAACCAGATAAAAATTATGAAAATATTTTGTCCATGGAAAATGTGTCAACTCCGCGATTAGTACTTGTGATGATCGAAGCTTTCAAGGGAAGTAACTGTAGTAGTTCATTTTCCCGCCAAATTCATTAGGCTATCTTGTAATTACAAAATAGGTTACATTAGGCTATCTTGTAATTACAAGATAGCTATTTTGTAATTACGAGATAGTATTCTTGTAACTATCTTGTAATTACAAGATACGGAGTAGCCCATTAGGGTCAATCACATGAAAAAAAGTGTTCTAACCAGTTTATTTCAAGGTCGCCCTAAAATCATACACAATAAAGGACTCTTCAAGTGTCTCTTTAATCCGTAAATATTCTTACATAACAGAGTTAAGCTGTTATCTATCAATGTCAACAAGGAAATCTTACTTTAGTTCTAAAATAAAATACGCAATTTAAATCTTATTAATTAAATACATATGTGAAAATATACACTACTACAATACCCCCACTGCGTATTTAAAATTGTGTCCCCAAAATTAATAATATCAAATGTTGTCGTCACAACATATGAAATTCTCTCTTTTCGTCAACCCCACGAAAGTCAATCCTCGCGCTACAGGCCAAGTCGTGGGGTTGACATAATTTCGTGGGGTTGACAATTTTTGTATGTTCTTATGTTTATGTTTATCGAAATCTAAATATAAACAAGTATTACTTCGTTTTCGTATAAAGAAACGTACTTTTCCGTTTATATAATCATAATGTCAAAATTTGATGTTTGAGATAAATCGACGAGTATTTTAAATCACGTTTGTTTTACTAAACAAGTATTCACTAGATTTGTTAAATCATACTTTTCGGCTTAGTAAAACGTTATATAAATCAATGAATAACAGGGGTTATTTTATTTAAATTAGCTGGTATAAACAAGAAGTATGAAATATATCTTCTATTCATTCAGTTCAAATCTTATTAATTAAATACATATGTGAAAATATACACTACTACAATACCCCCACTGCGTATTTAAAATTGTGTCCCCAAAATTAATAATATCAAATGTTGTCGTCACAACATATGAAATTCTCTCTTTTCGTCAACCCCACGAAAGTCAATCCTCGCGCTACAGGCCAAGTCGTGGGGTTGACATAATTTCGTGGGGTTGACAATTTTTGTATGTTCTTATGTTTATGTTTATGTTTATCGAAATCTAAATATAAACAAGTATTACTTCGTTTTCGTATAAAGAAACGTACTTTTCCGTTTATATAATCATAATGTCAAAATTTGATGTTTGAGATAAATCGACGAGTATTTTAAATCACGTTTGTTTTACTAAACAAGTATTCACTAGATTTGTTAAATCATACTTTTCGGCTTAGTAAAACGTTATATAAATCAATGAATAACAGGGGTTATTTTATTTAAATTAGCTGGTATAAACTAGAAGTATGAAATATATCTTCTATTCATTCAGTTCACCGATGCTATAAAATAACTAATCGAATCAATATCAAATCTTATTCTTACGAATACACGATTCATACAATATAAAAACATAGAAATAAACTTAAAACATTTTACATAACAATAATTAAAGAGACATACCTTTGAAAAGAAATCAGAGTTCCAATATTGAGGTTAAAAGTATAATTTATTCAAGTAAAGACTTAACGATTGTCCACGAATTTAAAGGCTTGAATTTCCGAATAACACGCCCAGTTATTTTGTAGGAATTCAATTGGTGGATGTTTAAAACATCCAGATAAAACCAGAGGCTTGGTCATTGATTGGTTAAAACAATCTTGCCTAACTCAATCCTTCAAGTGTCATATTGAGTAATTATATTGCCTCCAGTTAATCCCATCGTATTGTTTGAAAAGTCTTACGCGTCACCATTAATTATACTTAAAACCAATCTAAAATCATACACAATAAAGGACTCTTCAAGTGTCTCTTTAATCTGCCAATATTCTTACATAACAGAGTTAAGCTGTTATGTATCAATGTCAACAAGGAAATCTTACTTTTAAAATAAAATACGCAATTTAAATCTTATTAATTAAATACATATGTGAAAATATACACTACTACAATACACCGATAAGTTAGAGTTAGAACCTTAAAGCTTATTCTTTGTCGAACAGGTAGCCAGTGAAGTGATTTTAAAAGTGAAGTAACATGACAATTATTTTTGGAGATGGTGACGATTCGTGCAGCTTATTCTGAAGCTTTTGGAGGCGATGAATGTTTTCAGCAGAGATACCAGCCAAGAGGCTTTTGCAGTAGTCTAGCCTGGAGATAACTAATGATCTGGTTATGGTATCTTTAAAGCCATGGAATGCCATTTACATTTTTCAGAAACTTTTGAAAATCCAAGCCTGAATGTATACCAATTATTAAAGAACTCAAAATCAAGATCGCAACGATAGCTAATTTTCAGGCTTGGATTCAATGGAATAAAATAGAGGCGCATGAAAGAGGTTCAGCGAAACGTAAAGATGGCAACGACTTGTTTAAAAGGGATATAGTCGAAAAGGCGCTAATCCAAAACGACCAAAACTTGTATGACCGTGAAAAGTTAAAACGAACGAAAACAAAACGGCCAAAAATGTGATAAAAATTTAACTAAATATACGTCAGTGGATTCTTATAAAAGAGTGTATGGTTCTATTATTTGGAACCTTCAAATAGACAAAAATGGTTCTAAAAGCATATATTAATGTAATATGAATATATGTAAAGTGATTATTCAATTTTTGAAGAAAAAAAATTGTAATTTCTAATCAATTATGTTCGGGGAATTACAGTTCAAATTGAACGGCAGTCGTTTACGCCTGCCGAGTGCATTCTACAGGTTTTTTAAATTATTATGTTGTCGTTTGTGAATCAGCCTTTACTAATTACTTCCACATTATGTTGTAGGATATGTTTTTATTTGTTCATTACAAAATGGCACCCGAAACCATAGGGTACTGATAATAAAATGTTAATTGTGTCTTAAATATTGGATGTTAGGACCCTCTAGTTTCACGGCAAGATAACGACATCAATATTGATTGAAATTGATCAATATTGAATTCTAATTCGTGTTTTTGATTTCAAATATTATGGAAAATATTGGGTTAGAGACTTAGCTCCTTAAAACATACATTATGCAAGAGCTAAATCTGCCTATCGGAGGTCTTTCTTTAGGCCTGAAATTTTATATAAACTATTAATTAGACATTTATTAACGTGACAAGACAATAATCAACTCCGATTTTCAACAGATTTGAATCATATCTGCTGTTCAATGGCTGTTGATGATTAACCGTAAAAATGTTTTTTGTTTTAGTTCGTTTTGACTTCGCACAGTTTTTAATTTCCTGTTGAAATGGACAAAAAATCGCTGAACTCGGTAACTTCTGCAGACAATAAAAACAGCCAAAAATCAAAATTTAAAGAAGTTTGGCGAAAAATATAAATAGCGTTCTGTTGCTTTAAGGAGAGCATTAAAATTGATATTTATATGAAGTTGGTGGGAGTATGAAGTTAACGAATGATATTTATGGGAGCATGACATGAATCTGCCGATTCTGTAACATAAAATAAAGTACGGCGTTGACCTAGCTATTCGATAAATCGGTGTATGGCGACCTTAAAATAAGTTACTCATGGGCTTCTCCGTATCTTGTAATAACAAGATAGCTATCTTGTAATTACAAGATAGGCTATCTTAGGCTATCTTGTAATTAGGCTATTTTATAGAAACCGATTAAAGCCAAATAGTTCTAACTCCAAGAACCCTGATGATACTCAGAATACTCCTGATACTCCAAGAACCAAAAACCAACAAATTACTCGGAGGTAGATATGTATTTTCGAAAGTAAGAAAAACTTTAGAGTTCCATTATTGTATAACCAACGTAATTAGACGTAATCTAAAAAAAAGGAAAGAAAATAGTAGCATTCGGACAATATATTGATAAATACAAGATGGTTAAACGGATGAAAGAACATTTCGGTATTAAAAAAAAGTGTCGGTCAAAACCCAATAATCAGAAAAAAGGTTTGGAAGTATTGACAAACGCTGTCCAACAATTTTTGCAGAGGGATGATTGCAGCCGCATGTCGGCTGGTAAAAGTCAACAATTGCACGGAATAAAATAAAAAAAAACAAAGGCGCTACCTGGCCGATACCATGAAGAACCTTCATAGTAAATTTACAGCAGAATATTCGTTAGTTTCTCCATCAATTCTCTGTTCTGTAGACTACGGCCCTTTTGGGTCTTGAAACCCGATCTCAATCAGAGAGATACTTGCATCTGTTAAATACGTGACAATTTGAAGTTAAAAGCCACTATTTTGAAAGCTAGGTGCCTACTTGAAACTGATAATGTTGAAAGCCTCATTTCAAGAATTGTTTGCAATGATCAAAACAAACGCTGCATGTATCGTGGTTGTCTTACAAAACACAGTAATACCAGAGCTTTCTGAACAGGAAGGCAACATTCTTGTAAAGTGGGACAAATGGCTCCCAGTGTCCGAAGAACGCAGTAAAAGACAAACTGACGGAACCATGAAGCTGTATACTGCTCGGTTCACGGCCAAACGGGAGCGAGAATCGAGAATCAGAGAATCGGTCCCCGACTTTATGGAAGGTCTAAACAGAATTTGCAGGCATGTTTTTAACATTCGTCACCAGTATACACAGATTCGTGAACTGAGACGGGACATGGAAGACAGTGCTTTAATCCATATGGATTTTAGTGAAAATTATTCGTGCAAATACCACACTGAAGTTCAGCGTGTACACTTCGGCTCCAACCATAACCAAGCCACCCTACATACTTTAATGGTATATACCTCAGTCTCTTCAAAACCTGTTTGTACAATATCAGATTCTCTTCGGAAGGACCGTGCAGCAGTCTGGTGTCATTTGACACCTGTCCTTCAAAATCTAAAAGAATTGTATCCTAATATCAAAATTGTTCATTTTTTAAGTGATGTACCTAGCACACAATACAAAAACAAAACAAGTATAGTCATACTGTCTTTGAAAACTTTCGAATTCGGGTTTAAAGAGGGCTTTCGGAATTTTTTTGAAACCAGCTACGGCAAAGGTGCACCTGACGGAATCGGAGCAGTGATTAAAAGAAGAGCGGATAGGTTAATTTCTGAAAACTTAATACCGATGGAAATAGAAGATGCTTTCTCTGAAATAAACTTTTGTAGAAACTTGGTCGATCAGATGTGTGTTGTAGAATACGATGGTGCATTTTATTCTGGATTAATAGAAGATGTCGATGACGAGGAAGTGAAAGTGAAGGCGATGCATAAGACTTGATCCAATAAAATCTTTTGGCCGTCCATTGAGGATCGTGTCTGGTACCGACAAGACAAAGTAATCGCCCCCATCCCTCCTTTAGAACGGGTTACCGGCAGACACTATAAAATAAGAGATGATATATTCAAGAAAATTTCTGAAAGATATGATGACTTTAACTGATTTTAATAAAATCAAAAAACGTAGTCTTGTTGGCGACACATACGCCCATATGTGCTCCTATATTAAATTTAACTTTCCTCGCAGGAGCCACCCGTAACAAGTGGGGACATGGTTTGAATGTTTGTTATTATGTTGCTATTCTTTTGTTTCATTACATAAAAAAATTATAAAATTGATGGGATAAACCCCTTGCTTACCGAAGACTTATATAGAACAATGGACCCAAAAATAAATCGTCTTAACAATCTTCGACAGTGGATCAACTCCACGATCTTATGATGGAAAGAGATTCTCTGGTTCGCATATTAATATTTTATGTCCCCACACCCCCGATTTGTATCTCCGGTTGATCTCCAATGCCAACAATACAGTTAGAAGTTCGGGCATAGTCTCTAAAATGCGATTCGTATTTTCAATGTCAACTCCGCCAAATGATGTCATTACCGCTACCGCTGTGTCAACTCCGCCCCCCGTGCACCATTGGCTTGTGTATGTTTTATTTTCAACGGAACATGATAAAAAGCTGTTATGAATTTGCTCTCACTCGTGTCCTCACGATGGAAATAAATTAATCAGTGTAGCCCACAAATTAAACCCATCAGTTAATCATAAAGGTTCCGATTATCATGTGACTTTCAAAAAGTAAGATTTTTGCCTGCTCCACCCACCCACGTGCATAATGTGAAGGTGTCCCTCAATTAATCAAATATATACTGAGCGCCATGGAAAACGCATCACTTTTTTTCCCAAATATTTTATTACTAGGTGGTTTTGTATGTATAATATTATGCAATACTATGAACTATTGTTTCACACAATCCTCCCAAACGCCAAAAATATCGGCCCGTGTGCAAAAAAAAAAAAAAAATTGCACGAGATGCACATGAAAAACCCAATATTCACGTGCAGCATTGTGTGTGAGCCCTTTAAAAGCATGTTTTCAACTTAATGTGCAGTACATGAACTGTGAAACGTCAATCTGTCGTAATTTGTTGTTGGACGTGTGAAGGAATCGAGCTAGAGATGCCGAGACTTACTGAAAATCAACGGAATGAAGCCATGGGAATGTCCAGGGCTGGCATGTCTACACGTGCTATTGCCAGACACTTCAATTGTCATCAGTCCACTATTGTAAGGTTGGTGGAACGTGTTCGAGTTACTGGATCAACACGTGACCGTCAACGTCCTGGTCCACAACGCGTTACAACCCGGGCTCAAGACCGCTACATCCGGGTCACTCATCTGCGTGACAGATTCCGCCCAGCGACTCGAACAGTTGCAGCAGTGGTCGGAAGACAAGGACCAGTAAGTGCCAACAACGTAAGACGTCGTCTAAGAGAAGTAGGACTCCGTGCACGACGACCTTATGTTGGAGCTATCCTCAGGGATCATCACCGTCAGCGGCGTTTGATATGGGCTCAAGGACACCAGACATGGAGAAGAGTAGACTGGCAAAGTGTGCTCTTCAGTGATGAGAGTCGCTTTCATCTTTATCACGCTGATGGCCGTCAACGTGTGTGGAGACGTCTTGGGGAACGTCTTGCAGACTGCTGCGTCTTCGAAACGAATCGATGGGGTGAGGGAAGTGTAATGGTGTGGAGAGGCTTCACATTTCATCACCGGACCGCCCTACACATTTGCAGGGGTCGCGTTAATGCTGTAGCCTACCGTGATGATGTCTTGCAACCAATTGTTGTTTCGATGTTTCGAGCGCACCCACAACTTCAGCACTTCCAACAGGATAATGCACGTCCGCATACCGCCCGTTTTAGTATGGACTACCTGGCTGCTAACAACACCAATGTCTTGGACTGGCCAGCCATGTCGCCGGACATGGCACCGATAGAACATGTCTGGCATGAGATTGGACGACGTCTGTATCGGAGACCACAGATGCTCACCATTGCTGCTTTAGAAGCTGCTCTTGTCCAAGAATGGAACAATTTGCCCCGGGCCTTCTTTCAAACATTGGTAAATTCCATGCGACGTCGCTGCACAGCGTGCGTAAGAGCCCGTGGGGGACAGACGCGCTACTGACATCTGTGTCGTACTTTTGGTTTTGACCCCTCTGACTTTGCACCGTTCATTACAGATTAAACATCCATAAGTGTACAAATGTGTTGTTATTAATGTGTTCCCATTTGAATATTATTCACAATAAGAAGCAAAATAAATAAGATATGTTTACAGGATTATTTTGTTAGACGAAAAACTAAGTGATGCGTTTTCCATGGCGCTCAGTATATTTCAGGTAAAGTATTAATGATATCATCCAACAACTAAATGTTCAGTAATGCACATTATTTTGGTTACATTGATATCATTTTCGATCTCGCGGTGTTGACATTTATGACGAGTCAGTCGGGGGTCAAATACGTCAAGGCCAACTAGCACAATTCATCCATGATATATACAAAACAAGCGGGCTAAAAAAGTCATATTTTATTTTCAACTTCTCATTCCTAAAAGTTCACCGAATTTGTAGAATCAGTCTGCAGGGTCAGTTATCCATATTATATACGATCCATGCATGCACGAACATTGAAAATCGGTCCTAATTATGTCAATATATAAACATAAAATGCACATTTCTTGCTTATAAGGAATTTAATTATGGTTTTATATACGGACATTGCTCGACTAGTTGAGCGAAAACAAATATGTAATTTTAAACTTACTTCTGATTTGTTAAAGACTCAAAGGGCACACAACCAGCGTGTTCTTTATGTGCAAACGTAAAACGTATATTTGCATAAATCAAGCTTCAAAGATTTAGAATAAAGTTATCTGACCAGGTCAGGTGTTTCCACATATCGAACGAAATGAAAACTATACTACGGACAATATTGCGCAAACATGAAACCGAAATGAATTGTCACGAACTGTTTAAATGTAACATAAAACATATTGCTGCAAATCTGAGACAAAAATATAATTCAAGCAAACAATTTCAGAAATGTTTAATACAATTATTATATTTATACATGTGCTTCAATGTAAACAGGCTCGTTCCTTGCATTTAGTTTTAGAGTTAGGAGTGCTGAAATTTAGAGAGAGCAAAATGGGGTTTATCGACCACTCGACACAAACTAGGTCATTTCGGGACTAACGTATAGTTCAATTTTATTTAGACGGGCGACCCCACTCCTTGTCACGTACAACCGGGAAATCGATGCTGAAATTGAAAACAACCTCGGGCGTGATACGGTTGGCAAAAATAATTTCAAATATAAGCTAAACAACAATTTTTCATTCTTTTTGATTCCTTCATTTACCGACCTGACTAACTTTATGGTAGTGTTTTTCCGACAATATTTATTCAAGTTGCATAAAGCGATACAGAATTTCATAGATAGCGGTGTTCTTGACGAAATTAAACCAAAGTGTAATGGGGTTTATCGTCCTACTTTTCTACACCAACTGGGCTAATGAAGACAGACTTATGTCATACAGTGTGCCATCTGTGAAATTTAGCCCGGATAGCGGAGCCATGTCGGTCTAGTTTTATTACGAATTACAGCTGCCAGGGGTTTTCGTACGATCCGAACTACTAAACACTGTCCCTGGGAACTAATATTGTCAGAAATAGTATACGTTTAGTACGAATTACAGCAGCCAAGGGTTTTCGTCTGATCCAAAAGACTAGACACTGCCCCTGTCTACAATAACGACAGCCTCTGCAAATCACAGGGGCGGAAATTATATATAATGTTAGAAATATTATAAAGCTTAGCTTTGCCAGTGTGTATACTAGTTGACGATGTTATAAAACCCATAGATATATTTCTATACATATAACCGATATCTTCCGGCGTGGTTCTCCCTCCCTTGTTGTTGATGTAGAAAGGGGGGTCTGGCACGGACAGTGGCCAGTCTTTTGGATTGTATAAAGTGACATATTTTTAGAGCAGTAAAAGAATATAGACCAACAGTATATAAATATTAATTGGCTTAACTGTAAATAAAAATCAAATAAAATTCTCCATATCCTGGACTTGTCTTCAACAAAAAATGAAAAAATGCTGTTTAGCTTATATTTGAAATAGTATTTGAAAACCATCACGTTCGATGTTGTTTTCAATTTTAACCTTTCAACCTGACGAAGATCAAGTCGTCTGTATCAACATAATGGTCCCGATCAGGTGCTCAATCGCCAAATTGAGCACACGGTGGCGACACCAAACGCAAGATAATGAAAGTATTGCTATAAATAGACGGTTTGATCTACTGGATAAGGCCAACTTCAAGTTTGGTCAAAGGTCAAGAGATGTAAGCAGGGCTAGCGGTAATCCCAACCCTAACCCAGACCAAAAACATCAACTTTTAAACACTGGACTGCAGTGCCGGACTGGACCCACCTGTCCGCCTGTCCGTGACAGGTGGGCCTAAGCTCATTAAAAAAAGTGGGCTAAGCCTATAAAGAAAAAAAGAAAAAAGAGAAAGAAAAAAGAAAAGAGAAAGAAAGGAGAGGGGGAGGAAAGAAAAGAAAGAAGGAAGGAGATGACAGGAGAAAGAAAAGATAGGAAAAAAATGACTGACAAACAACACAAAAAAAGAAGTGTAGGCCTACTACAAGGAAAGAACTTTATGAGTTTGACCTCATTATACCGAGAACCGTGTAATTCATCTTTTAACCTCTACTTAGTTCTTCATAAGTCATTATCGCCGAAATAATCGCCAAAAACTTGCTAGTTTTTAGTTTTCCGCGAAAAATTAATCACTTCCGGGTTTGGATTTCACTTGGAAATCAAAAATTTGCCTTCTTCTGCTTTGGTCTAAAATGCTTGGAAAATGGGTTTGCGGTTGTCAATTTTCAAAATTTTCCCGCTGGCGGACCTTCGGCGCATATTTGTGTGGGCCTTAGTCAATGACTTGACAGGTGGGCCTTTGGCCCACGTACCAGTCCGGCACTGCTGAACTGAAAGTAAGCTGAAAGAAAGATATCCACGGACAATATGGTAATTATATTCTTGACGGCCCTTACATGGGATACACATTTCACGTCATTTACCAGAGTTATCTACCTTGCATCGCTAAGACGTTAATGCGTATTTTTTTACTCGTAAACAACTTTGTCGGCACGAAAAAGATCAAAGGTGAAATTGGAAATTTTAAATGTTTCAAATAACAAAAATTCGACCATGCGCCAGGCTATGCACACATATATTTATTTCAGAAATAAGAGACGAATTCAACAAACTACGGTCAATTGTGTTTATTTAAAAGCCCGTTAATGTAGACTTTTCGCCGTTCCATATTCAATTCAAAATGGTGACCATCAGTTGACCTAAATCAAAATTCTGGCTGGAACATTTTTTAGGCATTTCTTCAAGGATTCAGAAAATGTAACTGCCATAGCTGTTAGTAAAATATCGAAAAAACCTTAGGGATTTTTCACGTTTCAAGATGGTGGCACTTCCGGTTCGATCGACATACTCCATATTTTGTGTACTCATCCGTAATTACTTAACTAGTACAGAAAAAAAACATTCAAGGCAATCTGACCTATATTTCGTCGATTTATTTGAAAACTTTGATCCTTAATTTCCACAAGGGGAGATAAGTTAGAAAATTTCTAAAGTAATTTTTCAAGTCGCACCAGCAAGATCTACGTACATACTAAATTTCATGAAAATTGAGAAATTATAAAAGGGCTAATCCCGATATTTTTTTCAGAATAAAACTGCTTAATTTTGTGTTAAAATCCCTTAAATTCCTCTAGCTAATGGCCGAGCAACTAACTCACTATTTGTGATACGTTTTCAAACAACTTAAACCCGCCAGTCTTCATCTGGAAATGGAGACCAATGCCCCAAGCTGTATTATGCGGTGTCTGCATAAAACTGGACTTTTATTTTATAATAATAATGTGTAGGTGAAATTTACCTTTCGTTATCAAGTAGAGCACATGGGCCATTCACTATTTAGACCTCTCAAGGAACGGGATAAAAAAATTTGTAGTTTGTAGCCAATATCAGGTAATCTTGAACTCAAATTGAACAACAATTACAATAATTCTACTGGTTAGGCCATACTGTGGTATTTTGATTACTACCGATGTCATCTACTTAAAGGGGACGTCTAGCCGTTACAGACACTTCATGTTTTATTCCGTATACCTAAAGGGTTATGCTAAACAAAAGGACAATCCATTTCGCTTTTAATTAACAAATAAAGACACCGTTTGTGACGACACCACGATAACTATGATTTACTGCCCTAATGGGCTTGTGATATAAGCAAGTCTCAAACCGGGGTGCGTTACTCTGGCGCAATATGTACGTCATAACGTCACTCCTGTGTCGCGGCAAGTGATTTTTGGTCCTCAGTTGGCCGCAGAAGGATACTCAAACCGTAAGCACTGCGTTAGCGCATGTGTCGGATCTTACGACAATGCGTTACGCATAGAAATACATAGATGTTTTACCTGGTTTAAACTTGTTACCTTTTTTTTTATCAATTTCTAGCTGGTGTACAATCTTAGTTATGAAACACAGGTTTCCATATTGGCACTTGGCAGGCTCCTGTACCCTACATCTAGCCCCATCTGTTTGACGAAATCCGCCATTGGAACTACTTTCAAGTTCCTGGATTACCAACGGCGTCGCCCATGGCGACGCCTTTACAGAATGTTTTATCATACAAAGCTATCAAAGCTGAAGCGGTTTTTCTTTCAAGTTTATCCGATTTTCTTTAAACAAGGACAACTTTGCAATCAAAATTCTACACACTCTTCGAACGACGCAATTTTGAGAACTTCTTTCTAAATGTGCCACGTTTTTCCAAAAGTAAACCGTATAGGTGTAGGTATTTACCGTCATACAGCCGAGGTTAGATATAGAGTAGTGCCATATTGGGTCTCCTTATTTACATTAGGAGCTTGGATTTCGATGAAAACTCTACCGTGTAGAGTATTGGATGAGGGTGAATCACCTGTACTATTTCGATAAAACAAAACTGGACTAAGCTTTTATCAATAAAGCTTCCACCATAATGACCATCCATTTTGAGTTGTTTAAAAAGTGATATCCAAACTTCAGATCTGTTGGTATTATTACCATGTCTGCGTAAAAAAGACTGCATTTCAGCAACATAGCCATTTTCAGTACCCATATCACTGCGGATAGTGAAGGGGGTACCACCGCGTTGTTTAACAGCATCCATATAGTATCCGGCAATAACTTTGGGGTCACTGGATGTTTGGTTAACCCGAAGCCAAACGATATATCGAGAAAATCCATCTATGCAACCATTAATGCACAATCCAAATGGTTTAAGCGTATCATGCGAATCAACGTGCCACATATAGTTTGCTCCTATTCTGTTATATTGTCTTCTCCTAAGTCTACGACGCAAGCGACATTCCACACCTACCGGATCTAAAAGTTTCAGTATAGCTCAAACGTATTCTTTTTGAATAGTATAACCACTTTGGATACATTTTAAATGCATCCATCGATATCCATGGCATTGACCACTTCGATGTAACTCTTGCTGAATATATTGAACAACCTCCAGTAAACAGGAATAATGCTTTCTTCTGCCAAGTCCTGCATCTCGCAAAAGCCACTTTAACTGTCTAACCGATAGTTGTATCTGATGATTTACCAGGAGAATGGTTGTTATTTCCTCATAACTAACACCCAAGTGAAAGTATTTACGAATGTTAATCTATTTTGATCCATGCGACATGCATGTAATGACGAGAACCTGAACTAGTTATTATCCGGTGCGCACCGGATAATATCTGGCGCGCGCCACTTAGTTATCGGGTGCGCACCGGATAATATCTGGCGCGCGCCAGATATTTCTTTTTTATTTTGCGTCCCTTACCAGACTCCGTACTATCGTATGCCGAGCATCTTAATAGAAAGTGACACCCATCTTCGCACTCATGCAGATCACATAAACGACATATTTTGTAATCCTCTGGCAATTTAAGCCATTTACAAAGCGTGTCCACAAACAGGTATGATCCACAACGAAATTTAATAAGCGCGCGCTTAAATTTCTTAATTGTCATTATGTTGACAGCAAATACGGTTCTAGACCAAGCATACTTTTAAATTGGCTATAATAAACAAGTCTTGAGTTTCCATATAAGGAATAGTGCCATACTCCATACTATACCAAAGTCATACCTAAATAATAGATTTTTAACATCGCTTGCCCATGTTTTCTTACCATTCATATCCAAGTTATATAGCATTACATACGTTTGTTTGGGAAGTCGATGGTCTGGCATGCATAAAAGTTTAACCCAATTATCTGATACATCTATTTGCAGAGTTAACAAAAAGGTAGGATCTAACGAGTTCACCTAAAACAGCAGAGTTACTAGTATGAGGAGGCAGTTGTAATACATATTTGAAGAATTTTAAATGGACATTTTTTATTTCTGTACAAAAAGAATGCCATACAATAAAATTGGAAGGATCATTTTATCAAATATTTGTACAGCACAACTAAGATTGATACCTTGCCACTTTTTGTCTATACATTTCATCAGTAGGGGATATTTGATTTTGGGGGCATAATACTAAAATATGCAAATGACTACGAAAAAAGTCACTATAGAACCTAACAGAAGAAACATTTCCAGTTACATGTGACGCCCAAACGCACCAAAAGCTACCGCATGGAATGCAGGTGATGCTTGGGATCATCATGGGGGTCCAACCCAAGATTTGCACGACTCTGACTTTGAATGTTACAGTCATTGTGGCATTGAATTCCAGGGTGGAAACATCAGTTTAATTGTTTTAGTGACCAGAAAACAAATTTTGATATGCGTCGGCTTACCCAAAATGAAAGGTTACGTGCCCTTGGCATGCTACAGATCGGCACAACACAGGCGGTTGTGGCGCGGACGATGAATGTTTCTCAGTCTGTCATAAGCAGGCTATGGTCCAGATACCGTGATACACAATCTGTACAGGACAGACCACGCTCAGGTCGACCAAGGGCGACAACTCAAGCCCAGGATCGATTTATCCGTACCTTAGCCTTGAGAAATCGTGTCATCACAGCAAATCAGATCAACGCTCGTCTTCAAACAGACACTGGTGTGAGAGTGAGTGGCCAGACGATTCGGAATCGACTGCATAGGGGTCACCTTCGCGCCCGACGTCCTCGCGTGATCCCTTGTTTGAGAGATCATCACATTCAGGCAAGACGTCGTTGGTGTAGGGATCGTCAACACTGGGATAATCGACGCTGGAGCAATGTGATGTTTTCAGATGAGTCAAGGTTCACTGTTGATTTTTTGGACAGACGTAGGAGGGTGTGGCGTCGTCGAAACGAGCGCTTCCAAGACGTTAACGTCATCAGACATGATCGATTTGGGGGTGGTTCTGTTATGGTGTGGGGAGGCATCACTGTTGCTGGAAGAACGGCTTTACATGTTGTTGCAGGGCGTGTTACAGGACAGTACTACCGGGACAACATCTTGGCAGTCCATGTTGTGCCGTTCGCACGACGTCATGGCCGCCGTTTCATCTTCCAGGATGACAACGCAAGATGTCACAGGGCCAGGATCGTTACAGGTTACCTCCAACAACAGAACATCACCACATTACCTTGGCCAGCACTGAGTCCCGACCTCTCCCCCATCGAATATGTCTGGGACATGCTTGGACAGAGGTTACGTCAACGTCAACAACGTCCTGCCAATGCCCAAGAACTTGCTGCTGCGTTGCAACAGGAATGGGACAATCTGGACCAAAATGACCTTAGACGTCTCATTAGGAGTATGCCACGTCGGATCAATGCTTGTTTGGCAAACAGAGGAGGATTTACCCGTTACTGACTTGGTTGTGATGCTGTGGTAACTTTGCTGTTTGACCCCGGGTATCATTTTACCCTTATAATGGTCAGTCTGTGCCTTACTTAGTCTAACGATCATTTGGAATAAATCGATGAATGTGAACTTCATTTCATTTTGTCATTTGTTTCTTCGCCAGTTTCATTAGGTGACTTTAATAACACTTAAAAATCAAATATCCCCTCCTTTTTTTGAATAGTATATTAATAACTTTCTCGGATTGTAGAATTTGAACTTCTTTTGTTTTCGACCATTTAAGTTTTGTTGAGAACACAACCCCTAGATATCTAAAGAAAGAAACGGTATCTATTGGGACATTATTGTAATTCCATTTTTCATATGCTCTCAGTGGACCACCGTTTCTAAATACAAGTATCTTGGTCTTTTGGATGTTGATGGACATTCCATATTTCTCACAGAATGATGCTAGACAGTTAATTTGGCAATGTTTCCGATGTCATCGGCAAATAGCAAAGAGAATACATTGGGAAATACCATTACATTTTTTATTTTGCAACTCACTGACATATAGATTTATGAAGAGCGAAAATAATAACGGGCTTAATATACAGCCTTGTCTGGTACCCGTTTTACATGCAAAGAGGTCAGTTAGTCCCAGTGGTGTAACAACACAAGATTTGCACTTGGAATACATGTTTCTGATGATATTGATGGACTTTCCATGGATACCTGCTTCCATCATGCTGACCCAGAGCAAGTCATGCTGGACGGAATCAAACACTTTGTGGAAGTCCACAAATAGCAGATATATTCGCCCCCCTTTTCTCGATAGATATAATACTTATAATACCTTGTAAGGAGAATATATTATCGACAGTTGAGTATTTTTGACGGAACCCAGCTTGATACTCATGGATAATATTATTTAAATTACACCAGGATAGTAGTCTGTTGTTTAATACTTTTGTAAATATTTTACACAAACTGGACAGCAAGGAGATTCCCCTGTAGTTATCGACATTGTCCACACAACCTGTCTTGTGTATAGGACTTATAATGACCTTGTCCCATTTCTCAGGGAAGTTCCCGC
The DNA here is from genome assembly GCF_932274485.2 of Patella vulgata. NCBI lineage: Eukaryota > Metazoa > Mollusca > Gastropoda > Patellidae > Patella > Patella vulgata. The sequence continues at coordinate 59,668,611 of NC_065879.2, read as the reverse complement.
TGTTCAGGATTGCGTTAAATATATTACAAAGGGCTGACTTTATGATGGCCTCACTCTCTTTGATAAGTTCATTACATAGTCCATCAATGCCAGGTGACTTATTATTGCGGGCACTCTTAATTGCCTAAGAAACTTCAAATTCTGTGATGGGTTTATTTAATTTATTGGGAGTATTACTTTCACAAATATCACAATGATCATCATGTGATGTTAAAGAGTCTAGGGACCAGTGGTCGGTTAAACGACTATTAGAGTTCAAAAGATCACGAAAGTATGCTATCCATTCATCGCAACAGATTTATGAATTGGCTGGTGGTCTCCGTAGAAGGGATTTTACTCTTCCCCAAAATTTTTGCGGGTTCGGGATGTTACTTTCCAAATTACAACTAAGTTGTTGACAGTACTCATTCTTTTTCGAGGAACACAGGCTTTTCAACTCTTTTTTTTTTTTTGGGGGGGGGGGGGGGGGTTGTAGTTGTTGAGGTCAATATCACATTTAGTAGTTCTGTAGATATTTAGATTTTGATTGTTTTAGAAGTTCACAATTTTGATCGAACCACGGGGGTTGGGTATAGAGACGACGAAATGGACGACATACTGTGAACATTGGTTTAGCTGCTTTATCAAGGACATGACTGAGCTTTTCAACTGAAACATTAACGGCAAGTGTCAAGGCGTTTTCAAGATCACCAAGAATATTGCAGGAGTAATCGTCTGAGATAGTATGTATAAAGCCATTTTTGTGTAATGGGTTCCATTTGAACATATGCCGCTCATGTATCTGTGAATCACATTCAGTTGTTGTGTTTTGGAAAGTGATCAGAGCCATCAAACTGTCCAACCTTAAAGTCTCTTATTTGTGGAAAAAGATCTGTGGAGGCCACCATATAGTAAACTACACTCTGGCCATTATTAGCCAAACACGTAAAGTCACCTTTGGGATCACTAGCAAAACGTCCATTCAATATGTGAATCCCAAACACCTTACACAACCTGATAAATTCTCGCCCAAAGTTGTTTTCTTGTTCGTCCAGGTTGTTTCGTGGAGCACCGAACGTGTCTTGCTCATAAACGTCATTGGTGTCTTGTATATATTTCAAAGAGTCATCATGGGTAAAGTCATCTAGTTGTCCAGTCCTGCAATTGAAATTCCCCAGCAAGTAATATGGAACACTGTGGGAAATCGGACTGGCATAGGACAAGGATTTCCTCTAATGATTCAAGTGTTGAGGAGTCTTTATCATGGTAGTATTTAGAGCTTTCGGGTGAGATATAGATACATGTATTTACATAAAGAAACAGCAATGTACTAGTGAAAATATAATTACAGTGAGTGTGTTATAGTTGTCCCTGGAACCGTTTGGTGATTTCGAAAAACGAGTGGACAGTTTTAAAAATATCGAATGAGGTTTTTTTATGTCGTCAATTCCGTACAATAAGATTGTAGTGTGTGTTTCGATGAATAGTAGGTAAATTATTTATTGTATTATTTCGGGCACCTGAATATAGGGAGCAATTCAATAAAAAATGTTCAGTGTCTTCAAATTGATGACCACATTTACCGGATGGATTGTCAGAAATATGACGTAAAAATTTATGTCCGTTTAGATTGGTGCAAAAGAGACGCAGTTTAGAATGAATGATTTGGTTTACGCGAAAGGTTTTGGTGGTATTGGATCTTGAGCCATGATTTTCGAATTGAAAATATTTAGAGATATTGAATTTTTTGTGTCTGCACTTAATTTGTTCCATTCTCTAATTGACGATGGTATGAAAGAATTATAGAAGATATTTGTTTTACATTTATATATATTCGGGTAGGTTTGTTTTTCGGAGATTATAATGTGCGCTTTTTGTCAAGATTGAATCGTGAAGATAGGATGGGGAAAGGCCGTTTATAATTGTCTGTCAGTTATAGATGGTTAAAAACGCGAGACTTAAGACTTTTGAAAAGGTTAGTAATAAATTAAAAAGTAGAACAGAAATGTATGATATTAAATATAAAGCGGTATACCAAGAAATAAAAACAGGGACTGCAAATGAAATAGTAATACTTGCTATAAAAAACCCTGCATGGCATAGATTATTTTATCAACTGACCCCAAGCTGCGTGTGGAAGGAGTCGTTCAGAGGAATGCTGTTGCGTTAGAAAAAACAAACTATACCACCACTTAAACGACGTCGTGACCCGTCATTTATGACATCTCCACTGAAAGAACGGGGGACAATGATGTCAAAGTAGCCAGCCACATCGTTGTGTAAGTGGTGACATACTTTACGTTTCCAACGCAACAACATTCGACATGCTCGTTCACATTCAGCTTGAAAGTCAGTTGATAATAGCAAGTACACTGTATTTCATTTACAGCCACGTCCACATCGCTATCATCCACGTTGCCACCAGACTGGAAAGAAGCTCCTAGGCTTGCTACGCTGTTACGACCTTTATGCATATATAAGAAAGATAATGAGTCTCGTCCATCAGCTCCAGTCTAGCACCCAAAGAGGAAACATCAAGAGAACTATAAAATGTTCTTGATTGCTTGACTTTTGGTTGTTCTCTGCTTGAAAGTGAATGAGGGCGGCTGAGCATGGCGCGGTCTCTCTATATGCGTGGCGAGAGAGCGTCTTACGCCTGGTAGGCACATCACGGGAGTGTGGTGAGAACCGCGAGATCATGGTGGGAATACTTTGCGCGTAGCCAGAGCTTGGCCATGGGTGTAGTAAGATCATGTAGTAAGCGCTTAGTGTGGTCATGGCGTAAGCCCCACGCTGTAGTTACGCTCCCTTTGCCTTTATGCCAAAAATAAGCTTTTCTTTCCCAGGAAAATCGATATCAGCTCAGTGGTCATCTAGGATGAGTAAATTTCAACGTTGGATAATATACCAAATGGGTACGACACGGTACCGGCTTTCAGGAATGTGCTACTAGCTAATAGCCTATGTACCAGAATTGGACTCCGAAACCTGTAAATATCAACGACAAGTAAATAAATGATAACAATGTGTTTAGAAAATGTTCCGCCATCTTGGAAATATGCTAAATTGATGAACATACGACCATTTTACGCAGTTGTATATGACAGAAATTGAACCTGCCTCCCCGAAAACATATATATTGACACCAAAGACAACTACTTAATCGCAATCAGACCATCGTCCGATTTTCCAGGCACAAGTGGCAGCAATATTGGAAATATGCCAAATATGTGAACATGTGATCATTTTACAAGGTTTTAAATGCCAGAAACTGATTCTGGGCCCCTGTATATTGACACCAAACACTACTACTGCACATCATCTCATTTTCCCGCCAAAAATGTCCGTCTTCTTGGAAATATGCTAAGTATATGAATATGTGATTATTTTACATGGTTGTAAATGTCAGGAATAAAATCTGTCAGCCGAAAATATATATATTGACACCAAACACTACTACTTAATCGAAATCAGCACATCGTCCGATTTTCCCGCTAAAAATGGTCGCCATCTTGGAAATATCTTCATGAAGTGATGGAAAAATATCTGAAATATACTCTTCAAAAAAAGTAGGGGATATTCAGAAACAATACAAAACTGCGGAAATGCACTGCTGTTTTTATTAGAGGTAACCAGTGTATGTTAATAACAGGCCAATTGCCTACACATGAACATAAACAGTCCATATGGACGGCTTATCTGACGGCCCCATTTCACCCGCAAAGAGATACACCGTCAAAAGTGAAAATGGACGTTTTTGATTTTTCCCTTAAAAATTGCTCCACCAATCTTCAGACATTCAGCAATTCGTCGTGGCATGCTCCTAATCAACCATCCAATCACGATTTGGGGCAATCTGACCCACTCCTCTTGCAGTGTCACGGTCAAATCTTGCAGTGTTGTCGGTTGACGTTGACGTCGACGAGCACGTCTCCCGATCAAATTAAACGTAACACACTAAAGCAAAGATACGATAAACAGTAAATCTTATGCAAGAACCGATATGAAAGCAAACATGGATAGATAAACCAGCACGCGGCAGTTTTCATCAACCCTACCTTGAAGTGTCAAATTTGACAATAAACCTCTCCCACGCGTATGCCGCTATTACGTGTCGCATGTGCAGCTCAGTGGTTCTGTTGGGGCGATAAGTTCTTCATCTGTGAACATACTCTCAAAGCATGTCAAGTGTCCATGACTATTTATCATATCACAACCTGCATAGGTATTTACATTTCAATATCCCCTACTTTTTTTTAAGAGTATATATAGTCATGACCCCTGCCAATATTACTACGTTGCCAAATCACAGTTGATATGTCGATAACATTATAAATAAGGTGAAAATAATAATAAAAAAAATAAGTTGGAATATTATCGCAAAATGGCTACCCTCAAATAATGGCCTCCCATACTATGCAAAATACTCAGAAAAAATGTCAACATTGTTTTTTTGTCATTAAATATCAAAACCTACAAAATAAAGCTTATTCCACTATTTCTACCCGAAAAGCCGACGGGTTTACATTAAGGATTGGACTATATCTTGTGATGTGGACACTCTATGGTTCATAATTTTTATCCTATTTTGATGAAACTTAAAATTTATGTTTATATGACAAAGATCTCGGTTCCTGTCAATATTCGCGCGTATAGGGCCGTAACTTTCTAGATTATGGAAATCGAGGTTTTTTTTTAGCTTGTGGACCTTGTATAGGTCACAATTTTTATTTGATTTTAAAAACCGTTCAAATATACCACGGTTACCCCATAATGACTGTTGAGTTTGAATTTCGTAAAAATCGGTCCGAGACTGTCTGGCAAAATAACGCTCCCCATGTGATGCTAATGTTGGGGACTCTCGATATTCATTGGCATGTATCGGACAGTAACTTTATGGATTATAGCCCCGGATTTTTCGAAAGATCACATTTTTAGCCTGTATAGACTCTCTAGAGGTCACAATTTTTATTTGATTTTGATGAAACTTAAAATATGTGTTTATACCCCAAAGATCTCCGTTGCTTTCTATATATTGACGCATGGCGGACACTAACATCCTGGATTATGACTCCTGGCTGTACGAAAAATCACCTTATTTACCTTCTTGTCTATCCATCTCTTGCAAAATGTGGGCGTATTTTGCATGGCACCGCTTATTAATTCGTTTTATACAAAGGCTCCAAAAGAATTCATTTATATGAACAATAACAACTGGCCTATATTTTGAGTGTTTTTTTTTTCTCTTCAAGTGTGAAAATACAGAAAAAGTTTAATACAAAAAAAAATCTATATGTTTATATTTACAAGACTATAAAATGACAGTCCATGAAGATAAAATAAGCTTACTACGAAATTAATTACGGTATAGACCTACAGTAAGATGGCTCTAAAATTATAGACCATTGCGGATAATAATTAAAAGATTACTACGAAAGAAAATATGGTACAGGCCTTTAAAAAGGCTCTTTATTACATACTATGAAGATAAAATAAGTCAACACAAAAACAATAGCTGCTATATATATTTCAATTTGTTTTTCTTAAAATACTACCGTGAAAATACAAATTTTAAATTACAGCCATAGTGAAAATACAGAATAGTACGTCCACGGTAACAACGAAAATTTGATATAAAATATAGGCACAATACTTCAATTTCAGCCTAGTTAGGATGAACCACTACCCGATATGTCGAACCTATCGTCATTTTATCTCAGTGATTCAGCCCAGTTTCTCTTTAATAAAACACTGATTTTATGGGAATCAATCTCCGTGATTTATTCAAATAAAACTTGTGTTCTGTTAATTTGTTTCTCGATCGCTAATTTAGCTCTCACATAAAGTATATCATTAAAGATACATTATGTAAGAGCTAAATCTGCCCATTGCAAGCCTTTTGGTGTTGTTGGGCAAACTGAAGACGTTCACGTCGATAGCGAGGGGTGAGGATCGGTCCGGATGTTCTCTCTGGTGAGACGTCGGCGCACTGTATCGGTACTGGTTGGTCTTCCATGTGTTCCCACTGGCTGACGTGCTGTCTCAGATGCCTGTGTGAAGGGATTCTGCACGTTCTGTCGCACAACATGGCGGTCTTGTCGCCTTGTGGTAACCCTTGGTCTACTAGTTCGGGGGTAATCATCCGTGGTGTTGGTGGCCCGAAAGCGTTGCCGAAGCCTGTAGATCGTCCGAACATTGACCTGTAAGTGATTAGCAACGGCTTGGGCAGTGTGGCCAGCGCCTGGTTCCTCTGAGCTGTCGTGAGCCGTGGCATGCTGCTGACGTTGTAGTGTGAATGATTCAACCAGGTATGCGGGTGCATTTTATAGGGCTGGTCCCGGTGAACAGCATGAGTTACAAGAAAATCATGGAGAACACATTACCATCTCAGAAGTCAGGTTGCGTTTTTGAGAACATTTCCTGTGTTCAATTCTGTGTTTGGGAATGAGCTTTATTGCTCAGATAAAGTTGGAGATGTCACAAATGTACAATAAAAACATTTGGCAAGTTTTATGCAATGCGTCTATTCAGAGTAACATACCAACCTGACGTTTCTTTTGCTGCTTAGTATATAATAATTGTAATTTGTTGTTAATAAATACACATTTAGTATAATTTGGACTTCTCTCATTTAGGCAACCTCCTGTCTAATTCCTAACCTTGTTTCTTGAAGGGGAGCCTTTGCGTTTGGCTTACTTTACCCGATGAGAGTTACTTCCCTTTGCCAACTTCCTTTGCAATTAACGATATATGGGGTTGGTCGATAAAAATAGCACAATCATCAAGGGTGGATAACTTGAAAACTTCTCTCATTTAGGCTACCTCCTGGCTAATTCCTAACCTTGTTTCTTGAAGGGGAGCCTTTGCGTTTGGCTTACTTTACCCGATGAGAGTTACTTCCCTTTGCCAACTTCCTTTGCAATTAACGATATATGGGGGTTGGTAGATAAAAATAGCACATTCATCAAGGGTGGATAACTTGAAAACGTGTCTCCCCTATAAATTAACCCAGGTGTTAGTGGAGTAGAACGGAATGCGACCACTGGGGAGACCGAGGATGAAAAACGATATACCATGGTAACTAAAACTAGACGTTAATTACAATTCATAAGATCAATTTCCCAAAGACAATTATTGATTGGAACCACCTGGATGATAGTATATTGCGCGCTCCACCAAACGCACTCACTCCCCCGTCGCGTACATGCTGTATCAGGCCCTGTGACGTACAGATTCAGATTCAGAATTTAAAGTTTAAAACAAAGAATACTGGAGACAGGTGATTAATCATATTATAAGACAATCTTAATGGGGGCTAATTAAGGTGGATTAAGAACCATTAAATACATCAAACGTATACATCAAAAACGGGCCTTTGACAGGATTGTCAATGAAAATTTTATCATATAATACCTGGCGGACTCGCTTAGTTAGAGGGCCGAGAGCTCTCCCACCACTGGTATAATATGATGAACCATGGTCATTGTTTTTTTATTAATTTATTTATTTATTTTTTTTTTTTGAGGGATATACCTGTACAGATAATTCTAAAAACAATGAGAGTACCAAGGAAACATTAAAGCAGGCGTATATGCTGTCCTGGCAGAAACAGAACTTTTTATTCAATGTAGGCCTAGTTGAGTAGGGGAGACCGGGGTTGGTTGTAACAATATTTAGTTTTTACATATTTATGAACCATTTTTGTTGGATAATTGTAACTACAATAGTCAAAGTAGGACTGTCAATATTGGCCTTTACAAATATATATCCAACTTACTCACATGTCCACTCATATCTGAGAGAGAAGGCAATAATCCAACCAATTTTGTAGTAACAACCTACCCCACTGTTGGGGCAGGTTGTTACAACGTCTGGGGCTGATTGTAACAAACGGAGAAGTGACACTGTTACAGAAAAGGCGTATGGGAACTCTCGGCGGTTATACTTCCATTTCTGAACTGGTTGACTTTAGCAGTATCTGTCAAAACGTTACAAAAAGCAGGTAATACAACGTCTACTGCTTCGGTGTTGTATCTCTTCAATATGTGATATACTTCAATATGTTTTCGATTAAGCCCGTTTCACATCCTTCAAAGTTTTCATAATTCTCACTGTTTGACTCAAATTCTTTCACAAGAAGTGAACATATTTCATCATACTTTAGTGTTCTAAGTTGTCGAGCTTGAAGGCTTTTCCAAATGGCATTAGTTGGACAATGCCAATCTCCAGGAATTGATTCCATGACCATACTGTTGACCCTGAGATAGCTCTTAATGCATGACCAGGCTTCATCATGTGAGACTTTTGACTGAGGCTCAGTGGTATTTTCTTCTGGTACCTGATCTGATCTTAATCATCGTAATCATCAGAAGTCTTGGGGTCAGGGCGATCTGTCACCGAGGACGGAGCACAATCTGCATCAGTGAAGATATGGTCATTGAAAGGAAATGTCCCTGTTACACGAAACCCATTTGCTACGTTTGTTGGTACAGCTGCACGTGGCCATGCCTCACTGATGATTTCGGGTAAGTCATAGATGGTTATACTTTTTCCTGGGTTGTTGCGCATCCATGCATCTTGGGCGGCATACTTTTTCATAGGACCAAATATTGTGCGGTCGAGGGACTGAAGTTTGAGAGGTGTGAGGGGGAAAAGAAAAGAGGACTACGCCATTTTCTTTGGCATAGTTTATAACATCAATGTCCAGATGTGACTCATCATTGTCAAGGAGAAGTAGGACGGATTTCTCTGTAGATGGACGCACATTTGTTACAAAGTGTTTCAGGAATCGAAGAAAAAGCTGTGAATTCATCCAGCCTGAAGGACTTGCACCTCCTACACATCCTGGAGGTCCACCTCGAATGAAATAGTCTCTGTAGTTATGTCTCGCAAAGATGAGCATAGGTGGGATGAAGGTTCCAGTGGCACGGATCGCAACACACATGGTAATGAGAGCTCCTCTCTCAGCTGAGGTTATGGTACCCACCTGTTTGCTTCCTTTAGTCGCCACAATATTCCTGGGTTTTTGCACGGTTACGGCACCTGTTTCATCGACATTCCAAATGTCTCGTGCCTCAAACTTGTAGCGATCAATTATTTCAATCAATCTGCGGAAAAAATCTTTGACATTATTCTTGTTGAAGTTGGTTGCCCTGGCCATACTGGTTGCCTCAGGAACTCGAATTGACAGGTTAGGGTGACGTTTCAGAAATCCTGAAAACCAGTCGGCTCCTGCTGATTCCTTCTCAATCCAAGATTGAGGCATCTTAATGTCAAAAGCTTTTGCACATTGAAAGGCCAGGATTCGTACTTCCTTGGGGGAAAGACCAATTCAAGCTCTTGGGCATCAGTGAAAATTTGACGATTTTTTTATAACCGACAGCAATATCACCTGATTCTTCTTTTCTTTTTTTGACAAAGCGATAGAGAGTGACATGACAGATATCAAAATCTTTGGCTACGGAGCGAATTGTTCTGCCCTCATTGACCACCAAATCAACTGCACTAACCATTACATCCTGGGCAGTGGTTCCTGTGCAAGTTTTTCGCTCATAACTTCGAACCATTCTACAAAGAAAAGAGTAACTAATATATGCTACACATTTCAACGGGGGTTGGTTGTAACAGTGTTACAACTTGCCCCATCATACATGTTACAATCAACCCCACACCACGTGCTTAAACAAATTTCCCGCCATGAAACTATCATATGCAGAGAGTTCAAAATTGAAGCGCGCCATGATCAGGAGAGATGCAGTAGTTTACAGAGATAGTCTAAGTAATTGAGTGGCGACACTGCATTTAAACTGAGAAGAAAAGTCATGATAAACAAAAAAATTACTTACGTGGTTGAAATTTGAGATTATTGTCTTGTATGCGGCAAATATGAAGCTGCTGCCGTCAAAGTGTGTTGGCATCAAGGGAAAGCAATAACGTAAGGGCATGTAACGGTAAATGACGTCAACGTTATTTGTTTTAGAGTTATCTTCCTTATTACAACCAATCCCCTAGGGCCTAGAACCAATGTTCTGTCTCGCCACCCCCTTTGGTTTAGGTATACTATTGTCGCGGCGCCATAAAGTTATCTCAGTAAGTAACAATGTGTGAATTTAATTAAAAAATATATAGTTCTACAAGGAAAATAATCCATAAAAAGCAAACAACGAGAAAATAATAATAATAAAGAAAACGGAATTATCGTGAAACAAATTTTATGCGCATGTATGGGGCGCCGTTTGTAAAATAATTATTTAATTTTTTTTATAGCAAAAAACATTAGATTTAACTCCGAATATATATATTTAGATAAATATTAGAACAAAAATGGCATATATGTAAATATCAAAAAATATTGTAGCTAAAAGTCGAGCTTTTGGTCTATGAAAAACTTTAAATGTTATATCTTGATTTCACATCGCTTAGTTAAATATATAGCTAAATGTGCTGTTTTTCGTAGGTATAAATGCTAAATACTAAATCACTGAAAAATCTAAAGTTAAATATTTAGCTAAATATATAAACATTTAGCTAAATATATAAACATTTAGCTAAATATATATATTTAGTTAAATATATAAACATTTAGCTAAATATATATAACAATAATTATTTTACAAACGGCGTGGTACGGTTGCGCTTTGTAAATTTAACTATATGTTTAGCTAAATATATAATTATTTAGCTAAATATATAGGCTAAATATATAATTATTTAGCTAAATATATAATTATTTAGTTAAATATATAAATATTTAGCTAAATATATATTATTTAGCGAAATATATATTATTTAGCGAAATATATATTATTTAGCGAAATATATAAATGTTTAACTAAATATATAAATGTTTAACTAAATATTTTAACATTTAACTAAATATATATTTAACTAAATGTTTAAACGTTTAACTAAATATTTAGCTAAATATTTATATATCATCAAATCTCTTGTTTTGGTCTTAATATTCAATGCTAAATCTTAAATATGAAAATAGAGACAAATCAAGAAATATTTATATATGTTATGTTAAATATTGAGTTTTTGTTGTATTTTTAGTTTAAATATTAAAAGTGAAAAATTTGCACAAAAGTCGAGATTTAACTATATATGTAAATGTAAATTGAATCTAGTGTTTTTGCTATATGAAAAGCTAAATACGCATGGGCTATTTTAACGCCAAAAATCAAAATCTAAAATATAATTTGAAATAATAAGAAAAATCCTAAGTATATCATTTTTAGAAATATTTAGTAAAATTAAAAGAATATGGAAGAAAAATCACAACTATTTGATTAATAAACAAGACCTTTTATAATGAAATCAATGACACAACCAATGACGTATATTAATATACTATTCAAAAAAAGTAGGGGATATTTGATTTTTAAGTGTTATTAAAGTCACCTAATGAAACTGACGAAGAAACAAATGACAAAATGAAATGAAGTTCACATTCATCGATTTATTCCAAATGATCGTTAGACTAAGTAAGGCACAGACTGACCATTATAAGGGTAAAATGATACCCGGGGTCAAACAGCAAAGTTACCACAGCATCACAACCAAGTCAGTAACGGGTAAATCCTCCTCTGTTTGCCAAACAAGCATTGATCCGACGTGGCATACTCCTAATGAGACGTCTAAGGTCATTTTGGTCCAGATTGTCCCATTCCTGTTGCAACGCAGCAGCAAGTTCTTGGACATTGGCAGGACGTTGTTGACGTTGACGTAACCTCTGTCCAAGCATGTCCCAGACATGCTCGATGGGGGAGAGGTCGGGACTCAGTGTTGGCCAAGGTAATGTGGTGATGTTCTGTTGTTGGAGGTAACCTGTAACGATCCTGGCCCTGTGACATCTTGCGTTGTCATCCTGGAAGATGAAACGGCGGCCATGACGTCGTGCGAACGGCACAACATGGACTGCCAAGATGTTGTCCCGGTAGTACTGGCCTGTAACACGCCCTGCAACAACATGTAAAGCCGTTCTTCCAGCAACAGTGATGCCTCCCCACACCATAACAGAACCACCCCCAAATCGATCATGTCTGATGACGTTAACGTCTTGGAAGCGCTCGTTTCGACGACGCCACACCCTCCTACGTCTGTCCAAAAAATCAACAGTGAACCTTGACTCATCTGAAAACATCACATTGCTCTAGCGTCGATTATCCCAGTGTTGACGATCCCTACACCAACGACGTCTTGCCTGAATGTGATGATCTCTCAAACAAGGGATCACGCGAGGACGTCGGGCGCGAAGGTGACCCCTATGCAGTCGATTCCGAATCGTCTGGCCACTCACTCTCACACCAGTGTCTGTTTGAAGACGAACGCTGATCTGATTTGCTGTGATGACACGATTTCTCAAGGCCAAGGTACGGATAAATCGATCCTGGGCTTGAGTTGTCGCCCTTGGTCGACCTGAGCGTGGTCTGTCCTGTACAGATTGTGTATCACGGTATCTGGACCATAGCCTGCTTATGACAGACTGAGAAACATTCATCGTCCGCGCCACAACCGCCTGTGTTGTGCCGATCTGTAGCATGCCAAGGGCACGTAACCTTTCATTTTGGGTAAGCCGACGCATATCAAAATTTGTTTTCTGGTCACTAAAACAATTAAACTGATGTTTCCACCCTGGAATTCAATGCCACAATGACTGTAACATTCAAAGTCAGAGTCGTGCAAATCTTGGGTTGGACCCCCATGATGATCCCAAGCATCACCTGCATTCCATGCGGTAGCTATTGGTGCGTTTGGGCGTCACATGTAACTGGAAATGTTTCTTCTGTTAGGTTCTATAGTGACTTTTTTCGTAGTCATTTGCATATTTTAGTATTATGCCCCCAAAATCAAATATCCCCTACTTTTTTTGAATAGTATATATAAACGTCCAATATGGCGGACAGTTGCGTCACTGATCTGATGACGTTATGAAGAGCTTATTTAATGACGTGGAGGCGGCATGACGTCATTTTGGTGAAGTCATCGACGTCACACCGGTTAACCCAAAACAGTGTCTTTCTACTTCTTTTGACGATAAGCCGATCAGCTTTTAGTAGAAAGAAATTGAAGGGGTTCTATGAAGAAAGGATCTAAATGCCATTTATAACATTTTGAGTAAATGACAAAAAACACGATCTCCGAAAGTTATAAGCTGAGTCTTAAAACTTTAAACATAGCTTCAGTATGATATTATTGAACAAATACAAAATTTTGATACATGTAAGTGAATAAAAACAAGATGAAAACTGGAATATTACCAATTTGCATGGTATAGATGGGGTCTAACTCCTGAAGCGGAGTTAAGCCCTTTCTTTATTTTGAAACAATCAAAAGAATCACACAAAGAATAAACAACTCAGCATTGACACACTTAAACTTTAATTCAGAACCCATAACAAAGCTAGATATTTGATACATGGTTATTTTCATGTACAATTCCAGAAAATATGAACAATAAACTTTTGGCATGCAAATAGAAAAGTTTCTTAAAGAAGGTGACAAACTCCACGTGAGTTAGACCCAATATTCTCCCTAATCATCAACATAATCGCTTTGATCAGATGAATCTTCCTCGTTATTTAAATGCAGATTTTGGTCTTTGTTTAAATTCCTGTAAAATTTATCAGCTCTTGGTGGTAACAATCCCTTGTTACAAAGTCCTATCAGATCTTGAAGTTTAGCAGGCTTTAATGGTATACTACACATATATTTTTTATTTAATGAAATGGATACACTGGCATTTCGCCTTACGGGGATAAATTTCTTCCATGGTTCAAAAACGCTCATGCTGTATCTCACCCATACCTCATCTGGATGTTCAACCAAATTGGAATTATTAGAGAATGAAGCATCTTCCACCTCTCTTCTTCCATACGAAAACCAGACAATATCCCTGCACTTAATGGTTTCGCCATCCTTTCCTTTAAAGGTAGTTTTGAAAGATTTGTCAGCAGCAGCTTTGTAATCAATGATATCCTCATTTTCTATAGAATTAACAATAAAAGGTTGGCTAGGACGACTCTCGACTATGATATTCTTCCAGTCAGAAGGTACCACCGGTTTTTCAACTTTTTTACTCATGGATGCCAAAGTTGTATGTCCATAGTTGGCGACAATAGAATAAGTTGTTATTACAGGTATGGGTAGATTTTGTTGAAAATCAAAGGTGTAGGTGTCAACATTGTTACCTTCTTTTGCTTCTTTTGTTTTATCAGACAGCAAATTGTATGCGCTCTCGGCCTTTGGAAGATGTACCTCTTTGTCATTTTTCAATTTTTCTATTTCTTCGTCGATTAGACAATTACTAATTGCGATGTTTAGCTTATCACAAAATGCGCATGTGTCAGACCTTGGTTGACCAAATCCAATGTTAAATTCGCTCACGAATATGTCTCTGTAAAAAGAGTAAGGAACTACAGGATTCATGTCCTTCTTCTGGCCATTACTTTCTGTTGGTTCATGTTTAGCCAAATACAGGAGCCACATTCTATTTATATTTAAATTTTCGTGAAGGTAAACTTTATTAGAGTTACATACTCTTGAGTAATGTGAGGATCGGTTTGGAAAACTCTTAATATGCTGTCTTACGGTCTACCACGTATTATCGCCCTTTGTGGCGTGATTACCATGTTTACCCCTTTGATCTACTGGTGGTACAGTACATTTTCGAACAGACTGAAGTCGTTTCTTCTTAATACATAGAATACCTTTTAATGCAGATTGGCATATTTCAGTATCTTCAACATCTACTTTTATGAAATATTTATATGATGCTTTCCTGTATCCTTCCCTGGTGCCATCCTTTGGGCGTCTACGTGCTGGCGAGCTTTTTCTATTACAGCCTAGTATGTAAGCATCTTGGACTGTTTTAGATGGGAGGTTCCAAAAGGTCTTAAATAGCAATTCTACCTTATTTTCTCCAATCTTAACTAAACACTGCTTCTTGCATTTACAGGCCTCCATATCAAACTTCTTTTTAGGCATTGATTTCCCTGAAGTTGTCACATACTCCTGACCACTGTTCATCTGTCTCTGTCGTTTATTGTGTTTCCAGGTTTCTGGTCTCCTTGGACGCTTTTTCTGTCTTATTGTTTCAGTATTTGAAGATATAGGATCTGACTGATTAGGATTTGTAGTCATATGAATCGTTTGACTTACCATCGACAGCCGTACATCAGTTTGTGTTGCACTTGGAAGCGATGTGGGTGGATTTGATGCAAAGCAATTACCATGTATGTTTGAGAAACTATCATCGATCTCCGAGTCCGATGGAATGAAGTCCGGGTCATTACCATCACTGTCTACTGACTGGGTGTCATCACTGCTTGGTTGTTGGTCAGTTTTACTGGTAGTCCTAGAGTGTGCCATATCCATAACATCTTCTATAGTAAGACATGGGGCGACCTTTACCACCTCTGATTCATTATCACTATCAGACGATTCTACATCTAACAGGTCACTCAGAACTCTGACTGCTTCTTTCAACTGCATCTGAATGAGATAAAACCAATCAAAATTAAATAAATAAAATATTTTCCTTGAGAGGCATTTAGCCATTGATTTATGATATAATACTAGAACACTTATTATGGATACAATCACTTGGTTTATTGTACTGCAACGTTTCAACTAGATTTTACAAGTCGTTTTGCTTGAAAACGACTTGTAAAATCTAGTTGAAACGTGCAGTACAATAAACCAAGTGATTGTATCCATAATAAGTGTTCTAGTATTATAAAATAAAATATTATATTAGCCTATTATCAATAAAATATTTCAACATGACTAGGTATTGACAGATTTGTTCTAAGAATGGCAATTGATGCCCTTACATGCACTTTGAATCATGTTTCTCTCAAATAATGAACCTAAATTTTGCCTAAAGTATCAACACTTCTGTATATAAAGAAGGGGTCAACTCCAAAAGCCTGATTATTTTAATTTTTTTTATTAAACTATGACTTAAATTTTGCAAATATACATTCTCACGTGTAATAAACCTATAGGAAAATCAGCTTTCATAAAACAACACTTACTGATGACATAATGGTGCTGCGTAGGTATCAAATTACATCAGAACAAAACAGCATGGAATGTGGGGGCTGCCATATTGGATTTAAAAAGTTAGATCAAGAAAGGTTCCAACTCCAGTGTTGGAGATGAACCCTTTCTTCATTTGGGAATTGAAAAGTTTAGATGGAATTTCCACAGTTTGGTTACAATATAGCCTAGAAATGCTATTTTGAGTACATAGAAAACCCCCATATGGATTCTCTGGACATAAAATTTCTATTTTAATTCATATGGCAGTTAGACCCTTTCTTCATCTAACCCCTTCAATTATGAAAATAAAAAAGAATTATTTTTTTTTTTGGGGTAAAAAATCCTTTTGCTATCTAGTCAAAAAATAAAATGCCCGAAATTCAATGACGGGAAAACGCGTTTATATGGATGTCTAATTCTTTCACATGATGGATCTTTGCTTTGTGCCTTTGGCGATCGCAGGAGCCCTGCTTCGTAGATTGCGAGGGATTTTTTTCAGGAATTTCATTTTTGCACCCCCTAAAGCTTGGCGCGGTATTCAGGATTCGGCAAGGACGAAGTCAACACGTTATTAGGGATTCCGCATTAAAACAGATCCGCCTACCTTGCAACAGACCATTGCCTCGCTACCGCGTCATAGGGATAAGTGAACGTGAGGTGGCCGACTAGCAAGGTTCAGATTTGGTGAACCGTCCATTTTTCGGGCAATGTATTTCCGTCATTTGGGCACAAACATCAGGGAAATATAATTGTAAAATGAAATCGCCCGCGGTTTACGTTATGTATAACTAATTAAAAATAAACAACCAGCACAGACTTTTGGAAAACTCGTTTTAGTTAATGACTGATTCATTCTGAAAATTCCGGTAAAAAAGAACATTTTCGTGCAGATAGCCTTAGCCTTCCCACCAAACATTAGCCCCCCACACCTTTGAGCGAGGAGACGAGCCTGTGCTCGTCAATAGCCAATAACCTGGTTGTCTTGTTATTCGAATCCTGAATAATGTGCCGAATTCACGTTGTAACCCACACCTCTTTGTCTACAAAACCAAACTAGAACAGAACTGCGACGCAGTAATGGAGGAAAACAACAGATTCAAATTATGAGATAAATAAATACTCTATATATGAATTAAACAAAACTACATTAAAAAAAACCCAATTAAGTTAGACAACAGCTTAGTTAATTAGATAATACTATATTTATTGGATCGAAACAATATATGAAATTAAATATGACACAGACCAAGGTACATAGGCCTATAATAATAAAACGTTAAAACAAAACCAAACTAGAACAGAACTGCAACGCAGTAATGACGGGTTTCACTGGTGCCCCGTTACCCTTGAACATATGTCACTTCGGGTACCGATGAAACCATTAAACAGGTTTCCATATAAGCATTGCACACATCAAATAAAATGTACGCAGAATTAACCAAATCCAGCAATATCAATTCATTGTATACATTTGTTACATGTAAGTGATCCTGAGAAAATTACATTACTTCCGGTGATAATGAAAATGTTAAATTAGTTTTTTGAAATCAGAAATGGCATAAGGCATCACATGGTGAAAATTTTATGTAAATCGAATGATAATTGCCACTTTTATAGACCAAAAACCATGAAAAGTGACTTGTAGAAAATCGTCTATTTCTCTGCAACCGAAGTTAGAAACCATTTTCTGGTATCTGTATGATCGTATGGGTTTAATCTATTTGTTGATTGGAATCAAATATTATAATTTTAAAAACAATACAAATCAGACTCATTTGAATAAAATATCTGTTTTGAAGGCTAAAAATACAGTTTTTGACAAAATGACGTTACTTCCGGGGACAGTAAAAGTGTTAAATTACTTGTATGAAATCGTCAATGGCATTAGGTATCACACACTGATACACTGAAAATCGAATAATAATTGACACTTTTATGGACCAAAAACCTTGAAAAGTTACCTGTTGAAAATCGTCTTTTTCTCCGCAACTAAACAAGTTAGAAACCATTTTGTGATATCTATATGATCGTATGGGTTCATTCTATTAGTTGATTGGAATCAAATATCAAAATTTTAAATAAATAACAAATACGACTCATTTGAATAAATTACTGGTTTTGAAGGCTATAAATACAATTTTTGCCCAAATTACATCATTTCCGGTGACATTTTAAATGTTAAATTGATTTGAACTAGTTAAAATTGACATTACGCATCAAATGGTGTCACTTTTATGAGAATCGAATAATAATTGACTCTTTTACTAATTAGCGTAAAAAGTGACTCATGCAAAATTGCCCATTTCTCGGCAACTGCTCAAATTACAAACTAATTTTCACATACATTCACTTCGTATGGATTATTGCTACTACTAGACTAGTTTATGAAAGTTGTGAAAAAATATATTAAAATATGAAAAGCCTGAATGGGTTGTGAATAGCTCATTTTTTCACCTTTAAATCGAAATGATCCGAAAACGAAATAAAAATTAAAAAAACTGAGCGCGATGATTTCTGCGCCTTAACAGGGCACACCCTTTCAGTCATACCAGATTTGAAAAAAATAACATTTGCTTTCAAAAAGAGGTACCGAACTGTCAAAATTGAAGTTTTTGCTAAATTTACGTCACTTCAGTTGCCGAAAGGAAAATGTACCGGTAACAAAATAAAAGACATTTTGGACCACGGAGCATATGAACTTTGTTTTATACAAATCGAACAATAAATAATTAATCCAGGACTGAAAATCTGAATTATCCAATGGGGGTCAAGGAAAAATACGGTGACAAAAAATGTTGCCATTTTTGGTCAAATCAGATGACTCTTTAACCCTAGGTAAAATACCACATAAAAATATTCATTAATAAAAAAGTTTTTTGTAAAAAAACGCCTAATATCTCCTAAGACTCGTCGAAAATAAAAAAAAATCCAAAAAACTGTAGCTATGTGCGTTGTCTCCGGCTATGTCAAAATGTATCAAATATTACAATCCGACAATTATTGATTGTGAAACCCTGTGTATAAATTTAAAGTCAATCGAATATTAACTTTGACCTCTAGAGCGTCCACAAGATTTTTTGAAGTGATCAAGGGCCATAACTCTGGCAGTAATTTCTTCGTCTCATGACCTTAAACAAAATCAATAGTCTTCTTCGTCTCATGGCCTCAAACACTGTGTATAAATTTAAAGTCAATCGGATATTAACTTTAGCCTCTAGAGCATCCACAAGATTTTTTGAAGTGATCAAGGGCCATAACTCTAGCAGTAATTATCGGAAATTGTTGAAAATCAATAAGTTTCTTCGTCTCATGACCAAACAACACTGTGTATAAATTTAAAGGGGAAGACCAACGATTTTCAACAAGGTTTCCATAAATCTTAAATATATATTGATAAATAATCCCCTCTGTAACACAAGCAAAAAAGTTTTTTGTAAGCGAGAAATTAATTTTTATTAAACCGGAAGTGACATAGTTGGTTCAACACGCTCATTGGTCTCTATAGTAAGCATACAGATTTGGCACAAGTTTACTGCTGTATTGTGTTCACGCGTTGTCCTTTGGCCAAAAATCTGATCAAATGGGTTGTTTATTGGGATATTATAAACACGAATTTATGTTTGTTTTAACGTTTAGTACACTAAGCCGCCGCGTAAATTCACTCATACTGAACAGTACACTGTGCCTCAATTCACGCCACATGGCTAATTGTTTACATCACATGGTTTAATTGACAGCTTGCAAGTGAGAGATCTTTCGTCTGCTTGAATGTTTTTGTGTTGAAGTGATCAAGGGCCATAACTTTGGCAGTAATTATCGAAAATCGTTGAAAGCCTCTAGAGCGTCCACAAGATTTTTCAAAGTGATCAAGGGCCATAACACTGGCAGTAATTATCGAAAATCGCTGAAAATCAATAGGCTTCTTCGTCTCATGACCTTAAACATTGTGTATAAATTTAAAGTCAATCGAATATTAACTTTGACCTCTAGTGCGTCCACAAGATTTTTCAAAGTGATCAAGGGCCATAACTCTGGCAGTACTTATCAGAAATCGCCGAAAATCAATAGGCTTCTTTGTCTCATGACCTTAAACACTGTGTATAAATTCAAAGTCAATCGGATATTAACTTTAGCCTCTAGAGCGTCCACAAGATTTTTTGAAGTGATCAAGGGCCATAACTCTGGCAGTAATTATCAGAAATCACTGAAGTCAATAGGCTTCTTTGTCTCATGACCTTAAACACTGTGTATAAATTTAAGGTCAATCGGATATTAACTTTGACCTCTAGAGCGTCCACAAGATTTTTCAAAGTGATCAAGCGCTATAACTCTGGCAGTAATTATTGGAAATCAATGAAAATCAATAGACTTCTTCGTCTCAAGACCTTAAACACTGTGTATAAATTTAAAGTCAATCAGATATTAACTTTAGCCTCTAGAGCGTTCACAAGCAATTGTGGACGCCGGACCGCCGGACGGACGGGGGTGACGACAATATACGACCACATTTCAATGTGGGCGTATAAAAATGTGTCCACAATTGGGTTAAAATGTGTAGTTTAAATTAAAACTTGGCCATGGATATGTAATTAATAACAGAAGACAAATAAATGTATGTATATATTTATAATAAAACCATTGATCAAATTATTTATTTAAATGTAGAAATATTGTACAATTACATACTTTATATACACTATTATCTACAATATTATATCATAAATACGTACTTAAAACTAAAAACACACTGGATAATCTATACACTTAAAATTGTGTAAATCTGATTATATTAGTATGGAATTACTCCTAACACTCAATTATCTGGACTTAATTATTGGATGATTCTGATGTCACATTACAAATTTACCTAATATGAAATTTAAATATTAAAATTATATTAACAACTGGAGAAGCCCAAAATATTTTGACGATTAGATTAACACATAATCGTAATTAAAAAGATAGGTTGCCAGTTAATGAATGGCCCAGTTGTCACAATATTTTATCTCATGACCTTAAACAGTGTGTATAAATTTATATTAACTTTAGCCTCAAGCGCCTCAACAAGATTTCTCATGATCTTAAACACTGTGTATAAATTTAAAGTCTATCAAATAGTAACTTTACCCTGTAGAGTGACCACAAGATTTTTGAAAGTGATCAAAGGCCATAACTCTGGCAGTAATTATTGGAAATTGTTGAAAATCAATAGGATTCTTCGTCTCATGACCGTTAACACTGTGTATAAATTTAAAGTCTATCGGGTAGTAGCTTTAGCCTTGAGAACATCTACAAGACTTTTCAAAGTGATCAAGGGCCATAACTCTGGCAGTAAATGTTTGAAATTGTTGAAAATCAATAAGCTTCTTCGTCTCATGACTGTAAACACTGTGTATAAATTTATAATTAAAGTCTATCGGATAGTATTAGTGACTTTTGCCAATTATTGGAAATTGTTGAAAATCTATAGGATTCTTCATCTCATGACCTTAAACACTGTGTATAAATTTGAAGTCAATCGGATATTAACTTTAGCCTCTAGAGAGTCCACATTTCAATGTGGGCATATAAAGAAGATTGGTTGAGCCTAACATAACATTATTAACATCAACTGACTGTAATAAATAGAACTGTGATAATCCTGGTTTCTTTGGTAGGTAAGATAAAACATGTTTGAATTTTATGCCTAAAATTGAGAATAAATGATAATCTAGTCTATATAAAAAAGTATGATTGAGAGTAAAAGTATGACATACATGTTCATAAAAATTTTGAATGGCAACATGAAAGTCAGTCTCTATCCACCAGGCCATATAATTAGTGTAATGTTACATAAGGCATCTAGATATACAAGTTTGTATGACATTTACAGCAGAAAAATACAACTACAAAATTTGTTGCACAGGGGCTGTTAGCTTATACATTTTATAATGAAACACAACAACAGCATTTCATATATTTTAATTCTAGCCTTAACACCACTTAATAATAATACATTTACGATCGTAAACATGGTATTTACAACATCATAAGGGTACATAACAATGTAAAGTGCATTGAACCCCCGTGTCTTGAGCAGTTATCCTGGGTTACATACTGAGCCTAATGATTCTATAAAAATATGATCTGTTGATTTGGGATTTTAATCAAGTAAACACAATTGGTGCTGAATATTATAAATCTGATTAAAATACAAATCTATATTTTGTTCCTTTATACTTTCAATGGCTTTGCTGAATTAATATTTGACTGGTTGTACTTGTAGTGGGAGGTTGCCTCAGGGGTCATATGAACAGCTTTGACTCTTACGATGTCGGTGACTCAGTCATTCATTTAACCAATCAGTGTCAGTGTTTCATGTGTTTTCTATTGCTGTGAATATATACCCACACTTTCACGTGCTAGATCTTCGTGTAGTGAAGCTGATGTCCCCCGCCGAAATCCCAAAATTAATAGATGACACATATTAATTATCGCACATTTTTTTTTTCTTCAAAAGTATCGAGCAATCAAACCAAGTTTCATCTTCCTCTATCAAGTAGAATCAAAGTTATTTGGTCCCAAAGCAACGACCAATAAAATTATTTAGCTCTGTTTAACTTTAGCTCGAAATGTTAATCATTGAACTCAGTCAAGACATTCACCTATTGAACATCAACTTCAAGTTTAAACATTCTACCTCAATTAAAAGCAGAGTTGTTATGATCCAAAGTCTTGACCAATCAAATTGCTTATCGATCTTTAGCCTAAGCAGAAAATTCTCATCATCAAACTTAGTCAAGGTAATGATATAATGAAACTATACTCAGAGTTTCATCACTCTCACTTAATTAAAACCAAAGTTATTGGCCCCAAAGCATCAATCAATCAGATTACTTATCTCTGCTTACCGTAAGCAGACAATGTTTATCATCAAACTAGATCAAGACATTCACCTAATAAACGCCTACACCAGGTTAGAACATTCTACCTCAGTTAGAAGGAGAGTTATTATGTTCCAAAACCTCAACCAATCAAATTGCTTATCGCTCTGCTTACCCTGAGCAGAAAGTGCTCATTATTGAAATTAGTCAAGGTATTAATGTGATTAAACTATACACCAAGTGTCCTCACTCTACCGTAAGTAGACAACGTTTATCATCGAACTCCACCAAGGCATTCACCTAATGAACACCTACACCAAGTTTGAACATTCTACCTCAACTAGAAGGAGAGTTATTGTGTTCCAAAGTCTCAACCGATCAAATTGCTTATCGCTCTGCATACCCTAAGCAGAAAATGCTTATTATGGAACTTAGTCAAGGTATTGATGTGATAAAACTATACACCTACAGCAAGTTTGAACATTCTACCTCAACTAGAAGGAGAGTTATTGTGTTCCAAAGTCTCAACCAATCAAATTGCTTATCGCTCTGCATACCCTAAGCAGAAAATGCTCATTATCGAACTTAGTCAAGGTATTGATGTAATAAAACTATATACCAAATTTCATCACTCTCACTTAATTAGAACTAAAGTTATCGTGTCCCAAAGCATCAACCAATCAAATTGCTTATCTCTGCTTACCCTAAGCAGAAAATGCTCATCAAGGCATTGACCTAATAAACCCCTACACCAAGTTTGAACATTCTACCTCAACAAGACGGAGAGTTATTGTGTTCCAAAGTCTCAGCCAATCAAATTGCTTATCGCTCTGCTTACCCTGAGCAGAAAATGCTCATCATTGAACTTAGTCAAGGTAATGATGTAATGAAACTATACACCAAGTTTCATCACTCTCACTTAATTAGAACTAAAGTTATCGTGTCCCAAAGCATCAACCAATCAAATTGCTTATCTCTGCTTACCCTAAGCAGAAAATGCTCAGCTTCGAACTCCATTAAGGCACTGACCTAATAAACATCTTCACCAAGTTTGAACATTCTAGCTCAATTAGAAAGAGAGTAATTGTGTCCCAAAAAGTGTGACAGACAGACAGATGGACGGACGAACCCATTTTAATAGTCCCCTCCTTTATTCAAAAGGCGGGAGACAAAAAAAAAAAGAGTAAATGGAAACTTTGAACTATTAAAAGCAAAACGAAACAGGATCTGTGTTTAAATCAGATTGAATATTTTTCTTACCATTCAAAGATGCATTATGTAAGATTTAGATAAAGAGCTGGTCGTTTTCCTATAATAGTTACAAAATAGATAATTTAAAATTAATGTATTGAAAATTTCATTCAAATTACTTTATTTTGAGTGCAGTTATCACTCTTTGAAGTTCTGTCAAGACAAGATGCATTATAGATTGTTTATTATCATAGCAACATAACTCAGCCTCATTTCTCCATTATTTAATTAAATCATTAAATGGCGATCATATTTCAATCCATTTAAATCTCCGTCATCCGATGGCCTAGAGCAGTTGATTATATTTTTGTCATGTCAATACATGTCTAAATAATAATTTATATAACATTTGAAGACAAAATAAAAACAGATTTAGCTCTTACATAATGCATCTTTAATTACATTATTTGAAATCATTCAGGTAAGAGAAAGTTCATTGAGATTTTTTAAACTCAGAAGTTAACTATAAATGATATCAAGATATAAATTGAATAGCAGTTTATCAAGATAGAATATTAAAATATACACAGAGTTGTTTCATTAATTAAACGATTTCAAATCATTAAGTTACAGTATTAAGGGAAAGTAATATTGAGAGTAACACAATTACACAAGTAAACAAATAACTGCTCAGATCGAACATCAAGGAGTTCATTAACTATCTTGAAATACATCTTACACAGATCTGTTAAAACCCATGTATAATGATAATAAATATTAAAATAAATATTATATATAATTGATGATCAGTATTTAAATACTATCACTTCAAAAAATGAACCCATGATGGGTATTTGATGGGGAGGGACAATTTGAACGTTACCTAGAAGACATGACAATGAAAGGGTATGTTCAAATATTGAAATACTTTACGTATATTATTTTTTGGTGTTCAGTGGTAAAATTAAAATTGATTATGTTAAATGGAGTATGTGATATGAAGCTATGCAGACTATGATATAAACACTGTTACTACATCTAAATTTCACATCAAACCATTCTAATTTTCACATCGTCTGTTTTCTAACCATCAGAGTTAGGGGTTTTTCAATCATTTGTGATTTAAGCTCTCGAAAAAGAATGTTTATGTTACGGGTTCCTCCCACATGCAAAATCATTTTCACCCCCATATTTATGTGTAAAATGAAAGAATATGTTGCCTAAATTCACACGATTTACTGTGTTAAGTCAGAGAGAGAGAAATGGGGTTAAACGGTCCACTCTACACAAACTAGGTCATTTTGGGATTAACATATGGTTTTTAATTTTTTTATTTCAATAATTCGCTTTCGCTTAGGGGTCTTTAGCAGTGGGAGGTAACTGGAGGACCCGGAGAAAACCCACGAGGTTGGATAAATACAGAGAAAAAAGATGCCAATTCTGTTGTATTCTTGTTTCACTGCCCTGACTCATATGATAAATACACAGACAATATGACATGGACACTACAGGTGTTAATATTGTTATAGGTAATTAATTCGTGATATGAATTTTGTACAGTGAGATGTTCATTTTTACAATTCATATTTCAAATCTTATGACCTGCTAGGGGAAATAACTTCCTAAAGTTGCCTGTTAGACCCAACAAACTGATCTCAAAAGGTGCCGTAATATAATGCATGTTGAATTTAGTTAAAATTTTGTTCACATTGAACTATGTACAAAATTTTGCAATAAAATTGCTTTTAAAAACTTTGAAATATCAAAAAAACTTGAGCAACCAATCAAAATGGTTGACTTCAATTAAAAGAATCCAAAATTTAGTAAACAAATATGAGCAAGCTGGGGATATATTTGACAATGACAAAATATTAACTTTGTCTATTTCAAATTTTTTAAATTAATATTCAAAGTTAGAAACTCATGTAAGTTTGATCTATTTTTAAAATATAGTGCATCTTTTAAGATTCAGTTTTATACTCTTTGTAAATTGAAAGAACATGTAAATAAATTAAAGAATAAGAAATGTACATATGATTAAAAAGGTCAAAAATTGAAATGTGAGCCAAGATTTAATAGGTCTAATTTCTATACCAACAATCTTTAGAGTTATTAACAGAGCCCAACCTCCTTAATTTGTGTGAAGATTAAGTGTAGATTTCATTATTTCTGATATTGAATCGTAAAAGGTAGTTCTTTCTAGTCTACACAATTGAAGTTTTACCCAAATCATAGTCATAGACATTGGGTCCTAATATTTATTATCAAATTTTAATAAATATGATTATTATCATTAAGTTTATTTGTATAACAAAATGCAAGTATATTGCTGAATAAAAAATACATTTCAAAATCATATACACTATTACACTTGTAAAACATATTTATTACCTTAACTGAAGCAAGCAACGTAAAACATAATGCCCTGATCAGAGCCCCTAAATCCAGGAAAGCTTTCTAAAAAAAAAAGAATTGACAAAATATGTCAAATAAAGCAAATTATATTGCACTACTAACAGGAACTGATCCATTAGATACAAGGTATTATTGCATCTTCAAATTACTATGAATAAACCATTTGGTATTAATCTACAGCATGACAAGGCCCTGATGAAAATTATTATTCCATTGACCGAAAGTCAAAATTATTTTGAATAGTAGAAGTTTTGCATTCATGATATTAAGTATCCATCTATGTGACCATTAAATTTGAATGTTTGTCATTTTAATTCATGTATGCAATATATTTCATATGTTTTCAATTCCCTAAAGTATTGTTCCCAGCCTCATTCTTCCTAAAATGAATAGATGACACTCAATAATAACTGGCACATTTATCTTTTTATAAAGATAGCAAGATAGAAACAGAGTTTAACATTCACTCAACACAAACTAAGGTCATTTCGAGAATAACATATGATTCAATTATATTCCAATAATTTGCTAGTGCGTTGGGGTTTTTATCAGTGGGGGGAAACCAAAGGACCCAGAGTGAACCCACAAGGTTCGACCCTACTCCTTGTCACATACAAGTGGGGAATTGAAACTATGCCACTTGATTCAATGATGGAACTTATGATCTAAATGGCACATGTTAACCCATTCGGCCACCCAACCCACCTTTTTATAAAGAGAGAGAGAGAAACGGGGTTTAACGTCCACTCGACACAAACTAGGTCATTTCGGGACTAACATATGCTTTAATTTTATTTCAATAATTCGCTTGCGCGCAGGGGTCTTTTAGCAGTGGGAGGAAACCGGAGGACCCAGAGAAAACCCACGAGGTTGGACAGGTAACCCTATTCCGCGTCACGCACAACTGGGGATTCAAAACCACACGGGTTGACTCAATGACAGGCCTTATGATACAGCGTGCACGTGCTAACCATTCGGCCATCCAACCCCCCCCTTTTTTTTTTTTACAAAGAATCAAGCTATCAATTTGGTTATAACTCTGCATAACCTAAGCAGAAAATTATCAGACTATTTGATTCCAAACTCAGTCAAAACTTTCACCGAATAATCATCTACACCAAATTTGAACATTCTATCTCAATTAAATGAGAATCGAAAATATTACTTACCGTGTACTCAAGTCTTGACCAATGAAATTGCTTATCTATGTTTAGCCTAGGCAGAATATGATCACACCTGACCATTGAACTGGTGAAAAACTTGATCAAATTTGATGATTCTAGCTAAATCAGAAGCAGAGTTATGGTGTCCAAAAAGTGTGATGGATAGACAGACAGACTGATGATCCCTATTTTAATAGTACCCTGTTTTCTTCGGGGACAATAAAATCTTTTAATATATTTGATTAAAAAAAATTATTCACATACTGACAACAGATTTAAAGTAGCCAAGTCTCTAACTCAAAATCGTCCAATATCTTCGACATTGAAAACACAAATTATTTGTCAATTTAAATCCACATTGATGTTGTGATCTTACCGGGAAAATATGGGCTTATGATATCCAATATTTATGACAAAATAAACATTTTACCATTTGACTGAGACTTCTGGCGTATTTCGCCGAACATAACTGATTTGAAATTAGAGTAAGATAGGTTGCCAGGCAATGAAACATACGCCCACTGCAGCTAAATCATACGAGTGGTCGACAAGGGTTGTCACATATTTATTCCTTTGTAGGTAATTGGGGGGCCTTTATAAGACAGTTCCATACAGATCAGACTGTAATTTTTGTCGTTTGAGGGTTCACAAGGTTCTACAAACTGAAACAAGGGCCTAAACATTGTTGAAATTTGACAGCCTTTTTCGTTTTACTAATTTAAATAATGCATATAAATTTCATACCGATGGGATGATCACTTTTGTCATTCAAACGATCACAAGGTTCACAAAGTAAAACAAGGGCCATAACTCTAGAAAATATTGACGAAAATAGCTGAAATTCAATTGACCTCTGTTTCACAAATTTAAATGATGTATATAAATTTCATACATATAGGATGATGACTTTCATCAACCTAGCATTAACAAGGTTGAACAAAGTGAAACACAGGTCATAACTCGAGAAGTAATTATTGTAAATTGCTGAAATTCAATAGGATTCTTCGTTTCACTAATTTAAATAATGCATATAAATTTCACAAAGATTGGATGATAACTTTTGGCGTAATAGCTTTCACAAGGTTCTACAAAGTGAAACAAGGGCCATAACTCTAAATGTAATGAACATAAATTATTGAATTTAAATAGGCTTCTTCATCTCACTAATGTAAACCACATATATCAATTATTTTAAAACAATCGGATAATAACATTTGGAGTTAGACCGTTCACAAGAAATTGTGGACGACGGACGGACCAACATCCACATTTCCATGTAGGCGTATAAAAAACGATTGAGTGTAAATCAGTTTATATACATTCATATTACATTATTATATGCCTTGCGACCCATTTGTAATAACATTTGGAGTTAGAGCGTTCACAAGAAATTGTGGACGACGGACGGACCAACGGCAACATCCACATTTCCATGTAGGCGTATAAAAAACGATTGAGTGTAAATCAGTTTATATACATTCCTATTACATTATTATATGCCTTGCGACCCATTTGTGTCAATTTCTAGGTCCCAAATATTTGCGATTTAGCTCCTTTAATGTATGAAATGTTTTTTTCTTCAAAATTACATTTCAAAACAAAACCAAATAAAAATAGAAACAGCTTTTATCTTGAGAAACAAAGATCAACATAGAAAATGATAAATCAAACTAAGACAAAGTAATATGTAGTTGAAGTAAATTGAGCTAATTAAAATAACAAGTACTGTTCTTGTTTTGTTTTAGACACAAGACATTTGATGAATATTTGTTGAGGGAAGTAACTCTTACTTTGGTGATTGTGGAATATCATTGAAACATTCAATTAGCATTCTTCGATAAAATTCCAGCAAATTTGAACGTATACTTGGACTTATGCAGGCGGAAGTGTAATCCCAAAGAGATGAAGACCAGTCAATTTATGAAAAAAAAGAGAGAGTATTTTTGATGGTTTCTGTTGGTGTTGGGTGTACTGAATAACATCCTAAATGTAACCAACATGGGAGTACAGGAAAGTCCCAAACATTGTGGGTAAAGGCCAGTTTTAAGCCATTTTCCTTTAAAAGGTACAAAAACATCAATTTATAAGAGAAAAGATCGGATGCCAAGCAACAAAACATATGCCCATAGCAGGTAAGTCGTCCGGGCAGTCAACAAGGGTTGTCGCATATTTTTTTTTCTTTTGTCAGTAATGAGAACATTTACATGAAAATCGGACGAGTAATAAGTCATTATTAGAAATCATTAGAATTTGTTTTGATTGTTTGTCTCATGACCTTAATTAACTTATAATTAACTTTAGCTTCTAGAGGGCCCATAAGATTTTTCAAAATGATTAAAGGTCATAACTCTGGCAGTAATTATTGGAAATCGTTAAAAATCTTCATCTCATGACCTTAAACATTGTGTATCAATGAAAATCAATTGGCTTCTTCGTCTCATGACCTTAAACACTATACTATGTATAAACTTTAACACTATGTATAAATTTTAATTCAATTGGATATTAACTTTAGCCTCTAAAGTTTGTGGACGCCGGCCAGAGAGGACAATATACAATGACATTTCAATGTAGGCTTTACCCCCCCAAAACATGTGTCCCAGAACAAAATTTCATTAAGAGGGATAACTTTTCTGGGTTTTATCATAAAATAGCAAACTTTGTCTTTAAATTAATGTTTTTGGGGTCATTCTTTCATTTGAAGATATACCATTATCGATGGTACCCCTACTCCACACACAACCTGCGACCGAGAGCTCAAATTTACGAATAGGCATAACTCTGCGCGGCTTCATCATAATATAGAAAATTTGGTATCTGAACTAATGGTTTTGGAGGTTAATATTTTATTTGAAGATATGCTTAGTGGTGTTAACTGGTCCCTTATACCATTTTTGAGGGTATCTCCTACCTCAACCATGTGGCTGCAAACCCAAATTTTTGAATATTCGTAACTGCACTTCTTCATCACAAACATGACATGTTTGGTATATACATGTTTTTGTGGAGAATACCCCTACCCCCATAATTTGCTGCCATGGATTAGGACGATGAGTGAAGCAAGACTAGCAAATAGATATGTAAGAAATTATGTACCAATTAGCACTACATAGAATGTAGCATGCTGCCATCTTTGATTTCTACAACTCTTGGAGATTGGCGCTTATTTCAGCAAAAGTTGCTCAGTAAATGAAAAGACGGCAGCAGGTTTCATTCTATGCAGAGGCAATTCTCAAATAATTTCTTGCATATCTATTTGCTTGT
Organism: Patella vulgata; assembly: GCF_932274485.2. Taxonomy (NCBI): domain Eukaryota; kingdom Metazoa; phylum Mollusca; class Gastropoda; family Patellidae; genus Patella; species Patella vulgata. The sequence goes on along the minus strand of NC_065879.2, from coordinate 59,637,689 downwards.
CTTGCTTCACTCATCTTCCAAAACAGATTTGATAATTTGAGCATAAAATGTTAATCTGTTGCCATGGAAATGGTGGCCATATTGGAATTTTTTTATATATTCACAGTAGGTACACGTTAGTAAATCAAAATCTTCACCAATTTTATTGAAACAAACTATTTGTGATTTGGAATAACATATATAGGCATTAAAGAGTGCAATGAGGTATACATTTTACTATTTGAATGTTAATAAAGAACATCATGCATCCCAAATAAAACAAGTGGGTGTGGCCGAACACACCACTAAAAAGATTTTGTACAATAAAATGTCCAAATGTATAACAAACACTTTAAAAATCACCTTATTGCACACAGTAGCTATAGCACTAATCGTATTCCAAAGATGAGAATACCTATATAAATGACTAAATATTCAACACTATATAATATAAAGGCTGGACACGACTTGAAAAATCAGTAAATTTTGACTATAATGGGCAATTTTAGCAGATATAAAAATTTGACAGATCAATCTATACAGAGTGTTTTATAATGTAGTGTCCTGCCTTAAGCAACCAGTTAACACCACAAGGTATGTCTTCAAATGACCCCCAAAACATCAATTTATATGTTCATAATACATTTTATAGGATCTTTTAAACCATTAGTTTAGGATTTTCTTGTACATCATTAAGGCGAACATCGGCCATCTTGGAATTTACCACTTTTCGGTGTGCAAAATTTGGTAAACAATTGTAATGTTATAAATTACACCTGAATAATGGCAAAAATGAATAAAAATGTTTCTTTCAAAATTTTGGTGGGGAGGGGGGTAAAATCATAAATTGACTGGTCTACTGGGACCAATCTCTAAACAAATGTTAGTTGATGTTGTTTGTTTTACATCTTAAGGATTTTTCATCTACTGAAGTAAAAAGAATATTATAGTATATATATATATTATATATATATACACATTTATATGTTTATATGTAGGTTAATTCAATTTTACATTCTGATAAAACATGTTCATTTACATATGGAGATAAAGATATAAACATTATGTCTATTCAGATATTGAAATGAATAGGTGGTCAAAATTCATTTTAAACCAGCGGCTGCAAGGCAGGATACGCCCACATTTTGCAGGAGATGGATAGAGAACAAGCTAAAAACAAACATTTTTTGTTGTACTATCAGGGGCAATAATCCAGAAAATTATGGTCTGAAATGCACAGATATCAAAAGGGACTGAGATCTTTGGGATATAAAGATATGTTTTAAGTTTCATCAGAATCGGATAAAAATTGTGACCTCTGGAGGGGCCACAACCTTCGTATTGCATACTTTTACACAATTTGTGTACAAAGAGTGGCCATTTTTTTTTTTAAATCGGATAAAAATTGTGACCTCTACAACAAGCTAAAAACATGATTTTTCATACAATCAGGGGCCATAATTCAGGAAGTTCCTACCCGATATGCCTGAATATCGAAAGGAACCAAGATAATTGCGTTATTAACATGCATTTCAAGTTTCATCAAAATCAGATCAAAATTGTGACCTCTAGAGGGTCCACGACTTTGATATACGAAATATTTACACTAATTGTGTACGAGGGGCGGCCATTTTGTCCGGCAGTTTTGGTTCGATTTTCATAAAATTCAAACTCAGCCAAAATTTTGGTGTAACAGTGATATATTTGAACGTTTTTATACATTGGATAATAATTGTGACATCTAGAGGGACCTCAAGCTAAAAACAGGATTTTTTGTACAATCAGAGGCCATAATTCAGGAAGTTACTATCCGATATATTTTGGGTTATAAACTTACATTTCAAGTTTCATCAAAATCAGAAGAAATTTGTGACCTCTAGAGGGTCCACAACATTGATATACCATATTTTTACGCTATTTGAGTACGAGGGGCAGCCATTTTGTCTGTCAGTTTTGGTCCGATTTTTACGAAATTCGAACTCAACCATCCTCAGGGGGTAACAGTGATATATTTAAATATTTTTTTAAATCGGATAAAAAATTATGACCGCTATGGGGTCCACAAGCTAAAAACGTGATTTTTTGTACAATCCGATATGCGCAAATATCAAAAGGAACCAAGATCTTTGGGTTATAAACTTACATTTCAAGTTTCATCAAAATCAGTAGAAAATTGTGACCTCTAGAGGTTCCACAACCTTGATATACCATATTTTTACACAATTTGAGAACTAGGGGCGGGCATTTTATCTGTCAGTTTCGGTCCGATTTTCACGAAATTCGAACTCAACCATCCTTAGGATGTAACGGTGATATACTAAAACAGCTTCTAAACTGGATAAAAATTATGACCTCTATAGGGTCCACAAGCTAAAAACGCGATTTTTCGTACAATCAGGGGCCATAATTCAGGAAGTTACAGTCCGATATGCACAAATATCGAAAGGAACCGAGATCTTTGGGTTATAAACTTACATTTCAAGTTTCATCAAAATCAGAGAAAATTGGGACGTCTAGAGGGGCCACAAGCTAAAAACATGATTTTTCATACAATCAGGGGCCATAATCCATGAAGTTACGATCTGATACATGCCAAAATCGAAAGGAACCGAGATCTTAGGGAGATAAACCTACATTTCAAGTTTCGTTGAAATTGGATAGAAATTGTGACCTGTAGAGTGTCCACAAACAATTGTGGATGGACAGGGGCGACGACAAAATACGTCCACATGAAAATGTGGGCCTATATAAAAATTGGGATAATTTGCCACAAATTTTTTTTTTTTTCGACATCATTATTATTCATTATCTGCCATATATTTGTGAACTGACAAGAGTGTTTAATATTAAATTAAATGTAATATTTGTTAATCTTCTGATTCATTCCCTTAATAAATATCTACACGTAAATTTAACAAAAGAAATAACAGAAACAATTCCATTGTTTAGAGCAAATAACGACTTAAGAATTAACAAAAAATTGCGTAATTTTTGATTGATTTTATTTTTAACAAATAAAAATTTACTAAAAATAAAGACAGGTTGCCAGACAACGAAACATATGCCCACAACAGCGGTCAAATATTTATTCTTCAGTAGGTAAGTGGGGCATGTACAAGACAATTTCATATACAGATCAGATTATAATTTTTGGCGGTTAAGGGTTTACAAACTGAAACAAGGACCTTTAACTCTGGAAGTAATTTATAGCAATTGTGGAACATTGACATGCTTTTCCATTTAACTAAAAAAAATAATACTTCTTTGTTTCACTAATTTAAATGATGCGTATAGATTTCATACAGATCGGATGATAACGTTTGTTGTTAGAGCGTTCACAAAGTGAAACAAGGGCCAGAACTCCAGAAGAAATTAACGGAAATTGATGAAATTCAGAGAGATTCTTTGTTTCAATAATTTAAATGATGTACCTGTATACAAATTTTATACAGATCAGTTGATAACTTTTGTCATTCGAGCATTCATAAGGTTAAACAAAGTAAAACAAGGGCCATAACTCTAGAAGATATAAACAGAAATGGCTGAAATTCAATAGGCTTCTTCGTTTCATTTACTTTAATGATGCATGTAAATTTCATACAAATCGGATGGTAACTGTTGTCGTTAGAGGGTTCACAAGGTTCAACCGAAATTCAATAGGATTCTTCTTCTCACTGATGTAAACAACACATATCAATTTCAAAACAATCAAGACGATAAATGTAGTCTGTAGAGTGTTCACAAGAAATTGTGGACTGCGAACAGATGGGGACGACAGCAATATACAACCACATTTCCATGTGGGCGTATAAAAATATGTAAATCTACCTTTAGTCATGTTTTTAATCTAAATAAGGGTATATTGGGATTCCGAGTTGTTCGGAGGCAGTTAGAAATAAAACGAGAATGATTAAGAGACAGGCAACGCCCCCTAGCAGATCTTGTAGCTGTCATACAACAGACTGTTTTGGGTTGCTTCCTATAGCAACCAATGATCCTGCAGTTATGGCAACACGTATCACACTCTTCTCCTCCAGTATATCATGCACTGAACAAATCTGTTCCTGAAATCAGAGAACAATAAAATTTAAGTTAACTCAACTATCATTTGACTGCACACAAACACAAAAGTTTTCTAAATGAAGAAATAAGACTTTTCACATGTGTACACTATTTAATGGTGGAATGTGGTTGATTGTCACACATGGGTTATTTTGAAACAACCATATGGTAATTTGTGTAATGTGAAGTAGGCGAATGGGTTATTTTGAAACAACCATATGGTAATTTGTGTCATGTGAAGTAGGCGAATGGGTTATTTTGAAACAAACATATTGTAATTTATGTAATGTGAAGTAAGCGAATTTTAATGTCAAAGCTTCTTACATGCACACACAATGTGTATAAAACTGGACCAGATTTGTTTTTATCCCATCCTATTTACAAGGCACGTTTTTTGTCAGTCCGACGACATACCTGTGACTACTGAAGGCCAATCTAGAAAAATACTGAAGGTTCTACTCGTCCCACGCCGGTTGCAATGATTCTAACATAGGACAATCCAGGAGAGATACATTTTGCAGAAATTATATTGATCTTATGTTTGTTTTTCATTGGATTAACGCCTCACATTTGTTTGTTTGAGGCCCAATAACAACTTTATACAATACTTCGGTCATTTTTTATTTCTAGTTATGTATGCAATGCAAGGGAAGAGAATTTTGCCCTAAAAGTGGCATTCCTGCTTATTCTTCAAACAAAGATTCTTTTACACACAGGAATCAAACCTAGGATATTCTCGTCAAAAATCAGTGTTGCAAGTTATTTTACAACAGAAGATGCCATAGGAATACTTAAAAATGGAAAAATTTCGACATGGAATTATCATGGATCAGATTCAGGATGCAACAAGTTCAACAATGAAAAATTATGAATGAGTTCGCAAGAGAACCATACAAAATTAAAAAGACAGATTGCCAGGCAACGAAACATACGCCCACAGAAGCTAAATCGTCCTAGCAGTTGACAAGGGTTGTCACATATTTATTCTTTTGTAGGTAATTAGGGGCATTTAATAGACAAATTTCATACAGATGACATTATGATTTTTGTCGTTTGAGGGTTCACAAGCAATCTGATTAAAACACAGATTTCGTTTTTTTATAGTTCAAAATTTTGTTTTACTCGTCTTTACTACAATAGGATCTGGAAGAGTTGTTATATTACCAGAGTTTTGGTTGAAGTGAGGGATCAGCCAATGAAACGGTCTGTTACGGCGAGTTCTTTGCGTGCTGTGCACGGAACTGTGGGTGAACCACTAGAAATGTGAACGCTGATTGATTAATCAATGTACTATGAAGTCATAAGGTCAAAAGTTCCTTGTACAACCCCTGACACAATCTAATTAAAATATAGATCTATATTTCGTTTTGTTTTTTATACTTTCGATGGCCTACACTACATATAGATCTAACAAGTTATAGTGGGAGTTCACATTCCATGACGTCAGGTACCAAGCAAGCGACATTTGACCCGATTACGTCAGTCATTCGATTAACCAATTAGCGACCGCCATGTATTTTTTTTCTACTTTTGCTTTGTTTTGATTTTTATTGCCGCTAATGTCTACCCACAGTTCCGCGTAAAAAAGGTCAAACGATCGATTCGACAGACCATTTGATTGGCTGACCCCTCATTTCAAGCAGAACACGAGTTAAATAAGAACGCTTCCAGATCCAAGTGTAGTAAAGACGAGTAAAATCGAAATTTTGAACTATAAAAACGAAATGAAATTGGATCTGTGTTTTAATCAGATTGCCCCTGACACGATCTTCCAGTACACGATCTAGTGTAGGCCATCGAAAGTATAAAACCAGCGGTTGCCAGGCAAAATACGCCAACATTTTGCAAGAGATGGATAGAGAACAAGCTAATAACAAAAGTGATTATTCGTATGATCAGGGGCCTTAATCCAGAAAGTTATGGTCTGAAATGTGCAAATATCGAATGGGACAGAGATCTTTGGGATATAAAGATATATTTTAAGTTTCAACAAAATCGGATAAAAATTGTGACCTATAGATGGTCCACAACCTTCATACTACATACTTTTACAACACATTGTGTACAAAGAGAGCGGCCAATTTGTCGGGCAGTTTGTTTTGATTTTCCCCTTTATTACGGTGGAATAGTGATATATTTAAACGGTTTTTAAAATCGGATAAACGATTGTGACCTCTACAGAATCCACAAACTAAAAAGCACGATTTTCGTACAATCAGGAGCTGTAATCTAGGAAGTTAAGGTCTGATATGCGCAAATAGCGAAAGGAACCAAGATCTTTGGGACATAAACACATATTTTAAGTTTCATCAAAATCAGGTAACAATTGTAACTTCTAGAGGGTCCACAACCTTGGTATTACAGACTTTTACACTATTTGCGTACAAGGAGAAGCCATTTTGTCCAGCAGTTTCGATCAGATTCTTATGAAATTCGAACTCAACCTTCATTGATGTGCAATGGTGATATATTGAAATGCTTTTTAAAATTGAATACAAATTGTAACTTCCTGTGGGTCCACAAGCTAACCAACGGCTGCCAGGTAGGATACGCCCACATTTTGCAAGAGATGAATAGAGAACAAGCTAAAAAGAAACGCGATTTTTTGTACAATCAGGGGCCATAATCCAGAAAGTTATGGCCTGAAATGTGCAAATATCAAAAGGAGAGAGAGAGAGAGAGAGAAATGGGGTTTAACGTCCACTCGACACAACTAGGTCATTTCGGGACTAACATATGGTTTAATTTTATTTCAATAGGGGTCTTTAGCAGTGAGAGGAAACCGGAGGACCTGGAGAAAACCCATGAGGTTGGACAGGCGACCCTACTCGTTGTCACGTATAACCGGCGAATATCAAAAGGGATTGAGATCTTTGGTATATAAAGATATGTTTCATCAAAATCGGATAAAAATTGTGACCTCTACACACTTCTACACAATTTGCGTACAAAGAGCGACCATTTTGTCGGGCAGTTTCATTTCGTTTTTCCTGAAATACGAATTCAACCTTCATTACGGTGGAATGGTGATGTATTTTAAAGGTTTTTAAAATCGGAAAAAAATTGTGACCTCTACAGGGACCATAAGGTAAAAAAATTGATTTTTTGTTCAATCAAAGGCCATAATTCAGGAAGTTACGATCCGATATGAGCGAATATCGAAAAGAACCAATATCTTTGGGTTATAAACATGTATTTCGAGTTTCATTGAAATCTGATCAAAATTGTGACCTCTAGAGGGTCCACCAATCGGCTTTTTTATTTCATTAATTTAAATAATGCATATAAATTTCACAAAGACAAAGGGCGACGGCAATATACGTCAATATTTCCATGTGGGCGTATAAAAATTATTATTATAAACATAGATTTGAAAATTTGCCCACTGCTGTCTATACTTACATGTGTTACAAATACTTTCTTCAAAGCAGTGCCAGTTGAGACACTAGTTGTAAACATATCGAAATAGTTTTGATATATTTCGGGGTTGATTGGTATTTTGGAAATGACATGAAATGAAATGGTGTTTAATGTCCTACTCCAAATTGGGCTAATGAAGACGGTTGTATTTTGGACGCAATAAGCATTTACTAATCACAACTATATGTGCTGTCATCCACTTATTAGTAAACTGGATATTTGTATTGACATTTCATACAAAAGCTAACTTCCCTCATTTTTTTTTTATAATTACAGAGTTACCTTACAAGATACAAATGCTAGTGATGAGTTATAAATATATACTGATTCTTTGATACTGCATGATTATATACTGATTCTGTGATACTGTATGACAATATATATATATATGTATACTGATTCTGTGATACTGTATGATAATATACTGATTTTGTGGTTCTGATTCTGTTATATTATATTATTATAATCCTTATAAGACATATAGAAATAGATTTCACTAAAAATAAAACACACTTATATGGATATACTACTTCTGAATTTATTAACATGCTACGTTTCGATACACATACAGATATCGTTTTCAAGCAAATAATGATAATCAACAATAAATGTGGTACAATATATAGGTAACAAGTGGAAACCATTTAACAGAATAATCAATACTACCAACAACGCATTATCAAGATCAAAGAAGTTATATAAATTAACATGATGAAAGAATAACACTAATAATACAAAAGGAAGAGATTAGAGGATAATTGACTACTAATAATACAAAAGGAAGAGATTAGAGGATAATTGACTACATGAAACCGTAACATCAAGACGCTAATTAACTATATGAAACCATAACTATAAGATGAGATGAAAGTCAGAGATAGAAACAATCATCACAAGTGAAACCTTAACTACAAGATGAAATAAAGGGGTGGGGGGGGTCATACACTTATGACCACAGACACTTCTCAATACGTAACACACACTGATTAAGAATTAAATAAATCAACCCAAAGATTTGGGAGGAAATGTCCTGAGTCTCTGTTTAATTTTGGCTTATGTTTTTGAATTTCCAAAGCCTCGCGAAGAACTCTGCTTTTCCATGTTGATAGGTTTCTAGCTAGTATTTCTGTACTTTCCCATTTGATTTGGTGCTGTGGGTTTTGGTGGATATGTTCTGCTAGCGCTGATTTGTTTTGTTCTTGTTTTTTAACTGCTGTCTGATGCTCTTTAGTTCTGATTGAAATTGGACGGGATGTTTCGCCCACATAGGCCACATTACACTCACAATTTATTTTGTATATGACTCCCTTTGGGTCCTCTTTTGGTTTTAGTATTCTACCATCAGCTTTTAACATAGTTTTAAGTGTGGTTCCGCTACTGAACACTACCTCTGCACCGATGATTGTTTCTATCTCTGACTTTCATCTCATCTTATAGTTATGGTTTCATATAGTTAATTAGCGTCTTGATGTTACGGTTTCATGTAGTCAATTATCCTCTAATCTCTTCCTTTTGTATTATTAGTAGTCAATTATCCTCTAATCTCTTCCTTTTGTATTATTAGTGTTATTCTTTCATCATGTTAATTTATATAACTTCTTTGATCTTGATAATGCGTTGTTGGTAGTATTGATTATTCTGTTAAATGGTTTCCACTTGTTACCTATATATTGTACCACATTTATTGTTGATTATCATTATTTGCTTGAAAACGATATCTGTATGTGTATCGAAACGTAGCATGTTAATAAATTCAGAAGTAGTATATCCATATAAGTGTGTTTTATTTTTATTATATTATTGTATACAGATTTTGTGATTCTGATTACTTCGATACTGCATGATTATTATATACGGATTCTGTGATACTATATGATTATATACTGATTCTGTGATTCTGATTACTGTGATACTGTATGATTATATACTGATTCTGTGATTCCTATTTCTGTGGTACTGTATGAGTATATTAATTTATATACTGATTCTGTGATAAAATATGATAATACACTAGTATCACAGAATCAGTACATATCAGTATATAATCATAAAGAATCACAAAATCAGTATATTATCATACAGTATCACAGTATCAGTATATAATCCTACAGTATCATAGAATCAGTATATTATTATATAGTATCACAGAATCAGTATATTATCATAGTATCTCCCTAATCACTATCTTATCATACAGTACCACAGTATATATGATTATAATACTGATACTATATAATTATAATACTGATTCTGTGATCCTGTAGGATTATACAATGATTATGTGATGCACTGATACTGTAAGATAATATACTGATTCTGTGATACTATATGATTATATACCGATTCTGATTGCTGTAGGATTATTTACTGTTTCTGTGATATTGATGTATGGTTTCTGTGATACTGATTTATACTTTTTGATTAGATCTCAGCAACTGCTTGTCGGATCGTTACGATTTCTTCGGTTTTACTGGAAAAGTGGGTGTGACTTAGAGGATAAAGCTATTTTGAATGTTCTGTGACAATGCGAAATGTCCGAAATCACCAAACCTATCGTTTTTAGAAATATTGCAGTAATTTTAACAATAATCATTGGATTTTAACTTTCGATACATTTTCGCATAGCCGGAGACAGGGCACATAGCTACGTTACTTTTGATTTTGGATTTTCGGCAAATCTTCGCAGATATTAGGCGCCAAATTTCGAAAATTAAATTTTTTACAAAAAACTCTTTTATTTATGAATATTTTTTAGTCGTGTTTTACACAAAATTAACGAGTCATCTGACTTTAGCAAAAATTTGATTTTTTTTTTGTCTCAGTAATTTTCCTTGGCCGTCATTGTCTAATTCAGTTTTTCAGTCCTAGATTAATTATTTATTGTTCGATTTGTATAAAACAAAGTTCACATGCTCCGTTGTCTCAATTGCCATTTTTTTTGTTACCGATAGAGTTATCTGTCGGCACCGGAAGTGGCGTAATTTTACCGAAAACTACAATTTTGACAGTTAGGTACCACTTTTCGAAAGCAAATATTATTTTTTTTCAAATCTGGTATAACTGAAAGGATGAGCCCTTTAAAGACACACAAAATGTTGGGCCCAGTTTTTTTAATTTCGATTCCGTTTTCGGGCTATTTCGAATAAAAGGTGAAAAAAGGTGTAAAATTAAGCTATTTACAACCCATCCAGCATTTTCATATTTTAAAATATTACTTCGTAACTTTCATAAACTCGTAGCAATAATCTATACGGAGAGAATGTATGTGAAAATTAATTTGTAATATGCGCAGTTGCCGAGAAATGGTCATTTTTGCATAAGTCACTCTTTACGCTATTGTGCCTGTAAAAGAGTCAATTATTTTTGGATTTTCATAAAAGTGAACTCATTTGATGCATAATGTCAATTGTGACTAGTTCAACTCAATTTAACATTTTCAATGTCACCGGAAATGACGAAATTTGGACAAAAACTGTATTTATAGCCTTCGAAACAAATAATTTATTCAAATGAGTCATATTTTTTGTTTAAGATTTTGATATTTGATTCTAATCAACTAAAAGAATGAACCCATACGATCATATAGATATCACAAAATGGTTTCTAACTTGTTCAGTTGCGGAGAAATAGGCAATTTTCAACAGGTCACTTTTCAAGGTTTTTTGTCCATAAAAGTGTCAATTATTATTCGATTTTCATGAAATTTTCACTGTGTGATACCTAATGCCATTTACGATTTCAGATTTTCATTATCACCGAAAGTAACAACATTTTGGCAAAAACTGTATTTTTAGCCTTCAAAACAGATATTTTATTCAAATGAGTCTGATTTGTAATGTTTTTAAAATTATGATATTTGATTCCAATCAGCAAATAGATTGAACCCATACGATCATACAGATACCAGTAAATGGTTACTAACTTCGGTTGCAGAGAAATAGACGATTTTCTACAAGTCACTTTTCAAGGTTTTTGGTCTATAAAAGTGGCAATTATTATTTGATTTACATAAAATTTTCACCATGTGATGCCTTATGCCATTTCTTATTTCATAAAACTAATTGAACATTTTCATTATCACCGGAAGTACTGTACACTTACATGTAACAAATGTATAAAATGAATTGATATTGCTGGATTGCGTTGATTCAGTGTCCATTTTATTTGATGTGTGCAATGCTTATGTGGAAACCTGTTTAATGGTTTCATTGGTACCGGAAGTGACATGTTTAGGCTAATGTGGCACCGGTGAAACCCGTCATTACTGCATCGCAGTTCTAGTTAATTTATTGTTATCATTACTTATTAAATTTATTTTTAAAAAAATTCTGGTTAATAGTAATATTTTTGATGATAGAATTTATTGGTATCATTTTTTATAGAGGATTTTAAAGCATTCTTTCTTGGTTAAAGCTGACCTTTGAAGAAATGATATTACAGGATATGCTTGAGTTAGACCTTATCTGTAATGTTTAGGGGGAAGAATTTAATGCATGCTATAGACATTATAGATTAACTTTTCAGGGGGAGAATTGAAAACCTGCTATGGACGTTATCATTTTAGGGTTGGGATTAAATAAGTGCTATTGACGTTATCGGTAACGTTGGGGGGGGGGGGGTATTTAACACATGCTTTTGACGTTATTGAAAACTTTTAGGGAGGGGGATTTCACGCATGCTATAGACATTATAGGGAACGTTTATGGAGGTGGTGTCACACATGCTGTAGACATTAATGGGAACGTTTATAGAGAGGAATTTCACAAATGCTTTAGACGTTATAGGGAACGTTTACCGAGAGGATTTTAACACCTGCACTAGACTTTACGTGTAACGTTAAAGGAAGGAAATAAAACAAACAACCTTACAGGGGAGGAATTTAACACATTCTCCAGAGGTTATCTGTAACATTTAGGTTAGGAGAATTTAACACATGATATAGACGTTATCAGGAACGTTTAAGGAGGGGAATTTAACACATGCTATTGACGTTATCCGGAACGTTAAGGGGTGAATTTTAACAATGCTTTAGACGTTACCAGTAACTTCCTCATAACATAAAGCGAACTGAAAAAAAGGTTTAGGTAACATCTTGGGAGTATTTTATGGAAACATTTCAAATTCGTGCCACGAATACATTTTATAACGTTTTTGTAGAATGTTTGGAAAATGACAAAAATAAACCTTTCCCACTTTCCCAGTTGACGTCAAGCGAACCTTTGTGTTACAGGAAAGTTTCAGAAACATTTTCTAAAGCCATTTTGAAAAGACAGACAGAAGATTAATTAAATTCGTGCTATGAAACTTTACAGTAACGTCTACGGTAGTTAACATATCCTGTAATGTTTGTAAATAATGTTGGGCTGACACCATAAAAACTTTCCTGGCTCACGTCGGACAAACATTCAAAACTAAAGTCAAATAAAAAAATAACTAATGTTTTGAAGATGTTAACAGTAGTGTTCATTTAACGTTTCCTGTAACGACAAACAAGCGTATCATGTAACGTATGTAAATAACGTTGGCCTAATGACAAAAAAATTTCCTGGCTTACGTCAGATAAACATTCAAAACTCATGTCAAACAACAAAATAACTAATGTTTTGAAAACATTAACCTTAATGTTCAGTTAACGTATCTTCTAACGTTTGTAAATAACGTTGACCTTACAACAAAAAAACTTTCCTGGCTTACGTCAGATAAACATTCCAAACTAACGGCAACCAACAAAATAACTAATGTTTTGAAAACATTAACCTTAATGTTCAGTTAATGTATCCTGTAACGTTTGTAAATAACGTTGACCATTCGACAAAAAAAACTTTCCTGGCTCACGTCTGCCAAACTTTCAAAACTTACGTCAAACAATAAAATAACTAATGTTTTGAAAATGTTAACATTAACATTTTCAAAACATTAACATTAATGTTTTGTTAACGTATCCGGTAACGTTTGTAAATAATGTTGGCGTTACGACGGCAAAGATTTTCTGGGTCACGTGCCAGAAACATTCTCAACGAACAATAAATAATGAAATACTAATGTTTTGAAAACGTTCGGAAAACTAAATTTTCTTAGCTGGGATGTCCCCCGCCGAAAACCCAAAATAAATAGATGACACATATTAATTTATTTTTCAAAAGTGTCAAGCAATCAAACTGATTATAACTATAAACTAAGTTTCATCACCCTCTATCAGATAGAATCAAAGTTATTTTGTGCTAAAAGCACCGACCAATGAAATTGCTTAGCTCTGCTTACCTTTAGCTTGAAATGTTAATCATTGAACTCAGTCAAGACATTCACCTAATGAACATCTACATCAAGTTTAAACATTCTACCTCAATTAAATGCAAAGTTGTTATGTTCAAAAGTCTTGACAAATCAAATTGCTTATCGCTCCTTATCCTTATCGAACTTACATGTGTCAAAGTAATGATATAATGAATCTGTACTCGGAGTTTCATCACTCTCACTTAATTATAACCAAAGTTATCGTGCCCCAAAGCATGAACCAATCAGATTGCTTATCTCTGCTTACCGTAAGCAGACAATGTTTATCATCAAACTAGATCAAGACATTCACCTAATGAACGCCTACACCAAGTTTGAACATTCTACCTCAATTAGAAGGAGAGTTATTATGTTCCAAAGCCTCGACCAATCAAATTGCTTATCGCTCTGCTTAACCTGAGCAGAAAGTGCTCATTATTGAAATTAGTCAAGGTATTGATGTAATAAAACTATACACCAAGTGTCCTCACTCTCACTTTATTAGAACTAAAGTTATTGTGTCCCAAAGCATCAACCAATCAAATTTGCTTATCTCTGCTTACCCTAAGCAGAAAATGCTCATCTTCGTACTCCATCAAGGCATTGACCTTATAAACACTTACACAAAGTTTGAACATTCTAGCTCAATTAGAAGGAGAGTTATTGTGTCCCAAAAAGTGTGCCGGACAGACAGATGGAAGGACGGCCGGATAGACAGACGAACCCATTTTAATAGTTCTCTGCTTTCTTCGAAAGGCAAGGGGGGGGGGGGTACGGACAATTAGGTTTGGAATTGATTCTAGATTTGTTGATTGTTGGCACAGGATGGCGATAACGGAATTTGAGAATTTAGGTTGAATGCTCACTGAGAACTACTAAGAGGTAAATCTGTGTACAGCCATTATAGAAATCTCTGTTTGGCTTGTTATCTGTATGTCTATCGAGAGAAAATTAATTTCCCCGACTATTACTTGGTATTACCGCGTTAAAATTGTAAATAAGGTGTGTTAATTAACAAGGGTGAAAAACTGTCTGAGAGGTGAGTTAATTAACGTTAGGGGTGAAAAACTGTGCGACGGTACGTTTTCTGTAGAGGAGTGTTAATTAACCGACTGTTAAAAAATGAATGTCAATGGTGTGTATTGTTTAAATTGGCGTGTTTTCTCGCTAGTTGCGATAACTGCACCAAATGGTGTATAATCAAGGACCAATAGACTTTCTTTATCTGACAAAATCAAAATTTGGGAAGTAAAACTCTTTTACCATGCGATTTATCAATCGACCGTGTGTTTTACACAAGTCTTTGTATAATTAAAGACAGGTCTTTAGATAGGTGTGTGTGCTCGCTATGATCTACGTTTGTCTAATCTGTCTTTTGTATTCATTAAATTTATAAAAACATGCCACGATGCATAAATTGTGCATCTTACCTTCAATATCAATATCCAAGTAGTTCTCAGTGGCTGCTTTCAGTATTGTGGCCAGTCTTCCTGTTCCTGGCCACGATACTGAAAGCAGCATTCAACCTTAATTATCAAATTCCGTTATCGCCATCCTTGTGCTTCCTGTTGTTCCCATTCCTGTTGTATATCAAACATTTCATTCCACAATTATGCGGTGTGCATTCCAATTTACATTTACCACTCAATCTGTGTTCTTTTTCGTGTTTCGGCTATGGTGGGTTCACTGGGTTGTGTGTTTTGAACAACAGATTCCAGCGATTGTATAAGGGCTTTGGCCGATTTTTGAATACAGACATCATATTTCTTCATTTCTGTTCGAACGATTTATGTGATACGTCAGTGTTGCCGGACATCTAGGCACATGCCATTGTTGACTTTGCTTCGGACATTTTAGCTACGTTTAGTAGTCCCCACGGTGTGATAATATCGCAACTGATAAAAGGTTACGTGGTTGTTGATGAACAATATAATCTTGTTTTTCAAACTAATTATCGTTTGTCATTGTTGTGTCAATGTTTCCCTAAAATAACTTTTTGGAAACATGGGTTGGGCTTATACCAGCCAGTTGCATATATTTATGCCAATTGCTGTCACCCACGACTTCATTATAACAAGAACCACCCAGGCATTGAAAGATCAGCTAGCACTTGGGTTGCCTGTTTCCTCCCCAGTTCGTGGTAAGCTTAGTTATGCAAATTTTGTTATTGCTTTATTGTGTTCTCATAAGTTCATGCTGGCCAATCGGTTGTGCTTTCTTGTGGAACTTGTGCCTTTCTATACAACTTGGGCTTTCCTTGCAACACTCTTGCCATTCAATGGAACTTTGACTTTCCGACAGAACTTTGCTTTCCCTGTTGAACAGACCTGTAGCCAGCTTGTTTTTAGGGTGGGGCACACCCGGCACATTCTACAGTAGGTATTTTAAAGCTATTTTAAAGCTTAGCTACAGGCCTGCTGTGGAACGTTTGCTTTCCCTATGGAACTTTTGCTTTTCCATGTGGAACTTTGCTTTTCCATGCAAACTTTTGCTTTTCCATGTGGAACTTTGCTTTTGCTATGCTTTTCAGGTTTTTTGCAAATTTGCTTGTATTATAGTCTGTTTCAGAATAATGCCTAAACGCAGATGTCCGTCCAGTGATTCGGAACGGGAGGGTACAGAATCCTCTCCACCGATGACGTCAGTGGAAGACCGTTTGACAGACATTTTGGTTAGGAAATTATTGAAGAAAGGTGTAGTGGTTAAACAGACAGACAAAGAAGGGAGTCTTCATTATATGTGGGCATATACTCTTCAAAAAAAGTAGGGGATATTGAAATGCAAATACCTATGCAGATTCTGATATGATAAATAG
The DNA here is from genome assembly GCF_932274485.2 of Patella vulgata. Classification (NCBI taxonomy): domain Eukaryota; kingdom Metazoa; phylum Mollusca; class Gastropoda; family Patellidae; genus Patella; species Patella vulgata. Next base: position 59,621,140 of record NC_065879.2, on the reverse strand, counting down.
TCATGGACACTTGCCATGCTTTGAGAGTATGTTCAGAGTATGCTCAACGGACAACACTGCAAGAAGTGGCCGTGGCACTGCAAGAGGAGTGGGTCAGATTGACCCAAATCAAAATTGGACGGTTGATTTGGAGCATGCCACGCATAATTGCTGAATGTCTGAGGATTGTTGGAGCAATTACTCAAAAGTAAGACAATAATTAACCAGTGGCTGCCAGGCAGGATACGCCCACATTTTCTAGAGATGGATAAAGAACAAGCTAAAAAGAAAGTGATTTTTCCTACAATCAAGGGCCATAATTCAGGAAATTACAATTCGATATGTGCAAATATCGAAAGGAACCCGAGATCTTTGGGTTATATACTTACATTTCAAGTTTCAAGAAAATCGAATAAAAATTGTGAACTCTATAGGGTCCACAACCTTGATATACCATATTTTTACACTATTTGAGAAGGAGGGGCGGCCATTTTGACTGTCAGTTTTGGGATGATTTTCACGAAATTCGAACTCGGTCATCCTTAGGGTGTAACGGTGATATAATAATACATTTTTTAAAATCGGATAAAAATTATGACCTCTATAGGGTCCACAAGCTAAAAACGCGATTTTTCGTATAATCAGGGGCCATAATTCAGGAAGTTACGGTCCGATATGCGCGAATATCTAAAGGAACTGAGATCTTTGTGTTATAAACTTACATTTCAAGTTTCAACAAAATCGGATAAAAATTGTGACCTCTATAGGGTCCACAACCTTGATATACCATATTTTTACGCTATTTGAGAACGAACGGCGGCCATTTTGTCTGTCAATTTTGGGCCGATTTTCACGAAATTCGAACTCATCCGTCCTTAGGGTGTAACGGTGATATAATAATACGTTTTTTTAAATCAGATAAAAATTATGACCTCTATAGGGTCCACAAGCTAAAAATGCGATTTTTCGTACAATCAGGGGCCATAAATCAGGAAGTTACGGTTCGATATGCGCGAATATCGAAAGGAACCGAGATCTTTGGGTTATAAAATTACATTTCAAGTTTCAACAAAATCGGATAAAAATTGTGACCTGTATAGTGTCCACAACCTTGATATACCATATTTTTACGCTATTTGAGAATGAACGGTGGCCATTTTGTCTGTCAATTTTGGTCCGATTTTCACGAAATTTGAATTCAGCCGTCCTTAGGGTGTAATGGTGATATAAAAATACATTTTTTGAAATCGGATAAAAATTATGACCACTATAGGGTCCACAAGCTAAAAATGCGATTTTTCGTACAATCAGGGGCCATAATTCAGGAAGTTGCGGTCGAATATGCGCGAATATTGAAAGGAACCGAGATCTTTGGGTTATAAACTTACATTTCAAGTTTCAACAAAATCGGATAAAAATTGTGACCCCTATAGGGTCCACAACCTTGATATACCATATTTTTACGCTATTTGAGAATGAACGGTGGCCATTTTGTCTGTCAATTTTGGGTTGATTTTCACGAAATTCGAACTCAGTCATCCGTAGGGTGTAATGGTGTTATAATAATACGTTTTTTAAAATCGGATAAAAATATTGACCTCTATAGGTTATAAACATGCTTTTCAAGTTTCATCAAAATCGCATTAAAATTGTGACCCATACAGGGTCCACAACCTTGAATTACCCTATTTTTACACTATTCGCGTACAAATGGTGGCCATTTTGTCCGGCAATTTTGGTCGGACTTTCCCCAAATTCAAACTCAACCTTCCTTAGGGTGTAACGGGGATATAATAATACAGTTTTTTAAATAGGATAAAAATTATGACCTATATAGGGTTCACAAGCTAAAAACGCGATTTTTCGTATAATCAGGGGCCATAATTCAGGAAGTTACAATCCGACATGCGACAATATCGAAAGGAACCAAGATCTTTAGGTTATAAACATGCATTTCAAGTTTCATCAAAATCGAATTAAAATTGTGACCCATATTTTACACAATTCGCATACAAACGGCGGACATTTTGTCCGGCAATTTTGGTCCGATTTTCACGAAATTCGAACTCGGCCGTCCTTAGGGTGTAATGGTGATATAATAATACATTTTTTTTAAATCAGATAAAAATTATGACCTCTATGGGGTCCACAAGCTAATAACGCGATTTTTCGTACAATCAGGGGCCATAATTCAGGCAGTTACGGTCCGATATGCGCGATTATTGAAAAGAACCTAGATCTTTGGGTTATCAACTTACATTCCAAGTTTCAACAAAATCGGATAAAAGTTGTGACCTCTATAGGCTCCACAAGCTAAAAACGTGATTTCTTGTACAAACTGGGGCCATAATCCATGAAGTTTCGATCCGATACATTCCAATATCGAAAGCAGCCGAGATCTTTTGGAGATAAACCTAGATTTCAAGTTTCGTCAAAATCCGATAAGAATTGTGACGTGTAGAATGTCCACAAACAAATTGCGGACGGACGGACAGAGGCGACGACAATATACATCCACATGAAAATGTGGGCGTATAAAAACGTCCATTTTCACTTTTGACAGTGTATCTCTTTGTGAGTGAAATGGGGCCGTCAGATAAGCCGCCCATATGAACTGTTTATGTTCATGTGTAGGCAATTGGCCGGTTATTAACATACACTGGTTACCTCTAATAAAAACAGCAGTGCATTTCTGCAGTTTTGTATTGTTTCTGAATATCCCCTACGTTTTTTGAAAAGTATATAATAGGGTTCTGCAATATACAAAATATAATAACTTTTTTTTCAAGGCATGAATACAAACTTATTCAATCTTTTTTCAAGAAAAAACCCAAACAATTTCTTTGATTTCAGCGAAAATAAATGAAATTCTTCAAAAGAACATTAAATTGCAAACATATGTACATATAAAATATATAAAAATATTCTTATAATACTGTAAATAAAGATAGCCATGCAAAGTGTGGAATATGCCCACACAGCAGTTTTGTCTCATCCAGTGTTGGGATTTCAAAATTATTCTTGTCAGACATTTTTTCCTTAAGCAGACAGTTTCAGACCACAATTAAAAATCACTTAAATGTATCAACAAAATATTCAAATTCAAACGTAATAAAAAATAGGTGCACATCGTTATTTTTCATATTTAATTCCTGTACGGTATTCAAATTTATGTCAGTAATATTCCTATAAAATCACATGTTGTCGTAATATGATAGAATGAAAGTGTGACGACCCGTACCTGTTTCAAATTCCTCGCAAATCACTGTATTTTTCAGGGTATAAGTTGATACATTTTTCAGCGGAAGTTTGGCATTCATCTTATACCCCGTTAAAGTTAAAAAAAAAAATAAAATAAATGACATCCCAAATTTATTTGGCAGTAACCATCTGATAAATAATCACAATCAATTCTAGCACGCACTATCCTCTAAAACAATTAATTAACTACTTACACTATTCCAACTGAAATATTCGTCAACATTTCTTAGCGTGTTTATTTATTTGTTTTTAAAAAAACATAAACCCCATTCAAAATATGATCATAAATCCGAGAATATGCCATCAAAATAACATCTACGTGTGAGATTTGGCACGTTTACATCTCTTAATTTCACCGTCTCCCAAGATTTCTACTTTCATTTCAATTATTGTGCAATCAAAAACAGAACTTGCATTGTCTAGTATTTATCGGATATGTGTGTGTGTGTGTGTGTGTGTGTGTGTGTGTGAAATAGCTTTTTTAAACTTCGACTTCCACCAACAAGTTTTCAGATACAATGTATATTGATTTGATGTTTTATATAATATTGGGATATGTGACGTACATAACTACCGCGTTCATGTCTACGTGTTGTCGGCTGATATCAATAATAATAATAATAATAACTAGAACTGCGATGCAGTAAAGCCACGTTATCCTTGAACTTATGTCACTTCCGGTACCAATGAAACTGTTAAACAGGTTTCCACATAAGCATTGCACACATGAAATAAAATGGACGCAGAATCAACCAAATCCAGCAATCAATTCATTTTATACATTTGTTACATGTAAGTGATCCTGACAAAATTACAGTACTTCCAGTGATAATCAAAATGTTAAATTAGTTTATGAAATCAGAAATAGCATCATCACATGGTGAAAATTTTATGTAAATCGAATAATAATTGCCACTTTTATAGACCAAAAACCTTGAAAAGTGACTTGTAGAAAATCGTCTATTTGTCTGCAACCATACAAGTTAGAAACCATTTTGTGGTATCTGTATGATCGTATGGGTTCATTCTATTTGTTGATTGGAATCAAATATCATAATTTTAAAAACGTTACAAATCAGCTCATTTGAATAAAATATCTGTTTTGAAGGCTAAAAATACAGTTTTTGCCAAAATGACATTACTTCCAGTGATACTAAAAATGTTAAATTAGTTTTATAACATCGGCTATGACATTAGGCATCCCATGATGAAAATTTTATGAAAATCGAATAATAATTGACACTTTTATGCACCAAAAACCATCAATAGTAACTTGTAGAATACCGTCTATTTCTCGGCAACTGAACAAGTTAGAAACAATTTTGTGATATGTATATGACCGTATGAATTTTATTAATATGTGAATTTAAACCAAAAGTTAAATTATAAAAATATTGATTTTAAATGTTAAAAATGCAGTTTTTGACAAAATGGCGTCATTTCCGGTGTCAATTTTAAATTGTAATCAATTTGATATGACGCATACTTGCTTTTTGAATGAAATGATGTCACTTTTATGAAAATCCAATAAAAATTGACTATTTTACAGGTAAAATAATGAAAACAGTGACTCATACAAAATTGCCCATTTCTAGGCAACTGCTTATATTTCAAACTAATTTTAACATACATTTTCTTCGTATGGATTATAGCTACAAGTTTATACAAGTTACCTAGACATATTTTAAAATCTGAAAATCCTGAATATGTTGTAAAAAGGTTAATTTTGGACATTTTTTCACCTCTTAATGGAATTTGCTCAAAAATAAAATCGAAATTAAAACCAGCGGCTGCCAGGCAGGATACCCCCACATTTTTGAGAGATGGATAGAGAACAAGCTAAAAAAAACGTGATTTTTCCTACAATCAAGGGCCATAATTCATGAAGTTACAATCCGATATGCGACAATATCGAAAGGAACCAAGATCTTTAGGTTATAAACATGCATTTCAAGTTTCATCAAAATCGAATTAAAATTGTGACCCATATTTTACACAATTCGCATACAAACGGCGGCCATTTTGTCCGGCAATTTTGGTCCGATTTTCACGAAATTCGAACTCGGCCGTCCTTAGGGTGTAATGGTGATATAATAATACATTTTTTTTAAATCAGATAAAAATTATGACCTCTATGGGGTCCACAAGCTAAAAACGCGATTTTTCGTACAATCAGGGACCATAATTCAAGAAGTTACGGTCCGATACACGAATATCGAAAGGAACTGAGATCTTTGGGTTATAAACTTACATGTCAAGTTTCAACAAAATCGGATAAAAATTGTGACCTCTATAGGGTCCACAAGCTGAAAACGTGATTTTTCGTACAAACAGGGGTCATAATCCATGAAGTTTCGATCCAATACATGCCAATATCGAAAGCAGCCGAGATCTTTTGCGGATAAACCTATATTTCAAGTTTCGTCAAAATCGGACGGACGGACAGGGGCAACGACAATATACGTCCACATGAAAATCTGGGCGTATAAAAACTGAGCTCACACTTTTATGCGCCTTTAAAGGGCACACTCTTTTAGTTACATCAGTTTTTAAAAAAAATAATATTTGCTTTCGAAAAATGGTAAAATTATGCCACTTTCGGTGCCGACAGGTAACTCCACCGGGAACAAAAAAGATATGTTGCCAGGCAACAAAACATACGCCCACAGCAGCTATATCGTCCGGGCAGTCAACAAGAGTTGTCGCATATTTTTACTTTTTTCGGTAATGAAACATTTATAATACATTAAAATCTGATTAAGAGAAACAACTCATTAAGTAATTATCAGAAAACCATTAGAATCTGTTTGGTTTTTATAAAGTTCTGATCCATGTGAACGTTTAGTATACAAAACTTTTAACATCATGGATTTAGATTCATAAAGATTCATTGAAAATCAATATACTTGTTAGTCTCAAGACCTTAAACTCTGTGTATCAATCTGAAGTCAATCGGATGATAACTTTAGCCTCTAGAGCGTCCACAAGATTTTTCAAAGTGATCAAGGGCCTTAACTTTGGCAGTAATTATTCAAAACCATTCACAACAAAACACAACACAAGGTATATATGGATGTAATTACTTCTCTATTATTTAATAACGACGTTTCGTAACAAATACAGGTCACATTTTCAAGTTAATGATAAATATCCATCTAGTCAGCCTATTTATACATATTAAAGCTTACACCAGCTTAATTACAAAAACCAAAACAAACCATTAACATCATTAGCAGTACCTAAACTAACAATACATAATACAAACAGTAATAATGAAACTAACTGACCCTTAGTAGGCTCATAACAGGTAATCAGTACTAAAGATCAAGGACCATATTGACCATATTGTATAAATTTAAAGTCAATCGGATATTAACTTTAGCCTCTAGAGCGTCAACAAGATTTTTCAAAGTAATCAAGGGCCATAACTCTGGCAGTAATTATCGGAAATCGCTGAAAATCAATAGGCTTTTCCGTCTCATAACCTTAAACACTGTGTATAAATTTAAAGTCAATCGGATATTTACTTTAGCCTCTAGAGCGTCCACAAGATTGTTCAAAGTGACCAAGGGCCATAACTCTGGCAGTAATTATCGGAAATCTCTGAAAATCAATAGGCTTCTTCGTCTCATGACCTTAAACACTGTTTAAATTTAAAGTCAATCGGATTTTAACTTTGACCTCCAGAGCGTCCTCAAGATTTTTTGAAGTGATCAAGGGCCATAACTCTGGCGGTAATTATCGGAAATTGTTGAAAATCAATAGGCTTCTTCGTCTCATGGCCTTAAACACTGTGTATAAGTTTAAAGTCAATCGGATATTAACTTCGACCTCTAGAGTGTCCACAAGATTTTTTGAAGTGATCAAGGGCCATAAATCTGGCAGTAATAATCGGAAATGGCTGAAAATCAGTAGGCTTTTCCGTCTCATAACCTTAAACACTGTGTATAAATTTAAAGTAAATCGAATATTAACTTTAGCCTATAGAGCGTCCCCAAGCAATTGTGGACGCCGGACCGACGCGACGACAATATACGACCACATTTCAATGTGGGCGTATAAAAATGAAAATTGAGACAACAGAGCATATGAACATTGGTTTATACAAATCGAACAATAAATAATTAATCTAGGACTGAAAAACTGAATTAGCCAATGGCTGCCAAGGAAAATCACCGAGACAAAAAATTTTTCACATTTTTGCTCAAGTCAGATGGCTCTTTAATTCTGTGTAAAACACGACTAAAAACTATTCATAAGTAAAAAAGTTTTTTGTAAAAATTTAAATTTTCTAAATTTGGCGCATAATATCTGCGAAGATTTGCTGAAAATCAAAAATAGTGTAGCTATGTGCCCTGTCTCCGGCTATGCCAAAATGTATCGAAAGTTAAAATCCAATGATTATTGTTAAAATTACTGCAATATTTCTAAAAACGATAGCTTCGGTGATTTTGGACATTTCGCATTGTCGCAGAACATTCAAAATAGCTTAAGAATAGTAATAATAATAATAAGGGTTCTTATAAAGCACTAGACTCCAAATAGTATTATTTGCTCAAAGCGCTAAAAAGGTTTACAGGAAACAGTTATAAATATGAACCCTGAAACAAGTAAGTTTTGAGGTTTTGTTTGAAGATGCTTAAAGATGGAGCAGTCCGTAGATGTAGTGGTAGAGAGTTCCATGTATGTGCTGCATTATAGGCAAATGATCTGCAGCCAAAAGTTTTCAGGTTATACTTTGGAACAGTTAATAAACATTGGGAACCAGAACGGAGTGATATAGATGGAGAGTATTTGTGAATTAAATTACAAAGATAGCCTGGTGCTGTGCCATGTATACACTGATAAGTTAGGGTTAGAATTTCAAAGTTTATTCTTTGTCGAACAGGGAGCCAGTGAAGAGATTTTAAAAGTGAAGCAACATGAAAATCATTTTTGGAGAGGGTGACGATTCGTGCAGCTGTATTCTGAAGCTTTTGGAGGCGATGAATGTTTTCAGCAGAGATACCAGCCAAGAGGCTGTTCCAGTAGTCTAGCCTGGAGATAACTAATGATCCGGTTATGGTTGCGGCAGCGGACTGTGTCAACAGGTGACGGATGTTGCAAGTATTTCGCAAGTGGAAATAACACTTTCTCACTATTTCTGAGACCGGTCTGTCCATCTTTAGGGAGGCATCCAAATAATCTCCAAGATTCTTAACACATGGTTCAAATGATATGTTAAATTGATCAAAGTTTAGACCATCAAGCTCTACTTTCTCTTGCCATCTTAAATGGCCGATGATCATCGATTCTGTTTTGTTGTCATTCAGTTTTAACATGTTGTTGTTCATCCATGTTTTCACAGAAACCAGGCATTGCTCCACCTCATTAAGAATATTGTGCCGATTCTCGATAGAGAATTTATCAGACAACTGGGTGTCATCAGCACATAAATGATATAGAATGCCTGATGTACTTAATTAGAACTAAAGTTATCGTGTCCCAAAGCATCAACCAATCAAATGTGTTCCAAAGTCTCGGCCAATCAAATTGCTTATCGCTCTGCTTACCCTGAGCAGAAAATGCTCATTATCGAACTTAGTCAAGGTAATGATGTAATGAAACTATACACCAAGTTTCATCACTATCAAATTATCGTGTCCCAAAGCATCAACCAATCTAATTGCTTATCTCTGCCTACCCTAAGCAGAAAATTCTCATCTTCGAACTCCATCAAGGCATTGACCTAAAAAACACCTACACTAAGTTTGAACATTCTAGCTCAATTAGAAGGAACGTTATTGTGTCCCAAAAAGTGTGACGGACAGACAGATAGACGAACCCATTTTAATAGTACCCTGCTTTCTTTGAAAGGTGGGGGACAATAAAAAAATCTGTTAAAATATATAGCCTCTATAGCTATCACACGGTTATCAGCAAAGGTGTGTGTGTGTGTGTGTGGGTGTGTGGGTGTGTGTGTGGGTGTGTGTGTGTGTGTGTAAGGCTGTGGGTATTGAATATCGATAGGGATCGATGACCCCAATGCTTCAAGCCAAATATGAAAAAGATCCATTATAAACTATAACCTTTATCACGTTCACAATGCCTTACAAAAATCACTCAAAAACTATACCCTCTATCGTGTTCACAAGGAGGGATGACTCTGGAACAAAAAGTTGCAGACTGCTTAATATCGAGAGGGTTCATCCTCTCATGACCCCAATGCCCCCCACCAAATTTGAAAGAAACCGTTAAAAACTACAGCCTCACGTTCACAATGTTTTCAGAAAAGGAGGATAACTCCATAACGAAGAGTAGCAGAATGCTGAAAATCAATAGGGTTCATCCTCTCATGACCACAATGCTTCACACCAAATTTGAAAAACATCTAACATGGTCACAAGATTTCGGAAAAAGGGGGAATAACTCTGGTATACAGAATATTGATAGGGTTTGAAAAACATCTGTTAAACACTATAGCCTCTATCATGTTCACAAGTTTTTTTTAGCAAATGGGGAATAATGTAAGTAGTTTATTGTTTTAGACAATTGCGCATGCTAGAGTCAACTGTGATTATTTAGCAGATGTCACTTGCTCATTGTGGTATAGCGACGGTTAATGCCAAATAAATTTCGGGATGTCATTTTTTTTTAAACTTCCGTATGTTAAGTCGAAATGGAGTATTACTGACATAAATTTTAATACCGTACGGGAATTAAATATGAAAAATAACGAGGTGCACCTATTTTTTTTATAACGTATGAATTTGAATATTTTTTTCAACGTGATTTTTAATTGTGGTCTGAAAACGCATGCTTAAATAATGATAAGAGTTATGCCTCTTTATTTTCTGACAAGAAAAATTTTGAAATCCCATCACAGATCTAGACTAAAATCAGGTACCCTTCTGCCAAATAGCCTTTTCCTCACCATTTAAGAACATCGGCGACACGGAAATGAAATAAAATTTAGGTAGCCAGCAGGGGGAAAAAAAAAATATAATCTTTGAAAAAATTAGTCTGTTTTAGTTTTAAAAGGTAAAGCAAAATATAACTTAAGATTCTCATTTTGTTTCCCCTGGTTACCTAAATTTTATTTTGTCTTCGCTTCGCCAAAGTTTTTAAATTTCGACAAAGATCCATAAGAAGCATACCTCAAAATGTACAGGTCGAGCGTAAGGAGACTTACATTCAAAGCTGAACTAGGTCTGTAGTAATAGTAGTTATGTAGATTATTATGCAAGATTAAAATGTACTAAAGTATCATCTTAAAGTATATTCATACCATCAAGTGGCAAACAATTCTCACTTATTTGGGCTTCTGTAGATTAAGACAGATTTTGAGCTTTTTCGATATACCAGGTATATAAGATTTTGATTACAGTTTTCTAAAACAAAGGGAAATTTTGAACTATTTTCATCCTTTATCGTTTTTTGCACCTATTATCTACATTCCTGGCTTCACAACATATATTTTATCTACATTCCTGGTTTCACAAAATATATAAAATCTACAGGCTATATCCATGTTTGCATCATTATATATCAGACCTATCCTACATGGCAATCTATGAAGATAAATATAACAAGATGTAATGTGTGACATGTTACAGAAAAATACGTAGGAAGCCCCAAATAGTTGTTTTACAATATGAACAACAAGAGGTTGCCATGCATGATACACCCACATTTTGCAATAGATAGACTGAGAATGTAATAAAAAAAAAAGAAAAAAAAAGTTGATTTCTTGTAGATCTAGTTGTCATGGTAAAGCGTGCACAAGTCTTCTGTACATCGAAACGAGAACATGTGCATTGTAATGGTCTAATGGCAGTGAGAATAAAATACCATTGAATTTAATATAGTGTGGTTAATTAACACTGAGATCTTTTGGATATAAAATCGGATAAAAATTGTGACCTCTAGAGGGTCCGCAGGCTAAAAATGTGATTTTTTGTACAATCAGGGGCCATAATTCATGCAACCTGTAGAGTGCTCACAAACACATGTAAACTGACGGTCGGATGTCCAGACATCCTGATGGACAGGGAGCGACGTCATAATACATCAACATACCTTTACACTATTTGCGTACAAGGAGTGGCAATTTTGTTGGGTAGTTTCGGTCGGATTTTCACAAAATTCAAACTCAACCATTATTAAGGTTAACTTCTAGAAGAACGCGATTTTTCGAACAATCAAGGACCTTAATCCAGGAAGTTACGTTCCGATATGCGCGATTATCAAATGGAACCAAGATCTTTGTGTTATAAACATCAATTTATTTTTTTCTATAAACATTATTTTATTAATTTAAGGTTTGGGAAACAGGCAAAATATTGTGACCTGTAGAGTGTCCACAAACAAATTGTGGACGGACGTCTGAACAGGGGCGAGACAATATGTGAGCTGCTCCCACAAAACCAGGCTCTTGGTCATTTTTATAAAATTAGAGCTGGCAGCATATTTGAATAGTCCACAGCCTAAGCTTTCCAAAAATGCAATTTGTTTTAAATTTGTTGTATCATCTGGAGATGAGTTCGGCTCATTCACAGCAACAACAAGGCATCCAATTTATGCTTTTGTGCCCGTAGTACAAATTGAAGCTGTACGACAAGTGCCTGGTTTCGTGGGAGCGTGTCACAACCTGGGTGTATAAAAATATTGAAATGGGCTCAAATACCTTTCTGTACGTTTAGTTTACTTTTACCTTTCATACTTAAAATGATAATTTAGATTCCGTTTTTTTCGATCACATGACAAGTATGTGTTATATAGTTTAACAAGCAAGGTTAATAATCATTGTATAATACATGTTACATGTCATGTTTTAATATATTATAAAATTTTTACAAGTCAAAAGGAGATTGGTACACCACCCCTATTAAAGCATGTGAAAGTTTTCTAAAACTTTGTTCATTGTCAACAGATCAACAATGTGGTGAAGTAACAAGTAGACTCAAAACAAAACACCATTGGTGTCTGAATGGGAGAGCAGGAGAGAGAGAGAGAGAGAGATAAACTTTATTTTGGGAATAACACAGGGTTTCAATTTTAGGGGTATATAGCAGTGGGAGGACCTGTATAAAACCCTCAAGGTTGGATAGGTGACCCAACTCCTTGTCACATACAAGCTGGAAATTGAAACCACGCCACTTGACTCAATGACAAACCTTATGATCTAAATCAGATAAAAATTGAGACCTCTATAGGGTCCACAAACTAAAAACACGATTTTTCGTACAATCAGGGGCCATAATCCATGAAGTTACGGTCCGATACATGCCAATATCGAAAGGAACCAAGATCTTAGGGAGATAAACCTATATTTCAAGTTTCGGTGAAATCGGATAACCAGCGGCTGCCAGGCAGGACACACCCACATTTTTCAAGAGATGGATAGAGAACAAGCTAAACAAAGATAGGTTGCCAGGCAATGAAACATACGCCCACAGCAGCTAAATCGTCTGGGCAGTCAACAAGAGTTGTCACATATTTTTACTTTTTTGGTAATGAAACATTTATAATACATTAAAATCTGATTAAGAGTAACAACTCATTAAGTAATTATCAGAAAACCATTAGAATTTGTTTGGTTTTTATAAAGTTCTGCCCCATGCTAACGTTTAGTATACAAAACTTTTAACATCATGGATTTAGCTTTTCAAGTCATAAAAATTCATTGAAAATCAATATACTTGTTTCAAGACCTTAAACTCTGTGTATCAATCTGAAGTCAATCGGATGATAACTTTATCCTTTAGAGCGTTACAAGATTTTTCAAAGTGATCAAGGCCCATAATTTTGGCAGTAATTATCGGATATCATTGAAAATCAATAGGCTTCTTCGTCTCATCACCTTAAACACTGTGTATAAATTTAAAGTCAATCGGATATTCATGTCCACAAAGTGATCAAGGGCCATAACTCTGGCAAAAATTAACGGAAATCGCTGAAAATTAATTGGCTTCTTCGTCTCATGACCTTAAATACTGACGTGTATAAATTTAAGTCAATCGGATATTAACTTTAGCCTCTTAAGAGTCCAAAAGATTTTTCAAAGTGATCAAGGGCCATAACTTTAGCCTCTAGAGCGTCCACAAGATTTATTGAAGTGATCAAGGGCCATAACTCTGGCAAAAATTATCGGAAATCGCTGAAAATCAATTGGCTTCTTCGTCTCATGACCTTAAACACTGACGTGTATAAATTTAAGTCAATCGGATATTAACTTTAGCCTCTAAAGAGTCCACAAGATTTTTCAAAGTGATCAAGGGCCATAACTCTGGCAGTAATTATCGGAGAGAGAGAAATGGGGTTTAACGTCCACTCGACACAAACTAGGTCATTTTGGGACTAACATATGGTTTAATTTTATTTCAATAATTTGCTTGCGCGTAGGGGTCTTTAGCAGTGGGAGGAAACCGGAGGACCCGGAGAAAACCCACAAGGTTGGACAGGCGACCCTACTCCTTGTCACGTACAACCGGGGATTCGAAACAACGCCAGTCGACTCAATGACAGACTTTATGATACAGAGCGCACACGCTAACCATTCAGCCATCCAACCCCCCTAATTATCGGAAATCGCTTAAAATCAATAGGCTTCTTCGTCTCATGACCGTAAACACTCTGTATCAATTTAACGTCAATCGGATATTAACTTTAGCCTCTAGAAGTGATTTTTTGAAGTGATCAAGGGACATAACTCTGGCAGTAATTATCAAAAATCAATAGGCTTCATGATTGTCTCATGACCTTAAACACTGTGTATAAATTTAAAGTCAATCGGATATTAACTTTAGCCTATACAGCGTCCACAATTCCTTGGCCGGACGGGGCCGACAACAATATACGACCACATTTCAATGTGGGTGTATAAAAATTGTGACCTCTATAGGGTCCACATGCTAAAAACATGATTTTTCGTACAGGAGCCATAATTCAGTCCGATATGTGCAAATATCGAAAGGAACCAAGATCTTTGGGTTATCAACTTACATTTCAAATTTCAACAAAATCAGACAAAAATTGTGACCTCTAGGGTCCACAAGCTAAAAACACGATTTTTCGTACAATCAGGGGCCATAATCCATGAAGTTACGGTCTGATACATGCCAATATCGAAAGGAACCGAACTGAGCTAATGAAGACGGGCATACACAATACAGTGTGCTATGAGAGAAATTTTGCCTGGACAGCGGCACTACGTCCTACTCTTATATTGAATCCCAACTGTCAAGCTATCTTTTACGTGAAAGCCAATGTGTACACTGGACCTCGGCTTTTCATCCCATCTGAATGACTAGACAACTGTCCTTGTCGGGCCCTCTGTCCTGCATCACTGACAAGGGAGAACCATGCCAGAAAATCTGGATGAACTTTCTTGGCAAATGCAGGAATCGAACTAGCAAGCCAGCGTCTTACCCACTTAGCCATCGTGATCCCCATCAAGACTTCTATTGAAGATGGGATAACAATGTCTATATATACCATTTGTGAACTTTAGGTTCACAGATAGAGCTATTGTTCAGATAAAAACGATTTTGTATTATCAGTTTACATCAATAGTTACCCACAGTGACCTAGTGTCTAACAAGTGGTTGCCATGCAAGATATGCTGTGTAAAAGGCAGAGGCTATAACTGTAGAATGGAAGGTCTGGTGCATATCAAAATGGAACTCATCTTAACTGCGTAGGACGTTATATAACGTCCTGGACAACTGCCACTCACCGTGTGTAGGACGTAATATAACGCCCTGGAGGTATTTTCCCCAACCTATTCTTCGAACACAATCTTACCATGCGTTAGACGTAATAATACGCCTGGTCGAGGAAATCTAATTGAAGGGAGACAACTCTATTTACTGTTAGTTTTATTACGGTTTAAGACCACTTAAATTTGTATTCAGAAAAAAATAGGCCCAACAATGACGTTTTTCGTCAAATTAATTAAGCAATAGGGGGTAGTTAACGTCAAATTAATTACACACTTAACACCTATTTTAAATTTCGATTTTCTTTTCAGGCCATTTCGATTAAAAGGTGAAAAAAGGTTTAAAAATATGCTATTTACAACCCATCCAGCATTTTCATATTTTAAAATATTTCTTTATAACTTTCATCAACTCGTAACAATAACCCATACGAAAAGAATGTACGTCAAAATTAGTTTCTAATATCAGCAGTTGCCGAGAAATAGGCATTTTTTCATGAGTCACTTTTCATGTTATTTTGCCTGTAAAAGAATCAATTATTATTCGATTTTCAATTTTCTTTCACCATTTGATGGTTAATGCCACTTTTGACTAGAACAAACCATTATAACACATTCACTGTCGCCGAAAGTGACGTTATTTAGGGCATTTTATAACATGTATGCAATGCTTATGTGGAAATCAGGGGCCATAATCCATGAAGTTACAGTCCGATACATGCCAATATCGAAAGGAACCGAGATCTATGGGTGGATGATAAACCTATATTTCAAGTTTCATTGAAATTGGATAAAAATTGTGACCTGTAGATTGTTCACAAACAATTGTGGACGGACGGACAGGGATGACGACAATAAACGTCCACATGAAAATGTGGGTGTATAAAAATCGGATGATAACTTTTGGTGTAAGAGCGTTTAAAAGGTCCATCAAAGTGAAACAAGAGCCATAACTTCAGATGTAATAAACGAAAATTATTGAAATTAAATAGGCTTTTTCATCTCACTAATGTCAACAACATAAATCAATTTTAAAACAATCGGATCATAACATTTAGCGTTCACACAAGTGATCAAGGGCCATAACTCTAGCAGTAATTATCTGAAATCGCTGAAAATCACTAAGCTCTTTTGCCCCATGACCTTAAACACTGTGTATCAATTTAAAGTCAATCGGATATTTACTTTAGCCTCTAGAGCGTCCACAAGATTTTTTGAAGTGATCAAGGGCCATAACTCTGGCAGTAATTATCGGAAATCACTGAAAATCAATAGGCTTCCTCGTCTCATGGCCTTGAACACTGTATATAAATCTAAAGTCAATCGGATACTAACTTTAGCCTCTACGGACGGACAGGGGCGACGACAATATACAACCACATTTCAATGTGGGCATATAAAAACTAAAAAAACATGTTTTTTAGTACATTCAGGGGCAATAATCCAAGAAGTTATGGTCCGATACGTGCTAATATAGAAAGTAACTGAGATGTTTTGGATATAAACATATATTTGAAGTTTCATCAAAAGCGGATAAAAATTGTGACCTCCAGAGGGTCCACAGGCTAAAAGTGTGAGTTTTTGTACAATCAGGGGCCATAATCCATGCAACCTGTAGAGTGCCCACAAACACATGTAAACTGACGGTCGGATATTCAGACATGCTGACAGACATAATACATCCACATGAAAATGTGAGTGTATAAAAACAAAACTAAAGTTAGTAAATAAACTGACTTTCGCTTAAACATACATTATGCAAGAGCTAATTCTGTCTATTGCAGGTCTTTCTTTAGGCCTGAAATGTTATCTATATTATTAATTAGACATTAATTAACTTATCCAGACCATAATCAACTCTAGATGGCATCGCTAGCCTGCGATCTTAAGTGGATTGTGAGCCGATTTACTGCATAACTTCCCTTCTCGATTAAACGATTAAATGGATAATCGAGACTATGCTGTTTATTGTACTGACTTTAGTAATGATGACCGAGGCTAGGCAGAAATTGCATTCGCTTAGTTCTCGGTTCATAGTGGATCAATTTGAATGAAATTTTAAGCAAATTGCCTTTACGTTATCTAGTTTTTAATTATTATAGCGAGAACTGCCAACTCGTAATCAAATCTCCCATAATGTATCTTTAATAATTCAAAATGAAAATGTAATCATAGAGATTAACCCCATCATTAATTCAAATAACACATCAGATCAACCCAATTCAAAACTTTAAATTGTAAAAATATTGCAAAGAATTGTTTTAACTCTACGTATCAGCAAATTTGAAAAATATCTACATAAATTAGTATTAGTTATGATTGACCGTTTTCACTTTGTACAAGAATACAAACTACATGTTAGTTCTTCTGTATTATAAAGCAGAAAAAGTTTGTACACCAGGTTGTAGAGATGGCAGACAGAGACCCAAATACAGAATTTTCGTATTATTGACATTGTGTTCAGGTAGAAAGTGAATTGGGCCAAAACTTTAACTATGTGTCATATGGGAGTATGTAAAAAGTAGAAAGACGGTTGATGTAAAGAATATAACACAAAGATAAGTGATTATATAATCGGTAGTTGTTAGTCGAGGGTAACAGAGTAATTGTTGCACAGTTTTAGCTACACGAATGGCTCGTACGCCTTCTATGATGTCATCACATGCACACAGCAAATCCTGAAACAAGGAGCAAAATCATCCAAATTAGTTTCCGAAAATAATTATTGAGAAATTTACATAATTTTTCTGAAATGTTCCTGTCCAATATGCATATACAAACATGTATCTTTTAACATTCAAAAATTTAAGTTAAAGGATTAAGAAATTTATTTACTAAATATTTCTCTACTTTCAATTTTTTCTTAAATGCACTGATTCTTTTTGGTCCTAAATTTCAAACTTTCATAAGAAAGATGCTTTAAAAACTGGAGCATTTCAAAAATCAAGCAACATTCATAAAATATCTACAAGTTGTACATATTAGTAACAACATGGAAATTCAATAAGTAAATGAAACCAATTAAATACTTGATTTCTGATTAGTTTTAAATGATTTTTGCGACTAAAACTGTGCAACATATTGGGCTGATTATACAAACAAAAACTTGCCATGCAGCAAAATCACAAAAAAATATAAAAACATATCTAAATAAAAAAAAAAGAACACAATAAGGAATTTGTAAGCAATTTTCCAAAGACTGCTAATCTAAATTCCAAGTAATTATTAAACCAAATTCAAATATTATTTAAGTTGGTGTTTTGTATTTGTTCCCCCTTGGTCCATATTTGTTGGGTATAGTCATCAATATTGATCTGGTGTCCAAGAATAATTTAATGCACATTTCCAGGCTCGAATAGATGGAAAATCTCAATTAGTCTAAGTAGTTGGGTGGTCACGGAACTGGACTCCCGAGTTTGGTTCCTGGGGTGGGTTGAGAAGAATCTTTTGGCACCTAGGGTGCCAACAGGGCAAGATGTAAAACTGAAGCCCACGTACACAAAGCAGAGCTGTCCAGAAAAAATTCTCCCACCTTGCAATGCAAATGTAACCATAGTCACAGCAATAAAGACAGGTTGCCGGACAGAGGATATGATAAGCGGTATAGCATGGCCGTTTGTAACAAACGACGTATGTGTGAATCAAGTTTCTTTTTCAAATTCAAGCTTGAACAAATGTTTCCAGGGATTGGTTTTGACGGACGCAAACCTTGAATATTTAATCCATATATGTATAGATGGAATATATTCTGCAAGACTGATTTTTCATGCAATTGTTCCGTAACTACTTAAGATATGTTGCCAGGCAACAAAACATATGCCCACAGCAACTAAATCGTCTGTGCAGTCGACAAGGGTTGTCACACAGGGCTCGAACTAGTGGGCGACGTGGACGAAAAAGTAATTTCGTAATTCTGGTTCAGTGGTGTGTTTAAAGCAAGAAATGGAAACATTTAGGGCTACCTAGCATAATTATAGGGCCTATTCGACTACCTGCAAGCTTAAACATTTGATACATGTAAATGCTGATATTAATGTGATCTTGTTATACCACAATAAATACATAAAAGTTATCTAGAATTAAATTTAGATGGTGAAATGGCGGAACAAGATGGAATGGTACCATTACTGTTACAATTTGTGAAATCTGATCTCTCCTTGTAGTCTTCCCTAGGTCTCCCTCACTTCTCCCTATTTTGCTTGTAGGGAGAAGTCACTTCTCCCTAAAAATTGATCCTAGTTTGAGCCCTGTTGTCACATATTTATTCTTTTGCAGGTAATGGGTACATTTACACGATACTGATATCAATTTCATACAGATCAGATTATAACATGTGTCATTTGAAACAAGGGCCATAACTTTAGAAGTTATTTACGGAAAATGTTGAAATTATATGGGCTTCTTTGTTTTACTAATCTAAACAAGCCAACAGTGAGGCTGAGGCCGATGTTCCCCGCCGAAATCCCAAAATAAATAGATGAAACATATTAACTAATCGAGCGATCAAACTGTACACTAAGTTTCATCCCTCTCTACCCAATAGAATCAAGATTATCTTGTCCCAAAGCATCGACCAATGAAATTGATTAGTTCTGCTTAGCTTCAGCTCGAAATGTCAATCATTGAACTCAGTCAAGACATTCACCTAATGAACATCTACCTCAATTAAAAGCAGAGTTGTTATGTTCCAAAGTCTTGACCAATCAAATTTCTTATCGCTCCTTAGCCTGAGCATAAAATTCTCACTATCGAACTTAGTCAAGGTAATGATATAATGAATCTATATTTCGAGTTTATCGTGCCCCAAAGTATCAAGCTTACCGTAAGCAGACAATGTTCATCATCGAACTCCATCAAGGCATTCACCTAATGAACGCCTACACCAAGTTTGAACATTCTACCTCAATTAGAAGGAGAGTTGTTATGTTCGAAAGTCTTGACCAATCAAATTGCTTATCTCTGCTTGCCCTAAGCAAAAAATTCTCATCTTCGATCTCCATCAAGGCATTCACCTAATAGACAGCTACGCCTAGTGTAAATATTCTAACTCAATTAGAATGAGAGTTATTGTGTTCCAAAGTCTCGACCAATTAAATTGCTCTGCTTACCCTGAGCAGAAAATGCTCATTATCGAACTTAGTCAAGGTATTGATGTAATGAAAATATACACCAAGTTTCATCACTCTCACTTAATTCGAATTAAAGTTATTGTGTTCCAAAGTGGCCAATCAAACTGCTTATTGCTCTACTTACCCTGAGCAGAAAATGCTCATTATTGAACTTAGTCAAGGTACTGATGTAATGAAACTATACGCTAAGTTTCATCACTCTCACTTAATTAGAACTAAAGTTATTGTGCCACAAAGCATCAACATCAAATTGCTTATCTCTGCTTACCCTAAGCAGAAAATGCTCATCTTCCAACTCCATCAAGGCATTGACCTAATGAACGCCTACAACAATTTTTGAACATTCTAGCTCAATTAGAAAGAGAGTTATTGTGTCCCAAAAAGTGTGACGGACAGACGGATGGACCGACAGACGGACGAACCCATTTTAATAGTCCCCTGCTTTCTTCGAAAGGCGGGGACAACAAAGTGAAACAAGGACTATAGCTCGAGAAGTAATTAACGAAAATTGCAGAAATTCACTAGGTTTCTTTGTTTAACACATAAATTTCAGACAGATCAGATAACTTTTGTCAATCAAGCATTCACAGGGTTCAAAAAAGTGAAACACAAAGACCTTAACTTTAGAAATTATTAACAGAAATTGCTGAAGTTCTATAGTTCTGAATAACAGTAACATTTTAGCTTTTAGCTAAATTTGTCTGTTTTTTTTTTAAAATTTGCTTTATTAACAATACCGCTAGGAGCGGCATCTTTTGGTTTAGTACAAATAATATCTCTGAAACAGTTAGGCAAGAACAGGATACTCGTATTGTTTTCCTTTTACAAGGTTCTTAAAACAATCCTTGAGTTGCCTAACATATGTGTTTCTAAATTAGATTTCTTGTTCTAGCTTTCTGTTATGTTTCATAGAATAGTCTTGATTATCCTGGCCTGTCAATCTGTCAATGGTTTAGCACTACTAATTTTAAACCAAGGGTAGGTAACCTATTTTGCACTAAAAAATGCATGCATGTAACGTCCGCTTGTCGTTTACCTTTTCAGTCAAATTTTTGACTGATGTTTAAAAAGTTATAACTTGTTTAATACATTAAAACCATTTATTTAGAGCAGATAAATGTGAGAAACTAGGTTAAGGCTTATTGTTATATAATATATAAATATTGTGGTATAATTGTCAAGACATTTGAAGACATTTATTTATTATTGTGGGGCACCCTACTGTTGGATGATAAATTTTATCCCTAGAGCATCCACAAGATTTTTCAAAGTGATCAAGGGCCTAACCTCTGGCATCTAATCTAATTTTTGGAAATTACTGGAAATTGATAAGCTTCTTCTTCTTATATTTAACACAATGTATAAATACTAAGTTAATCAGACAATAACTTTGATGGGGCGACGAGAATATACAACCACTAATAAAAAACAAAATTGTTACACTGTATAATAATTAATATATTACTCAAGGGCAAGTTAGTATTAGATATTGTTGGAATAGAATAGAATGTTACTGTCATAACATAAATAAATCGTAAAAAGACCAGATGATAAACAGCTGTGTGGACCAAAGTATTGAGTTGTTGAGACATTAAACCTCATTCCATTCCATAGAGGTAATAAATAATAACTTATGGATTGGTTCAAAACATAAAACTAATACAATATATACACAGAGAAAAAAGTATCCCAACACCCTTTTAGGTCTAGTATATGAATATAGTGCTAGTGTTTCATCAGATATGATAGCCATGAGACATTGGATCTTAGCCTGTGTTAGTCTGCTCCATTCCTGGTGCAGTGACTAGATCCAAATCATCCAGATTATGCATTGGTGGACCCCTTTGATAGATTTTAACCCCAAGAATGTACCAAATATGCTCAATTGGATTCAGATGAGAACTTCTGGCTGGCCAAAGTAGGGTAACAAGGGCCTCTTGAAGCAGACAATCAACAACAACATGCACACAGTGTGGTCTAGTGTTGTCCTCGCTAAAGATTGACCTAGTGAGAAGAGGATGACTGTCAAAGTGGGGCAGTACAACCCTGTCAAGGATATCGCTTTGGTACCTTTGGCCATTGAGATTATCTCTGTTACTAGTGGAAGTTTACAGTTAACCCCACATCAGTCACCACTGATGGAGCCTGCTCTAGGATGTTCCTCTGTGCATATGCCATCTTCATATGTCCCCATACACTAGGGACTGGGTATCGTCCAGACTTTAGGAAAAAAGGAAAGAAACTAAGCTTATCGTCAAGAATTTAATACACGTATCCAGCTAATAGATTGCCGTCAAGAATGTATTAAATGCCGTCAATATTCACCCAAAACCGCCCAGTTTGTGCTACCGTGTAGATTAAGAAACACCGTTTACTTTTGACAACGATCGTCTGCTTTACGACCGTCCAGTTTCTCAGGATGTTTTTTTTAGAAATGAACACTACCATTTAGATTTGAAAGGGGTTTAGTTTTTAGACAAGGCATTTATTTTCCCGTAAGTTGTCAAGAAATGAACAGAGGGTTTAATTATTTAAGGTGTTTAGATTTTATGCCAAATTACCACTTTACCGAGAGCCATCTAGTAACTTACGGGTGAGTAGTAATGCAATGCTGTTTACTTTTCATGTCTTGTAATTAGATTGCCCAGTGTCATTTAGAAACTTAAGGCGGTTGTTTTTGTGTGAAATATTTAATTTCTGTCTCCCAATTTTAGAAACTATGTTCAGATTTAGAATCTGAGTATAGTGTCTAAAATTCTCAAATGAATTGCATATTTGTTGAATAGCATCCATTCTTCGGTATTGCTGACGTCCGTTGGGAAAAGTCGATTTACAATGAATTGACAATTTTCCCGGCATAGATAAAACTCACATTTTATTTATTAGAAAATAACAAAACAATGGACGTATATCTTGTTACTTATAATCTTGCTTTCTGGGTTATTTACCCGCTTCCGCAATTAATAACAAATGTATTTGTGAATTTACAAATTAATGTGTGCAGTTTTTGTTTCGGCCACAAATGAAACATCATTTTTGCCATTTTGTATCCCCACCCCTTGGGAATGTTGAAGAAATACCGAAGGAGGGGAATTGCTAAGAATTGTAGGTACAGTGTCCCCACATTGAAACGGGCAAGGACCGCAAATCGTATCTAGTTTATAATTAGTCTTGTCACAATAAAATCGAGTATTTCTAATCAAAAAACAAAAGCAAAACAAGCAGGGTCATTATAATATCTAATATCCAAATACATGGAAAGTTCCTCTATAAACTATATGCAAATATAACACACTAATATTCGGGATACTTCACATCCAAGTCTAAAACCTAATCCGCGTATTGTTTACAAACACAAAATATAAAGATAGGTTGCCAGGCAACGAAACATACACCCACAGCAGCTAAATCGTCCGGGCAGTCAACAAGAGTTGTCGCATATATTTTATTTTCGGTGATCAAGGGCCATAACTCTGGCAGTAAAAATCAATAGGCTTCTTCGTCTCATGACCTTAAACACTGTGTATGAATTTAAAGCCAATTGAATATTAACTTTGACCTGTAGAGCGTCCACAAGATTTTTTGAAGTGATCAAGGGCTATAACTCTGGCAGTAAAAATCAATAGGCTTCTTCGTCTCATGACCTTAAACACTGTGTATGAATTTAAAGCCTATCGGATATTAACTTTGGCCTGTAGAGCGTCAACAAGATTTTTTGAAGTGATCAAGGGCCATAATTCTGGCAGTAATTATCGGAAATAGCTGAAAATTAATAGGCTTCTTCGTCTCATGACCTTAAACACTGTGTATAAATTTAAAGTCAATCGGATATTAACTTTGGCCTCTATAGCGTCGACAAGATTTTTCAAAGTAATCAAGGGCCATAACTCTGGCAGTAATTATCGGAAATTGCTAAAAATCAATAGGATTCTTCATCGCATGACCTTAAACACTGTATGAATTTAAAGTCAATCGGATATTAACTTTGACCTCTAGAGCGTTCACAAGATTTTTTGAAGTGATCAAGGGCCATAACTCTGGCAGTAATAATCGGAAATCGCTGAAAATCAATAGGCTTCTTCGTCTCAAGATCTTAAACACTGTGTATAAATTTAAGATCAATTGGATATTAACTTTGGAGAGAGAGAAATGGGGTTTAACGTCCACTTGACACAAACTAGGTCATTTCGGGACTAACATATGGTTTAATTGTATTTACATAATTCGCTTGCGCATAGGGGTCTTTAGCAGTGGGAGGAAACCGGAGGACCCGGAGAATACCCACGAGGTTGGACAGGCGACCTATTAACTTTGGCCTCTAGAGCATCCACAAGATTTTTTGAAGTGATCAAGGGCCATAACTCTGGCAGTAATAATCGGAAATCGCTGAAAATCAATAGGTTTCTTCATCTCAAGACCTTAAACACTGTGTTTAAATTTAAAGTCAATTGGATATTAACTTTAGCCTCTAGAGCGTCCACAATCCGGAACGCCGACAATATACGACCACATTTAAATGTGGGCGTATAAAAAAATATTTACACAAAAGTTCAAAATTTAATCGGTGATATCAGATTATATTCTTTGAATGACCTACTGATTTTGTTTTATAAATGACAAATTCCAGCCATGTCCTAGCTGTCTCTGTTCCATCCGAAACCATAGCCTATGCCGTCACTTGGAATATACAGTCATAAATGCTCGTCATTACAATTTAAATTATATTCCTTGAATGACCGCCTGCTTATATCACAAATTGTAGCCACCTGTCTCGGTTCCGTCTGAAACCATATCGCTCACAGACGTGTAATTACACCACCATCGCATGGAATATACAACAAACAACAGTCATAAATGTCTGTCGTTAGATTCTTTGAATGGCCGCTACCTATTGTTTAATTAATCCCCTAATCCAGATACATGGTTTTGTAGTGAAGTATATTCGTGTTGTTATTTAATTGCCGTTAATGATTTTAGATTTTTAGAATACTTCAATGATGTTTTTGTAATAAAGTATACTCGTATTGTTTGTTAATTGGCGTTATGATTTTAATGTTTAGACAACATTTAATTGACTTGATATGAAATCTGAATATAAATTATTAGATGGATAAATAAAAGGTATTTTACAATTACATATTGACAACTTAATCTCTCGCCAAAATACAATTGGATTGATATTATTTCGGCATCATAATTAATTGTTAAACTTATCATTGATATAATTTCGGAAAACAAAATATACAAATTCCGTATAAGAATCAATTTAGAATACCAAAATGCGAATCGAAACACATTGTGGTCAAAACTATGTAATAAATTATAAAATAAATCAAAAATGAATGGAACCTGTTGTAAGGTGGACACTGCATGCTTTCTTTTAACGTTGGGTTATTTGAGGTGCCAGGTAGTCTGAACAACTGAAGATAACACGTGTCCGTCGTGTCGAAAAAGTGACTACGTGCAGTTTATTCTTTGATCTGTTATATCACAGGGCAATTCTGTTATGGTGAAACCAACCTGCAGAAAAGGGACTATATTACAAGTTGAAAGTTTTGCACTGAGGATCGCTGGATTGTAGGCGATGTAATTTTAGTGAAATTGGTGCCGAGAATTGGCGTGTTCGTAAAAAAATAAGCTAAAGCGTATGTAAAGGAAGACATTGGACACTATTCATGATAAAATATTTATAAAATGGGAATTATTTGAACTGGGGAAGAAAAGTGTACCGGGACTATAGAGATGAGTCGTTTAGTGGCTGTGTAGTGACGTTATTTATTAATGAAATTGTTATTGAATAAAGTGATTTATTTTGTTGTTTGTTATTTATAAATGCGACCGCTCTAGATTGGAGAGTCTGCCACTTGGCCTAAAGAAAATTATACTTATAACAAACACTCATATTATACTGACTATGAATATTTCTACGTCCCTAACATTACACAATGTCGTGTGGACGACTTATTCTACATCCCGAAATTAAACTAAGTCGTGTGGACGAGTCAACCAATGCAGCGTGGATGACTTAACCAGATTTTTCGTGTGGACGACTTGACTAGCATATATCTGACAATTGAAAAAAAAAATATTGACCGTCAATATGAGAAAAAGTCAGTGCATTACCATGTTTTTATTAAGTATAGAATGAATAAAAACAAGGGAATGTACGGACAATTGTCAATTCATTGTAAATCGACTTTTCCCAACGGACGTCGGCAATACCGAAGAATGGACGATATTCAACAAATATGCAATTCATTTGAGAATTTTAGACACTATACTCAGATTCTAAATCTGAACATAGTTTCTAAAATTGGGAGACAGAAATTAAATATTTCACACAAAAACAAACGCCTTAAGTTTTCTAGATGATACTGGGCAAACTAATTACAAGACATGAAAAGTAAACGGCATTGCATTACTACTCACCCGTAAGTTACTAGACGGCTCTCGGTAAAGTGGTAATTTGGCATAAAATCTAAACGCCTTAAATAATTAAACACTCTGTTCATTTCTTGTCTAAAAACTAAACCCCTTTCAAATCTAAATGGTAGTGTTCATTTCTAAAAAAACATCCCGAGAAACTGGACGGTCATAAAGCAGACGATCATTGTCAAAAGTAAACGGTGTTTCTTAATCTACACGGTAGCACAAACTGGGCGGTTTTTGGTGAATCTTGATGACAATAAGCTTAGTTTCTTTCCTTTTTTCGTAAAGTCTGGACTCATTCGACCAGTGTTTTTTTCGCCATGATGCCATGTATCAATGATGATGTGCTTTGCACCATACTAGTGTTGCAGCCTCATGGTTAGATGACAATATATGTCCCTTAGTGCATATCCAGCTGATTTGGGTTGATTATGGACACTTCTGTAGGATAACAGGCAGTGAGGTAACCATTCTCTTAGTGCTTGGCGCAAAATGATGACATAGCAACTTTTCTTGCCGACGTACTGTGAGGTCTACCAGAACATTGACTGTCCTTTGCGTCATTAGTCTGTTAATGTTCGCAATAATTGACTAATGGTCGAGGGATGGTGATCCAACTGCCATGCAATCTGTCACATTGATGTTACAGCAGGCCTTAAAGACAATAACTTGCCATATTTTCCCAAACATTATTTTCATGCCACATGGGGTTCATGCTTTCCTTGCACTGTAGATCTGTTATGTGCTGCATTGGCAGCTTTCAAAGGTATGTATGGCGTACTGAACATGTCAAAATTTTCATTTCATTTTTGCCTATTATTTACGCAATAAATTTCTCTTGAACTTTTAAAAACAACTAAAGATAAATAAAATATAAAACAAAATTTATGATAAATCTTCAACATGCCACCAAGAACAGAAGTAGAACACACATTGTGGAAAAAAATAGGTTGCCAGATAACGAAACATAAACCCACAGCAGCTAAGTCATCCGGGCAGTCAACAAGTGTTGTTGCACGTTCTTTCTTTTGTCAGTAACAAGAATATTTACAACACATGAAAATCTGATTACAAGTAATAACCCATGAAGCAATTATCAGAAAATATTAGAATTTGTTTCAATTGTTTCTCTCATGACCTTAAACAATTTATATTAGCTTTAGCCTCTAGAGCGTCCACAAGATTTTGCAAATTGATCAAGGGCCATAATTCTGGCAGCAATTATCGGAAATCGTTGAAAATCAATAGACTTCTTTGTCTCATGACCTTAAACACTGTGTATAAATTTAAGTATACAGATATTAACCGAACACAAATTGGCGACCTATTCGGCTAGCGACCTATTCGACCGATCCAGCTGGCAACCTGTTTGTTGGCAACCTATTCAGAATAAATTCAACAGTCGCCAAAACAGGTTGCCAGCTGGATCGGTCGAATAGGTCGCTAGCCGAATAGGTCGCCAATTTGTGTTCGGTTAATATCTGTCACGTGCCAGCTATCACGTGATGTAAACAATTAGCCATGTGGCTTAAATTGTGTCACAGTGTCCAGTTTAGAAACTTAATTTACACAAACGCGTTGTATATTATACCTTCAAAACACCGTAAGTTCTTGTTCTTAATATCCTAATAAAGATTACCTTTCATCAGATTTTCTGCCAAACGGCGAAACGATCACAAAATACAGCGCTAAACTTGCTCCAAACTTGTATGTTTACTATAGTGACCAGTGAGCGTGTCGAATCAACTACGTCACTTCCGGTATTAATAAAAATTAATTTCTCGCTTGCAAATTATTTTTTGCATATGTTATAGGAGGGATTATTTCTAAATATATATTTATTATTTATGGAAACCTTATTGAAAATCGTTGGTCTTCCCCTTTAAGGGGTTAAAGTTATGAACTGTATGAAAAAGTTTCTTTCTAGGCATCAGACTTTGCCTATTAATTTAGTAAGACACCTTCTTTTTTTTAACTAAAACTTTTGCACATTTTTTCTTCATTGACCATGGAAAGCAATTAATTTCTTTATTCCTACCTGTTTTGTATTTACTACTTATTTTGAGGCATTTATTTCTTATTTCTAGTCAATTCTATTTTACAAGGACACCACAGCATAAGTGATGAAATGAAATGAAATGGGGTTTAACATCCTACTGTTCTGCTCCGACTGGGATAATGAAGACAGGCATATGCCATACAGTGTGCCATGAGGAAATTTTGTCCAGACAGCAGCTCTACGGCTTATTCTTATATTGAATTTCAACTGCCAAGGGATCTTTTACGTGCATCCCAATGTGTACACTGGACCTCAGTTTTTTGTACCATCCAACGACTCTACATTGTTCCTTGCCAGGCCCTTGGTCCTGCACCACTGACATTGAGGAACCACGTCGGAAAATCCGGATGAATTTTTTTGGCCAACCCAGGAATCGAACATGGGACCTCCAGGTTACCAAGACATTTGGCTGACATCTGATCGAAGTCAAAGGAATGTCTTTAGATGTTAATGAATAACCAACTGAATAAATTGAATGAAAATATAAATTAAATATATGACACAAACCACGATAAGACATGAAAATGAAGCGAAATTTAAATTTTTTGCAATTTTGGGGGCTCTTCACTTTGCACGGAAAGCGTGAGGCTTTGGCATCTCTGATATCGTCAATTACTTCCAGATTCTTGTATTAATCAAATGGACGTAAATTTGGCAAACAGACACGACGACATCCAACGTTTATGGATGATGGATGGGATTCACTTAAGGTGTCCCAATATCAGCCATTCTTAAGTACACAGTAAACTTCGCATATGTCGGATCTAAGTGGACTGACCAAATTTATCAGAGTTCAGCGAAGATCCAAGTTAGCCAAAGACTGAAATTCAATCTTAGTTCAATTAGAAATAAATTGCAAAAGCCAGATAATAATTGATTCAAAGGCACATTTCAAGATTTTGTTCGTATGTGCGAGTAGAATAACTTCTGTTTTGGTGCAAGTAGATAACTTCCGTTTTGTCGCCATTTTTGAAAAATGTCATAAATGTACAGTGGACAGCGAGTTACGATTCTTCCGGGAAAATTCTATTACTGCGTCGCGTCAAATAGGCTGATTTGAGTGAAGATAGGTTGCCAGGCAACGAAACATACGCCCACAGCAGCTATATCGTCCGGGCAGTCAACAAGAGTTGTCGCATATTTTTACTTTTTTCGGTAATGAAACATTTATAATACATTAAAATCTGATTAAGAGTAACAACTCATTAAGTAATTATCAGAAAACCATTAGAATTTGTTTGGTTTTTATAAAGTTCTGTCCCATGCTAATGTTTAGTATACAAAACTTTTAACATCATGGATTTAGCTGTTCAAGTCATAAAGATTCATTGAAAATCAATATACTTGTTCGTCCAAGACCTTAAACTCTGTGTACCAATCTGAAGTCAATCGGATGATAACTTTAGCCTCTAGAGCGTCACAAAATTTTTCAAAGTGATCAAGGGCCATAACTCTGGCAGTAATTATCCGAAATCGTTGAAAATCAATATGATTCTTCATCTCATGACCTCAAACACTGTCGGATAATAATTTTAGCCTCTACAGCATCCACAAGATTTTTCAAAGTGATCAAGGGCCATAACTCTGGCAGTAATTATCGAAAATCGCTGAAAATCAATAGGCTTCTTTGTCTCATGACCTTAAACACTGTGCATAAATTTAAAGTCAATCGGATATTAACTTTAGCCTCTAGAGCGTCCACAAGATTTTTCAAAGTGATCAAGGGCCATAACTCTGGCAGTAATTATCGGAAATCGCTGAAAATCAATAGGCTTCTTTGTCTCATGACCTTAAACACTGTGCATAAATTTAAAGTCAATCGTATATTAACTTTAGCCTCTAGAGTGTCCACAAGATTATTCAAAGTGATCTAGGGCCATAACTCTGGCAGTATTTATTGGAAATCACTGAAAATCAATAGGCTTCTTCATCTCATGGCCTTAAACACTGTGTATAAATTTGAAGTCAATCGGATATTAACTTTGACCTCTAGAGCGTCCACAAGATTTTTTGAAGTGATCAAGGCCCATAACTCTGGCAGTATTTATTGGAAATCGGTGAAAATCAATAGGCTTCTTTGTCTCATGACCTTAAACACTGTGTATAAATTTGAAGTCAATCGGATATTAACTTTGACCTCTAGAGCGTCCACAAGATTTTTTGAAGTGATGAAGGGCCATAACTCTGGCAGTAATAATCGGAAATCGCTGAAAATCAATAGGCTTCTTCGTCTCATGACCTTAAACACTGTGTATAAATTTAAAGTCAATCGCATATTAACCTTAGCTTGTGGACGCCGGACCGACGGACGGGGGCGACGACAATATACGACCACATTTCAATGTGGGCGTATAAAAATGATAGGGGAAAGTATTTTGGGGCTCTGTGCATGGAATACCGAACCGTGTTTTAGACCATCAGGACGAAACAGATTTAGTCAAATTCTGAACATACTGCCGATTCGACTCAGGCGAAGGAAAAAAGCCAGAATTAGATCAAATGGACCAAACATTTTGATCGGAGTTGAACAAAGATCTGACTTACGCACAGAAATTTAATAAGGAAAACATGTAGGATCAAAGGATTCAAACGATTTTATCCGAGTTGAGCGAAGATCCAACTTATACGAATCTGACTAATGTGAAGTTTACTGTACATGCAAAATTGTACATGTATATGAGCAATGTGTAGAACAAGGGAATTAATAACCACGGATTATATTTATTATATTTTGTGTTTAACCATATCAAAAATAACAGTGGATTTGACCCAGTGTGATGAGGTCTATCGTTTATTACCATTTTAGGCGATCACACTTTCTAGAATAGTCATTTGGAAATTTCTAGAAACCATGGAAACTTCTGGAAACAGTGTTTAGAAATAATTGGAAGGTTCTGGAGGGTTCTGAAACTAGAGCATTGGTACCGCTGCAATATACGTCCACATTCCTGCTTTGATTGATATGGTATTTTTTAAAATGAAGAGAATGAAATATGAAATGGCTGCAAAGACTATAATGTAATACGACAAGAGGCAAAGAAGGCTAGGGGTTGGGTTTGTTTTGACAAATTTACAGACTAAATATTAACAAAGAAGTGGGTGTGACACAGCCCCAGTGTGTGTGTGTGTTGAGTAAACCCAGCACCGTCGAAAACCTGTAACCAGCGGCTGCCAGGCAGGATACGCCCACATTTTCGAGAGATGGATAGAGAACAAGCTAAAAAGAAAGCGATTTTTCGTACAATCAGGGGCCATAATTCAGGAAGTTACGGTCCGATATGCACGAATATCGAAAGGAACCGAGATCTTTGGATTATAAACTTACATTTCAAAATTCAACAAAATCGGAGACAAATTGTAACCTCTATAGGGTCCACAACCTTGATATACCATATTTTTACGCTAAGGCTGACCTTAAAAATATCTTTGTTTCGCCTAACGCGACCGACTAACTAAAACCACCCCCGACTTAAATTATTTTATTGCACTTTTCCGTGATCTTTTTATTTTATTTTGTGTGTCAACCTGAAATATATCACGAGAGTTATTTCCCTTTACTATGGCTATGGTTTGATTCATTATTGAAACTGGTTGATCAAGACGAAAGCGTCATAGGTGTCGCTTCTCAACAAAATGGTTGCAGACGAAAGC
The DNA here is from genome assembly GCF_932274485.2 of Patella vulgata. Classification (NCBI taxonomy): domain Eukaryota; kingdom Metazoa; phylum Mollusca; class Gastropoda; family Patellidae; genus Patella; species Patella vulgata. The sequence continues at coordinate 59,588,934 of NC_065879.2, read as the reverse complement.
ACGTCCATTCCCACGAAATGATTCTGCCTCTATGTCTGTGGGGCGTCGTTTTAAACATGACGACGATATTTTCAATATCCGTTTTCGAGAAAAATGAAGGCACAACCCGCACGATCGTTAAAAACGTGTTGAGGGAGTTTCAAACGTGAGTTTGTGGTTGTGGCAATTTGTGTGCGAGTCGTGCATCAAGAAAAATCCCGATGTCATTGATTTGTTTGCCAATAAAAGAAGACGAATGTTTGCACCCGAAAAATTATCAAGCTGTCAAATTAGCTCTTAAAAAAAAATCTGAAAAAAAAACCGACCTACCGACCCTTCTCCTCGATTGTGGGTCGGGTTTGGTGAAACAAAGATATTTTTAAGGTCAGCCTAATTGAGAACGAACGGCGGCCATTTTGTCTGTCAATTTTGGGGCGATTTTTACAAAATTCAAACTCAACTGTCCTTAGGGTGGAACGGTAATATAATAATACGTTTTTTTAAATCGGATAAAAATTATGACCTCTAATGGGTCCACAAGCTAAAAACATGATTTTTCATACAATCAGGGGCCACAATTCAGGATGTTACGGTCTGATATGGGCGAATATCGAAAGGAACCGAGATCTTTTGGTTATAAACTTACATTTCAAGTTTCAACAAAATCGGATAAAAATTGTGACCCCTATAGGGTCCACAACCTTGATATACCATATTTTTACGCTATTTCAGAACAAACAGCGGCCATTTTGTCTGTCAATTTTGAGCCGATTTTCATGAAATTTGAACTCTTTCATCCTTAGGGTGTAACGGTGATATAATAATACGTTTTTTTAAATCGGATAAAAATGATGACCTCTAAAGGGTCCACAAGCTAAAAACGTGATTTTTCGTACAATCAGGGGCCATAATTCAGGAAGTTACGATCCGATATGCGCGAATATCGAAAAGAACCGAGATCTTTAGGTTATAAACTTACATTTCAAGTTTCAACAAAATCGGATAAAAATTGTGACTTCTATAGGTTCCACAACCTTGATATACCATATTTATACGCTATTTGAGAACGAACGGCAGCCATTTTGTCTGTCAATTTTGGGCCGATTTTCATGAAATTCAAACTCATTCATCCTTAGGGTATAATGGTGATATAATAATACGGTTTTTTAAATCGGATAAAAATTATGACCTCTATAGGGTCCACAAGCTAAAAACGCGATTTTTTGTACAATCAGGGGCCATAATTCCGGAAGTTACGGTCCGATATGCGCGAATATCGAAAGGAATCGAGATCTTTGGGTTATAAACTTACATTTCAAGTTTCAACAAAATCGGATAAAAATTGTGACCTCTATAGGGTCCACAACCTTGATATACCATATTTTTACGCTATTTGAGAACAAACGGCGGCCATTTTGTCTGTCAATTTTGGGCCGATTTTCTCGAACTTGGCCATCCTTAGGGTGTAACAGTGATATAATAATACGTTTTTTTAAATCAGATAAAAATTATGACCTCTATAGGATCCACAAGCTAAAAACAGGATTTTTTGTACAATCAGGGGCCATAATTCAGGAAGTTACGGTCCGATATGCGCGAATATCGAAAGGAACCGAGATCTTTGGGTTATCAACTTACATTTCAAGTTTCAACAAAATCGGATAAAAATTGTGACCTCTATAGTGTCCACAAGCTAAAAATGTGATTTTTTGTACAAACAGGGGTCATAATCCATGAAGTTTCGATCCGATACATGCCAATATCGAAAGCAGCCGAGATCTTTTGGAGATAAACCTATATTTCAAGTTTCGTCAAAATCGGATAAGAATTGTGACCTGTAGAGTGTCCACAAACAATTGTGGACGGACGGACGTCCGGACGGACAGGGGCGACGGCATAATACGTCCACATGAAAATGTGGGCGTATAAAAAGTTGTATGATAAGCAACTATATGATATGGTTGGGAACAATATTTCATTTTTCTTTTTTTTTTTTTTTAAGGAATAAAGATGCAAAGTTCCGAGATGATCCATTCAGAATTGCAGCCTGTAGACATTAAACACCAAAATTGGGCATGGCTCTGCTCCTGAGGCTTGGACAAGGACCAATACAAAAGGGTACAACCCTATGATGGATCATGCCGAATTGGATTCAAATCTGTTAATAATTGCAAACTGTAGAGATTATTCGACCACAAGCTGAAAATGTGATTTTCTGTTCAATCCAGGGTCATAATTCAGAAAGTTACGATTCGATATGCGCAAATATCAAAAGGAACCAATATCTTTGGGTTATAAACATGTATTTCAAGTTTCATTGAAATCGGATCAAAATTGTGACTTCTAGAGGGTCCACAACTATGATTTACCATATGTTTACACTATTTGCGTACGAGGGGCGGCCATTTTGTCCGGCAGTTTTGACCCGATTTTCACAAAATTCGAGCTCAACAAACCCTACAGTGTAACGGTGATATATTCGAACGTTTTTTTAAATTGAATTATAATTGCGACCTCTAGAGGGACCTCAAGCTAAAAACGCGATTTTGCATACAATCAGAGGCCATAATTCAGGAAGTTACGATCTGATATGCGCGAATATTGAAAGGAATCGAGATCTTTGGGTTATAAACTTGCATTTCAAGTTTCATCAAAATCGGATCAAAATTGTGGCCTCTATATAGGGTACACAATTTTGATATACCAGATGTTTACACTATTTGTGTACGAGGGAGGGGCAGCCATTTTGTCTGGCAGTTTTGGTCTGATTTTCATGAAATTCGAACTCAACCATCCTTAGGGTGTAACGGTGATATAATGATACGTTTTTTTTAAATTAGATAAAAATTATGACCTCTATAGGGTCCACAAGCTAAAAACGTGATTTTTCGTACAATCAGGGGCTATATTTCAGGAAGTTATGGTCCGATCTGTGCGAATATCGAAAGGAACCGAGACCTGTGGGTTATAAACATACATTTCAAGTTTAAACCAAATCGGATAAAAATTGTGACCTCTACAGTGTTCACAAGATAAAAACGTGATTTTTCGTAAAATCAGGGGATTATAATCCATGAAGTTACAGTCTGATACATGCCAATATTGAAAGGAACCGAGATCTTAGGGTGATAACCCTATATTTCAAGTTTCATTGAAATCGGATAAAAATTGTGACCTGTAGAGTGTTCACAAACAATTGTGGACGGACGGACAACAATATACATCCACATGAAAATGTGGGCGTATAAAAAGTGGGCGGATCATGCACATACAGTGTGCTACGAGGGAAATATTGCCTGGACAGCGGAACTACGGCCTACTCATATATCAAATTCCAAGGGAAACCACGCCGGAAAAAGGATCATGCACCAAAATCAACAGCTGTCGTCCTTAGGGTGTAAGGAATAAGTATACCAAGTTCCAAGATAATCCATTCAGAATTGTTGCCTTCAGAGGCTAACACAAAAATTGGGCGTGGCTGTGCTCGTAGGGGTCGGGACATGCACCAAAATCAATAGTTGCAGCCCTTAGGCCAGTGATTCTCAACCAGTTTGAATCATTATATGTGTCTATGACTAGTCCGACGGTTGTGTGCCCCAATTTTTTTGTGTGTTCCAAGGTGTGCCATTGGTATAGAAAGGTTGAGAACCACTGCCTTAGGCTATAGGGAATACCTATGGCAAGATCCAAGATGATCGATCCAGAATGGCGGCCAGTATACGATAAACACAAAAATTGGGCGTTGCTCTGCCTCTGCCCCTGGGGTCGGGACATGCACTAATATCAAAAGTTGCCGTCCTTAGGCTATAAGGAATACATATGCCAAGCTCCAAGATGATACATTAAGAAGTGTGGCTTGTAGGTAACACACAGACACAGTTTCAAAAGGATCTGTTAAGAATTGCGAGATGTAGACAACACATAAAGAGAAGATTGGCGTGCCTTGACCCTGAAGGTTGGGCATGCCCCAAAAACAATACGGATGATCCTTAGGATATAAGGAATAAGTATCCAAAGTTTCAAGATGATCTGTTAAGAAATGCGGCCTGTAGATGACAAACAAATTAAAAAAAATGGGCTAGGTTCTGCCTCTGGGGGTCGGGCAAGAACCAAAACAATAGGCATCATCCTTAGGGTATAAGGAATAAGTATGCACAGTTTCAAGACGATCAGTTAAGAATTGCGGCCTGTAGGCAATACACAGACACACATACAGGGGCGACGGCAATATACGTCCACATTGGAAGGTTCTGGAAAGTCGTGCAAAATTTGAGAATGTTCCAGAAAATACTATAATTTCCGAAAACTACATATAAGCCGGACCAGGCCAGTCTGAGAGCAGAACTTTCTTAGCACTTCATACAGAACTAAACATTTGTTTAAAGTTAATATCCGACCCACATGGTTTGTGTTCTCGATTTGCTTTTGCACTTGTGCTGTTTTGAGAAAAATTATCTCTCTGTTTTACACTGTGCTATTTTGACAGAGATTATCTCTCTGTTATAATCCAAGTTTAGGATTATTGTTGTGGATTATTACGTCGGATTATACCGATTTAAGGATTACTCATCCTGTCAAATTTGCTAACTTTGGAATTACTTAAACAAATACTGGTAAAGTAGGACTGAACACTGTGAGTAATCTTGTACATTTATTCTAATCAACATTGTTATATTTGTACTTGTACTCATTTGATCAATATCATTTTATTATTTGTAGTTGTTATATTCGTACTTGTACTCATTTGTTACATCATTTTATTATTAATGTATTAATATTATCAATTCAGTTGTGTAGATTTGTACGATCAAGGTATTGGGTGGATTTTGAATCTGTAAACTACAATCGATACTCAGAGATTATAACACCCAGGTTCGAAAAATATGAATTTACCAAAAAACATTTAGTTCTACACCTTGCCCAGTTTCACAAAGCATTCTCATACTTAGGTTAAGAATTTACTCAACTTTCAATCACTGTTGATAAGAAATATCTTTGACCCTGGAACACAAAAATTTGCACAGTTTCTTATTGATGTAGGCCTATTTGACATATTAAAACAACAAAAGTTTTATAAAGGGCTATATTTTTGTTAAAGTAAGGTGAACAATTTTGAGTAAATTCTTAACCAAAGTGTGACAATGCATTGTGAAACCCGGGCCTTATCGTGGCTTGTGTCAGAAATTGTTTTTGAAAGACATGTCTCCTAAATGAAGAAGGTATTAATTCAACATTTTACAGTTCCATTACTCACCTGGCTTACTCCTATCTTTCGACAAGCTTCTAAAAAATTTTCAACATTTCGCCTACATTTTGCCATGGTCAACTTTGGCTGTAAAAGTGATAATAGCATCATGTCAATAATGTCATTTAATCAATTATAATAGCTGTGAAATCCTAATCAAAGGTTTCAATCCACGGTAAATTGTCAGTTTTATTATTCATGACAAATGTGGTGTTTGTATAATTATTGTGACAGTTAAGGGCGTTGAGCAGTCTCAAATGCACATTTTAACCCGTTAAGTGGGTAGGTCGTTATATAGTTACTTTAGTAACGTAATTCCTTAGAGCCTACTGCTCTATTCCGTTACTACTCTTCCTTATTGACAACTAGTATGAAAATAAAGCTTTTCCCCATCTTGGTTCTAAGGCTATTTTATAATCCTTACCGTCTATTTTGCACCGTAATTCTTCTTTGATCACTAAAAGAAATCATTTCCTGTCACAACCGACACAAATTTATAATAATCCAACACTATTTTCATGTAGAATTCAACGTTAGAAAAAGATAAACAACATTCATTCAAATCTGGCGGCCATTGTAAACTGACGCCTGAGCAGACCAGTTCATAGCTGCCCTCAACCAATATTCCAAATTTTGGAATGGTATTTTTACCGTAAACGAAAATTACATGAACAATAATTACATAAAATCTATAAAATTGAACAACATATTATATATTGACCTTTATAAGATATTTATAATCTCTTACGAATAAAATAAATACTTTAAATTTAATAAATACAAGATAATTAAATCATATCAAGTAAAATAAAAAATATACCTCAACCATTCAACACACATGAAGAATTATTACATAAAATCTATCAAACAGGAAAACACATTTTATCAAATGATATCATGTAAAATAAAAATGTATCTCAAATATTCAATCTAAATAAATAAAATGATGTAAAAAAAAAATACTGTAAATAAATAAGAGAGGAATGTAAAAGTATCCGAAATAGTGTTTTTTTTTATATTAAAATAACAAAGACAAGTGTACATGTATACTAATACATCTAGGCCTATACATTTAATTAGAAAACTGAAGTCGACTTATATCAATAATAATCAAATAATAATTATAATAAGTGCAGTTTAATAAAAATGAAAAGTTTGCAATCATTAGTAATCATCAAAATAAAAATGTTTTATGGCAGCAAGAAACCTTGGTCATATTCATATTCAGAATTTTCGTTTACGGTAAAAATACCATTCCAAAATTTGGAATATTGGCTGAGGGCAGCTATGAACCGGTCTGCGCAGGCGTCAGTTTACAATGGCCGCCAGATTTGAATGAATGTTGTTTATCTTTTTCTAACGTCGAATTCTACATGAAAATAGTGTTGGATTATTATAAATTTGTGTCGGTTGTGACAGGAAATGATTTCTTTTGGTGATCAAAGAAGAATTACGGTGCAAAATAGACGGTAAGGATACTAAAATAGCCTTAGAACCAAGATGGGGAAAAGCTTTATTTTCATACTAGTTGTCAATAAGGAAGAGTAGTAACGGATTAGAGCAGTAGGCCCTAAGGAATTACGTTACTAAAGTAACTAGTCGTTATATAACATCCTGGACAACTGCCACTCACTGTGTGTAGAGCGTAATATAACGCCTTGGAGGTATTTTCCCCAACCTATTCTTAGAACATAGTACATAGTTCTTCGTCACTTTGTCAAATTAATTACACAATAGGGGGTAGTTAACGTTTTAAAAACGTCATGCTTAACGGGTTAAAGCTAGCAGCACTGTAATTTTTGTTCATAAGATATGACATTGTTTGTTAATTATTATTATTATTATTATTACAGCATATTTATAGTGTGCCCTTTCATATGACATGTTCAGGGGCACTTTACAAAGTGACAATGTAATCATAAATAAACAACAAGATTATGAACATGTTAACGATTGTATACAGAGTCAGTTAAAAGCCTGATTAAATAAATGTGTTTTAAGTTGTTTTTTTAAAAGAATATATGAGATGTACAACATCTTAAACTAAATGGTAGATTGAAGAAACTTGAAATATAGGTCTATCTCTCAAAGATCTCGGTTCCTTTCGATATTGGCATGTATCGGACTGTAACTTCATGGATTATGGCCCCTGATTGTACGAAAAATTGCATTTTTAGCTTGTGGACCCTATAGAGGTCACAATTATTATCTGATTTAAAAAACACTGTTTAAGGTCATAAGACGAAGAAGCCTATTGATTTTCAGCGATTTCGGATAATTACTGCCAGAGTTATGGCCCTTGATTAGTGATGTGCGTTTTTTGAATTTTCTTTCAGTTTCGGTTTTCGTTTTTTTTTTTGACAAAAAACCTTGGTTTCCGTTTTTTTTATTCATTTAAACACTGTATTATGAATGTACTGATTTATGGTTATTTTATAGGAATACTTGGAAGCTAGAAAAGATATCAAACATATTGATGTAAATTGTAAACAAAGAGTTTTTTTTACTGTTATATGACTTTAATTATGACTAGTAAAAACAAAGTTACCATAAAAAATATCTGACAAACTTTGTCAAACACAACACCATAATAATAAATTAATATAACGACATATTACCAATAACAATAAAGTTACTGTAAAAAAGATGCAGCAGAAATGTTTTTTACAAAGATTACATCTACATTTTGTGTCATCTAATCTTTCATAGTGAGCAAGCCATGGAGACATTTTACTTTTAGAGGAAGCCATCGTGCGTTATTGACAACCGGCTTAGGCTTCCATAAAAGTTTGGATTATAAACCGAACCGAATCGAGAAAATAAATAGTCTAGACTTATTAAACACTCTAAGCATAGGGGGTCTGGTTGATCGAAAATAAAAACGGAAGTGGTGGCTACATTAAAATTTTGGAATTATTAAGTAAACGAAGTACTGTTATATAAAAATTAGGAATTTGGAACAAAAATAAACCGAAACACACGGTTATTTTTTGTTTTATCGGTTCAGTTTTCGGTTTATATGTAAAAACCGATACCGTAAAGTTAAACCGAAAAACTGCACATCACTACCCTTGATCACTTCAAAAAAATCTTGTAGACGCTCTAGAGGCTAAAGTTAATATCCGATTGACTTTAAATTGATACGATACTTTAAACACTGTGTATAAATTTAAAGTCAATCGGATACTAACTTTAGCCTCTAGAATATCAACAAGATTTTTCAAAGTGATCAAGGGCCATAATTCTGGCAGTAATTATCGGAAATCGCTGAAAATCAACAGAATTCTTCGTCTCATGACCTTAAACACTGTGTATAAACAATCGGATATTTTCTATAGCCTCTAAAGCATCCACAAGATTTTTCAAAGTGATCAAGGGCCATAACTCTGACAGTAATTATCGGAAATTGCTGAAAATTAATAGGCTTCTTCGTCTCATAAACTTAAACACTGTGCATAATTTTAAAGTCAATCGGATATTAACTTTAGCCTCTAGAGCATCCACAAGATTTTTTGAAGTGATCAAGGGCCATAACTCTGGCAGTAATTATCGAAAATTGCTGAAAATCAATAGGCTTCTTCGTCTCATGACCTTAAACACTGTGTATAAATTTAGAGTCAATCGGATATTATCTTTAGCCTCTAGAGCATCCACAAGATATTTTGAAGTGATCAAGGGCCATAACTCTGGCAATAATTATCTGAAATTGCGGAAAATCAATAGGATTCTTCGTCTCATGACCTCAAACACTGTGTATAAATAAGTCAATTGGATATTAACTTTAGCCTGTAGAGCGTCCACAAGCAATTGTGGATGCCGAACCGACGGACAGACGGACGCGGAAAAACAACAATATACAACCACATTTCAATGTGGGTGTATAAAAAATGTATAATCGAGACTGTTTTATATCGTACCGACTTTAGTAATGATGATCGAGGCTAGGCTTAAAATTCAAAAGCTATAATCTCAGATTCAGAGTGGAGCAATCTGACTGAAATTTTCAGCATATCCCCTTTACATTACCTAGTTTTTAACTATATTATAGTGACAACTGCCAGTTCTTTATATAATCTTCAATAATGCCCCTATAATTTGTTATGTCCAACCAAAGTTTTAAGACTTAAAAATGACTTTATCTTTTAAGTTTCACATAATAATATTATGTTAAATACTTTGATATATTTCTAACATCATATTTCAATTTTTTAGTGATTGATATATATCATACATCAACTATTGTTTCGTTTGTTGTTTTTGGTGCTGGGAATATGGTATTAGTATTGCATGGAGAACACAACCAGCGGCTGCCAGGCAGGATACACCCACATTTTGCAAGAGATGGATAGAGAACAAGCTAAAAAGAAACGCAATTTTTTGTACAATAAGGGGCAATAATCTAGAAAGTTATGGCCTGAAATGTGCAAATATCAAAAGGGACTGAGATCTTTAGGATATAAAGATATGTTTTAGGTTTCATCAAAATCGAATAAAAATTGTGACCTCTAGAGGGTCCACAACCTTCGTATTACACACTTCTACACAATTTGTGTACAGAGGGCGGCCATTTTGTCAGGCAGTTTTATTTCGATTTTCCCGAAATTCGAATTCAACCTTAATTATGATGGAATGGTGGAATGGTGATGTATTTAAACAGTTTTTTAAATCGGAAAAAAAACCCTGTGACCTCTAGAGAATCAGCAAGCTAAAAAATGCGATTTTTCGAACAATCAGGGGCCATAATTCATAATCCAGGAAGTTAAGTTTGGGTATCCGCGATTGTCAAAAGGAACCAAGATCTTAGTGTGTAATGGTGATATAATCACACGTTTTTTTTTTAAATTGGATAAAAATTTTGACCTCTACAGGGACCACAAGCTAAAAACATGATTTTTTGTTCAATCAAGGGCCATAATTCAGGAAGCTACAATCCGATATGAGCGAATATCAAAAGGAACCAATATCTTTGGGTTATAAACGTGTATTTCAAGTTTCATTGAAATCGGATCAAAATTGTGACCTCTAGAGGGTCCACAATCTTGATTTACCAGATATTTACACCATTTGCGTACGATGGGCGGCCATTTTGTCCGTCAGTTTTGGTCTGATTTTTACGGTGTAATGGTGATATATTCAAACGTTTTTTTAAATCAGAAAAAAAATTATGACCACTATAGGGTCCACAAGCTAAAAACGTGATTTTTCGTAAAATCAAGGACCATAATTCATGAAGTTACGGTCTGATATGCGCGAATATCGAAAGGAACTGAGATCTTTGGGTTATAAACATAAATTTCAAGTTCCATCAAAATCAGAAGAAAATGGTGACCTCTAGAGGGTCCACAACCTTGATATACCATATTTTTACACTATTTTGAGAATGGGGGGCGGCCATTTTGTTTGTCAGTTTTGGGCCGATTTTCACGAAAATCGAACTCAAACATCCTTAGGGTGTAAAGGTGATTTAAATCGGTTAAAAATTGTGACCTCTATAGGGTCCACAAGCTAAAAACGCGATTTTGCATACAATCAGGGCCCATAATTCAGGAAGTTACGGTCTCAAAGGATCAACCCATCAAATTGCTTATCTCAGCTTACCCTAAACAGACAATGTTCATCATCAAACTTCATCAAGGCATTCACCAAGTTTGAACATTTTAGCTCAATTAGAAAAAAAGAGTTATTGTGTCCCAAAAAGTGTGACACACAGATGAACCCATTTTGATAGTCCCCTGCTTTCTTCGAAATTCAGATGTAAAAAGTAAATATTTACTTTAGTGCACTACTGCCCTGCTCTCAAAATTATTGTATATATTCAAAGATAGGATGCCAGGCAACGAAACATACGCCCACAGCAGCTATATCATCTGGGCAGTCAACAAGAGTTGTCGCATATTTTTACTTTTTTCGGTAATGAAACATTTATATAATACACTAAAATCTGATTTGTTTGGCTTTTATGAAGTTCTGCCCCATGCTAACGTTTAGTATACAAAACATTTAATATCATGGACTTAGCTCTTCATTGAAAATCAATATACTTGTTCGTCTCAAGACCTTAAACTCTGTGTATCAATCTAAAGTCAATCAGATGATAATTTTAGCCTCTAGAACGTCACAAGATTTTTCAAAGTGATCAAGGGACATAACTTTAGCAGTAATAATCAAAAATTGTTGAAAATCAATAGGCTTCTTCAACTCAAGACCTCAAACACTGTGTATAAATTTAAAATCAATCGGATATCAACTTTAGCCTCTAGAGCGTCCACAAGATTTTTCAAAGTGATGAAGGGCCATAACTCTTGGCAGTAATTACCGGAAATCGTTGAAAATCAATAGGCTTCTTCGTCTCATAACCTTTAACACTGTGTATAAATCTAAAATCAATCGGATATTCACTTTAGCCTCTAGAGTGTCCACAAGGGCCATAACTCTGGCCCTAATTATCAAATATCATTGAAAATCACTAGGCTTCTTCGTCTCATGACTTTAAACACTGTGTATAAATTTAAAGTCAATCGGATATTAACTTTAGCCTATAGAACGTCAACAAGATTTTTCAAAGTGATCAAGGGCCACAACTCTGGCAGTAATTATCGGGAATCGCTGAAAATCAATAGAGTTTTTCGTCTCATGACCTTAAACACTGTGTATAAATTTAAAGTCAATTGGATATTCACTTTAGCCTCTAGAGCGTCCGCAAGACCATAAACTCTGGCAATAATTATCCGAAATCGCCGAAAAACAATAGGCTTCTTCATCTCATGACCTTAAACACTGTCTATAAATTTATAGTCAATTGGATATTAACTTTAGCCTCTGGAGCGTCCACAAGCAATATACGTCCACATTTCAATGCGGGCGTATAAAAATTCTACGGCCTGTACAGAATAATGCACATGTCTAGAAGCCAAATAATTTCATGATTGGTGTTATAGAGTTGCATATATAGTTGTCAAAAGGTTATACTGAATGTTGTGTTGATAATTAATGATGACTGTCTGGTAGTAGAACAAAATTAATTGTTATGTTGCAATCTTATCAATGAAGTGAAGCAGTCCATTGTTAGCCATTCACTATTTGAGCTCCAACGTAAGAAGATCGCCCTCCTGAACAACAAAAATTAGCGTTTAAGTAAATTTTATTTTTACCAGAAATTGCCCAACAGTCCATTTACAAAAAAGAGTACTACCCGCTCCATATGTTCAACCTACTCATTTTGTTTGTGCGGCCTAAGGAATTAGCAGGAAAATAATTTAGCCATCGGCTAATCAGAGTGTGCACAATATTGCGCTATCAGGTACAATGGGTTAAAAGAATAGAAGTTCATAATTTTGAATTACATATCTTCAATATGTATTAGTATTCATACTACAGAACTTGTATTAGTATCAGAGATATTAAATAGCATTATTCTAAAATTGTGAAGGTTCATATTGATATGGTAGCCTAGAAATGCACATGATAGAAAAATGAAGAGCAGTGAAATCACGGTTGACTGCAGTGATCAACAGAATAGTGTTGCTGCAACAATGGGCAGTTTGTTCCTGTAGTGACTGGGATCTATTGTTTTACTTTTAATTTTATTATTATGTTTGAAACACTTACCACAGCTGGCGAAGGTACATGTATACTGGCTACAGATCTTGGTCGAATTTGATTTGCTAGATGACATAAGACGACGCCATCACGTAAGGCATCAGGCAGGTTATCAGGTAATGTTACTTTCAATCGAGATTCTATTGTCTAGAAAATAACAAACATTTCTATTTAATCAAAATCGTATAGACTTGAAACATATCTGTAACTGATGTACAACAATTTTTGCATAAACACATCTGCATTTACAAATCCATATTTAAATGGGACATGTGATATGTTTTAAAAGATTTAACAACAGCCAGTTGTCACATGGAGATATAGCTTGGATGCTGTTTCGTCCATATCTGCCGGACATGTCCTACGTGAGTTGGCAAACATCCGACATCAAGATATTGTGAATCATATTCAAAATTCCCAAAAATATTGACTGTACTGGGGGTATAACTATTACTAATCTTAATAGTCGTTGATAACAGGCGAGATTGATTAAGCAATTAAGTGATCAACCGTTACACATCTAGTAAGTAGCTACTGACATCCCACAATATTTTCTATAATCCTAGAAATAGAATGTTGCCGATGTTAATCGTGATCACACAATAATTTTCTTCATAGGAACAGGTCATGTGGTCCCACGACCTCATTTGCCGTCAAACAATATTTTAATCACTTGGCAACAAAATATTCTGTACATACGCGGTTTCGACATTATGAACTATTCTTATCACTGACAGTTCGTTTTTATTTTATATCATATATACACATAAATATTCGTGACATGAACTTGAAGCTGTTATGGGAAATAAATATGAAATATAGAGAGGTTTACCTATTTATTTGTACTAATCATAAATATTATTCAGAACATGATATGTGCTATCTAACATAAGAAATATTTGTTGTTGAAGTCTATTAAAGGGAATGGAAACTTATTGTCTCTACTGCCCAAAGCTGACAAAGACTTCTGGTGACCTGATTCTGGCCAAATAAAATTTTCGGGTGAGCAAAATTTTGAAATAGCATCCCTGAGATAGAGGCAAGCTTATTGAATAGCAATCACGTTTAGCTTAGATAAACCGGTCTATAGCTTGGACCAGAGAATTATATATAGAGAGACTGGCCAACCTGTGTCCCAATAATGATTGGCTAATGGTAGTTGCCGAGAAATAGGCAATTTTGCATGCGTCACTTTTCACATTATTTTGCATCTAAAAGAGTCAATTATCGTTCGATTTTTGTTACCATGTGATGCCTCATGCCACCTTTGACTAGGTCAATCCAATTTAACAATTTCACTGTCACTGAAAAATGACGACATTTGGGCAAAAACCCATACGACCATACAGACATCACAAAATGGTTTCTAATTTGTTCGGTTGCAGAGATATAGGTTTTGGTCTATAAAATTTTCACCATGTGAGGCCTTATGCCATTTATATTTTCATAGAATTAATGTAAAATTTTTATTATCACCGGAAATAATGTAATTTTGGCAAAAACTGTATTATTAGCCTTCAAATTGTTTTGAAGTGAGTTATATTTATCATTCGTTTAACATTATGATATTTGATTCCAATGGACATATAGATTGGATCAATACGATCATATAGATGTCCAAAAATTGCTTCTAGCATCTTCCCTTGTCGAGAAATTTCCCATTAAAAAGTCCGCTAACTTAGCGGTAAGTCAGTAACAAATTTTGAAAGGATCACTTTTTTGACATATGTAACACATGGTAACAAATGTATAAATGAAATTAATATTGCTGGGTAACTGGCACCGGAAGTGACATAAGTTCAAGGGTAATGTGGCACCGGTGAAACCCGTCATTACTTCATCGCAGTTCTAGTTAAGATTATTATTATACTTTTTCTGGTTTTTGTGGGGAGTCGACGTTTGAATTTCGTCTTCCTGCAATTTTGATTAATAGGCTTAAACATTTATTTATGCTCTTAAATAAAAAATGTACACCAAAACTAAATCAGATTTGTTTCTATTGAGGTATACCTTCAATAATTCGCTTGTGCGTAGGGGACTTTAGCAATGGAATAAAACTGGAGGGCAAGAGAAAACTCACGAGGTTGGGCAGGCGACCCTACGTCCTTGTCACGTAGAATCTTTAGATCGAAACATCGCCACTTGATTCAATAACAGACCTTATGATCTAAAGTGATTGTGTTAGATCACTCGACCACCCAACTCCCTGTCTCCACGGAAACACACAAATGATTAAATCCGAAAGATTTCTAATTAGCAAAAGGCACAACTACTATTAATAGGTTGATGTGTTTACAAATAACAAAGTTTCATAACGATATCTTGTGATATGCTCCGGAAACGAAATTGGGATGGATAAAGCCTGTTTCAATATCTCTCCATTACTTCCTTCCGTGCCGGATAATAACATGCGCTAAAAATTACATAAAAAATTAGTTTCTAATTTCAGAGGTAATCATTATTCGATAGGCCTACTTTCGATTTAACCTATAGTCAAACGATATATTATTATTGGATTATTGCAGTATTTTTAATGTTAAAAAAATAAAAAAATAAATATTGTCAATAAATTTACATATAGCGATTAATTGATTTATTGAAATTAATGTCTACCCTTACACTTGAGTAAACTTGAAAATAGATTTGCGCAGATCAAAATCATATAAATCAGGCACGCGCGGTACATTGTGGCTCTATCTGCAACGTAAGAATGGGTAACAAAATGGCGTCCATGACGTCAGTTGGCCAGACTCTCTATAGTATATATAAGGCTCTGGCTTGGGACGTATTGCGCTGGTGACATTTACCTTCTACAGTTTCAATTCTATTGTTGGTTTTATCAATTAACAGAGTCCTGCTGGTTATTGCTACATTTCATTTCCATATTTAAACAACCTTTTCTTTATTCAGCGAGCCAGTGAAAACTGGGAATTTTCCTTTATTTGCCTCACCTGTCTTAGTTGTTCAAGATGTTCAATTTCCTCTTGCTGTTGTTCATGATGTCTTCTGATAGTGAAATTTGGGTTCGCTTCCTTATACTCCTCTAATAATTTCATTGTACTGGCTGACAGACCTATTAATACAAAATAGAACATAAATACCTTATTTCATAATCTAAATTTTGTCAATTCCGATATTGAACAATACACCATCTCTGAAAATTTTGACTGATTTTTTAAATTCATGTTAGAAATGGCATTTTTTTAGTACTGTTTGGGAATTATATGGATTTCCATTCATTATAAACTAAAGGGAGTGACCAGGTTATGATCTTTATTCTGAACCATTTTTTGGTGCATTTTCAAACTGCAAGAAAAAGTGAATCTTTCAAATCAATATTATCCTGTATCTGATTACTTATTTTTGAATAGTACTATTATTAGCTAACTTAATTGAATTAACACTATTAATACACTGAGAACTGCTAAGGGGTGAATCTGTGCACAGCCATCATAGAATTCTCAGTCATGGTTGTTATTTGTATGTCTATCGAAAGAAAATTAATTTTCCGACTATTACTCGGTATTACCGCGTTAAAACTGTAAATAAGGTGTGTTAATTAACAAGGATGAAAAACTGTCTGAGAGGTGAGATAATTAACGCTAGGGGTGAAAAACTGTGCGACAGTGTGTTTTCTGCAGAGGTGTGTTAATTAACCAACCGGTTAAAAATGAATGTCAAACTCAATGTTGTGTATTGTTTAAATGGCGTGTTTTCTCGCTAGTTGCGATAACTGCACCAAAAGGAGTATAATCAAGGACCAACAGGCTTTATCTGACATATACATGTTATATCAAAATTTGGGAAGTAAAACTGTTTTACCATGCGATTTATCATTCGACCGTGTGTTCTACGCAGATCTTTGTATAACTAAAGACAGGTCTTTAGATAGGCTAGTTACTTTAGTAACGTATATGTATCGGCTCTGCTCTCTACTACGTTACTGACAAGTTGTCTATACAACTACACTGTAATATGAAAATAAGGCTTTCCCCCCATCTCAGTTCTAAGGCTATTTTGGAATCCTTACTGTCTATATAGTACATATACGTTACTAAAGTAACTATAGATAGGCGTGTGTGCTCACTATGATCTGCGTTTCTCTTATGTGTCTTTTGTATTGCTTACCATATATATATATATATAAAGTTGCATTTAATGAAATAAAAATATGGACCTTAATCTATCGTATACGGAAAGGTGAATATAATGTCGTCATTTATAAATACCGAGCAGTCAGCGCCCAATTTGAATATCCACAGGGATATAGAGAGTAAATCCAGCAAAAACAAACGAAATATATCTCTAATTTATTACTAAAAAGACACGCACTCACTGTTTCACATTTATTAAATTTATAAAAATGTGCCACGATGCGTAAATTGTGAATCTTACCTTCAATAGCAATATCCATAAAACAGAAATCTCCATATTGATAAATAATACGGCACAACCAACCGAACAGTGGTAATTTCCACACAAATGATATATTTAATTTTAAACTAAAATTACTTTAGCTTTTTACTAAATTTACATCACATACAATCCAAAAATCCTCATTCCAGAACTTGTAATTTATAATAGCCGTTTTCATGCAATTACAGAATAGTCCCGTGATCTAACATATCAAAGAAACACATGCGCCCGATATGACACGTATTGACGTAATCATTTTTCAAGGCTTTGTAGTAATATTGGACCTCCTTGTTGTGTTTACTTCGTGATCATAATATATAAAACTACAGGACAAATGGTTTCTTCAACTTTATTGTTAAGCTAGATTGGCTTCGAAGGTCCCTCGTTCTCAATAAATGATAGCTGCTCGGAATACCTGGGTGAGCTCTGATCAGTCTCACTCTTTTATAACCCCCTAATTTCTGCATGTCCTAGACTGACCTTGACATTAATTTCCATCCCAAATATGGAATAAACCTCCCCATTTCCCAAGACCAGGGGGGGGGGGGGAGAACATTACCTTATTTGGTCTACCAACCATATCTCATAAACAGATAGAATTTGATGGAAACTTTGACAATGATTAGGATTTTTCCAAAATATCACTGTTTTTTTACATAAAAACAAGTTATTCGCTTTTATTAGTACGTGGGATTTGACTTTATAGAAAAAGTTAACCAACAATTTTTCAAAGACCCAATATTGTCTTACGGACCAAAGTCTTACAACTTGTCTTCTATTCTTTTGACTATACTTGGCGTTTATACTGCGTACCATATAGTAACGCCAAGTATAGTTGTAAGAATGATTACGTGTCATATCGGGCGTATGTGTTTCTTTGATATGTTAGATCACGGTACAATTCTGTAATTGCATAAAAACGGCTATTATAAATTACAAGTTTTGGAATTAGTGTCGTTGGATTGTATGCGATGTAAATTTAGTGAAAAGCTAAAGTAATTTTAGTTTAAATATATCATTTGTGTGGAAATTACCACTGTTTGGTTGGTTGTGCCGTATTATTTATCAATATGGAGATTTCTGTTTTATGGATTGCTATTGTAGGCGAAAGACCGAAGACATTTATCGTTCAAGTTCGTTGCAACAACTTCTGTGGGAGATTTTAATTTTTTTAAATTATACGTCTCTTTGTACTAATTTAAAAACCATGATCTCCACACATTGGCATGTGCTAGTATTTAATAATTCCTTTTTTAAAAATGGAATTCTTTTTAACCTAATCACCTAAAAAATAAACATTACACACGTAGGAATACACGCGAAGTTTGTTGCCGAGTGCCATTTTGGCCAATCAAAATAATAAAGAAAACGTTTAGCCCCGACCCTTCAATCATGGCGTATTATAGTCAACAAGGACACATTTTTCTGGCATTCTGAGCAGAAAAATGAAGTGCCTTATTCATCAGAATGCAACACAGCCCTGCAAGTTACTGGTTTTTAACAGCAACACCTGGAGGCATTGTGTGGAATATTCAAAACAGTGGCAAACTTTGGATGGAGAAGAAAAAAACAATGCAATCACCTATCGAGATGTGTTCGAAGGTATGTTTGTATGTTATTATTAGTTATTTTATTATTATTATTTTCTTAGTCTTAGTATTTAAATTTTTTCTAGGCTGTGAGTGTTCACGTTGGTTGTTGTTAAGAAATATATAAAGTACTTGTTCACAATACATGGTATCACGCAAACCAGTGGTGGGCAAACTTTTAAGTTTTAAAACAAAACTGAAGCCTAAACTGGTGAAGGGCAGAACATTTTTATGAAACATAACTAACAAATTACATTAGTCATTAATTACAATGTCAAGCGTTATGAAATATCATTTTCAATAAAGTAATATTAGAAATATGGAGTACAGCACATAATATTTAAAATTACATTCTTATTAGAATCATTTTAGTCAGGTTCCATGGAACTTTGTCAAATGTATATTCCGTCGGCGATTGGTATAAAACAAAACCTGCCGTCTTGTGGGAGCATAGTTTGGAATAGCCTTTACAGAAAAATCAAAGGCAATTAGTCTAAGCCGTAAAAAGATCTGCAAAGATTATTGATCCTACAGGCGGAAATGCTATTTAAATAAGCAATTTTAGATTTTGATTTCATTTAGAGATTGCATTGCTCAAAAAAAAATTCACACATGTGACATACAATTATGTTTTTTTCTATCATATTTCCTATTTTCTTTAGGAACAAAGGAAGAAGCTTCAAAGGTGAATCAAAAAGATGTTCGTGTAAAGTTGCTGCTCTTTCCTGTACAGATCTATGTGGATGTAAAGACTGTCAAAATTCCACACCTACACCCACAGAGATGGCTATGGATGATGATGATGATGATGATGATGAAGAAGAATGTTGAATGTAAAAACTATATATTGTTACAAAGATAATAATCAATACATTCTCAATAAAAAATAATAAATATATATATTTTCATTATTACATCAACAAATATTTGTTTTAAAAGTATTATTATTTTTTCCTTTTCTTTAAAACGATTTTTTATCCCCAATTCTTTGTACACCTTTAACCTGGCATTACTAAAATTAAAGCAATATATGGGAGCATGGATTTTATCCTCAGTTGAATGCTACAATCTCACATAGTTTATAACTCTTACATCAGGTTTTTTTTTTGTGTCTGTCCCTTATGATCGGCTGAAGTTTAGTGATTTTTTTTTCTCTTAATTTCTGATATTTTTAAAATCAAGTTATTCCATCGGATTATAATTTTGTTTTATCTTATAGTAAAACCAATGTTTTAAATCTGTATCATTAGTCAAGTTTAAATTTTGAACAGTTTTACAATTCAAGTAATCTTTGTTAATATTGAACCTATCATTGAACTCGCTATAACATATATTAACCATAACAAATTCATTATGCATATTTTGTACACTTTAGTCCATGAATGATTTAGTAATTATAAAATCAAAATCAACATGTTTTATAAAATTTTAAAATGACTTTGTATATATGTTTTTACATACCTATTGTATGCTGATTCAAGCCTATAAATTCATATCTTATCAACAGAGCTTGTACATACTGTTTTTTTCCATATTCATTTTCATTAAAATCAGAACTTTTGTCAATTAAAGTCATTACAGTAATATTTAAAGGAGCTAAATCGCTAACACTTGAGACCTAGAAATTGACAAAAGTGGGTCGCAACGCATATAATACTGTAGTATGAATGTATATAAACTGATTTACATTCAATGGTTTCTGTTTTTACTCCAATTTCAAATCATCTATGTTCGGCGAAATAAGCCAGCAGTCTCAAGCGAGTGCAAATTTCTAGTGTCAGGTTATTCCAGTCTATATACGCCGTTTGATTTGGTGCAATGTGCATTATGAAGCGCATTATGGTACACGCTTCGTGTACAAATGGTAAAATGTTTATTTTGTCTTAAATATTGGATATCAAAAGCCCATCTTTTTCCGGTAAGAACACAACATGAATGTTGATTTAATTTGACAAATAAATCGTGTTTTCAATGTTGAAGATTTTGGATGATATTGAGTTAGAGACTTAGCTACTTTAATGTTTAAATTTTGAACTACATGTATTAAAAATCTTAACTATTTCTTTATATATCATTATCAGACATGTGCAGCATACATATTTATTTTAGTCTATTATGGTACATTTTTTCTCAGTTGTTTGATGTTAATTATCAATGAATTAGTGTATGTGTAGTGTGTACATGTGTGTGTGAGTGTATGTAATATATATATGTGTTTATTTATGTATTTGATTTATTATTGTAATTTCATTATGTTTTGATTGTAATATTTATATCTGTTTGTATTTTTTTATTTTTTTTTGGAGAGTGGGGTTGTCTGCTCTATAATCCAATTATCTTTAATAAATAATGTTAAAAAAAATAATTTATTTTTAAAACTCCCATAGACCGCTCCTTTGAGCAAGACCAAGTAGTCTATATATATTTTTTAAAATAGGGGAATGGACAAACAAGGGACATTTTAGCCAGTTGTTAGAATACAACCTGTATTATACCTATGCATTAACTTCAAAAAGTCATAATTTAGCAAACACAAATAACTGTCCACAAAACATCAGTTAATTGTTATTACATTGTCAAACCTTATTAGGGGTGCTTT
This sequence comes from Patella vulgata, assembly GCF_932274485.2. Lineage (NCBI taxonomy): Eukaryota > Metazoa > Mollusca > Gastropoda > Patellidae > Patella > Patella vulgata. Next base: position 59,567,507 of record NC_065879.2, on the reverse strand, counting down.
TGTGGGTATATTGATATTAAAAGGTATTTCCAACCTTATATGGAGGGTTCGGGGATTAAGCAGTGTATGAGGGGGGGGGGGGGACGAGTGCTGGGCCTTGCCTTTGATTTATGCATAGTTATATTATTTGGACGCTACAGTGTCGACTTTATTAGAGATGAGGAAGGGTGGGCTTAGGGGATCTATTCTAACCAGTTAATATTAGGGTGAACTCGACAATGCAAAGTATGTATGTCTACACACGCAAAGACTACAGTAAGAAGAGAGCCTCTAATAAAATATAGCTTCACACACCTTGATTGATTTTGATATTTGGCAATTATCTATATTTATATTCGATTATATATAGGCCTATATCATTGCTATCAAACAGCATTTCCAACCATTCTCAAATTATCTTAATACTAGCTGTGGTGGGACGTTAAACACGATGCATGCAAAAATTAATTCCACAGTGTCGTGTAGGCCTACTTTCTTAAGACTAATAAATTGATTCATCACATTTACACAGGCTACAAACAGCTTAAAATTTGTTGAGAGAGGACAAGCCCGTCAGGTATTACCGACAGCGGCTTCACGGGGGTAAGAGGGGTAAAGCTTGTCTGGCATCGGGGAAAACTTTCCGTCTGATGGGGTGGAGGGTCCGAAAACACGGCACATGTGACATAATCGCCAAGTGGTAAGCAGCTGTCAGTTGGACACTCTACCCAATGAGTCATCGCTGACCTAAATCTTTCACATTTATGCACTTATTACATTTTTTTTAGCCGACACCGGTAAATACCAGTATTAATAGTGGGCACTTTCTTTTCATTAGAAATATGATTTACAACGAGTTTGGCTAAAAAAAAATCGACCTAAATATATTATAGCAAAACAACGACATTGATCTATTAAATTCTCCTTAAGGTCACGTGTATTTACTGTTATTCGCTATTTACTAGATTTTCATTGGCTGAAAGCTTGCTGTCTCACTACTTTTATTATTGCGAGGACAAAAAATGCTGTCGTTTAGATTATTTGTTTAAAACGTTTCTGGCACATAAATTGGAGTGTGGCAGTTTTGTTTACAATACATTAGGGTTATTTCTCGAGAAATAAATATTAAAACTTTCCACAGCGATGAGTTGCAACAACTTTTGAAAACTAAGCTAGTTAGAACTTCCCAGTCCTCCGCCTGTTGAAGGTAAGATGCTCAATTTACACATAGTGGCGCGTTTTTATAAATTAAATAAATGTGAAACGGTGAGTGCGCGTCTTTTTAGTGCTCAGAAATATATTTAGGTTGTTTTTGCTGGATTTACTCTTTATCTTTATCTGACTGCTGGGTATTTATAAATGACGACATTACATTCGCCTTTCCGTATACGATAGATTAAGGTCCATATTTTTATTTCATTAAATGCAACTTTATATATATGGTACGTAATACAAAAGACACATAAGAGAAACGTAGATCATAGCGAGCACACACGCCTATCAATAGTTACTTTAGTAACGTATATGTACTATATAGACGGTAAGGATTCCAAAATAGCCTTAGAACCGAGATGGGGGGAAAAGCCTTATTTTCATATCAGTTGTATAGACAGCTCGTCAGTAACGTAGTAGAGATCAGAGCTGATACATATACGTTACTAAAGTAACTAGCCTATCAGAGACTCTTCCCCTCTCTCTTTCTCTTTCTCTCTCGTCCTATCTATCCCCCCCCCCCTTGTTAGGTCTTGACTGGACATTAAACTTTGTCTCTCTATCCCAGGTTTCCTTCCACCCCTACAGACCCTTACTCTCTCCCCCCACCCCATTAAGGGTTGAGTGGACATCAACACTCATCCCCTCTCTCTCTCTTTTCATCTTTTCATTTACCTTCTGTTTTTCTCCCCCCCCCCTCACTCACTTTCGATTCCAGAACCAATTTTCAGGGTTAAAATGGATTTTTTGATGTAATCAAGGCATAGTTCAAGTGATAATACTAATAGTCTAGAGAAGAGCAGAAGGCAGCAAGAAATATTGAATGTCAAATGTGCATCACAAACTATACTGTTTTAAGGTGATGAAACTGGACCCATGTGAATAGGGTAATGGACATCTATTTCAGAGCGAGAGAGAGAAATGGGGGTTAACGGCCACTCAACACAAACTAGGTCATTTCTGGACTTACATATGGTTTAATTTTATTTCAATAATGCTCTTGCACGTAGGGGTCTTTAGCAGTGGGAGAAAACCGGAGGACCCGGAGAAAACCCATGAGGTTGGACAGGCAACCCTCTTCTTTGTCATGTACAACCTTGGATTCGAAACCACGCTAGTTGACTCAATGACAGGCTTTATGATACAGCGTGCACTTGTTAACCATTCGGCCATCCAACCCCACGGACATCTATTTCAACCAATATTCGAATTCTTAAAAACTATAATCTGACTAAAATGTTTTAAAGATTCTAAAATATTTCATTTTCTCCAAGTTGTCACAAATTTGACTTTTGAGGGAATCCATCGTTAAGTTCAAAATCTAGTTGGACTTCACTGAAACTGCTTTTGCTTTAAAATCATAAAGAATAAAAGAAAAAGTGAAACATAAAGTATTTTGTTTTACCTAAAACCGATATTTTTACTGCATTTTGAAAATGGAACCCTGACCCCAGTGTGCTACAGTCTCACGAATTTAAAGGAGAGGTCAGACAAATCACAATCCAAAACACAACTGTAAACCACCTTTCAGTTTGTCACACAGTCAACAGTGACCTTTACCTTATCTCAAGTTACATTTACCAGTTATAACCAGACTTCAACAAAAATAATTCTTGATAATTTGTTATGACCAATATCGTATTCTAATGTATGTAATTACCACAAAAATAACGACATAAAGGTACACTGTTCGGAAAATTTTCCATATTTAATTCACATACCGGCTTGAAATTCATGTCGGTAATATTCCTGAGTAAATTACTGTCTTCGTTTTTTCGATGGATGTAAGCTGCTGATAAGGCACCATGGTATTTCTTCATAACACAATTTGTAGTTTTTGTCTATCACATAACTTGCAAATGGTTTTATTCATTCGTCCATGATTGATCACGTGACAACCATAATTGAAATTGCTTTATAAAATAAAATTCTGTGCAACTATGCCATATAGCTTTCAAAAATAATAACACTATTTTTAAAATTAAGCCTCTGTCAGCATGTGTATGAAATATAAAATAACGGTAAACGCTATTTGAAACTAAAGCTAGCATCGCTGGTTTATTGGCCTAATTCCAACCTGGGTATCCAGCATTGGAGATTCTGTCAGAAAAATAGATTTTTAATGACTGTTTCTCGGTGTTCTATTCACAGAGGATTATATTCAACTAAGATTTAATTTAACTAACAACTGTTCAGCAAAACCATTAAATGTATGATCTAATTATTATTTTAATATCAACCGGTACCTGGATTTCATACGGTTCGTCTTCCCAAGTTCCTTCGATCGCCATGTGGCAATCCACAAAGGCAACATCTGGACCTGTTATGAATAATTAGCAAGCCTGTTTTGTTTTTGTACAGGATTATCAAAATTACCGTTACATATGTGCTAATTACACGGATTATGAACCAATGGCCGATTCTCACTAAGGTATGATTGACTACTTAATCAACAAGTAATAATTAACCCGTTGTAATTTAACCGAAAGTAGATTGATTAATGATACCATAGTAGCCGGTTAATTGTTTTACCAATCGGCTTGATTGAACTTCAAGCGGCTAAAGCCGATAAAAATCAGCCAAATAAGATCCATGAGTAATACTAATCAACTATGTTTCATTATTGTGTTTATTGATTTACATGCTTAATTACTAGTAATATTTGCTGCTGATAGTTTATCTTTGTACAGGGCAAGGAGGGTGGGGGTGTCTAGTAGTAAGTATAATGTGTAAACTTCCGAATCCTTGCTTGTCAGTCACCTCTTGCTTGGGGGCAACCAGTCGGTCCCAGGTCAGGGTATATAAGGTTTTGTGACAGGAGTCTACGATATGCAGTAAAAATTACACTTTCCTTCCCACACAAAAGAGCCTTGCCTTTTAATTTAATCAAATAAAGATGCCATAGAATTTTCCCAAAATGACACGGTTGGTGTTGAGTGGACAGAAAACCCATTTGAGTTTATTTCAGTTGTAGTCCTATTTAGTGAAATATATATATACTCTTCAAAAAAAGTTGGGGATATTCAGAAACAATACAAAACTGCGGAAATGCACTGCTGTTTTTATTAGAGGTAACCAGTGTATGTTAATAACAGGCCAAGTTTAAGTTCGTTACCCCAAAATCATGAAGAGATTAAACGGAATAGTAACAATTATATACCGTCACTCTACTCTCCATATCATGATTCTTGTTTGTAATAATGTGTTTATATATTCGTATGATATACGAATATTTGTATTTTTTTTTTTTTTTTTTTTTGTAAATATTTTTGTTTTTCCCAATGAGTCTGTGACTCAAGGGTAATAAAAACTTGAAACTTGAAACAGTCCGAGGTGAATGGTTGTGGGATGAACTGACCCGCACCCGGCTGGTAACTACAGGTGGGAATTAATAAAACAACAGCATTCGACCAATCAAATAATTAATGTTAATAAAAAGGGACATTTATGACTCAACTGTACATTCAAAGGCATGATTTTGTATGGCACCAAGACAGGTGAGAATTAATAAAACAATAGCATTCGACCAATTGAAGAATTAATCCATACTGCACTTACGAACATGTATATTCAAAAACATGGTTTCATATGGCACCCAGGCACTTGACTACAGGTGTGAATTAATAAAACAATAGCATTCGACTAATCAAATAATTAATCTATGTAATAACGTTCATTTATGACTCCATCCTATATTCCAAATAACAGTCGGCTGACCAAAAGGTGAATAGCTCATAATGCCGTGTATATACAGGCCTTTTCTGTAATTAATGTGTATGGGAATATAGATTAAGAGGAGATTAGTGACTAATATGATAATTGTCTGCGATATCACCTCGGTGGAAGCGGGCGTTAAATAAAGCCATTTCACACATAATATGATAATCGTAGTTAAAAGACGACTTTCACAACATAAAAGTTGCGTTTATTTTGAATACTAAAATAACTCTGGCTTAGTTTGGCTTGGCTTTGAATTTTGATTGAGCGTAAGATTTTTAAAGACACAGATTTTTATTAACAATTATAACAGACTGTGGTAAAGGATTTAAATGGTTCATTTACATTATCAATACATACAATTTGCTTTTTGCTATTAAATTATATATAAATCCGTTAATTGTTTTCCAATTTTGATTTCTTTTTGTGCATGCTGCTGTTTCTTTTTTTTATAAACCAGTGATTGTTTTCCAGTGTTGTGTTTTTAGTATTCATGCTGTTTTTTGTGATTGTTTTTAGTATTTAGTGTACATACATATAAATACATACAATTGGTTTTTGTTAAGGGTGTGACGATTAGTCGGTTTAGTTGGAGTCGGTTCGGTTATACCTACAAACCGGTTCAAGTTTCGGGAAATCGATAGTCGTCTAAAAAATACAGCATGATATAAACCAGTCGCCCGAATATCATAGCATGTTTTTTTTTAAAAAAAGATACATGTATTAACGATCGACAATTATGGGGGCAAATAAGCAATAAGCTACATCATTGATAAATGGTCGACAATAATAATAATGAGACAGTATATTCCGTAATCGGTCGTAGATATTCCCGCGATAACAAGCGAGTATATTTTTGCATACCTAATGAAGTTATTTTAAGAATACGTTATTTGATTGGTCAGTCGCTAAGGTCAATGGTTGAAGTGCCCAATCAGAAACAAGTAATCCTCCAGGTTTGGTCAATAGGCATGCGCACTGAGCTGATTCCCAGATACGCTTTCTCGTCGGTTTATCACTAATATTATTGATCAATACGTTATTGTTTGTCAATTTTTTGAAGTCTATTTTTATATGTTGTATTTATTACTTTTATTAAAAAGGTTAAACAGGAGATTTGAACAAACTACATAGTACAAACAAAACCAAATTTTTTAATGTACAGTACACTGTATTTCGCCATTACAGTTTAAGCTCCGTATATAAAGGCCAGTATATTAGCGTGTATTGTAGACTATGGAAGACTAATATTTTTCAGTTAGTTTTCATTACCGACTAAACCAAATTGGTTCGGTTTTTTAGCCGCCGACTAACCGGTTCAAGTTTTGCTTAGTCGTCACACCCTTAGTTTTTGTTATTAGATTATCATAGCTAAATATATGTTCTGTTTTTTTTATAAACCCTTTTCTTTTTCGGGAATGTTGATTTTTAATCAGTACCAAAATTTAACACCTGTACCCAATAATCAACTAAATTACGCAGAAGCTCCCAATCAAGTAATTACGCTGTCTGAAAATGGGCGACAGCTTGTCTATAGAGATTGACAGTGACTTTTTTTGGCGCCAGTCTAATGTACAGTCTCGCGAGATTATCGCACTGCAATTGTGAGCTTGACTTATGACCACGTGTACATATGGAAGACTGGTTAATTCATTTGTGATTTAAAAACGATACATTACCTAGGATGTGATTTACCGATTTCCAAATGTATAATTACCTGGGACGTGATTTACTGATTTTTGATTTATTTGTCAATGGTGGAATACTAAGTTTATAGGATAATGGATAAAATATAATACTACGACCACGTTAAGGTGATCATCTATGGGTGTGCATTTTTTATATTCCCCTTTTTTATTTGTACTTCATATGTAAATAATCGTAAACAAAATTAACCGATCGAATAAACGACTCGCGGGAAATTAAAAGGTTCATCTAATTTTTCAACGCTGTAGATAAGTAAACGGTGTGTTGATTTTTCAACGTATTTCGGGAAAGCAGATGGCCATTTTTTAACGACTCTCGAAGAAACTAAACCCGTTACCATTAAACTAAGTCATAGTACTAACTAACCCATTTATGTAATTCTTAAACGATTTTTATCAATTATCGAACGATGTTTTGAAAGTAAACTCTATGCATACTTTCTAGCGTTAAAAACACCGTTGTAAACAATACCAAATCCCTAGTGTGTGCTGTTATAAGTGAGGAGTCACCAGTAATTTAAGAATTCTTATTAACAGGCTTCTGGCCCTTCACAGTTTAGTCGAATTGGTCTCAGTAGTGATACAATGACTGAGTTTGTGTCCAGATATTTAGTCAAATAAATTTATATTGACATTTCAAACCTAATTTAGCTTCGATGTGTTCCGTTACAACAGGGTGTGTGAAATAGTCATATACATCGTTATAAGGACACCTTCAGTACCAACAGTTTATTAAATCTGTGGTGTGTGAATTGAATGGACGTCTTTATCAGAACGGTCCCAACAACAATTATGTACATCATTATACAGACGTCCCAATAGTTCATTAAAACAAAGGTGTGTAAAATTAATTAGAAGTAATTATCAGGATGTTCCAGCAGTTCATTAAATCCTGGGTATGTAACAGGGGTGTAAAAATTTTTTTGAATCCACTAGCCAAGGGCTAGTAGTCTACTGTCAGACAGTAGCCCGCCATAACTTTCCACTAGTCCTAGTTGGACAAGGTACAAGCTTTGATCTTCAATATTTGGTCATCTGTTTTGTTACCTGCCAACCTATCTTGTTTAATAAAGATCGTAGACTTGATTGCCTAACAATTAAGGATGTAATCGGCTACTCAGTTCACCATCAACAAGATTTGTCACACAACGTCCCAACAATTTGAATTGCAACTCAGGGGCGGATCCAGAGGAGGGGTTTGGGGGGTCGAAACCCCCCCCTGCTCAGCTACATATTTTTTTTTTGTAAATCAACACTTTTTATGAGAAAAGTTTCCCGGCCGTGTGCTTTATCCTTTATCGTCAGATTTGGGACAGGATGGGCACTCCAAGCACGAGATAATGATATAGACATTATGTGATATCACAATTAATGCTTTGCATCCAGGAAATTGAATCATTGTCATTGTATTAATTCATAATAAAAATTGACATCAAACGAGGTGTTGAATTTCTCTGTTTAAAAAGCTCAATGTGTATGTATATACGCCAAAATGACGATAGAGCCCATGCGGGAGCGGGGGGTGGGGCAGATACATTGTCTTAGGAACCTGGCAAACCCCCTCCTGCAAAAAGTCCTTGATCCGCCCCTGCAACTGTCCAATATTTAAGATTTATTATAACATATTTTTCATAGTCCCTACAAGTGTGGTTCCTGTCAAGGACTTGACACTTAGATGCAGGTATGTGTGTGTGTTTGGGTGTGTGTGTGTGTCTCTCTCTTGAAACTTCCCATACTTATTCCTGATACCCTAAGCTGTTTCATTAGCAGGTGAACCATTTAATTCCCTGTGACCCGATTATATTTAACCAATGATTTAGTTACTGACATCATGTACATTTATGATTTAATATTTAGATTCTTTCTATTGCCTAGATTTGGAAAATATATTCCGAGGTTTAGATTCTGTTTGACGGGTCTTGATTCGCTACTAAATGTGTAGATTTACTAAATACACTTCTGTTCTTGTATGAACCCTGAAATCTTGTTATGAATTCTCTATTATTGACACTTTTGCGTTATTCCCTATCAATCAGGTTACGATATCATTTATATGAGCGACGTTGGTTAATTATTCTTATTGTTATTGTTTTCATAAATAATGGCTATTTGCTTGAATGACAACTTAGATCTGGCGATGTCTAAAAAAAAAAACAGTCTTGTTCTACTATTAGTGAGCGTATTACTAAGATTAGACTCCACCTGGCCTGGATAGCAAATTACAAGTAATGCACAATCCTGACATGTGCTAAATTTGTGATTATACAAGATCCAAATGACCCGTGTGATTTGATAGGCCAAATTGTCTCACTTCAAAAGAACAGTTCTGCTAAAAAGAAAAACATGCGAGGTCCGTGTTGTGGTGTTTATTAATCTGAATAAAAGCAATACAAATGAACTTCTATTTTGACTTAATATGTAAGAAAATGAATGTGTCAGAGACTGACAGTATTAAAAGATATTTTGACTGACCTGTTCTACTTCTATTTGTTGGTGCTGAATTATTAGTATGAGAATTGATTGGTGTAGTTCCGACTCCAGTTTTCTGCAAAATAAATGTTCCGTAAATTCGTCAAATTGTTTTACAACTGTGAGAGAAGAGGAGGAGTTTATGTCTACTAAACACAACAAGGCCATTTTTGGACTAATATGTAGTAATCGTTATTTCTATAATTTGCATCAGTGGAGAACAACATTAATTTCATACCTCAATGATGTACATGTATATTTATTTTTTAGGCAGTGAAAGAAAACCAGAGAACTCGACCTTACTCCTTGTCACACACTAGTGCAGGATCATAACCAGAATCACTTCACTCAATGACCTTAAGCGTGTACTGTACACTTATATTTACCTTTTGCGGTGCCTCTAAACGTTTACGTAATGTCTGTGATTCATGTATATGTTTGTTTTGTAATGCTTGATGTTTTTTCTTAAACTCCTCTTCCTAAATAAAAACATAAACAAATCCATGTAGTTTCCTTCAACAAAAATCACCATAAATTTACATGAAAAAGTTGGACCTTACATGCTGAATTCTAAAATATTTTCATCACTTTTTTTTTTCCATTTCGTCATTTTTATAGTTTTGTGTAAAAAAAAAAAAAATAGAATTATGAATTTGGGATAATTGATTAACCCTGCCCAACAACTATGCGCAACAATTCTGAAAACCAAATATGGTCAGTGACAGTGACCTGGATTATGTAAAAAAGTGTTTTTTTCTAATGAAACTATTATAGTTTATATCACAATTCATGAAATCTTTGATGGTTTTAAATGTGTCAAAATGAATTAAGTTATGAACTGGCATTCAAAATCCAGTCAGTATGACCTAACATAATTCTTTTCCTACAAAGTGTCCAGCCTGTGACACTGTCGATGTGTTTTCATTGGCTATGCACAGTATAAATGCATTATGGACAGGGCTCACACTGGCTTTCAATTCTTTTCCGCCAAAATGGATGATAATTTTTATATATAAAAATGTTCATATTTTTTTTCTCCACCAACTGGAATATTTTATCTGCCAAAAATGTGTGATAAAAAAGACATCTAACAATTGTATGTCTCAGCTAGGCTTATTATAAAACAATTACCGAAATAACAATACAATATACAACAACTTTATAAATCTGTCTGTATATAATACATTAGCACTATTTGGATTTAATAAGACCAGATTTTTTTGGAGTGACTTTAGTCTATTTATAGCCAATTTTCTATAAATTTATGTGTTGCGTGTACAATAGGGTGTTTCACTTTTCACTTTTTGGGGAATTTCTAAGGTTTCTACCCGTCACCGAAATCCACTTGGGGTCAAACTTACACCATAATATTTTCAGAATTTTCTTGCCAAAAATGGCTGCCAACGGCCATTATTTCCAAAATTGCGACTATTTTCTGGATTTTTGGACGTTTTGAGCTTGACAGATCACTTAGAAAGGTCAGGTATGGCTTGTAATGTATCTATTTTATGCTTTTTAGGTATGCAGAGTCCATTCCCACTATCTTAAATGAGATAGTCAGAATCCAAGATGGTGGAAATCCAAGATGGTGCCCCAAATTCCCTATTTTCGTGACATGGAAAAGCATTTTTCAAAGACTATGTCATTCTGAACATCATTTTGGCCCTGATAATAAATTTTGCACTCATAAAATTCATTATCAGGGCCAAAATGATGTTCAGAATGACACTGATCCACCTTTGGTTGAAAATGGCGGAAGGTAATGACTGAAGGTGAAGTTCCGATGGAGTATATTCACAACACTATTAATCTGGCAGAACTATGACTGAACCTGGAAATTGTTTACAAAGTTTTTTTATGATTGATTTAAGTAGCCTAAGGTGTCCTCTTTCAGAATGTGCCGGGTGAATCTCGGTAACGCTTGAGCGTTTTGAGAAATTCAAAATGGCATCCAAGACGGCCGGCATTTCTCTAATTTCTCTGATTAGATGATAGTAAAATTCAAAATACCAGATAATATGGCCCTTTAACTCGTTAGCGGCGGTTGGGGGTGATTATTTCACCAAACCAAATGATATCTAGAGACAAACTATATTTCTGGACATAGGAGCATATGAGTAATATGATAACACCACATACATGCCTATCAGGAGCTCCAGGGCCACATGACAGACTCTGGAGCATGTTGGCCGGTTGTAATGTTCTCACTGTAGTAACCTTCAACCAGCAAAACAGTTCCGGATCAAGTTCCCTGCAAATGCATCATTCGTTGAGCAAGACTACATGGTTTGGGTGGGGGGGGATGCTGACCATACATTTCAGTTTTGGATGTCCAATTGTGCATACCCTCCAGCGTGTTTCGGACATCGATTTGCTAGAACTTTGTCCATAACCAGCTGACATGTACAGTGGCCTGTACAAGCACAGATTCTATTAGAGCGTCTGGAGAGAGAATACAATCAAGCTCTAACCACTTTCAAAGCTATTCCTTTCCCCACGACTCAACAGCAAGTAACTGTGTCACATCCAGTAAGAACATGAGCTGACAGGATTTCAATGGTACTGGACATGTTTCTCAGAAGTTGAACCAATGTCAACGGTTGTTCTTTCCTCGATTGGTGATTCCATTGTAAGAAGCTTGCTATAGACAGAGCTATTGCAAATCGTTGTCTGAAACACGTTGGAGGGTATAGGCATCCAAAACGGGAAATCTGTCGTCATCATCCCCACCTAAACCATGTAGTCTTGCTCCAAAGAATGATGCATGTGTAGGGAACGTAAAAACATGTCATCACCAAGCTATTGTGTGGCCTTGACTGGAAGATCGTAGTCCGAAGGAACTATATTGCTTGGTTAAGGACACTAAATTGAGAACATTACAACCGGTCAACGTGCTCCGGAGTCTGTTACGTGGTTCATCAAATGTGGATGCAAGAGTGACATGTAGTACGCGTGCTTGTAGCTACACTAGGGATGGCTTAGATTATACAGTATTTTGCAGGTTGCAGCCAGAAACATGACTAGACGATTAAACTGAATATTACCTAGATATTTTCGTGTTTTACGGGTAGAATTTGTTGGGTTTTTTTAAATATTCAAAAAACAGCTTGTGCTCCTGATAGGCATGTATGTAGTGTTATTGTATCACTCATTTGCTACTATATCAAGAAATATATAATTTGTCTCTAGATATAGTTTGGTTTGGTGAAATAATCGCCACAACATAATGAACGAGCTCAGTGTATTTAGTGAAATGCCGGCCGTCTTGGATGCCATCTTGAATTTCTCAGAACGCTCAAGGGTTACCGAGGTTCACCCAGCACATTCTGAAAGAGGACACCTTAGGCTACTAAAATAAATCATGAAAAAAAACTTTGTAAACAATTTCAAGGTTCAGTCATAGTTCTGCCAGATTAATAGTGTTGTGAATATACTCCATCGGAACTTCACCTTCAGTCATTACCTTGAGCCATTTTCAACCAAAGGTAGATCAGTGTCATTCTGAACATCATTTTGGCCCTGATAATGAATTTTACGAGTGCAAAATTTATTATCAGGGCCAAAATGATGTTCAGAATGACATAGTCTTTGAAAACTGCTTTTCCATGTCACGAAAATAGAAGATTTGGGGCGCCATCTTGGATTTCCACCATCTTGGATTCTGACAATCTTATTTAAGATAGTGGGAATGGACTCTACATACCTGAAAAGCATAAAATAGACACATTACAAGCCATACCTGGCCTTTCTAAGTGATCTGTCAAGCTCAAAACGTCCGAAAATCCAGAAAATAGTCGCAATTTTGGAAAAAATGGCCGCCGGCAGCCATTTTCGGCAAGAAAATTCTGAAAATATTACGGTGTAAGTTTGACCCCGAGTGGACCTTGGTGACGGGTAGAAACCTTAGAAATTCCAAAAAAAGTGAAAAGTGAAACACCCTAGTGTACAATAGGTCTATAGTTATTTTCAGGTACCGTAAAGGTATCAGAATCTGAATCCCTGGTAGAATGATATAAATTTCAATTATATTTATAGGAGATGCTTACAATTATACCCGTCGTTCACCTTTAAATCATTTTGGCGACGGTAATATGATACATATGGCGAAATGATTTCTCGCTCAAGAATCGTCGCTATTCAACACATTCTTACATTTTCGACCAGTGGTGATAATATAATTTAAAATAATGATATCCGATTGGCATTCTTGTATATCTCACATGCCGTATATGAAGCCACGGTAAACGGAATTCAACTATCAAAATATTTAATTCTCTTCGAAAGTAACTGTCGGCCATGTATTACCATTTTTTTAAGATGAAACGAAACATCAAATATAATCAATGCTTGGATTAATCATTAGGAGTAAATAATGACTTGAGATGGGCTTTATATACATCATTGGCAATTATCAATCAACTAATCATTAATCCAAGACAACTGATTAGTATTACTCATTGACACAATCCGGATTATCAGCCAGTTGATTAACTTATAGTATTCCGCCACGTGGTTGACACTCAATTAAGAGTCATTCCATGAGAAAACCATGCAAAATTGGGAAGATGGGGGGTCGGCAGATCGAGTTCAACTCCGGGGGATTTTTTGGACTTCCCCTGACTACTTCACAGCCAGAAGGACCAATGTCAAAATTTCACCGTTATTGAGAAACAGCCTCTAGGTGATTTTTGGCCAATTTTGCCATTTTTCAGGTCATTTTTGGTCAATTTTCAGCCACCTATTGTGGCGAGTCTAAGGTTTGGATGAAAATGGTGGTGACTGGTGTTGTTAGTGGGGGTCTTCCTGTGCCCCAGTGTGAAGTTCATGAAGTCGCATTTATTCTCTAGGAGCAATGATCAGCAAAATTGTAAGATATGGTGAATAAAACAGAAAATGTACACCTGCGAAGATTAGCTCTATTTTCTATGATGCGGGGGTAGGTCAAAATATCAGCTCCCATTCGGTTCTCACATCACTTATTGCTATGTGATGTGCTAAAAGGTGGGCCTTAATGTCCTTAGTACATTTTTTCAATCGTATGAAGTGATTCTCTTGGTCATATCAGGGATATATACCACATTTTATGGCCATAAATGAAGAAAAAACACAATTTTCTGCCGTCTCGGGCGCGGCCATCATGGATTGGATACCAATCATCATCAAAAGAGATTAGTTTTGCTCGAGTGAGTTTTAAGCTGCTACCTGCGAGCGATGGCGAATAATTTGGTGAAGAAATGGAGAAAGCTGGCTTACCCTGAATGAAAGTAGTTGGCCATTTCATAGAGAATGAGAGATTACAATAGGGAAAATTCACCAACTTTAACTTATTATTTCGCATTGATTGAAGAGAGGTGACAGAGATTTTATTTTTTATATCGATAGAGTGTGTCGAGCTGTGCATAAAACCATTTCAATATTTTGACCTACCCCCGCATCATAGAAAATAGAGCTAATTTTCGCAGGTGTATATGTTCGGTTTTAGTCGCCATATGTTACAATTTTGCTGATCATTACACCCAGAGAATAGATGCGACTTTATGGTCTTCACACTGGGGCACAGGAAGACCCCCACTAACATCACCAATCACCACCAGTTCCATCCAAACCCTGGACTCGATACAATAGGTGGCTGAAAATGGACCAAAAATGACCTGAAAAATGGCAAAATTGGCCAATAATCACCCAGAGGCTGTTTCTCAATAACGGTGAAATTTTGAGATCGACCCTCCTGGCTGTGAAGTAGTCTTGAGGAGTCCATAAAATTCCCCAGAGATGAACTTGATCTGCCGACCCCCACCTTCCCACCTTCTGCATGGTTTTCTCATGGAATGACTCTTAATGGTTAATCCAGGATAAATATGATTAGAATTTTAAGACTTTTTTCCGCCAGTTCTCAATAAAAAGAATTGCCAGTACCGCAAAACATTATCGCCAAAATCAAATTTTAATCGCCAATTTCATATTTTGATCGCAAATTGCAACTTTGGCGACCGACAGTGTGAGCCCTGATTATGGATGCTATTTCTACGATATCACCTATGGTGGAAGTGGACGTAAAACTCTAGGAACAAACAAACTATTTCGAAATTTTGCACATCAAACATTTTTAGTGTTGAGGTAAACAGAGAGAGAGAGAGAAATGGGGTTTAACGTCCACTCGACACAAAATAGGTCATTTCGGGAATAACATATGGTTTAATTTTATTTCAATAATTCGCTTGCGCGTAGGGGTCTTTACACTGTAACCCAGGTATCGTTTAATCTTGTGTATCTAGCACTAATTTCTTTTACATTCGTTTAATATCAAATCTTTGATAATGAGTGTCCAATTTACAAGTGTTTAATTTCTCAATCATTGTTAAAGATAGGTTTTGAGGCAACGAAACATACGCCCACACCAGCTAAATCGTCCGGACAGTCAACAAGAGTTGTCACATATTTTTACTTCTTTCGGTAATGAAACATTTATAATACATTAAAATCTGATTAAGAGTAACAACTTATTAAGTAATTATCAGAAAACCATTAGAATTTGTTTGTTTTTTATAAAGTTTTGCCCCATGCCAATGTTTAGTATAGGAAACTTTTGATATCATGGATTTAGCTGTTCAAGTCATAAAAATTCATTGAAAATCATTATACTTGTTCGTCTCAAGACCTTAAACTCTGTGTATGAATCTGAAGTCAATCGGATGATAACTTTAGCTTCTAGAGGGTCACAAGATTTTTCAAAGTGATCAAGGGCCATAACTTTGGCAGTAATTATCGGAAATCGTTGAAAATCAATATGATTCTTCGTCTCATGACCTCAAACACTGTGTATAAATTTAAAGTCAATCGGATATTAACTTTAGCCTCTAGAGCGTCCACAAGCAATTGTGGACGCCGGACCGACAGACGGACGGACGGGGGCGACGACAATATACGACCACATTTCAATGTGGGCGTATAAAAAATAAACAGTAATTGGGGGCCTTTACAAGACAATTCCAGAAGGGCAGCGGGAGGAAACCGGAGGACCTGGAGAAAACCCACGAGGTTGGACAGGCGACCCTACTCCTTGTCACATACAACCGGGGATTTGAAACCATGCCAGTTGACTCAATGACAGGCCTTGTGATACAGCGCGAGCGTGCTAACCATTCGGCCACCCACCCCCCTGAGGTAAACAGAATTAGGTCACCAGAAGATGTTGCCCGCTTCAGGAAGTAAGATCAACAAGATGACTAGTCATCAACATCCCGCGCCCTTGCACTTGTTTGGAAGAAATAAGGAAAAATAACTTGTTTATGCTATTGGTAATCAATATAAAAATGTATCAGATTTCGCAAACAGTGTCACTGGTCCTAATATTGTGGCCCTGTTTAGTAGATATTGCTCTCTATTTCTGAAAACTAATGACTGATTGCTATTTACTAGAAGATTTGAGATAATTTATGACATTAAGCTCTGGTTTTAAAAATTAGACATGACTACATAGAAAATAGAGATATTTTGCAAGTGGAGGGAACTGGAGCTTTAGACAAATCTCATATTCCGACACATGGAATATCAATTCACAGAATTTCATACTCTGATCACAGTAGCTAGGCAAGGCAGGGTCGCTACTCCCTGTAAGGTTTGCACAACAACCTTTGCCTACCTCAATTAGCTGCTGTATGTTAAACAATAAACTTATACACCAGAAAATAAAATACTATAATAGGTTAATGTTTGTACAAAGTTTCAAAAAGATTTCTTGAACAGATAATAAAATATGCTCCAGAAAAATAATCAGGATGGAAGGCTGGATTTCAGAAAATAAAATAATGGGTAGAATTATTTTAAAGGTATCTTGAACAGTCAAATGTGTTTCCATGGAAACACATAAAATTATCAAATCTGAGAAATTCAAAATAAATGCCATAAAGATACCTTGAATTGTACACCAAAAACTAAGTAAAATTTGTTTCCATAGAAACACACAAAATATCAATCCCAGAAATTCCTAAATAGCAAAAGGCACAACTACTGTAACGGGTTGATGTGTGTGCAAAGTTTCAGAAAGATATCTTAAACGGTTTATGAGATATGCTCCGGAAACAAAATTGTACACCAAAAACTAAGTCAAATGTGTTTCCATGGAAACACAAAAAATATAAATCACAGAAATTCCTAAATAGCAAAAGGCACAACTACTGTAATAGGTTGATGTGTGTGCAAAGTTTCAGAAAGATATCTTGAACGGTTTATGAGATATGCTCCAGAAACCAAATTGTACACCAAAAACTAAGTCATTTTTGTTTCCATGGAAACACACAAAATATCAATCCCAGAAATTCCTAAATGGCAAAAGGCACAACTACTGTAATAGGTTGATGTGTGTACAAAGTTTCAGAAAGAAATCTTGAACGGTTTGTGAAATATGCTTCGGAAATAAAATTGTACACCAAAAACTAAGTCATTTTTGTTTCCATGGAAACACAAAAAATCTAAATCCCAGAAATTGCTTAATAGCAAAAGGCACAACTACTGTAATAGGTTGATATGGGTGCAAAGTTTCAGAAAGATAGCTTGAATGGTTTATGAGATATGCTCCAGAAACGAAAACGGATGGACGGACGAACCCCATTTCAATATCCCTCCCTAACTTCGTTCGGCGCGGGATAATAAGGTGGGACCATGGGGCAATTCTTATGAAATACCCCCAGCTGCCAGCAGCATATGCCCACATTTTGCAAGAGATGGATGGAGAACAAGCTAAAAGATAGGTTGCCAGGCAACAAAACATACGCCCACAGCAGCTAAATAGTCCGAGCGGTCTACAAGGGTTTTCGGATATTTAATCCTTTGTAGGTAATTGGGGGCCTTTACAAGACAATTCTACAAACTGAAACAAGGGTCTCAACTCTGGAAGTAATCTACAGAAATTGTTGAAATTTAACAGGCTTTTTCGTTTTACTAATTTAAATAATGCATATAAATTTCATACAGATCACATGATCACTTTTGTCATTCAAATGTTCACAATCGCCATAACTCTAGAAATTATTGACGGAAATTGCTGAAATTCAATAGACCCGTTTCACAAATTTAAATGATGCATATAAATTTCATACATATCGGATGATAAATTTCATCAATCGAGCATTAACAAGGTTTAACAAAGTGAAACAAGGGCAATATTGTAAATTGCTGAAATTCAATAGGCTTTTTCGTTTTACTAATTTAAATCATGCAAATAAATTTCACAAAGATCGGGTGATAACTTTTGATGTAAAAGCGTTCACAAGGATCAATAAAGTGAAACACGGGCCATAACTCTAGACGTAATAAACGGAAATTGCTGAAATTCAATAGGCTTCTTCGTTTCACTAATCTAAATAATGCATAGAAATTTCACAAAGATTGGGTGATAGCTTTTCTTGTTGGAGCATTTACAAGGTTCAATAAAGTGAAACAAGGGCAGAACTCTAGATGTAATAAACAGAAATTGTTGAAATTCAATAGGATTCTTCGTCTCACTAATTTAATAAATGCATATAATTTTCAGAAAGATCAAATGACGTTAGAGCGTTCACAAGGATCAAGAAAGTGAAACAAGGGCTGATATTCAATAGGCTTCTTCGTTTCAGTAATCTAAATAATGCATATAAATTTCAGAAAGATCGGATGATAACTTTTGGATTTAAAGCGTTCACAAGGTTCAATAAAGGGAAACAAGGGCCATAACTCTAGACATAATAAACAGAAATTGTTGAAATTCATAGGCTTCTTCGTTTCACTAACTTAAATATAGCATATAAATTGGATGATAACTTTTGCCATTAGAGAGTTCACAAGGTTCAACAAAGTGAAACAAGGGCCATAATTCTAGACGTAATAAACA
Organism: Patella vulgata; assembly: GCF_932274485.2. Classification (NCBI taxonomy): domain Eukaryota; kingdom Metazoa; phylum Mollusca; class Gastropoda; family Patellidae; genus Patella; species Patella vulgata. Next base: position 59,548,556 of record NC_065879.2, on the reverse strand, counting down.
GAAATTATTGAAATTAAATAGGATTCTTCATGTATCAATTTTAAAACAATTGGATGATAACTTTTGGCGTTAGAGCGTTCACAAGAAATTGTGGACGATGGACGGACGGACGGACGGAGGGGGCGACGGCAATATACGTCCACATTTCAATGCGGGCGTATAACAAAAAGTGATTTTTCGAAAATTCAAGGGACATAATTCAGGAAGTTTCGATCCGATATGCACGAATATCGACAGGAACAAGATCTTTGGGTTACAAAGATACATTTCAAGTTTCATCAAAACGGATCAAAATTGTGACTTCTAGAGGGTCCACAACCTTGATATACCATTTATTTACACTATTTGCGTATGAGAATTTCAATATCAACCATCATTAGGGTGTAACGGTGATATACTAAAACGTTTTTTTAAATAGGATAAAAATTGTGTCCTCTAGAGGGACCACAAGCTAAAAACGTGATTTTTCGTACAATCAAGGGCTATAATTCAGTAAGTTACTATCCGATATGCGCAAATATCAAAAGTAACCAAGATCTGTGGGTAATAAACATGCATTTCAAGTTTCATCAAAATCAGATCAAAGTTGTGACCTCTAGAGGGTCCACAACCTTGATACACAGATGTTTACACTATTTGCGTACAATCAGGGGCCATAATTCAGGAAGTTATGATCAGATATGTGCAAATATCAAAAGCAACTAAGATCTTTGGGTTATAAACAAGTATTTCAAGTTTCATCAAAATCGGATAAAAATTGTGAGTTCTAGAGGGTCCACAACCTTGATATACCATATTTTTACACTGTTTGCATACGAGGGGCGGTCATTTTGTCTGGCAGTTTTGGTCCGATTTTCACAAAATTCGAACTCAAATGTCATTAAGGTGTAAGTGTGATATATTCTAACGTTTTTTTAAATCGGAATAAAATTGTGACCTCCATAGGGTCCACAAGCTAAAAAACATGATTTTTCGTACCAGGGGCCATAATTCAGGAAATTACGGTCTGATATGCCTGAATATCGAAAGGAACCCAGATCTTTGGGTTATAAACTTACATTTTAAATTTCAACAAAATCAGATGAAAATTGTGACCTCTATAGGGTCCATATGCTAAAATGTGATTTTTCGTACATAATCCATGAAGTTACGGTCCGATACATGCCAATATCGAAAGGAACCAATATCTTAGGGAGATGAACCTATATTTCAAGTTTCGTTGAAATTGAAATCGGATACAAATTGTGACCTGTAGAGTGTCCACAAACAATTTTGGATGGACGGACGGACGGACAGGGGTGACGACAATATACGTCCACATGAAAATGTGGGCATATAAAAATGTGCCAGCACAGGTCTTGAAGTAGAACCAGTGGACACGGGTGTGTCACATTTACACTTGGTAGAGGACTGGGCGGTACATAATAATCGAATGATTTTGAAAGTTATAATGGCTCTCCATTGATTTGGGATGTTATATACTATTAGGATATGTGACATCCATAACTAGTTTCTACATGCTGTCTGCTGACATCAAGGAGGTTAAAATGTTCGATAACGGAGAAATCATGAGATAATCATGCTGATTAAGTTTTTATCACTCATAGTGGATTGATAAAGTTTGACAAAGGAGAAGCAAAATTCTTTTCAGGTTTGGATTGATGAATGGTACGGCAATGGATTAAGTCAGTCAGTCAAGGCAGATTAAGCAGTTAATCAAGGTAGGTGTATAGACTGTATAACACGATAAATAAGTTGATCACTTTTAAAATTACCTAATCAATCCAGCCTAATAATATTAACTATAATCGAGATGAGCAGTAATTATAAACTACATTTTGGAATTTTGAATATTGTTCACATCTTATGTCCGATTGAGCATATTCCTGGTTGGATGTTTGAAAAATCGCGTAGGACATGTCTGGAATATACGGGTGTAGTAGCATCCATAACAGTTAACATGCATGTAGAACAAACACAACAATAGTTGGAGTTATTTGGTTTCTACCTGTAAAGAACTAGATCTTTGCTGTATTATTCAATGTGCATAATGAAGATGGTTAAATGGAAATATGAACAGCTTAAACTATCACATTTTTGTAATATATCACTAATACATTTAATGTAATTTGAATGTCTGTTGTTTGGCTGAGTCCCTCGATGGAATGCACTTCATTTGATGGCTTACAGTTCATTACCTGGATCTTACGACACAGGACACAATGTGATGTTATGATCACCCTTTAGAGGTCATTTACTGCATTATACAGAATGTTTGTGCTATATAAAATCTACCTTTCACTGTCCTTTCGGGAATCAATTACAGCTAAGTAAACTGGAATACTGGGATATTTGAGGACACAAGTAATCGACACATAGCTAAAGTGATAATCAAGCAAACAACCCTGTGGTAACAGATCTAGCTCACTAACTGTTGTACAGTTTCACTAACTGTTGTACAGTTTTCCTTCCGGAAACTGGATAAACTGAATAAACCAAATTAGCAGTCACAACAGCCCATGTCACTGACCTTATATCTTTTTAAAATAAGAGAGCAAACCCGATTGCACAGGGCTACAATATTGTCACCTACAATCATACAGCGGTTTATAACATAGGTTGCCAGGCAACGAAACATACGCCCACAGGTAAGTTGTCCTGGCACTAATTATTGGAAATTGTTGAAAATCAAAAGGCTTCATTCGTCTCATGACCGTTAACACTGTGTATAAATTTAAAGTCAATCGGATATTAACTTTGTCCTCTAGAGCGTCCACAAGATATTTCAAAGTGATCAAGGGCCATAACTCTGGCACTAATTATCGGAAATCACTAAAATCAACAGGTGTCTTCGTCGCAAGACCTTAAACATTGTATATACATTTACAGTCAATTGGATATTGACTTTAGCCTCTAGAGCGTCCACAAGATTTTTCAAAGAGATCAAGGGCCATATCTCTGGCAGTAATTATTGGAAATCGTTGAAAATCAATAGGCTTCTTCATCTCATGACCTTACCACCATGTATTAATTTAAAGTCAATCTGATATTAACTTTACCCTTTAGAGGGGCGACCAACGGCAATATACAGAAGCATTTCAATGTGGACATATAAAAAAGGTTAAAATGTTAATTTAGGTATCATAATTCAAAAATTCCCTTCACAAAAAGATCTCATTTACATGTACTGTGTCAGCAGTGGACTTGATGTGATTATATTTCTAGAACAAATTCAACATATAAGTGAAATGTAAACTTGCAAAATCCTTAAAATTTACTGTAAAAGGGTTAAAATGAAGTTTCAATCCAAAATCTGCAAATCTTATGGCATGAAAAGTGTCTTGATGCTTTGATCTATAAATTATGTATTTATACATAAATCAAGAGATTAAATTGGCTTATTAATGCAGAGCAATTATGTGTTAAAAAGCAAAGTAAAGTAGTTCAGGAAGAACTGCAGCATAAAGCTGTAAGCAAAGCTAAGAAACCTGGTTTTAGTAAATCTTGTTTATTCTATAGTAGTACAACATTAAAAGCCTATAAGTCATTTAATGATTTAAACAACACAGAGATGTTAAAAGTTTTTTTGTAATTATATTTCTTTTCAATCTAAGCAATATACTGAAAAGTTAGTAAATATATCTTATGAGGATAAAAAGTAAAAACACTGCAATCACTTTTAAAAAGTATCATTTAACTGGTCTACAATTTCTATATAAAATAAAGCTTCTAGATGAAATTTGCTATTTAAATATCATCAGTAACATTTTGTACAATTAAAATATTTTCATTTCATAGTATCTAAAAAGATAGGTTGCCAGGCACCCAAAGAGATGTCGCATATTTTTTCTCTTGTCGGTAATGAAACATTAATAATACACTAAAATCTTATTAAGAGTAACAACTCATTAACAGTCAGGTTAATATATGGAAAATACCCCCTAAACCCCCCCAAAATTGCTACAAAAGGTTTCTTAACTGATTCTGGTAGGGTTTAGTGTACTTTATAACATCCTCTCAATGCAGCTGCAGACGCTATAGACTGCTGTATGTGGCCCTTGTCAAACTGAAAACTGTGACAATTCAAACAACACTCAATAGGTCCATACTGAGGAGGAGGATGACACTCATAACTGAACGCTCTGAAACTTATTCTATGGACAGGAGTGTTTGTGCATTAGGTGATAGTGGACAGCTGAAGGACACGAATTCAATTGAAAATCGATATACTTGTTCGTCTCAAGATCTAAAGTCAATGGAACGATCACTTTGGCCAGTAGAGTATCCACAAGATATTTCAAAGTGATCAAGGACCTAACTCTGGCAGTAATTATCGGAAATTGTTGAAAATCAATAGGCTTCGTCTCATGACCTTAAACACTGTGTATAAATCTAAAGTCAATTGGATATTAACTTAAGCCTCTAGAGCAATAACTCTGGCAGAAATTATCGGATATCATTGATAATCAAAAGGCTTCTTCGTCTCATGGCCTTAAACACCGTGTGTAAAATTAAAGTCAATTTAGGGTATAAGTCGATACATCTTTCAGCGGAAGTCGGGCATTCGTCTCATGGCCTTAAACACCGTGTGTAAAATTAAAGTCAATTTAGGGTATAAGTCGATACATCTTTCAGCGGAAGTCGGGCATTCGTCTGATACTTTGTTTTTACTTGCATACAGAAGTTAAAAAAAAATGACATCCTGAAATTTATTTGGCAGTAACCAAAGCCCTACCACAACGAGCGAGTGACATCTGCTAAATAATCACAAACAACTCTCGCACGCTCTATCGTCTAAAACAATTAACTACTTACTCTATTCCAATCAAAATATTCGTCAACATTTCTTAGCATGTTTATTAATTTAAAAACATAAATCCCATTCAAAATATGGCATCTAAACAGAATCTTTTCTCCGACATTAGACATGTGAGATTTGGCACGTTTACATATCTTAATTTCACATGTCTCGCAAGATTTCTACTTTCGTTTCAGTTATCGTACTATAACCGTGTGCGAGTTAGCATTGTCTAGTGTTTGTGTGAAATAGCTTTAACGCTCGCTTCCGCCGAAGTGATATCGCAGACGAGTTATCGGATACATATTGATTTGGGGTGTTATGTATTAGGATATGTGACATATATGACTAATTTCTACGTGTTGTCGGCCGACATCAAGGAGATTAAAACATCCAACAATGGGGAAATCATGGGTCAATCATGTAGGTTAAGTTTATAATCTCTCTTATTGGATTGATACATATCACGACAAAGGAGAAGCAATGACTTATGTTCAGGATTGGATTGATGAGTTGTCCAATAAAGGATTAAGGCAGATTAACTAGTTAATCAAGGTAGGTGTATAGGCGGTATAACACGATAAGTATGTTGATCACTTAATTACCTAATCAATCCATCCTATTATCAATGATAATCGGGTTGAGTGGTAGATATACACTCAGTACTATATATTAATTTTGGAATTTTGAATGTTATTCACCATACTTTGATGTCCGATTGGGCATATTCCTGGTCGGACAATTGTGACCGCGTATATCAAAGCGAGTCGGAATACGCAAAAACTAATTTTGGACTAGAGACAAAATAAGTGAAAATATTGATTTTGATCGAAATTGAGATTTTCACAAAAATGAGTCTATAAATATACTATCTATTGACACAAAAGATCAAAATAGCAATAAAAGATTTTAGAACACCTTTATTTGAACGTTTTGTAAGAGTACTGCATTCTTAAATCTGTTTTATTTCTTAAAATTCTCAGCAAAATTAGTTATTTTTCTTCGCTCGCTGCGGGACGACCGGGCATTCCTCTTGCATAATAATTGGCATCGTTGTAAAGCAGAGAATCTCTAGTTTACAAATATGATCAAATTAATGTCGATGAATTGATTTTGAATGGATACAATTGAGTTTTAAAACACCTAAAAAATATAAACTACCTCCGCTTGTTGCTATGCTGTCTACACAACCCGTTTGCTGATTGGCCCAGACACAGAGTGAAAAGCATTATGGTTGCGTGGCTGACTCGAGCGGGTGATAAATATTTGGTTTTGGTGATAATGTTTTGGGGTACCTACATGCAATTCACTCTGATAAGTGGCAGAAAAAAATTAATTCTGATCGTATATAGACTGCCGTTGAGTATTAATCCAAACCATGTGGCTGATTATGTAAATTAATCGACATGCCAGTGGGTGTCATTGAGTAATACTAATCAACTGCCACAGGTCAATGATAAAGCCATTGACAACTCCTTATTTACTCCGAATAATTAATCCAAGCGGTGATTATTTGATATCTCATATCTTTAAAAAAAATAATTTATAGGCCTTAAATGAAAAATACCGCTTTAATCATTAGAAGTCAAGATATTATCTAAATTATTAATTAGACATTAATTAACTTATCCAGGGTCGGGTCCAGTTACTGACGTGGATCAAATATAACTGGCGGTTTCACTCAGATAGTGAACGGAAGCTCCAATAGTGACATGTTGTTAATTACTAAATTAGTCATGCGTTTGCCAATTTCTCCCGCACGAGCCTTACTAGTGATATGATCGGATTTACTCACGTTTGTTTAATTACTCACGTTATTTTTACATACTGACACAAGCAAGGAATACTTGCAAGAGAAGAACGCAGAATGGGGAAATTCAATAGGATGCATCCTCTCATTGTCTCAATGCTTCTACATCGAATATGAAAAAAGCCCCCAAAACAGGTAAAACTGATTCAAGATTTATCATTATAATTCAGTCTGTCCTAGACATGCTGACAAAGGCGCAATGTTCTAAATAGTGACCTTATTGGTCAAGGCTATTGCATAGCATTAGGGAACTGACCCAACCAGTCGACTGTGTATTAACAAAATAACTCACAGTGAATATATATAATATAACCCTCACGTTGCAAGATACAGTGTTTTTTCCATAGTTTTCATTAGCTTTAGCATGGAAGGTCTGGTGCATATCAAAATTGAACTTATTCAAGAACTTTTGATCACTAACATTTTAAGTTTCATCTAAATTTGATGAAATTGTGACCTTTGGCGGGTCCACAAACTTTGTTCATATTATACATTTTGTGTAAAAGGTCTGGAGAATACCTCCAAAACAGAAGGTCTGATGCACATCAAAACTAAACTCATTTAAGAGCCATTGTTACTTTACATTTAAATCAGACAACAAATGTGGCCTCTAGAGGGTAGTTTTACTTGCTACCTGTCAGACTTAAAAAACGTCTGTCGGCGACAAGTAGACATGCATACTTTTCGAGCCATGTGTATTAGGGCAAAAATAGACTAAGCTATATCTGTTTGAAGTCAGAAATGGGAGTATTGAGAAAAAGCAAGTTAAAGATGTTTGTATGTTCTAAAACAAAATCACATTGCAACCACGCCATATATTTGGCAACCACGCCATATATTTGTTATATTTTCGTTTAATATTTCTCTCGGTGTTATAATTTAGAACAAAAGAGAATAGTCCATACATTAGTAATCTAGGTTTTGTATATTATAACTTTTATGGGAATAATTTCTGTTAATCGTACCAATTAATTAGCACCTTTGTGTTGGTGCTCGGGACATTAAGATTTTTGATTGGGTAATCAAGGTTAGTTTCTTGATTATCAAAGAAGCTCCACAGCTATATGGGTGTTCTGTTATCTTCGTTACACGACTGAATTAAAATAAGGTTTTGTGTGTATAGTAATGGTATCAGAATCTGAACCCCAGATAGAATGATAGAAATTGCACTGCGCAGGGTGTCTGGGCCATGTATATGGATTTTAAAACTTGTTTGTATTCGTTGAAAAATGGGATTATCTGTAATACTTTGGCCATATTTATAAACTAGAGATTCACAGCTTCACAATGTAAGGAGATTGACCGGTCATCCCGCTGCATGCATCGAAAAATAACTTATTTCACTGAGAATTTTAAGAAAAAAGAAAAATTTGAGAATATGGTACTCTTACTAACCATCCAAATAAAGGTGTTTTGAGATGTTTTATTATTATTTTAATCTTTTGGGTCGAAAGATAGTATATTTATAGACTCATTTTTTTGAAAATCTCAATTTCGATCAGAACAAATATTTTCACTTGTTTTGTCCGTAGCTCATATTTAGACTTTGTGCATTCCGACTCTTTTTGCCAGCAAAGGTCACATATTTTAAGTTGCATCAAAATTGGATTAAAACTGTGACCTTCAGAGAGTGCCCACAACTTTGCTATTACATGCTTCTACACTACTTGCGTAATGGGAAGCGGTCAATTTGACGGGCAGTTTTGGTCAGCTTTTCATAAAATTTGAATGGTTTCTAACATTAAATTCAAACAGTTTCTAACATCAAATAAATACTGTGATCTCTAGATGGTCCACAAGATAAAAACATGATTTTTTATATAATCAGGTGCCATAGTCCAGGAAGTATGATATGCACCAATATCGAAAGGAACTGAGATCTTTGGTTTATAAAGATTATTTTAAGTTTGATAAAAAACGGATTAAAACTAATAAAAGGGTGACCTCTAGAGTGTCCATAACCTAAAGACGTGATTTTTCGTACAATCAGGAGCAATAATCCATGAAGTTACAGTCCGATATGTGCCAATATAGAGATGATTCGAGATCTTTGGGATATAAACATATATTTGAAGTTTCGTCAAAATCAGATAAAAATTGTGTTCTGTAGAGTGTTCACAAACAGACGTAAATGAATGTCAGGATGGACGACATAATACGTTCACATGAAAATTTGTGAATCCAAACAAAAATAAAGAGAGAGGGATTCAAAACCACCAGTTGAATAATATAAACTATGATGGGATCCAAGTCATAATAAACTTGACAGGGTGATACCAGTAGTAGGGGTGGTTAAAAACAAAGTCATGGGTATAACAAAACCATCTTTTAAACAAAGTCATGGACATCACATGAAAATTTGGGCGTATACTATAAAAACTAAAAAGATCAGATAATAAATGTAGCTTGCAGAGTGTTCATTCATGAGAAATGTAATTGTTTCATTCCTTCAGGACCTGACTTCATTTACACGTAGCGGTTATGTATTTTGATGCTTACAATTTTATCATTAACTCAATAATTTTCAACTACTTTCAATAATCAGACAATTATGATCCATGAGCTTTTTTTTACAGATAAGGCAAGAAATAAAAGAAAATAAGCAAATAAATATGTAGTACAAAAAAAACCCAAAACACAGTGTGCAAATAACAGATATTGTTGGGTCATTCCATATCAACTGGACCAATGACATATACCCCTCAAACGTGTCTATTTAGAGTGACTTTTTGAGTAGATTACGAATATGTAATCACTTTGGATGTACATCTTATTGTTCCAATTTTATTTTGCCTTCAAAATCCAGGGAGTATCGTTTCAATTTACGTTAAAAACAGGTGAAAACTTGTTTTTTCTGCTTAGAGAGTTGAAGTACAGTAGGCCTAATGTAGTTTCACCATCACTATTGTTTTTGGGGTGAGCTCAAACCCCAGGGGCAGAGACCAACGCTCAATTTTTGTATGTGTCCGTTTGTTGCCTACGAGCCACAATTCATCATGGATTGTCTTGAAGCTGTGCATACTTTATTACTTATTCCTTATACCCTAAGAATGATCGCTATTAATTTTGGTGCATGACGAACACCCCAGGGGAGAGCCAAGCCTATTTTTTCCTATTTATTCCTTATACTCTATGACTGCTATTATTTTGGGTAAATGCCCAACCCTCAGGGGCACAGCAGCGCCCATTTTTTATGTTTATTGCCTAGGGACCGCAATTCTGAGTAGATTATCCTGGAACGTGACACTGCCCCTGGGGTCGGGCATGCACCAGAATCAATAGTTGTCGTCCTTTGGAAGATCCAAAATGATCCATTCAGAATTGCAGTCTGTATATAACACAAAAATAAGGTGTTGCTGTGCCCCTGGGGGTCAGGCAAGCACCAAATATAATAGCAGTCATCCTTTGGGTATAAGGAATATATATGAAAAGTTTTCAGGATGATCCATTAAGAATTGCAGCATGTAGGCAAAACACACATAAACCAGCGGCTGCCAGACAAGATATGCCCACATTTTGCAATAGAGAACAAGGAATAGGGTTGCCTGTCCAAACTCATGGGTTTTCTCCGGGTCCTCCCACTGCTAAAGACCCCTATGTGCAAGCGAATTATTGAAATAAAATTAAACCATGTTAGTCCCGAAATGACCTAGTCTCTCTCTCTCTCAAAATCATATGAAAATTGTGACCTCTAGAGGGTCCACAAGCTAAAAATGTGATTTTTCGTACAATCAGGGGCCATAATTGATGAAGTTAACGTCCGATATATGCTAATAGCCAATATCAAAATGAACCGAGATCTTTTGGAGATAAACCTATATTTCAAGTTTCGTTAAAATCGGATAAGAATTGTGAACTGTACAGTGTCCACAAACAAAATGTGGGCGCATGAAACTGGGCGTGGCTCTGACTCTGAGAAAACATCCATAGGGAATAAGAATAAGTATGCAAAGTTTCAAGACCATGCGTTAAGAATTGTGGCTGTGGTTTTCAGGTGTCCACTGACAGTGGCACTACATTACTGTACTTCAACTTTCTAAGCAGACAAAATAAGTTTTCCCCACTTTTTGAAAGCAAAATTAAATTGAAACGATACTCCCTGTAGCCAAAATGGGTCTATATTCTTAGTCTACATTATAAGTTGCTCTAAAATTACAGAAATAATTTTAATCTGATTGCCATTTTTTTCTCATTTGGAAGGCAAAATAAATTTAGAACAGTATGATGTAGATCCAAAATGATTGCACATTTGTAATCTATGCAAAAAAGTTACTCTAAACAGACACGGTTTAGGGGTATAGGTCATTTAGAAGTAATTTTAAAATCAACGTGAAAGGTCAATAATTTTGATAATAGCCATTAAAACTTTTATCATCCCATAGATTTCAAGTGCCAATTAAAAATATAAAAGCCATCAAATACACAAGATGAACTTTAATGTATGTTATAGTAGGTTACCATGCAGTTTCATTACCTACCTTTTTCAGAATTTTAACCTCAGTCCCACATGGCCAAAATTGATGAAGAAAATAGGTATATTTCATACTTTTTCAGTGTGCATTGATTTTTGAGACTGAATATTTAGAAAAGTATATATTTCATCAACTCAGATTCTTTTGTAAATTGATAAAAGACAAACTGACATTAACTATACCAATTTTGGAGGTTGTGCATACAATAATGACTTTGTCAGAAGCTGTGGAAATCCTAAAAACAAAGGTGAATAGTTAATTTGTTCCACATTTTGCCACCTGGTGGCACGAACTGTACGAATCAAACTGTGTGAATCGCACATTGCGTGTGATGCTAAATTTGTAATCTACACAAAAGTTGTCTTAAATTATAAAGTTAGAGAGGTCTACTCCTATTAGATATGTGAGTTTAAGCCACCCAAAAACCTGAAAAAAATTACTGAATTTATGATCCGTTTCAGCAACCTAATTTCAAATGGCCATATCTCAGCAAGTTTTTGACCTAGAGAGGTATAATTTCGGACTTGTTAGTTTAAAGCCATATACTATAACATATATTTTTTATAATTTTTTGGGAGGGGATCATGTTTGCAACTTTCCAATATTTGTTCCACTTGACATGGAATGACCCTGTTCTATTTATCTCATATTTCCCAAAGACCTGATTGGTCAGACAGAAAAACAGGGGAAAGCATGCAATTCAAATCATTCCTTATAAGGGAAAAACTAATTGTAACCTTTGGTGCTGCCTTGACCGGAATACCCTTTGATTGACTTTTGGTTTTAGTTTGCTGAAAATATGAATTTCGCTCTGTATAACAGGAAAAAAATAAACATAACAAGTAGCTCACAGCTTGACAAATTGGTGACACCAAAAAAAATTGACATGCGCTATACAGAAAATAGTGCTCCTTTAAAATAATTAACAATTACACAATTTTAAATTGTCTTTCATCATCAAGCATTAAATTAGGGGAATATAGGCTAACTTTAGTTGGAACAAATGTTTGAATAAGTTATTATCTCCCAATCTAATCAGTTTATTTAATAGCTTAACGTGTGAATCTCATTGCTGCTTAAAATTCTAAATAAACAAGTCAACAGTGAGGCTGTCCACTGCCAAAATCCCAAAATAAATAAATGACACATATTAATCAATTACACATTGATTTTTTTTTTATAAGTATCGGGCAATCAAACGGATTATCTATACTTAGTCTAACCATAAAATGTTCCCGATGAAGCTCAGTCAAGGTACATGAAACTATACATTAAGTTTCATCACTCTCCATCAGTTAGAATTAAAGTTACCTTGTCCCAAAGCATTGACCAAAGTGCTGCTTAGCTTTATTGGGAAATATTAATCATCGAACTCAGTCACGACTTTCACCTAATGAACATCTATCATCAAGTTTAAACATTCTACCTCAATTAAAAGCAGAGTTAGGTTCCAAAGTCTTGACCAATGAAATTGCTTATCGCTACTTAGCTTAAGAGAATTCTCATCATCGAACTAGTCAAGGTATTGATATAAGAAATCTATACACCGAGTTTCATCACTCTCACCCAATTAGAACCAAAGTTGACAAGTCCCAAAGTCTCAACATTCTACCTCAATTAGAAGGAGAATTATTGTGTTCCAAAGTCCTGACCAATCAGCAGACTAAAGTCTCTACTTTGCCTAAGTAGAAAATGTTAAGCATCAAACTTTGTTAAGGTACTGATGTAACAAAACTATACACAACGTTTCACCACTATCACTCAATTAGAATCAAAGTTGTTGAGCTCCAAAGTCTCAACCAATAAAATTGCTTATCGCTCTGCTTACCATGAGCTTAAAATGCTCATTATCGAACTTAGTCAAGGTATTGATGTCATAAAACTATACACCAAGTTTCATCAACCTTAGTTAATTAAAACCAATGTTATTGTGTCCCAAAGCATGAACCAATCAACTTTCTTAAGCAGAAAATGCTCATCTTTGAACTCCATCAAGGCATTCACCAAATGAACACCTACTCCCAGTTTGAACATTCTATCTAGATTAGAAGGAGAGTTATTGTATTTCAAAGTCTCGACCAATCAAATTGCTTATCGCTCTGCTTATACTAAGCAGAAAATGCTCATTATCAAACTTAAGTAAAAGTATTGATGTAATGAAACTGTACACCCAGTTTCATCACTCTCACTCAATTATCCATTTCATGATTATATAATGAATTAAAGTTAAGCAGCAAATGGGATCTTAATCCAGTCAATATTGCAGGCTAACGTTAACATTGAGTTAAGTTAATTAATGTCTGATTAATAATTTAGGTAACATTTCAGGCCTAAAGCAAGACCTGCAATATGCAGATTTAGCTCTGGCATAATGCATGTTTAATTAGAACTAAAGGTATCGTGTCCCAAAGTATCATTCTAGCTCAATTAGGAGAGATATGTCCCAAAAGGTGTGACGGACAGACGGACAGACAGACATATTTTAATAGTCCCTTGCTTTCTTCGAAAGGTGGGGGACAATAATGTTAATTGAACTACATAAACACGTCATAATTTTTAAAAATTTCATAAAATCAAAGAGTGTGATCATCTTAAAGCTTGAGCTTACCAATGTCAATCAGCAGCATAAAATGCTTTATTTTAAGTTTTCATAAATAAGGTCCATGGTTTCAACTCAACGCCAGAACCTTATATCCCATACAATCAGCATAAGCAGACCAAGTCTACAATAAACTTGGCATTCTTTCAGAAGCATGGTCACAATAAACACTGTTGTCCATATCCAAGAAATGCACAATACACAACTTTGTTTTACTCAGCAGAAGACGAAATGTAAAATGACCAGACATAATCCGTTTGGGATAAAAATAAAATTAGTGATTTCATTTGATTGTATAGGTTGATTTGTTTTGTGGAATGACAATCTGTCAAGTTAAAATTTTACGTCTGTTGTTAGCCAAATATTAATATAAAATTATTAATCTTTGAAAAGATAAATTAAATTACATAAAACTAGACCCATCACTTATGGAAATAACATATAAGATCAACCAAGGTTTGGCACCTTTAAATAGAACCCAATTAATTAATAAAATTTTCTTACGGGGAAACTGGGGTCGAAACACACTAAAATGTTAATTTTCGCTATTTCAATGAATTGTTTATCAATATTTAAATGCAATTTTCTTAAAATAAATCATTTCCTTAAAAAAATGTACATTTATACATTGAAGACTGGTAAAAATAATATATTTATTCATTTCATTATCCCTCTAGACAACATTCTACTGAGTAAAACAAGGCATTACAGTCTCCCAACTAGAACTGGAATCTTATTTACTTACCGGCGTGAGGTTATTACGTCTTGTGGTCGGAGTAGATGTTTGAGAACGTGGTGTTGTTGAATTTGGTGTCGTTCGCCCAGACGGTCGTCCAGCTGAAGTTGTTGTTTTATCACCAACCTTTGCACGTCGTACGACAGGACTACCAGTAGGTGTGGATTTTTTATCGGGAGTATGAAGGCGAGCTATTGAGGGATTACTAGATGCTGTACTAGGAGGAGTAGAATTATGAGAGTTATTGGTCGGACTGAGTGTCTGTGTGGTGGATGAGGAGTTAGAGTTTATACTGTCTTGAGATCCAATACCACTAAAAAAAAAGCAATGTTTACATACAATTATAAATGTCAACAAGCGGTTGCCATGCAAGATACGCCCATGTTTTGCAAGAGATGGTGTTGTCGAATTTGGTGTCATTTGTCCAGCCGAAGTTGTCGTTTTATCACCAACCTTTGTATGTCGTACGACATGACTACCAGTAGGTGTGTGTTTTTTATCGGGAGTATGAAGGCGAGCTATTGAGGGATTAGTAGATGCCATACTAGGAGTAGAGTTTACATACAATCATAAATGTCAACAAGCGGTTGCCATGCATGATACAAAATACGACTGGTACCGTGGAATCTCGGGTAAATAGCGTTATTATCTAATCTATGTAGAATTATTCATAAATATCATTGAATTTGGCCTAATAGCATTCAATTTGTCTTTGTATACAAATTAAATCTCAACGTGCAATTTTGATTACCAAGCGTTAATTAACTAGTGTTTAGTTTGTCGACACATGTGTAATTATAAGCGTCCCGCTTAATTTTCACGACTGTTCAATAATTAGTTGGACCGTTCTATTTCCCGAGTTGTGATTAAAATTAGTCAAGGTGTCCAATTACGCCAGGTATTCAATTCCGTTGCCGAACATCCAATTTCACATGCGTTGTTCAGATTTTAACAAAATGTTTATATTGAAGGAGTTGTAATATAGTAATGCTGCCGTGAAAACGTGTACATGTATAATGTACAGGCCGGTTTGAATAACAACAAAATGAGTTCGGTAATCTCGGGAAAACATTTACCGGCATTCTGTATCGGTTAGGATTTTTTTCTAACGCACTGTACATGCATATAACGTCAGCCAAAATGTATGCAACAATGAACTTACAATTTTTTTACAACGTATCATTACATCTTCGTCTATAACTTAGATGTAATCCATCAATTATTGGCTGCTATAAAATCCAAACTTTAAATTATATACGTCATACGATGAGCTTGCAGCTTCAGTTAATCTAAATCAATCATTCATAGAGCACTCGATCCACTCCACGGGGCGCTTAACGGTAAGTCACGTGGTCAGAAACGCGCCATTTTGGGGACTATATTCTTAGTCTGTGTGTTAATCGGCGACAGATCTCCGCTGTGACAATATACATCTACTCTAAATGTCGCCCAATTCATTTCGGTGGAAGCGGATATTGAATAAAGCCATTTCACACACGTGTACATTACATGCGCATGTCATATATTTATACAATGTCCACGAGTGTGTTAGGCCTACATGTAATTCTCGCCTTCACTCCGTTATAATTTTCTTATTTTGAGTACAATTTCTGAATGATTCCATTCTTTTGTACGTCCAACTTCCCGAATTCCTACTGCATATACATGTACCCTGTGTAACTGCAATCTATAAGTTTGTACATACATGTATATGTTTACGTTTAAAATCTAGATATCAGAAGCTCGAAAGTTATACTAGACGGTGAACACGCAAGTTTCTTGATTGAACCTGCATTTGCTTTTGTAATTATAACTGTATGTAAATCGTGATTATAATTATAAACAATGCATTTATATAACTGTACGGCTTGTTTTCAGATCCCATAATTGAACATTGTATCTTTATAATATGTAAATATTGAATAAATATTGTTAGAAAAAAATGGAGAAAAAAAAAACAAACCTGCATCTATATTGCATAATATCGGACCCATATTTATCCTTGCTGGACCACACGGACCAATTAAATTACATTATAAGGCTTGACTTACTCATTTTAAAAATATAATACAGACAATATGTTATTAATGATTTTAATCATTAATAACATATTGTATCATAATACAAAGAGGCGAACAATTTATAGGTGAGTATATACATAACTTTAGAATATCCGCTGCCGGTAAGTACATATTAGCAAATATATATCTTTATTATATCAACAATTTAATTGTTTTTCTTTGATGTGCTTCATGATGAAACAATGCGACGGGTAAGTACATAACACTTTATTATTTCAAAGAAAACATATGCATACTAAAACAAACACTATTATCAATTATATCAAACAACAATTAAAACACTTTATTATTGATTCGAGTAGTCATATTAATACAAACACAAATATAAACGTATTAAAACAACACTTTATTATTGGTCCGAGTGGTCTATTAGTTGGTCCAAGTGGTCATGCATTCGTACAAAAGAATGGAATCATTCAGAAAGTGTAGGCTACTCAAAATAACGGAGTGAAGGCGACAACTACATGTAACACATCGTGGACATTGTATAAATATATGACATGCGCATGTAATGTACACGTGTGTGAAATGGCTTTATTCAATATCCGCTTCCACCGAAATGAATTGGGCGACATTTAAAGTAGATGTATATTGTCACAGCGGAGATTTGTCGCCGATTAACACAGACAGACTAAGAATATAGTCCCAAAAATGGCGCGTTTCTGACCACGTGACTTACCGTTAAGCGCCCTGTGGAGTGGATCGAGTGCTCAATGAATGATTGATTTAGATTAACTGAAGCTGCAAGCTCATCGTATGACGTATATAATTTAAAGTTTGGATTTTATAGCAGCCATCTAAGTTATAGATGAAGATGTAATGATACGTTGTAAAAAAAATTGTAAGTTGTTCATTGTTGCATACATTTTGGCTGACGTAAAATGCATGTACAGTGCGTTAGAAAAAAATCCTAACCGATACAGAATACCGGTAAATGTTTTCCCGAGATTACCGAACTCATTTTGTTGTTATTCAAACCGGCCTGTACATTATACATGTACACATTTTCACGGCAGCAATCCAGCATTACTATATTACAACTCCTTCAATATAAACATTTTGTTAAAATCTGAACAACGCATGTGAAATTGGATGTTCGGCAACAGAATTGAATACCTGGCGTAATTGGACATCTTGACTAATTTTAATCACAACTCGGGAAATTGAACGGTCCAACTAATTATTGAACAGTCGTGAAAATTAAGCGGGACGCTTATAATTACACACGTGTCGACAAACTAAACACTAGTTAATTAACGCTTGGTAATCAAAATTGCACGTTGAGATTTAAGTTGTATACAAGGACAAATTGAATGCTATTAGGCCAAATTCAATGATATTTATGAATAATTCTACATAGATTAGATAATAACGCTATTTACCTGAGATTCCACGGTACCAGTGGTATAGTGATACGACCCCACATTTTGCAAAAGATGGATAGAGAACAAGAAAAACAAAAAGATGGGTTGCCAGGCAACGAAAAATACGCCCACAGCAGCTAAATCGTCCGAGCGGTTGACAAGGGTTGTCGCATATTTATTCCTTTGTAGGTAATTGGGGGCCTTTACAAGGCAGTTCCATAGAGATCAGATTATAATTTTTGCTGTTTGAGGGTTCTACAAATTGAACCAAGGGTCTCAACCCTGGAAGTAATCTACAGAAATTGTTGAAATTTGACAGGCTTTTTTGTTTCACAAATTTAAATGATGCATATAAATTTCATACATATCGGATGATAACTTTAATCAATCGAGCATTAACAAGGTTGAACAAAGTCAAACAAGGGCAATAACTCCAGAAGTAATAAACAGAAATTGCTGAAATTCAATAGGATTCTTCTCTTTACTAATTTAAATGACGCACGTAAATTTCATACAGATCAGCATATAACTTTTGATGTTAGAGCATTCACAAAGTTCAATAAAGTGAAAGATAGGTTGCCAGGCAACAAAACATACGCCCACAGCAGCTAAATCGTCTGAGCGGTCGTCAAGGGTTGTCGCATATTTATTCCTTTGTAGGTAATTGGGGGCCTTTACAAGACAGTTCCATAGAGATCAGATTATAATTTTTGCTGTTTGAGGGTTCTACAAATTGAACCAAGGGTCTCAACTCTGGAAGTAATCTACAGAAATTATTGAAATTTGACAGGCTTTTTCGTTTTATTAATTTAAATAATGCATATAAATTTCATACAGATCACATTTGTCATTCAAACGTTCACAATCGCCATAACTCTAGAAATTATTGACGGAAATTGCTGAAATTCAATAGACCTGTTTCACAAATTTAAATGATGCATATAAATTTCATACATATCGGATGATAACTATTATCGATCGAGCATAAACAAGGTTTAACAAAGTGAAACAAGAGCAATAACTCTAGAAGTAATTATTGTAAATTGCTGAAATTCAATAGGCTTTTTCGTTTCACTAATTTAAATCATGCATATAAATTTCACAAAGATCGGGTGATAACTTTTTGCGTTAGAGCTTTCACAAGGATCAATAAAGTGAAACAAGGGCCATAACTCTAGACGTAATAAACGGAAATTGCTGAAATTCAATTGGCTTCTCCGTTTCACTAATCTAAATAATGCATATATATTTCACAAAGATCGAATGATAACTTTTGGCGTTGGAGCGTTCACAAGGATCAATAAAGTGAAACAAGGGCCAAAACTCTAGACGTAATAAACAGAAATTGCTGAAATTCAATAGGCTTCTTCGTTTCAGTAACCTAAATAATGCATATAAATTTCAGAAAGATCGTATGATAACTTTTGACGTGAGAGCGTTCACAAGGATCAATAAAGTGAAGCAAGGGCCATAACTCTAGACGTAATAAACGGAAATTGCCGAAATTCAACAGGCTTCTTCGTTTCCCCAATTTAATTATTGCATATAAATTTCACATAGATCGGTGATAACTTTTGGCATTAGAGCGTTCACAAGGTACAACAAAGTGAAACAGGGGCCATAACTCTAGACTTTAAAACAGAAATGATTTAAATTAAATAGGGTTCTTCATCTCACTAATGTAAACAACATATATCAATTTTAAAACAATTGGATGATAACTTTTGGCGTTAGAGCGTTCATAAGAAATTGTGGACGATGGACGGAGGGACCGACGGGGGGAGACGGCAATATACGTCCACATTTCTATGTGGGCGTATAAAAAATGATTATTTGTACGATCAGCAACCATAATTCAGTAAGTTGTGGTCTCAAATGCGCGAATATCGAAAGGAACAAAGATCTTTGGGATATAAACATATATTTGATCAAAATTGGACAAGAATGGCGACCTCTAGAGGGTCCACATCCTTCATATTACATAATTTTACAATATTTGCGTACAAGGAGCATCCATTTTGTCAGGCAGATTTGTTTCGGTTTTCCCGAAATTCGAACTCAACCATCGGCATCATTATGGTGTAATGGTGATTTGTTTAACCATTTTTTAAAATTGTGACCTCTAGAGGGTCCACAACATGGGTTCCACGTCGGCCGCACATGCAGGTCAAGACCTAGGGCTATGGAAAATGACCCATTGCTCATTTTGCACGCCAAAAAAAGAGCCTTTTTTTCCAAATCCAAATTTTCAAACATGGCTACGATCACTAGGTAACTACAATTGTACGCCTCATGACCTCAAACACTGTGTATCAATTTAAAGTCAATCGGATATTAACTTTAGCCTCTAGAGCATTTACAAGATTTTTTGAAGTGATCAAGGGACATAACTCTGGCAGTAATTATCAAAAATCTCTGAAAATGAATAGACTTCTTTGTCTCATGACCTTAAACACTGTGTATAAATTTAAACTCAATCGGATATTAACTTTAGCCTCTAGAGCGTCTTCAAGATTTTTCAAAGTGATCAGGGGCCATAACTTTGGCAGTAATTATCGGAAATTGCTGAAAATCAATAGGCTTCTTCTTCTCATGACAAACACTGTGTATAAATTTAAAGTCAATCGGATATTAACTTTGGCCTCTAGAGCCAATAGGCTTCTTCGTCTCATGACCTTAAACACTGTGTATAAATTTGAAGTCCTGCAGATATTAACTTTAGCCTCTAGAGCGTCCACAAGATTTTTTAAAGTTATCAAGGGTCATAACTCTGGCAGTAATTATCAGAAATCGCTCAAAATCAATAGGATTCTTCGTCTCATGACCTTAAACACTGTGTATAAATTTAAAGTCAATCGTTAAATTTGACCTCTAGAGTGTCCACAAGATTTTTTAAAGTGATCAAGAGCCATAACTCTGGCAGTAATTATCGGAAATCGCTGAAAATAAATAGTTTTCTTCGTCTCATGACCTTAAACACTGAGTATAAATTTAAAGTCAATCAGATATTCACTTTAGCCAGCAATGACAATATACAACCACATTTCAATGTGGGCGTATAAAAATGACCGGCAGTGATAATATTGAAGTGGAAGCACTCGTCCACATACAATCAGGGGCCATAATCCAGGAAGTTATGGTCCGATTATGTACCAGCAGCAGGTCTGAAAGGTGCAAATATCTAAAGGGACTGAGATCTTTGGGAAAAAAAGATATATTTTAAGTTTCATCAAAATCGGATAAAAATTGTGACCTCTAGAGGGGCCACAACCTTCGTATTACATACTTTTACACACTTTGCGTACAAGGAGCGGCCATTTTGTTAGGCAGTTCGTTTCCCTTTACCCCTTGATGGTGGAATAGTGATATATTTAAACAGTTTTTAGAATTGGATAAAAACTGTGACCTCTAGAGAATCCACAAACTAAAGCGCAAATTTCGAAAGGAACCAAGATCTTTGGGTTATAAACATGCATTTCAAGTTTCATCGAAATCAGATGAAAATTGTGACCTCTAGATAAAAAAGTGATTTTTCGTATAATCAGAGGCCATAATCCATGGAGTTACCATCCGATACATGCCAATATCGAAAGGAACCAAGATCATTTGGAGATAAACCTATGCAACTGTCACAGTGTCACGTTTTTTTTGTTTTCTTTTAACTCCACGCTGGTTTTAGGCACCAATTATTTTTACCAATCTGAACTGCATATCAACAATCCAGACCTGTGTAGGACCTACTCCTGATGTATGGGAACAAATGTTACATAGAATAATACATTGAAATTGTTTAACTTACTTCCTGTTGATATAGTTGTTATTATCTACGTGTGAATTATTGACGTGATTGGTCGAGGATTTTCTCACACTATCTGATGACGTTCGACGATACTGAGTATTATTGCTTATTTTCTTCTCTTCTTTAAAACTATTAGAGGATTGAATCTGTATCTGTTTCCTACAAATGAAATCATAATTTAACAATGAAGAACTTCAAATTCTGTGTATAGCTAACAATTTGCTGAATTAAATATCCAATGTCTCTTTTCTCATAAGAAATTTATGAACCCGTACAAATCAAAAGTCTACACGTTTGCCCATTTTCTTACGAGTTTATTAAGGTTCTCCTAATGGCAATTTTTTAGAGAGAACTTGTGAGCTCCTGCAGTAAAAATTTTTTGCACTTTTTAAAACTTGTCATTTTCAGATATTTAGGCCTTCAAGAATTTTTACATGATTGTGGAAAATATTATCTGAAACACTGAATATTTTCTTCATCAAAATAACCCTGTACCAATTCCCTCTAACTGAAAAGAAAAAGATTTATTATAAACATGCACTTTAATTGTATTTAGTGATATGTATGAAAACTTTCTAATTAATTAACATTCATAAATTACCAAAATTATATAAATTCTAAAAGGAAAAGTTGCAAAAAATAACTAATAGAGAACAAATACTAGGTAACTATGAATGATTATGGAAATTGTGACAAACCAAAAATTCATGCCATTTTGCAAGAGATGGACAGAAAACAAGCTAAAAAAGACCCTGTGATTTTTCGTACATTCAGGGGCCATAATCCAGGAAGTTATGATCTGAAATGAATGAATATCGAAAGGAACCAATATCTTTAGGATACAAACATATATTTTAAATTTCATCAAAATCGAACAAAAATTGAGACCTCTAGAGGGTCCACAACCTTGGTATTACATAGTTTTACCATATTTGTGTACAATGAGTGACCATTTTGTCGGGCAGTTTTAGTCCGATTTTCCCAAAATTTCGAACTCAACCTTCAATATGGTGTAACAGTGAAATAATTATAATTTTTTTAAAATCGGATAAAAACTGTGACCTCTAGAGGGTCCACAAGCTAAAATGTGATTTTTCGTACAATCAGGTGCCATAATCAAGGAAGTAACAGTCTGATATGCGTGAATGTCGAAAGGAACAGAGATCTTTGGGATATAAACATATATTTAAATTTCATCAAATCAGATAAAAATTTTGATCTCTGGAGGGAGAGAGAGAGAGGAATGGGGTTTAACGTCCACTTCGCAAAAACTAGGTCATTTCGGGACTAACATATGGTTCAATTTTATTTCCATAATTTGCTTGCGGGTAGGGGTCTTTAGCAGTGGGAGAAAACCGGAGGACCCGGAGAAAACCAACGAGGTTGGACAGGCGACCCTAATCCTAGTCACGTACAACTGGGGAATCGAAACCCCGCCAGTTGACTCAATGACAGACTTTACGATACAGCGCGCACGTGCTAACCATTCAGGTGATATATATCACCGTATATATCAACAGTGATATATCACCGTATATATCAACAGTGATATATACGAACGCTTTTTTAAAATCAGGTAAAAACTGTGACCTCTAGTGAGATCACAAACTAAAAACGGGATTTTTCATATAATCAGGGGTCTTAATCCAGGGAGTTACGGTCCAATATGTGCGGATATCGAGAGGAACCAAGATCTTACCATACATTTCAAGTTTCATCAAAATAGGATAAAAATTGTGACCTCTAGAGTGTCCACATACTAAAAACATGACTTTTCGTACTATGAGGGGCCATAAGTTCCGATACATGCCAATATCGAAAGATACCAAGATCTCTTGGATATAAACCTATAATTCAAGTTTCGGCAAAATCAGTAACAAGTACACTGTAAAACAATAAGAATACAATGTGTAGAAGATGATTTTTATTTTATTTTTTAGTTATTCCATCAATTACATTTAATCTTCTCAAAATCAAACAAGGAGATTTATTGTAGCTTCACGTTGCAAAGTTTCATAAATATGTGTGATATATTTTGTTCAAAAGATTGTACAGTGCTTGAACTTAGAACACAATTATTTTAGAACAATAGTTAACTTAAAATTCTGTGTTTATTTCACAAAATGGAACACCAGTACGACACGTAAGAGATTATAATATACATGTGTTTATGAATGTCATACCTATATTCCCAATCTGATTGGCTGTTATAATCTTCACGATAATTATCGTTTGGATAATAATATGTGGAGTTGTTGTAACCGTCATGTAATTTAGGAATGGTGTAGTGATGCTGATGTTGTTGATAATAAAAGCTGAAAGGAAGAACGAATGACATGCAGCAAACATCATCAAAATAAACCATTAGTTGTTAATCTACCGCTCAGACCACACCAATTTGATCTTTCGTTAGTCAGAATTTCACATGTAACTTTGGTCATTTTATTTTTTTTTATTTTAAAATATTAAGATATCCTGCTCCTATCACAGTCACTCCTCATTTCAAAGGTGTTCATAAAAATAAACAAGCCAACAGTTAGGTTGATGTCTCCAGCCGAAATCCCAAAATAAACAGATGACACATACCTTTTTCAAAAGTATCAAGCGATCAAACTGATTATCTATACTTAGTCTAAGCATAAAATGTTCACAATCAAACTCAGTCACGGTTTTGAATTTGAAGTACCCGGTATACATTAAGTTTCATCACTCCCAATCTGTTAGAATCAAAATTATCTTATCCGAAGGCATCATCAATGAAATTGCTTAGCTCTGCTTAGCTTTAGTGGGAAATGTTAATCATTGAACTCAGTCAAGACATTTACATCTACATCAAGTTTAAACATTCTATCTCAATTAAAAGCAGAGTTATTGCTACTTAGCCTTGAAGCAGAAAAATTCTCATCATCGAACTTAATCAAGGTAATGATATAATGAATCTATATTCAGAGTTTCATCGCTCTCACCCAATTAGAGCCAAGTTATTGTGTTCCAAAGTATCAACCAATCAAATTGCTTATCTCTGCTTACCCTTAGTGGAAAATGCATGCACATGATCTAATTCTGTCAAGGCATTCACCTAATAGACACCTATTAGAGTTATTGTGTTCCAAAGTCTTGGCCAATCAAATTGCTAATCACTTGAATGAAAGTATACACCAAGCAGGGATGTTCACAGAAAAATATTCATGTCGGGTGGCAATTTTGGGCAGGGGGTACATGAAGCCCCCTCGTAATACCAGGGGGAGTTTGGAGAAATTTATCGGGGTTTTTTCCCGATCGAAAAATTGCAATGTGATGTGCCCGTAAACTAACTAGACTTTTTTTCCCAGTCATGCTATTTAAATAGCACTGATATGACCGGTTAAAAGGGTATACATATCAGATAGATAACTCTGCATGGCAAACAAGAAATCGAAAGTAACAAATTTTGCCGAATACGTAGGCTGTACGTTATCATTAAATGTCTATGAGTATGATACGAGATCAGTTTGATTTGAGTCAAGATGATGTATTCAGTTTATGAGGTTTGAGTGGGCAGAAATCTGCTTCCATATATTTTTGCTGGGCGGTAAATATTGGTCTCAACCAATCAAATTGCTTATCTCTGCTTACCCAAAACAGAAAATGTTCATCTTCGAACTCCATCGAGGCATTTACTTAATAAACATCTACACCAAGTTTGAACATTCGACCTCAATTAGAGAAGGAGAGTTATTGTGTTCCAAAGTCTTGACCAATCAAATTGCTTATCGCTACTTAGCTTAAGAAAATTGCTTATCTCTGCTTACCTAAACAGAAAATGCTCATCTTCGAACTCCATCAAGGCATTCACTTAATAAACACCTACACCAAGTTTGAACATTCTATCTCAATTAGAAGGAGAGTTATTGTGTTCCAAAGTCTTGACCAATCAAATTGCTTATCGCTCTGCTTACCCTGAGCAGAAAATGCTCATTATCAAACTTAGTCAAGGTATTGATGTGATAAAACTATACACCAAGTGTCTTCACTCTCACTTAAAGATACATTATGTAAGATTTATATAAAGAACTAGCCATTCTTGCTATACTAGTTCGAAAGTAGATAATGTAAAATGAATAATTTGAAAATTTCATTCAAATTACTCTATTGAAAGCGAAGATATTAGCCTTTGAAGGTTTGACAGACATGTGCAAAAATTTCAACCACCGTACTGGTTGATCGAAGCTAAGTCTCGGTCTGCCATATTTGATAAAATCAAAGTATCGCTGAACCATTCTAATCTATTTAATATCGGAGAAATCTGATGCCATCGAGAGTTGATTAAGGCCTGGATCAGTTAATTAATGTCTAATTAATACTTTAGAAAACATTTCAGGCCTAAAGAAAGACCTGCAATAGGCAGATTTAGCTCTTCAATAATGCATGTTTAATTAGAACTAAAGTTATCATATCCCGAAGCATCAACCAATAATTGTTTATCCCTGCTTACCCTAAGTAGAAAATGCTCATCTTTGGACTCCATCAAGGCATTCACCTAATAAACACCTACACCAAGTGTGAACATTCTAGCTCAATTAGAATGACAGTTATTCTGTTCCAAAGTCTCGACCAATCAAATTGCATATCGCTCTGCTTACCCACAGCAGAAAATGCTCATTATTGAACTTAGTCAAGGTACTGATGTTATAAAACTATACACCAAATTTCATCACTCTCACTTAATTATAACTAAACATCAACCAATCAAATTGCTTATCTCTGCTTACCCTAAGCAGACAATGTTCATCTTCGAACTCCATCAAGGCATTGACCTAATAAACACCTACACCAAGTTTGGACATTCTAGCTTAATTAGAAGGAGAGTCGTTATTGTGTCCCAAAATGTGTGACAGACAGACAGACGAACACATTTTAATAGTCCCCTGCTTTCTTCGAAAGTTCGAAAGGCGGGGGACAAAAAGTATCGACTTGTACCCTGAAAAATACGCTGATATTATTTTTGGCAAATTAGGATTTAAAGATTTCTTTTCTAGTAGTATGAACAAAATATTTTAAGGTGCAACTAGTTACGATATTGTATTACCAGAACAGAAAACACCCCATGCACTTTTGCATATTTTGAAAGATTTCCAACCCAGGACTAAAACAATCTCAACAACTTTGAAAACCCCCAAAAAGAACCAGCGGCTGCCAGGCAGGATACGCCCACATTTTCGAGAGATGGATAGAGAACAAGCTAAAAAGAAAGTGATTTTTCCTACAATCAAGGGCCATAATTCATGAAGTTACAATTCGATATGCGCAAATATCAAAAGGAACCAAGATCTTTGGGTTATAAACATGCATTTCAAGTTTCATCAAAATCGGATTAAAATTGTGACCTCTACAGGGTCCATAACCTTGATATACCATATTTTTACACCTTTTGCGTACAAGCGGCGTCCATTTTGTGCGGCAATTTTGGTCCAATTTTCAAGAAATTTGTTCTCAACCTTCATTACAGTGTAATGATTTTGATTTGATTTTCAGGAAATTTGAACTCAACCTTTATTATTGTGTTACGGTGATATATTCAAACGATTTTTAAAATCAGATAATAACTGTGAACTTCAGAGGGACCACAAGCTAAAAAAGGCAATTTTTCGTATAATCAGGGGCCATAATTCAGGAAGTTACGATCCGATATGCGACAATATCGAAAGGAACCAAGATCTTTAGGTTATAAACATGTATTTCAAGTTTCATCAAAACCAAATTAAAATTGCGAGCTCTACAGGGTCCACAACCTTGATATACCATATTTTTTACACTATTCGCTTACAAGCGGCTGCCATTTTGTGCGGCAATTTTGGTCCAATTTTCAAGAAATTTGTTCTCAACCTTCATTACAGTGTAACGGTGATATAATCAAACGTTTTTTTAAATCGGATAATTATTGTGACCTCCAGAGGGACCACAAGCTAAAAGATAGGTTGCCAGGCAATGAAACATACGCCCACAGCAGCTATATCGCCCGGGCAGTCAACAAGAGTTGTCGCATATTTTTCCTTTTTTCGGTAATGAAACATTTATAATACATTAAAATCTGATTAAGTAATTATCAGAAAACCATTAGAATTTGTTTGGTTTTTATAAAGTTCTGCCCCATGCTAACGTTTAGTATACAAAACTTTTATCATCATGGATTTAGCTGTTCAAGTCATAAAGATTCATTGAAAATCAATATACTTGTTTGTCTCAAGACCTCAAACTCTGTTTATCAATCTAAAGTCAATCGGATGATAACTTTAGCCTCTAGAGCGTCACAAGTGATCAAGGGCCATAACTTTGGCAGTAATTATCGGAAATCGTTGAAAATCAATATGATTCTTCATCTCATGGCCTCAAACACTGTGCATAAATTTAAAGTCAATCGGATATTAACTTTAGCCTCTAGAGCGTCCACAAGATTTTTTAAAGTGATCTAGGGCCATAACTCGGGCAGTAATTATTGGAAATTGCTGAAAATCAATAGGCTTCTTCGTCTCATGACCCTAAACACTGTGTATAAATTTTAAGTCAATCGGATATTAACTTTAGCCTATAGAGCGTCCACAAGCAACTGTGGTCGCCGGACCGACAGACGGACGGACGGGGCGACAACAATATACGACCACATTTCAATGTAGGCGTATAAAAATCCCTATATTTTAAGTAACTTAGTAAGCTAGCTAATGACTTCCCTAATTAACAAGTAATAATTAATCTGTTGTAATTGATCAGAAAGTAGATACAGCCTCACTCATAGGTATCAACTGATTGACAAATAATATTTATTAACCTAAACCGCGTTTTCTGGCTAAGCATAAATATGTTCTAATTGGATGCTATTAATAAAAGTTTTGAAAAGGAATGTTTGTCTTAAAGGACAATATTGGTGCCAGTCATTATCACATATGTGATAGAGCTGGTTAAACACATTCCAAATATAATTTTAACACAGAGATCATTGCTACGATAGCTGAGTAATACAGGTTTCCTGAGTCGGAAGTGAAGAATTGAAATGATGAATATAAATTTCATACATATCGGATGATAACTTTCATCAATCGAGCATTAACAAGGTTGAACAAAGTAAAACAAGAGCAATAACTCTAGAAGTAATAAACGGAAATTGCTGAAATTCAATAGGATTCTTCTTTTTACCAATTTAAATGATGCATGTAAATTTCATACAGATCGGCACATAACTTTTGATGTTAGAGTGTTCACAAGGTTCAATAAAGTGAAACAAGGGCCATAACTCTAGATATAATAAACAGAAATTGCTGAAATTCAATAGGCTTCTTCATTTCACTCATTTAAATAATGCATATAAATTTCAGGAAGATCGGATGATAACTTTTGGCGTCGGAGCGTTCACAAGGTTCAATAAAGTGAAACATGGGCCACAACTCTAGACGTAAAGAACAGAAATTATTGAAATTAAATAGGCTTCTTCGTTTCACTAATTTAAATCATGCATATAAATTTCAGAAAGATTGGGTGATAACTTTTGCGTCAGAGCGTTCACAGGGTTCAATAAAGTGAAACAAGGGCCTTAACTCTAGACGTAATAAATGGAAATTATTGAAATTAAATAGGCTTCTTCATCTCACTAATGTAAACAACGTATATCAATGGTATGAAATATATACTAATTATCTTGACAGTAAAGTTCCGCTTGAAAAACAAATTGTCTGGAACAATAAACACATTAAACTTCATAAAAGTAGTATGGTTGATAAAGTCTTAATCCAAAACAAGTCTCTGTATGTAGCAGATATCATTAGCAATACACAAAATACAAGTTTTGAATAATATCGATGCATTATAACAAGTAGTACATGCTATACAGAGGCAATCTAATGTGAACTATGGAAATATAACAGGTTTCACAAAGAATACAATAACAGATGATATTAGCAATATAAATTTGACATAAAATCGAAGGATATCTATAATGTAAGAGCAGAAAAATCATTTGTTACACCAAAATGCATAAACCAGTGGGAAATGAAATGAAATGAAATAGGGTTTAACGTCCTACTAAACTAGTGGGAAACCATTCTAATTACCACTATTGATAATATAGGAACCCCAAAAATATTGCAATTACTATTAGCAAAAACTGTATGCTTTAAGTTAAAGTTTAACACAAAAATGTGCATTATAAGTATATACAGTAGAAATTGCTCCGGCGTGCACTCCTAATCAGCGAACACTTGCTTCAACGAGCACCAAAAAATCCCCCGGAGCGATTTTTAAGTAATTTAACCTCTACTAAACACGCACCTGTTCAACGCGTGCAATGGGCATCACGATTAATTCCCCCCGTAAAAACTCTACTGTTTCAACGGGCACTCCTCTAACGCGGTCAGCGGTCACTATTTTACTAATAAATTCAACAAAACAGCGCCCATTCAACGGCCATTGTTGAATGATAGCATCTTGTCGTTCTTTCTTTTTAACACTCCCGCTAATCCCGTGAGTAGTAGTTAATTAACTGGACCCCCACTGGTCAGGTAAAAAGAAATGTAAAAATAACAATCAACCCGGGATTATCTGTTTATTAATCTTTTGTTTTATTAAACGACTAACCTGGTCATTGTTTTCACGCCTAACGACACATTATTTGATACTGATTGAATAAAATGAAAGTACCAAGTTTTGTCACGATCATCTAGTATCTCTTTTCCATTGCCACTTTTTTTTTATTAAACAGACATTTTAGCGCCCCCTATAATATTACATACAGAGTTACATCCCCTGTAAATCAGTGATGTTTTTTTGTTCATGTGCTTTTGTTGATAAAATAAAATTAATTCATCGATTTTCTTCACAAAAATGGATAAATATTACCGAATGCATTACAATGGTAGACAGTAGTACCGAAGGTTGCTACAAAATGACAAGTTTACATTAGTTATGTTCGAGATTTGAGTAAAGAATTTTCCTTCGGCGCAAGATTCAGTCAAATTTATCGATGCAAGTATTGATGTTCGCTCCCAATGCACCCAAGCGTAATTAATTTATGTCAGCACAAAAAGCACTGAGATTTTATTAAGTGGTCTCGTAATCGCTAAAATAGTTGGGGTGGGAAATACTCAAATTCACGGCATTTTGAAACGCTATGATTCAGTATGATGAAAGTAAAAGAAATATTGGGGGGCCAGAGATCCAGTATTACTAAACAAACATGTATACGCGACTACTTTGAATTCACAACTAGATGTATTGTTATTGTTATACTACATGAATAAAAAAATATATGCAATCTATATCTTTATTTTTTGTGGTAGGGTTTGGGGCAATATTAGATACCTCTAGTCAAAGAGCACCTCCATTAAGCAAGCATTTTTAAATTTCCCTTGGGTGCTTGCTTAATACAAGTTCTACTGTACATAGAATAATATACACTAATTTAATACAAAGCTATGTAAACTCAAATTTACTGAGTTCTCTTTGTGCCCTCTGTAACTCATGCCTTGAAACCCAGGAACACTTATTCTACTTATGTCCTGTAACACAAACAATATTAACCAATTTGTCTGAAATCCTATTAAAAAACAATATTAACACCATAATTTGTCAAGAATCAATACATCTAGGAGTGTATAATATAGAAATGTTTAATGACAAACACGAATGGTTAATTGTAAATCACCTCATCCTCCCTACAAAATATTACATCTATGAGAACTGTAGGAATATTCCAACATTACGTAGGAATATTCCAACATAATTTTACGATTTTATGACACTTTAGAGAATATTCTATTCATAAAAAATTAAAAACCAAATCGTCATTGACGTAATCATGCGTTAAATTGAGAATTAAGTAAAAAAATACAGCAAATAACAGTATATGGCGATAAACCGGAAGTTGAATATCCATCATGGATGCCTATGGCATTACATCACAATGGCGACTCTCGCCCACCGATTCTCAACGCGAGGAATGGTGTTTAAGCTTCATATAATATCACTAAAAACCCTAGTGCTATTACTTCAGAAATATGCGACAAGTCATCATATCCTATTTCTTATCCCATAATTAGTAACAAGGAACCTATAACGATAGAGTTGATCAGTTCCTCAAATTAGGGACCCGGCCATCTTACCACACCAACATACGCAATATATATGACAATTCCAAAACTTAGTGAAGACAACTAGGTATTTTTATCACGCCATGATAACAGAACCTGACAGCACAATTGCCAAATAGCAGTTGAATACTAAGTTTGAGTGTAGACTAAGCATGCATGTCTAATACTAGAAAAACTTAGTACATATCACACAATTCAACAACCCAGTCCGGTTATCCAAATTATTCCCACTTGTTTATATTATTTTAAACGACACAGTCAAATGGGTTGGGAGCAGTGATGGGATTTTGCCCGTATATTCCGGACTTGTCCGAATCTTTTTCCAAACGCCCAAAATTGTCCGACCGGGAATATGCCCAATCAGACATCAAGACATGGTGAATAATATTCAAAATTAATATAGTTTACTGAGTGTATAACTACTAGATTCTATTTTGATGGCATATTCTCAGATTTACGATCATATTTTGAATGGGGTTTATGTTTTTAAATAAAGAAATAAGTAATCTAGGCAATGTTGACGAATACGTCGATTGAAATAGTTGTTTTAGACGATAGCGCGTACTAGAGTAGAATGCGATTATTTAGCGGATGGTGTGATTCCTCGGGATATCATATTCTTACCCTCTGTACATAAGTCGTAACGGAGTATAAGACGAATGCCGGACTTCGGCTGAAAAAGGGTAATTTTGGAGGAATTTGAAACAGTACAGATCGGCAGCAGTCGGCACGCTTTCATTCTATCGTATTACGATTTTGTAGGAATATTACTGACATAAATTTGAATACCATACAGGAATTAAATATGAAAAATAACGAGGTGCACCTATTTTTATATTACGGATGAATTTGAATATTTTGTTTACACATGATTTTTGTGTGTGGTCTAAAAACTGCTATCTTAATCAACGATAAGAGTTATGTCCTTTTATTTTCGGTAAAAATGTCTGACAAGAAAAATTTTGAAATCCCATCACTGGTTGGGCCTTAGAGTCTATGCAAATAAGCATTTTACAACGGCAATTCTTTAGCCGTCCCTCTGTTCAACATTAAACGGAAGCAGTTGCTCCAGTGATACAGCACTCCGCAGGTCCATCCAAGATTCTTTTTGTGCTTCGGTCCCCGACAACTATATAAAGGGAACATCCGCACAATTTCATTTAAGCCTGATGAGTTTGAAATGAACGAAACTAGTTGCTTCATGAGAGAAATCTGGGACGGTTACTCGCCACTCATAGATTTCTAATTTTATCAATCATCAAATTCAAGTCTTTTCAACTTGAATATAGGTTCCCAGAAAATTATTTATCGGGTGGTTATTTCCAATAAAAGTATGGCAATTTTGGTATGGAAAGTAGAGATATCCAATCTTACTAGAAAAATACGATATACAATTTCATAAGATTTAGTCCGGAAGGGTCCCCACATTCTTTATATTTATATCTTGACGATTGATAGTTAAAATTAGGTGAATGTCATATTAGATTAGGCCGTGTTGAATTGATTCCTTGTTTCTCCTCGCCCGCGCGCTTAGGTCGAGGACCCCGAAAATCGTGCGCTTACGTTTTTAACACAAAAAAAAAAATTACGTTAATAACATCTAAATAAAATTCTACCAAACATCAGAAGTCAATTCTCGTTGTTTATTCCTCGTTACGAACTAAATAAGTAAGTGCAGGGGGCGCACTACACGCAAAACAATAATCTACAAGATAAACCTGCGGACAAGACAGAAAATAGGCATTGCACCGAATAAACAAATATCAAATCAAGTGAATGGATCCGGTTGATAATACACATGTAGGGGTCCGCATGCTATGGAATAAGTTACACTGTATATGATTGGATGAATTCCGCAAAATGGCGCGTGTAGCAGTCATTTCGGCTAATGAGAAAGCATATTATAAACTGTAAGACAATCGCTAATATTCAACCGCGAACCTGAATAATCAATTTTTTCATTGGCTAAAATTATAACTCATGTCATTATTATTCAAGTATTACCCAATCATATCTTGTGTAATAAATAACGCACGCCTTACAAAATGGTGAGCTATGCCGGTTTCGATAATATCATCGAACGTGAAAGTGCTGGGAATAACCACCAAAGTCGAGTCGAGATAAGTAAATTCGAGTATCGGTCGGCCTAATTTATTGATATTCAAGGAAATAATAGTGGCCCCGTTCGCTCGTTTCTGGAGTTTAACAAACGAACGAACAAACGGGACCACTATTATTTCCTTGAACATCAATAAATAAATTAGGCCGACCGGTACGCGAATTTACTTATCTCGACTCGACTTTGGTGGTTATTCCCAGCACTTTCACGTTCGATGATATTATCGAAACCATCTAGAACTCAACAAGCGAATCAAATTATAACTGGAATGTTTCCATTGTATTTTAACACAAGAATACGGAAAATTTATATCAAAATATGGTTATTTCATTTTTTAAAAAGTTAAACAAAGAAGCCACTTGTTACCAAATTTTAGTTTGTTATTAAATTTATTTAATTAAATATTATCTGTGTTTTTATTCTAACCAATAATATAACTAGATTATTTATAATATTATTAAAAATGGTACACAACCCTCAGACTATATAGGTATTATGCCAGACCACTTTGTGTTTTGAAACCCACTTTGTGTTGTGTTTACCGCACTACCGCACATGATTGCCAGAGTGGTGGCAGGAGAAACAAGGAATCAATTCAACACAGCCTTAGCAATATTAGCATTAATCTGAATTTATAATTAATTAAAATTTTATAATATTAACACTCACTCACGAAAACAAGATTTCAGTGGAATAAAAACTCCCAAAACTAATTTCACTCCTTTTAACTCATAACTCATGGAACATGAAAATATTAGGGGGAAAAAACCCCACAAACCGGGAAAATTTTCAAAAAGTCTTCACCCCAACCTTTCTCGAAATATGTCAATAAAATACATCATCCACAAAAGACCCTCCCAAAAAAACACTTTTCTATCAAACAAACACCACAATATATAGTTATGAGTTTGTAGCACATTTGATTTTGATACAGTTGAAGAAAGATCCTTGCAATTTTCTAAACCAACCATTCATCCTGTTGCATGTTACAATATATTTCCAAATTGTAATTAAACTAATCTTTGCAAATTTTCGCAAAATAATTACCATTCAACCAAAAAGAAACTTTTTTTTGCACCAAAACATATATATATATTTATCCTAACTTGAGTGTATCACACCTTCTTTGTGATAAGCTTGGTAAATATTAGAGCTGTTTTATTAGCCAGGTGAAATGACTCATCTAAAAATTCTTGCTGCTATTTCTAGAAGCTTTGCCAAATAAAAATTATATTTATAAACAAACAGCCTTAACACATTTACATCTATCTACACATAGTTAAATAAATAATACTGTAAGCTGTTTACATGTACTTCAACTAGGCTATGTTTGGCAATTCCAGTAGTTAAAGAATTACTGATACACCCAGACACCTGAGGCAGGGCTGACTTGGGAGCTGCAGGGGTTTAACTGGGAACATTTTTGGCCTGTCCCCAGGTTTACAGTGAAGGTATGTTTTAGTGAAAATATCTATTAAACTGGATAACTTTAGCTGTGCAGGTTATCCTTTTGCAATTGGTGACTCAGTGAGAAAGGTGCGGACACTAGAAGAATGGTATCGTTTAGAACGGGATTTTAGCGCTAAAAAGTATGCATATAGTTTACTTTCAGAACATCGTTCGATAATTGATAAAAATCGTTTTTAAGAAGGACAAATATAGGTTGCTAGGCAACAAAACATACGCCCACAGTAGCTAAATTGTCCAGGCAGTCAACAAGAGTTGTCGCATATTTTTACTTTTTTCGGTAATGAAACATTTATAATACACTAAAATCTGATTAAGAGTAACAACTCATTAAGTAATTATTAGAAAATCATTAGAATTTGTTTGGTTTTTATAAAGTTCTGCCCTATGCTAACGTTTAGTATACGAAACATTTAATATCATGGATTTACCTGTTCATTGAAAATCAATATACTTGTTTGTCTCAAGACCTCAGATGATAACTTTAGCCTCTAGAGCATTACAAGATTATTTGAAGTGATCAAGGGCAATAACTCTGGCAGAAATTATCGGAAATCGCTAAAAAACAATAGGCTTCTTTGTCTCATGACCTTAAACACTGCGTATCAATTAAAATCAATCGGATATTATCTTTAGCCTCTAGGGCATCCACTCTGGCAGTAATTATCGGAAATTGCTGAAAATGACTTTAAACACTGTGTATAACTTTAAAGTCAATTGGATATTAACTTTCGCCTCTAGGCGTCCACAAGATATTTTGAAGTGACCAAGGGCCATAACTCTGGCAGTAATTATCGGAAATCACTGAAAATCAAAAGGCTTCTTCGTCTCATGACCTTAAACACTGTATATAAATTTAAAGTTAATCGGATATTAACTTTAACCTCTAGAGCGGCGTGAACAAGATTTTTTGAAATGATCAAGGGCCATAACTCTGGCAGTAAATATCAGAAATCGCTGAAAATCAATAGGCTTCTTCGCATCATGGCCTTAAACATTGTATATAAATTTAAAGTCAATCGGATATTAACTTTAGCCTCTAGAGCGTCCACAAGAAATTGTGGACGTCGAACCGACGATAATATACGACCCCATTTCAATGTGGGCGTATAAAAATAAACAATTTTTATTTAATTGACCTTGATGGAAACACTGGGTCAATATACAGAGCCTCTGTTTTTTTACTTTATGGATCTGTGTTGATATTTTTTTATATCAAAAAAGACTTGTAGGAGATTCTCTATGTGTAGGCAATTGGCCTGTTATTAACATACACTCAGGGCTCGAAATTCGTTTTTTCGATTGAAGGCCAACTTTGACCTACGATAGGCTAAAGTGCAACCTTGATCCAAGGCCAAAAATTGAAAATCCAAGGCCAATTTTTAAGTCATGAATCAGGATATTATCAGCTTATTTAGAAGGTTTTAATATGTCGATCATATGTAAATCTGTTTATTGTAGATCTTTTTTCTCAGTCAAAATGTTTTTACAGACAGGGCTGCCGACAACCAGTAACGCAGCGCAATTTGCGATACATATTTTGTCCGTTGCTAACCAAAAATTAAAATCTAACGTTTTTGATTCGCAGTTACTGCGAATCATTAATATGCCTGTCATTTTGGAGTTTGACACAAGAAAAATCCACATTTTGAAGACTAGAAGCTTACTCAACACTTTCAACGTGTATAAAATGTTGAATAAAATTTTATAAACAAAACTGAATTCTCTGCGTGACATTTTCTTCTCGAACTATACTATATAACACAGGGACATAACTCTATGAATAGGGACTATTAAACCGGAAATAGGGAATCAAGTAGTACCACTCACATTGCGAGACATCAAGTAATTATCATATTCATTTTGAAAGAAATAAATCCAGTGTATCCCCCACGCATTGTAAATAAAATATAAAAAAATAAATACATGTTAACGTATTGTAAAATGATAAATCAAAGTAAAAATTCCCGTAAAATATTATTGTTTATATCGCGTGTGTCTAGTTAATCGAGGTGCGCCCGATTGAACAAAAACAGTAATACACGATAAAAAGCAGACAAATTGTTTTCTAACGAAGATTTCTAACGTGACAAAAAATAAAAATTAAAATGAGTGTTGCTTCGGAAGTCACTGTCAAAAATTGTCTTCACACATAAGACCTAACTAAATGTCTACATCACATTCACAAACTGTCACAAGGGACCGTCACAATAGTCCAGTCAATCTAGCTGAAAAAAGGGCCCAACCCAAAACAAATTGCAACAGAATTTCTTTTGGTGGTATGCATTTCCGTACGGTCTCCTGCACATCATACTAAAAATGTTCCAAAATATTTTTGGTGGAAAGGGGTCAAATTGCGTAATATGCTAATTAGCATAATTTCATGTTTCAAAAATTGATTTAATGCTATTATTTGGCTATCAAATGTTCAAATTTGGTGGAAATTGTATCCAAACCCATGTTTTCGTGGCCAGGGACACAAATAAACACATTTAGAATATACTCACATAATTACCTGGTGCACAATATGCAAATTAACAGCCGCCATTAGTGAAAAACTTATTTTCCCCCCTAAATCTGAAACTCTTTGACTTAGCTCCATGAAACCAGTACCTATACCCATAATTACAGGGTCAATGGTGCTGAAAAGCACTAGAAGAACAGCATAGTTATATTGCATAATATAGAATATGCAAATTAGACACCTGGGCCATGACTGAAAAACAAACTTTTTGTCCAATCTCAAAAGACAATTGCAATAAGTATGTGTTATTTGAAAAGCATGCTTTACTCAATAACTTCAATCAGTGCACTAATTTGTTTACAATTGTATCATTACCGATTTTTATGGGGGTTAGGAATCCAGTAGACGTGGTACAAGGGTTAATCAGCGAACTGGATGTATGAGATGTGTTGTTGACGTTTGGGAAAGTAGGACGAGGGGAAATGTGTAGGGAGTGAAGTGCTGTAAAGGGATAGTTAGATGTATTATGAATGGTTAGAGTGGCTGTGGTGTTACGGTGAAATACTATGCCGCCACCGTAACACCACAGCTTTATGATTTGTTAGACAGGAGTGATGTAATGGGTGTCAACAACTGGGTATGCTGGTACCGTCGCAACGTAGCCGTGAAATATATTGTGGGGGGGGGGGGGGGGCGGAAACGGAAAAATATACAATGTTGACAGTATGTGCCAGGCATGAGGCTACCCTCATAAAATTTTTTTTTTTTAAATTTCAGTTTTCTGTAAGCAGTGAAAACACTATTTTGGCATTGTTTGCGGGGTTAAACCTAAAAATCACATTAATACACCTATTGCACGATATTGTGAAACTAGCTGACGAAGACAGCTCGGGCGGCGATTGTTCGACTCGGGGCTGCTCTGTCAGTATCTAACAAACGCATTTAGTTCGCGTACAACTTTTAAAAACCGAATGTCAGTATGGTATTTCTCACATAATTGGTTATCGCAAAAACAGAGTAAACTGAAAGCCAGTAATCTCGACTCAAACCTATAGTCTATAGCCTACTTACTACACTCGTCACTAGGCTTCCTATATTATTGTTTGTGGACGGTTTACTACTCAGTGATAAGCCTGCGCCGCAAAAAGAGGTCTCGCCTTTTATTATTAGTATAATGACTTCCTCATGTGCGGCAGGTTAGTTTGCTTCTAAAAACACTGTTTTCCGTTCCAAAAAATACAAAAGTAATTTTCTACCAGATGACCATGGTTCTTTTCACCGAGACTAGATAATTTCTCTCGGTGTAAGGATATAGCTATGGATAAGTTCATACAAGGTCAATAAATCCGCGGTCACTTCGGGTCACACTGTTGAGAAAATAAACCGATGGGTTTGTTTAGTAGCAAATCGAGCGTGAATCAACTGAGTTTGTACTGAAAAATTTTTGAGTGATATGTATGAACTGTCTTCACACATTCGGTTTATAATTAGCGATACACAGGTACAGTGGCAAGTGTTGTACTTCACAGACTGTTTACCTCCGAACTACCTCCGCACGAAATCCCCGATTTGGGTACTTGTTAAAAGAAAAAGAAATAGTACCTATGCGCATGCCAGTAAAAAAAACCTAAGAGTTCGCGCATAAAAATGCCCGAACGTACCAGGCGCCAGGTCATCCAGTGAAAACTATTATAGTTCACTTAGGCTTTTGCGTTACAGCAATTATGGTCTTTAGACCCCCAAACCCACCCTAAATGACTTTCGTTGAGTACTAAGACCAATATTTTACTGCAAGAGAGTATCCTCGGTGTATTACTAAAAGTTTATTGTTATACATTTCGTTTACAGTAGCTAAGTCTCTAACTCAATATCATCCAAATTCTTCGACATTGAAAACACAAATTATTTGTCAATTTAAATCAACATTGATGTTGTCCATAATAACACTCACTTAGTGACTACAAGTGAATATTATGAGCAATACCACGTAAAAAGTCCAACACATGGTGAATGTTTAACTTATAATGTCCAGTACATGCTCTGTTCAGTCTCTATACTTTGTGTGTTGAACAGGCTGTTCTACAGCTTTTGTCTGTTCTATAGTAACTTCTTGTAGAGCTTGGTGTTTCTTCAGGGCATCTAGAAACTTCCATATGTTGACATGGCAACAACTAACCGGAGTCTGAAATCATCTGCGCCACCCTTCTATATTGTTGTTCTTTCTTGGAAGCTGGACCATAGTTTAATTGTATACATATTCCTACGGTTACGACTATCAGGTCTCCAAATGTCGGTATCATTCTGAAGTCAAGATTGGATTCATTGTCTGTTTGGTAACGTTGATGAGGTCCCTACGTCTGCAATTTACGGTATATCTCAGTTTCAGGAAAAGCTCTCTGGATAGACTTTTTTATTAGTAGTCATTAATGGCAGACAACAGACGAAAATCTGACTTTAATACTAGCAACTGGGAATACACCCGGAAATTGGTATCCCCAGTCTTGTTTTTAAGTAGAGCACCAACACGTGGAACTATGTGGTTGTCGATAGGAATTGGTATCCCCAGTCTTGTTTTTAAGTAGAACACCAACACTTGGAACTTTGTGGTTGTCGATAGGAGCATGTATGGTGTAAATCTGGTAAAATATTTCAGGTGCAACTTTAGCGGTTTCATCAGCCGACTGATTATTGGTTGAAGTCAGGACCCTCAGGTTGGTCATTGTTGAATATAGTAAAATTCCACCTGGATTGTTTGTACCACTGCCAGACAGAAGGAAAGATTCCCCATTAAAATTTTCTTTGTATTGGTCCGGTATTTTCATGGCCCGTTGAGTTGGTGGTAGAGGTACCAGCTTTCCTGGTAGTAGTCTTAAAACATCTTATAGTACGTTTGAGGTGTCTAATAGGTGGAAGCCGGGAAATGGTTCCTTCTGGAAGTTTTGAGACTGCAGCAGTGACAATTGGTTCTGCAATCTCTTGAGTTCCAGTGGATTGACGCTTTATGGTATTTTTCACCCCAAGAATCATTTGACGTACTTGGTCACCAGCATGAGTTTGTTCACTTTTTCTGACTGGCTGACGTCTTCTCTCTGGATCTTTACTGTGGTTTTGCATTTACCATGTCTGCGTTTCTCACATTCCCACACAACAGCACCATTAGCAAGGACTTTTGCAAATTTACTGTTCATTTTATTATTAACATTGTGCTC
The DNA here is from genome assembly GCF_932274485.2 of Patella vulgata. NCBI lineage: Eukaryota > Metazoa > Mollusca > Gastropoda > Patellidae > Patella > Patella vulgata. The sequence goes on along the minus strand of NC_065879.2, from coordinate 59,507,523 downwards.
AATTTTCAATTGTGCTTATTTATGTGATTAACTTTGAAATAAAATTAACAGCTATGTTATAATGTTTTGACAATGATTAATGTATAGATACATTATAGGGGTGTTCTCATCCAGCTCAAAATACTGATTAAGGGGATTAAGGGTTTAGGGCTGGGGGATTATGGTCTGTAGCTCAAATGTGTTCACCTAATTAGATATGGATTAACCGTTTAATAAGTGTCATGTGAACTGTGTTTAATAAGTGACTGAAATAAGAATTGTACAGCTCAGTGCTAACGGCATTTCCAGGCTAAAGAAGAAAGCCTACCGTGAACTAGAAGAGAGACTTCAAGCATTGAAAGATCAGTTCCGAAATGGTCAAAGAGACATCATGCTTTATGTAGATGCGGTATCTCATCTTGTCCATTTAGAGTAAAAAGTATGAAATGTTTACTTGCCCATATGAAATATATATTTTTAATGTTGATGCTCATTTCATAGTGCTATTTAGTTATTTATTTTTTATATTAAGTTTTTCCATTTACATTAAAAGTGTTAAAATAAACATGTTTTACTATAATAAATGTTGAATAAAACATTATCAAGTGATTTTGTTTTACTATTAGGTTTAACCTAATGAAATAAACAGTGCCCAATGTGAAACAGACTACAGCTAATCCTTCTTTAGAAATTCCAATTAACACCTTAGTCACGCTAACATGATTATTTAAGTTTTGAGCTGGGTGAGAATGAACCACATTATAGTGTGCATTTACAATTAATAAACTATATTAAAAACAAACCAGCGGCTGCCAGGCAGAATACGCCCACATTTTCGAGAGATGGATAGAGAACAAGCTAAGAAGAAAGTGATTTTTCCTACAATCAAGGGCCATAATTCAGGAAATTACAAGCTAAAAACGTGATTTTTCATACAATCAGGGGCCATAATTCAGGAAGTTACGGTCCGATATGCGCGAATATCGAAAGGAACCAAGATCTTTGGGTTATAAACTTACATTTCAAGTTTCAACAAAATCGGATTAAAATTATGACCTCCATAGGGTCCACAACCTTGATATACCATATTTTTACGCTATTTGACAACGAAGGGCGACCATTTTGTTTGTCAGTTTTGGGCCGATTTTCACGAAATTCAAACTCAGCCGTCCTTAGGGTGTAACGGTGATATAATAATACGTTTTTTTAAATCGGATAAAAATTATGACCTCTATAGAGTCCACAAGCTAAAAACGCGATTTTTCGTACAATCAGGGGCCATAATTCAGGAAGTTACGGTCTGATATGCGCAAATATCTAAAGGATCTGAGATCTTTGGGTTATAAACTTACATTTCAATTTTCAACAAAAATGGATAAAAATTGTGACCTCTATAGGGTCCACAACCTTGATATACCTTATTTATACGCTATTTGAGAACGAACGGCGGCCATTTTGTCTGTCAATTTTGGGCCGATTTTCACGAAATTCGAACTCAACCATCCTTAGGGTGTAACGGAGATATAATAATACGTTTTTTTAAATCGGATAAAAATTATGACCTCTATAGGGTCCACAAGCTAAAAACGTGATTTTTTGTACAATCAGGGGCCATAATTCAGAAAGTTACGGTCCGATATGCGCGAATATCGAAAGGAACCGAGATCTTTAGGTTATAAACTTATATTTCAAGTTTCAAATAAATCTGATAAAAATTGTGACCTCTATAGGGTCCACAACCTTCATATACCATATTTTTACGCTATTTGAGACGAACGACGGCCATTTTGTCTGTCAATTTTGGGCCGATTTTTACAAAATTCGAACTCGGCCGTCCTTAGGGTGTAATAGTGATATAATTATACGGTTTTTTAAATCGGATAAAAATTATGACCTCTATAGGGTCCACAAGCTAAAAATGCGATTTTTCGTACAATCAGGGGCCATAATTCAGAAAGTTACGGTCCGATATGTGCGAATATCGAAAGGAACCGAGATCTTTAGGTTATAAACTTACATTTCAAGTTTCAAATAAATCGGATAAAAATTGTGACCTTTATAGGGTCCACAAGCTAAAAACGTGATTTTTCGTACAATCAGGGGCCATAATCCATGAAGTTTCAATCCGATACATGCCAATATCGAAAGCAGCCGAGATCTTTTGGGGATAAACCTATATTTCAAGTTTCGTCAAAATCGGATAAGAATTGTGACCTGTAGAGAGTCCACAAACAATTGTGGACGGACGGACGGACAGGGGCGACGGCATAATACGTCCACATGAAAATGTGGGCGTATAATAAAATCACTGACAATAAGATTAACAGTTATGTTTTTATAATGCTTACATATAATGGTGATGAAAATCGTCGAGGGTTTCATAATACATAAAGAGTTCCTGTGACTGTTCAGGTGTAACTGTTAAACTAGGTGTGGCACTGATTGGTGCACTTATAAAAAAACATCGACTGGACTGCACTGACATACTTGTGGAGACTGCAAAGGACATAGCTGTAGCACCTCCGAAACCAGTTTTAGACAATTCTGATGATAAAGATTTGATAATTTGTTTGTTTTCATCAGGGCTATGTGACCAACTTCCCCCCCCCCCCATGACAACAGTAATGCAATCAGTCAAATGTTCTCCATAATGAGGTACAGATACTTTTATTACTTTCTTTGAAAGTAATAAAATGGGTGTGGAAATTTGATTTTTCAGGTTATTGCAAATGCTTTGAGTTTGGAGTAAAAGTGTATTTTTCAGTCATGGCCGAGGCGTCTAATTTGCATATTCTACATTATGCAATACCACTGTGATGTTCTCCTAGTGTTTTTCGGCACCCCTGACCCTGAAATTATGAGCGTAGATACTGGTTTCATGGAGCTAAGTGAAAAAGTTTCAGATTTAGGGGGGAATTATAAGTTTTACACTAATGGCGGCTGTTAATTTGCATATTGTGCATTATGTAATAAAGTGATTATATTCTAAATGTGTTTATTTGCTTCCCAGGCCACGAAAACATGGGTTTAGACACAATTTCCACCAAATTTGAACATTTAAAAGCTAAGTTATAGCATTAAGTCAATTTTTGAAATATGAAATTATGCTAATTAGCATATTACGCAATTTGACCCATTTCCACCAAAAATATTTTGGAACATTTTTGGGATGTTGTTTAGGGGACTATACTGAAATGCATCCCAGTGAAATTAATTCTGTTGCAATTTGTTTTGGGTCTAACCCCAGATTGACTGGACTACAAGTACTTGTGGCAGTGCTAAAAAATCTAAGAATTTAAAGAATAGTCAGAATGGAATCTAATCATATTTGTTATGAATTAAAGTAATATCTTGTTATTTAGGTGTTTTACGTTGAAACTGAAAAAACTGCTAATTAATTTTTAAATTTGCTAATCAAATTTGGCAAAATTGGACTTTTTCATTAGCAGTGCTGCTAATCAACTGTGAAAAATTACTGACAGCCCTGGTTACAGGCCTGACTATCACATCACGTTCAATATTTTTATTACTTTCACAAAAATAATGCAACCTTACAGTTAAGGTGGGGGGGGGGGGGAGAGAAAATTCTTATCGTACCGTTTTTAGAACGATTTTTTATTCTAAAAAATATTTAAAAAACCGGCATGTAGCCATATTGAGAGTTGAAAGTATTACTATATCATCCGTAGAGCTGGGTAAAATAATTAAGGATGCATAGGGCTACTTGGTTAACTGGTCACAGTTCGGTTGCACTGGTAAAATGGTTCAAAAAATTACAAACCGATATTAGTTTTCATATATCTGACCTTCAAAACCAGGAATGGTAGTCACAGCAATGTTTTTTTTTCACTAAAGACCACATAAATACTTCATATAGCACATGTCATTTGTAATGTATCACGGTAATTAACATCCTTTAATTCCCGCTCGAAGATTTGTATACGTTATGTTATTATTAGCGCTTACTGCAAAGCACGAGATAGCCTCGACTGATTGACAAATTAATAGTTTTACCGTATTTATTAACCTGGTCACTCTATAGACAGGATAGTAAAATTGTTTATATTATTATCACTCAAGTGCAATGCTGTGTGCCGATAGGGTCAAAGTTAATGACATATGGGTCACTGGAACCATTCAGCATGGCGTGTGTAACGAACACGTGTAGTAAATTCTTTGGAAATACCTGACGTTAAATAATCAAAATTATCTTGTATTTAAAAATACGAACGTATGCTTTCAAATATTTATGTCAGAACTAATCAAATATAAAGTATAACCTGACTTCAACTGGTTTATACCTGACCTGTCAAAGCGTGCAAGATGGAGAAATGAAATGTCAAGAATGAATGAATAGAAGGGGTACAAAAAATGTCCATACGGCTCTAGGCTCTAAGTTTTAATACAGAAAATCTATTGTTATGATTGAGTTTTTCTTGGAATTTGAGAAATAAATGTGGGATGTTTTGCAGTTTATCTATCTATATCGTCACAAGTTTAATTCACTAACCAGTGAAAGGGCACTAGTCCAGGACTAGTACGGCTAAATAGATCACTAGCCCGTAAGTTATTTTTGGTAGCCCAGGGCTTCGGGCTAGTGGATTTTTACAACCCTGCTAGAAGTTCAAATCAGTTCCTGTTTAATCAGCTAATTTATAAAAAGCTGGATGTCAATCATTATAAAGAGATCAGCAGGATGTGTAGCTAGTCTTCATTCTTGTTATAAAACAATATTTCATCTCATGTATCATTTAGTATGTTAATTTGTTAAAGAAGAAAAAAAAAAAAAAAAAAGCTCCAATAATAATAATAATATAAAAATTATTATCCCAATTTTCAAATCCATCAAAATGCAATTAGACATACATTCATTCCTTCAATAACAAGCGGCTGCCAGGCAGGATACGCCCACATTTTGCAAGAGATGGATAGAGAACAAGCTAAAAACAAAGTTATGGTCTGAAATGCCCAAATATCAAAAGGGACTGAGATCTTTTGGATATAAAGATATGTTTTAAGTTTCATCAATATCGGATAAAAATTGTGACCTCTAGAGGGTCCACAACCTTCGTAGCATACTTTTACACAATTTGCGTACAAAGTGAGGCCATTTTGTCCAGCAGTTTCATTTTGATTTTCCCGAAATTCGAATTCAACCTTCATTATGGTGGAATGGTGATATATTTATACGGTTTTTAAAATTGGTAATAATTGTGACCTCTAGAGGGACCACAAGCTAAAAACGCGATTTTTTGTACATTCAATGGCCATAATTCAGGAAGATACAATCTGATATGCGTGAATATCTAAAGGAACCAAGATCTTTGGGATATAAACATGTATTTCAACTTTCATCAAAATCGGATCAAAATTGTGACCTCTAGAGGGTCCACAACCTTGATTTACGAGATGTTTACACTATTGGCGTACAAGGGGCGGTCATTTTGTCCTGCAGTTTTGGCCTGATTTTCACGAAATTCGACGTCAACAAACATTATGGTGTAACGGTGATATATTCGAAAGTTTTTTAAATCGAATAATAATTGTGACCTCTAGAGCCAGGGACCATGAGCTAAAAACGCTATTTTTCGTACAACCAGAGGCCATAATTCAGGAATTTACAATTCGATATGCGCGAATATTTTCCTGAAACTCAACCTCGACAAAATTACGGTCTAACGGTGATATATTCAAACGTTTTTTTAAATCGGATAATTGAGACCTCTAGAGGGACCACGAGCTAAAAACAAGACTTTTTGTACAATCAGGGGCCATATGTACGAAAATAGAAAGGAATCAAGAAACACAATATTTTGACAATATATGTGAATGAGGGGCGGCCATTTTGTCCGTCAGTTTCGGTTTGATTCAAACTCGACCATCCTTGGGGTGTAACGGTGATATATTCGAACAGTTTTGTAAAACAGATAAAAACTGTGACCTCTATGGGGTCCACAAGCTAAAAAAACGATTTTTTGGTACAATCAGGGGCCATAATTCAGGAAGTTATGGTACGATATGCACGAATATCGAAAGGAACTGAGATCTGTGGGTTATAACCATGCATTTCAAGTTTCATCAAAATCAGATGAAAATTGTGACCTCCAGAGGGTCCACAACCCTGATACACAATATTTTGACACTATTTGCGAACGAGGGGCGGCTATTTTGTCCGTCAGTTTCGGTTTGATTTGTACTAAATTAGAACTCAACCATTCTTTAGGTGTAACGGTGATATATTCACACTGTTTTTTGAATAGGATAAAAAAATTGTGACCTCTATAGGGTCCACAAGCTAAAAAACACAATTTTTCGTACAATCAGGGGCCATAATTCATGAAGTTATGGTCCGATATGCGCGAATATTGAAAAGAACCGAGATCTGTGGGTTATAAACATACATTTCAAGTTTAAACCAAATCGGATAAAAATTGTGACCTCTACAGTGTTCACAAGCTAAAAACTTGATTTTTCGTACAATCAGGGGCCATAATCAATGAAGTTACAGTCCGATACATGCCAATATCGAAAGGAACCGAGATCTTAGGGTGATAAACCTACATTTCAAGTTTCACTGAAATCGGATAAAAATTGTGACCTGTAGAGTGTTCACAAACAATTGTGGCTGGACAGACAGACGGACTGGGGCGACGACAATATACGTCCACATGAAAATGTGGGCGTATAAAAATATATTTCTACTTACTTAGATTGTTTTTTCACATCTGCTGTTTTTTGCTCTTCTTGTTTTCGAACAACTTCCTCTTTCTGTCTTGTCTCTTCCGTTTTCCTTTGTTCCTCCTGTCGCCTGGCCTCCTCCTCTTGATGTCGTATTTCTTCCTCTCTACGATATGTCTCTTCTTCTCGTTTCCGCAACTCTTCCTGTAATTGGCCTTTCTCCTTCTGCCTTTGATCTTCTTCCCGCTGTTTCTCTTGTAACAGACGCTGTTGTTCTTCTTGTAATCGAACAGCTGCCCTCCGTCGTTCCTCCCTCTCCTCTTCTTCCTGTTGAATGCGAATCTGTTCCGCCAGTTTCTTCCGTTTATCATAATCACTCTTCTGGCGCTGAAGTTCCTAAAAAAATCATAAAATCATTTTTTGCTATACTACAATAGTATTGTAACAGATAAATCAAATGTTTTTTTATAGCATCAATTTGCTAAGAATTATAAGGATCTGTCCGAATTTTGAGTAAATTTCGTACTTGAACTGGTCCATCAGTATAATATAATGACATAAAAGGGGTATATCACGGCAAGTCTACCATTATTTGAAGTATTTATTTTGTATTCTATTGAAAATTTATAAAGCCATAACATCACATCTGAAGTCTCAGAAAAGCAATCAAAGCTGAAACAAGTACAACTGTGTCATTTCGAATCATTTTGTAAAAGTGCTATTTCAAAATTCACAATACAGAAAATGGTCTACAGCAATAAGCTTCATTTTTCACATCAATAATGAAGGTAACATTCAGTGTTGGGTACTTCAATATTTATCATAATTAAAGAAAATGATTTGGAAACAACTGAAGCAATGTTAATGATGTCTTTCTTAGTGAATATTTTCTTTTAAATTTTAATGTCAAAAGATGGACATTTCTACAACCGACAACAATAACGGTTAAATTTGAATAGATAATTTACTTGATCTGAGTGTGCTGGAGTGACTACTGAAAGAATGGTGTTTGAAATCACAATCCTAATCCATCACAACATCAGCAGTAAATATCCAATGGAATTCAGCAAAACCATGTAAAAGTGAGTTGACGCAAAGACATGTCGATAAACATTTAAACCAGTGGCTGCCAGGCAGGATACGCCCACATTTTGCAAGAGATGGATAGAGAACAAGCTAAACAAAAAACGATTTTTCGTACTATCAGGGGCCATAATTCATGAAGTTACGATCCGATATGCGCAAATATTGAAAGGAACCAAGATCTTTGGTTTATAAACCTACATTTCAAGTTTCATCAAAATCAGAAGAAAATTGTCACCTCTAGAGGATCCACAACCTTGATATACCATATTTTTTACGCTATTTGAGTACGTTGGACAGCCATTTTGTCTGTCAGTTTTGGTCCAATTTTCACGAAATTTAAACTCAACCATCCTTAGGGTGTAAAGGTGATATATTTAAACGTTTTTTTAAATCGGATAATAATTTTGATCTCTAGAGGGACCTCAAGCTAAAAACGCGATTTTTCGCACAATCAGGGGCCATAATTCAGGAAGTTACAATCCGATATGCGCGAATATCGACAGGAACCAAGACCATTGGGTTATAAACTTATATTTCAAGTTTCATCAAAATCAGAAGAAAAATGTGATCTCTAGAGGGACCTGAAGCTAAAAACACGTTTTTTCGTACAATCAGGGGCCATAAATCAGGAAGTTACGATCCGATATGCGCGAATATCAAAAGGATCCAAGATCTTTCGGTTATAAACTCACATTTCAAGTTTCATCAAAATCAGAAGAAAATTGTGTCCCAAAGCATCAACCAATCAAATTGCTTATCCTTGCTTACCCTACGCAGAAAATGCTCACCTTCGAACTCCATCAAGGTATTGACCTAATAAACACCTACACCAAGTTTGAACATTATAGCTCAATTAGAAAGAGAGTTATCGTGTCCCAAAAAGTGTGACGGACAGACAGACGGACGAACCCATTTTAATAATAGTCCCCTGCTTTCTTCGAAAGGTGGGGCACAACAAAATCGAATAACCAGTGGCTGCGAGGCAGGATACGCCCACATTTTCAAGAGATGGATAGAGAACAAGCTAAAAAGAAAGTGATTTTTCCTACAATCAAGGGCCATAATTCAGGAAATTACAGTTCGATATGCGCAAATATCGAAAGGAATCGAGATCTTTGGGTTATAAACTTACATTTCAAGTTTCAACAAAATCAGATAATAATTGTGACCTCTATAGGGTCCACAACCTTGATATACCATATTTTTACGCTATTTGAGAACGAGGGGCGACCATTTTGTCCGTCAGTTTTGGGCCGATTTTCACGAAATTCGAACTCAGTCGTCCTTAGGGTGTAACGGTGATATAATAAAACGGCTTTTTTTAAATCGGATAGAAATTAGGACCTCTATAGGATCCACAAGCTAAAATTGTGATTTTTCGTACAATCAGGGGCCATAATTCAGTAAGTTACATTCCAATATGCGCGAATATTGAAAGGAACCGAGATATTTGGGTTATAAACTTGCATTTCAAGTTTCATCAAAATCGGATCATTTTGTCTGTCAGTTTTGGGTCGATTTTCAAGAAATTCGCACTCAGCCATCCTTAGGGTGTAACGGTGATATACTAAAACATTTTTTTAAATCGGATAAAAATTATGACCTCTATAGGGTCCACAAGCTAAAAACGTGATTTTGCGTACAATCAGGGGCCATAATCCATGAAGTTTTGATCCGATACATGCCAATATCGAAAGCAACCGAGATCTTTTGGACATAATGTGCAAATATCAAAAGGGACAGAGATCGTTGGGATATAAAGATATGTTTTAAGTTTCATCAAAATCGGATAAAAATTGTGACCTCTAGAGGAACCGAGATCTTTGGGTTATAAACTTACATTTCAAGTTTCAACAAAATCAGATAATAATTGTGACCTCTATAGGGTCCACAACCTTGATATACCATATTTTTACGCTATTTGAGAACGAGGGGCGACCATTTTGTTCGTCAGTTTTGGGCCGATTTTCACGAAATTCGAACTCAGTCGTCCTTAGGGTGTAACGGTGATATAATAATACGGCTTTTTTTAAATCGGATAGAAATTAGGACCTCTATAGGATCCACAAGCTAAAATTGTGATTTTTCGTACAATCAGGGGCCATAATTCAGTAAGTTACATTCCAATATGCGCGAATATTGAAAGGAACCGAGATCTTTGGGTTATAAACTTGCATTTCAAGTTTCATCAAAATCGGATCATTTTGTCAGTCAGTTTTGGGTCGATTTTCAAGAAATTCGCACTCAGCCATCCTTAGGGTGTAACGGTGATAAACTAAAACATTATTTTAAAATGGATAAAAATTATGACCTCTATAGGGTCCACAAGCTAAAAACGTGATTTTGCGTACAATCAGGGGCCATAATCCATGAAGTTTTGATCCGATACATGCCAATATCGAAAGCAACCGAGATCTTTTGGACATAATGTGCAAATATCAAAAGGGACAGAGATCGTTGGGATATAAAGATATGTTTTAAGTTTCATCAAAATCGGATAAAAATTGTGACCTCTAGAGGAACCGAGATCTTTGGTTATAAACTTACATTTCAAGTTTCAACAAAATCAGATAATAATTGTGACCTCTATAGGGTCCACAACCTTGATATACCATATTTTTACACTATTTGAGAACGAGGGGCGACCATTTTGTTCGTCCGTTTTGGGCCGATTTTCACGAAATTCGAACTCAGTCGTCCTCAGGGTGTAACGGTGATATAATAATACGTTTTTTTTTAAATCAGATAGAAATTATGACCTCTATAGGATCCACAAGCTAAAATTGTGATTTTTCGTACAATCAGGGGCCATAATTCAGGAAGTTACATTCCAATATGTGCGAATACTGAAAGGAACCGAGATCTTTGGGTTATAAACTTGCATTTCAAGTTTCATCAAAATCGGATCATTTTGTCTGTCAGTTTTGGGTCGATTTTCAAGAAATTCGCACTCAGCCATCCTTAGGGTGTAACGGTGATATACTAAAACATTTTTTTAAATCGGATAAAAATTATGACCTCTATAGGGTCCAGAAACTAAAAACGTATATTTTCGTACAATCAGGGGCCATAATCAATGAAGTTTCGATCCGATACATGCCAATATCGAAAGCAACCGAGATCTTTTGGACATAATGTGCAAATATCAAAAGGGCAGTTTCATTTCGATTTTCCTGAAATACGAATTCAACCTTCATTATGGTGGAATGGTGATGTATTTAAAACGTTTTTTTAAAATCGAAAAACAATTGTGACCTCTAAAGAATCTGCAAGCTAAAAATGCGATTTTTTGAACAATCAAGGGCCATAATATAGGAAGTTAAGTTCGGGTATCCGCGATTATCAAAAGGAACCAGGATCTTAGTGTGTAATGGTGATATATTCACATGGTTTTTTTTAAATCGGATAAAACTTGTGACCTCTACAGGGACTACAAGCTAAAAACGTGATTTTTTGTTCAATCAAGGGCCATAATTTAGGAAGTTACTCTCCAATATGCGCGAATATCGAAAGGAACCAATATCTTTGGGTTATAAACATGTATTTCAAGTTTCATCGAAATCCGATCAAAATTGTGACCTTTAGAGGGTCCACAACATTGATTTACCAGATGTTTACATTATTTGCATACGTGGGGTGGCCATTATGACGGCAGTTTTGGCCCGATTTTCACGAAATTCAAACTCAACAAACATTACGGTTTATCAGATATATATTCGATCGGTTTTTTTTTTAAATCGAATAAAAATTGTGACCTCTAGAGGGACCACAAGCTAAATACACGATTTTGCATACAATCAGAGGCCATAATTCAGGAAGTTACGATCTGATATGCGCGAATAATGAAAGTGACCGAGATCTTTCGGTTAAAAACTCACATTTCAAGTTTCATCAAAATCAGAAGAAAATTGTGTCCCAAAGCATCAACCAATCAAATTGCTTGCATTTCAAGTTTCATCAAAATCGGATCAAAATTGTGGCCTCTAGAGGGCCCACAACTTTGATATACCAGAAGTTTACACTATTTGCATAGGAGGGGCGGCCATTTTGTCTGAAAGTTTTGGTCTCATTTTCATGAAATTCAAACTCAACCATCCTTAGGGTGTAACATTGATATATTGTAACCAGTGATGGGATTTCAAAATTTTAGTTTTCGGACATTTTCTTCCCGAAAATAAAGGGACATAACTCTTATCGTTATTTAAGCAGGCGTTTTCAAACCACAATTAAGAATCACGTGTCAACAAAATATTCAATTTCATACTTAATAAATAAAAATAGATGCACCTCGTAATTGTTCATATTTAATTCCCGTACGGTATTCAAATTTATGTCAATAATATTCCTACAAAATTACATGACATCGTAGTACCATAGAATGAAACCGTGCTGACTACCGCCAAAATTACCGTATTTTTCGGGTCATAAATCAATATATTTTTCAGCAAAGTCTGGCATTCGTCTTATACTCCGTTTCGATTTATATACGGAAGGTAAAAAAATTACATCTCGAAATTTATTTGGCTGTAAACCGTAGTAAACGTCGATCTAATACAATGAGCGAGTGACACCAACTGCTAAATAATCCCATTCTACTCTAAGCACACGCTATCGTCTAAAACAATTATCGTAACGTTATTCCAATCGAAATATTTGTCAACATTTCTTAGCGTGTTTATTTATTTATTGAAAAACATAACCCCATTCAAAATATGATCCTAAATCCGACAATAGCCATCAAAATAGAATCTTTTCTCCCGACATCAGATGTATTAGATTCGGCACGTTTACATCTCTTAATTCCAAGTCTCTCGCGAGATTTCTACTTTCAGTTTGCGCGTGTGTGAAATAGCTTTATTTAACTTCGGTTTCCACTGAAGAAATATCACAGACAAGTTATCGGACACAATGTATATTGATTTGGGGTGTTATATACTATTAGGATATGTGACATATGACTAATGTCTACAGTCGACATCAAGGAGATTAAAACGTGAGACAATGGAGAAATCACAGGTTAATCTGACTTCAGTTCAGGATTGAATTGATGAATTGTCCGACAAAGAATTAAGTCAGCCAATCAAGGCAGATTAATTAGTTAATCAAGTTAGGTGTATATACGGTATTAAACGATAAATACGTTGATCACTTAATTACCTAATCAATCCAGCCTATTATCAACGATAATCGGGTTGAGTGGTAGTTATACACTCAGTACACTATATTAATTTTGGAATTTTGAATATTATTTACCATGTCTTGATGTCCGATTGGGAATATTCCTGGTCGGACAATTTAGGACGTTTGGAAAATAGCGTCGGACATGTCCGGATTATACGGGCAAAATCCCATCACTGATTGTAACGTTTTTTTAAATCGGATAATAATTATGACCTCTTGAGGGACCACAAGCTAAAAACGCAAATTTGCGTACAATCTGAGGCCAAAATACAGGAAGTTACGATCCGATATGCGTGAATATTGAACGGGACCAAGATCTGTGGGTTATAAACATGAAAATTGTGACCTACAGTCTCCAGAGGGTGCACAACCCTGATACACAATATTGTGATACTATTTGCGAACAAGGGGCAGCCATTTTGTCCGTCAGTTTCAGTCTGATTTTACGAAATTCAAACTCAACCATCCTTAGGGTGTAACATTGATATATTGTAACGTTTTTTTAAATTGGATAAAAATTGTGATCTCTATGGGGTCCACAAGATAAAAACGCGATTTTTCGTACAATCAGGGGCCATAATTCAGGAAGTTATGGTCAGATAGGCACAAATATTGAAAGGAACCAAGATCTGTGGGTTATATAAACATGCATTTCAAGTTTCATCAAAATCAGATGAAAATTGTGACCTCCAGAGGGTCCACAACCCTGTAACACAACATTTTGACACTATTTGCGAATAAGGGGCAGCCATTTTGTCCGTCAGTTTCAATCCGATTTTTACGAAATTCAAACTCAACCAACCTTAGGGTGTAACGGTGATATATTGTAACGGTTTTTTAAATCGGATAAAAATTGTTACCTCTATGGGGTCCACAAGCCAAAAACGTGATTTTTCGTACAATCAGGGGCTATAATTCAGGAAGTTATGGTCCGATGTGCGTGAATATCGAAAGGATTTCAAGTTTAAACCAAATCGGATAAAAATGGTGACCTCTACAGTGTTCACAAGCTAAAAACGTGATTTTTCGTACAAACATGGGCCATAATCCATGAAGTTACAATTCGATACATGCGAATATCGAAAGGAACCGAGATCTTAGGGAGATAAATCTATATTTCAAGTTTTATCGAAATCTGATAAAAATATTAACTAAGTTCTATTCAGAACCAGCGGCTGCCAGGCAGGATACGCCCACATTTTGCAAGAAATGGATAGAGAACAAGCTAAAACCAAATGGGATTTTTTGTATAATCAGGAGCAATAATCCAGAAAGTTATGGCCTAAAATGTGCAAATATCAAAAGAGACAGAGATCGTTGGGATATAAAGATATGTTTTAAGTTTCATCAAAATCGGATAAAAATTGTGACCTCTAGAGGGTCCACAACCATCGTATTATACACTTCTACACAATTTGCGTACAAAGAGCGGCCATTTTCATTTCAATTTTCCTGAAATACGAATTCAACCTTCATTATGGTGGAATGGTGATGTATTTAAACAGTTTTGAAAATTGGAAAAAAATTATGACCTCTAGAGAATCTGCAAGCTAAAAATGAGATTTTTTTAACAATCAAGGGCCATAACCCAGGAAGTTAAGTTCGGGTATCCGCGATTATCAAAAGGAACCAAGATCTTAGTGTGTAATGCTGACGTATTCACGTGTTTTTTTTTTAAAACGGATAAAAATTGTGACCTCTACAGGGACTACAAGCTAAAAACATGATTTTTCGTACAATCAGAGGCCATAATTCAGGAAGTTATGGTCCGATGTGCGTGAATATCGAAACGAACCGAGGTCTGTGGGTTATAAACATACATTTCAAGTTTAAACCAAATGATAAAAATGGTGACCTCTACAGTGTTCACAAGCTAAAAACATGATTTTTCGTACAATCATGGGCCATAATCCATGAAGTTACAGTTCGATACATGCCAATATCGAAAGGTACCAAGATCTTAGGGAGATAAACCTATATTTCAAGTTTCGTTGAAATCGGATAAAAATTATGACCTGTAGAGTGTTCACAAACAATGGTGGACGGACGGACCTTAAACTCTGTGTATCAATCTGAAGTCAATCGGATGATAACTTTAGCCTCTAGAACGTCCACAAGATTTTTTGAAGTTATCAAGGGCCATAACTCTGGCAGTAATTATCAGAAATCGCTGAAAATCAATAGGCTTCTTCGTCTCATGACCTTAAACACTGTGTATAAATTTAAAGTCAATTGGATATTAACTTTCGCCTCTAGAGCGTCCACAAGATTTTTCAAAAAGATCAAGGGCCATAACTCTGGCAGTAATTATCGGAAATCGCTGAAAATCAATAGGCTTCTTCATCTCATGACCTCAAACACTGTGTATAAATTTAAGGTCAATTGGATATTAACTTTGGCCTCTAGAGCTAATTAACCGACATTTTAATTCCTACATCGACGATTTTAGTCGAAACACTGAGTATGCTTTTAGTAATTTTTAGAAGTATTTATTTCTCTTCTATTGTCATATTGAATGAAATTAAATATGTTTATTTAGCCGCTGTGTGTATGAAAGATGTCAAACTAATCAAAGCCGAATCACAAAATAGTCCTCTAATTATTCAATATGGCGGCGCCCATGATTGCCATGAAAGATAATTTCACAGAGGCAGTTTTGTTTGCAAAGACAAATTTAGGAGTATCTAACCTTGTTTTGAAAGATAAACATACTGAAACTCTAAGGACAATTTACAATGGCAAAGAATGTATTGCAATATTATCCACTAGCACATATTATATACTCTTCAAAAAAAGTAGGGGATATTGAAATGCAAATACCTATGTAGGTTGTGATATGATAAATAGTCATGGACACTTGACATGCTTTGAGATTATCTTTATTGCCCCAACAGAACCACTGAGCTGCATGTGCGACACGCAATAGCGCCATACACATGGGAGGTGTACATTGTCAAATTTAAAACTTAAAGGAAGGGTTGATGAAAACTGCGGCTTGCTGATTTATCCTATCCATTTTGCTTTCATATCGGTTCTTGCATAAGATTTACTGTTTAGCGTATCTTTGCTTTAGTGTGTTACATTTAATTTGATCGACAGACGTGTTCGTCAACGTTGATGTCAACCGACAACACTGCAAGAATTGGCCGTGGCATGGCAAGAGGAGTGGGTCAGATTGTCCCAAATCGTGATTGGACGGTTGATTAGGAGCATGCCACGACGAATTGCTGAATGTCTGAGGATTGGTGGAGCAATTACTCATTATTTAGACAAAAATCAAAAACGTCCATTTTCACTTTTGACAGTGTACCTCTTTGCGAGTGAAATGGAGCCGTCAGATAAGCCACCCATATGAACTGTTTATGTTCATGTGTAGGCAATTGGCCTGTTATTAACATACACTGGTTACCTCTAATAAAAACAGCAGTGTATTTCCGCAGTTTTGTATTGTTTCTGAATATCCCCTACTTTTTTGGAAGAGTATATATCGCTTTTACCGGAGTGGCAGAAGTTGACATTTTCCCAAAGACATGTGTTTAAATAAAGCATGTGCTTGATGAGGTTATTTTTACTCTGTTGTGTACACAAAGCTGTAGTCCAGTCAATATGTCCAACCCCAAAATGATCACGTGAATGTTATAATGAAGGCTAACTAGGTCAGTGATCATTATTTTCGAAGTACGAC
Source organism: Patella vulgata (assembly GCF_932274485.2). NCBI lineage: Eukaryota > Metazoa > Mollusca > Gastropoda > Patellidae > Patella > Patella vulgata. Next base: position 59,490,914 of record NC_065879.2, on the reverse strand, counting down.
AAAGATGGATCGCTGTGTGCAGTTTGGCTAGAGATGTGGGCACAATTATGCTTAGGTGTCTAATGAAGCTGCCTCATTTGAATAATAATACATCATAAACACATTAGTATACCTTATACATGTACAGAAATTTAGCATTAAAAGTCTAATTTGGTGTTCCTTTACACGAGAAATCTGTACGTAACTTGTCATATAAAAACGTTCATATCTTTTCTTTGGAACTCGACAATGAGAAATCACCAAATCACCAACTGGCCTTCAAATTACATACATTACTCCTATCATTAGTATAATTTTATCAGTGATTGAGAATACTTAAAATTTTAGTACCCATGTCACACTTTGCACCCCTCATTTGTGGAATGACCCATATACATTTCAGAAAGATCGGATGATAAGTTTTGGCGTTATAGCGCTCACAAGGTTCAATAAAGTGAAACAAGGGCCATAATTCTAGACGTAATAAACGGAAATTGCTGAAATTCAATAGGCTTCTTCGTTTCACTAATTTAAATAATACATATAAATTTCAGAAAAATCAGATGATAACTTTTGGCATTAGAGCGTTCACAAGGTTCAATAAAGTGAAACAAGGGCCATAACTCTAGACACAATAACCGGAAATTGCTGAAATTCAATAGGCTTCTTTGTTTCACTAATTTAAATAATGCATATAAATTTCAGAAAGATCGGATGATAACTTTTGGCGTAATAGCGTTCACAAGGTTCAACAAAGTGAAACAAGGGCCATAACTCGAGACGTAATAAACATAAATTATATAGGATTCTTCATGGCACTAATGTAAACCACATATATCAATTTTAAAACAATCGGATAATATACGTCCACATTTCCATGTGGGCATATAAAAACTAAAGCCTTGATTGTGTTAGAGCATTCACAAGAAATTGTAGACGACGGACGGACAGACGGACAGGGTTGACGGCAATATATGTCCACATTTCCATGTGGACATATAAAGATAGGGTGACAGGCAACAAAACATACGCCCACAGCAGCTAAATCGTCCGAGCAGTCGCATATTTTTTCTTTTGTAGGTAATTAGGGGAATTTAATAGACAATTTCATACAGATGACATTATAATTTTTGTCGTTTGAGGGTTCACAAGGTTCTAAAAACTAAAACAAGGGCCGTAACTCTGGAAGTAATCTACTGAAATGGTTGAAATTCAATAGGCATGTTCGTTTTACTAATTCAAACGATACATATAAATTTCATACAGATCGGATAATAACTTTTGTCGTTGGAGCATTCACAAGGTACAACAAAGTGAAACAAGGTCCATAACCCACGGCGTAATAAACGGAAATTGCTGAAATTCAATAGGCTCCCTCGTTTCACTAATTTAAATGATGCATATCAATATCAAACAGATCGGATGTTAGAGCATTCACAAGATTCAACAAGGGCCATAACTCTAGCATTCACAAGGTACAACAAAGTAAAACAAGGGCCATAACTCAAGGCGTAATTCATGGTGGAAATTGCTGAAACTAAATAGGCTTCTTAGTTTCACTTAATTTAAATGATGCGTATCAATTTCAAACAGATCGGATGATAACTGTTGTCATTAGAGCGTTCACAAGATTCAATAAAGTGAAACAAGGGCCATAACTCTAGATGTAATTAACGGAAATTGCTTAAATTCAATAGGCTTCTTTGTTTTACTAATTTAAATGATGCATATACATTTCATAAAGATCGGTTGATAACTTTTGTTGTTGGAGCATTCACAAGACGCAACAAAGTGAAACAAGGGCCATAACTCAAGAAGAAATTAACGGAAGTTATTGAAATTAAATAGGCTTCTTCATCTCACTAATGCAAACAACATATATCAATTTCAAAACAATCAGATGATAAATGTAGTCTGTAGAGTGTTCACAAGAAATTGTGGACAAAGGACGGACGGATGGACGGGGGCGACGGCAATATACGACCACATTTCCATGTGGGCGTATAAAAATGAAGCCCTGTCATGGCCTGTTAACAACTACAGCTTCTATTGTTTTCACATGGCGGGATGACTCTGGAACAAAAAGTCGCAGACAGCTTAATATCAGTAGGGTTCATCCACGTATTGATGGCCAGACTGACAGACAGGGTGACAACATAATACGCCCACACTGAAACGAGGGCATATAATAGAAATATACTATCTAGATAAATAATCTATTGATCATTTTCTTTTATTATTTAGAGTAAAAAATTGGAAATAAACCTTAAATTGTGCTCTAAAAATATTAGTAATTATATGTATGTGATAATTTTAAGATGTAAACTTCTATCAAATCTACACAAGACACATCCTCGGTTTCCCCAGTGGTCTCATTCCGTTCTACTTCACTATACCCTGGGTTAATCCACAGGGTATTCACGTATTCAAATTATCTGCTCTGGTCTTGATCGTAGCTTGAGTCTACAAACCAAGCAAAAAACAGTTTACAAACCAGTCTTACTAAGACTCTTTAGCCTCATTGTTTACGTTCACAACAATATGAGAGTTCCCTTCGCCAAATTCCTTTGCAATTAATGATTTATGGGATTGGTTGATAAAAATAGCACAATCATCAAGGGCAGGTAACTTGAATATGTGTCTCCCCCGGCCCAAAATGGATTAACCCAGGGTATAGTGGAGTGGAACATAATGAGATCACTGGGGATACCGTGGATGCACAAGACATTGCTAAGTCTATTCTAAAAGTTCATTCCTGATTTTCAATAAAAGATCTAGAAACAATCCTACAAGAGTTAGTGATGATTAAATGACATGTTAGGGATACGGAAACATTGAACAAGGACAGACTCAAAAGTATAAAGAAATGAAAATTTAATGATTAATTCTGATAGCCATTGTGTATCAGTGCCCTCTAAATGCAAACTTCAACTAAATTTTAAAACTGAAAGATCTGGAATGCCTAATTTTTTTTAAAAATTACCTAATTATGCTGAAATATTCCTTCACCAGGGTTAAGATAGTTAGGAAATATGTTACTAAAGCCAAAAGAAAAGCATAGAAGAGAATGTGAAAGAAATAAAGCCCCAGAAAGCATAGTCATCAGATAGGTAAATTGTGAATTTAAAATCGTAGAATTGTAGAATAACTAACCCGCGTAAAGGCATCTTCACCTCCTGTTGTCGAAATTTGGGAGGGGGGAGGATTAGGATGTTCTTGCACTGGGGATATCGGATGATGATTATGATGTGGAGCATTATGTTGGGGGTAGGGATGGGACACATGATGTTGGGGGTGGGGGTGGGGATGTGGGAAGGAATGTGGAGGTGGGGGACGGGGTAAGACATCAGGTACATCACAGAGTTCATTCATCACTTTATGATTATCGTTGTTATAAGGTCTGTGGAAATCTCCTCCTCCATCTCGCCCTCGGTGTTCTCTTACAGCTTCCGCAGCTTTCATGGCTAAACTGTTGGCAGCGTCTATGTCGGTGGATACCTAGGGGCAGGTAAACATCATGCAACAAATTAGAGAAACAACAAATAAAGCAACCTAATAATATATTGAACTGCTTGGATGTCAATAAATATATGGTACTGACAATTTAATTCAAATATCAGTATCAGATGTACTACCAACTTATGTATGTGTGAACCTAAAATTTAAATTTCGAAAGATACTTTTCAAATCAAATCAACACATCAAATTTAATTATCATTCAACATCATCTGTTATACATATGAACCAGATCTAGTCATTATTAGTTTTTATACTACTACTGTTTTCGTTCGAATTGTTATTATTCCTCACATTTTGGGAAAAAGTACGGAATAAAACTCTATACTATCCGAAAGGTATTTAGTTCAAAAGGTGAAGGAACAATGAATAAAACTTTTGCAAGTTACATGACTAATTACGTGGTGGACATATAAGAATACAAATTGTGCTATATGCCATGGTGCCGTATCAGCTTATTTTGGCTACAGCATTTTCTGGATATTACTTTTGACACCATTTAAGTGTTTACCAAAAATTCCATCTGATTGTTTTATTTTTATAATTTTTGTTGTATTTTGGTGATATAGATTAACACATTAAACAGGGGTGCACAATTTCACTTTTGAACCACTAGCCAATGGGCAGGTGTCATGACAAAATTTGCTAGCCCTACAGAAAAATACACCTGCCCTCATTATAAAAATAAGGTCTTTTGTTTTTACTTTATTTTAATGACATAAAAATAATAACAAAGTAACAAATATTTAAGCATCCAAATGTTCCAATTCTGTTTCAACCTGTCCATGTTATCATCAATAATGTATAGGACGTTATAATTGTAATAGATAACAAGAACCATGAACAGTGGGGGTAAGGGCTTTTGCCCCCCTATTTATCTGGTCTGCCCTCTGTTTGCCCCCCCCCACCCAATAATTTTAGAAAATAAAGAAGTATTTGTGATACGTTTCGGTAATCAATACCAAGATCCCCACTCAGTCATAAACTTGCATGTTGTAGAGCATATCCGACACTCTATTTTTCAAAATTTTCTTGGAGAGGTCCCCAATGGACTCGCTACTTTGGCGCTCACAAGGGGAATTCGTTGAGGTTCGCAAGTCCGTTCGATCGTTTGACATTTTGTTCTCTAGTCGGATAAACTAGTGATCAGGCGACGAACGGTATCTGGGCAGATCTATTTATCTCGACGATCGGTGCCTGACAGAATACTGTAAGACAGCATTTCCGGCAGTCTATTTTTCAAAATTTTCTGGGGGAGGACTCCCTACTTTGACGCTCGTGAGTGGGCTTCATTGTGATTCGCAAGTCCGTTCATTTGACATTTTACCTCATCGATCAGTGCCTGAAATACTGCCAGGCTGCATTTCTGGCAACCTGTTTTTCAAAATTTTCTGGGGCCCTACCGCTAGTTGAAGCTCGTGCCTTTGCCCCCTTAACCTTGGACTTTGCCCCAGCTTTGCCCCTCCAATCATGAAGGGATAAAAAGGAAAAAGCATCAGAAAAAGTTTGTGTTGTTCTTTCGGCCGTTTTGATAGCTACGGCCGGGTTCGATATAGGACTATATTGATTTACCCTTGCAAACTCGTTTTTTCTCATTCAAGCGTATGCCGTATTGAAAATGAAATATTACAATACAAGAATGCTACATGTAAATTAAAGTATACAATATTAGTGCCCATTAACCAAGTCAAATAAATAGCGTTTTTTCGGGTCATGCGATTTACAGACCACGACACATGCTAAAAACGTGATTTTTTGTACAATCAAGGGCCATAATTCAGGAAGTTACGATCCGATATGCGCGAATATCGAAAGGAACCATAATATTTGGGTTATAAACATGCATTTCAAGTTTCATCAAAATTGGGTGAAAAGGGTGACCTCTAGCGTGTCTACAAGCTAAAAACGTGATTTTTCAGACAATCAGGGGCCATAATCCATGAAGTTATGGTCTGATACATGCCAATATCAAATGGAACTGAGATCTTTGGCAGATAGACTTATATTTTAAGTTTTGTCAAAATTGGATAAATATTGTGACCTGTAGAGTGTGGCAGTGTAAATCAATAGAAACCAAAAAGTTAGATTTTATCAATCTGAATAATTTTTGGAATAAATTGGGATTTTATTTAAATTAAAAAGTATTTTTGATTGTGTATAGTCTTAACTCCTATATCAAATAAGTCCTATATCAAAACTTTATTCTGAGTGTTGGGACTTTAAACAAGCAGTTGGCGTATAAAAAAGACAACAGTCTAACTTCAAATTTAACTGAAGCTGTCATTAATTTATGTAAACTTACAATGTCTTCACCCTGTCCGTCTACAATTCGTGGGCCGAGGATTAACTGGTTCTATATCCACTTTTCACTAAAAGTGAGATACATGTATGATGTAATGGCATAAAAACAATTTGCGAATCAACAGGTTTTATGTCCTGTGAGCATGATCTAATACAGGAAAGGCCCCAAGGTCAAACATGTATTGTATGTACATGTAATGTTAACCCTTTTGGTGCCGGACGTCGACAATTCTTGACACAGGTTATTTCAATTAGAATGCCAGATGTCAAGAGTTCTCAATATAATTTAAGAGTTCTTTGTTATAATTTAACTACAAAGGCTGTGCGTTTACTTCCTAGTACTGCTTGTAGGTAGCTGACACTCATTTTGCCTTTTTACTTCGGTTTTGCAAATTGGCATGAGATGGAGCCAAAAATGTAGTTTTCATCCCAAAAAGTTGTGATATTTATCAAATTTCATGAAATTTATGAAAAACACTTCTTTTAAAACTATGTGATTCAGACCTTCTTGAGGCACAAAGTTCTATCTCCTTGTACCTGACAACATCATAACATTTTGTAAACCACAAAGTCCGATCTCCATTTTGGAGGTCGGGTGTTCGATCCCTGCATTGGCCAAGAAAGTTCATCTGATTTTCCGGCGTGGTTTCCACCCTTGTCAGTGATGCAGGACAGAGGGCCTGAAAAGGACAGCTGTCTAGTTGTTCGGATGGGACGGAAAACCGAGGTCCCGTGTACACATTGGCATGCACGTAAAAGATCCTTAGACAGTTGGATATCGATATTAAGAGTAGGCCATAGTGCCGCTGTCCGGGCAAAATTTCTCTCATAGCACACTGTATGGCGCATGCCCGTCTTCATTACCCCAGTTCGGAGCAGAACAGTAGGACGTTAAAACTCCATTTCATTTTATTTCATTTCCTATCTCCATTTATCGTATTTTATTTAGACCAAATTGAATCAAGCTACATCAAGAAATTTTGCTAGGTTCTTATATTGATAGCTTCAACAATTGTGAAAATTTGGTAAAATTTCTTAGTATTTCAAAATACAGTGATGCCGAACTTCACACCCATTTTTCGCAATTTAACAAAAAGTAGACTTTGAATCAGTTAATCCTCAGCCCATGAATTGGCTCATGAATGCAATAGAGGCTACAGTTTTTAACAGAATTCTTGTCAAATTTGGTGGGAGGCATTTGGGTCATGTGAGGATAAATTCTAGCAATATTCAATCTTCTGCGACTTCCCATGCCAACGTTATCCCCCCTTTGCCAAAATCTTTGGGAATGCAATAGATGCTCTCATTTTCAAAATTGTTTATATTTGAGCAGAGTATTGTCTTCATTATTGTAGTTAACAAATTTATTGATATCCAAGCTGATCAACAATTAAAATAATTCATGCTGAATGAAGAAATGAAACATTTAATCAATTAATTTTCAATGGTTGAATGTTGATGAATTAATCTTATGGCAACATCTGATTTGAAAATATTACCAGCAGTTGCCAGGCAAGATACACCCACATTTTGCAATCTGAGATGGATAGAGAACAAGGTAAAAAAAAAAAAAGAAGCAATTTTTTGTACAATCAAAGGCCATAATCTAGGAAGTTTTGGTCTGAAATGTGCGAATATCAAAATGGCCTGAGATATTTGGGATATAAAGATATATATTAGGCCCCCCCCCCCAAAAAAGGGTTCTGTTTCCTGTAACAGATGGACAATAGGGTAGGGTCGGTAGGTAGGGTTTTTCTTTAATGTTACATTGTTAGATCTGTAGATCTACCGTAGCAACTAGCATAATATTCTGTGCGAAAATCTTCAATTTTATGTTAGGTTGAGTCAGCGCCGAGGAACTTAAGCACGAATAGATTGGTGGATGGAATTCTTGGATAATTGTTTAAAATGTATCAGAGGCTAGATAATGATTTAAATATTCTCTTAGGGGGCAAATGGACTTTTTAATCGTTCTATGCTGAAAAAAAACAAAAAACGTAGGGAGGCCATTTTGTTTAAGGGAAAGAACTCACGATGAAAACTTTAAAGATCATATCGTGCCATCACACGAAATAGGTCCATAATAAATTTATTTGTCTTGTTTTAAATACCAATATAATATCCACCTGTTTGAAATATACGTTAACTTGTTTTTGTCCAGTTGCATGCCGTTACTTATTAGAACGAAGGTTGTGATGATTATAGCTTTTCGGAATATGCAGTGGTAAATCTATACGAAACCTGTAGTCTCGATTGTCACATCAGTTAGCCATCTCACGTCAACAGTATGGCAGTTCTTAATAATCATTCGCTGTACCCGACTATTCCGATCAGTAAATGCAGATTCAAAGAACGATGACATTTATATTCATTTATAGCAACAAATAATATAGGCATTTTCACAAATCCAGTAGGCTTAGAGTATTCTGAACGGTCGCTTGTTGAACAAAAAAGGTTTTTATTTCTCTTGAGACTAAAATTAAAAAAAACAAGCCAACAGTGAGGCTGATGTCCCCCGCCGAAATAGGAAAATAATTAGAGGACACATATAAATTTATCACAAATTATCTTTTACAAAGTATTGAACAATCAAACAGTATATCTTTACTTATAGTCTAACAATCAAAGTAGGAGAGTTATTGTTTTCCAAAGTCTCGACCAATCAAATTGCGTATCGCTCTGCTTACCCTGAGCAGAAAATGCTCATTATCAAACTTAGTCAAGGTATTACTGTAATGAAACTATACACCAAGTTTCATCAATCTCACTTAATTAGAACTAAAGTTATCGTGTCCCAAAGCATCAACCAATCAAATTGCTTATCTCTGCTTACCCTAAGCGGAAAATGCTCATCTTCGAACTCCATCAAGGCATTGACCTAATCAACACATACACCAAGTTTGAACATTCTAGCTCAATTAGGAAGAGAGTTATCGTGCCCCAAAGTATCAACCAATCAAATTGCTGCTTACCCTGAGCAGAAAATGCTCATTATCAAACTTAGTCAAGGTATTACTGTAATGAAACTATACACCAAGTTTCATCAATCTCACTTAATTAGAACTAAAGTTATCGTGTCCCAAAGCATCAACCAATCAAATTGCTTATCTCTGCTTACCCTAAGCGGAAAATGCTCATCTTCGAACTCCATCAAGGTATTGACCTAATCAACACATACACCAAGTTTGAACATTCTAGCCCAATTAGGAAGAGAGTTATCGTGTCCCAAAGCATCAACCAATCAAATTGCTTATCTCTGCTTACCCTAAGCGGAAAATGCTCATCTTCGAACTCCATCAAGGCATTGACCTAATAAACACATACACCAAGTTTGAACATTCTAGCTCAATTAGGAAGAGAGTTATTGTGTCCCAAAAAGTGTGACGGACAGACAGACGGACGGACAGACGGACAGACAGACGGACAGACAGACGGACAGACAGACGGACGAACCCATTTTAATAGTCCCCTGCTTTCTTCGAAAGGCGGGGGACAAAAAAAAATCAAGTCGGCAGGTTATGTAATGCGTCGGTCGGGTTACCGGAAACAGAGCATTTGGGGGGGGGGGGGGGGGCCTTAAGGGGACATCCGTGTCAAAATGATTAAAAAATGTAAAATAAATCGATTTTGAGATTTGATTTTTTGGGGGCTTCTTTGTTGTGTCCTTTTTTATCCAAGGAAATATATATTTTTTGTAAAATAACTTATTTTTATTGTGAATAAGATCATTACTTGGCGTGGGGGTGCTGTTTTCTTGTTATATTTGACTGAAAATTCGGAAAAAATACACTTTTTCAACCCATAATAACGTCCGAACCGTTTTGGTGACGGCCATTTTGTACAACTGCGAGACTAAAATTCATTGTTATTTTTTCGGTTAAAAATCTGCATCCTTTTACAGAAATTTCCTTATTGGGAGGGTCGAGTACGGTCCTGAACTAATGGCGCATGCACATATCAAATTTTGACTCCGCAAAGCCCGCCGTCTAGCAATCTGAATGTAACTTATTAGTTTCGGTTGTCAGGTCAAAAAATTGACTATTATGAATGATGTTGTGATAACACTGACTACTCACACACCGCAACGATTATTTACCGTTATTTTCATAGTTCCGTACTAAAAATAGTACAGAATTTGTAGGATTTAGCAGTAGGAATCATTTTTGGAAGGTGTAAGCTATACATGTACCTATATAGATCTAATAAGCTTCAAACTTTTTCTTTTTCCTTTGAGCGATTTTAGAAGATAGGTTGCCAGGCAACGAAACACACGGCCAAAGCAGCTAAGTCATCCGAGCAGTTAACAAGAGTTGTCACATATTTTTTCTATTGTCGCTAATGAAACATTTAACAGAGTAACAACTAATTAAGTAATTATCAGAAAATCATTAGAATTTGTTTGGCTTTTAGTTCTGCTCCATGCTAACGTTTAATATACGAAACATTTAATATCATAGATTTAGCTGTTCAAGTTATCAAAATTCATTGAAAATCAATATACTTTTCCATCTCAAGACCTTAAATTCTGTTTATCAATCTAAAGTCAATTGGATGATATCTTTGGTCTCTAGAGCGTCCACAAGATATTTTGAAGAGATCAAGGGTCATAACTCTCGAAGTAATTATCTCAAATCACTGGGCTTTTGTGTCTCACGACTTTACTTTGTATCAATCTGAAGTCAATCGGATATTAACTTTAGCCTCTAGAGCGTCCACAAGATATTTCAAAGTGATCAAGGGCAATAACTCTGGCAGTAATTATCGGATATCGTTGAAAATCAAAAGGATTCTCCGTCTCATGGCCTTAAACACTGTGTATAAATCTAAAGTCAATCGGATATTAACTTTAGCCTCCACACGATTTTTCAAAGTGATCAAGGGCCATAACTCTGGAAGTAATTATCGTAAATCGCTGAAAATCAATGGGCTTCTTCAACTCACTAATGTAAACAACATATATCAATTTCAAAACATTCAGATGATAAATGTAGTCTAGAGTGTTCACAAGAAATTGTCGACTGACGGGGGCAACGGCAATATACAACCACATTTCCAATGTGGGCATATAAAAAAATGGTTCTCTAAAACTATTCAAGATAATGACCTGAAATTTGCAGGGATTATTCCTGAAGATGTCAGCTATACATACAATTATCAAACATATTCTTCTGGGCAATTGTGAACCAACAAAACAAAATTTGAATATTCAAAATCTGAATTTCTGGATTTTCGCCCTTTTTTTCTTACTCTTAGTGATATTCCAGAAAATGGTTCTCTAAAACTGTTCATGATAAAGACCTGCAATTTATAGGGATTGATCTTGAAGGAATAAGCTAGGCATGTAATGGTCAAACATATTCTTCCAGTGATTTTGAACCAAAAATAAACCATGGTGAAACTTCAACTCTGAATTTCTCATTTTCCGTTTGTTTTTTGTTTTTTACATTCGATGACATTCAAAAAAATTGATCTCTAAAATTAATAAAGATAAAGAATTGAAATTAGGAAGGATTATTCTTGAAGGTGTAAACTTTCCATGGTGACATTTCCACAGCTCTGTAACAAACAGATTTTTTTTTGTATGTATATGAAGTATGGTGACAAAAACGAAAATTGATGAACTCACCATCAAGTTCTGTAAAACGCAAAAAAATCATTGTTCATTCAAAAAGAAACACATAGCTGCATAGATCGTTGACTTAGGAATATGTCAAAACTAAATTTACACCCATAGATTAATAACCTGCCACAAACGATTGTTTTTCGTCCGGGTAGGGAGTGAGGATTTTACATGTAATATTATTAGGTTGTACTCATTGTAGAGACTTGGCATGTAGGTAAGCCTGTACAGCCCTAATAAGCTGTCCAAATTTCATTTAGTTATCCTTACTCAATCAAAAGTTATAGTCAAAAGTATGTTTACGACTAGCACGTCCCCTTAAGTTTCATCAAAATCGGATAAATTGTGACTTCCTGAGAGTCCACAACCTTTGTATTACATTTACATACTTTTATACTATTTGCATACAAAGAGTGGTCCGATTTTCAAACTCAATCGTCATTACGGTGTAACGGTGATACATTTAAACGCTTTTTAAAATCAGATAAAAATTGTGACCTCAAGAGGGTCCACACGCTAAAAATGCGATTTTTCGTACAATCAAGAGCCATAATCCAGGCAGTTACGGTCTGATATGTGCATACATCGAAAGGAACCAAGACGTTTGGATTATAATCACAAGTTGTGACTTCTAGAGTGTCCACAACCTTGGTATTACACAATAAATTACATGCAAGGAGCGGCCATTTTGTCCGACAGTTTGGGTCAGATTTTTTATGAAATTTGAACTCCAACTTTATTGATGTGTAACGATGATATAGTTAAACGTTTTTTTTTAAAAAATTGAATACAAATTGTGACATCTAGCGGGTCCACAAGCTTAATATGCGATTTTTCGAACAATCGGGGGCCATAATCGAGGAAGTTACATTCGGATATGCGCAATTAACGACAGGAACCAAGATCTTTGTGATATCAACATAAATTTAAAATTTCATCAAAAATCGGATCAAAATTGAGGCCTCTAGAGTGTCCACAACTTTGAGGTACCATATATTTAGGTTTGCCACGATTAATCGGTTTAGTCATAGTCGATTTGGCCTCTAGCTCAAACCGATTCACATTTTGAAAAATCAGTAGTCGTTTCATCCAATTTATATTTATACAATTACATATAATGTTTGACTTTTACTGTCTGCTAAACCCACTGCTGAATTGCTGCCTATTAAAACCGTATGGAAAGTACGTACGTCGTTTGAGACTCTATACAGAAATTCCCATTTACAGTGGCACGATCTCAATGTCGCATGGAATTCTTCGGCTAACATATTAGGCATAGCTTACTACGAAATGTGTAAAATGGTTGATTTTGGCGCGAAATAGCTGTCAACAACGGACAATAACAGACATGATAATCATGGGCATTATAATACATGGACTGAATGCATGCCGCACGAGACAGGGAAGTTGGCTATGCCTTTTTATGCGTGATAAACTGCCAATGTAATTTTAATAAAATATCGTTTTATAAAGAAGAAAACACTGTTCCAACAATATAATGGAAAGATTCCCTCAGAAATTCCAGTATAAATTAATTTTAAATCCAGCTGTAATTTATTATTTAATTCACAATCAGAATGTGCCGTTACTGTGTACGAGACTCCTCTATCCTGTGTACGAGGATCTTCTATTCGCCCCCCCCCCCTCGGCATATGTTGCCGCCTTTTTAAATGACACATGTTCTTTTCTATTTGTGCTGTCTTCTGAGGCTTCTCTTGTTGTTTTTTGTCAATATGATTATCGCTATATATGTTAAAATATTATGTACGGGAATTGTTGTACTAGTGAATTGTAATCTATTGCCAGTACTGGATTTTTAATTAGCAGCTAAAGCTCTGGGGGTAAGTCAGAACACGGGAATGTCTTACTCAGCTCAACCACGTAATTAAATATCAAAACTAATGACTTAGTAAATGTTGTTTATTTGCCAATTTAAATGATTTATTCCAACATCTCTTTAGCACAAACTCAACGAAATGTACTACATTAATATTCAATCAGCTATTCAGTGTTCATGCGCCATTTTATAATTTACTTATCAACAAAAAAAACACAAGAAAAAAAACTCGGAACGCAGTACAGACATTGCCATTATAGAATTTATACAGCATCCGATTAATCGGCACCGATACGATTTTTGGCTGGCCGATTAACCAATTCAAGAATTTTGTAATCGTGACAACACTACATATATTTACACTATTTGCGTACGAGGGGCAGACATTAAGTCCAGCAGTTTTGGTCCGATTTTCATGAAATTCAAAATCAACCATCAGCAGGGTTTAACAGTGTTATATTCAAACGTTTTTTTTTTAAATCGAGGAAACATTGTTACTTCTGGAGGGACCAAAAGCTAAAAACGTGATTTTTTGTACAATCAAAATCAAGGGCCATAATTCAGGAAGTTATGATCTGATATGCGCATATTGAAATTAACCAAGATCTTTGGGTTATAAACTTGTATTTCAAGTTTCATAAAAATATGACCAAAATTGTGTCCTCTAAGGGTCCACAACCTTGATAAATCATATATTTGCGTATGAGGGGAGGACATTTTGTCCTAAAGATTTGATTCGATTTTCACGAAATTCAAACTCAACGATCATTTTTTGGATAAAAATTGACCGGAGGCACCACAAGCTAAAGATAGGTTGCCAGGCAATGAAACATACGCCCACAACAGCTAAGTCGTCCGAGCAGTCTACAAGAGTTGTCACATATTTTTTTCTATTGTTGGTAATGAAACATTTATACACTAAAAACTGATTAAGAGTAACAAATCATTAAGTAATTATCCAAAAACCATTAGAATTTGTTTGGCTTTCAGTTTTGCCCCATGCTAACATTTTGTATTCGAAACATTTAATATCGAAATGAAATGAAATGGGGTTTAACATCCTATTGTTTTGCCCCAAACTGGGCTAATGAAGACGGGCATACACAATACAGTGTGCTACGAGGGAAATTTTGCTCGGAATATTTAATATCGTGGATTTAGCTGTTCAAGTTATCAAAATTTATTGAAAATCAATATACTTGTTCATCTCAAGACCTTAAACTCTGTTTATCAATCTAAAGTAAATTGGATGATATCTTTGGTCTCTAGAGCATCCACAAGATTTTTCAAATTGATCAAGGACCATAACTCTGGTAGTAATTATCGGAAATCATTGAAAACCACTGGGCTTCTTCATCTCACAACCTTAAACACTGTGTATAAATTTAAAGTCAATCCGATATTAACTTTAGCCAACAGAGCATCCACAAGATTTTTCAAAGTGATCAAAGACCATAACTCTGGTAGTAATTATTGGAAATCATTGAAAACCACTGGGCTTCTTCATCTCACGACCTTAAACATTGTGTATAAATATAAAGTCAATCCGATGTTAACTTTAGACTCTTAGAGTGTCCACAACATATTTCAAAGTGATCAAAGACCATAACTCTAGCAGTAATTATCAGAAATCATTGACCTTAAACACTGTGTATAAATTTCAAATCAATCGGATTTTAACTTCAGCCTCTAGAGCGTCCACAAGATTTTTCAAAGTGATCAAGGGCCGTAATTCTGGTAGTAATTATCAGAAATCATTGAAAATCACTCGGCTTCTTCGGCTCACGAACTTAAACACTGTATATAAATCTGAAGTCAATCGGATATTAACTTTAGCCTCTAGAGCGTCCACAAGATTTTTGAAAGTGATCAAGGGCCATAACTTTGGCAGTAATTATTGTATATCATTGTATAAATTTAAAGTCAATCGGATATTAACTTTAGCCATAACAGTAATTATCGGAAATCGTTGAAAATCAATAGGCTTCTTCGTCTCATGACCTTAAATACTGTGTCTAAATATAAAGTCAATCGGATATTAACTTTAGCCTCTAGAGCATCCACAAGATATTTCAAAGTGATCAAGGGCCATAACTCTGGCAGTAATTATCATATATCGTTGAAAATCAATAGGCTTCTTCGTCTCATGACCTTAAACACTGTGTATAAGATTAAAGTCAATCGGATATTGACTTTAGCCATAACTCAGACAGTAATTATCGGAAATTATTGAAAATCAATAGGCTTCTTCGTCTCATGACCTTAAATACAGTGTATAAATAAAAAGTCAATCGGATATTAACTTTAGCCTCTAGAGCATCCACAAGATATTTCAAAGTGATCAAGGGCCAGTAATTATCGTATATCGTTGAAAATCAATAGGCTTCTTTGTCTCATGATCTTAAACACTGTGTATAAGTACTATAAGTTTAAAGTCAATCGGATATTAACTTTAGCGTCCACAAAGATTTTTCAAAGAGAAAAAGAGCCATAACTCTGGCAGTAATTATTGGAAATCGATGAAAATCAATAGGCTTCTTTGTCTCATGACCTTAAACACTGTGTATAAATTTAAAGTCAATCGGACCGATAGACGGACGGACAGGGGCTACGACAATATACGCCCATATTGAAATGTGGGCATTTAAAACACAATTTTTTGTACAATCAAGGGCCATAATTCAGGAAGTTGCGATCCAATATGTGTGAATATTATGGCTATAAGGATGATTTTCAAGTTTCATCAAAATCTGATCAAAATTGTGACCTCTTGAGGATCCACAACCTTGATATACAATGTATATACACTATTTGCATACGAGGGGCGGCCATTTTGTCCGGCAGTTTTGGTCCGATTTTCGCGAAATTCAAACTCAACCATCATTCGGATCAAAATTGTTACCTCAGGAAGTTACAATCCGATATGCTCGAATATCGAAAGGAACCAAGATCTTTGGGTTATAAACATGTATTTCAAGTTTCATCAAAATTGGATCAAAATTGTGACCTCTAGAGAGTCCACAACCTTGATATACCATTTTTTTTCCACTATCTGCGTACGAGGGGCTGCCATTTCGTCCGGCAGATTTTTACCAAATTTAAACTCAACATGTTTGTGGTGTAACGGTGATATATTTAAAAGGTTTTGGAAATCGGATAATAA
Source organism: Patella vulgata (assembly GCF_932274485.2). NCBI lineage: Eukaryota > Metazoa > Mollusca > Gastropoda > Patellidae > Patella > Patella vulgata. Next base: position 59,474,498 of record NC_065879.2, on the reverse strand, counting down.
TTGTGACCTCTCGAGGGACCACAAGCTAAAAACACAATTTTTCATACAATCAGGGTCCATAATTCAGGAGGTTACGATCTGACATGTGCAACTATTGAAAGGAACTAAGATCTGTGGGTTATAAACATGCATTTCAAGTTTCATCAAAATCAGATGAAAATTGGGACCTCTAGAGTGTCCACAAGGTCAAAATGTGATTTTTCGTACAATCAGGGGCCATAATTCATGACGTTTCGATCCGATACATACCAATATCGAAACAAACCGAGATCTTTTGGAGTTAAACCTATATTTCAAGTTTTGTCAAAATTGAATAAAAAATTGTGACCTGTAGAGTTTGCAGAACCAAATTGTGGATGGACAAGGGCGACAACAATATATGTACACATGAAAATGTGGGCGTATAATAAAACTCTTCTAGATCTAATAACATGCCTTTAATTTCTGAAACTAGATTACAGAAACAATAAAATCATGCTGCGATGTATAATACAAGAAATTAATCTTAACAAGAAATAAATCTTTAATAAATGCAACCTATTGTCATTAATTTCTATACAGATTTATAACCAACCGAGTTGTATTCACATTACTCACAATATCCAATCATATACCAACCCTGTCCTGTTCACATTAATTTCAATACTATAATTTTAATGTGCATTTATACCAATCCCATTCTGTTTGCATTAATTTCAAGACACATTAATTTCTTGTTTTACACTGTATAATAAATCAGGGTTCTTATTTTTTTACTTCCCAGTTGTGATTGAAAAAAAAATTACTGGATAATAAAATTAGCCATCAATTAATCTGTCATTTCAAGTAAGATAAATTTAAATTTTAAACATAAAACACTGGTAAATTTGTAAACCTTTCCGAGTAATCTTTCTTAATTATTCAAGTTTATAAATGAGATAGTACACTTTATATTCCTTGAAAAACATTTCCTAGCCAAACTGAGCTACATACATGTATTAACCAATGGTTGCCATACAAGATATGGCCACATTTTGCAAGAAATGTATGGCAAACAAGCTTTAAAAAAAAAAAGAAGATAGGTTGCCAGGCAACAAAACATACGCCCACAGCAGCTAAATCGTCCGAGCAGTCGACAAGGGTTGTCCCATATTTATTCTTTTGTAGGTAATTAGGGGAATTTAATAGACAATTTCATGCAGATGACATTATAATTTTCGTCGTTTGAGGGTTCACAAGGTTCTAAAAACTAAAACAGGGGCTGTAACTCTGGAAGTAATCTACAGAAATTGTTGAAATTCGACAGGCTTTTTCATTTTACTAATTCAAATAATGCATATAAATTTCATACAGATTGGATGATAACTTTTGTCGTTCAAACGTTCACAAAGTTCAACAATGTAAATCAAGGGCCATAACTCTAGACGTAATTGACGGAAATTGCTGACATTCAATAGGCTTCTTCATTTCACTAATTTAAATGATGCATATGAATTTCATACAGATTAGGTAATAACTTTTGTCGTTCACAAGATTCAACAAAGTGAAACAGGCCATTAACGGAAATTGCGTCTTACCCATTTAGCCACTTTGATCTCCCCAGGGGCCATAAACCAGAAAGTTGCGGTCCGACATGGGTGCACAATTTCACTTTTGAACCACAAGCCCATGGGCAGGTGTCATGACGTCAACAAACATTATGGTTTAACAGTGATATATTCGAAGGTTTTTTAAATCGAATTATAATTGTAACCTCTAGAGGGACCACGAGCTAAAAACACAATTTTTCATACAACCAGAGGCCATAATTCAGGAAGTTACAATTCGATATGCGCGAATATTGAAAGGAACCAAGATCTTTGGGTTATAAACTTGTATTTCAAGTTTCATCGAAATCGGATCAAAATTGTGACCTCTAGAGGGTCCACAAACTTGATTTACCAGATGTTTACACTATTTGCGTACGAGCGGCGTCCATTTTGTCATGCAGTTTTGGACCGATTTTCATGAAATTCGAACTCAACATTACGGTGTAACGGTGATATATTCAAACTTTTTTTTTAAATCGGATAATAATTGTGACCTCTAGCTAAAAACGTGATTTTTCGTACAATCAGGGGCCATAATTCAGAAGTTACGATCTGATATGCGCTAATATTGATCAATATTGTGGCCTCTAGAGGGTCCACAACTTTGATAAACCAGATGTTTACTCTATTTGCGTACAAGGGGCGGCCATTTTTCCGGCAGTTTTGACCCGATTTTCAGAAAATTCATATTCAGACAAAAATACGATGTAACGGTGATATAACCAAATGTTTTTTTCAAATCGGATCATAATTGTGACCTCTACAAGAGTACAGGGAAAACAAGCTAAAAACGCGATTTTTCGTGATATATTCAAAAGTTTTTTTTAAATCAGATTAAGATTGTGACCTCTACATGGGGTCCACAAGCTAAAAACGTGATTTTTCGTACAATCAGGGGCCATAATTCAGGAATTTATGCTCCGATAAACACGAATATCGAAAGGAACCGAGGTTTGTGGGTTATAAACACACATTTCAAGTTTAAAAGAAATCGGATAAAAATTGCGATCTCTACAGTGTTCACCAGCTAAAAACGTGATTTTTCGTACAATCAGGGGCCATAATCCATGAAGTTACAGTCCGATGCATGCCAATATCGAAAGGAACCGAGATCTTATGGTGATAAACCTATATTTCAAGTTTTTTTGAAATTGCATAAAAATTGTGACCTGCAGAGTGTTCACAAACAATTGTGGACGGACAGACGGACAGGGGCTACGACAATATACGTCCACATGGAAATGTGGGCGTATAAAAAAGTGCCAAAAGTATTGGTTAAATATTAATTTTATTTTATCTATTAAAGATGGGTTCCCAAAAAGGTATTTATCGGGTGGTTATTTCCAATAAAAATATTGCAATTTTGGTATATATGGAAAGTAGAGATATCCAATCTTACTAGAAAAACACTGGATTCCCTGAAAAACACTCATAGAGCGCATACAGGACAAAAATGTATTGGTTCCCCTAATCGACAGCCCGACGATTAGGAATTTCTTCACGTGTGATGTCAAAGGTCACACGCGAACATTGAGCAATTGATGTACAAGTTGATAAACTTTATGAAGAGTTAGACGTACAACACTTTCTGAGATAAAGATAGGTTGCCAGGCAACGAAACATACACCCACAGCAGCTAAATCGTCCGGGCAGTCAACAAGAATTGTCACATATTTTTTACTTTTTCGGTAATGAAACATTTATAATACATTAAAATCTGATTAAGAGTAACAACTCATTTTATAAAGTTTTGCCCCATGCTAACGTTTAGTATAGGAAACTTTTAACATCATGGATTTAGCTGTTTAAGTCTTAAAATTCATTGCAAATCAATATACTTGTTTGTCTCAAGACCTTAAACTCTGTGTATGAATCTGAAGTCAATCGGATGATAACTTTAGCTTCTAGAGGGTCACAATGTTTTTAAAAGTGATCAAGGGCCATAACTTTGGCAGTAATTATCGGAAATCGTTGAAAATCAATACGATTCTTCGTCTCATGACCTCAAACACTCTGTATCAATTTAAAGTCAATTGGATATTAACTTTAGCCTCTAGAGCATTTACAAGATTTTTTGAAGTGATCAAGGGCCATAACTCTGGCAGTAATTATCGAAAATCTTCGTCTCATGACCTTTAACACTGTGTATAAATTTAAACTCAATTGGATATTAACTTTAGCCTCTAGAGCGTCCACAAGATTTTTCAAAGTGATCAAGGGCCATAACTCTGGCAGTAATTATCGGGAATCGCTGAAAATCAATAGGCTTCTTCGTCTAATGACCTTAAACAATGTGTATAAATCTAAAGTTAATCGAATATTAACTTTAGCCTCTAGAGCATTTACAAGATTTTCAAAGTGATCAAGGGGTATAACTCTGGCAGTAATTATCGAAAATCAAGGTGATCAAGGGCCATAACTCTGGCAGTAATTATCGGAAATCTCTGAAAATCAATAGGCTTCTTTGTCTCATGACCTTAAACACTGTGTATAAATTTAAAGTCAATCGGATATTAACTCTGACCTCTAGATCGTCCACAAGATTTTTTGAAGCGATCAAGGGCCATAACTCTGGCAGTAATTATCAGAAATCGCTGAAAATCAATAGGCTTCTTCGTCTCATGACCTTAAACACTGTGTATAAATTTGAAGTCAATTGGATATTAACTTTAGCCTCTAGAGCGTCCACAAGCAATTGTGGACGCCGGACCGCCGGACGGGGGCGACGACAATATACGACCACATTTCAATGTGGGCGTATAAAAATGACAGAAAAAGACGTGGGTAGTGGATAATCCAAGATTTTAATTAGGATTCGATATTTGTAATAAATAGTAAGCGATTAAAGACAACACCCTCTTATGTATGCAATGAATTCTCCTCTGACTTCCAAGAGAGGTGAGTCAAGTGACGTAAACATGACCTGGTTTGATCAAATTTTTATAGCAGGGTATTCCTTCGCAATTACAATGTTTGAGAAGGATTTGAAGCAAAATTATGACAAATTGATTAGTTTGAATATGTTATTAGTAAATAACCCAGTTTGTATGAGGGAATGTACATGTATCTTTAATAAACAATATAACTTTGAATCAATTTGGTCAATTTCACAGTAAAAGCGTGTATCGTGATGCACCTGCATCGTTGGGCTAGGACATGATACTAGATCATATCGTGGCACAGCGCATCATTTCAGCCCTACTCTAAATCAAAGCATCCTAAAGATATTTCAAAGTGATCAAGGGCCAAAACTCTGGCAGTAATTATCGGAAATCGGTGAAAATCAATAGGCTTCTTCGTGTGGACGCCGGACAGCCAAATGGATGGACGGGGAGTGATGACAATATACGACCACATTTCAATGTGGGCGTATAAAAAATGCATACAAATGGTAGCAGCACAAACATGGTGTAGAAATAGGATAATAAGAGGCTGGATTTATAAGAATTACCTCTGATGGTGTCCAGCCACATTTCTCCAGACTGTCTGTGGTACTGTAACCAGAATCACTCGACAATACAGTGTGACGTTTCCACCTTGTGTCTGGAGTATCAACCATATTACGAAATTCATCAGAGGTCCTAAACAAATCATAAAAAGTTATTAGCTAATCTTGGTTATGCAAAGATTCACAAACAGTGACAATCAAGTAAAAAGGACTAGCCATGATCTCACACCAAATTTCAGCCAAATCGATCAATAACTCTTCATTTTTTACTGACCTTTTATTGTCTGGCAAGGGAAACTTTTTATACCCGCCGCCATTTTCCTTGTTGACTATTTAGACTCAAGTCAAATACCAAGACACTAATATGACTTACTGAACACCAACAATATCAATTCCATTTTATGGTCTAGTCGTATTTCAAATTCTGTCAAAGAGTTCTTTTACGTGAAAGACAACGTAAACACAAGTTTTCAGGCCTGTCTGAATATAAGACACGGTTCCTTGCCAGGCCCTCCATCTTGCAGTCGCGAAAACAGGAAACAACGCTGGAATATCCTGAGGTACTTTCTTGGCCAACATTGGGTAGGATCGAACCCAGGACACCCTGGTTAGTGGGCCACCATGGTTCCTGATTCATGTACCAACCATGCTGAACATCAGAGCAAAGCTGCGAGATTAGGACCATTTGTCACAGTTTCCTGGCTTTACCCTTAGTCAACGAGAAGGCAAGAAGGAGCAAAGGGATACTAATCCATACATGTGCTGTGTAATGTGCTATGGGAAAATTTTGTCTGTACAGCAGTATCATAACCCATTTTTATTATTTTGAATAATCCCTGCGTCACCCAAAGCAACAAAATATTTAAATTTACATGTTTACAGAAACAATAATTAGTGAATTTCATACAGTTTTTGGAGTAGGGTGTAGGGCTAGGGATCATAGGCTACGGCCAGAGTGGTGCGCACATAATATTTTGTTAGGGGTGGGGCATCTCACTTCACCTCAAGCAACAAAATAATAAAATTTATCTGTTTTGTTGAAACACAATAATTTGTGAATTTTATACTGTTATCGGCGAGGGCGGTGTGGCTAGGGACCCCACATATGGATCCGCCACTAGTCACAAGTAGAACTAGAAACAGCATGTAGCACTAGGAAATTGGTATCGTTTAATCTAGCATAAATAGCGCTAATTTCTGTCCTGTGTTCAAATATTCATAACTATTGTTGAATATCGGCTAATAGTGTTCATTTTGTACTTATATCCAGTTTAATTTTGATTACCAAGCGTCTAATTAACTAGTGTTTAGTTTGTCGACACATGTTTAATTATAAGCGTCCCGCTTAATTATCACAACTGTTCAATAATTAGTTGGACCGTTCAATTTCCCAAACCGTGATTAAAATCAGTCAAGGTGTCCAATTACGCAAGCTGTTCAATTGTGTTGTCAAACATCTAATTTCACGTGCAATGTTCAGATATTACGATGTGGTTAGTTGTGGGTCATCGTTCAGTTTTGCTGCCGAATGTCTATTTTGCCGCACAATGTTGAAATACTGTAATAGATGTTAGTTTTAGTACTGACCTGTTGCGATACGGTGAAATATTATTTTTCAGGATTCATACGACGGCAGGTATCAGTACAAACGTGGCGAAGGTTTGACGAAATACAATTATCGTGTCGTTTTTTGTTGAAAATTGCCACGATAACGCCACGATAAATAACTTGGTCGTTATGACACAATTGGCCTCGGTGTAATTTTACACGCAAAATTAACGGTATTTATTTGTCATAAACAATCGATGTCAAAACGATAGACTGTCACGATGTTATGAATGTTGAATATTTTCATTAATAAAATGAACGTGTTATCCCACGTTGTATAGTGAGAACCAGTCATGTAAAGCTGCATGTCTAGTACACTTTATAGGACACGTATACATAAGCCTATACATGTATTACACAGTTTAGATATTTATGCTGTGTTCAAATTGTTTTGCATATTTACTGTATTAAGAGTGTATAGTTAAGAATTACTCTTGAATTACGGCAAAGATAGACTTTTAAATTGCAAACTATAAAGGTATTTTGGTTATCGGTCTTACAAATAGAAATAAGACATAAATAGAACTTGCAACGGGATTCGAAAGCGCTTTCAAGTCAGACATAAGCTCGTACTTACCGTAAAAATGAACTGAACGCAACACAAGTCTCCTATGTAAGAGAATATTAGTTAATTATAACCACTATCAAATCCACACAAAAATCCAAGGCACTTGTTTTATTTTAGAAAAGAATAACTGTATTTTGATCGAAGAGCCTATTCCACATGAACCCCAAATCAGTGATGAACTGTCAACTTGTTATGTAGTCATTCACGTGTAGATTGGTTTGAATAACAGAAATGTCCCGTGTATAAAAGATCAAAGAATAAAATTGCACGTAGCCACTTTGTTTATCTAAATGGGGCTCTGGCGCACTTTAAGGAATTATTTTTGACCCGATATTAACCATCGCCAATTTTTTTAAATCATGGGATAAAGTCAATCAACAAACAATGCTTGTCTTCTTTATTACAAAAACATTGGTGAACTTATCATTTTGTCTCAAATCATAACGCTAATCAACAAACAATACTATTGTTCTTTATTACAACCAGCGGCTGCCAGGCAGGATACGCCCACATTTTCGAGAGATGGATAGAAAACAAGCTAAAACGAAAGTGATTTTTCCTACAATCAAGGGCCATAATTCAGGAAATGACAATTCGATATGTGCAAATATCGAAAGGAACCAAGATCTTTGAGTTATAAACTTACATTTCAAGTTTCAACAAAATCGGATAAAAATTGTGACCTCTATAGGGACCACAACCTTGATATACCATATTTTTACGCAATTTGAGAACGAGGGGCGGCCATTTTATCTGTCAGTTTTTGGCCGATTTTCACGAAATTCGAACTCAGTCGTCCTTAGGGTGTAACGGTGATATAATTATACGTTTTTTTTAAATCGGATAAAAATTATGACCTCTATAGCGTCCACAAGCCGAAAAACGAGTTTTTACGTACAATCAGGGGCCATAATTCAGGAAGTTATTGTCCGATATGCGCGAATATCGAAAGGAACCGAGATCTTTGGGTTATAAACTTACGTTTCAAGTTTCAACAAAATCAGATAACCAGCGGCTGCCAGGCAGGATATGCCCACATTTTCGAGAGATGGATAGAGAACCAGCTAAGAAGAAAGTGATTTTTCCTACAATCAAGGGCCATAATTCAGGAAATTACAATTCGATATGCACAAATATCGAAAGGAACCGAGATCTTTGTGTTATAAACTTACATTTTAAGTTTCAACAAAATCGGATAAAAATTGTGACCTCTATAGGGTCCACAACTTTCATATACCATATTTTTACGCTATTTGAGAACGAAGGGCGGCCATTTTGTCTGCCAGTTTTGGGCCGATTTTCACGAAATTCAAACTCAGCCGTCCTTAGGGTGTAACGGTGATATAATAATATGTTTTTTTAAATCGGATAAAAATTATGACCTATATAGGGTCCACAAGCTAAAAACGCGATTTTTCGTACAATCAGGGGCCATAATTCAGGAAGTTACGGTCTGATATGCGCGAATATCGAAAGGAACTGAGATCTGTGGGTTATAAACTTAAATTTCAAGTTTCAACAAAATCGGATAAAAATTGTGACCTATATAGGGTCCACAACCTTGATATACCATATTTTTACGCTAATTGAGAACGAAGGGCGGCCATTTTGTCTGTCAATTTTGGGGCGATTTTCACAAAATTCAAACTCAACTGTCCTAGGGTGGAACGGTAATATAATAATACGGTTTTTTAAATCAGTCAGTTTTGGGCCGATTTTCACGAAATTCGAACTCAGCCGTCCTTAGGGTGTAAGGGTGATATATTAACACGGCTTTTTAAAACGAATAAAAATTATGACCTCTATAGGGTCCACAAGCCAAAAAACGCGTTTTTGCGTACAATCAGGGGCCATAATTCATGAAGTTACGGTTCGATATGCGCGAATATCGAAAGGAACCAAGATCTTTGTGTTATAAACTTACATTTCAAGTTTCAACAAAATCGGATAAAAATTGTGACCTCTATAGGGTCCACAACCTTGATATACCATATTTTAACGCTAAATGAGACTGAAGGGCGGCCATTTTGTCTGTCAATTTTGGGGCGATTTTCACAAAATTCAAACTCAACTGTCCTAGGGTGGAACGGTAATATAATAATACGTTTTTTTAAATCAGTCAGTTTTGGGCCGATTTTCACGAAATTCAAACTCAGCCGTCCTTAGGGTGTAACAGTGATATATTAACACGGCATTTTAAAATGGATAAAAATTATGACCTCTATAGGGTCCACAAGCCAAAAAACGCGTTTTTGCGTACAATCAGGGGCCATAATTCATGAAGTTACAGTCCGATATGCGCGAATATCGAAAGGAACCAAGATCTTTGTGTTATAAACTTACATTTCAAGTTTCAACAAAATCGGATAAAAATTGTGACCTCTATAGGGTCCACAACCTTGATATACCATATTTTTACGCTAATTGAGAACGAACGGCGGCCATTTTGTCTGTCAATTTTGGGGCGATTTTCACAAAATTCAAACTCAACTGTCCTAGGGTGGAACGGTAATATAATAATACGTTTTTTTTTAAATCGGATAAAAATTATGACCTCTAATGGGTCCACAAGCTAAAAACATGATTTTTCGTACAATCAGGGGCCATAATTCAGAAAGTTATGGTCCGATATGGGCAAATATTGAAAGGAACCGAGATCTTTGTGTTATAAACTTACATTTCAAGTTTGAACAAAATTGTATAAAAATTGTGACCTCAAAAAGGTCCACAACCTTGATATACATGTACCATATTTTTACGCTATTTGAGAATGAACGGCGGCCATTTTGTCTGTCAATTTTGGGCCGATTTTCATGAAATTCGAACTTATTCATCCTTAGGGTGTAACGGTGATATATTCATACGTTTTTTTAAATCGGATAAAAATTATGACCTCTATAGGGTCCACAAGCTAAAAATGCGATTTTTCGTACAATCAGGGGCCATAATTCCGGAAGTTACAGTCCGATATGCGCGAATATCGAAAGGAACCGAGATCTTTGGGTTATAAACTTACATTTCAAGTTTCAACAAAATCAGATAAAAATTGTGACCTCTATAGGGTCCACAACCTTGATATACCATATTTTTACGCTATTTGACAACCAACGGCGGCCATTTTGTCTGTCAATTATGGGCCGATTTTCATGAAATTCGAAATTATTCATCCTTAGGGTGTAACGGTGATATATTCATACGGTTTTTTAAATCGGATAAAAATTATGACCTCTATAGGGTCCACAAGCTAAAAACGCGATTTTTCGTACAATCAGGGGCCATAATTCCGTTAGTTACAGTCCGATATGCGCGAATATCGAAAGGAACCGAGATCTTTGGGTTATAAACTTACATTTCAAGTTTCAACAAAATCAGATAAAAATTGTGACCTCTATAGTGTCCACAAGCTAAAAACGTGATTTTTCGTACAAACAGGGGCCATAATCCATGAAGTTTCGATCCGATACATGCCGATATCGAAAGCAGCCGAGATATTTTGGAGATAAACCTATATTTCAAGTTTTGTCAAAATCGGATAAGAATTGTGACCTGTAGAGTGTCCACAAACAATTGTGGACGGACGGACGACGGACGTCCGGACGGACAGGGGCGACGGCATAATACGTCCACATGAAAATGTGGTCGTATAAAAATTGTGACCTCTATAGTGTTCACAAGCCAAAAACGTGATTTTTCGTACAATCAGGGGCCATAATCCATGAAGTTACGGTCCGATAGATGCCAATATCGAAAGGAACCGAGATCTTAGGGTGATAAACCTATATTTCAAGTTTCATTGAAATTGGATAAAAATTGTGACCTGTAGACTGTTCACAAACAATTGTGGACGGACGGACAGACGGACAGGGGCGACGACAATATACGTCCACATGAAAATGTGGGCGTATAAAAACATTGGTGAACTAATCTCTGTCGTGATGGCGAGCCGAGCTAGTTGATTATTAAAACAATAAATAAAACAATATAAACAACCAATGAGTAAAACTGATTTATTCCAATGAATTAAATTATATACGAATCAAGTATTACCTTAACCGTGTACGAGTTTGCTTGTGGACGGGTTAACTGACACCTGTCCAACTTGTAAATTCCAAATACAAATTGCTTACCATATTCATGCCATAGACGATAAATATCCAAATTAATAAAACCATTCAGTTTCCAATAATTACCACAGAATTCGAACCTCTGGCAGTAATTGTCGGAAATCGTTTAAAATTAATAAGTTTCTTCCTCTAATGACCTTAAACACTGTGTATAAATTTAAAGTCAATCGGAAAATAACTTTGGCCTCTAGAGCGTCCACGAGATTTTTCAAAGTGATCAAGGGCAATAACTCTGGCAGTAATTATCGGAAATCGCTGAAAATCAATAGGCTTCTTCGTCTCATGACCTTAAACACTGTGTATAAATTTAAGGTCAATCAGATATTAACTTTGGCCTCTAGAGCGTCCACAAGATTTTTCAAAGTGATCAAGGGCCATAACTCTGGCAGTAATTATCCGAAATCGCTGAAAATTATCATATATCGTTGAAAATCAATAGGCTTCTTCATCTCATGACCTTAAACACTGTCCGGGAAAATAAACGCCATGTCTAAAAACTAAACCCCTTTCATATCTAAATGGTAGTGTCCATTTCTAAAAAACATCCCGAGAAACTGGACGGTCGTAAAGCAGACGATCGTTGTCAAAAGTAAACGGTGTTTCTTAATCTATATGGTAGCACAAACTGGGCGTTTTTGGGTGAATCTTGACGGCATTTAACACATTCTTGACTGCAATCTATTAGCTGGATACGTGTATTAAATTCTTGACGATAAGCTTAGTTTCTTTCCTTTTTTCGTCAAGTCTGGACGATACCCGGTCCCTAGTGTTACCTGATAGACAAAAACTACAAATTGTGTTATGAAGAAATGCCATGGTGCCGTATCAGCTTATTTTGTGTATGTACGGCATTTTCTAATACTGGCAATAGTTGAAAAATGCTAATATTTTAGATCATCGACTTATGAAAAGCGAACGTTTCATCGAATAAACGAAGACAGTAATTAATTTATTCTGGAATATTACTCGAACTTCAAGATGGTACGTGAATTAATTATGGAAAATTTTCAAAAGGTGTACCTGTCGTTGTTTTTGTGGTAATCACATACATTACATTAAAATACGACATTCTCCACAACAAATTACCAAGAATTATTTTTGTTGAAGTCTAGTTATATTAAAGATACATTATGGGAGATTTTTATAGAGAGTTGGCCATTCTTGCTGTAACAGTTGAAAAGTAGACGATGAAAGAAGAATATATTGAAAATTTCAGTCAAATTACTTTATTCTGAACAAAGTTATCATCGTTGTAATATTTGACTAGAAATGGTAGTCAAATGTATTTTCACCTAGGTCGATCGTTTGATTGACAGGTGTTAACTCCACCTACATAATCTCGATTATCAAGTAACGTTTTCAATGGCTTTAGACGGGGTTGCAGTTCAATTCGAATCACATTTATTTTTACTACAAATTAAAAATAAGACTTTTATTATATAGATAAGAAGCAAAAGTTTGAAAGGAATGGACCAAATCAATGAGGCATAATTATAGCCGACTTCTTGTTAGCCTGCGTGTACTCTTGTATTGTAACGTGACTACCGAAGCAGACAAATAGGAAACACTACAGTGATCCAATGGGGCTGCAATTCAACTGGGGTGATGTTAGCTGCGATGTTTATCAATTTCCATAATTTTTCTGTAAACGCAAGTGACACAAGAGCGTATAATACCGACATCTAAACTCTCATTTTAACCACAACTGAACATAATATCAAGGCCGGATATATCGACCTTTGAATCAAATTGACTGACATGCGGCATCACTCAACAGCGGCCTCGCTTTGTACACTCTATCATTTAGCCTCGATCTAACTGATGACGTCAACGTAACGGTTAATAATCTCCGCATGGGGCGCCATTTATGATTTAATCTATCAGTGAAATCCTATTTAAATTCAAGCTCTAGCCGAGCCATCTGTGGGTCTACAGAGTTGATTTCTATAACATCTGAAGCCTAAATTAAGACTTGCAATAATCAGATTTAGCTCTTGCATATCTATGTTTAAAGGGAATGGAGATTATAATTAACCCATACATTACGGGACCTCAATTGACCCAATTCTGGCCGGGTTGGTTTTAAAAGAGATTAAGAACCCTGATGCTTACCCATCTCAAACATATTGAAACAGAATGTAGTTTGAGATTATTTTGGGCATAATTCGTGATGTCATCATATCGCGATACGTATCGGGTTGTCATATCGTCAATACATATCGTATCGAAAATGAACTGTATCGACACAGCCCTACCCAGTAATGGTAATTAAACGGAATAGTCACTCAACACACACATTTTGTATTTCAAGTGAGAGAGCGCCTCAGAGTATAAATGCCAGTGCTTATGATGCTAGCAAAAAGTTCCTCATGATGCAGAGAGAGAGAGAGAGAAATGGGGTTTAACGTCCACTCGACACAAACTAGGTCATTTCGGGACTAACATATGGTTTAATTTTATTTCAATAATTCGCTTACGCGTAGGGGTCTTTAGCAGTGGGAGGAAACCGGAGGACCCGGAGAAAACCCACAAGGTTGGACAGACGACCCTACTCCTTGTCACGTACAACCGGAATTCGAAACCACGCCAGTCGACTCAATGACAGACTTTATGATACAGCGCGCGCACGCTAACCATTCAGCCACCCAACCCCCCTCCTCATGATGCAACATATTGTGGAATTATATAGATCTCATAGTGACCAAGAGTCAAAATCATGAATTAAGCCACTATACAAGTAGGGCTGGCAATCGATACCTATTTTGAATATCGATATCGGCAACCATTTCGGCAATTATATCGGAAAATTTAAAGTTGAAAGAAATAACTGTTTGTATGCTAATAATGCATTTAAATGTGTTATTGATCAAATAAAAAAAGAAACTATGATCCTCAAAATATATTTTCTTAATGTTTGTTTCATTCACAGCTTATCTTATAGTATTATTAACAAAATAGTAATCGCAGCTTCGCGGTCGCCATTATTGCTGTTGACAATTTTCCTCGGCCGCTTATAACAATAAATTTGTATTAAAATCGAGTTATTTCCACTGAACAATTAATTAATTATTCATTGTCAGTGTTGTAAACGACCCCAAAAATTTTCTTCTAGTGTTTTGTTTGTAGTTTTAGCGTGTTTTGAATGATATGACGGCGATTATTTGACACAATTTCATTTTATTGAACGCTTTTTTATTTTTTATACGAGTATCGATATCAACAATTTGAATATCAATATTTTTCTGTAGTCGCCGACGATTATCGGCTATATCGATATTTTTCGCCAGCCCTATATACAAGGCCTTCTGTGCACATGAGTAATCACTACAAGAAATAAACGGTTTCCGGTACTGTTAACTGGATGCAAAATCCTTTTCAAAGGGAAATAACTACATTTTACTCATTTTATTGTTCTGATCATAAGCAACAAAGATATGTCGAATGCTATTATTTTATTGTCGAATCAAATGAAATAAATTCAACGTGTATATGCAAAATCCTTTTCAATGGGAAATAACTACAATTTACTCATTATTATTGTTCTGATCATAAGCATCAAAGATACATCGAATGCTATTATTTTATTGTCAAATCAAATGAAACAAGTCAACAGTGAGGCTGATATCCCCCGCCGAAATCCCAAAATAAATAGATAACACATATTAATTAATCGCACATTTATTTTTTTTCAAAAGTATCAAGCAATCAACTGATTATCAACTATACACTAAGTTTCATCACTCTCTATCAGACAGAATCAAAGTTATTTTGTTCCAAAGCATCGACCAATGAAATTGCTTACCTCTGTTTAGCTTTAGCTCGAAATGTTATTCATTGAACTCAGTCAAGACATTCACTTAATGAACACATTCTAGCTCAATTAGAAGGAGAATTATTGCATTCCAAAGTCTCGACCAATCAAATTGCTTATCGCTCTGCTTACCCTGAGCAGAAAATGCTCATTGTACCGTAAATCAATTAAACATTTTTGTCTGTCAATACTTTCCATAGTATAAATGAGTTACCTCCCTTTGTTGAGCTCTTGAGAAGGGGAGTAGTGTGCGCCATTAATACAAGAAAAGGCTGAACACAGTCCTTTTACCGTGTGATCCACGTTTGTATCCTACTATTGTAACATGTATGTATTAAAAGATTATAAATACAGTATAAACAATAATAATATGAACACAGGACTTGGTTAGCTATCTGTAATCCTAAACTTGAAAAGTCCGAGCGAGGTAAACAGAATAGTAAAAGGACTGTCGGCAAGTCGAACCGAAATTCCAGGCTCCATTCAACATTTTTATTAATGATACCACCCAACTACAAATTCTTACTACACTAACCATGTAATTCTAAGAATATTTTATGGGCAACCGTCGCCGCCAAAAAACAACATAGTGACATTTCTAATTGAAAATGGAGAATCCTCAAAACAGTGAAGATATTTCTGCCTACAGAACTAGATCAGTTGCGTCTTCAAGGTCTATTACGTCTTTAATAGCACGCAAACGTGCAGAAGCCGAAGCTGCACGGACCAAGCTGAAGTTTGCAAGAAAATAAAAAGTATCTTAAAACACAAGCTGCACACCTAGATGCTGAGCTACACTTTTTACAACAGGAAAAAGAAGCCGCTGTAGCAGAAGCTGAATTAAATGCTCTACTTTCGAAAGGAAAAGGCCGTGTATCTCCGAGAGTAGATTTCCCTAACATGCCTTATGATAATCCAGCTGATCGAGTTACCCAATTTATAATTCATCAATCAGACCCAGTTGAACTTTCTGTTGGAGAACCTCCTCCTCCATTTTCACAATCAGAAAATGTTGGCGTCACCAATTTATGTAACTCAAATTCACCTTTTGCTGGTAATTAGACCCGTATTCAGGAAGAAGCTCCATACACGGAACCATGTAACCCTGTTGCACACTCATCACAGCAAGTCAGGCCGGACGTTGAATCTTCTACACCAAGACAATATGAAAATGTCCCCTCAAGCTTTCGAGGAAAGGCCTACTCTCTTACACAACCATGTCAACCACAGCATGATCAAGATTAAGCCACAAACAATCTTACTAGGTTTCTCCTAAAGAAGGAACTTTTAATGTCTAGATTTACAACCTTCAATGATCGTCCTGAAACCTATGCAGTGTGGAAATCAGTCTGTCTTAGCATCAAGTCGGAACTTCAAGTAACTCACTTTGAAGAAATGGATCTCATAGTAAAGTGACATGGTCCAGAGTCATCTCGCCATGCAATTAGCATCCGTGTAGCGAATGCAAACAACCCGGCAAGAGGTCTAAGTCGAATTTGGGAAAGATTTGGTTGTCCAGAATTGGTCGAAGCTGCCTTAAAGAACAAACTTGCAACCTTCCCAAAGATCACTAACAAAGACAACAGAAAGTTGCATGACTTGTCTGACATACTGTCCGAAATCGAATCCGCCATGGAAGATGAGAGATACGGACCTCTACTGGCGTACTTTAACACGTCATCTGGAGTCATTCCCATAGTCAACAAACTGCCCTATGGTTTACAAGAGAAGTGGACTTCGCAGGCTGTAAATTATAAGCAACGTTATCATATATCATTTCCCCCATTTTCCTACTTTGCTTCATTCATCAGGGATGTTAGTAAACAAGGAACGACCCAAGTTTTATGTATGATAACAGCTTTTCTACCTTACAAGATAAAGACAGGAGTTTCCACAGAAATGTTCCACCTAAAGGTTATGTTTCTACACGAAACCAACAACCTTCTGAACAGAGTTGCAGTCCCATGAAACTTTGTCCGATTCATTTCACAAGGCATACTTTGAATGAATGTGGAGGCTTTCAAGCTAAATCTTTGGATGATCGCAGAGAGTATTTGAAGAGGAACGGTGTCTGCCTACACTGCTGTGAAAGTAAAGGCCACATAGCATCTGCATGCAACAAACCGCTCAAGTGTACAAGATGTTGAAGTGAGAGACATGCCACAGGTATGCACATTAACTTCACAACCTCAAACACACCAGACACCAATTCCACTCCTTCAACTTTACATTATGGCGGGGAGAAGAAAGAAATAGCACCTGTGACTGTCACATCCAAATGTACAGAAATTTGTGGAAAGGGATTTGGTGGCAAATCCTGTGCTAAAGCTCTCTTGGCAAAAATATTTCACCAAGATCAACCAGACAAGTCTATTACAGGTTATATCATCATCGATGACCAAAGTAACCAAACATTAGGCAACCAATTGTCTTCGAGACACTAGACATACAAGGTGAAAGGATTCCTTACTCTTTGTCATCTTGTTCTGGACTAGTACAGACACATGGGCGAATAGCGTCAGGTTTCCTAATAGAATCTGTGGATGGAACCACTTGGTTCGAACTTCCAAACATTTTAGAATCCGAAAACATACCAAATGTCAGAGACGAGATTCCGACACCAGAGATAGCCATGTATTACCCGCACCTTCGTGATATAGCTCCCATGATTCCTCCACTTAATGCTTATTGGGCGGGATGCTTTAGAGGCCCATTATGTGTACGATCAACGTATTGGACCCAAGAATACCCCATTCACCCAGAAGTTGTCACTTGGCTGGGTAATCATCAGTGAAGTATGTTTAGGAAAATTACACAAGCCAGATTTCATCAACGTAAATAAGGTTTATGCATCAGGGATCCAACGTCCAACCATCTTCAAACCATGTCTTAATTCTCTAGATGTACAGTTAATGACTGACCCATCGTTTCCAGATAAAGACCCAGATTGTCTGGACGACACTGTCTATTGAAGACAAAGAATTTCTTAAGATAATGGACGCAGAGTTTTACAGGGATGCTAAAGGAAACTGGACAGCACCGCTTCCTTTTCGATCACCACAACCTCGCCTCCCAAACTACAAACCACAGGCTGAACAGCGGGCCCAGGCCTTAGATTATAGCCTCAAGAGACACCCTCTCAAGAGAGAACATTTCCAGATCTTCATGCAGAAAATATTCCAAAATGGTCACGCAGAACCAGCCCCTCCATTACAGAATAATGAAGACAGTTGGTAATTACCTATTTTTGGAATTTATAATCCTAAAAAGAAGGATCAGATCAGAGCAGTTTTTGACTCCTCAGCACAAGCGTAACTACTTGCGGTTTCTGTGGTGTCGTAACAACGAACTTGTGGAGTACCGGATGCGCGTACACGTTTTTGGCAATAGCCAATCCCCAGCTGTGGCAACCTATGGCCTCAGACGCGCAGCACGAGAAGGTGAGGCTAAATTTGGATCAGATGTTCGAGAGTTTGTCGAACGCAACTTTTATGTTGACGACGGTCTCGCTTCACTCCCTACAAGTGATGCCGCTGTTGACTTGATGAGACGCACTCAACAGTCATTACTCTTAAATGGCAATCTGCGTTTACAATAGATAGCCTCCAATTGTTCAGACGTTATGAAAGCCTTCCCCCTGGATGATCGCTGCAAAGATCTCAAAAACTTGGACCTCGGTACAGATTCAGTGCCTCTTCAGAGAAGTTTGGGACTTGCTTGGGACCTAAAGTCTGACACATTCACCTTCCATGTGTCTTCACCGTGTGAGTCATTTAATAGACAAGGGATCTTGTCGAGGATAAACAGCCTATTCGACCCTATTGGATTTTTAGCACCAGTCCTCATTCAGGGTAAAGTTCTCCTTAGAAACTTTATCACAGAGCCAGTGGATTGGGACAAACCTCTGCCTGCTGATAAACTTCAAGATTGGGAAACCAGGAGGAATTGACTGCATCTCCTTGAGATCCTGCAAATCCCTCGCACTTATATTTCTTCAGTATCTGCATCTGTAAGCAAAGAACTTCATATATTTTCTGACGCATCTGAAAAAGTGATTGCTACAGTTGCTTACCTTAGAACTACAGATCAAAATGGACATTGTCGACTTGGATTCGTTCTTGGTAAGGCAAAGATTGCTCACAGCCACACCATTCCCAGATTGGAGTTATGTGCTGCGGTGCTAGCTGTAGATATGTTCGAATTGATAGAAGACAATCTGGATACAAATCTAGAGCTAGTCAAGTTTTACACCGACAGCAGAGTTGTTCTCGGTTACATACATAATAAAACCAGACGATTTTATGTTTACGTTGTAGAATGTATTATTGGGTGATGAACAATAATAATATGAACACAGGACTTGGTAAGCTATCTGTAATCCTAAACTTGAAAAGTCCGAGCGAGGTAAACAGAATACTCATTATCGAACTTAGTCAAGGTATTGATGTAATGAAACCATACACCAAGTTTCATCATTCTCATTTTATTAGAACTAAAGTTATCATGCCCCAAAGCATCAAACAATCAAATTGCTTATCTCTGCTTACCCTAAGCAGAAAATGCTCATCTTCCAACTCCATCAAAGCATTGACCTAATAAACACCTACATTCTAGCTCAATTAGAAAGAGAGTTATTGTGTCCCAAAAAGTGTGACGGACAGACAGACGGACGGACGGGCGAACCCATTTTAATAGTCCCTTGCTTTCTTCGAAAGGTGGAGAACAATAAATTCACCATGTATACATAATGATATTACAGCATAACCTCATGTATAATTCGTTAATCATATACAAATTATGGATGTTTTCAAAAACATTCTGTAAGTAAAAATAATTTGCTGATATTATCGATTATTGATTGGCGATTATCGATAGTTGAAGCAGTACCAATTGCCAGCCTTACATAGGGCTAGTTACTAGTTGTTGTTTTCAAATAAAGAATAACTAGTTGTACCGGTACTTTGTTCGTTTTACATAATCGTAGTTGTTGTTTTTAAATAAAGAATAACTTTGTTGTTACTTTGCATTCTTGCTTAAATTTTATACCTCTGTAATGCCTAATTATAGATCTTCGTTTGAATATATGAACATTTTTTGGACTGGAATAATAGTTTGTGTGTTATTTTGTGTTCTCTGCAATATAGGCCTATAGGATTAATGGATAACCCTGTAGTTAGTCCCAGGAAGTTAATTAAGCTATTGTCAGGTTAATTGTCATCAAGGAGTAATTACTTAATTTGGTCTAGGGGTCAATGAGTTTTTCAGATTTTGAAAAAATGTCATACAGGTAGTGTGTACATAACCGAATATCACTATTGTCTGGCTCTAGCTGGTTCCAAGCATTCATGAGATTTTGACAGTTTTTATGCCAAGGTATAATTAAAGCAGATATCAAAGATAGGTTGCCAGGCAACGAAACATACGCCCACAGCAGCTAAATCGTCCGGGCAGTCAACAAGTGTTGTCGCATATTTTTTCTTCTTTCGGTAATGAAACATTTATAATACACTCATGAAGTAATTATCAGAAAACCATTAGAATTTGTTTGGTTTTTAATATCATGTAATTAGCTGTTCAAGTCATAAAAATTCATTGAAAATCAATATACTTGTTCGTCTCAAGCTCTTAAACTCTGTGTATCAATCTGAAGTCAATCAGATGATAACTTTAGCCTCTAGAGCGTCACAAGATTTTTCAAAGTGATCAAGGGCCATAACTGTGACAGTTATTATCGAAAATCACTGAAAATGAATAGACTTCTTTGTCTCATGACCTTAAACACTGTGTATAAATTTAAAGTCAACCGGATATTGACTTTGGCCTCTAGAGCGTCCACAAGATTTTTCAAAGTGATCAAGGGCCATAACTCTGGCAGTAAATATCGAAAATGAATAGACTTCATCTTATGACCCTAAACACTGTGATATTAACTTTAGCCTTTAGAGTGTCCAAAAGATTTTTCAAAGTGATCAAGGGCCATAACTCTGTCAGTACTTATCGTAAATCGCTGAAAATCAATAGGCTGCTTCGTCTCATGACCTTAAGCACTGTGTATAAATTTAAAGTCAATCGGATATTAACTTTAGCCTTTAGAGTGTCCAAAAGATTTTTCAAAGTGATCAAGGGCCATAACTCTGGCAGTACTTATCGTAAATCGCTGAAAATCAATAGGCTGCTTCGTCTCATGACCTTAACCACTGTGTATAAATTTAAAGTCAATCGGATATTAACTTTGGCCTCTAGAGCGTCCACTAGATTTTTTTGAAGTGATCAAGGGCCACAACTCTGCCAGTAATTATCGAAAATCACTGAAAATGAATAGAATTCTTCGTCTCATGACCTTAAACACTGTGTATAAATTTAAAGTCAATCGGATATTGACTTTAGTCTCTAGAGCGTCCCCAAGATTTTACAAAGTGATCAAGGGCCATAAATCATGCAGTAATTATCTGAAATCGCTGAAAATCAAGAGGCTTCTTCGTCTCATGACCTTAAACACTGTGTATAAATTCAAAGTCAATCGGATATTAACTTTGGCCTTTAGAGCGTCCACAAGATTTTTTGAAGTGATCAAGAGCCATAACTCTGGCAGTAATTATCGAAAATCGCTGAAAATGAATAGACTTCTTTGTGTCATGACCTTAAACACTGTGTATAAATTTAAAGTCAATCGGATATTAACTTTAGCCTCTAGAGCATCCACAAAATTTTTCAAAGTGATCAAGGGCCATAACTCGGGCAGTAATTATCTGAAATCGTTGAAAATCAATAGGCTTCATCGTCTCATGACCTTAAACACTGTGTATAAATTTAAAGTCAATCTGATATTAACTTTGACCTGTAGAGCGTCCACAAGATTTTTTTAAGTGATCAAGGGCCATAACTCTGGTAGTAATTATCGGAAATCGCATAAAATCAATAGGCTTCTTCGTCTCATGACCTTAAACACTATGTATAAATTTGAGAGAGAGAGAAATGGGGTTAAACGTCCACTCGACACAAACTATGTCATTTCGGGACTAACATATGGTTTAATTTTATTTCAATAATTCGCTTGCGCATAGGGTCTTTAGCAGTGGGAGGAAACCGGAGGACCCGAAGAAAACCCACGAGGTTGGACAGGCGAGTGTATAAATTTGAAGTCAATCGGATATTAACTTTGGCCTGTAGAGCTTCCACAAGATTTTTGGAAGTGATCAAGGGCCATAACTCTGGCAGTAATTATCGGAAATCGCTGAAAATCAATAGGCTTCTTTGTTTCATGGCCTTAAACACTGTATATAAATTTAAAGTCAATCAGATATTAACTTTAGCCTCTAGAGCGTCCACGTCCACAAGCAATTGTGGACGCCGGCCGGACGGACGGGGGCGACGACAATATACGACCACATTTCAATGTGGGCGTACAAAAAGCTTACATAAATAATTTGACACACACCCGAGGCTGGAAAATCTGGGATTTTTTATATAGTGTTTGCTATGTATGTAATACTTGAATATTTAGATCTAATGAAATAAATAATAAAGACTACATACTGTTGTGGAGGTAAAGATTTTCTGACTAAGCGTTTCATCTCTGACTCATGTAAAATACCCCGTTTTCTGTCTTCTTTAATAGCCTTTATCTGGAGAAACTTCATAATATGTTGTCGACCTTTCGTACAAATCTATAAAAAAAATCACAAAAAAATCACAAAAATCAGAGCAATTTTATTACACATGCATACATGTTAGGAGTGGGCCATAGTATAGATAGATTTTCTAAAATATGAGGGTGATACCTCTGACAATTATCGGAAATCAATGAGGTTCTTCATTTCAATAGGATAAACAAATAATATTTCAGAAAGATAAAAAGATTTAACAACGATGTGGAATAACTCTAGGAGTTACCAAAAATAGTTACCCTATTTTACAGGATATAAGTAGGTGAAAAGGGTGATTTTGAGATTATAATTAAGCTTTCATATTTCATATGAAAGCTTATTGTTTTTGTTAAGATTATTATTATTTATTTTTTTGTGTACTTTCTGCAAATCGGATTTCTCAGAATCTAACCATAGGATCTTTCTGAAACTTTGACCTACCCCCCAAAAATTGGGTGGCAGCTTTTGATTAAATATATTTTCAAAACGTTTTACGAATCCGAAATCACCGAATTTTACGAACGAAGAAATTGACCTACATACCAATAACTCTGTGACTATGTGACCTATTTTACTAATTCTTTTTTCTTTGAGTACCTTGAAATATTTACTTCAAATCTGCTATTTCCGATTTTCAAATTTCGAAAATAACGTCATTGACATTTCGTCCCGGAAGTAAAACAGAATTGACAACTTCTTTAATATTGGTACGATTTTCATGAAATTTGGAATGTATGTAGATCTCATTGACCCAATTTCAACAATACCATAAAAAATGCCCTAACTTATCTCCCCTTGGAGAAATTAATCGTCTAAATATAGGTCAGATTGCCTTGAAATTTTTTTTTCTTTACTAGCTACGACACTTCTGATTCGTTCGCAGAAAATGGAGTTTGTAGCCCATTCCGGAAGTGCCACCATCTTGAAATGTGAAATGTCGGTAAGGCTTTTTTGATATTTAACTTACAGACAAGGGAATTATATTTTCCGAATCCTTGAAGAAAAGCCCATAAATTGTAGGAATTAGAATTTTGATTTCTGGCAAATGATGGACGCCATTTTGAATTGAAAATGAAAAATAGTGAAAAATCCACATTAATGGGCTTGAAAACATCCACAATTGGTCGTGGCTTAAAGAATCTGTCTCCTATTACCAAAATTAATACAATTCAGGATAGCCTGCCTCATGGTCGAATGTTTGGTATTTGAATATTTCAAAAATTCGAATTTCGCCTTTGATGTTTTCCGTGCCGACAAGGTTGCTTTGAGTTTAGCTGGTTTTGACTTCACGCATGCGCTACGCTGGAACCAAAGGTACCATGAGTACCAAATTCCGCCGAGGAACTTTTCACGTTGGTACCTAGGTACCCTGAAAATTTCAAGGTGATACCTGTATTCGTTCAAGTCGTTTGTTCTAGGCAACCAGGTCACCTGCTCTTTTGTCGTTTTTTTTCCTAAGTCAATTTACGGCTTCCATAAGGGGAAAAAAGTGGAATTTCGCCGTGACACCGGCACCGATTGTCTGAAAACCATAAAATTTGGACACAATACGCCCATTACCACCCCGGAATCTGTGCTTTACCCCCATTTTGATCCAATTAAAAAAAAAAGAGTTTTTAGCAAAAAAACGATTTTCGGAATTTGATATTGGTTTTAATTAATTTTGAAATCGCAAATGCAAAGAGATTTTATCGCCTCTTCCGTATGTGATAGGTATTTGTACTATACACATTATCCTTAAAAGACAATTTTTTGAAATGACTGCAACGATGTATCGACACTAGAAACCGAAATCGCCTATTTTGACCTTTTTTGATTGCTGAGGCATCCTTCCGGTGGTCCAAATCTCTTGAATTTCTAGCGGTTGGCTGCGCAGCGATGATATTTATCACATATTAAAAGGAGAAAATGCTCAGATATCAAGAACAATAAAAATTTGATAAAATACAGCAATTTTTTAAGCAAAAAAACAATGATGGGTGGGGGTGGGTTTCGAATTTATTTTCAACGTTCTCGGAATTCCACACTCTTCTATTTTTAATATGTGATAGCTAGAATCCCAAAGGTACATTCCGTGCAAATTTGAAGGCAATCGGACCAACGGAACATTGCCTGGGCAGAGCAACTCATCCCCGGTCGAGAAAATTTGCTCATTCTTCAACGTTATTATAATATTGTATTATGACCGCCATCTTAGATCCTTCTGGGTCCCCGATCCACCGTCACTTACCAAACCACTCTGAAATATACCCCAAATCCCAAAATCGACCTTAATTTCTTTTTACTTCGCGCATGCGCCACGCTGGAACCAAGGTACCATGACTACAAAATTCCGGCGAGGAACTTTTTACGTTGGTACCTAGGTGCCCTGAAAAATTCAAGGCGATACCTGCATTTGTTCAGAAAGTTTGTTCTTCACACGGTTCCTGTTGTTCGGCTTTTTCCGCCATTTACGGCTTCAGTAAGTGAGAAAAAAGTGGAATTTCGCCACGACACTGGCACCGATTGTCCGAAAACCAGGAAATTTGGACACAATACGGCCATTGCTACCCCGGACTTTGTGCCTTACTCCCATTTTGATCTGATTAAAAAAAAAAGAGTTTTAGCAAAATAAAAAAAAGATTTTCGGTCAACTGATGGTCTCCATTTGGAATTGAATATGAAGAACAGTGAAAAATCCACTTGAACAGATGTGAAAATAAACACAATAGGCCGTAATATGTTCAATGCGTCTCTTATTTCTGAAATTAATGCATTTCAGGATAGCTCAAGATCAAGATCGATTTTTGGGTGTTTGAAAATTTTCAAAATTTCATATTTTTCCTTTGACCTTTTACGTGCCGACAAAGTTGTTTGCAGGACAATTTATGCCTTTAATTTTCAAAATTTACAAATTTAACCTAAATATTCGAACAGCTAAGGTCAATCCGATTCAAAAAATGTTAGTTCCGTTTAAAGATATTTCATTTATTTTTTTTATATTTTCCTGCCACTTTTTAGTTCTTTCCCGCCATTTTCGTTTCATGTTCTCATCCGTCCCGTTTTTAAACGGCTTGATCCATTTTTCTGAAACTTCTGGAACGGAAAGTCATTCCAATTACAGCAATCCAAGTCTCAGTTATTTCCCTTTAGTTTTCAGATTATTAAGTTGCCCGGGTGCAAAGTTTCTCACTATATTTAGACTTGTAACTTCTTCACCGATTTTGATAATTATTTTTTGTTGTTCTTTTTTCTTTTAAGATACTTGATATAATCCATGTCACGTGAAGATGAATATGAAAGCTTTCATATCTGCATGGGACAGTAGCAGATCTAGTTATATATTTGATTTTATTAACTTTTCAAGTAGATCTCATCATTCTTCTCACAAAACTTTTTTACAGATTCAAAATAGGACGAAAATTATTTTTTTTATTGAGGCTGAAAGTTGCGATTTTTGACTTTTCGCGGAAAAAATGTTTTTCAACGCTTTGAAAAAGTCATTTTTGGTGTTTTTTGTGATGCAATGTTTCATTTCATTTAGCAAAACTAAAAAAAATATAGATGTAAATTCATGAAATACAACTTTAAATATACACTATGCAAGAGCTAAACCTGTCTATTGCAGGTCTTTCTTTAGGCCTGAAATGTTATCTAAATTATTAATAAGACATTAATTAACTTATCCAGACCATAATCAACTCTAGATGGCATCGCTAGCCTACGATCTTAAGTGGATTGTGAGCCGATTTACTGCATAACATTTCCTTCTCGATTAAACGATTAAATAGATAATCAAGACTATGATGTTTATCGTACTGACTTTAGTAATGATGACCGAGGCTAGGCAGAAATTTCATTCGCTTAGTTTTCGATTCATAGTGGATCAATTTGAATGATATTTTCAGTAAATTGCCTTTACGGTATCTAGTTTTTAACTATCATAGTGAGAACTGCCAACTCGTTATCGAATCTCCCATAACGTACCTTTAAGGCTAATTATGTTTTAATGTTCACATTTTTGTAACAATCGCTCAGATTTCCCCAGCAACTCCAAAATGCATAGGTTTTCTCAAAACTTCCATTTTGTCAACGTGATTTTGGTCAATTTTTTCATAAAAGATAGGTTGCCAGGCAACAAAACATACGTCCACAGCAGCTAAATCGTCCGAGCGGTCGACAAGGGTTGTCGCATATTTATTCCTTTGTAGGTAATTGGGGGCCTTTACAAGACAGTTCCATAGATTATAATTTTTGCCGTTTGAGGGTTCACAAGGTTCTACAAACCGAAACAAGGGTCTCAACTCTGGGAGTAATCTACAGAAATTGTTGAAATTTGACAGGCTTTTTCGTTTAACTAATTTAAATAATGCATATAAATTTCATACAGATCAGATGATCACTTTTGTCATTTAAACGTTCACAACCGCCATAGTTCTAGAAATTATTGACGGAAATTGCTGAAATTCAATAAATCGGATGATAACTTTCATCAATCGAGCATTAACAAAATTGAACAATGTGATACAAGGGCAATAACTATAGAAGTAATAAACGGGAATTGCTGAAATTCAATAAGATTCTTCTCTTTACTAATTTAAATGACGCATGTAAATTTCATACAGATCGACAGATAACTTTTGATGTTAGAGCGTTCACAAGGTTCAATAAAGTGAAACAAGGACCATAACTCTCGACATAATAAACAGAAATTGCTGAAATTCAATAAGCTTAATTTAATTTAAATAATGCATATAAATTTCAGAAAGATTGGATGATAACTTTTGGCGTTAGAGCATTCACAAGGTTCAATAAAGTGAAACAAGGGCCATAACTCTAGACGTAACAAAGAGAAATTATTGAAATTAAATAGGTTTCTTATTTTACTAATTTAAATTATGCACATAAATTTCACAAAGATTGGATGATAACTTTTGGCGTTAGAGCATTCACAAGGTTCAATAAAGTGAAACAAGGGCCATAACTCTAGACGTAACGAAGAGAAATTATTGAAATTAAATAGGTTTCTTATTTTACTAATTTAAATTATGCACATAAATTTCACAAAGATTGGGAAATAATTTTTGGTGTTAGAGCATTCACGAGGTTCAATAAAGTGAAACAAGGGCCATAACTCTAGATGTAATAAACAGAAATTGCTGAAATTCAATAGGCTTCTTCGTTTCACCAATTTAAATAATGCATATAAATTTCAGAATGATAGATAGGATGACAACTTTTGGGATTAGAGCGTTCACAAGGTTAAAGAAAGTGAAACAAGGGCCATAACTCTAGAATTAATAAACGGAAATTGCTGAAATTCAATATGCTTCTTCGTTTCCCTAATTTAAATATTGCATATAAATTTCACAAAGATCGGATGTTAAACATGCAATATGCAAGAGCTAAATCTGCCTATTGCAGGTCTTTCTTTAGGCCTGAAATGTTTTCTAAAGTATTAATTAGACATTAATTAACTGATCCAGGCCTTAATCAACTCTCGATGGCATCAGATTTCTCTGATATTAAATAGATTAGAATGGTTCAGCGATACTTTGATTTAATCAAATATGGAGGACCGAGACTTAGCTTCGATCAACCAGTTCGCTTGCAATAGAGTAATTTGAATGAAATTTTCAAATTATTCATTTTACATCATCTACTTTCGAACTATTATAGCAAGAATGGCTAGTTCTTTATTTAAATCTTACATAATGTATCTTTAACTTTTAAAACAACTGGATGATAACTTTTGGCGTTAGAGCGTTCACAAGAAATTGTGGACAATGGATGGACTGACAGACGAACGGACGGACGGGGGCAACGGATATAAACATCCATATTTCTATGTGGCCATATAAAAGTGGTCTTGTTCAAGTTATATCTCAAATATTGAACCCGGTTGTTATGCATTTTAAAATCAGTAGCTATCAAGTAAAATATCTGTATGCAGGGATAGAAACTAATGCTCGCCCGGTCACCCATGGCGAGTAAAAGTCAGTACAGGCGATTGAAATTCAAAATCAATTAGCCAGTGTGGCGACCTGATATTTTGGTAGTTGTAATAATTGATAATTTGTACTTAATGAACACTGTCATGAAACTAACTTCCGAAAATCGTCGCCATCACTATTTACGTGTTTTTAATCTATGCTGTTCCATTTCGCCATACCGGTATGAAATCTGAGCAAGCCAGCTTGCTGATTGGTTGAAATTGTACGATAACGAGGGAGGGTACAGCCTCTGTTTACACCTCGATGAATTACGAAGTGAAAATCGATATAATTGAATAACTTTTCAGTCATATTTCAGGTTAATTATCATAAATCGCCCAACATAATCGTTGATATATATACATGAAGCAATTTAGCGAAGAACATGGATGTTAAAAGGTTTTATAACAGCGATATATTACGGCAATGAAGACGCTCGTAAATACACGTGCTCTGCTATAATTATAAATAACTTCATCACTCGGTGACAACTTATGATATTAAATTTTAAGGACATTACATCATATTATTTTGCACATCACAAC
Organism: Patella vulgata; assembly: GCF_932274485.2. Taxonomy (NCBI): domain Eukaryota; kingdom Metazoa; phylum Mollusca; class Gastropoda; family Patellidae; genus Patella; species Patella vulgata. The sequence continues at coordinate 59,445,208 of NC_065879.2, read as the reverse complement.
TGAATTTATAAAACATAAATGAAATATAAATACAAATGATGCCCCTGAAAAAATCTATTGTATTGAAGATTAAACTTCCAAAGGACAAATATGAAATATGAAATGAAATGTGCCAAAATGAATTTTAATATACAGTAAAACTTGCTCGGGCGTGCACTCCTAATCAGCGAACACTTGCTTAAACGAGGACCAAAAAATCCCCCCTGAGCGATTTTAATGTAATTTAACCCCTACTAAACACGCACCTGTTCAACGCGTGCAACGGGCATCACGATTAATTCCCCCCATAAAAATTCTACTGTTTCAATGGTCACTATTTTACTAATAAATTCAACAAAACATCGCCCATTCAACGGCCATTGTTGAATGATACCATCTTGTCGTTCTTTCTTTGTAACACTCCCGCTAATCCCGTGAGTAGTAGTTAATTAACTGGACCCACCACTGATCAGGTAAAAAGAAAAGTAAAAATAACAATCAACCTGGGGTTATCTCTTTATTAATCTTTTGTTTTTTTAAACAACTAACCTGAATCTGATCATTGTTTTCACGCGTTAACGACACATTATTTGATACTGATTGAATAAAATGAAAGTACCGAGTTTTGTCACGATCATCTAGTATCTCTTTTCCATTGCAACTTTGTTGTTAAACAGATGTTTTAGCGCCCCCTATAATATTACATACAGAGTTACACCCCATAGAGTTATATATAGTTTCTATATTTAGCTCTATGGTTACACCCCCTGTAAATCGGTGATAAAATCAGCGATGGTTTTTTGTTCATGTGCTTTTTTGATAAAATAAAATTCATCGATTTTCTTCACAAAAATGGATAAATATTACCGAATGCATCACAATGGTAGACAGTAGTATCGAAGGTTGGTACAAAATGACAAGTTTACAGAAGTTATGTTCGAGATTTGAGTAAAGAACTTTCGTTCGGCGCAAGATTTAGCGACGGTCAAATTTATCTATCGATGGAAGTATATCTTTATTTTTTGTGGTAGGGGTTGGGGCAATATTGGATACCTCTAGTCAAAGAGCACCTCCATTAAGCAAGCATTTTTAAATTTCCCTTGGGTGCTTGCTTAATACAAGTTCTACTGTATATATCTGATTAATGAATTCATTATTTGATGAAAAAACAGAGGCAACATTGAACAAAGTCTATTTGTTGTATTATTAAATGTGCCAAAATAAATTTAAGTGCATGTATTTTGGTGTTTTTGATTGATTAATGATGAACAAAACAACAGTCCAAATCAGAATTTTTACGTCTGGTGTCAGTTTCTTACTGGGCTAGTAGAATGTTGGCTGGGCTAGTAAGATCTGAAAGCTACTAGCCCAAATGGCTAGTGACCATTTCAGGTTAGTTTCTACCCCTGGTATGCCTTCGCTCAAGAGCTGGATATATGTTCATTTTTGAACAATTTTCCGCGACACTAATATGTATTCGTTTTCATATGATACCCAACTTTCAAACCTAGGAATGATAGCCACAACATTGGTTTCTTTCACTAAGACCACATAAATATTTCAAATAGCACTTGTCATTTGTAATAAGTCTCGAGAAGTTAATGACTCTAAATCCCCCCCCCCCCCCCCCGGCTCGAAGTTTTGACATTTGTATACGTTATAAGCACTCGCTGCCAAGCATTAAATAGCCTCAACTGATTGACAGATTAGTTGTTTTACAGTATTAACCTCGTCACTCCATAAACAAAATGTCTTCATGACTGATTAATGAATTCATTATTTGATGAAAAAAAAGAGGCAACATTGAACAAAGTCTATTTGTTGTATTATTAAATGTGCCAAAATAACTTTAAGTGCATGTATTTTGGTGTTTTTGATTGATTAATGATGAACAAAACAACAGTCCAAATCAGAATTTTTACGTCTGGTGTCAGTTTCTTACTGGGCTAGTAGAATGTTGGCTGGGCTAGTAAGATCTGAAAAACATCCCGCAGTAGCAAATTGCCCATTTTGGCTGTTCTTGAGGCATAAGAAAAATATGAAGGAATTGAGATCTTGAAGTGAAATTTTGTTTACAAGTCCAAAAGTTTGTGAATTTTTAAAATTACATATCTTTACTCTTGTATATTACATAATATATGAGATCTGAGTGAGAAAATGTGGCTAATTTACCAGAACCTGAATACCAAGATGCGGCTATCGAAATGGACACTTCCGGCGACAAAAACAAAGATCGCAGCGCCCATTAAACGATGTTTCGTTTGAGTGAAGCAGTAATTCAACACGATACGGATGAAGTACACTGTTTAAGATTGGAAATAGCCGAGGTTCAAGCCTCACTAGCTGATATTCAGAACAAGCTGTTGTCACAAAATATCGAGAACAAGCTGTGACAAGAGAAATTGGAATACCTGTTGACGTCAAGATAGAGAACAGGAACAGATCTACATCAACATCACATCCCTTACCAGTGTTCCTTAGTAGTAGTATAAGTCATAGCACCGTGCCTTCGGGTATGGGTTTGTCTAATCAAAGAGTCCCTGTAGATAGTCTCCCCCCAGTGAATGTAGTCCCTCAACATATTCGTAAAGCTATACACTCGCACAAACATGTCAATTTGGCTATGCTTCTTATACCCGGCATGGAAACAGAAGGGGAGATCCGAGTGATTGACCAAGATGGAAACCATTGTAGAATTATGTTATTTATTGTACATTTTTATGACTTTCGAATATTTACGTGAATGATTAGCTCACGTAAATAATCCAAAGTCATAAAAATGTACAATGATTAACATAATTCTTAAAATTATCAATATATTAACTCGTATTGATATTTTGTGAGCTCAAATAATATTGTGCTAGTATACACCATTTCTAAACCCCTCTCGGAGAAATTAAACGGTGTACCATTAAATTAAACCACAGTACTAATTAAACGATTTTTGAAATTTCCAAACGATTTTTATCAATATCAAATTATGTTTTGAAATTAAACTATATGCATAGTTTTTAGCGCTATAAACCCCTTATTAGACGATACAAGGGTTACAGTGCACTGAAATCAAGTATAGTAAATATGACACAAAACTTCTCCCAGGTATAATAACTCTAGAAGCAAAGTTAAAGGGCCAATCCCGATAATATTTTGGAGAATAAAACTGGTTTATTTTGTGATAAAAGCCCTTAAAATCCTCTACCTTAGGGCCGAGCAACTAACTCGATAGATATACGTGATACGTTTTGAAACAACTTAAACCCGTCAGTCTTAATCTGGATTAGATCCCTATACGCCACTAACGGCCAAAGATAATTAAATCAGAAAAAGTGGATAATCGAGACTATGCTGTTTATATTAATGATGTTAGTAATGATAACCAAGATTTTGCAAAAATTTCACCGGCTTCTTTCTCGGCTCATAGTGGACCAATTTTCAGCAAATTACCTTTACACTAGCTAGTTTTTAACTATTATAGCGAGAACTGCCATCTCTTTATCTTATCTCCCATAATGTATCTTTAAATTAAGCCATAGTACTAATTAAACGATTTTTGTAATTTTCAAGCGTTATTATCAATTATCAAACGATGTTTTGAAATTAAACTGTATGCATGGTTATTAGCGCTAAAACAACCGTATTAAACGATACCAATCTTATAGTGTACTGCTGCTAAGGTTAATGTACCAGACCACTTGATCAAAACTATGGGATGTTGGTCATCTGACTGTTACAAAAGATATATCAGAACAGATCCTAAGGCTGTTACTATTGCTCAACAAAAATGGTGTCATTTGTAAATAAGTTCATTAACATAATTTGTTAATAAGTTCACTTTAAAGATACAATTTCATATTTTCTAAGAAAGTCAAACCATAATTATTTCTATGTCTTTTGCTCAATAGGTTGTCAACTCACTATTATACGATCATAGGTTATCTTTCTCACACTTAAAAATCTTCAAACCGGAAATAATAACACAATTACCTCCCAATCACCTCCCTTGTTTTCTATTCTCAACCATGGAATAGCTATCTTCAAACGTTTGTATTTTAAGTTGAAAATGATATTTTTGCCAATTTCTCAACTAGCAATAGTGAATTATAGGATTAATAGGATTATTCTTTAACGTTAAACAAGGTAGGACTGTTTATAGATACCATCTATTTTAGGGCTTTATTTTAATACATTTTAAAAATATAACTTAAAAATATGAAATTGTAACTTTAATGTAACTTGCCTATCATACTGAACAGCAAGTATGACAAATACATGCACCACAAACCAAAAAAAAATTTCTTAAAAATGTCCTTGGATCAGGGATCTTAATTGGCTGTTTTTTGTCGGCTTTAGCCGATTGATCTTTAATCTAGCTGATTGGTAAAACAATGAACCGGCCACTATGGTATCATAAATCAATCGACTTTCGGCCGATTACAAAAAGTTAATTATTACTCGTCGATTAAGAAACCCATCAAAGAGTCAATCATTACAATGAATACCTTCGGCTTATTTCATAAATAAACAACTTAATTGAGGTAATCATGCCAAGTACTTGAACACCTCGCAGAATGACACCAAGAAACGTAAATGAGATTTAACTGAAGACAGTGATGGCGGCGTTGACCTTGAACTTCAAGCATGCACGTCGTCAATGGAAGTTCCAAAAGCCGGAGATCCTCCCACGTGCAATATAGGTCAACCAAATTATCGGCAATAAAAGACCGTATTAATCTGACGATCATACCTACGCAGCAAAGAGAGACGATAACAGAACAAAGAGTTTAATTCCCAAATCTATAGAAATTGTTTCAAACCAGGCGTTAATCCGAAATGCGTATTCCATAGCAAAAAGAAACATTGCCATCGAAAATTATGAACAATAATTGAACGATTTGACAGAACAGCAGGATCATGAAATGACAAAAAAACTATATCGTGATTTTAATTGTTGTGGTGAATTCATTTCTTTAATATCCAGTGAAATTGAGGAAGAGATCCTCTCAGATATCCGAACTAGTACTGCGCCGCGTACAGCATATTTCCGAGTTCCGACTATAAACGGAAACCGATTTGTGCTACTTTGTTATTTATATACTTATATACTTTGTTATTTATATATATATTAACATGTGCTTACGAATAAAATAATTTAAAAAAACATTTGTATGTACTTGTAGTTTTTACTAATTTATAACTTCCGTTTAGTTGGATGAAACCAAAAGTAGGAATATGCAATGCAAGTTGCTGAAATAATATGACTATAAATGTCGATATTATAGCGATGTATGAATGCAAGTATGCAATTACTAAGGTCTTGTTTATACGGAGTTTCGGCTATTATTATCCCAAATACATTATGCAATTAGTGAATTATGCAAGTACTTCCTTGAATAGAGTATGCTTAAACTAACATGTTTGTTGTTGAAAAGATGACTATCCGTTAGGCCTAACCGTGGCCGGTTCATTTCAAAATGGATTAAGAACCCTGCCTTGGATTATTATATTCTATGTAAGATCTTTGTGCTGAATTCCGAATTCACTTTGGTCAATTGAATTAGTATTGTTGCAGTGCAATTCCATAATAATGGGCATTTTATGTAATGGTTTATATTATGCTTTTAATTTTGTATAGTGCTTTCAACACTCCTAACATTTTGGGGGGCTTTCATTTCAGGTTTAAGTCCACTCATGTTACCGCATAAACCTTCATTCCATTTGGCATCCTATTATGCTACTGCTTAATTTTATCCCCTCAAAAAATGTTGTTCATCAATTTTAGACCAAATTGGGTAAACAGGAATTTCTAAATTAGTAACCAAGGCAACCATGGCATCCAATTCTGTGATTCTGTATTTCGGTTCCTTCGGGAGCTGCCTTCGGTTCCTCCGGGAACTGCCACCGGTTCTTTCGAGAGCTGCCTTTGGCTCCTTTGGGAGCTGCCTTCTTACTCTTACCCGTCTCTAATTCCGGTAGACCTAGATCTACTGCCTAGCCATGGCTTGCCTGTCTCATTGTGTAATATGCTGAACATGAGTGGACTCCCGTACTTCCATATTGCCAAAGATTTAAATTATTATGATTATATTATAATTAGACCTTGATAAATGCTAATGTTAATAATTTGAGTTTATTTAAAATGTTGTCTGCAGAGTTTTCACAAGAAATTGTGGACGACGGACGGACGGACAGAGGCGACGGCAATATACAACCACATTTCCAGTCATTTTATAATTAGTTCTTTATCGCTGAAGAAGTTAGTATTTTTACTGACGACATGGATAAAAAAATGGATTAATTATTGTATATCAATATCTGAATATCAAATGCATCATTTTGGCCGTCAAAATTGATCCCATCAAACCGTCTGTAATTGGTTTGTGCTACATTACCTGTTTCTTTTGATTGGAAGTTACCACATTTGAATGACATTTTCAACATATTCATTTTGCATTATCTATTTTTTTAACTATTAATATTATAGCAAGAACGACCAGTTCTTTATCTGAATCCTAAATAATGCATCTTTAAATAGATCAACTTACATGAGCAGCAGGCGAAATTAGGGGATTATTATCTAGTATAATTTCTTCTAATGTGTCGATTTTACGAAAGACTGAGGGAATTTTTTCTATGCGATTACTGGAAAAATCAACTTTCCTTAAATTTAAACGACTTATTTCTGAAAATAAAAAAGAAAAAGAAATATATTTTCAAAGATAATAATAATTATGTTAAAGACAGCCACGAAAAGCATTGATATATGCCGGGGATGGTATTTCAAAATTTTGCCCGTCAAGACATTTTTAGTTGGGGTTAATTGTAAGGATGTAACGGTTCAAAAATTATCAAACCGGTTAACTGGTCGATAAAACCCCAACAGCAACCGTTAACCAATAGAACTTATCTATTAAAATATTTGTTACACCAGACGAAGACTTGATAATCTATCTTTAAATTATTAGTATTACAGCTTAACCCTTAACCGTTCGATGTCATTTTGACGTCATGATGTCAAGTGGTCAGGCCAAATAAAGGCTGACGTGAAATATTTTGTATGCCTATTTCAATCGACTACTGCCAAATAATTATAAGTGATAGACTCTTGACACCAATAAAAAAGTTGAAGGGGAAAAGTTGATCTACAATTTGCAAATCCTTCTAAATCCTTTTCATCAGAAATATCGTCTTCAGAATCGGTGTCAGCGATATAATCCGAGTTGGAATAATTCATAAGTATTACAACCACTTCGAGCATCTTTAACCTTCCCGACATTGTTAAATTACGTTTTCCGTCAAAAAATGTTGAAAAAAGACATGTTTTTCTCCATGCCCTTGACAAGACAAGTTCCTGTCTGACACGCATGCGTGGCCATATCAATTAAATAAGAAACTAAATACTCAAATGCGGCTTATAAAAAAGGTTCTTGCTGTGGTCGACTTCGACCGGGACCACTTAGCTGTAAAATGTTGTGGTGATTATACTTATAGTCGGCAATGACCAATTACGGGTTCAGAGTCATTCTACAAGAAAACCATGCAATATCATGCAGATGGTCGAAGGTGCGGGTCGACCGATTTAGTTCATATTCACGGAGTTTGGTTGACCCATTGGGCCAAATTTTCGTCGCACTAGTACCCCTGTTACAAGGCCCTGGCGAACTAGGTTTTTGGTTGTTCATGATAGTCAGGGTCTTACCCTATAACATTATCATGGTCACCCAGTTCAAGTTCAATTTCCGTAGGTGTCTGGAGATACCTGAAATGTACGCTATCCTCTGGAGCACGGTTTGCTATAAAAATAAAAATCAATTTATTTGCACTTTGACCAGTTCTAACAACATAACATTAATAAGAAATAAAATTGTTGTCAGCTAACTTGTAACAGTATGAAAATTTGTGTTGAAAGTTACCAAAAACTTCAGTTTTGATTGGGATACATTGGCGGATTATTCATGTACCCAATCGCCAATATAGCAACTCCAGGTCCCCTTCAACCCGCTTCGCCAAAATATTCAGTCTTGGTGTGGTTTAATATCCAGTCTACAAATCCAAGATGGCCTCTCCCAGTGAAGGATTTTTGCAAATTCCCAAATATTGATCCTGATTATGCGCAAATATCGAAAGGAACCAAGATCTTTGGGTTATAAACATACATTTCAAGTTTCATCAAAATAGGATTAAAATTGTGACCTCTACAGGGTCCACGCAACCTTGATATATCATATTTTTACACTATTCGCGTACAAGCGGCGGCCATTTTGTCTGGCAATTTTGGTCCGATTTTCACGAAATTCGAACTCAACCTTCCTTACGGTGTAACAGTGATATAATCAAATGTTTTTTCGGACAATCAGGGGCCATAATTCAGGAAGTTACAATCTGATATGCGCAAATATCAAAAGAAACCAAGATCTTTAGGTTATAACCATGCATTTCAAGTTTCATCAAAATCAAATTAAAATTGTGACCTCTACAGGGTCCGCAACCTTGATATACCATATTTTTACACTATTTTGTCTGGCAATTTTGGTCCGATTTTCACGAAATTCGAACTCGACCTTCCTTACGGTGTAAGGGTAATATAATTGGGTAATAATTGTGACCTTCAAAGGGACCACAAGCTAAACCAGCGGCTGCCAGGCAGGATACGCCCACATTTTCGAGAGATGGATACAGAACAAGCTAAAAAGAAAGTGATCTAGTGGTCTAGAGTGTCACGCTTCGACCTCTAGCTGGCCGGTCACCTCTGGCTTGCGGCTGTGGTTTCGATCCCTAGTGTGAGCGTATGTGGCATGGAGATAGGGGCGCCTTCTCAACCTCGTGGGTTTACTCCGGGTACTCCGGTTTCCTCCCACACGAAAGACCCCTGCGCGTGCGCTAAGATCATGAAAATAAAAAAAAAAAAAGACAACTTGTCTGCGATATCACCTTCGGTGGAAGCGGACGTTAAACACTAACAACAACATCCTACAATCAATTGTCATAATTCATGAAGTTACAATTCGATATGCGCAAATATCGAAAGGAACCAAGATCTTTTTTGTACATTCAGGGGGCATAATCCATGAAGTTTCAATCCGATACATACAATATCGAAAGCAGCCAAGATATTTTGGGGATAAACCTATATTTCAATTTTCGTCAAAATCGGATATGAATTGTGACCTGTAGCTATATATAGATAGTCCACAAACAATTGTGGACGGACGGACAGGGGCGACAATATACATCCACATGAAAATGTGGGCGTATAAAACGTCGATTTTTTGGACTATCAGGGGCCATAATTCAGGAAGTTAAGTTCCGATAGGCGCAAATCTCGAAAGGAACCAAGATCTTTGGGTTGTAAACATGCATGTCAAGTTTCATCAAAATCGGATCAAAATTGTGACCTCTATAGGGTCCACAAGCTAAAAACGTGATAAACCTATATTTCAAGTTTTGTCAAAATCAGATAAGAATTGTGACCTGTAGAGGGTCCACAAACAATTGTGGACGGACGGACAGAGGCGACAACAATATACGTCCACATGAAAATGTGGGCGTATGAAAAAAATGGTGACCTCTAGAGAATCCACAATCTAAAAATGCGAATTTTTGACCAATCAGGGGCCATAATCCAGGAAGTTACGTTCAGATATGCGTGATTATCAAAAGGAACCAAGATCTTTATGAAAGAAACATATATTTAAAGTTTCATCCAAATCGGATAAAAACTGAGGGTTCCACAACCTCGATATACCATATTTTTACACTATTTGCGTACAAGGGGAGGCCATTATGTCAGTCAGTTTTTGTTCGATTTTCACAAAATTTGAACTTAACCATCATTAGTGTATAACTGTGATATATTCACACATTTTTTTTTAAATCGGATAAAAATTGTGATCTCTACAGAGACCACAAGCTCAAAATGCGAGTTTTCATACAATCAAGGGCCATAATTCAGGACGTTACGATTCCGATATGTGCGAATATCGAAAGGAACTAAGATCTTTGGGTTATAAACATGCATTTCAAGTTTCTTCAAAATCGGATCAAAATTGTGACCTCTAGGAGGTCCACAAAAAAGGCTATTCTTGAGAAAGTGTATTCAGGTCATGTCTTCAGCATGGTCCCTCCTCAGGCCTGGAAATAACGGTTTTAGATGTACCTGACAAAATGTCAGGCACTAATGAAATAGTACCTGACATTTTCAATTTAGTGCCGGACATGTATTAATAATATCAATAAAAAGACAAATCAGTGCCGGACAAAATGACATGCACCAGAAGTGTAGAGCCTAACAAAGCCTGAATCTGTGCCAGACATTGCCTGTGACAGGTGCCTTATTTCCAGGATTGTCCCTCCTATTTCTCCGATAAATGTCTCATAGGTAAGAGTGTCCCAGATCAATTCCATGGATCTTATCTACACTTTCATCTACACTTAGTCTCTATCATCCAGAAAAATATTCTACGAATATTAGTCTGGACAGGTTGTCAACATTTGAGAAAAATTGGCTAGATAATCCGGTCTTTCACATTATCATAAACAATGTCTAAGGGAGGTAACTCCTCTTAAAACAAGATGTTTATGCCCATGAAATTAATTTAAGAATGTCATTTCAAAAAATCCATTTGATTGCATGCGAGTTCAATATCTAACACTCTTAATTTTTTATTGTAAAATTTCTCTCTTCATGGGCCATATCTATGCTTTTAAAATTAATCCTAATTCGTCGTCACGATTCATGTTTGTTTATATTAATGCAAGAATTATTTGATTTATTGTGGGAAGGGGTGCAACTCTTACTTGATAATCAACCACATTAAAAACCAAACTCCCGGTTACGCATAGGCAATGGACTTTACGTCAAATATTGACAACCTTCCCAGACCCTCCGTATGTTGAAGACTAGGAGGTTCTGGGTGACCAAGACTAATCTACACTGTGTAACGTAAGAAAAACTATGAACAGCATTTTACAAAAAGCGACAGTGTAGGCCTATCTAAACAGCATGCACATTCTTTGATGATTTTTCTTGTTCATCCTAGAGAGGTGCTTCACTATCTCAGGGACTTCTTCTCTAGGCAAGCATGACTTCATTGCCTTGATATGGCTCTTAGAAGTACTGTAGTCAGCAGCAATGTCCTTAGCATTTTATGGAGAATGTCTTTTGGTGGTCTATATCTAAAAGTGGGGTAGGCTTCAACATTGATGATGCACATATAGGCCTATATTATGGGGGCAACAAAGTCTATTAATTGCTTTTGGACCTCTGTAAAGACTGTTGGTCTTAATCTGGTCCGTTATTTACAATATAGTATCCTTCCGTTAACTGTATTGCTCTTTGGTATAATGTAAAGTACCTGGATATACTTAGAGATGGATAGAGAACAAGCTAAAAAGAAAATGATTTTTCCTACAATCAAGGGCCATAATTCAGGAAATTAAAATTCGATATGCACAAATATCGAAAGGAACCAAGATCTTTGTGTTATAAACTTACATTTCAAGTTTCAACAAAATCGGATAAAAATTGTGACCTCCATAGGATCCACAACCTGATATACCATATTTTTACGCTATTTGAGAACGAACGGCAGCCATTTTGTCTGTCAATTTTGGGCCGATTTTCACAAAATTCGAACTCAGTCGTCCTTAGGGTGTAACGGTGATATAACAATATGTTTTTTTAAATCGGATAAAAATTATGACCTCTATCGGGTCCACAAGCTAAAAACGTGATTTTTCGTACAATCAGGGGCCATAATTCAGGAAGTTACGGTCCGATATGCGCGAATATCGAAAGGAACCAAGATCATTGGGTTATAAACTTACATTTCAAGTTTCAACAAAATTGGATGAAAATTGTGACCTCTATAGGGTCCACAACCTTGATATACCATATCTTTACCCTATTTGAGAACGAACGGCAGCCATTTTGTCTGTCAATTTTGGGGCCATTTTCACGAAATTCGAACTCAGCCGTCCTTAGGGTGTAACGGTGATATAATAATATGTTTTTTTAAATCAGATAAAAATTATGACCTCTATAGGGTCCACAAGCTAAAAACTCGATTTTTCGTACAATCAGGATCCATAATTCAGGAAGTTACGATCCCATATGCGTGAATATCAAAAGGATCCGAGATCTTTGGGTTTTAAACTAACATTTCAAGTTTCAACAAAATCGGATAAAAATTGTGACCTCTATAGGGTCCACAACCTTGATATACCATATTCTTACGCTATTTGAGAATGAACGGCGGCCATTTTGTCTGTCAATTTTGGGCTGATTTTCACGAAATTCGAACTCAATCATCCTTAGGGTGTAACGGTGATATAATAATACGTTATTTTTAAATCGATAAAAATTATGACCTCTATAGGGTCCACAAGCTAAAAACGCAATTTTTCGTACAATCAGGGACCATAATTCAGGAAGTTACGGTTCGATATCTGCGAATATCGAAAGGAACCAAGATCTTTGGGTTATAAACTTACATTTCAAGTTTCAACAAAATTGGATAAAAATTGTGACCTCTATAGGGTCCACAACCTTGATATACCGTATTCTTACGCTATTTGAGAACGAACGGCGGCCATTTTGTCTGTCAATTTTTGGCCGATTTTCACAAAATTCGAACTTGGTCTCCTTAGGGTGTAACGGTGATGTAATAATACGGTTTTTTAAATCGGATAAAAATTATGACCTCTATAGGGTCCACAAGCTAAAAACGCGATTTTTCGTACAATCAGGGGCCATAATTCAGGAAGTTACGGTCCGATATGCGCGAATATCGAAAGGAACCGAGATCATTGGGTTATAAACTTACATTTCAAGTTTCAACAAAATCGGATAAAAATTGTGACCTCTATAGGGTCCACAAGCTAAAAATGTGATTTTTCGTACAAACAGGGGCCATAATCCATGAAGTTTCGATCCGATACATGCCAATATTGAAAGCAGCCGAGATCTTTTGGAGATAAACCTTTATTTCAAGTTTCGTCAAAATTGGATAAGAATTGTGACCTGTCACTATAAGATTGGTATCATTTAATATGGTTGTTTTAGCGCTAATAACTATGCATACAGTTTAATTTCAAAACATCGTTTGATAATTGATAATAACGCTTGAAATTTACAAAAATCGTTTAATTAGTACTATGGCTTAATTTAATGGTACAGCGTTTAATTTCTCCGAGAGGTGTTTAGAAATGGAGGATCCGTTTATTTATCTAATGGGTTTAATTACTAGCCGAGCACTTTAATTTCCCGAGATGCGTAAATAAATTAACACCCGATGAATTTATCTACAGGGTTTAAATATTAGACGAAGCGTTTAATTTCTCGCAAGTCGTTTATCCGATCGTTTATTTTTTGATTAGGGTTATTTACGTACGAAGTATGAATAAAAAAGGTGAATATAAAAAAAATGCACACACATAGATGCTCACCATACCGTGGTCGTAGTATTATTATCCATTATCCATTTAAAAAAATATGATTCCACCATTGACAAATACATCACAAATCGGTAAGTCACGTTGGAAACCGGTAAAGCACATCCCAGGTATTGTATTGTATTTTCTTTAAATCACAAATGAATGAACATAGCCTTTCACCTGTACACGTCGCTAGAAGACCTGGCAATGTACACATGACACTGTGATAATCTCGTGAGACTTTTTCACTGGCGCCAAATAGTCGATCTCAATACACAAGCTGTCGCTCATTTTCAGACAAAGCAATAAGACTGGCTTCAAACAGTATCAAAAGTAAACAGGATTCAATGATAACTGCCTTGATGTTACGTAATCACTTTATTGGGGGTAATAAAATGTTGACTGCAGAAGAACGATATATCAAACGGTATTGCTAAATCAACATTTACTCTCTCAATATATGTACTCATATGGTATTAAAAAATATAATGTGTGTTGATGGGGCCATACCGATCCCGAAAAAGAAAAGGGTTTATAAATAAAACAGAACACATACTTAGCTATGATAATTCAATAAAAAAAAACAATTTGTTATATGCATGAACACTAAAAAATGATTACATGTCATTTGGGACTCACGTCATTTGGGACTCGCGTCATTTGGGACTCAAAAAATATGACCACGACATTTGGGACTCCGGTATACGACGTTTGGGACTTTGGTATACGTCGTTTGGGACTCGGGTATAAGACGTTTGGGACTCGGGATAATTTATTAGAAATAGGCCAATTCAAAACACGAAAGAAAATATTTATTACCATGAAACACGTGGTTAGTAAAAGGCTCAACCAAACGATAAAACATTAGTTGCACTTACGGTTCTTTGATAATCATCGTTTCTCATAAAAGTTATATATTTATTTAAAACGAATAATATGCTGATGAATTTATTTGAAAATGACATACACAAAAAACAAAATAAATATTTACACGACATGCAATCTTTTTTACAAGCCCCTAGAAATTGTTAGCGATAATCCGTGAGCTGCACGTTGACATGCTTGTCGTAGATGGCAATACCAATCGATAAATTAGTGCGTACACGGCAAAGTTTTTTTTGTGGAAAATATAAGAAATGGCAACGATCAAAGCGGGATAATTAAAGCTGATTAACTGATAATCCCGATGTTATTGCAGTATGTTCAAAGAAACGGTTCTTTGGTGGTTGAGGAAAAACGTGAGTTGTCAATCATCGAGAATGGCGGCAGTGTGTTGATTGCAGTTATATCGTTTCACGAAAAAACATTAGCAGTGGTCGGTCAATCAAGCTCGTTTACTATTTGATAAAAGAAAAACAACGAAGTATTACTAAATATACACAAATTTTCATATATTATTGTCAAGTTTTATACTCGCAGATAAAACAAAACAAAGGAGAAGTTTTATACTCGCAGATAAAACAAAACAAAGGAGAACTAGCAGTGTTAATCGCGGTCTCAACAATCGCCGATCAACTAAATAAAACGAAAGACAATTAAGACAGCTGTTACTATATATCTCATAAATAAATAGTCCCAACTGTCGTTTATATTGAGTCCCAAATGTCGTTTGTGTTGAGTCCCAATTGACGCCAATCAAGTCCCAAACGTCGTCAACTGAGTTCCAAATGTCGTTTATGTTGAGTCCCAAATGACGTGATACCTAAAAAAATAACATGAATACTAAAAATACACAACACTGGAAAAGACTGATTCATAGATATAAAATTGGAAAACAATCACATATAAAGAAATATATTTGCAGCATGCACATGATTCGTATTTTTTCCTATGTTGAAAGGTGAAACGATTTGATCAAATCCAACGGCTACGCTAAATTTATAAAAGTGGCTGCCGAGCCTTAATTAGAATAGGCACAAGATTAGTTTGTTTTCCTAAATGTGTTTAAAGAAATTGAAATAAAGGTGAAATATAATTAAACGATTTGATCAAATCCAACGGCTGCGCTACATTTATAAAAATGGCTGCCGAATAAGCATTACCTACGATGATTTAATAACAAAAAGTGAATTGTATGGATTGAAAAAAAAATTAGAATTTCCATACTGATATTACACGGTCCATGATATAACAGATCAAAGAAACACGTACGCCCACCTTCGTTCGTTCTTGGTGTTTAACGTGGTGATATCTTCACATGTAGGCACCTTTTGGAGACTTGCTGTGTTCTATTTTTAGGCTCAAATAACCCAACCATATCAGAAAACATGCAGTTCCACCTTACAGTGAGTTAAATTGATTTAAGGTTTATTATGTAATGAATAATACATTACGTGTCGCATTTTGGAATTCTTAGTACCGGTATATTCAATTTTTAACCGCTTTAACAACCACCAATCAATTATCACAATCAACACCGGATTATATACTTTCTCAATCGTTTTTTTAAACTGCTTTAACAACCACCAATCAATTGTCGTCAATAATCACAACTCACTGAGCAGAATGGGTTCGATAATCATCACCAGGTTATTGTTTATTATTTCAATTTCTTTCAACAACATATAGATTTATTTTAATTTCTTTCAATTTATTTCAAGAACATATAGGAAAAGGTACGAATCAATTTGAGGTACAAATCATGTGTGTATTTATAAATTTAGCGCAGCCGTTGGATTTACGTAAAAGAACTAATCAATTTGAGGTACAAATCTCGTGCATATTCTAATTCTGGTTTGTCATATACAATTTCTTTCAACTGATTTCAACAACATAGGAAAAGTTACGAATCAATTTGAGGTACGAAATGAGGTACGAATGAACTAAGTACGAAACAGCCAGGTTACGAAACAGCCTGCACCCCTTTTGATACGGTTTAAAGCCATTCCTATAGCTTTGTCTGAAAATGAGCGACAGCTTGTATAGAGATCGACTATTTGGCAACAGTGAAAAAGTCTCACGAGAATATCACAGTGTCACGTGTGCATTGCCAGGTCTTCTAGCGACGTGAACAGGTGAGCATCTATGTGTGTGCATTTTTTTATATTCACCTTTTTTATTCGTACTTCGTACGTAAATAACCCTAATCAAAATAAACGATCGGATAAATGACTTGCAAGAAATTAAACGCTTCGTCTAATATTTAAACTCTGTAGATAAATTCATCGGGTGTTATTTTATTTACGCATCTCGGGAAATTAAAGTGCTCGGCTAGTAATTAAACCCATTAGATAAATAAACGGATCCTCCATTTCTAAACACCTCTCGGAGAAATTAAACACTGTACCATTAAATTAAGCCATAGTACTAATTAAATGATTTTTGTAATTTTCAAGCGTTATTATCAATTATCAAACGATGTTTTGAAATTAAACTATATGCATAGTTATTAGGGCTAAAACAACCATATTAAACGATACCAATCTTATAGTGTGTAGAGTGTCCACAAACAAATTGTGGACAGACGGATGGACGGACGTCCGGACGGACAGGGGCGACGGCATAATACGTCAACATGAAAATGTGGGCGTATAAAAATCGGATAAAAACTGTGACCTCTATACGGTCCACAAGCTAAAAACGTGATTTTTCGTACAAACATGGGCCATAATCCATGAAGTTTCGATCTGATACATGCCATTATCGAAAGCAGCCGAGATCTTTTGGAGATAAACCTATATTTCAAGTTTTGTCAAAATCGGATAAGAACTGCGACCTGTAGAGTGTCCACAAACAAATTGTGGACAGACGGACGTCCAGACGGATAGGGGCGACGACAATATACGTCCACATGAAAATGTGGGCGTATAAAAAAAAGATTGTTAATTTAACACGGTTAGACACACAGATTTTACCTGCTTATATTAAAAAAATAAAAAATATCAAACAGGCTTTTAAATAATAATATAAACAGAATTATGGCTGTACCGATACATTACTTCATCAATATGTTCGACATTTTTAAGACTTGCATTGATCGACTGTTTCAAACTCAGTCAGATTACGAAAATTTCAAAGTTTACACACATAGATGCTGGTCTTACCATGGGCGAAAGTTTTGTCCATTCTGACAAATAAGTCACACAATGCATTTTAAATTGATAAATCACACCTGAACAAGTAATATATCTTCGGGTTTAAATCACAAATGAATTAAATGCCTTCATGTCCTGTTTTCAAGCACACATAGCCAGAAGTCACTGTCAACCTTGTTGAACACATGTACATGTACATTAACACGTATCAGTCGGATAATACCTTGATGGCCTTTTCATTTCGGCACCAAAGAGTCTGAGCCAATGCATACTGTCAGTCAAGATTCCTAATTAATTACTGAATTCACACGTGTCATCAAAAGGAATTGATAATTGACTAAAATAGAAGCCCCTTTAACAACAAATTGTTACCATGTCGTATTCTTGTAAACAATACTTTTATTCTGAATTGTCAGTAAGCAATCATTATCCAAAATAGTTGACCTCATTATTAAAGAACAATTACAATTGGGACGTGACCAATATGACCGACATAAGTGATAGGAGTTCTATATATTAAAATTCAATATTATATTCCCCATTTTGGTAAACATATCTTTGACACCATTAATGTATTTTAAATCTATTTTATTTACCTAATTATTTTTCCTGTGAGATATGTGTTGAATTAAACCAACACTGGCATGAGTGACATATTGTCCTTATAAAAACAGATAGAGTAAAACTCTTTACAATATAATGTCAACTGGGCCCTGGGCTATAGAACCTTATTAAACCAGCCACTGGCTATTATATTACGTCAGATATAATTTAGACGAAGCATTGGAGTTTAAACAATGGAAAGATTAAGAATTGGTCATTGACCAATCTCTCTACACAACTAACTATTGTTTTAGATTTCAACTAAGAGGCTATATTTTATAGTTTAATTGTCAATGTGTTATGATTATCTGTTATATATTTTGCAGAACTGTATTTCAAAAACAGAGTGAGCTATGGTTTAGAACGGATCAGATCTCTCTCTTTCTTGTAAATATTTGTTGATTTATCTATGTTTAATAAATCACATAGAAGTTACTTGGACTCAGTCTTAATTTTATAAGACCAGAAATAACGTGGTCACACCAATCTGGATTTTCACACAAAATAGGTGCCGTTATCATGACTAAATTACGAACGGGCTACGATGAATAGCACACCCCACCCCCTACAATATACATCATGTATTACCAGTAGGTTACATGGGATTCTATTAATTTTATTTACGATAAAACTCGGGATTTAAAAAATGTGGATATAAGAGATAATTCAATTTTTGAATCGGTACAGACTTAAAGGATGGCGCACACCGTGTGAAAAGAATACTTAACCATCATATTCGCAGTTGACATATTCTGTTAAAATCATTTTTTGAACCGGTGGTGATATTTTTTTTTTACTTTGGCACAAAAATCACCCCTTATATCCACCATGCCCCTTTAACTAATGCATGCTTTTTTGTTAGGCAATTTCCTTTGTACGCAGTTACTATTGATAATCTAAATTCTGTCCAGACAAGATTCCATTTATAAGAACTTGTTGTTAGGTGTTTTAGTGAAAGCGTCTTTGATATGTTCACGGAAAAAATGAAAATTAATATTTGTTTCTGTGATCATTATTGGAAACTGATCAGGATTATTATTTAGGATATTTATCGTCTACTGTATAAATACGATAGGCAGTTTGTGCGTTGCATTTATAAGTTCAAGTATAAAAGATAGGTTGCCAGGCAACGAAACATACGCCCACAGCAGCTATATTGTCCGGGCAGTCAACAAGAGTTGTTGCATATTTTTACTTTTTTCGATAATGAAACTTTATAATAGATTCAAATCTGATTAAGAGTAACAACTCATTAAGTAATTATCAGAAAACAATTAGAATTTGTTTGGTTTTTATAAAGTTTGGGCCCATGCTAACGTTTAGTATACGAAACTTTTAACATCATGGATTTAGCTGTTCAAGTCATAAAGATTCATTGAAAATCAATATACTTGTTCGTCTCAAGACCTTAAACTCTGTGTATCAATCTGAAGTCGGATAATAACTTTAGCCTCTAGAACGTCACAAGATTTTTCAAAGTGATCAAGGGCCATAACTCTGGCAGTAAATATCAAAAATCACTGAAAATGAATAGACTTCATCTCATGACCTTAAACACTGTGTATAAATTTAAAGTCAATCAGATATTAACTTTAGCCTCTAGAGCGTCCACAAAATTTTTCAAAGTGATCAAGGGCCATAACTCTGGCAGTAGTTATCGGAAATCGCTGAAAATCAATAGGCTTCTTCGCTTCATGACCTTAAACATTGTGTATAAATTTAAAGTCAATCGGATATTAACTTTAGCGTCTAGAGCGGCCACAAGATTTTTCAAAGTGATCAAGGGCCATAACTCTGGCAGTAAATATCGGAAATCACTGAAATTCAATAGGCTTCTTCGTCTCATGACCTTAAACACTGTGTATAAATTTAAAGTCAATCGGATATTAACTTTGACCTCTAGAGCGTCCACAAGATTTTTGGAAGTGATCAAGGACCATAACTCTGGCAGTAATTATCGAAAATCGTTGAAAATCAATATGATTCTTCGTCTCATGACCTTAAACACTGTGTATAAATTTAAAGTCAATCGGATATTAACTTTGACCTCTAGAGCGTCCACAAGATTTTTTGAAGTGATCAAGGGCCATAACTCGGGTAGTAATTATCGAAAATTGCTGAAAATCAATAGGCTTCTTTGTCTCATGACCTTAAACACTGTGTATTAATTTAATGTCAATCGGATATTAACTTTGACCTCTAGAGCATCCACAAGATTTTTTGAAGTGATCAAGGGCCATAACTCGGGCAGTAATTATCGGAAATTGCTGAAAATCAATAGGCTTCTTCGTCTCACGACCTTAAACATTGTGTATAAATTTACAGTCAATCGGATATTAACTTTGATCTCTAGAGCGTCCACAAGATTTTTTGAAGTGATCGACGGCCATAACTCTGGCAGTAATTATCAAAAATCACTGAAAATCAATAGGCTTCTTCGTCTCATGACCTTAAACACTGAGTATAAATTTAAAGTCAATCGGATATTAACTTTAGCCTATAGAGTGTCCACAAGCAATTGTGGACGGACAGGGGTGACAACAATATACGACCACATTTCAATGTGGGCGTATAAAAAGAAATATATTTAAAGGGGTGAAGGGGCTATATTTAAGACATGATATTTTTAAGTCATTTGCCGTCAACTAAAACGATTTGGCATGTTGATCTGTTTTGCAATGTGGGAAATGGGGAATCTGTATCTTAAAGTCAAATACGAAACTGAAATAAGTAATCAGTCTTCCAGCTTCTATCCAATACATGACATTTAATTTTGGGGACATAAAATATATATTGAACGTTGGTTGCCGAATCGTCATTTTAATATAGTTAAACTAAATATCGGGGAGAAAATATACCTTCCTCGCAAGTTATGCCAATTTGTTTATTTCTACGAGTATCGTTAAATTCTTGTTCATAATTAAAACTGATGATACATGTAAATCGGAATATAAAAAAATCTCCAGCATATTTTATGACATCCACGTGCAAATCGCTACCTACTAAATATGTTTATTGTCGTCCATTTTCAGACAATGCTGAAATTCAATAGGATTCTTCGTTTAAATTTCATACATTTCAGGTAATTACTGGAAATTATTGAAATTAAATGGGCTTTTTCATCCCACTAATGTAAATGACATATTTTTGTCATCTCCATAACCACAATGCTTCACACCAAATTTGAAAGAAATCCTTTAACCAGCGGCTGCCAGGCAGGATACGCCCACATTTTGCAAGAGATGGATAGAGAACAAGCTATAAACAAACAGGATCTTTTGTACAATCAGGGGCAATAATCCAGAAAGCTATGGTCTGAAATGTGCAAATATCAAAAGGGACTGAGATCTTTGGGATATAAAGATATGTTTTAAGTTTCATCAGATTCGGATAACCAGCGGCTGCCAGGCAGGATACACCCACATTTTCGAGAGATGGATAGAGAACAAGCTAAAAAGAAAGTGATTTTTCCTACAATCAAGGGCCATAATTCAGGAAATTACAATTCGATATGCGCAAATATCGAAAGGAACAGAGATCTTTGTTTTATAAACTTACATTTCAAGTTTCAACAAAATCGGATAAAAATTGTGACCTCTATAGGGTCCACAACATTGATATACCATATTTTTACGCTATTTGACAATGAATGGCGGCCATTTTGTCTGCCAGTTTGGGGCCGGTTTTCACAAAATTTGAACTCAGCCATCCTTAGGGTGTAACGGTGATATAGTAATACGTTTTTTTAAATCAGATAAAAATTATGACCTCTATAGGGTCCACAAGATAAAAACGTGATTTTCGTACAATCAGAGACCATAATTCAGGAAGTTACAGTCCGATATGCACGATTATCGAAAGGAACCGAGATCTTTGAGTTATAAACTTACATTTCAAGTTTCAACAAAATCGGATAACCAGCGGCTGCCAGGCAGGATACGCCCACATTTTCGAGAGATGGATAAGAACAAGCTAAAACAAAAGTGATTTTTCCTACAATCAAGGGCCATAATTCAGGAAATTACAATTCGATATGCACAAATATCAAATGGAACCGAGATCTTTGGGTTATAAACTTACATTTCAAGTTTCAACAAAATCGGATAAAAATTGTGACTTCTATAGGGTCCACAACCTTGAAATACCATATTTTTACGGTATTTGAGAACGAGGAGCAGCCATTTTGTCTGTCAGTTGTTTGTCGATTTTCATGAAATTCTAACTAAGCCGTCCTTAGGGTGCAACGGTGATATAATAATATAATTTTTTAAATCGGATAAAAATTATGATCTCTATAGTATAGGGTCCACAAGCTAAAAATGTGATTTTTCGTACAATCAGGGACCATAATTCAGGAAGTTAGGGTCCAATATGCGCGAATATTCAAAGGAACCGGGATCTTTGGGTTATAAACTTACATTTCAAGTTTCATCAGATTCGGATAACCAGCGGCTGCCAGGCAGCATACTCCCACATTTTCGAGAGATGGATAGAGAACAAGCTAAAAAGAAAGTGATTTTTCCTACAATCAAGGGCCATAATTCAGGAAATTACAATTCGATATGTGCAAATATCGAAAGGAACCGAGATCTTTGTGTTATAAAAACTTTAGCCTCTAGAGCGTCACAAGATTTTTCAAAGTGATCAATTATTGAAAATCACTGAAAATGAATAGACTTCTTTGTCTCTTGACCTTAAACACGGTGTATAAATTTAAAGTCAATCGGATATTGACTTTAGCCTCTAGAGCGTCCACAAGATTTTCAAAGTGATCAAGGGCCATAACTCTGGCAGTAAATATCGAAAATCACTGAAAATGAATAGACTTCATCTCATAATACGTCTACATGAAAATGTGGGCGTATAAAAATTGTGACCTCTATAGGGTCCACATCCTTGATATACCATATTTTTACGCTATTTGAGAACAAAGGACGACCATTTTATCTGTCAGTTTTGGGCCTATTTTCACAAAATTTGAACTCAGCCGTCCTTAGGGTGTAACGGTGATATAATGTAACGTGTTTTTAAATCGGATAAAAATTATTACGTCTATAGGGTCCACAAGCTAAAAACGCGATTTTTCGTACAATCAGGGGCCATAATTATAATAATAATAATAATATCTTTATTTTCAAAGGTGAAAAATTAGGCTTAAAGCCTGTTTACAATTTTGCCCTTTATAACAAAGAAATGAAAAAGACAGTAACAGAACAAGACATTAACAAATACTCACACAAAAAACATTCAAATATATCACTGTAACCCTTGTATTGTCTAATAAGGGGTTTATAGCGCTAAAAACTATGCATATAGTTTAATTTCAAAACATCGTTTGATATTGATAAAAATCGTTTAATTAGTACTATAGTTTTATTTAATGGTACACTGTTTAATTTCTCCGAGAGGGGTTTAGAAATGGCCGAAGCGTTGACTTATCTAATGCGTTTATTCATTAGACGAGCAGTCCAATTTCTCGAGATGCCTTTAAAAATGAACACCTGTTAATTTATCTACTATGTTTAACTATTAGATGAATCGTTTTTTTTCCCGTGAGCCGTTTATCCGATCGGTTCATTTTGATTACGATTATTTGCATATGAAGTGTGAATAAAAATGGTGAATATAAAAAAAAAAGCACACCCATAGATGCTCGCCTTACCGTGGTCGTAGTATTATTATCCATTATCCATTCAAAATAGTAATTCCGCCATTGACAAATACAACAAAAATCGGTAAATCAAATCTGAGGTAATTATACATTTGGAAAGCTGTAAATCACATCCCATTCATTCGTTCGTTCGTTCCTGGAGTTTTACGTCCAGTTCCAACTGAGATGATATCGTAGACAAGTCACACACATCCCAGGTAATGTATCTTCTTTATGTCACAAATGAATTAACTTCCACCTGTAGACATCACAAGCAGAAAAGTCAACCTCGCAATGTAATGTTGCACGACGATAATCTCATGAGACTTCTCACTGGCGCCAAAAAGTACCTGTCTGTAAATCTCTATAGACAAACTGACGCCCATTTTCAAACAGGTCACACAGGGCTAACCATGTAACACCGTCGCACGCCAGATGCCTCCCATGGCAATAATATTTTCTTTCTCCTACTACCACAACCATTGTTTCGCATACCCTTTCAGTGCTATGAATATCAGATAATCATTTCGCTAACCCCACTACGTTTCTACTACTACATTCTGTATTTTAACTGATTTATACTATATCCAATATAATTAAATGAGAGTAAACACTTTTACCTTGTAATTTTATACCAGTTTGTTATTTATGATTACAATCTTATACAAAGTATTTATATTTTATTGTAAATAATGTCCTCGGGAGATGAATTTATATAAGCCCGGGCTTGTTTTCAGATTCCACAATCATATAGTGTACTTTTATAATATGTAAATATTTTTTTAATAAATAGTGTCAGAACAAAAAAACCATATTGCATTAAACCAAAGGTACATTTATCACTATTACAATATATGTACATGTACATCCACATTCCCGAAACCGAAACGGATTTATAAATCAAACAAAACAAATATTTAGCTATGATAAATTAACAACAAAAAGCAAATTGTATTTATTTATATGTATGCACACTAAACACTAAAAACAATCACAAATAATGCAGGTGGGAAGTGATATACATGTAGTACCCAGACAGGTGGCCACAGGTGGGAATTAATGAAACAATAGTATT
This sequence comes from Patella vulgata, assembly GCF_932274485.2. Classification (NCBI taxonomy): domain Eukaryota; kingdom Metazoa; phylum Mollusca; class Gastropoda; family Patellidae; genus Patella; species Patella vulgata. The sequence continues at coordinate 59,420,436 of NC_065879.2, read as the reverse complement.
CGACCAATCAAATAATTAATCTTTACTGCCATAGCGGACATTTATAACTTTGTACTGTACGTGTATTTTCAAAATGTGAATCGCTCACAGTGGCGTGTATACACAGACCCTTTCTGTTGTTAATGTTTATGGGAATATAGATTCAGAGGTGATTAATGACTAATATGATAATCGTAGTTAAAAGACGATTTTCAAAACCTTTTCTACTGAACATATATATAAATATCTAATAATTATTTAATCCCTGTTTTAACTATCACAATGTAAAATATTGCACCTTATATACATAACATGTTATTAACTGCGATATCGCCTCAGTGGAAGCAGACGTTAAATAAAGTGATCTCAAGCACTTAAATATATCCAATTCGTCGATTCGCGAGAAGTGCAACGAAATTATCATGGCAGAACTTGTAATGTTTTTAGGTTCATGCAGGTGGGTCACAGAATTGCCCCGTGATATGAGATCAAAGAATATATTTGCACGTAGACGATTTTTCGAGACGTGTTGTATTCAATTGTTAAGACTACGTGGTGCCTTAAATAAACCAACATTACCAACTTCTAACAGGTTCCATTGATTTATCATTTATTTTATGACAGTTTAGACCACAATGTGTTACGATTCGCATTTTGGTATTCTAAGCTGATTCTTATACGGAATTCTAGGTGCAATGATATACATTCGGATTTGTGTGGACGAGTTAACACAATTATACATGTATGTGACCGGAAGCTTATTCTCAGTCTTTTTCATTTTAATTTTAATATTTTATCAAGAAAAACATACATGTAACAACTTTTGGTCAGGTATCACAGCTTTATAACCATTTAATGATTTATGTCTGTATTAATTTTAAACTAATTTGAGAAAACCATTGGTTGTTAACCCATTTTTGACGATAGCGTATCAGTTCGCACCTATCACTTGACGGAAGTGAATCAACTCGCGGACCCATCATACTTGGCAACGGCATTTGCGAACAAAAGCGCTAGATCAATCAACAGATTTCTATTGTTTTCATTTCATAAATTAATGGTGATTGAGTAATAAAAATAAAACACCAAATGAAAAGGAATGTTATATTCGCCAATTATCGAATAAAAAAACATACGTTTTAACAAAGGATCTTTCAGTATTTACATAATAGGTCAGAGGTGAAAATTAACACTGTGTCAATGACTTTGGCATTATTCCAATATGTTCACGTTGTCACTTACGGCTAATAATTTTACGATATGGAGAGTGAAATGGAATCAGATTTTTTTATGATTTACTGCCAGACATATCGTAGAATATGATAATGTCGAAGAAATCAACTATTTGTTATTTTTTTTTGACGTTATGATGTGAAGAATACGGATACTCGAGCTGAGATCAAGCGGAAGTACTTTTATAATGTAGCATCGAACATAGAACTTCGAATCACCACAATGTTATTCCCTTTAAAAAGGATAAACCTTTCTGTACATTCAAAATTTTATTACATTAATTTTTATTTCATTTAACATGCGTAGACATTTTGAATAGGTCATGTCTGCCGTTAATTTATCTTCTTCGCCGTCTTCAATTGATCGCACTCTTGTCTTTGCTATCACGTGTTCATTGATAATGGGCGTACTCGATTGAACGTTCCAGAATTGAATTCTCTCAATCCCAAAAATAGTGACAATCGAGTGAAAATGGGTACTTCGGGCAACAACGCATGCGTCGACTGGATATATAAATATCTCATCCAACCATGCAGCCGAAACCAATTCGTAAAATTTAATTACGTCACAATTCTACTCACACCACCTCCGTCGCCGGGACTGACAGAACTGTGACAGGACTGAATTTGATTTGATTCAGGTATAACAAAAATCGTTGTAATGCAGTCAAGTGTTTACGTAACATCAAGGCAGTATTCATTGAAGCATATTTCCTGTTGATACTGTTTGACCTGCCTGAAAATGGGCGACAGCTTGTCTATAGAGATTTTGGCGACAGTGAGAAGTCTCACAAGATTATCGACATGCAACATTACATTGCGGGGTTGACTTCTCTTCCTGTGACGTCTATAGGTGGAAGTTAATTCATTTGTGATTTAAAGAAGATACATTACCTGGGATGTGTGTGTGGCTTGTCTAAGACATCACCTCAGGTGGAACTGGACGTAAAACTCCAGGAACGAACAAACGAAGAATGGGATGTGATTTACGGATTTCCAAATGTATAATTACCTCGGACGTGATTTACCGATTTTTGATGTATTTGTCAATGGCGGAATTACTATTTTGAATGGATAATGGATAATAATACTACGATCAGGGTAAGGTGAGCATCTATGGGTGTGCTTTTTTTTATATTCACCATTTTTATTCGCACTTCATATGCAAATAATCGTAATCAAAATGAACCGATCGGATAAATGGCTCGTGGGAAAATAAACGATTCATCTAATAGTTAAACATAGTAGATAAATTAGCAGGTGTTGATTTTTAAACGCATCTCTGGAAATTGGACGGCTTGTCTCATAAATAAACGGATTAGATAAGTCAACGGTTCGGCCATTTCTAAACCCCTCTTGGAGAAATTAAACGGGGTACCGTTAAATTACATCATAGTACTAATTAAACGATTTTTGTAATTTCCAAACGATTTTTATCACTATCACCAATGTTTTGAAATTAAACTATATGCATAGTTTTTAGCGCTATAAATCCCATATTAGACGATACAAGGGTTACAGTGTATACTGATAAGCTAAATAGAGAGAGAGAGAAATGGGGTTTAACGTCCACTCGACACAAACTAGGTCATTTCGGGACTAACATATGGTTTAATTTTATTTCAATAATTCGCTTGCGCATAGGGGTCTTTAGCAGTGGGAGGAAACCGGAGGACCCGGAGAAAACCCACAAGGTTGGACAATAAGCTAAATAGTTTAACTTTAAAACTAAAAGTAATATGTAGTAAGTATTAAATATAGGCTACAGGTTAAGAAGAAGAAATAACATATTCAGGAAGTTATGGTCCGATATGCACGAATATGGAAAGGAACCAAGATCTTTGGGTTATAAACTTACATTTCAAGTTTAAACAAAATGTGATTTTTTGTATAATCCATGAAGTTTCTATCCGATACATGCCAATATCGAAAGCAGCCGAGATCTTTTGGAGATAAACCTATATTTCAAGTTTTGTCAAAATCGGATAAGAATTGTGACCTGTAGAGTGTCCACAAACAAATTGTGGACGGACGGACGGACAGGGGCGACGACAATATACTTCCACATGAAAATGTTGGCGTATAAAAATGATGAACAGGTCACCATTTTGCCTTTTTCGTAGAAGAAGTCGTATCTGGGTGTTCTTCTTCTGTTTGAAATCTCGGAAAAACCATTTTCCAGAACATCTGAAATCTCCTTTAATAAAAATCCTCCAAATTCTGAATCGGAACCAAGAAATTATTAGAAGAGTGAGCGTGGGGATATTACATTCGACAAAGACGGGCTGCCATTTTTGTTAGACGCGGCATCGTGGTCATCTTTATCCCCATTTGAAATCTCGCAAAAATCACTTTCCGGAATATTACTGAGATTAATACTCACATCTAAATTATCCTTTCATAAGCCACGTTTACGTTTACTCTAAAATAACCGGTCTCGGAACCGTGCCAAGCACGCCAAATGTGGCACTTTTCGCAGAAAAGTTAATTTCAGTCCCTATGTAAATTACCCGGATGAAAACAATAATGATGGTTGATTTACTTTGAGCAGCCATTTTGACAGAACTGTCAAAGTTTGCAGGGGGAAAAAGGTCAGGCTTCATTTCGCGCATGCGCAGTGATCCGTACTTAAACTGGCTTAGACCGGATAGCATTTACTGTGCCGGAACCACCTCATTTCAGTGGGCCAGATTGGCACGGTACTCAGTATGCCACGCTTATGTTTGACCCTTTACACTACAAAAACATTAACCATGCCATGCCTGGTACTGTTCCTGGCACGCTTAAAATTTGTAATGTAAACGGGGTTAAAAAATTCCTTCAAATATTGAATCGGAATCAATTTCCATAGCGAAATTATTGGATGATTGAACATGAGAATATTAATTTTGCACAACAAAATGGCGATCAATGGACAATGAAAAGAATTTTCTTGAGAGTTCACGACCTTATAACCCTAAACTTTTGTTGTGAAGTAAAAATTTTAAGATTTCAATCGGAGAGAGACCATGATGATTCACACCAAATTTGAAAAGAATTGGTCAAAAACTGTTGTTGACGGATGGACCAATGGACAGCGTGAAGACATAATACGCCCACACTGAAATGTTGAAAACATAATTAACAAAATGAAACTTTTATTAAACATACATTATGCAAGAGCTAAATCTGCCTATTGCAGGTCCTTCTTTAGGCCTGAAATTTTATCCAAATTATTAATTAGACATTAATTAACTTACATGTATCCAGACCATCATTAACTCTCAACGTCAATGCTAGTCTACAATATTTACTGGATTACGATCCATTTTGCTGCTCAACTTTCACTCATGATTTAATCATGAAATGGATAATCAAGACTATGTTTTTATCGTACCGACTTTAGTAATGATAATCGAGGCTAGGCCACTCTTTATCTAATATCCCATAATGTATCTTTAAAGCGAGAATTTCAAATTTTCTAAGAAAGTCAAAACATAATTATTTCTATGTCTTTTGCTCAATAGGTTATCAAATCACTATTATACGATCATGGGCATTATTTCCCACCCTTAAAAATCTATGACGCAGGAAATAACAAAATTACCTCCCCTGTTTTGCTATTGACAACATGGGGCAGCCATTTTCCAACGTTGGAATTTGAAGTTAAAAATGATATTTTTGCCAATTTCTCAGCTGGCAATAGCGAATTATAGGATTAACAGGATTATTCTTTAACAAGGTAGGACTGTTTATGGATACCATCTATTTTAAGGCTTTATTTTAATACATTTTAAAAATACAACTTGAAAATTTGCAATTGCAACTTTAAGGAAATCTATATCTCAGTATAATTAAAAAGAAATTCATAAACTAAATACTGGTAATAATTATTGTATTTGATAAAATATTTGAAAGCAATCAGAAAATTCAATGCTCATGTTTTTTTTTTTTAAATTCTCTTCAGAACTTTAAGTTAATAATTATGATTGTTTAAATCCACAATGACGACATTGATGCAAGTTACTGCTTGAAATAGTCAATTCTGTATTTGAATCGAAGGCTGAATTTCTACCCACCTAGAGGTAACTCGACTAGAAAATTGCGTCGAACATTTAAACTTCTTAATGAGGATAAATCACCAAGTTGTAGAGGAAGATGGGAAATTTCATTACAACTAACATCCTGTATAAACAGAAAAAACAATAACAAAACATGAACATATATTGATGGAGATTTATAAATTTATATAGGTACATTCCTGGAGAATATTAATTTTATTAGTGTCCTGCTAAAAAAAATCCTAAGCGCAAGTGAATAATTGAAATAAAATTTAAAAATATAAGTCCCAAAATGACTTGGTTTGTTTCGAGTGGGCATTCAATTCCATTTCTCTATCTAGAAGACAATAGGGGTACCAAAAAATAGTGTTATTACCATAATACATGTTATTAAATACAAAGGAAAGCAAATAGCATTTCAAAGTTGATTTGTGTCAAGCTGAAACTGATAAGGCCGCGGTTAATTAATTGTCAGTTTCTCATGACCTGAGTTTGTGAAATATACATGCTACATGCGGTAATTATTAATTACTGAGAAGAAATTTATTTTTTTAGTTTAATGCTGTTTCTATTTCAGCAATAACTAAAGTCAGTTACTTGGTCGTTGAAAACCCATCTGTAACCAGTGTCCGCGATTTATTCACATTTATTAAATATTTATAGATTAAAATATATGTTGCACAATATACATGTAGCTGGGCATCAAGACTTGATCATAATAAATAAGTTTAAATTATTAGTGATATGCTTCTAAGTTAACGGTTCGTTAATTCATTCATTCTTGGCATTTCATTTCTTTATCTTTCCCTACTTTGACAGGTTACGAAATGACCTGTTCCAAACTGGTTGATGATTTGTTCTGACATAAATAATTAAAAGCATACCCTTGGATTTTTAAATACAAAATAAGTTAGATTATTTAACATGTCAGTCCAAAGAATTTACTACACACGTGGAAGATAGTACCAATGCCATGGCAATAGCCTGTATGTTAATTGTCTTCAACTTTGAACCCATCGGCACATGGCATCATTATAATATAAATACTATTATTGTTTTGTCTATCTTAATCAAACTGTTTACATTTATTTGTATTTTTGTGTCCTTTTGAGACTGTGGTTAATAAAATACCGTGAAGCAGTGTCAACATGCGGGCGGGTCATGAGAAACAAACAATTAATTAACCGCGGCCTAAGGCTAGAGTACCAACGTCGCAAAGGTTTGATGAAACACGATTATAGTGTCATTTTTTTTGTTGAAAATTGCCACGATAATGCCATGATATTGCCACGATTAATATCTTGGTGTAGCAGTCGCTATCTTGTGAAACGATAGTCGTGTGACATGATAGGCCTCGGTGTAATGTTACATGTAAAATTAACAGTTTCCACTGCGTACAGACATTTTAAGCATACATAGTGAAAGGAACAGTGTAGTAAATTCTTTGGAAATATAGATGACATGTTAAATAGTCAAACTCATTTTGTATTTGAAAATCCAAAGGTACGCTTTTAAATATTTATATGGCATAATTAATCATTTAAAGAATGAGGTGTGGCGGCCATTTTTAAATCAACCTGCTTGCAACTGGTCAATATGTGATGTCAAAATACCTGATCTGTCAAAGTACGGGTAAGATGGAGAAATGAAATGCTAAGAATGAATGAATGGAGTCTGTGCTATAATACTACTTATTTAGACCTGCGTCACAAAGTCATCCTGTATAAAAATTTATCAAAATTTTTGAGCTGGCGTGACCGCACATAACCGATTGCTATTGTTCGGGTGAAATTTCGTGGCCTCGTAACTTAATATAATAAGAGAGAAAATAAAAAATAGAATTTAACTTACAAGTTCCATGAGTTTTTCTAACATGCCAATTTCCTCTGGTAAAGATACTAGTTTATTATTGGCTGCTATTAATACTTCTAAAGAAATCAGGCCACCAATATACGACGGTAAAACTGTTAACTGATTACGACTGAAAAATACAACACAATCGTAAAATAAACTATGATACATTTTTTATAGTCACTACTCACACTGCCACTAAGAACTTGAACACAGCCTGTCACAAAGTATTCTGTGTCATTTTGTTACAGCTTTTTGGGTAGGAATACTGGAATAAGCTAGGGTTGGGCGATATACCGATTTTTCGGTATACCGTGATAACATCCTCGGCGATAAAATATCGAAAAACCGGTATATCGTGATAACCAAAATCATCCCGATATGATAATTATCATGTCCCAATATTGGTGATAATATGATATATCATACGAAGTCGAAATTGTAATGTGAGAGGTCATGATTGATGCAAGGACTCATAATCGAGGAACAGAACTGTTTGGCAAGGTCAAGGTTGGACAGTAACGTATTTCTCAGGGTATATAAGTCGATACTTTTTTCCGCGACCGAAGTTGGACCTTCGTCTTATAGTCTCCATCGACTTATATATCGATGAAGGTAAAAAAAATGAGGTCAAAAAGTGTTTTTTCTCTGTAACTGTCGTCCTACGAAGTACGATGTTGTGTGACATCGTTTGCTAAGTATACAAATAATAGCACTCTCACGGCAAAGTCAACGCACATTGTTTTGACTTTTGCTATTGTTATTCCAATACAAATACTTGTCGGAGTTTCTAAATATATATATATAGTTTGTTCAACTTTAAAAAAAAACTGCGGCTGCCAGGCAGGATACGCCCACATTTTCGAGAGATGGATAGAGAACAAGCTAAAAGGAAAGTGATTTTTCCTACAATCAAGGACCATAATTCAGGAAATTACAATTTGATATGCGCAAATATCGAAAGGAACCGAGATCTATGTGTTATAAACTTAAATTTCAAGTTTCAACAAAATTGGATAAAAATTGTGACCTCCATAGGATCCACAACCTTGATATACCATATTTTTACGCTATCTGAGAACGAACGGCGGCCATTTTGCCTGTCAATTTTGGGCCGATTTTCACGAAATTCGAACTCAGTCGTCCTTAGGGTGTAACGGTGATATATTAATACATTTTTTTAAATCGGATAAAAATTATGACCTCTATAGGGTCCACAAGCTGAAAACGCGATTTTTCTTACAATCAGGGGCCATAATTCAGGAAGTTACGGTCCGATATGCACGAATATCGAAAGGACCGAGATCTTTGGATTATCAACTTACATTTCAAGTTTCAACAAAATCGGATAAAAATTGTGACCTCTATAGTGTCCACAAGCTAAAAACGTCATTTTTCGTACAAACAGGGGCCACAATCCATGAAGTTTCTATCTGATACATGCCAATATCGAAAGGAACCGAGATCTTTTGGAGATAAACATATATTTCAAGTTTCTTCAAAATCGCATAAGAATTGTGACCTGTAGAGTGTCCACAAACAAATTGTGGACGGACGGACAGGGGCAACGATATACGTCCACATGAAAATGTGGGCGTAAAAAATTGTGACCTTTATAGGGTCCACAAGATAAAAATGCAATTTTTCGTACAATCAGGGGCCATAATCCATGAAGTTACTGTCCGATACATGCCAATATCGAAAGGAACCGAGATCTTAGGGAGATAAACCTATATTTCTGGTTTCATTGAAATAGCATAAAAATTGTGACCTGTAGAGCAGTGATGGGATTTCAAAATTTTAGTTGTCGGACATAACTCTTATCATTATTTAAGCAGGCATTTTCAAACCACAATTAAGAACCACGTGTCAACAAAATATTCAAATTCATACGTAATAAAAAAATTAGATGCACCTCGTAATTGTTCATATTTAATTCCCGTACGGTATTCAAATTTATGTCGATAATATTCCTAAACCAGCGGGTGCCAGGCAGGATACGCCCACATTTTCGAAAGATGGATAGAGAACAAGCTAAAAAGAAAGTGATTTTTCCAACAATCAAGGGTCATAATTCAGGAAATTACAATTCGATATGCGCAAATATCGAAAGGAACCAAGATCTTTGGGTTATAAACTAACATTTCAAGTTTCAACAAAATCGGATTAAAATTGTGACCTCCATAGGGTCCACAACCTTGAAATACCATATTTTAGGCTATTTGAGAACGAAGGGCTGCCATTTTCTCTGTCAGTTTTGGGCCGGTTTTCACGAATGTCATCAAAATGGAATCTTTTCTGCCGACATCAGACGTATTACATTCGGCACGTTTACACCTTTTAATTCCACGTGTCTCGTGATATACTAATACGTTTTTTTTAAATCGGATAAAAATTATGACCTCTATAGGGTCCACAAGCTAAAAACGCGATTTTTCGTACAATTAGGGGCCATAATTCAGGAAGTGATTTTTCCTACAATCAAGGGCCATAATTCAGGAAATTACAATTCGATATGCGCAAATATCGAAAGGAACCGAGATCTTTGTGTTATAAACTTACATTTCAAGTTTCAACAAAATGGGATAAAAATTGTGACCTCTATAGGGTCCACAACCTTGATATACATGTACCATATTTTTAAGCTATTTGAGAACGAACGGCGGCCATTTTGTCTGTCAATTTTGGGCCAATTTTCACGAAATTCGAACTCAGCCTTCCTTAGGGTGTAACGGTGATATAATAATACGTTTTTTTAAATCGGATAAAAATTATGACACTCTATAGGATTCACAAGCTAAAAATGCGATTTTTCGTACAATCAGGGGCCATAAATCAGGAAGTTACGGTCCGATATGCACGAATATCGAAAGGAACCGAGATCTTTGGATTATAAACTTACATTTCAAGTTTCAACAAAATCGGATAAAAATTGTGACCTCTATAATGTCCACAAGCTAAAAACGTAATTTTTCGTACAAACAGGGGCCATAATCCATGAAGTTTCGATCTGATACATGCCAATATCGAAAGGAACCGAGATCTTTTGGAGATAAACCTATATTTCAAGTTTCTTCAAAATCAGATAAGAATTTTGACCTTTATAGGGTCCACAAGACAAAAATGCAACTTTTCGTACAATCAGAGGCCATAATCCATGAAGTTACTGTCCGATACATGCCAATATCGAAAGGAACCGAGATAAACCTATGTTTCAGGTTTCATTGAAATAGCATAAAAATTCTGACTTGTAGAGCAGTGATGGGATTTCAAAATTTTAGTTGTCGGACATAACTCTTATCATAATTTAAGCAGGCATTTTCAAACCACAATTTAGAATCACGTGTCAACAAAATATTCAAATTCATACGTAATAAAAAAATTAGATGCACCTCGTAATTGTTCATATTTAATTCCCGTACGGTATTCAAATTTATGTCGATAATATTCCTAAACCAGCGGGTGCCAGGCAGGATACGCCCACATTTTCGAAAGATGGATAGAGAACAAGCTAAGAAGAAAGGGATTTTTCCTACAATCAAGGGTCATAATTCAGGAAATTACAATTCGATATGCGCAAATATCGAAAGGAACCAAGATCTTTGGGTTATAAACTAACATTTCAAGTTTCAACAAAATCGGATTAAAATTGTGACCTCCATAGGGTCCACAACCTTGGAATACCATATTTTACGCTATTTGAGAACGAAGGGCTGCCATTTTCTCTGTCAGTTTTGGGCCGATTTTCACGAATGTCATCAAAATAGAATCTTTTCTGCCGACATCAGACGTATTACATTCGGCACGTTTACACCTCTTAATTCCACGTGTCTCGCGAGATTTCTATTTTCATTTTGCGTGTGTGTGAAATAGCTTTATTTAACTTCAGCTTCCACTGAAGAAATATCACAGACAAGTTATCGGACACAATGTATATTGATTTGGGGTGTTATATACTATTAGGATATGTGACATATATGACTAATGTCTACGGCCGACATGAAGGAGATTAAATGGAGAATGGAGAAATCACGGGTTAATCACATAGATCAAGTTTATTGGATTGATATATAGTTCGACAAAGGAGAAGCAATGACTTCTTTTCAGGATTGAATTGATGGATTGTCCGACAAAGAATTAAGTCAGTCAAACAGGGCAGATTAAGTAGTTAATCAAGGTAGGTGTATAGGCGGCATAAAACGATAAATACGTTGATCACTTAATTACCTAATCAATCCAGCTTATTATCAACGATAATCGGGTTGAGTGGTAGTTATGCACTCAGTACACTATATTAATTTTGGAATTTTGAATATTATTTACCATGTCTTGATGTCCGATTGGGAATATTCCTGGTCGGACAATTTAGGACATTTGGAAAATAGCGTCGGACATGTCCGGAATATACGGGCAAAATCCCATCACTGCTGTAGAGTGTCCACAAACAATTGTGGACAGACGGATAGGGGCGACGACAATATACATCCAAATGAAAATGTGGGCATATAATAAAATCAAATGTATAATTATAATCTCAAAATCACCTTTCCCACCTAAAGTATGAGGTCCAAACTTTAGCAGCTTTCTGTGCCTGGAATTTAAATTGTCACGGATACTTAGCCTAGTTGGGATTTAAATAGCCACTCGTACCTACATGTGTACCTGAGATACATGTATAAATGGTTACTTGTACTACCGGAGATATAAATGATGTCCTACTTACATGTAAGATTAAAATACTTTACCACTTAGGATTTAAATTTTCAAGGCTACCCACCTAAGAATGAAATGTTACCTACCTGAGATTTAAGTGTGTCAATTGTTGTAAATGGATGATTGTTTCTGGAATGGACTTTATACAATTATGATAACAGTTAATCTTCTCTATAGAACTATATTCACATATTTCCTGTGGGAATTCCTGCAAACGATTCTTGGATAAATCTAAAATGAAATAAAACTAAGAAAAGCATTTTCTACCACATATTGCATGATCAGGGCTCACGCTGTCGGTCGTCTAAGGCGCAATTGCGATAAAAAATTATAAGTGTCCATTAAAATTTGATTTTAGCCATAATTTGGATGATAACGTTTTGGGGTACTTGCAATTCTCTTTGAGAAGTGGCTGAAAAAAATCTTAAAAATCTAACTGTTTTTATCCAAGATTGACCATTACATTAAAATCAACTAGCTGATAATCTGGATAATACATCCATCCATGACTAATTACTAATAGTAGAGGACCCTACCACAGAATCTGTGACCAATCTCCCAGTATCATGGTTTGAAGGTTGATTTTAGATGATTTGAGGATGCTGAACAAAATGAGCGGGGGGGACCCCTCGCAAAAATGTGGGCTAACTCTGCCAGAGGCAAAAATCCAAGATGGCCGCCATCGGGCTCCCGCGAAACCATAATATGGCGTATATTTGCTCATATACAACCTACAAATGTGTTCTTGGTGTCTAAATATATGTTTTTGGGGTCAAGGAATCTATTTACATGTATGATGTCAGAAGTAGGTTTCATTAGGGAATTTATCTAAAAAAAATGAAAGATTGCTGAAATTGAAGTCTGAACTTATGTATTATTTTTATTACTCAAACAGATATACAGGTCATAGAAACATTATAATTATTGGTACATGTATGCTTCAAAGATGTTCACTGTAATTACCTTGAGACACAGACATGCGTCAAGGATTGTGCTTACCTTTCACAATCAAGGACAGTGAACGCAACCTGCGTTCTGGTAACTTACCAGGACCTAAAAATGTATTCATTAGAGCAGCAGACAAATTCCCATCACCCAGAGCCTTTCAGGAATTTTTGCGCAATCATGCAAACAAAGAACGTCTACAGAAATTCCTTCAAACTGAGTTTAATATGCTGTGTAAGGTTTACCCCAACACAAAGTTTGTGTATTCTGTTGGGCCAAAATGTTGGACTATGCCTGATGGGAACAGATATGGGAACTATGAGTGCGACCACATTGAAGCAGATACTGTCATATTCTTTGTATATTCAAGAATTAGAAGATCAGGAATACAGACATTAGTTGTCATCGATGCAGAGGACACAGACATACTTGTTTTATCCGCATATGTTGCAAACACGATCGACGGTGATCTAGCAATCAAATGCAAACAGGACATTATTGACTGTCGGACCCTATGTCCCAAAGAGATAGCAGATATCATTATTCCACTACATATTCACAGTGGGTGTGATACGACAGCAGCCTTCTTTGCACATGGCAAGACAACAATTTATGACAAAGTACTATCTGCTTCAGAGGATGCACGTGCTATTCTACGCTCAGTTGGCAAGTCACTCCCTGTACCACAAGTTGTACTGGATGAAATGGCAATGTTCACCATCAAGTTTATTTATAATGACAAGCGCAGCCAAACCCTGGGAGATGCGCGTGCATGAAAATGGACAGAAATGAAAAAGCAAAAATCAACACTCAGACTTCCACCAGACAGAAATTCACATGACCTCAAGATTAAAAGAGTCAATTATCAGACCTTCATGATGCTGAATTTCCACAAGGCAGATCCACTTCCAACTCCCATCAACCATGGGTGGACCCTTGACAATGATATGTGCATACCAGTGAGATATACACAGCCAGCTCTACCCAGGTATCTGAGTGAAGTCAGACAACATCACTTGCAAATAGATACCGGTTTAGGAGAAAGTGATTCTGGTGGCGAGTTTGACGATGATGCTGATGCTGATGATGATGATGATAATGATGATGAAGACGATGATGATGAAAATTGATACCAATAATTATAATGTTTCTATGACCTGTATGATATATATCTGTTTGAGTAATAAAAATAATACATAAGTTCAGACTTCAATTTCAGCAATCTCTCAATTTTTTTTAGATAAATTCCCTAATGAAACCTACTTCTGACATCATAAATAGATTCCTTGATCCCAAAAACATATATTTAGACACCAAGAACACACTTGTAGGTTGTATAAGAGCAAATATACGCCATATTATGGTTTCGTGGGAGCCCGATGGCGGCCATCTTGGATTTTTGCCTCTGGCGGAGTTAGCCCACATTTTTGAGAGGGGTCCCCCCCCCAGTGTTCGACACAAACGTCGGTCCGTAGGCCCGAGGCCGACTGATTTATTGGAGGACTCATGCTTGCCTATTTCACTTGGGTCCGCCGGGCCTTCGCCTTCTTTCTTATCTCGCATAGTTAGTGTCCACTACAACAATTCGGGAAATGCTAGAACTGTCATAGAAACGCAACCTCCGAGTCTCCGATAGTTGACGGTTATTGTTTACTTGTCATCGACATGACGGAAGCTGCTGTTTTTCCAAACATTGACTCGCGTAACCAGCCTTTGATTTATAACTGGTTTTTATTGTCGGCTTTAGCCGCTTGAACTTTAAACAAACCGATTGGTAAAAACAATGAAACAGCCACTATGGTATCATAAATCAATCTACTTTCGGCTAAATTTAACAGAAGTTAATTATTATTTTTTGATTAAGTAGTCAATCAACTTGCTTGTTGGCTACAATAACAGTCATACCTCTCGGTATGGATTGCGAATATCGCTCGGGAATCGCGCTTCTTCGACGCTCCGTATAGATTCCAGGTACCGGTAGATAATAAAATAATAATTGGATCATGCATTTAATGGTTTGGCTGACCAGTTGTTACAGAAATTTAAATCTTAGTTGAATATAATCCTCAGAACAGTCATTAATAATATATTTTTCCGACAAAATCTTCGATGCCAAATCCGCCGATGACACGTGACATCAGTTGTAATTTCTAGGGCAATAAGCCAGCGATGCTAGGTTTAGTTTTAAGTAACGTTTACCGTTATGATTTTTTATTTGATACACATGCTGGCAGAGGCTAAATTTTAAACATATTGTCGTTATTATTATTGAAAACTATATGGCATTGTTGTACGGAATTTTATTTTAAAGTAATTTCAATTATGGCTGTCACGTGATCACTGTGCCGTGTGTCTTTCATGGACGAATGAATAAAAACATATTTGCAAGTTACGTGATAGACAAAAACTACAAATTGTGTTATGAAAAATACCACCGTGCTGTATCATTTTATATCCATCCAAAAAACGAAGACAGTAATTTATTCAGGAATATTACTGACACGAAAATTTTCCGAACGGTGTAGCTGTAGGCCTACCTATTATTTAAGGTAATGGAAGCTTATAATTTTAAAACCATTTCCTACGGGACCTCATTTGACTCAATTCTGGGATATTGTGCTAACAATCTAGGGCGGGATAAGCGAGTTTATGCCATTCCTCAATGTTATCGCCAGGCATCAAGTTTTTTTGTGTAACTGTTTGAAGTTGACCTAGTTTGATGAGAAAAACCGTAAATTATGTAGCCGTGATAGATTTGTTTCCATTAAATTGAAATGAAATTAAGTTACTAAACCCTTAGTCCTTCTGTGGTGTACTGGCTTTATATGTACTTCCTTGATTCTGATCGTTCTGCGCTTCACTTGGAAACTATAAATATTATTATTATTGGTTGGGCCTGCGCGTCACCTGAAGGACTCACATGATCACGTGTCACACAGGTCCTGCGGGCCTGTGCTTGGAAAATGTTTGTTTCGGACACTGGTCCCCCCGCTCATTTTCTTCAGCATCCTCAAATCATCTAAAATCAACCTTCAAACCATGATACTGGGAGATTGGTCACGGATTCTGTGGTAGGGTCCTCTTACTATAATCAATTGTCTTGGATTAATGATTAGTTGATAGATATTTGGCAATGACGAAAAGCTTATCTCAAGTCATTAGTTATTCCTAACAATTAATCGATGCAGACAACAAGAGTTGTCGCATATTTTTTCTATTGTCGGTAATGAAACATTTATAATACACTAAAATCTGATTAAGAGTAACAACTCATTAAACATACATTATGTAAGATTTAGATAAAAAGATAGCCGTTCTTGCTATAATACAGTTCCTCCCAAATTTTTTGGACCGAAATCGCCACGACGTGGTGATAAAAAACTCTCAGAATTCTCTTAGATTTCACGGTGAAATTTCGCTTGATTCCGCGGCGATTTTTCTCTAAGATTCGCTAGGAATTCACCGTGTTTCTCTAGGAATTCGCCGTGTTTCTCTAGGAATTCACCGTGTTTCGATAAGAATACATCGTGTTTTGCCGTGCTTCCCAAAAGGAATTCGCGAGCCTACCTTAAGCTAGGGTCGAACTAATATTGTCTATAATAAATTAAAGGAGTTGTAATATAGTAATACTCCCGGGAAACGTGCACATGTATAATGTACTGGCAGGTTTGAATAACAAATGAGTAAGGTAATCTCGGGAAGACATTTACCGGCATTCTGTATCGGTTAGGATTTTTTCTCAAACGCACTTTATACATACATAACGCCGGCCAAAATGTATGCAAACTATGAACAACTTACAATTTTTTAAACATATCAATTCATCTTCGTTTATAACTTAGATGTAATCCGTCAATTTGGGGCTGCTATCAAATCCAAACTTTAAATTATATACGATGAGCTTTTACACATTACTTCATTACTCGCAGCTTCGGTTAATCTAAATCAATCATCCATACAGCACGTACAGTAAATCACTCCGCGGGTCGCTTAACGGTATCTTACGTGGTCAGAAACGCGCCAAAAGATTGGGACTACATGTATATTCTTACGCTGTTTTACTCGGCGAATAATATCCGCTGTGACAATATACATCTACTTTATGTCACCCAATTCATTTCGGTGGGAGCAGATATTGAATAAAGCCATTTCACACACACATACGTGTACATTACATGTGCCTCATATATTTATACAATATCCACGAGTGTGTTAATTCTTGTCTTCACCCTGTTATAATTTACTTATTTTGAGTACACTTTCTGAATGATTCCATTCTTTTGTACGTCCAACTTGTCGATTTCCTACTGCATATACTTGTACCCTTCAGTCCATGCGAAATGATATTTTTTTTATTGGACATTTGGGCAGGTATTATTTCAACTATTGCTGGACCGAATGAGATTTTACTGGTCCAAAAAAGTTCATACCAAAAATATGCATAAAATAAGTAATAATGGCCTAAAACTCGAAAAACAACAAACAGTATTTTCATTCTATTGTTACTTAATATTATCTATGATACACGTAAATCATTATTATTTTCTATCAACAATAGCTTGGACTTATAATTAAATTTTTATCGCGCCAATATTTACAATCGTTTTACTGTTCTATAAATAGACCGCGTAAAGAAAATATAATCCCTTAGATGACAATCGAGTCTACCAGAAGCCAATGTTATTAATACAATAAAAGGACTTTCGTTTTAGTCTGGATTAACCTAGCCTACTACTTACTAGACTAGCTTGATATACGGTACTACGTACTCGAGATAATATTTTGTTTACATTTTAAACAATAGTGAAATTAACACAATAAATTAAACGAGAATTCAACAGTCCGTGCACGAAGTGCCGTCAGTCAGTGCCAATACGGCGATGATTTAATATTTGTAAGTTGAGTGTCCGTTAACCCGTCCACAGGCAAACCCGTCCACGGTTATTGTTGTTTGTTTGTTAGTTGTATTTTACGTCCGCTTCCACCACGGTTAAGGTAATACCGGTACTTGACTTGTATATTATTTAATTGATTAGAATAGATCACTTTTATTCATTGGTTGTTTATATTGTTTTATTTACCTAATAATCAACTAGCTTGGCTTGCCATCCCGACAGCAACTAGTTCGAGTTCAAATTCTTTATTCCTTTAAGCCAAAGACTCATCAGGTATAACATATAGTACAAACAAATAAATAAATACAATATGTACAAAAACAATATAGTTCACCGATGTTTTTGTAATAAAGAACAATAGTATTGTTTGTTGATTAGCGTTATGATTTTAGACAAAATGGTAAGTTCACCAATGTTTTTGTAATAAAGTAGACCCGTATTGTTTGTTAATTGACTTTATCCCATGATTTAAAAAATTGGTGATGGTTAATATTGGCTCAAAAATAATTCCTTAAATTGCGCCAGAGCCCCTTTTAGATTAATTGAATTCGCATAAAAACAACAAAGAGTGGCTACGTGCAATTTTATTCTTTGATCTTGATACACGGGACATTTCTGTTATTCAAACAAATCTGCACGAGAATGACAACATACAAGTTGACAGTTACCATTGGTTTGGGGTTCATGAAGAATAGGCTCTTCTATCGAGCCTACAGTTATTCTTTTCTAAAATAAAATGAGTGCCTTGGATTTTTGTGTGGATTTGATAGCGGTTATACTTTACTAATATTCTCTGACATCGGAGACTTGTGTCGCGTTCATTTCATTTTTGCGGTAAGTACGAGCTTCTTATGTCTGATTTGAAAACGCTTTCGATTCCCGTTGCAAGTTCTATTTGTCACTTTTGTGACTTTCGCAGTGTACCCCCTCCCACCCATATTATTTTAATACGTCATAATACATTATTATCATATACCGGTGACAGTCAAGATTTGCTAAATACTTTTCGCCAAGTAACACAGCGTAAGAATATATAGTCCCCGTGTCGAACCCAACATCTCATGTTTTCGCGCGTTTCTGACCACGTGACGTACGGTTAACCGCATTGCGGAGTGATTTACATGTTTGGCACTGTGATTTATGAATGGTTGATTTAGATTAACTGAAGCTGCGAGTAATGAAGTTATGTGCAAAATCTCATCGAATATAGTTTGGATTTGATAGCAGCCAATAAGATGAAATGATACATTTAAAAAATTGTAAGTTATTCATTGTTTGCATACACGTACATTGTGGCACCACGTTATATATGTACAGTGTGTTAGAAATATGACCGTGGCTGCCTCGCCAACGGTTAACATATCTTGTATTCAACTTAAATAAATTACATTTTTCGTCAACATGCTTACATCGGGATGATATCGGCACTCAAGCGATTCACCGTGTTTCACCGCGAAACACCATTATTCCCTGCGAAACACCCTATTTCGTGGTGATTTGGCTAGCTGCCGTTTCACTAGCGATTCTCCAAGATTCCACCGTGAAATAGAGTGTTTTTCCGCGGTGTTCGGCGATTATAGTCCCAAACTCCAGCACTGTAGAGTAGTCGAAAGTAGATGATGTAAAATGAATAATTTGAAAATTTCATTCAAATGACTCTATTGCAAGCGAAGATATTAGCCTTTGAAGGTTTGACAGACGCGTGCAATAATTTCGACCACCGTACTGGTTGATCGAAGCTAAGTCTCGGTCCTCCATATTTGATTAAATCAAAGTATCGCTGAACCATTCTAATCTATTTAATATTGGAGAAATCTGATGCCATCGAGAGTTGATTAAGGCCTGGATCAGTTAATTAATGTCTAATTAATACTTTAGACCAGCGGCTGCCAGGCAGGATACGCCCACATTTTCGAGAGATGGATAGAGAACAAGCTAAAAAGAAAGTGATTTTTCCTACAATCAAGGGCCATAATTCAGGAAATTACAATTCGATATGCGCAAATATCGAAAGGAACCGAGATCTTTGTGTTATAGCTTACATTTCAAGTTTCAACAAAATCGGATTAAAATTGTGACCTCTATAGGGTCCACAGCCTTGATATACCATATTTTTACGCTATTTGAGAACGAAGGGCGGCCATTTTATCTGTTAGTTTTCGGCCGATTTTCACGAAATTCGAACTCAGCTGTCCTTAGGGTGTAACGGTGACATAATAATACGTTTTTTTTAAATCGGATAAAAATTATGACCTCTAAAGGGTCCACAAGCTAAAAACGAGATTTTTCGTACAATCAGGGGCCATAATTCAGGAAGTTTCGGTCCGATATGCGCGAATATCAAAAGGAACCGAGATCTTTGGGTTATAAACTTACATTTCAAGATTCAACAAAATCGGATAAAAATTGTGACCTCTATAGGGTCCACAAGCCAAAAACGTAATTTTTCGTACAAACAGGGGCCATAATCCATGAAGTTTCGATCCGATACATGCCAATATCGAAAGCAGCCGAGATCTTTTGGAGATACACCTATATTTCAGGTTTCATTGAAATAGCATAAAAATTGTGACCTGTAGAGTGTCCACAAACAAATTGTGGACGGACATCCGGACGGACAGGGGCGACGGCATAATACGTCCACATAAAAATGTGGGCGTATAAAAATTGTGACCTCTATAGGGTCCACAACCTTGATATACCATATTTTTACGCTATTTGAGAACGAACGACGGCCATTTTGTCTGTCAATTTTGGGCCAATTTTCACGAAATTCAAACTCAGCCGTCCTTAGGGTGTAACGGTGATATAATAATACGTTTTTTAAATCGGATAAAAATTATGACCTCTATAGGGTCCACAAGCTAAAAACGCGAATTCAGGAAGTTACGGTCCGATATGCGCGAATATCGAAAGGAACCGAGATCTTTGGGTTATAAACTTACATTTCAAGTTTCAACAAAATCGGATAAAAATTGTGACCTCTATAGGGTCCACAAGCTAAAAACGTGATTTTTCGTACAATCAGAGGCCATAATCAATGAAGTTTTGATCCGATACATGCCAATATCGAAAGCAGCCGAGATCTTTTGGGGATAAACCTATATTTCAAGTTACGTCAAAATCGGATAAGAATTGTGACCTGAAGAGTCCACAAACAATTGTCGACGGACGGACGGACAGGGGCAACGGCATAATACGTCCACATGAAAATGTGGGCGTATAAAAACATTTCAGGCCTAAAGAAAGACCTGCAATATGCAGATTTAGCTCTTGCATAATGCATGCTTAAGTAATTATCATAAAATCATTAGAATTTGTTTGGCTTTTAGTTCTGCCCCTTGCTAACGTTTAACATACGAAAAATTTAATATCATGGATTTAGCTGTTCAAGTTATCAAAATTCATTGAAAATCAATATACTTGTTCGTCTCAAGACCCTTAAACTCTGTTTATCAATCGAAAGTCAATCGGATGATAACTTTGGTCTCTAGAGCATCCACAAGATTTTTCAAAGTGATCAAGGTTCATAACTCTGGAAGTAATTATCTGAAATCACTGGGCTTCTGTGTCTCACAACCTTAAACACTGTGTATAAATCTGAAGTCAATTGGATACCCGGTATTAACTTTAGCCAACAGAGAGTCCACAAGATACTTCAAAGTGATCAAGGGCCATAACTCTGGCAGTAATTATCGGATATCGTTGAAAATCAAAAGGATTCTTCATCTCATGGCCTTGAACACTGTGTATAAATCTAAAGTCATTCGGATATTCACTTTAGCCTCTAGAGCATCCACAAGATATTTCAAAGTGATCAAGGGCCATAACTCTGGCAGTAATTATCGGATATCATTAAAAATCAATAGGCTTCTTCATCTCATGACCTAAAACACTGTGTGTCCACACGATTTTTCAAAGTGAACAAGGGTCCTAACTCTGGAAGTAATTATCGGAAATCGCTGAAAATCAATAGGCTTCTTTATCTCACTAATGTAAACAACATATCGTCGCTGGGCGTCAAAAATCTTGTAAATCGATTTTATCAAGTTTTCAGGATGAAGAAAAAACTTTCTAAATCTATGCCTAATACATTTTCTAATCACTAAAGCGTACATGGCAGAACCAAATGAAACGACTTATCATGTATTGGAGTACAGATATTAAAATCATGTAGGTTTTGTTGTATTCCGACTTATTGGAAATTTGATCAAAATTTTTTTCCCAAATTTTGAGATACGAGTCGTGTGAGACATTTGTGTCTAACATTTCGGTTGAAACTGTCAAATTTATGAAGATACAAGGATTTCTTTTATAAAACGAACATATATTTGCTAATATGTTGATGAGTGGAGCGGCTAATAATGTCTGTTCTGTAGTCTGGGGTTTGAGACTATAGCCAATGTCCATCATCAGCTTGTAAACTCTTTAGTTATGACGATTAAGACTGGAAGATTGGAATGGATGAGGTTTAATGTCTCATCCACACAATACTTCGGTCATTTTGAGACAACCATTATTATTTTGTATATTACGATTACATGAGAAATGCGATAGGCGAATGTTGCCCGGACTACCGTCCTTCGACTTCGAACTGTCAAGGGGTTCTTTTCAACGGTTTTGTGCTCCATCCGAATAACTAGATACAATTTCCACAGCCCCAAAGGCACCACACTGTCAAGGTTTTTTTTATATCAGTTTTGTGACCATCCGAACAACTAGATACAATTTCCAGTCTCAAATGCACCACACCTGTCAGACGAAGTCAGGGTTTTCAAAAATCCCTAAGGTTCTTCGCTTCTCATTTCAGGATCCCAACCTGACACATTGTAGTAGAGAATCATGTGCCCTGGCAGCTCCATTGCCATGATTGTGTTCGATAAAAAATTGATAATTGCAGATAATACACTGGGGAATTAACAACTACTTGTATTTTGTGTCATATCATTTAAATAAATTTCTACATTTTACATGCGAACAAATGGAAACAATAATCAACACTAACGACCTAAGAGAGTTTATGTATGGTTTAATGGTCGAGAGCGAGACATTAAGTAATATATTGATACTGCACAAGGCGTTAGCCGAGTGTTGCTTCAATATATTACGCAATGTCTTTAGCTCGAGACCATTAAACAACTTAAAATAAGACACTATACCGCACCTGCTTTTCAATGAAATAATACGTCACGCGAGTCCAATATTTCATCTAGTATAGATAATGTACGATTGGCAAGTTGTCCGTACATTATTGGAAATAATGGTATGACAACATCAAAGGATGACATCACATCTGTATTTTAACTGTTTTTAATCATGAGAGAGTTGATCATAAAACGCATGGTAGTCAACTGGAATCACAGACTTAAGTTGTTGTAGATGATCATACTTAGATTTCTTTATTGGTAGTCGTACGTGGTATGCCGGGGATACTGTATCCGAATTTGCTGGTGCATTAGAATTTCGACGTCTTGGTAATGGCTGATACTGATCACCAAAATTTAATTTGAATTCAATAACACCTGATGGTAAATATTTCAAAACCCTTAAATCGTTGATGCAAGGGTCCCCAACTTTATTTCCTGGTCTGATTGTATCAAAATACTTCAATGAGCTGAAATCCTTAAAGAAGCCATGGTTAACGTAGTTCACTACATATGGTTGATTTGGTCTAGCATGTTTCATCAATTCTACGTAGTTTGATGGAGAATAGATGGGTACTTTACGAAATTTTCTCTCTAAAGTGCTGTGGACTGAATCCACCTCCATTTGGGTGTGACCTTTCTCAAGATACTTCTGGATAATGACAACATTCCTTTGGACGGCAGTGTGCAATAAAGCATTCTATAAAGATGCGTTTCGATTTTGGTATCCACAGCCATCACTAAAGAGAATAATTTCCTTAACCCCAGGCTCTATTAAGGTATGCACATAGTTTTGAATACATGATGCAAAATTGTGTGAGGAAAGACTGCCCTCCCCCTCATGCCAGAATTAACAGTGAACGTTCTTAATTGCCAAGTTATGTGTAGTAAAGTTATGACAGGCGAGTTTAGTTTTGTAATAAACAGCACTGGCCTGAATAGATGGACATATGAGTACCGACTGCAGATCCATGGTTGAGACTTTTATTTTGTTGTCAACTAAAGCTCGCTCCTTATCAAGAAACTTCTCATTTCTGGCACTATCTTTGCGTTTAACATGAACTGCATAATCGTCATCTGTCACATTCCCTGTTTCATGACCAACACAAATGTCGCATTGGTCCTTCTTCGGTTGATATAAGGACAAGTTCATTTCAACAAATATTTTGCGAAGGACTTTTGAGCTGACAGCTAATTATAATGGCTCAAGGTATTCCTTTGTTGTTGAAGCTCTGCAATAATGCGATGGCATTTTAACCAAATTTGTTAGGAACTGGCGAGCGTAGAAATTCTGGATAGTCTGGATCATTACTACTACTGTCTAAATCAGATTCACTAAATCACACTCTATCCGATTGTCAACACACTCTTTTTACTTTTCGGAATTTTTAATCTTTACGAGCGCCAATTGTAGTAATTGTTTCCCTCTGGACGACATAATAACTGTAATAATTGTAAGATTGTAAAATCATATAATTCTGCAACTGTAAAAGAGATAAAAAGACACAAAATTATAACCAAAACATAAAATATGAGATAGATTTTAATCAAACAGTTTATTCAAAAATCACGTATCTCAAAGAATTTGTTGATAAAATCAAGATCAAAATTCTTGTATAATATTTTACTTTGTTAATGACCAAGGAAAAGTTTACATTTGTGAATAAAAATTTAATAAAAATGACATTTATTTTAATAAGCTTATTAGTTACCCAAACTTTGGATAAATTCTATCCAATGAGCTTAAAAAGTGAAATTATGATATTTAATAATATTTTGTGCTAAAACTATGACCATTTACGTAGGGTTATTATGCTGCAAATACTTATAATGTAATTTATTATAATTAAACTATTTAAACTTACAATTTGTAGAGGTTATTCGTTAGTTATAGGCTCGACGTCGACATCTAGGCACGTGTTCTTGGTTTCCGAGATTTTCGACGACACAACTACGGTCCAATGAGAATACAAGATTTTTTCACATGATCATAACTATGATTTCTGATTGGTTATCAGGCTCGGTATTTTCGCAGAAGATGTATCACTGAATTCTTTGCCAAGTCGTCAAATAAAAGAAAAACCGGGAAAATTGAGTTACGAGATTTTTGACGCCCAACGACGATATATCAATTTCAAAACAATCAGATGATAAATGCAGTCTGTAGAGTGTTCACAAGAAATTGTGGATGACGGACGGACGGATTGGGGCGACGGCAATATACGAACAAGCTGAACATTAAATTGACTGTAAGTTTTACATCTGGACGTTGTTAGATTACTTCACAATTCCCGACCTTATAGCTACGTTACTGTATCTACAGACACCTGAACAGTGGCGTCCAATCAGACATTGAGACATCGACACCTCCACGGAAACCTTGACATTGAACGAACCTTGAACTTTGCAACTTGATTATCACAGGTAGACATTTTAGCTTGAATGTGCTCACACGCTGGCCTTGTACCCAATCGAAATTAGTGCCAAAATATACAGGCTATTACGTGAAGATCTTGATATTAAGATGTACGTAGTTAAAGCGAGATCAAGCCTTCTATTGAAGATGACTATAGAATAGACACAACCTGTCCAAATAATGTCAATTCCTGTCAACTATCTTTTACAATGATGTTACATGTACCTTGGAAATGTCATCATAGCGAGAGGAATATGGGAAAGGCTCAACTATAATTATTAAGTATTTTGGGGAACTACATGTACAAGTACCTGTTGGTCACAGCCTATACATGTACATGATTACATGTACTAAGGAACCGTATTGTAAGCTCCTAGTGAAAAATACAACATGTACAAATGTACATTCATCTTTGTTTTGACGCAATGGCCAGTGTACAAATTGTGTATTTTATCAGTTTTAACTAAAATGTTCCTTTGCTCTCAGAATGAGTTTTTGCAAGCCAGAATATTTTGTCGTTAATTTGCATTCAATCAGACTACATGTACTAACTATGAAAGAGTTAAATCTGCCTATTGCAGGTCTCTTTTCTGTCGCCAAATAAATTGTTACAGTATTTAACATTTACATGTACATGCCCATTATTCACATGACAAGCCCTTTAGACTAGTTTAGACCATCGGATGGCTGAGACTTTTGAATGGATTAGGACACCTAATAATGTAATGTTTTGGACAGTATGTTTATTATCGTAGAAATAATGGTACTTGACAACTGGGACTATTTACACTACATGTATATCTTGTCAAAACTTCACTCATTGTATGTAACTTCATGCAGAATAAAAATCCGACTTAAATTTTGAATACATTCATATGTTTATAGTTCAAAAATACAGGTGGATTATACAAAATGAATGTATATGCACACAGCAAGAACAGCCAGCTCTTTAATAAATAACACTGAATTTGGCTGAGTCCATCAGACATACATCTACATGCATTACTTCAATATAAATCATGAAATAACAATTGCTTGCAGACTTGGCATGGTAATGGGGTGTGTATACAATGTACATGTATCTGTAGCAGTACATTGCATATGTACATGTTGCAAACAGTATACATTAACAGAAGTTATCTTTATTATGGTAATTTTCCATACAAATTTTTAAATTTCATAAGAAGAGGCAACACTTGAGTATCTTTTTTAATAGATCATGGTGCTAACAATTACATACAGATCCTCCCAAATATTTTGGACCGAAATCGCTGCGATGCAGTGAAAAAAAAACTCTCAGAATTCTCTTAGATTTCACGGTGAAATTTCGCTTGATTCCGCGGCGATTTTTCTCTAAGATTCTCTAGGAATTCACCGTGTTTCTCTAGGAATTTGCCGTGTTTCTCTAGGAATTCACTGTGTTTCGATAAGAATACATCGTATTTTGCCGTGCTTCCCAAAAGGAATTCGCGAGCCTACCTTAAGCTAGGGTCGAACTAATATTGTCTATAATAAATTAAAGGCGTTGTAATATAGTAATGCTCCCGGGAAACGTGTACATGTATAATGTACAGGCAGGTTTGAATAACAAATGAGTATGGTAATCTCGGGAAGACATTTACCGGCATTCTGTATCGGTTAGGATTTTTTCTCCAACGCACTTTATACATACATAAACGCCGACCAAAATGTATGCAAACTATGAACTTACAATTTTTTAAACATATCAATTCATCTTCGTTTATAACTTAGATGTAATCCGTCAATTTGGGGCTGCTATCAAATCCAAACTTTAAATTATATACGATGAGCTTTTACACATTACTTCATTACTCGCAGCTTCGGTTAATCTAAATCAATCATCCATACAGCACGTACAGTAAATCACTCCGCGGGTCGCTTAACGGTATCTTACGTGGTCAGAAACGCGCCAAAAGATTGGGACTACATGTATATTCTTACGCTGTTTTACTCGGCGAATAATATTCGCTGTGACAATATACATCTACTTTATGTCACCCAATTCATTTCGGTGGGAGCAGATATTGAATAAAGCCATTTCACACACACATACAATGTATACGTGTACATTACATGCGCCTCATATATTTATACAATATCCACGAGTGTGTTAATTCTCGTCTTCACACCGTTATAATTTACTTATTTTGAGTACACTTTCTGAATGATTCCATTCTTTTGTACGTCCAACTTGTCGATTTCCTACTGCATATACATGTACCCTTCAGTCCATGCGAAATGATATTTTTTTTACTGGACATTTGGGCAGGTATTATTTCAACTATTGCTGGACCGAATGAGATTTTACTGGTCCAAAAAAGTTCATACCAAAAATATGCATAAAATAAGTAATAGTGGCCTAAAACTCGAAAAACAACAAACAGTATTTTCATTCTATTGTTACTTAATATTATCTATGATACACGTAAATAATTATTATTTTCTATCAACAATAGCTTGGACTTATAATTAAATTTTTATCGCGCCAATATTTACAATCGTTTTACTTTTCTATAAATAGACCGCGTAAAGAAAATATAATCCCTTAGATGACAATCGAGTCTACCAGAAGCCAATGAAAAGGACTTTCGTTTTAGTCTGGATTAACCTAGCCTACTACTTACTAGACTAGCTCGATATACGGTACTACGTACTCGAGATAATATTTTGTTTACATTTTAAACAATAGTGAAATTAACACAATAAATTAAACGAGAATTCAACAGTCCGTGCACGAAGTGCCGTCAGTCAATGCCAATACGGCGATGATTTAATATTTGTAAGTTGAGTGTCCGTTAACCCGTCCACAAGCAAACCCGTCCACGGTTAAGGTAATACCGGTACTTGACTTGTATATTATTTAATTGATTAGAATAGATCACTTTTACTCATTGGTTGTTTATATTGTTTTATTTACCTAATAATCAACTAGCTTGGCTCGCCATCCCGACAGCGATTAGTTCGAGTTCAAATTCTTTATTCCTTTAAGCCAAAGACTCATCAGGTATAACATATAGTACAAACAAATAAATAAATACAATATGTACAAAAACAATATAGTTCACCGATGTTTTTATAATAAAGAACAATAGTATTGTTTGTTGATTAGCGTTATGATTTTAGACAAAATGGTAAGTTCACCAATGTTTTTGTAATAAAGTATTGTTTGTTAATTGACTTTATCCCATGATTATGTCTGATTTGAAAGCGCTTTCGACTCCCGTTGCAAGTTCTATTTGTCACTTTTGTGACTTTCGCAGTGTACCCCCTCCCACCCATATTGTTTTAATACGTCATAATACATTATTATCATATACCGGTGACAGTCAAGATTTGCTAAATACTTTTCGCCCAGTAACACAGCGTAAGAATATATAGTCCCCGTGTCGAACCCAACATCTCATGTTTTCGCGCGTTTCTGACCACGTGACGTATGGTTAACCGCATTGTGGAGTGATTTACATGTATGGCACTGTGATTTATGAATGGTTGATTTAGATTAACTGAAGCTGCGAGTAACGAAGTTATGTGTAAAATCTCATCAAATATAATTTAAAGTTTGGATTTGATAGCAGCCAATAAGATGAAATGATACGTTTAAAAAATTGTAAGTTATTCATTGTTTGCATACACGTACATTGTGGCACCACGTTATACATGTACAGTGTGTTAGAAATACGACCGTAGCTGCCTCGCCAACGGTTAACATATCTTGTATTCAACTTAAATTAATAAATAAATTATATTTTTCGTCAACATGCTTACATCAGGATGATATCGGCACTCAAGCGATTCACTGTGTTTCACCGCGAAACACCATAATTCACCGCGAAACACCCTATTTCGCGGTGATTTGGCTAGCTGCCGTTTCGCTAGCGATTCTCCAAGATTCCACCGTGAAATAGAGTGTTTTTCCGCGGTGTTCGGCGATTATAGTCCCAAACTCCTGCACTGTAGTGTACAAGTCTTTAAAAAAAAAATGGATATCAATTATTAGTGTTAATTCATAATTAACCAGGGTGTACCAATCAAGTTAATAGTGACCTTATAACTTGACCTCATTGAGGACATTGTCTACGGAAACAGTTTTACTGTGTATAATTACTTATATATTAATAATTCACAGATATCACATCATAAACAAGCCATTTTTATACATGGACATTGAAATGTGGTCATACATGTATCTACTGTCTGTCCGTCCGTCCGTCCATCCATCTCAGGCTGACCTTAAAAATATCTTTGTTTCACCAAACCCGACCCACAATCGAGGAGAAGGGTCGGTAGGTCGGGGGTTTTTTTCAGATTTTTTTTAAGAGCTAATTTGACAGCTTGATAATTTTCCAGGTGCAAACATTCGTCTTCTTTTATTGTCAAACAAATCAATGACATCGGGATTTTTCGTGATACACGACTAGCACACGAATTGCCAGAAACTGACGTTTGAAACTCCCTCAACACGTTTTTTAACGATCGTGCGGGTTGTGCCTTCATTTTTCTCGAAAACGGATATTCAATATCCGTTTTCGAGAAAAATAGAGGCAGAATCATTTCGTGGGAATGGACGTGCTTTCGTCTACAACCATTTTGTTGAGAAGCGACACCTATGATGCTTTCGTCTTGATCAACCATAGCCATAGTAAATTGAAATAACTCTCGTGATATATTTCAGGTTGACACACAAAATAAAATAAAAAGATCGCGGAAAAGTGCAATAAAATAATTTAAGTCGGGGGTGGTTTTAGTTAGTCGGTCGCGTTAGGCGAAACAAAGATATTTTTAAGGTCAGCCTCACCTACTGGTTGTGCATGCTAATACAAATGTATACAATTGTATGATAAAGTTATTATCCGATTGACACAATATTTATACATACTGTTTATGTGCATGCAGTGAAGAAGCCTGTTAATTTTCAACTGCCAGAGCTATGGCCCTTGTTCAATTTGAACCAGCGGCTGCCAGGCAGAATACGCCCACATTTTCGAGAGATGGATAGAAAACAAGCTAAAAAGAAAGTGATTTTTCCTACAATCAAGGGCCATAATTCAGGAAATTACAATTCAATATGCGCAAATATCGAAAGGAACCGAAGTCTTTGGGTTATAAACTTACATTTCAAGTTTCAACAAAATCAGATAAAAATTGTGACCTCTATAGGGTCTACAACCTTGATATACCATATTTTTACGCTATTTGAGAATGAAGGGGCGGCCATTTTGTCTGTCAGTTTTGGGCCGATTTTCACAAAATTCGAACTCAGCCATCCTTAGGGTGTAACGGTGATATAATAATACGTTGTTTTTAAATCGGATAAAAAATATGACTTCTATAGGGTCGACAAGCTAAAAACGTGATTTTTCGTACAATCAGGGGCCATAATTCTGGAAGTTACGGTCCGATATGCGCGAATATCGAAAGGAACCGAGATCTTTGGATTATAAATTTACATTTAAAGTTTTAACAAGATCAGATAAAAATTGTGACCTCTATAGGGTCCACTAGCTAAAAACGTGATTTTTCGTACAATCAGGGGCCATAATCCATGAATTTTCGATCCGATACATGCCAATAACGAAAGCAGCTGAGATCTTTTGAGGATAAACCTATATTTCAAGTTTCGTAAAAATAGGATAAGAATTGTGACCTGTAGAGAGTCCACAAACAATTGTGGATGGTCCACTACTCTAGTACTATGGCTGGAGCACGACGGAAGACATCAGTAGTGGAACCATTTCTAGTAAAATCAAGGCTTCAACAGGCATTGCATTCCTGTTCTTTTTTTTATTATATATATATTGTCTAGTTCTGTGTGGTGTACATGCATATAATTATATATATATATATATACAATTAGAAGGTCAGATTCCTGTGATTGATCACTGCCACAATACTTATAATGTTAATTTCATTTTCATAAATGAATAAGCAAAGAATCACTTCAAAACATAGATTTGCATAGAATAGAGAACTAATTGGATAGAGAGATAAGTCAAGTGTCTAACGAATAGCATCTGCTCTATTCCGTTTTTGACTGAATGATGGAATTCTGTGTTGAAGTTGAAGAAGAAAGAGGGGAAGGTTGGTATTGACATTTCAGACAACAAAAATGAACATTTCATCGACAAAAGAGCCAAGTTTTCAAATCTAAAAATAAACCTCGATGGTTTAATAATATTTGCTAGAGTTGAAGAAATGAAGCCATTGAGTGTCTTCATATTTTGGAACGGTACAACTGTCGACTGTGTGAGAGTGTGTGGTAGGCCTACTCAAATTTAAGCAACATAATTTTGGGAAACGGGTAAAAGAAAGAATAGAATGGAGATACTGACCTGCTGCAATAGTGTCTGCTAAATCATATTTCGGACTTTTACGCGGGTAGTCCTTTAATTTCCTTCCACTCAAATTTATCTCGCCCGTCGTTTGTGCCTCTTCGAAAACACGTTCGACAGGCCTGCCGATTACAGGGGGGCTGGAACCGCCCGACCCGTAAGTGGCAGCCATTGTACCAATATTTAGTTCTCCCAGAATTACTGAAGTGCGCATGATCAAGAGGAAATGACTTCAAGCACGAGCCCGGAGCCTATCCTGTTAACTTACATTACTACAAGTAAAATTACATGTATCTATGAATCACTTCGATGAATTACCACCGGCTTAAAGTAGGGGTTAAGTCTGTAACTCAATATCATCCAAAATCTTCGACATTGAAAACACGATTTATTTGTCGGTTTAAATCAACATTCATGTTGTCATCTTACCGGGAAAAGATGGCCTTCTGATAGTGATATCCAATAAAAAAAAAAAGGAGCACGAATCGTGTACCATAATACTACGTTTCAGCGCTATTTGTAATAAGGGACTCGAAAAACGAGGCTAGGCATATTCCACAAGTCATGTCAAATGGTGACGCTATATTCTTATCTGGAGAGCATGCCCAATAAATACTATCGGCGTAGGAAGGAATAACCAGTCGCTAGAGATTGAAATTCGATTTCGCCGAACCTAACTGATTAGAAATTAGATCAACAGTAAAAACAGAAACAGTTGAATGAAAATCAATTTATATACATTCATATTACCGGTACATTATTGTATGCATTGCGACCCATTTGTGTCAATTCTAGGTCTCAAATATTAGCGACTTAGCTCCTTTAAAGTCAGTGTATCAAATTGCATGTTGCTTTTTTTTTTTGCTTTTTTGGGGGAAATTTTGCAGTTGGATTTTATCAAATTTATTACGAATCAATTTGAGATGAGAAATGAAATGCAATGAATTGGGGTTTAACGTCCTACTGTTTTGCTGGGTTATGGACACAACGGCCAAAAGCAAAAACGGCCAAAACATATTTGGTCATAACGGCCAAATATAATTTGGTCATAACGGCCAAACATTATTTGGTCATAGCGGCCAAAAAGATTTTGGTCACAACTCCCATATTTTCTCCTACATGTACCTGCCCTTCATAGCCAAATAAGTGGGTTGGATGGCCGAATGGTTAGCACATGCGTGCTGTATCATAAGACCTGTCATTGCGTCAACTGGCGTGGTTTCGAATCCCCGGTTGTACGTGACAAAGAGTAGGGTCGCTTGTCCAGCCTCGTGGGTTTTCTCCGGGTCCTCCGGTTTCCTCCCACTGCTAAAGACCTGTAATGACCTAGTTTGTGTCGGGGGTGGTGGATGGCTGAATGGTTAGCGCGCGCTGTATCATAAAGTCTGTCATTGAGTCGACTGGCGTGGTTTCGAACCCCCGGTTGTACGTGACAAGGAGTAGGGTCGCCTGTCCAACCTCGTGGGTTTTCTACGGGTCCTCCGGTTTCCTCCCACTGCTAAAGACCCCTACGCACACGCGAATTATGTAAATAAAATTAAACCATATTTTAGTCCCGAAATGGCCTAGTTTGTGTCGAGTGGACGTTAAACCCCATTTCTCTCTCTCTCTCTCCCTAGTTTGTGTCCAGTGGACAAAAACCCCATTTCTCTCTCTCTCTCTCTCTCTCTCTCATAGCCAAATAAAACATCCTTTATAACTTTTTCAAATTTGCAATTTATAAAGACACCTCTGTTTTGAATTTCTTTTGTCTTAGTAATCCGTCCAACTATAGAGGAATTTCTATAACAGGTAATTTGGGTAAACTTTTTAATGCGGTACTAAATAACAGATTGAATAAATTTCTGTGTACTAACAACATCATACCAAATTGGCTTTTCTAAAAATCATCAAACTTCAGATCATATGTTCATTTTGAAAACTTTGACAGGCAAATACTGTCAATCAAAGGGGGGAAAATGTTTCCGTGTTATATTGACTTCAGACAAGCATTTGACATGGTAATTCATGTTGGACTTTATAAAAAAATTCTTGAAATTGGAGTTGGTTCAAATTTTTACTTTTTGATTGAAAATATGTATCAGAAAAGTAAGTCGGCTATCAAAATCCAGGACAAGCTCACAGATTCTTTCTCATTGGACCTCGGAGTTAGACAAGGCGATAATTTAAGCCCTAACCTTTTTATACGCCCACATTTTCATGTGGACATATATTGTCGTCGCGTCTGTCCACAATTGTTTGTGGACACTCTACAGGTCACAATTCTTATCTGATTTTGACAAAACTTAAAATATAGGTTTATCTCCAAAAGATCTCGGCTGCTTTCGATATTGGCATGTATCGGATTGAAACTTCATGGATTATGGCCCCTGTTTGTATATATCTCTTTAATTATCAAATTCAAAACTTACTTATTGTGCGTAATGTGAGTTTACTTCGAAATCGAAGTAGTAACCTCAAGGGCGCAAGTAGAGGTTAAGCTCAAAATCGCATATAGGCCTATTAATTAATTGGTGGGGGAGGGTTGGATGGCTGAATGGTTAGCGCGTGCGCGTTGTATAATAAAGTCTGCGCATTGTATCATTTAAGGTCTGTCATTGAGTCAACTGGCGTTTCGATTCCTAGTCCGATTCGGTTTGTTACATAATTCCCATCCATCGGCTTTTTGGGTAGAAATCGTGGAATAAGCTTTATTTTGAAGGTTTTGATGTTTAATGACAAAAAACCAATGTTGCCATTTTTTCTGAGTAGGTCTTCTAATATGGGTTTCAGACCATTATTTGAGGGTAGCCATTTTGCGATAATAATCCAACTTATTTTTTTTATTTTCACCTTATTTATAATGTTATCGACATATTAGCTGTGATTTGGCAATGTATTAATATTGGCAGGGGTCGTGACTATATTTCAGATAGTTTTCATCACATCATGAAGATATTTCCAAAATGGTGACCATTTTTGGCGGGAAAATGTGCTGATTTTGATTAAGTAGTAGTGTTTGGTGTCAATATATATGTTTTCGGGGGCGCAGATTCCATTTCTAACGGTTACAACTGTCTAAAATGATCACATGTTCACCTATTTTGCTGATATTGATTAAGTAGTCGTCTTTGGTTTTCAACGGCACAGATTCTATTTCTGCCATTTACAACTGTGTAAAATGATCACAATTTCACCTATTTTGCCTATTTTAAAGGTGGTCACAATTTTTGGCGGGAAAATGGAATGATGTGCTGATATTGATTAAGTAGTCGGCTATGGTAACAGGATATAGGTTTTCGGGGCGGAGATTCCATCTCTATCGGTTAGAATTGTGTAAAATGATCACATGTTCACATATTTTGCATGTTTCCATGATTGCGGCTATTTTTGGCAGCAAAATGGAATGATGTGCTAATATTGATTCCATTTCTGCCGTTTACAATTGTGTAAAATAATTACATGTTAACATATTTAGAATATGTCTGCCATTTGTGGCGGGACGTTTCCTAAACACATTACTGAAAAGGTTTCTGAATCCGATTTTGCTATGTATAAGCGTGTAGCATGTTCCTGGAAGCAGTGGTGTGTTTTGCCCAGAGGTCGCAGTCACGCTAAAATCAGCGCTTTTCACACATTTTTTTTCAAAATAAACGCAAATATTGACAGACGCTGCGTAATTTATTATCCGATTGACTTTAAATTTATACACAGTGTTTGAGGTCATGAGATGAAGAATCATATTGATTTTCAACGATTTCGGATAATTACTGCCAGAGTTATGGCCCTTGATCACTTTGAAAAATCTTGTGACACTCTAGAGGCTAAAATTATCATACGATTGACTTCAGATTGGTACACAGAGCTTAAGGTCTTGAGACGAACAAGTATATTGATTTTCAATGAATCTTTATGACTTGAACAGCTAAATCCATGATGTTAAAACTTTTGTATACTAAACATTAGCATGGGACAGAACTTTATAAAAACCAAACAAATTCTAATAGTTTTCTTATAATTACTGACGGAGTTGTTACTCTTAATCAGATTTTAATGTATTATAAATGTTTCATTACCGAAAAAATTAAAAATATGCGACAACTCTTGTTGACTGCCCGGACGATATAGCTGCTGTGGGCGTATGTTTCGTTGCCTGGCAACCTATCTTTTTTTTTCTTTCTTATTTTCTCACTGTTTTTTATTGCATATTTATCCCCAGCTTTCTATCATTTCAGGTGCCAGGGTAATGTTTCATAGAGTGGAATGATTGACCTCAACACAAGTATTAAAATAAAAAAAGCAAAACAGGTGAGATAAATGTGCATTTCATACACTTGATGAATTACATCCAACCTGATCCCCACATCTGCTCACTAACGGGCTGGAAATTTGGTACTGCACAGGCCTTTCTTCTCCCCTTGCATGTAACTGAATGACAGAATTCCACATTTTGACCATTTTCTGGATGTCAATGACCCGTTTCCCTGGATAGTATTCGCCCCAGAATTCTCATTCTCTTCCAAATTTAACATTTCAGGTCTACATCTCAAAACCCGATGACTTCCTGGACTGGCTTTAGTAGAACGATGACGCATATCAATTTCATCCCTGATCTCTATGACACCTGCGGTTGAAGTGGAGGGCAAATAGTAATCAGTTTGGGTTCCAGCCGAGGACCTCTGTAAACTTTGCTTTTTGGTGATGAATTTGTTTCTGAGCTTGACAAGGACACCCTTGTGTTTATCATGGCCTCTCATATTGGAAGATAACATAAAGGGCTTGTGTGTTGACGGTTGTGTATATCTCTTGGTCAGGAAAGTTTATGCACCATCGCCATTGTAAATCATTTGACAGGCCAGAGTGAACAGGGAGATCTTTGATTGGTCAGAAATGTGTCAGACTCCATACTGGGGGGTGTTGATGAAAAAACTGTTGTAGTGTTACATAATCAGATTATTTCAAGTTACTTATCCTGTGGAAATACAGCTATATAGGAGATATTTTAAAATTGATAGGCACTGCATCTTTCAACATCTTAGATTTGACCACAATTTGGCACTTGAAACTACGTTAACAGAGAAAAACTGTGTATATTGAATTTATATTTATATTGAATTTATCTCATCTTTTTACAGAATGCATTTATGTTCAAAAATAAAAATGTTGTGTGAAATTCAAAATTCATGTGCTTTTAAATTTCTGTCTGAGATTCCGCAGTTTTCTGATGTATTATAGTGTTTGCAGAATGCCGCACTGCTCATCTGAAAATGCATGGATTTTTATAATCTTTGGCCAGGGCATTGCATATGTTTGTTTATTAGATAACAACAGATTTGTTCAGACAGCAGCAACATGTGAGGTATATAGGACTCAGGCTAGTAATTATTTCATGATGGACGAATGTAGTGCAAGTTATAAATAGACAATTTCTTCCTTAATTTTTTTCTCCCCTCTTCCAGCATTTTTTGGTTGACTTTTTGGTCTAGAATTGGAGAAAAGGGATCAAATTTGCAATTTCATAGCAGTTTTGGGCAATACTGATGATATTAGAGCGGAGGGATAGGGGGTGTAAAGTGTCTTTCTGCAGAGCAATCATTGTGTGGAAGTAAGATTTTTACCCCAGTCAACTTCAAATCCCCGTAGCAAAAAATCTAAACGGTCAACCCCCTACAAAATTATGATGAGGAGATTGCCAAATGTGGTCCCCATTGTGCCTATAAAGATTGGAACCAACAGAATGTGTGCTTACTGATTAATGGGAGATAACTACTGTTAAATCAGACCACATTAACTATATGTTACACCCCCCTTTTTGAGTATAAAATAAAGGATAATAATGATAATATACGAAACACACAGTGAAGCAATATGAACACAATCTTTGAATGGACATAGTATTTTAGGTAATCTTTCAGGTTTCTTAACTAGATTATTTAAGTTATTGTTAGTAACACATTTTGATCGATTTAAGTGTCTCTGGTTATCTGGTGCCACACGCGCAACTGCAGATCTATCTGGTTGCTGTTGCCGTACTGCAGGACATAGAGTTGGTGATGGCAGGTGTTGATTATGGTTTAATAGATTGTCTTTAAAACGAACTTGTTTAGTTGACGTTGAATTAGGTAGTCTCGTAGATGAATTATGTTACTCCTGAAGATCCTTCCATCGGATGTTTCAACCATGTATGATCTGGGTTCTTGACACTTCGATATGATGAACTGTGCAGGTTCCCACTTGAAGGTTTTGTAATTTTGCACTGGTACTTGTTGACCTTGTATGAGTGGATGTAAATCTTTACAGGATCTATCGTGGTATTCTTTTTGAGTTTGCTTCATTGTTTATAATTGTTCTAGGATAGTTTCGTTGGAACGATTAGGTTGTTGTCGGCATGGTACATTGAAGTTAGTTTGCAGTTTCCTCCCCATCAAAATTTCACCTGGTGACGGTATATTCTGAGTATGTGGGGTTGAACGTAGATTAAGGAGAGCAAGTTGTGGATCAGAGTTTGCTTGTTTGGCTTTATGCAAAGTCATTTTCACAGTGCGGATC
The DNA here is from genome assembly GCF_932274485.2 of Patella vulgata. Lineage (NCBI taxonomy): Eukaryota > Metazoa > Mollusca > Gastropoda > Patellidae > Patella > Patella vulgata. The sequence continues at coordinate 59,382,343 of NC_065879.2, read as the reverse complement.
TGACGTTCGACAAAACTATTTGATCGACTGTGATGGGGTGATGATGTGATGTGGTTGAGTGAGCAGAATCGCGGAATACTGCAGAAGAGTATTGTGGACCATTATCACTTTTATCACTCGTGTTGGTATGCCATGTTTTCTGGATATCTGTTTCAGCTGATTAATGACAGCACCCTAGTATACTGTTGAGGGAGTTTACGGACGAAGAAGTATTTGCTAAAGTAATCAGCTACAATTAAGTACTCGTTTTGGTCAAAGTAGAATAAGTATGTACCGACTACTTCCCATGGTTGACTACGTACTTCATGATGTAGTAAGCTTTCATTAGTTTGAGCTAGTTGATTATGTTGGCATATCTTAAGCCTTTGACTAGTTTTGCAATATCATCATTAACACCATACCAATAGACTGTGTTTTGAGCAATCATTTTTTTTTTTTTTCAATACCTTGATGACTGTAATATCATCTTTCATGGCATCAGGAATCAAAATTCGTTGCCCTTTCATAATGATACCGTTATGTACTACGAGTTCATCACGAATTGACCAGTAGCTGCGTAGTCTGGCAGGTAGTTGTTTGAGAGTATCGGCCATCCCTGGTGAATGTAGTCTTGTAATGCGTTCAGGACTGCTGGATCATATCGAGTTGTGTCTTGTAATAGCTTAATACAATCAGTTTCGAATTGTATGAAATTAATTCGAACATTCAATTTTATGGAATCATTATTAGGGTGACCCGTGCACTCTACAGAACGTTGGTCTCGACACGGCTAAATGTGCACGCTTCAGTTGCGTGTCTCGAACTGATTTCTGACTACCCCGCACTTTTTTTGAGTCGATAAATAGCCATGGCACATGCAATTCTCTACAAATATATCAACAATTACAGCCGTAAAAAATCTATTGTTGACGATTTTGAATAGCAGTAAAATTTAGCTTCTTGGTTATTACAGCAGCTTTAGAAATTACGTTTGTTTTATTTTTTAAATTGCTTTATCATTAACTGTACCGTTAAGAGCGGCTTCTTTTGGTTTAGTACAAATACTATCTCTGAATCACTTTCTTTAGCAGGAACATGATACTAGCAGTAGTTTTATTTTACATTTACAAGTTTCTTAAAACAATTGTTGAGTTGTCTAAAGTGCTTATTTCTAAATTCAATTTCTTGTTCTAGCTTTCTGTTATGTTTCGTAAAAAAGTAGTCTTGATTATCCTGACCTGTCAATCAGACGTAGAATGGTCGATAGACTGGTTAAGCGAGACTAATTTCAAAACAAGGGCACGTAACCTATCTTTTACTCAAAAGTGTCTGGATGTTATGGACGACACTTGGAACCAGTTTTCAGTCTATTATTTATAGATGATTAATGGTCATAGCTTATTAAGTACAACATGTTCGTTTATTTATTGACTATAATTGTGTGAAACTGATTTGAGGCTTGGCATATATATAAATATTGTGGCGTAATTGTCGAGATATTTGGAGATATTTATTTATGGTGGGTCACCCTATCATTATTCTGTAGATTTGGTTATCTAGATAGAGCGTCGGCTAACAGCATGCCTTTTCCAGGGCAGTAGTCTATATAGAAGTTGTATCCTTGTAGTTTTAAGATCATTCACTGAAGTCTAGGTGGTGCAGTGGTTAGACATTTATGTAGTATGCTGACCAAAGGTCTGTAATCACACGGAAATGACGACCATATAAGAAAGTGTGGAATCTCTGGACACCAAACACAATAGCGAGTAGCTCTCGTTCAATACAAGCAAATCTGATCTCTACGTCAGATAGTGCCTTGGATGCGAATGCAACAGGTTTGCTGTTATGTAGTAGTGATACTCTTAGCCCTCTTAGACTGGCGTAATTGATGTGTCGAGGTACTGTAAGGTTGAATCATCAGATACTACAGTCTAGCTCTTGAAAACAACACTCATGATGATCTTCCCACAGGAAACCGGCATCCTTCTTCAGAAGATCTCTCAATATGGATGACATGGCAGAAAGATTTGGTATAAAAAGGCCACATATAGGTGATAAACCTTAGGAATTCTTGATGTTTTTTCTTGCTTGTAGGCAAGGTCATCTGTTTTAGATCATTTATCTTTATAGCATCAGGCAAACTCCTTATCAGTGTATGTCATCCCAAAGAAGGACATAATTTTCTCCTTAATGAAACATTTGGTTGAATTAAAAACATTAAAAATCATTCTGTGCAGCAACTGACATTAATTGATGGAGAATTTTGTTGTGTTGTTCCTCAGTCTTAGCAGAAATAGCGACTTCATCAGCAATTGCAACAACTCCATCGACTTGATCCAGAATCTGGTCGATCTTCATTTGGAAAATGTCCTGTGAGACAGACAGTCCAAGGGGTAGTCTCTGGAAACAGTATCTTCCAAATGGTGTTTGGAAAGTTGTGAGAGGTTGTGATGTTTCATCAAGTTGCACAGCCCAATAGCCCATTTTTGCATCCAACTTTGAAAACCACGAATTTCCATCAAAATGATGAGTTACCTCTTCAAGTGTAGGTATTCTATAATGAGGTAGACGCAGGGCTTGATTTAAGTGTCGTGCATCAAGGCATACTCGAAGTGAACCATCTTTCTTAATTGAGTAAGCTAAGCTCGATACCCATGCTGTAAGCTCTGTAATACGACGAATGACTCCAAGATTTTCCATGTGATCTAACTCAGACTTTATCTGGTCACATAGAGTGATGGGCGTTTTACGCAGAGCATCGACATGAGGTGTAGCATCAGAGTCTACTTTCAAGGTAATTTTACCCGGGAAACATTCAATCTTGTCAAAAGGATCTGGATATTGTGCACGTAGTTATACCACAGTGGAGTGTGATCAGCTTTAATGCTTTACAAGATGCCGAAGATGGTAAGCCTAGTATTGCTGGGACGTCTACATCAACAATATAGAAAGGTGTTTTGAAATATTCTGCTGTATGAGATTTACATTGTAGGTTTATAGTACCATAACATTTGATCTCTGTTTCATTATAAGCTGTTAGTCTTGTGTCTACTGTAGGGGAACGAACAGCCTCAACAGGAAAACCATCTGGGGTGAGCAGTGCTGGGTACATGCGACGAAAGATTCTGAGCGGCAATGTGTTAATCCTGGACTCCAGAGTCGACTTTCAAGTGTAGACTGTGTACGCCTGGTCTGTTTGTCAGCTGTATTTTCATTTCAGCATAAGCTTCATCATCCGCTTCAGGTTGACTCAGACACATGCTTGAAACTGTGACTGAATGGAAGGTGAGGGAGTTAAAGTCATCAACCATGGAGTTGTGATCATAGGAAATCTGATCGACATTACGATTATGAGAACTGTGTGACCTTTGTCGTTGAGAACGTCTTGTTCGTGATAGTCCTCTTGAAGAATGTCTAATAGGAGCATTCTGTGACGATAATCGGCATACATTTGACCAATGGTTGTTCTTCCTACATGTTGTGCATTTGGTACCATAGGCTGGACATGCTTGTCCTCGTCATTTTGAATGATGTGTACCACAGCTATTACATGCTGGATGTGAATACTTCTGTAGATAGTCTACTGATGGTGTTGCGCTGATGGTTTTAATCCCCTTTATGTGTGACTCCGCAGCTTCATAGGTACGACCTAGAGCTAGGGTCTGATCCAGTGTAAATCCTATGTCCTTCTGAAGCAACTCTTTCTGGAAGTCGAGGACAGGTGTACTGGCTATAATCTGTTCGATTATGAGCTCATTCAATTTTGCTGGGGAGAATTCACACTTCCGTGCTTGTAGCTTACAGTGATTGACAAAATCTTCCAGAGATTCATCAGATTTTTATCGGTAATGCAGCAGTTTTAGACGACTCAGTCGAAAGTGTTCTTTTGGCTCTAGCTGTTCTTGATATTTATCAAAAATAACTTTATGATTTTTATACGCCCACATTTTCATGTGGACGTATATTGTCGTCGCCCCTGTCCGTCCGTCCGTCAACAATTGTTTGTGGACACTCTACAGGTCACAATTCTTATCCGATTTTGACGAAACTTGAAATATAGGTTAATCTCCAAAAGATCTCGGCTGCTTTCGATATTGGCATGTATCGGATCGAAACTTCATGGATTATGGCCCCTGTTTGTACGAAAAATCACGTTTTTAGCTTGTGGACCCTATAGAGGTCACAATTTTTATACGCCCACATTTTCATGTGGACGTATTATGCCGTCGCCCCTGTCCGTCCACAGTTGTTTGTGGACTCTCTACAGGTCACAATTCTTATCCGATTTTGACGAAACTTGAAATATAGGTTTATCCCCAAAAGATCTCGACTGCTTTCGATATTGGCATGTATCGGATCGATACTTCATGGATTATGGCCTCTGATTGTACGAAAAATCACGTTTTTAGCTTGTGGACCCTATAGAGGTCACAATTTTTATACGCCCACATTTTCATGTGGACGTATTATGCCGTCGCCCCTGTCCGTCCACAGTTGTTTGTAGACTCTCTACAGGTCACAATTCTTATCCGATTTTGACGAAACTTGAAATATAGGTTTATCCCCAAAAGATCTCGGCTGCTTTCGATATTGGCATGTATCGGATCGATACTTCATGGATTATGGCCTCTGATTGTACGAAAAATCACGTTTTTAGCTTGTGGACCCTATAGAGGTCACAATTTTTATCCGATTTTGTTGAAACCTGAAATGTAAGTTTTTAACCCAAAGATCTCGGATCCTTTCGATATTCGCGCATATCGGACCGTAACTTCCTGAATTATGGCCCCTGATTGTACGAAAAATCGCGTTTTTAGCTTGTGGACCCTATAGAGGTCATAATTTTTATACGATTTAAAAAAAACTTTTATTATATCACCGTTACACCCTAAGGACGGCTGAGTTCGAATTTTGTGAAAATCGGCCCAAAATTGACAGACAAAATGGCCGCCGTTCGTTCTCAAATAGCGTAAAAATATGGTATATCAAGGTTGTGGACCCTATAGAGGTCACAATTTTTATCCGATTTTGTTGAAACTTGAAATATAAGTTTATAACCCAAAGATATCGGTTCCTTTCGATATTTGCGCATATCGGACCATAACTTCCTGAATTATGGCCCCTGATTGTACGAAAAATCGTGTTTTTTAGCTTGTGGACCCTATAGAGGTCATAATTTTTATCGAATTTAAAAAAACGTATTATTATAGCACCGTTACACCCCAAGGACGACTGAGTTCGAATTTCGTGAAAATCGGCCCAGAATTGACAGACAAAATGGCTGCCGTTCGTTCTCAAATAGCGTAAAAATATGGTATATCAAGGTTGTGGACCCTATAGAGGTCACAATTTTTATCCGATTTTGTTGAAACTTGAAATGTAAGTTTATATCCCAAAGATCTCGGTTCCTTTCGATATTCGCGTACATCGGACCGTAACTTCCTTAATTTTAGCTTGTGGACCCTATAGAGGTCATAATTTTTATCCGATTTAAAAAAAACGTATTATTGTATCACCGTTACACCCTAAGGACGACTGAGTTCGTATTTCGTGAAAATCGGCCCAAAATTGACAGACAAAATAGCCGCCATTCGTTCTCAAATAGCATAAAAATATGGTATATCAAGGTTGTGGACCCTATAGAGGTCACAATTTTTATCCGATTTTGTTGAAACTTGAAATGTAAGTTTATAACACAAAGATCTCAGTTCCTTTCGATGTTCGCGCATATCGAATTGTATTTTCCTGAATTATGGCCCTTGATTGTAGGAAAAATCACTTTCTTGTTAGCTTGTTCTCTATCCATCTCTCGAAAATGTGGGCGTATCCTGCCTGGCAGCCGCTGGTTCTTCTGGGCGTCTGTGAGAGTCCATGAATTAAATCGTCTGAGGCCTTAATCTCCAACCTGAAGCAGGATATGTGAAACTTGATTCTCAGCTTGAATAACTTTGACTTGAAAGGAAAGCAATAGGCGTTGGCAGAAAAGATGAAATGCTTCTGCTGGTGAAGGAGTTGACCAGTCCATTCTGGGGACCTGAGAATCAATGGCCGTGCCGTTTGACAAATTTGACAGCACACCCAATTCTGGCGAAAATATTAGGCCATTAAACTTTGTTCTCGCTTTAACATAACATGCATTATTTAAACCAGTGTTTTATCCCATCCTGCCACCATATGATGGGTTCTTAGTTCGATAAAAGACCAGTATGTGAATGACATGTTTATTTGCAAAGCAAGTGCATACATATCAAGAGAGCACAACTCTAATCTATTAACAGTGTGCTTTCTGATTAATGGGAGATAACTACTGTTATATCGGACCACATTTTCTATAAGATAAGATAAGATAAGATTTTATTGTATCATTGCATCCACCAAGGACAGCATACACAGTTTAAACAAAAGTTGATCATACAATTGTAACATAACATCTGGGGTGATCCTTTATGGATGTACAATGTGATATAACAAGTCTATAGGCATTAAAAGATGGTCGGTATAATGAGAATCAGTATAGAGCTAAAACGAAAATTATCTAAACTAGCCTGAAAAATAAACAAACTATTTCTACCTTAAGTATTAGTATAATAAACATATTATATTGAACTGGGGTGTTGGTTAACAGGTAACTCTGATGCTCTTTCTTGGAGACACTTATATATATATGAAGCAACCTGACTGGCAATTTCGTTTGGGGGATTTAAAACATTAATCATATTGCACGAGATGTGCGGATTGCTTTTGAAAATTGGCGTAAATTTTGAATTTCTAAGATTGTTATATTTATTACAGTCAAATATGAAATGATATTCGTCTTCTATTTCATTATTATTACATTGATTACATAAACGTGCATGTGGCGGAATATTTTTATACCGACCACGCTCTATCTCGAGATGGTGTGTGCTAAGCCTAATCGAAGTCAACGCAATTTTATGGGCCTTCGATTTGACGAAGTGCAGATAGAACGGTATCGCATAAAAATTTGGCTTAATTTTTCCATACGTCCAAAGTTTATGGATCGATTGCGAATTTTCTTGTTGATCAGTAACTATTAGGAAAAGATCGACAAATTTCTTTTCGGTGGCAGATTTTATGTCACTATTTTTTAGGTCATTTTGTTCAAGTTCAAAATATCTGGTTAAAACCCCTATGCTATGACAAAATGATTTTCTTGAACCAGCAGTTTTACAAGAAAGTTCATAATCCGCTACAAATGACGTGTCTAGGAGTTTGTTTTTATTATCCGATAAGAATCTTTTGAAGTAAAGAAGCATACGCTGATATATGTCCAGAGATAGTGGATGGATACCACATTCAGCTAGACATCCCATGTTACTAGCACGCTTAGGCATATTGAGAATGGATTTACAAATGTTGATCGTACTTCTGTTTTCTTCAAATTTATCCCATCTGTCAATCTTAATTATGTTTTTGTTTTTGATAACGTATGAACCCCAAATCTCTGCCCCATAAAGGGCTATCTGCTTAACAATAGAATGATAAAGTTTTATCATTACTGTAGAGGGCAGGGATTCAGTACAGCATAGTTTCTGTCTTATCGCATACCACGCTCGTCGGGCTTTTTTCATTTGGTCAAAAAATGCGGTTTTAAAGCTAGAATTATTAGTAATCGTTAATCCAAGATAATTGTACGTTTCGGTATTTTGGAGTTCAAATTCTTCAAAATAAAATTTATATATATAATTTTGCTTTTTACTTATTTTAGAATTAAGAAACGTCATTATTTTTGTTTTATTTGGATTAAGTTTCAGTTGCCAATCGGAACAGAACTCGGATAAATTATTTAATTGATTCTGTAGATCAGCCTCATTAGAGGACAATAAAACTAAATCATCCGCAAACATAAGATGGGATAACGGTTGACCATTAAGCAGCGGGGTGCTAGCTGATTTTTGAAGGTAGTTTTGTAGATCGTTAACATATATATTAAACAGGGTTGGACTCATGTTACAACCCTGCTTGACACCAACCGTCGAAGAAATTACCTCAGATAATTTATCATTAGATTTTATCTTATAAGTTGTTTTATGATACATCAGTTGTATAATATTATATACATTACCGTTTATATTATGTTTAACTAATTTGTAGAGAAGTCCAGCTCGCCATACTGAATCAAATGCTTTTTTGAAATCGACAAAACATAGATACAAATTTTTCTTTTCGTATAATTTTCGGTTAATAATAGTCTTTAATATAAATAAATTATCTATTGTTACACTTATAATTACTGATCATTTCACTAAATTTGCTTTTGCCATACCTACCATAAATCAAACTGCTAAGGCCTTACTTCATCATTTCTTTTTGCCCAATGGAATTCCTTCCCAACTACATTCAGATCAAGGACGCAACTTCGAAAGTAACATCTTCCCATGGGCAATGGTCTCTGTGAACATTGTAATCGTACACTTCTTATTTAAACCCTGTATACATTACAAATTTTAAGCGTACCAGGTATGGCACGTTTCGCTTTTTTGTAGTGTAAACGGGTCAAACGTAAGCGCGCCGTGCCTGGTACGGTGCCAATCTGGCCCACTTAAGTGAGGTAGTCTTGGAACGGTACCAGGACCGGCTCGCTTTAAATTTTTGTAGTGTAAACGCTAACCGGCCTGAGCACGGATTACTGCGCTTGTGCCAAATGAACCTTGACCTTTTTTCCCCGCAAACTTTGACAGCTCTGTCATCAGTTCTGTCAAAATGGCTGCTCAAACTAAATCAACCATCATAATTGTTTTCATCTGGGTAATTATCCCGCGCCGAACGAAGTTATGGAGGGATATTTTAAAAAGGAGTCCGTCCGTCTGTCCGATTTCGTTTCCGGAGCATATCTTATAAACCGTTCAAGATATCTTTCTGAAACTTTGCACACATATCAACCTATTACAGTAGTTGTGCCTTTTGCTATTTAGGAATTTCTGGGATTTATATTTTTTGTGTTTCCATGGAAACAAATTTTACTTAGTTTTTGGTGTACAATTTTGTTTCCGGAGCATATCTCATAAACCGTTCAAGATATCTTTCTGAAACATTGCACTCACATCAACCTATTACAGTAGTTGTGCCTTTTGCTATTTAGGAATTTCTGGGATTTATATTTTTTGTGTTTCCATGGAAACAAATTTGACTTAGTTTTTGGTGTATAATTTTGTTTCCGGAGCATATCTCATAAATATAATTTTGTTTCCGGAGCATATCTCATAAACCGTTCAAGATATCTTTTTGAAACTTTGTACAGACATCTACTCATTACAGTAGTTGTGCCTTTTGCTATTTAGGAATTTCTGGGATATATATTTTTTGTGTTTCCATGGAAACAAATTTGACTTAGTTTTTGGTGTACAATTTTGTTTCCGGAGCATATCTCATAAACCGTTCAAGATATCTTTCTGAAACTTTGCACTCACATCAAACTATTACAGTAGTTGTGCCTTTTGCTATTTAGGAATTTCTGGGATTTATATTTTTTGTGTTTCCATGGAAACAAATTTGACTTAGTTTTTGGTGTATAATTTTGTTTCCGGAGCATATCTCATAAACCGTTCAAGATATCTTTTTGAAACTTTGTACAGACATCTACTCATTACAGTAGTTGTGCCTTTTGCTAATTAGGAATTTCTGGGATTTATATTTTTTGTGTTTCCATGGAAACAAATTTGACTTAGTTTTTGGTGTACAATTTTGTTTCCGGAGCATATCTCATAAACCGTTCAAGATATCTTCTTGGCACTTATTTTGAATTTCTCAGATTTGATAATTTTATGTGTTTCCATGGAAACACATTTGACTGTTCAAGATACCTTTAAAATAATTTTACCCATTATTTTATTTTCTGAAATCCAGCCTTCCGTCCTGATTTTGTTTCTGGAGCATATTTTATTATCTGTTCGAGAAATCTTTTTGAAACTTTGTACAAACATTAACCTATTATAGTATTTTATTTTCTGATGTATAAGTTTATTGTTTAACATACAGCAGCTGATTGAGGTAGGCAAAGGCTGTTGTGCAAACCTTACAGGGAGTAGCGACCCTGCCTTGCAGAGCTACTGTGACCAGAGTATGAAATTCTGTGAATTGATATTCCATGTGTCGGAATATGAGATTTGTCTAAAGATTTAGATGCTGAGACAACTGATGGTGCAACCCCGACATGCTGAACTACTGTGCTGAGAATATATATATTCTTACTAGTTGAAACTTTGAACACACATCATCCTATTACAGTAGTTGTGCCTTTTGCTAATTAGAAATTTGTCGGATTTAATCATTTTTGCATTGCCATGGAAAAAAATTATCTGTTGAATGATTTTTACTACACATTGAAATTATATTTTGGTATATAATTATTATTCTAGAGCATATCCCAGAAACTGTTCAAGATACCTTAATAACACTTTTACATTCATCAACCTATTATTTATTTTTTGATGACCTTCCTTCTGTCCCGATTTCATTTGTAGAGCATATTTCATTATCTGTTCAGAGAAATCTTTTAAAAACTTTATACAAACATCAAACTATTAAAGTATTTTATTTTCTGATGTATACGCTTAATGTTTAACATACATCAGCTGATTGAGGTAGGCAAAGGTTGTGCAATCCTTACAGAGAGTAGCGACTTTGCCTTGCCAAGCTACTGTGATCAGAGTATGAATCTTCTGACTAGTCCCATTGATACTCCAAGAAGTTGTTTTTCTTAATGCCTTCCAAACAAGTTCAAGGGCGCGGGATGGTGATGACTAGTCATCTTGTTTGTATAGGGACTGAAATTAACTTTTCTGTGAAGAGTTCCACATTTAGCGTGCTTGGCACGGTTCTGAGACCGGTTGTTTTAGAGTAATGTAAACGGGTCAGTTTCTTGAAATTTATCGCGGCCTGGTACCGTGCTCAGAACGGCACGCTTATCGCCGCCAAGTGTAAACGGGGCTATATATGCTTGGGACATTGCCAGAAGAAAAACTGGAAAGATTATGTACAGTATTTAGTTTTTATTTATAATTCTACCAAACATGATTCAACTTCATTTTCTCCATTTTTCTTGATGTTTGGTAGAACCCCTAGGATACCAGCGGATATAATTCTTGGAGATCAATTTCATCCCAGCCTTCCCAGAAATCTTATTCTCAATTTACTAAAAACTTACAACATAAATTAAATACATTCACATTAATTGCGATCGACAACATCAATAAAGCACAAGTTCAGCAACAATTAAATTATGATTCAAATGTACGCGGTGCAGTGTTACATGTGGGAGATATTGTTTTAGTGAGAAATGTCCAAGTAAGCGGTAATAATAAGTTAGCAGACAAATGGGAGAATGACTACTATGTCATTATTTCACAACCTAATATCGATGTTCCAGTTTTTACAGAAATAACAGTTCAGAAAGACGCACTCTACTCCGAAACCTTCTACTCCCAATTTCTTCAGTCACTCAGCCAATTTCGTCTACACCCAGTTCACATGTTTCAACCCCTTCACTCACCTCTGTGCCTCCCATTCCAAAACCACTCTCATTTGTTCCGCCAGTTCCTGTCCCTAAGCCACGTTTGGATACATCGATAATTCATGACGATCTTTGTAACATGGATAGTACTATTCCTATTGTACCGATTAGTGGAAGTTCTACTACAAAGCTGTCTGACAGTGAAAATTTGATTCAGTTCGACGATGATGAAAATAATAGTTATAATGATGATGATAGTCTAATTCTGTTTTCTAATGCTGGGCACAGTGATTCTATTATAGATTTATCTGTGAAGTTGCCCCATAGTTTCCCTGACAGTGACATTGATAGTCAGCTTTCAGTTTCATTATTAGAAGATGTTAATGTTTAACCCGAATATACTCCAGAGTGTCTCAAGGTTTCGTTCACACGTAACCTCAAGATTCCGCAAGCCATATTTAGTTCATGCTGATTCCGACTGAATTGTTGGCGCATCAAATAGCCACGAGCTGAAAGGCGTCAGTCAATAAATTCTAAATGCATGTCCTACCTTATTGTGTGAACCATCGTTAAACAACAATAACACTTACTGACAACAATTAGGTTGTTTAGTGAAATAGGTTTATCCAATATCACATTCACCAACATTTCTTTCCGTCGCCATGTTGGGATCGTTTGACCTCCTTATGAGGTCCCTTGTTTACGCATAACGAAGTGCATTGCTGTACAATATGTCTATGGATTGCGTATGTACTGTGTTTGTAGAGATTTTATATCGGGAATCAAAGACGATGACGTTTATTGAAGGAATGATTAGGTCGCTCTTCACACGGAGTTGAAAATACACAACATCTATAGAGAACTAAATAATTATGATTAAATGATTAAATCTATCCTAATTAATTTCACCTATAAGACGATGGTTTAGCCCATATCGACCCTGCGGCTGATATGACAAAATTAAGAAAACAAGTCGTAAGTTGAACGTGCATACATTTTAGTAACCACGTGTTCACAAACTGGCATTCACTTTGTGCAATGTTGTCAAACGATTCGGATGAAGAACTGATCCGCGCAAGTCAGTTAGTAGAAATATGGTTGAAAAGGATAACGTAGATTCTGACAAAGAATTATTTAAAGCTAGTCCAAGTGCAGAATTTATGCAGAAAATATTTAACAAGGATTTAATGTACTCGGATATTTCGGATTGTGAGATACAAATGATAAACACTTTTCAATTTCGAGTGACAAGGCGTCAGTTATACCTTGCGCAGAAATCAGTGGGCTGTGAACTTTTTTAAGGGCAAGGTTAAGTGATACCATCTTGCTGCATAGTAGTCTCAACACCAACAAGGCTGAAGATATTATTTCCCAACACAGAATAGTGGCCCTTGAATACAAACCTCCAAAATAAACTCTATTACTCACAATACACTATTTCACTGTCAATACCCCTTTAATTCGTACATCCGCATGTTATCATGTAAACAAAAATTTTAGTTTCATCACTTTCTTGCCCATCCCAAACTTAGGCTGCCTGTCTACAGCTAGCTCCGCCTGAGAACAGGCCCTAAGCTAATTAACCGACATTTAAATTCCTACATCCAGTGGCGGGGGGGGGGGGTTTCTCATTAATCTGGTTTGCCCTCTGTTTGCCCCCCCCCCCCCAATAATTTTAGAAAATAAAAAAAGTATTTGTGATACGTTTCGGTAATCAATACCTTCTACAGTGAATAAATCCCACATCCCCACTCGAATAAACTTGCATGTTGTAGAGCATTTCCGACAGTCTATTTTTCAAAATTTTCTTGGCGAGGTCCCCAATGGACTCGCTACTTTGGCGCTCACAAGTTGAATTCGTTGAGGTTCGCAAGTCCGTTCGTTTGACATTTTGTTCTCTAGTCGGATAAACTAGTGATCAGACGACGGACGGTATCTGGTCAGATCTATTCATGTCGATGATAGGTGCCTTGGAATACTGTAAGACAGCATTTCCGGAGTCTATTTTTCAAAATTTTCTGGCGGAGGACTCCCTTCTTTGACACTCGTGAGTGGACTTCGTCGTGATTCGCAAGTCCATTCGTTTGACACTTTACCTCATCGATCAGTGCCTGAAATACTGCCATGCTGCATTTCCGACAACCTGTTTTTCAAAATTTTCTGAGGGAGGCCCCCTACCCCTAGTTGAAACTCGTGCCTTTGCCACCTTAACCTTGGACTTTGCCCCAGCTTTGCCCCTCCAATCACCGGCGGCTGGTGCCGCCACTGCCTACATCGACGATTTTAGTCGAAAACACTGAGTTTGCTTTTAGTAATTTTTAGAAGTATTTATTTCTCTTCGCAAGTCCGTTCATTTGACACTTTACCTCATCGATCAGTGCCTGAAATACTGCCATGCTGCATTTCCAGCAACCTGTTTTTCAAAATTTTCTGGGGGAGGCCCCCTACCCCTAGTTGAAGCTCGTGCCTTTGCCCCCTTAACCTTGTACTTTGCCGTAGTGTGTATGAAAGGTGTCAAACTAATCAAAGCCGAATCACAAAAAAGTCCTCTAATTATTCAGTATGGCGGCGCCCCTAAAAGGTAATTTCAGAGGCGGTTTTGTTTGCGAAGACAAATTAGGAGGGGACAGCTATTATCTCGCTATTTATACTCTGATCTATGTAGTACAGTAGTCGAGTCTTAGATTTTCGAGTTGATTTCCTATTTCCTTGTGTGAGATTTCTACGTCCTTGCTACCACGCGGTTGGGATCCGCCATTTTCTTTTTCAATCTTGAAAATGACCCTTCATATCTTTAGACGAGTGATGCGAATAATCGTTAAACTGACAACGCTTACCGGAACATTGTATCGATATGCAAAGGTTTCATTTACATCACCATACATACAATTATGTGTATTCCCTTTAGTAATAACACATTTCGCCGTTGTATAAATGTAAACAATGTTTCGTAGGTAGCTTTTGTGTCCGAACATCCGGTATGTCCTTGACCTTATGCTAATATCAATGAGCAAAGTGTTAATCTTAAATACAAATTTTTAATTTTTTAATTTAAACAACTGCGGAATACGATTAATTCATATCAAAATACAAATGAGGTATCATTTATGGGATTTGATAATATTTAAGAAAATAAGTCAAAATCTAAGCTATCATGGCTGCCGTTGTTAGTGTTGGTAAATGTTAGCAAAAAGGCTTGTTTCTAAATTTTGGATAGATTATTATTCATTTATGTTAGAATAATAATCATTTTGAGGGTCTGATATTGAATTTGTTACCTAGATCTAATTTTTGTGGGGCAAATTCATTTCTATGGAGTACCATTTGAAACATATATTTTCCAATCAATCATTCAGCTGGACCTTTCCACATTCAACAGTGGACTATTTATTAGTGTACAATCTAAGATTAAACAATGTGTTGAGTGCGATTAAATATTGAATAAAATTTATAACAAATTATTTTACTGTAAAACTCAGAAAAAATGTTCAATTTTTAATTGTCAGTGCATCATTATGCTTCCTGGCACTAAGTTTCAAGGGGTGAATTAAGAAGTAATACAAATGATAACAATGTGTATTCAATATAAAAAAATCCGTCCCTGTATGGACGTGGTGTGCTAAAACAAAGATAGTTTTCAAAATATGAAGTCTTGATGGTTGTAGTGTATATATTCAGTTATCTCTGTGAGACTGTGATTTTTACCCTGTAGGTGCAGTGCTGAATGGTATATTTGCTTCATATTTTCCAAAGTTACAAATTCCAAAGTCATTATTTTTGGTTTTCATCCATTTTTTATTGTTCAGTATCATCTCAAGCACGTTTAGACACCAAAATAAAGGCACTAAAGGTATTGTGAATGATTTTTTGAGGCGCCCCCCCCCCCCCCATTTTAGGTGTTGTGACAATTTTTATCTCTTTACCTTGCCCTTAACAGTTGGTCAGTCAGTGTGGCGGAATAATGAACACGATTATGAGAGGAAAATCCTGGGTACATTGGAAGATAAGAGTATAATATGATCTTATTTTTTGGATGTCAAGATTCGTTTTGGAAGTAAAATAAAATGAATATTACCCACCCTATGTAAATAGTTTCACCTTTACAGATTGCAAATAAAACTAATGTGGATATCCAGAATTTGAGAGTTTTAGACAAGTACTTGATGGTCAGATGAAGAAACTAAGTAACATGGGCCTGACAAAGTTCGTCGTCTGAATCGTTTAACAACATTGTACAAAAAAGTGAATAAAATGTTAAAACAAAGAATTTGTGTCCTTTTTCATTGCAGAGTCGACGACGTCATCAGAGGCTGATATCTGATATCACCCTCTGATGACGTCACAGTAGGTTGATACCTTTCATAACATGCATGGGAGATAAAAGGAAATAACATCCCAAGGTGTGTAAGATCACATGTCAACCATAACTAAAATTGATTCATAAAATTTCCCACGCTGTGCCATAGCCTTTTATAATAATATGGCACTATTTTAGAGTCCGGTGGCTCTCCCCCGGGAAAGTTTTGAAAAATGAACCCCAAATATGCGATTTGGTGGCATATCTGATTATAATCTCTGTCAAATACGGTGGCTGATAAGGGACATGAAAAGTAATATAATTTGTTTTTTATAATTTTCACCCAAGTCAATTTTAATTTTCACCCAAGTCAATTTTAATATAATTTGTTTTTTATAATTTTCACCCAAGTCAATTTTAATATAATTTGATTTTTATAATTTTCACCCAAGTCAATTTTAATTACCACCCAAGTCAATTTTAATATAATTTGTTTTTTTATAATTTCCACCCAAGTCAATTTTAATTTTCACCCAAATCATTTGTAATAAAGTTTCAATTCTGTTGAATTTCCACCCAGCGCGTGACGTCATCTCTGTATTATGTTTTATCTTATATGGTTCTCATACTGTAATTAGCAGATTGCAATGTATTATGTTTTACCTTATATCAAATAGATATTTTTATACGCCCACATTTTCATATGGACGTATATTGTCGTCAACCCTGTCCGTCGGGACGTCCATCCATAATTTGTTTGTGGACACTATACAGGTCACAATTCTTATCGGAACCGAAATAGTCGAGATTTGAAATATAGGTTTATCTCCAAAAGATTTAGGTTCCTTTCGATATTGGCATGTATCGGATTGAAACTTCATGAATTATGGCCCCTGATTGTCACTTTTTTTTAGCGTGTGGACACCCTAGAGGTCACAATTATCATCAGGTTTCTTTCAATATTCGCGCTTATCGGATCTTAACTTTCTGAATTACGACCCTTGATTGTACGAAAAATCTCGTTTTTAGCTTGTGTTCCGATTTGTATCCGATTTAAAAAAAAGTTTGAATATATCAATGTTACGCCCTAATGATGATTGAGTTCGAATTTTCTGAAAATCTGATCGAAACTGCCGGACAGAATGGGGGAGAGAGAGAGAGAGAGAGAAATGGGGTTTAACTCCACTGGACACAAACTAGGTCATTTCGGGACTAACATATGATTTAATTTTTTTTCAATAATTCGCTTGCGCGTAGGTGTCTTTAGCAGGACCGGGAGAAAACCCACGAGGTTGGACGCAAACTTTGATGAAACTTAAAATATATATCCCAAATATCTCAGTCCATGTCGATATTCGCGCATTTCATGGATTATGGCCCCTGATTGTATGAAAAATAGCTTTTTTTATTGCTTGTTCTCAATCGACCTCTTGCAAAATATGGGCGTATCTTGCCTGGCAACCGCTGGTTCTCATACTGTAATTAGCAGATTGCAATGTATTATGTTTTACCTTATATTAAAGAGATATTTTTCTCATTCTGTAATTACATGTATCAGATTGTAATAGATTATGATTTACCTTATATCAAATATTTATTTTTCTCATACATTTATTATCTACGGAAGCGTATACGGGTCATGCAAAGTTTTGTAGAAGACCTCGAGATCCTGCGATCCTGTGATACTTTCTCGAGATCTCAATTTAATGTTCTCGAAATCCTCTAATAATTTTCTCGAGAATCTACCACCCTGTGTTAACGATCTCGAGAATTTGAGTTAATGTTCTCGGGATCTTGCCATCCTGTGTAAATGTTCTCGAGATCTCAGGTATTTTTATGTGTACGCGTAGTTTTAATGTATTTTCAGCGCCCCACAACCTGTCGTTTCTGAGTCCCCCACCACCCCCACCCCCACCCTTACTCCCACCCCCACTCCACACACACACACACACACACACTTTCCCGAAAACCTTAATAGCGCCACAGAGCCTACAGGTTTTAACGGGTTTGTTTCAAATTTAGTGTAAAGCATTGGGGCCATGAGAGGACGGTCCCTGTCGCTTCTAGCGCACCTTATCGTTCTGGAGTTATTCCCCTTATCCGAAAAACATGTTAACGCAATAGAGGCTACAGTCTTTAATTAGGCTTTCACCTTGCTATTGTTATTACTAAGATTAATATTATTATTATTATTATTTTTTTATTGGGGGAAGCTAGATCTCAGCAACTATAAGAGATAGAGGTTTGAAGTTTGATTTTCTATCTGAAAAGTGGTGTGCAGCTACTGCTTAAAGCTATTTCGAAATTTGTGCGCATAGCGTAAATGTGTCAATCGGCCATTATTCTCTTAATTCTCAATGGATTCTTAGATATTTACATTTTTGGATAGCTGGAGACATTTCTGAGCAAATAGCAGTTCAAAACTGTGGAATTTAGAAATTTTGTCGCTCTCATTTTTGGGGTGAAAAATGGAAAATTTTCTAAAATTTTTATTTTGGGGAATTTTGAAATTTCAGTTATATTTTTGGATAGCTGCCATCAATCCGATTCCAACAATATAAGTTTTGTTCTGAAATGTTAACTTTGATTTTTCACTTTTTTTCGCATTTTGGTCAAATCGTAGAGTTCTTATTTTTTTTAAAACGGCCCAAACGATTTTTCTGAATCTTCAGGAATATGAAGTCGAAGGACCAAACCAGTGCATGAACTATAAATGAAAATCCTCTAATCACCGGAAGTAGTCAAGAAAAGTTCCCAAACTTTGACAAAATTGTGACAAATGGGTGCCTGTGCGGAAATTATTTATTGTTCGATTTGTATAAAAAAAAGTTCATATGCTCTGTTGTCTCAATTGTCATTTTTTTTGTTACCGATAGTGTTATCTGTCGGCACGGGAAGTGGCTTAATTTTACCAAAAACTACAATTTTGACAGTTAGGTACCATTTTTCAAAAGCAAATATTATTTTTTTTAAAACTCATATAACTAAAAGCCCTTTAAAGGCGCAAAAAACACTGAGCTTAGTTTTTTTAATTTCGATTTCATTTTCGAGCAAATTCGATTTAGAGGTGAAAAAAGGTATAAAATTAACCTCTTTACAACCCATTCAGGCTTTTCAAATATCTACGTAACTTTTATAACCTTGTAGCTATAATCCATACGAATAAAATGTATGTTAAAATTAGTTTGTAATATAAGCAGTTGCCTAGAAATGGGCAATTTTGTTGAAGTCCCCGTTTTCGTTATTTTGCCTGTAAATAGTCAATTATTATTGGATTTTTATAAAAAAGACATAAAGGATTTTTCTGAAACTTCAGGAATATGAATTCGAAGCATGAAACTAGTCATTAAAGTAAAAATGAAAATTTTCTATTCACCGGAAGTGGTAAAAAAAGTGCCCAAACTTGGACAAAATTCAGAAAAATGGGTGCCTGTGCGGAAAATGCGATGTATCAATTGTGTTCTTGTTGTTTAGTTAAAGTTTTATATCGTTTAATAGCCAATCGAATCGTCTATCAGATGGTACTTCAGCGACAAGTTTCTATCAAAAAATAAAAAATTTATGTGACTTTGAAAAGTAAGGTATTTTGCGATTTCGAGCAACTTTAGACGCATGTTTCTCGGAAACGCCCCTCAATTTTTTTTTAAAACTTTCTCAATCGAGAGACTAATGGGTACTCTGTTGTTTGAAACCCCTGTATCATTTTTTGAAATGTCAGGGGTAGCCGAAAAAAGAGATCGAAAATCGAAAACGTATTTTTACGATTTGGATCATTTTTAGAGGTCTATTTCTCGAAAAGTCAACATAATATTTTTTGGGAACTTCTTCTACAGAGAGGCCTATCAGTAGTGTTATATATAAAACCATTGTACAACAGTTCCAAATTTCAGGACTAGGAGAACAAAGGGATCGAAAATTGAACACGGCACCTTTCATTGTTAAGCGAAACATAAGGTGGGATACAATCTGTACGTTTTGTCAACGTATAGAGCCTATTCAAGAGTGCTTTTATCAGTGATCATATACTATTCAAAAAAAGTAGGGGATATTTGATTTTTAAGTGTTATTAAAGTCACCTAATGAAACTGACGAAGAAACAAATGACAAAATGAAATGAAGTTCACATTCATCGATTTATTCCAAATGATCGTTAGACTAAGTAAGGCACAGACTGACCATTATAAGGGTAAAATGATACCCGTGGTCAAACAGCAAAGTTACCACAGCATCACAACCAAGTCAGTAACGGGTAAATCCTCCTCTGTTTGCCAAACAAGCATTGATCCGACGTGGCATACTCCTAATGAGACGTCTAACGTCATTTTGGTCCAGATTGTCCCATTCCAGTTGCAACGCAGCAGCAAGTTCTTGGACTTTATCAGGACGTTGTTGACGTTGACGTAACCTCTGTCCAAGCATGTCCCAGACATGCTCGATGGGGGAGAGGTCGGGACTCAGTGCTGGCCAAGGTAATGTGGTGATGTTCTGTTGTTGGAGGTAACCTGTAACGATCCTGGCCCTGTGACATCTTGCGTTGTCATCCTGGAAGATGAAACGGCGGCCATGACGTCGTGCGAACGGCACAACATGGACTGCCAAGATGTTGTCCCGGTAGTACTGGCCTGTAACACGCCCTGCAACAACATGTAAAGCCGTTCTTCCAGCAACAGTGATGCCTCCCCACACCATAACAGAACCACCCCCAAATCGATCATGTCTGATGACGTTAACGTCTTGGAAGCGCTCGTTTCGACGACGCCACACCCTCCTACGTCTGTCCAAAAAATCAACAGTGAACCTTGACTCATCTGAAAACATCACATTGCTCCAGCGTCGATTATCCCAGTGTTGACGATCCCTACACCAACAACGTCTTGCCTGAATGTGATGATCTCTCAAACAAGGGATCATGCGAGGACGTCGGGCGCGAAGGTGACCCCTATGCAGTCGATTCCGAATCGTCTGGCCACTCACTCTCACACCAGTGTCTGTTTGAAGACGAGCGCTGATCTGATTTGCTGTGATGACACGATTTCTCAAGGCCAAGGTACGGATAAATCGATCCTGGGCTTGAGTTGTCGCCCTTGGTCGACCTGAGCGTGGTCTGTCCTGTACAGATTGTGTATCACGGTATCTGGACCATAGCCTGCTTATGACAGACTGAGAAACATTCATCGTCTGCGCCACAACCGCCTGTGTTGTGCCGATCTGTAGCATGCCAAGGGCACGTAACCTTTCATTTTAGGTAAGCCGACGCATATCAAAATTTGTTTTCTGGTCACTAAAACAATTAAACTGATGTTTCCACCCTGGAATTCAATGCCACAATGACTGTAACATTCAAAGTCAGAGTCGTGCAAATCTTGGGTTGGACCCCCATGATGATCCCAAGCATCACCTGCATTCCATGCGGTAGCTATTGGTGCGTTTGGGCGTCACATGTAACTGGAAATGTTTCTTCTGTTAGGTTCTATAGTGACTTTTTTCGTAGTCATTTGCATATTTTAGTATTATGCCCCCAAAATCAAATATCCCCTACTTTTTTTGAATAGTATATTTGAACTGAAATTATTTCAACTATGAATGTTTTCTTCTATCCAAAATATGGGTTTAGTGACCTTGTAACAGAAATAGTTGATTGCTGTGTGTAATAATTAGTCTTTGAATTAATATTGTTGCCTCTTTGTCAAAATTATCTTTTACCGGTAATCATCTGGACAGAAATCGACGGCTCGCGCTGTTTATAAGAAAGTCAAATTTATGAATCTGTTGCAGTAGTATCGGACAATATTATTGAATATTGCACCTAAAATAAAAGGCATGACGTTGTTTGAGCATGGACTCTATCTGTAATTAATATTAAATTTTTATTAGTGACGTCAAATCTTTAACGTGCACGAAACCAGAAAATTGGCGATATTTCATTGAATATTCAATCAATTTTTGAACCAGTTACATATTTGAGTAGCTGACATGAACGCGATTCCGAAGTCCCGTGTACACATTGGTGTGACCGTAAAAGATCCCTTGGTGGTTGGAATTCTATATAAAAGAAGACTAGCGCAGCGGTACGAGCATGTTTAGAGGTATTTTTCTCAAAAAGGCAATCAAATATTTTTTGGGGAACTCCTTCTATAGAGAGATTAATTGATATATATGTGTAGAGAGAGAGAGGGGAATGGGGTTTAACGTCCACTCGACACAAACTGGGTCATTTCGGGACTAACATATGGTTTATTTCTTTTTTATTTCAATTATTCGCTTGCGCGTAGGGGTCTTTAGCAGTGGGAGGAACCCGGAGGACCGGGAGAAAACCCACGAGGTTGGACAGGCGACCCTACTCCTTGTCACGTACAACCGGGGAATCGAAACTCCACCAGTTGATTAAATGACAGACCGTATGATACAGCGCAGTTCCAAAGGCACCGTGCAAATTTCAGCCATCATAATGTATCTATATAAGAGACATTTATTCCTACTGGCGATTTACAAATATTGCATGAAGAAATTCAAATCATAAGAACATAAACACGACTAATACACAATATCATATTGATTATAGAAGTACAATGTATATTGGTTACACTATATATGTCACAAAACAACAATCATTAGATAATAATAATTATTTACTAATTTTTGAACCAGTTACATATTTCAGTAGCTGACATGAACGCGATTCCGAAGTCCCGCATACACATTGGTGTGACTGTAAAAGATCCCTTGGCAGTTGCAATTGTATATAAGAGTAGGCTAGCGCCGCTGTACGTTCGAAACATTCCTCATGTTGCGACATTGCTTTTCGTCCATTTCGCGAAACTGTTCTTTTAACGTTTCGCGTAGATCAACTTTATTTTTCGATTCCCTTCTATCGTAATGCGCATGCAAAGAACATGTCAATATCTGAGTTATGCAAATGTGTGTTTTTATTTGGGGGGTGGGTGAGTGTGTGTTTGTTTAGGGAGTGAGAGGTGGGGATAGTCTTTTGTCATGCATCTGGCGATCGTGTGACGCCTTGGCACGGTGAAAGCCTTCAGTCTTGCAAGAAAGTCTAGTTGATTTTGTTTTTCAAATGTGGGGTGAAGCACTAGGACCTTTCGATTTTCAGTACTCCTCAGTTACCCTCTTTGTATTTCTTTAAAATATGTGACGATGAGAGGACGAACCCTATCGATATTCAGCATTCTGTGACCTTCTGTTCCTTAATATACACCCCTCCCCGCCCGCTCCCTGAAAGCCTTGTTCACGCCATAGAGGCTTCACTTTTAAAATTTTGTGTGAAGCTTTGGGGTCATGAACTTTATTGATATTCAATGGTTAGCGATCTTCCGTTCCGGAGTTATACTCTCCATTCTTTGAAAACCTTGTTTTTAACGGATTTTCGATATTCAGTGTTCCGCGACAAGGATGACCCTGTTAATTTTCAGCAATATAAGATTTCTGTCCCAGAGATATACAAGCACGTGAACACGATAGAGATACGATTTTTTGATGAATGCTAGATCCTTATTCAATTTATTAAACAACCAAGTTTTGCTTTTGAATAATCTGCTGTTGAGGCATAGATGCTGGGTGGCTATCGTTTAAATTTCTTTTGAATCATTAGTGTCACAAGCAGAGGAACCCTATTTATTTTCGGCGGAACAATAAACCTTATTGATTTGCAGCGCTCCCTGATGTTTTGTTATAGCGTTATTCCTATTTTCCGGTAAATTTTGTGAACGCGTTAGAGCCCAGAATTTTTCAAGATGTGAATCATTAGTGTCACAAGCAGAGGAACCCTATTTAATTTTCGGCGGAACAATGAACCATATTGATTTGCCGCGTTTCCTGATGTTTTGTTATAGCGTTATTCCTATTTTCCGGTAAAGCTTGTGAACGCGTTAGAGCCTAGAGTTTTTCAAGATTTTTTATTTAAAATCTGCTCCGAAGCATTTGTACTACAATATAATAAACTCTCTGTCTAGCTTTATTCTAAACCAAAATATGGTCCGAAAACCATGAAAAAAATGACATTTTCAATTAAACGTCGCCCACACATTAAATTGAAATAATTTAACAAGCATGTCTGTAATTCAAAGCTTCCCACATTAAAGCTAACGTGGTAGGGTTTTTAATTTCATATTTGGTGTGAAGTATTGGGGCCATAAGACGATGAAACCTATCGATTTTAATCATATTTCAAATTTAGTAAATCATGGGTACCCTATCGATTTCCGTTTATTCTTTCAATAGTTAGCAGTTTTCCTTTGTAACAAATGTTAAAGTATTTTTTTGTTATAAAATTTGGTGCGAAGTATTGGGACAATGGTTGCTTCACAACGTGGAGACACTACCATATAAGGTTTCATATTAACTCGGGATCTCGAGAAAATTTACATAGGATGTCAATATCTCGAGAAAATTAACTCGAATTCTCGAGAAAATTTACACAATGTCAGTATCTCAGGAAAATTATCAGGGGATTTCGAGAACATTAAATTGAGATCTCGAGAAAATTACCAGGTGATCACAGGATTTCGAAAAAGTATCACAGGATCGCAGGATCTCGAGACCTTCTACAAAATTTTGCATGACCCCTATACGCTTCCGTAATTATCAGTTCTTGTTTAAATTATATATGTCACCAGAAAGGCCATTACTAGTGTAATAAAGATTTTTGATATTATAACATGATGACTTTTTAGGTGAACACAAGCAGGCCTGTCAGCGTATCAGGGCCAGAAATGAGGCCTGTAATTACATTTGATTTATACTTTATGGACTGAAATTATCACACGATCTCTAAATCAAAGGGAAGAAATCTTGACTTTCATTAAATGTTCAGAATTGAAAAGGGGGGGGGGGCGAATAGTGAACGTGTGTGCATTGCATCATAATTCAAGTGGCGTGGTTTCGATTTCCCGCTCGTACGTGGCAAGGAGTAGGGTTGTTCGTCCAGTACTCCAGTTTCCTTCCATTACTAAAGACCACTACACACAAACTGACTATTGAAATGAATGAGTTTTAGTCCTGAAATGACCTAATTTGTGTCGAGTGGATGTTACGCACCAAAATATCGATTCAAGTATCTAGCGAGAACCTCCCTGGGGATATTTGCTATATAAATAGGCCTATATTGGAAAGTGTAATAAACTTTTTTTTTGAAAATATCCAAAAATTAAACTGAAAGGAAACACCAAATCCAGTTGAAGTGCCCCAAGGCCAAGAAAAGAGACCCTCTGTGTCCTGTAAGAAAAGAGGCCCTTTGACTTAATGACAAGCTATCTGTGTTTGTTTACAGTAGTAAGGTCAAGAGCCATGCGTGTGACCCATCATTCATTAGTGCTCATAGGCCAAGTTGTTTTTTGTTATCTCTTTCCAACAAACTGCGCTAAATTCTATGTCTGGATGTTCGGTAGCGTTGTCTATGATGGGCGCTTATATCAATATCCAGGCCCTTAGTACATTGGCGAGCATGTAAAATAACTCTTGACAGTTGAAATTTCACGTCGTGCCGCTGACAGAGGAAAATTTCCCTTCTGGCATACTGTATTCAGTAACCCAGTCAGAGTAGGACGTTAAACCCCCATTTCATTTTATTTCAATACGTATCACTGTCAGATCCCGACTAAGATTGTGTCGACCCCTGCACGTTTATTTTCCCAATGGCGGGCGAAAATTAGTGTTTTGGAAACGAGGTTAATTGAGATGACATCACGCGCTGGGTGAAAATTCAACAGAATTGAAATTATATTACAAATGACTTGGGTGAAAAATAAGATTGCCTTGGGTGGAAATTAAAATTGACTTGGGTGAAAATTATAAAAAAAAAACAAATTAAATTACAAATGACTTGGGTGGGAATTAAAATTGACTTGGGTGAAAATTATAAAAATCAAATTATATTAAAATTGACTTGGGTGAAAATTATAAAAAAACGAATTATATTAAAACTGACTTGGGTGAAAATTATAAAAAAACAAATTATATTAAAATTGACTTGGGTGAAAATTACAAAAAACAAATTATATTAAAATTGACTTGGGTGAAAATTAAAATTGACTTGGGTGAAAATTATAAAAAAACAAATTATATTAAAATTAACTTGGGTGAATATTAAAAAAAACCATATTATATTATTTTTCATGTCCCTTATCAGCCACCGTAGTCAAATAATATATCCCATAAATCGATAAATTTAGGCCAAAACCCCGAACTGCAAGTAATTTACAACCATCAACCTGTGAAATTATCATATCGTCATATCGTCTCCAGTTTGCCGAACAACACCAGAAAACGAGGAAACGTAGAAATAGCCAGTACATTTCCTTGTTTTTATTCATTCTATACTTAATAAAAACATGGTAATGCACGGCCCTTTTCTATTTTTTTCATTTTCTCTTAACTAGTGACAGTCAATCCTTTTTGTAAATTGTCAGATATCCTCTCACAGTCCCATATATAACAACTTTTGGTCTTCGAAGGAATTATCAGTTAGCAGAAATTCACCAGTGTATCTGTTATCGCTCGTTACTTCAGTCAGTTATATAGAAGGATAAATCGGGTTTTCCTTTTGCTATTGTCACTTCCGTTTCTTAAAATCTTGGTTACGCATCTATCGTAGCAATGATCTCATGTGTTAAAATTACTTTGGGACCATACCCTATCGGCTGAAAAAGGAACCAAAGTTGTCTGGCATATTTGAAATAAACATGTCTATCGGGGCCACTAGGGGGCGTTCTGAAGTGCAGAAACCAGGAGATATTCTCTTCTGAAGGGCACTTTTATTTATAGGTGAATTGTGTCCCCATGCTCACGAAAGAATTTTGTCCGCTGTACTTGAATCAAATCAGTCTTCTACTGGAATTTCGTTAGGTGTTCAGCTTGGAACTGGTTCTGGAATAGGAACCCAGGGGATTTTTTGTTCTGAAGTGGTGTTTTATTTAATTTGGGGCCATACCCCATCAGCTGAAACAGGAATCAAAGTTGTCCGTCATATTTGAAATAAATCTTGGTACTCGGGTCACTAGGGGGCGTTCTGAAGCCAGAAGCCAGGGGATTTTTTTATTCTGAAGGGCACTTTTAAAGATTGCCTTAGCAACGTGAACATATGTAGCGAAGATTAACTTTGTCCGCAAAAATTTGAATTAAATCGAATTAATAAGAATTCCGATTCTGATCATCGGTCATCATGGTGCCTCCGTTAGGCATAGTGCCAATTTTGTCTGCGAATTTAGGAATAACAGTTAGTTACCTCCCCTACTATTAGCCGATGGATTGCGCCAGACTTTTCTGAGAGTGTGGTTCCAGGTGCCAATGGCGTTCATCAATCGTCTGGTACACTCCATGTACAGACGCTGCGCTGCCGGCACATGGCAAACAGGCGTCAATGGTGTAAGCAGCGTAGAAATTGGGATAATCGTCGATGGGCGCGTGTAATGTTCTCAGATAAGTTCAGATTTACTCTGGATTTCACCGATAGGCGTGCTCGCGTTTGGAGGCGTGTTAATGAGCGTCATGCTAACGTTAACGTCAGACAGCATGACAGATTCGGGAGTGGGTCTGTTATGGTGTGGGGAGGAATCATCATTTCTGGCAGAACGGACTTGCATGTTCAAGGAAGGGTCACTGGTGTGTACTACCGTGGCCACATCCTGGCACCGATAGTTCTGCCCTTTGCTCAACGTGCAGATCGTCGTTTCATCTTTCAAGATGATAATGTCCGTGTCCACCGCGCTCTTGTCGTGAATGACTACCTTCAGCGTCACCATATTGTCCATATTTCTTGGCCAGCCATGAGTCCTGACCTTTCCCCTATAGAGCATGTCTGGGACATGATCGGGAGACGTGTTCGTCGACGTCAACGTCAACCGACAACACTGCAAGAATTGGCCGGTTGATTAGGAGCATGTCCCGACGAATTGCTGAATGTCTGAGGATTAGTGGAGCAATTACTCATTATCAAGACAAAAATCAAAAACCTCCATTTTCACTTTTGACAGTGTATCTCTTTGCAAGTGAAATGGGGCCAGATAAAGCCGCCCATATGAACTGTTAATGTTCATGTGTAAGCAATTGGCTAGTTATTAATATACACTGGTTAACTACATAAAAACAGCAGTGCATTTGGATGGGGTTTGGATGGCCGAATGGTTAGCACGTGCGTGCTGTATCATAAAACCTGTCATTGAGTCAACTGGCGTGGTTTCGAATCCCCGGTTGTACGTGACAAGGAGTAGGGTCGCCTGTCCAACCTCGTGGGTTTTCTCCGGTTTCCCCCCACTGCTAAAGACCCCTACGCGCAAGCGAATCATTGAAATAAAATTAAACCACATGTTAGTCCCGAAATGATCTGGTTTGTGTCGAGTGGACGTAAAACCCCATTTCTCTCTCTCTCTCTTTAACAAAAATAATAAAAATATTGATACAACCCAATCACACATTCATACACTGATTTCAACATCTAATAGATTAATGTGGTTAAGAATCTTAAAGAAAAGAAGAATTCTTAAATTCTGTCAAAAAGTCTCTATCTTATATAGCATAAAGATTTCAGCAAGCAAAACTTCGTTTGGTTTTTTTTTTTAAAAAAAGAAAAATTTCACATAACCTATGTTTACAGATCGATTGTGGTAAAACTTTCAGAATAAACACCAAATGGCTTAGTTAATCGTTTATCATCAACATTTTGCCTGATTTCAAAGTTTGACATTTTTTTAAACAAGCGGTTGCCATGCAAGAAGATACGCCCAAATTTTACAAGAGATGGGCAGAGAACAATCTCAAAGAAAGAAGCGTAAATATGCGTAAATATCTACAGGAATCTAGATCTTCAGGGTATAGACATATTTTAAGTTTCATCAAAATCTGATAAAAATACAACCTTTGTATTACATACTTTACACTATTTGCTTACAAGGAGCGACCATTTTGTCCTGCAGTTTGGGTCCGATTTTCACGAAATTCGAGCTCAAACGTCATTAGGGTGTAACGGTGATACATTTAAACGTTTTATTTTCAGATCGGATAATAATTGTGACCTCTAGAGTGTCTACAAGCTGAAAACGTGCAATCAGGGATTACAATCCAGGAGGTTACAGTCAGATATGCGCAAATATCGAGAGGAACCAGGATCTTTGGATTATAAACTTACATTTCAAGTTTCAGCAAAATCGGATAAACATTGTGACTTCTAGAGTGTCCAAAAGCTAAAAACGTGATTTTTCGTACAATCAGGGGCCATAATTCATGAAGTTATGCTCCGATGCATGTCAATATCGAAAAGAACCAAGATCTTTGGGAGATATTTTCAGAAAGGGCACCAAAGGACTTACTTTATTGATTATCGTTAACATTTTACCTGATTTTTTTAAGGTTTACACTTATAAATATAAAATTAAATATCAATTTTGTGACGTCATTTTAAAAACAATCTAGGTGAAATTAAAAAATTCTGATTTAAGCGATCGATTGCTAATAGTGAATGGTTTCCAAAACTATAAAGATATTGAAAAGCGCATAAGAATTCTAGGACGAGATATGTTTTTGAAGATTGATTCAAAATGGTGGCACTTCCGGTGAATTTGAACTTCGTGGAATTACTCTAAAAAGTTGATAGACGACTCCGATTGACAAATATTTTTAAATAAGAAGCTGAAAATCCGACAGGGTTTTGAAAAGGAGATAATCGTAAAACAGTTGGTAAAATGTTTGGCTTAATCCACCCATTTGTAACATATTCTGAAAGTTTTAAGTCAAAATAAAAAAAAATAAGTTACGCTCAGAATGTTAACTAACTTCAATTTCAAGCTCGGTAGGCCGAGGTTTTTCTGTCGAGGTTTTTTTTCTGAAGTCTTTCTTCCCCAGCATAACCGAAGTCGGGGACTTTATCTTGCTTATAAACCGTCTATGTTTACATGTACGCAAGATGAGAATATCCCAGAATTCCGACAAGAAAAACCTATCGTGTTTTCTTATGGAATAAAAACCTATCCTGGAAGAATAACCCGTTACAGGTTTAAAGAAAAACTTTCAGAAGAATAACCCAAAATTTCCCTGTATATATCCAAAACCTCCCCCTTCTTTCTGACCGCAAGTTATTCCGGGCATAGAATATACCCCAAAGATCAAAGAGATTTACTGTTACAGGTTTATAAAAATTAATAATAACTTTAACAAAAACAAAAAGCTTTCATATTAACAAAAACAATAAGCTTTCATATGAAACTTTGAAAGCTTAATAATATACCACAACGGGAACCCAGGATGGGCTCTCCAGCTTCGTGAGCCATTGGGTAATTCTAAAAATGAGTACATGTTTTATGGCCCTATGTTACTCGTGGATTCTAAACAAACAATAAAATTATCTTCTTTGATTGGCATTTAGTAATTGAACATATTAACACAAGGTACAATTTTATGGATACACTATTACTGAGCTTAACCTTGTGTTAATAAAATTATCATTAGATAAGATCTCTTTCACCTGGTTCCACTTGAGTTCACTTATTTCAAAATGCTTTTCACTGTCTTATTAAAGTTTAATATGTTTTGTATTCAGTAGAATACAATAGCGAATGTGAAGCTATACCCAGGTATAACAGCTGTCATTTATTCGTTCAGGGGGTTTCTTATGTTATACTAGAATAAGAAACCAGTAGAACCTGTTGTTAAACCTTATATTATGTATGGACATATAACCACTGATGTAGATATATATTTAAGTAAAGAATTTAAGGAGATTTAAAACACACAGCGGTTTATTTTGTTCTGGCCTTCTTTCTTCTTAAACTAGAACTTTGATTAACAATCCCCATCCTAAATTTATTTGTTTGTTTTCATTTTAAGAGGAGGTTAGAGAATGTTAATGTGGTTGAGACACTGGACTAAAAGTATAAAGATGGATTGCCAGGCAAAAAACATACGCCCACAGCAGCTAAGTCGTCCGGGCAGTCAACAAGAGTTGTCGCATATATTTTCTTTTGTCAGCAATGAAAACATTTACACCACACTAAAATCTGATTTCGAGTAACAACCAATTAAGTAATTCACAGAAATCATTAGAATTCGTTTCGATTGTCTGC
This sequence comes from Patella vulgata, assembly GCF_932274485.2. Lineage (NCBI taxonomy): Eukaryota > Metazoa > Mollusca > Gastropoda > Patellidae > Patella > Patella vulgata. The sequence goes on along the minus strand of NC_065879.2, from coordinate 59,351,529 downwards.
CTCATGACCTTAAACATTGTGTATAATTTATAATTATTTTAGCCTCAACAGCGTCCCCAAGATTTCTCAAGTGATCAAGGGCCATAACTCTGGCAGTAATTGACGGAAATCGTTGAATAACAATAGGCTTCTTCGTCTCATAGTCAATCGGATATTAACTTTAGCCTCTAAAGTGTCCACAAGATTTTTTCAAAGTGATCAAGGGTCGTAACTCTGGCAGTAATTATTGATGACCTTAAACACTGAGTATAAATTTAAAGTCAATCGGATATTAACTTTAGCCTCTAGGGCAGGGATGTCAAACATGCGCCCGCGGGCCAGATCCGACACGCCAAGGGTTTAAATGTGGCCCGTGGAACAAATTTCAACAAACTGACGTATCGATAATTCTTAGAAACTAGCGGTGGAAATCATTTATTATTGTGTTCCGGTTTCAGTAAAAATCTGATTTCTGTACTGTATGTCATAGATATCTAAGTTGTATTAATACAAGAGAAGCTCAAAATTATATCTTGGCAATTTGGAAACCAGTCTAATTACCTGTGTCAAGGACGTTTGGCTTTGTTGTTAGAATTAAGTAATGTTCAAGGACGTTTAGCTTTGTTGTTAGAATTCAGTAATGTTCAAGGACGTTTAGCTTTGTTTTTCGAATTTTTGTTTATCTCCGACCCACTTCATGTAAAATCTTAGTTCATGTGGCCCCTGAATCGAAATGAGTTTGACACCCCTAGAGCCCCCACAAAATTTTTCAAAGTGATCAAGGGCCATAACTCTGGCAGTAAATATCGTAAATCGCTGAAAATCAATAGGATTCTTCGTCTCATGACCTTAAGCACTGTGTATAAATTTAAAGTCAATCGGATATTACTTAAGTCTTAAGAACGTCCACATGATTTTTCAAAGTGATCAAAGGCCATATAACGCTGGTGGTAATTATCGGAAATTGTTGAGAATCGATAGGCTTCTTCGTCTCATGACCTTAAACACTGTGCACAAATTTAATGTCAATCGGAAATAAACTTTAGCCTCTAGAACGTCCACAAGCAATTGTGGACGCCGGACGGACGGGCAGGCGCAACGACAATACACGTCCACATGATCTCGGTTCTTTTCGATTTTGGCATGTATTGGACCGTAACTTTATGGATATTGGACCCTGATTGTACGAAAAATCACGTTTTTAGCTTGTGGACACTCTACAGGTCACAAGTTTTATCCGATTTTGATGAAACTAACAATATACATGTATGTTTATAACCCAAAGATCTCGATTCCTGTCGATATTCGCGCATATCGGAATGTAAATCCTTGGATCATGGCCCCTGGTTATTCTTAGCTTGTGGTCCCTTTAGAGGTCACAATTTTATACGATTTTACAAACCATTTATATCACCATTACACCCTTATGATGGTTCAGTTCGAATTTCGTGAAAATCGGACCAAAACTGCCAAACAAAATGGCTGCTCCTCGTACTCAAATGGTATAAAAGTATGTAATACCAAGGTTGTGGAACCCCTAGAAGTCACAATTTTTATCAGATTTTGGTGAAATTTAAAAATATATGTTTATATCCCAAAGATCTCGATTCCCTTTGATATTCGCGCATAGCGGACCGTAACTTCCTGACTAATGGCCCATGATTGTACTAAAAATCGCCTTTTTAGCTTGTGAACCCCCTAGAAGTCACAGTTTTTTATCCAATTTAAAGCAAATCCACAAATACATCACCGTTACACCATAATGACGGTTGAGTGCGAATTTCGTGAAATTCGGACCGAAACTGCCCTACAAAATGGCCGCACCACGTAAACAAAAAGTGTAAAATTATGTAATAAATGTAACATTATGTAATACCAAGGTTGTTGACCCTCTGAAGGTCACAATTTTTATTCCATTTTGATGAAACTTAAAATATATATTTATATCCCCAATGATCTGGGTTTCTGTCAATACTTATGGGTATCAAACCGTAACTTCCTGGATTATGGCCTCTGATCGTACGTAAAATCGTTTGTGTTTTTTTTTTTAGCTTCTTCTCTGTTCATCTCTTGCAAAATGTGGGCGTATCTTGCATGGCAACCGCTTGTTTTATTGTTCATGGTCGTTAAATACCTACTCTTTCCACATGTTTATTTATTTAATAGAGTTTTTCTATATTAAAAGAGCTTTATGTAAGATAAAGAGCTGGCCGTTCTTGATATAATAGTTCAAAAATAGATAACGCAGGATGAATATTTTGAAAATTTCATTAAAATTATTTTATTCTAAGCCACGTTATCACTGATGTGTGGGTTGATTGTTAATTATCGTAACCACGGTACTGGTATATTCGAGGCTTAGTCTCGCTTCCCCATTTTTTAAATTAAATCATTAAATGGCTGCTGCGTTCTAATCAACTTAAAATCGGAGCCATGCGATGGTATCGAGAGGGGATTATGGTCTTGTCATGTTAATAAATGTCTAATTAATAATTTATATAACATTTAAGGCCTAAATAAAGACCTGCAATCGGCAGATTTAGCTCTTGAATAATGCATCTTTAACATATAACGTTTTATATGAAATAGTCTATTTATGTAAATAAACGCAATGGCCTTGACTCTTGAAACTCAACCCAAACAATCAAAGATTTTTAAGATGCATCATGTAAAAATTAGATAAAGAACTCGGTCCGTACTTAACTAAGTGTGTTACCTTAAATCGAAATTCAAAGGCTGGATTTTACATATCCTTGGCTATGTGAAAAACTTAAAGGACAATATTGGTGTCAGTCATTATCACATACAGTATGTTATAGAACTGGTTAAACACATTCCAAATATAATTTTAACACAGAGATCATAGGTGAAATGAAATGAAATGGAGTTTAACGTCCTACTGTTCTGCTCCTAACCCGGGCTAATGAAGACGGGCATACGCCATACAGTGTGCTATGAGGGAAATTTTGCCCGGACAGCGGCACTACGGCCTACTCTTATATCGAATTCCAACTGCCAAGGGATCTTTTACGTGCACGCCAATGTGTACACGGGACCTCGGTTTTTCGTCCCATCCGAACGACTAGACAGCTTTCCTTGTCAGCCCCTCCGTCCTGCATCACTGACAAGGGAGAACCACGCCGGAAAATCTGGATGAACTTTCTCGGCCAATGCAGGGATCGAACACCCAACCTCCAGGCTAGCGAGCTAGCGTCTTACCCACTTAGCCACGTGATCCCCCGAGATCATAGGTACGAGATCATAGGTACGATAGGTGCGTTATGAAGCGTTCAAGAAAGGGAAGTGACGAACGCAAAAGGAAAACACGAGTTATCCTTCTATATAACTAACTGAAGTGCCGAGTGATAACAGATTCACGGGCGAATTTCTGCTCACTAATAATTCCTTAGAAGACCAAAAGTTGTTATATGAGACTGTGGGAGGATATCTGACAATTTAAAAAAATAATTGACTCTCACTATGTAAGAGAAAATGAGAAAAATAGAAAAAGTCCGTGCATTACCATATTTTTATAGAGTATAGAATAAATAAAAACAAGGGAATGTACGGGCTATTTCTATTTTTCTCGTTTTCCCTTATCTAGTTTTAGACCTGAAGGGGGAGGTTAAAGAATTAAATATTCAGGGGAAGATAAAGCAAGACGACAATGTCTTCAATCAAGCACTGAAGTTTTAAAATCGAAGATTGATACCAATGAAAACCAGTCAAAAGAAAAAAAAACATATTATTTTTTCTGTGGCTTAAAAGAACTCACCCGTAAAGGGTATGGAGACAGTGAACAGTTGGTACGTGATATACTAGTAGGTGGATTCAATATTGAAGGGGCAGGAAGCGATTCACAAATAGGCATCGAGAGGTGTTATGGTCTTGGAAGAAAACATAGATATGCAACTCGACCGCGCCCTATTTTAATCATGTTTAATAGACTTAAAGACAAAGACTCCGTCTTTAAAATTGCAAGGTCACATCTTAAAACAACTAACAATGACCTTGGGGTGGCAGAGGATATCACACCGCTCATACGCAAAATTAGAAAGGACCTTATGCCAAAACTTATCCAAGCGAAAGCTAATAACTTGTCTTAATTATGACAAACTGTTTATCGGGCAAGTTTTTTCACGCACGATGTTGTAAATGAACAAATAGTTAAACTCAGACCAGCAGCAAATGTGAAGACATATTAAGAGCCAATGGTAAACTAAATCCAACACAACCGCTACAACCAAATGGATGTGTTTATCAAATAGAGTGCAATTGTGGGAGTACGTATGTCGGGGAGACAAAAAGCCCATTAAACAAAAGGATAGATGACCACAAGTCGAAAGCAGCAACCAACAACTCAGCTGTAGCCGAACATTTGAACTCCAACCCCCGCCACAGAGTCCAATGGTCCAAGGTTAAAGCACTATGCAAGAATATAAGCACCAAGAGAGCGCATTGATTGCATGAAGCCATTCAAATAGAGAGATCTGAGAAGAATGTTTTGAAAAAATGATTTATTTTCTAAGCCCAATATCTTGTGGAACCCTTGTGGTAAAAAACACCACCGACCCAAAACACCCTATCAAAATTATTCTAAGTCGAAAATCTTGTGGAATGTGGTACCACACAAGCTTATGGGGAGGTCTGAGAAGACATTTTGGAAAAAAAATGATTTTTTTTCTAAGTTCAATATCTTGTGGAACTCTTATGGTAAAAAACACCACAAACCCAAAACACTGTATCAACATTATTATAAGTCGAAAATCATGTGGAATGTGGTACCACACAGGCATATGGGTAGGTCTGAGAAGAAATTTTGGAAAAAAATGATTTCAATATCTTATGGAACTCTTATGGTAAAAACACCACAAACCCAAAACACTGTATCAACATTATTCTAAGTCGAAAATCGTGTGGAATGTGGTACCACACAGGCATATGGGGAGCTCTGAGAAGAAATTCTGGAATAAAATGATTTTCTAAGTTCAATATCTTGTGGAACTCTTGTAGTGAAAAACGCTACAGACCCAAAACACTCTATGAATATTATTCTAAGTCGAAAATCTTGTGGAATGTATTTATTTTCAGAAACCCAATATCTTGTGGAACTCTTGTGGTGAAATGTTCCACACAAATGCCCCCAAACCTTGCCATGGATAGAAATGTTATCTAAATGATTAATTAGGCATTTATTAACTTATCCAGACCATAATCAACTCTCGATGTCATCGCTAGCCTGTGATATTTACTAGATTAGGATTCGATTTGCTGCTCAATTTTCATTCATGATTTAATCATTAAATAGATAATCGAGACTATGTTTTTTTTTATCTTACCGACTTAAGCCATGATGTTCGAGGCTACGCCGAAATTTCAATCGCTAAATTCTCGGTTCAGAGTGCATCATCTTTTCTCCCATAATGTATCTTTAATAAAGCGAGCATATGCTCTTGGAATATAAACGCCTGGGTCCCTATTTAGATTTGGTTCATGAATTTTCCGGTTTCGTCGGTTAACTGCCCAATTTTTAATCATTGTCCAGTTCACTCGTTGGCGCGGGTTTTCAATAAGATGTTCAGAAATGGCAAATTGGTAGGTGGGGGTTTCCGACATGTGTTCTTTAATTCCAAAGTCTAGAGGTCTTCTATCAGGGTGGGGTGTGGGGGAAATTGTCCATTGGTAAACCATGGATGTGTTGATAATTGTTGTCCCCCCCCCCCCCATGTGAAATACGTGGATTTCAGGCATTATTTAATAAAACGGATGATGGTGTCTACTTGTAAAGATGTTTCAGTGGCGTAGATAGTTGGCGGATAAGGATTTCTAGGACTCTCCATGTGAAGTACGTGGATTCCAGGCATTATTTAATAAAACGGATGATGGTGTCTACTTGTAAAGATGTTCCAGTGACGTAGATAGTTGGCGGATAAAGGTTTCTAGGACTCGACGTCGTACGACAGCATTTTCCCTGAATTTCTTATCTCTTCAGTGGCGTCCATAATGAAAGAACCCGCTGTCTCCCCTAGTGGTGAGAGTAATTTAGAAAGATACTTGGCTGTATTTTAATAAACTGAGTGTATAGAGTGTAGTGGTTCCCAACCCTTTTTTGTCAACGGCACACCTTGGAACCCATGAAAAAATAGCGGCACACCCGGCTAAATATATATGAAAAATATTTGAATTTTGCAAAATAAAAACATGGAAAATCATAGACGGCATACAACCGTAGACACAGACTAGTCAGACACATAGAATGACTCCAACTAAATAAACAAAAACACAGCTATGAGTTTACCAGTAGACACCAGTAAATGCTCAATTAGGATCACTTGGTTTTTCGCATTTTCAAATTTTGCGGCACACTTAAGAAGATCTCGCGGCACACCAGTGTGCCGTGGCACAATGGTTGAGAATCACTGCTATAGAGCATATCAGGATCTTTGTGAATCTTTATTGATGCTCTGGCATATGGTGAACGAGGGTGGTCTGGTTTTAGTCTATTATATATGTTGTTGGTGATCTTCTCATTTTCCAAAAGTGATTTTAAAAGCTTAGCATATTCTTTAAAATGGGTGTTGGTGGGGGTCTTTTCTAAGGCGTCGGTAGGTTGCGGTATCTTTGAGTCGGTCTTCCACAATGGTTACTTTACCAAGACAGTTGCCAACATCAGTGACAGACACCTAACTGAAGATGAAATAAATATACTTTCTAAAGGCCTTAGTTTTGCAACATCCAATCAAAAACCTCACGCTGATAAATTTACAGCCAGTATCGAAAAGGGGCTACGCCAACTAGCACCAGGTGGAAAGATTGAATACCCCAGACATCAAATAACTGACCTACTCCTAAAAGTCAAACCACAAGTAAGCAACATAACCCTGACACATTTTCACCCCTTTGGCCTCCATATTTAATTTTAACAAAAAAAAAACCAACTTCAAATCGATATGCAGTCGCACTTTTAAATCCGATATTCAAAAACCGTTTTTGTTTTGAACCTATTCATATTGACAACAGATGTTAGATAGTCGGTTTTTGAATTTCGATTTTGTTTATTTCCAGTTTCTTCGAATTTTCATCTTCTATTTGGTGACCTAACCCTTCAGTGACCCTTGAACTTTGTGTATATGATGACCCTTCTGTCTACTAGGAATTAGTATCAAAAGTTCGATCTTGAAGTATAACTTCCGGTTTTATTAAAGAGTTCAAAATGACAGTGTTTTTTTTCACTTTAATAGGTACTGGATGTTATTGGACTCAATAATTCACGATGTAACCTGATTGTTGACGTAACAAGGCTTGACCTGACGTATCGAAACACATCAGTCTTCCTTCGGAGTTATAGTTACGTGTTTCGGACCTTTGCTCCGTGGATCTATTTATTATATACTCCTCAAAAAAGTTGGGGATATTCAGAAACAATACACAACTGCGGAAGTGCACTGCTGTTTTTATTACAGGTAACCAGTGTATGTTAATATCAGGAGAATTGCCTACACATGAACATAAACAGTTCATATGGCCGGCTTATCTGACGGCCCCATTTCACTCGCAAAGAGATACACTGTCAAAAGTGAAAATGGACGTTTTTGATTTTTGTCTTAATAATTAGTAATTGCTCCACCAATCCTCAGGAATACAGCAATTCGTCGTGGCTTGCTCCTAATCAACCGTCCAATCACGATTTGGGGCAATCTGACCCACTCCTCTTGCAGTGCCACGGCCAATTCTATTAGTTTTGTCCGTTGACGTCGACGAACACGTCTCCCGATCAAATTAAACGTAATCCATAAAGCAAAGATACGCTAAACAGTAAATCTTATACAAGAACCGGTAGGAAAGCAAACATGGATAGGATAAACCAGCAAGCTGTAGTTTTCATCAACCCTTCCTTGAAGTGTCAATTTGACAATGAACCCCTCCCACGTGTATAGCGTTATTGCATAGGTATTTGCATTTCAATATCCCCTACTTTTTAAGGAGTATATATAAATTGGAAGTATTTTACGGATGGGACAAAAAAATATCTTAGATTCCCCATATCTCGGTTGGCGAATCCCATATGGGCTCTGACTGAGGGGTTTTCGAAGTTCGCTCGATTAGATTTAGCATCAAAGATTTGCGAACGTTTTCTTCGTCATTTTTTCGGCATTCAAGATGGGATATCAAGTTGAGATATCAAGTTGAAACTTGGTAGGAATAAGGAGCATAATCGATACCTTCATAATGGCATATTAAAAAAATTTGTGACCACTTCCGGAAACTTTTGGAAATTACTGAGGCCTTCCGATTTTTCCCGAACATGAATAGTTTCCATTTCAAAAATAAATCAAAAATGACTTATGGTGGTGTTAGCCCCAGATCTTATCATTCATATTTAGAGACCTTGTTCCATACCATTTCAACCGTTTTTGCCGCTATATTGGATTTTACAAAAAATCTTCAAATCGATATTCAGCCGCCATTTTGATTCCGATTTTCGAAAACGATTTTTGAATTTTGACTTTGTTTACTTCCGGTTTCACTTTGAATTTTTTTCTACTTTCTAACTGGTGTCCTAGCCTTTTAATGACCCTTGACCTTTTCATATATACTATTCAAAAAATGTAGGGGATATTTGATTTTTAAGTGTTATTAAAGTCACCTAATGAAACTGACGAAGAAACAAATGACAAAATGAAATGAAGTTCACATTCATCGATTTATTCCAAATGATCGTTAGACTAAGTAAGGCACAGACTGACCATTATAAGGGTAAAATGATACCCGGGGTCAAACAGCAAAGTTACCACAACATCACAACCAAGTCAGTAACGGGTAAATCCTCCTCTGTTTGCCAAACAAGCATTGATCCGACGTGGCATACTCCTAATGAGACGTCTAAGGTCATTTTGGTCCAGATTGTCCCATTCCTGTTGCAACGCAGCAGCAAGTTCTTGGACATTGGCAGGACGTTGTTGACGTTGACGTAACTTCTGTCCAAGCATGTCCCAGACATGCTCGATGGGGGAGAGGTCGGGACTCAGTGCTGGCCAAGGTAATGTGGTGATGTTCTGTTGTTGGAGGTAACCTGTAACGATCCTGGCCCTGTGACATCTTGCGTTGTCATCCTGGAAGATGAAACGGCGGCCATGACGTCGTGCGAACGGCACAACATGGACTGCCAAGATGTTGTCCCGGTAGTACTGGCCTGTAACACGCCCTGCAACAACATGTAAAGCCGTTCTTCCAGCAACAGTGATGCCTCCCCACACCATAACAGAACCACCCCCAAATCGATCATGTCTGATGACGTTAACGTCTTGGAAGCGCTCGTTTCGACGACGCCACACCCTCCTACGTCTGTCCAAAAAATCAACAGTGAACCTTGACTCATCTGAAAACATCACATTGCTCCAGCGTCGATTATCCCAGTGTTGACGATCCCTACACCAACGACGTCTTGCCTGAATGTGATGATCTCTCAAACAAGGGATCACGCGAGGACGTCGGGCGCGAAGGTGACCCCTATGCAGTCGATTCCGAATCGTCTGGCCACTCACTCTCACACCAGTGTCTGTTTGAAGACGAGCGCTGATCTGATTTGCTGTGATGACACGATTTCTCAAGGCCAAGGTACGGATAAATCGATCCTGGGCTTGAGTTGTCGCCCTTGGTCGACCTGAGCGTGGTCTGTCCTGTACAGATTGTGTATCACGGTATCTGGACCATAGCCTGCTTATGACAGACTGAGAAACATTCATCGTCCGCGCCACAACCGCCTGTGTTGTGCCGATCTGTAGCATGCCAAGGGCACGTAACCTTTCATTTTGGGTAAGCCGACGCATATCAAAATTTGTTTTCTGGTCACTAAAACAATTAAACTGATGTTTCCACCCTGGAATTCAATGCCACAATGACTGTAACATTCAAAGTCAGAGTCGTGCAAATCTTGGGTTGGACCCCCATGATGATCCCAAGCATCACCTGCATTCCATGCGGTAGCTATTGGTGCGTTTGGGCGTCACATGTAACTGGAAATGTTTCTTCTGTTAGGTTCTATAGTGACTTTTTTCGTAGTCATTTGCATATTTTAGTATTATGCCCCCAAAATCAAATATCCCCTACTTTTTTTGAATAGTATATGATAACCCCAATGTCTACTAACAATTAATATCAAAATGTTCGGTCTTGAAGTATAACTTCCGATTTTATTAAGAGTTCAAAATGACAGATTTTTCCACTTTAATAGGTAGTGGATCTTTACTATACTCAATAATGCATAGCGTAACTTGATTGTTGACATGGCAAGGCGTGACCTTGACATGACATACCGAAACACGTCAGTACTCCTCAGGAGTTCTAGTTTTTCTTTTAAAAAACCCCAGCTCAATGGATGTTTCTAAAACTTCTAGTACAGAAATTTAAGTATCCAAACAACTTGTTAAAACTATCCCGATAATGATCCGAAAACCGGAAGTAGTCGAAATAATATCCAATGTTATGAAAAAAACCTAAAAAGTAAAAACAAATAGTGCTCTTGCGAAAAAGTGATTACTACGTCAGATTTCACCGAATCAAAATAACTAAAGTGTTACTGGATAGCCCGAATAATGGACAATCTTATGACATGCAAATGATACAAATTCGACAGTTAGGCAATAGATTATGGGACGCTGAACATCTAGTATTTTTCTTTTTTTGGAGCCTATTCAGACGCTTTTATCTCGAAAACTACCCTTATTTCTTTTCTTAAAGGCTTAATACCACTCTTGTTGTAACTGAATAATATGTCCCAATCTTTATTCTGGTCAGCAAATTGTACTATTTTACAATATTCCAATTAATTGATGATACAAATTTCATCTTAACACACCTAATTTAAAAAATTGGAAAAATTCAACTAAATGATTTGAAAAGCCTGACGTCAAGCTTTTCAAATGTGACTCGGATTTAAGAATATTTTTGAACCCTCTGGACAAGTAAAATAGGATTTAATGGATAATTTACACAACAGGTAGGACACTAACCCATCTAGTACTTAGAATAGGGCTATTTTTTATTTTCTGGAGCTGTCAAGCCAGCAAGAGTGTTATTGTCCCTTTAAACTTCTGTTACTCAGTGTCCTATCGGTAGTCTAGGGTGGGAATCCAAAGTTAAAAGCCTCAGTATTAGGCTGTAATTTAGCCCCGAAAATCGTTTCATCTCGTCCCAGCAAATTCCAGGTTGAAAATCTAACGCTTTGCTGCATAAGTAAACCAGTAGGCCGTCACTGTCGTAAACATTTCTTTTCCCATGCATTGCACAATACGTCTAGCACTCGAATTACGCCTCGAACTATATTTGTCAAGAGAAGCCATAATGGGGTGAAAAAATCAAATTCTAAGCCAAGCAGAAACTATAAAAGCAAACAACGTCATAGGGTCACGGGTCAATAGCCATAAATAGACCAGGGAATACATTTTACGAGACGGAGCACGTTAGCTTGTTTTCATTTGTCAGACCAGTTAAATGTTGCATTGACACGGTGGAGACGACTAACCCCTAATCTGTGGCATAAATATGGTCAATAGGGAAATAGCACCAATAATGAATCTATTATTATTTCAAAACTATTTCAATGAAACAATATATACATAATAAAGATGAAAACGATTTTGACATGATTGAAATACTGGTTCAGTATTATAATTATATATAATGTTAAGAAAAAACAAAAATAATAATATCATGTGATCTGAATGATACAATTAATAATATTTCACCTTCATCAATTATACTATTTCTTAAAAAGAAAACAATAGAGTTATTATAAGAGAGTATAGAGAGAGAGAAAATGGGGTTTAACGTCTACTCGACACAAACTAGGTCATTTTAGGACTAACGCAAGGTTTAATTTTATTTCAATAATTCGCTTGCGCGTAGTGGCCTTTAGCAGTGAGAGGAAACCGGAGGACCCTTCTCCTTGTCACGTACTACCGGGGAATCTAAACCCCACCAGTGGACCCAATGTGCTATGAGGGAAATTTTGCCCGGACACAGCACTATGGCCTACTCTTATATCTAATTCCAACTGCCAAGGGATCTTTTACGTGCACGCCAATGTATACACGAGACCTTGGTTATTCGTCACATCCAAACGACTAGACAGCTGTCCCTGTACCTTGTCAGCCCCTCCGTCTGCACCACTGACAAGGGGAAACCATGTCAGAAATGAATTAGAAAATACAAGTAAAATAAAGACATATAGTAAACATAAAGTGGCAAAATATAATATGAAAATTAAGTGACATGTACAGTACATTTAAGTAAAACATGTTTAAAATATGTAATATTTAAAACCCGCTTACAAAAATACAAGTATACAGTTGTAGGCCTACTCATAATAAATCACATAATTTCATCAGTATCATCATCACTATTGAAATCAATGTCACTGTCAGCACATGTTTGGCTGTCATTATATTCGAACAATTTACACATTTTTACACAAATCCATACAAGAAAGTTTTCACTTGTAACAGGTACATCTATCTGTACTGCAGCCTGATTTACATCCACAGTGAAAATTTTGTTTGGTGCTTGATTTCTAGTCACCCTAACCCTGTCATTTGTTACAGTAGAGTTTAACAAGAGGGGCATAAATTTTCACAGCTACAGTCAGGCAACCAGGGGGTATGTGCCAGAATATGCACCCTTTTTGACTGTTGATGCAAGGATTCCCAGAGACATTTTCAGCCAGTAGACTCATGCAAGCTCAATCTGGTGCAGAAACAATTCATATATATTTTTTTCAAAAAAGTAAGTGCACTAGCAGTAGTACCAACTCATCTATTTCGGTTCTCTTTTTCTCCATATCAACTTGGGTATATTTCTTAAAGTACTGCGCATGGTATATCACTTCAATGCTGACACATTCTTTACCATAGTGATTTTCTATTGGTCTGAGTGGTCATGGTCCGAGTAGTTCTTGGTCTGAGTTGTCATGCATTTAGGAATAGAGGAATATCTTCATCAGCTTGCATTTGCAAGAAAATGAAAAAAATGTTAAAATATGATCCCCTTAATCTTAAGAAATTAACCAGACCTATTATTCTTTTTCTTTTTTTGCCGGTAAGATTTTAGCTGCTTGTTTCTAAACATCACTTTCTTCAAGTGATAATGTTTCATAATACACAGGTAACGTGGAATGTGAGAAGTCTGTATTTAGTATACCCAATTGAAAGGAGTTTTGTCTGCACATTCCTGGAGTTCTTTGTCAAACAAATCAGCATTTGTCTCCGGCACAAGCCTGCCATTTCCATCTAATTTGATCCACTGGTTAAGATAAGATAAGATTTTATTGCATCGAAACATCCATTTAGGACAGCATACAATATAAACGTGTACATGAAAATTATAACGATATGACAATTATTACACAAGACACACAATATTGCATCGGAACCTCCCTTGAGGACAACATACTTGTGTCCTTGACCCTGTTAGATTTGTCTGCCGCATTCGATACTGTCGATCATGAAATTCTCTTAAGAAGACTTTATCAAACTTTTCACATAACTGGTACGGCCTTACAATGGATTAAATCTTATCTTACTGACAGAAGACAGAAGATCATTATAAACAAATCTCATTCCGAGTTTGCAAACCTTAATTGTGGAGTGCCTCAAGGATCTGTTCTTGGACCGGTATTGTTTATACTGTACACACGATGTCTGGGGGATGTTATAGACCAGTTTGATATAAGCCATTTCTCCTACGCTGATGATACACAGTTAATCAGTAAGTTTAAACAAGACAATGCTCATGATTCCTTTGAAAATACCACTCGCTGCTCCAAAGCTGTTAAATCCTGGATGAATAATAATAAATTGAAGTTAAACGATGAAAAAACAGAAGCAATACTTGTTGGAACACCACAGCGTCTCGCATCAACTCCTGATTCTCGTCTTGTAATTTGCGACTCTAGTATTGAATTTGCAACAAGGGTTAAAAATCTAGGTGTTATATTTGATCCGTCTTTAACAATGGAAAAACAGGTTGATCAGTTATGCCGTGTTTGTAATTTTCATCTCCGTAGTATAGGAAACATTCGTCATCTATTGACTACTGCTGCTTGTCATCTTTTGGTGCGGTCTCTAATTTTTTCAAGATTGGACTATTGTAATAGTGCCTTGGCTGGAATATCTCAACATTTATTAAAGCGACTTCAAATAATTCAGAACAACTGTGCCAGAATCATCACAACTACAGCAAAACGTCAACATATAACATCTGTCCTTAAATCGCTTCACTGGTTACCAATAGAGGCTCGTATAAACTTTAAAATCTTAACACTGGTCTACAAGTCTCAGCATGATTCAGCTCCATCCTATATCACAGATCTTATGCAGCCTTATGTACCAAACCGACCACTCCGTTCACAGAATAATCTATCACGTGTTGTACCTTCAACTAAATTAAAATCTTTTGGTGATAAAGCCTTCAGTGTATATGGTCCACGACTATGGAATGACTTACCTGACAAAATAAAGTGTTCAGAAACAGTTGCTCAATTTCGATCTAGACTTAAGACGCATATGTTCACGATGTATTATCCACAGAAGCCATTAACTTACAGCGCTTAGAGCATGCTCATGGATGGATTAAGCGCTATATAAATGTACATTATTATTATTATTATTATATACAGGTGCAAAAAAATGGACGGATACACAAATATGGACGGACATAAATTTAGAGCACTCATAAATAAACAGTATGAAACCTGCATATGGAACAAAATGTACAAAGTATTAAATCACATAACTCGACAGTATAAGACCCACATACAGGGTACATAATATATCAAAATACAAAACAAAGCGTGCGCACATAAAAGAAAATAAAATATCATGCATATTTAACAGATGTCTCTCCTAAGAAAAGAGAAGTAGACAAAGGCTGCGACACTTGTGGCTATAATACTCGGTGGGTCGAATAGGTTTTCAAATGAAAAGGTTAGACCAGTATTGTCAAGAGTTTGATATATATATTGTTTTCTTAAATCTTCATAATTTTGGCATTCCATAAGAAAATGTTTTTCAGATTCAATTTTGCCTGCATTGCATTTTTTACAGAAACGATCCTGGAGTGGTATCTTAAGATATCTACCCCTTTCAATGGCAAGCTGGTGAGTACTTAATCGTAGGGTAGACATCGCAATTTTGAACTTCTTATTATTAACAACCTCTAGATATTTTGGAGTGTTATTGAATTTCTTTTTGAATAATCCGAAGGTTCTGAGTTTATGGTTCGGCCCGCAAGATTCAGCAAGGAGATCGTTAAACTTACTTTCTATTGAACTTTTAATATTCTGTCTCGAAATTGTTGTTGGAGGAATGTCATATTTTTTGAAGATATTTTGGATAGCCGCATACCAGGAGAGTTTTGGGTTTGATTGCGAAATTTTTATGTCTTTTAGCACATACCTTACGTTTTTCCCAGCTTGTCGCAGTGAACGGTTTTAGCTCAGTTTTTTTCAACAAAATCTACACGAAGTACGCAGTTTTAGCTATTCTTCAGCCACATTACTATCAAAACGTAAACAGAGCGGTGACCTTTCACTCTGCACGACCTGTTGAACCTTTCGTCGTGTGTGTCTGATTGGCGAGCCATGTCACGTGATCTGTTAAAACCAAATCACCGCGAAATTCAAATACCATCGCACATTGATAAGTAAGCCCGTAATTATTTTGAGTTGTCAAACGTCAAAGAATGGATAAGAGAAAAATTGTGTGGCAATACAAGTAATACTAGAAGAATTAGATGATGACTTTTTTTCACCTGAAACTTGCTGGCACGGAAAAACAGAAGCAAGCTAGCTAGAAATTTCACACCACGGCCTATAGTATATGATATAAAGGGTCCAAAAATGGTCTCAATCGTTGAAAAAAGTTGAAAAATTGCTAAATAACTGAAAATGCACTTCTAACCTTATTTTTTTAAAACTGCTCAATGGATGTTTCTGAAACTTCTGGTACAGAAAGTTAAGTGTCATCGTCACGTTGTAAAACTATCAAGACTAATGATCTGTAAAACGGAAGTAGTCGAAAAATATCCGATATTTTGAAAAAAAAAGAAGATTTTTGCGAAAAACACGATTTCTCCGTCGGATAATAGCAAATCGAAGCTAAAGTATCGTTGGATAGTCCGGTGAATGGGCTCTCGTATGATTACTTCGGGTCGGTTGCCTGAAAGCTGATTCAGCACTGCCTTGCAGGTCTAGTTATTATTATTATTACGTTCAATGCACGTTATATATTATTCGGTCGGCAGTTTCGAGATGAAATCAACTCACTAAAATCTAAGCCCTATTCACACATTGTTTCTAAGCTCGCGTGTTTATTTAATTAATTCAATTGACTTTGATCATAAACTCATGTGATTGATATTTGTATTCATTTGATCAAACATATTTAGCGGACCAGGAGGCTTGTTTATTTCCGTCATTCGTTTGGTGTGAAAGACGAGTTTTCTGGATTAATTTGCGACGAGGATGACGGGGATATTATTGCAACACAGGATTCGCTAATTAGCGACGAGGATGACGGGGATATTATTGCAACACAGGATTCGCTATTTTTGTATAGTGACATTAGCTAAGAGAGTCAACCAGAAACACTTGCAGATTCAGGAATTTCGTTGGATTTACAGACCCATCATAGTGCTAATTTGGATTATGATAAGCCGAGGAATATCTTTAGCCATGTATTTATTTACAACAATTATTAGGATTAGTTAAGATTCTATCAGTATAAAACCTGTACATACCCCAATATGGTTTACATTGCTAAAAAAAACCACAGAGAGAATCATCCTGGAAACATGTGTGAAGTGAAAAGTAACTGTGTTCCATAATTGCATTGGTGTGATGTTTTAGTTTAACCCCGTAAAATATGCCAAAAAAAGTGTTAACAGAAGACTGAAACTTTAAAAAAAAATTATGAGGGTGCCCCCCACCCCCGAGGGTGTGTGTGTGATTGGGGGGGGGGGGAGGCCTCCCACACGCGACCTATCGCGCTACATCGGCTGTTGCGCAGATTCGTGCCTCCGGCGTCACAGATTGTCAACATTTTATATAATTTCATTTGCGGACCCCCCACCCCCAATATATATTTAACGGCTACGCCTCTGTCTCTAGCATGATGATCCAGTGACTGACCATGAAGTTAAATCTTTGGGCAAAAAATGTGTACCCGAAACAATCAAGACTCTGTAACTTCAGGAGACAATTATTGGGATATTTAAACGACGATGAACTTTGTTACAGTATGTCAAGATTTTTGTGTAAACCAGAAAAGAAGACGGTAGCGCATATCCCTCATAATCATTACGTCAAATCATCCTTCTAATCCAGAGTTAGCAAAATAATACAAGGATCTAACAAACTTATATTCAGCAGTGGTGCATGCGGCAGTGAAGGTGATCGATCGAAAAGACACAAAAATATTTGTATAAATTAAATTATTGATCTAAGCTGAATTAAAGTTACTTGAAAATGTCCATTGTTTTTGTTAGCGTCTAATAATACCAACAAATAGTTTGAGTTTGTTTCGTTTGTATTAGACTTAGCGTTTAAAAACATATAGTACTGACAGATGAGGCGTAGTATAACTAACATTCGGTTGGTTATACCACGGGCAAGGACAACGAGGTCATGGTCTGGATCTTAATCCACCATTTATATCTATTTCATATTGTCTTATATATTTGCTTAATCACCTGTCTCCAGTGTGCTTTGTTTTACAATGTAAATTGATCTTATGAATTGCAATAAACGTCTACGGGCTATAGCGTTTACACTGTAGTTACCATGGCATATTGTTTGTATAACCGATAGATTGATAGGATTAATACCCTAGGTTAGTCACGGGGATATGGAGAGAGAGAGAGAGAGAGAGAGAGAGAGAGAGAGAAATGGGGTTTAACGTCCACTCGACACAAACTAGGTCATTTCGGGACTAACATATGTTTTAATTTTATTTCAATAATTCGCTTGCGCGTAGGGGTCTGAATAAGCTATTGCTCTCAGACCCAGTAATGAGTTTGGGCGTTTACAAACATAAATACACCCGTAGTCTGGTATTTTTTTTCGTCTTGTATTAATTATTTGGTTAGAGAGTTCGGTGGGATTAGGGGATCACGTGGCTAAGCGGGTAAGACGCTGGCTCGCTAGCCTGGAGGTCGGGTGTTCGATCCCTGCATTGGCCGAGAAAGTTCATTCAGATTTGCCGGCGTGGTTCCCCTTGTCAGTGATGCAGGATGGAGGGCCTGACAAGGACAGCTGTCTAGTCGTTCGGATGGGACGAAAAACCGAGGTCCCGTGTACACATTGGCGTGCACGTAAAAGATCCCTTGACAGTTGGAATTCGATATAAGAGTAGGCCGTAGTGCCGCTGTCCGGGCAAAATTTCCCTCATAGCACACTGTATGACGTATGCCCGTCTTCATTAGCCTAGGTTAGGAGCAGAACAGTAGGACGTTAAACCCCATTTCATTTCATATTGCAGGTCCACCGGTCAACTAGTGTTGAATGACATAGTACGAGTTTTAAAAAAGAATGTTAAATTATCTTTTGCCGGACTGAGAAATCACATCACACTCATCTGAGTTTACATAAACAAATGGTTAATATGTCCCCAACCTGGCATTAAGCTTTTGAACCACCCAGAACTCGAATTTCTTATTTATTCTAAGCTTATTTCTTCTGATTTTGCCAGAATTGTCCCGCCAGTTCATTTTACGTAAATGGTTTCGCGGCTACACTCTAGGATTTGTGAATACAATTGAACTGACTTACAGTGAATTACCAAATTATATTGCATAAATAATGAGATATTACAAAGGGTCATTAAATAAAAAAAAATCTTTGAAATAATTGTTTTTTGAAAAAGCTAAAATAGCCTAAGCTGCTTGACAGATAAAGGAGCCACGGTGGCTAGGTGGTTAAGGCGCTGGCTCGCTAGCCTGGAGGTCGGGTGTTCGATCCCTGCATTGGCCGAGAAAGTTCATCCCGATTTTCCGACGTGGTTTCCCCTTGTCAGTGATGCAGGACGGAGGGCCTGACAAGGACAGCTGTCTAGTCCTTCGGATGAGACGAAAAACCGAGGTCCCGTGTAAACATTGGAATGCACGTAAAAGATCCCTTGGCAGTTGGAATTCGATATAAGAGTAGGCGATAGTGCCGCTGCCCAGGCAAAATTTCCCTCATAGCACACTGTATGGCGGATGCCCGTCTTCATTAGCCCAGTATAGGAGCAGAACAGTAGAACGTTAAACCCCATTTCATTTCATTTGACAGATAAAATATTGATTGGATGACGCACATAGATCTGCTCTTTGTTATAAGTTGCCGACTCATACTATTTGATATTACTTGGTAGCTTCAAATATGATTTTGACAAAGGCTTTTGTAAATTATTTTATGAAAAGCAACCCCGATATGCATGGCTCCTCCAGCCCCTATTAACTAGTCATTTATATATATAGAGGTGAGTCACTATCACCTGGTACGTATTGTATTGTTATTGTAAGTTTACACAAGTGTAGAAAGATTTATTCAGTGACATACCGTGTATTATACTTATATCACGATATAACAGATTTTCTAACATATAAAGCAACTGAAAGCCCCATTCACTTTATTTGATCCAGGAATTTTTGCAGGAGGGGGTTTGCCAGGTTCGTGAGACAATGTATCTCCCCCCCCCCCCTTCCGCATTGCCTCTATCGTCATTTTGGCGTATATACATACACATTGAGCTTTTTAAACAGAGAAATTCAACATCTCGTTTGACGTCAATTTTTATAATGAATTAAAATACATTGACATTGTGATTCAATTTCATGGATGCAAAGCATCAATTGTGATATCACATAATGTCTATATCATTATCTCGTGCTTTGAGTGCCCATCCTGTCCCACATCTGACGATAAGGGATAAAGCTCACGGCCGAGAATCTTTTCTCATGAGCAGGGGGGGGGGGGGGTTCGGACCCATGGCTGGCCAAGGCATTATGGACAATATGGTGACACTGGAGGTGGTCATTTACGACACGAGCGCGGTTGGCACGGGCATTATCATCTTGAAAGATGAAATGTCGACCCGCACGTTGAGCAAAGGGCAGAACTATCGGTGCCAGGAAGTGGTCACGGTAGTACACGCCAGTGACCCTTCCTTGAACAATATGCAAGTCCGTTCTTCCAGTCATGGTGATTCCTCCCCACACCATAACAGACCCACGCCCGAATCTGTCATGCTGTCTGACGTTAACGTTAGCATGACGCTCATTTACACGCCTCCAAACGCGAGCACGCCTATCGGTGAAATCCAGAGTAAATCTGGACTCATCTGAGAACATTACACGCGCCCATCGACGATTACCCCAATTTTTACGCTGCCTACACCATTGACGCATGTTTGCCGTGTGCTGGCGAGTTAATGGAGGCACAACACGCGGTCGTCGCACATGCAAATGGGCTGCATGTAGCCGATTTCTAATCGTTTGGGGTGTAACTCGAATTCCTGTAACTTGGTTTAAGTTTACAGAAAGCTGATTGTCCGTTTGTCCTCGGTTTCGCAGGACCTGTGTACGAATGTGTCGATCCTGAGCTTGTGTAGTGGCTCTAGGACGATCTGAACGAGGTCTATCATCAACATTGTGTGTTTGTTGGTACCGGTTCCACAGTCTGCTGAATTCAGGGCTGGGGTCATTACATTGCCAATGTAATTAATAACATTACCATTACCATTACTTTTTAAATGTAATCATTACAATTACTTTCTCATTTTTAGCAATGTAATTAATTACCATTACCCATTACGATGAAAGTAATTAATTAACATTACCCATTACATTGAAAGTAATTAATTACCATTACCCATTACTTTATGACTATATAAATAAAAAAACATTTTTCATAGAAATTAGCAGGACGGAGGGCCTGACAAGGACAGCTGTCTAGTCATTCGGATAAGACCAAAAACCCGTGTACACATTGGCGTGCACGTAAAAGATCCCTTGACAGTTGGAATTCGATATAAGAGTAGGCCGTAGTGCCGCTGTCCGGGCAAAATTTCCCTCATAGCACACTGTATGACGTATGCCCGTCTTCATTAGCCTAGGTTAGGAGCAGAACAGTAGGACGTTAAACCCCATTTCATTTCATATTGCAGGTCCACCGGTCAACTAGTGTTGAATGACATAGTACGTTAAACCCCATTTCATTTCATTTTCATAGAAATTAAAAAGACAACCTTATTTTTCTGCCATGAAGTACATACAAAATCAAACTCAAAATAATCCTTAATTCACTTAAATAGATAATTGTTTATGAATTATTATTTCTAGCAATTATAACATCAAGGCAAATTTTATAGTGACGGGCAGTGGTTTTTCTATAATATATTGTATAATAACTGGTAAATTATTCAACATGACTCTAAAACAAAATATATATTAGTTTTAAGTAACCATAAAATGATGATATACTTGAAGGTCATTGTTTGGTTTGTCACTTGTTACCTTGTGATTAAGATTAAAGTGCAGTAAGACTATTTATTGTCTTTTAATCTAACTGACTGATTGATTGATTAATTGACTGAGTGATTGGCTGCAAATTAGTACTAATCTTGATTATAATATACATCTTATCAGAAATCCACTTCTTAGGTTACATGTCTCAAAAAGGTTCCTACATAAAAAGTAATAAAATAAAAGGTTTAATGCCTTCTTATTTTGCTTATAATTTTTTTAAAAATGATTTAATGAATTGGATTTGTGTCAGATACACTTAATTACTTCTACGGTGCTATAAAATTTGAGGCTTGTCATATTGGAAATATTTATATATGCCATAAAATGTAATTGAAAAGTAATTGCAATGTAATTGACCATTACATGATTTTTGGAATGTAATTAATTACATTTCCATTACTCATTACTTTTGAAATCTTCCATTACTCATTACATGACCATTACTTAAAAAATGTAATGATTACATTCCATTAACATTACCCCAGCCCTGCTGCTGATCACAGACTGTCACACATTAAGCGTGTTGTCTACTGCTCGCTGCGTAGAACCCATTTGAAGCATGCCAATAGTACGTAGACGTTCATCATGTTGAAAACGTCTCATTGCAAATTAAACGTAACACACAAAAGCAAAGATGCGCTAAACAGTAAATCTTATGCAAGAACCGATAGGAAAGCAAACATGGATAGGATAAACCAGCACGCGGCAGTTTTCATCAACCCTTCCTTGAAGTGTCAAATTTGACAATGAACCCCTCCCACGTGTATGGCGCTATTGCGTGTCGCAGGTGCAGCTTCGTGGTTCTGTTGTGGCGATAAGTTCTTCATTTGTGAACATACTCTCAAAGCATGTCAAGTGTCCATGACTATTTATCATATCACAACCTACATAGGTATTTGCATTTCAATATCCCCTACTTTTTTGAAGAGTACATTTCATTATTATTAAGCTTTAGTATTTCATATGGAAGCCTATTGTTTCTATTAAGATTATTATTATTTTTTGGGTGTTTTCAGCAAATCGGATTTCTCAGAATCTGACCCTAGGATCTATCTTAAACTTTTACCTACCGCCCCCCCCCCCCCCAACAACAAAAAAAAAACAAAACAAAAAATCAAAAAAAACAAATGGGTAGTGAGTTTTTATAAATAATATTTTCAAAACTTTTTACGAATTCGAAATCACCGAATTTAACGAACGAAAAAAACGACAAACATAGCTGTAACTTTGTGACTATTTGACCTATTATCTTCTTTTTTCTTTGAGTACCTTGACAAAATTCATTTTCTCCTGCAATTCACGATTTTCGAATTTCGAAAATTCGTCGCTGTGACTTCTTCCCGGAAGTTGAGACCAACTTGACAACTTGCACGATTTTCAAGAAATTTGGAATGTAAGTAGATGCGACTTGAACGGTGTCGTTAGAAATTTTCTAACTTATGTCCCCTTGGAGAAATTAACGATAAAATTTCTCAAAGATATTGACAAAAAGTAGATCAGATTGCCTTGAATTATTTTCTGTACTAGCTAAGACATTAGCGTTCACAAAATATGAAGTCTGTCGATCTAACTGGAAGTGCCACCATCTTGAAACGTGAAAGGCTTTTTGCAATATTTTACTTACAGACATTTACTTACATTCTTTGAATCCTTGAAGAAATGACCCAAAAAAGTTCAGAGCATTAACGGGGGTGAAAAACACCAAAATAGACCGTAGTTTGTTGAATTGGTCTCCTAATTCCGAAATGAATACATTTCTGGAAATTTATAAATTTGACCTAAATTTTCTAACAGCTGATGTCAACCTGACTCCAAAAATATAAGTTCCATTCAAAGTTATCTCATTTAATTTTTCGATATTTTCTGCCATTTTTAAATTCTTTCCCGCCATTTTCATTTCATTTGTTAATTTTTCCTTAATTTTAAATTCCCGGTGCCGGTTTTACTGATAAGCTTGACTGCTCACAACAACCTTTTAACTTAGACCTGTCTGTATAAGAGTTTGTGTGGGGTGTACAATAATGATGACATAAAATCCTGTAAATTGACAAAATCATTATAGATGTTCATCAAAATCATACACCACTTAAATTACCAAGAGCCTGTTTAAATACAAGTCTATGTTATGCAGCATATGTTAAAGATACATTATGGGAGATTAGATAAAGAGCTGGCAGTTCTCACTATAATAGTTAAAATCTAGATAATATAAAGGGAATTTGCTGAAAATTTCAGTCAAAATGATCCACTCTGAACCGAGATTTTAGCCTCGATTATCATTACTGAAGTCGCTACGATAAAAAACATAGTCTCGATTATCCATTTCATGATTAAATTATGAATGAAATTCGAGCAGAAAATCGGAACCTAATCCAATAAATATCGCAGGCTAGCGATGCCATCGAGAGTTGATTATGGTCTGGATAAGTTAATTAATGTCTAATTAATAATTTAGTTAGGATTTCAGGCCTAAAGAAAGACCCGCAATAGGCTGATTTAGCTCTTGCATAATGTATGTTTAAATTACAACGTATGTATTATTTAACCTACAACTGTTAAGGAACGCATGATGTACACCTGTTAAATCAACAACTTCCAGTTTAAATACAAGTCTATTGTTAAATAATATGATATATTATATAATTTTATACAGTATATGTTTTTTAAGTGACGCTTAACATTGCATTGTTAAAATACAAACTAATGTAAAATTACGAGAAAAAATGGCAAATTTTCTGCCATGATTTTCTTGTTAAAAAACATAAAACCGTTTACAGTATGACCAACTATTTGCACATCCATGCACACACCAACCCCAACTTCGAACAAATGCAGATTTAATGTAGAAAAACACTGAAAATCGCAAAACATGAAACTGCTTAATCAATTTTTGATTATATTTCTCTAAAAAAAACCTGCATAAAACTCTGACCCTCGAAGGTCAGTAATTCGCATATCTGCCCTAATGGTTGTACCTAACTCGTTGTTAACTGGCTTTATATTTCTTAGCGTGACTGATAACTGAGTATTTCGTCTTGATTCGTCAAGTTTTGTTTGCTCAACTGAAAATAGTCTCCTACAACTTCTTTAAAATTCTACGCACAAGCGAGCACAAGTTCTTTGTCACGCCTCGCTAGTTTCATTTAGGTTTGTACACAAGGACTCTAGATCTATGCAGATAAATATTAAGCAGAGTGTGTCAGTTGGTGTTCGACCACAAAGCTGACATGGTGTACTTTTAACGTACTAAATATCTACCAAGATTTTGTTTCGAGTTTATTTTTTTAAGGAGTATTAGTTTATTTGATCAGAGTTCCAGGTAGGTGGTTTTGTCTGTATTTATTCTTATCAGCATCTGGGTCAAAAGCAGAATGTCTTGGATTTTAACAATTGTGCGTATTGTCGATTATAAGAATTAATTCGGGCATGTTTGATGTCTGATACCAATTAAATGTTTGAGATCCATAAATTCCGCCGAGTGATTTATTTATAGGTAACTAATTATATATACCATGATATTATGAACTAAGCCCTACGTATTGATGGACGTTTATCACGATGTGGGGCTATGTTTACTTTTCGAACACCCAAGAAGTGCATGTTTTAGACTTGTAAATTTTGTTCTGACAATTATGGTGATTCTTCAATTCTTTAATATAACGGAACATAAATATATACAAGGGCATACAGTATACTGACTAAACAACTACTGCACACAGTAACTATAACCTGTTGATCACTGTGCCATTTGGTATATTTAAGGAAGATCAGAAAAATTAAACCGAATATTGTAATTGAAACTAACATGTCAACAGATGAACAATACATAAAGGATTAAAAGATATTATACTGCAATAGCAAGAACAACAGAGATGAGATTAACGTAGTTGGCCGCGTCGGTTTGCAGCAAAGGGATGTTATGTAAACGACTTACTGCAGGACAATCAATATTAATCTTAAAGTTTAGATTGTCAACATTGAGAGAATTACTCTTCGAAACGTTGCTTAAATTTACAATGTAGCTGTTTTCAATAAATACATGTTATAGTTTATTACTCTATTAAATATCACTAAAAGATTATAATCATTGGCATCTAGTGATTGAACTGCAAATACACAGGATGCAATTTTGTGGAATATAATTTCTGATTAGTACTGATCGACAGTTCGAATAAACAACAGTCGTTATACATTAGCTGGTATCTCAGTCTATCGGCCATACAATAAGTAATTGATGTATACTAGGTGATGGGATGGGGGTCTTTTATTGCTTTCATTTTATTTGTAGGTGTATAATAAATCTCGTTATTCCTAAAGGTATTCTTTTGAAAACCATTAATAATCTGCAAACCCCCCCCAAAAAAAACAACAAAAGAACGAGAGAGAGAGAGAGAGAGATGGGTTTCAACGTCCACTCGACAGAAACTAGGTCCATTCGGGACTAATATATGGTTCAGTTTTATTTCAATAATTCACCTGAGCGTAGGGGTCCTTAGCAGTTGGAGGAAACCGGAGGATCCGGAGAAATTCCACGAAGTTGGACAGGCGACCCTACTTCTACAAGCGGAGAATCGGAACCACGCCACTTGACTCAATGTCAGACCTTATGATCTAAAGCGCACGCGTTACCCCTCCCCCCCCAATAATCATATTATGAGTTTAGGGTGTACACAAAGGGACAGTCTGGAATATTTGATTAAGATTTGAATGTTTTTAGACGCATAAATTAGTATTACAATAATTAGACGACCCCAAACTAGTAGTCGTTCTCATAGGACGATAAGCCTATGTGGCTATATAGTGTTGAGCGCTTATAACTGCCTTCACTTCTCTCTAAGACAAAGTGACTTTTTACCATTTTAATTTAAGTTTTAAGTGTCAAAGGTTATACCAAGATATTTACGAAGAACTGAGGATTTCATATGTGTGACTTGGATGGTAAAATTTCGTGTATTTTGGAAGATATTTGATGCTTTAAATTTTCTAAGCAGTTATTAGTGACCAATGAAGCATGAAATGGTTGTTCTTGGGCAGTTAAAATTTCTATGGTGTTTACTTCTCATGATATTAACTCACATAACCTACAAAAGGGATCAACTTTTATCTAAATGTTGCAGCAATATTTTAAGTAAAGCAGATTGTGATACCCTTAAAAATCTAACATGTGATATAATTAAACGTAAGAAAACTTCAAGGGGCTGTTCTTCAGGTAGAAATTTAATGAGAAAAATCAAGGCAGTGACTTCTATTAGATCTGATGATTGTTTCAGGACCATGAGTATTACAGTAAATTTTACAAACTTTTCTTATCACGGTCTCCTTGCTAAACGCTAGGTCGGTAAAAAACAAAACTATCGAACTGAATGATTTCGTATGTGAACATGACCTTGATATTTTGGCTGTCACTGAAACATGGCTAGGTTGTAATGATGTTGCCGTTTTATGCTCGTCAGACCCCAAAACAGACATCATATTCGTCATTTGAATATTTTGACTGTGTTGTCGGCTCGGTAAGCTCAGCGTTTCGTATTGTTGTTCTATACAAACCCCCTGACAATGGATCTAAGTCAAAGTTTATCGATGAATTTTCTGATTTGATCAATCAATTGGCAAAATGCAGCCTGTAACTGGTTATATTGGGTGATTTTAATTGTCATGTGGACAACATTAATGACAAGTTATCTCTTCAGTTTTGCGAGCTGTTACAAGTGCATTCTTTAATACCCCTACCCACAATCGAGGATATACTTTAGATCTTGTGATAACCCGACAAAAACATTTAATAAATAATTTATATCGGACCATTTTCCTATAATCCTGAATCTAAACATAAGGAAAGAACATGTTTGAAACGAGACAAATTTCTTTTCGAAAACTCAAATCGTTGAACGATGCTGAGCTGAGCTCTTCTCTGTGTTCTTCAAAACTAAAAAGCATATACCAAGTTAATGACGTCAATTCGAAAGCAGCATACTTTAACAAATGCGTTCAAAATATCATTGATGATCTTGCACCAATCCAAACTAAAACTTTTCGACTTCGACCTGGTGCTGTCTGGAGTGATTATTTGATTTATTTAAAGAAAAGTAACTACAAGTAATGACGGCAGCACATACGTGTTTTTTTTTCAGAACAGCAGTTAAAACATAGATATGACGTCACCCTTTGATGTTTTTAACCAGTATATAGGAGAATGTACGCTTTTCTTAAACAATCGTCTATTATTTATAAAACTGTCCATTATTTATTGAAAATAATGGACATGTCTACCAATAATAGACACTTATCTGAAAAATGAACATGTATTTTGGGATAATTTATTCTCTGAACAAATTAAATTACAGTACATGAAATTACTTTAAAACCTCATAGTTACCGAAATGTCACATGCCAGAATGTTGATTTCACATGTTTGTCTACATAAAGAATTCCACTTAAATCCGTCCGTTATATGTCACTTGTCCGTTTAATAGTACGTTCGGCACAAGATCGATGATACGTTTTTATACGCCCACATTTTCACGGTGGACACTCTACAGGTCATAACTTGAAATATAGGTATATATCCCATAGATCTCGGTTCCTTTCGATATTGGCTTGTATGGGACCACAACTTCATGGATTATGGCCCCTGATTGTATACACTAGATGTCACAATTTTTAGCCCATTTTGATGAAACTGAACATGTGTGTTTACAACCCGAAGATTTCGATTTCTTGCGATATTGGCGCATATCGGACCGAAACTTCCGGGATTATGGCCCCTGATTGAACAAAAAAACGTGTTTTCAGCGTGTGGAACCTATACAGGTCAAATATATCGCTGTTACACAATAATGACAGTTGAGTTCGAATTTCGTGAATTGGTTTGTGCCTTTGATCCTGTGTCCTGTCACTTATATCAGAGTATATATTAAATTTCAAATCAAAAATTTAGACGGCTAGTACCCTCCACATTAACCACAGTAGTAAGAATATTATTTATATCTAAATCATTTTCGTGAGCAGCCTTTCCATCACAACTTTAACGGCTAATATCCCCCATATCAAGAACATCACAATTTTTACGGCTATTATTTTCCATATCGGGTACATTACCAAATGTAATCAGTATCCAAATGCTTATCACATATATCACAATTTTTACGGCTATTATCTTCCATATCGAATACATTACCAAATGTAATCAGTATCCAAATGCTTATCACATATATTCTCATTATTAATATTTGTTTTCGATTGTGTTATAAACGTGTCGTCTCCATGTCGAATATTTTGGACTGTCTGTGTATGATTGCATTGTATGACTGGAGTGTTTTGTCACATGCATTCATGGGCATGTGCATGTTGTTTTAAGAATATATCCATTATTTTGTGGCTTGTTCTTTTAGAAAACTATCCATTATTTGTAACTCTATGGTGCTATGTTTTAAGTTTGATAATAGCCTCAGACTGTCCATTATGTAAATACATAATGGACAGTCTTCGGCCATTATCCATCACTGAATATCCGCTAGACCTCTAATATCACTGAGAAATATGACATCGGTGCGGGTTAATGAGCTCGCAATATTAATTTTTTTCCTTCTGCAAATTAAATTCTAGAACATTTCTTTGAAGTAATAGAAAATTAAATGAAGGCGTTTGAAGCATATCTAGTGTAAATGAGTATATAAAATGAGTAAAAGGCACCATTCTGCGTGGACCAGTTCACGTTATGTAATCATTGCACGAGCTATCGAGCCAATGATCGAGGCCATGTAATGTGACGTCACGCGTAGAAAGTATGTGCACTTTATAAAGGTTCAGTGAACTTATACAGAGGTATAACAAGAAGGCCTTTGCAATACTGTGAAACAGATTGAGTGATACCCTGACATTTTTGCCCAGTGCTTGTCCCATGGGTGTTTTTCAGGGAATCCAGTATTTTTCTAGTAAGATTGGGCGTCTCTCCTTTCCATACCAAATTTGCCATACTTCTTTTTGGAAATAACCACCCGATAAATACTTTCGTGGGAATGTATCTTTAAACTACTTTAGTTAAATGTTTAAACCAGTTCTTTATCAAAGTTTATCATGATGTTTAACAGACAGCTAATCTGTCATTAATTTGATGCCCGGGGTATCAGACATCAAACTAGTATATACTTATCATCTGTCACTTGAACAATGTCTACACAATAAATACTAAAACTGTACTAACGTCATATAATCATATACAATTCGAATTTCAACCGTTAAGCGTTCTTTTACTTGCACGCCAACGTGTACACAGCACCACTGACAATGGGAAACCACGCCGGAAAATCCCGGGGACATCCCTGGGTCAATACCGAATCCCGGACCTCCTGGTTAGTGATCCAGCGCCTTACTCAATGAGCCACCGCGGCTCCTCGAGGTGATTTGGGGGTAAATTTAATTATGTACTGATATGAGACTTGATACAGATGTATCGCTGTCACATAACACCCTTCTAAATGCGAAACAGGAAGTGTTTATCGACATTGTAACATGCTATTTTAGCATTTTAAAATAAATAAATTACTAAAACAGAGAGGTGTTACTGTCCAATCGACAGTGTCTAATTGACCAAACAAAACGCAAGATTCACCCTTTTTTAAGCATGTTACAATTTCGTATGTATTGGTTGTTTTGGATTGGATATTATTTTCTTTCTTGATGAAGTGATAACAGCCCTTTAACGTCTACGAAGTACATCAATTGGCCCTTGTGTGGTCAAGAAGCAAACATAAATAGATATCCTATTTTAAAGGTGGGGCTGGGCGTTCTGAAAGATTTAAGTATATACTGCCCGTTCACAAAACCCACATAGAACCATGCCATATTTATTTCAAAGTCGCTGTGGTAATCCGATTGCGGATTTATTATCTGTCACACCAAATTAATAAATGTAATTAATTTTTGAATAATATACACAGCAAAAAATGTTAAGCACCCCTCCCCCCAAAATAAAAGCTGAATTATCGGTATATGTTGAAACCAAATTTCAATCCTCATGATGGCAAATCAAAGAGTGGTATATTGGTGATAAAATAAGGTGTTACTTATTGGAAAATAACTCTCACGAACGCAGCCACATGCACGTGAATCCCGCCACCCATGTGTTGCACACACCAAAGTTTCAAACAACCACAAGCATTGGGTATTTACAAGCATCGGTATCGATTTCATTATTACTTTTTTGAACTTCTGATTGACAATGGCACAAAGGAGAATTTCCGATGCATTGAGATGGCAGATCATTGAACTTCATCGGGCAGGACTTTCTTACAAGGAAATTGCAAGAAGAACTGTTTCACTACACCGTAATAAGCCGTCTGGTGAGGAAGCATGCGCAAACAAATGATGTAAAGGACCTTCCCCGTTCTAGAAGACCAAAAGCTACCACGCCCCAGGAGGATAGAGCTCTGTTACGGCATGTTAGACGACAGCCTTTTGGTTCAAGTACCCTTCTGAAACAGGCCTGGTTACCTCATCGCCGCTTGAGCAACCAGACTGTGAGAAACCGCCCAAAGCTGCTGGATTAAGAGCCAGAAGGGTCACCTGGCGTCCACAGCTCACAAATCATCACAACCGTAGGTTATGGTGTGAGCACAGGCAGAGGTGGAACCTAAGATCATGGAGGAGAATGCACTAGAGCGACGGAAGTCGTTTCCTCCTGTATGCTGTTGATGGGAGAGCCCGCGTATGGAGTACTAGGAATAAACGTCTTGCCCCCCCGGAACATTTTGCCAAGAGTACCATTTGGCGGGGGATCCGGAATGGTCTGGGCAGGCTTCTCTTACGACTGTAGACTAGATTTGGTGACTATACAAGGTTCACTCACAGGCGTTCGCTACATTCGGGAGGTTCTGGATCCTGTAATTATTGATCATTTCGATGACCACAGACTTGCCACAAGACCCATGTTCATGGACGACAATGCACGGCCTCATCGTTCACGCGGTGTAAACCAACATCTGGCAAATAATGCTGTGACACGAATTCCATGACCAGCAATGTCTCCTGATTTGAACCCAATCGAACATGTTTGGGACATCATGGGCCGTGGGGTACAAAGAAGGAGTCCTCCTCCACAAAACCTGAGGGAGCGGGAGGCAGCTCTTCACGAGGAGTGGCAGCGAATACCGATGGAACAATTAAGGAACCTGGTTAGAGGTATGCCAAGAAGAGTGGCTGCAGTTATTCAGGCACGTGGTGGCAGCACACGTTACTGATGTTTTGTGATTCCTGGGACACTGATCCACTTTATTTAAGCTGCTTTTACCGGGTGGCACACGCCAAGA
The DNA here is from genome assembly GCF_932274485.2 of Patella vulgata. Lineage (NCBI taxonomy): Eukaryota > Metazoa > Mollusca > Gastropoda > Patellidae > Patella > Patella vulgata. The sequence continues at coordinate 59,319,682 of NC_065879.2, read as the reverse complement.
CCTTGAACTGAAGACATTTAAACACCCATGTCTTTTGGATGAAATTCCATTTCAATTTCACTCTGTGTTTTCAGGCACTCTTAGTGCTAATACCGTTACAAAACTCCACTTCCAAATGACCAAATGATTGTTCTTTTAATTAAAATTTGTTTTGCTTATCTTCTTTTTCTCAGTTTCATACCATACTTCCACGAAGTTCACCCCTCTGTGAAAAATCAGGGGGGGGGGGGGGTGGTAACCTTTTTTTTTGCTGTGTATATCATAATTAAAATCTCCCCATAGACTCAACATCGAGGCACTGGCCTTCCTAGGGTAAGAATATTTTATACAATAAATTGAACCATATACTCGTCCCGAAATGACGTTAAATCCCCTGTCTCCTGACAGAGAACATAATATGATGTTCTTACCACCCTTAAAGTAGCTAAGTCTTTCACTCAATATCATCCTCAGTCTTCGACATGGAAAACACGAATTATTTGTCAATTTAAATCAACATTGATGTTGTGATCTTTTCGGGAAAAGATAGGCTTCTGATATCCAACATTTAAGACAAAATAAACATTTTACCTTTGGTACACGAATAACCAGACACTAGAGATTGCCATTCGATTGAGACTTCTTGCGTATTTCGCCGATTTGAAGTTAGAGTAAAAACGGAAACGATCGAATGTAAATCAGTTTATATACATTCATATTACATTATTATATGCGTTGCGACTCATTTGTGTCAATTTCTAGGTGCCAAATATACTCAGCCAAATTAAAAACTTGACACTGATGAATTTCAACAATTTTTTTTTTCTGGTAGTCAAATAAATTTTAAAGTGTTTCTAACGATAGTAAGTAGTAAGAAGCCTTTAATTTCATAAAATTGTAAAGTCACGTGGATCACGTGACTTTTGAGCATATAAAGATGAAAAACCTGAAAAACACGTGCAAACACAAACTCGTGAGGTCAATCGATGCAAGTTTGCTTAAACAGAACACGCACACGTGACTTGAACTGGAAAAACAAATTAAAATTGTTATTTTCATCTTTGTTAGAAAATGCCGCGCCTTTCAAATGTAGAACGTCTACGTGCTATAGGTAGGCTCTATGCTGGTCAGTCTGTGGTCACTGTTGCAAGAGCCTTTAATTGTTCACGCCAGAAAATAATTAATCTTAGAATGAGAGTGCTTCAAACTGGAACTATTGCCGACCGCCCAAGGGCGGGAGCGCCACGTGTGACGTCACTCCAGGAAGATCAAGCAATACGATTGCGTCATCTTAGAAACAGATTTGTCACTGCAACCTCCACAAGTAGCGAGATGTTTGGTGGAAGGGTAACTGCACAAACTGTTCGAAATCGCTTGCAGGCTGTTGGTCTTCGAGCTCGGAGGCCCTATAATGGACCAATATTGACACCTCTTCATCGCCGTAACCGACTTGTGGGGGCCACAAGACACATAAGATTTACTCAAAGACAGTGGAATTCGGTTGTCTTTAGTGACGAATCTCGATTCACTTTGAGATTTGCCGATGGCAGGGTCCGAGTGTACCACAGACGAGGTGAACGTTACGCTCAAGTATGCGTCAGAGAAGTTGACCGATTTGGCGGCGGCAGCGTCATGGTTTGGGGTTCTTTTTGTGCACATGGACGTTCTCCTCTTGTTGTTGTCCAAGGGAACTTAAATGCTGTCCAGTACAGGGATCAGATTTTGCAACCCGTTCTTCTTCCATTTATGCAGAGACATGGGCCTGGACTAACGTTTCAACAAGACAATGCTCGACCCCATACAGCAATTGCTACCCAGAATTTTTTAAGAAATGTCGGTGTTCAAGTCCTGGATTGGCCGTCGCATAGCCCCGACCTTAATCCTATTGAACACATCTGGGACGAACTGGGTCGACGTGTTCGTCAGCAAGTGAATCCACCACTGACGTTGCAGGACCTTCAACATGTTCTTGCTGAGCAGTGGCGACGTCTTCCTCGGGTAGTGTTTACTAATGTTCTGAGATCCATGAGAAGACGTTGTGTGACAGTACGAGACGCTAGAGAAGGCCACAACCGTTACTAAACACTTTATTCCGATTGTTCTCCAAGTCTGTGAATTTCATTTTGGGGGGTACTGTGACATCACGAACGTTATCAATGTCAAGGACTTTCGGCGAGACGTATTCTTGCTTTCTGTTGATGTCAAGGTCGTCTGTGCACAACATAACACTAAAATAGTTGCCTCAAACCAAATATTAAAAATCTAGTCCCAAAAATCCCGAGTGTCAAGTTTTTAATTTGACTGAGTATATTAGCATTTTAGCTCCTTTAAGAGGCCCTCCTCTACAACATATAGAATTGTCGCCCATTATATTTCAATTTCCTCCCGGTACCCAATTACAACTGGATAGCCTGCGAGGTAGGGAATACGAGCAATGTGTTTACTGATCTACCTCGGTAACCGCTTTGCCGTATCCCTACGTGAGGTTGAATTACGTAAGAATATAATTAGCCCATTATCATGTCGAGATCGAGATGAACTACATATGTAACAGGGTCATATTTTGGGACTCTGTCAATTAATGTTGGTGAAGAATGTCCTGATCAGTGTCTTGATTGTTGGAAGTTTTTAATAAGTGAGTTTATAGTTTTGGTTGTGAGATAATGTAAATTCATTAAAATGTTTTGGGGGATGGATTTTCAGTTGTATGGGTCTGGAATTGTATTGTCCGGATTATGGTGTTTTATTTTAGTGGTTGAAATGTCTTAGTTCTTATATGGGTTTACTTTTAATATTTTTTGGTATAGTTGAAAGGATAACTCGTTGGACTCTTTATAGTTCTGAAGGTGGTCTCTTTCTGAAATATTGTTTATCAGGTGATTAGTAATTCTTTGTCCTGGTTGGTTATTCAGAAGTTTAGCTGGGATAAAACTAAATTACACGCATGCATCAGTACCACATGTTACAGATTTAGTGAAGGTCAATACCGGCTCTTTTCCACAAATGGGTAAGCTATTTAATTTAACTTTCTTGTAATAGATGACTGCAAGTGGACTGTGAGTTTCATGAGTGTTTGATATATAATTATATATGTAATTCAAATACTGTAAGGTAAAAATTGTAGGATGTGTAGCCAATAGAACTGTTGGTTACGAATATATGGATAATGGCAACTATTGTATTTTCAGGGCCAACTTGTCGAGCATAAATGTATTTTGTGTTATAGTTATGTGTAGTACCAACAGAAATGGTGTTTAATGGTTATGGTGAATTGAAATACATCTAGATCGACCAACATCGACTACGCGCTTACGCGTTTCATTTAATTGTTTTAAACTGTATCATGTGTCGTTTGTGGATTATATAAACTTATTTAAACCTTATCGTGTTGTCAATCAAGAAATCTATTTTCCCGAACTAAGCAGGTTCAATCTATCAACTTTACCACACCATTGCAGGTGATGGAAAGGGTAGGTCTGCAATAATGGAGCCCCCAGGGAGGAGTAGATTTTCTTGGTTGTACCAGTAACAAGTTGAACTGTTTAGTTTTCAATTAACTTATCGTTAGACTTTAAAGTGAATCCGATGGCGTTTAATTACTGACATTCAAATTTATATGCACATTATCATCAAGCTTGAATTCTCGTGACTTTGTGACAGTGTTTAACCACTGGAACTGAAATTATAACAGATTCTGGATGAAGATTGGAACTGTGTAACAGTGAATATTGAACATTAATATTATGAACTATTGATTAATTTAGTGTTAATTTGATTAATTTAGTGTTAATTTGTTTGTTTTCATTTATTTTTAGTGTCGGTAAACCTGGTATGTATGGTTGTAAGTATGGATGTTGACAGCACTAATAAATAAATAGGTCAAGTTTAAATAAGTTAGGGCATAAAATTCCGTAACTATTGATAATCTTAGAACATCATTCAATACACATTGCATTATACTAAAATATATAACAGTTATCCCAGTAACACTATAACTTGTATTGTCTTTATTTTATCAACAGTGGAGTTTTTTTTTATGTAGAGTTTAGAGTAGTTTGGTCAGTTGATTGGTTTGAATATGTCGGAGGAAGAAGTTGTGGTCTTGGGTAACACACTAAGAAAGTTGGGTCTTTTTCCAAAGCGTATAGGTAAGACTGAAGATGACGTTGCTGAGTGGATGGAAGATGTTTTGAAATCTAAAGGTAAGTGGCCGGTTAAATCGGATGATGAAACAGAGTCGTCTACTAAATCAAGACCACCAGTTAATCCGATGCCGAAGTTGTCAATGTTTTATGGTGAACCAGGAAAAGGTGAAGTTAGTTACGACCTTTGGAGATACGAAGTAGATTGTTTAATTTCAGAAGGTGTATATGATAACCATGTAATACTGTTGGCTATTCGCCGATCACTTAAAGGGGAGGCCGGTAAGGTTATAATGCGGTTAGGTCCGCATGTTGATGTTAAAACTGTCTTAGCCAAATTGCATAGTGTTTACGGTACATGTGAAGAAGCAGAATCTTTAATCGGACTCTTTTACAGTGCTAAACAATATCCATCTGAAACGGTTACAGATTGGGCATGCCGGTTAGAAGATATATTCGCAAGAGTAACTCGAGAGGGTAGTCCAGATCCTAAAGAATCCGATGAGACATTAAGGAATGTATTTTGGCGTGGATTGTTGCCACACTTACGTGATTTGTCTGCTCACAAATATGATAAATCAACAAGTTTCGACACACTACGTGTTCAACTTCGCCGTATAGAGCATGATGTTAACCAACGAAACTTATCAGCGAGTACCGCTACTTCGAAGCCAAATCCTTTTAACATGATACATACAAAGTCTTCTAATTCTGAATTTCAGGAACTTAAAGGGATAGTTCACAGTATTTCTTCACAAGTTAGTGGATTGAAGGATCAAGTTTCGCAATTAGCTTATAAAGTTGACAGACCTAAGGTTCCACGATGGCAGTCACAAGGAAATGATTCAAGAGGTGAGATGTCAAATAATTTTAGTAGTAATAACCGGGATAATCGGCGTAGTAGTCAAGGACCGGGACCCAAGTGTTGGGCTTGTGGTCAGTACGGTCATATTAGGTTGGGTTGCAGAGCAGCATTTAACCAGAATCGTTCTTTAAACGTTCACAACCTCAGGCCAAGGGAAGCGCCCTGGGGTACTCCACGCAGAGACTTCCCAGAGCGACGTTGAAATCGAATTTTGTAGTTGGTGAACCTAATGAAGCCAATGTTAAAGTTGAGGGAAATTGTTGTACTGCACTTTTAGATACTGGATCAACTGTGTCTACTGTAAGTGAAGAGTTATATAATTCTAAATTAAAACATTTACCTTTACAACCGCTTAAAACTATGTTGGATATAGAATGTGCTGATGGTAAACCATTGCCGTATAAAGGATATATTGAAGCAGATTTACAGTTTTCAGAATTGACAGATGAAACAATAACTTGTATTTTATTAGTAGTTCCGGTGAGTAGATATAATTCATTGGTTCCGGTTTTACTTGGAACAAATGTATTGACTCTTCTGATGAAACAATGTAAAGATGAACATGGGAAATCTTTTCTCCAAAAAGCGAAATTAACCACTTCTTGGTATTTATCTTTTCGTAGTATGGATTTATCAGAAAAAGAATTAGTCAAACGAGATTTCAGTTTAGGAATAGTGAAAAGTGCCTCAGTCAATAGGATACTAGTTCGTCCAAATTCTCGTATAACGTTACCATGTTATGTTGATAAAAAGTTACGATACCCGAAGGTGTCGGTGATGGTACACCCATGTCAACGTTCCAGTATTTCATCTGATTTAGATGTTTCTCCATCCATAATGATGTATGATTACAATAATACAGATTATATTTCAGTTAACGTTTCAAATGTGTCTACAAATACTATTGTTATTTCACCCAAAGCTATTGTGTGTGAACTACAGCCGGTAAATATTGAAGATAACGAAGTTACTTCAGATGGATCCAATGCCTCGGTCTTAAATAAAGTAGAAATTGACGAAAGCGATTTATCAGAGGAAGAGATAATTCAAGGTAAGAACCTGTTGTTAAGTTTTGACGATATTTTCGCACATAATGATCTGGACTTGGGACATACATCCAGAGTACAACACAGAATTGAACTTATAGATGAACAACCGTTTAAGCAACGGCACCGCCGTATACCTCCATCGATGTTTACTGAAGTAAAAGATCATTTAAAGCAGTTGTTAGCATGTGGTGTTATAAGAAATTCACATAGTCCATGGGCATCAAACGTGGTACTTTGTCGTAGAAAGAACGGTAAATTACGCATGTGCACTGATTTCAGACAATTGAATAATAGAACGATCAAGGATTCGTACGCTCTTCCCAGAATTGATGAGTTATTGGATCATTTAGCAGGTAACAAATTTTATTCAAAGTTAGATATGAAGTCCGGATATTACCAGGTCGAAGTTGCCGAAGAACATAAGGAGCGTACCGCTTTCACAATTGGTCCGCTTGGTTTTTATGAGTATAACAGACTTCCTTTTGGTCTTTGTAATTCTCCCGCGACGTTTCAGAGGCTTTTAGAAGATTGCTTAGGAGATCTTCATTTGACGATATGTGTAGTGTATATTGATGATTTGATTATTTTTGCAGATTCATTCGAGGAGCATCTACAGCGCTTAAATAAGGTTTTAGAGCGTTTACGTCAGTGTAATTTAAAATTAGCACCTGATAAATGTAGTTTCTTTAAAAGACGTGTAAACTATGTTGGACATGTTATCTCCGAAGCGGGTATTGAACCAGATCCAGAGAAAATTGAGGTGATCCAAAAATGGCCACGCCCATTGAATTCTGTCGAGGTAAGAAAATTTCTTGGATTTGCTGGTTATTATCGTCGTTTTGTGAAAGATTTTTCGAAAATATCAAAACCTTTATCTATTTTGATGCCCACAACGGGTAAGAAAAATAAAAGTAATGTTTCCGTCAAGTGGAAGTGGGATATTGAGCAGGAAAATGCATTCTGTGAATTAAAGGATCATTTGTGTAGTTCTCCAATTCTTACAAGCTGTGACTATACGTTACCATTCGTTTTACATATTGACGCTTGTCAAACTGGTCTGGGTGCAGTTCTTTATCAGAAACGAGATAATTTATTGAAAGTTGTGGCTTACGCGAGCAGAAGTGTGAATAAATCGGAACAAAATTATTCTGCTCATAAATTGGAATTTTTAGGGTTAAAATGGGCCGTTACAGAAAAGTTTCATGATTATTTGTATGGGAACAAGTTTGTGGTGTATACCGACAATAATCCATTAACCTATATTTTGACTTCCGCTAAATTAGATGCAACAGGTCATAGATGGCTCGCCGCTCTTTCTGCGTATGATTTTGAAATAAAATACAGACCCGGGAAAAATAATTTGGACGCCGATTTATTGTCAAGATTACATAAAGAATCGGAATATATTTCACATGAACAGGTACATGTAATTTGTAATTCTATTCAGCCGAGTAATTATGCCGAATGTTTAAGTATATCACCAGAATTAGTGCCGGAGGTAAATTTAGGTCTAAATGGTATGACACCACGTGATTGGAGAAAGGAACAAGCAAAAGATGCCTCTATATTGTCTATTCTTAAATATTTAAGGTCGGGAATAAAGCCATTTGACAAGGAGTTCAACAAAGAGGTCCAAGTATTATGTCGTCGTTTAGAACACTTAAAGCTGAAACAGGGAGTTTTATATCGATCTGTGGAACATGAAGGGGAGATAATTGAACAACTCGTACTTCCATGTCATTATAGGAAATTAGCATTTCAGGCTCTTCACGATGATCTTGGTCACATGGGTAGAGATAGAACTATGGTATTAATGAGGGAACGATTTTATTGGCCTGGTATGGCAAGTGATGTTGAACTTTGGATCAAGAATTGTGAACGTTGTTTGAGACGAAAATCTCCTACAAATATCCGAGCCCCTTTGGTGAATATAGAAACTACTCACCCCCTTGAAGTTGTTGCGATGGATTTTCTAACACTAGAACCATCTAAAGGTAATTATCAGTATATTCTAGTTATTACAGATCTGTTCACAAAATATGCTCAAGCAATACCTACACGGAATATGACAGCTCGCACAACGGCTGAAGTATTTTTCAATAATTTTATAGTTCATTATGGTTTACCAAGTCGGATACATTCTGATCAAGGAGCTAATTTTGAGAGTAAAATTATTAAAGAATTATGTAGTTTAGTAGGTATGGATAAATCCCGCACCACAGCTTATCACCCGATGGGTAATGGGCAGTGTGAAAGATTTAATCGGACACTTTTGAATATGCTGGGTACACTTACGCCGGAGAAGAAAAATGATTGGAAAATACAAGTAGCACCTCTTGTACATGCATATAATTGCACACGACATGAAACCACTGGATTTTCACCTTTCTATTTAATGTTTGGACGCCACCCTCGTCTTCCAATAGATTTAGCGTTTGGAGTGAGTCGAGAAGTGCCTAATGTGTCATTACATTCGTATGTAAAAGCGTTAAAGGAACGGTTACAACGTTCTTATGAATTAGCGATTAAATCATCAGAGAATTGTAAAGAAAAACAGAAGACAAAATATGATCGGAAAGTTAAAGGTATTCGTCTTGATATTGGTGATCGTGTTTTAGTACGTACTTTAGCGTTTCAGGGAAAACACAAATTAGCTGATCGATGGGAACCTGGCGTTTACATTGTTGAGGATCAACCTAATTTGGAAATTCCTGTTTTTGTGGTCAGACCAGAGTCTGGGCGTGGACGATCGCGTACTTTACATCGAAATAATTTGTTATCAATCAATAGCGTTGAACCCGTGTATTTTCCGACTCCAAAACCGAGAAAGCGAAAAATAGTAATTGAGTCTAAAGTAGCTGCGGAAAAATGTGTTGAATTAGATTCAAGTTCTGATGAAGAATTTAGTTATGTGGAAGCCAATGATCCTGTAAATGAGAATTACCCGGAGGTTATTCTTACGGGAGGAGGGGAAGGTGATCATGAAATTATCGAGGATATTGTTGAGGGGGATCACAATACCGAGATATTTCATGGGGCATCTAATGACGCATCTGTAAGTAATGAAAATACTGAGGTAAAATCAATTGAAGTTAATGTTTCAGGTGACGCCGTAGATAATAATCCAAGTCCTCTACCGGCAGATGTATCTATTGAAACAAGACCTCGCCGAACATGTAACCAACCTCAATGGATGCAGAGTGGTGATTTTGTTATGGCTCAAATTAATAATCCGTCAGATTGGTATGAGAAAGCTAACTATATTCATTCATTACATCTTTCAGGTTCTTTAAGCAAAATGGCTCCAGAGGTTAGTACGGCATTGTTGTCGTTAATTACTGGTAAGTAAATGACGGGACGTCATTTTTACGGTGGGGGGAAGTATGTAACAGGGTCATATTTTGGGACTCTGTCAATTAATGTTGGTGAAGAATGTCCTGATCAGTGTCTTGATTGTTGGAAGTTTTTAATAAGTGAGTTTATAGTTTTGGTTGTGAGATAATGTAAATTCATTAAAATGTTTTGGGGGATGGATTTTCAGTTGTATGGGTCTGGAATTGTATTGTCCGGATTATGGTGTTTTATTTTAGTGGTTGAAATGTCTTAGTTCTTATATGGGTTTACTTTTAATATTTTTTGGTATAGTTGAAAGGATAACTCGTTGGACTCTTTATAGTTCTGAAGGTGGTCTCTTTCTGAAATATTGTTTATCAGGTGATTAGTAATTCTTTGTCCTGGTTGGTTATTCAGAAGTTTAGCTGGGATAAAACTAAATTACACGCATGCATCAGTACCACATGTTACAGATTTAGTGAAGGTCAATACCGGCTCTTTTCCACAAATGGGTAAGCTATTTAATTTAACTTTCTTGTAATAGATGACTGCAAGTGGACTGTGAGTTTCATGAGTGTTTGATATATAATTATATATGTAATTCAAATACTGTAAGGTAAAAATTGTAGGATGTGTAGCCAATAGAACTGTTGGTTACGAATATATGGATAATGGCAACTATTGTATTTTCAGGGCCAACTTGTCGAGCATAAATGTATTTTGTGTTATAGTTATGTGTAGTACCAACAGAAATGGTGTTTAATGGTTATGGTGAATTGAAATACATCTAGATCGACCAACATCGACTACGCGCTTACGCGTTTCATTTAATTGTTTTAAACTGTATCATGTGTCGTTTGTGGATTATATAAACTTATTTAAACCTTATCGTGTTGTCAATCAAGAAATCTATTTTCCCGAACTAAGCAGGTTCAATCTATCAACTTTACCACACCATTGCAGGTGATGGAAAGGGTAGGTCTGCAATACATATAACAAAATATTTTGTCAGTTTGCCAGTTGTGACGTACAAAGAGACCACTCCCCTGACCTTGTGAAGTGTGTGTTAACAACATACTATTATTTCATCAAACATGTGCACCGGTTGATAGGTTTTCTGGTAGAAAATAAATTTCTAAGGGGTTTGTCAACATAGTTTTCTGTCGCGGGTAGTATTTAGATTAATCAAACTTATTATAGTCATAGTTTAAAAGGTAAAGTAAATATCCCGGTGGATGGGAAAATAAACGTGTAAAAATAATCCCTCCCATGTGTCTAATCTGTCTCAAAACTTGTTTTTATATTGAAATAATAATCACGACCTTGTGTAATATGCGCTTATATTTAGACATTTCGACATTGATATCTGTTTCATAATTATTGCGAACTGCAAATTGAGTATATGTATCAAAAATTTATGGCGACAGTTATATATCTTATTAAACGGGCACGTTAGTGTTATGGCGGCGAGCGTGAGGCTAACCTATTTTATATCGGGCCGTTGGGTGGCCTAATGGTTTGCCGCGTACGCGTTAGATCAAAAGTTCTGTGATTGCGTCAAGTGGCGTGGTTTTCATTCCCGCTTGTACATGACATCGCGTAGGGTCGCCTGTCCAACCTCGTGGTTTTCCCACGGGTCGTCCGGTTTTCTCCGATAGCTAAAGACCGCTACGCGCTAGCGAATTATTGAAATAAAACTGAACCATTTGTTAGTCCCGAAATGACGCGTGCGCGTGCTATATCATAAAGTCTGTCATTGAGTCGACTGGCGTGGTTTCGAATCCTCGGTTGTACGTGACAAGGAGTAGGGTCGCCTGTCCAACCTCGAGTGTTTTCTCTGGGTCCTCCGGTTTCCTCCCACTGCTAAAGACCCCTATGCGCAAGCGAATTATTGAAATAAAATTTAAAAAAAACATATGTTAGTCCCGAAGTGTCGAGTGGATGTTAAACCCCATTTCCCTCTCTCTCTCTCTATGGCGTGGGGGACAAAGTCGTTCGAATGGAACTATTCGCAAGTCTAAATTTAAACTAAAATTAGTAAACAATAAGACTTCATTTAAATCTTTTGAAGCAAATATTTAATAGTATAGGACAATTCAGATTATAGTGCGCCTGTATGACTACAACAAAAAGCTCTTGAGTATAAATGTGATTTTCGACTTTTCGTCTTCATAACATCATCAAGATCATCATAGATAAATTTGGATAACATATTCTTTTTTAATTTGTGAAGTATCAGTGAAAATAGTTTTGTATATGTATGGATATATCAGTGTTCGGTGGCCATTTTGTCTAATCTTAGTGGAGAAAAGTGTTTGATTATCTCATCAGTGATCAGTACTCATTACACAATAGTGTTCACTCACTATGGTCAGTGGTAATACTTATGAATAGCCATTCACCTAAACAGCTTGTAAATCTGTGTAAATCAAGTGACCTTAAAGTCTCAGCTGATCTCTTTGGTCGACTTAAATCATTCCTGATTTTCAGGCCATTCCGAGGGACAAGGGGGGGGGGGGTACAATGAGAAGTTTAAACAAAATCTTGGCCTCAGGGTTATCTACGGAAGCCGACACTTCTGAAATATATTAACCAAATTTTCCTGTCTAAGTGTCCGATCAGTCTGTAACAAGCCTACTCTTATCAATGAATTCGCAACCAAGAACAGTCTAGACATCTTGGCACTCACTGAAACATGGCTTAAAAACATGATAGTGTGGTCATAAATATACTATGTAATAGTGATTAATCTTTCAAGGGTTACCACCGAAAATCAGCTCATGGGGGTGGTGTAGGATTCCTGTTCAGATCAGCTCTTAATTACAAAGTAATAACTCCTAAACAGACATTTTCAGCTTTTGAGTCTTGTCAAACAATGATTAATAATCATATTCGTTTAGTTGTCATTTATCATCCCCCACCATCTAAAAAGAATGAAACTACAAATAAACAGTTTGTAACAGAATTTGAACCTTTCCTTCTCAGATCTTGGTTTGCCAGGGACGCCTACTTATTTGTGGAGGTTTTAACTTACATTTTGAAAACAGCAATGATTCAGTAGTTTCTAAATTCATCAATCTTTTAACAAAATATGAATTTAAGCAAAATATACAAGTCCCTACGCACTGTAAGGGACACATCTTAGATTATATAATAACGAAACAAAGTGATCCTATGTCAGTATTGTACAAGATACAATCTTCGACCACTCGCCAATTGTATATGACTTGCCATTAACTCCCGATGTTGCCATTCAAAAGACAGTCTTTTGTCGAAATCTAAAAATCTTGATATGCAAACTTTTATTGCTGACCTTATTAATTCAGTCTCCAGAATATCTCCAACAGACCCGGTTGAACTTGTTGACCACTATAATACTGCGATTCCAACAACCCTTGATCGACTGGCTCCACTTAAATCCCGGAAATCCAAAGTAAAGCACCCGAAGCCGTGGTATAACGACGCTATACATGATGCCAGAAAGAAACGCCGGAGAGCAGAGAGGAAGTGGTTGAGGTTTGGCCTAGAAGTTGATAAGTGAATCTACAAGACCGAGTTCAATGCTGTGGCTCAACTTATCGATACAACAGTTAAACTTCCTGGATGCGAGAATGAAAAACAAAAACTGTCCGAAAAATTCTGTGACTTCTTCCTCGACAAAGTATCAAAGATAAGGAGTGAACTACACAATGACACCCCTAGTGTCAAACCATTTGTTACAGTTCATCTGACGATGTCTATGCTTAATTGCTTTCGACAGGTCCCTGAAAGTGAAGTTAGATCTGTGATTGTGAATGTCTGAAACATTCGCAGATCCATCTATCTCCAAACTAGAGAAATGTCTGGATGGTGTTCGTGTGTGGATATGCCTAAACAAATTAAAACTAAATGATGACCCTAAATATTCTACAGTTTCTGTAGTGCAAATCCCATAATTTTTGCTACATATTTATACTAAAATCTCTAAAAGGAAAAATAAAGTATTCTATAGTTTTTTTGTAGTGTTTTCTGTAGTAAATTCTACAGTTATGTTTTTTGTCTTTAATCAAGTTTTGTTAACAGACTGCACAGTTGTTCCACTATCTTACGTTTCTTGTCAATACTAACTTCTATGAAGTTGTTATACATGTACATGTACATTGAATTTAACCAGCGGCTGCCAGGCAGGATACGCCCACATTTTCGAGAGATGGATAGAGAACAAGCTAAAAAGAAAGTGATTTTTCGTACAATCAGGGGCCATAATTCAGGAAAGGAACCGAGATCTTTGGGTTATAAACTTATATTTCAAGTTTCAACAAAATCGGATAAAAATTGTGACCTCTTTAGGTTCCACAACCTTGAAATACCATATTTTTACGCTATTTGAGAACAAAGGGCGGCCATTTTGTCTGTCAGTTTTGGGCCGATTTTCACGAAATTTGAACTCAGCCGTCCTTAGGGTATAACGGTGATATATAATAATACGTTTTTTTAAATCGGATAAAAATTATGACCTCTATAGGGTCCACAAGCTAAAAACGCGATTTTTCGTACAATCAGGGGCCATAATTCAGGAAGTTACGGTCCAATATGCGCTAATATCGAAAGGAACCACGATCTTTGGGTTATAAACTTACATTACAAGTTTCAACAAAATCGGTTAAAAATTGTGACCTCTACAATGTTCACAAGCTAAAAACGTGATTTTTCGTACAATCAGGGGCCATAATCCATGAAGTTACAGTCCGATACATGCCAATATCGAAAGGAATTGAGATCTTAGGGTGATAACCTATATTTCAAGTTTCATTGAAATCGGATAAAAATTGTGACCATTTACACTTTTCACAAACAATTGTGGACGGACGTCCGGACGGACAGGGGCGACAATATACGTCCACATGAAAATGTGGGCGTATAAAAATTTAAAATTCAGCCATTGGATTAACTTTAAATGGAGTCAAGAACGCATCAAAGAAATACCTTGCACCATAATTCAATCCATAATAAAATAATCAAACTTATATGGGTTATTTATGTCATTATTATAACAAATTATTATTTTATTATTATTATTAAAATTTAGAGAGCGCTATCTTCCACATAACGTGTTCAGACGCGCTGTAGAAGTAAAGCTATAGAAGTAAAATATAACAGGGTATAAACAGGTCACAGTTCTATGGAATACAATCACTGCTTATTACTGAGCGACGTTTCGACTAGGCTTCTCTAGTCATTAGCAAGCAATGATAAAAAATGAAATGTTGTTGTTGTTTATTACAGATTTAACGTCCAATACAATGAATATGATATTATGGACAGGTTGATTTAATTAAATTATTTACACTTGAAATTTGATAAAAACATAGTTCCTTCCTTTGTAACTAGATATCTAGATCCCTATCTTAACGTTAATTTATTCTGATATTATTAAAGCATCCAGGTGGCTTATGGGCCAACCTGGTCTACACAACCAGTTATCTTTCATTGACTAGTGCTATTTTAACGCAACTAACTTAACAGTTAATTTCCGATTCTGCCATGAATTTTGAGATAGCTTCATAAATTTTATATGGCATATTCCGAGGGGGGAAGAGTACATTTTGGAGGGTATATTGAAGTTTGGCATCTTCCATTAAACTTCGTACAGGGAGTCGTTTATCTTCCAACTGAGTTGCACGCAATGATGACATGATTAACGGTGAAATTGTGGCCACATTCGCACTTCACTGGGTTAAATTTATAGTCGGTAATTAAATCCTTAGTTCTTAATCTTGTGATTAACCCACAAATTATTTAGATCGTTATTTAAATTGAATCTAAAAGTATTTGCTCTAGCCAACTCAATTTTCCATTCTGATTTAATTTCAGTTTTGACGGTGCTATTAAATTCATGAACGCTATATTGTCTGCGGACTAATTGCCTGCTATGCCAACATGGGATGGTATCCATGTAAATTCTACGGTTATTTTTTTGTTTCGGAGGGAATGAACACTTGCTCGAATATTCTGAACAATTTCTGGTCTAGGTGGTTTTTTTTTGTCATGTATTATTGACTTTATGCTGCTAAGGGAGTCTGACACGATGACTGCTCTTTGAACGGTGGATGACACGAGCCACTCAAGAGCTATGGATATTGTCTTTAATTCTGCTGTATAGATAGAGCATCCATCTGGTAGCCTTTATGATATATTAATATTAAATTCGGAAATGACTACACCTAATGCAGTTTTGGTAGTGTTTGGATCTTGAGACCCGTCCTTGTATATTTTCACATGCGATGACCATTTTTCGTTCAAGAATTCCCTTGATAGCATAATAGCGTGTTGTGGATTTTTTTTTATTCTTGACAATGTAACCTAGGCTTATGTCATAGTTTGGATTTAATAAAGTCCATGGGGCTTGATACGAAAATACCCTGTCAGTAATCTGATAGTGATCTAATCTTAGGTGACCGAACGGCTGAGTCTCCAATTTGATATTTCTTTTGAATTTTCTCCTTGATGTTTTTGTACACTTAGATGTTGGACAGCTGTCCCCAAGATACTGTAACTTGGTCAAGTATCTCAATGCCAGTTCGTTTCGCCTCAATTTGAGTGACATTTCACCAACTTCCTGCAATAGACTTTCCCTTTTTGTGCCAAATGAGACCTTCGTTGCTATCTTTATTGCCTGATATTGTAAACTGTCTAGTTTAGCAAGAGCTGTTTTATTTGCACTCGCAAAAGCGACACAACCATAGTCACATATTGATCTTATCATGGACTTAAATATCATTAGCAGGGTCGTTTTATTTGCTCCCCATGATATGCCCGTCAAGCATCTCATGACGTTCAGAACATTCTGTCTTCGTTTAACAATATTTTCAATATGTGGTATAAAAGTCATTTTGCGATCAAAGGTCACCCCTAGAAGCTATGCCTGATCTTTAAATTCAATTCGGATATTGTTCAATTCCAGTTTCATAGACGACACCTCCCTATGATCCCTACAGATGAACATGCCTACTGTTTTGCTTTCAGATATTCGAAATCCCCAGTCATTAGACCATTTTGACAATTTGTCTAAGACTTCTTGCATTCTCGTTCTAATGGTACCGTAGTTATTCGCTGCATGCCAGATTGAACTGTCGTCTGCGTAGACTGCTACGTCAATAAGTTTCTTAGTGTAGTTATTAGACTGAAGGTCATTAATCGTGATATTGAAAAAACAGAAGCCTGGGGTGTGCCATTTTCGAGTTCGTATTTATTGCTAATTGAGAGACCTACATTAACTTGTATTTGCATATCGCTTAGAAAATCCTCGACCCAGTGGAACATTCGTCCTGTTACCCCTAGTCCATGTACTTTTTTAAGTAGACCATCCACCCAAACCAAGTCAAATGCCTTGGTCAGGTCGACGAATACTACACATAGATAATCGTTCTTTTTAGATAGTGAAGTCATGATGTCATGATGTAACCTTACAATATGATCAACAGTGGAGCGCTCTTGTCTATATCCATTTTGATTTGGACTAATTCATCCATTACTTTCACAGTAATATGTTAGCCTATTATTTGGCAGTATGAAAATAAAACAAGACAATATATACATGTAGACAACCATACGTGGTTAATGCTGACCAACCAGAAATGCCGTTTAATTACATGTAACCAACGAAGACCTAACTTAGTTAGGGATTATAAAAGCTTAATGCTAGTAACAACATTCAATACGGCATGTAGACCACTTTAGCTGGAATTAACACACATTGATTAATGGATAACTTGTTGTGGAGTATATACAATGATTTGATCAGGTTTTAATAATCACGAACCCTGAAAGAAAATGAATTGATTATTGATATAATTTTCTATTATTTTGCTGATTCTGCTTTTCCAAATCACTATAGCATCCAGTGTTAATACTACTCACTAATTTAAACAGTCGGCCTTCAGGAGACCATTGATGATTTGTGGAGTCTTTGTTCTATACTTCTAAGGGTTTTCGTATTTAAGTGGAATCACATCAACAATCAACATGCACATATCAACATTTTTGGTTTATAATACCAATCAAATTTTATCTTTTTAGGGTGTTGTCATTATTAAATCTGATCAGATCATTGTAAATACTCCACAACAAGCTATCTATTAATAATTTGTGTAAAGTTCAGGTAAAGTGTTTGCTCATATCATTTTAATATCAATTGGTCAGCATTAACCAAGAATTGGTGTGTACATGTATATATTGTCTTGTTATATTTTCATATTTTATCATTGCTTGATAATGACTTGAGAAGCCTAGTCGGGACGTCGCTGAGTAATAAGTAATTGTATTCCATACAAGTGTGACTATTTTATTCCAGCTCAATTAATAAATGCCATTGAAACAATATAACAGGGTAGCTTAGAATAAAATCTGATATCACAAACGAAAAATTTCCCGTTTCAGCATTTTAAAAAGTGCACAGAACCTTTGTTTACCAACAAAGTTTGACAAAACTTTCAAAATAAGCACCAAATGACCTATTTAATCCTTTGCCATCAACATTTGACCTGATTTCAAGTTTCTTAAAATGAAGAAAAAAAATGTCCGATAAACAACTTTGTCGGCACGAAAAACTTCAAAGACGAAACTCGAAATTTTAAAATTTGTATATACCAAAAAATTCGACCCTGGATAAGGTTATCTAGAAATATTATTACTTTCGGAAAAAGGGGACGAATTCACGAAACGGAGCTTATTCGGAATATTTCCAAGCCGTTAATTTCTATTTTTATATATCAAAAATTTTACCCTGGGTAAGACTATCTAGAAAATTATTACTTTCGGAAAAAGGAGACGAATTCACGAACTGAATATTTCCAGGCCGTTAATGTCGATTTTTCGCTCGTAAATAACTTTGCCGGCACGAAAAACGTCAAAGTGGAAATTCGAAATTTTCTAATTTTCAAATATCAACAATTCAACCCTGAGCTAGGCTATCCAGAATTGTATTAAAACTACGGCCTATTGTGTTTATTGTCAAGCCCGTTAATGTGGATTTTTCACAATGTTTCATATCCAATTCAAAATGGTGACCATCAGTTAACCGAAATCAAAATTCTGCTCCGATAGATTTCTAGGAATTCCTTCAAGGATTCTGAAAATGTAACTCCCATGTCTGCAGGTAAAATAATGTAAAGCCGTAGGGTATTTTCTCGTTTCAAGATGGTGGTACATTCGGTTCGATCGACAAACTTCATATTTTGTGTATGCATCAATAGTGTCTTAACTAGTTTAAAAATTAAATTTCAAGGCAATCTGACCTACTTTTATCTGATTTTTTGGAAAACTTTGATCCTTAATTTCTACAAGGGGAGATAACATAGAAAATTTTAATGACATCGTGCTAATATTAAAAGAAGTTGTCAAATTCGTGTCAACTTCGAAAATCCGAAATTACTGGTGAAAAAGAATTTTGTCAAGCTACTCAAAGAAAAAAGAATTAGTAAAATTTGTTAAAAACGACTAAGTTACGACTATGCATTGTTAATTTTTTCGTTCGTAAGCTTCGGTGAATTCGGATTCGTAAAAAGCCACCACCCATTCTTGGGGAGGGGGATGGGGGTAGGTCACATTTTCAGAAAGATCCTATGGTTAGATTCTGAGATATAAGATTTTCAGGGGGGGGGGGGGGTTAAAATAAAAAAAAATAATAACTAGATCTGCCAGGCAGATATGAAAGCTTTCATATTTATCGTCACAAGTCAAGAATCTTAAAAAGAAAAAAAGAATTATTAAGATCGGCCAAAAATTCTTAATAACGAGTTATAACGAGAAAGATTTCAACCGGCCAAATTTCCAGATAGATGTTACGGATTAATGATGACTAGGCATCACTCACCATTAGTTGTTATTTATATTGTCAGGTATCTTAACCAGAAAAGAATTATAACTAAGTTATAAAGGTAACCATTTCAACCGGGCGAAATTTCCTGTTTTAACATTTTAAAAGTTGCTCAGAACCTTTGAATACCATCTTCCAAAATAGGCACCAAATGACCTGTTTGCCATGAATATTTGACCTGATTTCAAAGTTTTTGAATATAAAGAAATTCGAAAGTTTGAGATTTTCTTGTACCAAAAATTCGACCCTGAACTATGCTATACAGCAATGTACTAATTTCAGAAATAGGAGACGAATTCACGAAACAGCGGCCCATTCCGATTAATTCCACGCCATTAATGCGAATTTTTCATTCATAAACAACTTCGTCGGCACGAAAAACGTTAAAGTGGAAAATCGAAATTTTGAAATCTTCGAATACCAAAAATTCGACTATCCAGGCTATCCAGAAATGTATTCTGAAAATCTAACTCCCGTGTCTGTAAGTAAAATAATGTAAAAGCCTTATGAATTTTTCACGGTTCAAGGTGGTGGCACTTTCGGTTCCATCGACAAACTTCATATTTTGTGTACGCATCAGTAGTGTCTTAGCTAGTAAAGGCAATCTGGCCTACTTTTTTTTCGATTTTGTGACCCTTAATTTCTCCAAAAGGAGATTAACAAAGATTCTAATGACATAGTTCGAGTCAAATCAGCTAGGTCTACTTACATGGCAAATTTTATGAAAATCGTGATAAAGAAGTTGTCAAGTTGACTTTTACTTCAGGGATGAGCTGTCAATGACGTAATATTTGAAATTCGAAAATCGGGAATAGCAGATTTAAAGTAAATGTTTCAAGGTACTTCCAGAAAAAGGAATGAGTAAAATAGGTCAATAGTCACAAAATTACAGCTACGTAGGTCAATTGTTTTTTTCCAGTAAAATTCGGTGATTTTGGATTCGTAAAACGTTTTGAAAATATTTTTAAACAAAAGCCACCATCCATTCTGGGCTGGCGGGGGTGGAGGTCAAAGTTTCAGAAAGATCCTAGGGTTAGGTTCTGAGATATAAGATTTAGAGGAGAAGAACAAAAAAAAAATATATATTTATAATAATAACTTTAACAGAAACAATAAGCTTTCACATTTCATATAGCATAATAATCTTAACAGAAACAATGACAAAACAGAACAAAGTTTTCATATGAAATATGAGAGCTTAATAACCTTAACAGAAACAATAAGTTTTCATATGAAATATGAAAATGAACCAAACGTTCGTGGACAGATTTGAAATATATCCTTTATGATTGACGATCATAGAAAGAAGATGAGACATGAAATCAATGCAAAAGTAATGCGAACTGAAGGATTGGTCGATGTAAACACTTTCTGGACCAATATGCCTTTCCCCAATGCCTTTTCACTTTATTCTATAGGAACTGATCATCTATGGTCTAATATAATGTCAAATACTTGTAGAGTACTAATACTAGATCGAAATAAATTAAAAATTAATTTATTTACTAGGTGACTCGTACAGCTTTAAAGGAGCACAGCCTCATGTCGTACACCAAATTAAATTCACAATTATTGGTGTAATCTGTCCCGCTTTCAGAAGAGCGATTTATCATGTTGTGCCTTATAATGATATAATACTTTACTCAAGGGTGGTTGGCGATCTTAAACAGTGACGTTCGCGGTAATTTTCGCTTCTACAGAACTCCGGTCAGGTTTGTTATGTCTTTCATGTTAGAAGCTGAAGTTCACATAGTACCAAGGTTCGTATCGTTTTGTTCTCAAGCAGTCGACTTGTACGTGACAAGTATGGTAGCCCCGAAATGACCTAGTTTGTTTTAAGTGGACATTAACTCCCTTTTCTATGTCTCTTAATAAGCAGTTGACTATTTAAAGGAAACCCAGTTGTATTAACATCTTGTGTACGATATAACCCCTGGTGGAAGTGGACGTTAAACTCCAGAAACATACTGACATTTCTACGAGTGCAGAATATTAAATACAGTCAGATATCAACTTCACAAAACCATTTAACACATCAAAATAGAGGAAATCGGTGCCTTTATTTCTTATCGAAATGAAGAGTTCATGTACTTTATTTTAAACATAAGTTAGAGAAAAATCAATCATGCGACCTGCGTGATAGACTCGTTCTGCCTGTCGGAAAATATCATGTTAATATTGAAAGGCCTTTTGAAGACTGGTTAAACAAAACATAACATAGGTGTGTAAGATGATATCCATACCAGCGAAGATATTTAATATTAGACATGACAATACCAGGCATAGAAATACGACCTGAGTTGCGTACTTTTATGTATAGTAATACAAACAAATATAAGTTCAAGGTAAGGGATTGTCAATGAATGTGAAATAATGTCTCATGTAGAGGTATGGTGGCTGATTGGTATCATGTCGTGATGTCGTGATGTCGCCCTTCATAAGGCGACAACCCGACATCACGACATTATAACCCGACACCACGATAACCCGACAACCCGACATCACGACATTTTTAACCCGACACTACGACATTTTTACCCGACACCACGACATTAAGAATGTCGTAATGTCGCGTAAAAATGTCGTGATGTCGGGTTGTCGGCTTTATTTATCAATGTTGAAGCGGCCATGAGATCAAGTCAGCCCTCACTATCTCATCCTTCACTAAGAATACTTACCCTTTCCTAACCGCGAATCAAGCTGGCCCTCACTACCAAATTACGGGTCTTAATACGAAATTCCAGATATCATGCTACATAGCAGTAGAAAGCACGTTCACCGTTCATTTAAAATATATAAATAATTTTCTGGCCCATTTATATTTACTTGCCTTGAGAGGTGATCAAAGACGAAGGGTACAAAAATCTATTAAATAAGGGGGTGGGGGTATTCAAAGTAAAAATACGGGTCTTAATACGCAATTCCAGATATTATGTTATATATTACTGAAAAGCACTTTCATTTCTCTTTTTAAATATATAAATAATATTTATATTTACACATTTATATTTACTTACCTTGACAAACTATCAAATTTGGATAATACTGAACTCTATTAAGTAATTACGTGGGGGGTAGGGGTATTCAATGTCTAATTACGGGTTCTAATACGAAATTCTAGATATCATGCTACATATCAGTAGAAAGTACGTTCAAATATATAGTTAATTTTCTGGCACATTTATATTTACTTGCCCTGAAAAGTGAAAGGGGGCGGGGGTTTGAAATAAAAATGCGGGGCTTAATCCAAAATTCCGTATATCTATACTGAAAAGTAAAGTTAATCCTCTCTTGAAATGTATTTATTATATTTTCGGCGGAATGCATATATACTTTTTTAAATTTAAATTGATACATGTTTGGTAGCCTTCGCTGGCTGAATTAAAGAGAGTGGTGGGAAGGGCGAGTGTTCAATGTCAAAATATATTTATTATACGAAATTCCAGTTATTGTGTCATACATCACCGGAAAATGGGTTTCTGTGGCTTTTTAAATCTACTTGTTATTTTCTGGCACATTCATAATACCATACGTTAGAAGAGATAAAAGCATTTTTATTTTGAGCAAAGAAATAGGTTACTAAAAATAGACTACTTTCAATTCATTTTATTTATCGAAGGCTCGAATTAGCCCATACCGAGCAAATGATTACACCCAAGTCATGGTCATCCAGCAAATTTGGTAATGAGGGCCTGATTGATTCGCAGTTAGTGAAGGGTAAGTATTCTTAGTGAAGGATGCGATAGTGAGGGCTGACTTGATCTCGACAAGGGACAGCACTCTATTATTCATGGCCGCTTCAACATTGATAAATAAAGTCGACAACCCGACAACCCGACATCACGACATCACGACATTTTTACGCGACATTACGACATTCTTAATGTCGTGGTGTCGGGTGAAAATGTCGTAGTGTCGGGTTAAAAATGTCGTGATGTCGGGTTGTCGTGTTGTCGTAGTGTCGGGCTATAATGTCGTGATGTCGGGTTGTCGCCTTATGAAGGGCGACACCACGACATCACGACATGCTACTAATCAGTCACCATATATAAATGAGCAAATTTATGATATAGGAAAAATAATAAGTAATAGCTAGGCTACAAACAAGGCGACAGACGAATGTAGTTTTTATGATCTAATGACAATCTTAACTTGTATACTTCCTTATCAGTTATCATCTAGACAAAGCATATTTATATTGGCTAAAACAACAGATCAAGTCGGAATCCAGCACAAATTACGGAAATAACGATGTACACGTACACAATATACACGAAAATCGGCTAGTTGTATCAACAGACTGGCTTGTTTTAAATACAGAAAGATAATAATATTTAACAAAACCATTTAACAAATAGATCAAATAGATACCTTTATTTTTAACAGGTCAAGTACTTTAAATTATTATTAGGTAAAGAGAAACCAATAATTGAGCAAGGTGTGGCCTGTAATTATGGAATACCTCACTGTTGGTTCGCAATCATATCTGTTTTATTTAACTCGTGTTGTGTTACTCGCCCAGAAAAAATGCACAAAATTGAATCTACGCTATTTTTGTTAATTCACCCCCCTTGCTTTATCCCCGGCCACCCACGCTGTTTATCCTGCACTGTATGAGACGAAAAGTTCCGTGTACACGTTGGCTGCACGTAAAAGAACCCATGACATTTGGAATTCGATATATAAGAGTAAGCCGTAGCGCCGCTTGTCCGGGCAAAATTTAAGTCAAAGCAAACTGTATGGCGTATGCCTTTCATCATTAGCCAAGTCGATGCAGCAAAAGTAAGACATTAAACCCCATTTCATTTGCATTGAACTTTAGATACAAAGTATGTTGATATTTTTTATGCATTTACGTTTGGACGTAACAGAAAAAAAAATTCTAGGTTTGTCAGATCCTCATATTAAAATGTTAAACCCGTATTAAAATGTTGCGATTCAACCGATGCTTTTATTGATTTTAAGTTAAGCTAATATTGTGGGTTTCCAGTTTACGATAATTTCAACAATACGATTATTAATATTTAATATTCAAATACAACGCCTTCTATAGTTTTCGATTATTATTATTATTATTATTATTATTATAATTTCATTTTTAAAGCGCTACATTATAACAATAGTTATTTCTAAGCGCTGCACAATCATATTTACACAATGGTAGGCGCATGATTCTATTTATATGTGTTACTAAACAGATGAGTCTTCAGTTTAGATTTAAACTACGATAGTTAGTTTAAACAATATTTTATTCAGTAAGCTGAATTTAATTGAACAACAGGCAAAGGCCTATATAAGTTCTCTCCAAATATATAAAATAGTTAAATCTTATATTTACAATACAATGGTGGACATATGTACAGGCAGTAGGTTACAAACATATATACATTTCTTGGAGTGTCATTTTAAGTTTTAAATGTTAAAGTGGTAAAATCTCTTGCTGTCTTTTATGTATTTTTGCACTATTTCAAATATGTTAGAATTGGTATTATCTGAAAGAGTGGGGTTGCCATATAAGATCAGGTCAATTGTAACATTTTGTTTAAGGTGGTGTATTATTTTTGAGAATTGTTCTTGGGGCAGAGTATGCTGGACATATGAAAAAATAATGGTTATTATCTTCGTCTGCAGAATTACACCTAGGACACACTTTTGTTTCACTAATAAAATGGTAGAATAAGTGATTATTTAAGTTACTAGCTTTATTTCTTAATTGACAATGGATAATATTCTCTTTCCTATTTACAGTATTATAATATAGTAGTGGTCTAATTAAAGGATACCCACGTAAAAGACCCAATTTAAATGTACTTAACATTTGTGAGGTTTTAATATTTTCAAAGTTTAATTGTGCAGGGAAAGAAACTATTAGAATATGAACTGGTTTTACAAAATGGTAGAATGAGGTTCAGATTTTCATTACGAAGGTTATAATTTCATACGTAGTAGTATAAAAATATGGAAGACCAAACAGCTCTTTATTCAGCGTTCTTTATTCAGTGTTCTTAATGCATAGTCCTTACATCTTATTTCTTCATTTGTTGTCGTATTGCGATATTTGTACACTAAAATCATTATTTGTATCTTAAAATCATTATCTGTATCTTAAAATCATTATTTGTATCTTAAAATCATTATTTGTATCTTAAAATCATTACTTGTTTCACAAATTAGACATTTTGTCATATCGGATTTGTAAAGTGTATTTTGTTTAATTTAATTATATTTTAATATAAAGACAAAATTTATTTTAGTGAATCAAAAAAATAATCTACATTTACATTTCATCATAGACATACAATGAAAAACAAATCTCGAACAACAAATTTCTAAATACAAATCTCCAAATACAAATCTTGCAAAACATTTCTCCAAAAACATTTCTCGAAATTCATCGAACCGGAACATTATGACGACATAAGCGGAAACCAACCTGGCATACAATAAGTCATCATACAACAAAGCAGAATCGAGCAAACATATTTACAAAAAGAAATATCGCTGGATGACCGTGACTTTAGTGAAATCTGAAATCGCGTGCCTAATGTTATTTACGATTTCATTACATAAATTCAAGATATATATATATATTGTTAGGCTGATCGAGCATAAAATAAAATTGAAAGTAGTCTATTTTTAGTAATTGGGTTATTATTTGATTTGATAGCGACATATTTCTTTGGACAAACGAAAGAGGGCCTTATCTCTTCTATTACATGAATGTGCCAGTCAAATAGCTAATACTCATATATTCAAAGAGAGATAGACAAATACTTTCGGGTGAAGCATTTTACGATAACTGGAATGTCGTATTAAGACGCGTATTTTGACTCTTAAATACCCCCTCCCCTCACTAAATAGAGTTTAGACGATCCAAATTATATCTGCTTTAACAAGGTGCGTAAATATGAATATGTCCGAAATATTTTACAATTTTGAAAAAGTATTCGAACCTTTTTAATGATATGCACCCCAATATCTTGTATTTTTGTGTTATGGCCCGTATTTTGACGTTAAATACCCCCCCCCCCCCATTTAATACATGTTAGTGCCATTTCAATTTGTTCTTTTTCCAAGGTATATAATTACAAATGTGCAAGAAAATAATTTCAATTTTGTAGCAAACAATAAACATACTTTCAGCTGTATATGAACAGATATCGAGAATTTTTATTAAGATCGTTTTTTTTAACTTTAAATATCCCGCCCCTTCCTTCACTTAATAAAGTTTAGTACCGTGCAACTTTGATCTCTTTTCAATGTATATAAATAATATAAATGTGCCAGAAAATAACTTGAAAAGTTGTACGCTATTAAACTCTATTAATTGATTGGTAGGTGTGGGGTCTTAAATGTCAAAATACACCATTCCAGATATCACACAGAATGCCACTGAAAAGAAGTTTCATTTACCTTTTCAGAAATGTAAATTATATTCTGGCACATTTAAATTTACACAGCTTGAAAAGGGTATTACAGTTGGATGACGCTAAATACTATTAAGTTAGTGGGGCCGTGTGGAGGGGGGGGGGGATTATCATGTAATACTAGAGCCACGGTCATCGAGCGATTTTTCTTATTGTATATATGCTTGCTCGATTCTCCTTTATTGTATGGTGACTTATTGTATGCCAGGTTGATTTCCGCGTATGTCGTCATAATATTCCGGTTCGATGGATTTCGAGAAATGTTTTTGGAGAATTGTTATTGAAGAAATGTTTTTGGAGAAATGTTTTGTAAGATTTGTATTTGGAGATTTGTATTTAGAAGTTTGTTGTTCCAGATTTGTTTTTCGTTGTATTTCTCTGATGAAATGTAGATGTAGGCTAATTTTTGATTTTCTAAAATAAATTTTATCTTTATATTAAAATACAATTAAAATACATTTTACAAGTCTGATATGACAAATGTCTGATTTGTAAAACAAATATTGATTTTAAGATACAAATGTACAATTTTAGTGTACAAATGTCGAAATACGACAACAAATGAAGAAATAAGAATTAAGAACTACGAATACTGAATAAAAAGCTGTTTGGTCTTCCATATAAAAACTAATAATCCGAACAAAAACAATAGATTTTAAACTACGCAGTAGTATAAAAACTAATAATAATCTTAGTAATAACAATAGTCTTTCACAATCTTAGTAATAAAATAGTCTTTGGCCATTTCCAATGGTAAAAGCCTAACTAGAACTGCGATGCAGTGATGACGGGTTTCACCGGTGCCACGTTATTCTTGAACTTACGTCACTACCCAAAACAATGAAAACGTTAAACTGATTTCATTACTTGCATTGCAAACGTGTTTTAAAATGGACGCAGAATTAGCCTTTAAATCCAGCAATATCATTTTCATTTATACAACAAAGTCTCGACACGATGAGTTCACTTCCGTTAACAACAAAATAATTAAATTGGATTACAGAAATAACCAATTCGATTGTTCTTTCCATAACAGAAGCTTGATTAAAATTTTAAGCAGAATTAACCCTTTATAAAGCCTTATTAAAATGCGAAAAAACCTTAAAGGTGATACTGACAAAACTGGTTATTTCTCGGGAAGAGAAGACGCGAGAGAGAGAGAGAGAGAGAGAGAGAGAGAGAGAGAGAGATATTTAAATATATGAAATTTAACTTCATTTCGGGACTAACATATGGTTCTATCCTATTTCAACAATTCTCTTGTGCGTAGGGGTCTTTAGCAGTGGGGGGAAACCGGAGGTCCCGGAGAAAACCCTCGAGGTTGGAGTATGAAATCGAATAAAAATTGACACCTTTATGGACCAAAAACCTAGAAAGGCGACTTGTAGAAAATCGTCTATTTCTCCGCAACGGAACAAGTTAGAAACCATTTTGTGATATCTATATGCTCGCATCCTTTTATTTGATATGTTGATTTAAACTAAAAGTTCACATTTTCAATACATAGCAAGAAATTATCAATTTAAAAAAAAAAATGATTTTATAGGTTAAAATTCAATTTTTGACAAGATGGTGTCACTTCCGGTGTCAATTATAAATTGTAACTAGAACTGCGAAGCAGTAATGACGGGTTTCACCGGTGCCACGTTACCCTTGAACTTATGTCACTTCCGGTACCAATGAAACCGTTAAACAGGTTTCCACGTAAGCATTGCACACATGAAATAAAATGGACGCAGAAACAACCAAATCCAGCAATCAATTCATTTGCTACATGTCAGTGATCCTGTCAAAATTACATTACTTCCGGTGATAATGAAAATGTTAAATTGGTTTATGAAATCAGAAATAGCATCATCACATGTTGAAAATTTTATGTAAATCCTATAATAATTGCCACCTTTATAGACCAAAAACCTTGAAAAATGACTTGTAGAAAATCGCCTATTTCTCTGCAACCGTACAAGTTAGAAACCATTTTGAGGTATCTGTATGATCGAATGAGTTCATTCTATTTGTTGATTGGAATCAAATATCATAATTTTAAAAACATTACAAATCTGATTCATTTGAATAAAATATCTGTTTTGAAGGCTAAAAATACAGTTTTTGCCAAAATGACGTTACTTCCGGTGATAATGAAAATCTTAAATTACTTGTATGATATCGTAAATGGCATTATGTATCACACAGTGAAAATTTCATGAAAATCGAATAATAATTGACACTTTTATTGACAAAAAAACCTTAAAAAGTGACCTGTTGAAAATTGCCTATTTCTCCGCAACTGAACAAGTTAGAAACCATTTTGTGATATCTATATAATCGTAAGGGTTCATTGTATTAGTTGATTTGAATCAAATATCAAAATTTTAAACAAATAACAAATATGACTCATTTGAATAAATTACTGGTTTCGAAGGCTATAAATACAATTTTTGCCCAAATTACGTCATTTCCGGTGATATTGAAAATGTTAAATTGGTTTGACCTAGTTAAAATTGACATTACACATCAAATGGTGTCACTTTTATGAAAATCGAATAATAATTGACTCTTTTACAGGCAAACTAGCGTAAAAAGTGACTCATGCAAAATTGCCCATTTCTCGGCAACTGCGCATATTACAAATTAATTTTCACATACATTCTCTCCGTATAGATTATTGCTACGAGTTTATGAAAGTTACGAAGTAATATTTTAAAATATGAAAACGCTGGATGGGTTGTAAATAGCTTAATTTTACACCTTTTTTCACCTTTTAATCGAAATAGCCCGAAAACGGAATCGAAATTAAAAAAAATGGTCCAAACATTTTGTGCGCCTTTAAAAGGCGCACAATTTCAGTTATACCAGATTTGAAAAAAATAATATTTGCTTTCGAAAAATGGTACCTAACTGTCAAAATTGTAGTTTTTTGTCAATTTACGCCACTTCCGGTGCCGACAGATAACACTATTGGTAACAAAAAAAATGACAATTGAGACAACGGGGCATATGAACTTTGTTTTATACAAATCGAACAATAAATAATTAATCTAGGACTGAAAAACTGAATTAGCCAATGGGGGCCAAGGAAAATTACCGAGACAAAAAATTTTCACATTTTTGCCCAAGTCAGAGGACTCGTTATATTTGTGTAAAACACGATTAAAAAATATTCATAAATAAAAAAGTTTTTTGTAAAAATTTAAATTTTCTAAATTTAGCGCCTAATATCTGCGAAGATTTGCCGAAAATCAAAAATCAAAAGTAGCGTAGCTATGTGCCCCGTCTCCGGCTATGCCAAAATGCATCGAAAGTTAAAATCCAATGATTATTGTTAAAATTACTGCAATATTTCTAAAAACGATAGCTTCGGTGATTTCGGACATTTCGCATTGTCGCAGAACGTTCAAAATAGCTTTATCCTCTAAGTCACACCCACTTTTCCGATAAAACCGAAGAAATCGTAACGATCCGACAATCAGTTGCTGAGATCTACTCAAAACAAAAGAAGAATAATAATAATAAGAACTAGAACTGCGAAGCAGTAATGACGGGTTTCACCGGTGCCACGTTACCCTTGAACTTATGTCACTTCCGGTACCAAAATTACATTACTTCCGGTGATAATGAAAATGTTAAATTGGTTTATGAAATCAGAAATAGCATCATCACATGGTGAAAATTTTATGTAAATCCTATAATAGTTGCCACCTTTATAGACCAAAAACCTTGAAAAATGACTTGTAGAAAATCGCCTATTTCTCTGCAACCGTACAAGTTAGAAACCATTTTGAGGTATCTGTATGATCGAATGAGTTCATTCTATTTGTTGATTGGAATCAAATATCATAATTTTAAAAACATTACAAATCTGATTCATTTGAATAAAATATCTGTTTTGAAGGCTAAAAATACAGTTTTTGCCAAAATGACGTTACTTCCGGTGATAATGAAAATCTTAAATTACTTGTATGAAATCGTAAATGGCATTAGGTATCACACAATGAAAATTTCATGAAAATCGAATAATAATTGACACTTTTATTGACAAAAAACCTTAAAAAGTGACCTGTTGAAAATTGCCTATTTCTCCGCAACTGAACAAGTTAGAAACCATTTTGTGATATCTATATGATCGTAAGGGTTCATTGTATTAGTTCATTTGAATCAAATATCAAAATTTTAAACAAATAACAAATATGACTCATTTGAATAAATTACTGGTTTCGAAGGCTATAAATACAATTTTTGCCCAAATTACGTCATTTCCGGTGATATTGAAAATGTTAAATTGGTTTGACCTAGTTAAAATTGACATTACACATCAAATGGTGTCACTTTTATGAAAATCGAATAATAATTGACTCTTTTACAGGCAAACTAGCGTAAAAAGTGACTCATGCAAAATTGCCCATTTCTCGGCAACTGCGCATATTACAAATTAATTTTCACATACATTCTCTCCGTATAGATTATTGCTACGAGTTTATGAAAGTTACGAAGTAATATTTTAAAATATGAAAACGCTGGATGGGTTGTAAATAGCTTAATTTTACACCTTTTTTCACCTTTTAATCGAAATAGCCCGAAAACGGAATCGAAATTAAAAAAAACTGGTTCCAACATTTTGTGCGCCTTTAAAGGGCGCACAATTTCAGTTATACCAGATTTGAAAAAAATAATATTTGCTTTCGAAAAATGGTACCTAACTGTCAAAATTGTAGTTTTTTGTCAATTTACGCCACTTCCGGTGCCGACAGATAACACTATTGGTAACAAAAAAAATGACAATTGAGACAACGGAGCATATGAACTTTGTTTTATACAAATCGAACAATAAATAATTAATCTAGGACTGAAAAACTGAATTAGCCAATTGGGGCCAAGGAAAATTACCGAGACAAAAATTTTTCACATTTTTGCCCAAGTCAGAGGACTCGTTATATTTGTGTAAAACACGACTAAAAAATATTCATAAATAAAAAAGTTTTTTGTAAAAATTTAAATTTTCTAAATTTAGCGCCTAATATCTGCGAAGATTTGCCGAAAATCAAAAATCAAAAGTAGCGTAGCTATGTGCCCCGTCTCCGGCTATGCCAAAATGCATCGAAAGTTAAAATCCAATGATTATTGTTAAAATTACTGCAATATTTCTAAAAACGATAGCTTCGGTGATTTCGGACATTTCGCATTGTCGCAGAACGTTCAAAATAGCTTTATCCTCTAAGTCACACCCACTTTTTCAGTAAAACTGAAGAAATCGTAACGATCCGACAATCAGTTGCTGAGATCTACTCAAAACAAAAGAAGAATAATAATAACTAGAACTGCGAAGCAGTAATGACGGGTTTCACCGGTGCCACGTTACCCTTGAACTTATGTCACTTCCGGTACCAATGAAACCGTTAAACAGGTTTCCACATAAGCATTGCACACATGAAATAAAATGGACGCAGAAACAACCAAATCCAGCAATCAATTCATTTGCTACATGTCAGTGATCCTGTCAAAATTACATTACTTCCGGTGATAATGAAAATGTTAAATTGGTTTATGAAATCAGAAATAGCATGATCACATGGTGAAAATTTTATGTAAATCCTATAATAATTGCCACCTTTATAGACCAAAAACCTTGAAAAATGACTTGTAGAAAATCGCCTATTTCTCTGCAACCGTACAAGTTAGAAACCATTTTGAGGTATCTGTATGATCGAAGGAGTTCATTCTATTTGTTGATTGGAATCAAATATCATAATTTTAAAAACATTACAAATCTGATTCATTTGAATAAAATATCTGTTTTGAAGGCTAAAAATACAGTTTTTGCCAAAATGACGTTACTTCCGGTGATAATGAAAATCTGAAATTACTTGTATGAAATCGTAAATGGCATTATGTATCACACAGTGAAAATTTCATGAAAATCGAATAATAATTGAGACTTTTATTGACAAAAAACCTTAAAAAGTGACCTGTTGAAAATTGCTTATTTCTCCGCAACTGAACAAGTTAGAAACCATTTTGTGATATCTATATGATCGTAAGGGGTCATTGTATTAGTTGATTTGAATCAAATATCAAAATTTTAAACAAATAACAAATATGACTCATTTGAATAAATTACTGGTTTCGAAGGCTATAAATACAATTTTTGCCCAAATTACGTCATTTCCGGTGATATTGAAAGGGTTAATTTGGTTTGACCTAGTTAAAATTGACATTACACATCAAATGGTGTCACTTTTATGAAAATCGAATAATAATTGACTCTTTTACAGGCAAACTAGCGTAAAAAGTGACTCATGCAAAATTGCCCATTTCTCGGCAACTGCGCATATTACAAATTAATTTTCACATACATTCTCTCCGTATAGATTATTGCTACGAGTTTATGAAAGTTACGAAGTAATATTTTAAAATATGAAAACGCTGGATGGGTTGTAAATAGCTTAATTTTACACCTTTTTTCACCTTTTAATCGAAATAGCCCGAAAACGGAATCGAAATTAAAAAAACTGGTCCCAACATTTTGTGCGCCTTTAAAGGGCGCACAATTTCAGTTATACCAGATTTGAAAACAATAATATTTGCTTTCGAAAAATGGTACCTAACTGTCAAAATTGTAGTTTTTTGTCAATTTACGCCACTTCCGGTGCCGACAGATAACACTATTGGTAACAAAAAAAATGACAATTGAGACAACGGAGCATATGAACTTTGTTTTATACAAATCGAACAATAAATAATTAATCTAGGACTGAAAAACTGAATTAGCCAATGGGGGCCAAGGAAAATTACCGAGACAAAAAATTTTCACATTTTTGCCCAAGTCAGAGGGCTCGTTATATTTGTGTAAAACACGACTAAAAAATATTCATAAATAAAAAAGTTTTTTGTAAAAATTTAAATTTTCTAAATTTAGCGCCTAATATCTGCGAAGATTTGCCGAAAATCAAAAATCAAAAGTAGCGCAGCTATGTGCCCTGTCTCCAGCTATGCCAAAATGTATCGAAAGTTAAAATCCCATGATTATTGTTAAAATTACCGCAATATTTGTAAAAACGATAACTTCGGTGATTTCGGACATTTCGCATTGTCGCAGAACGTTCAAAATAGCTTTATCCTCTAAGTCACACCCACTTTCCCAGTAAAACCGAAGAAATCGTAACGATGCGACAAGTAGTTGCTGAGATCTACTCAAAACAAAAGAAGAATAATAATAATAATAAGAACTAGAACTGCGAAGCAGTAATGACGGGTTTCACCGGTGCCACGTTACCCTTGAACTTATGTCACTTCCGGTACCAAAATTACATTACTTCCGGTGATAATGAAAATGTTAAATTGGTTTATGAAATCAGAAATAGCATCATCACATGGTGAAAATTTTATGTAAATCCTATAATAGTTGCCACCTTTATAGACCAAAAACCTTGAAAAATGACTTGTAGAAAATCGCCTATTTCTCTGCAACCGTACAAGTTAGAAACCATTTTGAGGTATCTGTATGATCGAATGAGTTCATTCTATTTGTTGATTGGAATCAAATATCATAATTTTAAAAACATTACAAATCTGATTCATTTGAATAAAATATCTGTTTTGAAGGCTAAAAATACAGTTTTTGCCAAAATGACGTTACTTCCGGTGATAATGAAAATTTTAAATTACTTGTATGAAATCGTAAATGGCATTAGGTATCACACAATGAAAATTTCATGAAAATCGAATAATAATTGACACTTTTATTGACAAAAAACCTTAAAAAGTGACCTGTTGAAAATTGCCTATTTCTCCGCAACTGAACAAGTTAGAAACCATTTTGTGATATCTATATGATCGTAAGGGTTCATTGTATTAGTTCATTTGAATCAAATATCAAAATTTTAAACAAATAACAAATATGACTCATTTGAATAAATTACTGGTTTCGAAGGCTATAAATACAATTTTTGCCCAAATTACGTCATTTCCGGTGATATTGAAAATGTTAAATTGGTTTGACCTAGTTAAAATTGACATTACACATCAAATGGTGTCACTTTTATGAAAATCGAATAATAATTGACTCTTTTACAGGCAAACTAGCGTAAAAAGTGACTCATGCAAAATTGCCCATTTCTCGGCAACTGCGCATATTACAAATTAATTTTCACATACATTCTCTCCGTATAGATTATTGCTACGAGTTTATGAAAGTTACGAAGTAATATTTTAAAATATGAAAACGCTGGATGGGTTGTAAAT
The DNA here is from genome assembly GCF_932274485.2 of Patella vulgata. NCBI lineage: Eukaryota > Metazoa > Mollusca > Gastropoda > Patellidae > Patella > Patella vulgata. The sequence continues at coordinate 59,284,793 of NC_065879.2, read as the reverse complement.
AGCTTAATTTTACACCTTTTTTCACCTTTTAATCGAAATAGCCCGAAAACGGAATCGAAATTAAAAAAACTGGTTCCAACATTTTGTGCGCCTTTAAAGGGCGCACAATTTCAGTTATACCAGATTTGAAAAAAATAATATTTGCTTTCGAAAAATGGTACCTAACTGTCAAAATTGTAGTTTTTTGTCAATTTACGCCACTTCCGGTGCCGACAGATAACACTATTGGTAACAAAAAAAATGACAATTGAGACAACGGAGCATATGAAATTTGTTTTATACAAATCGAACAATAAATAATTAATCTAGGACTGAAAAACTGAATTAGCCAATTGGGGCCAAGGAAAATTACCGAGACAAAAATTTTTCACATTTTTGCCCAAGTCAGAGGACTCGTTATATTTGTGTAAAACACGATTAAAAAATATTCATAAATAAAAAAGTTTTTTGTAAAAATTTAAATTTTCTAAATTTAGCGCCTAATATCTGCGAAGATTTGCCGAAAATCAAAAATCAAAAGTAGCGTAGCTATGTGCCCCGTCTCCGGCTATGCCAAAATGCATCGAAAGTTAAAATCCAATGATTATTGTTAAAATTACTGCAATATTTCTAAAAACGATAGCTTCGGTGATTTCGGACATTTCGCATTGTCGCAGAACGTTCAAAATAGCTTTATCCTCTAAGTCACACCCACTTTTTCAGTAAAACTGAAGAAACCGTAACGATCCGACAATCAGTTGCTGAGATCTACTCAAAACAAAAGAAGAATAATAATAATAATAAGAACTAGAACTGCGAAGCAGTAATGACGGGTTTCACCGGTGCCACGTTACCCTTGAACTTATGTCACTTCCGGTACCAATGAAACCGTTAAACAGGTTTCCACATAAGCATTGCACACATGAAATAAAATGGACGCAGAAACAACCAAATCCAGCAATCAATTCATTTGCTACATGTCAGTGATCCTGTCAAAATTACATTACTTCCGGTGATAATGAAAATGTTAAATTGGTTTATGAAATCAGAAATAGCATGATCACATGGTGAAAATTTTATGTAAATCCTATAATAATTGCCACCTTTATAGACCAAAAACCTTGAAAAATGACTTGTAGAAAATCGCCTATTTCTCTGCAACCGTACAAGTTAGAAACCATTTTGAGGTATCTGTATGATCGAAGGAGTTCATTCTATTTGTTGATTGGAATCAAATATCATAATTTTAAAAACATTACAAATCTGATTCATTTGAATAAAATATCTGTTTTGAAGGCTAAAAATACAGTTTTTGCCAAAATGACGTTACTTCCGGTGATAATGAAAATCTGAAATTACTTGTATGAAATCGTAAATGGCATTATGTATCACACAGTGAAAATTTCATGAAAATCGAATAATAATTGAGACTTTTATTGACAAAAAACCTTAAAAAGTGACCTGTTGAAAATTGCTTATTTCTCCGCAACTGAACAAGTTAGAAACCATTTTGTGATATCTATATGATCGTAAGGGGTCATTGTATTAGTTGATTTGAATCAAATATCAAAATTTTAAACAAATAACAAATATGACTCATTTGAATAAATTACTGGTTTCGAAGGCTATAAATACAATTTTTGCCCAAATTACGTCATTTCCGGTGATATTGAAAGGGTTAATTTGGTTTGACCTAGTTAAAATTGACATTACACATCAAATGGTGTCACTTTTATGAAAATCGAATAATAATTGACTCTTTTACAGGCAAACTAGCGTAAAAAGTGACTCATGCAAAATTGCCCATTTCTCGGCAACTGCGCATATTACAAATTAATTTTCACATACATTCTCTCCGTATAGATTATTGCTACGAGTTTATGAAAGTTACGAAGTAATATTTTAAAATATGAAAACGCTGGATGGGTTGTAAATAGCTTAATTTTACACCTTTTTTCACCTTTTAATCGAAATAGCCCGAAAACGGAATCGAAATTAAAAAAACTGGTCCCAACATTTTGTGCGCCTTTAAAGGGCGCACAATTTCAGTTATACCAGATTTGAAAACAATAATATTTGCTTTCGAAAAATGGTACCTAACTGTCAAAATTGTAGTTTTTTGTCAATTTACGCCACTTCCGGTGCCGACAGATAACACTATTGGTAACAAAAAAAATGACAATTGAGACAACGGAGCATATGAACTTTGTTTTATACAAATCGAACAATAAATAATTAATCTAGGACTGAAAAACTGAATTAGCCAATGGGGGCCAAGGAAAATTACCGAGACAAAAAATTTTCACATTTTTGCCCAAGTCAGAGGGCTCGTTATATTTGTGTAAAACACGACTAAAAAATATTCATAAATAAAAAAGTTTTTTGTAAAAATTTAAATTTTCTAAATTTAGCGCCTAATATCTGCGAAGATTTGCCGAAAATCAAAAATCAAAAGTAGCGCAGCTATGTGCCCTGTCTCCAGCTATGCCAAAATGTATCGAAAGTTAAAATCCCATGATTATTGTTAAAATTACCGCAATATTTGTAAAAACGATAACTTCGGTGATTTCGGACATTTCGCATTGTCGCAGAACGTTCAAAATAGCTTTATCCTCTAAGTCACACCCACTTTCCCAGTAAAACCGAAGAAATCGTAACGATGCGACAAGTAGTTGCTGAGATCTACTCAAAACAAAAGAAGAATAATAATAATAATAAGAATAATAATTTTAACAAAAACAATAGTGTTTCACACAAGCTTCGCAGTGTGAAACCCTAATAATAATTTTAACAAAAACAATAGTGTTTCACACAAGCTTCGCAGTGTGAAACCCTAATAATAAGAATAACTAGAACTGCGATGCAGTAATGACGGGTTTCACCGGTGCCACTTTACCCTAAACATGTTACTTCCCGTACCAATGAAACCATTAAACAGGTTTCCACATAAGCATTGCACACATCAAATAAAATGGACGCCGAATCAACAAAATCCAGCAATATCAATTCATTTTATACATTTGTTACATGTAAGTGTACTGTACTTCCGGTGATAATGAAAATGTTCAATTACTTTTATGAAATCAGAAATGACATAGGGCATCACATGGTGAAAATTGTATGTAAATCGAATAACAATTGCCACTTTTATAGACCAAAAACCTTGAAAAGTGACTTGTAGAAAATCGCCTATTTCTCTGCAACCGTACAAGTTAGAAACCATTTTCTGGTATCTGTATGATCGTATGGGTTCAATCTATTTGCTGATTGGAATCAAATATCATAATTTTAAAAACAATACAAATAAGACTCATTTGAAAAAAATATCTGTTTTGAAGGCTAAAAATACAGTTTTTGCCAAAATGACGTTACTTCCGGTGATAATGAAAATGTTAAATTAGTTCTATGAAATCATAAATGACACAAGATATCATATGGTGAAAATTTTATGAAAATCGAATAATAACTGACACTTTTATAGACCAAAAACCTTGAAAAGTGACTTAAGGAAAATCGCCCATTTCTCTGCAACCGTACAAGTTAGAAACCATTTTGTGGTATCTGTATGATCGTATGGGTTCAATCTATTTGATCAATAGAATCAAATATCATAATTTGAAAAAAATAACAAATACGAATCATTTGAATAAAATATTGTTTTTTGAAGGCTAAAATTTAAGTTTTGAGCAAATGACGTCATTTCCGGTGGCAGCGCAAGGGGTAAAATGGTTTGACATAGTCCACTATGGCATTAGGCATCCAATGGCGAAAGAAAATTGAAAATCGAATAATAATTGATTCTTTTACAGCCAAAATTACGTGAAAAGTGACTCATGCAAAATTGCCTATTTCTCGGCAACTGCTTATATTACAAACTAATTTTCACATACATTCTCTTCGTATGGATTATAGCTACAAGTTTATAAAAGTTACGTAAAAATATTTTAAAATCTGAAAAGCCTGAATGAGTTGTAAATAGGTCAATTTTACGCCTTTTTTCACCTCTTAATCCAATTTGCTAGAAAATGAAAAAGAAATTAAAAAAACTGCTTCCGACATTTTTTGCGCCTTTAAAGGACACACTCTTTGAGTCATATAATTTTTCAAAAAAATAATATTTGTTTTCAAAAAATGGTACCTAACTGTCAAAATTGTAGTTTTTGGTAAAATTATGCCACTTCCGGTGCCGACAGATAACACTTTTGGTAATAAAAAAAATGACAATTGAGACAACGAAGCATATGAACTTTGTTTTATACAAATCGAACAATAAAAAATTAAGCTAGGACTGAAAAACTGAATTAGCCAATGGAGGCCAAGGAAAATTACTGAGACAAAAAATTTTAACATTTTTGCGCAAGTCAGATGACTCTTTAATTCTGTGCACAACACGAGTAAAAAATATTCATCAATAAAAAAGTTTTTTGTAAAATTTTAAATTTCCGAAATTTGGCGCCTAATATCTTCGAATTTTTGCTGAAAATCAAAAATCGAAAGTAGCGCAGCTATGTGCCCTGTCTCCAGCTATGCCAAAATGTATCGAAAGTTAAAATCCCATGATTATTGTTAAAATTACCGCAATATTTGTAAAAACGATAACTTCGGTGATTTCGGACATTTCGCATTGTCGCAGAACGTTCAAAATAGCTTTATCCTCTAAGTCACACCCACTTTCCCAGTAAAACCGAAGAAATCGTAACGATGCGACAAGTAGTTGCTGAGATCTACTCAAAACAAAAGAAGAATAATAATAATAACTAGAACTGCGAAGCAGTAATGACGGGTTTCACCGGTGCCACGTTACCCTTGAACTTATGTCACTTCCGGTACCAATGAAACCGTTAAACAGGTTTCCACATAAGCATTGCACACATGAAATAAAATGGACGCAGAAACAACCAAATCCAGCAATCAATTCATTTGCTACATGTCAGTGATCCTGTCAAAATTACATTACTTCCGGTGATAATGAAAATGTTAAATTGGTTTATGAAATCAGAAATAGCATCATCACATGTTGAAAATTTTATGTAAATCCTATAATAATTGCCACCTTTATAGACCAAAAACCTTGAAAAATGACTTGTAGAAAATCGCCTATTTCTCTGCAACCGTACAAGTTAGAAACCATTTTGAGGTATCTGTATGATCGAATGAGTTCATTCTATTTGTTGATTGGAATCAAATATCATAATTTTAAAAACATTACAAATCTGATTCATTTGAATAAAATATCTGTTTTGAAGGCTAAAAATACAGTTTTTGCCAAAATGACGTTACTTCCGGTGATAATGAAAATCTTAAATTACTTGTATGATATCGTAAATGGCATTATGTATCACACAGTGAAAATTTCATGAAAATCGAATAATAATTGACACTTTTTTTGACAAAAAAACCTTAAAAAGTGACCTGTTGAAAATTGCCTATTTCTCCGCAACTGAACAAGTTAGAAACCATTTTGTGATATCTATATGATCGTAAGGGTTCATTGTATTAGTTGATTTGAATCAAATATCAAAATTTTAAACAAATAACAAATATGACTCATTTGAATAAATTACTGGTTTCGAAGGCTATAAATACAATTTTTGCCCAAATTACGTCATTTCCGGTGATATTGAAAATGTTAAATTGGTTTGACCTAGTTAAAATTGACATTACACATCAAATGGTGTCACTTTTATGAAAATCGAATAATAATTGACTCTTTTACAGGCAAACTAGCGTAAAAAGTGACTCATGCAAAATTGCCCATTTCTCGGCAACTGCGCATATTACAAATTAATTTTCACATACATTCTCTCCGTATAGATTATTGCTACGAGTTTATGAAAGTTACGAAGTAATATTTTAAAATATGAAAACGCTGAATGGGTTGTAAATAGCTTAATTTTACACCTTTTTTCACCTTTTAATCGAAATAGCCCGAAAACGGAATCGAAATTAAAAAAAATGGTCCCAACATTTTGTGCGCCTTTAAAGGGCGCACAATTTCAGTTATACCAGATTTGAAAAAAATAATATTTGCTTTCGAAAAATGGTACCTAACTGTCAAAATTGTAGTTTTTTGTCAATTTACGCCACTTCCGGTGCCGACAGATAACACTATTGGTAACAAAAAAAATGACAATTGAGACAACGGGGCATATGAACTTTGTTTTATACAAATCGAACAATAAATAATTAATCTAGGACTGAAAAACTGAATTAGCCAATGGGGGCCAAGGAAAATTACCGAGACAAAAAATTTTCACATTTTTGCCCAAGTCAGAGGTCTCGTTATATTTGTGTAAAACACGATTAAAAAATATTCATAAATAAAAAAGTTTTTTGTAAAAATTTAAATTTTCTAAATTTAGCGCCTAATATCAGCGAAGATTTGCCGAAAATCAAAAATCAAAAGTAGCGTAGCTATGTGCCCCGTCTCCGGCTATGCCAAAATGCATCGAAAGTTAAAATCCAATGATTATTGTTAAAATTACTGCAATATTTCTAAAAACGATAGCTTCGGTGATTTCGGACATTTCGCATTGTCGCAGAACGTTCAAAATAGCTTTATCCTCTAAGTCACACCCACTTTTCCGATAAAACCGAAGAAATCGTAACGATCCGACAATCAGTTGCTGAGATCTACTCAAAACAAAAGAAGAATAATAATAATAAGAACTAGAACTGCGAAGCAGTAATGACGGGTTTCACCGGTGCCACGTTACCCTTGAACTTATGTCACTTCCGGTACCAATGAAACCGTTAAACAGGTTTCCACATAAGCATTGCACACATGAAATAAAATGGACGCAGAAACAACCAAATCCAGCAATCAATTCATTTGCTACATGTCAGTGATCCTGTCAAAATTACATTACTTCCGGTGATAATGAAAATGTTAAATTGGTTTATGAAATCAGAAATAGCATCATCACATGGTGAAAATTTTATGTAAATCCTATAATAATTGCCACCTTTATAGACCAAAAACCTTGAAAAATGACTTGTAGAAAATCGCCTATTTCTCTGCAACCGTACAAGTTAGAAACCATTTTGAGGTATCTGTATGATCGAATTAGTTCATTCTATTTGTTGATTGGAATCAAATATCATAATTTTAAAAACATTATAAATCTGTTTCATTTGAATAAAATATCTGTTTTGAAGGCTTAAAATACAGTTTTTGCCAAAATGACGTTACTTCCGGTGATAATGAAAATCTTAAATTACTTGTATGATATCGTAAATGGCATTATGTATCACACAGTGAAAATTTCATGAAAATCGAATAATAATTGACACTTTTATTGACAAAAAAACCTTAAAAAGTGACCTGTTGAAAATTGCCTATTTCTCCGCAACTGAACAAGTTAGAAACCATTTTGTGATATCTATATGATCGTAAGGGTTCATTGTATTAGTTGATTTGAATCAAATATCAAAATTTTAAACAAAAAACAAATATGACTCATTTGAATAAATTACTGGTTTCGAAGGCTATAAATACAATTTTTGCCCAAATTACGTCATTTCCGGTGATATTGAAAATGTTAAATTGGTTTGATCTAGTTAAAATTGACATTACACATCAAATGGTGTCACTTTTATGAAAATCGAATAATAATTGACTCTTTTACAGGCAAACTAGCGTAAAAAGTGACTCATGCAAAATTGCCCATTTCTCGGCAACTGCGCATATTACAAATTAATTTTCACATACATTCTCTCCGTATAGATTATTGCTACGAGTTTATGAAAGTTACGAAGTAATATTTTAAAATATGAAAACGCTGGATGGGTTGTAAATAGCTTAATTTTACACCTTTTTTCACCTTTTAATCGAAATAGCCCGAAAACGGAATCGAAATTAAAAAAAATGGTCCCAACATTTTGTGCGCCTTTAAAGGGCGCACAATTTCAGTTATACCAGATTTGAAAAAAATAATATTTGCTTTCGAAAAATGGTACCTAACTGTCAAAATTGTAGTTTTTTGTCAATTTACGCCACTTCCGGTGCCGACAGATAACACTATTGGTAACAAAAAAAATGACAATTGAGACAACGGGGCATATGAACTTTGTTTTATACAAATCGAACAATAAATAATTAATCTAGGACTGAAAAACTGAATTAGCCAATGGGGACCAAGGAAAATTACCGAGACAAAAAATTTTCACATTTTTGCCCAAGTCAGAGGACTCGTTATATTTGTGTAAAACACGACTAAAAAATATTCATAAATAAAAAAGTTTTTTGTAAAAATTTAAATTTTCTAAATTTAGCGCCTAATATCTGCGAAGATTTGCCGAAAATCAAAAATCAAAAGTAGCGTAGCTATGTGCCCCGTCTCCGGCTATGCCAAAATGCATCGAAAGTTAAAATCCAATGATTATTGTTAAAATTACTGCAATATTTCTAAAAACGATAGCTTCGGTGATTTCGGACATTTCGCATTGTCGCAGAACGTTCAAAATAGCTTTATCCTCTAAGTCACACCCACTTTTCCGATAAAACCGAAGAAATCGTAACGATCCGACAATCAGTTGCTGAGATCTACTCAAAACAAAAGAAGAATAATAATAATAAGAATAATAATTTTAACAAAAACAATAGTGTTTCACACAAGCTACGCAGTGTGAAACCCTAATAATAATTTTAACAAAAACAATAGTGTTTCACACAAGCTACGCAGTGTGAAACCCTAATAAGAATAATAATTTTAACAAAAACAATAGTGTTTCACACAAGCTTCGCAGTGTGAAACCCTAATAACTAGAACTGCGAAGCAGTAATGACGGGTTTCACCGGTGCCACGTTACCCTTGAACTTATGTCACTTCCGGTACCAATGAAACCGTTAAACAGGTTTCCACATAAGCATTGCACACATGAAATAAAATGGACGCAGAAACAACCAAATCCAGCAATCAATTCATTTTCTACATGTCAGTGATCCTGTCAAAATTACATTACTTCCGGTGATAATGAAAATGTTAAATTGGTTTATGAAATCAGAAATAGCATCATCACATGTTGAAAATTTTATGTAAATCCTATAATAATTGCCACCTTTATAGACCAAAAACCTTGAAAAATGACTTGTAGAAAATCGCCTATTTCTCTGCAACCGTACAAGTTAGAAACCATTTTGAGGTATCTGTATGATCGAATGAGTTCATTCTATTTGTTGATTGGAATCAAATATCATAATTTTAAAAACATTACAAATCTGATTCATTTGAATAAAATATCTGTTTTGAAGGCTAAAAATACAGTTTTTGCCAAAATGACGTTACTTCCGGTGATAATGAAAATCTTAAATTACTTGTATGATATCGTAAATGGCATTATGTATCACACAGTGAAAATTTCATGAAAATCGAATAATAATTGACACTTTTATTGACAAAAAAACCTTAAAAAGTGACCTGTTGAAAATTGCCTATTTCTCCGCAACTGAACAAGTTAGAAACCATTTTGTGATATCTATATGATCGTAAGGGTTCATTGTATTAGTTGATTTGAATCAAATATCAAAATTTTAAACAGATAACAAATATGACTCATTTGAATAAATTACTGGTTTCGAAGGCTATAAATACAATTTTTGCCCAAATTACGTCATTTCCGGTGATATTGAAAATGTTAAATTGGTTTGACCTAGTTAAAATTGACATTACACATCAAATGGTGTCACTTTTATGAAAATCGAATAATAATTGACTCTTTTACAGGCAAACTAGCGTAAAAAGTGACTCATGCAAAATTGCCCATTTCTCGGCAACTGCGCATATTACAAATTAATTTTCACATACATTCTCTCCGTATAGATTATTGCTACGAGTTTATGAAAGTTACGAAGTAATATTTTAAAATATGAAAACGCTGGATGGGTTGTAAATAGCTTAATTTTACACCTTTTTTCACCTTTTAATCGAAATAGCCCGAAAACGGAATCGAAATTAAAAAAAATGGTCCCAACATTTTGTGCGCCTTTAAAGGGCGCACAATTTCAGTTATACCAGATTTGAAAACAATAATATTTGCTTTCGAAAAATGGTACCTAACTGTCAAAATTGTAGTTTTTTGTCAATTTACGCCACTTCCGGTGCCGACAGATAACACTATTGGTAACAAAAAAAATGACAATTGAGACAACGGAGCATATGAACTTTGTTTTATACAAATCGAACAATAAATAATTAATCTAGGACTGAAAAACTGAATTAGCCAATGGGGGCCAAGGAAAATTACCGAGACAAAAAATTTTCACATTTTTGCCCAAGTCAGAGGACTCGTTATATTTGTGTAAAACACGATTAAAAAATATTCATAAATAAAAAAGTTTTTTGTAAAAATTTAAATTTTCTAAATTTAGCGCCTAATATCTGCGAAGATTTGCCGAAAATCAAAAATCAAAAGTAGCGTAGCTATGTGCCCCGTCTCCGGCTATGCCAAAATGCATCGAAAGTTAAAATCCAATGATTATTGTTAAAATTACTGCAATATTTCTAAAAACGATAGCTTCGGTGATTTCGGACATTTCGCATTGTCGCAGAACGTTCAAAATAGCTTTATCCTCTAAGTCACACCCACTTTTCCGATAAAACCGAAGAAATCGTAACGATCCGACAATCAGTTGCTGAGATCTACTCAAAACAAAAGAAGAATAATAATAATAAGAACTAGAACTGCGAAGCAGTAATGACGGGTTTCACCGGTGCCACGTTACCCTTGAACTTATGTCACTTCCGGTACCAATGAAACCGTTAAACAGGTTTCCACATAAGCATTGCACACATGAAATAAAATGGACGCAGAAACAACCAAATCCAGCAATCAATTCATTTGCTACATGTCAGTGATCCTGTCAAAATTACATTACTTCCGGTGATAATGAAAATGTTAAATTGGTTTATGAAATCAGAAATAGCATCATCACATGGTGAAAATTTTATGTAAATCCTATAATAATTGCCACCTTTATAGACCAAAAACCTTGAAAAATGACTTGTAGAAAATCGCCTATTTCTCTGCAACCGTACAAGTTAGAAACCATTTTGAGGTATCTGTATGATCGAAGGAGTTCATTCTATTTGTTGATTGGAATCAAATATCATAATTTTAAAAACATTACAAATCTGATTCATTTGAATAAAATATCTGTTTTGAAGGCTAAAAATACAGTTTTTGCCAAAATGACGTTACTTCCGGTGATAATGAAAATCTGAAATTACTTGTATGAAATCGTAAATGGCATTATGTATCACACAGTGAAAATTTCATGAAAATCGAATAATAATTGAGACTTTTATTGACAAAAAACCTTAAAAAGTGACCTGTTGAAAATTGCTTATTTCTCCGCAACTGAACAAGTTAGAAACCATTTTGTGATATCTATATGATCGTAAGGGGTCATTGTATTAGTTGATTTGAATCAAATATCAAAATTTTAAACAAATAACAAATATGACTCATTTGAATAAATTACTGGTTTCGAAGGCTATAAATACAATTTTTGCCCAAATTACGTCATTTCCGGTGATATTGAAAGGGTTAATTTGGTTTGACCTAGTTAAAATTGACATTACACATCAAATGGTGTCACTTTTATGAAAATCGAATAATAATTGACTCTTTTACAGGCAAACTAGCGTAAAAAGTGACTCATGCAAAATTGCCCATTTCTCGGCAACTGCGCATATTACAAATTAATTTTCACATACATTCTCTCCGTATAGATTATTGCTACGAGTTTATGAAAGTTACGAAGTAATATTTTAAAATATGAAAACGCTGGATGGGTTGTAAATAGCTTAATTTTACACCTTTTTACACCTTTTAATCGAAATAGCCCGAAAACGGAATCGAAATTAAAAAAACTGGTCCCAACATTTTGTGCGCCTTTAAAGGGCGCACAATTTCAGTTATACCAGATTTGAAAACAATAATATTTGCTTTCGAAAAATGGTACCTAACTGTCAAAATTGTAGTTTTTTGTCAATTTACGCCACTTCCGGTGCCGACAGATAACACTATTGGTAACAAAAAAAATGACAATTGAGACAACGGAGCATATGAACTTTGTTTTATACAAATCGAACAATAAATAATTAATCTAGGACTGAAAAACTGAATTAGCCAATGGGGGCCAAGGAAAATTACCGAGACAAAAATTTTTCACATTTTTGCCCAAGTCAGAGGGCTCGTTATATTTGTGTAAAACACGACTAAAAAATATTCATAAATAAAAAAGTTTTTTGTAAAAATTTAAATTTTCTAAATTTAGCGCCTAATATCTGCGAAGATTTGCCGAAAATCAAAAATCAAAAGTAGCGCAGCTATGTGCCCTGTCTCCAGCTATGCCAAAATGTATCGAAAGTTAAAATCCCATGATTATTGTTAAAATTACCGCAATATTTGTAAAAACGATAACTTCGGTGATTTCGGACATTTCGCATTGTCGCAGAACGTTCAAAATAGCTTTATCCTCTAAGTCACACCCACTTTCCCAGTAAAACCGAAGAAATCGTAACGATGCGACAAGTAGTTGCTGAGATCTACTCAAAACAAAAGAAGAATAATAATAATAATAAGAACTAGAACTGCGAAGCAGTAATGACGGGTTTCACCGGTGCCACGTTACCCTTGAACTTATGTCACTTCCGGTACCAATGAAACCGTTAAACAGGTTTCCACATAAGCATTGCACACATGAAATAAAATGGACGCAGAAACAACCAAATCCAGCAATCAATTCATTTGCTACATGTCAGTGATCCTGTCAAAATTACATTACTTCCGGTGATAATGAAAATGTTAAATTGGTTTATGAAATCAGAAATAGCATGATCACATGGTGAAAATTTTATGTAAATCCTATAATAATTGCCACCTTTATAGACCAAAAACCTTGAAAAATGACTTGTAGAAAATCGCCTATTTCTCTGCAACCGTACAAGTTAGAAACCATTTTGAGGTATCTGTATGATCGAAGGAGTTCATTCTATTTGTTGATTGGAATCAAATATCATAATTTTAAAAACATTACAAATCTGATTCATTTGAATAAAATATCTGTTTTGAAGGCTAAAAATACAGTTTTTGCCAAAATGACGTTACTTCCGGTGATAATGAAAATCTGAAATTACTTGTATGAAATCGTAAATGGCATTATGTATCACACAGTGAAAATTTCATGAAAATCGAATAATAATTGAGACTTTTATTGACAAAAAACCTTAAAAAGTGACCTGTTGAAAATTGCTTATTTCTCCGCAACTGAACAAGTTAGAAACCATTTTGTGATATCTATATGATCGTAAGGGGTCATTGTATTAGTTGATTTGAATCAAATATCAAAATTTTAAACAAATAACAAATATGACTCATTTGAATAAATTACTGGTTTCGAAGGCTATAAATACAATTTTTGCCCAAATTACGTCATTTCCGGTGATATTGAAAGGGTTAATTTGGTTTGACCTAGTTAAAATTGACATTACACATCAAATGGTGTCACTTTTATGAAAATCGAATAATAATTGACTCTTTTACAGGCAAACTAGCGTAAAAAGTGACTCATGCAAAATTGCCCATTTCTCGGCAACTGCGCATATTACAAATTAATTTTCACATACATTCTCTCCGTATAGATTATTGCTACGAGTTTATGAAAGTTACGAAGTAATATTTTAAAATATGAAAACGCTGGATGGGTTGTAAATAGCTTAATTTTACACCTTTTTTCACCTTTTAATCGAAATAGCCCGAAAACGGAATCGAAATTAAAAAAACTGGTCCCAACATTTTGTGCGCCTTTAAAGGGCGCACAATTTCAGTTATACCAGATTTGAAAACAATAATATTTGCTTTCGAAAAATGGTACCTAACTGTCAAAATTGTAGTTTTTTGTCAATTTACGCCACTTCCGGTGCCGACAGATAACACTATTGGTAACAAAAAAAATGACAATTGAGACAACGGAGCATATGAACTTTGTTTTATACAAATCGAACAATAAATAATTAATCTAGGACTGAAAAACTGAATTAGCCAATGGGGGCCAAGGAAAATTACCGAGACAAAAAATTTTCACATTTTTGCCCAAGTCAGAGGGCTCGTTATATTTGTGTAAAACACGACTAAAAAATATTCATAAATAAAAAAGTTTTTTGTAAAAATTTAAATTTTCTAAATTTAGCGCCTAATATCTGCGAAGATTTGCCGAAAATCAAAAATCAAAAGTAGCGCAGCTATGTGCCCTGTCTCCAGCTATGCCAAAATGTATCGAAAGTTAAAATCCCATGATTATTGTTAAAATTACCGCAATATTTGTAAAAACGATAACTTCGGTGATTTCGGTGATTTCGCATTGTCGCAGAACGTTCAAAATAGCTTTATCCTCTAAGTCACACCCACTTTCCCAGTAAAACCGAAGAAATCGTAACGATGCGACAAGTAGTTGCTGAGATCTACTCAAAACAAAAGAAGAATAATAATAATAATAAGAACTAGAACTGCGAAGCAGTAATGACGGGTTTCACCGGTGCCACGTTACCCTTGAACTTATGTCACTTCCGGTACCAAAATTACATTACTTCCGGTGATAATGAAAATGTTAAATTGGTTTATGAAATCAGAAATAGCATCATCACACGGTGAAAATTTTATGTAAATCCTATAATAGTTGCCACCTTTATAGACCAAAAACCTTGAAAAATGACTTGTAGAAAATCGCCTATTTCTCTGCAACCGTACAAGTTAGAAACCATTTTGAGGTATCTGTATGATCGAATGAGTTCATTCTATTTGTTGATTGGAATCAAATATCATAATTTTAAAAACATTACAAATCTGATTCATTTGAATAAAATATCTGTTTTGAAGGCTAAAAATACAGTTTTTGCCAAAATGACGTTACTTCCGGTGATAATGAAAATCTTAAATTACTTGTATGAAATCGTAAATGGCATTAGGTATCACACAATGAAAATTTCATGAAAATCGAATAATAATTGACACTTTTATTGACAAAAAACCTTAAAAAGTGACCTGTTGAAAATTGCCTATTTCTCCGCAACTGAACAAGTTAGAAACCATTTTGTGATATCTATATGATCGTAAGGGTTCATTGTATTAGTTCATTTGAATCAAATATCAAAATTTTAAACAAATAACAAATATGACTCATTTGAATAAATTACTGGTTTCGAAGGCTATAAATACAATTTTTGCCCAAATTACGTCATTTCCGGTGATATTGAAAATGTTAAATTGGTTTGACCTAGTTAAAATTGACATTACACATCAAATGGTGTCACTTTTATGAAAATCGAATAATAATTGACTCTTTTACAGGCAAACTAGCGTAAAAAGTGACTCATGCAAAATTGCCCATTTCTCGGCAACTGCGCATATTACAAATTAATTTTCACATACATTCTCTCCGTATAGATTATTGCTACGAGTTTATGAAAGTTACGAAGTAATATTTTAAAATATGAAAACGCTGGATGGGTTGTAAATAGCTTAATTTTACACCTTTTTTCACCTTTTAATCGAAATAGCCCGAAAACGGAATCGAAATTAAAAAACATGGTCCCAACATTTTGTGCGCCTTTAAAAGGCGCACAATTTCAGTTATACCAGATTTGAAAAAAATAATATTTGCTTTCGAAAAATGGTACCTAACTGTCAAAATTGTAGTTTTTTGTCAATTTACGCCACTTCCGGTGCCGACAGATAACACTATTGGTAACAAAAAAAATGACAATTGAGACAACGGGGCATATGAACTTTGTTTTATACAAATCGAACAATAAATAATTAATCTAGGACTGAAAAACTGAATTAGCCAATGGGGGCCAAGGAAAATTACCGAGACAAAAAATTTTCACATTTTTGCCCAAGTCAGAGGACTCGTTATATTTGTGTAAAACACGATTAAAAAATATTCATAAATAAAAAAGTTTTTTGTAAAAATTTAAATTTTCTAAATTTAGCGCCTAATATCTGCGAAGATTTGCCGAAAATCAAAAATCAAAAGTAGCGTAGCTATGTGCCCCGTCTCCGGCTATGCCAAAATGCATCGAAAGTTAAAATCCAATGATTATTGTTAAAATTACTGCAATATTTCTAAAAACGATAGCTTCGGTGATTTCGGACATTTCGCATTGTCGCAGAACGTTCAAAATAGCTTTATCCTCTAAGTCACACCCACTTTTCCGATAAAACCGAAGAAATCGTAACGATCCGACAATCAGTTGCTGAGATCTACTCAAAACAAAAGAAGAACTAGAACTGCGAAGCAGTAATGACGGGTTTCACCGGTGCCACGTTACCCTTGAACTTATGTCACTTCCGGTACCAATGAAACCGTTAAACAGGTTTCCACATAAGCATTGCACACATGAAATAAAATGGACGCAGAAACAACCAAATCCAGCAATCAATTCATTTGCTACATGTCAGTGATCCTGTCAAAATTACATTACTTCCGGTGATAATGAAAATGTTAAATTGGTTTATGAAATCAGAAATAGCATCATCACATGGTGAAAATTTTATGTAAATCCTATAATAATTGCCACCTTTATAGACCAAAAACCTTGAAAAATGACTTGTAGAAAATCGCCTATTTCTCTGCAACCGTACAAGTTAGAAACCATTTTGAGGTATCTGTATGATCGAATGAGTTCATTCTATTTGTTGATTGGAATCAAATATCATAATTTTAAAAACATTACAAATCTGATTCATTTGAATAAAATATCTGTTTTGAAGGCTAAAAATACAGTTTTTGCCAAAATGACGTTACTTCCGGTGATAATGAAAATCTTAAATTACTTGTATGAAATCGTAAATGGCATTATGTATCACACAGTGAAAATTTCATGAAAATCGAATAATAATTGACACTTTTATTGACAAAAAACCTTAAAAAGTGACCTGTTGAAAATTGCCTATTTCTCAGCAACTGAACAAGTTAGAAACCATTTTGTGATATCTATATGATCGTAAGGGTTCATTGTATTAGTTGATTTGAATCAAATATCAAAATTTTAAACAAATAACAAATATGACTCATTTGAATAAATTACTGGTTTCGAAGGCTATAAATACAATTTTTGCCCAAATTACGTCATTTCCGGTGATATTGAAAATGTTAAATTGGTTTGACCTAGTTAAAATTGACATTACACATCAAATGGTGTCACTTTTATGAAAATCGAATAATAATTGACTCTTTTACAGGCAAACTAGCGTAAAAAGTGACTCATGCAAAATTGCCCATTTCTCGGCAACTGCGCATATTACAAATTAATTTTCACATACATTCTCTCCGTATAGATTATTGCTACGAGTTTATGAAAGTTACGAAGTAATATTTTAAAATATGAAAACGCTGGATGGGTTGTAAATAGCTTAATTTTACACCTTTTTTCACCTTTTAATCGAAATAGCCCGAAAACGGAATCGAAATTAAAAAAACTGGTCCCAACATTTTGTGCGCCTTTAAAGGGCGCACAATTTCAGTTATACCAGATTTGAAAAAAATAATATTTGCTTTCGAAAAATGGTACCTAACTGTCAAAATTGTAGTTTTTTGTCAATTTACGCCACTTCCGGTGCCGACAGATAACACTATTGGTAACCAAAAAAATGACAATTGAGACAACGGAGCATATGAACTTTGTTTTATACAAATCGAACAATAAATAATTAATCTAGGACTGAAAAACTGAATTAGCCAATGGGGGCCAAGGAAAATTACCGAGACAAAAATTTTTCACATTTTTGCCCAAGTCAGAGGACTCGTTATATTTGTGTAAAACACGACTAAAAAATATTCATAAATAAAAAAGTTTTTTGTAAAAATTTAAATTTTCTAAATTTAGCGCCTAATATCTGCGAAGATTTGCCGAAAATCAAAAATCAAAAGTAGCGTAGCTATGTGCCCCGTCTCCGGCTATGCCAAAATGCATCGAAAGTTAAAATCCAATGATTATTGTTAAAATTACTGCAATATTTCTAAAAACGATAGCTTCGGTGATTTCGGACATTTCGCATTGTCGCAGAACGTTCAAAATAGCTTTATCCTCTAAGTCACACCCACTTTTCCGCTAAAACCGAAGAAATCGTAACGATCCGACAATCAGTTGCTGAGATCTACTCAAAACAAAAGAAGAATAATAATAATAAGAATAATAATTTTAACAAAAACAATAGTGTTTCACACAAGCTACGCAGTGTGAAACCCTAATAATAATTTTAACAAAAACAATAGTGTTTCACACAAGCTTCGCAGTGTGAAACCCTAATAATAATTTTAACAAAAACAATAGTGTTTCACACAAGCTACGCAGTGTGAAACCCTAATAATTTTAACAAAAACAATAGTGTTTCACACAAGCTACGCAGTGTGAAACCCTAATCAGTTTGATTTAACGTACGTTTGCTTTATGCATCAAATTGTATCACCTTTATGGAAATCCATTAATAATTGACTCTTTTACAGGCAAAATAATGTGAAAAATGACTCATACAAAATTGACCATTTCTCGGGAACTGATCACATTACAAACTAATTTCGGCATAGATTGTCTTCGTATAGATATATGCTACAAGTTTATAAATATTACATTGAAATATTTTAAAATATGAAAAGTCTGAATGAGTTGTAATTTACTTAATTTTACACTCTTTTTCACCGTTAAATCGAAATGGCGCAAACACAAAACCAAAAGTAAAAAAATTGAATTCGACATTTTGCGCCTGTCATAGGGACATTCTTCTTGATCTATCAGATTTGTAAAAATTAATATCTGGCTATCGAAAAGACAAAATTACGTCACTTCCGGTGCCGACTTAAGACTTTATCGGTAACAAAAATGTTGAGAATTTGCACAATGAAACATATGAACTTTGTATTTTACATATCGAGCAATAAATAATTAACTTAGAATCCATAAACTGAAATTTAAAAGGCAAAAAATCTTAAAAAATAATCCTAACAAAATTGATTATTTCTCGATAAGAGAAGATGCTATTGATGCTATTGATCCAATCTATATGTCCATTGGAATCAAATATCATAATGTTAAACAAATACTAAACATAACTCTCAAATATCATAATTTTAAACAAATAGCAAATACGATTTGAATAAAATATGTGTTTTGAAGGCTAAAAATTCAGTTTTTGCCCAAATGACGCCATAAGTAGCATTAGGCATCAAATGGTGAAAAGTAAATAGGGTAAACAGTAACTTATGCAAAATTGACTATTTCTCTGCAACTGCTCATATTACAGACTAATTTTGACATACAATTTCTTCGTATGGATTAATGTTACAGGTTTATGATAATCACGAAGAAATATTTTAAAATATGAAAAGTCTTTACACCTTTTTACACCTTTAAATCGAAATGATACAAAACCGAAATTAAAAAAATAACGTGAAAAGTGTAAAATTGTCTATTTCTCGGCAACTGATAATATTACAAATTAATTTTGACATACATTGTCTTCGTTGGGATTATTGTTACAGGCTTATGAAAGTTGTCAAGAAATATTTTAAAATATGAAAAGCCTGAGTACATTGTAAATAATACATT
Source organism: Patella vulgata (assembly GCF_932274485.2). Lineage (NCBI taxonomy): Eukaryota > Metazoa > Mollusca > Gastropoda > Patellidae > Patella > Patella vulgata. The sequence continues at coordinate 59,265,204 of NC_065879.2, read as the reverse complement.
TTTAAACTTTTTCTTCACATTTAAAACAAAATGGCACAAATACAGATCCGAAATTAAAACAAACTAAGCCCAAAACATTTTTCGTCTTTAGTAGTAGCATTCATCTTGATCTTTTAGAAATATTAATATTTTCTTTCGAAAAAACCTTTCGACACGTCAAAATTGATGTTTTGGACGAAATTAGTCATTTCCGGTGCCGACAGAAAACTTGATCGGTAGAATAAACTTGAGAATTTGCCCCACGCAGCATATGAGCTTTTCTTTTATACAAATCAGGCAATAATTAATTAACCCAGAACCTATAAACTGAAATTAAACTGCGAAAAATCGTAAAAAGTGATGTTGACAAAGTTGGTTATTTCTCGGCAACGGAGGGTGTTGGAAACAATGTTTTGATATCAATATGATCGTATTGATTCATACTATTTGTCCATTGGAATCAAATATCGTAATTCGAAACGAATATTACATAAAACTCATTACAACAAAAAAATTGTTTTGAAGGCTAAAAATACAGTTTTTGCAAAAATGACATTACTTCCGGTGATATTGAAAATCTTAAATTACTTTTATGAAATCGTAAATGACATTAGGCATCACGCGGTGAAAAGTTTATGAAAATCGGATTATAATTGACACTTTTATGGACCAAAAACCATGAAAAGTGACTTGTAGAAAATCGTCTATTTCTCGGCAACTTAATAATTCTTAGTTGAAAAAAATATTGATTTTAAAGGTTAAAATTACAGTTTTTGACAAAATGGCACCACTTACGGTGACAGCGAAAATGTTAAATTGGTTTCACCTAATCAAAAATGGCATTAAGCATCAAATGGTGTCACTTTTATGAACATGCAATAACAGTCAAAATAACATGAAAAGTGACTCATGCAAAATTGCCTATTTCTCGGCAACTGCTCATATTACAAACTAATTTTCACATACATCGTCTTCGTATGGATTAATGCCACAAGTTTATGAGAGTCACGAAGAAATGTTTTAAAATATGAAAAGTCTGATTGGGTTATGATTAGCTAATTTTTTCACCTTTGTTCACTTTTAAATCGAATTGGCACAGCAACAAAACCGAAAGTCCCACTTTTTTGCGACTTTTGTAGGGGCATTTATCTTGATGTACATTTGCTAGCGAAAAGATGTTCCGACTCGTCAAAATTAAAGTTATTAGCAAAATTGCGTCACATCCGGTGCCGATAGAATACTTTACCAGTAATAAAAAATTGAAAAATTGGACCATGAAGCATATGAACTTTGTTTTATACAAATCGGGAAATAGAAATAGCTTTAAAATTTTTAAGTCAAACCCACATTCCAAGTAAAACCGAAGAAATCGAATCGATCTGACAAGTAGTTTCTCAGATGTTTAAATGGAAAAACAAAATAATAATAACAACTAAAACTGCGAAGCAGTAATGACGGGTTTCACCGGTGCCACGTTACCCTTGAACTTATGTCACTTCTGGTACCAATGAAACCGTTAAACAGGTTTCCACATAAGCATTGCACACATGAAATAAAATGGACGCAGAAACAACCAAATCCAGCAATCAATTCATTTGCTACATGTCAGTGATCCTGTCAAAATTACATTACTTCCGGTGATATTGAAAATGTTAAATTGGTTTATGAAATCAGAAATAGCATCATCACATGGTGAAAATTTTATGTAAATCCTATAATAATTGCCACCTTTATAGACCAAAAACCTTGAAAAATGACTTGTAGAAAATCGCCTATTTCTCTGCAACCGTACAAGTTAGAAACCATTTTGATGTATCTGTATGATCGAATGAGTTCATTCTATTTGTTGATTGGAATCAAATATCATAATTTTAAAAACATTACAAATCTGATTCATTTGAATAAAATATCTGTTTTGAAGGCTAAATACTTGTATGAAATCGTAAATGGCATTATGTATCACACAGTGAAAATTTCATGAAAATCGAATAATAATTGACACTTTTATTGACAAAAAACCTTAAAAAGTGACCTGTTGAAAATTGCCTATTTCTCCGCAACTGAACAAGTTAGAAACCATTTTGTGATATCTATATGATCGTAAGGGTTCATTGTATTAGTTGATTTGAATCAAATATCAAAATTTTAAACAAATAACAAATATGACTCATTTGATTAAATTACTGGTTTCGAAGGCTATAAATACAATTTTTGCCCAAATTACGTCATTTCCGGTGATATTGAAAATGTTAAATTGGTTTGACCTAGTTAAAATTGACATTACACATCAAATGGTGTCACTTTTATGAAAATCGAATAATAATTGACTCTTTTACAGGCAAACTAGCGTAAAAAGTGACTCATGCAAAATTGCCCATTTCTCGGCAACTGCGCATATTACAAATTAATTTTCACATACATTCTCTCCGTATAGATTATTGCTACGAGTTTATGAAAGTTACGAAGTAATATTTTAAAATATGAAAACGTTGGATGGGTTGTAAATAGCTTAATTTTACACCTTTTTTCACCTTTTAATCGAAATAGCCAGAAAACGGAATCGAAATTAAAAAAACTGGTCCCAACATTTTGTGCGCCTTTAAAGGGCGCACAATTTCAGTTATACCAGATTTGAAAAAAATAATATTTGCTTTCGAAAAATGGTACCTAACTGTCAAAATTGTAGTTTTTTGTCAATTTACGCCACTTCCGGTGCCGACAGATAACACTATTGATAACAAAAAAAATGACAATTGAGACAACGGAGCATATGAACTTTGTTTTATACAAATCGAACAATAAATAATTAATCTAGGACTGAAAAACTGAATTAGCCAATGGGGGCCAAGGAAAATTACCGAGACAAAAAATTTTCACATTTTTGCCCAAGTCAGAGGACTCGTTATATTTGTGTAAAACACGACTAAAAAATATTCATAAATAAAAAAGTTTTTTGTAAAAATTTAAATTTTCTAAATTTAGCGCCTAATATCTGCGAAGATTTGCCGAAAATCAAAAATCAAAAGTAGCGTAGCTATGTGCCCCGTCTCCGGCTATGCCAAAATGCATCGAAAGTTAAAATCCAATGATTATTGTTAAAATTACTGCAATATTTCTAAAAACGATAGCTTCGGTGATTTCGGACATTTCGCATTGTCGCAGAACGTTCAAAATAGCTTTATCCTCTAAGTCACACCCACTTTTCCGATAAAACCGAAGAAATCGTAACGATCCGACAATCAGTTGCTAAGATCTACTCAAAACAAAAGAAGAAAAAAACGTCCAACGAATTAATACAGTACAGTACTTACTTACCAACTCAAATCAAAATGGCGTCTTTTCAGGTCCTTATGCGCACGCATCTCGCTATCCATCCAGCGCCGGTGTGATCTGCAAGGGAAGACAACTCTGCTTGGGAGAACAATACGCACGACCAAAGCGCACTGTATCAATAATATTATGGAATTGGCATCAACAAATTACATGTACGCTCCCCGTGTGAATAAAGACAAACGCGTTAATCTGCCCTTTAAAAATTCCGCATTGATTAATACATAAAACCAATATAATACCACTTTCTTTCATTCTTTCCCCTATTTTGGCCAAATGTGAAAAACGTACTAAACTAAGGCATACATGTACATAATGACTGACGGGTATCAACACCATCAGATAATAACTTTAAGATACCAGACCATAGCCTACAAATGGTTCTGAAGGTTTTTATAAATCTTTCCAACAAATATGGTAAATATCAGCCATTTAAATTGGAGGAAAGAAAAACAAACACAATTTGCAAGAGATGGATCGAGAAGAAAGTTAAACAAGAATGTTTTTTCATACAATAATATAATTCAGGAAGTAACAATCTGATATGAGCTAATTACCACAGGAACCAACATCTTTTGGTAATCAATTCATTTTATACATTTAGTGATCCTGACGAAATTACATTATATGCAGTGATAATGATAAAGATAAATTAGTTTTTTAAAATCAGAAATGGCAAAGACCCAAAACCTTGAAAAGTGACTTGTAGAAAATCGTCTATTTCTCTACAACCGTACAAGTTAGAAACCATTTTGCGGTATCTGTATGATCATATGTGTTCAATATATTTGTTGAGCGGAATCAAAAATCATAATTGTAAAAACATTACAAATCAGACTCATTTGACCAAAATATCTGTTTTGAAGGCTACAAAAACAGTTTTTGCCAAATTGACGTTACTTCCGGTGATAATGAAAATCTGAAATTACTTGTATGAAATCATAATTGGTAAAAGGTATCAAACAGTGAAAATTTTATGAAAATCGAATAATAATTGACAGTTGTTTGGTCCAAAAACCTTGAAAAGTGACCTGTTCAAAATCGTCTATTTCTCCGCAACTTACCAAGTTAGAAAGGAATTTGTGATATCTATATGATCGTATGGGTTCATTCTATTAGTTGATTGGAATCAAATATCAAAATTTTAAACGAATAACAAATACAACTCATTTGAATAAATTATTTGTTTCGAAGGCTATAAATACGGTTTTTGCCCAAATTACGTAATTTCCGGTGATATTGGTAATGTTGAATTGGTTTGACCTAGTTAAAATTGACATTACGCACCAAATGGTGTAACTTTTATGAAAATCCAGTAATGATTGACTCTTTTACAGGCAAACTAGCGTAAAAAGTGACTCATGCAAAATTGCCCATTTCTCGGCAACTGCTCATATTACAAACTATTTTTCACATACATTCTCTTCGTATGGGTTATTTCTACAAGTTTATGAACGTATCAAAGAAATATTTTAATATATGAAGGCGCTGGATGGGTTGTAAATAGCTTATTTTTACCCCTTTTTTTACCTTTTAATCGAAATGGCCCGAAAACGAAATCGAAATTAAAAAAACTGAGTCCGAGATTTTGTGCACCTTAACAGTGCGCATCTTTTGGATAATATCAGATTTGTAAAAAATAATATTTGCTTTCAAAAAATGGTACCGAACTGTCAATATTGTAGTTTTTGCTAAATTTACGCGTCTTCCGGTTCCGACAGGAAACTTTACCGGTAACAAAAAAAATGACATTTTGAACCACGGAACATATGAACTAGGTTTTATACAAATCGAACAATAAATAATTAATGTAGGACTGAAAAACTGAATTAGCCAATGGCGGCCAAGGAAAATTACGGAAACAAAAAATGTTGACATTTTTGTTCAAATCAGATGACTCTTTAACCTTGGTTAAAATGTCATTTAAAAATATTAATAAATAAAAAAGTTTTTTGTAAAAATTTAAATTTTCAAAATTTGGCGCCTAATATCTTCCAAGATTTGTCGAAAATCAAAAATCAAAAGTAACATAGCTATGTCCCCTGTTTCTGGCTATGTCAAAATGCATCATATGCTAAAATCCAATGATTATTGTTTATATTACGGCAATATTTCAAAAAACGACATTTTCGGTGATTTCGGACATTTCGCAATGTCGCAGAATGCCGGGAATAGCTTTAATCTCTAAGTCACACCCACTTTCTCAGTAAAACTGAAGACATTGTATCGATCCGACAAGAAGTTGCTGAGATATAAGCAAATTGGAAAAAAAAAAATAATAATAAGAAGAATAATAATAAGAACTAGAACTGCGAAGCAGTAATGACGGGTTTCACCGGTGCCACGTTACCCTTGAACTTATGTCACTTCCGGTACCAATGAAACCGTTAAACAGGTTTCCACATAAGCATTGCACACATGAAATAAAATGGACGCAGAAACAACCAAATCCAGCAATCAATTCATTTGCTACATGTCAGTGATCCTGTCAAAATTACATTACTTCCGGTGATAATGAAAATGTTAAATTGGTTTATGAAATCAGAATTAGCATCATCACATGTTGAAAATTTTATGTAAATCCTATAATAATTGCCACCTTTATAGACCAAAAACCTTGAAAAATGACTTGTAGAAAATCGCCTATTTCTCTGCAACCGTACAAGTTAGAAACCATTTTGAGGTATCTGTATGATCGAATGAGTTCATTCTATTTGTTGATTGGAATCAAATATCATAATTTTAAAAACATTACAAATCTGATTCATTTGAATAAAATATCTGTTTTGAAGGCTAAAAATACAGTTTTTGCCAAAATGACGTTACTTCCGGTGATAATGAAAATCTTAAATTACTTGTATGATATCGTAAATGGCATTATGTATCACACAGTGAAAATTTCATGAAAATCGAATAATAATTGACACTTTTATTGACAAAAAAACCTTAAAAAGTGACCTGTTGAAAATTGCCTATTTCTCCGCAACTGAACAAGTTAGAAACCATTTTGTGATATCTATATGATCGTAAGGGTTCATTGTATTAGTTGATTTGAATCAAATATCAAAATTTTAAACAAATAACAAATATGACTCATTTGAATAAATTACTGGTTTCGAAGGCTATAAATACAATTTTTGCCCAAATTACGTCATTTCCGGTGATATTGAAAATGTTAAATTGGTTTGACCTAGTTAAAATTGACATTACACATCAAATGGTGTCACTTTTATGAAAATCGAATAATAATTGACTCTTTTACAGGCAAACTAGCGTAAAAAGTGACTCATGCAAAATTGCCCATTTCTCGGCAACTGCGCATATTACAAATTAATTTTCACATACATTCTCTCCGTATAGATTATTGCTACGAGTTTATGAAAGTTACGAAGTAATATTTTAAAATATGAAAACGCTGGATGGGTTGTAAATAGCTTAATTTTACACCTTTTTTCACCTTTTAATCGAAATAGCCCGAAAACGGAATCGAAATTAAAAAAAATGGTCCCAACATTTTGTGCGCCTTTAAAGGGCGCACAATTTCAGTTATACCAGATTTGAAAAAAATAATATTTGCTTTCGAAAAATGGTACCTAACTGTCAAAATTGTAGTTTTTTGTCAATTTACGCCACTTCCGGTGCCGACAGATAACACTATTGGTAACAAAAAAAATGACAATTGAGACAACGGGGCATATGAACTTTGTTTTATACAAATCGAACAATAAATAATTAATCTAGGACTGAAAAACTGAATTAGCCAATGGGGGCCAAGGAAAATTACCGAGACAAAAAATGTTCACATTTTTGCCCAAGTCAGAGGACTCGTTATATTTGTGTAAAACACGATTAAAAAATATTCATAAATAAAAAAGTTTTTTGTAAAAATTTAAATTTTCTAAATTTAGCGCCTAATATCTGCGAAGATTTGCCGAAAATCAAAAATCAAAAGTAGCGTAGCTATGTGCCCCGTCTCCGGCTATGCCAAAATGCATCGAAAGTTAAAATCCAATGATTATTGTTAAAATTACTGCAATATTTCTAAAAACGATAGCTTCGGTGATTTCGGACATTTCGCATTGTCGCAGAACGTTCAAAATAGCTTTATCCTCTAAGTCACACCCACTTTTCCGATAAAACCGAAGAAATCGTAACGATCCGACAATCAGTTGCTGAGATCTACTCAAAACAAAAGAAGAATAATAATAATAAGAATAATAATTTTAACAAAAACAATAGTGTTTCACACAAGCTACGCAGTGTGAAACCCTAATAATTTTAACAAAAACAATAGTGTTTCACACAAGCTACGCAGTGTGAAACCCTAATAATCTGAACAAAAACAATAGTGTTTCACACAAGCTACGCAGTGTGAAACCCTAATAATTTTAACAAAACAATAGTGTTTCACACAAACTACGCAGTGTAAACCCCTAATAATGATCTTAGTAATCACAATAGGCTTTCAGACAAAAGTCTGAAAGCCTAATAACAATAATCCGAATAATAATGTGAAACGCTAATTAGAATCTCTCGGGTCATCAAATGGAACTGTTGATCTTGTACACAACCCAACATGTGTGTGTGGAAGTAAGTGGCCCGACACATTCGTCCCACTTTGCCCTCCCTAGTTCCGGTTCTGGTGACTATAACGTGATCAATATGCTTATAAATAATTGGACAAGTTGTATCATATGATACGACAAACAAAGCATAATCGTTAATCCATTATATTTTCAGGTGGATAAAGATATCTACCATGTCAGGTAAACTGGTCTACCCAGTCCTACTAGTGACGATTATCTGTATCTTGCCAGTAACAGCACAAGGTATGTAACTTGATTATTTACATATCCATTTAAAGTAACGATATTGTTAATGATTTTTATAAACCAACGACGTCAAAAATCATAGGCTACTACGGCTATCAAACAAACTGCCAAGGGTTAATTCTTTTACGTGCTTGCCAATCTATACATCAGATCTCCGTTTTTCATTACATCTGTAGACACTGTTCCTTGCCAGATTCTTCATCCTGCTCCACTGACAAGGGTAATCTATACTGGAAATCATCGTGGGGAACTTCCATTGCCCTCACAGGGGTCGAACCCAATGACCTCCTGATTATTGAGCAAGTGCCCTAATTATTGAGTCACTGCGACTCCCCATTCTAGAATATATTCACACCAATATCCTTTTCACTTTATTTGCAGTATTAAATAAAATAAAGCCCAGTTGTTACTTTCTATTCTTTTTTTTAGCGCTTCATCCATATATAAGTCGATGCGGAGTATAAGGCCAAGGCCCGACGTCTACCGGAAAAAAGTATTGACATATCTTGGTACCGAAACTGCATAGATTATGGCCCCTGATTGTACTAAACAGCGGTTGCCAGGCAAGATACGCCTACATTTTGCAACAGATGGCTAAAAAAAGAAGATTTTTTGTACAATCAGGGGCCATAATCCAGGAGGTTATGGTCTGAAATGCGCGAATATCGAAAGGAACTGGGATATTTGGGATATAAAGATATATTTTAATTTTCATTAAAATCGGATAACAATTATTAACAATTGTGACTTATAGAAGGTCCACAAACTTGGTATTACATACTACACTATTTGTGTTCAAGGAGCGGCCATTTTGTCAGGCACTTTCGGCCCGATTTTCACGAAATTCAAACTCAACCGTCATTAGGGTGTAACGGTGATACATTTAAACGTTTTTTTTTTAAAAATCGGATAAAAAGTGTGACCTCTAGAGCACCCACAAGCTAAAATATGATTTTTCGTACAATCAGGGGTCATGATCCAGGAATTTATGGTCCGATATGCGCAAATATCGAAAGGAACCAAGATTTTTGGATTATAATCGTACATTTCGAGTTTCATAAAAATGAGATAAAATTTGTGACTTCTAGAGTGACCACAACCTTGGTATTACATACTTTTGCACTATTTGGGTACAAGGAGCGGTCATTATGTCCGGCAGTTTGGGTCAGATATTTAAGAAATTCGAACTCAATCTTCATTGATGTGTAACCGATATATATTAAAAATTGAATACAAATTGTGACTTCTAGTGGGTCCACAAGCTAAAAATGAGATTTTTTTCGAACAATCAGGGGCGATAATCCAGGATTTTTGATATAAACAATAATATAAAGTTTCATCAAAATCGAATCAAAACTTTGGCCTCTAGAGAGTTCACAACCTTGATATACCATATATTTACACTATTTGCGTACGAGGGGCGGCCATTTTGTTCAGCAGTTTTAGTCCGATTTTCACGAAATTTGGACTCACATATTATTATGGTGTAACGGTGATATAATAGAACGTTTTTTTTAAAACGGATAAAAATTGTGGCATCTAGAAGGTCCACAAGCTAAAACCACGATTTTTCGTAAATCAAGTGCCATAATCCAAGAAGTTACGGTCCAATATGTGCGAATATCGAAAGGACCCAAGATCTTTGGGTAATAAAAATACATTTCAAGTTTTATAAAAATCGGATAAAAATTGTGACCTCTTAGAGTATTCACAAGCTAAAACCGTGATTTTATATGTATGTAAACATGTATGTTTATAACCCAAAGGTCTCGGTTCCTTTCGATATTCGCGCATTTCAGACCATAACTTCCTGGATTATGGCCCCTGATTGTACGAATAATCGCTGTTTTTTATTAGCTTGTTCTCTATCCATCTCTAGCAAAATGTGGGCCTTTCTTGTATGGCAACCGCTGTTTTTTTTAGCTCGTTCTCTGTCCATCTCTTGCAAAATGTGGGCATATTATGCATGGCAACCGCTTGTTTTATTTATTTTCATATTCATTATTTACTTACAAATATCCGTTTAATATTAGCGGTTCTGGCTCAAATAAGATACTAATTTGTTTGTTTTGTTTTATAATTTTTTTTGGAATATTTTTTCCTCTTTTGGCAGTTATTTTTTTAAAGCTTTTTTATAATCAAGGAGAAAGCTGTTTGTCTTAGATGCTTTCAGGTGGGGGTTACTTACCTTCGGACGCAAATCCACTAGGAATATATACATAAAGCATAGAAATCGGACTAACAGTTTTCATCCATAAAATAATTGGACAACTTACTAAGCTACATTGCCATTTTCATTTTAGGAACACCATATTGAAAGATCTGGATTGTCTCTGTGTGTTTTGGTGCTACACTGTCACTCTTTCTGTGGCACCAGTTTACCACCATTAGACAATTCTGCAATACACAAATTATATTTCTGTCATGAAAAGTCAAATTTTGATTTAAAAGGATGTGTTTAATTGCTCTGGGTAAATTCTTTGTAAACGTAATCATGATTATTTATATCAATGTTACAGTGACGGACGAGGCTTGTTTTGATACCTGGAAACGATGTATCGATGGGGATTTAAACTCACAAGCTTCACCATACATGTGCGACTTGTAAGTTCTCGTGATTATATATTAAGTCATTCTAAAGTCACAATCTCTGAAGTACATGTACTTGGATGCAAATGATTTTTATAACTGAGCGAAACATAATAACAGCCTCAAACATTTTCCTCAATATAATGACATTTACCCATAACTGAACTGAAATGTATATTTAAAAAAATTTTTTTTTTTTTCAAATTAAGTATAAATTAATATAATGATCTATGATTTAATTTATTTTCAATTTTTGAATTAATCTCAATTTTAACTCTTACTTTTACTAACCAAGAGTGTTTAAAGTTTTTGGAAATTGTACCGAACCCTTGGCATGCCAGGATGACCTTGTGTCCCAATTTGAACAACTTCTGGAATCCTTTGCCTGTTCAGACATCGTTGAAACCAGTATGACAGCAGATGGAGGTGAGAGCCCAAGGTTGCTCCTTGCTAGATACCTTCTCTAGATTGACACAAACTCTGTAATCTGGCACATATTCTGGCTCATATGATATTCTAATATATTCAGTCTCAAATTTAAAGCATGTTCACAGATGAAGAACTTATCGCCCCAACAGAACCACTGAGCTGCATGTGCGACACGCAATAGCACCATACACGTGGGAGGGGTTCATTGTCAAATTTGACACTTCAAGGAAGGGTTGATGGCAACTGCCGCGTGGTGGTTTTCTTCAATCCATGTTTGCTTTCCTATCGGTACATGCATAAGATTTACTGTTTAGCGTATCTTTGCTTTAGTGTGTTACGTTTAATTTGCAATGGGACGTCTTCACCATGATGAACGTCTACGTGCTATTGGCATGCTTCAAATGGGTTCTACACAGCGAGCAGTAGGCAACATGCTTAATGTGTCACAGTCTGTGATCAGCAGACTGTGGAAACGGTACCAACAAACACACAATGTTGATGATAGACCTCGTTCTAGTCGTTCTAGATCCACTACACAAGCCCAGGATCGATACATTCGTACACAGGTCCTGCGAAATCGAGGACAAACGGCCAATCAGCTTTCTGTAAACTTGTATCAAATTACAGGAATTCGAGTTACACCCCAAACGATTAGAAATCGGCTACATGCAGCCCATTAGCATGCGTGACGACCGCGTGTTGTGCCTCCATTAACTAACCAGCACATGACAAACAGGCGTCAATGGTATAATCAGCGTAGACATTTGGGTAATCGTTGATGGGCGCGTGTAATGTTTTCAGATGAGTCCAGATTTATTCTGGATTTCACCGATTGGCGTGCTCGCGTTTGGAGGCGTGTAAATAAGAGTCCTGCTAACGTTAACGTCAGACAGCATGGCAGATTCGGGAGTGGGTCTGTTATGGCGCGGGGAAGAATCACCTTGACTGGCAGAACGGACTTGCATATTGTTCAAGGAAGGGTCACTGGTGTGTACTACCGTGATCACATCCTGGCACCGATAGTTCTGCCCTTTGCTCAACGTGCAGGTCGACGTTTCATCTTTCAAGATGATAATGCCCGTGCCCACCGCGCTCGTGTCGTTAATGACTACCTCCAGCGTCACCATATTGTCCATATGCCTTGGCCAGCCATGAGCCCTGATTTTTCCCCTGTAGAGCATGTCTAGGACATGATCGGGAGACGTGTTTGTCGACTATGGAAGCCTATAACTACCATTCATAATTTCTACTTTTCGCCTCTTCAAAACATGAAAGTCGAAAAGTCGAAAAGTAGAAGTTACGACAAAATGTGAGGCGACAACACGCTATACATGCCAAAATCAACTCGAAAATAGGAAATTAAGAAATAACACACAGCGATAATAGCGCCCCTCGTTTTTTCCCAATTTTTTTTTCGACTTGCATTTTGGCTTGTATACCGTCTTGTCGACATATTTTTTTATTTATTGATGTTAGTAAGAAGGTGCCAACACGCACACCAAACAAAATGCAACTGGATGAACTTTCTCGACCAATGCAGGGATCGAACACCCGACCTCCAGACTGGCTTAACATCCACTCGTTGCAAACTAAATCATTTCAATAATTCGTTTGCACGTATTCGGAGAAAACCCACAAGGTTGGACAAGCGACCCTACTCCCTTGTCATGTTTAAGAGGGGAATCGAAACCACACCACTTGAATCAATATCAGAGCTTGTGATTTCACGCGCACGTGTTAAACCACTAGACCACCCAATCCCCATGTATGTTGTTGTATATTGTATATATCGGTACGGGTAATTTGTTTTATAATAGGCCTATATAATAAATTAAATTGATGTAGCCTAAGGTGTTTTTTTGGGGTTTTTTTTATCAGACGTTTTTGGCAGATAAAATATCCCAGTTGGCGGAAAAAAATATTGACATTTTTTTTATATAAATATTATTATCCATTTTGACGGAAAAGAATGAAATACAGTGTGAGCCCTGATTGCACGTATTCAAATGCGACCTGGAAAACTGAGACTACAACAACTTCCGAGGCGAAAGTCGAAAAGTCGCTAATAGCGTGGTGTGTTAATTTCCTAATTTCTACTTTTCGAGTTGCATTTTGGCTTGGTATATGTGTTGGCGCCTTCTTACTGACATCAATAAAATACAAAAATATGACTAAGTCGAAAGTCGACAAGACGGTATACAAGTCAAAATGCAAGTCGAAAATAAGAAATTAGGAAAAAACGAGGGACGCTATTATCGCTGTGTGTTATTTCTTAAAGGACAATATTGGTGCCAGTCATTATCACATATGTGATAGAACTGGTTAAACACGTTCCAAATATTATTTTATCACAGAGATCATTGCTACGATAGATGAATAATCAATGTTTCAACAATAGGAAGTGACGAACGCAAAAGGAAAACACGAGTTATCCCTCTATATAACTGGCTGAAGTGACGTGTGATAACAGATACATGGGCGAATTTCTGCTCACTAAAAATTCCTTCGAAGACCAAAAGTTGTTATATGAGACTGTAAGAATATATCTGACAATTCAAAAAAGTAATTGCATGTCATTAGATAAGAGAACACGAGAAAAATAGAAACAGTCCGTACATTCACGGGTGTTTATTCATTCTATAGTTTATAAAAACATGGTAATGCACGGATTTTTTCTATTTTTCTTTCATGTTCTCTTATCTAGTGAGAGTCAATTTTGTTTTTGAATTGTCAGATATCCGTTCACAGTCCCATACAACAACTTTTGGTCTTCGAAGGAATTATTAGTGAGCAGAAATTCGCCCATGTATCTGTTATCACCCGTCACTTCATTCAGTTATATAAAGGGATAACTCGTGTTTTCCTTTTGCGTTAGTCACTTCCTATTGTTGAAACATTGATTACTCATCTATCGTAGCAATGATCTCTGTGATTAAATAATATTTGGAACGTGTTTAACCAGTTCTATCACATATGTGATAATGTCTGGCACCAATATTGTCCTTTAATTTCCTATTTTCGAGTTGCATTTTGGCTTGTATAGCGTGTTGGTGCCTTCTTACTGACATCAATCAATACAAAAATATGACTAAGTCGAAAGTCGACAAGACGGTATACAAGTCAAAATGCAAGTCGAAAATAAGAAATAAGGAAAAAAACGAGGGGCGCTATTGTCGCTGTGTGTTATTTCTTAATTTCCTATTTTCGAGTTGACTTTGGCTTGCATAGCGTGTTGTCGCCTCACATTTTGTCGTAACTTCTACTTTTCGACTTTTCGACTTTCGTGTTTTGAAGAGGCGAAAAGTAGAAATTATGAATGGTAGTTATAGGCTTCCATAGTCGACATCAACGTCAACCGACAACACTGCAAGAATTGGCCGTGGCACTGCAAGAGGAGTGGGTCAAATTGCCTCAAATCGTGATTGGACGGTTGATTAGGAGCATGCCACGACGAATTGCTGAATGTCTGAGGATTGGTGGAGCAATTACTCATTATTAAGACAGAAATCAAATACGTCCATTTTCACTTTTGACATGTGTATCTCTGTGCGAGTGAAATGGGGCCGTCAGATAAGCCGCCCAAATGAACTGTTTGCGTTCATGTGTAGGCAATTGGCCTGTTATTAACATACACTGATTGGTTACCTCTAATAGAAACAGCAGTGCATTTTCGCAGTTTTGTATTGTTTCTGAATATCCTCTACTTTTTTTGAAGAGTATCCTCTATTATAGATCTATCTAAAATATCCAATATATTGTAGATAAAGGCATAAAAACTAACAAATATGGCTAAGAAAGAGTAGTTTAAATTGAAAAGCACCATTTGCTTATACTAACATATCTAATTATGCTGACAATTTATATATCCCTCAAAATATATTATTTTTATTATTAGTTGCTATAATGACTGAAATACATGTTATTTTCTTTGCTATTCTACTAACAAAATAATTATTATACTTTTACTAAAAACACCCATTACTTATATAGAAAAGTGTCACTTGATTTTGCCGAATTCATCTACTGTATTTTAAATTTTGAACATGGGTAAGGATCGACTGTGATCGATATTTATTACATGTATATACTAAATATTCATATTGACCTGAACATTGTAAATGGTGGAGCAAAATGCTTTTGAGTGAAGTTATTGTATTTCTGATTTTAAAGCAGCTAAACGTCTTTGATTTGGGTCCTAAAAAGGTTAATCTGATGTCGATTAGTGGCGGATAAGCGGATAAGATAACTACTCTTAGGTATTAGATACACAAAAATATAAAAGTTTTTGAAAAAAGAACTACATTATTTGTCGATTACTAGCACTTTCGCTTATTTTATTAAGCTCTTCAGATAATCAACATTTTGGTAATACAATAATGATTATGACGTCATAGCGTCATAGTAACACAGAGGAAACATAACTTTAATATCAAATCAGAGAACAATAACTAGGCCTATATACAATGAAATTAATACAATTTTGCATTTAAAGCTGGCCGATATTTCTCAATAAAATATGCCTCTTTGGCTTCTAATAAATCATTATTATTGCTATTAAGCTTGTACATCGGAAAAACGCTAAATTTGCAACCACCACAAACATCTATATGTGCACTAAGGGGGATCATCCTATAATGTGGATTGAGTATATGATGTCGATGGAGGTTCATCCTTGTCTTTAGCATACTTATAGTTTTTCCAATGTACCGTCTATTACAGCCTGAACAAACAATCACATATATGACATAACTGGTTTTACAGTTCATGGGTTGCTTAATATGAAAGAATTTGTTATCGGTGATGATTGAGGAGCCCTTCATTATTATTTTACAGGTCTTGCAATTTGTTTCTCCACATTCACTTACCACCGGTGTATCTGGACTACTATCAAATTTTGAAGATGTTAAGAATTTAGCTAGATTTCGTGGCTGTTTAAGACTGTTAATAATCTTAGTTTTAGACAAAATTTTTGACATAACCTCACTATTCTTAAGGATGTGTAAATTATATTTTATCAAAGACTTCCCATCTTCTTGTGAAGGGTTAAATGTAGTGACCAAAGCAACATTTAGATTTTCGCATGCTGAGGATGTTCTTGGTAGTCTTAATTTTGTCTGATCTAGACTTAAGGCCCGAATCGTTGCATCTTCTATGAGACCTAGAGGATATTCTTGTTTCAATAAGAATGTTTTTAATTCCTCTAGTCGCTTAACTTTGACAAGCGGGTATTGTAAGTATTGTAACGCAGTCATCCAGGAAGCGAAACCACAGTGTTTTTATCATGTCACTGAATTCTCTATCAAACTCAATAGCAACCCTCTCATACCAAATCTCTTCTAAATATCCTAAAGATAAAGTTGCATAGGTGGGGCCAACTTTAGTACCCATGGCCACACCTTTAATCTGTGAATAATAATTATTATCGAAATAAAAAATATTGTTAGACACAACTAAGTCCAAAGCTTCCAGGATAAATGATTTAGTGAAGCGTTTTGATAGTAACTCAGGATATGTGTGAATCCAATATCCAATCGCTTTCAATCCTAGATTTCTATCTATGTTGTTGTAGAGGTTGACCACGTCGAAGCTTATTAGTGTGCTTCCAGATTCAACCTCTTCCGGTAGATGATGAAGAAAATCTATGTCGTCGCGAAGGAAGCTTTTGACTTTGGTGCAAAATGTTTTTTTTAAAATGATGTCAATGAAGTTGCTTAAGCGTTGAGTACTACTAGTTGCCCCCCCCCCCCTACAATTGGCCTAAAGGTTAAATCACGCGGATTGCGAATGTTAACAACTTCGTTTTTTGTAATTTTAACAGCTTCTTGAATAGTCTTGCTTTTATGGATCTTTGGCAATCCATAAAAATAGGCAGTGGAAGGTTGAAAATTACACAAGTAATCTTCTTCTTGTTTGTGAAGTATGTTTGTATGTGCACCAATAAAGTTTTGAATTTTTCGTAGAATCATATCGTTAGTTTTTAGTGAAGATTCTGCGTAATATTCCTTGTTGGAAAGCATTTTTGATATGTTCTCTTTATAAAATGAGGTATCCATAACCACTATAGCACCACCCTTGTCAGCCTTTTTTATAATTATATCAGAGCTATTTTTCAAGGCATTCAAAGCTTCTTTGTGATCCTTATTAAGATTTGATTTGAATGTTTTATTTTGGACTTGGTGCGTTGATATAGTGGTGATGAATTTATTAAGAAAAATATCCTGTCCAGCACGTGGTGTGAAGGTAGATTTGTTCCGTACTAAATATTCTGGTTCTGATTGCCTTGATTCATCTAAATTGGAGTCGTCTTTATGAAAATGATGTTGTAGTCTTTATTTTCTACAAAAATTTGACAGCTCAGACTTTAAAGTACACGTGTCACTTCGTGGTGTAGGGGAGAACTTTAAGCCTTTATGGAGCAAAGAAATTTCCTTGTTGTTTAATGTGACACTACTTAAATTGACGACTGTTGGATCATTTTTATCTTTTATTAGTTTTTGTATCGAGTTTTCATTCTCAGGCCTCGATCTAAAAAATGGTCATTTTCCATCATGTATTCTACCTTCCTCGTTTTTGGACAGTTAGATTCACTAAAACCTTTTTCTCGTCGTTCAGAAAAATAATTTTGTTCTCCATACCGACGTGGACGTCTGACCTCTGTCCATTCATTATACTTGTTATTAAAAGTATTGCTTTGAGGTGATTTTCGCTGCTTAGACGTTCTTTGTGGTGACCTTCTCTCTGGTGATGTTCTCTGTGGTGATAGTCTCCTCATTGACCTTGGAGAGTTGGGGTGATCTACATAAGATTGGTCCACGGGCCTACAGGTGAGAGAAATGTTTATACCATCGTCAATAAATTGGACGACATAATAAAACAAATCCGCCCATCAGTTCACTTGACAACGGAGACAGAACCAGTAACTCCAGGAAACCATCGTTCAGAGTTGGAAGAAGTAGAAGCGATAAAGCTTAAGATCCAGAAAATCTGGAACATTAAAAAGCTAGACCGCAAAAAATGGTTTGCCAAACATCACCATACACAAACTCAAGCCAACATCTATGAAGAATGGGTTAAGAGGGACAATCCACTGCTTCCCTTAAAATTTCAAATAACACCCGTGCCTGGTCATTCTGAAGACATAATCCAACTCAGATATAAACTTGCAGTGTACAAGTTTAATACACAGATCGGATCCATGAAGATCAATGCGGAATCTTTTGAAAAGAAATGGAAAGCGGTGGATCAAGAAATGACTGAGCTTTTCTATGAAAATGCTCTTAATGAACATATGTTAGAACTGTTAAACAATGAATGGAGAGAAGATTGTTTAGCAGCAGAAACATCTGCAATAAAAGAGTGGGGTAAAAAGCAGGACTGGCTTGATGGTTACGAGACAAAATATGGGAATGATAAATTTAAGTTTCCCAAAAATTTGTCTTGAAGATCAGACACGTAAACCTACAAAAGGGCCACGACCTGATCAAAAACGTCAAAGGAAGAAAAATAATCAAGATATCCGACCACAACAAAGGGAAAATCGAACGCCCGTGGACCACTTTTATGTAGATCACCCCAACTCTCCAAGGTCAAGGAGGAGACTATCACCACAGAGAAGATCACCAGAGAGAAGGTCACCACAAAGAACGTCTAAGCAGCGAAAATCACCTCAAAGCAATACTTTTAATAACAAGTATAATGAATGGACAGAGGTCAGGCGTCCACGTCGGTATGGAGAACAGAATTATTTTTCTGAACGACGAGAAAGAGGCTTTAGTGAATCTAACTGTCCAAAAACGAGGACGGTAGAATACATGATGGAAAATGACCATTTTTTAGATCGAGGCCTGAGAATGAAAACTCGATACAAAAACTAATAAAAGATAAAAATGATCCAACAGTCGCCAATTTAAATAGTGTCACATTAAACAACAAGGAAATTTCTTTGCTCCATAAAGGCTTAAAGTTCACCCCTACACCACGAAGTGACACATGTACTTTAAAGTCTGAGCTGTCAAATTTTTGTAGAAAATTAAAACTACAACATCATTTTCATAAAGACGACTCCAATTTAGATGAATCAAGGCAATCAGAACCAGAATATTTAGTACGGAACATATCTACCCTCACACCACGTGCTGGACAGGATATTTTTCTTGATAAATTCATCACCACTACATCAACGCACCAAGTCCAAAATAAAACATTCAAATCAAATCTTAATTTTGATCACAAAAAAGCTTTGAATGCCTTGAAAAATAGCTCTGATATAATTATAAAAAAGGCTGACAAGGGTGGTGCTATAGTGGTTATGGATACCTCATTTTATAAAGAGAACATATCAAAAATGCTTTCCAACAAGGAATATTACGCAGAATCTTCACTAAAAGCTAACGATATGATTCTACGAAAAATTCAAAACTTTATTGGTGCACATACAAACATACTTCACAAACAAGAAGAAGATTACTTGTGTAATTTTCAACCTTCCACTGCCTATTTTTATGGATTGCCAAAGATCCATAAAAGCAAGACTATTCAAGAAGCTGTTAAAATTACAAAAAACGAAGTTGTTAACATTCGCAATCCGCGTGATTTAACCTTTAGGCCAATTGTAGGGGGGCCAACTAGTAGTACTCAACGCTTAAGCAACTTCATTGACATCATATTAAAACCATTTTGCACCAAAGTCAAAAGCTTCCTTCGCGACGACATAGATTTTCTTCATCATCTACCGGAAGAGGTTGAACCTGGAAGCACACTAATAAGCTTCGACGTGGTCAGCCTCTACAACAACATAGATAGAAATCTAGGATTGAAAGCGATTGGATATTGGATTGACACATATCCTGAGTTACTATCAAAACGCTTCACTAAATCATTTATCCTGGAAGCTTTGGACTTAGTTGTGTCTAACAATATTTTTTATTTCGATAATAATTATTATTCACAGATTAAAGGTGTGGCCATGGGTACTAAAGTTGGCCCCACCTATGCAACTTTATCTTTAGGATATTTAGAAGAGATTTGGTATGAGAGGGTTGCTATTGAGTTTGATAGAGAATTCAGTGACATGATAAAAACACTGTGGTTTCGCTTCCTGGATGACCGCGTTACAATACTTAAAGCAGATATGGCAGTTATCTCCAAATTACATAAATTATTGAACGAGTTGGACACTAATATCACATTCACTATAGATTTTAGCCCAACATCATTAAACTTTTTGGACGTAACCTTTAATCTGTTACCAAAAGGGGTGATTGAAACGGATCTTTATTACAAACAAACAGATACCCACCAATATCTAAACTTTCACTCTTGTCATCCTTCTCATACCAAACGGAACATACCATATAATTTAGCTAGAAGAGTATGTACCATTGTTTCCAACCCGCTTGTCAAAGTTAAGCGACTAGAGGAATTAAAAACATTCTTATTGAAACAAGAATATCCTCTAGGTCTCATAGAAGATGCAACGATTCGGGCCTTAAGTCTAGATCAGACAAAATTAAGACTACCAAGAACATCCTCAGCATGCGAAAAGCTAAATGTTGCTTTGGTCACTACATTTAACCCTTCACAAGAAGATGGGAAGTCTTTGATAAAAAATAATTTACACATCCTTAAGAATAGTGAGGTTATGTCAAAAGTTTTGTCTAAAACTAAGATTATTAACAGTCTTAAACAGCCACGAAATCTAGCTAAATTCTTAACATCTTCAAAATTTGATAGTAGTCCAGATACACCGGTGGTAAGTGAATGTGGAGAAATAAATTGCAAGACCTGTAAAATAATAATGAAGGGCTCCTCAATCCAAATCGCCGATAACAAATTCTTTCATATTAAGCAACCCATGAACTGTAAAACCAGTTATGTCATATATGTGATTGTTTGTTCAGGCTGTAATAGACGGTACATTGGAAAAACTATAAGTATGCTAAAGACAAGGATGAACCTCCATCGACATCATATACTCAATCCACATTATAGGATGATCCCCCTTAGTGCACATATATATGTTTGTGGTGGTTGCAAATTTAGCGTTTTTCCGATGTACAAGCTTAATAGCAATAATAATGATTTATTAGAAGCCAAAGAGGCATATTTTATTGAGAAATATCGGCCAGCTTTAAATGCAAAATTGAATAAATTACATTGTATATAGGCCTAGTTATTGTTCTCTGAATTGATATTAAAGTTATGTTCCCTCTGTGTTACTATGACGCTATGACGTCATAATCATTATTGTATTACCAAAATTGTGATTATCTGAAGAGCTTAATAAAATAAGCGAAAGTGCTAGTAATCGACAAATAATGTAGTTCTTTTTTCAAAAAATTTTATATTTTTGTGTATCTAATACCTAAGAGTAGTTATCTTTAGCTTTTCATATATATATATATATATATATATACTTTTAAATATATCACCGTTACACCCTTATGATGGTTGAGTTCAAATTTCGTGAAAAGCATACCAAAATTGGTATGACTGTACGAAAAAACGCGATTTTAGCTTTTGGACTCTCTATAGGTCACAATTTCCATCCGATTGTGGAAATCGGACTGAAACAAAATTGCTGCTTCTTGTACACAAATAGTGTAAAAGTATGTACATGTAATACCAAGGTTGTGGACCCTTTAGAGATTTTGATCAAACTTAAAATGTATGTTTAAATCCCAAAGATCTCGGTTCCTTTCAATATTCGTGAATATCGGACCGTAGCTTCCTGGATTATGGCCCCTGTTTGTGCAAAAAAATCGCTTTTTTTATACTCCAACATTGAAATGTGGTCGTATATTTTGCGTCGACTCCCTCCGTCCGTCCGTCCGTCGGCCACAATTGCTTGTGGGCGCTCTAGAGGCTAAAATTAATATCCGATTGACTTTAAATTTATGCACAGTGTTTAAGGTCACGAGACGAAGAAGTCTATTGATTTTCACCGATTTCCGATAATTACTGCCAGAGTTATGGCCCTTGATCACTTTGAAAAATTTTGTGGACGCTCTAGAGGCTATAGTTAATATCCGATTGACTTTAAATATATACACAGAGTTGAAGGTCATGCGACGAAGAGTCCCGTTGATTTTCATCGATTTCCAGTAATTACCGCAAGAGTTATTGCCCTTGATTGAAAAATCTTGTGGACGCTCTAGAGGCTAAAGTTAGTATCCGATTGACTTTATATTTATACAAAGTGTTCAACGTCATGAAACGGAGAATCCGATTGATTTTCAACGATGTCCGATAATTACTGCCACAGTTATAGTCCTTGATCACTTTGTAAAATCATGTGGACGCTCTAATATCCGATGACTTTAAATTTATTCACAGTATTTAAGGTCATCGGACGAATAAACCTATTGATTTTCAACGACTTCTGATAATTACTGCCAGAGTTATGGAGTTTGATAACTTTGAAATATCTTGTAGATGCTCTAATAGTAAGTGCAGGGGGACTGCACGATACAAAATTTACACAAAAACAAATACACGGACAAGGCATCATACTCAGGAAAACACAAACAGACAGACAATTCAAAAAAAGTGAATGTATCCGGGGGCTAACCGTAAGCGTCCACTGCGCTGTACAGTCACGGGTCTGTAGTGACACTTTAAGGTCATGAGACGAAGAAACCTGTTGATTTTCAACGATTTCCGATAATTACTGCAAGAGTTATGACCCTTGATGACTTTAAAACATCTTGTGGATTTAGGGTCTTCAGACGAACAAGTATATTGATTTTCAATGATTTTTGGTAATTTGAACAGCTAAATCTATGGTATTAAATGTTTTGTATACTAAACGTTAGCATGGACCAAACAAATTCTAATGATTTTCTGATAATTACTTAATGAGTTGTTACTCTTAATCAGATTTTAAATATATATTATACATATTATAAATGTTCCATTGCCAACAGAAGTAAAAATAAGCGACAACTCATGACGATTTAGTTGCTGTGGGCGTATGTTTCGTTGCCTGGCAACCTACCTTTTTTTTAGCGCATTCTCTGTCCTTCTCTTGCAAAATATGATAGTATCTTGTATGGCAACCGTTTGTTTGTATCTTCTTATAAACTTAGCTCTTCATATTGTAATAAAGTACGACTTCAGCTTAAGTGAAATGAAATGAAATGCGTTTAACGTCCTACTGTTATGCTCCGACTGGGCTAATGAAGATGGTAAGCTTAAGTGAACTGTGTTTAAATCTAAAGTTTGTTTTGATATTATTGATTTTATATCACAGATCCGTGTTTTAATAATCCATGTTTAAATAATGGAAGTTGTATGCGCGAAGGATCGACCTATACCTGTTCCTGTATGATGGATTACACTGGTAAAAACTGTGAAATACTTCCACGTAAGTTGATCATGTAATTAAAGGTACAAGACGCCAGATTGTTAAAAATATATATCAATATGAATAGAAACCAGTGTAAACTTTTAATGGTCATAACTTTAGCAAGAGATGGTCGAATTTAAGTTACTGTTGGCCTCGATGGAAACAAACTTGTTATTCTCTGGTAGCAGACTGACGTTCTGTTATAGAAGTGACTTTGGATGGCTATAGTGTAGGATTGATCAATATGTGTCTGTTCACATTTTGTTTGTGGACACTCTACAGGTCACAATTTTTATCCGATTTTGACGAAACTTGAAATATAGGTTATTATGCCAAAGATCTCGGTTCCTGTCGATATTGGCATGGACTATGGCTTCTGATTGTACAAAATCACATTTTCATGTGGGCGTATATTGCCGTCGCCCCTGTCGGTCCACAATTTGTGTGTGGACACCCTACAGGCCACAATTCTTATCCGATTTTGAAGACACTTGAAATATAGGCTTATCTCCAAAAGATCTCGGTTCCTCTCGATATGGGCATGTATCAGATCTAAACATCATGGATTATGACCACTGATTATACGAAAAAACGCGTTTTTAGCTGGTGGGCACTCTAGATGTCACATTTTTTTTCCGATTTAGAGGAAAGTTGAAATGTATGTTTATAACCATGTTTGCGCATATCGGACCGCAACGTTCTGAATTATGGCCCCTGATTGTACGGAAAAACGCGTTTTTAGATTGTGGTCTCCCTAAAGGTCACAAATCTTATCCGATTTAAAAAAAAAACCGTCCAAATATATCACTGTTTCACCGTAATGATGATTGAGTTCGAATTTCGTGAAAATCGGACCGAAACTGCCGCACAAAATGGCCGCATTATGTACGCAAGTAGTGTTATAGTATGTAATATCAAGGTTGTGGATCCTCTAGCGGTCACAATTTTGATCCGATTTTGATGAAATGTTTATGTCCCAAAGATCTTAGTTCCTGTTGATATTCACGCATGTCGGACCGTACGTTTCTGGCTTATGGCTCCTAATTGTACGAATATATCGCGATTTTAGCTTGTGGACCCTTTATAGGTCAGACTAGAGGTCACAATTTTTATCCGATTTTAAAAATCATTTAAACATATCACCGTTACACCTTGATGATGATTGAGTTCGAATTTGGTAATAATCGGACTGAAACTGCCCGACAAAATGACCGCCCCTTGAACGCAAATAGTGTAAAAATATACTCTTCAAAAAAAAGTAGGGGATATTGAAATGCAAATACCTATGCAGGTTGTGATATGATAAATAGTCATGGACACTTGACATGCTTTGAGAGTATGTTCACAGATGACACGCAATAGCGCCATACACGTGGGAGGGGTTCATTTTCAAATTTGACACTTCAAGGAAGGGTTGATGAAAACTACCGCGTGCTGGTTTATTCTATCCATGTTTGCTTTCCTATCGGTTCTTGCATAAAATTTACTATTTAGCGTATCTTTGCTTTAGTGTGTTACGTTTAATTTGCATTGATACGTCTTCAACATGATGAACGTCTACGTGCTATTGGCATACTTCAAAGGGGGTCTACACAGCGAGCAGTAGCCAACATGCTTGATGTGTCAACAGTCTGTGATCAGCAGACTGTGGAACCGGTACTAACAAATACACAATGCTGATAATAGACCTCGTTCAGGTCGTCCCAGAGCTACTACACAAGCCCAGGATCGATACATTTGTACACAGGCCCTGCGAAATCGAGGACAAACGGCCAATTAGCTTTCTGTTAACTTGTTCCAAGTTACAGGAATTCGAGTTACCCCCCAAACGATTAGAAATCGGCTACATGCAGCCCATTTGCATGCGCGACGACCGCGTGTTGTGCCTCCATTAACTCGCCAGCACATAGCAAACAGGCGTCAATGGTTTAGGCAGCGTAGAAATTGGGGTAATCGTCGATGGGCGCGTGTAATGTTCTCAGATGAGTCCAGATGTACTCTGGATTTCACCGATAGGCGTGCTCCCGTTTGGAGGCGTGTAAATGAGCGTCATGCTAACGTTAACGTCAGACATCATGACAGATTCGGGTGTGGGTCTTTTATGGTGTGGGGAGGAATCACCATGACTGGCAGAACGGACTTGCATATTGTTCAAGGAAGGGTCACTGGTTTGTACTACCGTGACCACATCCTGCCACCGATAGTTCTGCCCTTTGCTCAACGTGCAGGTCGACGTTTCATCTTTCAAGATGATAATGTCCGTGTCCACCGCGCTCGTGTCGTGAATGACTACCTCCAACGTCACCATATTGTCCAAATGCCTTGGCCAGCCATGAGTCCTGACCTTCCCCTGGGACGTGATCGGGAGACGTGTTCATCGACGTCAACGTCAACCGACAACACTGCAAGAATTGGCAGTGGCACTGCAAGAGGAGTTGGTCAGATTGCCTCAAATCGTGATTGGGCGGTTGATTAGGAGCATGCCACGACGAATTGCTGAATGTCTGCGGATTGGTGGTGCAATTACTCATTATTAAGACAGAAATCAAAAACGTCCATTTTTACTTTTGACAGTGTATCTCTTTGCGAGTGAAATGGGGCCGTCAGATAAGCCGCCCAAATGAACTGTTTGCGTTCATGTGTAGGCAATTGGCCTGTTATTAACATACACTGGTTACCTCTAATAGAAACAGCAGTGCATTTCCGCAGTTTTGTATTGTTTCTGAATATCTCCTACCTTTTTTTTTTGAAGAGTATCCTCTATTATAGATCTATCTATCTATATCCAATATATTGTAGATAAAGGCATAAAAACTAACAAATATGGCTAAGAAAGTGTACATGTAGTTTAAATTGGAATCTTTTCCTGGAGAGTATATGTAATACCAAAAGTTGTGGACCCTCTATAAGTCACAATTTTTATCCGAATTTGATGAATCTTAAAATGTATGTTTATATTCCAAAGACCTAGGTTCATTTCGATATTCGCGCATATCAGAGCATAATTTCCTGGATTATAGCCCCTGATTGTACGAAAAATCACCTTTGTAGAATGTGGACCCTGTACAAGTCACAATTATTATCTAATTTTAAAAAGAAGGTGGAGTTCAAATTTCAGGAAAATCGACAAAATGGCTGCTCTTTTCGATATTCGTGCATTTCAGAGCATAGCTTCCCGGATTATGGCCCCTTATCGCTTTTCTAGCTTGTTCCCTGTCCATCTCTTACAAAATGTGGACGTATCTTGCATGGCAATTGCTTGTTTTACTTAAACTTTAAAGTGAATATTATATTTTCCTGAAGTTTAAATTATGACTAATTTTTACGGATACTAAAACACTTGTGAAGAATATATTTACTTAAATCGAAGAGGTTTAATCTCCTGTAAATGTCTGTCTTTTTTCAGAAGCGGTTTTATTTGGGTCGGATACTGCCGCAAATAAAACAACAACCACATCATATCCAGGTTAGACAAAATATATCTCATCCTTGTGGTAATACCTCTGTAGTTTTAAATCAGTGGTGTAAATATCAGACCATAATTTACTCCTTGCTTGGAATTTCCAAGTCAGTACAATTTGCCAATTTTTTTTATGGATATGATTAACCTGCAGTTCAGCTTTATCAAATTTTACGGAACAAGTATACTTTCTTTAATTCTAGTATCATTGTCTTTAATATTGTACATTTATGGCTAATATTTTCAAGATTTTACCACCTTTGTTTTTATTTTGATATTTATACAGATAAATGTTATGGCAATCCCTGTTTGTATAATGGAACATGTATCAAATTAGAAAATGGAGATTTTAAATGTAACTGTCTTCCAGAATACTACGGGAAAATGTGCGAATTTGAATATACCTTTGGTAAGACGATAATGCTTTGGTATATTTGCAGTCTGTTCTCCAAACCCTAGTACTATTTAAATACCATAATCCATGGTTCTATTCAGTTTTGAAAAGGCTATATCCCTAAAATATTTTAATTTAAAGTTTCATGAATAAGGCCCCAGTAGTGTGGGATATTGTGACTTTTTGCTTTTTCGATTACTAAATGCTATACCTACCCATAAAAAAACGTTATTGGGATACTAGAGATACAAGAGTAAATAAAATTCCCTATATTGAACAGTCATAAGCCCATATTATTATTTTAAAGGCAAGTTAGATGGTGAGTATGGTGGGCTAGCGGATGAAGCCTGCAAAACAAATAACTGCGGTAAATCTTGAATGTCATTAGACTATTAAAATGTACGCAAGTTCTCAATACAAGGGTTCATGATAGAATAATCTGTTGATGGATTTATGAAAACCAAGAATGTAATGGAATGGAATGCCTAGTCATCACCTAACTTCATTTTGAGACTAAATTACACTTATTTTTTCTATGGTCACATGTCATCGCATTCAAACTCTAGAGGGTTATTTTGTACACAGTTGGAGCTCATATTTTGGTACCATCTGAACGACAAGACAAAATTTCTTTTTCAGCCCTGACATAAATGAGCTTAAAAAATTCAAAGTTCTTCTCGGCCTACGCCAGGATCTCGAACCCAGAATATTTTTGTCAAGGACTGAATAGAAGTGATAATCAGGATTAGTGTGCTAGCTCGGAAAGCAAGCAGATCATTTACCTGTTTTTCAAAATAAGGCTGAGTTTACATTGATTTTAGCCTAAGTAATTTACCGGAACTAAGTAGATTTTGAGTACCCTTTACATTAACACTGACTTGATTTAAAACTTGAGTTAAAATAACAGCACTTCAGTGAATTTCCATTCTCTCAAGAACTAAATCTACATATTCGACATTTGTCAAGATCTTTCTCCTCAGTGTGCATATATTGACCCCCGTATCTAAGAAGAATCATGTTCCCTTTTCTTCATTCTTCCATGATTTCACATCCTTGCTTGAACACGGCACCTGCACTGATACCATATTTCTTGGTGACAAAACAGATGTAAAACAGTGTGATCACAATATTCTAAAGGGTCCAGTACAATGTATCTATCTTTAATTTTCTCAACTTCAACTATACACCATACAGGACATGTATACTATAATCACAGGAATGTTCTTATACAACATTAATATTCTTTAATTCTCTATTAATATGTTCTTCCCAGTTTAATGACATTCTCAATCTACTGCTTTATGATTGACTTATTATTCATTGATTGATTTACTAAAAAATACAAAGTTTGACATAATAAGCACACTATTAAAATAATAACCCATATCCTACATGTAAGTAAGTGGTACTTAACTAATTTCCACATGCAAAGACACAACTAAGGATATTCTGAGATGCAGAATTATGAAGGGAAATGTAAACAGATCAAGCCACTGCACAGAACCTTCAAATTCAACAAGGTTTCAAATCAACTGTACAACGCCTTATTGACTGCCCACTTGACACTAGAATAATGAACATAAACAAATAAAGTAGGTCACAGACAAAGGCATCATAGAATTTTTATATTATCACTTATACGATTAATTCTATGGCGGTATATAAGTTCCGGATAATCCGGTCTACCACGTGGTTTTTCAGTTAAAGTTTCTAATCCTTAAATACTTTGATAATTACAGTTATTAGATGCACGAAAATGTTAATAATGTTTCCTTGATTGTTTCCGAGTTTGTTTGCTGTCCCAGTGTCTAAAAAATCAGTGTCGAGAACGTTCAATTCGCGGACTTGGATTCCAAATTAATTATGAAGGAAAAACGACTAAATTAAGTTGCACGTACTTTTGCACAAGATTAAATACAATATTACATTATTCAGTCAATTTTCAAATATTTAAGCCTTTTGACCTCAACATTGCGGTCCCCTAATTGTATAGGTCAAAACCGACACAATAACCCATTCCATAAACACAAAGGTCAAATGCTAAACACCTCAATAATAAAATTATTTCTGATTCTAATATTAAGCACAATCCATAAAGAGGTCGTGTTTGAGTTGACTTTTACAAATCGCACAAAAACTTTCTTGTCTGTCATAACTTCAATAACTATACGAGGGCCCAACTACTTCTGTGAGCCAAATTATCAAGTAATAAGTGTTGGTAAATATTCTTTCACCCAGCGGGTCCAAAACAAATTTGTCAAGTATTGTACTTGTCCCCATCTTCGTCGGGTGTAACAATCATCTCTTTAAAAGAGCCCCGGGGGTAAGTCAGGGTTGAATTTTAACAAAAGGAGATGATTAGAATTTCGTATGATTGGTCTGCTGTTGATTATTGACTCTATTTCGCAAAAGAGGGTTGACAAGTTCTTATCATCCAAATTTATGACTTGCTCTTTCAACATAGAGTAAATAATATTTCTGATAGTTCGTATCTGCCGCTCCCAGATACCACCAAAATGGGATGCAGAAGAC
This sequence comes from Patella vulgata, assembly GCF_932274485.2. NCBI lineage: Eukaryota > Metazoa > Mollusca > Gastropoda > Patellidae > Patella > Patella vulgata. The sequence continues at coordinate 59,235,313 of NC_065879.2, read as the reverse complement.
TAGAAAAAGACTATACCAAGGATAGACTTGGCTGGGACTACTGTAGCTGTAAAGATGAACAAACTGATATCTGAAGAGATGGATTATAGATTTTATGACACTTTCTTCTGGACTGATAGCATGTCAGTGTTTCGGTAAATTATGAACGACAAAACCAGATTCCAAACTTTTATCTCAAATAGACTGGTAATTATTCATGAGGGTTCCAGAGTTGATCAGTTGCATTGGGTAGATTCCACATCTAATCCAGCAGACTATGCCAGTAGAGAGTTGAAAATTGAAGACCGCACAAAGAGTAATAAATGGTTACAAGGACCAGAGTTTTTATGGAGAACTGAAGAAGAATGGCCAAAAACAGACATAAACATGTCGATGCCTGATAATGACTATGAAGTAAAGAGGGCTGTTCACATGACTAATTTAGATGAATCGGTTTCAACGACTAACAAATATTTGACTTATTTTTCCTGCTGGACAAAACTGAGGAAAGCAGTAGGATGGATTCTAGTCCTTATGTAATTATTGAAGAAATTAGTGGAGAGGAAAGTCAAACAAGAAAGAGAAAATTTAAAGAATACAAGCAAACAAATCACTCCAAACCCCTTGCAATATGAATATTTTAAAAATGCTGAAAAGGTCCAGATTTTGAAGAACACTGACAATACGGAAAAGATTATTAAGAGAAGTAGCAGATTAACCAAATTAGATCCAGTCTACAAAAATGGATTACTCCGAGTTGGTGGTCGATTGAGTCTAGCTACTATTGAAGAGAACGCTAAACGTCAAATTGTATTGCCAAAGAATTTCTTTATTTCATCTCTGATTATAGATTACATCCATCGACGTCTTGGTCACCTTGGCAAAAACTCTATTTTAGCTGAACTGATACAAAAATACTGGATATTAAAGGCTAATTTTGCAATAAAGACCATAGTATCAAGATGTGCTATCTGTAGGAAATATGAAGCAATGGTAGTTGAGCAAAAGATGGCAGATTTGCCCGTCAATCGTCTGAAGTGTAATGGTCCTCCTTTTACCCAAAAGGGAGCAGATTTTTTTGGACCTATAGAAATTAAACGTGGTCGAAGTTTAGCGAAGAGATATGGTGTCATTTTTACCTGCCTGACAAACTCGTGCGATACATCTGGAAGTGGCACATTCCCAGAACACCAACTCCTGTATAAATGTCTTCAGACACTTTATTGCTCGCAGATCTACAGTTAAAACTATTCTCACTGATAATGGTACTAATTTCATCGTAGCGAAAATGAGTTCAAAGACGCTACTAAAGAATGGAATCAGTCAAAAATATCTCCGGAACTTTATCAGTGCAGTGTTGATTGGTCCTTTAATCGAACAATGTATTCTTCCTTCTTGATTGACAAGTCTAACATAGGAGATAGTCCCAAAACCGCTAAAGTGGTGGAGTTCAAGCCTTGTTATGGCTCCAAAGTCCGGTGGTTTATGACATCTCGGAGTTGAAAGTTGTTCTAAATCTGGCAAACTGATTAAGCATCTATTCCATCTATTTAGTTGATTTGGTTCTATTTCGTGATCCCATCCTATGGCCTGTTGGCAAAGTTCTTGTAAGAACAGTTTTGCAGGTAGAGTAAATAGGGCTGGTAATCCCAAAGGGTCATAATGTGACCCTACGACTGACAATATTCCTCTTTTTGTAGGTTGACAAACTGGGGTGTTAATCTCGAAGCCCAATAAATATTTTTCTACTGACCAATTTACGCCTAGGGCATGACCAACTGGAAGTTCATCATAGCTTAAATCCTTTTCTGCAATTCCTTAGCCTGTTCTTCAATTGGTAAGGAGTCAAGGACAGTTCTATGATTGCTAATCTATTTCGTGAGTTTGAATCCTCTTATCCTACAAAGTTTAGTTAAAACTTCAGCTGAAGTTATGGCCTTTTCCAGGCTGTCTGTTGACTTCAAGCAATGACCAACATAAAAGTTTCTTCTAATTGTATCTGCCATCCCAGGGGCGCTCTATTGGCACATGTTGATGAGGATATGGCTCCAAAGAGATGCACTGTCATTCTAAATATTTCCGGACTAAGTTCATAATTCCCCTCTCTCCACCAGTAAAATCTAAGATAATCTCGATCATCTTCTGGAACTCGTACCTGGAAAAACATTGACTTCACATCTGCCATAATCGCTACGTTTTTTGCCCGAATCTCATCAATACACCTACTAATTTGTTTGTTAAGTTTGGTCTGGGCATTCAGTGAAACTCCTCGAAACTTAGCTGAACAGTCAAAAACTATGCGAATCTTCATACTCTTCTTTTCACTAGAACCGCAAATACCGTGATGTGGAATATAATACACTTTACCATGATCTCTATCTAGTAAACTTGTTGGTACTTCTTCAGCACAACCATTACACAGGATATCGTTCATAAATTTACAGTAATCTTCATAAAAAGTTCGATTCAACTAAAATTTTCTCTTAATTCCATTTCAGCGAGCTATGGCTACTTCAAAGTTGTTTGATAACTGTATTTCTTTTCTGCGAAATGGCAAATTAATCAGAATATAATATAGACTTCTTCACCGATTCTTCAAACTTCTTATCTTCCAGTGAAGGCCCCCTTTCATCATCAATGGTTTTCTCTGGGAATTCAGTATTAATGTATTTTCTAAACAAATCTTCAAGGTTTTGGGATTCTACTATTTTTGTTTGATACAACCATTTGATCCTTGTCTCTTTCAATATAAAAATTACAGACCTCTTGGTTTTTGGCCTGTGTGGCATTGGACAATATTCCAGACGAGCCATCCTAAACCAGTTTTAACAGCATGCGGACAATCTCTGGAAGGACCCGCAATAACTTCAATTGGTGTGTAAGCACCCGGTGTTCTATTTCCTATTAGCATTGCAATATCTGCTTCAATTTGTGGTAAATAAACGTGATCCAAGTGTGGCAAATCTTTAAGATATGTCTGAGTTGGAATGTCCGATTTAGAAACAGGGATTTTATCCTTACTGAAGACTGTGACTAATTCTACTGGATTCGATCCATCAAGACTACAAATTTCCAGTCCCTTCAAAACGTAGGTATCGATGTCTAACGGTTTCCCCATGGTTTCCAGGGCCATCCGGTCTTTCCGGCCAGATACGCCTGACTTGTCCATTAAAGATTTGGTTATAAAATTAGCTGTACTTCCTGGATCCATGAATGCATAAGTCTTAATACCACAAGATCCTTTACTGTTCTTCACCCTGACAATGATTGAGATGCTTGCAAGGGTACATTGGCCTCCGGCCCCCGCATGGGACTGTATCCTCTGCTGGTTTTCTGTAATCAAATTGGTCTGGATACCTTTACTAATTTTGTCCTTATCTTCATTCTTCCCTTTGTCATAATGCATAACAGTCGGCAGGTATCACATATTAGTTTTCTCCTGCAGTCATATTTCATCTGCCCAGATGTAAAACATCCATAGCACATGCCTTCTTTCTTCAGAAAGTTGATTTTGTCAAAATACTTCAGCTTCTTAAATTCATCACAGTTAGTCAATGGATGGTCTTCATGACCGTACAAACAAGGTTTGATTTGAACATTCTTTTCAGGTTCCGTTCCTCTCCTGTCTTCCAGGTATGGCCTTTGCCGGTTAGATGCTGAGTGTTCTAACTCTAAGTCTTTTGTTAATATTACTGTCAAATATTCTATCGTGTCTTTTTTCCAATTCTAATGTCTTCATGGCATCTTTCCCATAAACAGGATCATTGACCTTTTTGGATTCTTTTCTCACTAAATTTACTAAGTCATCAAACTTTATCTTTAAAAAGATAAAATAATTCCTATAAAGTTTCTTGATATTTGTTTCTCCATTTATCCTGAATGTAAAATGAAAGCTTTGCAACCAATTTCTGAAGGTTACCAGAGTATTCAATTACTTCTAAGGGCTTATTTCCCTCCGTCGCATGTTGACATTCACATATGAACATTAAGTATTCATCTAGGCCTTTAGGATCATCAGCTCTAATTATCGGCCATGCCAGAGCTTTATGGCTGTAGTCAGCAGCTAACTGTTCTGAATCTCCATGTAATTATTCAAAATATTCTATGGTACGTCTTTATCCTATTTAAGGATCCATATGGCTGTACCCAACTACTATTTTATTAGCTTTATCATAAGTACATGACTTTAAAATCTACATCTTTTCTTCAAAATCATCTGTCAGTTTCAGGACATTTGTGTTCAATTGCCTCATAAATTTCGTGTATTCTAAAATGCTGCCACCAAACTTCTTAATCTCACATTTAGGTTTCTTCAATTCTTGTGTGAATGGGTGAGGATCTACAATCGGCGAGGAATCTAATACTTGATACTCTCTAGTCGCTTCCCTGACAGGTAAGTAAGATGTAATCTGAGGCTGAAGTGCTCTAACTGGCGTTGAATGAAGGTACGTCTAGAATGGTAAGTATCTGAACCATCTGTCACACCATACTGTTTCGGATCCCATGTCCCTCTTTTATGCAGACTTTTCTTTGAGGCAAATGATTTCTTCTCTATTTCGTCATGTAAAGAAGCGATTTCCTCTTCGATCTGACTTTGATCCACCTTGGTTTGCTGCTGCATTTGAATCCTTTTTAATTTTAAATCCAACTGTAGTTTTTCTAATTTGAGTTTATCTTCCAAATCCGCTATCTCCAAATGTAATCTATATATTTCCTGTTTCATTTTAAGTTGAGTTCTTGCTTCTCTGTTTTTTCTTTCTGATGTTATGGTGCTGGATCTTTGAGACACACTGTCAATTGGAAGGATTGTGTCCTTAACTGCTTCACTGATGCTTTGGGTTACTACAGTTTTAAAGTGAAGGAAATTCTGTTCAGACTGTTCCCATAGTTGTCAACTCCTTCATCGCAAAGCAGCAAACGATAACTTTTATGGTGGCACTGAAAGTCTTCAAATAGATCTAAGAATAGTTCATATCCTTCTTCAACTTCATCTACCTTTTTGTCCTTCATTAAACTTTCAATTTCTTTTATTTCATTTTCAACTGTAGCAGCAGCAAACTTCCTGTTCTTTAGTCTTACTTCCAATGAATGCCTTCTCCCTTTCTCCATCATTTTCCGTGTTCTAACCCCAGCAATAGTTTTAGCTAACTCCTTAGCGGATGGATCTGGAATCTTACTGACTTCAATTGATATGTCTTCAGATAGTTGTTCAATACATGGTACCTCTGCTTCTATATTCTTATCTGTGGTTCCCCTTTCCTTAATTACAACTTCAGATTCCTCTTAACAGCCGTTATATACCCCAACTTCTATTACTTTCTCTCGTCTTTCATCTTTCTTTCCTTCATCCATTGTTACTGTATATCTGTTACTCGTAAATGCAATTTGATCACAATATTCTAAAGGGTCCAGTCCAATGTATCTATCTTTAATTTTCTCAACTTCAACTGTACACCATACAGGACATGTATACTATAATCACAGGGAATGTTCTTATACAACATTAATATTCTCTAATTCTCTATTAATATGTACTTCCTGGTTTAATGACATTCTCAATCTACTGCTTTATGATTGACTTATTATTGATTGATTGATTTACTGAAAAATACAAAGTTTGACATAATAAGCACACAACTAAAATAATAACTCATATCCTACATGTAAGTAAGTACTAAGGTCCTTAACTAATTTCCACATGAAAAGACACAACTAAGGATATTCTGAGATGCATGGGGTTAACATAGAGACAAATAGCTTAATAAGATGCAGAATTATGAAGGGAAATGTAAACAGATCAATTCCACAGCATAGAACCTTCAAATTCAACAAGGTTTCAAATAAACTGTACAACGCCTTATTGACTGCCCATAAACAAATAAAGTAGGTCACAGACAAAGCCACTATATAATTTATATATACTCTTCAAAAAATGTAGGGGATATTGAAATGCAAATACCTATGCAGGTTGTGATGTGATAAATAGTCATGGACACTTGACATGCTTTGAGAGTATGTTCACAGATGAAGAACTTATCGCCCCAATAGCGCCATGTGTGTGTGTGTGTGTGTGTGTGGGGGGGGGGGGTCATTATCAAATTTGACACTTCAAGGAAGGGTTGATGAAAACTGCCGCGTGCTGGTTAATCCTATCCATGTTTGCTTTCCTATCGGTTCTTGCATAAGATTTACTGTTTAGCGTATCTTTTCTCGAGTGTGTTACGTTTAATTTGCAATGAGACGTCTTCAACATGATGAACGTCTACGTGCTATTGGCATGCTTCAAATGGGTTCTACACAGCGAGCAGTAGCCAACATGCTTAATGTGTCGCAGTCTGTGATCAGCAGACTGTGGAACCGGTACTAACAAATACACAATGCTGATAATAGACCTCGTTCACTACACAAGCCACTACACAAGCCCGGGATCGATAAATTCGAACACAGGTCCTGCGAAATCGAGGACAAACGGCAATCAGCTTTCTGTAAACTTGTATCAAGTTACAGGAATTCGAGTTACACCCCAAACGATTAGAAATCGGCTACATGCAGCACATTTGCATGCGCGACGACCGCGTGTTGTGCCTCCATTAACTCGCCAGCACATGGCAAACAGGCGTCAATGGTGTTGATAATGTAGAAATTGGGGTAATCGTCGATTGGCGCGTGTAATGTACTCAGATGAGTCCAGATTTACTCTGGATTTCACCTATAGACGTGCTCGCGTTTGGAGGCGTGTAAATAAGGGTCATGCTAACGTTAACGCCAAACAGCATGACAGATTTGGGCGTGGGTCTGTTATGGTGTGGGGAGGAATCATCATGCCTGGCAGAACGGACTTGCATATTGTTCAAGGAAGCGTCACTGGTGTGTACTACCGTGACCACATCCTGGCACCGATAGTTCTGCCCTTTGCTCAACGTGCTGGTCGACGTTTCATCTTTCAAGATGATAACGCCCGTACCCACCGCACTCGTGTCGTGAATGACTACCTCCAGCGTCACCATATTGTCCATATGCCTTGGCCAGCCATGAGTCCTGACCTTTCCCCAATAGAGCATGCCTGGGACATGATCGGGATACGTGTTCGTCGAGGTCAACGTCAACGTCAACCGACAACACATGTAAGAATTGGCCGTGGCACTGCAAGAGGAGTGGGTCAGATTGCCTCAAATCGTGATTGGACGGTTGTTTAGGAGCATGCCACCACGAATTGCTTAATGTCTGAGGATTGGTGGAGCAATTACTCATTATTAAGACAGGAATCAAAAACGACCATTTTCACTTTTGACAGTGTATCTCTTTGCGAGTGAAATGGGCCCGTCAGATAAGCCGCCCATATGAACTGTTTATGTTCATGTGTAGGCAATTGGCCTGTTATTAACATACACTGGTTACCTCTAAAAAAAACAGCAGTGCATTTCCGCAGATTTGTATCGTTTCTGAATATCTCCTACTTTTTCTTTTTTGAAGAGTTATTATCACTTATACGATTAATTCTAAAGTAATTTGGCACAGATATGGCGGTACATAAGTTCCGGATAATCGGGTCTACTACGTGGTTTTTCAGTGAAAGTTTCTTATTCCTTAAATACTTTGATAATTACAGTCATTAGATACACGAAAATGTTCATAAATGTTTCCTTGATATTGTTGCCGAGTTTGTTTGCTGTCCAAGTGTCCAATAAATAACAATAAAAGTTCCAGAAATCTTCAAAATACTTTCTTCAATTTTCTTCATGTCTCGTCAGCCCCAGTTTTCTTCCATCACGAGTAATTTCCCCCTGATCCGAGCACATTCATTTCGCGGATTTGGATTCCAAATTGATTATGAAGGAAAAACTAACTAAAGTAAGTTGCACAAGATGAAATACAACAATATTACATTATTCAGTCAATTTTCAAATATTTAAGCATCTTGACCTCAACAAACAGTTTAAATCTCTTGATGAGTGTCATTCTCTGAAACAGTTTGTGCAACAGACAACATACAGATCTGGAAACATTCTGGACCTGGTCATCATCTAGCCATTTCTTTCAATTGTTTCTTTATTGACAGAATCGATGAAATTAAATCTGGTCACCTGATGACAGCCCCGCTACCTTTATTACTAGTCAATTTACCAGTGATGAGCTCAGCGAGCTTCACTTGTTTTCCGAAGAGATTACTGAAAAGATTGTTCGCTCTTCTAATCCTTCAACATGTTTTTTCTGATCCATTGCCTACATCACTTGTAATTCAGTTTCTCAATGTGTGTCTGCCTATCATCAGTCGCATTGTCAACTACCGTCTCGGGTTAGGGATTTTCCCCCGAATTTACAAATTGACAGTAGTTAAACCTCTACTTAAGAAACCGACCTGTTTCAAACTTATTGTTTGTTTCTAAAGTTTTGGATAAAGCTGTCAACAAAAGGTTAAAAGATTATCTAAATTATTACTCTTTAATAGATAACTTTCAATCTGCTTATAGACAAAACCATTCCCCAGAGACTGTCCTGTTAAAGGTTGTAAATGACAACAGATCGGCTGTTGATGATTGGTGATTGCTGCTGCCTTGTAATGCTGGATGTATCTGCATTCGACACCATCGATCCATCTGTACTCTTCAAGAATTTGGAATATCATAAAATGCTTTGAGTTGGTTTCAATCAAACCTTCGTGGAAGCTCGCAATCTGTACACATATACACAACACTTTATCCGATTTAGTTAAGTTAAGGTTTTGCGACCAGTGTTGTTTGTGTTATATAATGTAAGCGTCGCCAGTATTCTAAAGTAACATAATCTTCAGTATCACTGCTCAGCAGATGGCACACAGATGTTGGACAATTTCGAGTTCACACATGTTTCCTTCAATAAAATAACAATTGATATAAATAATGGTACAATTGATATAAAATCCTGGATGACAAATAACATGCTGAAGTTGAACGACAAGACAGAAGACTTATGATATATGGCACCAAACAACAACTTCTGAACATTAGTCAAAAATCAATAACAGTCGCAAACTCCATAATCCAATTGGATAATAACCCGAAAGATCTTGGTTTTTATCTTGATTCAGAACTCGGCATGGAGAAATATGTGAATCAAATTAGCAAGACTTGCTTCTTTCATATGAGGTCCATTCGTCAAATCCGCCATTTGATCACAAAAGATGCAGCACGTGCTCTGGTTCGATCTTTAATCTTATCCAAACTCGCCTACTCGACTACTACTGAAGACTCGACTTCTGTCTAGCATAAACTACTGCCTTATACACAAACTACAACGTGTGCAAAATACTGTGGCTAGAATTGTGTGCCATTCTGGTAGAAATTGCCATATCACACCACGGTTAAAGAATTTATATTGGCTTCCACTGGAAAGCAGAATTAAGTTCAAACTTCTGTGCATAGCCTACAAATGTCAGAAAGGTGAAGCATAAGACTACTTGTCTCAATGCTTGTTTCTTATGTCTCCCAAAGAAATCTTTTTCCCAACATGAACTACGTCTTGTGGTACCCAACTACAGACCTAAGTCATTCGGTCATAGATGCTTCAAATACACTCTACCAAACCTATGGAATTCATTACCCTTAACCAAAAAGAATTCACAATTACCTGGCTGTTTTAAGAAGCAGTTAAAGACTCATCTTTTTCCGACTGCTTATTAACATTAACCGTGTTTTTATCATGTTATAAGTGGAGAGCTAAATGCGCCTTGAGCATTAACTTTGATGGATCTGTGTGCAATATAAAAGCTCGCTATTATTATTGTTATTATTTGAAACAAGCCAGCATTAATGGTGATCTTTGCCACCTGTAATGTTGTATTTTGTTATTTTCCTTATGAAATTTTTATTTTACAGATTTCCCGTGTAATGGTAGCTACTGTAGAAATGGCGGATCATGTATTAATTCCACCTGCTATTGTCAAGATGGTTACGATGGTAAATCGTGTGAGTTCATGTCCACAGCTGTTCCAGCTGTGACGCAACCAAATCGGCATGCCAATGCGTGTAATAACATTACTTGCTACAATGAAGGATCCTGCTTTATGGACAATGGTAACGCTTATTGTTACTGCTTTGGTAAATATACAGGGATGTATTGTGAAACCATAGTTGAAACAACCACAAACTACCCATCGACTTACTCCTCGACAAATGGAAATGAGATGGATTGTTATGGTATGACTTGTTATAACGGGGCGTCGTGTGTCATCAACTCTGCTGGACCAATTTGCAAGTGTGTCGGCCAGTATACCGGAAAATCATGTGACACAGCAATGCCCTCTACCCCGCCTACTTCACCGCCAGAATGTAATAATTACCAATGTTACAATGGTGGTAGTTGTTTTGTTTTGGTAGGCTTACCTACTTGTAACTGTTCACCTGGTTTTACGGGAATGAATTGTTTAACTCGATTAACAAGCAGTAACATAACTACAACAACATCTGGGCCGGGGACAAATTGTAACGGACGCTATTGTCAGAATGGTGGTTCCTGTAGGAGTTTGTCTAACAGAGACTATTGTGTTTGTGGACCGGGTTATTACGGTGAATGGTGCCAGTTTTATAAACCACTCTCAACAACTTCTGCACCTTTGAATTATTGTAACGGAAGTTACTGTCAAAATGGTGGATCTTGTCGGAGTTCGTCTAACGGACACTACTGTCATTGTGGACCAGGTTATTATGGCGAATGGTGTCAGTATTATAACCCTTTGTCAACATCTTCTTCGCCTTTGAATTATTGTAACGGAAGTGATTGTCAGAATGGTGGATCCTGTTGGAGTTCGTCTAACGGAGACTACTGTCATTGTGGTCCGGATTATTATGGTAAATGGTGCCAATATTACAAGTCTTCATCAACAACAGCTGGGCCTGGGACATATTGTAACGGAAGTTATTGTCAAAATGGCGGATCTTGTTGGAGTTCAAATGATGGAGATTACTGTAGTTGTAGACCGGGCTACTTTGGCCAATTATGTCAGTACTGGGATTACAACACTAATTGTGGTGGCAGTTATTGTCAAAATGGCGGGTATTGTTATGATTCAGCCCACGGACGCTATTGTGTTTGTTTTGGTGGCACCTCTGGTCAGTTTTGTCAGTTTAATGCATCCATGGCAACACCTGAACCTGATAATTACTGTTATGGTGGCCATTGTCAAAACGGAGGCACCTGCTTGACAACGGCCAATGGTAAGGCTTGTTATTGTACGGCTGGTTATACGGGACAGTGGTGCGACTGGTACAATACGTCATCCAATGGTAACGTGACATCTAACCCTAATCATGAATGTAATGGAGGTTATTGTCAAAACAGGGGCACTTGCCAGGGTTCACCTAATGGCGACTATTGTAGTTGTGAACCAGGCTACAAAGGACAATGGTGTGAGTTGCAGATCACTTTGAGCACGACCGCTGGTCCAAGCTATTTCTGTAATGGTGGGTATTGTCATAACGGGGCCTCCTGTTGGGGATCACCTAGTGGGGACTATTGTAATTGTGGACCAGGGTATACAGGAAAATGGTGTGAATCGGTTATGTGTAATGGCGGAGTTTGTTATAATGACGGGTGGTGTATGAATTCTACTAATGGAGAATATTGCACATGTCAATATGGCTACACTGGTGCTTACTGTGAAACAATGACAGAAACATCACACGGTGAGTACAATAATAGTCTAGAAAGGGTACTGATTGACCAGATGTTCTCGGAAAATAATCGTTTTGATGCACTGTTTATAACAAACATAGATATTAGATTTGAAGAATGTTAAAAGAACATTTTGTAACTTTTTCTAGTCAACCAATATAATAGACTAAAAGGCTAATATAGATCATACACAATAAAAAGTAATTTAACCATAAACATTGAACCGACAATTAATAAAACCGATCAGTCATAACGTAAAACATGTCCATCTAAAGGTTACACTGCTTTCTGTTAATTTCACAATGCCAAAACATTATTTTTATTGATGAATAACACACAACTCATCTATGTCTACGAACATCGAACTGAAGAAGGTATCTGACATAAGGGTGACTTAGTGCGCCCGACGTTGGCTTGCTAACCCGGAGGTCCCGTTTTCGAACCCTGCGTTTGCTGAGGAAGTTCATCGGAATTTCCCCCAATGATCCCCCGCCATTGGTGCAGGGCAAAGGGCCTGGCAAGGGACAACAAATAGTTATTTGGATGGGACGAAAACCTGAGGCATGCACTAAAAGATCACTTGGCAGTGAATTCATAATAAGAATAGGGCATTTGAACAGGTGGTAAATGATTAGTGAAAACAATAACTTTAGCATTTCTGTGTTATGTTAGTGTTAATGTTTCATTTTAGATAATTCCTGTTCACAACGTATTTATGAATGCTCAAAAATTGTGGCAAACTATGGTTCCCAAGCAATGCTGAATCCAGAGGTCTATTGCCGGTAAGAGAAAGAATATTTGTATTAGAAAAATTCCTATATTTTTTCATATCCAACATATCACTGTAGTTGTAGACCGGGCTACTCTGGCCATGGCAACATCTGAACCTGATAATTACTGTTAGTTTAGTTTAGTTTAAACAATATTTTATTTGTTTGAAAAGGATTGAACAACAGGTAAAGCCTATATATAAGTTCTTTCCCAGGGATACAGAAAATAATAAATTATAAATATAACATATACATAAAAATAAAATTAAATATAATAAATTGTAAAACCGAACATATATAATTACTGTTATGGTGGCCATTGTCAAAATGGAGGCACCTGCTTGACAACGGCCAATGGTAAGTCTTTTTATACGCCCACATTTTCATGCGGACGTATATTGTCGTCGCCCCTGTTTGTCCGTCCGCAATTTGTTTGTGGGCACTCTACAGGTCACAATTTTTATCCGATTTCAACGAAACTTGATATATAGCTTTATCTCCCTAAGATTTCGGTTCCTTTCGATATTGGCATGTATCGGACCATAACTTCATGGATTATGGCCCCTGATTGTACGAAAAATCGCGTTTTTAGCTTGTGGACACTCTAGAGGTCACAATTTTGATCCGATTTTGATGAAACTTGAAATGCATGTTTATAACCCAAAGATCTTGGTTCCTTTCGACATTCGCGCATATCGGATCGTAACTTCCTGAATTATGGCCTCTGATTGTACGAAAAATCGCGTTTTTAGCTTGTGGACCCTATAGAGGTAATAAGTTTTATCCTATTTAAAAAAACGTTTGAATATATCACCGTTACACCCTAAGGATGGTTTAGTTCGAATTTCTAAAAGATAGGATCAAAACTGACAGACAAAATGGCCGCCCCTCGTACTCAAATAGCGTAAAAATATGATTTATCAAGGTTGTGGACTCTCTAGAGGTCACAATTTTCTTCTGATTTTGATGAAACTTGAAATGTAAGTTTATAACCCAAAGATCTTAGTTCCTTTCGATATTTGCACATATCGGATCGTAACTTCCTGAATTATGACCCCTGGTTGTACGAAAAATCGCATTTTGTTTAGCTTGTTTTCTATCCATCTCTTGCAAAATGTGGGCGTATCCGGCCTGACAGCCGGTAATCATGTCGATTTACTGGATTCCAGACATTTTGCTTATCAAATCAAATGGCGTGTTGGATTTCTCTCTTTAAAAAGCTCAGTGTACATGTATGCCTGAGTAATTTCGAGACGATGATGTTAGATCCGCCACTAATAACCTGTGATTATACGAAACGCTTCACTGCAAAAATAAAGCAGTAAATGTAAGTACTGAATACAACAAAAATCCCCGACCACGTTGCTGGTGTCCACCTCTCTATTATGCTATGTTTTCTGGTGTTACAGGGTGACCAAGGAGTTCATGAATTGTTATTATAACGTATCTGACATCTGTTCTTTAGAAGAAACAGTCGTGTCTGCCTTCAATCAAAGCCGGCAAACCTACGATCAATTATGTTATGGTCAAGGTAAATATATTTACGATGTAATTCCCTGCAATAGCAATATTGTTGTTAATTTATCAATGTAATAAAGCATAGATCCTATTTTATTTTACAGTTGAAACCTCGTTTTATTTGTTTTAACGGCATTAGGATCATTTTCCACACTAGTTTGAACTGCAAGAGAAGACACCTATGCTTGGGGAATGCATTACAATGTGACAGGTTTTAATTATGTTATAAAATTGTAGTAGGGTGAATTTCGACCCAATAGCAAATGTTTAATACGTCGTGCTAATCAACACAGTATTTCTTAATTCAGTATACTATATTTTAATGGATCTTAATTCACCTTAATTACCCGCCCCTCTCCATTTATATCTATTTCATATTGTCTCATTTATTGTCTCCAACTAGTATTCTTTGTTTTACACTTTAAATTGATCTTATAAATAGAGAATCTCCTACCAGTCTTTTTTGATATAAAAAAAATATCAACACAAGTTGATAAAGTAACAAAAAACGAGTAGGAGCTTTTATTTATCACCCAATTACATGCACAAATAGATAAATATAGTTCTTTGCTGTAGATTTCACTTTTACTGATACGGCAGTTCATTTTTATTAAAAAAAAGAGTTACTTTTAATAAGAAATGAACTGTTCTTTGAATATAAAAAAAGGTAGTTCCTTTTCAACTGGCCAATCAAATTCATCTAAAGCGATATCTCCTAAGGAGATATCGCAGTAGATTATGAAATATATCACACAAGCGATATCTACTGTAGAATGTATTATTGGGTGATAAATTGCAATTAACGGCTTTACGGCTAGGGCATTTTAGTTACCATGGTATATTGTTTGTATAGACGATAGATTATAGGTTTAATACCATAGGTAACACATGGGTATATATATATATATAGACCAAACTAAGTCAGTCAGGGGAACCTTGCTACAAGCGTGTCATTGGGAGATCAACTTAGATCACATTCCCAAGGACATACCTTATTTACCTGTATTTGGATATTTGGAGACACAAGTTTATGTCTATTCCCATATCCATATTGGAGCTTATCTTCTATTTAAGATACATTCCCGCGTACAAACTTTGTGATTGATGATATATTTCGACTAAAAACATATTCAAAGTAACCAATCTATCAAAAATTTGCTTCAATTCCCTCTCAAGGCTTTGTATTCGCCGGGGATACCTATAGCTATAAGTAAGCTGTTGTTAGACGTAATGTCTGTCAACTTAGCTTCATTGTGGGTGGGTCCATTTTTTCAGAATGTATTTATCATTACTTACTGTACATTTACATTATATATTGAGGCCTAAGTAAATTCTTGATTATTTCTGTCAACTTCTTTTTCCGCCCCTTTTGTATGTTGACACCCCTCAATGTTCCCAAAACCGCCTAACCATTTGATCAAGAAATAACAACCGCTCCCTGACTTAAGCTAGCACACACTAAGCTGACAGATAACAGTCGGGTTGCCAGTTAGTGATACCCTGACAATTTTGCCCAGTGCTCGCCCCATGGGCGTTTTTCGGGTAATCCAGTATTTTTCTAGTAAGATTGGGTGTCTATACTTTCCATATATACCAAATTTGACATACTTTTATTGGAAATAACCACCCGATAAATATTTTTCTGGGAAAGTATCGTTAAGTATTGAACCAATATTTTTATACGCCACATTTTCATATGGATGTATATTGTTGTCGCCCCCGTCCGCCCGTCCGTCCACAATTTGTTTATGGACACTCCACAGGTTACCATTCTTATCCGATTTTGACAAAACTTCAAAAATAGGTTTATCTCCAACAGATTTTGGTTCATTCGATATTGGCATGTATCGGATCGAAACTTATGGCCCCTGATTGTACTTATTTCAATTCCCATGTCCATATTGGAGCTTATCTACTATCAAGCATTGGACCAATATTTTTATATTGGATCTCGGTTCCTTTCGATATTCGCTCATATCAGACCGCAACGTTCTGGATTATGACCCCTGAATATAGGAAAAAGCACGTTTTTAGCTTGTGGTACCTCTGTGACACTATCCTTGACACGGATGATCAATTAGAGAAGATTGTGACACTACGGTGTCGTTAAATAGATGAATTATGAATTACTTTCACGTTGTGTATACGATCCGTGACACTAGGGTGACACTTATCTAGTCATGACCGCATATAAAACCTCAATTATCGATTGACTCTAGAACACTTTATTGGTTAACTATGTTATTATATCTTTATAACATCCATAATACAATGGTTATATACAGGAAACTACACACACACAGCTATAACATTAAATATAAGCTAGATATAAGTTCCCTATCCCCTAGCTTGCCTTTTGTCTTTTGTTTCGCAGCCTCGCAGCCTAGAAGGCTGTGGGAACGTCCTTCTGAGAATACGAAATGATATCCAAAGCAATTTAAACCCCGCACATTCTTTGTAAGAAGATACGTGCATGAGTCATGTACTGACCCCGGGAAAGTGGCGAGGTACACCTTTATCTGGTTGGTCAGCTGCACAGAAGCTATTTTGAATTTCAACACTGTATACGTATATGGGCACTCAGAAGGACGGGTGTCTACGTGTCTAAAACTGACTTTATACGCCCACATGTCATACATTGTCGTCGCCCACGTCTGTCCGTCCGCCCGTCCGGTGTCCACGCTCTGGTGGCTAAATAATTAAGGTCATGAGACGAAGAATCCTATTGATTTTGTGTACTTAACGTTAATATAGGGTAGAACTAAAAGCCAAACAAAGCTGACAATTACTTCATGGGTTGTTATTCGTAATTAGATTTTAATGTTTTCCTTACCGACAAAATACAAATATGCGACACCCCTTGTTAACTGCCCAGACGACCTAGCTGTTGTGGGCGTATGTTTCGCTGCCTGGTAATCTACCTTATGAATTCACAACAGACCAATGGATAATGTAATATTGTTTTGGTTGGAACGGGGTATGCTGCATTGACGCGATTCCCAAGACACCGAATAAACTAACTATGTACAGACGTGAAAAAAAAAATAGCACGTGCGATGATGTGGGAGTGGTATTTTAGTTAGAATAGACATCCAAAAGGGAAAATTAAAATATCTAAAAAATGGCCAGACGCTAGATATTGTATATTTGTTTTTTTATACTATTGGATAAGTGTTCTAGCTAATGTTACTATTTCACAAATTATAAATTGTTGAAAAAATATTTATTTATTGTTTTTACTACTTGTATTTATCTCTTTTGATTAACATAGTGTTTCTTGTTATTTCTAATACAGTGCACGCATGAAAATGCATGGTCTATTTTCCACAACGGGTTAGTCTGTTGCAATTAGATTGCAATTAACGTCTACGGGCAATAGCGTTTTAGTTAACATGGTATGTTGTTTGTATAGACGATGGATTATAGGATTAATACCATAGGTATCGCATGGGGATATAGACCCAAGTGAGTTAGTCAGGGGGGCCTTGCTACAAATGTGTCATTTGGGAGATTAACTTAGATCAGGGGACAAACATAAAACAAAATTTAAGGGAGGTAGCTTCCCAAGAATTAATTTTGTGATTAAACTGGAAGAAGAGAGAATGGTTAAGACGGAAACAGATACGCGTTTAATTTCATTCCCAAAGTATCCCTCTTGTAAAGGTGAACATATATTAGACGACTGCTAAAAATTTAAGAAAATGAATATGGACGATAAACGGCGTTTAGTCCAGGAAAGTAGACTATGTTTTAATTGTTTAACTTATGGATATCGCGCTGGTTTTTGTAGAAAACGCATAAATTGTGATCTATATAAGGGACGCAATTACATAGCTCTGTCAGAGGTACCCCACCACTAGAAATGTCTGTCAGAGTGTTTTTGTAATACCTGAAGATGTACGGTACACTGCAGTAAGATTTTCGTGTAGTACACTTTTGAGCTAATCTGGCCTAGTTGGGGATCATGGCATTTAGGGCGTGGAATACCACACCCACCACCAGAAACCCGGCAGACTTACATTCTGATGATACCAGATATACATACATTGATACCATATAGGAGAAAATTGGTACACTTTTCAGCTAGGTTGACCCCCTGGGCTCCCGGTCTAGTACTGATTAGGTCCACCATTGACAACTTGAGATAAAAATATTGAAGTAAAGGCCAGTAAGCATGCAATTTTCCGCCCTACATTTCAACCTAACCAACCTCTCAACCCTTGTATCCTTCCGCCGCCTCAAAATCATGAATATTCACCAAAACCGATGTATTTTCAAACCCTTTTCTACACCAAAAAGTCAACAAAAATCGCCATGCAAAAGGGGGAAAATGGAAAGGGAGATCTAAAGACTAAAACATAACCTTCGCCCTTCATTCGTAGGAATATTTGGTAATCTGTGTCCTCTATAGGGGTAAAACTTCAGGTATCACCAAAAGGCCTTTTTTATTTGCATCCCATGTGTTCTGGCAACATGCCAGCGAAAGAAAATCAAAATCAAAGAATAACTGCAAAAATGATGGCCCCTTTTAGTATACTCGCTGCTTTAAGTACACTAGTGCATCTCAGGTCCATGGAACTGTTTTAAAATTGAAATATCTTTCATATATGAGTTATGTGAAAAAACTTGTCAAGTTCCAAATAAACTACATAGAAAACACTCATAATTTGGAATTTTTTAAAAAATATATATTTTTTTTTACTACAATGTTAAGAAAAATGTACAAAATTAACACGTAACATCTTTCAAAATATCAATAATTTTCCACTTTTTAGATAGCCAGACTGGCAAGAAATATACATTTAGAAATGTGCAAACGAAAAAATTGCAAATCAGTTAAATTGGTTGTAATATTAGAGATCTATTCTGAAATATGTATCCCTACCTCCTAAACCTGTCAATGACTGAATCAATCTAATCTTTGGTTGCAGAACTAACATTACCAAAGGAATCTGTCTTAACAGCTATGTTTTACAATCTATGGCTAACATATGTACATATAATCTAAAATATGTGCAATAAATATGAATTAAGGTTAAACATAGGCCTTGATGAATGAAAAAAAAAATGTCATATTTAGTCTATGATCACCCCTCTCTAACAAAAGGGTCACAGAATACACAGTTTTCACAAATTTGGGAATATTTCAATGTTTCCAACATCTCAAACCTCAGAGACATCATACAAATTTTAATTGCAATCCTTGTGCTGAAGCAAGATGTCTGGACCTTTACATCAATTTCCTAAAATTTATTGTTTTATAAGTAACATAAATGCAACAAACACCGCAAATCCTAGATTTTGATAAGAGAATGTTGAGCATTAAGCTGACATTTACACATCTACACCAGTTTTATATCAGGGTTCTAAGTTTGACTCCACACAAAAGGGTTAGAAATCCTTGAAATGTACAAAATAACTTCATTGGCCTGAAATGTCCCAGGGTTCTAAGTTTGACTCTAAACAAAAAGGGTTAGAAATCCGTGAAATGTACAAAATAACTATCTATTGGTGAAAAATAGGATCCTTAGTTGTAATTCATCCACAAATTCCAATCATTTAAATCTCAATACATGAGCAATTATATCTCCAAAACACATTTTTTAAAAAAGGGGTGGGGTGGGGCGCTTATAGCCCATCTTAATGGAATGGCAAAGTGAAAAATGTCGAGAAAGACTTGAATATAGCTTTCTACATGAAGGAAATGCAAGAATTTAATGTTTCTAAGATGAGGAAATAAAAGCTAGGTAAAATAGTGGCAAAATTGAGCCAACCCCTGTATACACAGTGTTACCAATTTTCAATTTTCTGTAGGAAAGCTAGAGCATTTTCGAAACCTGACAAACTTATAAATCCCATCTAAGTTATATTTGCAATGAAAATAAAGACATTTTTAGACGTTTTGACTCATTTGAGTAGTCATGAAAGGATTAATTTCCACATCGAATTGGGTTGAATCTGGAGATTTTCTGTGAATATTCTTGTGTAGACAACATTTTGTGAAATTACAATACTGTTCACTTAACCGTCCTTTCTGAGGCTGAATAAGCTAAAATTGGGCATTCAAATAGTTTTCTTTATGTTAGAAATGAAATAAAAACTGAAAATTTAGGAATTTGGTGTAAAATCACAATTTTCCTCAAAACTTTTTTTTTTTTTAAAATTTAACTTTTTCTTTTGTTTTTTTTGTTAAAGTCAGAATATCTTATACATATTTTCTGAGAATTAAGTCTTCATATTTTCAAAACTAAGACATATCAGTCACAGCCTTGTCACACACAGACAGGCCACAGATCACTAACGATTTCCCCATTGACTTTATAATGTTAATTCTCGTCTCTTAGAGCAACATGTGGCAACCTCTTGCTCAAAAGCAAGTATCTGTGACTCACTAAGAAATAAAATATTGTTTAAACCAAGTATGAGGTTTGCCATGGAAAACTTGAGATACAAAAACTGGAAGTAAAGGCCAAAAAAAAAAACCCATGCAATTTTCCGCCCTATTTCAACCTAACCAACCTCTCAACTCACGTATCCTTCCGCCTCAAAATGATGAATATTCACCAAAACCTTGCAGAAAATGTATTTTAAAACCCTTTTCTTCGATTATACACCAAAAAGTCAACAAAAATCGCCATGCAAAAGGGAGAAAGGGTGAGAAAGACTAAAACTTACTTTCGCTCTTCAATCGTTGGTGAGCTGTGTCCAAATGCTTCACATCATTCAATCAAAGTTCACCAACATGAGATCTGACCTGACCTTGCACACAAAAACATTAGATCTACGTGGGGTGGAGGCCATGGAGAGTGTCAAGAAACAAAACAAAATTTAGTTCTGTATTTCAGTCAGATTATTAATTTATGAAACTAATCATTTCATTCCGATCTACAGCTTATTGTATCCTAGAAATTCCCACATTTCACAAAACAGCATTTTAAAATACAAATTCTTAAATGAGTTAACATAACAACCAAATTGGTCCACATCACAATAAACAAAGTAATGGAGAGATAAACAATGGGTTGAATTGGAGAAGAATGCTTTGATTAAATGCTGATTGATGATAACAAATTATTCCTGGGCTTTGGACATTTATTTTCCTCACAGTAAAATGAACGCAACATATATATTATACTTGTTTGACAATTTAACTTTGATTACAAATTTTATATTGTAAAACTAATATCATTGTTTTTAATATTTTCAGATACATCGTGTTTGAACGAATTCTTGCAATGTGGCAATTTAAGCTTACAGTCTGCACAATATGCCTTTTCAAGTGATAAGATGTTATTTTGCAGGTACGTTAGTGTCTTCTTTTTCCTCTTTTGGTTACCTTAAAGGTAAAGTAAATCGTCCTGTTTTTGTTAGTATTATAATTTCAATTCTTTTTCATTTCGAATTGTTTAGAAGAAGTGTCGATTCATTTTAGCTGACTTGACCTTTAATCTAACCAATAAACAGAAATTTCGACTTGCGCTCATTTGATTTAAAAAAAATAAATTTGGCTAAAAGTAGACTTCTAAGAGAATTAATAATACAGTACAAATAGGATAAAGAAGATTTTATGTGGTTGAGCAATCAAAGATTAAAACAAAAACAAAATAAAGATGTAATTTTGATTAGGTTGCTGAAGACGAACTCACAGATATCTCCGCAAGAAGCAATCTCTTTATATTAGTATATATGTTACAGTCATTTGTGTAATCAGTCATTCCATGCAATGACTAAACGAATCAGTCATTACGCGAAATGGCTGTTGGTGCCAGGCAATATGTGCAATCACTGAAAAAAAATCCAGTCATTACACGAAATAACTAAAAATCATGGGCAGAAATTACGCAAAATGACTAAGTGCTGTCCAAATCACAAAAATTAACTGTAAAACATTTATTGACGTCAAATCAAACGTTAAATCATATTAATTATAACGAAATGTTAACTTTTTAAAAAGAAATATTAATTCATTGAAACGAAATATTAACTCTTTGAAATGAAATATTAATTCGTTGAAACGAAATATTTATTTCATCACAAAAGTGTTATTGTCAAATCACTTTTTAAAAGAAAATTCCGTCACTTTTTAAAAGAAAATTCCGTCACTTTTTAAAATAAAATTCCGTCTGGTTTATCTCTTAAGTAACTTGTTTTTGCATAACAGGCTGCTATGACAACGGCTGGAGCATTTGCTTTTTTTTTAAAGTATTTGCATCTATTCGTCTCACATCTCTTGGAACTTGCACAATTGCACCAGAAATATCCCTGTCCACCACAGCTGGATTCTATATGTACAGCCTGACGAAGTGTTACCGTCTTTGTGCGGTCTACATCAGATTCAGTATGTAACTGATTGCGTGAAAACTCCCCTTTTAGAATCCCTGCTTTGGCACAAACGGTGTACATGTTATTCTCATCGCAGTCGATGATTATTCCCAGAATATTACGTGGATCACCACGACCCCTATCAACTAGAGGGATTGGCACAGCTACGTTGTCTTCCACCTGACCAGTAGCTAGTTCCGCTCGACTCCTCTTGACCATACTTTGAGCTTGTATCATCTGATCAGGGCTGGCACCTTTTCGTTCACATAGGGTGTTTTGCTAGCGGGCATTGAGTAAATCCGAGGCACCATTCCCCTGTTCAACTGGGCTAGCTTGAGGTGCAAACTCAAAATTCAGACTGGTAGTTTGTGTCGGTTCCTGACTGGTAGTTTGTGTCGGTTGGTAGTTTGTGTCGGTTTCTGACTGGTAGAGGGGGAGTTGGATGGCTGAATGGTTAGCACGTGCGCGCTATACCATAAAGTCTGTCATTGAGTCAACTGGCGTGGTTTCGAATCCCCGGTTGTACGTGACAAGGAGTAGGGTCGCCTGTCCAACCTCGTGGGTTTTCTCCGGGTCCTCCGGTTTCCTCCCACTGCTAAAGACCCCTACGCGCAAGCGAATTATTGAAATAAAATTAAACCAGATGTTAGTCCCGAAATGACCTAGTTTGTGTCGAGTGGACGTTAAGCCCCATTTCTCTCTCTCTCTCTCTGACTGGTAGTTTGTGACGGTTCCTGACTGGTAGTTTGTGTCGGATCCTGACTGGTAGTTTGTGATGGTCCCTGACTGATAGTTTGTGTCGGATTCTGACTGGTGGTTTGTGACGGTTTCTGACTGGTAGTTTGCGCCGGGTCAGGATTGGTGGTTGAGTCTTGCAGACTGGAAAATGCGAACAATAAATCGTCCTCACTTTGCAGCCATTCAATAACTTCGGTCGGCAAAGATGATGATGTTAAACGAACTTTAGATTCATATCCGAACATAGCGGCATATGGTGATCGTTTGATTCTAGAATGCAGATTGGAATTTTTCTGAAATTGTACAAATTTTATGGCCACAAACCAATCATCTGTGTTATTATCGCCCATCCAAGCAACAAGCACATCCTTGATGTCACCATTTGGCCTTTCCACAGACCCTTGACTTTGGTGGTGTCGAGGTTTACCATGAACCATGACAAGTCTGGGCCACATCAGCTTCAGTTCAGAGATAACCTCGGCAGCAAATTCACGTCCATTGTCGCTCTGGAGGATAGATGGAGCACCGACAAGAAGAAAAATATCCAGTAGGTGATGAGCAACCTCAGCAACACCCTTTGAGGTTAATGCTCGTAGAATAACAAACCTGGTCAAGTGGTCTTGATAGACCATGATCCACTTGAATGAATTTTGGGCTATGAATTGCATATCAATATGATCAACTTGTGCGCGCGAGGGGAATTCTTTTGTGAGAATGGGACGTACCACCATACCCTTGGTTCTTGGGCGCTTGCGTTTCCTCTGACATTCCTAGTAGTAGGACTTAAAAATTCCATGACCTCTTTGACCATTCGATCACGTTCACCATGGTCAGTGGCTATGTGAGCTTACTTGGCCACATCGTACGTGTTTTCTATACTGACATAATATACTGGATCCTTAATTAGGGTGGTGCGCTTTTTTGATGGGTTTCTCAACATCACCACACTGCTGTATCTCAAACCTGAAAAATACGATATATTTTTAAAAACTATATTTACGTTTCAACTAGGCATTTCTAATCATTATCAAGCAATGATAATAGAATGTTGTTGTTGTTGTTTATTAAAGACTTAACGTCCAATACATTAAATATGATATTATGGACATGTTGATTTAATTAAATTATTTACACTTAATGGGTTGAAAATTGGTAAAAACACAAAATAAAAACCTCCTTGTATATCAAAAGGTCAATTTAAACACACTTATCTTCTCCCTTTGTCATAATAGAAATGAAAACTGAAATGGGGTTTAACGTCCTACTCTTCTGCTCCGAACTGGGCTAATGAAGACGGGTATACGCCATACAGTGTGCTATGAGGGAAATTTTGCCGGGAAGTGGCGCAACTGCCTACTCTTATAACGAATTCCAACTGCCAAGGGATCTTTTACGTGCACGCCAATGTGTACACGGGACCTGGGCTTTTCGTGCCATCCAAACAACTAGACAGCTGTCCTTGTCAGGCCCTCCGTCCTGCATCACTGACAAGGGGAACCACGCCGGAAAATCAGGATGAACTTTCTCGGCCAATGCAAGGATCGAACACCCGACCTCCAGGCTAGCAGGCTAGCGTCTTACCAACTTAATCAGAGTGGCCCCTTTTGTCATAATAAAAAAACAGGTTAAAACAGGAGGTCCAGCTGATTGATGTTTGGCGTCATCAGTGCGGATAGAAAAAAAAGCCGTGTTGAAAAAGAATCCTCTTGCGTTATTTGGAAAAGCGAAGTGCTCGCAGTAAAAACCACATAGCTGGACCCGTGGCTTTACATATTAAAAACTGTTCGTCCAATAAGTTCCATTTGGTTAAAAGTTAGTTAAAAGTCCTTCAATACGGTTCACAGCGTTATCGATTAAAAGTTAAAGGCATTCCATTAGGGGTTTTCTTGCGTATGACTCATCCTAGATAAAAGTTAGCTAAAAAGAAGAGCCAGCAGCAACACAGAACAAGGCAATTAAAACAAATTAAAACATAATACGAGAGGGGAGAGTATATTTTGGAGGGTTTATTGAAGTTTGGAATCTTCCATTAAACCTCCTACTGGGAGTCTTTTCTCTTAACGGTCAGAATGTGGCCACATTCGCTCTTCACTGGTATATATTTATTGTCGGTAATTAAATCTTTAGTTCTCATTCCTGTGATTAAGCCACAAATTTTGCGAGATGAGTGATTGACCTCAGCCTTTAGTCGTTATTTAATTTGAATCTAAAAGTATTTGCTCTGGCCAACTCGGTATTCCATTCTGATTTAATCTTAGTTTTAACAAAGCTGTTAAATTTATGAACGCTATATTTTAAGTCTTCAGTCTTGCAGAGGCCGAGTCCTTTGCGAGCCAGATTGTCTGCAGACGCATTGCCTACTATGTCAACATGGGATGGTATCCATGTAAATTCTACGGTTTTATTTTTGTTTCGGAGGGAACAAAGACTTGCTCGAATATTCTGAACAATTTATGGCCTAGATATTGTTTTATCGTGTATTATTGACTTTATGCCGCTAAGGGAGTCTAACACAATGACAGTGGATGACACACGCCACTCAAGAACTGTGGATATTGCCTTTAATTCTGCGGTATGGATGGAGCATCCATCTGGTAGCCTTTTTGATATAATAACATTAAATTCAGGAATGACTACACCTAATGCAGTTTTCGTTGTGTTTGGATCGCGGGATCCGTCCGTGTATATTTTTCGTTCAAGAATTCCCTCGATAGCATTTGAGCGTGTTGTGGATTTTCTCTCTTCTTAACAACATTGCTTAGTATGTCATAGTGTGGGTTTAATAAAGTCCATGGGGCTTGATGCGAAAATACCTTGTCAGTAATCTGATGGTGATCTAATCTTAGATCTTTTAATAGAACATTTATTGTTCTGTGACTGAACGGTTGAATCTCTGATTTAACATTTCTTTTGAATTTTTTCCTTGATGTTTTTGTACACTTAAATGTAGGACAGCTGTCCCCATGATATTGTATCTTTTAAAAATATTTTCAATATGTGGTATAAAGTCATTTTGCGATCAAAGGTCACCCCTAAAAGCTTTGCCTGATCTTTGAATTCAATTCGGGTGTTGTTCATTTCCAGTTTCATAGACGACACATCCCTATGATCCCTATAGAAGAGCATACATACTGTTTTACATTCAGATTTTCGAAATCCCCATTCATTGGACCATTTCGTCAATTTGTCTAAAGCTTCTTGCATTTTCGTTGTAACCGTACCGTAGTTATTCGCGGAATGCCAGATTGAGCTGTCGTCTGCATAAACTGCTACGTCAATAGGTTTCTTAAAGTCATTAGTCATGATATTGAAAAGTGTGGGGCTTATAACGGAACCCTAGGGTGTGCCATTTTCGAGTTCATATTTATTGCTTATTGAGAGACGTACATTAACTTGTATTTGCCTATCGTCTAGAAAATCCTCGATCTAGTGGAACATTCGTTCTGTTACCCCTAGTCCATGTACTTTTTTTAAAAGTAGGCCATGCCATCCACCCAAACTAAGTTAAATGCCTTGGTCAGGTCGACAAATACTGCACATAGATGATTGTTCTTTTTAGACAGTGAAGTCATGATCTCATGTTGTAACCTTACAATATGATCAATAGTGGAGCGCTGTCGTCAATATCCACTTTGATTTGGACTAATAAATCCTCGATCTAGTGGAACATTCGTCCTGTTACCCCTAGTCCATGTACTTTTTTTAAAAGTAGGCCATGCCATCCACCCAAACTAAGTTAAATGTCTTGGTCAGGTTGACAAATACTGCACATAGATGATTGTTCTTTTTAGACAGCGAAGGCATGATGTCATGTTGTAACCTTACAATATGATCAATAGTGGAGCGCTGTCGTCTATATCCACTTTGATTTGGACTAATTAATCCATTACTTTCACAATAAAATCTTAGCCTGTTATTTACAATAGTATCAAGGCTTGTAAGAACCGGTTTCATTTTTATCTTTTAATGGTTTAATCAATGGGGTTATCGTTGCTGTTTTCCAGCTTGTAGGAACTATTCTATCTGAGAATGATTTATTGAATAATTCTAGAAGTAAATTACTTAATGATCCTGAGAGTTTTCTTAACATGCTATATTTTATTTGATCTTCGTCAATCGCCGAGTCAATGTTGCCAATGCTTTTCTTTTGCCTCTGAAATGAACTGTCTGGCGTTTGCATCACACTGCTTATACAAGGATTTATTCTCTGTTGACCATACACGAAATAGTTTTTTACGTGCTTTTTTCCTTGCATTTACGGCTGTTTGACATTCCGGGGACCACCAAGATTTTAGGGATTGAATTTTCTGCCACACTGAAGATTGCACGCGAAATATTCTGGGGGGCTGGATGGCCGAATGGTTAGCACGCGCGTGCTGTATCATAAGGCCTGTCATTGAGTCAACTGGCGTGGTCTCGAATCCCCGGTTGTACGTGACAAGGAGTAGGGCTGCCTGTCCAACCTCGTGGGTTTTCTTCGGGTCCTCTGGTTTCCTCCCACTGCTAAAGACCCCTACGCGCAAGCGAATTATTGAAATAAAATTAAACCATATGTTAGTCCCGAAATGACCTAGTATTTGTCGAGTGGACGTTAAACTCTCTCTCTCTCTCGAAATATTCTCGTTAAATATATTTATATCACCGTGTCTTACTGCGCTTGGGTTGATTTCTTCACAGTAGTGTTGAAAAAGATTCCAGTCTGCTTGTTCAAGTTTCTATCTTTGTTTGCACGTCTGAGTTTATTTCAGTTAAGACTATTAGATGATCACCACCCAACGTACTATTTATGACTTGCCACTTACAGTTTAGAGCTATACTGGGAGATGTTAGAGTAAGATCAAGGTGGGTTGCACCCAGTTTGTTGCCAGAACCGATATTATGATTTTACAGGGATTATAAATGTTAACTACGGTCATATTTTGTTTGTCGGCTGTAGCTAATTCTAATCCGATTACCTCGACTTTATCAGAGTCTATTCTAATAAACTTATATGAGAGTTGTTCATTGGCAAACATTGCAGCACCCCCAGAACCCTTTGTCAGGTTTGAGCGATTTTTCCGCAAAAATCTGTATCCAATCAGTTTTGGGTCCTTCTGTTTGTACCTAATTTTGTTTCCTGTATGCATATTATATCAATTCTGCCATACGTGGTGTGAGATCATTAGTGTTTAATTGCATTATGGTTAACTTATTGAATATACCGATGTAAGTTATTGGATTATTTTGATTCGAGAAATTTAATTCTCATTAATGAGCCAGTTAAAGTATTCGTTAGTATTTTTTTTATATTTATTTTGTCATTGGCCTTGGAGTTATTCTCATTTTTATCAAGCCTCCTTTGTTCAATGTCGACTAGTCATGACGGACAGGACCGTTGTTCGTTTCGGAAATTTCTTTCCTTTTCAGAGGGGATTTGCTTTCCCTTCGTTCGACTTGGTCGGTGGTTGCGCATGTGAGATGTGGTCATCCGAGTGATCAGATGATATCTCATCGTCACAAGTCCCAGCCTTCTGAGTATTGTTAATCACGTGATTAGGGACTGTGCTATTTATTTCTAGATGGTTGTTAATAATAAACCTTTTTCCACTTTGTTTAATAACGTTAATTACACTGTCCTTGTCCGATGAGTTATTTATACAAGCGAATACACCAAGCATTCTTTCTAATAAAAAATCATAAAAAGTGTTCCTGTCTTTGGACTGTAGTAATTATGTGATTCTTTCGGTTTATCCTTATCTAAGTTTGATTGACTACTTAATATATTTTGCCTTTCAACGCTCCCTTCTCGTATATCCCTGTATGACATTATAATTAATTTTACTTCCTTAAACGAAATGTTCTTAGTATATTGAAATCTGTGAATTTCTTTTATTTCAATGAATTTAGTGCAAGGTTTGTCAGTTGACGTGTGACTTTCGCCACAATTGACACATTTTAATATTTCAGATGAGCAGGTATTACTGCTGTGCGAGTCTGAACATTTCTCCCACGCAGTTTTAACCTTTACATATTTTGACACGGGGAATATACGGGTATACTATTTTTATCTGATAGCCTAATTGTATTTTTTCTGGGACGTGTCCCTTTTTAAACGTGACTTGTATGGTTCCCGTATTTTTTGCCATCTGGAATTCTGTAACTATATATACTCTTAAAAAAAAGTAGGGGATATTGAAATGCAAATACCTATGCAGGTTGTGATATGATAAATAGTCATGGACACTTGACATGCTTTGAGAGTATGTTCACAGATGAAGAACTTATCGCCCCAACAGAACCACTGAGCTGCACATGCGACACGCAATGGCGCCTTCAAGGAAGGGTTGATGAAAACTGCCGCTTGCTGGTTTATCCTATCCATGTTTGCTTTCCTATCGGTTCTTGCATAAGATTTACTGTTAAGCGTATCTTGGCTTTAGTGTGTTACGTTTAATTTGATCGGGAGACGTGTTCGTGTTCGTGGACGTCAACCGACAACACTGCAAGAATTGGCCGTGGCACTGCAAGAGGAGTGGGTCAGATTGCCCCAAATCGTGATTGAACGGTTGATAAGGAGCATGCCACAACGAATTGCTGAATGTCTGAGGATTGGTGGAGCAATTACTCATTATTAAGACAAAAATCAAAAACGTCCATTTTCACTTTTGACAGTGTGTCTCTTTGCGAGTGAAATGGGGCCGTCAGATAAGCCGCTCAAATGAACTGTTTATGTGTAGGCATTTGGCCTGTTATTAACAGACACTGGGTACCCCTAATAAAAACAGCAGTGCATTTCCGCAGTTTTGTATTGTTTCTGAATATCCCCTACTTTTTTTTTGAAGAGTATACATTTATACCATGATATCCGTTACTTTGAAAATCGTCTAAAAGTTCTTCGTTCGAGTACATTTATAACATGATATCCGTTATAAATACTTGGTTAATGCTGACCAACCACAGACACCTTTCGAATTACCTTGAGGAAAATCTAATTTAATTAAAGTAATGTAATTATCAAGAGTGATCAAGGTTGATAAGGGTAATGCTAATGACACCATCCGATATGACATATACCACTTTACCTGAAAATAAAACACATTGATTAATGGATAACTTGTTGTGAAGCATTGACAATGATTTTATCAGGTTTTTAGATAAACAACACCCTGACAAAAGATTAAATATAATTAATATTGTAATGAAAAATGTTAATACATGCATAAAGATTTAACATGATTTCAATTCAATACAAACACCATTAGAACAAAGATTCTACAAACCATCAATGGTCCCCTAAAGGCCGGGTAATTAAATCATTGAGTAATATTTACTCCGGATGCTATAGTGATTCCTTCAGATTCAAATCATATCATTCATCTATTAAAAGGGAAATGAGGCCTTCCATTAAATTAAAAAAAACCCAGGCTATTAGAAGGGCAGGATTTAAACTATTAAGTGCATTAAATTTCAATAAAAACAACCTAATGCCCTGAAAAGCGAAATAAAATCTAAAAACCAATATTAAATGTTACTTTAATATTATTGTGATCCTAATTTAGATTATGAAACAGAGATAGTGATGAGATTATTATTAGATATTAATTATTGATTTAATAGAATGTATTATACTTAGCATAGTTGCAAATAATTATGTAATACGATTGTCATACACCCAGGGGGGGGGGGGGGGTAAACCTTGATCTCTGTTCATTGTTGGTTTGTGTCTTCGTATCTGAATGGCTTCTTGTAGTCGACGTGTACTCTTGTTGCTGATATTTCACATAGCGTTTTAACATTTGACCATTGGACTCTGTGTCGGGAGTTAGAGTTTAAGATTAGAAACGTTATTAACAAGTATGGCTATTCATGGATGAAACGAAGCCACAGGGTTGTGAAAACGCCTATTCATTAACACCTGACTTGGCAGTGTCTAGAAAAATAAAACCATCGATTATGGATGACATTTTATCACAGTAAGTCAAAACCTTTGAAATGAACAGATATGTCCATCAGACAATGACAACATTGTCATTTTATGTGTTAGGCCTACACATATTGACTGATTTGAGGAATTATGTGTAAAAAAAAGGTAGAAATTTTAGTCATTTCGTGTAATGTCTGAAATTTTCAGTCATTACACGTATTGCCTGGTTCTCAAAGGCTCTTTGCGAAATGACTGATTCGTTTAGTCATTACGCGAAATGGTTGATTACACAGATTGACTGTAACATATGCAGGCCGAGTCTGTATGGCACAGTGAGTGCTAATCATGCCTCCCGGATCTATTGAAAGTACTTATGTTGTTTATTGCTTACAATGTCTATGTATTGCGTGTCTTATCCATATGGATTTAGTCAGTAAGTGGTTGTTCTAATGTACAGTATTATATACTATTCAAAAAAAAGTAGGGGATATTTGATTTTGGGGGCATAATACTAAAATATGCAAATGACTACGAAAAAAGTCACTATAGAACCTAACAGAAGAAACATTTCCAGTTACATGTGACGCCCAAACGCACCAATAGCTACCGCATGGAATGCAGGTGATGCTTGGGATCATCATGGGGGTCCAACCCAAGATTTGCACGACTCTGACTTTGAATGTTACAGTCATTGTGGCATTGAATTCCAGGGTGGAAACATCAGTTTAATTGTTTTAGTGACCAGAAAACAAATTTTGATATGCGTCGGCTTACCCAAAATGAAAGGTTACGTGCCCTTGGCATGCTACAGATCGGCACAACACAGGCGGTTGTGGCGCGGACGATGAATGTTTCTCAGTCTGTCATAAGCAGGCTATGGTCCAGATACCGTGATACACAATCTGTACAGGACAGACCACGCTCAGGTCGACCAAGGGCGACAACTCAAGCCCAGGATCGATTTATCCGTACCTTGGCCTTGAGAAATCGTGTCATCACAGCAAATCAGATCAGCGCTCGTCTTCAAACAGACACTGGTGTGAGAGTGAGTGGCCAGACGATTCGGAATCGACTGCATAGGGGTCACCTTCGCGCCCGACGTCCTCGCGTGATCCCTTGTTTGAGAGATCATCACATTCAGGCAAGACGTCGTTGGTGTAGGGATCGTCAACACTGGGATAATCGACGCTGGAGCAATGTGATGTTTTCAGATGAGTCAAGGTTCACTGTTGATTTTTTGGACAGACGTAGGAGGGTGTGGCGTCGTCGAAACGAGCGCTTCCAAGACGTTAACGTCATCAGACATGATCGATTTGGGGGTGGTTCTGTTATGGTGTGGGGAGGCATCACTGTTGCTAGAAGAACGGCTTTACATGTTGTTGCAGGGCGTGTTACAGGCCAGTACTACCGGGACAACATCTTGGCAGTCCATGTTGTGCCGTTCGCACGACGTCATGGCCGCCGTTTCATCTTCCAGGATGACAACGCAAGATGTCACAGGGCCAGGATCGTTACAGGTTACCTCCAACAACAGAACATCACCACATTACCTTGGCCAGCACTGAGTCCCGACCTCTCCCCCATCGAGCATGTCTGGGACATGCTTGGACAGAGGTTACGTCAACGTCAACAACGTCCTGCCAATGTCCAAGAACTTGCTGCTGCGTTGCAACAGGAATGGGACAATCTGGACCAAAATGACATTAGGAGTATGCCACGTCGGATCAATGCTTGTTTGGCAAACAGAGGAGAATTTACCCGTTACTGACTTGGTTGTGATGCTGTGGTAACTTTGCTGTTTGACCCCGGGTATCATTTTACCCTTATAATGGTCAGTCTGTGCCTTACTTAGTCTAACGATCATTTGGAATAAATCGATGAATGTGAACTTCATTTCATTTTGTCATTTGTTTCTTCGTCAGTTTCATTAGGTGACTTTAATAACACTTAAAAATCAAATATCCCCTACTTTTTTTGAATAGTATAAAATATAAAAATAACACCGATGAAATTATATTGAAACATGTAGAAGCAAATCGGTGTTATTTTTATATTTTATACTACAATATATATTTATGGGTAAAACAATAACAAAATAATGACAAAGTAAATATGAAAAATACTAACGGAACTGCGTTTTAATGTTTTATTTTATTTTGTCATTATTTTGTCATTGGCTGGTATAAATGGGTTATTTACGGCCGTTTCTTTTACCTTAGGTAAAAAAGCAAATGGTTTATGTCTAGCTCAAATTACCTAATCAGATTAGAGGGGTGTGAAGTACCTAATTAGGGATTCGTTACTAGTTAATCGCCACTAATCCTATGTAGCCATCTTCAAACAGATTATCAAAGAGCAATTTAAATTTAATTGGATAGGATGATTAGTCGAAAAAAATGTTCAAATGATTAATTATGTTATGGGTGAATTGTTATATTTGTCGAATGATTGTTATTTTTACCACAGGTAAGTAATATTTGGTAAATTATATTGTTTTATTTCAAATTATTAATGTTGAGCTGTTATGACTAAATAAATTTGTTTTGTCGTTATAACCAAACTGTTTGGCTGTTTGACCCAAATCAATTTTGGCCATTATGGCTTAGGCCTGTTATGACCACATCCCGTTTCAGATAGGGTCCCAAAATTTTTAGATTTGATTTAGTCCAGCTATCTTTGCTACAAATCCGTTTTATACTTAGAGCACCACTGTAAGGGATAGTGTTAAAGGTGTGTTTGGCCTACACTATATGAAGATCTGACCAACTGTAGCGATAGCTCGCTTCAGAGGTCATACAAGCGACTTTTGACCCTATGACGTCAGACATTTGATTAACCAATCACCATTGATGTTACTAGTGGGTTACCCACAGTTCCGTGCAAAACACGCCTAAAGCTCGTCGTAACAGACTGTTTCCTTGACTAATCCCTCAAATCATTCAGAACACGTCAATGATAACAACTCTTCCAGATCCTAGTGTAGTAAAGACAAGTTAAACGAAATTTTGAACTATAAAAACGAAACGAAATAGGGTCTGTGTTTTAATCAGATTGAGAAATTTTAATACTGAGTTGCTGTTTATATCCATAGTAAATTTGATCTTTGGATGTTGTTGATTTAATTTAATGTTGAAACGAAATTATTACATTCTTCTAGTGGGAGAGAAGATAAAGCCCATATACCATCGACGAATCTGGCTGAAATATCTGGTTTATTAGGTAATGGTTCATAGTAGGTTTCCACCCAGTATGACATATAATGTTAGCATATGTCAGCATATGTCACAGCAAACAGAGTTCCCATGACGGTCCCAGATAACTGTCTTTAAAACATACCAGAAAATTCAAATTCATTGTCGTGAAGAACAAAATCTGCTATTTGTGGAATTTGATTCTGAATCTTCATTGGTCATAATTTTATTTTCACGTAATCAATGATTCAGTGCTTCTTATCATTCAGAAATAACAACATTCTGATATTGAGAAAGCCATAAATAAGCGACTTATTAATCACTTAACCACAAGTGGACTATTAGAGAAATTTCACACAGCATATAAGCAAAATCATTCTTTAGAGACCGCCTTAAAAAGGGTAGTAAATAATCTTCGGGTAGCGATATATAATGGAATATGTGCAGCCTTGGTTTTGCTCGACCTATCAGCAGCGTTTGATATTATAAATCACGATATATTGGTGGACCGTCTCACCAGTCCATTTGGTATCACAGACGCTGCACTGAGTTGGCTAAAATCCTATTTACAAAATCGATCGCAGAAAGTGTTAATCGGCAAGATGGTATCACCACCAGTACTGCTAAAACATATTGTGCCACAAGACTCTGTTTTGGGCCCAGTGTTGGGAGGTATTTCATGAGGCCCTAGTTAGATCTATGTGTAATTTTATTGTAGTTATACCAGGAGAGCTATTGATTGTTTCGGGAAATTAGAAGCCAATGATAACTGTACAGTACCTAATATTACTTCTCAAATGCGAACATCTCACCAAGATATGTGTCCCGACGGTAAGTTGTTTTAAAATAATTTTCATCGTTGCAATAGATAGACGAGGACTGGCCATCAAATAAAGACAATACTTGTTATTATATCATCATTCTTCGCTGAAATCCAGTAATCTATAGCCTTTTCGAATTTGTCTCGAACATCATGAGGGATTAAACCTGAAATTAGATGATCTTATTTCCCATTAAAGATAAACCTGAGACTAGAATTTGTTTCCTTAAATGAACAGGAATAATACTTAAACTCCTAAATAAAAAAACAAATGACGAAAATCAGTCTTTGCACCTGCCTGACACCTTTGCCCAGACAACGGCCCTACGACCTACATCTATTCTTATTTTAAACTCAAACTGTCAAGTGTTATTTAAAGCGCATGTCAATTTGTACACAGTACTCAGACCTTGTATTGTGCCACGCACCATTGACATGTGTAAACCACACAGGAAAATCCTGGTTATACATAAATGTAATTATGTACTGTATCTACATTGTATAATCACTTTCTGAATCTGTATGATAGCCTCGAATTTCTTTCAAAATATTGCCAATTGTGCGGTTCTTTCTCTCTGCTATTATTATTTTGCTGTTATCCATAATTTTTGTCATTCGTGAACTTGTGTCTAAAATTCTTCGGTCTTTAGTCATTTAATTATGTTATGAGTGAAATGTGATTTTTGTCGAATGATTGGTTTTTTTTTTTGAATGATTGTTATTTTTGTCGAATGATTATTATTTTTATCACAGGTAAGTAATATTTGATAAATTATATTGTTTTATATTAAATTATTAATGTTTGGCCGTTATGAGTAAATTGTTTTGCCGTTATAACCAAACTGTTTGGATGTTTGACCCAAATCAATTTTGGCCATTATGGCTTAGGGCTATTGTGACCACATCCCGTTTAAGATAGGGTCCTAAAATTATTAGATTTGATTTAGTCCAGCTATCTTTGCTACAAATCCGTTTTGTAAGGGATAGCGTTAAAGGTGTGTTTTTGATGACAACTTGATGGTGGAAGATAATGATGGCAATCTGTTTTCTTGGATTATAGATTTGTATCTAACTTATTTCT
Organism: Patella vulgata; assembly: GCF_932274485.2. Classification (NCBI taxonomy): domain Eukaryota; kingdom Metazoa; phylum Mollusca; class Gastropoda; family Patellidae; genus Patella; species Patella vulgata. The sequence continues at coordinate 59,199,342 of NC_065879.2, read as the reverse complement.
TTCTTTGACAACTTTCACATCTAAGAAATTAACAATCTGATTAAAATACAGATCTTTATTTCGTTTCGTTTTTGTTATACTTTCGATGGCCTACACTATATGAATATCTGACCATTGACGAATCTGCCTGAAATATCTGGTTTATTAGGTAATGGTTCATAGTAGGGTTTCACCAAGTATGACATATATATGTTAGCATATGTCACAGCAAACGAAGTTCCCATGGCGGTTCCAGATATCTGTCTATACAACATACTAGAAAATTCAAATTCATTGTTGTGAAGAACAAAATCTGCTATTTGTAGAATTGATTCTGAATCTTCATTGGTCATAATTTTACTTTCACGTAATCCATGTTTCAGCGCTTCTAATCATTCAGAAATAAGAACATTCGGATATAAACTGATAACACCAAGAGTCATTGAGAAAGCCGAAAATAAGCGACTTATTAATCACTTAACCACACGTGGACTGTTAGACAAATTTCAATCAGCGTATAAAGCAAAATCATTCTACAGAGACCGCCTTAATAAGGGTAGTTAGCAAATGATCTTCGAGTAGCGATAGATGATGGAATATGTACAGCCTTGGTTTTGCTCGACCTATCAGCAGCATTTGATATTATAAATCACGATATATTGGTGGACCCTCTCCAGTCAGTTTGGTATCACAGACGCTGCACTGAGTTGGCTAAAATCCTATTTACAAAATCCTATTTACAAAATCGATCGCAGAAAGTGTTAATAGTCAAGACAGTATCACCACTAGTACTGCTAAAACATGGTGTGTCACAAGGCTCTGTTTTGGGCCCAGTGTTGTTTGTGCTCTATACTGCATCTGTATTTAACATCATTGACCGTCACCCACTAGATCATCACGCATACGCAGATGAGACTCAGATAATTGGAAGTTTTGACCCATCAGCATCTTTGCAGGAATTCGAAAAAATAACTGCATGTATTAAATCAATAAAATCATGGATGACCACTAATATGCTGAAACTTAATGATGACAAAATTGAGGCGATTTTAATAGGCAGTAAACATCAGAGGTCAAACATGCATGAACAATCCATAACGATCGGAGACTCAATTGAGACGATTTTAATAGGCAGTCAACATCAGAGGTCAAACATGCATGAACAATCCATAACGATCGGAGACTCAGATATAGCTTTCTGCTATTCAGCCAAAAACCTTGGGCGTATTCCTGTGCTATACGTCAAGTTCAACACCTGATTAGTCATGAAACTGCTCATACATTATAGTTCGTGCTTTGGTCCTTTCCATACTTGATTATTGCAATGATTTGCTATGGGGTATTCCACAAAATCTATTAAACAAGCTACGGTGTGTCCAAAACACAGCGGCCAGAATTATATCATTGTCTCCAACCATATCACACCTATTCTGAAAGGATTGCACCGGCTCCATGTCAAATGTCGCATTGAATATAAGTTACTATGTACAGTGTTTAAATGTGTCAACAATTCATCCCCTTCATACCTTCAAGAACTGATACACAATTACATTCCTATACGCAACCCCAGATCAAGTAGCTAACTGAGACTTTACAATCCACGCTATAATATGAAGACCTTCGGGTACAGGTCAATGTTGCACCATTACCCTGGACCGCAATTGATATTGATTTAAGGCGATATGATAATCTCAGAACTTTTAAGTCAAAACTGAAAACATTTCTACAACTACCAAGCGCCTTGAACATTTTTTATGGATAAGCTGCGCTATACAAAAACTCATTATTATTATTATTGTTATTATTATTATTATTATTATTATTATTCTTAGGAATAGATCTGCTGTTTATAGCATCTATCTTTTGAAGGAATTGACAAAATTAGCGACTGGCCTTCAAATTCCGAAAAATGAACAGAAAATTTTCCTGGACAGACCTGTTGACAAACCAATCCATTTCAACATTTTAGGAAAAGCTCATAAAGTTTCTAATCCTACAAATATACCATCGGAAAGACCCATATTCTGCTATGAATTTGAGATCGCTTCATAAATTTTATATGACATATTCCAACAGGGGAAGAGGACATTTTGGAGGGTATATTGAAGTTTGGCATCTTACAGGGAGTCTTTTATCTTCCAATTTATTGCATGTAATGAAGACATGATTAACGGTCAAAATTTGGCCACATTCACACTTCACTGCCTTATATTTATGGTCGGTAATTAATAAATCTTTAGTTCTAAGTCTTGTGATCAGGCCACTGTATAACCGCCACTTACGTTAGATGGGGTGATGAATATTATCAACAAATACATGGCCTGCCTATGGGTAACCCACTATCGCCACTACTGTCAGAAGTATTTATGACCAGTTAAGAAACTGATGCATTACAGACTTCCCCCATTAAACCCCCTTTGTTGGTGTCGCAAGGTTGGTGATGCATTTGTGGTCCCCAATCAAAACGACAAGCCAGAAACGCTACTCCAACATCTGAACAGTCGACAAACGAGGATAAAATTCACAATGGAAACAGAAATGGATGACAGTCTCCCATTTCTTGACGTCTTAGTGACTAAATCTGACAACAAATTCTCCACTACTGTTTATAGTAAACCAACTCACACTGATCAATGCATCCACTATAATTCAAATCATTCACATCAAATAAAGAAATCCATCATCACCACTCTAACCAGACGCGCCACAAAGATATGTGATGAAGAACATTTACACGCGGGATTAGAGCATTTAATGAACGTTTTCATAAACAATAACAGTTACCCTACCCAACTGTTTAATGGTGTTATCACCACCACCAGGCATCAGAATAACCATCCCGTTTCACGACAAAATATCTTACCAGTTAAGACGGTTGATGAAACAAGAAGTGGGCATAGACGTCACCTTATCAATCGGGGAAACCATACAGAATTTATTACAAGCTAATGGTAAAACAAAACAAACCCCCACAACCCAAAGGATGTATTTAGGAAATAACCTGCTCGTTCAACGAAGAGTGTGTAGGTGAAACGAAGCGTCCACTAGATGTTCAAATAAACGAGCACAAGTCAATAACTTCCAACAATCCCTCAGCCGTAGCAGAGCATATTATTAACAACGGACATCATACAATCCCATGAGACCTAACAAGAACCCTTGTTGTAAATCATCACCAGAAGAAAACCAAGAAACTTCTTGAGGCCATCAATATAAAACGCATCAAGCCCGAGTTAAACCGTTACGGTTTCCATCGTTCAGGTTTATAATCTATTAACAGGTTTCATCTTTCATGATTTTCAGTTTATTGAATTAATACATTTCAGTGTTAACCAGTTTTACTGCCTAATTATACACTGTATCTTGGTTTTCAGTACTTATCCAGTTTTACAGCCTGATAATATATTTTACATTTATTGACTTTCGGTTCATTGAATTAATATATTTATGGTCTCCCTCGTCCAGGTTTATAGTGTAATAATAGGTTTTATCTTTTATGATTTTAAACTTTTTGAATTAATACATTTATGGTTATCCTTGCATCAGCGATCACTCTTGCTCAGGGGCTTATGACGAACGTATTCATTGATTCCCATACTTTTGTTCTATGTCAGTGCTTATCCAGTTTCTTTTAGTCTAATTATACATTTTACATATCTTGGTTTTCAGTACTTATCCAGTTTTACAGTCTGATAATATATTTCATAGTTCTTGATTTTCATTTTGTTCAATTAATATATTTACGGTTCCTTTCGTCCAGTTTTATAGCCTAAAAATAGGTTTTACATCTTTCATGGTTTCTGTTTATTGAATTAATATATATTTTATTTACCTTGCATCAGCGATCACTCTTGGTCACTCATACCCCCATACAGACACACTTCTCTTTAAATTATTGTTTATCTATAGCTCAGGTTAATTGATTACCCATAAATAGTTGTAATACAAATATCTTTATAAATAATAGGACCCCCCCTCCTTTTTATCCCTGTAAGAGTTTCCGTTGTGTACGTTTAGTTGTAAATTGTCCCCTAATTGTATTTAATTGTTATTTGTTGCATATTCTGTGTATATTTGCCTACTATTCACATAGCTTTATCATTCGCTTGATAAAGACGAGAGTATCCTCGTCGAAACGTCGCTTAGTATTAAACTCAGTAATTGTGTATCTATCAAATTGTACCTTGTGTTAAAGATGGGTTCCCAGAAAAGTATTTATCGGGTGGTTATTTCCAATAAAAGTATGGTAATTTTGGTATGAAAGTAGAGATACCCAATCTTACTAGAAAAATACTGGATTCCCCGAAAAACACTCCTGGAGCATATACAGGACAAAAATGTAAGGGTTCCCATGATCGATAGCCCGACGATTAGGAATTTCTGCATACGCGAAGTCAAAGGTCACACGCGAACATTGGGCGCTTGATGTACAAGTTGATAACATTTATGAAGAGTTAGACGCACAACACTTTCTGAGATAACAAGAGCATCGCTAACGCAGCAATATACATTCCTGTTTTGTTTGATATGGTCCAGTTTGCATTGAGGGTCTGTGAAATAAAACTGGGTTGTAGGACTGCTATCAGTTTAACATTTCGTTCACATTAACAGAACACAATTTTTATTTTAAAACAATCGATGTCTTTATTCTAAAAGCATGACGTTTCGAATAGGTAGGCAAAGTTTCAAAAGGATCTATTAAGAATTGCGGCCTGTAAGCAAAACACAAGACACACAAACATTAGGCGTGGCTCTGTCCCAAGGGGTCGAGCATGCACCAAAAATAATAATAGAGCTCAGCCTTAGGATTAAGGAATAAGAATAAAAAAGTAGCCTTAGGCTATAAGGAATAAGTATAAAAAAGTTTTCAAGATGATCGATTAAGAAATGCGGTCTGCGAGTGACACACAGACATAAAAAAAGAAAATAGGCGTAGCTCTGCCCCTGGGGGTTGGGTATTCACCACAAATAATAGGGATGTTCCTTAGGATAGAAGGAATATGTATGCTAAGTTTCAAGGTGATACGATATGAAATGCGATCTGTAGATGACAAACAAATAAATAAATATAAGGGATGGGCGTGGCTATGCCCCTGGCAGTCGGGCATGCATCAAAAACAATAGGGGTCATCGTTAGGGTATAAGCAATTCATATGAAAAATTTTCAAGACGATTGATTAAGAATTGTGGCCTGTAGGTGACACACAGACATAAAAAGAAAAGAAAATGGGCGTGGCTCTGCCCCTGGGGGTAAAAAAAACAATAGGGATCATCGTTAGGGTATAAGCAATTCATATGAAAAAATTTCAAGGCGAATGATTCAGAATTGTGGCCTGTAGGCGACACACAGACATAAAAAAAAAGAAAATGGGCGTGGCTTTGCCCCTGGGTGTTGGGTACAAAGAATAAGTATACATAGTTTCAAGATGATACGTTAAGAAATGTGGCCTGTAGACGACAAACAAACAAATACAAAAAAATGGGCGTGGCTCTGTCCCTGGGGGTCGGGCATGCACCAAAAACAATAAGGATCATCCTTAGGGTATAAGGAATAAGTATGTAAAGTTTGAAGATGATCACTTAAGAATTGTGGCCACCCACACACACACCCACCCACACAGACAGGGGCGACGGCAATATACATCCACATTATGAATGTGGACGTATAAAAATGACGGAAAAAGACGCGGGTAGTGGATAATCCGAGAATTTAATTAGGATTCGATATTTGTAATAAATAGTAAGCGATTAAGGCAACATCGTCTTCTTACGTATGCAATGAATTCTACTCTGACTTCCAAGAGAGGTAAGTCACGTGACGTAAACATGACCTGGTTTGGTCGAATTTTTATAGTAGGGCATTCCTTCGCAATTACAATGTTTGAGAAGGATTTGAAGCAAAATTATGACAAATTAATTAGTTTGAATATGTTTTTAGTCCATATATACCATTAAATCACCCAGTTTGTACACGGGAATGTATCTTTAATATGTTCAATTACTAAATGCCAATCAAAGAAGGGACATAACTTATTCACGTGGCAAATATAGCTGATACACATAAATGCGTAATGCAGATATTATGACATTATTTATGAATAGTCCCAAGGCGGAGGAAAAGTATCTTTATATCTACATCGTACGGGATCGTTACAATATTTCGGATTACACAGAGTGTCTGAATACCCAGTTTTCTCAAAACCGTAAGTGTTATTATAATGTAGCTTCGAACATAGAACTTCGAATCACCAGAATGTTGTTCCCTTTAAAAATTATAGACCTTTTTGTACATTCAAAATTTTATTACATTAACCTTTATTTCATTTAACATGCTTAGGCATATTGAATAGCTATAGGTCAAGTCTGTCGTTAATCTATCTTCTTCGCCATCTACAGTTGATCGCACTCTTGTCTTTACTACCACGTGTTCATTGGGCGTACTCGATTGAACGTTCCGGAATTGAATTCTCTCAATCCCAAAAATACACACTGATCAGCAGTGAATTTTCGCTAGGCCGCTACAATCACTGATAAGGATGACATCGATGCGACTTAATGAGTCCCAAATATTAACTTTTTTCTTCCGTCAAATTAAATTCTAAAACATTTTTTTCATATTCTTGAGTATTTGTCACAACTGTCTTACAAGAGATTAAAACTATCAAAGTAATCAACAAAGACCTACGGTAGCGAGTTTTAATCTCACAGAGAATTGATCTTTTGTGGCTTCACACCCTTCCAGTTTTAATCTCACGGATAATTGATCGGTAAGTGTTTGCTTCACACCCACCGATTGAAGGCCGGATTATACGGTGTCGATTCAATGGAAATCGTATGACGGGACGGCTGATTGATGTCGTAATCCGAAACGTACAGAGGTCGAATTACCCAGAGATTTTTAAGGCTGAAGTAATAAGGAAATAAATCGGGACATGAAAATGGTGTCGGATGTAACAGAGTGCCGGAGTGACCAGAAGTCGGATGTGACAGAGTGCACTGTATATAAATACACAAAACAAATGTACTTGAATGCACAGGGAACATACGTATATACACTTACCTCAGCATATTATAATATGCATACATTATCAATACCTAGGTTTATGATTAGATGGTGAAATATTTCAAAACAAATATTTTAACTCCAAACTAGGTTGATTGTAAATCTCACCTATCAGATTAGGTTGATTGTAAATCTCACCTTTCAGATTAAAGAAAACAGTATTTCTCTTCAGTACCCACATCTTTACACGGTGACATTTGCATGTGGACGTATATTGTCGTCGCTCCTGTCCGTCCGTCCACAATTTGTTTCTGGACACTCTACGGGTCACAATTTTCATACGATTTGATCAAACTTGAAATGTATGTTTATAACCCAAAGATCTTGGTTCCTACTGCTGATATTCGTGCACATCGGGACGTAACTTCCTGGATTATGGCCCCTTATTGTACAAAAAATCGCATTTTCTTTTTTTAGCTTGTTCTCTATCCATCTCTTGCAAAATGTGGGCGTATCTTGCCCGGCAACCGCTGGTTATATAGATTAATGGTTCAAACATATTTAAGACTATGAGACGCATTTTCTTTTTTTAGCTTGTTCTCTATCCATCTCTTGCAAAATGTGGGCGTATCTTGCCCGGCAACCGCTGGTTATATAGATTAATGGCTCAAACATATTTTAGACTATGAGACACATTTTCTTTTTTTTAGCTTGTTCTCTATCCATCTCTTGCAAAATGTGGGCGTATCTTGCCCGGCATCCGCTGGTTATATAGATTAATGGCTTAAACATATTTTAGACTATGAGACGACATGTGCAGTTATCTCCCGTCAACCCTGTCCGCCCGTCCATTCACAATTTGTTTGTGGACACTCTACAGGTCACAATGTTAAGTTTATATTCCAAGAACCTCGGTTATTTTCTATATTGGCATGTATCGGACCGTAACTTCATGAATAATGGCCCCTGGTTGTACGAAAATTCGCTTTTGTATCCGAATTTGATAAAATGTATGTTTATAACCCAAAAGAAATTGGTTCCTTTTAATATTCGCGCATATCGGCTCCTAACTTCCTGGATTATGACCCCTTAGTGTACGAAAACCATGCTTTTAGCTTGTGAACCCGCTAAAGGTCACATTTTTTTTATTTGACTTTAAAAACCGTTAGAATATATCACCGTTACACTATAATGACAGTTTATCTTGAATTTCGTGAAAATCTGGTCGAGACTGTCCAACAAAATGACCGCTCTCCGTGTAATACTGAGGTCGTGGATTCTCTAGAGGTCACAGTTTTATCCGATTTTGATGAATCTTAAAATATATGTTTATATGTCAAAGATCTCGGCTACCTTCCATATTGACGCATGTCGGACCGTAACATTCTGGATTATGGGCTTTATTGTACGAAAAATCACCTTTTTTAGCTTGTTCTCTGCCCGTCTCTTGTAAAATGTGGACGTATCTTGCATGGCAACCGCTTGTTCCTTCAGTACCTACATTTTACCCTCAGTACCTACATTTTTCCTTCAGTTCAGTACCTACATGTTACGTTCAGTACCTACATGTTACCCCCGGTGTCTACATTTTTTCTTCAGTACCAATATTTTTCCTTCAGTACCTACATTTTACCTTCAGTACCTACCTACATTTTACATTCAGTACCTACATTTTACCTTCAGTACCTCCATTTTATATTTAGTACCTACATTTTACCTTCAGTACCTACATTTTTCCTTCAGTACTCACATTTTACCTTCAGTACTTACCTATTACCTTCCATTTACAGGGGATTTCTCACACCTACAATTTTAAAATAATTTAATGTTTTTATTTGAAAAATAAATCAAAGTTATATTTGTATAAAATTATTCTTGTATAATCTGCCAAAAAATCTAATTTGTCTGTATTTTTTTAAAGCTAGTTTGTCAAACTTTTTTTTTGTTTTGTTTTTAACAGATAACACTTCATCATGTCCACCAGGTTTACCAGTTGCTAACTGTTTTATCGATCCATGTCTTTTGGCATCTTGTCCAGGACATCCAAATGCCATATGCAGGTAAGGTTACTTATAGTTTCAATAACTTCAGCATGAATTGTATCCACAAGCAAGATCATTTAGTAATGTCAAAACTATGAGTACTTTGTAAACACTGCTCACTTATATGTTTACCATAATAAATACAACATGTTATTAATACGTTTTAATCTAGAAATCTTTGATCTGAGTAAAGAACAAAAATTTTGGTCTAATTAAATCGGATGTGTTGATTTGCTTTGTGAAGTAGGTGCCTGTCAACCTTTAGATTAAATAAAGCCATGATTTGATAACGAAATGAAATGAAATGGAATTTAACATCCTACTTTTCTGCACCGACTGGGATAATGAAGACGGGCATACACCATACAGGATGCAGCGAGGGAATTTTGACTGGACCGCGGCCCCTGTCCATCCTGCACCACCGACAAGGGGTTACCATGCTGGAAAATCCCAGGGAAATTTCTACGCCAACACTGGGATTAGACCCCGGACCTCCTAGTTAGTGATCCGGTGCCTTAATCATTGAGCCACCATACTTCCCCAATCTGATAATCCCATCAATTTGAAAGTTACTTCATATCAACTGCCGAAGACTCTAAAAGCGCTAATTCCTCTTGAATCAAATTGGTTATGTTCTGCCCCTTCATTCCAAATTCACTTGTGTACATGTAAATGTCTTTTATTTTGTCAAAATGAATCTGCCATTAGTGGTTATTATTTATTATTTGATATGTTTTAGAGCAAATTATTGTGGTGTTTGTAGTCATGACTACTATGATGAATACAATCGAATGGTCAACTGTAATAATGCCAGTAAGTTCTCGTGTTCCTCAGATCTGATGACGTTTGTCTCTTCATCTCTACAAATATTTCATATCAGATGTTACTTAGACAGAACCCTGTCAGATGCCAACGAATTTTTTTTTTGTTCAGTACTATCCAACCATAATTGCTGTGGTTAATGAGCTAGTAATGTTCATAACCATTGCTTCATTGACCTTACCTATAGGATTATTAACGCCCTCTGTAATAAATACACATTAAATATAGACATGCATTGTCGCTACCTCCGCAAGTTGTGTGTCATTGGGATTGACGTTGGGTCAAAATTCAAACTTTTCGGATAGCAATGTTTGAACACATTTTCCTGTTAACATTTTTACTTCTAAATTTTGTGAATCTTATACACGAAATTAGTTATGTGTAGAATTTGTCAATACTTGGAGGGGGGTTGTTCATTGAGGTAGTTGGAAGAAAAAAATCAAAATAAACTGATTAGATTTAAAAATAACTTGCTTTTCATTTTAAAAAAAAATTACCAGACAAGATTATTGTTGACAATTATTTTAGAAATAGTCCAGATGACTTTTCTAATGTAGGGCATATTATAGTTTATGTTTTTATATTGTCGCCGCCCCAGTCCGTCCGAACGCCCGTCCGTCTGTCTGTCCGTCCATCGGTCCACAATTTGTTTGTGGACACTCTACAGGTCAGATTTTGAGGAAACTTGATATATAGGTTAATATCTCAAAGATCTCGGCTCCTTTCGATATTGGCATGTATCGGTCAGTAACTTCATGGATTATGGCCCTGATTGTAGGAAAAATCAGATTTTTAGCTTGTGGGCACTCTGGATATCACAATTTTTGATCCGATTTTGATAAACTTGAAATGTTTGTTTATAACCGAAAGACCTCGGTTCCTTGTGATATTCGCGCATATCGGCCTCTATAACTTCCTGGATTAGACCCCTGATTGTACAAAAAATCGCGTTTGTACCTTGTGGTCCCCCTGGAGGTTACAATTTTTATCTGATTTAAAAAGACGTTTAAATATATCACCGTTACAGCATAATAATAATTAAGTTTGAATTTGGTGAAATCGGACCCAAACTACCGGACAAAATGGCCGCTCTATGTACGCAAATAGTGTTAAAGTATGTAATATCAAGGTTGTGGACCCTCTAGAGGATGAAATTTAAAACATGTGTTTATGTCCCAAAGATCTCAGTTCGTTTCGATATTTGCGTATATCGGAGTGTAAGTTCCTGGATTATGGCCCCTGATTGTCCGAACAAATCGCGGTTTTAGGTTAGATATATCACCGGTACACCCTGATGATGATTGAGTTCAAATCTCGTAATAATCGGAGCGAAACTGCTAGACAAAATAGCCGTAAGTAGTGTAAAAGATTTAACACCAAGGTTGTGGACCAGCTAAGGATCACAATTTTTGTCCGATTTTGTTGAAACTTCAAATATATGTTTATATCCAAAAGATCTCGGTTCCTTTCGATATTCACGCACATCGGACCTTAACGTCCTGGATTATGGCCCCAAATTGTACCAAAAATCCATTTTTGTGCTTGTGGACGCTCTAGATCTCACAGTTTTTTTTTAAAAAAAAACGTTTGAAAATATCTGTGTTACAAGCTAATGAAGGTTGAGTTTGAATTTCGTGAAAATCAGACCGAAACTGCCCGACAAAATGACCACTTCTTTACGCAAATAGTGTAAAAGTATATGTAATACCAAGCTTGTGGACACTCTAGAAGTCAGAATATTTATCAGATTTTGATGAAACTTAAAATATATGTGTATATCCCATTGTTTGTTCAAAAATCACCCTTTTTTAGCTTGTTTTCTGTCCATCTCTTGCAAAATGTGGGCGTGTCTTACATGGCAACCGCTTGTTTTAAATTATGGATAACTTAGCTAATTAAATGGCCAGAAAACGGAGGAAACATTTATTTAATTCCTTATACTGTTTGATTTTTAGCCACTCTTCAAGAACAAAGGCTACAGTGTTCAGAACGATTTCTTGAATGTGCCAGTAACTTGACCACCAACTACTCTGGGAACAATTTCCTTAATCCTGATAATTACTGCAAGTAAGTTGGGTATAGAGAGTAAACAATTTGATGGCATCAGCTAGGGTATACAGTACAGCTGGCCTCCGAGTACATAGATAATCTCCTGAGTCTTTGAAACACTGTATGTGTTACACAAAAGTATAACTAATATCACATCATTGTGAGTTTCATTTCTTATTTCTCGTGAAATCATAAAGCACAAATTCGATTTCGTTTTGATTCAAGGTTAGCCAAGGAATCATTGAACTGTTCTGAGCAAGTTCTACGAGACTGCAGCAATGTTATGAACCTGTCATCAGAACTACGACAAAGTCGACAGATGTATCAACAAAATTGTGAAGACGGAGGTAGGTCACTGTACGTCTACACCACAGAAAGTAGCACGTACCAATCAAATGTTATTTTTTTAATATTCAATTTTTTTTAATTTAGTTTTTTCGGTCTGAAATCGAAATCTGGTCCAAAAAGTGATAATTTGACTTCAGTGCAATGTAAACAAATTATTTTTCAATGAATTAACATGAAACTTGGTAGAATAACAGTTTGGTTACTCCTTATTAGATTCCCAATCATTCAGATAACGAATAAGATACCCCCCCCCCCTTTTGCAGGAAAAGTGGTTATCAATGACCAGGGTTAGACTTAAAATTGACGATTGTTTGCTATTTCTCCTTTTTAAACATTTGCTCCCATCACACAAATCCTAAAATATGCATTTCAAGCAGGGGAAAAGGTAGATATATGGAGAAATAGAAAGAAGGATGTGGAGAGAGGGTTTTAACTCCACATAACTCAGACTAGGTCATTTTGGGACTAACATACACAACCGTTTTAATTCAATAATTTGCTTGTCAGTAAGGGTCTTTAGCAGTAGGGATGCCGCAGAGAAAACTCACGAGGTTGGGCAGTTGACCCTACTCCCTGGAAACTGAATCTAAACACATAATACTTTTAATATGTTTTATTTAAGGTTAACTTTTTTTTTTAATTGAAAAAAAAAGAAAGAACAAAAATGTAGATTTATGAAACATGAAATTGTAAAAAAGTAAAAATTGTTTCTAATGCAACTGATTTTTTATACCAGTACCTGAAAATAGATATAAAATAGTAAAATTACAACAAGGCTTTTAAGATTTCATCCTACGAAATATTCAATTCAATTCAATTTAATTCTTAATCAATAAATAAATAAATAAATAAATAAATAAAATAGATAAATATTGGTTATCTATATAAAATAATAACAATACATGGTATTATATAATAATAAATAAATAAATATATATATTGGTTATTTATATAAAATAATAACAATATATGGTATTATATAATAATTTTTGGAAGGTTTCAAAGAATAATTGTTTTTTTGCTTATCAACTAGTTGGGGTAACAATTTTTGATATGACAGATAGTCTGGTCACTGAACGCATGAGGCCTCTGCTTCAGAGTCTTTCGTAAACAGCTTGCATAGAAAAAAAAATAAAATGAAATAAACTAAACAAACCAGTGCAAAGGATTAGTTTTCATACCCACGTAATCTGATATTACATTGACAAACATATTATTTTTACAATTTTAAAAAGACAGCCTACTCGCAATATCGCATGCCATTATGTCATATGTCAGTGATAATAAATTGGCCTAACATTTCACTTTAGTTTCTTCGTGAATTATTCTTTGTTAATACAATATATATAGTTATGCTTTTAAAAAATGTGCGTTAATACGGTTTTATTTATGTCTGTCAATAGAACTATGCCGTTTCTTCGGGTCGAGTTCGGTCCATTTTCTACAGATCGAATAATATCGGCTAAAATTTAATCATTAATATATTATAAACATGGGTAGTTTTATTTTCCAAGTCATGTTGTAACCGATCTATGTAAAAAAAAGACAGAATAAGCACATTTTTACGGAATGAAACAAATAGCTACAGCGTTCGGCATAGGCATAAACTTCCGGTTTATCGCCATGTACCGTTATTTGCTGTATTTTTTTTAAACTTAATTCTCAATTTAACGCATGATTACGTCCATGACAATTCGGTTTTTAATTTTTTATGAATAGAATATTCTCTAAAGTGTCATAAAATCGTAAAATTATGTTGGAATATTCCTACGTAAAGAAATGGAAAATATTTGAATTTTTTTAAAATTCTAGAATAAATCGTTCCACTCACCTGATACGGGTCCAATTGTCATATTCCACAGGCCCAACATTCTCCCGAACATCTCCCGCCAAGTTACACCATCCGCCAATAAAAATAAAGGTACGGTCAAACGTAATTCGATACCTACTTTTCCGCTTAAAATCACATCTAGTTTTTGGACCTAATATTAAGCCAAGCAGAGTTAACTGCCCTTGAGCTTGGCACACGCTACAGAAAGGAATTATCCTCCAAAACTACAAATCTGATGATTTTATGTATCAGACGTTGCTATATTTACTTCTCAAACCACCATTTTGAAATTTCTTTTAAACAGTATACATGCAGTAAACGATGTTTATTACAAAACTGGCCTGAAATAGACACTAAGATCAATTTAGCACCATGCAGTGCTATGAGTTGCTGGCTAGATGTGGAAAGTAGGATTTTAAAAAAAAATCCCCACGTCCAACGTGTGACACGTACTTTCTCCTCTGCTACATGATTTAGAACAGTTCCTGGTCGTCTAGTATTTTTAATTGTCTTCTTTAATTGGGAGCACGTATCTTTAAACGCCACTCTGACATTCAAAGTTGTCAGTCCAAAAATATATATATGATTGCTGTACGATTAACATACACGATTACATATGATCACAGTCTGCTCCAATCAGTTTCAAGAATAAAAGTATCAATAAAAACAGAAATAAACAAAAATCAAAAACAAAAACACATGCAATCGATCTTTAAAAGTTCATCACTGCCCTTCACAGTCCTATGAAAATTCACTTTAACCTAAACACAGAAAACACAATTGTAATTGTTTATTAAATCTCCAAGTATCCTAATTTTAAAATACTATAACATATCACTTCTAATTTATACAGTTCAGTTTTCACTTTAAATTCTGTCTCAGGAAATCTCAATTTAGTAAATTGGTAAACCATTTCTTCTTCTTTGATTTCTATTGATCTGTTTCAGCTACCAAAGTCTCAAAGTTGAAAACTTTCATTTTTTCTTTTAAGCAAGGTATCTCGTTAGTCACAAGTCTTCTCCGACTTTCAAGAATTTCCATCACTCTTCTTTGGTGACTGGCTATGGCCAAATTACAATTTTATTCGTCAATCAAACATGTCATTGCCATCAGACCAAGAACTAACTATTCCTGATTTACAACTTTATTTTAATAAAAGTCTAACATTATTATTCTAAATCTTATTATCAACTCTTACATTTAATTAAAATTAAACTTTCATTTATCAATAAACTTTGATGTGTCTCTTTAATTAGAAAACTACAAACTAATTTTTATCTCTTGACCTTAACTCAGTAATCTACAATTTTATAATTGCGTTTTTGTTTTATAATTCCGCCCAAACAATTACATTATTTATTTTATATTTCCCCCGTCAGTAATGGGACCTTTTTACCCTAATCATTTACAATTTTAACTTCTATTTTACATTTCAACCAAAACAAATATACTGTTATCGTACACCACTGAATGTCAAAAACAAGCCCGGATCCGTAGCTTATTCCAACATCAGTGCTACATAACATTATTACATAGAATTTTGTCGAGAGCAAATGGTTGCACACCCCTTCACTCGGAAACACAGTCTATATATACTTATCCCCATGGGCACCAACCTTTGCTTGCTGATTTGTTTCTATATTCTTACGAAGCCGATTATATACAGGCACTCCTAAAATCAAATAAACGATTAGCCAGACGTTTTAATTTCACTTATCGATATATAGATGATGTTCTATCACTGAATAATCCTAAATTTAGTGATTATATAGAATTCATATATCCTGATGAGCTCGAAACTAAAAATACTACTGACAGTGACAATTATGTTTCCTACTTGGATCTGCGTCTCGATTTTGACAATTGCCATAAACTGTGTGTTAAATTGTACGATAAACGTGATGACTTTGACTTTCTGATTCATAACTTTCCATTCATTAGTAGTAACATTCCAATATCACCAGCTTATGGAGTGTATGTGCCTAAGCAAGTTCAATACGCGAGAGCTTGTTGCTTTTATTTTGATTTTTTAAGTAGATCGAGGCATTTGTCATCTAAGCTTCAACTACTGTATACTTGTCCACTAAACTTACAAAAATATAACATGTCTCTTTCGGCAATTATTCTAGATATTATTAATTGACGCGTATACTATCTTCCTGATTATGTCTACTACATCTGTTAACACTGTTCATCGTGTGCATTTTGCATACGGGTAGTCCATTGGCCAATTGCGCTATTTTACCGAGATTTCGTCTAATGTGGCGCCACGCAGGGTAAGCTTACTCTTCCGGACACCTGTTACCACTGTTTGTCGTGTATTTTGTACACGGTGAACAGCCCATTTGTTGATTACACTATTTTGCCTTTACCGTTTTTTTAGGACTTCGAATTTTGTCTTATGGTTTGGATTGTTCGTACTTATAATAGTATGGGAGATGTTCTTAGTTCAGGTGTCTGTAACGTTTTAAATTCCTCGGATGTTTCATTCATCTCAACCCAATAGTGTTCTGTCAAACTGATATTTTGCATTTTTCACCACATGAATATAATATTTCTGAATGTATGTCAAATAATTGTAAAACTTATGTAGCAATATTGCTAGAATTTTTACTCTTGAAATTAATGATGGCATTATATTGTATTAATTTATGTCTTTGGCAAGTTGTGGGATTCAAACATATTGTCTAATATG
The DNA here is from genome assembly GCF_932274485.2 of Patella vulgata. Classification (NCBI taxonomy): domain Eukaryota; kingdom Metazoa; phylum Mollusca; class Gastropoda; family Patellidae; genus Patella; species Patella vulgata. The sequence goes on along the minus strand of NC_065879.2, from coordinate 59,182,573 downwards.
TACTTAAATCAATAAGTGAACGAATGACAGGTTGCTATATAAAAAAGAGTTATAATTTGGTAAACATTCAATTCTAAGTTGATAACAGATATCTTGTCGGGCATTTCTACTGTAATTTTCCACTGGGTTTCGACGTCATTTGGCTTAATTAACCAATCTATAAAATTATTTACATCATATTTGACCAATTAGATAATTGAAGGTCCAAAACCCAAAGCTTCAAAACTATCATATTTGGGAGCATTCGTCAGACAGCAGCTTGATTCTAGAAGGGAAAAGTTGTAGCAATTTCTGTCAGCAGACTCGCCCCAGCAAATCTGGCTGGATGGGGCTTGAGAGAATGACTTTATTCTATTATACATTGTACCATATGTAAGCAGCTTGATATATAAAATGTAAAAACGAACTGTTGCATTGCTATTCTTGGTAGGACAAACGTCCTAACAACTGGGAAGACAAACGTCTTAACTATTTAGATAAGAAGAAGAGAATACACAACGTTAAAGGGAAGCCAAGCCAACATGTGAAAATACTAGACGGTCACAAGGCTACTAAGATATGTAGTAAGAAATGGTGCTTGGGTTATACGCCGGATGTTGCGACCGGTATTAGTAGTGGTCCGCTCTCCATGTCTGACAGACGACCCATGGTGCTACACCAGTCCTATGTTGAATAGTAACATTTTTTTTACAATTTCTTTAACTAATAAAACATATTTTACACGTGGGTTCGAGAAATTAAATTTTAAAACCTCCAATGTTATCTACGATATAGAATGTACACTCTGCGGACTGGTTTATATAGGCGAAACTAAAGGACAGTCATCGTCACAATATTAATAATGGTAGTAACCAGATTCTTTAGAGACATTTTAAACAACCTGACCACTCTATACTATCAATGACAGTGTCTATATTAGAGAAAATTTACCACCATACCAACAGCCCTACTTTGAGTAGTTATTCCTAAAGTTTCTTCGTAGAAAACGCAGTCATGGACATCGTCGCTACACACCACCCAAGTTCAACATTATTTCACTTGATGCCCTTTTGGAAATTATCCAAGGACCACACCATATCCGTACTAAATTATATTCTATTCCACTAACTGTTTTGAAATTAATTAAAGGATTGGATTCTAATTGTGCTGATCTGCTCCTAGGATTTCCTATACTTATACTTAACCCATTGCATCCAAAATATTTAATTACCGAAACGCATTATCTGACATTAATGCAGAAGACTTATATGATAACCCTCTACCCTGTTCTTTGGTAATACTATAGGGTCTATAGTAGAGGTTATCTGAGTGCTCTAAAAAGATGCCCTGGTTAATGTATTGAAGTTGTTAGCTAGTACCAGTGACAACGAAAACTTGGCTAACAAGGATAAGTCTGGTAGTTTAAATATGGCAACCCCAGGCGTTAGAAACGTGGTTAGCCGCCCTCCTGGGTGCCCATATAAGTACACTGTGTTGAAATCCAGGGTAGCGTCTGTACAGCTGACCAATCCGATAATGGAAGTACCTGGTCAATTTCCCGGGGTTCAGTACATGACTCATGCACGTATCCTCTCTATATAATAAGTAAGGGTTATCGACTGAGACAGAGGGGTTCAAGTTAGATGAACATCCGAGCTCGTGCAAGGTTGTACACTGAGAACGCGATATTTAATGTTTTGAGAACTCAACGTCAGTATAGGGCAGAATTAGAAGCCAAACAAGTATGACAATTACTTAATGGGTTTGTTATTCGTAATTATATTTTAGTGTGTTGTAAATGTTTTCCTTACCAACAAGGGGGGTTCGATGGCCGAATGGTTAGCGCGTGCGCGTTGTATTATAAGGTCTGTCATTGAGTCAACTGGCAGGGTTTCGATTCCCGGTTGTACGTCACAAGGAGTAGGGTCACCTGTCCAACCTTGTGTGTTTTCTCCGGGTCCTCCGGTTTCCTCCACTGCTAAAGACCCAAACGCGCAAGCGAATTTTTGAAATAAAATTGAACCATGTGAGTCCCGAAATGACCTAGTATTGTCGAGTGGACGTTAAACCCCATTTCTCTCTCCTTACCGACAAAAGAAATAAATATGCGACAGCCCTTATTGACTGCCCGGGCAACTTAGCGGCTGTGGGCGTATGTTTCGTTGCCTGGCAATCTATCTTTAAAATTCACAACAGGCCAATGAATAATGTAATATCAATTTGATGTGAATGGGGTATGCTGCATTGACTGGAATACGTTTTACATTCACGAATTGTCAGCCACAGAACAAACTGACCATGTGCGAAAAAAAAAAATAGCATGTGCGATGATGTAGGAAAGGTATTTTACAAGATTACAATTATCTAAAACATGACCAAACAGAAATTTATCCCAGTGCGCTAGGTTTTGTGTATTTGTTCCTTATTCTATTGGATGCATTTTCTAGCTAATGAAACTATTTCACAATCTACATTGAAAAAATATATATTTATTGTTTTAACTACATGTATTTATCTTTTTAATTAACACGATGTTCCTTGTTATTTCTAATACAGTGCACTCACGAAAATGCGTGATCTGTTTTGACAATCACCGGGTTAGTATGTTGGGGTGTTCATTTATATGACCACCTACTTTTCCCAAAATAATCACCTGTGCACATGCTAAAACAACACATTACAGGTTGATTAGTAACTTGGAGTTATGGCCCTTGTTTCACGTTATTGCACCTTGTGAACGCTCTAGCGACAAAAATTATATTCATATTTGTATGAAATTTATATGCATCCTTTAAATTAGTGAAATGAAGCAAATCGAAATTCAGCAATTTCTGTTATTTATGTCTAGAGTTATGGCCCTTGCTTCACTTTGTCAAACTCTGTAAACGTTCTAACGACAAAAGTTCTGATCTGTATGAAATTCATATGCATAACTTAAATTAGTGAAACGGAGAAGTCTATTGAATTTCAGCAATTTCCGGTTATCATGTCTAGAGTTATTGCTCTTCTTTCACTTTGTTCAACATTGTGAATGCTTTAACGACAAAAGTTATCATCATATCTCTATGAAATTTATATGCACTCTTTCAATTAGTTAAATGAATCAGTCTATTGAATTTCAGCAATTTCCGTTATTTATGTCTCGAGTTATGGCCCTTGTTTCAATTTGTCAAACACTGTGAATGCTCTAGAGTTATTGCCCTTGTTTGACTTTGTTTAACCTTGTGAATACTCTAACGATAAAAGTTATCTTCCTATCTGTATGACATTTATATGCATTATTTAAATTAGTGAAACGAAGAATTATATTGAATTTCAGCAATTCCCGCCAATTGCTGATAGAGTAATGACCCTTGTGTCGCTTTGTTGAACCTTGTGAATGCTCTAACGACTAAAGTTATCTTCCGATCTGTATGAAATTTATATGCATCATTTGAGTTAGTGCAACAAAGAAGTCTATTGAATTGCGGCAATTTCCGTTAATTACGTCTAGAGTTATGGCCCTTGTGAATGCTCTAATGACAAAAGCTATCATCAGATCTGTATGAAATTTCTATGCACTATTTAAATTAGTGAAGCGAAGAAGTCTATTGAATTTCAACAATTTCCGTCTATTGCTTCTAGAGTTATGACCCTTGTTTCGCTTTGTTAAATCTTGTGAATGCCCTAAATACAAAAGTTATTCGATCTGTATGAAATTTACATGCATCATTTGAGTTAGTGAAACAAAGACGTCTATTGAATTTCAGCAATTTCTGTAAATGGCCTCTAGAGTTATGGTCCTTTTTTTACTCTGTTGAACCTTGTGAACCCTCAAACGACAAAAGTAATCGTCTGATCTGTATGAAATTTATGTGGATTATTTAAATTAGTAAAACGAAAAATGCTGTCGAATTTCAACAATTTTTGTATATTACTTCCAGAGTTAAGACCCTTGTTTCAGTTTGTAGCATCCTGTGAACCCTCAAAACACGAAAATTATTTCCCCCATTACCTACAAAAGATTAAATATGCTACAACCCTTCAGGGGCGGATCCAGAGGGGGGAGTGGGGAGGTCGACCCCCCCTCCCCCCTGCTCAGCTACATATTTTTTTTTGTAAATCAACACTTTTTATGAGAAAAGTTTCTCGTCCGTGTGCTTTATCCTTTATCGTCAGATGTGGGACAGGATGGGCACTCAAAGCACGAGATAATGATATAGACATTATTAGATATTACAATTAATGCTTTGCATCCATCAAATTGAATCACAATGTCATTGTATTAATTAATAATAAAAATTGACGTCAAATGAGGTGTTGAATTTATCTGTTTAAAAAGCTCAGCGTGTATGTATATACGCCGAAATGACGATAGAGACCATGGGGGGGGGGGGGGTACATTGTCTAAGGAACCTGGCAAACCCCCTCCTGCAAAAATTCCTGGATCCGCCCCTGCCCTTGTTGACCCCTCGGACGATTTAGCTGCCGTGGGCGTATGTTTCGTTGCCCGGCAACTTATCTTATAAAGAAAAAAACAATATCATGAACTATTCTTATCACGAACGTTGCAATTTCGTTTTCTATTCTACAAACGAAGGCACGTAATTATTGAGGAATATTACCGAAGTGAACTATAGCAGCCAGTATGGAAATTAAACATGAAATTAGTGAAGACCACCTATTTTTTTGTATTAATCATAAATATTATTCAGAATACGATATGCTACACAACATAACTATTTCTAGTCCATTTAAGGGAATGTAAGCTTCTTATTGACCTTATTTCCTGGACAACCACTTCTGGTAACCTAATTCTGGACTATGTTAACCATGATTAAAAATGTCCGACTTGCAAAATACTGAAATAGCATTACTGTTGTGACAGTTTGTTGGGGTAACAAATGCGGGTGACTATACTTTAACTCTTCATTGTATATTTAACATTGTTATTTTCCAACTTAGTTCTTGTATTGTCATTCATATTTGACTTGTATTTCTATAAAATACGAACTTAACAGATATTAATGTGGTGGTGATTGATTGAGCAAGAGTCTAATAAGTGTACCTGCATTGTGCATGAGGCAGAGTATAAAATTCCAAAAGCTATTTACTTATTGGATTGTTCCTGTGTAAATATCCACATAGTATTACACAGATTTGTCATTTTGTGTTTTATATAAATTGAATTGACCTGGTTCATTGGTATTATAGTTTATTAATTTTCTTTCATTTATTTCAGTAACCCCACAATGTCTTCAGGAAATGTTACGATGTAGTAACTATAGCATGGAAGCTACAAGATTGATAACCACGTCTGGAATTACAAACACGACCCTCTACTGCAGGTATTGCAATATTCATTTTTAAAGATAGTCGTATAGTCTTGCGACCTCCTGTCGCTTTGACCCTGTGGAAGTCAAAGATATCAAATTAACATTAGTGTTTGGAAAAAACCTACGATTGTTAAACAGTTTGATGAAATGTCATTTATTTTATTACTACTTTTAAGGTTTACTTAAAATAAATAAGATATCAAAATTAAAACAAATGGCTTTCGAGATTGCTTACTTTAAAAGAGGCAGCGTAGTATCACAGACCAGGGCCCGGTTCCTAGAAAATCCTTAGAGTAAGCACAAAGTCACGCTTCACTTTTGCTTACGTAGGAAACTTTATAAAATACAGTCTCTAGAAAATTCTCAAGACCGTTCTTACGTAAGCACAAGTCAAGTATGAGTCTAAGCACATTGTGATTGGTAAACTGTGACTACGATGCTCTCTAATGTCATAAAAACACTTTTGGTATGCGAATTACATCATAAATTGGTTGGATGCTTCCCGGCAAAATGGTCGATTTAGATGCATTTACATGACCCCTATATATAAAATGTGCCACAAGTTAAAAAAAAAAACACAAGCACATGCAAACAGACTGAATAATTGTTAGAGCGCTTGATCTTAAAGTAGCCCGTGTTTGTGTTGTTTACTAATTGGCAAATAAATAAAATGATTTCAGTATGGTGGCTGAAAGCGTCCATTTAGATCGGCGTGTTTCTAGATACAACGCGAGAGTCGCCGTTAAGCCAGCACGACGAAAAAGGCGCCGATCGGCGACTTTTTCGTCGTACTACCTTATCGGCGACCAGCGACTTTCACAACACGAGAGTCGCCGTTAAGCCACGCGACTTGCTTAACGGCGACTCTCGCCTCGGAAGTTTATAGTTAGTTACATGCACAATGGCTACATTTTACTTCTTGTATATAAAATGGAGGAGCTTTTGGATGAGTTAGGACTTGTAGGCTAGCCTACTTTCTGCCACAGATGGAGCAACATGTGGCAAACTCTTGCACAAAAGCATGTATGAGGTTTACCATGAAAAACTTGAAATACACAAGCTGGAAGTAGGGACAAGTAAACATGCAATTTTCGGCCCTACATTTCAACCTAACCGACCTCTCAAAATCATGAATATTCACCAAAACCTGGCAGAAAATGTATTTTCAAACCCCTTTCTTCGATTCTACACCGAAAATCGCGATGCAAAAGGGGGAAAAGGGAAAGCGAGAGAAAGACTAAAAATAACTTTCGCCCTACATTACGGCGTAGAAATATTTGGTGATCTGTGTACGTAAAATGTAGCCATTGCGCATGTAACTAACTATAAACTTCCGAGGCGAGAGTCGCCGTTTTCGGCGCGTGGCTTAACGGCGACTCTCGTGTTGTGAAAGTCGCGGGTCGCCGATAAGGTAGTACGACGAAAAAGTCGCCGATCGGCGCCTTTTTCGTCGTGCTGGCTTAACGGCGACTCCCGCGTTGTATCTAGAAACCCGCCGATCTAAATGGACGCTTTCAGCCACCATATGTCAGGGTAGAAGCGAAATTTTCTATATTCTTCTCGAGAATAATTATGTTTCTAAAGGATTTTCTGTCTTTTAATTGTCTTTTTGGTATCCAAAGATGTAGGAAATGCCGTCGAATAACTCTACGGTCAGCCATCTTGACTGAAACAGACGGGGTTAAGGTTGGTAAGCAAGCCGTATACCTTGCTTTGGACTTGTGCTTAGATTGACAATGTTTAGGAACGAAGTTGTGCTTAAGTTTTTTCTTGGAACACATAATAATGTGCTTGTGCTTACACTGAAATCTACTTAAAATCTAAGCACAAGAACGTTCTTAAGAATTTTCTAGGAACACAAAATAAGATACGTTTACTTAAATGCAAAGTCTACTTAAAATCTAAGCACAAGAACGTGCTTAAGAATTTTCAAGGAATCGGGCCCTGGCCTAGACCGTAACAGAAAATGTTTGTTTGATTCCCGTCCTCAACTTGCAGACGAACCAAGACTTTATGGTCACTTAATTAAACTGCTTCCCAGCGTTTATATGAACATGGGCCCCGAATGCTATTTAACTACAACAGTACTTATAATACAGTTTATTATAACAGTTCAACGATAAGAGCTACAATTTTACGACTTCACAAAGTTACAGTTTACTAGCCTACGTACAGTGGCATTTCAAAACGTGGTCAACAATTTGGGTTTAAATACAAAAGTTACCGTAACACTACATTTTACATTAACACAATGTCATCTCTCCTATTTAAACAGGATGGCTAACCGCCGAAAACTACTGTATACCGGTACTATACATAATATCGAAAAAACATAAAGGCTAAACTGCCTGGCACACGCGCCATGTTTCCTACCCGGATCAATCTCTTCTCTTCGCGCCCAAAAACATCACGTGACCCATTATTATTCATTATACAGTTATGATTGCATCATCTAGAAACTTGAGTTTGCAACTAAAATTAGATCAGTTACTGGACACGGGTCTCACATTCCCCCAGCCTATAGATCGAATGACGTCCCGGGCATGTACAGATGAATAAAAGTTTAACTCCTATACTTAATTCAACAAAATTATATCTTAATATATATGTATACATAAACTAACCTTAAACATACATTATGCAAGAGCTAAATTTGCCTATTGTAGGTCTTTCTTTGGGCCTGAAATGTTTTCTAAATTATTAATTAGACATTAATTAACTTATCCAGGCCATAATCAACTCTGGATATTAAATAGATTAGAACAGTTCAGCCATATTTTGATTTAAGCTAAGAATGGAGGATTTTGTAATAGGATCATTGATAGTACTAGTGTCATTAACTTTGCTTTCCTGTAATAACATATCATCAGTTTCTGGCTCAATAACGTCACTGGTTTCATTTAATTTACGGAAGTGATCATAACAAGAATCAAGATTCACAGAGTTCTAGAGACATTTCTGTTTTTTATCAAACATTTCCAATATTCCGACGAGTTGTTCCTTTTCAGTCGCTTTAAGTCCTGATTAAAGTTTTTATTAAAAATTGAGAACGCCGCGGATTTGACTTTCTGTTTGCATCACTTTCGTTCAAGTTGAAGTTATTTTTTGCATTAAAGAACTCCTTACGTCTAGCTTCACAAGTTTCATCAAACCATGGTTTCTTCCCCGTCTTCTGTTTCGGTTTTAAAGTTGATTGACTGTTAACATTTTACTGATACCCGAATTCTTAGCACTATTTCGGAATATATCACCAATACTCGAACAAATTTCATCGACCACTGATTGTTCAATGTTTTCACTATCGACATGGTTTAACATCTCAATTACTATAGCAGTATTTCTTTCATTAATTCCGTCAGCTAACACAGGAGCTAAATTTTGGTTCCATGAGATCTTTGTGACCTTATTTACTGGATATTCCTGATCTATCTTTTGACAAGCTATTCTTCCCAAATTTAAAGAGATCGGGTTATGCTTATCTGAGAATAGTGGATTGTAATCACATACACTGTAGTCTGTTATATTAACAATTGCTTTGGGATTACACATTACATAGTCTACGACAGAGATTCCAGCACATGTAAACGATCCTGTTCCTTTATCTGAGCCTCACCGACCGTTGGCAATATATGAACCTGTATTTTGACACATAAGGAGAAAACACTCGCCGTACCTGTTTACTGACTTGTCACTATTAGATTTTTCCAGTGAAACGTCACATTTGGCTAATAATGCTTCACGTTCGAATTTGTCTAGCTCAAATTCATCAAGCTCGAAATCTACTTCATGTGATTGATCCAAAGTGAATGTCTTATTTAATAGTCCAGTCCTTGCGTTAAAATCACCAACCAGTATAAATTCAGTTCCTTCGGGGCAATAATTGAGGTACAAATCTTCTATGGCATCAAACATATCTAAGTTGCTATAACTAGTATTTGTTGGGCGAATATACGCAACACATCCCACGAGTTTAAATCCAAGCAGACTCTCATCTAATGAAAACCAAAATGTAATGTCATTCTCCTGTCTGTATATTGAAATGTCACTTTTTAAATTTTCTTTCATTAACACTGCAACTCCACCTGACGAATTTTTTTATTTTTTTCTACTGTTTAGATGTAAATTAAAACCGTCTATTTCAAGTAAGTCCAAGAATGAGGTTTTAGTTTCAACTAAGCATACAATGTCAAATTCAGAAATGTAATTCTCAAAATCATTAGAAAGTAGTTTTGAATTTAATCCGCACACATTAAGTGTGAGTAACTTTAGTTCGTTTTTCTATGATTGGTTATCCTCTAACCGATTTGTCGTAATAATTCTACCACCTGCATTGACACGCAGTGCCGAGTTTGGTAAATGTCGAATAATTGCTCTTGAATTGGATTCAATTAGTCTCTCGGTTACTGATTTTGCTCTTGATATATAAACATCTTTGAATTCACTCTTTGTCAGCTTACTTTTGTTTTGTAATACTCTATTTCTGTGTTCACTGTTCTCAAAGCTTATTTTAACTAACCCTGGTTTTGTTCCTGATTTGTTCCTGACCTCGATTTCAATCTCACTACATCAGTGATTTTCACCAAGGGCTTTAATTATACTGAATGCTTTCTCTGATATATCTTCTTCTTCAAATTTAACATCAAACATTACCACTGTCATTGTTGTCTGTCAGTCTACCGTGACGAGTTTCATTATTGACTTCTGGTCTTGATAGATTATCTTTTAACTCTTGAACATTGTAAACTATCTGGTCAACTCTAATCGTTTCTGTAGTTTACTATGCCCTAACAACATAACTTTACCATCCCCTCTTTCGATTTCTTATATAACAGGATCATTCTCTAAAGCTTTACGAACAACACATTTAATTTCAGAAGTTAACTAAATTGGGTCTTTAATTAGCACGTTATCAGCCACACGTAAAGGTTGAAACTGAACATGTTTATTGCATTGAGCTTGGCAACGTTTATGTGTTTTCTGCAAATGTTCATTCGCGACACGGATAGCTTTAGTTAACTTCTTTTCTGGGCTCTGGGCATACTTGTTAATATCCACACGTTTACTGTCTCGAATTGAAGGATACATCATTTCTCCTGGTTTCTCTACCGCGATGCAAAAAGTTTGGAGTGAAACCGGTTGAACTGTGAATAGTTGAATTATGGGCAAGCGACAAAAATGGTAACATATCAACCCATTTATAATTGTTCTTAACATACACTTTTAACATAGAATTTAAAGTGTTTCCAGCGTGCAATTGCACCATCACTAGATGGTGAATAAGGTAAAGTCCTAACACCCGTTATATTCAAAATATTCAACATTTCCTTAAATAATTTACTTGTGAAATTACTACCATTATCAGATAATATCATATCTGGAATTAAACTTTGACAACAAAATATTTAGTAACCAAAACATCAGTAGTTTCCCTTGCGGTTAGATTTAAGAATTTGGGGGAGAGGATAAGTCTCCACATAAGCACTGTCCTAGGATGATGAAAATTTGGTTCGTGATATTTCCTAGTTTTATTAAAGATAGGTTGCCAGGCAACGAAACATACGCCCACAGCAGCTAAATCGTTCGGGCAGTCAACAAGAGTTGTCGTATTTTTTTTCGGTAATGAAACTTATTTCACAAACCGTACATAGATACAGTGTAGAAACAATAACATATTTACATCAACAAAATATAACATATATATATATATGTATGGATAGGATTTAACCAGATGGGGGGGGGGTGTAACCTTTGTGTTATAACCTTAATTAATCCGTGTAAACTATTTAATACATAAGGGTAAGTACAGTTAAACAATTCGCTAAACTTGTGTATATTTGGTCGTAAGTAGAACTTAGGCAATATAGACACTTTCCTTTTCTTTAAAATAACCGAATCTGTACAAATAAATAAATAGTGGAATTCGTCGCCAATTTCATTTAGATTGCATAATTTACAGGTTCTATTTTCTTCCATCGGCCAGTTTCTATGGGTAATTCGGTATTACAAGTTCTAAATCAACATATTAGTTTAGATTTGTACATGGGTAAGACTGAAAGATATTTTTCGAAATCAAGACTATGTTTAAATAATCTGTAATTTAAACCCTTTGGAGATAATGCTATGCTACTATGCCATGATTGTAAAAACTGGTCTTTTAGAGACTGGGCAATACGGGTTTTCAGCCATTTTATATTTAAAAAGGTTTGTGTTACATATATGTATGATAAGCCACATTCGTCAAGGATGTTTTTAATACATCTCATCCAGGGTGTACTGCAAGATTTTGACAGTTTGTATAGTTTAGTTGTCAGTTTGTTTTCATCAGTTACTACTTTAGCCCAGTAACATACCATTCGTACTTTAATATCGATAATTAAGGGGTACCTGCCCAGTTCACCCAAGACCGTCGAAGAACTTTCGGAATTATTTAGTGATAATATATATTTACAATATTTCATATGGATTCTTTCGATATTGGTAATATTAGAATAGCCCCAAACTTCACAAGCATATAATAACATAGGCTTTACTATTTTATCAAACATATCCAATTTACATTCTATACTTAAATTATGTTTAGTACATTTTGATAAAACTCCGTACATAGCTTTCATAGATTTGTCATTATTACTCTTGCAGTGATAGTTAAAATATCCATTTTTCGTGAAATAAACACCCAAGTATTTAAAATTATCAACAATATCGATACCTGAGTTATTAAAATAAAATGTACAGTCATCTGGTTTTTTTTCCATTAAAAATCATTATCTTAGTTTTATGTGTATTCACTTTTAATTTCCATAATAAGAAGTATTCATTGAAAATATTTAGTTGTTTTTGTAGGTCCTCGCTTGACTCTGCTAGCAATATAGTGTCATCAGCGTACAATAATATAAATAGTTTTAGATAGATATGCAGTTCATTTCGGGCTTTGCTAGATATAGAGCTAAGTCCGTTTACATTATTTTTATTCAGAAATTCTTCTAAATCATTCAAGAAAGTGGAAAATAGAAACGGGAGAGATTTTCACCCTGTCGTATTCCGTTGGTACATTCGAAACTAGGCGATTCTTCGCCGTTTAGTTTGACCTTGGCTTTAATGTCCTTATAAATATTAATTATAACATTAAAACATTTTCCATTTATATAGTTATGTAATAATTTATTCCACAAACCGATCCTCCAAACAGTATCAAACGCTTTTTCAAAGTCGATAAATACACAATAAAGTTTCTTACGAAACCCTTTATAAAGTTGGATTAGAGTATACAAGTTAAAAATATGATCAACTGTGGAGTAATGTTTCCGAAAGCCTGCTTGATTTTCTAAAATAACCTGATTAGTTTCGGAGAATCGATTTAGTCGTTCGTTAATAATGGAGTTGAACAGTTTGCCCAGGCAGCTCAGTAGAGTGATTAGTCGATAATTACTTGGGTTTAAGGCATCTCCTTTATTTTTATAAATGGGGATAATATGTCCGATTAACCAGTCGGACGGAATTATTCCTGTGTCAAATACAATATTAAACATAAGAACATAAGTAGGTACCAATGCATGAATGCTATTTTTTATATACTCGTTAATAACAGAGTCTTCGCCAGGAGATTTATTTACTTTTAGTTTTTTGACAGATTTGAGAATTTCGTCAGCAGTTATGCTTGCGTTTATACAAACATTGCTATCTATATCAAGATTTTTCAAAGTGATCAAGGGCCATAACTCTGGCAGTAATTATGGTCAATCGGATATTAACTTTGGTCTCTAGAGCGTCCACAGCATTTTTCAAAGTGATCAAGGGCCATAACTCTGGCAATAATTATCGGAAATCGCTGAAAATCAATAGGCTTCTTCGTCTCAAAACCTTAAACACTGTGTATAGATTTAAAGTCAATCCAATTTTAACTTTAGCCTCTAGAGCGTCCACAAGCAATTGTGGACGCCGGACCGACGGACGGGAGCGACGACAATATACGACCACATTTCATCGTGGGCGTATAAAAATACATACAATACATCAGGTTTATGTACAAAGTTGATTTCGCTGTTTTTTTGGTGTTGGTGACGCTGATGGTCTTCCTTCGGTGTCGCTTGTGGTATTCTGATATTTTGGTTTCTGAAGAAAAAATAATAAATTTGAGGCTATCGGATGAGGGCCACATTATATATTAGTATGTTTCCTACTTAGGGTTGGATTTAGAACTAGGGATTCTCATAACTAGTTGATTTTATTTGCTAAGGGTTAGGGCTAGGGTTTGATATTTTATTTGGTTAGGGTGGGTACTGGTGTTATTTACTTTAATTTACTGTGCACTAGCATGTCGTTCAGATTTTTAATTTTAGAATGAGCAATTATAAGTTTCTGTGTGAAGATTTTCGGATGACCGGTGACCGTTAATTCTTTTCACGGAGTGCATTTTGGGTCTCCCCCACGTATTGCTTGTCACATTGTCTACATGAAATTAGATAAATTATGTTTGAACTACTGCATGATCTAACATTGGGAATTGTGTGCCTGATGTTTTGTTATGGAAGTGATCGGATATGTTTATGATTTTGCATGTTTGACATCTTGGGTGGCCACAAGTTTTGGTTTTAACTGCTGATTGCATATTATTTGTTTCTTTAACGGCAAGTTCAGCTAGAGTGTTATTTTTTATACGTGGGAGATATCGTTTGGAGTATCCCCTTTCCCATATTTTGCTAAATACCAATGTACATGCTGACTCAAAGTTGATCTTCTGAGTACATATACTATGAAAACGGAGAATCTGAGATTTTATGATGCCGGCTTCACAAACTTGTTCAGGTCTTGGATCTTCCAAGTGAAACTTCTGGTGGGTGTTCCATTCTCTTGGCTCTCCATAATGGTCAAGAGGTGGAGGCATTGGAGGACCTGGAAGAAGGCCTTCACGATACCTGCATTCTCTGGAGGTGATTGGGCGCTGGTTTGGTTGTCGACTTGGTTGGCGCTGGCTTGGTTGTCACCTTCATCTGGAACATTGGATCTGTATGGCTCCTGTAGGGGCGAAACCTGAATACTGCGTTTACACGCCACACACGAATTGATCCAGTTATCCGATCCAGAAGAATTTATCCCGTACTCTGGTTATTGTATTCGCACCACCTCTATGGCCCGCAAGTATATGATCGTGCGCTAACTCCAAAATTTGGTAACGAAATTTTAAAGGTACAATCAAACGATACATATTTTCATTTGGATGGACATACCACAATAATCTGTATTCCAATTTGATTCTATTAAAGATATTCCAATAAGATTTCAACACATTATTTTCACTAGGAATGTCATTATATGCGCACTTTTGATTCTTGATATCCAGTGACCTCATCTTCTCTTTGCGCTAGTTCCATTTGTTCCTTAGAAATTACAGATAGCCATGACTTGTCTTGTAGATTAAGAACCGATACAACTTTATCAATTTCATTTTCACAATCGATACATTTTTCATATCCCGGATATCTCGAAAAGGCGTCAGCTACTCGATTTGAGGATCCAAGTCGGTGCACAATATCGAAATTGAAGCTTGACAGCACTTCCACATATCTAGCTAGCACAGCGGATTGTTTAGACTCAGTCGACATTAAGTAGGTAAATTTTGCACCTAATAAGAAATGTCTGTATTTTTGAACGAAATAAACCATAGCTATAAAGCCTCTTGTCTGTGGGCTGAACAATTTTTCTCAGTATTCGTAAATTGTCTAGAATCGAAAGCAATGAGTCGATCACCACTGTCAATTATCTGTGATAACACACCTCCTAAAGCAAAACCGGAAGCGTCCGTTGTCAAAACAAATGGTTCTTTGAAGTTTGGATGTACTAAAATGGGAGCATCAAATAACACTGTTTTCAATTGTTCAAAGGCAGTCTCTCTTTCTTTAGTCCATTCCCACTTTACATTATTTGTAGTCAATTTAGTTAATGGAGCAGATATTTCAGCAAAATAATTTATGAACTTTCTATAATATTGGAGCATTCCCATGAATTTTCAAATGTACAGCCCAATCTTTAATTATCTAAACTCTATCAGAGTCCATCTCAATACCCTTTTCATATACTTTATAGGCTACGAATATGACTTCTTTTTGAAACCACTTGCATTTAGCAGGTTTTAGATGTAAATTATGTTCCTGTAACCTAAATAAAACTTTTTGTTCATCTTTGCTAAATATTATAATGTCATCAATATAGACATAACAAATTGCTCCGTCCAAGTCACTGAGTACCGTCTTCATCATTCTACAAAAACTCCCGGTCTACGATTTAATCCGAATGGGGTCCTACAATATTGATAGTTACCTACTGGACATACAAATACACAAATGGACCTGCTTTCCGGATCTAAAGACTGCTGATGGAATCCCGCTTGAAGATCAATCTGTGTAAAATATTTCATGCCATGAAACTGACTTAAAATGCCCTCAATATTTATGATTGGAAAGGTCTCATTGTATACTTGTTTATTTACCATATATTCTAATTCCACCACCATTACGTTTTTGAACGATCACAAGGGGGCTTGACCAAATACTGTTACGTTTCTCAATGATCCCAGAGTCTAACATGCGTTTTAATTCCTCCTTTAAATGTTTTTTTCAAATGATAAGGCAGGCGCCTCGGTAATGACTGCACTGGTTTAGCGTATGGTTTTAACACAATTTTATGGAGTACAATATCACATTCCCCAAGATCCCATTGATTACGTGAAAATAGGTTATGCTATTCAGAGCAAACACTCTCAAAGTCTAATTTCGCCGAAATAGAAATCTTTAAATTGTCAAAGTCAATTACTGTTTTCAGAATTTTTGTCAACAATAGGTCCGTCATCACTTCACACGTTACTCTATTGATGTGCAATAAAGTATTCAAATCAACATTGTTCAGTTCATGAAAAATCACTTCGACTTCCTTAAGTTCACCCACAGACACACCTCTTTTTATACTTTGTTTCACATAAGTAGTGTTTGACACCAAAACGTTTACTATATTATTATTTGGATTGACCACTAAACTATTTGTAAACACAAGTCCTGACTGTTCAGTATTAATGAGTTTTAAACAGAGCTGTCTTTGGCCTATGCCTATTAACTGTTCACCTTGCCAACAAACTTTAACTGGAATTATTTTCTCTGAAAGTGGTTTCATATTGACAGTTTTAAGTGTCACAATACTATTTCTAGGAATGGGCTTTAAACTTTTTAAAGGCTTTTCATCACATGATATCAAAGGTTCTTGTAACTGTCCTGCTTTGAACAGATTCCTTTCTGTGTTAATATGACAACAATGTTTTCTCATGAAATCCGTTCCAAGTATCAGATCACAATTTAAAGTTTCGGCAACTAGTATTACATGTTGATATTTCTGGCCACAGATTTCAATGTTTGCCTTAAAGCTACCATTAACAGCAAGATTTTCCATTGAAACCACAGAAAATTTTGAATTATTAGGTTCTAATTCCAAACTTGGAAAATGTCTATTTGTCCATTCACACGATGTAATCGTTACGTCTGCACCTGTATCTGCCAAAGCACGAACATGGACATTGTTGAGCCTTGTGGTAATAAAAATGCCTCCACCCGGTCTAAAACTAGAGATGTTAGCCCATCTATCACTGTTATTTTCTGAAGATTGGAGCTTAGCAATGTCATTAAAAAACTTCACCAATTTTCGATAAAGGATTGTCTAACATAACACTATTATTGACGACATCATCATCTTTTGATTCTTTATCATTTTCAATTTTTCCATCATGATTAATGCATGAATAAGGTTTTCGAGATTTATTAACACTTGGACATTCATTCTTATAGTGTTCGTATCCTGAACATCCAAAACATTGAATATCGCTTTTATAGTCTGAATCAAAAAGTTTTCATATTTGCCTCATATTTGTTACAACTTTCTCTCCTATCTGTACTATTATTAGAATGATCAAACTTTCTCAAATAGTTACAATTGGGTTTTACATCTTCACAAAAATCCCTTCTATGTGAATTAAATCCATTACCTCTATTATTATTAAATTGTCTGTCTGTTCTCTGAACATTGTTTACATTCCTGTGTCTAAAATTCCTAGAATTGTAATGTGACCTATACTCTGTTTCAAAATAGTGAGAGTTTATCGCAGATGATTTTAAATATTGGGCACTTGGATCAGCGAACCTAGCAATATAGTTTGGATCTTTCCGCATATTTGTTTCTCTATTCAATTCACCAAGTATTACACCTTTTAATGTCCTATCATTTATACATTGTATACAACGACCAGTTATTCGAATGTTCATATCGCCTGTTTCTGAGACACACATATTCCCTTCTTTGTCAAAAGTAACCTCGTGAGCAAAAGCTTGATAAGTCAGACTTCTGACCCGATCCATTAGAGTCCAATACTTTTCATTGTCTTTGTGTTCGATTAATGACAACACCCTACTATCATGAGCTTTGTCTGCTTCGGTACAGAACATCTTAATCAATTCGTCCCTAAATAGGGTCCAAGAGTGCCATTGTTTTGCAGCTGACCTAATAAACGACCTTGCCGGCTCTACGCATTGCATAATTCCTTGTGATATTTTCCGAATGCGGCATTCGTCTTAAAAATTTTAAGAAAATGTATTAATGTCAGTACATCATTTTCAATTGAGCCAGAAAATGAATTATGAGGCAACACGCAATGTAGTTTTGGCTGCTCAAACGCTCTGTACATAGGAACTGTAGAATTGTCATTTTGAGTTTCTGTAATAATTCTGAAGGCAGTGTGAAGTTAACTCTATTTTCGTTTTTACTCGGTATTCGATATTGGCGAATAAAGAAAAACAACTAGCTCGTTTTTCGATATTGGCGAATCTCATTCGTTTTTCGATATTCAAACTTGAATCTCAAAAAAGCAGATTTGATGGACGTATATCTACAGAATCTCTCCAAAACACGTTTGATTAAATCACAATCTGATTAAAACACAGATCCTATTTCGTTTCGTTTTTTATAGTTCAAAATTTCGTTTTACTTGTTTTTACTACACTAGAATCTAGAAGAGTTGTTATATAATAGGCGTCCTTATTGATGTGAAACGGTCTGTTACGGCAACTTCTTGGCGTTCTCTGCGCAGAACTGTGGATAAACTCCTAGAAACGTCATATTGTCAAAAGCCGCTCGTTTGACCCCTGACGTGAAATCCCACTATAACTTGCCATATCTTCATGTAGTGTAGGCCATCGAAAGTATAAAAAACGAAACGAAATATAGATCTGTTTTTTAATCAGATTGATTAAATCGGTGTTCTAAAACGAAGTAAAGATATCATCAATGAGGATGTCTGGGCAGTGGATTCGCATAAAAAATGCTCTTTCTCCTCGTTTTTCGATATTCAGACTTGAATCTCAAAAATGCAGATTTGGTGGATGTATATCTACAGAATGTCTCCAAAACACATTTGATTAAAAAGGTTTTCTAAAACAAAGAAAAGATATCATCAATGAGGATGTCTGAGCAGTGGATTCGCATAAAAAATGCTCTTTCTCCTTGTTTTTTTTTATATATTCGCGAATGTCGAAAAACGAGCTACTCGTTTACCAATATTCAGATTGAATCTCAATAAAAAAAGCAGATTTGATGGATGTACATGTATATCTACAGAATATCAAAAAACACATTTGAATAAATCAGTTTTCTAAAATGAATTAAAGATATCATAAATGAGGATGTCTGAGCAGTGGATTCACATAAAAAATGCTCTTTCTCTTTGGTTTTTGATATTGGTGAATATTGAAAAAAAGCAGATTTGATGGATATACATGTATATCTATAGAATGTCTCCAGAACACATTTGATTATATTTCGTCATATCACTTCCGGTCATAAATGAGAGTGTAGCACGTGCCGCAGATTGTCATTGTAGCGTTTACACTTGAACGAAGAAGACGTGGTCTTCTATTTGCCGCACTAAGTCTTTTCTCAGTTGTTCAAGGCTTTATACTAAGTCATTTATTTGTTTTTTGTCTGCCGCATTGATTTTCTTTCTTGAAAGAAATAAATATTTTTTCTTTTACGACTATCGTAAACTTGCACGAGTCGCGGACTCGTTTGTGGCAAGATGGCGGACGACAAACAGAAAAAGAACTTGAGAAGCTCGTCGGTTGGTAAAGTTGATTTGGGATGGGAAGATTTAAACCCAGCCTTATTAGAGGATAGTACCGATGTTTATACGGAATTTTCTACCCAAAAATCTAAGGAGAAATGTGATAAAACTCCGGTAATGGCGAGTCAGCTGACGAAGTCAAAAATCGCCTCGACTTTAGCTTCACCTTTACCGTCAACTTCTGGTTCTAAACTGCACGCTGGTCAGAGAAGCAGTAAAAAATCTTCAAGAGATTCATCGACTCATTCGACCGGCAATACTGAAATAATAAAAATTCTGAAAGACATTCAGGAAAAACAAGGAGAACAAGCCGCCAGACTTGTTACCTTAGAAAATCAATCATATTATGATGAAGAAGAATATGATGAGCAATATGAACTTGAAACTGACGAGGAATCTTATATTGATCCTAGCCAAAACCATCCTGGCCATAAACGGAAATTAGGTCCGTCACCCTCAAAGGATGATTATGGTGGTGATACCGAGAATAGGTTTTCATTAATGTCAAAACGTTTCAAACCGTCTGACTCTGTCGTTGACAAAAATGTTGATGTAGTACTGGCTAATAATGTAAATGAACTTTTCAAAAATGGTATGAGTGAGGACCAGTACAATGCTCTAACTAAGGATGAAGTTACAGCCCGTCCGAAAAATTGTGATGGTTTGGTACTGGTAAAAACAAACCAATTAGTATGGGACATTATGACACCAGAATCGAGGAGTTCTGATCGGAAAATGCAGGCCATTGAAAGTTCGGTTATCAAGTCTGCCATCATATTGAGTAAAGCAGTAGATTCTCTTGCAGATCTAGCCGATACTTCTAACTTGCCGAGTACAGCCATACCAGATATTATAGATAAACTGAACGACAGTTTAGCCCTTTTGGGTCACTCAAACCGTCAAATCAACCTTACTAGAAGGGACTTCATAAAGGCTGATCTACGCCCAGAATTTTCGCACTTGTGTGCACAGTCACAGCCTTTCACCACTTTTTTATTTGGAGATGATGTGCCTAAGTTAGCCAAAGAAATAGCCGACTGCAGTCGCATTGGCCAGAAATTACAGAACTATCCCCAAAGAAGTTCATTTTCAAGAGGTAGACCCTGGAGAGGTAGATCTAGAGGGCGATATGGAAGAGGCAGAGGTCGTGCCATGTATCCACAAGCACAAGCTAATGTCAAGTACTCTACAAAAAACTACAGGCGGGGCAGTATGCCCCAGAATCTGAGAAGCAAAAGTCAATAGACTCAACTAATAAGGTGAGTTTCTCGGCAGGGCGCTTGAAATATTTTTCCTCGGCATGGAAGGAAATAACTTCTGACCCTCATGTTCTAGATATAGTAAAACACTGTCACATTGAATTTATAGATGGGATCTCTCCAAATCAACATAACTTTAAATTTGAACCTAAATTTAACACTCGAGAGAGTGAAGCTATTGAATCAGAAATTTCTAATATGGTCAAAACTAAGGTTCTTATTGAGGTAACCCCTCAGTCAAATCAATTTCTTTCGCCAATTTTTGTAAGGCCTAAGAAAGATGGAGAGTTTCGCATGATTTTGAACTTAAAGAAACTCAATGAGTTTGTACCTTATCGCCATTTTAAAATGGATACATTCGAATCTACCCTTAACTTGGTCTCAAAAGATTGTTATATGAGCACGATTGACATCCGACACGCATACTATTCTGTCAGTATAGCTGAGGAAGATCAGAGATATTTTCGTTTCCTATGGGGGGGGGAAAATATTTCAGTATACATGCTTGCCAAATGGTTATTCTCTGGCGCCCCTACTATTTACTAAGCTTATGAAACCAGTTTATTCGTCGCTTAGAAACGCAGGCATTCTGTGCTCAGGATATATTGACGATAGTCTTTTGTTAGCAGAATCTGAAAATGAATGTAACCACAGTGTACAGACCACTGTTAATTTGGTAGAAAAGTTAGGTTTTATGGTTCATCCAAACAAGAGTGTTTTTCAACCATCAAAACAAGTTACGTTTCTAGGTAATGTGATTGATTCTAGTAGTATGACTGTTTTTCTTCCAGAGAACAAGAAAGCTTACATTGCAGATGAGTGTTTACGAATTTCAAAGAAAGTTAAAGTTACTATTTGTGATTTGGCTCATGTTATTGGTCTTATCATATCAAGTTTTTCGGCCGTAGAATACGGGCCATTATTTTATCGAATTTTGGAGTCGAGTAAGGTACAGGCTCTAAGGGAAAAGCAAGGTAACTTTGATAATTTTGTTCTTATCACACATGATATGCAGTCTGAACTTGCTTGGTGGTATACAAATATACATAGTCAGATACGCCATATCTCGCATGGAAATCCAAATATCACAATAACAACAGACTCTTCCCTCCAAGGATGGGGAGCTGTTTTGGAATCTGTTGCTAAAACAGGGGGACAATGGACATGTTCAGAGAAACAGAATCATATCAATTATCTAGAAATGTTGGCTGTTTTATTTGCCCTAAAATCGTTTAAAACTCATTTGCAGCCGTTTATGCATGTGAAGATCTTGTGTGATAACACAACAGCAGTCAGCTATATCAACAATATGGGTGGCATGAAGTCTGCATCTTGTAACTTGGCAGCTAGGAAAATATGGTTTTGGTGTATAGACCATAATTTGTGGATTTCTGCCTCTCATATTGCAGGAAAATCAAACACTGATGCTGATCTCTGCTCAAGGGTTTTCAATGACCGCACTGAATGGAAATTGAAGCCATCAATATTTCAATCTATATGTCAAAAATTTGGCACTCCAACAATTGATCTCTTTGCTTCAAGGCTCAATAAACAAGTGTCTTGTTTTGCATCTTGGAGTCCAGACCCAGAATCTTTATTCGTGGATTCATTTACAGTTGATTGGAATCAATTTGAGTGTGTATATATTTTTCCTCCTTTCAGCCTATTGGGACGCTGTATCAAGAAGATACGAGAGGACAAAGCTACAGGCATAGTTATTGCCCCTCTATGGCCAACCCAAGTTTGGTTTGTCCATCTAATGGAACTACTTATTCATCCACCTCTACTGATTCCGAAAATGAAAGACTTGCTGACATTGACACACAAACAGAATCAGAGCCATCCTCTTCGACGAAAGTTGGTATTGATCGCTTGCCATGTCTCCGGAAATCATATAAAGAACAAGGTCTTTCTGAACAGTCTACAAGAATTCTCCTGGCTTCCTGGAAAACTGGGACTAAAAAACAATATTCCGTGTTCATTAAGAGATGGATACAATACTGTGGTAAAAAGAAGATTAGTATCATTCAATCATCTATAGCAGATGTTACAAGTTTTCTCACAGAACTTTTTGAAACTGGGTTAAGTTATAGCTCCCTAAACACAGCAAGGTCCGCATTATCAGCGATGGGAATCATTATTCAAGGACATTCTGTTGGAACTCATCCAGTTATATCAAAATTTATGAGGGGTGTGTTTAATTTGAGACCCTCGAAACCGCGACATATGGTGACATGGGATGTAGGTAAAGTTTTGCTTTACTTGAAGAAGCTTTCGCCAGTGAAGGACTTGAGTTTGAAAGACTTAACTCTGAAACTTACAATGCTAATTGCACTGACAAATGTGTTACGAGTACATGCTATTCATCTTTTATCTATAAAGAATATGGTTAAAACTAAATGTGAATTTTCTTTTGAACTCAGTGGTTTACAAAAACAGAGCAGACCATGTGCTAGTGTTAAATGTGTGTCAATGAAAGCTTACCCTCCAGATAGGAGGTTGTGTGTATATACTGCCATGAAAGAATATTTACAAAGAACAGTAGATATTCGTAAAAACGAGTTTTCATTAATTTTGAGCTTTATTAAACCCCATAAAAAAGTGTCCCGGGACACAGTGTCTAGATGGATTAAAACTGTGATGGAACGTTCTGATATAGACACCAATGTTTATGGTTCACATACAGTGAGGTCAGCCGTATGTTCTAAGGCTCATAAAAACTCTGTTCCTATTCAGGATATTCTGCATGCTGGTGGCTGGAGCAATGCAGGAACTTTTTTCAAATTTTATAAGAAGGATATAATATCTACTGCAAATTCTAGATTTGTGGATACAGTACTCAAAGAATAAACTAAAATTGCCAATCTTATTGTTTCTTTGTTACTATATGTATGTAATATGCCAAATATAAAGATTTCACCAGCTTTGAAGTCTCATTTATGACCGGAAGTGATATGACGAAATATAATTTGAAAAATTGACGAGACTTACCTTGGTACAGTTGAAGTCAATTTTAAATTATGTGAGTCATAGGACTCACTGTAGGGATTAAATGCCTCCCGCCCATCCCTACAATTTTGCCAGCTTGTGTAAGCTGTGCACATACAAGTTTATTTCATGATAAAATGGAATCCGAATCTACTAAAAAAAAAAAAAAAAAAAAAAAAAAAAAAATAATTTGTTCAATCTTATATATTTTTGTTACTTTAAAGACTGACAATCTGCGGCACGTGCTACACTCTCATTTAATCCCTACAGTGAGTCCTATGACTCACATAATTTAAAATTGACTTCAACTGTACCAAGGTAAGTCTCGTCAATTTTTCAAATTAAATAAGTATTCTAAAACGAACTAAAGATATCATAAATGAGGATGCCTGAGCAATGGATTCACAAAAAAAAATCTTTCTCCTTGTTTTTTGATATTGGCGGATGTCGACTCGTTTTTCGATATTCAACGAACCGAGATTTTATGGTCACTTAATTAAACTGCTTCCCAGCGTCTATATGAACATAGTCCCCGAATGCTATTTAACTTCACTAGTACTTATAATACAGTTTATTATTATAACAGTTCAACGATAAGAGCTACAATTTTACAACTTCACAAAGTTACAGTTTACTAGCCTACGTACAGTGGCATGTCAAAACGTGGTCAACAATTTGGGTTTAAATACAAAAGTTACCGTAACACTACATTTTACATGAACACAATGTCATCTCTCCTATTCTAACAGGATGGCTAACCGCCGAAAACTACTGTATACCGGTACTATACACAATATCGAAAAAACATAAAGGCTAGACTGTCTGGAACACGCGCCATATTGGCTACCCGGAACGCTCTCTTCTCTTCGCGCCAAAAAACATCACGTGACTCATTATTATTCATCGTACCCTTATGATTGCTTCATCTAGCAACTCGAGTTTGCAACTGAAATTAAATCAGTTACTAGGCACGGGTCTCACACGTAGTGTTGATAATTGTTGTACAGTGATGACAATATTCATTTGAAAGTACCGTAAATTCATTAGCCATGTGAACGCCTCAAATTTGAAATGCTGTTTTTGCTATGAACACGATATAATATTAGTAGTCCCCATTTCACCTTTTTTTTTTAGTTTACTGAATGATTATCTAAGATGTGCAGGCCATCTGAGGAACTGTTCCAATTTTACATCTGCTATGGAACAAGCTAAATCTTATGTACAAAATTTATGCGGACAAGGTAAGTAACCTTTTCTTTTTAATAAATTGTTTGATCTCATGTTACACCCATATCCCCTCCATCCGTCCACCCTCTCCATAAACGCCATGGCAATGGCAACATCAACACTATTGATGGTTTTATTTTTATTTTAGTTATGGATCCATGTATGAATAATCCATGTAGTAATGGTGGTTCCTGTTTTAATGATATGAATTCAACCAGAGGTTATACATGTCAGTGTTACGAGGGACGATACGGTGATAACTGTCAAGGTCAGTATTTAGTTGTTCGGAATGACACCAGTCTCAAAGTAATGGGAAAACATAGAAATCCTATTTGACACTACACAGTTTGTTTTGATTTATCATAATAATGAAAAGATTAGTATTGTTCATTAAAAGACCTGGTCTTTCCATTCCACGAACTAGTACTGTTATAAATAAAACACACTTATATGGATATACTACTTCTGAATTTATTAACATGCTACGTTTCGATACACATACAGATATCGTTTTCAAGCAAATAATAGTACTGTTATGTGGTCCAATTCGTGAAGAAGATTTGGTTAGTTGTTCATCAATATTAACTGAGAATTGTTTATTTATAAAGGAACATTGTAGTGAATAATATGGTGTGTTATTTCAGCACGTCTTTGTGACTATTTTACCTCTGATCCATGTGGTCCGTATGGAAAATGTTTGGGTCTCATAGAAACGGGTGATATGTGTACCTGTCCCTTAAAACGTGAAGGTATATTCTGTGAAGTTAATGATTATGGTAAGCTTGACTGATATTTATTATATTATTACATTGTTATCACTATCTTTATGATATGTATGCTAATAATGGGAATATTGATACTATAAAATATTAATAAATGACAATAATTTTTTTTTTGTTTTAACTAATATATAAATCGAGATAGCCAAAACTTAATTGGATTTGGCAGCATGGATTTCCCTTTGTCAGTTGTGCAGTAAGAAGCTCCTGGCAAAGACCAGCATCTTCAGATTTGACACAAAACAGAATTCCCATGTGCACAGTTGAAATTCGATTGAAAAACACATCATGTGTGATGACTTTCGTATTATTATTTTATAACCTTTGTATTTTCCAGAATCAGTGTATGGTGAATGTCCTAAGAGAAGAAGATTGATCAAATATATCATGGAAATATTAGGCGGTAAAACTCCTACACCATATCAACTCAATACGTCTGTTTCTCATATTTTACGTGATATTAATGTAAGTTGGTTACAGATGCCGAATTGTACAGACCGGGGAACATACTCACCTATCATGATGGAGTTTAACGTATTTAATCTAACACAGAAGATATATTATTGCGTTGACCCATATGGAGACCGACTGAAATATTCATACGAGTCTACACAACAACCAAATTGTTCAGGTTAGATTTTGTGCCAGTTCGTTCTTTCAGTTAAGAAAAGGTTGATATATTGGTCTTAACTGGATGCAAGATTCGGTGAACTGCTGCAATCAGCTAACCTGTTGAAAAGATATACTGTATGACCATGCATAAGATACACCTTACAGTCTCTTACAAAATACAATTTCTCTAAGTTTTACCATTGGTGGCTGAGTGCATTGTCGAATAGTTTAAACCATCCACGTTTGATGGTTTAACAGAATTATGTTCAGTGGCAGATGTTCAAAACAATGGTTAATGTTCTTTAACTTGTTACAATTTCAGCTGTAGTGAATGGGTTATGTAACTCCAACCCATGCCGTAATGAAGGTGTGTGCCACATGTCTTACGACTACAACAACGAATCGTACTGGTGTGAATGCAAACCTGGTTTTTATGGTTCTACATGTGAAGGTAAATATGTTACAGATTTGAACTTTGACCTCTGAATATAAAAGTACAATTGTCAAATATATGTAATTTGAAAGTGGTATCAGGTGTTCTAGAAAGCAATATGAAATCATTTACTACTGCTTGCCACCCATTGCTTCTTATAGTTAAATGTAAAGTTACTTGAAAGCTGCCTTGTATTAAGTTCAGTTGACATGTTATATTTTATGTTGCAGTGTCCGTCTGTGCTGGGTTAGAAATTAATCCGTGTAGTTCGAAAGGAGGTTTATGTCTAGGAGATCTGGAAACTGGAAAATTCTGCAACTGTCCTGCTGGAATAACCGGACCCTTCTGTGACCGATCTGGAAATGGTTTGTTGTTTCAATTCGCTCTAATACTGGACAGATAATAACTCCCACAGATTGACTTTAATTCCAGGATTGAATACAGGACTGTATGTTTAATTTGACTGGTGTGAGTAAGAAAAGCTGTTGACCCTCTCCCGTGACGTGTTATTCGGGGTGGGCTGGCAAACCAGATAGACAGGACAACGGTCAATCAAATCACGGGATAACACTTGAAATAATAACACTTTGTAATGTTAATGAATATAATATGTCTTTTTTACAAAACACTCCTGGAGGAAAACTAGCGGTTGGTTTTAACAATAACGGACTATTAGGAGTAATCACATCATAATCACTTGGGTCCTCAGATACTCCAGTTAAAGGTTGACAATTGATTCAACTTCACAAAGAAAAGTTCTCAACTGATCATCACTTTTACAAGTTTTAATAAACTATTCGTTCAAAATGGCATTCAATATATTTCGTATAGTGCGAATTTGTCTTTCCCATGATGTCAAGCAGCTGTGGGATTACAACACCGCTTAAAGTTGTGCTTCAAAGAAAATGTCTGCATTTCTTCTTGATCTAATTCCTGTAATGAAACTTTAAGTTCTGTATTAGCTCCTACCAAATGAGTTCCATTGTCGGAGTATATTTCTTTGCAAGATCCACGTCGCATTCAATATCTTACAATGCCACTTAAAGTTGTGTTTCAAAGAAAATTTCTGCATTTCTTCTTGATCTAATTCCTGTAATGAAGCGTTAAGTTCTGTATTAGCTCCTACCAAATGTGTTTCATTGCCTGAGTATATTTCTTTACACGATCCACGTCTCACCATGAAACGCCAAAGAGCACTAAATACATGCGCTTGTAATTGTGTCCATAGAGTCTGTCACTTCAATGTGAATAACACGCGAGGAAAAACATGCCACCACAACTTCATATCTCTTTCGTGTAACTCGCCCTACTTTCACTTCAAATTGACCATTTTTTGTTCACCTACACGAGATTGTAGTTTTCTACATATGACACATTTTTTCACATGACTTTAATTAATCCAACAATTCAGTCTCAATTCGGCCAAGGTATGATTTCTGCCCTGGTGACATACCTTTTGATGACAATATTTCACTATCAAGTTTGATACATGGTTCACTCTGGGAAGTATTAACTGAAGTTTCGCGTTATATGGTATACTGACATTCTGCATTAACTAGATTTTATCAAGTCTGTCTTTATCACGATTTTAGATTTCAGTATTAATATTTTACGAAATCTTAACCACAAGGCAATCGCACGTTTAAGACGAACCCAGTCTGAATAATGTTCTAAGAGAGTCATCACTGACAACATTCACATTTGTAACATTAACAGTCTGATTCTGCTACTGGATAACTGGGCCACTCACTGCTGGGTTTACGTAGGAATTCTAGACTATACAACCACTCAGCGTTCATCACGTCACTTGCGGATAAACCACGAAATAAATAATTCTTCTCAACTAAATTGTTCATAAAACCTAAATAATTTTTATTCAGCACTGTATCACTAAGCAAACGTTTTCTTAACTTATATGCAACAACTCGGCCTTTAATTTATTATTTGACTTATTCACTGTTCGATCACTGAAAGGCAATTCTGTTTCATAATGGTTATGAAATATCTACGAATTTGGTCTTCTAAATTATTATCTACAGCACATAAATTAACACTGACTTTAGACTTATAGAATGGACAAAAAACAGACATTCGTGGGTAAAAGGTCAAATGAGGTCATTTATACTGAAAGTGAATACGCAGCCATTCTTGTATTAGGAGAACATGCTGAAAATGATCGAAACTAATCACTAAACACAAGGAACTGTGGGTAAACCACTAAAAACGTCAACGCTGATTGATTAATCCGTGTCTGACGTCATAGGATCAAAAGCCGCTCGTAAGACCCCTGACGCGACCTCTCACTACAACTGGTCAGATCTTCATGTAGTGTAGGCCATCGAAAGCATAAAAAACGCAACGAAATATAGATCTGTATTTTAAACAGGTTGAGACCTGTTAGGCAAGATCTTTTTCGACATTCCAAAGTAAACGTACGGTGCGCGCTAAGACCCCCTAAAGATGAATTTCAAATGTTCCTATTATTAGAGCAGGTTTCTCTTTCATTTTTAAATTTTACACCGACGTGTATTGTGTTAAATCTTCCTAGTGCAAAAACGGAAAATTTGACCTTTTCACCTCCGTGATCATAAAGAAGAAAGGTGAATTTAGCAAGTTTACATTTTTATTGAAAGAGTGACCAGTTTCGATCATTTTCAGCATGATACAAGAATTGCTTAATGTACGTATTCACGTTTAGTGTATATGACCTCATTTGACCTTTGATCGCGAATATCTCGAAAACGCCCCAACGGCGGACGTATTACCACTTGGCATCGTATTCTATGGTCTATTAGAGGGATTATTTGATTTTCCGGGTATACAAACATCATATAGGCGACTTAATTGCAACAATTTTTTCTGTTATGATTTCAAGGGGCGTAGTAGGCTGGAACATGTTTGGATTTTAATGTCCTTTAGATGATACCATTTATTTCCGAAATTTCCCCATTTCTCGGGTGTGAATCCAAATGTAGAAGATGATATAAAGGGTCCAAAAAGGTCCGCGATCTTTGAAAAAAGTCGAAAAATCGTTAAATTACCGAAAGTGCTCTTCCATTTTTGGTCTTTTTTTAAAACTTTCCTATGGATCTTTCTGAAACTTGTGGTATCAAGACCAGTTGTTAAAACTATTCTGTAACACAAGGTACAATTTTATGGATACACAATTACTGAGTTTGATACTAAGCGACGTTTCGACGAGGATATTCTCGTGTTTATCAAGCAAATGATACAGATATGTGAAGTGTTGGCAAATATATATACAGAATATGCAACAAAGATAATAATCAAATGCAATTAGGAACTAAACCTACACAACAGAAATCTCTTACAGGGATGAAAAGGTGAATGCTATATTTATAAAGATCAGTGAATTAACACTGTTAATGGAAAACCAATTAACCTGAGCTATAGATAAACAATAATATAAATAGAAGTGTGTATGTATAAGTGAACAAGAGTGGTCGCGGATGCAGGTGTAAAGAAAAATAATAATAAATTAAAAAATTCAAAATTAAATTATAAAAATATAAATACTGTATATTAAGTCTGCTTCTGATGAGTACCTCACAAAAACAGTTGTTAACCTAATTTCAACTAATCTCACCGATGATCAAATCACTCTATTATCCAAAGGCCTAAAATTCATTCCTGTATCTAGACTGAAGAATCATGACGATTACATCACAAATATAGAAAAGGGGTTGCGTCAACTAGCACCAGGTGGCAAGGTGGATTATCTCAGGCATCAGATCTCGAATATACTTTTGAAAACCAAACCTCAAACCAATAACCTATCCAAATCCCAACAGCTAGCTCTAAAAGAATTTAAAGCAGACTCCAATATCACCATCATCCCTGCTGACAAAGGTAAAGCTACTGTGATTATGGACACCAATGACTATGTAGATACTGTGAACAACCTACTTCAAGACACCAAAACCTACCAAAAAATCAGGAAAGATCCCACAGCCACCGATGAAACCAAGCTGCGAAAATTTCCTACATCATTGAAAGACAAAAAGCAGATCACACTAGCACTTTACTATAATCCGAATCCCTCCCACCCCAGACCACCATATGCACGAGCCACCATCAAGATTCACAAGAACCCGGTTAAGGCTCGCTTATTGGTTTGTTCCCGAGACTCCGTATATTACAATACATCAAAATTCTTAACCCGTCTTTTGGCACCACTTGGAAAATCAGCAGAGTCCTTCATTGCCGACACCAGCGACTTTTGCCAAAAACTGGCACCCGTCCCATCAACCGGCACCATTATTTCATATGATGTAGTAGACCTGTTCACTAATATCCCCACAGCCCAGACACTCCAAATACTTAAAAAGAAAATTAATGAATTAGAGACCCCTCTGCTTCGTTTATTAAGCTTTCGGACTTTCGTCTGAAAAACTATTGTTATTACTAAAATTATTATTATTATTGTGATTACTAAGATTATTGTTGTTAGGCTTTCAGTTACTATTGTAGTTACTATTACTATTGCAGTTATTGTCATTACTAAGATTAATATTATTTATTATTATTCTTTACCGCCAAGGCCTATATCTCGAAGACTATAAAAGATATCGATAAGGGGTTTCAATTTTTGATGGAAAACCACGTGACTCCTACCTGGAATGGAAGTTCCCGAATGTTCGAAAACCGGAATTTGGCTGTGGTTTCTAAAGTTCTTTATCTATTCTAAAAATAATTAAAATAAAAATAAAAGATAGCAGTTGAACATTTCGAAATTTTGAAACTCCGTCGTTGAGTTCTATCGTTCGAAAATTGATAATACGTTGTTTACGAGACAATTTTTTTATTTTTCAAAATTTTGAAATTTGATCTACATATTTGGATATCTGAAGTCCATCCGATTCCAGTCATATAAGTTTCATTAAGAGTTATCGCTCTTTCGGGGATCTAGGGTGGGAATCCAAATGTAAAAGCCTCGAATGATATAAGGGGTCCAAAAAGGGCCTCAATCTTTGAAAAAAGTCGAAAAATCGTTAAATTACTGAAAATGCTCTTCTAATTTTCTGTGGTTTTTTTTTATTTAAAATGCCCAATTAATGTTTCTGAAAGTTAAGTATCAAGACCACTTGCTATATGTATCCCGACAATGATATGAAATCCGGGAGTAGTCGAAAAAATATTCGATATTTTGAAATCCAACGTCAAAAATGGGTACTTTTGCGAAAAACGCGATTTCTCCGTCGGATGTAACCGGATCAAAAGAATTAAATTGGCTATCTTAGACACTCTTCCTGTCTGATTCCTGAAAGACGGCTCAGTGCTGCTTGCGGGTCTGAAAGACTATGTTATTACTAAAATTATTATGATTAGTAAAATTAGTATTATTATTTTGTTACCGCGGGAGCCTATTTCTCAGTGTCTGTAACAGATACCGATATGGTACCTAATTTTCGACCAGGAAACCATGTGGTGGTTACTTGATAAACTATTTTTGAAACTTTTGCGTAGACCGGAAGTGGCCGAAAAGACCAAAGTCAAAAATTGGCCGTAGGTTCGTCAGTTCTTCACCTATTTTGAAACAAATGACATTTGCGAAACCATGAGACTTTTCCAAGAAGATAACAGTTGAATATTTTGAAATTTCGAAACTTCGTCGCTGTCATTTTACGTCCGAAAATTAAAAAAAAATTGTTTAAGAGACAATTTTTTTTCTTCTCAAAATTGTCAAGTTTGACCTACATTTGAATATTGGAAGTCAATCCAATTCCACAATATTAGTTTCATTCAGAGTTATCGCCATTTATTTTTCCAATTTTTTCCCCCATTTTCTAACCCTTAATTTTTTACGACCAAATCGATGTTTTTGAAACTTCTTTAACATGAAGGTATATGCCCAAACCTTTAGGTAAAGCTATCCCGACAATGGTTTGTAAAGAGGAATTAGTCGAAATAATGTCCGATATTTAGAAAAAAAAAACGCAAAAAGTTGATACCGTTTTGATGATCAGTTCGAAAAATATGGCACGCTGACCTACAATTTTTCTTAAACCGTCTCTACGGAGAGTCCCGTCGGCAGTCTTTTGCATGAAACCACCCAATAAGACATTGAAATAATTGGAATCGGACAAAAAAGGGACTGAAAATCAAAAAGTCGAAAAATCGTGTGTAAATGGATTAACTCCAAAATACTTCTCCGACCTTGTGCAAATACACGTTCCCTCGCGTAAACTCCGCTAAAATTATTCGGATACAGATCGTTCTAAGTGAATGCGCCTAAACAGTGGAAGTATCCACCGGAAATCATTAAATCATCTCAAACTCTTTCTTGTTTTAAATCAAGACTTAAAACCCATCATTTTGAGAAATGTTATCAGGATTAATCAAATTAATTAAATTATATGCGCTGTGAGCATGCCTCTGTGCATGGAGTACTAGCGCTATATAAATGTACATATTATTATTATTATTATTTATATTGTTCCAAATCCAAGCCTCAGAGACATAGCCACGCCCATGTTTTGTATTTATTATCTGAATGGATCATCTTGGAACTTTGCATATCTATTCCTTATACCGTAAAGACAGCAACTATTTATTTTCGTGCATGCCTCGACCCCCTGAGGCGGTGTCACACCCACTTTTTTTGTTAATATTTAGTCTCTAAATTTGGCAAAACAAACTCAACGCATAGCCTTCTTTATCATATAGCAGTCATTGCAGTTATTTCCTATTTCATTCTGTTCATTTTAAAAAGTACCATATCAATCAAAGCAGGAATGTGGACGTATATTGCAGCGTTAGCGATGCTCTAGTTTTACATGGCGATATATTCATTACTAGAATTTTCATACCGGTTGTAACCAAAATATAGAAACATCGCCCATCCCTTGGTATATATATATAGTCAGATTACATCAAAAGGATTTCTTTTGATGTTTGGTGAGAATATGTGTACAGAGCCTTGTTAATTCCTTAGTATATATACCAGAAGGTTAATATATCAATTTTAAAAATATAAGGGCGGAAAGGTGTTCTTTAGATAGTAACCAAATCTAAATTCAATGGATATCAAGTTATTCTTTTCTAGCGTACTGATGTTCAAAGACAGAAATCAAGAGACTGATTCTAACAAAGTTTGAACCATTATTTCCGTTAGTGAATTTTTTTTAATGCGTATGGATTGAAGGCTTATATTTGCTTTTTTAGTGTAGAAGGATATTGTGCCTGTCTTACAGGTTTTATTGTGCTTATCATTTTTTTCCCATCTACTGTTAAAACAAAAGAATACAACATCTTATGACATACACAACTGTTCATTTAATTTGGGTTCTTTTCTATCTATTTTCAGATAGTCTTTTGACAACATGTCAAAGACTGCACGAGTTGTCAGTGGTTGCAGAACAGTATTTAAATGGATCTCTAACAATCTCATTCTTCAATGTTGGTCAAATGATTAGAGATATGGCCAGCAACATCAACATGAAGACCATGTGGCGACCATCTTGTTCCGGAACTGGGAAACCATTGAATGTTGGGTGTACCGTGGACATACTAAACACTACGAGAAAACTATGCTATTGTACGGATGGACATTATCAGCCGCTCCCCGATGCCCGACCTTCCTATGATGGACTGCCCAACTGTTCACGTTCTAACAGTCCCAACATTACTACTGGTAATATTTTATATTTCAAACTATGGCACATTCTGGCTTCTACCATAAAAAAAACCCACACAGCCAGAAAAGGCTATCTGGAATGCCCAATAGCTGACTAATTTTACTAACATATTGCATGGGGAGCGGACCGTATGGGGGTGGGGAGCATATTTTCCTATGCTACTTTCAAAAATCCTGCACATGTCATTAATGGGTGTGTGTGTGTGTGAGGGGGGGGGGTGATCATCTTGAAACTTTACATTTACATTTCATATTTCATTCTCTTCATTTTAAAAAGTACCATATCAATCAAAGCAGGAATGTGGACGTATATTGCAGCGTTAGCGATGCTCTTGTTATAGTCTCAGATCATTTTGGTCATTAATATAATGCCCTTGGTGTATGTTTATCAGACCTTATATTTTTGTAATTAAACCACTTGTTTTGATGACACTTTGGTTATCTTCTACGCAGGAGCTCCTACTGTAGATTTTGAGGTCTGCTCTCTCTGAAAATTATGGGATCAATTCCATGTTTAAGTTAGCATCTGACTAGGAGTAGGATTGCTCGCCAAACATTGTGGGTTTTCTCTGGGTACTCTAGTTTCCTCTAGGCCCTATACACTTGCTTGCAAGTGAATTATATGGAAAAACATATACCATGTTAATCCCAATATGACTTAGTTATTGGTAACACTCTTGGCTTCCTGTATCTGCTTGTCAAGATGCGTCTCAGTCTTCATCCATGTGGAGTATTGTATTGGGTTTCTCTCATCCAAAGCATTATCGTAGTCAGTCTCTACATGTTTTATAATTTATTTCAGATATGAAACCAGGAATGTGTCCACGAGTAGCCCCTGGAACTTTTGGTATAGGAATACAAGAATGTAATAACGATCATGATTGTGGAGATAATTTAAAATGTTGTTCTAATGGATTCGGTTATCAATGTCTTCGTCCTGTGAACCAATCACATACAAGTAAGTATTTACATGACAGTGTTGCCAAGATATGCTTAAAAAGCATTAGCTTCTATACCTCTGTTACGTGGATGATACAAAAATTGTTGACAGCTGGACTCCACAGATTGAGATTCATTTAATAGAATCCCACCGTGTACAAAAAATAAAAAGATATTAAATCATAGATGACCAATAATATGCTCAAACTAAATGATGACAAAACAGAGTTTATGGTTATTGGGACCAATTCAACTTCAGACAGCTTTCAAATAAATCTACATTTACCATCCAAATTGTTGATTCTCAAATATATAGTTTTGACTCGGTTAAGGATCTTGGTGTCCATTTTGATTCTGAGCTTAGTACGGAAAACCATGTCAATCAGCTACATACCATCTGCTACTTCCATTGCAGGTCAATCCGCCAAATTCAACATGTAATTACAAAGGATGCTGCTCATACAGATTAATCATTAGTTTCCACTAGAGGTTTATTTCAGTCTCTACTCATCTGAATATTTATCTTAGTCTTCACTCATCTGGAGATTTATGTTAGACACATCTAGAGATTTTTCTCAGTTCCAACTCATCTGGAGATTTATCTTAGTCTGAATTTTCAGCTCATCTGGAGATTTGGTTTATCTGAGTCTGAACACATTTATAGATTTATCTTAGTCTCAACTTCCATTGCAGTCAATCCGACAAATTCAACATATAATTACAAAGGATGCTGCTCATACTGTCTAATCATTAGTTTCCACTAGAGGTTTATTTCAGTCTCCATTCATCTAGAGATTTATCTTAGTCTTCACTCATCTGGAAATTTATTTTAGACGCATCTAGAGATTTTTCTCAGTTCCCACTCATCAGGAGATTTATCTTAATCTGAATTCTCAACTCATCTGGAGATTTGATTTATCGGAGTCTGAACTCATTTAGAGATTTATCTTAGTCTCAACTAGGGATGCTATTTCAAAATTTTGCACATTGTACATTTTTATTTGGGTCAACATAGTCCAGAATTAGGTCACCAGAAGTTGTTGTCCGCTTCAGGAAACAAGGTCAATAAGCTTATATTCCCTTTAATGGACGTCAGCTAGAAATATGTATATTTGGTAGCATATCCTGTTCTGAATAATGTTTATTAGTACAAAAAATTAGGTGGTCCTCGCTACTTTTCAAATTTCTCGTACCGGCTTTTAGTTCACTTCGTTTGTACAATAGAAAACGAAATCGAAATGGTCGTGATATCTAAACATGGTTTTTTCTTCATAAAATGGTATTTTAAAATTACATTGGTAATTTAATCACTCGTAAAAGGCATAGCCAACTTCCGCGTTGGCTATGGAATGTTGAATATTATTCACCATATCTTGATGTCCGATTGGGCATATTCCTGGTCGGACGTTTGGACAATCGCGTAGGACATGTCTGGAATATGCGGGCGAAATAGTATCCATTGTCTCAACTCTCAACTTAATTGGAGATTTGTCTTCGTCTCCACTCATCTAGAGTTTTATCTCAGTCTCCACTCATCTAGAGAATTATCTCTCTCAACTGTTTTATCAACACCCATTTCAATAATCATCTTGCTCTTCATATGTTGTGAGATTTATTTTATTATCCTCACAGTTAGCCATTTAGAGCGTTATCTTATTATCTATTTATTTTACCTCTGTTCAGCAAGAACTTTATCCTAGGCTCCTTTTTTATATCTAGAACCGAATGAGCCCCCCCCCCCCTGTTAGGTTTAATTAATATAGGGCCTTAGTCCCATTATCGAAAACATATTTTAGAATGAATCATAACGCATAGAAATCGGGTGGAGTGGAAGCATTGGTTTGTTGTTGTTGTAAAATGTATGCTGTATTGGATGGGATGATTCTTTATCAGATCACATGTCACTTGATAGACAAATTAAACTCAATTTTGAATGTATTTTTGTTAGATATGAAACTAGGGGTGTGTTCGATAGTAGTCGCCAATATAACTGTGGATATGGGTATACAAGATTGTAACAATGATTTTTATTTCATAGATAGTTTAAAATGTTGCTATAACGGATTGGGTTATCAGTGTTTGCTATTGTATACTCTTAAAAAAAACTAGGGGATATTCAGAACGATACAAAACTGCGGAAATGCACTGGTGTATTTTTTAGAGGTAACCAGTGTATGTTAATAACAGGCCAATTGCCTACACATGAACATAAACAGTGCATATGAGCGACTTATCTGGCGGCCCCATTTCACTCACAAAGAGATACCCCGTCAAAACTGAAAATGGACGTTTTTGATTTTTGTCTTAATAATGAGTAATTACTCCACAAATCCTCAGACATTCAGCAATTCGTCGCTGCATGCTTCACATCAACCGTCCATTCACGATTTGGGGCAATCTGACCCACTCCTCTTCCAGTGTCACGACCAATTCTTGGAGTGTTGTCGGTCCACACACTAAAGCAAAGATACGCCAAACAGTAAATCTTATGCAAGAGCCAATATGAATGCTACCATGGATAGATAAACCAGCACGCGGCAGTTTTCATCAACCCTTCCTCGAAGTGTCAAATTTGACAATGAACCCCTCCCACGTGTATGGCGCTATTGCGTGTCGCATGTCGCATGTGCAGCTCAATGGTTCTGTTGGGGCTATAAGTTCTTCGTCTGTGAACATACTCTCAAACCATGTCAATTGTCCATGACTATTTATCATATCACAACCTGCATAGGTATTTGCATTTCAATATCCCCTACTTTTTTGAAGAGTATATATAATGTTATAAAGGTCTATATGTAGCAGTTTTTGTTTAAGCAATTTCCTTTTTCACGCTCCTTTAATTTCCTATCCTCGAATAGTCTCATACAAATTTGTAAGTAATTAGTTGTTTTGTTTTGTAAATAATTTTAACCCAGTAATTATAACCTTGGAAAGTGGGGAGTTCCTCACTAATTATCACTAAAAAGGTAGTTTTATTGTATGTATATAAATAAATTTATTCCTTAACTGTATCTTACATTATGCTTGATGACTACAAGTGAATCAATGTTGAAACCTTGGATCATGCTAAACAAGCTCATAATTGTATTTATATATATGAATATATGAATATTTTTTAAAAATAGAAATAAATACAAATTAACTTCATAAAGAATTCATCACCATTAACAATTTAGAACAAATTTTACCCAACAGCAACAAAAACGTCAGTACGATTTCAAAATCAGAGAGGTACTTTGATCAAAAAATTCTAGATAACGACTTACTAAATGGATCAAAGCAATTTTTGTGAACATTATGCTGACACATTAGTGATTAATTCATCACATTTCCAAGACATTACGAGAAGGTTTAGAGTCTGTACACAGTCTGTACATCAGTACCTGGTGTGTCCACAGGGAGTGTCAATAGCAGCAGCACTGCGTCTGTACATGGAGTGGACCAGACGATTGATGAACGCCATTGGCACCTGGAACCACACTCTCAGAAAAGCCTGGCGCAATCCATCGGCTGTATTTTGTCTCGGTACGACGTTATTAAGTCTCCTCTCAATTTTATCCGAAAGATGTTCTATCGGATTTAAGTCCGGACTAAGGGCTGGCCAGTGCATAACGTTGTCACCGTTCTGCTGTAGAACGTCCCGAGTAACTCTTTCGGTGTAGGCACGGGCGTGGTCATGCTGGACAACGTTGTTTCGATGACGTGGGAAATGTGGTATGACGTGGGGTCTAAGAGCTTCATCGATGTAGCGCACTTGTGTGATGCCGCTTCCTCTCTCTGCCGATTCCACCCCAAACCATTATGCTTGGACCTATCCATAAGAATAACGCCATCTGCAGTTGATCCGCAATACCG
The DNA here is from genome assembly GCF_932274485.2 of Patella vulgata. Taxonomy (NCBI): domain Eukaryota; kingdom Metazoa; phylum Mollusca; class Gastropoda; family Patellidae; genus Patella; species Patella vulgata. Next base: position 59,143,378 of record NC_065879.2, on the reverse strand, counting down.
ACTCTCATCTGTGAATAGAACAGTTCTCCATTGCCCGTGTCGCCAGTTCTGGTGTTGTTGGGCAAACTGTAGACGTTAACATCGATGGCGAGGGGTGAGGTTCGGTCCACGGTATGTCTACGGCAATGGATGTTCTCTCTGGTGAGACGTCTGCGCACTGTATCGGTACCGATGGGTCTCCCGTGTGTTCCCACTGTCTGACGTGCTGTCTCAGATGCCTGTGTGAAGGGATTCTTCACGTGCTGTCGTACAACATGGCGGTTTTGTCGCCTTGTGGTAACCCTTGGTTTACCAGTTCGGGAGCGATCATCCGTGGTGTTGGTGGCCCGAAAGCGTTGCTGAAGCCTGTAGATGGTCCGAACATTGACCTGGAAGTGATTGGCAACGGCTTGGTCAGTGTGGCCAACGTCGAATCTTCCAAGCGCCTGGTTCCTCTGAACTGTTGTGAGTCGTTGTATGCTGCTCACGTTGTAGTGTGAACAGCACGTGCAGCATGAGTTACATGAAAATCATGGAGAACACATTACCGTCTCAGAAGTCAGATTGCGTTTTTGACAATATTTCCTGGGTTCAATTCTGTGTTTGGGAAAGAGCCTTATTGCTCAGGTAAAGTTGGCAAGTTTTATGCAATGCGTCTATTCAGAGTAACATACCAACCTGACGGTTCTTTTGCTGCTTAGTATATTTCAAATCATTCAGTTGTTTATGGTCGTTACTTTTATTTTTTTAGATTGTTCGGACTTCATGAGTAACTGTTTGAATGGTGGAACATGTTTAAGAAGAGAGGGTAGATATATGTGTAATTGTCCGGTCGTATATTCAGGTCCCCGATGTGAAATACGTAAGTATAGAATAAATTAATAACACCTGGCTGGACAATCTAGATTGACTTACCCGGTAAAGTTCAAGGACACTTGTCTATGATCTACATTGTGGATTAGGATTTTCCAATCCCAGTTTCACTGAAATTTTATACGCCCACAATTTAGTGTGGGTGTATTATGTTGACACCCAATTGCTCCTTCAACAATTGGCTTGTAAATGTGATAGTGGTTACTGTTCTTAATGCATTTATTTCAAATTGGGTAGAAAGCGTCGCAGTCATTAGAAAACCACGTTTATATTAAGTGTTCCGCAACCTTCGATTGTATCCTCTTTACCAAATACTGAAATTTTATACGCCCACAATTTAGTGTGGGTGTATTATGTGGACACCCAATTGGTCCGTCAACAATTGGCTTGTGAATGTGATAGTGGCTACTGCTCTTGATGCATTTATTTCAAATTAGGTAGAAAGCGTCGGAGTCATTAGAAGACCACGTTGATATTAAGTGTTCCGCAACCTTCCATTCCACAGTTATGTCCCTTTTTCGGAAAACCTACAGTTTTTGACAGATTTAAACCTATTTCAAATTCGATGGGAACACTGGGGTAATGATAGGAAAAACCCTATCGATGTTTAGATTTCCGCAACCTTCAGTCCACATTTATTCCCTCCTCCTCCACCCCACCCCCACCCTTTTGACTGAAAACCTTGTCAAGACAATACAGATTAGATTTGTGATTGATATCCAAGTGTTCCTTTCAGATAAGTTATTGTCTATGGCTATCATTTTCTCAATACATAGCTGCTTCATTGCTATCTTTTAATTATTATTTGTTAGTACAGTACTCACATCTTATCACAAGTCTCCGACTAGGTCTAGACATTTACAGTCTGATTTGTACCCGAAATATACTATTCAAAAAAAGTAGGGGATATTTGATTTTTAAGTGTTATTAAAGTCACCTAATGAAACTGACGAAGAAACAAATGACAAAATGAAATGAAGTTCACATTCATCGATTTATTCCAAATGATCGTTAGACTAAGTAAGGCACAGACTGACCATTATAAGGGTAAAATGATACCCGGGGTCAAACAGCAAAGTTACCACAGCATCACAACCAAGTCAGTAACGGGTAAATCGTCCCCTGTTTGCCAAACAAGCATTGATCCGACGTGGCATACTCCTAATGAGACGTCTAAGGTCATTTTGGTCCAGATTGTCCCATTCCTGTTGCAACGCAGCAGCAAGTTCTTGGACATTGGTAGGACGTTGTTGACGTTGACGTAACCTCTGTCCAAGCATGTCCCAGACATGCTCGATGGGGGAGAGGTCGGGACTCAGTGCTGGCCAAGGTAATGTGGTGATGTTCTGTTGTTGGAGGTAACCTGTAACGATCCTGGCCCTGTGACATCTTGCGTTGTCATCCTGGAAGATGAAACGGCGGCCATGACGTCGTGTGAACGGTACAACATGGACTGCCAAGATGTTGTCCCGGTAGTACTGGCCTGTAACACGCCCTGCAACAACATGTAAAGCCGTTCTTCCAGCAACAGTGATGCCTCCCCACACCATAACAGAACCACCCCCAAATCGATCATGTCTGATGACGTTAACGTCTTGGAAGCGCTCGTTTCGACGACGCCACACCCTCCTACGTCTGTCCAAAAAATCAACAGTGAACCTTGACTCATCTGAAAACATCACATTGCTCCAGCGTCGATTATCCCAGTGTTGACGATCCCTACACCAACGACGTCTTGCCTGAATGTGATGATCTCTCAAACAAGGGATCACGCGAGGACGTCGGGCGCGAAGGTGACCCCTATGCAGTCGATTCCGAATCGTCTGGCCACTCACTCTCACACCAGTGTCTGTTTGAAGACGAGCGCTGATCTGATTTGCTGTGATGACACGATTTCTCAAGGCCAAGGTACGGATAAATCGATCCTGGGCTTGAGTTGTCGCTCTTGGTCGACCTGAGCGTGGTCTGTCCTGTACAGATTGTGTATCACGGTATCTGGACCATAGCCTGCTTATGACAGACTGAGAAACATTCATCGTCCGCGCCACAACCGCCTGTGTTGTGCCGATCTGTAGCATGCCAAGGGCACGTAACCTTTCATTTTGGGTAAGCCGACGCATATCAAAATTTGTTTTCTGGTCACTAAAACAATTAAACTGATGTTTCCACCCTGGAATTCAATGCCACAATGACTGTAACATTCAAAGTCAGAGTCGTGCAAATCTTGGGTTGGACCCCAATGATGATCCCAAGCATCACCTGCATTCCATGCGGTAGCTATTGGTGCGTTTGGGCGTCACATGTAACTGGAAATGTTTCTTCTGTTAGGTTCTATAGTGACTTTTTTCGTAGTCATTTGCATATTTTAGTATTATGCCCCCAAAATCAAATATCCCCTACTTTTTTTGAATAGTATAATAGAAACTAGACTTGTTAAAGTGACAATTTTGATGTTTTTCATACTAAATTATCATACACGTATACATTAATTACTAATATCTAGTATAGTTATGTGTATTGTTGACCTTGACTTCATAAAATTGAAAAAAAAAATTAAAAAATAAACGTGTGCTAGTAAGGTACAACACCTTTAATGTAGTGTTTAAAAAACGAACCGCATGGGGTTTTTTTGTTGCCAAGTAACTTCAATTATGTTTTGAATTTCTTAGAAAATATGCAATTATCGCTTTAATGTGGGCTTAAATATGCGCGAAAAGTTGTGTTTTTGTTTAATGTCTACGAACTTATAATGAAAACCATTTTCGGCTAATGAATTAAAAACGTTTTTTGTTCTCTAATTAATTAGATAATTAACTGAATAAACCTGCAGTCAAATACAATCGATGGATAAATTGAGCAATGATCTTTATCCAATTAGCACAAGTTGACAGACATACGAGCGTAGCAAATTACAGAAAATCAAGAACAACGAAACAACCATTATGAAAAGGCGCTCACTTGTCAGACAAAATCATGCAACACACATGCGTACCAGTGAATTCTACTCACAGCCCGTGAAATGAAATGAAATATTGTTGAACTTGCTACTCTTCTCCTCCACCCAGGCTAATCGGGGCTAATGAAGACGGGCATACGCCATGCTGTGTGCTATGAGGGGAATTTATCCCGGACAGCGGCGATACGGCCTACTTTTATTTTAAATTCAAACTGCCAGGGGTTCTTTTCTGCGCACGCCAATGTGTACACGGGACCTCGATTTTTTTGTCCCATCTGAATGACTGGACACTGTTCCTTGTCATGTCCTCCATCCTGCACCAGGAACTGTCTCGGCCAACACCAGGAGCGAACCCGAGACCTCCTTGTTAGCTAGGCTAAACCTTACTCACTGAGCAAAAACGGCTACCAATAAAATGTAAAGTCTGTAAGACAAAGAAAGGAAAGAAAAACTGATTAAAATCATATTCACTTACAGTTTATGAGATCTAAGTAGAGAAAAATCAGAAAAAGATTATATTCTGAACCCGGTGGAAACTAGTTTAAAACAAAGGCTCTAGAATTCTTAACGACACCTTTGTTTAAGAAGAAGACAATCATTTACTTTTAAATAGCCCCACTGGAAATCATTAGATTCAGTGGTATTAAATTATGACGTCATGTAGACAAAAGACCCGTCATATTAATTTGAAGACAAACTTTTACTTACTAAAATGACTTATGTTCAATCTAAAAGCACTAAACCCATATTTTGGTAAGCATTTAAACTAGCGTCCCATATTAAAAGAGCTGTCCCATACTCTCACATAATTTTTCCACCACCTTTCGAAAAAAGCAGGGGACTATTAAAATGTGTCCGTCCGTCCGCCCGTCCGTCAGTAACACTTTTTGGAACACAATAACTCTCCTAATTGAGCTGGAGTCATGGTGGCTAAGTGGGTAAGACGCTGGCTCGCTAATCTGGAGGCCGGGTGTTCGATCCATTGGCCGTGAAAGTTCATCCCGATTTCCCGCTTGTCAGTGATGCAGAACGGAGGGCCTGACAAGGATAGCCGTCTAGTCGTTCGGGTGGGACGAAAAACCGAGGACCTGTGTACACATTGGCGTGCACTTAAAAGATCCCTTGAGAGTTGTAATTCGATATAAGAGTAGGCCGTAGTGCCGCTGTCCCGGCAAAATTTTCCTCATAGTACACTGTATATCGTATGCCCGTCTTCATTAGCCCAGTTCGGAGCAGAACAGTAGGACGTTAAAATCCATTTCATTTCATTCCTAATTGAGCTAGAATGTTCAAACTTGGTATAGGTGTTTTTTTTAAGGTGAATGCCTTGATAGAGTATAATAAAAGCATGCAATACCCAGGGTTTGTACCATCTAGGGGTCACAATTTTATTCGATTTAGATGAAACTTAAAATGAGTATTACTAGTTCTTGTGTGAGTTAAATTATCGTGCGTATCGGCCCCTGACATGTCCTCGAAACAGATTTGATAGTTTTTATACAACCAAACCACACACTTCTACATTAATTTCAATATCTAGTGGATTAATGTGTATTGTTGTGCTGGTTTCTTTATGAGAATCTTAAAGAAAGAAAGAGTTATTAAAATCTGTTAAAAAGTCGCTATCGTATATAGAAAACCCCATGTTTACAGACCAATTGTGAAAAATCTTTCAGAATAAGCACCAAATGGTTTAATTATTCGTTTACCATCAACATTCCACCTGATTTCAAAGTTTGACACTTTTTATACGCCCAATTTGTTTGTGGACACTCTACAGGTTACAATTCTTATCTCGGTTCCTTTCGATATTGGCATGTATCGGATCGAAACTTCATGGATTATGGCCAGTGATTGCGTTTTTAGCTTGTGGTCCCTCTAGAGGTCACAATTATTATCCGATTTCAAAAACCGTTCGAATATATCACCGTTACTCTGTAATGACGATTGAGTTCGAATTTCGTGAAAGTCGGACCAAAACTGCCGGACAAAATGGCCGCCGCTCGTACGCAAGTAGTGTAAATATATGGTATATCAAGGTTGTGGGCCCTCTAGCGGTCACAAGTTTTATCCGATTTTGGTGAAACTTGAGATACATGTTTATAACCCAAAGATCTTAGTTCCTTACGATATTCGCGCATATCGGATCGCAACTTCCTGAATTATGTACCTTGGTTGTACAAAAAATCGCGTTTTTAGCTTGTGGTCCTTCTAGATGTAACAATTTTATCTAATTTAAACAAAAGAAACGTTGGAATATGACACCGTTACACCCTATTGATGGGTGGGTTCGAATTTCGTGAAAATCTGGCCATAACTTCCGGACAAAATGGCCGCTCCTTGCACGAAAATTGTGTACAAGCATGTAATATGAAAGTTAAGCACCCTATAGAGGTCACAATTTTAGACTCATTTTGATGAAACTTTTGCTATTCGCGCATTTCAGACGGTAACTTTTTGTATTATGGCCCCTGATTGTACGAAATATCATTTTTTTTAGCTTGTTCTCCATCCATCTCTTGCAAAATGTGGGCGTATCTTGCCTGGCAGCCGCTTTTTTTTCTTTTTGATTTTTAAAAGTGGTAGATTAACGCCACCTGGCCTATGTTACTCCCCGGTTCAAGTTACCCCTATACCCCAACCCCGAACAGACAGACAAACAGACAGACAGACAAACGACAGTCACAAATATTAGTATAGAATAGATAGATAGAATAAACCGTAAATCAATTGAACCCATTTCAAGGTGGAACTGCATGGTTTTTGATATGGTTGGGCTATTTGAGGCGTCAGATAATCTAAAAATAGAAGTCGTTACGTGACAATGCGTCTCTAAAAATTCTTTGATCTGTTATATGACGGGAAAATTCTGTTATTAAAAACAACCGTCATGAAAATGACTACATAATAAATTGGAAGTTCTACAATAAGGATCTTTTAGTGAAATGTTAGATTAATTAAGTTTAAATATATCCTTTGTGTTTGAATTACCATTAAATGGTTGATTGTGTCGTATTATGTATCAATCTGGAAATTTCTATTTTATAGCTCTTGTTCTTAAAAGTAAGACGCACAATTTACGCATCGTGTCGCGTTTTCATATTTTTAATAATTATGAAACAGTCAATTCGCGTCTTTTTAGTTATATTTCAGTTCTAGAAAAATGAGTTGTTGCTGAATTCATAATAACTGAAACGTTTTATAACCACCATGTTAGAAATTACAAATGCAGTTTTTACGCGCGAAAGCATAAGCATACTAAACAGGAATAATGGCATAGCCATAATGGCACATCCTCCTATTAAATTTGACACAAAACCGGAGGCCAAATTCGCAACGCCCTAAATGATTAGAATTCGAGTTTTGTGACCAGTACCGTAATTTTATTTTAATTATACACGTCTGGTTAATCGAGACTAGAGGAAATACATTTCGTTAAATTAATTTCCAGTCTCAATTTTTTTCTGCGTATTTAGAGCTAGCAACAATGTAACATCTAAACTAACTAAAGCGACAATTAACAACAGAGTTTTCCGGTTAAGTAAAAGTAACTTTCACAGTCTTGCAGTGTCGGTACGTTGCCGCGAAAGTGGGGTCTAAAGATAGAAAAAGGGCGAAACTACATGAGTTGACTCTGAACCGAGAACCGTTACAATATATACGTCATTGGTTACAATCAACTAACTTAGAAATTAAATCGCCGAGTTTTCGCCAAAATTTTAATCTAGTTTGTAACTACTTACTTTTAAAAGTCCAACGAGTAAAGAAGAATTTTTTAAATGGCTTCATTGATAAATAAGTGAATGAATATTGTCACGTGAATGTCTTATTTTTGGCGACTGTTGAATGCCTACAGTGCACAAGCGAGCCCGTGAGAGCACTTTTCTCATAAAACAGGACAGTTTCTATAGTACAAATAATTGAGGCCGTGGGCCACTCTACAATTGGTGAACAAGACATAATAATCCGAACAAAAAATAGTAGTATAAAAACTAACTAGAGTTGTCCTCGACCTAGAGTTGACCTTTACTTCATAAAAGTGACCTTTTATTATTATGAGGTGTTGTAGACAAAGGACCTGTCATATTAATTCGGGGACAAACTATTACTTACTAAAATGACTTATTTTCACTCTAAAAGCACTAAGCCCATATTTTGGTTAACACTTAAACTGGCGTCCGATATTAAAGGTGCCGTGCCACGTTCTCTAACATTATTCATATTTTAAAGTTGCACAGAATCTTTGTTTATATACAAACCGATTTTGACAACATTTTCAGAATAAGCACTAAAGGACTTAATTAATCGATTAGCATCAACATTCCAAATATAGATATTGAAATTCAAATAAGAATTGTAGGACGAGATAAATTTTAAAGATTGGCTATTTAAGGGATTCTGAAAGTTTCAAGTCAAAATCTTCAAAAATAAAAAAAATACACTCAGGGTTTTCACAGTTTTAAATTTTGAGCTTAAAATTAGGTCATACGCATGCGTGGTAGAGGCCACATTGCCCAAGATTAAAACTTTTGAATTGCAAACAGCTACCAATTGGTAAAAACTACATTCAAATTGATTGGAAAATAAAAAAAGTCTCCACAAACTAATTACAAACGGTTTGATGGGATTAGTTTTAACTAGTCAAAATGATGCATTTGATATTCAGATAAGTTGATATACAATAATTAATAGAATACAATATCAAAAAACCATTTCGTTGGTAAAAATACTAACTTCTTTAGGGATAAAGAACTAAATACTAAATGACTAGAAGAAAAGGTCAGTTATAACATCTTAGGAAGTTATGAGAACATAGGAATGATGACATCATAGGAATGATGACATCATAGGAATGATGACATCATAGGAATGATGACATCATAGGAATGATGATGTCATGGACTTAGACTTAAAAATATAAACATTAATATATTTATATGGACTTAGAACTAGAAGCTTTAATGACTTAGATACATAGGTTCGTTTATAAAGGTAAAACTTTATACAAGTAAGGAAAAATTATGCATGATTATGAATGATTTTGAAACCCAATAGATTTAACTCATTTAAACCGTAGGCCAAAGTCTATGAATCCACAGACTTTCTGCTGTGTTCAATTTTTACTGATCTTTATCAGGAATTTTTTGTATTATCTTACACATGACCAAGTATATTAAAATGCTGGGAATGGTCAGGTTTTTTAAGCCTTATATTCCTTCTGTACTTATTAAGCCGAGTGATGAACAGAGTAATGGTTTCGCCTATGTATTGCATTTTACAGATTTTACATGTTAAACAATAAAAAACACAAGTACTGGCACAGTTGACAGAGTCTCTAATTTTGAACGATTTCATGCCTTTACTGGTTATTTCTTGATTTGTAAACATAGTCTCACATGGTTTGCATAATTTTATACGCCCACATTTTCATGAGGACGTATATTGTCGTCGCCCAGTCCGTTCGTTCACATTTTTGTTTGTGGACACTCTACAGGTCACAATTTTTATCCGATTTTGACGAAACTGGGAATAAAGGTTTATCTCCCAAAGATCTCGGTTCCTGTCGATATTGGCATGTATCCGAATCCGGTCGAAACTTCATGAATTATAGCCCCTGATTGTACGAAAAATCGCATTTATAATCCTAATAAGAGTTTCCGCTGTGTAGGTTTAGTTGTAAATGCCCCCCCTAACTAAAGGTGTTAAGTTTTAATTGTTTGTTATCTGTTGCATATTCTGTATATATTTGCCTACTATTCACATACCTGTATCATGTGGTACCCTCGTTGAAACGCCCCTTAGTATTAAACTCAGTAATTGTGTATCCATCAAATTGTAACTTGTGTTAATATGTTCAATTACTAAATGCCAATCAAAGAGGAACATAACTTATTCACATGGAAAATATAGCTGATACACATAGATGCGTAATGAAGATATTATGACATTATTTATGAATATTCCCAAGACGGACGAAAAGTATCTATATAAATACACATAACAAATGTACTTGAATGCACAAGGAACATAGCTTTTTTATATACATCAATACACCGGATGGCGGTGTGAAACTTCGCTCTTGACATTGTTTTGTTTTCTATCAAAATTAGTTATAAAATAATAAATTAAACGAGAGAAGACATCGCAGATTATGTCTGCAAACTCACAGGGGTGATATTTGGTAAATACATTGTAGTGCACTGCGGTGATGTCGCCTCCTTTCCCTGGACCACCACAGGACTCACTCTCTGGTTTAGGCCGATTCCACACCAAACCATTATGCTTGGACCTCCCCATGAGTCTCGTTCCATGACACATTGGTCAGAATAACGCTGGCTACGTCGACGCCATATTCTGGCCCTGTCATCTGCAGTTGATACGCAATACCGACTCTCATCTGTAAACAGAACAGTTCTTCATTGCCTGTGTCGCCAATGCTGGCGTTGTTGGGCAAACTGTAGACGTTCACATCGATGGCGAGTGGTGAGGATCAGTCCACGGTAAGGTCTACGGCAATGGATGTTCTCTCTGGTGAGACGTCGGCGCACTGTATCGGTACTGATGGGTCTTCCGTGTGTTCCCACTGCCTGATGTGCTGTAGTCTCAGGTGCCTGTGTGAAGGGATTCTGTACGTCCTGTCGCACAACATGGCGGTCTTGTCGCCTTGTGGTAATCCTTGGTCTACCAGTTCGGGGGCGATCATCCGTGGTGTTGGTGGCCCGATTTTGACAAAACTTGGTTCCTTTCGCAATTGGCATGTATCGGACATTAACTTGAAATATCGGACCCTAACTTGAAATATAGGTCTACAGGTCACAATTTTGATCCGATTTCAACGAAATTTGAAATATTGGTTTATCTCCCACAGATCTTGGTTCCTTTCGAAAATGGCATGTATCGGACGCTAACTTCCTGGATTATGGCCCCTGACTATGCGAAAAATCCCCTGTTTAGGTTGTGGACACTCTAGAGGTCACAATTTTCAACCAATTTTGATGAAACGGACCGTAACTTCCTGGATTATGGCCCCTTATTGTACAAAAAGTCGCATTCTCTTTTTTAGCTTGTTCTTTATCCATCTCTTGCACAATGTGGGCGTATCTTGCCCGGCAACCGCTGGTTATATAGATTAATGGTTCTAAAATATTTTAGACTATGAGACGACATGTGCCGTTATCTCCAAAGCTGGGAAATATGACGTAGCTCCTGTCCGTCCGTCCACAATTTGTTTGTGGACACTCTACAGGTCACAATGTTATCATATTCTGATTGCTATATCATCTTTCTATACTGGTATCGGACTGTAACTTAGCTTATAGACCCTCTAGAAGTTTCGATTCGTATTCGAATTTGGTGAAACTTAAAACAAAAACCTTTCAAATATATCATAATGATGACAGAGTTCGAAATTCGTGAAAATCGGACCGAAACTGCCCGACAAAATAGCAGCTCATCATACGCAAATAGTGTAGAAGTATGGTATATCAATAAAATAAAACCAAGTACGAACAATCCAAACCATTAGACAAAATTCGAAGTCCTATAAGGTGTCCGGAAGAGTAAGCTTATCAGGCCTGGCGCCACACCCGCCATAGCTGCATCCAACCCATTAGACGATATCTCGGTAAAATAACGTAATTTTGCCAATGGACTATCCGTATACAAATCACACCTGATGAACAGTGTTAACAGATTTAGTATACATAACCAGGAAGATAGTATACGCGTCAATTAAATACATCTAGAATAATAACGGAAAGAGACATGTTATATTTACTAATCAAGTCAAAATGGCGGCCATAAAACTTTTTAAAGGTTTTTGTAAGTTTAGTGGGCAAGTATGCCTGTAGTTGAAGCTTAGATGACAAATGCCTCGACCTACTTAAAAAATCAGAATAAACGGAACAAGCTCTCGCGTAGCGAATTAGCTGAGACACATACAGTCCATAAGCTGGTGATATTTGAATGTTACTACTAAGGAATGGAAAGTTAACAATCGGAAAGTCAAAGTCATCTCGTTTATCGTGCAATTTAATACTCAGTTTATGGCCATTGTCAAAATCGAGACACAGATACAAGTAGGATTAGGAAGCGTAATTATCACTGTTAGTAGTATTTTTAATTTCGAGCTCACCAGGATATATGAATTCTACATAATCACTAAATTTGGGATTATTAAGTGACAGAACATCATCTATATATCGATAAGTGAAATTAAAACGTCTGACTAGTCGTTTTGGGTTTTTTTTTTAACGAGTGCCTTCCTATGAATATAGAAACAAATCAGCAAGCAAAGGTGCACAGTTGGTGCCCATGGGGATACCTACCACTTGCAGATATATTTCCCCTCCAAATTCAACAAAGGTATTATCAATTAAAAAATTCAATATCTGAATTATCTTGTTAGCGGTGTATTTATGTTTGGAATTACTATTGTTCTTAACAAAATATGTGGAATTGTAATTAACAACTAGATATTCATATCTAACAGTTCCCGATTTAGATGAAAAGACAATGTCTTGTGGACCCTCTAGAAGTCACAATTTTTATCCGATTTGAAGGAACTTGAAATGTATGTATATAATCACACATATCGGACCGTAACGTCCTGGATTATTGCCCCCGATTGTCCAAAAAAATCACATTATCTTTTTAGCACGTTCTCTGTCCATCTCTTGCAAAATATAGACGTATATTGCATGGCAACAGCTTGTCTTAAACAAGAATGACATCTGTCTGAACTTTTGTCCTTAATAGTGTCAGTAGTGTTCAACTTATTTTCTTTCAAAATATTAGCAATTGCGCGGTTCTTTCTCTCTGCTATTATTATTTCACTATTATCCATAATTTTTGTGATGTCTAAAATACTTCGGTCTTTAGTCATTTGGTGTAGGTGAGGTTGTCGAGGGTCAAAGGTAGTTGTCCATGGAATAATCTTCATATTAGTATCAATCTTGGATTGGTAGGTCAATAATTAATTCACCCCTGATCTAATCGGCTCTTTAAAATGCCGTCTGTATAATTTTCTTGGGATATCCGGATTGTTTAAGATAGGATCCAAAGTTTTTCAGGTTTTAATTGGTCCAGTGTTTGGGGTGACAACTTGATGGTGGAAAATAATGATGGCAAACTGTTTTCTTGGACTATAGATTTGTCTCTAACTTATCCCTTTCTTTGATAACTTTCACATCAAAGAAATTAACTGAGTTTATATCCATAGTAAATTTACATTCTTCTAGTGGGAGAGAAGACAAAGCCCAAATATCATCGATGAATCTGCATGAAATATCTGGTTTATTGTAGTGGTTCATAGTAGGTTTTTATCCAGTATGACATATAAATGTTAGCATATGTCACAGCAAACAGAGTTCCCATGACGGCCCCAGATATCTGTCTATAAAACATACAAAAAATTCAAATTCATTGTTGTGAAGAACAAAATCTACTATTTGTAGAATTGATTCTGAATCTTCATTGGTCGCAATTTTAGTTTCATATAATGCATGTTTGGGTGCGTCTAAATCTTCAGAAATATCAATATTCGGATATGAACTGATAACATCAAGAGTCATAAGATTACCATTCTTAGAAATAGATCCGCTGTTTATAGCAACTATCTTTTGAAGGAATCGAGTGGTGTCTTTAACTAATTCTGGATAGTAAAGTTGTGTCACAGGTTGTAATTTTCAGTCAAGCCAAGAAGATGCTTTACGAGTAGGTGCTGTATTCGTTACATATGGGTCTTCCTGGTGGTATATCTGTGGAATTAGAAACGTTATATGAGCTTTTACTAAAATGTAGAAATGGACTGGTTTATCAACAGGTCTGTCCAGGATAGCTTCTGTTCCATTTTCCGGAATTTTAAGACCAGTCACTAATTTTGTCAATTGTCCATGAATCTCATTTGAATTATCTCCACTGTGTGTTCTTATACACAGACAGATCTTCTAGATGTTTCCGACATTCTTTAACATTGTCCTCTTTATTCCAGATGTCAATACCATCTCCTTTATCAGCATTACCAATGATAATATTAGGGTCATTTTTCCAAGTCGATAAGGCCTTCCTCTCTTCGCAAGTTAAATTATCTTGTACTTTATTTTCTGTGTAGTTTTTTATTGTTTGTTACTGGTTGGTACAGTAGAGCTCCAGAGCTTCATCTCTTCCACAAGATTGTGACCATTCACTCTTGATATACAATGATTTAGGTAAGAATTTTTGTGGTGGTTCTCTAATTTGGTCATATTTTGATGGTACTGGACCTAATTATAATCCTCTATTTAAAAGTTTTACTTCAGCAGGTTCTAACTGTCTAGAACTTACATTGTAGATAAAATTTTACCTTTATTATAAGCTGACCTTTTATGTTATGTATCTTAGTCCATTACGCCATCAGGTTTTTTCCCACTTCCTACTGCTAAAGATCCCTAATCGCAAGCGAATTATTGAAATTGAATTGATCCACTTTAGTCCTGAAATGACCTAGTTTGTGTCAGTTGGAGGTTAAAACACCCATCTCTCTCTCTCTCTCTCTCTCTCTCTCAATGACGTTATCATTCCTATGATGTCATAGCTGACTTTCAGTAATTTTGTATGTAGGTTTTCATCCCTGAAATATCAATATTCGGATATAAACTGATAACACCAAGAGTCATAAGATTACCATTCTTAGGGATAGATTCACCGTTTATTGCATCTATATTTTTATCTTTTATAGGAATTGAGTGGTGTCTTTAACTAATTATTGTCGTCGCCCCTGTCCGTCTGTCCACACTTAAATTGTTTGTGGACACTGTACAGATCACAATTTTGATCTGATTTTGATGAAACTTAAAACATGCGATTATATCCCACAGATTTTGGTTCCTTTCGATATTCGTGCATAACTGACCGTAACATCCGGGATTATGAACCCCGAAGTACGAAAGAATTATCGTTACACCGTGATGATGGTTGAGTTTGCATTTCGTAAAATTCGGACCAAAAATCCCCGACAAAATGGCCGCTCCTTGAACGCCAGTAGTATAAAAGTATGTAATACCGAGGTTGTGGACGCTCTAGAGGTCACAGTTTTTATTCGATTTTGATGAACATTAAAATGTATGTTTATATCCGAAAGAACTCGGTTCCTCTCAATATTCACCTATTTGCCATTGTTTAAGGGAGGTAACTCCGCCGCTGGTGGCCCTAGTTGAAGGGTTTTAACATTGTTTACAATTAATGGCTTGGCTTGACAACTTGACGTCTGCGACAATAAGTCAACACAAACAAACTGAACTTTTCCCTCTTCAAAATTATTTATTATCAATTGATGCAACTTTAAATTATATACCTCTCCACATTTTTAACATAATTATATTTATTTTTGTCATGTCGGAATAGATCATCATAAAATGCTACGATCGGTAGGTTGACAAAATTAGGCCATTTTTAGTATTATGATTCGTCTAAATAGCCTTGATTCGATTCGGCTAGTATTATGGTCCCCCTAAACAGCCTACATTCTTTGGGTGAAAAAAAAAATGAGCTGGGTGAAAATTCAACATATTAAATTGATATTTTTTATGTCCTTATCAGCCGTCGTATTTTCGGGATTCGCCGCTCATAAATAAGCCTAGGCCTATTGGATGCGATGCATGTACCGTAGCTTATTGGGTACCAAACTTTCCCTTCGTACTCGTAGATCTAATATTTATAATTAAGCTCTTTAAAAAAAACCTTAAATATACTTCGTCCCTCCGTTAATGAACGTTGGACATATTTGGAATGTTATGTTTAAACAAAACCCAAGCAAGAGGTTAAAAAAAAAAAAAAAAAATGGAAATAAATAGGCCTAGACCTGAACAGATTTTATAGTATTTCATTATGTTTCTATTCATTTATTTTCTGATATACTTTTTAAAAAAATATAAAAATACCCCCTCCCCACATTTCGAACAGACACCACAAAATAAAGTGATTAAATTTTTTATTGATAAACAATTCATTTCACTTTTTATTTTACTTCACCGACTTATTCCTCTTATTCTGACCCGTTGAAGTTAACTAATCAGCATCTAGATAAGATTATTAGATCACATTTATTGGTTCCCAAGAATAAACATTTAGGGAAAATTGACCAGCTATCTTCAGGCTTACATCTAAAACACCATGAAATAATTAAATATACTATACAGCAAAAAATAAAACGTCAGTACGATTTCAAAATCAGAAAGGCACTTTAATCAAATCATTCTAGAAAACTACTTACTAAATGGATCAAAGCAATTTTTTGTGAACAGTATGTTGACACATTAGTGATTAATTCGTCACAATTCCAAGACATTACGAGAAGGTTTAGAGTCTGTACACAGTCTATTCATCAGTATCTGGTGTGTCCACCGCGAGTGTCAATAACAACAGATTGATGAACGCCATTGGCACCTGGAACCACACTCTCGGAAAAGCCTGGCACAATCCATCGACTGTATTTGATCTCGGTACGAAGTTATTAAGTCTCCTCTGAATTTCATCCCAAAGATGTTCAATCGGGTTTAAGTCCGGACTAGGGGCTGGCCAGTAGCCTACATAACGTTGACGTGCGAAATGTGGTATGACGTGGGGTCAGAGAGCTTGATCGATGTAGCGCAGTGCTGTGATGCCGCCTCCTCTCTCTTGACCTAGATTTTGGAACACCGCAGGACCCACTCTCTGGTTCAGGCCGAATCCACCCAAACCATTATGCTTGGACCTCCCCTTGAGTCTCGTTCCATGACACATTGGTCAGAATAACGCTGGCCACGTCGACGCCATATGCTGGCCCTGCCATCTGAAGTTGATACGCAATACTGACTCTCATCTGTGAACAGAACAGTTCTCCATTGCCTGTATCGCCAATTCTGGCGTTTTTGGGCAAACTGTAGACGTTCACGTCGATGGCGGGGGGGGGGGGGGTGGGGGTGGGGGGTGGGGATCGGTCCACGGTAAGGTCTACGACAATGGATGTTCCCTCTGATGAGACGTCGGCGCACTGTATCGGTACTGATGGGTCTTCCGTGTGTTCCCACTGTCTGACGTGCTGTCTCAGATCCCTATGTGAAGGGATCCTGCACGTGCTGTCGCACAACATGGCGGTCTTGTCGCCTTGGGGTAACCCTTGGTCTACCAGTTCGGGGACGATCACCCGTGTTGTTGGTGGCTCTAAGTGTTGCTGAAGCCTGTAGATGGTCCGAACATTGACCTGGAAGTGACTGGCAACGGCTTCGGCAGTGTGACCAGCGTGACCAGCGTCGAGTCTTCCAAATGCCTGGTTCCTCTGAGCTGTCATGAGTCGTGGCATCCTGCTGACATTGTATTGTGAATGATTCAACCATGTATGGGGTGTATTTTATAGGGCTGGTCCCGGTGAAAAGCACGTGCAGCATGAGTTACATGAAAAAAACGGAGAACACATTACCATTTAAGAAATCAGGTTGCGTTTTTGAGAACATTTCCTGGATTCAATTCTGTGTTTGGAAAGGAGCCTTATTGCTCAGGTAAATTTGGAGATGTGGTCACAAAATAAACAATAAAAACATTTGGCAAGTTTTATGTAATGCATCTTTTCAGAGTTACATACCAACCTGACGTTTCTTTTGCTGCTTAGTATCAAAATTTGTGTAAACTCAATGATTTGGAATTGAAAGACTTACTCAGGAGAAATCATTCAGAAGTTATTGTCAAAAGGACCCATCATTTGGCACAGCTGATTTCAATTTATAAATTCAATCAATCTACTAGTGTGCTTCATCAACATATTTGTGACATTAAAAGTTCAGTTAAGGGCTGGACCCAAAATCTTAAATATTTGCCATCTACAACACTTTCACAGATTGTAGAATATTTGATTAATGCTCATGATATTAAAACATGTTCTTCAAACTTTGAAGGATTCACATCAAAAACACTTAAGCGATATAAAGCTTTTCGCAGTTACGAACTTTGGGCCTCAGGACATAAACATTCTGTTCGGTTTAACAATCTTGCAGATAATTATTCATACTGTGCTTTACGCTTCAAAAGTAACCCATCTTGGGATACATCTGTAACTGTATATGACGCATGCATTGTTTTAGATAAATCTAGTGGTAAACCACTGGGTGGCCATTGCTTATGTGTAGCAGGATTGATCGAGGCATACTCCCATGTTGCTAGCCTAATGTGGCCTAGCAGATATTGTTAGTAAAGTTTTAGCAGAATTACCCGACACTTTGTGCATTTTATGTTCATGGCCTGCACCAAAATCAAAACATATTCAAGTGAAACCCCTTAAAGACGTTCCTATTGTCAAAAGAGGACCTCTCAAGGTGGTTAAAAGATTTGAAGAGTAGCATCTTTAATCCAGTTAATCCTCTAAAGGATGGGGTAAAATTTGAAAAGGCACAACAGCTTTTTGATGATCTTAATTTATGTCGTCCAAATTTTCCATGGTTGAAATCGGTGGATCTCAATAATAAGTGGAGACCCGTAAATAATAAACCCTTGTAAACATTTTTGACCCTCAGATCTTAAGGATATATATTAACTTGGATGCAGTTGAATAAGTACCATCTTTTATTACCGATATATACACAGAATTATTACCACCCCCCCCCCCCCCCCAAAAAAAAAAAAAAAATCAATTTTGGAAAAATCGAAATATCTTGTTAGCAAGAGACAAAATACAAATATTCATGACTTTATGACTATACTTTGCTATACTGATTCTGGGATAAATGCAATCGAATCATTAACAAGAAAACAAAGTGAAAATAAAAACTGGTTTCATTATCGAAAATGTGCCATTACATCCTGCAAAATACATAATGTTTACACACGAGTAAAATCAGGAAAAACATTACTTGATCATGGTAGAGCAATGACTGACTTATAGAAGATATAATGGGCAATAGTAAAATGAAGGGAAATATAAATACTGCAGCTTCTGATTATCTAAAAGAAAAACAGAAAACACACACTGACTGTAATCTAATGGAGAAAGGGTTAATTGTTTCAAATAAGGGTTGGTTTGCAACCAGTGTTGACAGAATTTTTCATGTTCTTGTTGTGAGGATAAAATAATAGTTGAAATTAAATGTCCAAAAACCATTGAAAACAAACAAATTACACATTTTACAAATTCTATTTATTACTTAAATCTAATTCCTTCACATACATATTATACCCAAATAGAAAGTCAAATGGCTATAACTAAAATACATAAAGCTGACTTTGTTGTATGGTCCAGTAAAGGAATTATAAATAATACAATGTCATTTGATTTAGATTTTTGGAATGGCGTGTATGGTAAGGCTAAATTATTTTACACAAATATAATTGTACCAAACTTAATGTCTAATGACATGCAATGATGTGTATGATGAGGCTAAATTATTTTATACAAATACAATTGTAAGAAAATTAATGTCTTATGAAATGCAATTTAGACATTCAGAACTCCAGCCACTGAAGTGGTTTTTATATCCTATTCTATTTCAATAAATAAATCGTTTAATAGTTTTTATTTTTAATTGTAAATAGTGGCGTAATAACTGAATTTATACATGTTTGTTGACAAAATATATATATAAAAAAAACTGTAATGACTGACAATTTTAATTTAATTGTAAATAGTGACTTAATTACTTAATTTATACATGTTTGTTGACAACATTATGTTATATTTTTAATTTTATAAGTGTTATTACTGTTATCAAGAGAAATTTATTTCTTCACAACTTCAAAAATATCTTCAGAGAAAGGGATCTTGAAAATTTACTCGATAAGCACAGGTACGAAAAATATTTTCGTAATTTCCTATCATGACCAACTTGACCTCATTCTCTAGCAAGAGAAACTGTTTAATAGTTTGAGCCAAACTAAAGGGTAGTTGAATAAAGTGAAAGTGAATTGTAAACAACTGAACAAGGTCTTAATTTTATGTTATGGCAATCTTGACTAGGCTATTTAGTATTTCGACTGGCCATACACCAGGCCTAATTTATACTAATATAGTCGACTGTTTGATGTACCGGGTATGGTAGGAAATATGACAATAATTATAATTTATATGGGCCTCAACAGGCATGGCCTTATAATAGGAGTGAGAGAGAGAGAGAAATGGGGTTTAACGTCCACTCGACACAAACTAGGTCATTTCGGGACTAACATATGGTTTAATTTTTTATTTATTTAAATAATTCGCTTGCGCTTAGGGGTCTTTAGCAGTGGGGGGAAACCGGAGGACCCGGAGAAAACCCACGAGGTTGGACAGGCGACCCTACTCCTTGTCACGTACAACCGGGGATTCGAAACCACGCCAGTTGACTCAATGACAGACCTTATGATACAGCGCGCGCTAACCATTCGGCCATCCAACCCCCCTTATAATAGGACTACCGGTAATTCGTAGATTTTAATGCCAATTTACAGGAGCTGGATTGTAGAAATGAAATGAAATGAAATGGGGTTTAACGTCCTACTGTTCTGCTCCGAACTGGGCTAATGAAGACGGGCATACCCCATACAGTGTGCTATGAGGGAAATTTTGCCCGGACAGCGGCACTACGGCCTGCTCTTATATCGAATTCCAACTGTCAAGGGATCTTTTACGCGCACGCCAATGTGTACACGGGACCTCGGGTTTTCGTCCCATCCGAACGACTGGCCAGCTGTTCTTGACAGGCGCTCTGTCCTGCATCGCTGACAAGGGAGAGCCACTCCGGAAAATCTGGATGAACTTTCTCGGCCAATGCAGGGATCGAACACCCGACCTCCAGGCTAGCGAGCCAGCGCCTTACCCACTTAGCCACCGTGATCCCCAGGGCGGTTGTAGTTCACGTAATGTTGGTAGTACATGTTTGTTATTTTTTTTGCCCGGATGATGGATTTGTCGGACTCATGAAATGCCAGCTACAAAGCTTAGAGCTATCACTCGGGATCCACGGGTGAACCTTCCCGTCTTCTGTCACAATATTTCTCTTGACAGCATTCACCCATGACTTACGTCAATGCTCATCAACGGGAAATTCATAAAAACTGTGTTATCGTTCTTAAGTAAAAAAGAAATGTGTTTACGTCTGCTGCCAATACCCCAGCGCCTATAGCGGTGGAGTTATCTCCCTTCGAACATTGACGGATTAGAGAATTCGCGCATATCAGACCATAACTTCCTGGATTATGGCCCCTGATTGTACGAAAAATCACATTTTGAGCTTGTCACAATTTTTATTCGATTTTAAACACCATTTAAATATATCACTGTTTCACCATAATGAAGGTAGAGTTCGATTTTCTAGAAAATTCAAACGAAACTGCCCGACAAAATGGCTGCTCCATGTATGTAAATAGTGTAAATGTATGTAATACGAAGCTTGTGGAAACTCTAGTGGTCACAATTTTTGTCTGATTTTAATGAAACTTAAAATATATATCTATATCCCAAAGATTTCAGTTCCGTTCGATATTCGCGCATTTCAGACCATAACTTCCTGGATAATTGCCCTTGATTGTACGAAAAATCACGCTTTTTTTTAGCTTGTTCTCTGTCCATCGCTTGCAAAATGTGGGCGTATCTTGCATGGCAACCGCTGGTACTAATAATAATAGAGGCAATTTGATTTTAATTTTTATAAATCTGATTTTTATACGCCCACATTTGAGATTTCTGCGACTTTTCCTACCGGAGTTTTTCCCCCTTTTCCGAAAACCTTGTGAACACAATAAAGGCTATAGTTTTCGATGGATTCTTTTCTAATTTGGTGTGACGCATTGAGGTCATGAGAGAATATCTCCCTTTGTCGAAAACCTTGTGAATACGATCAGCTATAGTTTTAAACAGATTTTTTTCAAATTTGGTTTGAAACATTGGGATCATGGTAGTACGAATCTTATCGATATTCAGCGTTCTGCGACTTTTCTTTTCAGAGACCCCCACCTTTTACCGAAAACACTGTTAACACGATAGAGGCTATGGTTTTTAACGTATTTATTTGAATTTTGGTGGGAAACATTGGGGTCTTGAGAGGATGTATCTCGTCAATATTAAGAGTTCTTCGACTTTCCGTTCTTGTGAACACGATAGAGGCTATAGTTTTCAACAGATTTATGTAAAATTTGATGTGAAGTATCGTGTTCATTAGGGGACAAACCCTATCGATATTCAGCATTCTGCGACTTTCTGTTCTGGAGTTATGTCCACTTTTCCGAAAAACCTTTTGAACGCGATAAAGGCTAAAGTTTTTAGTTGATATTTTTCATATTTGGTTTGAAGCATTAGGATCATCTATCTCTACCGATATTCATAATTCGATGTCTTCCGTTCCAGGGTTATCACCCAATTGCCGAAAACCTCGTGAAAGCGATGGAGGCTATAGGTTTTAACAGATTTTTTTAAAGCAATGGAGTCATAAGAGGTTATACCCTGGATATTAGATTTCTGCAAGGGTCCTAGATACTTATCAATTTGCTCAACATGCAAGTTTTCCTTTCGGATGAGCTACGATTAAGAAAAGCTGTTTTGTGGGCGTATTTGTGTGGCTGTCTTTTGACTTTTTAAAACAAATAATGATTTTTCCCAACTCTGTAATTATCCCTATGTTGGTTTCAAAATGACCCAAATTAAGTGTCAGCGATACATTAAACCCCGTTCCATTTCGTTACTGGGTTAGTCAAAGAAATATTATATGTTACTGTATTTCAAGTTTTCTCGAATCATTTTGTTTTTCACGATTATTTTGTATTTGAAGGTGTACAGACAGCATGTGATGACAACCCTTGTAAAAACGGTGCCTCTTGCCAGGCTTATCCGAATGGAGATTATAGTTGTAGTTGTTCCAGCTCCTGGGGTAAAAACTGTGAATATCCATCTCACGATAACTGTAATGTAAGTAGATATTGTTTTTTTAATATAAGTGCACTAGCAGGATACCCGGCTTCGCTCGGGGGTCATAACTCCGAAACCGGAAGAGGTAGACTAACGCCACCTGGCCTATGTTACTCCCCGGTCCGAGCTACCCCTATACCCCAAATTTCAGACTTGGGGCAGACCTAGTGTAGCCGCCAACCCCGAACAGACAGACAGACAGATACCCGGCTTCGCTCGGGGGTCATAACTCCGAAACCGGAAGTGGTAGACTAACGCCACCTGGCCTATGTTACTCCCCGGTCCGAGCTACCCCTATACCCCAAATTTCAGACTCGGGGCAGACCTAGTGTAGCCGCCAAACCTGAACAGACAGACAGACAAACGACAGTCACAAATATATATATATAGATTACATATGGCCGTACAAACTGCAACTGAAGCACATAACGTGATTACATATTGTCTTAACACAAATGATCTTTTTCAAGAATGCTGTGTGATATGATATGTTTGGACTAAAAACATATTCAAACTTATTAATCTATCAAAAATTTGCTACAAATCATTCTCAAAACTTTGTATTCGCGAGGAAATGCCTTAAGCTATAAAAGTTCTATTTTTAGAAGCCATGTTTGTCATCTAACTCGATTGAGGGAGGGTTCATTTTTTGTAAGCCCACATTTTGTTTGTAGACACTCTAAAAGTCACAGTTTTTATCCATATTTCAACGTAACTTGAGATATAGGTGTATCTCCCAAAGATCTGGGTTCCATTCGAAATTGGCATATATCGGGCCGTGACTTCATGGATTATGGCCCCTGATTGTACGAAAAATCACGTTTTTAGCTTGGGACACTCTAGAGGTCACAGTTTTTATTGGATCGTGATGAAACTTGAAATGTATGTTTATAAGGCAAAGACATCGACTCCAGTCAATATTCGCGCATATCGGACTGTAACTGCCTGGATTATGGCCCCTGATTGTACAACAAATTTCTTTTTTCTTTAGCTTGTTCACTCTCCATCGCTTGCTAAATGCGGGCGTATATCTTGCCTGGCAACCGCTGGTTTAGAATGCATTTGTCATTACTTACTGTCCATTGACCATACATGTTGAGGTCTAAGTAAATTCTTGAAATATTTTCTGCCAACTTACTTTTCTGCCGTTTAATTGCAGAGTCCTCAATTTTTCCCAAAACCCTTCGATCAAGAAATAATCAAGCTGGCAGACAATAAGTTGGCATACAATACGTCGAGTTGCCAGTTAGTGATACCCTGACATTTTGCCCAGTGCTTGCCCCATTGGTGTTTTTCGGGTAATTCAGTATTTTTCTAGTAAGATTGGGCGTCTATACTTCCCATATATACCAAATTTGCCACAGGTTTATTGGAATTAACCACCCTACAAATACTTTTGTGGGAATGTATGTTTAATCTATGTATACTG
Organism: Patella vulgata; assembly: GCF_932274485.2. NCBI lineage: Eukaryota > Metazoa > Mollusca > Gastropoda > Patellidae > Patella > Patella vulgata. The sequence goes on along the minus strand of NC_065879.2, from coordinate 59,119,261 downwards.
ATTCATCTCAAACTGGTTCTTGTTTTGGGAAAGACGTAGTCTATCCTTTAGTGTAATTTTAGCGATTTATATGTTCTGGTGTTAAAGTTAACGTCTAGTTTGTCTTGTAATAATTACAGTGTACTTTTGGTAATAGATGTGTTCTGCGAGAAAGATGTCAAGGGAATGGATACAACTATACAAACTGTTTTGTTAGAAAAGAATGTCAAGGTATGAATTATAAAATAAAGTAAGAAGCAAAAGCCTAATTGTGTCAAATTTCAAAAAGCTAATTGCATCAGCTCTCATTCAGTTTATGTCGTCACGAAAGTGTTTTAATATATACCTTCAGTAGAAGTGGCATTATTTGTCATTATTTGTGCCCTTGTCCGTTCACAATTTGTTTGTGGACACGCTAGAGGTCACACAATTTTTATCCGATTTTGATGAAACTTGAAATATAGGCCTATATCCCACAGATCTATCTCCCAAAGATCTCGGTTCTTTTCGATATTGGCATGTATCGGACTGTAACTTCCTGGATTATGGCCCCTGATTGTACGAAAAATAACGTTTTTAGCTTGTGGTCCCACTAGAGGTCACAATTTTTATTCGATTTTAAAAACCGTTCAGATGTATCACCGCTACACCCTAATGATGGTTGAGTTCGAATTTCGTGGATGTCGGACTAAAATTGCCAACAAAATGGACTTAAATGGTGGCTCCTCGTTCACAAATAGTGTAAAAGTATGCAATACCAAGGTTGTGGACCCCCTAGAAGTCCCAATTTTTATCCGATTTTGGGGTTTCACATCCTACTGTTCTGCACCGACTGGACTAATGAAGATGGGTCATTCGTAATAATTCCAACCCAAAATAAATATCCTTTAGTGGGCCCGTATTCAAAAGAAATCTTATATCTAAGTTAGTCTCTTAACTACTAGATTTCACTTAAATATACGTAGCTTCTCGTAAGTTAAGGGTAAGTGGTATGTAAAGGCAATGTTAGTATCAAAGCAATATTGTTATTAATTTATGAAAAACAATATAAAGATTTATTTTAAGTTTCATCAAAATCGTATAAAAATTGTGACCTCTAGAGGGTCCACAACCTTCGTATTACATACTTTTACACACTTTGCGTACAAAGAGGGCCATTTTGTCGGGCAGTTCGTTTCGATTTTCCAATCTTTATGGTGGAATAGTAATATATACTGTTCAAAAAAAGTAGGGGATATTCAGAAACAATACAAAACTGCGGAAATTAACTGCTGTATTTATTAGAGGTAACCAGTGTATGTTAATAACAGGCCAATTGCCTACACATGAACATAAACAGTTCATATAGGCGGCTTATCTGACGTCCCATTTCATTCGCAAAAAGATACAATGCAGAAAGTGATGGTCTGAAATGAGCAAATATCGACAGGGACTAAGATCCTTGGGATATAAAGATTTATTTTAAATTTCATCAAAATCGTATAAAAATTGTGACCTCTAGAGGGTCCACAACCTTCGTATTACATACTTTTACACACTTTGGGTACAAAGAGGGCCATTTTGTCGGGCAGTTCGTTTCGATTTTCCCCATCTTTATGGTGGAATAGTAATATATACTGTTCCAAAAAAGTAGGGGATATTCAGAAACAATACAAAACTGCGGAAATTAACTGCTGTATTTATTAGAGGTAACCAGTGTATGTTAATAACAGGCCAATTGCCTACACATGAACATAAACAGTTCATATAGGCGGCTTATCTAACGGTCCCATTTCATTCGCAAAGGGATACCTGTCAAAAGTGAAAATGGACGTTTTTGATTTTTGTCTTAATAATGAGTAATTGCTCCACCAATCCTCAGACATTCAGCAATTCGTCGTGGCATGCTCCTAATCAACCGTCCAATCAAGATTTGGGGCAATCTGACCCAGTCCTCTTGCAGTGCCACGGCCAATTCTTGCAGTGTTCTCGGTTGACGTTGACGTTGCCAGGCCCATGTTACTTAGTTTCTTCATCTGACCATCAAGAATTTGTCTGAAACTCGAATTCTGGATTGTGTAAGTATATCCACGTCAGTTTTATTTGTAATCCGTAAATGAGAAACTATTCCCATAACGAAATATGGAATTCGGTGGGTAATATTTCACATTTTATATTGCTTACTTCCAAGACGAATCTAAACATCAAAAAAATAAGATCTTATATACTCATATCTTCCAGCGCAAAGAGGTTTTTTCGCTCACTATCGTGATTATTATTCCGCCACACTGACCAACTGTTAAAAAAGTTCACAGCCCACTGATTTTTGGGGAGGCATTGTTGGCACATTCGCTGACGTCTTGTCACTCGAAATTGAAAAGCGTGTATCATCTGTATCTTCCTCACAATCCGAAATATTCGAGTACATTAAATCCTTGTTAAATATTTTCTGCATAAATTCAAGAAACCGGCAAAGATATGGCTTTTAATAGTGTTTTTTCAAACAATACCCATTGATACATTATACATATGATAAGTAACAACTTCTAATATAGTGTAGTAAAATGTCTACACTGTATTGAAATATTGATTTATTTGCACAAGTATCAAATTTTGCCACTTAGGGCACTCCACACACAGTTGATGGTACTTGTTCTGCAAAATTCGATAGTGCATTCTTAACTATATAATATTCTCTTACAAAACCCTCAATTTCAAGAATATTGTCTTACTAGAAGATATAAAATCAGTACACCAAAATCGAGTCATAGAATAGTAGTTTCAAAACCTGCGAAAGAACACCCCTGTTCAAAAGGTCATATCTCAGTCTTTATCAAAGCTAGAGTAATATAACTTTGAAGGTTTACATTAATTTGTATGTACTATACCATATATTTTTTTCTTAATATTCTGAGGGGGTCACTTTACAAACACTGGTCCACTTGACATGGAATGACCCAGTTTTAACAAAATTTGTTCTAATGTGTTGGGGAACATTGGCTGTCATGGGCGGATGAACCTTAGCAATATTCAACGTTCTGCGACTTTCCATTCAGGAGTTACCCCCTCCCCCTTACTAAAAATCGATGGATGCTTTAGTTTTAACAGATTTCTTTCAATTTGGCTGGAAAGCATTTGGGTCATGAGAGGACGAAACCTATCGATATTCAGTGTTCTGCGATATTTCGTTCAAGAGTTATCCCCCTCCCCTCTTTGCCAAAAATGTGTCAACGCGATAGAGGCAAAAGTTTTTAGCAGATTTCTTTCAAATATGGGGGGAAGCTGCTGTGTGAGTGTATTTCACGCTTTGCAGGTTTTTTTTTTAATAGAATGTGTGAAAAGAGCAACCCATTTGCTACATTTGTTACCACCACAACGGCACAACCTTTTTTTCAGAACAAAGTGGCTATTGTTACGACGAGTCTGAGCCAAGTTTAGAACGAATCCAAAATGGCTGCCAATTTCCCCAACACCAGCTTTGAAAAAGGAGCAGTATTTTCAACGTTTTCAGAACTGAAGGCAGCAATTAAAAGATGGGTAGGGTTAGGGTTAGGACTATTTTTACGACTATTCAGTTTTTAATTTCGCCGATGGGGGGATGTGAAAGCATCGTCGTAACAATAGCCACTGCCTTTTTAGAATCCTGCATTCATCGCCACTTTTAATATTGACACATCAAAACGGTGCTGATGTGAACAGTATATCAGTGTCAAATTACGGTTTTTGGTTAAAAAACCCCACTTTGACAGCCAATCAATTACTGCTTAACAAGGTATATGGGTGACAACCACAACTAAATAAGTCACCATACAAAAAATAGGAAAAAGAATCTGAGAGTCCAGTTAAACACAAAACTTATACATTAATACAGCAGTGCCTGGGTGTAGATTTATCAAATTAAACACTGCTTCAAGACTGTATGGTATCACTTGAACCCAGTTTTTACTTATTTACTTTTACATTAGATGTTAATATATATGATCCATGCGGAAGTCAACCATGTTCTGAGAATGCTGTGTGTGTAATTAGTGCTAATGGTGGCCATCGATGTCAATGTAAAGAAGGCTTCTCGGGAGACAATTGTTATATTAATAGTAAGTAATATGTGTACATTATCCCTTCCTCGGCGCCTGTTAGTAAATAAAATAATTTACCCAAGGATTGTGAAGTCACAAATTTTAAATGTGTTGATGAAGAAAAGGTGGTACAAATTACAAACAAAATCGTATTATAACATGAACTGAATAACACTGGGTAGTAACACGGGGTAACATGTGAAGAGTTCTGCAGATATATATTAGATTTTAAGCTGATAAATTGTGTCACGATTTGAAGAGAGAGTGGACCGTATGTTTGACATCCATTGCTACTTTCGGCTATTGACCATATTGTACATGGACAATTTTGTTTTCACTGAGAATCTTTTCCGTTGGTGTGTCAGACTGGTTCTAGATAGTCACACTAGAGTCTCCCACTTATCATGGATAATCTCACACTAATTCTTGTCCTAGCTATAGAGAGTCTCATGTTCATAGTGATAATGTCAAAGAGAGTGTCACACTCATTGTAAATATCCTCAAACTTGTCCTGGATAATTTGTCTTTATTAGTCCCCACTTTAGTTAGTCAATTAATCCTAAAGAGTTGTTCCCTTTTCCTTCTTATGTTCGGACAAGTGATAATTGGTTCTTGTTTTTATATATGTAGAGATGATCTGTGAGCGATCAAATTTAACTGCTAGATGTCAAATGAATGATCAGTATTCAGAGTGCATAGGTGACGTTAAGAATGGCCTACTATGTAAATGTTCTACAACAAGATCTGGTATCTTCTGTGAAATTCCACACCCACAAGGTAACTGTTTTATGTTCATTAAAATGCATTATGTAAGAATTAGATAAAGAGCGGACCGTTCTTGCTATAAATGTTAAAAATCCATAATCTCTGCGAAGTTAAGAGTGTTCAAAGTTTTGACAAGAGGTAGCGTAGATTGTTTAAGTCTCGATTATCTATTTTATCATTAACCTTTTAAATGACGGTGGTGTTATAATCAACATAAAATCAGAGCCATCCGATGGCCTTAACACTTGATTATGGGCTTGTCTTGTTATGTTTAAATTATAATTTATATAACACACGAAGCCAGAAAAACCCCGCAATATGCAGGTTTAGCTCTTACATAATGCATCTTTAATATTGATTAAATGCAATGATGGACCCTTGTAAGTTCCGGAAAAATGTGAACTAATGTTGGTAAAGAATGTAATTTAATACAGTGTTTCGGACATATGCCCTTCTTCAGGTATAGAAAATCCCAAAAGACTTGCACCATAAAATGTAAAATTATAGCAGCCCGAAGGATGCAATGTGTCTTGATAGCCGTCATCAAGTCAATGTAACAATATAGCTAACATGTTAAGTGGGGTAACCAGGGCTCACACTGGCTTTCATTTTTTTCCGCCAAAATAGACCAGAATTTTATTTCTAAGGTAGGCCTATAATAAAACAATTAAAGTATGTAGGCCTGCTATATATAAAAACTTACAGAATCCTTCTTTGCCTAATACATTTACCCAATTTTGAGATGCCTAACTAAGATCATGTTTTATTTGAGAACAATATATTATCCGTGTTTACACGTCAAATCTCATCCAAGGATTGCCAAATTTCAAGTTTTCTTTAAATTTGCGTTTTGCTGTACAATAGGCCTGTTGTTATTTTCAGGTACCGTGACAGTACTGTATCAGAATCTGAATTACTGATAGAGGATCGTTTTCTCAATCAAGAATCGTCGCTATTCGACTCGTTCTTACGTTACCACGTTTCCAACCCTTGGTGATGATTTAATTTGAAATAGCAATGGCCAGTGTCTAATTAGGCATGCTTGTATATTTTACATACCGTATATGAAGCCACAGTAAATGAAATTCAACTATTGAAATATTTATTTATCGGCCTTTTTGATTATTTCCTTTTATTTTTTAAGACAAAACAAAAACATCAGATAATCACTGTGTGGATGAATTATTATGAGTAAATAATGACTTGGGATAGGGTTTATCATTGGCAATTACCAATCAACTATTAATCCAAGACAAATGATATAGTATTATTCATTGACACGTTCTATATTATCAGCTAGTTCATTAATTTATTGTATCCCGCCACGTGATTGTGATTGACACTCAAACTAATGGTCAATCTAGGATACTTACGATTAGACTTTTAAGATTTTATTTCCGCAATTTTTAAAAAAGAAATCAAAAATTAATGTTATCATCAAAACTATCGCCAAAATTGAATTGTAATCGCCACATTTATTTTTTTTTATTGCAAATTGCAACTTTGTTGACCGCCAGCATGAGCCTTGGGGGTAACACATAAAATGTCTGCCTAAAAAAGTTCCTGTGTCCCTTAACTAATAGATGGTGGAGCGAAACTGTTTCACAAAACACAGAGCAAACAGTACATGGTAACACTGTTATTAACAGCACAGACAATGCAAATTGAAAAAAAAAGAATGCTTATATTCAGAATGTCATTGTGGAATGTTACATTAGCGTTTTTGAAACAGACTGCAAGGGTTAATGGGCAATATGACTTTCTCTAACTAACTAGTACATTGCCTTTAGATAATTTAGGTTAGGCACCATGTTTTAAATATGATAAGAATCAAAATTAATGGCACCTTTTTCTTGGTAAAAGTGATAGTATCTTTTTAAATTTCATGGTTTTGAAACCGTTATTGTAAATGCCAAGGGGTGAGGTGGTCAGCCTTATCCCATGGATTTTCTGGTGGTTGTATAGTTTCCTTGCAACAAAAATACCCTTCTTAGTTCTAGAATGTTTGTAGCTGGCCCGTTATAATATTTCATTCGCTTCCTTTTCTTTTTCTCCAGAACAAACAAGATGTGAACAGAGAAGGGCCTTTTACAGAATAGCCTTTGGACCTGTAACTCCTAATTCTATGATGATTCGCCATTTGATGAATATGACAGAAATGACCAGTAAAATGGAGGTCAATTGTACAAGTGATGGGAGCTTTAGTCCTGTACAGTGTGTAGATAATTATGATATGTATAGCAACAACAAGACTAGAAAATGTTACTGTGTAGACGAACAAGGACGCAATAAATCAAGTTTGGTTAGCTACCCAGGTTATCCCCCCTGTACAGGTACGTCTTATAGATTTTCGTTTTTCGATATTGGTGAATAACGAAATACAACTAGCTCGTTTTTCGATATTGAATCTCAAAAAGCAGATTTGATGGAAGTATATCTACAGGATGTCCCCAAAACGCAATTGATTAAATAAGTTTTCTAAAACGAACGAAAGATATCATAAATGAGAATGCCCGAGCTGTGGATTCACATAAAAACTGCACTTTCTCCTTGTTTATATACTCTTCAAAAAAAAGTAGGGGATATTCAGAAACAATACAAAACTGCGGAAATGCACTGCTGTTTTTATTAGAGGTAACCAGTGTATGTTAATAACAGGCCAATTGCCTACACATGAAACATAAACAGTTCTTATGGGTGGCTTATCTGACGGCCCCAGAGATACACTGTCAAAAGTGAAAATGGACGTTTTTGATTTTTGTCGTTATAATGAGTAATTGCTCCACCAATCCTCAGACAATCAGCAATTCGTGGTGGCATGCTCCTAATCAACCGTCCAATCACGATTTGGGGCAATCTAACCAACTCCTCTTGCAGTGCCACGGCCAATTCTTGCAGTGTTGACGTTGACGCCGACGAATACGTCTCCCGATCATATCCCAGACATGCTCTATATGGGAAAGGTCAGGACTCATGGCTGGCCAAGGCATATGGACAGTATGTTGACGCTGGAGGTAGTCATTCACGACACGAGCGCAGTGGGCACGGGCATTATCATCTTGAAATATGAAACGTCGACCTGCACGTTGAGCAAAGGGCAGAACAATCGGTGCCAGGATGTGGTCACGGTAGTACACTCCAGTGACCCTTCCTTGAACAATATGCAAGTCCGTTCTGCCAGTCATGGTGATTCCTGCCCACACCATAACAGACCCACGCCCGAATTTGATATGCTGCCTGACGTTAACGTTAGCATGACGCTCATTTACACGCCTCCAAACGCGAGCACCCTATCGATGAAATCCAGAGTGTCGCGGGTGCAACTCAGTGGTTCTGTTGGGGCGATAAGTTCTTCATCTGTGAACATACTCTCAAAGCATGTCAAGTGTCCATGACTATTTATCGTATCACAACCTGCATAGGTATTTGCATTTCAATATCCCCTACATTTTTTGAAGAGTATATATTGCCGAATAGACATGAATCACTAAAAAGCAGATTTGATGTCTCCAAAACACTTGTTTTTCTATATTCAAACTTGAATCTCGAAAAAGCAGATTTAATGGATGAATTCAAATTGAATCTCAAAAATAAAGATTTTAGTCATGTAAATTTAAAGAATGTCTCCAAAACACATTTGATTAAATCAGTTTCCTAAAATGAACTAAAGATATCATAAAGAGGATGCCTGAGCAGTGAATTCACATAAAAACGAGCTACTCTTTTTTTCGATATTCAGACTTGAATCTCAAAAAGATTTTAATCTCAAAAAGATTTTAATCTCAAAAAGATTTTAATCTAGCTCAAAAAGATTTTAATCTAGCTCAAAAAGATTTTAATCTCAAAAAGATTTTAATCTCAAAAAGATTTTAATCATTTATATCTAGAGAATGTCTTCTAAACACATTTGATTAAATCAGTTTTCTAAAACGGACTAAACATATCGTAAAAGAGGATGCATGAGCAGTGAATTCACATAAAACATACACCTTCTCCTTGTTTTTTGATATTGGCGAATGTTGAAAAACGCGCAACTCTTTTTTCTATATTCAAACTTGAATTTCGAAAAAGCAGATTTAATAGACGTATATCTACAGAATGTCTGCAATACACATTTGATTAAATCGGTTTTCTAAAACGAACTGAAGATATCATAAATTGCGGATGCCTGGGCAGTGGATTCCCATAAAAATGCTCTTTCTCCTTGTATTTTTATATTGGCGAATATCGATATTCAGACTTGAATCTCAATTTGATGGATGTATATCTACAGAATGTCTCCAAAACACATTTGATTAAATCAGTTTTCTAAAACGAACTAAAGATATCATGAATTGCGGATGCCTGGGCAGTGGATTCCCATAAAAATGTTCTTTCTCCTTGTATTTTTATATTGGCGAATATCGATATTCAGACTTGAATCTCATTGACTGTCATTGAGCCACTGCTAAAGACCCCTACGCGCAAGCGAATTATTGAAATAAAATTGAACCATGTGTTAGTCCCGAAATTACCTAGTTTGTGTCGAGTGGACGTTAAACCCCATTTCTCTCTCTCTCTCTCCTTTGATAAAATGAAATATCATTAACGAGGATGCCTGAGCAGTGGATTCACATAAAAAATGCTCGTTTTTCTTCTTTTTTTATATTGGCAAATGGCGAAAATTATCTATTCGTTTTGTAATATTCAAACTTTAATTCACATAAAAACTGCACCTTTTCCTTGTTTTGTCATATTGGAGAATGTCGAAAAACGAGCTTGAATCTCGTAAAAGCAGATTTGATGGATGTATATTGTAGTGGTATCAAATATTAGCAGGTTTACTGTAATTCTAGATGTCACGTGATCATATGAGCCGATCTGTAATGGAGCAAAAATTTAGAGAGCCCCCAAGAATGTCCCAATATTTTGTTATAAGCACCCTCTTAATGAAGACCAAACAGACATGTAACATGGTGTCAGAAGTGGAGGATAGGGAGGAGCTATTTAAATGGTAAATTTCCATCAAGATTTTATATCAAACGAGGATTTTCAACCGCATGTAAACGTTGAAAAGTTTCCGCCATTTTGTCTCAGACAATGAGTCGCAGATCTAGGCCCAACTCTACTCGTCTAATAATCAAATTTGATTGGATCTGAAAGACATATTCGTAAAATCTATATTGTCTGCATATACTGAACAATTATGAACAACCTCTCTCCTCCTGAAAAACACAGTTTTGAAGGAAATTTAAAAGAAATTTTTCGTCAATTCAAGCAAGCATTCAAAGTATACCTCGTAGCTGCTGGCCTCGACAGTAAGTGAGAGCGCGTAAATGCCAACATCCTACAGCATGTCATTGGTCTCGAGGCCATAAAAGTTATCGATGGTTTCCAATGGAAGGAAAACGAAGATAAAGAGAAATCCGAAGATAAAGAGAAATCCGAAGATATCCTGAACAAGTTTACCGAATACTGCACACCTATGAAAAATCTCACAGTTGGAAGATTTAATTTCAATACCAGATATCAAGGTAAAGATGAACCATTTGAAGAATTTCACTCTGCTATTTGTAAAATGGCCAACAGATGTGAATTTTCTGTTTTAAATGACTCCCTTATCAAAGATCGCATGGTGTGTGGCATCTATGATAATACGCAAGAAAACCAACCTTTACTTTAACGAAATCTGTAGAATACTGTAAAGCAGCAGAAGTCATTTTACATCGAAGTATATCATTACAGCATTATCAGGAAAAATCTATGGTTGAACCGCCATTTGAAGAGAATCTCCATCAAGTTCATGGCCATTGCAAGTGACAACATAATCATTAAAGAAAACTAGCTTTTCCAAGTTCTCTTCGTACAGCCATTCAAGAGCCATCGGTCCGAGTCCCGCAAGCCTGAAAGCTGACTCATACAGACATTCAAAGTGTTAGTATTGTGGTAAAGAGTCGCATCAACGAAACTTTTGTCAAGCTAGTAATTTTTAAATTAAAAGTGTCTAGCCTGAAATAAGAAGGAATATTTTCAATCAATGTGTCAGGCAAAGTCAAAATCCTCATCACATTTCAGAAGTCAATATACAGTACAGATCGTGCTGTCAATGATGGTGAATTAGATAAAAGTACACATGAAGTTTCTGAAACAGAGAATAGTAATGAAGTGGACAACAACAATTACAGTTTTTTGGTGCTGTTGAATCTTCACATTCTCAACCAATAAAAGATGACTGACGCGTCACAGTTATAGTGGATTACACCAAATTACGTTTCAAGTCAGATTCAGGAGCTGATGTCACAGTTATCCCAAAATGGCTATACAGGCAAAATATTCAACATCATCGACTTCATACTTCAGATAGAGTACTTACTGGTCCTGATAATCATCGTTTAAATATCTGTGATTATTTCAAAACAATTATTTCATGGCAAGGTCGATCTCGTGCTGAAGTTATTTTTGTCATAGCAAATCTCAAAATATGTAGTACCATGTGTCGTCTGTCAGACGTGGAAAGCGGCCCACGTACTAATACCGGTCGCCACATCCGGCGTGTGGCCCATGCATCTTTTCTTGCTACATATCTTAGTAGCCTTGTGATTGTCTAGTATTTTCAATTGTCGCCTTTGCTTCCCCTTCACGTTGTGTATTCTCTTCTTCTTATCTAAATAATTAAGACGTTTGTCTTCTCAGTAGATAAGACGTTTGTCTTACCAGGAATAACAATGCAACAGTTCGTTTTTACATTTTATATATCATAGCTGGATACATAGATACAAACGTAGTAAATTACAGTAAAGTCATTCTCTCATACCCCATCCAGCCAGACTCGCTGGTACGAGTCTGCTGATAAAAATAGCTACATCTTTTCTCCTCTGGAATCAAGCTGCTGCCTGCCGAATGCTCACAAATATGATAGTTTTATAGCTTTGGGGTTTGGGCCTTCAATTATCCAATTGGTCAAATATGATGTAAATAATCATAGAGATTGGTTAATTAAGCCAACTGATGCAATCGTAATTTTCCGATCACGTGTTAGACATGATATTCTCATTCCCACGGAACCAGCTAATGTTTACCAAATTATAACTCTTTTTTATATACCAATCTGTCACAGATATTAATTAATATAATGCTACTACCTTAAAGAGCAAAATTTCTACAAAAGTCTTACAAATGCCATTGTTGAGTAATACTGCTTGTCAATCCTTGGGTGTAATAATTTCCATTAGTGAAATTAGTGATCAAGCTTCGATTGAAGAAAACTTTCCTGAACTTTTTGATGGTTTAGGTATATTAAATGAAGAATATGAAATCCAGATGGCAGATTTGCCATTAATGACACTAAGGTCGAAGTGGAGTTTAAGAGATTGCAGCGTTTAGATGTCATAAAACCAGTTGATGTTCCTACACCTTGGTGTGTACTTCTATTCGTCATTCCCAAAACAACTAAAAACGCAGGCACAGGTCTACGCGAAGTTTCCGCTGTCCGCATATGTGTTGATCTAACCAGGTTAAATAAAGCTGGCAAACGCGAGAGACATGTGTTACCCTCTGTTGAACATGTATTAGGACAGATGGCAGGTGCACGCGTTTTTTGAAAATTAGATGCAAACAGCTTATTCCATCAAATAACATTAACTAAAAAGTCAGCCCTCCTCACTACTTTCATGAGTCCCTATGGTCGATTCTGTTACAACTGACTACCTTTTGGGATTTCCAGTGATCCTGAACATTTCATGAAGCGCATGTCCAGAATATTACAAGGCCTTAATGGAGTAGCGTGTCTCGTGGATGATATTGTTGTGTACGGGTGGTGATATGCTGAGCATGACAAGAATCTTAATCTTGTTCTTCGTAGACTTCGTAAACATAAACTTACTTTGAATAAATCAAAATGTCAGTGACGTACATCAGAGATCAGATTTCTAGGTCAAGTAGTCAGTGTAGATGGAATCAAAGCAGACTCAGACAAAACACCTGCCACCAAAAGTTTCCTACAGCCTAATGGTCAATGGTCAATCAGCTCTCGAAGTTTATAGAAAACTTGACTGCCCTTACAAATCACTTCGTTCTGGTTCATTGTGGATATTGTGGAAACTATAGTGAGTACCGGTTCATCCTTATTTGGACTTGGAACTGTCATACTACAACGACATTCAAGTGGATGGAAACCCGTTGCATACCCATCGCGTAGCTTGACGGACACTGGGCAAAAATACCTCCAATTTGATAAGGAAGCCTTAGTTACAGTTTGGGCATGTGAAAAGTTCTTATAGAAACCGATCACAAACCCTTAGTTTCATTATTAGGAACTAAAGATCTAACTAATCTACCAATACGCATACAGGGATACAGAATGCGACTTATGCGTTATTTCTATTCAATAGTTTATGTTGCTGGTAAGAATTTATCCACAGCCGATTGTTTATCATGATTGAGTTCGAATTTCGTCAAAATCGGACTGTAACTGCCCGTCAAAATGGCCCCTCCTTGAACGCAAATTGTGTAGAAGTATGTAATACCAAGGTTGTGGACCAGTTAGAGGTTACAATTTGTGTCTTATTTTGATGAAACTTAAAATATATGTTTATATCTCAAAGATCTCAGTTCCTGTGGATATTTGCACACATCAGACCATAACTCCCATGATTATGGTCCCTGATTGTACGAAAAATGATATTTTTAGCTTGTGGATCCTCTAGAGGACACAATTATTATCAGATTTTAAAAACAGTTTCAATAGATCACTGTTCCACCATAGTGAAGGTTGAATCCGAATTTCGGGAAAATCGAACTGCCCGACAAAATGCTCTGCTCAGGCATCCTTATTTATACTAAACAGCAAAAAACACCAAAAAAATCAAATCACTCTACAAAACGACTTACTAAATAGATAAAAGCAATTTTTTGTGAACAGTATGTTGACACATAAGTGATTAATTCATCACAATTCCAAGACATTACTACGAGAGAAGGTTTAGAGTCTGTGCACAGTCTATACATCAGTATCTGGTGTGTCCACCGCGAGTATCAATAACAGCAGCGCAGCGTCTGTACATGGAGTGGACCAGACGATTGATGAACGCCATTGGCACCTCGAACCACACTATCAGAAAAGCCTGGCGCAATCCATCGGCTGTGTTTGGTCTCGGTACAACGTTATTAAGTCTTCTGCTGTAGAAAGTCCCGAGTAACGTTGTTTCGATGACGTGCGAAATGTGGTATGACGTGGGGTCTGAGAGCTTGATCGATGTAGCGCACTGCTTTGATGCCGCCTACTCTCCCTGGACCAAGATTTTGGAACACCACAGGACCCACTCTCTGGTTCAGGCCGATTCCACCCCACATCATTATGCTTGGACCTCCCATGAGTCTCGTTCCGTGACACATTGGTCAGAATAACGCTGGCCACGTCGACGCCATATTCAGGTCCTGTCATCTGCAGTTGATACGCAATACCGACTCTCATCTGTGAACAGATCAGTTCTCCATTGCCTGTGTCGCCAGTTCTAGTGTTGTTGGGCAAACCGTAGACGTTCACGTCGATGGCGAGGGGTGAGGATCGGTCCACGGTAAGGTCTACGGTCTTCCGTGTGTTCCCACTGCCTGACGTGCTGTTTCATATGCCTGTGTAAAGGGATTCCGAACGTGCTGTCGCACAACATGGCGGTCTTGTCGCTCTGTGGTAACCCTTGGTCTACCAGTTCGGAGCCGATCATCCGTGTGTTCCCACTGCCTGACGTGCTGTCTCATATGCCTGTGTAAAGGGATTCCGAACGTGCTGTCGCACAACATGGCGGTCTTGTCGCTCTGTGGTAACCCTTGGTCTACCAGTTCGGGGCCGATCATCCGTGGTGTTGGTGGCCCGAAAGCGTTGCTGAAGCCTGTAGATGATCTGAACATTGACCTGGAAGTGATTGACAAGGCCTTGGGCAGTGTGGCCTTCGTCGAGTTTCCAAGCGCCTGGTTCCCCTGCGCTTCGTGAGCCGTGGCATGCTGCTGACGTTGTAGTGTGAACGATTCAACCAGGTATGGGGGTGCATTTTATAGGGCTGGTACCCGGTGAACAGCACGTGCAGCATGAGTTACATGTAGATGGTCCGAACATTGACCTGGAAGTGATTGGCAACGGATTGGGCAGTTTGGCCGGAGTCTTCCAAGCGCCTAGTTCATCTGCGCTGTCGTGAGTCGTGGCATGCTACTGACGTTGTAATGTGAATGATTCAACCAGGTATGGGGTGCATTTTATAGGACTGGTCCCGTTGAAGAGCACGTGCAGCATGAGTTACATGGAAATCATAGAGAACACACTACCATCTCAGAAGTCAGGTTGCGTTTTTGAGAACACTTCCTGGGTTCCTGGAAGGCTCCTTATTGCTCAGGTAAAGTTGGAGATGTGGTCACAAATATACAATAAAAAACATTTGGCAAGTTTTATGCAATGCGTCTGTTCAGAGTAACATACTAACCTGACGGGTTTTTTTTTGCTGCTTAGTATATGATACCTTTAGTTTGTTTTAGAAAACTTATTGATTCAAATGTATTTTGGGGACTTTCTGTAGATATACATCCATCAAATCTGCTTTCTTGAGTTTCAAGTTTGAATATTTGCCAATATCGAAAAACGAGCTGGTTGTTTTTTTCGTTATTCGACAATATCCAAATAACGAAAGTCGAGCTAATTTCACACTGCCGCTCTATTGTCAGTCCGGAATGTCTGGAATTGACTGAACTGCAATTGGGTGACGCTGAATTCAGTCCGATCATAGTTCTGCCAGCCCCGACAACGAAGGTGGTATGGTTAGAGTCGTGACGTAATTAAACTCAACGAATAAGTTGTAGTTGTCATCGTTGGTTGAGATATTTTCTTAAGCAGTCAACGTACGCATTGTAACTGAAATTAATCTTTTCACTCGATTGTCACTATTTTTCGGATTTAGAGAATTCAGTTACGGAACGTTCAATCGGGTATCCCCATAAAGCCTTTATTTCGCAAAGGGGTTTATTTTACATGAGGCCAATAAAACTTTTCATTATCTAAAATAAATACAATTTATTATAGAAAGTGTCATTACCTTTACAAAAAGGTAATGAGTAATTAAGAAAACCTAGATTTAAATTCAGATACCAACACCATGTTTGAAACTGCTGTATATATCTTGTCCAATGCGAACTGTCGTCGAATCATGTACACTACAATTATTTCCACTTTTTGACACCTTTCATTTGTTATGGGCCCTGTAAGTCATACCTTTGATCCTTGGTTATCTGTATGTGCCAAAAAGTACAGGTAGCTTCTCCTATATTTTGCATTTTACCAGGTACGTGCGTATGTAAATTACTAAAATAATGATATACTGTACCATAATTACCTGGATAACAACTATTTAACGTTAAACTCAAACTGTATTTCTCTTTTCATTATGTATTGGTATGAATTCAAAAGTAGAACAAATATTTGTTGGTTATGTCCTAAAATTATGATATCAGGTTTTCAAGAAAGATTAAACATGTCTTACTACGTGCCAACAATGGATGTCAATTTGTTTTGTAACAACGCTTCATTTATTTTAATTTTCAGCACCAAACATTACCAAGGATATATCCCAAATAATCTGTACTTATCCAATCGCAATGAATCTTTGTTGGAATCATGGTCGTTGTCTTGGTGATATCTTCCATGGCAGGATCTGTGAATGTGCACCTGGATTTTCGGGAATCTTTTGTCAGAGATCGGGTAACAGTTCAGGTAAGTTTTCAGTTCAGATTTAGTTCAAAATAAACTGTTGAATAATATATACAATGACGGTAACTATATAAAATGACATTATTATTTTTGTAGAAGGTACTGGGCCCTGTTTCACAATATCTTATGCTAAAAGCACTAAAATAGATATTAATTAAATTTAAATTGGAATTTTAAATTTTGTGTGTTTCACGAAGATCGATTGTAAATTAAAATGGAATTTTAATAGATTTTAGTTGAAACTGCTTTCACCTGCCCAATGCTGTTTCTGGTAGCTGGCATACGGATATAAACAAATGCACTTCGGAACTGAAAACTGTTGACAGGTTGAACTACCGCTTACAAAACCAATGGGGATAGTTTCATATGTTGTAGCAATATCTGCAGTCTGCACACGATCCGACAATCTTAAGGAGATGAAATAAATGATTGGGTTGAGTTTATTGCGTTTTATTCGATTGGAAATATTGTAGTACTATGCGTCTTTCGTCTGACGTGGAGAGCGGGTGACCCTTACCGGTCGCCACATCCTACGTACGACCCATGCATGTTTTCGTACTACATATTTTGGTAGCCTTGTGATCATCTAGAATTAGTCTCTAGCTGCCTTTGCTTCTGCTTCACGTTGTGTATTTACTTCTAACTGTTTTATTAAGACGTTTGTCTTACCAGGAATAACAATGCAACAGTTCGTTTTTACATTTTATATATCATAGCTGCTTACATATGGTAAAATGCATAATAGAATAAAGCCATCCTTTCAAACCTCATCCAGCCAGACTCACTGGGCGAGTCTGCTGATAGCAATTGCTACATCTTTTCCCTACTGGAATCAAGCTGCTATCTGGCGATTGCTCACACATATGATAGTTGTGTAGCTTGGGTTTGGACCTTCCATTATCTAATTGGTCAAATATGATGTAAATAATTAGAGAGAATGGTTAATTGAGCCAAATGACGCCGAAACCCACCCTTATATGGTAATGGAAATTTACTGGAGAAACATCCCATAAGATATCTGTTATCAACCTAGAATTGAATGTTTACCACATTATAACTCTTTTTTATATAACCATCTGTCACTCATTCGCTAACTTAATTTAAGTACAAATATGTGAATCTACTAACTTACCAGAGATATTGATTAATACAATATAATGCTATCATTAATTATAAGAGTAAAAATTCTAGCAATATTAATACAATATATCGTTCAGTTGGCCTGGAACTTGCCGCTTTCGTGACCTTGGCGTTTGATTTTCTGGCATGCTTCAGTGGGAATAATGCGTATCGATGAACTAAATCGTGGCATTTTGGATAACAGAAACTATTGAAAATTGTCACTTACAAACATATCATATTTGTGGATGTGTTTTCCATCACGTTCACCCCACTCACTCTTGTGTGTCCGCAAGTGAACTGTAAAAGTAGTGAGTGTACTTTCCTGCCCAAACTTTATCTATTTTATCAGGCCAGATTTTTATTCAGAGTAGGGATTCAGTGAATCATCTGTAGAAACACATGTAAACTTGAAAAGATCAATGTATAACCAGAAATCTTATTTGAATTACTCAAACTGATAGATAGTATATTTATTTCAGTTCAACCGAATTCACTGTGTACACTGGGTAGAGAAACCTTTAATTTGGTGACTCGCATCAACAAGGGCAACTTTTCGTGGGTATCTGATGATACAATCATAGAGCCTGGTTCTATTGGTCTTCCTGAAGGAGTAAATATTACCAACACCACAGAACAAATAACCAACATGGTACTTTCTAGTTTTGGTTCTATGGTCTCACCTCTAATTGATATGATTCACAGTAGTTTTATTCCTAGTCCTAACTGTACCCAATCTGGTGGATTTAAGCCAAGGCAGTGTGAAGTTAATATCAATAATGGTAGTATTGGGGATTGTTACTGTGTCTTTAGAAATGGAACAGAACAACAAGGAACAAGAATGAGATATCCTGATACGCCATATTGCTATCGTAAGATTATTTCCATAATCTTTTGTGATTTGTTTTATTTTGTGTGTGGGTCGCGGGCGAATGAGTTTGTGACAGAAACTGTATATAAGCATATTCAAATGGGATGGAATCATTTGTCACAATAAAACCGAGAGTAAAGGCCAATGGTCTTTCTTTCCATGGTTATTTGTTCTGACCAGTACTGTACAAAATATGATGGGTGGGGGGCAAAAAACAACAAAACAAATCAACATTCCTCAGTATTCCAGTAGTTTCAGAGGTGTTTGGAATTGATATTTGACATCATTGCCGTGATCATGCACAGCAAGTAGAAGAGGTCATTTCATATTAATATTTAGGGTTGGATAGTCCTCACATATAGGTACAGAAGATTGATACTTGTCTGATTTTTTAATAGAAAGAATGCAGATAATGTATCAATATAGTGGTAAAATCGTTAATGAAATGAAATGGGGTTTAACGTAATCGTTAAAGGAAGCAAAGGATGTCGCCATTTTAGAGGCAAATAAAATGTAAATTATGCTAATGATAATCCATGGTTATACTTTCTATTGTTCTGCTATATAATACGTTTAAAGGAATATATAAAAACTACCGCGAATCCTAACATTGGCATACATATAGTAATGTATTTTGCACAAGAATTCGTTCATTTCCTTTAAAACCATTTAAACAGACGTATGACCCAGAAATTGAAAGTTACAACATTGATATCTTATTGATTGCTTGACAGGTTTACGTACAATCTAATTTGAACATGTAGAATAGTACTGTTTAATAGCCAAGTCAGAAAATAGCTTTAAACATAATAAAAAAAAGTCAGGACTTTCAATGAACTAATTTTTCATTATTTATTTTTGTTAACAGACTTGGACAATGAAACAGATGGAGTTGGGTGTATTCCTGCTGTATGTGGTCAACAATGTAGATATGGTCTGCGTAGAAACGTGAAAGGTTGTGAAATTTGTGAATGCCGAACACCATGTGAAGTAAGTATACTCTGCTATGAAACATCTTTGTAACATGGACGGAGAATCTTCCTTTGTTCTTTTCGTTGATTAAGAAGGTTGCTTTCGCTCTTAATAGACTGGATGGGGCTTAACTGTGCAATAACTAGACAATTTCAATGTTATTGCACACTTTTGATAGTTTACGCCAGTTTTATTAGAAATCTTATCGAGAAGTCACGTTGGGCGGGTTTTCTGTGCAATAACAACGAGCATGAACAGTATTTATTCACTCATTATTGACAGGTGTCAATGTTACAAGTCATCACCCTTCATTCGTTAACACTGCCTCTGTGGTTAAACCTGTTAAATCACTAAAGCCGTGCTATAAATAGGACTTAGCAAGTCAATTTCAATTTCTTTTTCTCTGTATAGTCTACACTTATGTTAGGGTTGGGCCAATATGCAACATTTTCGAAAAATGAAAATCTTCCGGGTGTTTCTATGGCGAAATTGACCGAATAACACGAATCCGGAAGAATTTTGTCCGAAAAAGTGCTCTTTAGATTGATGCAGGTCCATTTTCAAAATGGCGGCCAAAATGGCGTCAAAATCGATATTCTTTGCATATACTGTACATAATCACTTCTAATATCCACTGTAGGGTGTCTTTTATAGGGTTTTTGTGGTCAGACAACTCATATCTGCAATAATAATACATCTCAGAAAATCCAATATGGCGGAAATCCAATATGGCGTCCAAAATGGTGCCAAAATCAACAATTCTCAACAATGGTCGATGTATGGTGTCCCTAATAGGGTTTTTTGGAGTCGGCGAATCCAAATCTGCAATTATTGGGCATGTCTGATGATCCAATATGCCAGGAATTCAGAATGGCCAGATCATATGTCTTTTTCTCTAACCTTACATTACCGATAATCTGGAGACCCTGAATCGTCACCCGAATTACAATGAGAATGTTCATATCTGTACCTGCAATGGTCCATTATTGCTGCAAATGAATTAAAACTCCATTCAAACAAGCATCCCACATAGTGCCATCTTAAGCAGTTCATCGACAGCATCGCTAACATCACTGTCTGGTTTTATAACACCGAGTATTGCTCTTTTTAGTTCCGATATTGTAAACTTTTGGAATCTGAGCTTGCCATCGACTCTAACTCCTCTCTGTTCTGTTAGGTCGTCCAAAACACTTACAGAATCCGGAGTAACTGGACCACCGTGTTTTTTTTGCATTCAGCAAAAATTTGTTGAGTTTTCTGTATTTTCTTCTTTTTCTCATCTTCCTTACGCTTGCGTACACACCGTTGACAAACCTTGGATGCGATTCGAGGTTTGCACAATTGAGCAATCAGATTCGAACAGCTGGCGGTATGACAACAATTCGGACACATTCCATGAAGTCAGTGGTAGCGACCAATCGTTTCTTAGTGGACTCAAGTTTCGTGGAAAGAGCGATGAGGAGAGGAGGGCAATTTGGAAGAAGTCGAGGAAAGGACCTGATGTACAAGAGGCAAAGAAACTGGAAAGAGACTTTCTGGCCACCGTGAACGCCACTCGGTGTTATAAAACCAGACAGTGATGTCGATGAACTGCTTAAGATGGCACTATGTGGGAAGCTTGTTTGAATGGAGTTTTAATTCATTTGCAGACGTGATAGCGAAAGCAATAATGGATCATTGCACGTACAGATATGAACATTCTCGTGGTAATTCGGTTGACGATTCAGGGTCCCCAGATTATCAGTAATTTAAGGTTGGAGAAAAAGACATATGATCTGGCCTACTATGAACATCTGCGTTGTAACGAAAAAATATGATATTAACTGAATGAACTGTACTGGATATGATTCATAATAATATGATAAAATAATAAGTACTTAATTATAAATGATATATTATTGGATTAATCGAAAATCGTAATAAAAATGAATCAGGTTCGAGATATATAATGATTCAAACATAATGCTCTTCTCAGTACTTCCTAGAAAATACTTCTTTTTAGATTACTGGAGGTGGAGATTTCATTTATCTCGACGGGGGATTTTGCTTGTGTTCCGTGGGATTCCTCTCGTCATTTTGTATTTCTGGCATCTTGGATCATCAGAAACGTCCAATAATTGAGACTCACCAACTCCAAAAACCCTATTAGGGACACCATACATCGACCACGGCAAACAATTACGCTCTGCGCTTTCGGAATATAGGAGTTTCGGGCACTATTTTGGCCGCCATCTTGGATTTCCGCCATATTGGATTTTTCTGAAGTGGTTTCATATCGAAACTTGAATTTGCTGACCCCAAAAATCGCAGAAAAGACGCCATACAGTGGGATAACGGGGGTGTTTTCGCACCGCTAAGGTAAGAATTGTTGATTTTGGCGCCATTTTATTGCAGATATGAATTTTCTGACCCCAAAAACCCTATAAAAGACACCCTACAGTGGATATTAGAAGTGATTATGTACAGTATATGCAAAGAATATCGATTTTGACGCCATTTTGAAAAATGGCCCTGCACCAATCTAAAGAGCACTTTTTTCGGGCTAAATTCTTCCGGATTCGTGTTATTCGGTCAATTTCGCCATAGAAACACCCGGGCGGTTTTCATTTTTCGAAAATGTTGCATATTGGCCCAACCCTACTTATGTATTTGGATAAGAAATAAACTTTAGAGTCTGATTTTCATCAATTATTCGAGAATTGGGATAATAAAGATGGTGCCTATCAATGTTAAGGTTTTCACAATAGTACAACTAGAGTGATTGCCCATGATTTTTAAAAGCATATTACCTTTCTGGTACTCATCATTCTACTCATGTCTTATTACAGTGCAAGCCGTATTTTGGGGTTTGTTGACCAGATCAATTGACTGCAGCCTAATTATGATCACGTTTATACAATTGGGTTTTATTATACGCCCACATTTCCACGTGGATGTATTATGCCGTCACACCTGTTCGCCCATGTGTCCGTCCGTTCACATTTTGTTGGTGGACCCTCTACAGGTCACAATTTTAATCCGATTTTGATGAAACCTAAAATATGGCTTACATCCCAAATAGTTTGGTTCCTCTCGATATTGAAGCATATCAGACTGTGACTTCCTGGATTACGGGCCCTGATTTACGAACACTTAAAACACGTGTTTATATCCAAAGATCTCGGTTCCTTTCGATCTTCGCGTATATTGGACCGTAAGTCCCTGAATTGTGGCCCTTGATTGTACGAAAAAGTCGTGATTTTAGCTTGTGGATCCTCTAGAGGTCACAATTTTTATCCGATTGTAAAAAAACCGTTTAACTATAGTATAATCATTACATCATAATGGTGGTTTAGTTCGAATTTCTAGAGGTCACAATTTTTATCCGATTGTGACGAAACCTTGAAATATTATATGTTTATATCCAAAAGAGTTCGGTTCCTTTCGATATTGGCGCATATCGGACGGTAACTGCCTGGAGTTTTAGCTTTTGGAAAATATGGACCGCTTGTTATCCGATTTTCGACGAAACTTAAAATGTATGTTTTTTATCCAATGATCTCGATACTTTTGATATTCGGGCATATCTGACCATAACTTCCTGGATTATGGCCCCAAATTGTACGAAAAATCATGCTTTTAGCCCGTAGATCCTCTGGAGGTCACAATTTTTATTTGATTTTAAAAACTATTCAAATTCATCACCGTTACACCATAATTACAGTTAATTATTAGTGCGCATCAAAATTCAACTTTTTGCTGAATATAGCCTGGACTTTTAATGCAAATTGAATTATTTACGTAATATACTTGTATTACAGAACAAATTTATATTTGTGTTTATAATGAACAATATATTGAATCGTTGTATCTTACAATATGAATGTTGTATCATGTATACTCGCACGCAAAAGAAATGAAGTCGAGTATCAAGTATAAATGTTATTTATTTTCAACAGTAAAGCAAGAATTTCCAATAGGGTAAGATTGACAAAAATTTGACTGAAGACATTGTAATGGATGGAAAGACAGATGGCATCATTATTTCTCCTAAATAAATAAAGTAAATAAATAATAATCGTTTTCTATAGCGCTGATAATTCAGTCAGTCTGACTGCTCTGTGGCGCTTTACAATGTAGATATGATTATAAAAAACATACAGGTATATACAAATAAACAAAAGAATATAAAGGAATAGTCAAGTTACGATATACAATTGGAAAGTGAAGCATTTAAATTATAGTTCAAACGTTTGGGTAAAAACAGGGGTTTTAGACGTCGTTTAAATATAGCGAGGTTTGGATTATTGTGGAGTTCCAGAGGCAATTCGTTCCATTCTTTTGATGCTGCGTACGCAAAAGCTCTCTTACCAAATTTTGACTTCTGTACTGGACATACAGGTTGTTTTTTTATGAGATAAACGTAAGGAACGAGAAGGTACATATTGTTTAATCAAATCGGATAAATAGGATGGTGCCGAAGGATCGTTTAAACAATTGAAAGTGATTGTGTTAATTTTGAAAATGATGTGTTGATTAACCGGTAGCCAATGTAACTGTTTTAGAACAGGTGTAATATGGTCAGATGGTTTGATAAGAGATACAATTCGAGCTGCTTTATTCAGGAGTTTCTGTAGCTGACTTACAGGAATTTTAGTAAGAGAATACAATAATGATTACAAGAATCTGAAAATGACATAACAAAAGCGTTTATTAACATTTTAGTGGTGTAATATGGTCAGATGGTCAGATGGTTTGATAAGAGATACAATTCGAACTGCTTTATTCTGGATTTTCTGTAGCTGACTTACAGGAATTTTAGGAAGAGAATACAATAATGAATTACAAGAATCTAAAAATGACATAACAAAAGCGTTTATTAACATTTTAGTGGCATCACGGTCAATATAGTGCCAATGTTATACAGGTGAAAGTTCGCCTCTTTGCACAGCCCTGATACATGGGTTTTCATATAAAAGAAAGAGTCAAAGAACACACCAAGATTCCTGACACAGTTGGATGGGGTTATGGCAGTGCTTCCAGTAGTCAAATGGTTGATGTCAATGTTCTTTGTTTTATTCCCGATTATTATATTTTCTGTATTTCCATCGTTTAACTTAAGAAAAGTTCAATGCATGCTTCAAGTTCTGATGTAGTGGTATTTGGTGAAGGATCACGTTCAACATATAACTGGGTATCATTCGCATAGAGGTGGTAATTAAGACCCATCTCACGGATGGTATCTCCAATTGGTGCAGTATATGCTGTGCACAAAACCGGTCCTAATACAGATCCCTGGGGAACATCAAAATCAAGAACTTTATGCATTGATTGAGATAACAATACTCTGCAGTCTTCCACTCAGATAGGACTCAAACCACTTCAGTATGTCTCTGGTCTCTGGATATACCTTATCGAGTTTCAAGTCTCCCGAGTAGAATTGATTGATCTATCGTATCGAATGCTGCACTCAAGTCCAATAAAACTAGCGACACTGGTTTCTTCAGATCCAAGCTGCATACGATATCATTGTGAACACGAAGTAAGGCGGATTCCGTACTGTGCCATTTTCTGTATGCTGACTGAAATTTTTCTTAGAGATTGTTTTCACATAAATGGTATTTAACACGATTAAGGACAATTTTTTCTTATATAATTTTCGAAATGAAAGATAAATTTGACACAGGTCAGTAATTGTGTAGCACATCAGGATCAAAGGTTGACTTTTTAATGAGGGTAGTCATATAGGCTGTTTTAAGCGTTCCACACACTTCTCTGCCAACTAAAGACGTGTTCACGGTTTGGGTGATCACTTGAATTAACCCCACTTCGGACTTCTTTAGTAGCTATGTTAGCAGAGCATCGAGGGAACATGGCTTTGAGGCTGATTTCTGATTGTTTGTCTTATCTCATCTTCTGTTGCGAAACAAAAGTTCTCAGGTGTACAACCTTCAAACTTTTTCTCAATGAATATGTTTGTTGGTTTATTTACACCGAGTCCTTTTCAAATGGTGAAGATGTTGTCGTGGAAAAATTCAGAAAATTTATCTGATAGGCTAGCATCATTTTGAACCCATGGCAGAACCTTTTGTAGCCTTCACATGGATTATATTTGTTTGATAACAGAGAGTCCTTAGTGAAGGGTCGTTTAACCAATTCGACTAAATTGTTAGTGGAAGTTTGAGCCTTATTTTAAATTTGTCTGTGAATTTCCAGATTGGTTTTTCTACTTGTTTTCTCAGTTTTCCTGCGTTTAATATGATCATGTATTTCGTTAGTGTACCATTGTTTAGTAGGCCGAATAGGGATTTCTTTTGTTTTCAGTGGAGTATGTTTCCAGCATCTCAGAAAGAATGTCATTATAAACATCCACTTGTTGGTGGGTATTCGATTTGGTGGCAATGGTACTCAGACGTTATGAGTTATTTATTAATAGGAATGTTTTTGTTTTTCTGAAACTTATTGTCCTTTTTATTGGTTCAGGTTTAGGAAACGAAAGATCGCAGAATAAACTGTAGTGATGAGATATCTGATGATCAACAACATCACATGATTGAATAATTGAACCTTGTAACATGGACGGAAAATCTCCCTTTGATCTTTTCGTTGAATAAGCAGATTGTGTTTTCCCTCTAGTAGATTGGGTGGTGCTTAACCGTGCAATAACTAGACATGTTCAATGTTATTGCACTCTTTTGCTGGTTTACACTAGTTTTAGTAGAAATAATATAGAGAAGTGGGGTGGGTTTTCTGTGCAATAACAACAAGCATGTTGAGCAGGTGTCAGTGTTACAAGTCATTTTTTGCACGCTTCATTCATTAACAGGTTTAACATCTCGACTTGTGGTCTCGATGTTTAAACCTGTTAACTCATGAAAGCCGTGCTATAAATATAACATGTTCTCTCGTTATCACAAGATCAAGAATATGATTATGTCTATGCGTTGGTATATCCACATGCCGTTTTAAACTAAATGAATCTAACAATAGTAAAAATTTCTTAATGTTGCAACCATTGGCTTTATCAACATGAAGATTGAAATCTCCAAGAAGTATTAAATGTCAAGGTCCAGTATTCAGATTATTGAGTAGTTCAGCAAATTATGTCAGGAAATCCACAACTCTTGTTGAAGGAGGGCGATATACTGACTCAATTCTTACGTGATTTATTTAGGAGTACATTTAATTGTAGTATTCCAAAAGTTGAAAATAACTTTTTTGTACTTACTCGGGAAACTGTTACAAATTTTTTGAAAAGACAAGCAATCCCACCTCCTTTAGAATGTTTTCTATTTTCAAATATTTTCAAATATTTTCAAATATATAATCAAAGTTGGTAGGAACTAATTTTTTGATGATAACTGTGTCTTCACTGTGAATCCAAGTCTCAGTTGCAATAAATAAATCCACATCATTATCAACAACATATTCATTCAGTTCATCAGTTTTATTTCGGGCAGTTCTCGTATTCAATATGCATAAGCTAAACTTTTCACAATTTTCTTTTATCGTTTTTCACTTTCTCTCCTGGAGCACTTAGGGTCAGATCATTTAGGTTATTAAAATTAACACCTTGGTTGGTCTTGTCAATAGGAACTCTTTCACTAATGACTGTCTTAATTAATATTATTATGTGTTTATTCTTGCCAGCTCTACAACACCTCGGTCTTAGTAGACTGGACAAGAACAATGGTTGTGTTGACGAGTATATTATGTCACTGTAGCCAATCCCGATTCATGACGAATATGAATAATAAAAGTTACCAATTCTACTGTATAAATTAGTCTTTCTCGCTAAAGTTGTGTCTTGTGCCGTGATACAGTCCAAAAATCACATAAATCAAAATCCTTGTTCACAGTAATAATTAGTAAAAACACAGAGCAACATAAAACATGTGCTGCCCTTGGGCGCTTTATAAAGGTTAAGGGGTCACACAGTTTCGGGTTAATACCCAATATGTCAGTTAATACCTAGTGTGACAACCATTAGCATTGGTCACTGCCACGTATCTCCTGTACATTGAATGGGTGAGACGATTTGTGAAGACCCCTACAGGACCCTCTGCACATATCCAAAGCAACTGTGCGTAGTTCATCGGCAGTTGTAGGGAATGGTCCCACATTATGCAGACGCCTTTGAACCTCATCCCACAAGTGTTCAGATTAGGAGTGAGGGCTGGGCACGGTAAACCATGATGTTGGAGAAAGGCCATGGTAGCTCTGGCAACATGGGGCCAAGTGTTGTCCTGCTGGAAAATGTGTTGTTGATGTTGTGCAAAAAATGGAACAACGTGATGTCTTATTAGGTCGGTGTTACGCTGAGCAGTAACGTCGTGTCCCCGACCATTCTGGGAGCACATGGGACCAAGTATTACATTAAGTCCAATCATGACGCTAGGTCCTCCCCTTGGATCCGTTTCCAAAACGTTCCTGTTCTGCGAAACGTTCACCTCGATGACGCCAAATTCTTACTCTTCTGTTTGCATGGGAGACACAAAAGCAAGTCTCGCCAGAGAAGATGTCACGTCTCCACTTACGATGTCGCCAATTTTGATGCCCTTTGAAGTCTCGTTGTCGATGCCTTAGTTGGAGAACAGGACGACGCGCTGGTTGGCGACATCTGAGGTTGTTGGAATGGAGGCATTCGGACAGTTTAACTTGCAGTTAGAAACGGATCTCGCTGGTGGTGACGATCTTGTGGTGACCCTAGGACAACAGTAGTGTGGGAGGTACCCTGAGGCTATCGCTGCACCCTGAGATATTTGGCTGCGGCACCCAAAGGTGTTTGACTGCGGCACCCTGAGGTATTTGGCTGCGGCACTTTGACGGCTGGCACTTTAGGCGATTTACAAATGATCATGTGACAACTACGTAATTTGAATGGTTGATAGAGGTCATTGGTTCGACTTGTTCATATGAATATCGGTTTGAATTGTGTAGGGATTCGCGAAATATTTTATTTGTACGGCGCATGGGCCCGCGTCGCCATGCCCCGCGTCTTTTTCGTCCTCGCCACGCCCCAAAGACCAACGCATGTCCTAAAATCCCTTCCAATCAATTGTATAGTTAATTGTATTTGTTCATTTAGTTTTGTTATTTCCTCATTTAGTTGATTATTTATAATTAACTTAATTATTTATATTTTAATTCATTATTCATAATCTAATTTTCAAGGTGTATGGGTTGATACACCGTCTCTTTTTTGAGTGGGGCTCAAAAAAGAGACGGTGTATCAACCCATACACCGAGAAAACAAGGTATATAACTAACTTATACTACATACTTTTTCGCGAAATAAAGATTTTTTCTATTTTTCCTAATTTCAAAAGCATTTTTCATTTCACAAATTTATCAAAGTTTCCCATTTAGAGCCTCCCAATTATCTCATCGCAAACGCTTATTTCTACTCAGGTAAATGATGTCAGTACACCGCACGTGCATTTCACGGTTTAAATCAGGTCAGGGAAAATGTTCATAACAGGGATATTGATTGGTTGAGAAAAGCAAACGTCATCCAATCATTTTGTACAATACATGTAGCCATTTCTTGTTGTTTTGCCAGAAATGAATGCGGGAATTCGTCGAAGAATCCTACTTTATAATGTCACAGATATATATTTCTAAAACCGAGAATATCATCAGTTCTGCAAAAAATTTCAATGATCGCGAAGATTTAGAATAGTATAGTTAATTGTATTTGTTCATTTAGTTTTGTTATTTCCTCATTTAGTTGATTATTTATAATTAACTTAATTATTTATATTTTAATTCATTATTCATAATCTAATTACCTTTTTTTATATTCTAATTCATTATTCATAATCTAATTACTTTTTTTCATTTCATGAATTCTTTTTCATGAATTATAAATAATTCAATTATTTTTTTTTTTATTAATTAATGTTTTCTTTTTATTAATTAATGATTTTTTTTTATTAATTGATTTTTTTTTAATAATTGATTTTTTTTTAATAATTAATTGTTTTTAATAATTATTATTTTTTTTAATAATTATTATTTTTTTTAATAATTAATTTTTAACAATTAATTTTTTTTTCAATAATTAATTTTATTTTTCATTAATTTTTTTTTCATTAAATTGGGTTTTTTTTCAATATTTATTTTTATTTGTTTTTTTTTTTAAAATTATTTTGGTTTGTTTTAACTTGGCAAAATTATTTATGGATCTGGTGGCAGATTTCAATTTGAGTTTTTGAATTTCACGACCGAAATAGGGTTTTAAATAAGAGAAATGAAACGAGGTTTAACTATCCAGCACATACTGGCTAATAGGGACTAGACTAATATTTTGGAACTTGAATATTCTCAGATTTAACCAATAAAATAATTGTAGTAATTTGTAGTATTAAGTAATATGTTAATTAAAATATTAATTGTTTTATATTAATTGAAGTTAATTAAACTCGCGTAATTGTTAAAAAAATACTGGCTAATAGGGACTAGACTAATATTTTGGAACTTGAATATTCTCAGATTTAACCAATAAAATAATTGTAGTCATTTGTAGTATTAAGTAATATGTTAATTAAAATATTAATTGTTTTATATTAATTGAGGTTAATCAACTCGCGTAATTGTTAAAAAAGTACAAGCTGTATGTCGTTAAGGCCTGATAAGTGGTTTTTTTTTTAAAAAGATAATTGTAGTTATTATCGTATTAATTAATATGTTAATTAGTATATTAATTGTTTTATATTAATTTAGGTTAGTTAAACCCCAACTTACTTCGCTAAGAATATTGCTTTTTTATTTTAGCATTTTGATTATATTTAAGAAAAATAAAAGTGGTCAGTTCTTTAAAATAAAGGTTAATATTACATTATGTATTTAACAGATGTTTTAACAGATGTTTTTCGGGGTCGTTGGTGAACTTTTGACCGATATACTAAAAACAAATACTATGGACCTATTTAATTATGTCAATAACCTCTGTATTTTTTCTATGTCAGTTTTTAATTTGAGTTTTTAGTTTTCATGACTAAAATTGGGTTTTATATGCGACAAGTAAACGAGGTTTAACGTCCATACTGGCTAATAGGGTCTAGATTGATATACACGCTTTTTTGTTTCTTATTATCGGGACTAAAAATAAATATCTTTACTTCTAGTTGTTTAGAGTCGTGTGCGACAGAATAGAATACGTTTGTTATATATTCTCAGATTTAACCAATCAAAATGTAAACATAGAGCGGGAGGAAGAAAGATATCAATAACCTTCGAGGGTTTTTTTTTTGGGGGGGGGGGGGGTTGAAGAGTGGCTAAAAAATTTTAAAAAAAATATAGATCGTTAATGTATTAAAAATGTTTTTTTTTAAAAGTAAAATGGTGACTAGTTAATTGTAATCATTATAGTATCAAGTAAGTAATAGTTATATACCTTGTTTTCAAGGTGTATGGGTTGATACACCGTCTCTTTTTTGTGTGGGGCTCAAAAAAGAGACGGTGTATCAACCCATACACCGAGAAAACAAGGTATATAACTAACTTATACTACATACTTTTTCACGAAATAAAGATTTTTTCTATTTTTCCCAATTTCAAAAGCATTTTTCATTTCACAAATTTATCAAAGTTTCCCATTTAGAGCCCCCTAATTATCTCATCGCAAACGCTTATTTCTACTCAGGTAAATGATGTCAGTACACCGCACGTGCATTTCACGGTTTAAATCAGGTCAGGGAAAATGTTCATAACAGGGATAGTGATTGGTTGAGAAAAGCAAACGTCATCCAATCATTTTGTACAATACATGTAGCCATTTCTTGTTATTTTACCAACATCCTGGCAGAAATGAATGCGGGAATTCGTCGAAGAATCCTACTTTATAATGTCACAGATATATATTTCTAAAACCGAGAATATCATCAGTTCTGCAAGAGATTTCAATGATCGCGAAGATTTAGAAGCCCGATCCTTCACAGAACAAGAAATTAAAGCCATGCAGATAAGTCGAATTCTGCCAAACACGAGGAAAAATACCAATTGCATAGGAATATGGTGACACTTCGAGATCAGTACAAAAGATTGGATTTTAACTTTTTTGATAAGCAAGGTACATTTGCTAATGTCCGCACAGAACAATTCATTAACTTCGCGAGGTATTGACATCCACTGACAGACAAACACAAGAACAGCCATTAAATGAAGACGAGTTGGAGTTCTCAAGTTTGTAGTGTAGAAAATGCCAATGGATTAATTTATACTAGTAATATATTTGGATTACGTGCCGTGGATGAGCATAAACCGCGACAAAATGTAAAAGTTTTTAGTGTTGAAAATGCCAAGAGATTAATTTATAATAGTAAAATATTTGGATTATGTGCTGCGGATGAGCATAAGCCGCGACAAAATGTAAAAGTGCGACAAAATGTGAAAGTGCGACTAGATATCAAAATGTAAAGAAATGTGAGACAAAATGTAAGAATATGACTAATATGACACACATTCGAAAAGTGCTGATGAGACAGTTGAAAATGATGACTCTTTTACCATAACATGTTCAAAACGGGTTGTAGATGTTCAAATAAATATGTAAATCATGATTTTGTTATTTTTGTCCCTTTTCAACTGATACACGGCCACTTTCAACTGATACACGGCCACTTTTCAAAAGTGGCCGTGTATCGGTGTATACCCTCCCATTTTCATCAAAGAGTCGAGAAAAAGTATGGGTATAATATGTGTTAATTAGTATATTAATTGTTTTGATTAATTGAAGTTAGTTAAACCCCAACGTACTTCACTAAAAATGTTGTTTTTTTATTCTAGCATTTGAAATATATTTACGAAAGTTAACATTGCATAATGTACTTAACATATGTTTTAACAGATGTTTTTTCGGGGTATTGGTATTTGAACTTTTGACCGATATACAAAAAATACCATGGATCTATTTAAATACGTCAATAATATCTGCATCGCTTCCATCCTTATAGATTTTCCATTAATTATTTTTTTTCATTAAGTGTTTATTTTATATATCTATTTTTTTATTTTTAAATTATTTTGATTTATTTTAAGTTGGTGAAATCATTTACCGATTATTTGTAGGCAGTTTTTAATTTGGTGGAAAGTTTGCTTCTGTAGTCAATTGTTTGAATTTGGAACAATATTTTATCTGATGAAAGTTTTATATTTAATGAAAGGTTTTAATAAAATGTGGATGTATGATGAATCTGTTCCAATATTTGAATTATGAAAAAAATATAACCAATATGTTCTGTATAAAAATGGGTTTTATTTTCGTAACACAGTATTTTAGATATGATTTATATATTATAGCGGTGGTCACTGTTATCTTGTACGGATTTATGACATGTTTTAGCTATCAAATTGCAGCACACATGTTTATAACCATTCCATGTAATTTAATATCTTTGAGAACTGATATTCAAATTATGAAAATAGTATGACCAATATGTTCTGTATATAAATGGGATTTATTTTCGTGACACAGTATTTTAGATATGATTTATATATTATAGCGGTGGTCACTGTTATCTTGTACGGATTTGTGACATGTTTTAGCTATCAAATTGCAGCACACATATTTATAACCATTCCACGTAATTTAATATCTATAAGAACTGATATTTGAATTATGAAAATAGTATGACCAATATCTTCTGCGAAGAAAATTTGGTGACTATTTTTTAAAATTTAACACCAGTCTGTTAGTTGTGACATATGTTTTAATCATCAAATTAAAAGTCAAGCCCCTTTGAAGTCAAATCTTGAGAACCAAAGAATATGTCTTTGGTATAGGAAAGTTTGGTTTGTTTTTTATAACCAGTGTCTTGGCTGTGTCAGATGGTTTAGCTATCAAATTACAAGGAAACGACACGTAGATGTCATTTGATATTCGTGAGAACCAAAGAATATGTCTTTGGCGTGGGAAAGTTTGGCATGTGTTTTAAAGCCAGTGGCTTAGTTGTGCCAGATGATTGTATCAAATTACAAGGCAACACCACTTAGGAGTCATCTGATATTCTTGAGAATTGAAGAATGTGTCTTTTTGCGTGGGAAAGTTTGAAAAGCGTTTTAAATACCCGTGCCTTTGCTGTGCCAGATGTTTTAAATGTTTTCAAATTGTTTGCTTTATTTTGGGACAATAAATGATTTATTTCGCCATTTATTAATTTAATTAAAGTATTTATTTAAAAAAATAAATGGAAACCACCATTACAGACACTCCATTGGCTTCCAGTTCGAACGAGGGTCCAATTTAAAAGCCCTGTGAATGGTTTAATTCGATTTATTCTGACACCTTACCTGAGTATTTAAAAGAACTCCTTGATTTCTATACTCCCCGGCGATCCAAATTTTATAATAATACAAATGATATACATCACGTTTGCATGAAATATCTGAATTAGAGTATCTGTCATCGTAATTTGTGGTAAAAAATTCATATTTATAAAATATCATTAAAGCTAGATCATTTTAACCATTTACATGAAAGGTCTATCAACAGTTGTCTTTTTTAACAACAAAATGAGATGACTTTAAAATGCATACCTATATTTTAACACTATTGACCATTATGACATGGGTATTTTTTTTTAATAAAGTCAAACCTCTTAGACACTTATGAGACAACAGTGGTAATTATCAAAGCCAATAATTCTGCTATACATGTAAACTTAAAGTAGCTAAGTCTCTAACTCATTATCTTCTAAAACCTTCGACATAGAAAACACGAAATATTTGTCAATTTTAATCAACATTGGTGTTGTGATCTTACCGGGAAAAGATAGGCTTCTGATATCCAATATTTAAGACAAAATAAACTTTTTACGATTGGTACACGAATCGTGTACCATAATGCGTTTCAGCGCAATTTGTAACAAACGACCCGAGGAACGAGGTTAGACATATTCAACAAGTCATGTCAAACGGTGACCCCCATATTCTCATCTTGAGAGCATGCGCAATAAATGCTATCGGTGTAGACTGGCATAAACAGTCGCTAGAGATTGCCATTCGATTGAGACTTCTGTCGTATTTCTCCGAACATAACTGCTTTGAAATTAGAGTAAAAACCGAAACGATTGAATGTAAATCAGTTTATTTACATTCATATTACATTATTATATGCGTTCCGACCCACTTGTGTCAATTTGTAGGTACAAAATATTAGCGATTTAGCTCCTTTAAATCTGAAAAATGTGATTGACGAGAGTTTTGCTTTTCACAGTAACGGAAACGGTACAGCAATCTCGTCCAGAGTAGTGATCGATCATAGAATTTGTATCTGACAGGAATCAATGTCCACGACTAAATCACAAAAATATACAGGTAGACAAATCTACCACAATGATTGGTTTTATCTTTTGTAGTCACCGCTGTAGGTTGCTTGATCTAGTAGCATTTTTTTTCAATTTCAATTCTGTAATAAGACGGTTGAAAGTGCGATTGACACTTAGTCTGTGTCGCTTCACTAGTAACAGTGTGCAGATTCGGAGGTATAAAAGAAACCTAACACAATATATACTTTCAAAGATATCTTTATATTATTCTATACATTACAGTCACAAAAATATAAATCAACAAATATACACAGAAAGAAGTCGTTAAACTGTTACAACAAAAATTAAATTTAAAATAATATATTTCGAAAACATCAAAAGTGATACTGAGTCTGAGTACAGAATGGCAAAGTGTTTAGGGGTTTTTTGGGGGTTTTTTTTTGTTTCTTTTTTTTGTGTGTGGTTACTTTGTTTTCATCACACTGTCATAAAATTAGTCACCAAATCTTCTCTGCAGAAGATATTTTCTTCAATTCTCAAAGATATTAAATTACATGGAATGGTTATAAACATGTGTGCTGCAATTTGATAGCTAAAACATGTCATATAACTCCGTACAATATAACAGTGACCACCGCTATAATATATAAATCATATCTAAAATACTGTGTTACGAAAATAAAACCCATTTATATACAGAACATATTGGTTATATTTTTTTCATAATTCAAATATTGGGACAGATTTATCATACCACCACATTTTATTAAAACCTTTCATTAAATATAAAACGTTCATCAGATAAAATATTGTTCCAAATTCAAACAGTTGACTACAGAAGCAAGCTTTCCACCAAATTAAAAACTGCCTACAAATAATCGGTAAATGATTTCACCAAATTAAAATAAATCAAAATAATTTATATATATATATATATATATATATAAAATAAACACTTAATGAAAAAAAAATAATTAATGAAAAATCTATAAGGATGGAAGCGATACAGATGTTATTGGCGTATTTAAATAGATCCGTAAATAATTTTACCAATTTAAAATAAATCAAAATAAAAATTTAAAAAAAAACAAATAAAAAATAAATATTGAAAAAAAAATTAATGAAAAAATTAATTATTGAAAAAACATTAATTAAAAAAACATTAATTAAAAAAAGACATTAATTAATGAGAAAAAAAAATTGAATTATTTATAATTCATGAAAAAGAATTCATGAAAAAAAGTAATTAGATTATGAATAATGAAGTAGAATATAAATAATTAACTTAATTATAGATAATCAAATAACAAAACTAAATGAACAAATACAATTAACTATAGAATTGATTGGAAGGGATTTTAGGACATGCGTTGGTCTTTGGGGCGGGGCGACAACGAAAAAGACGCGGGGCATGACAACGCGGGCTCATGCACGGTACAAATAAAACATTTCGCGATCCCCCACACAATTCAAACCCATATTCATATGAAAAAGTACAACCGATGACCTCTATCAACCATTCAAATTACGTAGTTGTCACATGATCATTTGTAAATCGCCTAAAGTACCGCAGCCAAATACCTCAGGGGGCCGCAGCCAAATACCTCAGGGGGTCGCAGCCAAATACCCCAGGGGGCCGCATCCTCGGGGTGCCGCAATAGCCTCAGGGTACCTCCTACACTACTGACAATTGGTTACCGCTCCGAGGAAGGTCATTTGTGATCTGTGTTGCATTGTATGGATGCTTGAGACGGTAAATTGTGGTTATGTCTATGTTGAAATGATGGGCAACTTCTTGCACAGACTCCCCAGCTTCCAAACGTCCGATAGCCTGGTTTTACTGAATTTCAGTTAAGCGTGTCATTGTTTAACAATGAGTGATAGGCTTAATATTGGCCACACTTTTATACCAACTGAAAGTTCGTGACAATTTGTGCATGTTCGATTTCACAAGAAATGTGTGCATGGTGCCCACACATTCATTGAAATGTTGTGTTCTGGCGATTCATTAATTCGATGCGACCTTACACTGGACTTCCCAAAAACAATCAAAAATGTTCCTAAAACCACCAGGCTGCTCTACATGTTACAATTTATATCAATTTATGGCTCTGAGTTTTTTGCCTATTTGTATAAAACAAAACTTGCGTTTCTTTTGCGTGTGAGTTATTTTGTTAAAGGTGGATTATGTAAGAGCTAAATCTACCTATTAAAGGTTTTATAGACATTTATTCAGATGACGAGCCTATAATAAGCGCTCTAGACCATGGGATGGCACAGATGTAAACGATTGCCATTTAATGATTTTATTTAAAAATCAAGAAGGAGGCTGGGTCTCGATTAACAAATAACGTTGCTACGATAATAAAAAATCTATGTCAAAACTTCAAACAGTGATAACGACACTCAGAAAAAGTAATTTGAATGAAATTTTCAATATATTAAATTTGAATTATCTATTTTGAAACTATTATAGCAAGAACGGCCAGCTCTTTATCTAAATCTTACATAATGCATCTTTAATACATAGTAGACTGGAGAATATTAAAATATTATAATCAACATATTAAACAATGTATATTTTTATCATTGTTCATTGCTCCCAATTTGGGCTGCCAATAGTCTCTAAAACTATGCAATAGCCTTGACCAATGCGGACACTTTTTTTTTTAAAACTGAGCTTTTGTCAGCATGTCTGTGACATACTAAATCATTTAAATTGGTAAATGAAGCATTGGGGCAATGAGAGGATGAGCCCTATTGATTTTCCCTGTTCACCGTATATCACTTGCAAAATGTAGGTGAATCTTGCATGGCCACTGCTTTTTCTGATTTTAACACTAGGCCTACATAGGTACAGCATTAAAAAAATAACAGCCGTAAACATACACCAGATTTTAAGCAAATTTGATAGATTATTTAATTATCTGCATGTGTTTATGGTACTGTTTTTATGTCGTATAGGGTTTTCCATGTGCTTCTGGATCAAAATGTGTTACAGAAGAAACTTATATTTGTGGGAACACGTGGTCGCCATGTGACAGACCTGTATGTAAACCAGGTAAGTACTAGAAGCGGGTCGTAATTTTTTAGGAAACAAACTTGGCAACCACTTTGCCAGCCATTTTGTCAGCCATTTTGTTGTAATGTTTATCATTTATCTACAGTCTGGGTGTAGATATGCCACACACCAAGGATAATCGTCCAGACTTTATTCCTGGAGTTTGCTGTCCGTAATTGAAATCCCTCAACACAGCCTATACAATTGGGTAATGGTTTAATTAGATGTTCTTCAGGTCTATAGGTCTCAAAGTATTTTAATAATATTAAAATATGATTTCCGTAACAGAAACAATGATTTATCCATAAAAAACCCCACCTTTTTAGGTATGAAAATAGTAATTATTATGGATTTCTTTTCTTATAAACTTTTTTTAAAAATATTTTTATAAAAGAAAAATTGTTGAAATTTGTAATCATAATTGATTATTTAGTATAAACAGTATCAGATTCTTATTAATGTACTAATAAAATAACGCTTATTTGACTAATAAATTATGTTAATATTTTTATAGTGTTTAAGCATTGACTGTTTAGAATTTAGAATTTGATAAAGGTTAAACGATTGGAGGCCGAGATCGCGTAGCAAAATTTTTATAAAGATTTCCAGGAATAAATGTTTGAGCTGTAGAATTATTTGCCGCTGTGGGGAGATTCTAGTGCCCATGAAATATTCATTCGCATGGAATAGGCCAGGAAATTCAGAGGGCTATTATACTCATTCCACAAAGCAGAATCCACAAAATTTCCACTTTTGAATGCAATATTTATTAACAATAATTGATGTTGATATTTATTCACGGTAATTTCCGTTAATTTTTTGATATTTTTTTAAACAGTAACAAAACCTAGTAAATGTCCGAATGAATTACTGGCTAACGTAAAGTATCTGATCAACATGTACAGAAATATATATGAATCTTGTGATACAACCTGTATCAATGACGCTGAATGTCCAGATGATTTGAAATGTTGCCCAGGGTGTGGTATGAAATGTGTCAAACCTTTAGGTAAGATTCTTCATAGAACTTGAATTTAAAAAAAAAACTAGAGGATGTTTGATAGAACTTTCTGGAATACAATGCGAACATGCTAGCATTCTGATCTACAAAGCATGCACACACTGAATGAGACAATATCCTATCCCTATTTGCCATGTTTGATAAATTCTGTCATTGACAATTAAGCAATCCATTCACATCACGTCATGTAAAGTGTCCCTAGTTGTTCGGAAATACAAATGAAAGTGTGGTTAATCAGTGTACACATTGCACGTAAACTAGCCCTTATCAGTTAAAATAGAGAAGAGTAGGCGAAAACACCGCTGTCCGAGCAAAATTCTCCTACCTTGCATCACACACGTAACCATAGAAATGAGCATTATCACAAGCCTGTTGCAAAATTTCCAAAGTTTATTCCATTCAATTCTAATTGCCATGATTTAATATTTTGTAGAAAAGAAAACTTGTTTAAGCCACCATAAACAGGTTATGCATCAAATTGATCTGTATAAGAATCTGACCATGATGTTAAGTAACAGCTCCATTTCCAGTCAAATACAATCCGAGTATCCTAACATGCTCGATGCAGGATATCATTGGATGAAAAATATGACGATGCTATGGAAACCACATTGTAGTGAAGCCGGTGAATATCTTCGAGAACAGTGTTATTATAATATGTCGGGTAATGCTGATGAACCAATGAAATGTTTTTGTGTTGATCATAATGGTGGTATGATTGATGACACACACAATGATGTTACAAATACTACATATTCTCTCTTTACTTGTTCAGGTAAACATATACTTTGCTTCGGAAATGCTTCCCTTTTCATGCTTTGTGTTTATCAATAGCCTCCCTTGTTTTCATTTTAAGTGAAGTATGTGTCACTGCATGCTCAAGAATATAAAATCATTAACCATTACTTTGTTTACATTTCTGTTTTCTATCATGGAGAAATAGGATGCCGCGGTAAATAATAATTATAATGAATAATAATAATAATTTTAGTAAAAACAATAGTTAATCGTTTACCATCAACATTTTACCCGATTTCAAAGTTTGACATTTTTTTCAAACAAAAGGTTGCCACGCAAGATACGCCCACATTTTTCAAGATATGGACAGAGAAAAAGCTCAAAAAAAGAAACAATGTTTTGTACAACAAGGGGACATATCCAGGAAGTTACGGTCCGATATGCGTGAATATATAGGACCTAGATCTTCGGTATATAAACATATTTTTTAGTTTAGTCAAAATCAGATAATAATTGTGACCTCTAGAGGTCCCGAAACCTTGGTATTACATACTCTTACTATATTTGCGTACAAGGAGTGAGCGGCCATTCTGTTGGGCAGTAATTTCTTTCCGATTTTTACGAAATTCAAACTCAACCATCATTATGCATTATGGTGTAATGGTGATATATTTAAATGTTTTATTTTATTTCGAATAAAAACCGCCAAGGGTCCATTTGCCAGACCCTCCAATCTGCACCGGGGACACAAGGAACCACGAGGAACTGTCTCGGTCAATACCGGTAACGAACGTTCTGGTTTGCGAGGCAGCGGTTTTACTCGCTGAGCCACCACGGCTCTTTTGAAAAAATAAAAGTAAGATTAGATTTTCAAAAAAGCTCAAATATTCTTAACAACACCTGAAAATCTTTGAAGATTGACTTACATTTTCAAATTGGTGGCACTTCCGGTGAAATTTAACTTTATGAGATTACTCTAAAAAGTTGATAAACTCCTATTGACAAACATTTTTAAATAAGGCAAAATTAAAGAAGTAAAAAATCTGACTTCATCTTCAAAGGGGAGATAATCAAGAAAAAAAATGTTGACACTTTTGCCTTAATATATTCTGTAATATATTCTGAATGTTTCAAGTCAAAATCTTCAAAAATAAAAAAAGTTACGTTCAGAATTTTCACTCTTTTCACTTTTGATCTTTAAATTAGGCCATTTGCATGCATCGTAGAGGCCACAATGTCCCAAGATAAAAGTTGAGAATTACAAACAGCTACAAATTGGTGAAAACCGCATTCAAATTTGTTGAAAAACAAAAGAATTTCCTACGATGTCTAATATTGGTTTATTTTCGTCGATGACGCCACTTCCTACAAACATTCACCTTTTGAACTTTGGATAGTATAGAGTTTTATCCTGTAGAACATGGTTTTTTTTCCAAAGAATGCGAGGAAAAAATTAATAATAATAATTTGAACAAAAACAATAGTTTTTATACTACATAGTATAAAAACTAAAAAAAAAACCAAAAAACAATCCGTAGTATTATAAAAACTAATAATGTCAGAATAAATATAGAATAAAGTTTTGAATTAAGAATAATTAATTTAACGGATGAAAGAAGAGTGATATTCTTGAAAAGTTGGGAAAACATGTGATTAACGGAAATACCTTACTTTGAAGAAAGTAAAGGTTTCATTTTTGAGACTAATGGTAGCTGAAATTAGACCAATAGAAATCCAAGATGGGGAAATGGTCTACCAATTTACCAAATTGAGGATTCCTGGGATGTAATTTGAGGAAGTTATAACTGGTTACCAAAGACGAATTGCAGAATTTAAAGTGAAAACTGAACTTTATAAATATTAAGTGCAGTGTTATAATGTTTTAAAATTAGGACACTTGAAGAAAATCAAAGAAGATTTACATTAGTTATGTTTTTCTGTGTTTAGTTAAAGAGAATTATCGTAGGACTGTGAAACACAATGATGAACTTTTTGAGAGGCGTTGCATGCGATTTTGATTTTTGATTTTGTCGGGTTTTTTTTTAAATTTCTTTGTTCTGTTTATTCTTTGAGTTTTATTTCCTTAGGCAGAAGCGATTTGTTAGTCATATGTAATAATGAATGTTAATCATATAGTAATCTTATATATTTGCATGATGCATGCATAATTATATAATTATATGGTTTAGCAAATATACTCAACGACAAAAGAAACGCAAATGTTTTTATAACTAATGGCACGTGTGTAGTTTTGATTTCAATGTGATAATTTTGTACCACATGGTCGGGTAATTGTAAAATGTAAAATATAGGTCCATTGTTTTGGGGGAAAAACATAACTTCCTGTATGATGGATTACAATTGACTTTCTGTTGGTTATCCATTTTACGTACATTCGAACGATATTTTGTGAACGCTAAAACCATGTGCATATCTGGTTATCGTTGGGTATTAAACGCCGGTAAAAATATTCAATAAATCACTTCACGTAACGACGTTTGTAAGGATGGCTAGACTGTCACGTCAGCAGCAGGAACAGGCTATAGGCAGAATCCAGGCTGGACAGACCGCACGGGTGGTTGTTGAAAACTTTAACGTCTATATTAGCACTATCCACCGTCTGCTGAACCAATTAAACCTGACGAACTCAACTGATGATAGACAGCGTAGCGGTAGGCTGAGAGTAACTACCAACAGACAAGATCGCCTAATTTACATACAACATAGACAAAATCACTTCCACCAAGCACCGGAAACTGCCAGAAAGCACCATCGGCAAACGCAGATGACAGCGTACATTGAGGAGACAGTACTAACATTATGACACCAGCGACGATGCCTGCGATGGGCTAGAAGATATTGCCAATGGCTTCAACGACAATGGCAGAGTATTATTCACGGATGAATGTCGGTTTTGAGTGTCCACAGTAGATGGCAGGGTGGAGAAATGGCGTAGATGACAAGAGCGGTATGATGATAGAAATGTTTTGGAACATGATCCATGGGAGGGGGGGGGGCAAACATCATGGTACGGGTCGGTATTGGTTATATAATGAGACAGTAGGACCGTTGTCTTCCAAAATATTGGCCTGGTCGTGGAAAAAGTGTAACTGCAAAGGTTTACATCAACCAAGTCACTCAACTCTATTTGGTACCATTTGTTTAGACAGCAACAACAATGGACAATGCAGCAAGATAATGCAAGACCCCATGCTGCCAGGTTGACACAAGAATTTTTGGTATTGAACAACATCAATATGTTACTGTGGCCACCAACCAGTCCAGATATTAACCCCATAGAACACGGCCATTTTAAATTTACCCTTCTAAAATTTTTATTTACATATGTGTTTCGTTGGGTATAAATAGTTTTAAAAGGTCTCCTACCTGATAATTCGCATAAATCTTCAATAGGGGAGGAGTTGTTATAATGTTGGGTGATTTGTGCTATTATGCATAATCACTTTGGGCGAATATAAGATTTTTATGGCTTGGACATGAACAAGTTAGATATCAGTACACCAAACACCATGTGAATAATAATTGTAATAAGTTAATTTGGAAACACAGTTAATTTGTTTCCCAATACTGTGAGAATAACAGAATATAATAAGGTCCTGAAGTCAAGGCTAAGTTGTTATTATTCAAAACACCCATGGGGGGGGGGGGGGATTACCGTTACGTCATTAGGTGTGATTGACCAATCACTTAATTGAATAATTAATCGAAGTCTAGGCATATAAAACTTAAGATCTGTACTCATCAGAGGGGACATTATGTAGATTGTTTAGACGACCATTTGATGTCGTAGTAGTTTCCTGGGTCTAGCAACCCTGGTTAGACTTATACAGGAATAGGATGTAGAGAATGACTTTTATGTATACCATTGTTTAATAAACTTTAAACCTTTGTAATCAGGTGTCCGGCTTGACATTAATGTAGAAACGAAATTGTTGTACTGTTATTCCTAAAACCATATTGTTAGCTGCTGTAAATACACAACGTGAGAAGGCCTAGTCACTAAAAAATTACAATAATATACGCCACAGACAAATCTAGACAATCACAGACTAACAAGATCTGTGGCAGAGAATATATCGGACGTCGGATGTGGTAAATGATTTGAAGGCACCGCTTTAGATATCCGACCGACTGACGTGTATTGCTACAAATAACTGCTCCACGTACGCTAATAGTGTAAAAGTATGTAAATACCAAGTTGTGGACCCTCTAGATGTCACAATTTTAATCCGATTTTGATGAAATTTAAAATATATGTTTATATCCCAAAGATCTCGGGTCCTATTGATATTCACACATATTGGACCTTCACTTCATGGATTATAGCCCCTGATTGTACAAAAAATAATGACAGTTGAGTTAGAATTTCATGAAAATTGGACCAAAACTGTCCGACAAAATGGCAGCTCAACGTATCCAAATAGTGTAAAAATATGTAATACAAAGGTTGTGGACCTTCTAGAGTTCACAATTTTTATCTGATTTTGATGAAACGTAAAGTATATGTTTATATCCCAAAGATGTGTGTCCCTGTCGATACTTGCGCTTATCAGTCCATAACTTCCTTGTTTATGGCCCTTGATTGGCTTGTCTATCCATCTCTTGCAAAATGTGGGCGTATCTTGCTTGGCAACCGCTTGTTATCTAATTTTGACGAAACTTGAAATATGGGGTTTGGGTTCTTTCGATATTGACATGCATCGGACCGTAACTTCATGGATTATTTGCACGTATCAGACCATCACTTCTTGGATTATGGCCCTTGATTGTACGAAAAATCATCCTTCATTTTAGCTTGTTCTCTGTCCATCTGTTGCAAAATGTAGGCGTATCTTGCTTGGCAACCACTTGTGACGAAACTTGAACTATGTGCTCCTTTCGATATTGACATGTATTGGACGGTAACTTCACAGATAATAGCCTTTGATTATACAAAAGATCATGGTTTTAGCTTGTGGACAGTCTAAAGGTCACAATTTTTATCTGATGCGTGCACGTATCGGACCGTAACTGTCTGGATTATGACCCCTGATTGTATGAAAAATCAATCTTTTTTGTAGCTTGTTCTCTGTCCATCTCTTACAAAATTACATTTACATGGTTTATGACATTCACAGCAAAATCATTAAATATTATTATAATTTGCACGACAAAGAATATGCTTACACTTTCTACTATACCTACTATTACTTCTTATTTTACATAGTTTGGCTGTAATTTTGTTGA
This sequence comes from Patella vulgata, assembly GCF_932274485.2. Classification (NCBI taxonomy): domain Eukaryota; kingdom Metazoa; phylum Mollusca; class Gastropoda; family Patellidae; genus Patella; species Patella vulgata. The sequence goes on along the minus strand of NC_065879.2, from coordinate 59,074,457 downwards.
TACTTTCAATTTATTTATTTTATTTATAGAGTTTAAACCCGGGGTGTGTCCAACTGAAGGACCAGGTAATACATCTTGTACACAAGACTATGATTGTAATGGTCAAGAAAAATGTTGTGGACGAGCGTGTCAATTACCCTCTCATAAACAACCAGGTAGATATTTAAATTCTTGTCAAATAAAAATAATTCAGGGTCAATATCTTTCGCTATATACGCTTTTTATACGCCCACATTTTCATGTGGACGTATATTGTCATCGCCCTTGTCCGTCTGGACGGTTTATCTCCCAAAGATCTCGGTTCCGTTGGGTATTAAAATGTACCGGGTTGTAACTTCATGGATTATAGCCCCTGATTGTAATAAAAATCACGTTCTCAGCCTGTGGACACTCTAGAGGACACAATTTTTATCCGATTTTGATGAAACTTAAAATACATGTTTATAACCCAACGATCTCGGTTCCTGTTTATATTTGCGCATATAAGACGGTAACGTCAAGGATTCTGATAGAACGAAAAATCATGTCTTTAGCGTGTGGTCCCTCTAGAGGTCACAATTTCTATACGATTTAAAATTCCGTTGGAATATATCACCGCATAACGATGGTTCGGTTCGAATTTCTTTAAAATAGCACCTAAACTGCAGAACAAATGGCCACTCACTGTACGAAAATAGTGTTAGAGTATGTAATATTGAGCTTGTGGACCCTCTGGAGGCACAATATTTATCCAATTTTGATGAAACTTAAAACACGTGTTTATATCCAAAGATCTTGGTTCCTTTCGATCTTCGCATATATTGGACCGTAAGTCCTTGAATTATGGCCCTTGATTGTACGAAAAAGTCGTGATTTTAGCTTGTCGACCCTCTAGGGGTCACAATTGTTATCCTCTTATAAAATTGGTTTAAATATATTATCGCGACAGTCTGATGATGATTGAGTTCGAATTTCGTAAAAATCGGACCGAAACGGCCCGACATAATGGCCACTGCTTGAACGCAAATAGTGTAAAAGTATGTAATATCAAGATTGTGGACCCACTAGAGATAACAATTTTTGTCCGATTTTGATGAAGCTTAAAATATGTTTATATCCTAAAGAAAGATCTCAGGTCCTTTGGATATTCGTACATATCAGACCATAAATTCCTAGATTATGGATCCTGATTGTACAAAAATCACATTTTTAGCTTGTGGATCCACTAGAGGTCACAATTTTTATTCGATTTTAAAATCTTCCTTGACCCCTGATTGTCCGGAAATCACAGCTTGTGGATCCTTTAGATATCGCATTATTTATCTGATTTTAAAAAAACATCTTGGATTATGGCCCCTGATTGTACGAAAAATCACATATCAGATTATAACTTCCTAGATTATGGCTCCAGATTGTACGAAAAATCACATTTTTAGCTTGTGGATGCACTAGAGATCACACTATTTATCCGATTTTAAAATATTCCATGACCCCTGATTGTACGACAATCACATTTTTAGCTTGTGGATCCTCTAGAGGTCACATTTTTTATCCGATTTTAAAAAAACATTGGATTATGGCCCCTGATTGTGCGAACAGGTACATTTTTAGCTTGTGGAACCTCTAGAGGTCAGACTTTTTATCCGATTTTAAAAACCGTTTAAATATACATGTATCACTGTTGCACCGTAATGAGGGTTGGGTTCGAATGTCGGGAAAATCAAAACGAAACTGCCTGTCAAAATGGCCACTCCTTGTATGCAAATTGTGTAAAAGTATGTAATACCAAGGTTGTGGAACCCCTAGAGGTAACGATTTTTGTCCAATTTTGGTGAAACTTAAAACATGTGTTTATATCCCAAAGATACTAGTCCCTTTCGATATTCGCGCATTTCAGATCATAACTTCCTGGTTTATGGACCCCGATCACGTTTATTTTAGTTTGTTCTCTATCCATCTCTTGCAAAATACGGGCGTATGTTGCCTGGCATCCGTTGGTTGTACTTTTCCATAGGATTTGTTTTCTTTTATTACTACAATGTATCATTATTCTCAACCACGTTTTATACAATATGTTTATGTATTGTTTACAGGTAGAGTGAATATGACAGTACCAAACTTATGTGATATAAATGTTAACCTGTGTAATACTACCGACCTGTCCGCACAGTGTGTCGGTAACTGGCAAGATGGTCATCTTTGTAACTGTAGACAAAATGGAGGACCTGTATGTTTAGCACCACAATCATGTAAGTAACAGGCTTTTTTTCTCTTTGATTCATCCTTGTTTTGCTAATGGTCACATAAAAAGCTTCTGGGCGGTTTGTCTATTTTCACCATAATCACTCTTTGCTATTTATATATCCATAAAACAATAAAATTGTAGCTCTACTAATCAGATAAATAATAATAATGTGTCTTGAAGTAAGTTGAAACCAACTCGCTGAATAAATGAAAAGTGATATTTTTATGCCAGGAGCCCAGGACCTTTATGTAACATGGTTAAATTCAAATATTTTTAACAGAACTATTATTTCAGCTGTTATAAAAATGACTGCCTGTGAGAAAAAGCGAGCAGTAATGGAATTGATGAAAGGCGGGTTTTCTGGTCAGCTCCAAGGTATTAAAGCAAGTGAATACAACTTGACAACTGAAACTCTACAGAGAGGACTGGGTGATCGTTACTATAACCTCTCAGTGATGGCCGCTACCTGCAAGCCCAATGGAAAGTTTGATGACATTCAGTGTGACGTAAACATCTTCACCAATCAGATGGAACGATGTTATTGTGTGAACTCTAAAGGTCACCGGATTTTAGGTACAGAGGGTAAAGCATTTGACACCCTACTATGCTCAAGTAAGTACATTTTATTTAATCTTTTAGAGGCAGTTAGTAACTGGATAGAGCAATAAACTATAACACATACTTGTGGAAAAATGCCTCCAACTTATTTGGGCAATGTTTCGAAGATTATTCGCTCAATGTCATCAAGCTACTGTCTGAACCTTGCTATTTTATAAACGGATTTCTTTGATTATGAACAAACTATTTAACTTTGGTTATTATAAACTTACCTGTGTGTTTGAAATCAACTCCAGTTAAATAAAATCCATTGCACAATTAAATATCCCAACTCTTGAAAAATTTGGCGTGTTTACTTATATTTTCTACAAAGTGGAATAAAACATAGCTTTCGTCACGTATTGGACGAAACCATTACAGTTGTTGTGGGGGTGTTTAGTTTTGACAGCGAGTTTGACAACCATGTGTTGCTATGAAAACAAACCCGATCGTTTCGATCGTTTGAGTTTGGGCGATGAAAAATTTTAACTAAAGGCAATTACATAGAAGATTTATATTGAAACCATTGATGGCCAGTCTACCAAATTTCATTCACAATGAAAATATCAATGATTGCACGGATACTCATAAAAATAAAGTCGTATTTAAACTAAACCTTCCCTATCTTCTTTATACATGTATTATAAATAATTTAAGAAACAACATGAAGCTCACGACGAAGTTTCCGAGTGCATCGTTAACTTAATATCATTCTTTTGAGGAAATGATAACCGTTTCAGCAACATATACAAGCGTGTTGCGGCAACCCCGAAGCTGCCAATTCTGTGGGTGTATAATGCCAAAAAACCTATAATCAAATAATTAAAACAAAATTATATTATTTCAAAAGAAACTGTATAAACTTTGCAGGGATTTTACTAGAATGTAAAAAGATGTTAATAAAATAAAGAGATATGGGCCGAACCCCCAAACTCAATACCAAGCCAAGGCTAATACCACGAATTGTCGTAAATGTACCGTAAAACGTTTCAATGTAGCATGCTGTCACCCCTTTATACGAAATGATATCTCTCGAAGAATGACGTAACCGGCTTCCATTTTTGTATTGCCCTATGTCAAAAGTTTGTTTGGGTTCAATTTTTCAAGAGAGAACTTCTTTATTTATTGGGATATTTAATTGTGCAATGGATTTTATTTAACCGGAGTTGATTTCAAACACACAGGTAAGTTTATAATAACCGAAGTTAAATAGTTTGTTCATAATCGAAGAAATCCGTTTATAAAATAGCAAGGTTCAGACAGTAATTCAGTAATACACATAAAAAACCACAGTGTTAAAATTCCCTTCGTCATAATAAAGTCAAGTTAAAACAGGGGCTCCAGCTGATTGACATTTGGTATGGTCAATCTGAATAGAAAAAACCCAGTTGGGAAAAAGAATCTACTTGCTTTGTGGAAAAGCGAAGTTCTTGCTGTAAAATCTACATAACTAATGCAAATTGTGAGGCGAATATATACAGGAAAATTATAACAAATCGAGAAACCATGCAAGACAACAAGATGAAGGACATTCATTCAATAGGGTGATAATTTACAAAGAAACTAAAATTAACCAAGGATTAGTATGGCCACTAAGTGGCGGTTGATATGAAAACAAGCCAACCCTGAGGCTGATGTCCTCGCCGCAATCCCAAATAAATAGATGACACATATTAATTAATTGCATATTGATCTTTTTGAAAAGTACCAAGCAATCAAACTGATTATCTATACTTGGTCTAAGCAGAAAATGTTCACAATGGAACTCAGTCAAGGTTTTGAAGTGCCTGGTAGTGAAACTATACACTAAGTTTCATCACTCTTCACCAGTTAAGATCAAAGTTATCTTGTCCCAAAGCATCAACCAATGAAATAGCTTAGCTTTAGCGAAAAATGTTAATCATTAAACTCACCTAATGAATATCTACACCAGGTTTAAACAACATGCTTCCTTAATTAAAAGCAAAGTTTTTATGTTCCAAAGTCTTGACCAATCAAATTGCTTTTCACCACTAAGCCTAAGCAGAAAATTCTCATCATCGAACTTAGTCAAGATTGACGCAATGAATCTATACTTTGGGTTTCATCACTCTCACCCAATTAGAACCAAAGTTATCGTGTTCCAACGTCTCAACCAATTGCTTATCTCTGCTTAGCCTTAGTGGAAAATACGCACGATCGAACAATGTCAAGGTATTCACCTACTGTCTGTTCCAGGCGACACTCCGACTTGAAAATTGGTTGCTATTTTTTCAATTTTAATTAAAATGGTTAGAACTTAACGACCTACCTGAAATTGTCATCCCTTTACTTTATACTGCACGTTAACTAATTTCAGATCAAGATATAACCTTTCTCTCTTGAAAAATCGTTGTTTATTTACTTCGTGGTATTGAAGACAGCCATGCTTGACCTAGTTATTTGGAATAAACCAAATCGAACAGGGATGTGGATTTGACTTGGGGTCGTTTCGTCCTACTTGCATGTTTAAATAATTGTTTCGGCCCAGTAGAATATAACTTGCTTTAAGGAAGGTCATATAAATTTGCTATTTGGTTTCAGACCACAGTTGTTTACTCCACTGCCTTAGATATTAAATTTTGGAAATTGATATAAACTACATACAAAGTTTGACCCAATATTGTAGTGACACATCATAGGAATTTGTAAGTAGGCTAAATGACAATTCAAACGAATTGTCTATCTGGCTTTAGGATAATAGATATATAACTGGCGATTTTATTTGGCTTTGTACGACTTTTAATACAATTTTCAGACCGCCAAATCATTGTCTTGTGGCACTTTTTACAAAAATATCTACCTTCGCGGACCACCATAATTGGCAATATATTGATAGAGTTTTCTTGTTTTTTTTTTCTTTTTTAAAAGTTTTAATCCAATTGAAAATGGGGCGCTCCTAAGATATTTTTATAGATAGCCTACTCTATTTCTTGTTTGATTTAGTTTTTTTTTTATTTTGTGAAATGCCCCTAAGCAAGTGATAATATGACAGAAAACGGAATTGGGTAGTAGCCACACAAGGTCAACTCCTGATAAATCAAGGGTACGTAATTTGCGTTTTTGTGTTCAGACCACAGGTGTTTTTTTTTACATTTAATTTATTCATATTGATTTATCTTGAACTTAATTCAATTTCTGCAAGTCTACCTTTTAAACAAGAAAACGGAAAATAAACTGTTTTATACAAATCATTTATTTACACAAATTCACAGAAAATGCCCCGACTATATACAATATATATTATAGAAGTTGTTTGGCCTACATTCACGCTATCTATCATACAATTTACGCACACAATCTACACACTTCACCACACTTGCGCTTACATCAATCTCTTTCCCAGTACTTTCACATGCATCCACCTTTCACACAAATCACAGCCCACCCAATCCACAATCGCACCTGATTCACTTCCCGGTGTTCTCACAATCACATAGGCCTACACTACACTCGTTTATATCATCATCACTCGAATCTTCATTTGCAACACCACTGATCCCCCACCTTGTCTATGATGTGTTGACATGCCTTAGCCCAGTCTCCAGTAAGTTGTCACACTAGCCTTTGCCTTCAGGAACAGACGCTTAACGTCTTTGATTTTAAAATTGGTGTTTCTTCGGGCAACATAGGTCTTTTCTTGTGGTAAAATAAAAGTATTTTTGATTTAATGTGGAGACACTTTAAAATGTTATAAGGTGTAGTAAAAACTTCCATAAATGAATGTTTTAACCGTTTTTAACATCACAGATAGGAAAAGATTTATTATCTTTCAATGCCTTCAACTTGACTGCCGTCCAAATTTCAGTGTTAAGTATTACCTTGAATTATCCCTATTGGGTTTAACTCAAGGCTAAATGTCCATGCTGATGGGCTATGTCGTCGGTCTTATATTGTTGAGGAGGACGATGTAAGGCCACCATTCTACCTGCAAGTACAATATCTCATGTTATCAAAGCTGCAAACAAATTTCAATCCACTCACTGGTGGGGTATTTCTTGGTACTATGTTGACACGTATAATGTTATATAGATAATTATTAAATCAAGGTTATGTAATGCAGAACATGGCATATGTATAAAAGTCGAATAGCAATGATGAAACATATTTAAATGAACTGCACTTACATTCTGGCCATTATCGTGTAGTTTATGGATGGTCTCTCTTATTGTCATCAGGTCAAAATTATCTAATTTTGTTGAACATTTGTTAACCTTGCTTTTTTATTTATTTTCCTGTGTTGTAGATGAGTCATTTTTCAAAGCCCCGTACACAGATTTTAAGGGTATATCAGTGCGTAGGCAATCTCTTTTTTGGAACTTTTATAACATCTATAATTCATTTTACTCGGTTTCTCAAAATAAGTAAATAAACGATTGATACATTGGTTCACATATCGCGTAATCTTCATTTTGAAATTGTAAATAACAATAATCACTTACCCAGTATGCACCTTCTTATATACACACATCATCTTGCACTTACAAATGCATGTGATGAAAGGATGATCCATTATTCAAGGAATTATATTTTCCACGATCCGTTTTTTCTATCTATTCTCGACAATATCTGAAACAAATCTTGTGTGCCTGTGGAACGCGAATATGAATAAAATTAGATACCGTTAATTAAAACTATTTAAGTCCATAAAATTATAAGATGTACAAATTTACACTTTATCAGAAAGGTTACCATGTCATCTAATGCTGAAAATAAGTGTTCTGTGAGGAATATTTTAGGATACATGCAATACTATGAATATCTCTAAGGACTATTAAAATACCGGTAACCAAATAAACCTTAACACACACACATACACACCTCTCGCACTGCCGCAAAACAAACCGGAGAATCCTCCCACACAAATATTATTAACCGAATGCACCCGATTTGTGGAATACCTTATACCCCTACATGATATACGAGTGACCCAACTTACGCAGGTGCAGTGGTAATGTTTATGTTCTGAGAAATTGATTAGTGTCGAAAAATGTGAAATTTACAAGAGAATAAAGTATTTTATCGAACTTATAGGCGTTAAGGTTCGACAAAGAAAGTAATTGGGTGACAATTCCAGGTAGGTCGTTAAGTTTTAACCATTTGAATTAAAAATTGAAGAAATAGTAAGGAATTTTTTGAGTCCTAGTGTCGCCTGCAACAGACAGTAGTCAAAGTTTGATCACTCTCACTTTATCAGAACTAAAGTTATTGTGTTCCATAGCATCAACCAATCAAATTGCTTATCTCTGCTTACCCTAAGCAGAACATGCTCATTGGGTTATAAACATACATTTCAAGTTTCATCAATGATACAATAGGAGAATGGGAATAGATTTTTAAAAAAATAAAAATTCAAAGTAAAACACAGAAACCATAACATATAAAAGACTTGTAAAAGTTAAGAGCAAAGCTAACTTTCGAAAAAGATAAACATGCAATTAATTAAAGGACAATATTGGTGTCAGTCATTATCACATATGTAATAGAACTAATTAAACACGCTCCAAATATAATTTTAACACAGAAATCATTGCTACGGTCGAATTTCTGCTCACTAATAATTCCTTCCAAGACCAAAAGTTGTTGTGTGAAGTCTGACAATTCATAAAAAGAATTGACTGCCACTAGATAAGAGAACACGAAAGAAAAACAGAAAAAGTCTGTGCATTACCATGTTTTTATTAGGTATAGAATGAATAAAAACAAGGGGATGTAAGGACTATTTCTATTTTTCTTGTGTTCTCTTATCTAATAACATTCAATTACTTTATTGAATTGTCAGGTATCCTCTTACAGTCCTATATAACAACTTTTGGTCTTGGAAGGAATTATTAGTGAGCAGAAATTCGGCCATGTATCTGTTATCACTCGTCACATCAATCAATTATATAGAGGTATGACTCATGTTTTCCTTTGGCGTTTGTCACTTCCGATTCAGGAAACCTGTATTACTCAGCTATCGTAGCAATGATCTCTGTGTTAAAATTATATTTGGAATGTGTTTAACCAGCTCTATCACATATGTGATAATGTCTGGCACCAATATTGTCCTTTAATATAATTGTCGGATTTTATCATTTGATACATTTTGACATAGCCTGAGACACAGCAAATAGCTACGATTGTTTAGATTTTTGATTTTCTATTAATCTTGAAGATATTAGGCGCCAAATTTTGACAAAAAACTTTTTTATTTATGATTATTTTTTTTATGGCGCTTTACCTATATTTAAAAGGTCATGTGATTTGAGCAAAAATATGAAAAAATTTTGTATCGATAATTCACCTTGGCCGCTATTGGCTAATTCAGTTTATGGGTTCTACGTTAATTATTTATTGCTCGATTTGTATAAAACAAAGTTCATATGCTCAATGGTGCAAAGTCTCAACTTTTTTATTAACGATAAAGCTTTCTGTCAGCAGCGGAAATGATGTAATTTTGACCAAAACTACAATTTTGGCGGTTAGGAACATCTTATTTTTTTAAAATAAGTAAAAAGTAATTTGATATCATTTTTGCGCCATTTCGATTTAAAGGTGAAAAACGGTGTAAAATTGAGCTATTTACAACCCATTCAGGCGTTTCATATTTTAAAAATTTCTTTGTGACTTTCATAAACTTGTAACATTATTTCATACAAAGAGAATCTATCTCAAAATTAGTTTATAATATGAGCAGTTGCCGAGAAATGGTCAATTTTGCAAGTGTCACTTTTTATGCTATTTTGCCTTTAAAAGAGTCAATTATTATTGGATTATCATAAAAGTGATACCATTTGATGCGTAATGTCAATTGTGACCAGGTCAAACCAATTTAACATTTTCAGTATCATCGGAAATGACGTAATTTGGGCAGAAACTATATTTATAGCTTTCGAAACAAATAATTTATTCAGATGAGTCATATTTGTTATTTGTTTAAAATTTGGATATTTGATTCCAATCAACTAATAGAATGAACCCATGGAATCATATAGATATCATAAAATGGTTTCTAACTTGTTCAGTTGCGGAGAAATAGGCTTACATGTAACAAATGTATAAAATGAATTGATATTGCTGGATTTGGTTGATTCGGGGTCCATTTTATTTGATGTGTGCAATGCTTATGTGGAAACCTGTTTAATGGTTTCATTGGTACCGGAAGTGACATATGTTTAGGGTAACGTGGCACCGGTGAAACCTGTCATTACTGCTCAGCTGTACTAGTTATAAAGGATTATTACCATAATGCGAAATCATGTCAATCAGTTATTATGAACTGTCCTAAACAACAATAACATATATATATATACTATATTTATTCATGTACAAATATTTTTGACCTTGAAATATACAACAATACCAGCGTGACTATTTGGGACACCCACTTTCAACTAAATCGTTAATTATTTTTATTGTCCCCCACCTTTCGAAGAAAGCAAGGGACTATTAAAATGGATTTGTCCGTCTGTCTGTCCATCACACTTTTTGGGACACAATAACTTTCCTTCTAATTGAGCTAGAACATTCGGCGCTATTGCACTTTTGCACCTGTACCAGTTCCCATAGTCGTAGAGACTTGAAATTTGCAGGGGATGTTCAGGAGGACTAGCAATGATCTCACACCAAATTTCAGCCGAATCAATCGATCAATAACCTTTTTATTTTACCGACTCTTTATCTTCAGACGAGATATGATTTTATCCGTTTGACGCCATTTTCTTTGTTGACTATTTAGACTCAAATAACAAGACACTTAGACGGATTCAGACACATTGCGCTTCCTGCCTAACGCCGCAGTTCATAATAATAATAATAATTTTCGTATATTTTAATTTTTGCGCTAAGTCACCATTTTTTATAAACGACTATTTGTAATACAATATCATTTGGGAAATTTCAATATTGTATTCTTAATTCATATTTTATTTGTAACTCAATTTTAGACATATATTAAGTGACAGATTAATTGCAAGATTTAATCTATATATCAGGTGTAGGTTGTTGAAATAGTATTATGTAAGATTTAATGGATTGTACAAACATGTATACTCGGAGTGTCTATATGATATAAGATTCAGACTTAACACGTATTGACACCTTCAGTGGCGGATCCAGGGGGGGTGACTAGTCACCCCCCCCTGAGAGATTTAAAAAACGCAAAATCAGACAAGTTTTTTGGGTTTTTTTTAAATTAAATATTTAAGTTAAATACGTATACATACATGTAGACACAAAAATGGAAATCATATTAAATGTAGTATTTAAAGTATTATAACGTTAATGATATATATAATATTTCTTTTTGGTGTTGTTAAGATTAATTAGATTAAAAGGTAAACTAAAATCGAAATGAAATCATTGTTTTTTGGTTGGCTTAATGCCTATATCATATGAACCAACAGCAACAGTGTCAGTAATGTTTACAAACAAACGTCAAAGCCTAACAATAACAAACGTCAAGGTTGATATTGACGCTTGCGTAGAAACTCGTTCTCAGGACGGGTTATGTTTACACTACAAAGATTTTACCGTGCCGTGTCTGGAACCGTTCTCAGACCACCTCGTTGAGGAACCGTTCCTGTCACGGCACGCCTTGACTCGACCCGTTTACACTACTAAACATAAGTAAAAAATGGAACCGTTCCACTTTCACTCAAAACGTTCCAGGTACGGTTAAAACGTGTAGTGTAAAGGGGGCTATAGAGTGTATTATTATATTGGGGGTGACTAAGTACTGCGATTATAATATTGGTTTCCGGGCCTCTGTGCTCCATAGCCACAAGTACGTTTGTGCCCTTCTATTTATATGTGCTTTAATCATAATCAGAAGGTATGGGCGACCGTCCTGCTCAAAAACGCCAACAACTTACCGTTACCTCATTCTTTACGAAAAAGAGGAAGGAAGTTGATACAGTAGATGGCGTGGAATCGATATCTGAAGTGAAATCAATCACTCCTGTTGATGATGTCCAACTTGTTGTGTCTTCGGCTAGTGGTAATGTTGCTGATATGGTTTCTCATGAGGTTTCATCAAATAAGCCATCAGTTGAACATGAGGTTTTACCTGTATAGCCTTATGATGTTTCGCAGATCATCAGCGGAAATAATGAATTGTCAGACTCGGATAAGATCAACTTCATCGACAGTTGTTGGAAGCCATCGCCTCAAGATTCGTTGGATTCTCGATTGTGTGAGTCAAAAAAACGGTATCTGTCCTTCCAGTGGAAATGGTTGAAAGAACACACCTGGCTCGCTTATAGTAATCAGGTTGAATTTAGAGGCGGTTGGTGTTTACCCTGCTTGTTATTTTTAAGGGAACACGAGAAAGCTCAACTTGGTGTCTTTGTAAAAGCTCCGTTCAGAAACTATAACAACTCGAAAGCGTTGCTGAAGGGACATTGTGTTGTGACCAGGCAACTATTATTCGCGGACATCTGACCAATATTGGAGGCCGTATTGATGTACAATTAGATAGAATAGCTATGGAGAATGCTGATCGAAATGAAAGCATTCTTCCGCCCATCGTCGACGCGGTATTGCTCTGTGCTAAGCAGCAAATTGCTATGCGTGGTCATCGCGACGATAAATTGAATTTCTTGGAGGAACCTGACGCTAACGAAGGGAATTTCAGCGCAATTCTTCGTCTCCTTGCTAAGTCTAACTCTACACTCAGAGACCATCTTGTGAATGGACCAAAGAATGCCCGGTATACAAGTAAAACTATTCAGTCATCGATACTGTCCATTGCAGCTGACCTTTACCGTGATTTTTTCCGGCGTTGTTTGGAGAAATGCCCGCACTACTCACTAATAGCAGACGAAACCACCACTCAAGGTCGATCAGTTTTATCTGTATGTCTACGAACCTGGACTTCATTTCTGACAAAAACAAACCAAGAAAAATGGAAGTTCTTCTCGACATATGTGACCTTCAACGGTTGACCGGAGAGGCTATCGCTAAGTCAATTGTGGAGAGTCTCGAAAAGCAGAAAATGCGAATCAGTGATTGCAAGGGTCAGGCATACGATACCACGGCTTCCATGAGTTCAGACAAAAACGGAGTCCAAGTTGAAATTTCCAAGCTGGCACCTGACGCAGAATATCAAGGTTGCTGTCTCCACTCTTTGAATTTGGTAATATTCGTGCTAGCAACATAACTTCGATGAGGAACATGATGGACACATGTCGAGAACTGTACAGTTTTTTCGATAATTCACCCAAACGACAGTCATTTTTCGAAATTGTGATCAGCACTCTATCGCCCGATTTGAAAAAAATGAAGTTGAAGAACCTTTGTCGTACGCGATGGATTGCAAGGCATACTACCTTCGAAACCATTTTTGATCTCTACGAGTACATCGTCATAACACTTAACGAAATCTGCGAGCCAAGTGGCGACGACAGATTCCACCCATCGATTGGCGACACCTGGAGCTGGGATAGTAAAACGTGTACAAACGCCAATGGACTGCGCCATACCTTTACCAACTTTGGCCACATTGTGAACTTTATTATCGCCAAAGAATTCCTTGAACCAATGCGGCCCTTGGTCACATGTCTGCAGGGCGAACTAATAGAAGTCTTTTTTGGCTTCCAGAAAGTCGAAGATATAAAACTTCATTATGAAAGCATGCGCCTAAATGTGGATGCCATTTTTAGTGCCGTGTATCAGGAAGCAATTACTGTTGCTGAGAAAGTCGGAGCGTCGGTGGGTAAACCAAGGCTGTGCAGCCGCCAAACCAACAGAGACAATATTCCATCAGATTCTACCGAGGATTACTGGAAACGAACAGTTGGCATTCCGATTCTTGACGTTGTCTGTGCTGAAATGAAGTCTCGCTTCCATGAAAGTAAGAGGGCTCATTACGAACTTTGCGCCCTTCTTCCCGAAATAGTGGCTAACCGCACAGAGGAAGAGTTGCATAAACTGACTGAAACCTTGCTCACCAAATGGGGACATATCATGCCAATTGAATGCACGTTTAAGAGCGAACTGTTTAGATGGTTCAATTATTGGAGGCATCAGTCATCGATCAAGTCACGATCAGTAACTGAAACTCTCGCGACCGACGCAACATTTTTTCCAAATGTCCGCGAGTTGTTGACAGTCCTTGCTGTACTGCCGATCGGAAGTGTTGAGGCGGAAAGGTCATTTTCTTGTGTACGCCATATTCATAATTGGCTCAGGAATTCCATGACAACCGAGAAACTATCAGACTGTGCCGTTATTGCCATGCACGGGTTCGCGATACCAGTTTCAAACGAGGACATTTGCAAAAAATTCATCGCCGTATTTCCTCGCCGAATGAAAGGATCATCACTTTTGTCTGATTGATGCTTGTGAGTGAATGATGTGCAAAATAAAGTGATAATAAAAAAAGATATTCGTAGTATTAGTTAGGCCTAGGCTATCTGTTTCACTTACCATTCTATGTGCCTAACGCCTTTTTTGGTCTGCAGGGAAAATAAATATTCATATTCATTTATTTTGAAAAAAAACTTGTCACTTGATTTCTTTAAGAACTATTGTCCAGAAGATACCTCAGATAGCACAAAATAGTTTTAACCCCTTTGGACACCCTATGCCCCCCCCCCTTCTATTCCTCCCGCCTTTGGTCGACCGCGCTTCGCCCCTGACCTCTTTTAGTCACCCCCCTGGAATAAATCCTGGGTCCGCCACTGACCTTTTGTCTTGAGCTAAGATGTGTGAATCTTAATAATTACTTTTCATTGTTCTGATTACTAATGGTATTAACTATGGCGTGCCTTAACCGATATAAAAAGACTAGTTTACAAGCAGGCAGAGGAAGTACAGAGTAGAGGCTGAGAGGTCTCCCGGACCTCGGGAGAGGGTCTGCCCTCGACACCGGGCAGAGGGCTGCCGTGATTCCTGAACCTGTGGTTGTATCACATATTTGGCAATGACTAGTTGGGTTGGCCTTTACGTGTGAATATCGCTGTAGCCTTGACGCTGACCCTGACTTCAAATTTCCCATCGAGATCGGGACCTTTGCGCTTATATGTCCTACGCCCCTATTTCTCACTGTATAGTCGAGGTTAATGTCCGGGGTGAAAACAGAGAATATGCCCTTGATAAACGATGATTGGGTCAAAGTAGTGGGTCATGGTCATGTTACAGAAAATTGAACTCCAACTTTTCAACACCAACTTTTGGACATTCGACCTTGACTTACGACCTTCAACCCTTAACTATTCTAAAAGACCATCATCTTGGCTTGGACCATCGACGTTTACCTTGGTCCTGTCACACACTGCTTGGTCAGAAAACGGTCAAACGCAGAGGGTCTGTGTTCCAAAGGAAAGCTATGGACGTGGTCAATATGAAAGGTCGTGGTGACCTCAAGTAAACAACGCTAACCAACCGTGACCTCTACTTTGACGTTGACTTCAAACTTCCCATCAATCTCGGGGCTTTTGCGTTTATGCTTGCCATGGGCCTATATCTTGCTGTATTATCAAGGTCAATGTTCGCCGTGAAAGCAGAGACGACGCCCTTCAGAAAAGATAACTGGGTCAAAGTTGTGGGCCAAGTTCATGTTACAGAAAACTGAACTCAAACTTTTCAAAGGCAGTTTTTCGACATTTGACCTTCACTTACGACCTTCACCACGTATCCATTTTAAAAGGCCATCATCTTGGCTTGGACCATCGACGTTTACTTTTGTCCTGTCACACACTGCTTGGTCCGAAAACGGTCAAACACAGAGGGCCCGTGTTTGAAAGGAAGATAATGGGCATGGTCAGTATGAAAGGTCGTGGTGACATCCGGTCATCAACACTAACCAACCGTGACCAGGACTTTGACCTTGACTCCAAAGTTCCCATCGATATCGGGGCCTTTGCGTTTATGTGCGCCATGGCCCTATTTCTTGCTGTATTATCAAGGTTAGTGTTCGAGGTGAAAGCAGAGACGACGCCCCTCAGAAAATTTAATTGGGTCAAAGTCGTGGGTCAAGGTCATATTACGGAAAACTAAACTCGAACTATTCAAAGGCAGTTTATGGACATTTGACCTTCACTTACGACCTTCACTCTGTAACCGTTTTAAAAGGCCATAATCTTGGCTTGGACCGTGATAGGTTTTCTCCGAAGATTTTCTTATGTTCAAATCGGTTTCTAGCAGGAGAGGGTGTCGAGTTTCTATTGTTTGTTTATTTCGATAAAAAGTAGAAATACAAATTGACGATCTTTATTATTATTCAGTATATTCCTGTTCACAATGCGAAAATTTAATACAAAATAATTGTCCCTTGTGCAATTTGCATGCATGTTTGAACCCAAATTTAGAAGGAGTATTTATTACCACTTTCTTTTCTATGTATGGAATGGGTTGATAAATATATATTCATGTTCAAGAAATGGGTGTTTTCAGATTTAATTTCAGATTTAGATCCCATGGTTTGCATGACAAAGGATTTGTGTTTGAGTAATAAAACACATTGTAAAAATTTTAATAAGTTGTACAAAATTAAAATAACAATGATACAGAGAAATCCCAATCATATAAAGGCCAATATTCAATCTGCAAAATAGTTAATTATTAAAACATCAAAAAGTGTAACGACTAATCACTAAAAAAAAAACAACGGCAACAAATCACGAACGATAGAAATATCAATTTCAAGCTAAACAACATAGATCTGTTGATCGTGTACGGTGTAACTACTAATCACTAAAACAACAGCTAATCAGATAAGAGTATGATTATTAATGACAAATCTCTATTGGTTAGGGTTTTGTCATTTGGTATACGTAATACTTTTTCCTGAACTAATCACACCACCGTAAGTAGATATAGCTTCGTTGTTAATGCAAACAACAGTTTCGAACATGTGCAAGTGCCCAGGGGCAAACACACAGGGAGTCAATAAAAACTGTCACACTGGTAAAGGTCGATGATGGCAATTTTAAATGGTTACGGAGTGAAGGTCCTAAGCCAAGATCAAATGTTCAAAAACTGACTTTGAAAAGTTTGAGTTGCATGCTTTAAACTCCGGACATTAACCTCACAGTTACAGCAAGAAATAGGGGCGTAGCAAATGTAAGTGCAAAGGTCCCGATCTCGATGGGAAATTTGAAGTCAGGGTCAGCGTCAAGGTCACAGCGATATTCACATGTAAAGGCCAATCCAACTAGTCATCGCCAAATAGTCGTTTATAAAAAATGGTGATTAGCGCAGAAGTTAAAATATACGAAAACTATCTGGTAGAGGTGCGAAAGTGCAATAGCACCTTGATGGGGTTCGAAGATGAGTATTTCTGCTTAGATTAAGCAGAGATAAGCAATTTGATTGGTTAATGCTTTGGGACACGACAACTTTCGTTCTGATGATTAAGCGAGAGTAGTTTCATTACATCAATACCATGACTAAGTTCGATAATGAGCATTTTCTGCTCAGGGTAAGCAGAGCGATAAGCAATTTGATTGGTCGAGACTTTGGAACACAATAACTCTCCTTCTTATTGAGCTAGAATGTTCAAACTTGGTGTAGGCGTTCATTAGGTGAATGCATTGATGGATTTCGGTGATAAACATTGTCTGTTTACGGTAAGCAGAGATAAGCAATCTGGTTTGTTGATGCTTTGGGGCACAATAATGTTGGTTATAATTAAGTGAGAGTGATGAAACTCTGAGTATTTTCTGCTTAGGCTAAGGAGCGATAAGCAATTTGATTGGTCAAGACTTTGGAAGATAACAACTCTGCTTTTAATTGAGGTAGAATGTTTTAACTTGACGTAGATGTTCATTAGGTGAATGTCTTGACTGAGTTCAATGATCAATATTTCAAGCTAAAGCTAAACAGAGCTAAGCAATTTCATTGGTTGATGCTTTGGGACAAGATAACTTTGGTTCTATCTGATCGAGAGTGATAAAACTTAGTGTATAGTTAATAATCAGTTTGATTGCTTGATACTTTTGAAAAAAAATAAATGCGCGATTAATTAATATGTGTCATCTATTTATTTTGGGATTTCGGCGGGGGACATCAGCCTCACTGTTGGCTTATTTAATAAAGATGTTGTCATACGTGACAACTACATTGAATGTACATGGTGTATACTTAGGGATAACTAATCTTAAAAACAACAATTGATAATAGTGTTAATAATGATAATATGTATAAAACTACAACTCCAAAGAGTACTGACGTGTTTCGGTATGTCACGCCAGGTCCCGCCTTGTCACGTCAACAATCAAGTTACTTTATGAATTATTGAGTATAGTAACATCCAATACCTATTAAAGTGGAAAAACCTGTCAGACCGTACTCTTTTATATTAATTGTTAGTAGACACAAGAGTCATCATATATACAAAGTTCAAGGGCCATTAAAAGGTTAAGTCACCAGATGGAAGCTGAAAAGTCGAACAAAATTCAAAGTGAAACTGGAAGTAAACAAAATCGAAATGAAAAAATCGGCTCCCTAAGAATTGTTGCCCTTTCGAGTAGGTTCAAAATAAACAAAAAATGGGTGGAAAATCGGAATCAAAATGGAGGCTAAATATGGATTTAAATGTTTTTTGTAAAATCCAATATGGCGGCCAAGCAGTTGAAAATGTTATGGAACAAGGTCTTTGAAAATGAAAGATAATATCTGGGGCTAACTCAACCATATGTCAATTTTTGTCTATTTTTAAAATGGAGAGAATTATTCATGTTCGGGAAAAATCGGAAGGCCTCGTCGTTACAAAATTTTTTAATATACCATTTTGAAGGTATCGATGTGTTCCTTATTTCTACCAAGATTCAACTTGATACCTCAAATAGTGACGGGGATACGCTATCTTGAATGTCGGAAAAATGACGAAGAAAACTTCCGCAAATCTTTGACGATTTTTCGAAATTCAGAAGTTCGAAAAACCGTCAGTCAGAGCCCATATAGGATTTGTCCAAAGAATCCCAAAATGAAAACCCGAAGATATATGGGCAATCTGGGATTATTTTTGTCCCATCCCTAAAACAGTTAATATTTAATAAATAGACGCACGGAGGTCAACGACATCTACGTTGGCAGAATGTTTGCACCATTTACAGTTTTGGCTTCACAAACTGACTAAATTCCACAAAAAAAAATAATAAAAACACTTACAGAAACAAAACGTGTTTCGACCCAAGGTCCAAAAGACGTAACTAGGTATATTTAATCTCTCTCTCTCTCCCTCTCTCTCTCTCTCTCTCTCTCTTGTACAATTAGATATATACTGCCTCTCTAATTAAAATAAAACTAAATGTTTATTACAAAAGGTATGTTGTCAGTGTGTGACAACATCAAAATAGCCAATCTAATGTCAGGGCAATGAAAACCTCTCAAAAGATTTCTTAGAATTTGTCTCATGAAATTTGATTAGAATGTTGATCATGATTCTCCTTGGCACAAGCTGTACATTACTGAACACGCGTTTTAAATGGATGTCTTTATACCAACATAAAATGGAATAAATGATTGAAATATAACTTTGTCATCACAGTCTAAGTTCAGTAAAGAATCATTAGACACAGCACAATGATCATGAAAAGCAAACACATAGTTATACTGAATGCTGGACTGATAAACTTTAGATAATCCCCTTTATTTGGAATTTTCTATTGTATTTGTAGATATGTGTCCAATTGGTGAGCCACTGAAGAATGGAACAAGTTATATTCGATGTGGACAAGGTGTGCCATGTGGAACTGGATACTCTTGTAATCTACAGAAGATAGCTTCAACTAATGGCGATTATTATGATGAAGGTTACTGTTGTTCAAACCAAACTAAATCAGGTTCGTACACAAAGAAATATAAGTTAATCCTATGTGTGTGTTGTGAAGTAGGGGAACAGCATTGTTATTAAACAAATCATACTCAATCTTCTCTTGAAGTAAAAGCATGTTATTTACAGCTTACTCCAAACTCTCATTTCTCAAATACAGCCTTTGAAAACTCAGGTTCTTAAATTACTTGACAAACAATTTGGCGTTTGTTTAATTTATCAAGGGATAAACAAGGAAAAAGTTATGCATGACAGAGCTTCAGCTGTTGAAATTTCTAAATTAATAGGCATATTTAATAAGAAAGGCAGTGCCAAAACAGTAGAAATCAGTGTAAATGTTAAATGGTCATAAGTTTAGTTAGAATTGACGATTGAACATTTTTGTGTCTTTTATCCAAATCAGAAAAGCAAGAAAACACTGATGTTAATGGGGGTAGGGTGGATGGCTGAATGGTTAGCATGTGCACGCTGTATCATAAGGTCTGTCATTGTGTCGGGATACCGTCAAAACGTTTTGACGGAGATCTTCGAGAGCCCGCCAGATTGTGGGGTGTGATATTCCAAGACTCACATAGATTGTTAGTGCGAGACCCACCACCAAGTGTTGTCAGATGAACGTTCTAGAGTTCTGCTGGGAATAGGGGTGGTATAGGAGATTTTGAATTGTAGTACCATGATTGATCAGATAATTGCATTTCACTTGAATGATCCCACTGCTAAAGACCAATACGCGCAAGCGAATTATTGAAATAAAATCGAACCATGTGTTAATCCCAAAATGACCTAGTTTGTGTTGAGTGGACGTTAAACCCCATTTCTCTCTCTCTCTCTGATGCTGAGAAAATGAATGAATGAAATGACGTTATAAGTCAAATTCTAAAATTAATGAAACATATGCAAAACATTATGGAAAATAATACTGAATGAGTGTTGGGTTTAACAAAACAATCATGAAATGGCCACAATCAAGGTCATAATAATGATGATTAATATTAATACATGGTAATACAATAATAATGATAAAAATTAAATGGACAAATTGTTGTGGATTAAAACAAAATTAAGCAGCATATAAAACCCTATATGATATAGTAAAATAAACAAACATGCACTGATGACTAAGTTATAAATATCATATAACACAAAGTATGACACTACAAACCTACACGGATAGCATATCTAACATAGGCCTACAAGGGATAAGTGCCATACCGAGAAATAGGGTGGTGCAGGGGAGGTGGTGGGTTTTTGAGTCAGCAAACTGATTAAAGTGGCTCTAGCAAAATATGTCAATCGCCGAAAGATTGAAACCAAGAATAAAGGATCATGGGAGGAAAGGATGGCAATAAAAGTATACGATTACCAGCTATATAGTACTGGATAAACAAATAACGTCATCGACACAAAACAAAATATTTATCATAATATTCATTTGTATCTTTTAGCCAAATCAGAAAATCAACAAAACACTGATGTTGTGAAAATGCCATTTGATAAAATGATGGTCATTTATTTATAACAAAATTAGAATGAAATGATGTTATAAGTGAAATTAATGAACAATATGCAAAACATTGTGAAAAATAATACTGAATGGGTGTTGGGCGTTGGCCAACACAAGGGAGAAAGTAGTTATCCACGAGGTACCAAAATTGAACCCAAAAGATCACTAACCAACTGTCCACGGCCAGCCTACACTAACAATAGGTTGAATTAATTAGAAAGTTAAGGGGATAAAGAGGGTACTCTGGTATAGAATAACAGTACAGCTTCTCCAGCAACCTAAAATCCAAAAGTTCAACTAAACAACTGACCAACCTACGCTGACCGCCGGGAGCCACGGTGGCTAGGTGGGTAAGGCGCTGGCTCGCTAGCCTGGAGGTCGGGTGTTCGATCCCTGCATTGGCCGAGAAAGTTCATCCCGATTTTCCGACGTGGTTTCCCCTTGTCAGTGATGCAGGACGGAGGGCCTAACACGGATAGCTGCCTAGTCCTTCGTATGAGACGAAAAAATGAGGTCCCGTGTAAACATTGGAATGCACGTAAAAGATCCCTTGGCAGTTGGAATTCGATATAAGAGTAGGCGATAGTGCCGCTGCCCGGGCAAAATTTCCCTCATAGCACACTGTATGGCGTATACCCGTCTTCATTAGCCCAGTATAGGAGCAGAACAGTAGGACGTTAAACCCCATTTCATTTCATTTACGCTGACCGCCAGGGTAAGTTAGTCAGAAGTCAAGAGGATAAAGAAGATAATCTGATAAAGGATTGAACAGCTGAGCTCCTCCGCCGACGTAAAACACGAATCTGGTCTTCGTATGAGCCATAAATGTTGTTGTAGAAGCTCCACTATGAAAAAGTGAAGCTTCTATTGCTCAGGATTAAAGCCAAGGAATGTTACCAGTTTGTGTAAGTTAGAATTGACAAAATTGTAATTAACAGGGGAGCCATATGCAAATTGAAATAATGGACCGGAGGAGTGTGTGTAACTTGTAAATATGACCCAAAGTTGCAGGGGCACAAGTAATGATTCTTCCAGAACAATTAGGAAATAATCAAGTTAGTGAAGATGTGGTTTTATGTTTATAATGATGCATAGCTATCTGTCGAAGCATGAAGTGTAAATTGAATTTTGTCAACGCAAAGGATATTATGCATGTGTAAAGCTGATTTAAACACTAATACACCTAGACGAAAAAAACCCCACAGAAGCGAGGTAGAAAATAGCTCGTAAAAGGATGCAATGTACATAGAGTGGAATGGAAGGTGGAAGTACGTGCAAGAGGTGTTGTAATATTGGTAATGTAATTGGTAAATGTTTATCAGACTGGGGTCGACGTGCTTCACGTAAGAGGTTGTGTTGAGAAAAGAAATTAATATTGTCTGTATAGCCTAAGGATTTCTGGACAAATGCTAGAGCAAAGGCATAAGAACATAGTGTTGATGGGGAGTAACCTAAATCAAACAAGTGGGCAATAAAATTAGTGTTTACAATGGTTAGGATGGGAAAGGATGGAGCCAAATGTTGGTCTGTGCAAAAGTCTAAAATGATTGGGAGACTGCTAATAAACTAACATCCATAAGGTTGGCAGCGGTGTTTCTTAAAGTTTGATGAAGTCTAGGTGGATTGGCTGTGGTGCTGGATCCAGTAAAGGAGCCGTTATTCTGGCTTGCTGAAAATAAAAACAGGTTAAGTGATCAGCAATTAGGTTCGATTTTCCAGCAATGTGTTTTGCACGGAGTAAGATATTCTTAAAGTTTGATCAAGTCTGGGTGAATTGACTGTGGTGCTGGATCCAGTGAGGACATTTAGAAGTCATTTTGTTGAGAACATAGACCACACATTCACTATCCGTCAGAAAAAGGACTTCACAAGGTCAGAAAAAGGACTTCACGGTTGCACAGTAAATGGCCCCAATGTTCAATTGCAAGTGGGTTGTGAAGAGCTCTATAACATTAATGCAAAGAGACTGCATCGATTCCGGCCAGGAACCCACAAACTACAGTGATCTAAACAGCAGCATAGCCTTAGGTTGAAGATGTGTCGGAAAAAAACTTAATGTGACCAGACCCAATCCAAGCATCACTTAAGGTTAGCTCTGGCAGAATTCATAAAACAAATTTTATGGAAAGATTTAGTTACATTACGGGTCAAGTCGTATTGTATAAGTTACGAAGGAATGTACAGCCAGGAACGACAACTAAGGTGGCAAAGTTAAGCAAACCAAGAAAGGATTGTAGTTCATGAAGAGATACTTTCTTCCAGGAAAGTGTCCATGAAAGGGCTGAACGGATTATGGACACCTTATCAGAAGGTAAACGATAGGGCGTAGTATTTGAATCCACCTCATCAATGTCATATATTGTAATAACTGTCGTGGGAGCAACGGTTCAGGAATCTTTTTTAAGGATACCAAGAAATAAGGCAAGGTTCAGAAAGATTGTGAGTGAATGTTGGAACTTCATGAAGTTTGCAGGACCAATGAAGAAAAAGTCGTCGATTATGTGGCTAACAGAGCATAGATACTTATTTTTGTTCTGAGTCGTTTGAATGTTTTGCAGCTCAATCTGAGATAATAACATTGCCCACCAAGGCAAAGAGAAACCCTAGCAACTGTAGGATTGATTGGAATCAACTGGAAAGCACTTTCTGTGTCAGCTTTCGCTATAAGAGCCCCTGGACCAAAATTATTGACCAAACTAACAGCACTGTCATTGGAATCACAGGAAATAGCAGTAAAAACAGGATTAATATCTGAATTTACGGAGAGGCCATGAATCATGCGAAGGGCCCTGGTTCAATGTATGGAACAATACCAAGAGGGGAGCTTGTTAAGTTTGGGAAAGGGAACTAAGAAAAAGGACCCATGACTTGGCCTGCATGTAGCTCATCGTTAATTTTATTAACTAAAACATCCATGTGTAGTACACAAGATGGGTGATTATTGGCGATAGAGGCAATTCTTTAACCTAAAAAGGGGATGCGAAAATCGAAAGAGAAACCTGTGATTAAACATTGAAGTTCCGTTGGATCGTAATCTTTCAGCATGTCTTCAAGTCTGTGTTGTGGGACGTTGTTAGTATTTCTGCGGTGAAAGGAATAACAGGATGCGAAAAATTGACCTTCTGTCTGTGCTGAAGCTGTGGGCAATATTGGGGTATTACAGGAGTGGGAGGCGTACGTGAGGGTTGAGGTGCTTGAGAAACCGAAGAGTGTGTTGCGGAGTGAGGGGAAGGAGCTATAGAAAGGGATGAATTCCGGAGTGTGCGACGTGTGTAGCAGTTGTTAATTGGGTGACTATAGCTGCACAGGGAACATATGTGCGAGTAGGTGCAACAGGGTAGCTGGCAGTCAGAAGGGCTATTGAAGTTTAAGGAAACCCTTGATATGTTTTATGTATTCGATATAGAGGGTAGAGGACTGAAGCCAAAGATTGGCTTGAATTTGACCCCATTGGAAAGGGCTGGCTTGACCAAAAAGCCATAATTGGATGTCGTAAAAGTTGAAAGTCACAAAGCCATGAACATTAGCCATGTTTGTGACCAAGCTATTGTACATGAGTAAATGACTTGCGGCTTCTGGACAAGTTTGTATGCAAATGTCCATGAATGTTGTTAATGGTATTTGCCAGTGGTCAAGGGAAAGTGTTTTAGGGGAGATTGTCATTGACATCCTGTAGATTGAAGGCATATTGGTATCAGAGGCCTCGGGTAAAAGGTTGGACATGTCAATGTATTTGTCAGACCAGATGTCTAGCTTGGTTTTATCGGACACATTACCGGGCAAGGAACTGGTGGTTGTAATATTACCTTGAACATCATTAAACATTTGATTTGCAGCAATTTGTCTGCCAATCGACTCTCCGCAGTTGAGATTAGTACATCATCTAAGGTGCTAGGTAATGCCTACCAATGTAATAGAGCATAGCAGGCAAGCCCCAGAGGGCTGCAATAATTATACCAAACAAAACCACCTAAGATGTCTTAAAATTGCATCTCCCATTGAACCGAGGTTTGAGGAGTTCCCCACAGTGTAAGTGAGGTGAAACAAACTTTTAAGCAATGTAAGCAATGTAAACAAAATTTGCTTGTTTTGAGATACAAGGTATAGTGCGGGCCGTGCGTAGCCTGATGGAATTTATTTTGACTGTTTGACCTGAAAAAAAATAGGGAACAAACAACTATACAATGAAGAGCGAAGAATTAGGGCAGCGTAGCCAGTTGATGAAAGCTTGTGGGAAATCGAGAAACAAACAAACCAGTCCAGTCAATTTATGATTTTACCCCACAAAAAATGCAAGAAAACGTTTTTATGCATTTTTGAATTTATTTAGGTGTACTTTATAAAACCCCCAAAGTTTACCAAAGTATGTTAACCAGAAAGTGGTAAAATCCAAGATGGCCGGCATTTGCCTAATTAATGTTCAAGAAAACCCTAAACTGTTGGTTTAAGACCCCCATAAATGTATTATAAACATATAAATTAATGCTTTTGGGGTCATTCTTTCATTTGAAGATATAGCCAGTAGTGCTAACTGGCCCCTTAAAGCAGTAAAAATAAGTGAAATCCAAGATGGCCGACATTCGTCAAATCAATTTAGATGAAAACCCTATAAGTGTAATATGAACATGTAAATTAATTTTTGGGGTCATTCTTTCATTTGAAGATATATCCTGTGGTGTTCACCGGTCCCCTAAAGTGGTCAAATCTGATGAAATCCAAGATGGCTGACATTTGCCTAACCAATGTACACACAAAATCTAAATCTTTGGTTTTTAAGACCCTATTAATGTATAATGAACATATAAATTCATGCGTTTGGGGTCATTCTTTCATTTGAAGATATAGCCAAAAGTGTTAACTGGTCCCCTAAAGCGGTAAAAATAATTAAAATCCAAGATGGCCAACATTTTTCAAATCAATGTACAAGAAAATCCTGAATGTTTGGTTTAACCCTTGTGGGTGCATGTTGTGGTAATGACATAGCAGGTATCATGGGGTCCATATGGACCCCAGTTATAATTCAAGTTTTTACGTACAGATATATTTGAATTAAAAGGCAGTAGTTTGGTTTTTATTTGCATTCTTATTTGACATCTGAAAAACAACTAAATTATTATCCAAAAACATTTTAGTGGCATATGGAAAAGATTTTATAATTCTCACCAAATTGTTACTTTGTGTACTATGTGATAAAGAGGTTAAATAGCAATTCACTATTTGGAATTCATCATTTAATTTTTGGTATTTGTATCATGCAGATGCTAAAAGAGAGAATACTCTGGCATACGCAATATGGTATCAGGCAGCAAACACATTAGCAAAATCACTACTGTGAGTTATAAGTTAGGGGGCCAGTTGGACCCCTAGTTCCCTTCATGCGTTGGTCCTGATTTGCATGTAACATAACTCTGCATGTGGGAAGCATATGAATACCGATCTCTTTGCTACGTGTAAAAATGTATAGGAGACAAAGTCACTAAATTTCAGAAAGTTGTACCCAGTAGTTATTACAAAACACTATAAAACATGTGCATGGGGTCCACGGAGACCCCACGTGAACCGACAAGGGTTAAGACCCTATAAGTATAATATGGATATGTAAATTAATGTTTTTGGGGTCATTCTTTCATTTGAAGATATATCATGTGGTCTTCACTGGTCCCTTAAGGCGGTAAAATCTGGTAAAATCCAATATGGCTGACATTTGCCTAACCAATGTAAGCAAAAATCTAAACGTGGCGGGGGGAGGGAGGGGACATGAGACCAAGTGTTATAGCCACTACCCCTAAGGTTCACAAAAATTTAATAACAAAATCAATAACAATCATAATATGACACGAAATTTATGTCAACTTGAATAAAACTGCTTTCTGGCAAGATAACGAACCGCAAACAACTATATAGGCAATATGATCTATGCTCTTTGTGGGGTGGGATCTATGCTCATTGTGAAGTGGGATTATTGATGGCGTCCTAGATTTGGAACCGCGCCCCATCCCACCCTATTCACAGCTTCTAGATCTGCTACTGGCCTTACCTTAAGGTGCTATGAATGTATAACAGTAAATTTGATGCAAACTATAAGGTTGTATAGCCCAGCAAAATAAACTGAGATTGATGCTTTTTTTAGCAAAAGCTGCTCAGTTAATGAAAAACAACCTCATCGATCATGTGTCTTAAAAATCATATAGATGGCATCACACCCTTCATTCTATGAAGAAAAAATTGGTAAATAATTTCTTGCACATCTTTTTTTGTGTCTTGCTTCACTCATCTTTCAGTTATTGGGGGTAGGGACCCCAAAACATGTACATACCAAATATGGCAGTAAGTGATGAAGAAGTGCAGAGATACGAATATACGTAAATTTCATGTGTTTCTCTTAAAAACTGACGACTTTTTGTTTGTCTGAAGTTTTACCTTTTAATTTAAAGGAAAATGGATAAAAAACCTGAACTTTACCTCAAAATTTGGGACTTTCCAGTACTCCAATTTTAGTAAACTTTTAGGATGTCATTCAGTACACCCAACGCTACCAAAAAACATCAAAAAACCTTTTCTTGCAATCTTTGGGGGTTGATCCCTTTTTTTTCATAAATTGACTGGACTAACTATAACAAAAATTAGATGGAATTCATAAACAAAAAATGCTAGCTGAGACACAATGAATATGTCGTAAAGAATGCAGTCCGTGCGTAGCGCCAGTTGGAATGTACTTTGTCCATTTGACCTAAAAATAACGAGCACCAAACAGCCGTAAACGTAACGGATCTATGCATATTAGGACACACTTAACTTATCTATATATGCTCTGAAGTGATGTCAGAATACAGGAAACAAAAGTTCTGCAAATTCCACTGTCAGAATCCAGGAACAAAGTTTCTGCAATTTTCGTTTTTCTGTTTCTGGTAGTCTTCAGCAAACAAAGGCTCTACAAAATTACACTGTCGAAATACGGGAAACAATGTTGTGCATATTTCATTCTTCTGATATGGCAGTAAAAAATTTTTGAGTCAGCAAACTGATTATTGTCCCCCGCCTTTCGGAGAAAGCAGGGGACTATTAAAATGGGTTCGTCCGTCTGTCTGTCTGTCTGTCTGTCACACTTTTTTGGGACACAATAACTCTCCTTCTAATTGACCTAGAATGTTCAAACTTGGTGTAGGTGTTTATTAGGTCAATGCATTGATGGAGTTCGAAGATGAGCATTTTCTGCTTAGGATAAGCAATTTGATTGGTTGATGCTTTGGGACACGATAACTTTAGTTCCAATTAAGTGAGAGTGATGAAACTTGGTGTATAGTTTCATTACATCAATACCTTGACTAAGTTTGATATTGAGCATTTTCTGCTCGGGGTAAGAAGAGCGATAAGCAATTTGATTGGCCGAGACTTTGGAACACAATAACTCTCCTTCTAATTGAGTTAGAATGTTCAAACTTGGTGTAGGAGTTTATGAGGTCAATGCCTTGATAGAGTGCGAAGATGAGCATTTTCTGCTTATAATAAGTAGAGATAGGCAATTTGATTGGTTGATGCTTTGGGACACGATAACTTTAGTTCTAATTAAATGAGAGTGATGAAACTTGGTGTATAGTTTCATTACATCAATACCTTGACTAAGTTTGATGATGAGAATTGTCTGCTTAGGCTAAGGAGCAATAAGCATTTTGATTGGTCAAGACTGTCGAACATAACTCTCCTTCTAATTGAGGTAGAATGTTTAAACTTTATGTAGATGCTCATCTCGACTGAGTTCAATGATTAACATATTGAGCTAATACTAAGCAGAGATAAGCAATTTCCTTGGTCGATGCTTTGGGACAAGATAACTTTGATTCTATCTGATAGAGAGTGATGAAACTTAGTGTAGGCTATAGTTGATAATCAGTTTGATTGCTCAATACTTTTGAAAAAAATAGATGTGCGATTAATTAATATGTGTCATCTATTTATTTGGGGATTTCGGCGGGGGACATCAGCCTTACTGTTGGCTTGTTATTTCTAAAGTGGCTTTAGCAAAATGTCGACTTCTAGGAAGAAAGAATGACCGAAAGATCAGCACCTAGAACAGAGGATCATGGGAAGAAATGATAGCAATAAAGGTATCCGATTGCCACCTATAGTACTGGATAATCAGACAAATAACGTCATCGACAGAAATTATATTATAATTTCATAATATTAATTTATGTTTATTGTATATATTGAACTCTGTATTAAAATTCTTATCTAGCATGTTGGAGCTTTAATAATTAGTATGATTAAAGGCTGATTAATGACTACAAAGTATTGGGACTGACATGAAAACAGTGCTACTCCAAGAATAACATATCTTGCAGTTGGCATGCTTTTTTATACGCCCACATTTTCATGTGGACGTATATTGTCGTTGCCCCTGTCCGTCCACTCGTCCACAATTGTTTGTGAAGTCTACAGGTCACAATTTTTATCCGATTTCAATGAAACTTGAAATATAGATTTATCACCCTAAGATCTCGGTTCCTTTTGATATTGGCATGTATCGGAGTGTAACTTCATGGATTATGGCCCCTGATTGTACGAAAAATCACGCTTTTAGCTTGTGAACACTGTAGAGGTCACAATTTTTATCCGATTTGGTTTAAACTTGAAATGTATGCTTATAACCCAAAGATCTCGGTTCCTTTCGATATTCGCGCATATTGGAACGTAACTTCCTGAATTATGGCCCCTGATTGTACGAAAAATCACGTTTTTAGCTTGTGGACCCTACAGAGGTCATAATTTTTATCCGATTTAAAAAAACGTATGATTATATCACCGTTAAACCCTAAGGACGGCTGAGTTCGAATTTTGTAAAAATCAGTCCAAAACTGACAGACAAAATGGCCACCATTCGTTCTCAAATAGCGTAAAAATATGGTATATCAAGGTTGTGGACCGAATAGAGGTCACGATTTTTATCTGATTTTGTTGAAACTTTAAATGTAAGTTTTTTACCCAAAGATCTGGCTTTCTTTCAATATATGTGCATATCGAACCATAACTTCCTGAAATATGGCCCCTGATTGTACGAAAAATCACGTTTTTAGCTTGTGGACCCTATAGAGTTCATAATTTTTATCTGATTTAAAAAACTGTATTAGTATATCACCGTTACACCCTAAGGACGGCTGAGTTCCAATTTCATGAAAATCGGCCCAAAACTGACAGACAAAATGGCCGCCCTTCGTTCTCAAATAGCATAAAAATATGGTATATCAAGGTTGTCGACCCTATAGAGCTCAAAATTTTTATCCGATTTTGTTGAAACTTGAAATGTAAGTTTATAACCCTAAGATCTCCGTTCCTTTTGATATTCGCGCATATCAGACCATAACTTCCTGAATTATGGCCCCTGATTGTAAGAAAAATCGCGTATTTAGTTTGTTGACCCTATAGAGGTCATAATTTTTATCTGATATAAAACAACTTATTATTATATCACCGTTACACCCTAAGGATGGCCGAGACCGAATTTCGTGAAAATCGGTCCAAAACTGACAGACAAAATGGCCGCCCTTCGTTCTCAAATAGCGTAAAAATATGGTATATCAAGGTTGTGGACCCTATTGAGGTCACAATTCTAATCCTATTTTGATGAAACTTGAAATCTAAGTTTATAACCCAAAGATCTTGGTTCCTTTCAATATTCACGCATATCGGACCGTAACTTCTTGAATTATGGCCCCTGATTGTACGAAAAATTGCATTTTTAGCTTGTGGTATATAGAGGTCATAATTTTTATCTGATTTAAAAAACATATTATTATATCACAGTTACACCCTAAGGATGGCCGAGTTCGAATTTTGTGAAAATCTGTTCAATACTGACAGACAAAATGGCCGTCCTTCGTTCTCATGTAGCGTAAAAATATGGTATATCAAGGTTGTGGACCCTATAGAGGTCACAATTTTAATCCTATTTTGATGAAACTTGAAATGTAAGTTTATAACCCAAAGATCTCAGTTCCTGTCGATATTCGCGCATTTCGGACCGTAACTTCCTGAATTATGGCCCCTGATTGTACGAAAAATCACGTGTTTTGGCTTGTGGACCCTATAGAGGTCATAATTTTTATCCGATTTAAAAAAAACATTTTAGTATATCACCGTTACACCCTAAGGACGGCTGAGTTAGAATTTTGTGAAAATCGGTCCAAAACTGACGGGCAAAATGGCCGCCCCTCGTTCTCAAATAGCGTAAAAATATGGTATATGAAGGTTGTGGACCCAGACCCTATAGAGGTCACAAATTTTATCCGATTTTGTTGAAACTTGAAATATAAGTTCCTTTCGATATTTGTGCATATTGAATTGTAATTTCCTGAATTATGGCCCTTGATTGTAGGAAAAATCACTTTCTTTTTAGCTTGTTCTCTATCCATCTCTCGAAAATGTGGGCGTATCCTGCCTGGCAGCCGCTGGTTTTTTTTACTGAATTTCTGTGTAAAAATTTGTAGTGCCCAGGATATAATAGTTTAATTAACAAGGGTATCTAACCATTTTAGGTGTGTTAACCGTTTCATGCATTGCAATCTTGGCGTCATAATCGAAGATTCAGATTTTGTGTTTTGCCCCAATTATCAGGGCACATTAGATTATACTATGCATCACCTACATCATCCAATCTTAATTTATTCAGGTGTAAAAAAACACCTTATAACTTAACTTAAATGGCAACGCATACTCGCTTTTTGTTTGTAATGTCTATATAATTTTGCATATGTGGCATGTGGCATGAGCATACTGACTGGATGGAAAGTGTGCAATATAGATATTCATTATTAGTAGTATTTTTATTTATTATATAGCACCAGAAGGTAGCTGTCCCGCCAAACCACCACGATATGGTGAGAGTAAACTATGTAAAGATCAGTGTAGTCAAGACAGGAACTGTAGCTCCGGTAGAAAATGTTGTCTCACATCATGTGGAAAGAAATGCATCTTAGCCAGAGGTTGGTATACACACATATACTTAGACCATACAAAATAAATATTCTGGTTCTCGGACAATCCTTCAAATAAAGCTGATGTGGGTAGGAGATTTTTCTATGGCCTTATGGAAGATTTTGCAATTTTTTTCTGAACAGTCTTTACTGAAAAATAGTCTATAAATTTGGGGTAGTGTAGTGGATGCCCGAGTGATCTAGACATGGGGCCTAAAACTGTTATTGATGTAAGAGTCATGCCTTTGATTTCGATTCCGGTAGAGCCACTTGGGTAAACTTGTACAGGTTAAATCTCTCTCTCTCTCTCTCTCTCTCTGAGCCATTTTCTGCTGTTTTTGATTATCAATTATTTAATACACAGAGGAACAGCCAACATTTAGAAATGAACCATGTCGACCAGGACTTAAACCTTTACAGAGAAGTGGTGAATCTATTTCTTGTGGTCGTGGGTCACCAGGTTTCTGTCCATCTGGATCCTACTGTGATATAGCACCCGATGATTCGTTCGCTGTATGCTGTCCAGGTAAATCAGATTCTTACAGTTATTGTCGTGTACTGAAACGTGTGTAGACAAGCTGGAGCATATGGGCTGATGGGAAATTGTTAATCGCATCGATTTTAAGACATAAATCTAAAGACGTTGGTCCAACTGTTTCTATTTTCTAACAAAAAATAGAGAAGGACGACAGTCACTTGTATTAACTTTATGTAAAATTCTAGGTGCCCCTGTTCAAGTGCCACCCTTAATTTAGGACGTTAGGAACAAAATCTTTAATTAATGTGTCGCTTGAACCAACTCGTCTTGTAAACAGGGCGTGCCTAAGTTTGAAAGTGGCACGTGTAGCGTGGTTCGGGGGGGGGGGGGGTCAATGGTCATTTCTGCCATATATCTGGACCTAAATAATACAATCAGTTTCATAAGCTACAACCTCATTGATAACAATAATGAGGACCCAACTTTATGCATAAAACATGATGTTTTTACAGGATTTAGCCCTGTATTTGATGGTGGGTATCTTACAGGTTCTTATATGTTTCATAAGCTACAACCTCATTGATAACAATAATGAGGACACAACTTTATGCATAAAACATGATGTTTTTACAGGATTTACCCATGTATTTGATGGTGGGTATCTTACAGGTTCTTATCATATGTTTCAGATGAACCTATGGATGTTTGTTCTATACTACAAGATTCGGGAATGTGTTTCGGGTATATGCCCCGATGGTTCTTTAACAAAGAGAATGGACGATGTGAGGAATTTATATTTGGTGGTTGTGGTGGTAATGATAACAACTTTAATACGCAGGAGGAATGCTGTAATTCTTGTGGAGCAAGTATGTTTCTTTTGATACTTTGTAATATTTTACTACTCGTTGAAACAAAGAGAGATTGGGTGGCTAAGTTGAAACAAAGGGTGATTGGGTGACCAAGTTATCTAATGTGTACACTGTAGATCATAATGCCTGTTATCAAGGCAAGGCAAAGGTTTTATCCCGAGCTTCTACGTGGTAGGGTCAATTGCCTAATCTTGTGGGTTTTCTTCAGGAATTCAATTTTCTCCAACTCCATTTCATTTTCTCTCGGACACTGAATAGAATGTCCAGTGCCAGAATCCTAGCATGGACCAGTAAGAACATTGGGGACTTTTTAAGCCCAGCTCCGACTCGGGGACTTGCAAAAAAAGTGAGCCATGCTTTTGGATATGATGACAAACCCATGCCCATCCATTTACACATTGACATGCACATACTAGAATTCATTGAAATAAAATGCACCCGCCAAGTTTTACACACAGGATCAACCATAGAAAAAAATGAAGTCTTCAGTCTCAAAATGATGTGACATTAAACCTAATTTCATTCTCACGGATAATAAAAATGATAACTAGATTACCCCAGGGATGCTATTTTAAAATTTTGCTTGTCAGACATTTTAAGTTGGCTTTAATGGAGGCAATAATTAGGTCACCAGAAGTTGATTACCAGCTTCAGAAAATAGGGTCAATAAGCTTCCATTCCCTGTAATAAACTTTAGCTACAAATATTTTTTATGTTATGCAGCATATCGTGTTCTGAACACAAATAAAAAAATAGGTGCATATCGCTATTTTTCATATATAATTCCTGCATGTCTGGCACTGCACGGTATTTAAATTTTTGTCAATAATATTCGTAAAAAGCGTACCATATATACCAAATTCACGTAAGTGATATCCCTCCTAAATTACGTGTCTTTGTAGCAAAATGAAAGCAAAATGTCTGTAATTAAAATAGTTCCTGTTGGCGAAACATCGTTTGTCTTCTGTAAAATGGTATTTTAAAAATACATCCGTAGACACCCGTAAATAGGCATGATCGCCTTTTGTTATTGTTATTTGCCCACGTGATATGTTTTTCACGCCAAAATGAACAATTCGGGTTATCTTTTGTAGAAAGCAATGCGAGATCGTGAACAAATGCCGCAAAGTAGTTTGTTACAATTCGTCACGAAAAATAAAGTTCACTGTATTTATTAATAGCTAATAACAGTTAGCACTCCAGATGGATATACTTTTTGGTATGTTTATAGTCTACGGAATATTTTGTTGTGCAGTGATTAAAATACTGTGTTATGGGGTGCCAGGTGGGAACATGTGGCCAATTATTATGACGGGAAATAGTTACAGACAGAAATTGTTTTGAATAATTATCGAGATGGAATATATACGGGATTATCAAATTACTATTTGTACTAATTACTGAATAACTGTTAAAGGTTAGCTTTCAAGTTGGTTGACTTCCCAATCAAGAAGTAAAAAAACTTTGACTAGTTTTAACATCAAGGGGATACAAATGTCCCGACAAAGGAGAAACCTTTAATTGTTTTCAGGATTAAGATATAAAGGAAATGGGTAGATTAAGGAAATCAATCAAGGCAGATTCATCAATTAAGGTAGATGTATTACACCATAAAGGGGTCTATCACTTAATTTCTTAATCAGTCCCGCCTATTATCAACGACAATCGAGATTAATAATAGTTATTACCCTCAGTAAAGTAAATATATTTTGTAATTTTGAATATGATTCACCATATCTTGATGTCCAGTTGATCATATTCCCGGTCAGACGATTGCCAACTTGTGTAGATGCATACGATCAAACTAGCATCCATGGGTTATCCAGAGATGGACATTGGGCATAGTGCATGGGTTGAGTAAACCTGATTGCCTGAAAACATGTTACAGTTCTATACTTCGGATAGAGCTACGCTTTGTCTAAATAAACCATAGGTCAAATAGATATTTTAATAAATACATTACACTAAATTAGTAAATGATAGTTAGATGATCAACTGGTATTATCCAAAAACTGAGGGCGGTCTTGTACTGCACATATGCGTGATAATAGGCCAACGACATGTAATAAATTATTATCATTCAGACAAACACTGGCCTTTGTAGTATCTGCATTACAGAACTGTCTTATAAGCTAGAAGCCCTTCTTATATTGGAAACAATTATGTTCAATTGGTACATTCAATACAAATATGGCATTTTGGTATAATTGAATATATTCCTATTAGACAAATGAAACTGACAGGCCAACACACTTCTTGCTTACCCCCTTCACTCACGCCCCCACTATCACACAAACACGCACCTCTATCCTCCATTAAAACAATGCAGCAAACAAATTCTATCTTTTAGGTAAAAATCTTTCAATAAGATACATTGTCCCAAAAGTATTTATCGGGTGGTTATTTCCAATAAAAGTATGGCGAATTTGGTATATATTGAAAGTATATATAGACACCCAATCTTACTAGAAAAATACTGGATTACCCGAAAAACACCATTGGGTCAAACACTGGGCCAAAATGTCAGTAATTCACTAACTGGCATCCCAATTGTTGTCTGCCAGCTTATTGTGTGCTAGCTTGACTGGGGGAGTGTTTGTTATTTCTTGGTCAAATGGTTAGGCTGTTTTGGGAACATTGAGGGGTATAAACGCACAAAAGACTCTGCAATTAAATGGCGGAAAAAGAAGTTGACAGAAAATAATTAAGAATTTACTTTGGCCTTAATATGTATGATAAATGGACAGTAAATAATGAAAAATACATTCTGAAAAACGCAGGACCCTCCCTCAATGAATTAAGGTGACAAACATGGTGTCTAACAACAGTTTATTTATAGCTAAAGGTATCTCCCTGCGATAACAAAGTTTTGAGAGGGATTTGAAGCAAGTTTTTGATGGATTAATTTGTTTGAATATGTTTTTAGTCCAAATATATCATCAAAATCACACAGTTTGCACGCGGGAAAATATCTTTAAAGGGCTAAATTTTGCCCTTCCCCCCTAACCCCCCCCCCTGCTGCTAATAAACCAAATGTATGTCAATTTAATCGTGTGTATTTTTTTAAATGTAAAGATGGCTGTAAGAAAGATGAATGCCCTGCAGTAAAGAAAGGTTTAGCCACGTGTGTTGATATGTGTCGTACAGATGCTGATTGTAAAGGGAGTGAACTCTGTTGTTCTAATGGGTGTGGACAAACATGTACCATAGCAACAAGTAAGTATTTCGTGAAAATCGTCCCAAAACTGATTTTAACCAGCGGCTGCCAGGCAGGATACGCCCACATTTTGCAAGAGATGGATAGAGAAAAAGTTAAACAAAAGCGATTTTTCGTACAATCAGGGGCCATAATTCAGAAAGTTAAGATCCGATATGCGCAAATATCGAAAGTAACCAAGATCTTTGGGTTATAAACTTACATTTCAAGTTTCATCAAAATCAGAAGAACAAGTCACCTCTAGAGGGTCCACAACCTTCATATACCATATTTTTACGCTATTTGAGTACGAGGGGTGGCCATTTTGTCTGTCAGTTTTGGTGCGATTTTCAAGAAATTCGAACTCAACCATCCTTAGGGTGTAAAGGTGATATATTCAAACGTTTCTTTAAATCGGATAATAATTTTGACCTCTAGAGGGACACAAGCGAAAAAACGTGATTTTTCGTACAATCATGAGGGGCCATAATTCAGGAAGTTATGGTCCGATATGCAGGAATATCGAAAGAAACTGAGATCTGTGGGTTGTTAACATAAATTTCAAGTTTCATCAAAATCAGATGAAAATTTTGACCTCCAGAGGGTCCACAACCCTGATACCCAATATTTTAACACTATTTGTGAACGAGGGGCGGCCATTTTGTTTGTCATTTTCAGTCCGATTTCTACGAAATTCGAATTCAACCATCCTTAGGGTGTAACGGTGATATATTGTATCGGTTTTTTAATCGGATAAAAATTGTGACCTCTGTGGGGTCCTCAAGCTAAAAACATGATTTTTCGTACAATCGGGGGCCATAATTCAGGAAGTTATGGTCCGATATGTGCAAATATCGAAAGGAACTGAGATCTGTGGGTTATAAACATACATTTCAAGTTTAAACCAAATCGGATAAAATTGTGACCTCTACAGTGTTCACAAGCTAAAAACATGATTTTTCATACAATCAAGGGCCATAATACATGCCAATATCAAAAGGAACTGAGATCTTAGGGTGATAAACCTATATTTCAAGTTTCATTGAAATCAGATGAAAATTTTGACCTTCAGAGTGTTCACAAACAATTGTGGACGGACAGAGGTGACAACAATATACGTCCACATGAAAATGTGGGCGTAGAAAAACCGTTCAAATATATCAAGGTTACATCATAATTGGGGTTGAGTTTGAATTTGGTGAAAATCTGACCGAAATTGCTCGACAAAATGGTCGTTCCTCGTAAGCAAATAGTGTAAGAGATTGTGGATTCGCAAGAGGTCACAATTTCGATCTGATTTTGATAAAACTTAAAATATATGTTTATATCCAAAAGATCTTGGCTCCTTTCGATATTCGCGCATATCGGATAGTAATGTCCTGGTTTATGCCCCCTGTCTGTACGAAAAATCATGTTTTTAGTTTGTGGACCCTCAAGAAGTCAAAATTTTAATAGGATTTAAAAGAAACATTTGAAAATGTCATCGGTAAACCATATTGATAGTTGAGTTTGAATTTCGTGAAAATTGGAGCGAAACTGCCAGACAAAATAGCCGCTCCTCGTACTCAAATAGTGTAAAAGTATGTAATATCAAGGCTGTGGCCCTCTAGAGCTCACAATTTTGATCCGATTTTGATAAAACTTAAAATATATGTTTATATTCCAAAGATCTCGGTTCCTTTCGATATCCACGCACATTGGACTTAGTTTAAACAGTATTGTATTCAATAAACTGAAATGGATTGAACAACAGGCAAAGGCCTATTTAAGTTCTCTCCAAACATATAAAATATTTAAATGTTTTGTCTACAATAGACAGTGAGTAACAAACACATATACATTTCCTGGAGTGTAATGGTAAAATACATATTACATTTTCATGTCAGATTATGAACATTAAAAATAAAATTAAAAGAATAAAAATATTACACATCGTAAATAGTTTTAAATATTAGACTGTTAAAATCTCTTGCTATCTTTTATGTAATTTATCGGATTATAGCCCCTAATTTTATGCAAAATCGCATTTTTAGCTTGTGGAACCCTCTTGAGGTCACAATATTTCTCCGATCAAAAAACAACAGGGACCTATTACCAAATTTGGTCAACAGACACATTCCATTTCTGACCATTAAGATAGCATATGACAAATGTGTTTATTAACCTATAGTTCAATTCATGTATCATATCAGCACGACCCCCTTTCCTGTTATTCTCACAATATTTCATAAACAATTTAGTTTGCGTTTTAAATAAACTCATACTATAACTAATATACTGACAATGGAGAATAGAAATAAAACATAATATGTATTTATCAAATTATAACTAATGTCCTCTCGTGCACTTATATTTGACTAATACAATTTCGCATAAATTATCAAATAGTATTACAATATCAAGGTTGTGGATCCTCTAGAGGTCACAATTGTTATCCGATTTTAATGAAGCTTAACATATGTTTATACCCTAAAGGTCTGAGTTCTCTTTCAATTCTTGCGCGTATTGGCCCCTAACTTTCTGGATTATGGCCCCTGATTGTATGAAAAATCGCCTTTTTTAGCTTGTTTTCTGTTCATCTCTTACAAAAAATAAGGGTTATGTTGCATGGCAATGGCTTGTTACTGTTTCAGGATGCTCGAATCACTTACCATATTTTTCAGGGTATAAGTCTGTCCTTTTTTCTATGGAAGTCGCGTTTTCGTCTTGTACTCCACAGCGACTTACATATGGATGAAGGTAAAAAGAAATGACTTCCTGCAAATTTCTCAGTAACTGTCGCCCTACGATGTTGAGTGACATCGTCTGCGAAATAATAGAACTGGCACGGCAAAGACTACTACTCTATTCCAATCCAAATACTTGCCAAATTTTATAAATATATAGCATGTGTAATGTTTATTTAAAAACATAACCCCTATTCATAATACAATCATTGACGCTAGAACATTCCATGAAAATAAAAATATAAACTCTTTCTTCAGACATTATTCATATGGAAATTGGCGCGAGAATTATACTTTAAATTTCAGTTAAATTAGCCAATCGTACATAGGCACCTTCATCGTAATATTGTTACCATGTATGATCACAAACGTTGCGTGTAATGTCTAGCATTTATCGGATATAATGAAATAAAAACTGGTTCAAATGTACCAAGAACAAAACTTTGAATATTACTAAGTTTAAGTCCCACATTTAGCTACTGACACATCATTACTTATACAGCGATCTTATAATTTATCATCATATGGTTACCGGTCATTTTATGTACAAGCACCATTGTTATGGAATAAATTACAAATTCAAATTGAAATGCTATTGCTACTTTTAAAACTAAACTAAAGACATATTTATTTAAAAAGGCTTAAGCCAGTGATCTTTTTACATAGATTATCCAGAGCTATTTTTAATTTCTAAATTACATGTAATTTTATCTAACAATTTTTATCTATATATTTTATCAAGTATGCTCTTTATTATCTAGTTTTATGTAAATATAATATTGTCTTGCTCTATACAATATATGATATGTTATGTGGCAGTTGTGCACTAAAGAAATTTGTATATTAATAATATTAATATTAATTAATACTAGAAGTGCAATGCAGTAATGGCGGGTTTCACTGGTGCCACGTTACCCTTGAATTGACGACACTTCCCGTACCAATGGGAACGTTAAACGTTAAGCATTGGAAAGTGTTATAAAATGGACGCAGAATTAGACAATAAATCCAGCAATATCAGTTCCATTTATACAACGAAGACTCGTCCCAATGAAATCACTTCCGTTATCAACAAAATCTTTAAATTTGATTACAGAAATAACTACTTTGATTTTCCTTCGCATGACAGAAAATTGATCCAAATTTAAACAGAATAAACCCTTTATAAAACCTTATTGAAGTGCTAAAAATCTAAAAAGTGATCCTGACAAAATTGGTTCTTTCTCGACAAGGGAGGATGTCAGAAACACATTTTTGATATCTATATGATTGTATTGATTCATACTATTTGTCCATTGAAATGAAATATCATAATTTTATACGAATAATGAATATCACTTACTTCAAACAAATATTTGTTTTGGAGGATAAAAATACAGTTTTTGCCAAAATTACATTACTTTCGGTGATAATGAATATGTAAAATTAGCTTTATACAATCATAAATGGCATTATGCATCACATGGATGGTAAATTTTTTATGAAAATCAAATAATAATTGACACTTTTATGGACCAAAAAACCTTGAAAAGTGACTTGTAGAAAATCGCCTATTTCTCCACAGCTGAACAAGTTAGAAACCATTTTGTGATATCTATATGACCGCATGAGTTCATTCTATTTGTTGATTGTAATTAATCCTGTGTAAAATACCACCAAAAAGTATTCGTAAATAAAAAAGTTTTTTGTAGTGATACCCTTATAATAATCCAAACCCTAATTATGGGCCATTTTTGTTTTGACATACATCGGTACAGTATTAGACTAGGACAACACTCCCGATAAAAAATAATTGCTATGAGTGGAGGTGAAAAACAATTGTCTTATACACCGGTTGGAAAAACAGTAAAATATGATGGTTCAACTTCACGTAAAATATGGTACACATCATTAAACAAATTCTACTTCGTGCACACAACACCTGTCACGACATATAGCAACAATGCCATAATTAGAAATGTACTCAAAGTGACGTTTGTTTTGGTTTTTTTTACAGAGAATGCCACATCAACATGTTTCCAAGAGTTGGAGAAGGTCGCGCTGCAGATGAAATCTGGACAACTGAGTCAATGTTCTTCCTTCTTTATACCAAGGTAACGTGTACTTAAGTGAAGTTGACTGACTCTTAACTGACCCATGTCAACAAAAGTCGACACTTATAACGTTACCGTTAAAAGCCAACATTTTGGTTAGCCGAATGCAGCGTTCCTGGCATAATGAGAGTTACTTCCCTTAGTTCATTTATTTGTTCACTGTTTTTATACGCCCACATTGAAATGTTTAAGGCATAATTGTTTGGGGCATAAATTCATATTTATGAAAATGGCATTAACTCTATAGATCCTTTCATCATATTCATGAATGGTCTATCTACAGTTGTTTTTTTTAAAGATATGATGATATATATGTATATTTTGCCGCTTTTGACCATTATGATGTGAAAATTGGACCACTTAAATTTAAATGTGGTCAGGATATGATATTAAAATAGGCAAAAACTGTGAAGCTATTATTAGCTGATTTTAATTGATTTCCAGTTTAGTTTGTGTCTCAGTTTTATTCAGCAACTTACTTTTCGCAATTAAGTTAACTTAATGTACTTTACAGGATCCGCATGCCCCTACCCCATTGCACAGTAGGCCCAGTAATTATCAGTAGAGAAGAATAACATATGTAACACTATATTAAAACATTACAATATTCACAGTTGAGAAAAATGAAATGCAGTCTCATAATGTAAGCCTATAAAAATGCCTTTTGTACAAATTTTGTGATTTGATGGTATATTTGGACTAAAAACATATTCAAAAACTAATTTCATTTATCAAATGTTTTCTTCAAATCCGTCTCAAAACATTTTAATTTAAATTACCCCATGCTACAAGATTCTATGTTAAGAACCCTTGTTTATCATGTGACTTGATTGAAGGAGAATTCATTTTTAGTTTGTATTTGTGGTTAGCCACTTTCCATTTAATCATACAATATCAAAGCCTAAGTAAATTCTTGGATTATCCTCTGCCAATCCCTCTTTCCGCCGTTTAATCGCATGGATGTTTAAGTCTCTCAATGTTTTCACAATAATTAGCTTTAAGAAGTGTACCTTAGGTCTCTATGTACATATTATTTGCACATTCGTTAAAAGTACCTGTTACATAAATGTATACTTGTTCAAGTCTGTTAAATTTACATCGTCCATCGTTTTCTTCTGTTCATTTTTTCGCTAATCACCCTGTAAATATTTCATCTGTATATATAACATGTATGCTGTCCTTCATGGACGTTGTGATGCAATAAACATCTATCTATCTATCTATATATATATATATATATATATATATATATCCAGAAATATTAGTACAACCGTAAAGCTGCACTACTTTGTTTCACTGTAAACGATGAAAAGATAAAAGGTATGCTGACAAAAAAATGATTTCATTCAACACTGGTTTAATAACATTTTAACATTTTAAAGTACTTTTCGTCTGTCTTGGGACTATTCATAAATAATGTCATTGTATAGAGATGGACAGTATAGTATATTTATACATATTTACATAGTAACACTGTGGTTTTAATTGGCTATAGTTACCATTGTCTATGGTTACATAGTATATCGTTTACTTATAGAAAACATGTATACACCTGTGTTAATCTGTAGTGTATGGGTTCAATTTAGGAACAATGAGTGGAAGATAATCATGGGTTGGTTTTAAGAAAATTAATGAAGCTAATATATATATATATATATATATATATATATATATATATATATATATATATAACATGCGATATTACTTCGGTGGAAGTGGACGTTAAATAAAGCTATTTCACACACACACACTCAGCCAAGGAGTTGGTGCCCCATGGGTGTTTTTCAGGGAATCTATTATTTTTCTAGTAAGATTGAGTGTCTCTACTTTCCATATCGAATATGCCATGTTTACCAAATAACTACCCTATAAATACTTTGTGAGAATGTATCTTTAAATATGAATTCTTGTAATGAAAAGATGAATACTTTAGCAATTAACCTCAATTATTTTATGACATCATCTTTTTCTGTCTTAGAACATCAAGTTGCTGAATGATAACCAATTTCTATCCATGAACATCGAAGTCACGACGTCTTCATAATCTAGATTACTATCTAAAGGAAACTTTCAGTTCTTGTTTTATTTTAAATAAGGAAAATGACAATTGGTTTTAGCACACTGTATTTATGGTCTTTAACTATATTAGAAAGAGTTGATATTTGAATTTAAAGTTGGATATTTGTTTTAGATGTAATATGGATGGAACCTGGAAATCACAACAATGTTGGGATAGTTTTGGTATGTGTTGGTGTGTGTTGCCAAATGGAACAAAAGTAACACAACCGACAAGGGGTACTGTTAAATGTCCAAGACCAGCAGAAACGAGAATTATTGATCGTGAGTATTAAATGCACAGCTATTACCATTATCAACCACCTATCTTTATTATCAAACATTCAATCTAATTACAACATCCTTTCTAATTAAAACAGCCAGTTTAATTAAACATCATATCTAATTAAAACACCCAATTTATTTAAAACACCCAATTTAATTAAAACATCATATCTAATTAAAACTAGATGTTGTATTATGGTCTGTGTATTCATCTGGTGCATTTATTAACATAGAAACTGTAACAAGAGTACAATAATATCCTTGAGCCTAATTAGACCACTAATCTGATGTCTTGACAATTTAAGCCTTCCAAAAGATTAAAAAGAAAATGGATGCTACTTCGCCGTTATATTCCAAACATACCCTTCGCGATTTTCCAAACATC
Organism: Patella vulgata; assembly: GCF_932274485.2. Lineage (NCBI taxonomy): Eukaryota > Metazoa > Mollusca > Gastropoda > Patellidae > Patella > Patella vulgata. Next base: position 59,030,298 of record NC_065879.2, on the reverse strand, counting down.
CGACCAACAATATGCCCAATCGGACATCAAGATATGGTGAATAATATTCAAAATTCCCAAATATATTGACTGTGCTGATTGTATAACTACTACTCATCTCGATTATCGTTGATAAAAGACTGGATCGATCAGGTAATTAAGTGATCAATATGTTTATCGTGTTACACACTCTATACCCCCCTTGTCTACGATATCTAGTTCTTTATTCCCTTAGGTCAAAAACCTATCGGGTAAAACACTCATACAACAATACATACAAAACGACATACAATGACATTATATATATATACAGAATGTACAAGGAGAGTATGTTTATAAGATGTACAAAAAAAGAGTTAAAGAGGTGATTATACTTTAATGATAAGTTCAGATCTTCTCTTATTGGCTTGAAATAGAAATCGACCCAGATTCTCTAATTCTGTGGTGTTCTTAGGGGCAGGGAGTTGTATTAGTTTATAGACACTTGGGTTTTTACTATAATATTGCTTTATAAATTTATTTCGCAGGTCTTTGTATCTGGGACAAATAAGAATAAAATGATACTGGTCGTCGACATCTAGTTTATTGCACAAAATACATAATCTGTCTTTCCTAACGGTCTTAACATATCTGCCTTTCTCGATATTTAAATTGTGGCTAGAAAGTCTTATTCTTGTTATTTCACATATATATTTCTTATTTATCGATTTAGTTAGATAGAACTGGAGTGTAAACTAATATCTACAATATATTTGTACGGGTGATATTTTGACGATTCAATGATTTTTTTCATGTCAATTAAATGAAGTTTTATTACAGACAATGTGCGTTTAGAATTTACAAGACCATTATTTTTCCAAATATTTAATAATCCAAGCCTAAATAATTCTTTTTTAACATTAATATCCAGTTATCATTGTTTATTCACAAATCATTGTAACATCGTCTAAGAATTATATTGTCGGTGTTAATTAACTTTAACCAATATTTGAATATTCAAATTTTTCTTAATATAGAAAGTGGATATCTACCCAATTCATAGTACATGTATATCATAACAATACTAGTACTATTTCGTGTTTGAAGAAGTCTTTTGCAAAAATTCAGATGCCCCTTTTCGACATCCTAAGCTTTATGAAAGCCCCAAACTTCCGACCCAGGCATAAAATACTACTCACGTAGGTGTCGAAAACTGACAATTTTGTTACGGGGTTAAAATAGTTTTCATTACATACTTTTAAAATGGAAAAAAGTGCTTTTCTGGTCTGGTCAGATACGTTTTTTTGCGTTTTTATAAATTTACCATTAAAATTCAACAATACTCCTAGGTAGTTAAATGAGCCAACAACTTCAAGATTTTGATTATAGAATGACCAGTTTTCTTTTTCGTCAATTTTTCCACTATTTCTAAAAATCACGATTTTAGTTTTTAAAATATTTACAGATAAGTCCCATTTTTGTGTATAAGTACACAGAGGGTTTAATAAATTTTGCAGCCCCTCTAGGGTTTCTGAGAACAAAACCTTGTCATCAGCATACATAATCATACAAATATTTAACGTTTGTAATGGTTTGTATATCTACAGTTGGGCAATTGTCCGCTAGTAAATGAGACTCACAATCATCCAAATACATTGAAAATAGGACAGGGGCGAGAACCTCGCCCTGGAGGAGACCATTTTGACACTGAAATATATTTTTGAATTTAACACAACTTTTTGTATAGAGATCTAACTACCTTAAGAAAGTTAGCCCCTATTCCCTGATAAGCTTATGCCATAAACTGTATATATTAACAAAATCAAAAGCCTTACTGTAATCCACAAAGCAGCAGTATATACGTTTTTTCTGTTTTAGTGTTCAGTTAATAAGTGCTTGGAGAACAAAAATTGCATCTACCCTACTTACATTTTTTCGGAATCCAAACTGACTCGGTGGTATTATGTTATATTTTTTGTCAAATTTTATTAGTCTTTTATTCAGGATAGAAGTAAACAGTTTTCCTAGACATGAGACAGTAGATATTCCCCTATAGTTATTTGGATTATTAGCGTCCCCTTTCTTGTAGACTGGCACCAAGTTTCCTATGGCCCACATTGAAAGAAAGCCTCCCAAATTGAGAACATTATTAAGAATTTCGACTAAGCAGGGCATCAGAACGTCTTTACAGTGTATTATGAGTTCATTTTGGATATTATCGCAAGATGAAGCTTTATTAAGCCTAAGTTTTTGTATACATTCTCATATTTCACTCTCTGTTATAACATTGTCTAATTCGCTTTTACAAAATTTTGAAGTCAAGTCATACGTATTAATATAATTTATAATACTTTTGTCTACAGTAGGACGGGTAGATGCTAAATTTTTAAAATGTTTATGTAAATCGTCAATCTCTAATGTTGTAGTAACAGATTTTTGTTTTTGAAAAGCTTGTAAAATAGCTTCGGGTTTTTTTTTTTTAACAAGTTGTACTAAGTTGCCCTGGTGGCTTTTAAAATCATGTTTTAACCGTCGTTCCAATTTTTTGTAATATCCCTTTGTTCGATTAAAGAGTGAACGGTTTTCATTACTTTTGTCAACATTAAATGCGAGTAGCGCGCATTTGTAGTCTCAGTATCTTTTCAAACAAGAATCATTGAACCATGGTTCTGCTGTTAAATGTAAATTTTCCATCTAGATCGTTATTTATTCTACCATTTAAAATTCTTAAACCTGTATTTTTACAGAAGTTAATTAATTTTCGTCCAAATTGATTTATAACCGTATTCATATTATTACGTAAGATCATTGGTGTATCTGGAATATACTGACACAAGTCTGTCAATTTATTCGTAACATCAATACTTAGCCCCTCTAACTTAGCTGTTAAAGTCACCGCAAGTTAGGATAATTCCTTTATCGATATACTTATTAATAATGTCTTCTAGATAGATAAATAAATCAACATCATATTTATCATAAAATAAACTATTATACGGTGGGAAATAACTCGCACAAATAAAAACGGCCTCTTGCTGGCTTCTAATTTCCAGGACAATAATAGAATCAAAAACATTATCAACAACTGAACAGAGCCTGAGAATTGTATTTTTAACGAAAATAACTATTCCACTACCTTTACCAAAGTCTCTCACAAATTTATGCGCATGATAGTTGGGGATTTCTATTTGATCATCAGTATTTATCATACATTATGATATGTAGATATCATATCAACAAAGGAACTGTCTTTAAGTTTTTCACATAGAACTTTACCAACATTCCAAGATAGCACACTGATTATATACTCCCTGCATTTTCCTGTCTTTTACTTGAAGGCTGTTCAGTATAAGCTGAACTAATTGGCGTTTCCTGGCTTCATCAGAGCGATTTTGATATTCCCATGGTCTAGCTACCTGTGCCTTTACTTGATCTGTTGTTATATCTAGGTCTTCTCCAACCTGGTACAGTCTACCATCAACAAATAATTTGTACCCCATTTCTCTCTCTCTCTCTTGCTCTCTCTCTCTCTCTTTTGTAAGAATTGTAGCGCTGTCCCACCTGGCAACTCATTTGCCATTACACAATATTTTAACCATTTTTATATGTCCACGTCGCCCCTTTGTGAGTGTGTGTGTGTGTGGGTACGTATGTGTATTGTGTCATTTGGGTACATCCATATGTATACATCCCCCCACCCCACCCCCACCCCACCCCATAAAAATTACTTGAAACAAGGCAGGTGTTTAAAAAATTGAGTTACCTGCTGTCCTCATTTGCTCGGAAAAATTTGGACCAGATCTGAAAAAAAATGGCTGATAGGTGCCGATGACAAGATACAAATCTGGTAAGAATTATTCTGTAACATAGAAAGAGCTGGGTATCGATGGCGATTTTTACTATCGATAATCGGCAGTGAAATGTTATTCTATAATCGATAGTATGGAAGCAAACTTATTTACACGGTCGTAATCAAGAATGGATTATGTGTTTATATTGAAAGGTCGAAACCATACGATGCTGTGGTAGATCGTTTTTGCTTCTGCGATAAGTAGTGGTCTGAGTTTTAATGTCTTGATGGTTATATAAGTTAAAGAATTATTCCCATGCATTATAATCCTAAGTACCGGTAATGCCAACTTGGAAAATAAAAGTAGTAGGCCTACTGGTGTTTTAAAAAGATAAAAAAAAACTTGACTACGTACGCTCACGTATAACGATCTCCCTTGAACTATTCGACAAGTTAAAAACTTTACCACATGTTTTGTTTCAGCAGATTGATGGATTATATAATATCAATATGATTGTGGGGAAATATCAAGCTTTAGCGCAGAGATAGTCGTTCATGCGCCTCAAATATTTGTCTTTATAAAAACTCACACACTTATTTTGTAATTCCACTGCTCATCCATCCTCATTTATGACATCTGTAGTTCGTTTTAGAAAACCGGTTTAATCAAATGTTTTTTTGAGTCATTCTGTAGATTTACATCCATTAAAATCTGTATTTTCTTCGTCTAGTACCATTACACAGTCCTCGTTTGGGATGGAATACATGTATGGGGTGTGTCTGTGTGTCACCTACAGGCTGCAGTTCTTAACTGGTCGTCTTGAAATGTTGCATACTTATTCCTTATACCCTAAGGATGATCCCTATTGTTTTTAGTCATGCCAGACCCTCAGGGACCCATTTTGATCCGATTTTGATGAAACTTAGAATATATGTTTAAATCCCAAAGATCTCGGTTCCTTTCAATATTCGCGTATATATCATCTTTACGCCATAATGACACTTACAGCCGAGTTCAAATTTCATAAAAATCGGACTGAAACTGCCCGACAAAATGGCTGCTCACCGTAGGCCAATAGTGTAAAAGTATATAATACCAAGGTCGTGGACCTTCTAGAGGTCACACTTGTTATCTGATTTTGATGAAACTTAAAAATACATGCATGTTTATATCCCAAAGATCTAGGCACCTTTCCATACTTGCGCTTATCGGGCCGTAACCTGCTGGATGATGGCCTCTGATTGTCCGAAAAATCAGGGTTTTTTCAAGCTTATTCTCTGTCCATTCCTTGTAAAATGTGAGCGTATCTTACTTGGGAACCGTTTGTTATACTTAGATGTGCTTTTTATGTTAGTCCCATTTCAGCATTTTTCCTGCCATTTTCTACTCATTTTCTGATTCTTCTGGGTTTTAAACAATTTGAATGATTTTTCAGAAACGTCTGCAACGGAAAGTAAATCCGGTTTCAGCAATACGGTCTCAGCAATATCTTTTTATTTTTAGATTACCTTTTGGCCATGGGGAATGGTTCTCGTTATATTTTAGCAGTCTATTAGTTGACTTGACTTCACTCGTCAGCCTGTTTCAATACTTGCTACGTTAAAGCTTAGTAACCTAAAACTATAAACGTAGACAGATATCCAGATTATATAGCCATCGCCGTTAATTATATCGATAATTCACCTTTTAACCTAATTCAAGTGATCTGGGGATATTAGACTAAACCTCGTAAGTGTCGTAATCTGGGGGGAAAAAGTAAATTCTCCGATATAAAACCTATTCAATATGTTATATTCGAACAGTTTCTGACATTTTTTAGGGTTTCATGTTTGCGCAATATTGTCCATAGCATGGTTTTGATTTTGTTTGATATACATGTATGGAAACACCCGCTGTCCCAGCCAGGTGACTTTATGCTAGCTCTTTGAACTATAGAAATATCTTTCAAGTTTTAAAATAAGAAAATGAAATGATCCGTATTTTAAACTTCTGGAACGGGGGGTCATTTCGATTACAAATCTCAGTTATTTCCCAAATTTTTTTTTTGCCCGGGCACAATGTTACTCACTATACACTGTATATATGCATAAATATCAGCATTTTTCAGCATCGTTTTCCCTTGTCAGTGGTACAGAACTGAGGCCCAGCAAGAACAGCTGTCTAATCGTTCGGATGGGCCGATCAACTGAGGACCCGTCTATAAATTGGGGTCCATGTTAAAGATCTCTTGGCAGTTGGAATTCGATATAAGAGTAGGCCATAGTGCTGATGCCCAGGCAAAATTTACCTCATAGCATTCTGTATAGCGTATGCCTGTCTTAATTAGGTCAGTAGAAGCAGGACGTTAAAGCCCATTTCATCAATACAAGTCCCAGTTATTTTCCTTTATTTTCCAGATGTTTTTTCTTTTGCTCGGGTGCAATGTTACTCCCTATAAATACGTATATAACTTCGAGTTTTGATCGATTTTAATAACTCTTTTTCCTTGTTGAGATTCTTTATATAACCCATGACATGTGACAGAAACTGACGGTGAATATGACAGCTTTCATATCTGCCTTGCAGATCTAGTAATATTTATATTTAGAAATCTAGTTTATGAATTTTTTATTTTTTTATTTACAGAGCCTGTGTCCAGCAATATGCAAGGTAATGTGTTTACTCACATTTCATTTATTTGTAATTGTAAATTTAATTACGTGTTTCAGTACCTTTGGTACGAAACACGTATTGTTTTCGAAAGTGTTTTTATTTTTTATTATTTATTTTGCTGATTTTAGTCAGAAGTTGCAGCCAAAACTGTACATGATGCGAACAGTCTGCCAATGTAGATTTTGTTGGCCTCCGCGGAATTATTTATTTTTGACAAACAGAAAGTGTTTTACTGATGGGACAAAATCTCGGTTATTTCTCAAAGGATCTTCGTCGGGTTTTCATTTTTTGATTCTTTGGCCATATTCCACAAAAGGATCTTGCTCTATTAGTTATACAATCGAAGATTTGCGAAAGTTTTCTTCAGCATTTTTTCGACATTCAAAATGACGTATCTCCGTCACTATTTGAGGTACCAAGTTGAAATGTGGTAGGAATAAGAAACACATCGATGTCTTCCAAAAATGGCATATTAAAAAATTTTGTGACGGCATCAGGAAATTACAGAGGCCTTCCGATTTTCCCCCAAACATGAATACTTCTCTCCATTTTAAAAATAGACTAAAAATGACAAAGGGTGGTGTTAGCCATAGATATTATCTTTTTATCCGATTTTAAAAAACGTATTATTATATCACAGTTACACCCTAAGGAGGTTTGAGTTCGAATTTCGTGAAAATCGGCCCAAAACTGACAGACAAAATGGCCGCCCTTCGTTCTCAAATAGCGTAAAAATATGGTATATCAAGGTTGTGGATCCTATGGAGGTCACAATTTTTATCCGATTTTGTTGAAACTTGAAATGTAAGTTTATAACACAAAGATCTTGGTTCCTTTCGATATTTGCGCATATCGAATTGTAATTTCCTGAATTATTATGGTCCTTGATTGTAGGAAAAATCACTTTCTTTTTAGCTTGTTCTCTATCCGTCTCTCGAAAATGTGGGCGTATCCTGCCTGGCAGCCGCTGGTTGACATTTGCGATGGGGGCTCCTCAATTTCAAGATTTTCGGTTTTACAGAGAGGATTTAACGTAACAGAAACTCTATTTTCCAACTCGTCCGATTTAACTTTATAGACCCTACAGGTCTCTTTGGACCGATGTCGGGTTCTGTCCATAATACTCTGCTCATCAATACCTGCCCGATACAAGGCCGTTGCACATGTTCTCTTTCCCGATTTGATTTGTATAGTTTCCTTGTAAACCTGCCTGATTACACATCTCTCGCATAAATTGTCCTAATTTGTTGACACCCGCTGGTTGTTTTCCATATCTTAACCCAGAGATCAATGGTTTTCTGTAAAAGTTCCTGTTTCCAATGGCCTCCAAGTAGGTTTTAATACTGGTAATGGTCAGTCAATTTTATAAAGCCCATAATTGTAGTTTTAAGTGCGGTATGTAAGTAACTTTTTATGTTCATAAGAAATTCAAAAATTTCAATTGATGCCAAATTATAGATATTTATAAGTGTAATGTGGGAGTTGGAAAGAAATACATCTTTGACTACTGGACTTAAGGCTGGTGTCGCTTATTAAGATTTACATTAATGGGTAGTACTTTTCGCGCTCAGTGGACACCAACCGTTACAAATACAACAACGTAAGACACTCGAAAAGTGCCCCCAAACAAAACAAAACAAACCAAACCATGGACAAAAACATATTTAACTATTTAAAAATAATGTGAATTTTGTAACATTCAATAAACTTACCACCATATATAGTACAGTAATGTTTGATGTCTTTGTTTTTTATATGTAAATGAGCGAGAACTCCCGAAAAAGTTTTACTATTTCTTCCAATAAATCTTATGTAATCTCCATTAGTATCATTTCCAAGTTCAAACTGAGAAGCTTCTAAATTTCTGTGTTTGTACCAACAGCTTGCATGCATACAAAAACACTGTGTACTGAAGGCTTGTTGAATTGTTCAATCCAAACACCCCTGTTGACCATAACTTCTCCTCATCAGAATCTGACAGTGGATCAGCTGTTTTAGGCTTACATGTACTTCCGAGGCTTCTGGAAGCCAACTCTTTCATTCTGGCATCTAAAACTTTTCGGATAGACATAAACCGTTTATCAGTTTCATCCAATACATTTATGGTCACATTCTTATCTCGCAAAAGCCTCATCAAGACACAGATTATGTAATACACCGATATGGGGGGATATTCGTCGCCGTTTTTTTTTTACGCGCCTCAACTATGAACCTTTGAAGCCAGAATTCCATTACTGGGAGTTCCATAAGATGTAACTCGGTTATTTTATCTGTTTGCGACCGGGTTTCTCTCCACACATCAAAAATGTTCATGGCCCATTTTGTATTTTTCCTTGTGTTAGCATTGGTCTGTGAATAAATTAATAGATCAATTTCTTCACTGGAGACGGGTATAGGAAAACGGCTTGAATTGGCCTCTACCTTTGAGATTGGAAGCTTTACGTCAAGCGATCAAGTTGACTGTAAATCAAAATTACCGTAGTCTATTAGTGCCGCTATTTATTAAGTATAAGTTTGGTCATTTTTGAGAAACAAACTGTTTTACGGATGGGACAAAAAAGAATCTCAGATTGCCCAAATCTCAATTATTTCTTAGTGGATCTTCTTCAGGTTTTAATTTTTAGATTCTTTTGACGAATCCTATATGGGCTCTGACTGACGGTTTTTCGAAATTCGGAAGTTCGCTCGATCAAAGATTTGCTAAAGTTTTCTTCGTCATTTTTTCGACATTCCATCACTATTTGAGGTATCAAGTTTAAACTTGCAAGGAATAAAGAACACATCGATGCCTTTAAAATGGCATATTGTAGACAAGTGTTTCCTAACAAACTTGTCAGAGGAAGCCACAAAATAGGCTTGATCCAGCTTATTTTGGTAAGACAGAGTGTCTTTGAAGGGAATTCGAAGCGCCAAATGAAAATTTCATCGAAAGGAAAGGCTACGGGTGTAAAAAAGAAATAATGGCGAGTGTGCGCAGTCTGGTTCGCTTTGCTATAATCATAATGCTAAGATCTTTGGTGTGGTAGGTAAGTTTAGGCTTGACTGTCGACCTGGCCCTAGCGCCCGCCAACTGTTCGACCTAGGTTCAAGTATGTGGTATGGTAGAGTTAGATTTGACTGTCAACCCAGCCCCAGGGCCTGCCGCCTGTTTGACATGGGTTTAGGGATGTGGTAGGTAAAATTTAGGTTTGACTGTCAGCCAAAACGACTGTCCGACCTACTTTCGGGGATGTGGTAGATAAATTTAGGTTTGACTGTTAGCGGGGCCCTAGGGCCCGTCGCTCGTCCGACCTGGGTTTGGATATGCAAGAAATGTCTTCCAGGCTAGGCGTTGTCATGCCATTGGCCTGATCCACAAAAACTAAAAAAACGCCCCCCTCAGGGTACCAGACATCCCTTCACGTAGGGACGTTCGACTACCAGTATCCCTCAGGATGATCACTTATGGATCCCGTCCATTGGGTCATGGGGTAAAATCTCAAGTCTTCACAGAGTAGAACACTCTTTTCGTCCCTCCGGGGTCACATCATATAATCTCGGATACCAATCTCACACACGAATTCATTAATTAGCTCATAGATCTCGTGATCACCTTCAGCTTTGTTATTAACTGGCAGATTTTTCTGCTGGGATGATTTGCAGATAACTTAGGATTTAAGGACTTATCGGATCTGAATCTGTATGTGTTGAGCTCAGGGAGGGAATTTTCCCATTCAGAGCTGATGTGTAGCCCAACCATACCTTTAAATTTATTCATGCTGTAAGGGAGCTCGACACTTGGTTCTTCCAATTGTGGCCCTTTTAGGGTGAGTCTATCTGCCTCTTCGATCCCCTAGGTTTACGTGCGATGGGACCTATGTCAATACTATCTGATTACCCTTTGCCCCAGATACTCTTCGTACACTAGGTAGATTTGGGTCAGTTTTTCGGGACGGGCGTCCGATCTCTGGTTCCTTATTGATCCCAGGCTACTTAGAGAGTCACTGAGAACAACATAGTTTGATTTCCTTTGGCTGGATATCTACACTAAGGCTTCTTTGATCGCGTACATTTCCGAGGTGTACACAGAGCGCATGTTTGGCAGTCCCAAAGCCCATTATACTGTTGTCGGGGTTGTGCGATCCGTCCATGTGTATGTAAGTCCAATTTGACGCGTTATCCTCAGGACCAGGGAGGTATCTACCGAGAGTACTGGGAGAGTCCAAGGGGCCCTAATCGTATCTTCTGTACTATTGATGGTGAGCTTTTCGAGACCGAAATCTCTAACCTTTTTGCCAACAACCCTGTCGTACGACTTCTTGATGTCGTCTCTGACTCTAGTAAACCTTGAGATTTCGCGAAAGGCAGGACACCTTTCCCCCAATCGGCTTAGTTTTGCCCAATGCCCCAGGGTCAGTTTTTTCCATCTTAGTGACAGAGGGAGTTCGTCTACTTCCTGTAGCAATGACTCACGCTTGACAAGTATGCCGCACCCGGTAGCAATACAAATCGGTTTGTATTGTATGGTGTCTATTTTTTTTTTTTAGTGTAATGGGTCTTGCACCTAGTACAGGACATATAAGAGAACGGTAAATCATCATGAGGACAACCCGGTTTGCTCCCCATTCATGACTCGTGGTCTTCCTCATTAGCTTTTGTAATCGGAGTTCAGCTTGAAGTACGGCAATAAAATAAGGAAAATGGCCTCAGAGTTTGGATTCAAATCGGCAAAATCTTATGATGAAACTTTCCATAAAGTAATAGCTCTCAAAAAGTCCAACTGGGCATCAATCCACAATGAGTTGTGGCGGAGGCTGTTTTCCTGACATTTAAACTCAATGTCACTCAAGGGGGTGCCAATCAAAAATTTGTTCCTGTTAGTACTACATATTTTCTAGGCCTGATCAGAACTATAAATATAAATTGTGCCATTTTGACAAAAATTGTTTGTTTTTATAGTGTTTACAATAGCATGCAAATCAATTTTTTTCTATTTCTTCTTCAAAGTTAACTCTTCTTTGAAACTGAAACAGAGTGAATTTGTTCCTGTTAGTACTACATATTTTCTAGGTCTGATCAGAACTATTTATTAAATATAAATTGTGTCATTTTGACAAACAAGGGCTCTAACTAACATTTTTTTTCGAATTTAGAATAAAAAAAATTTCACGAATTGTCTTCTTTTTCTACCTTTAAGATGGCATATGACCGTCACTATTTGAGGTATCAAGTTGAAACTTGGTAGGAATAAGGAATACATTGTTGCCTTCACAATAGTTTATTGGACATTCCTTTTATGACGTCTTCTTGAAACTTTCTGATATTTCAGAGGCCTTTCAATTGCTCCAGAACATGAATATACCTCTCCTTTATGAAAATAAACTAAAAATGACATATGCTTAGGAACCAGGGGGAGAGGGGTCAGCTGCCTCCCCCCCCCCCCTTCCAACTTTCGAGCAATCTGAATTTTTGGGCAGACGTGTAAAGTGAAAAAAATAGAAAAAAATAAAGTGCCCGAAATCTAATAAAACAGTAATTTTACTTTTATTTTAATTAAATGCCACGAATTTGTACTGATTATTATTTTTGAATGCAGATGCAACAGTTTGATTGGATGGCTGGAATTCAGGTAGGCATAGAGTGGGATTTCGGTTACCAAACCATTGGACAACTTTGAAGCTACTCAATGGCTCAAATAACAGAAAAACGCATTTGCGACGGTTAAATTTTCAAAATTTTCTCAGGGAGGGCGAGACCCCATACCCCGCGACGATTGATTAGTTCTTTGAGATTCAGGTCAGCCACCTAATAGTAAGTGCAGGGGGACTGCACCACACACAAACAATTACACAAGACAAATTTACGGACAATACACCATACACAGAACTCACAAACAAACGTGCATATCAGATTTAGTGAATGGATTCGGGAGCTAGCCGTAAGTTTTCACTGTGCTATGCAGTCCTGGGCCTGTAGTGATACCGACTTCTCTCAAACATGAAAACTAACAATATGGAGGAATATATCCCAAAACGTTACTACTAGTACGAGTCATGATCTGCTATATACCACATGGAATATAAATATAAGTACATTAAAGGAAAATTACCTATTGTAACAATATTGTTGTTGCAACATTGTTTTCAAATTTATAGACAATGAATGGAGAAAACACAATGGTGAAGTCCTTAAGAAGAGAGATACAACAGTAGCCAGTCCAGAGGCAAACCAGACCATAGACTATCAGGTCAATACAAAATTATATGTGGCATCGGTAGATATTGAAACGGACTCCATCCATCCCGATTTCGTTTCCGATTTTTTTAAATCAAAATTTACATTAAAAATACAGCAATAATCCAATATATCGTTTGACTATAGATTCAATCGAAAGTATTGAATAATGATTACCGCTGAAATTAGAAACTAATTTCTTATTTAATTTTTATCGCGTGTTATTATCCTGAGCCGAAGGAAGCTCGGCGAAGATCTTGAAACGGGCTCTGTTCAGGCCAATTTCGTTTCCGGAACATATCACAAGATATCTTTCTAAAACTTTGTTATTTGTAAACACATCAACCTATTATATAGTATTTGTGCGTTTTGCTAATTAGAAGTCTTTCGGATTTAATCATTTTTGTGATAATTTAAGATGTTTAAATTATATTTTGATGTGGTCTGGAATTTTATTATTGCGCAGATTTGTCTACTTCCGCTAGAGGTCGCTCACTTCATTGCAGCATGGCCGTCTGCAAGGTCTGTCAAGTATTTTAATACTCGCTCTTCGTACAGCATTAAAACGCCTTTTATTATCTGTCCGCATACGAGAGCTACAAATCAACGATGAATGCAGTTAACCGACCGAAAAGGAAAAATGCTGGCCTAAAGATGCCGGGTTTTATTGACCGAATACTTCCCATTGTTGTGAAACAATCGAAGAGTAGAATGTCAACTCCACGTGACAGTTACGTTACCAGTCCTACGGCATTACAGGCTGATGAAATCGGTGCTCTTAAAGATCATTGTACCAAATTAGAGTTGGAGTTGACAAAGCTTAAACTTGATAAACGCTGCCAAGATATACAGTCAGAAATTGACACCTAGTCTTATTATGCCAGCTACCGGCGCCACTACTTTGCCTTTGTCAACTTATAATAGAGTCAAGGGACAAGGTATGATTTTGCCTCAACCACCTGCTCCCAAATCAACGCTTACCCCATAACTATGTGCGGGATGACATGTTTAGCCAGTCCAAGGACGATATAGTTACCCTGACTAATACTGGCATTAAGGTTAATAAGCGCCTTGAGAAAGACTTCCATAGATTAGCCGTTGAGCAGTGGGCTATGCTTCATTGTGTATACTCACTGAACAGATTGAACAACAGGAAATTTCATCTCAGGGTATTTTGGAGCACATCGATTACCTTAAAACTATCTTTCGATTCTTTAATCGTTTTGTAGCAGGTAGTGTTTTAGCGTATGACAAGGAGTATCGCGAGTTACAGTACAAGGATGGTTTGCCTTGGGGTACTGCACGTACTCATCTCATCGATTTTCACCTAATACCTAAGCCTACTACTAATCCACCGTATCGGGACAGTACTAAAGTTAATAAATTTAATCGCAAGAAAGGGCCCTTTACACCTGATGGGAAGGAGATTTGTCGGAAATTCAACTCTAGTGATTCGTGCGATTACCCCAACTGTAAACTCATACACTGCTGCTCGATTTGTTATAGCAATCACAGTGCATTTCACCATCCAAAAAACTAGGCTCTTTGAATTTCACTGTTTCAGGATGTGTTTGTTTCATCCGGCTTTGGAATGCAACATGACTCGTGGACCAAATACCTGCACGATCATCCTGATAGGGAATTCATTTTAGATGGTGTCTGCTTTGGTTTTAGTATTGTGGATTCCCCTAAAAATTTAACAAATGTGGAATGCGAGAATTATAAATCCACAGAATCATTTCGCGTACAAGTGGAAGAACAAATTATTCATGAAATTAGGGAGAGGAATTACCGTGTAGCGTATGTGAAACCTGAGATTGTGAGTGCCTTGGGGGCAATTCCGAAATCAGCTACAAAAATTAGACTAATACATGACGCAAGCCAGCCTCCAGGAACTTCATTAAATAATTTAGTCCACAGTGACTGTAGTTGTAGCTATATGGACCTTAGGGAAGCATCCAACTATATACGCAAAGGGTGTTATTTAGCCAAAGTCGACCTTTCAGCAGCCTATCGTTCAGTTCCTTTGCACCCCAGCAATTTTACTGCTACTGGATTAAAGTGGACATTTACAGGTGATCAAAACCCAACATATTTGTATGACACCAAACTTCCTTTCGGCTCTTGCAAGAGTCCACAGATTTTCCAGACTTTGAGTAGCTTCGTGTCTTGGATTTTGTGGAAATTCTTTGGATTTCGAGCACTAGCATATTTGGACGATTTCTTATTAATAGCTGTCACATACTCTGAGTGCTATAGCGCATTAACATGCCTTTTAAAGCTACTGCGTGAACTTGGTTTCGCAATCAACTGGAATAAACTAGTGTGCCCCATCCAAGAATTAGTTTTTCTTGGTGTGTTAATAAATTCAGTTGAGATGACATTCTCTTTGCCTGAAGATAAACTTTGTTCTTTTTCGGAGTTATTGACTTCTTTTGCCTTGAAAAAAGTGCTACGAGGGGGCAGCTTGAAACATTGCTAGGCAAACTAAACTGGGCATCTCAGGTAATTTGTGGCTCGCGGGCTTTCCTTCGTAGAATAATTGATTTAAAATCAAGTGTTGGTAAACAAAGTCATAAAGTTCTGCTATCGAGTGAGTTTTTAGCTGATATTCATTGGTGGCTCTCCTTCATGAGGGTTTTTAATGACACGTGTTCTATTAGAGATAATCGTCCAATTACGTCAGTCCAAACAGATGCGTGTCTCGAAGGGGTTGCAGGATATTTTCGTGGTGATTATTATTATTTGAACTGGCGTATTGACTGCCCAGCGTTCTACGAACTACATATCAACATTAAAGAATTCATTGTGATATTGTTATCTATTTGTCGATGGTATCAATCTTTTAGTGATAAACGTGTGATAATATACTCTGACAATAAGTCTGCTGTTTCATGCATAAATAAGGGTACATCCCACAATACTTTTGTCATATCCATGTGCAGAATGTTATTTTGGATATGTGCCTTTAACAATTGCTCTTTATCTGCTGTTTATTACCCTGGTAAAGACAACAGAATCGCTGATGCTTGCTCGCGTTTACACGAGGAGGATAAGTTTGACTTGCTGTATACTTTGGCCCTTTCTCTGCAGCTAGAAGAATTTAGCTTAGCAAACTTACAGACTCATATGTCCCCTAATTTTATTTCTTCCAGATGGCCTTGTTCAAGAACTAAACCAGGAAGTAGCAAGATTGATAAAGAAGGCGTGGGCTAGCTCCACAGTGTCTACATATAAAACGCACTTAAGCTGTTATCAGTCTTTTTGTGCATTGACTAATTTGTGTGAACTTCCAGCAAACTCATTGCAATTGCAATTATATATTGTCTATTTAGCTAATGTGAAGCATCTGCGTTATAATAGCATTATACAGTATCTTAATATTGTACCGCATATTCACAAACTTTCCGGATATCCTAATCCGCTCCCTGGTGATTATCGCGTTGAATTGTTACTTAGGGGCCTTAAAAGAGAACTGGGAGTAGCGCAAACTCCAGTTGCTGCAATTACGCCACAAATGTTGCTTGCAATAAAACACTGCTTAAATTTTAACTTACAGCTTTTTGGTGTGCCTGCCTAATAGCCTTCTATGGTATGCTTAGACCTGCTAATGTAACGGTAAAAGGCACTTTTAATCCAGATTTCGACCTGCGACAGATTGATTTGCTTCCATGTTCATGGGGCTTTTTATTATGTCTCAGGAAAACAAAAACTATACAATTTCGAGAACGCCAATTAGAAGTTATTTTGCCTCGAATTAACAACGAATTATGTCCTGTCATGGCCTTGCAACAGTTGCAACTTTTGAATCCCGCTGAAGATCCTTTTAGTCCTTTGATCGTTGTTGCTCAGGGCAGAGCACTTACTTATTCAGTTTTCTCAACCAATTTGCAATATCTTTTGAAGAAGGCTGGCATTCAGCAGCGAATAAGGGGTCATTCATTTCGGAGAGGTGGGGCAACATGGTTGGGTCAATTAGGTGTATCTGTGGATATCATTGTCACTTGGTTATTGGAAGAGTGATGCAGTACAATGCTATATTGACCCCCATTTTCCTAATAAACTCAGAATCATGACCAGTTTTGGTAATTATCTTGTTCCTAAGTAATTTCTTGTATCTTTCTTGTTTTGTTAACACTTCCATTCTTATGGGCCTTATTTCATATTTTATGTATATCAATTACTGTGCTGTTGTGACTTTTTGTGTGTTGGGACATTGTGTGGCGAACATTTGTGATTTGGTGTGGTCCGTTGTTTTCCTAAATTGAGTTCCGTCCCTTTGCTTTGAATATGACGTCATTTGCATTTATTTCTTATTTTAGCAAATAGCTTGTTGATTTTAGTTTAGTAACTTCTTGACATATTTTTTATGCATTTAAGAAAGGTTCATTATTCGATAATTTAATTATTTGCTAATTTCATAATTATTGTTTGGGTGTATCGTCTAAATTTAGTAACTCAGAATTATGGGATAGCAATTGAGTGAAGGCCGCTAGCTTCGATGTTTTGATAATTCTGAACGTGCGATCGTTTCACAGAGTTTTTACCTATGTTTTTACGTCAAGATACTGTATTAAATTTGAGAAATGTTTGAATACTCTTGTTTCTTGGGCGAATGCATCGAGTCAACTGACTATTGTGTGTTTTTGGTTTCTCTGTTTGGCACAACAGAACAGTAAAAACTCTCAAGCAATTGCCACGCTTTGGATTATAGTCACTTCGATCGAGACTATGTTTGGATTTGGACTGTGTTAATTTGGATTTGGACATTGGAATTTCAACAGTTCACTTGGTTTATAAATTTCTTTATTGACTATGGAGGCTCAAGACAATAAATCTGCTAACGTTACTGAACAAACCCAGAGCGATGAAAAAGGTTCCAGTTATTCGAAGTCTATTCTTGGTAGTCGTAAAACAATCAGTTCTACTAGTTTTAGTAGGAGACTTTAAGTTAAAGCACGCCTAGCGAGGAAAAAGCTAAATTTGAAATTGATGAGAAAATTAGGCTTATGAAACTTCAACAATTGCTACACGCTGCTGATGCGGAACGAGATAATCTTGTCAAACAGGCTGAAATTGACCAAATGACCGCAGTGAGAAATTTGCATGTTGCTCAAGCTTCAGCTGCAGTTTATGAGCAAGCAGAGGAAGACATTATTTATCCAGTCGGTCCCAGACTTGAACAAATTAATCGAGTGGAGGCTACACAAAATTGGGTCAGCAATAATGTAGAAACACAACTAATTGAATCTCATATTAACGATGCTAATAGTGCTAACATTGAGAATGGAATTCCATTTGAATCTCAATACGTCAACCAAGACAATTTGATAGGACAAAATGGCGCTTGTCAAACTGATGGTTTTGCGGGTAACACACCACTTTTTCGGCCCACATCAGTTAATGCCAGTCCGGAATTAACTTTTCTCGAAGATTGTATAAATATGCAACGAGATACTAACACAAAATTGGTAGCTTCCTTGGCCAAGCAATCTCTACCCAAGTTTGAACCAGACACCTTTGCAGGTGACCCCGCTCTATTTCTACCATGGAAGACAGCATTTAAGGCACTTATTCAAGGTGTAGATGCATAAGCTGAGCAGGAAATGAACCTCCTTTTGAAATATACAGCCGGTAAACCGAAGCAAACCATAAATACCTTCCGCAAGAGAGTCCACCGAGATAATGTTATTAAACTGAGGGATCTGTGGAGTACTCTAAAAGACAGATTTGGCGATAAAGCTGGTATAACTAACGCACTCTTGAAAAACTTGAATGAGGCTGCCATCTTTAAATTTGACGATAGAGAAGGGTACTAGAAATTTTACGATGTGTGTGAGGACGTCAACTCCCAAATACCCTATTTGAATGGCCTCTCCATCCTTAACTCGTCATTCTATATGAAGTCGTTAATTGACAAGGTACCTAAGGCCATTAAGGACAAATGGGAAAGTAAGATTGCTAAACACATGGTTGGTGCTAACTCAGATGACTACCCACCGTTTTCAATGTTTGTAGAAACCGTGAAGTCGATTGCCCAGAAACAGAATCATCCCGCCATTGTTAAGATACCGGGTACTGATTTGGACCCGTCAACTAGGCAACATAAATTGGGTCAACCTACAAACTTTCCTAGGAATAAACCAGAAAATACTAGATACACAAAATCTTATAAAACTGGTATAGATTCTACTGAAGCTCCATCGACAAAACCCCAACTCCCTCGAGACAAACCCAAACCTGAGGATATTTGCTGTCCACTACATAACAGACCCACAGTCCATACATTGCCGGAGTGTGTCCTATTTGCATCTAAAGACATAGATGAAAGGGAAAAAATTGTCAAGTCACTTGGAATATGTTTCAGATGTTTAGTGAAAAAACATAAATCAAAATATTGCTCTTTTGATGTCAAATGTGATGTTTGTGGTAAAAGACACCAAACTTTGTTCCATCGCGAAGAACAATCGGCCAACCCTCCATCTGACAATAGTGGGGAGAAGTCAAGTCTGGTCGACAGTAGGGAGAAGCCCGTAGAAGTGAGTACAGCTTGCTCTGCAGTTTGTAATAACGGAGTGAATGGAAAGTCCTGTGGTAAAATGGTTTTAGGAGAAATATTTGACAAGGGAAATCCACAAATCACCTTTAGGACTTACATAACACTTGATGACCAATCAAACCATTCCCTTGGTACAGCAA
This sequence comes from Patella vulgata, assembly GCF_932274485.2. NCBI lineage: Eukaryota > Metazoa > Mollusca > Gastropoda > Patellidae > Patella > Patella vulgata. Next base: position 59,010,985 of record NC_065879.2, on the reverse strand, counting down.
CCCTGTTTGATAGCCTGAATGTTAATAGTGATAGACAACTCTACATTATGGAAACATGTCATGGTAGAAAGGAGTGCTATTGTAGACGTGGTCTTAATTTGGCAGTTCAATCCTTAGACGGAAGAACATTTGATTTACCCACATTGATCGAATCTGACAATTTACCCCAGGACAAAGGAGAGATTGCGACTCCAGAAGCCGTAAAACAAATCCCTCACCTGAAACCAATTGCAGATAAATTACCACCCCTCGAGAAATCTACAAATAAATACCTATTGATCGGACGAGATGCTCCTGAATTACTTAAAATCAGGAAATCTATAAATGGCAAAGCAGGAGCACCATGGGCTCAACTAACAGACTTGGGTTGGACTGTTTCAGGAGAGCTGTGCATTGATCGCGTTGGAGGCAGAATTCATGTAAATTCTCGCCGTACCATGACAGATCCTGTTGAACTTGAACCTTGCAAGAATACTATTATTTGTAAGGAACCCACAGTTGATGTATTGTCAATGATAGCTCAGGACGAGTTCTTCACAACTGACAAAGACTCGGAAATTGGCTTATCGCCAGAGGACCGACAGTTTCTAGTATGTATGCAAGAGGGCTTCCATAAAAACGAAAATGGCAATTGGGAAGTGCCGTTACCCTTTCGTAAATCGAATGTTTTGATGCCAAATAATCGTCACCAGACAGAAAAACGATTCCAATCTCTGCAGAAAAACCTCTCCAGAAATAAACAACTACAAGAAGATTATTTCAAGTTCATGGGTAAAATTCTGCAAAGAGGTCATGCTTCCAGAGTGCCAGATGACCAATTAGCAACAGAACCTGGCAAGAAATGGTACCTCCCACATTTTGGTGTGTACCATCCCCAAAAACCAACTGAGATAAGAGTGGTGTTTGATTCTAGTGCAGAGTCTGGAGGAACATCCCTAAATGGAGAGCTCTTACAAGGCCCAGACTTATATAACAGACTGATTGGCAGACTTTTGAGATTTAGACAGTCGAAAGTCAGATTTACCTGTGACATCGAACAAATGTTCCATAGTTTTTTCGTCAACAAAAATCATAGAGATTTTTTGAGGTTTCTGTGGTTTTCCGAAGACAACTTAGAATCACAAATTGTTGAATATAGGATGAATGTACATCTTTTTGGTAATGGTCCAAGTCCAGCTGTCGCTACATTTGGTTTGAGAAAAGCGGCTGAAGATGAACATCATAAACACAGAGATAAGGTTCAGAAGTTCATAAGAGAAGACTTTTACGTAGACGACGGAGTTTATTCGTGTGACACGTCTTCAGAAGCCATTGATTTGTTATCGTCAGCTCAACAGATGCTAATTGAATCTAACCTTAGATTACTCAAAGTTGCTTCCAACGACAAGGAAGTAATGAGGCATTTCCTCGGACAGACCTTGCGAAAGGTCTTATGGATTTGGACTTTACACATGATGCTTTACCAACCAAACGTGCACTTGGAGTAACTTGGAATTTGGATGAAGATGTTTTCATGTTTCAAGTATCAGCCAATGACCCCTTTGGATTCTTGGCTCCTTACTCGATAACAGCTAAATTGATACTTCAAAACTTATTACAACTTGGAAGTGCCAATGGTAAGCTCCCCAATTGGGACGATCCGCTTCCACCTGATCTGGAGAAGGAATGGTACAAGTGGTTTGAAGATCTTGGATCACTTGCTGAATTGAAGATACCTCGTTGTTTTGTTCCTCAACATTTTGACAAAACTGCAAAGATACAGCTACACGCCTTTTTGGACGCAAGTAAAGACTCTATTGCTGCTGTTATATATTTAAGAATCTACGACTCGGATGGAAAATGGGTAGTTAGTTTTGTTAGAGGTTCTGCAAAAGTATAACCTCAAAAACACTTGTCCATTCCACGAATGGAACTCTGCGCTGCAGTACTTTTGACAACCCTGGTTAGACAAACTGTAGCAGAGCTTGAATATACTATTGATGACACAGTCTACTACACTGATTCCAAGGTCGTTTTGGCTTATATACAAAACGAGTCAAAAAGATTCTACATCTATGTGGCCAATAGAGTAGAATTGATCAGAAGTTCGTCATCACCCGATAGTTGGAGATACATTGATTCAGCTAATAACCCTGCAGATGTGGCCACACGTGGATGTCCAGCTAGTAAACTGCAACATACACTTTGGTATTCTGGTCCAGAGTTTCTTCGCAATGGAGAGTCACCTCCCTGCAGTACACATGATATTGAAGAAGACGACTTAGAAGTTAAAACAGTGAAAAGCTGTAAAGTAAACGCTGACGCTAAAGAAGAATGCCTGATCTGTAAATTGTTTAGTCATTATGGTAGTTGGAACAAATTGCAGAAAGTCATTGCTAACCTGAAACTAGTCATCAGACAGAAGACTGGTAAAACTCAAGATAATAACATTGATTTGGTCTTAAAGAAAGAAGCTGAATCTTTTATACTTAAACATGTTCAGCAACATGCCTTTACTTTGGAATACAGAGAACTTGCAAGAGAAAATGCTACCTGTCCACCAAACTCCAACATCTACAGGCTAGACCCTGATATGGAAGATGAATTAATTAGAGTTGGTGGCCGCCTTCGCAAATCTCCCTTTAGAAGAGAAGCATCCCGTGGTTTTACCAAAAAAACAACCATGTCTCACATCTGATTATTTACCATTATCATGGATTGGTATACCATCAAGGAAGATCCATCACCCATGGTTCAATAAGGATGGCTGGATACTGTATCAGATGTAAGCTGTTACGCAAAATTCCAGATGTTCCAAAGGTGGCTGATCTACCTCTCGATAGATTGTCAGCAACTCCTCCTTTTACTCATGTTGGACTTGATGCCTTTGGTCCTTGGCAAGTAACAACAAGGAAGACCAGAGGAGTAACAACCAACGCCAAGCGCTGGGGAATTATTTTTACTTGTCTCTATTCCCGCGCTGTACACATTGAGGTGGTCAATTCCATGGACACCTCCGCCTTTATCAACGCGATGAGAAGATTTTTCACAATTAGAGGTCCTGCTTCTACCATCAGATCAGATTGTGGTACGAATTTCGTGGGAGCTCATAACGAACTCATTGGCGCTTTGAATGAGGTCAAAGAAGATGAAGTAAAAAATTAAATATTGGATCATGATTGTCAATGGATATTTAACCCTCCTCACTCCAGCCACTTTGGAGGAATTTGGGAGCGGCAGATCGGAACAGTCAGACATGTTTTGGAAGGGATGTTTGTTGAAATTGGAACAGCCCAGCTCACCGATGACTTGTTATCAACCTTAATGTTGGAAGCTGCTGCGATCGTCAACTCAAGACCGATAACAGCAATTCCATCAGATTCGGACAATCCAGTTCCTTTGTCACCAGCAAACCTCTTGACCATGAAATCGAGAACATATAATCTTGCACCTGGTAATTTCACAAGGCCAGATTTGTACAGTCAGCATCGATGGAGAAGATCCCAATACTTAGCGGATCAATTTTGGCTGAGGTGGAGGAAGGAATACCTCCAAGAACAACAACGACGACGAAAGTGGAACAAAGACATACCAAATTTGAAAATTGATGACATTGTACTTATTCATGATAAAAACTCACCAAGAGGAGTTTGGCCGAAAGGTCGTATTAAGAAAGTTGTTTCAAGTAGTGATGATGTTGTACGTCAAGTTGAAGTTCTAGTTTACGAAGACGATAAACCAGAATCACCGACTCTTACGGGAAAAAGAAAAGTTTACTCAAGACCAACTTCTGAACTTATACTTCTCTACCGAGAAGGAACTTAGTAAAAGTTAAAACTTTTAAGTGGGGAATGTGCTGTTGTGACTTTTTGTGTGTTGGGACATTGTGTGACGAACATTTGTGATTTGGTGTGGTCCGTTGTTTTCCTAAATTGAGTTCTGTCCCTTTGCTTTAAATATGACGTCATTTGCATTTATTTCTTATTTTAGCAAATAGCTTGTTGATTTTAGTTTAGTAACTTCTTGACATATTTTTTATGCATTTAAGAAAGGTTCATTATTCGATAATTTAATTATTTGCTAATTTCATAATTATTATTTGGGTGTATCGTCTAAATTTAGTAACTCGGAATTATGGGATAGCAATTGAGTGAAGGCCGCTAGCTTCGATGTTTTGATAATTCTGAACGTGCGATCGTTTCACAGAGTTTTTACCTATGTTTTTACGTCAAGATACTGTATTAAATTTGAGAAATGTTTGAATACTCTTGTTTCTTGGCCGAATGCATGGAGTCAACTAACTATTGTGTGTTTTTGGTTTCTCTGTTTGGCACAACAGAACAATTACCTTTTTATAAATGTTTGTAATTGAATTTTATTATTTTCATTTATTTTTTGTTCTTACTGTGAATAAATGTGCCAACTGAATTAATGTCTGATCACTTGCATATCCCTTTCTTTGAATGAAGGGGGAACTAATTAAAGTGTTTCCTTGGAGACACAGAGTTGAGTGGTCGAGTGATCTAACACATGCACTTTAGATCATAAGGTCTGTCATTGAATCAAGTGATGATTATTCGATCTAAAGATTCTACATGACAAGAAGTAGGGTCGCCTGACCAACCTCGTGGGTTTTCTCTGGGTCCTCCAGTTTCCTCCCATTGCTAAACACCCCTGAGTTCTGACAGTTCTGCATAAGATATATAGTCAGTATAAGAGGAGGGAACAGTGTAACATACCACAACACTTTATACCATACTGACGATATTTGAATCCAAAAACACCGAGGCCTACTTGGCTAAGCCTACACTGTGTGTCTCAGACTCATAACAAATTGTTGACAATTCACTCCTGGATGAAAATATCAAACATAATCACTTATTAAAAAAATAAATAAATAAAAAATTACCATATCGTTGAAGTTTAAATCGTACTTCAACTAACTCGGCTAGGCCTATAGATACTACTGTAACTGTAGTGGCCTACACTGTGCCATTCCCAAGTACATATTTTTTTTTTTCGAAAAATCAATCATGGATGAAGTCCTTAAACATATCGATAAAAATTAACCAAAACTGCAACACTTTATGCCATACAGATGAAATCTAAATCGAAAAAAAAATCTACTACTTAGGATAGGCCTATATTTGGGCCTGCACTGTCAAAGTGTCATTCTCAAGTTCATAACCAATCTTCCAAAATTCATTCATCAAAATTCATTCATTCAAAATAAAAATACTAAAAAAATAACCAATGACGTGAATTTCATTAGGGATTAGGTTGAGAACTTCTTTAAACTACCATAACAATCTAAAGTCGCTTGCAATCGTTAAAAAAAACGAATGATAGACTACTAACATTACACAAGAATTTGAAGAAAGAATTTTTACCAGGCTTCCATCCACTACTTTTTACATTCAATCAACGCCTTTCTGCATTTTTTGGGAACCTGTGCAAGTGAATCCCTTGCCCATCTCCTGTGTGGCATTTCACGGTCACACAACAGACCATTTATGTCATTTAAAAACACGTCAAATTATAGGCTACTATATGCAGAGGATTCTTTTCAATTGGGTAGCTTAATGGCGTCCACATGACACGTGACTACCATTAGCCAATCAGAATCAGGACACAGGTTGGCCAGACTCTCTATATATAAGGCTCTGGCCTTCTGTATTTCTGAACATGTCGGGTTCTCTGTCTCTCCCCCCCTCCAACAGACATCGATCCCGTTTGCCTATGGACATATGCCTGTATTGGCCCCAGATATTATCCTTTATATTTAGACACCTTTCCATTAAGATTTTCAAGCGTATATGATAACCCTGATCTCTATTACCTAATATATAGAAACGAGTTTGGTCTTGAAGTATAATTTCCGGTTCTATTTATTAAAAGTTGAAAATGACTCTTTAGATATCTTGATTATTGATGGATATCACTAGATGACGTTACACGGTGACGTAGTTTGATACATCAGCTATCAATAGAAATGAAATGAAATGGTGTTTAACGTCCTACTGTTCTGCTCCGAACTGTGCAAATGAAAACGGGCATATGAGGGAAAATTTGTCTAGACAGTGGCACTACGGCCTACTCTTATATTGAATTCCAACTGTCAAGGGATCTTTTATTTGCACGCCAATGTGAACGGGGCCTCGTTTTTTCTTGTCAGCTGACAAGGGGGAATCACGGCGGAAAATCTGGATGAACTTTCTCGGCCAATGCAAGGATCAAACTCCCGACCTCCAGGCTAGCGAGCCAGCGTCTTACCCACTTAGCCACTGTGACCCCCAAGCTATCAATAAAGGTCTATTACGGGTCATTCCATGTCAAGTGGGCTAGGGGTGGGAAATCGACTCCCTCGAAAAGATCTGGAAAAAATATATGTTATTGTACATGTAAAAATTAGAAACTGCCCAAAATTTGTGGTTTGTAGCTTGAAAATTGACTGAGATGTGGGCATTTGAGTTTCATGAGTTACCGATGAGTTTTCTAAACAAAATATGTATCAATAATTTATAGAGGTTCAGTTTCTTATTTTTACCTTTCTAATGAACATATACAGCTCACATTTGGTTGTCTTAAAGAACTTTTTGTGTAGATTACGAATCTACAATCAGATTACAGGTTAGTGGTAAAGTTTGCATGCAACTTGGTCATAAAAAACGAAAAAAAAGGGGTGTAATTGTATATTTTCTGGATTTTGTAGTGCTCCAGGGCTACAAAGTAACAGATATAGACCCAAATTGGCGCCCATCCAGAGATTGCCAGTAGTACTACATAAGAAACATATGAAAACGGACCTGTCTTCACTAGATTCCCAGACAATTGGCCTCGAATATGGTTTTAGACACAAATTTAAGAAAATTGCCGCATATTTTCGAGCCAGTAGAACCCAGTAGATGAGCACCTAAAAATCTGAAACTTTGTTTGTACTAATGTCTCTTAACATATGTTAAAACCATTCTTGTCCCATGCCATCTCAATATTTTTTTTCGAGGCCAATTTTGGGGGAATCTAGTGAAGACTGTTTCTTATGTAGTACTACTGACAATCTCTGGATAGGCCAAAATATTGGTCTATATCTATTACCTTGTAGCTCCTGGAGCACTACAAAATCAAAAAATATATTACAATTACACCAAATTGTTTTCGGTTTTCATGGCCGAGTAGCATGCGAACCCTAACACTCACCTGTCATCTGATTGTAGATTCGTAATCTACACATGTTCTCTAACGCTACCAAAATTTTTGCACTGTATAAATTTACTAGAAAGGTAAAAACAAGATATCTGAAACTCAATTAAATTGTTGATACATATTTTGTTTTGAAAACTCATCGGTAACTCATGAAACTCAAATGCCCCTATCTCAGTCAATTTTTAAGCTACATACCTCAAATTTTGAACAGTTTTTTAGTTTTTGCATGTACAATAACATATATTTTTTTCCAGATTTTTTTCGAGGCGGTCGATTTCCCAAATTTCTGAAAATTGACCCACTTGACATGGAATGACCCTTACACGAGTATCGATATGATATCACAGTTCTATTCCTAAGTATTTGTACTAAATTGTAAGAGACCTATAGATCAATAATGTTGAAAATGAATCCATTTTTAACTGTGAACACATGGATATTATATGTTGCTCTCGCTGACGTTCTTGCTGACTCAATATATGTGCGATAGACGATGTGTATCTTCGTTTATTTACCCAGTCCTTTATCCACATTATTCAAAAGTGTAGTATTTATACCCTATGATTTTCTCCTTTGATTACCTCACTCTTATTTTGATTACCTAAACCATGATTCACGAATGTAACAGTTTAAGCCCATGGTTTCTTGTGAGACTACCTTATATCCAATGTATGTAGACATCTCTGCTCATTTGTAAATTGTGTATGCTTCATAAAGACTATTAAAATCTTGAAAAGTGAAATGACTGAATCGTGGTTCTAATTCTAATGATATCCATTCTTAGCATGCCCATGGTCCATTATGAGGGACTTAACAAAGATTAGTCTAAAAAGATTGGGATTGCAATAAAATGGGTCAAATAGAAGCGTTAAATTGTGTTAAACAGATTTTTATACGCCCACATTTTCAGAACAGTCTACAGGTCACAATTTTTATCCGATTTCAATGAAACTTGAAATATAGGTTTATCACCCTAAGATCTCGGTTCCTTTCGATATTGGCGTGTATCGGACTGTAACTTCATGGATTATGGCCTCTGATTGTACGAAAAATCATGTTTTTAGCTTGTGAACACTGTAGAGGTCACAATTTCTATCCGATTTGGTTTAAACTTGAAATGTATGCTTATAACCCAAAGATCTTGGTTCCTTTCGATATTTGCGCATATCGGACCGTAACTTTCTGAATTATGGCCCCTGATTGTACGAAAAATTGCGATTTTGGCTTGTGGACCCTATAGAGCTCATAATGTTTATCCGATTTAAAAAAAACGTATTATTATATCACTGTTACACACTAAGGGCAACTGAGTTCGAATTTCGTGAAAATCGGACCAAAACTGACAGACAAAACGGCCGCCCTCAGTTCTCAAATAGCGTAAAAATATGGTATATCAAGGTTGTGGACCCTAGAGAGGTCACAATTTTTATCTGATTTTGTTGAAACTTGAAATGTAAGTTTATATTCCAAAGATCTCAGTTCCTTTCGATATTCGTTCATATCGGACCGTAACTTCCTAAATTATGGCCCCTGATTGTACGACAAATCAAGTTTTTAGCTTGTGAACCCTATTGAGGTCATAATTTTTATCCGATTTAAAAAAACGTATTAATATATCACCATTACACCCTAAGGATGGCTGAGTTCGAATTTTATTAAAATCGGTCCAAAACTGACAGACAAAATGGTCGCCCCTCGTTCTCAAATAGCGTAAAAATATGGTATATCAAGGTTGTGGACCCTTTAGAGGTCACAATTTTTATCCGATTTTGTTGAAACTTGAAATGTAAGTTTATAACCCAAAGATCTCGGTTCCTTTCAATATTTGCGCATATCAAATTGTAATTTCCAGAATTATGGCCCTTGATTGTAGGAAAAATCACTTTCTTTAGCTTGTTCTCTATCCATCTCTCGAAAATGTGGGCGTATCCTGCCTGGCAGCCGCTGGTTATAATTGTTATCCTACTTGTCTGCCGATCTTTCCATCAGAAAACCTTCTGAATTTGATAGGATCTATAGTTTTTAACTCATATTTTTCAATTTTTTTTTTTGGTGGATGTGTGTTTGGAGGGGGGGAGGATTGTGTCATAAAAGAGGACAAACCCTATCTACTTGGCCTTCCAAGATCTTTTGTTCCAGAGGTACAAAATCTTGTATTGGATTCGCTTATAGTGTGAAAAGATATATAATCTAGGTATTTGTTAATGGGCAATATTGGTGTCAGTCAATATTACATATGTGATAGAACTGGTTAAATACTTTCCAAATATAATTTTAACACAGAGATCATTGCTACGGGAGACGTGTATGAAGCACGTGAAGAAACGGGAAGTGACGCCAAACATGACAAACACAAGTTGTCCTTCTATATAACTGACTGAAGTAACGAGCGTAACAGACAAACGATCGAATTTTATTTCACTGATAATTCCGTTGAAGTTGAAAAGTTATTATATTGGACAGGGAGAGGGTATCTCGCAATTCAAAAATAGAATTGGCTGTCACTATAAATAAGGGACACGAGAAAAATAGAAAAATCCCATGCATTCCCCCGTTTTTATTCATTCTGTTCTTAATAAAAGCATGGTAATGCACAGACTTTTTCTAATTTGTTCGTTATCTTTTATCTACTGACAGCCAATTCTTTTTTTGAATTGTCAGATATCCTCTCTTCGTCTCATATAACAACTTTTCATCTTCAACTGAAGTATCAGTGAAATGAAATTTGATCGTTTGTCTGTTATCGCTTGTTACTCCAATCATTTATATAGAAGGACAACTCGTGTTTGTCATGTTTGACGTCACTTCCCGTTTCTTCACGTGTTTGTTACATATCTCACGTAGCAATGATCTCTGCGTTAAAATTATATTTGGGATGCATTTAACGAGCTGTATCACATATTTTATAATGACTGACACCAATATTGTCCTTTAACTAACTGGGGTATTTGTTAAATAACTGAATAATTTCTGATTGCTGAAGCATTCTTTCCTTTTCGATTTGACTGAATGAATAGTTCAATCGTGTATATTCAATACATTGCTTAATGATTACATGTAATCCTTTTAAAATTTAAATATGATATTATTCAAAACTAATTAATAAGTGAAAGAGACGTTGGAAATATTTATTTTTCTGTTTTATTAGTTTGTAATGGAAATGAAAGCGTTCATTGTTGTAACCCAGACTTGTGTAAGATGACTCACTGTCCAGCTAACCTCCATGCTGTTTGTCGCATCAATCCCTGTGGAACTTGTTCAGTAGAATTTTATGATTCTAATCAGAAGGTTGACTGCACTGCAGGTAAGCTATACAGGTCTATTGTTTATTTTTATATTCTATTAATTTCAATATCTCACAGCAAATACCAGTGATTTCAATACGATTTGGTTGTGTTCTTGCATTTACTCTTTTACACTGGTTTGTCACTCTTTATACGCCCACATTTTCATGTCGACGTATATATTGTTGTCGCCTCTGTCCGTCCGTCCGTCCATCCATCCATGAGTCCGTTCACATTTTGTTTGTGGATACTCTAGTCACAATTTTCATCCGATTTTGACGAAACTTGAAATATAGGTTTATATCCTTTCGATATTAATGCATATCGAACTGTAACTTCCTCGATTATGGCCCCTGATTATATGAGAGATAATGCTTTTAGTTTTTGGACCATCTAGAGGCGACAAAATGGCCGCTCCACATACATAAATAGTGTAAAAGTATGTAATTCTAAGGTTGTGGGCCCTCTAGAGGTCACAATTCTTATCCCCTGGGGTGTAGGGGGTGATAAGAATATACCCTTCGTAAGTCCTGCATGTCGTAAAAGGCAACTAAAAGGATCCCATGTCGGTGGAGAGTGGAATCCTTGTAATTGAGTGGCAATTTGGCTTGCGAGCCCTTTCTCTGCAACACATTGCTTTGGCCCACAATTCACTTAGACGGGTGGTCAGAGTGGCCCACTCTGATCAATTGGCCTTGGTTGTGTTTAGCTGACGAGTAGGCACTTCTTTTCCATAAATCTGTAAATCGAATTGTAACTTCCTGAATTATGGCCCCTGATTGTACAAAAAAATCTCGTTTTTAGCTTGTGGTCCCTCTAGAGGTCACAATTATTATCCGATTTAAAAAAACGTTCGAATATATCACCATTTTCATGAAAATCGGAACAAAACTGCCGGACAAAATGGCCGCCCCTCGTATACAAATAGTGTAAACATCTGGTATATCAAAGTTGTGGACCCTCTGGAGGCCACAATTTTGATTTGATTTTGATGAAACTTGAAATGCAAGTTTATAACCCAAAGATCTCTGTTCCTGTCAATATTCGCGCATATCAGATCGTAAATTCCTGAATTATGGCTAATAAAGGCATTGATGCTATCGGGTTAAGTTAAATATTACACCATAAGCAAGTCACAGCACATGACATCCCTCCTTACTTCAAAACTGTTACTGTTCCTAGGATTTCCTATACTTACACTAAACCCATTGCATCCAAAATATTTAATTACAGAAACACATTATCTAACATCAATGCAAAAGACTTATGAGATAATCCTCTACCCTGTTCTTGCTCTACGTCGTCCTTCCTTTACCAACCAGCTGGACATGTGGTCACTGGTGATTTGAACATACATGTAGTCCAGAATAATAAGCTACGTGACATTTTGTCTAAAGGACCCAAATACCGGGAACCACAACCATTTTCATGGGATCAAAATTTCAAACTTATTTTTGATGCCGTAGAGGACTACGCAAGATCATGGGCCAAGAGGGAAGATGTTATCTCGGATACTCTCTCAGATTGGACTATGTCTATCAGCCGTTTACTAAAACGAAGAACTTACATGCAACGTTTGATAGTTGACACTTGGCCTAAATTGATTTTCAATGATGTTGGCACTGTTGAAAATCTCAACGCCTTACATGACAAGTATGTCATTGTTCCGGCTGACAAAGCGTCCAATAACATAGTGTTTATATGTAAACGATATTATTATGACTGTCTGTTCAAAGAACTAAGTTTCAGGAAATCAATTGACAGTGCTATGTATAAACGCTCTACTCTTGGTAAGGATGAAATTATATCCAATCACAGATCTGTACTCACTTCATTTGGTACTCCGTGTGGAGATACCTATACAGATCTGCCCTTGTTGTATTGGATACTTAAACTACATAAAAATCCCTACAAACAACGTTTTATAGCAGGTTCATCCCGTTGTTCCACCAAAAAAATTCCAAAGAATTACTTGATGGTTTGCAATGTAGATCACTTGCTTCAGTCTCATCTATACAAACGTTTGACTTTTCTACTCTGTACACTAAAATTCCCCAAAGTAAATTAAAAGCTCGGTTAAAAGACATTATTCACAGTCTCTTTTCATCTAAATCAGGAACTGTTAGATAGCAATATTTAGTTGTTAATTACAATTCCACATATTTTGTTAAGAACCATAGTGATTCCAAAAATAAATTCATCTCCAACAAGATAATTCAGATGTTGGATTTTTTAATTGATAATATCTTTGTTGAATTTGGAGGGGGGTATCCCCATGGGCAGTCCCATTCCCATTGTAGATGAAACAAAGTTCTTGGGTTTGATATTTGATAAGAAATTGTCATTTATCCCCCATATTAAAACACCCAAGAAGAAATGTCTGCAAACCCTCAACTTATTGAGAGTCTTATCAAACACTGATTGGGGAACAGACCGCAAGGTCTTGCTCAGGTTATATCGAGCATTAATTTGATCAAAACTCGATTATGGGTGTATTGTGTATGGGTTGACCCGCAAGTCTTATCTCAAAGAGCTCGACACAATACACAACCAAGGACTTAGAATCAGTTTAGGAGCATTCCGTACATCTCCAGTGCACAGTTTATACATTGACGCTCACGAGCCCTCATTGCACGACAGATGTGATAAACTGGCACTGCAGTATGCTACAAAAATTGCATCTCTGCCTTATTTTACAGTGCACTTTGTCACATCCGACCTCTGATCACTCCGGCACTCTGTTACATCCGACACCATTTTCATGTCCCGATTTATTTCCTTATTACTTCAGCCAAAAAATCTCTGGGTAATTCGACCTCTGTACGTTCCGGATTACGACATCAATCAGCTGTCCGTCATGCGATTTCCATTGAATCGACACCATAGTTTCCGGCCTTCAATCGGTGGGGGTGAAGCAAACACTTACCGATCAATTATCCGTGAGATTAAAACTGGATGGGTGTGAAGCCACAAAAGATTAACAAGCAATCACCAATCAATTATCTGTGAGATTAAAACTCGCTACCGCAGGTCTTTGTTGATTACTTTGATAATTTTACTCTCTTGTATGACAGTTGTGACAGATACTCAAGAATATCCACAAATTTTCCCCCGAATTCACAGTCGTAAAAATATTCCTAGCACCTGTTGGAAACATTCGTTGCGCATGCAGATTGAACCTGAATAACCTATAAGTTTGGTCACCCTACGGATCTCTTCGAACCGTGTGACGACGACCTGGGGATGCTCGATTCACAATCACAGTCCAGAACGTTCCGAATTGACAGAATTGCAATCAAGTGACGCGGAATTCAATCCTGTCATAGTTCTGTCAGTCCCGACGACGGAGGTGGTGTGAGTAGAATTGTGACGTAATTAAACACGACGAACAGGTTTCGTCTGCATGGTTGGATGAGATATTTATATATCCAGTCGACGCATGCGTTGTAGCCCGAAGTACCCATTTTCACTCAATTGTCGCTATTTTTGGGATTGAGAGAATTCAATTCCGGAACGTTCAATCGAGTACACCCATTATCAATGAACACATGATAGCAAAGACAAGAGTGCAATCAACTGAAGACGGCGAAGAAGATAAATTAACGACAGTCTTGACCTATTCAAAATGCCTACGCATGTTAAATGAAATAAAAATTAATGTAATAAAATTTTGAATGTACAGAAAGGTTTATCATTTTTAAAGGGAATAACATTCTGGTGATTCGAAGTTCTATGTTCGAAGCTACATTATAATAATACTTCCGGTTTTTGAAGTTACAATATTTCCGGTTTTGAGAAAACTGGGTATTATGACACTATGCGTAATCCGACATATTGTAACGATCCCGTACGATGTCGGATGTCACAGAGTGCACTGTATATCATTTAATACCATATTTAGACCATATCATGAACATCTGTATTTACTGAAAACTAACGTTATTCCATCATTCGGTATTCGCATCCAACCCCTTTTGTCAGAGGCTGGCATCAGTCATGACAGTATTGCGAATACCCTGTTGTTTAGCACTCCAACCTTGACTATATCGCCTCCAAAGATCGATCTAGATCTAACGAAAAACTAAAAGAAAGATACTAGTTCCACGGATTTTCAGTCTCTCTTTCGAGAGTTAAGGTCTAAATATGGTGATTATGCTCCCATTAACACAGATGGTTCCAAAGATGTTAATCGGGTAGCTCCAGCTACCGTCACGCCATCTGGAATCATTTCTGTCAGATTTCTACCTGCTGCTTCCATATTTACTGCTGAGGCCCAGGCCATATTTCAGGCACCGGAGTTCAGTCAATCATCATCTAATTTAAAACAAGCCATATTTACTGATTCTCTGTCATCTTTGCAAGCAATAAACAATAAACAGCTTGTACACCCATTAGTAGCAAACGTTTATCGTCTGCTACTATTACACGAGTTTATCGGCAAGGACACAGTCCTTTGCTGACTTCCCAGTCATGTTGATATTAAACGGAACGATCAAGCAGACTTAGCTGCCAAGTCTGCTTTAGATCTTCCCATATCACCACTTCTTTTACCCTTCACAGATTTTAAAGCTTGTTTGAACCAATTTATATATGACCGCTGGCAAAAGGTCTTGGGATCATTTTTATGTATCTATTTTAATATTTATATGCTAAAAAGTTCATGACTTTTGTTTTTAAACTTAAGAACTGTGGTATTTGTTTTTATATTTAAGTATATAAATGGTATTGTGATATCTTATAGCCTGTCTCGTATATTTCACCATATGTTTGGCCCAATGTAGCCCGGTTGGAGCTGACATGCCATAAAACAACATTTCATTCATTCATTCACAATTCTTATCCGATGCAGGTGACACTTAAAATATATGTTTATACCCCAAAGACCTTGGTTCCTATCGATATTTGCGCATATTGTACTGTAACTTCCTGGATTATGGTCCCTGATTGTACGGAAAATCACGTTTTAGATTGTAGACCCTATATATAATGATGGTTAAGTTTGCATTTCCTGTAACTCAGACCGACACTGCCCGACAAAAAGGTGAAAGGTATGTAATACCAAGGTTGTGGCCCCTCTAGATGTTATAATTTTTATCCAATTTTGATGAAACTTGAAATGTATGTTTATAACCGGAAGATCTCGTTCCTGTCGATATTCGCGCTTATTAGACTGTAACTTCGTGAATTATGACCCCTAATTGTACGAAAAATCATGTTTTTAGCTTGTGGTCACTCTAGAGGTCACAATTTTTATCTGATTTTGATAAAACTTAAAATATATGTTTATATCCCACAGATCTCTGTTCCTTTGTATATTCGCGCAGGGGGGGGGGGGGGGGGGAAAGCTGAATGGTTAGCATGTGCGCGCTGTATCATAAAATCTGTCATTGAGTCAACTGCCGTGGTTTTGATTCCCTGGTTGTACGTGGTTTTCTGCCACTGTTTAAGACCCCTATGCGCAAGCGAATTATGGAAATAAAATTGATCCATGTGGACATTAAACCCCATTTCTCTCTCTCTCTCTCTCTATATATATATATTCGCGCATATCGGACCGTAACTTTATAGATTATGGCACCTCACGTTTTTAGCTTGTGGACCCTCTAGAGGTCACAATTTGTATCATACGCCCACAAGTTGTCCTCGCCCCTCTCCGCCTGGACGTCTGTCCACAATTTGTTTGTGGACACTCTACAGGTCAAAATTCTTATTTGATAAGGCCCCTGATTGTACGAAAAATCACGTTTTTAGCTTCTGGACACTCTACCTGTTACAATATTTATCCCATTTAAATAAATATGTGTATGTTTATAACCCAAAGGTTTCCATGGAAATCGGACCGAAACTTTCTTGATTATGGCCCCTGATCGATTATACGAAAAATCGTGTTTTTAGCTTGTGGACCTCCTAGGGGTCACAATTTTTATCCGATTTTAAAAGTCGTTTAAATATATCACCATTACAGCAGTATGAAGATTGAGCTCGAATGTTGTGAAAATCGGACCAAAACTGTCGGATAAAATGGCTGCTCTATGTACGCAAATAGTGTTAAAGTATGTAATATCGAGGTTGTGGGCCCTCTAGAGGTCACAATTTTGACCAGATTTTGATGAAACTTAACACATGTGTTTATGTCCCAAAGATCTTGGTTCCTGTTGATATTCGCACATATCGGATCATAAGTTCCTGGATTATGGCCCTTGATTGTACGAAAAATCACGATTTTAGCTTGTGGACCCTCTATAGCTCACAAATTTTATCCGATTTTAGGAATCGCTTTAATATATCACCATTACACCATGATAATGACTGAGTTCAAATTTCGTGAAATTCAGATCGAAACTGCTGGACAAAATGGCCGCTCCCTGTACGCAAATAGTATTAAAGTATGTAATACCAAGGTTGTGTGGACCCTCTAGAGGTGACAATTTTTATCCAATTCTGATGAAACTTAACACATGTGTTTATATCACAAAGATCTAGGTTCCTGTCGTTATTCGCCCATATCGGACCATAACTTCCTGGATTATGGCCCCTGATTGTTCGAAAAAAATTGCGTTTTTTGCATGTAATTCCTCGCTAGAGGTCGCAGTTTTTATCCGATTTAAAAAAAAAACGTTTAAATGTATCACCGTTAAACCATGATATGACAGTTGAGTTCGAATTTCATGAAAATTGGGCCAAAACTACCCGAGAAAATGGCCGCTGCCCCTACGCAAATAGGTTGTGGACCCTGTAGATGTCACATTTTTATCCAATTTCAATTATTAAACTTAAAATGTGATTATGTTTATATCCCAAAGATCTGGGTTTCTTTTGATACTTGCGCCCTTGATTTTAGCTTGTTCTCTGTCCATCTCTTGCAAAATGTGGGCTTATCTTGCCTGGCAACCGCTGGTTTTAATGTAAAGTTGATATCGTTGACTAAGCAACAAACAACTTTTATAAATGAATATATACCACACTAGCAGATCAAAGACGTCGTTTTATATACATAATGTTTATTAGTTCATTAAAATTGGTAGTAATCAGACTATTGAATGATACACACCAATATTGATGGTGATGGCTGTCATAAATAGTCACACTTTTACACCAGTAGTGACATCTTTTATAGCTAGTTACACACCTACTAATTAATGATTAACTGTATAATTTCTAACCTCTTTCTATAAATATTAAACATTAGTTTATAATAATGACCACGTATAATAATGAACTTATATCATTTAATAATAAAAATTGTCATTACTAAACGGCCCAGGTTGATAAGTCAACGGTATCAGCTTACCAATGAAATATCTGTTTATAACCCAAAGATCTTGGTTTCTTTTGATTTTGTCGGATGTCGGACCGTAACATACTGGATTATGGCCCCTGATTGTACGAAAAATCGCTTTTTATACGCCACCAGTTCGTCCGTCCGTCATCCACGTTTATCATCTGATTGTTTTGAAATTGATATATGTTGTTTACACCAGTGAGATGAAGAATCCTATTTAATTTCAGTAATTTCAAGGAGCACTCTTGATCATCTCGTTCGATTTGAAACGTTCGTCAGGAATGCTTTCATCCAGAAGCAACATTTAGTTGCAATATTTTTTGATCTGGAGAAAGCATATGATACTACATGGAAACATGGTATCATGCGCGACCTCCATAACCTCGGCCTACGAGGTCGCTTACCTATCTTCATTAAAAATTTCCTGGAAGATAGGTCATTTAAGGTCAACTGGGATCAATATTCTCTGACCCATTTCCTCAGGAAATTCGGGTTCCTCAGGGAAGTATTTTATCTTCAACACTCTTTGCAATAAAAATTAATACCATCCCAGCGTGCCTTGAACCAGGTACAAATGGCGCTCTTTATGTTGATGACTTTCAGGTGTGCTATGGTTCTACAGACATTATATCGAGCTTTAATAAGATCAAAAACTCGATTATGGGTGCATTGTGTATGGGTCTGCCCGCGAGTCTTATCTCAAAGAGCTCGACACCATACACAACCAAGGACTTTGAATCAGTTTAGGAGCATTTTGTACATCTCCAGTGGACAGTTTATGCGTCGAGGCGCACGAGCCCTCATTGCGGAACAGACGTGATAAACTGGCCCTGCAGTATGCAACGAAAATAGCATCTTTACCAAATCATATATCATTTAACACCATATTTAGACCTCTTCATGAGCATTTCTATCTGATCAAGACTAATGTTATTCCATCTTTCGGTATTCGCATACAACCCCTTTTGTCTGAGGCTGGTATCAGTCTTGACAGTATTGTGAATACCCCTTTCTTTAGGACTCCACCGTGGGCTGTATCTCCCCCAAAGATCGTTTTTGATCTTACGCAACATAAAAAGAGAGATACTAGCTCCACGGTTTTTCAGTCTCTTTTTCGAGAGCTAAGGTCTAAATATGGTGATTATGCTCCAATTTACACAGATGGTTCGAAAGATGATGATCGGGTAGATTCAGCTACCTTGACACCATCTGAGACCATATCTGTCTGCCTTCCACCTGCTGCTTCCATCTTTACAGCGGAACTCCAGGCCATTCTTCAGGCTTTGGAGTTCATTCAATCATCGTCTAACTTAAAGTATATAATTTTTACTGATTCTTTGCCCTTGCTAGAAGCAATCAACAATAAACAGCTTGAGCACCCATTTATAGTCTGCTATTATCTAATGAGTTAATCAGCAAGGACATCGTCCTTTGCTGGCTCCCCAGTCATATGGATATCAAAGGGAATGATCAAGCAGACTCGGCTGCCAAGTCTGCTTTAGATCTTCCCATATCTGAATTTTTAACGCCATATAAAGATTTTAAATGTATTATAAATAATTTCATTTATGGCCGCTGGCAACGGTCTTGGGATCTTGCAGGCACAAATAAACTTCATCACATTAAGCCTCTCTTAGGAGACTGGCCAAGCTCCTATAGAACCAGCAGGAGGGATGAAGTTGTTTTGTGTCGCTCTCGCATTGGTCATACCTTTTTAACTCCTTTGACAGTAAAACACATCTTGATTGAGTGCAATCATCTCAAACATATTAGATCTAAATATTACCATTGTCAGTCAGTACATCAGCTATTTGCTCATGATAAATTGACAAAGTTTTATTATAAATTTTAATTGTATATATTTTATCATGTGTTATGTTTTAAATGTTTATTTATGTAAAACTTGATATTTGTTTTTAATTATTCTTTCTAGGATATTTGTTTTTATTTACATATATAAATGTCTGTGATATTCTTTTAAATTTATCTTGTTAAATTCACCATGTTTGGCGCAATATAGCCCGGTTGGAGCTGACATGCCATAAAACTCCATTTCATTTCATTTTCATTTCATTTCACTTGGTTGAACCTTGTGAACGCTCTAACGACAAAAAGTTATCATCCGATCGGTATGAAATTTATGCATTATTGAAATTAGTGAAACGAAAAAGCCTATTGGATTTCAGCAATTTCCGTTAATTACGTCTTGAGTTATGGCCCTTGTTTCCCTTTGTTGAACCTTGTGGACGCTCTAACGACAAAAGTGATTATCCAATCTGTTTGAAATTTATATGCATCATTCGAATTCGTAACACAAAGAAGCGTATAATATTTCAGCAATTTCTTTTAAATTCTTCCAGAGTTATGGCCCTTGTTTCACTTTGTTGAACCTCATGAGCGCTCAAATGACGAAAATTATCATCTGATCTGTATGAAATTTATATACGTCATTTAAGTTAGTGACACGAAGAATACTATTGTGGCTCTTGTTTCACTTTGCTGCACCTTGTGAACGCTCTAATGACAAAAGCTATCACCTTATATGTATGAAATTTATACGCATCATTTAAATTAGTGAAACGAAGAAGTCTATTGAATTTCAGCAATTTCCAATAATTACTTCTAGTGTTATGGCCCTTGTTTTATTTTGTTGAAACTTGTGAATGGTCGAAGGACGAAAGTTATCGTCATATCTGTATAAAATTAATAGACATCATTTAGATTAACGAAACAAAGAAGCCTATTGAATTTCAGCATTTTCCATCAATTACTTCTAGAGTTATTTCCCTTGTTTTACTTTGTTGAATCTTGTGAACGTTCGAATGACAAAAATTATCACCCGATCTGTTTGAAATTTAAATGCATTATTCAGATTAGTATAATAAAAATACTATTGTGGCTCTTGTTTCACTTTGCTGCACCTTGTGAACGCTCTAATGACAAAAGCTATCACCTTATATGTATGAAATTTATACGCATCATTTAAATTAGTGAAACGAAGAAGTCTATTGAATTTCAGCAATTTCCAATAATTACTTCTAGTGTTATGGCCCTTGTTTTATTTTGTTGAAACTTGTGAATGGTCGAAGGACGAAAGTTATCGTCATATCTGTATAAAATTAATAGACATCATTTAGATTAACGAAACAAAGAAGCCTATTGAATTTCAGCATTTTCCATCAATTACTTCTAGAGTTATTTCCCTTGTTTTACTTTGTTGAATCTTGTGAACGTTCGAATGACAAAAATTATCACCCGATCTGTTTGAAATTTAAATGCATTATTCAGATTAGTATAATAAAAAAACCTGACGAATTTCAACAATTTCTGTAAATTACTTCTGGAGTTAAGGCCCTTGTCTCAGCTTTCAGAAACTTGAGAACTCTCAATCTGATCTGTATGTAATTGTTTTGTAAATGCCCCCTGTGTTGGATGTAATATGTGTTTGTATCCGTCATTATTTAGTCTGAGCTAGTTTATCTCTCTTTACCACTAGAGGGGCTGCTTTGTTTACCTTTGAGCTCCAACCATGCTGTCTAATACCAAACAAGACCACAGTCTTTTTACCACACACGTTCATCATATTAATATCAAGTCGCTGTCGTTTATTTGCCTTGTTTAGTCAACAAACTTACATCCATTTATAACACTCTCACTTTCTTACCAAAAGTTGTACTATGTAATTTCTCAGAATACATATTTTGAAGAACATGGTCTCTTCGATAAGAAGTTTAAACGGCCTTGACCTATCTGCAAATCTAGGCACATTCGAAGTACCGGTATTATTGGTTTAGCTATATACAATCCCGTATCCGGGCTTATACAAAAACAAGTCATACACAGGAGAGACAGAATACCCCCAATTACGCACAAAAGAATAAATATGCGACAACCCTTGTCGACTACTTGATCGATTAAGCTGCTGTGAGGGTATGTTTCGTTGCCTGGCAACCTATCTTTTAGCTTGTTCTCTGTCCTTCTGTTGAAAAATGTGGGCATATCTTGCATGGCAACTGCTTGTTTATTGTATTAATTATTGTATTAATTATTGTATTAAATTGTTAACATCGATATTATAATTTTCAGGTTTGAGTAGGTGTGAACACCATAGATATGAAGCACTGACTGCCAGATATCGACATGGTATGAACAACATGACAAGCAAACCTCTGCCACAGCTGACTGATAATACTGTTAATAATACCATACCTACATTCACACCCAGAGGTCAGATTCTGTTATTTTATAATCCATTGTCATGCCAATCTGGTGGATTGTAAATGACATGTTATCATCCTGACCATCTATAAAATGACATTCAAAAAATCATGACCATCTGTAAAATGTAAAAAATTATGACCATCTGTAAAATGTAAAAAATTATGACCATTTGTAAATGATTTAAAATCCATCATGTTTCAAAAGTCTGCGATCATCTATAATTATATATTATATAGATGATAAATGTGTTTCTTTTAGATATTGTAATGCGACCTGTATGTGAACAACCGAAGGTAACAGGAATGTGTCGAGCCTATTTCGCAAGATGGTACTATAACTCGACTACTTTTATGTGTGAGACGTTTGTTTATGGTGGATGTGGTGGAAACGACAATAATTTTGAAACTGCTGAACAATGCTTTCACAAATGTACGTTTCTTTTAATTAATCCCTATTGAACTGATTCAACGGCCAATCTTACTGAATAAATGGCAACAGCATGCTGTTGTTAATTTGGGGAATATTATGCCAATAAACATTTTTATACACCCATATTTCAGTTTTATCCATCAACACTTGGCCCGTGAATGCGTGTGAAGCGCATCGTGGTCATGAGATGGTGAACCCTATCGATTTCCAGCGTTCTGCGACTTTAAGTTATTTCCCTTTTTTTCCGAATTCTTTGGGAATGCGATAGAGGCTGTAGTTTTCGGTGGATTTTTTTTTTTTAAATTTGGTGTGAAGCAATTTTGTCATGACAGGACAGACCCTATTGATATGCAGCCTTCCGTAACTTTCCGTTCTGGAGTCATGCCCCATTTCTGAAAAACCGTGCCAAGGCTGTAGTTTTTAATGGATCCTTTTCATATTTGGCTTGAAGCATTGCGGTCAACAATCCCTATTGATATTCATAATCTGTAGCCTTCCTTTCCTGAGTTATATCCCCTTTATCGAAAACTGTGTGAATGCGATAGAGGCTATAGGGTTTAATAGATTTTATTTTTCAAATTTGGTTGGAAACAATGGGGTCATAAGAAGATGTACCCTAGAGATTATATTTCTTCAGAAGAGAGTGAGAGAGAAATAGGGTTTAACGGCCACTCGACACAAACTAGATCATTTCAGGACTAAGATATGGTTTGATTTTATTTCAATAATTCGCTTGCGGGTAGGGGTCTTTAACAGTAGGAGGAAACCGCAGAATGCAGAGAAAACCCACGAGGTTGGACAGACGAACCTACTCCTTGTCACGTACAATCAGGGAATCGAAACCATGCCACTTGACTCAATGATAGACCTTATGGTTTCCCCCCAGTTATTATTTCTTCAGGGATCATAGATCCTTATCAAATTTGTTCAACACCCAAGTTTTCCTTTTCGGATTAGCTGCATTTGAGACAAAGCTGCTGTGAAGGCGTATTCTAAAGCTTTGTGTGGCTATCTTCTTTATGTACATTTAACAAATTAAGAGCTGAAAAACTAAGCAACATAGTGGTAGGTTAGACATCACCTTGTTCTTGTGTCCGGGGATTGAAATGGGTTAGTGCACACATGTGTATTACACAATAAAGATGGCGGCATGAAATAAAAGTAATGTTACATTAGATTGTTTATATGATTTTTGATACAACTACTTTATTATTGTATAGTATGTATATTGGCGTTTTAATCAAATCTGGTTGACATAACAGGTCAAAAGAAAAATATTAAAGTGCACATAAGATGGGCCTGGAAACTTTGAGATACGTGTAGCCAATGGTTACTATATCTACTTTACGGCAAGTTCACGCCAATCTGGTTGAAATTAATTCAGTTATCTTCACTCAAAGTCGTAAAAATAGACCTTCTGTAAAAACGACTTTGCCAATTATCGAAAACACTCTTAATCCCCTCAGACGCTAGTGACGTCACAGTGACCGAATGCATATTCGAAATGTTTATTCCTTAATTACCTATATACAGCCGGCGTGTGTATTCTTTAACGCCTGAAGGATTCCTTAATACCCCTAATCAAATAAAACAATTGACTACGGAATAATTTGTTTTGTAATTCATTTTAATTTAAGATCCAATTTAGAGTGCCTACAACGATTAAACTGTGAAGTCTTGAACTCTTAATTAATTTTTTACAATATGGAACTTATTGGACGAACACTTTTAATATGTAAATACTATACGGGTCCAGCTATGTGGTTTTTACTGCGAGCACTTCGCTTTTCCACATAAAGTGTAGTGTCGTTAATATCTGTCATTAATTAATCAATCCGACTATAAAAGTTATACAGGCATGGGTCATAAACTAATTTACATGTTGGTGTTAGCAGTGAGTGTTAGTGGGATTAAGAATGTTGATTAGGTAATTATCTTTTTTTACGCCGGCCAGATCAAAGACATCACTCGAAGTGGAACGTGTGCGTAATACCTCATGAAGGAACTAATGGTAGAATCATACACACACACATTAATTGTATAAAATAATTAAGTTTTACTAATAAGTTGTTTAAAATTACTATATACCCAATAATTATTGCTCACCGGTGTTTTTGTAATCAAGTAGCCTCATATTATTTGTTGATTGGCGTTTAAACAACATTTAATTGGTGGATGGATTAACGTTTTTGATACGATAATGTCTAACATCGGTTATCTTCTTTATAATAAAAGTATTTTACAATTGCATTGACAGTTTAATCACTCACCAAACGGCACGAGGAACTCCACGAATGATCCCGTGCAATTTTCGCGGCGAAGTTTAACCTCATTTACTACACCCGTTGTACATGGAACGGTACATGATAATAAGATACCAATCGTTGATTGGCAGAGAAATGAGTGCGATCTATTGTACATGTTATGCATAGTCATCGGAAAATTCCATATTCACTGTAGTTGTTCTTTATGTATAGAAATGGTTATTATTATTATATACTATTCAAAAAAAGTAGGGGATATTTGATTTTGGGGGCATAATACTAAAATATGCAAATGACTACGAAAAAAGTCACTATAGAACCTAACAGAAGAAACATTTCCAGTTACATGTGACACCCAAACGCACCAATAGCTACCGCATGGAATGCAGGTGATGCGTGGGATCATCATGGGGGTCCAACCCAAGATTTGCACGACTCTGACTTTGAATGTTACAGTCATTGTGGCATTGAATTCCAGGGTGGAAACATCAGTTTAATTGTTTTAGTGACCAGAAAACAAATTTTGATATGCGTCGGCTTACCCAAAATGAACGGTTACGTGCCCTTGGCATGCTACAGATCGGCACAACACAGGCGGTTGTGGCGCGGACGATGAATGTTTCTCAGTCTGTCATAAGCAGGCTATGGTCCAGATACCGTGATACACAATCTGTACAGGACAGACCACGCTCAGGTTGACCAAGGGCGACAACTCAAGCCCAGGATCGATTTATCCGTACCTTGGCCTTGAGAAATCGTGTCATCACAGCAAATCAGATCAGCGCTCGTCTTCAAACAGACACTGGTGTGAGAGTGAGTGGCCAGACGATTCGGAATCGACTGCATAGGGGTCACCTTCGCGCCCGACGTCCTTGCGTGATCCCTTGTTTGAGAGATCATCACATTCAGGCAAGACGTCGTTGGTGTAGGGATCGTCAACACTGGGATAATCGACGCTGGAGCAATGTGATGTTTTCAGATGAGTCAAGGTTCACTGTTGATTTTTTGGACAGACGTAGGAGGGTGTGGCGTCGTCGAAACGCACGGTTCCAAGACGTTAACGTCATCAGACATGATCGATTTGGGGGTGGTTCTGTTATGGTGTGGGGAGGCATCACTGTTGCTGGAAGAACGGCTTTACATGTTGTTGCAGGGCGTGTTACAGGCCAGTACTACCGGGACAACATCTTGGCAGTCCATGTTGTGCCGTTCGCACGACGTCATGGCCGCCATTTCATCTTCCAGGATGACAACGCAAGATGTCACAGGGCCAGGATCGTTACAGGTTACCTCCAACAACAGAACATCACCACATTACCTTGGCCAGCACTGAGTCCCGACCTCTCCCCCATCGAGCATGTCTGGGACATGCTTGGACAGAGGTTACGTCAACGTCAACAACGTCCTGCCAATGTCCAAGAACTTGCTGCTGCGTTGCAACAGGAATGGGACAATCTGGACCAAAATGACCTTAGACGTCTCATTAGGAGTATGCCACGTCGGATCAATGCTTGTTTGGCAAACAGAGGAGGATTTACCCGTTACTGACTTGGT
Source organism: Patella vulgata (assembly GCF_932274485.2). Classification (NCBI taxonomy): domain Eukaryota; kingdom Metazoa; phylum Mollusca; class Gastropoda; family Patellidae; genus Patella; species Patella vulgata. Next base: position 58,984,769 of record NC_065879.2, on the reverse strand, counting down.
TGTGATGCTGTGGTAACTTTGCTGTTTGACCCCGGGTATCATTTTACCCTTATAATGGTCAGTCTGTGCCTTACTTAGTCTAACGATCATTTGGAATAAATCGATGAATGTGAACTTCATTTCATTTTGTCATTTGTTCCTTCGTCAGTTTCATTAGGTGACTTTAATAACACTTAAAAATCAAATATCCCCTACTTTTTTTGAATAGTATATATAGCTAATAATGAATATATCGACAAATGACTGGCACCATTTGTATTTCTGTACTTAAGTTTGGGATATCAAGTATTACGGGGTTATCCAAATTACCAGTAAATGCGCTAATTTCTTGAGTCATCTTCATTTGACACGTGGCCTATTTAAACAAAGGCAGCTTAAATTGATTTACGGCATGATACGGCATTTTAAGTTCACTCTAAAATATTCCAATCATAAATGTCTAATCTATACCAATGAAAGACGATAATTCGGTGATTATGATTAGGCCAGTCACGTGGTAATTGGACTGTCAATAGACGCTTGTCCAGTTGCCGTGTGTATTGATAGTGCTATATTGTACAAACAGTGAGATATTGTATAGATAATGTATATCCTATGTGTAGTGCCTGTGACGTCACCAGCCAATCAACCGGATTAAGGTCGTAATTGAAAAATCGAAAAGCGTTTTGGCGTGTCGGATACTTAAACGTTAACAGTGGACTTAATTTTAATCAGATTGGTGTGAACTTGCCGTAAAGTTGATATAGTAACCATGGGCTATACATACATGCAATTTAGATTTTTGGTCTTGCGTGGTCTTTAAGGGCCAGTTACAAGGAATTGAAATTCGATTAAAACTTAGGTAAGAAGAATTTTATGGTCGTCGCCCAAGGACTCTAGGGACATAGATGTTGGAAATATAAATTTTGTGTTATATAAATGATAGACATGTATACAAGTAACATAAAATATATACCTTAATAATATAATGTACCCCATAAATGTTTAATTCGCAACATAACGAAGATTGATATATTTTGTCTGTTTTAGGTAATCAACAAATGAATCCCTGTAAGGTAAAAAAACAAATAATAGATTTATTTTATCTGTCTACATGTCAATGTGGTCATATATTATTTTTAAGCTTGGTGTCTGTTTGACTTCCTGTAATTGCTGTCCTAGTCAGATCTTTTGAAATTAGCTGTTTGAAAAAAAAAAACTTTCGGGGCAGACATGAACCCTACTTAAATTCAATGTTGGAGTTTCTTAAGATGTTTCCAAATTTTGAGTTGTGCATCAATTATTCTTAAGTTAAGAGTTATTGTCCTCATA